>NC_135319.1:68975575-71375575 GCF_048772815.1 Callospermophilus lateralis
CATTCAGTTCTTTGCATGCAAAGACAAAGAAGTGGAAAAGCTACATGAATAATTGAAAAATTTTAAAGGTAAACTAAGGAGAAAGAAATCCCTTAGACATATTATTTGAATGACTTTCTTCTTATACTTTTCAAGTTTTGTAAGAGTAAGAACTTAGATGAACTTTCTCTATCTTTCTTGAGAAAATTTCCTTGAAGTGTGCTTAGTCAGTAGACACCCAAGTCACTGGTCACAGGTGCTAGTCACATGGTCTGTCCTCTCCTGATTTCAAGGCTTAATTTATTTTTTTGAAAGTGGTAAGAAGGTAGAACAGCCAGGCCTGCCATACAACAGTTCTCTTATCTGATATCCTTGCCCAAGCTAGCAGAAGCATAATTTCTTTTGTAAATAATTGAGGTTTATCATTTTCCTTTCTCAAACCTCCTTTTCTTCCCTCTCTTTGCTCTTTCAGCAGAGATGACATTAATATGGAAAACATCTACCTAGCTGGCTTCGTTTAATCAGGCAAGTCTGACATTTGTGAAACCTCTCATTAACATTTTCCCCAAAGAGCACAAAATGGCCTCCCCTCCAAATACAGCCACCTCAAAGTTTAGGCTGCTTTCCATCACTATTGGCAGGCTCCTCTCAGAGATGTTACTTCTCTAAAATCTCATTCCTGGCCAACAGCCACTGGTCACATATGGGGGGACCTTCTGTTCAGGTGCTGCCCTATTCCTTGTAAACATCTCTTTTACTAGTTTTCCCTAGACATGCCAAGAAATCTCATTAGGAAAATCAGGCTGTAGATTTCTTCAGTACTTTTATATGACTTTTTTCAACTAATTCAAAAACATTAGTTGAGCACTACTGTGTTTATGAACCTCTATTAGACACTGTACATAACAAAGACATAAAGAATCCTATCCCCTCTATTTTCTAGAGCTTATAGACTATAATTAGCTATAAACTAGAATATGCTACACTAAAGCAATAGCACTCCATGGAAATACCAAGAAGAAAGAGAATAATTCTTATAGCAAAAAATCATGAGTAACCAGCTATGGTGTGCACTCCTGTAATCCCAGTGACTTGAGAGGCTGAGCCAGCCTCAGCAACTTAAAGAGGCACCAAGCAACTTAAGAAGACCTTATCACAAAATAAAAAATAAATAAGGGGTGGGGATGTGCTCAGTTGAAGCACCCCTAGGTTCAATTTATGGTACCAAAAAAAAAAAAAGTGTAGTTATTTGTTGAAATTAAAAAATGAGCAATGGGAAAGCCATGCTTATGCTCTAGGGATGGTTTTGTTTTTGTCATCAAAGCAAAGACCTTGTGTACTGGCAACCAGTGGTTAATAACTAACCCAGAAGAGAAATGTTAGCACATCAATAGTGGTAATAGGGCTTCCAGCTTTACTGCAAGGTGGGCAGTGGTAATCTTCATTGCTTATATTCTTCCATATTCCTTGTCATTTCCCTTATTTCAAAATGGTACCAATTTATATTAAGATGAGAACCAGCTGGGCATGGTGGTGCATGCCTGTAATCCCAGCATATAGGGAGAATGCAGCAGGAGGATCACAAGTTCGGGGCCAACTTCAGCAATTTAGCAAGGCCCTAAGCAACTTAGTAAGACCCTTTTTCAAAATAAAAAGGCTGGGGATGTGGCTTCCAGGTTTCAGTCCCCTGTACCAAAACAAACAAACAAACAAACCTCTGAGGTCCATAGTCTCCTCACTTACATCTGTGTTTAGGTCATAAGCTTGAGATTAAATTCATCATTTTTCTTCCCTCTGGTGTTTGACCTCTCTAGTGTTTGAGTACAGTTTAGGTAAAGACATGGATTGCATATACTTCTTGGTAATTCCATTTGTTCTCTTTCTCTTACCCTTTCCTCACACCATTTCTCACCACAATATTAATGACTTTTCAGTAAGCATCAGGAACAAAACTACCATTCACATATTGTATGTGAGACACAGATTTAAATCTGTGGAGTTGGGGATGTAAATCTTTCTTTCTTTTCTTTCTTTCTGAAGTGATACTGGGGATTGAACCCAGGGCACTTTACCAAGCTAAGTCCTCAACCCTTTAATATTTTGAGACAGGGTCTCACTAAGTTGCATAACAATCGCATAAGGCCCTGGGATCAACCTCCAGCACAAAAAAAGAAAAAGAAAGAAAGAAAGTCAAATAAACAAAAAACAATAGTAGGGGCTGGGGATGTGGCTCAAGCGGTAGCGCGCTCGCCTGGCATGTGTGCGGCCCGGGTTCGATCCTCAGCACCACATACAAAGATGTTGTGCCTGCCGATAACTAAACAATAAATATAAAAAAAATTATCTCTCTCTCTCTCTCTTAAAAAAAAAAAAAAAAAACAATAGTAAAGTAGCTGGGCACAGTGGCACACACCTATATTCCCAGTGACTCAGGAGATTGAGGCATTAAGATCACAAGTTCAAGGCCAGTTTCAACAATTTAGCAAGGCCCTAAGCAACTTAGTGAGACCCTGTCTCAAAATATTAAAGGGCTGAGGACTTAGCTTGGTAAAGTGCCCTGGGTTCAATCTCCAGTACCACTACCACCCTCCACCACCCACCAAAAAAAAAAAAAAAAAAAGAAAGGAAAGGAAAAGAAAGAACCCCCCATCAAAACAATAAGAGTTTTAGCTGATATGGTGGCACACACCTATAGTCCCAGCTACTCAGGAGGCTGACGCAGGAGGATCAGTTGAGCCCAGGAGTTCAGGGCCAGCCTCACCAACATACTGAGATCCCATCTTTAAAACAAAACAAAAACAGTGTACCAGTTAATAAGTGGAACACTTGACTTGCCTTGCAATCAGAAATCATAGTTATTGCTGGGTTGGTCCACACCTATAATCTCAGCAGTTTGGGAGGCTGAGGCAGAAAGACTTCAAGTTTGAGGCCAGCTTAGGCAACTTAGTGAGATCATTAAAATAAAAATAAAAAGGGCTGGGGGTGTAGCTCAGTGGTAGATCCCTGGGTTCAATTCTTAGTACCTACACACACACACACACACACACACACACACACACTCCTAGACATTGAATTTCATAGCAATATAATTAGTTTCAGTACTAACCTTTTAGATAGACAAATTAAGACCAAGAAAATTTGAAGTTTAACCATAGTCATACAAGCTAGTATAGCTTAGTCTATATGCAAAGACTATGAATTATTCATCTTTGTATCTCTAATGGCTAGCATAGTGCCATGTCCACAGAAAGAACAAAATAATAGTTGTTAAAGGAGAGGTTGAGGAATTTGAATCCAGAAAGGCTAGTATTGCTTCAGTGATCTTTTTTTTTTTTAATATTTTTTTTTTTTTAGGTATAGATGGGCACAACACAATGCCTTTATTTTTATGTGGTGCTGAGGATCGGACCCGGGCCCCGCCAGTGCTAGGGGAGCGCTCTACCGCTGAACCACAGTCCCAGTCCTGCTTCAATGATCTTATACTTGGTCTTTTTAATGATTATTTTAAATTTTTTAATAATATAAAATTATAATAAATTATTATTAGCTGTTCATGTATAACAAAATAAATATTTATATTAAGTTTTAGAAAGTAAGTTTTACTGAGACTTAATGACAGTATTCTATCAGATTCTGATTTAGGCTACCCAGTGCCCCCTTTTCCTAACTAGCTTCTAAAAATATAAAAAATGATATTTCAATAATAATATGATACTCTATGTAGAAAATTTGGGAGAATATAGAAGAATATGAAGAGATGGAAATAAAAGCCACCCATAGTCTAATCACTTAGAGATAACTATTTTTTCTCTTTTTATGCATGCAAACAGACACCCATTAGCAAAGTGTGGGGGTTATTATTAACCTGCACATTTTTGCCTCTTGCTTGTTTCTTTTTTTTTTGGTACTGTGGATTGAACCCATGGGCCCTTTACCACTGAGCCACATTCCCTGACCTTTTTATTTTTGAGAAAGAATCTTGCTAAGTTCTTAGGGCCTCAATAAATTGCTGAGACTGGCCTTGCCTTAATCTTGCAGTCCTCCTACCTCAGTCTACTGAGGGACCAGGATTATAAACCTGATTGCTTTTTTCTTTTCTTTCCTTTTTTTATAGTAGGGATTGAACTCAAGCGCACTTGGTCACTGAGCTATACCCCACTCCTTTTTATTTTTTTTTAGACAGGGCCTCCCTAACATGCTTTTTTCTTTTATCTAAGTTATTTTTTTCTTTTAAAAATTATGGGTATTTTCCTACATTGTTCACACTCTTAGAAAACAAGGTCTAAGCTGGTGCTAGCACACACCTGTAATCCCGAGGCTGAGGCAGGAGAATCTTGAGTTCAAAGCCAGCTTCAGCAATTTAGCAAGGCCCTGTTTCTAAATAAAATACAAAAAAGGGCTGGGGATATGGCTTAGTGGTTAAGTGCCCCTAGGTTCAATCCCTGGTACCAGAAAAAAGAGAGAGAGAGAGAGAGAGAGAGAGAGAGAGAGAGAGAGGGAAAGAAAACAAGAACTAGTGATACTACTCATTGAATTTTATTTTAAAATTTATTTGGTTTCTTATCATTGGTCATTTGGATTATTTCCAGTTTTTTAATTTTATAGCAAAGTAAAATAAATATTTTTGCACACAATTACTTGAATAGATTTATTTTTATAATTTCTATTTAGGTAATATAAATACATAGTTTTAAAAAGTCAAATAATACTGTGAAGCATATATTCACACCTGCTCCCAACTTTAAGGTCTCCTTCAAAATTTTTTTATCTTTTGTTTCTTTGCAATGCTGGTAATTAAATACAGGAAGACATCATGGGCGTTCTACCACTGAGCTTTACCCCCAGCCCTCCCAACTCTTTTAGCTGTTTATTAAGTTGTTAACTTTCTAATTCTAAATATTATGCAGAAATTATATTTTTAAAACTATATTTTGGGCTGGGGATGTGGCTCAAGTGATAGCGCGCTCGCCTGGCATGCGTGCGGCCTGGGTTCGATCCTCAGCACCACATACAAACAAAGATGTTGTGTCTGCCGATAACTAAAAAATAAATATTAAAAAAATTCTTTAAAAAAAACCTGTATTTTAAAATTTATCTACTGATTTTCTACTCCTAGATGTTTGATAAAAGACTTTTGTAGTACCCCATACCTCCTTTTTTTCTCCTTCCACCCCTCCTCCCAAAATACTTATCTCCCCATTTGGGTAAACTAGTACTGAGTTTTTACTTATTAGGATCTTAAGTATTATTTACTACAAGTTTTCCCCTCTTTGTAAAAATGTGCTTAGTTTTCTGTGTTACTCACTATTTCATCTCAAACTCTACAGTGGTTTCTAAAATTCTCAGAATATTATTTTTCCACATGGTCACATACACAATTCTTCTATTCCATTTTTATCTCTTCCTCCTTAGAGCCTCCAGTCCTCCTCTTCAGTTCTGCTTTGGTTCCTGTCTAGTCTTCACACACAACTGCCTTTCTAGAACTTCCTTCTCTCTTCTCTGTATCTCTTTTTTCTTGGTTTCCATGCCCATTTCTTGATTCACTCTTGTTTTACTTTTAAAAAAGAAATCCTCCTAGGATGACATTTGGGATATAAATATTTTTAGATCTTGCATATCTGAACTTTTATTCTACTTTTTTTAATACCAGGTATTGAACTCAGGGCACTCAACCACTGAGCCACATCCCCAACCCCTTTTTGTATTTTATTTAGAGATAGGGTCTCACTGAGTTGCTTAGCACCTCACTTTCACCGAGGCTGACTTTGTACTCTTGATCCTCATGCCTCAGCCTCCCAAGCCACTGGAGATTAAGGCCTGCACCTCTGCGCAAGTTTATTCTGATGCTTGATTGAGGGTTTGACAAGATAATAGAATTCTAGTTTGGAATCATTTTCTTTCAAAGTTTAATGGTTTCACTTCTTTGTCTTCTCATTTCCAATATTGATCTTGAGTAGTCTGATGCCATATTGAATCTTAGGTCTTTTCATTTGAATTAGAAGTTTTTACAATCTCTTTTCTCTACTGTTCTAAAACATTGGGGTCTCTTTTTAGTCATTGTGCTAGATTCTTAGTGAGGGTCTTTTGACCTGGAAAAAATATTATATAATTTGATTGGGGAAATGATAATTTAAATAAATTAAATTATTTATTTTAGTTCTTTAATAATTCCCCCTTCCTCTATTATTTTTTTTAAATTATTTATTTTTTAGGTGTAGATGGACACAACACAGTGCCTTTATTTTTTTATGTGGTGCTGAGGATCGAACCCGGGTCCCACTGGTGCTAGGTGAGCACTCCACTGCTGAGCCACAATCCCAGCCCCAAAAGTGACTCTTTTTTTTTTTTTTTTTTTTTTTTTGTGATGCTGGGTATTGAACCCAGGGCCTTGTGCATGTGAGGCAAAGCAGTCTACCAACTGAGCTATATCCACATCCACTCTATTATTCTTTTCCTCCTGTTCTCTTGATTGATCCCTCTATCTTCTGTTTGTGCTTTATCCTCTACCTGATGCCTACATTCCAAGTTTACTTCTCATTGGTATTTCTCTCTTTAAAAAAAAAAAAAAAAAGGACTGGGGATGTGGTATTCAGTATTGGTATTCAGTCTTTTCATCTCTATATTCCCTTTCTTCTGGTATTAATCTATTGATAAATCTTATTCACTATTTTCTCTTCACCCCAAGATCACTTTATTTTACTTATTTACTTAGGTTTTTTGTACTAAACTCTTGAACAATCTTAGCGTTTTGCATTTCTCCTTCATAACATTTGTTATGATTGTCATTAGTGAATTAATTATGTTTTCCCTTGCTAATGTCTTTCTCTTCCACTGCATGTCATACTCTATGAGGGAAGGGATTTTGTTGCATCATTTACCACCATGTTTATATTATCTAGCCTAGTGATTGGCATAAAGTTGGTACTATGAATATTTAATGAGTGAATTAGCACCTTCCTTTTATCAAATAGAGTTTGTGTATTTATTTATTTTTGGTACCAGGAATTGAACCCAATGGTGCTTAACCAGTGAGCCACATTCTCAGTCCTTTTTCATATTTTAAATTTAGAGACAGGGTCTCGCTGAGTTGCTTTACGACCTCACCAAGATGCTAAGGCTGGCTTTGAACTCACAATCCTCCTGCCTCAGCCTCCCCAGCCCTTGGGATTATAGGCATTCGATACCACACCCAGCCTGAAGGGGATTTTGACTTTAAAAAAATACATTACTCTGAGGAGAGTTAACATTTTTATAATGTAATTGACATCTTTATAATAATATATTTGGCCTCCCAGCCCAGGAACATGTCATGGCTTCTTTATTTAATCAAGACTTCTTTAATGATCTTGGTAAAGTTTGTCAATTCTTATTTCCCCTATTTATATCCGTTTCTTTCTTTCTTTCTTTTTTTGGACATAATAATTTTATGTTTTTATTTATTTATTTTATGTGGTGCTGAGGATTGGACCCAGTGCTTCACACATGTGAGGCAAGCACTCTGCCACTAAGCCACAATTCTAGCCCATATATCTATTTGTTTTCTCTCTCTCACTCTCACTCTTATTTTAATTTTTATTTTTTTGTACTAGGGATTTAGCCTGGGGTGCTTTCATTTGGGTTACTTTTATTTTTTTTGGTACCGGGGATTGAACTCAAGGGCACTCAACCACTGTGCCACATTCCCAGCCCTATTTTTTTTTTTTTTAATTTATTTTTTAGTTTTCGGTGGACACAACATCTTTATTTTAAGTGGTGCTGAGGATCAAACCCAGCACCCCGCGCATACCAGGCGAGCGCGCTACCGCTTGAGCCACATCCCCATCCCCCAGCCCTATTTTGTGTATTTTATTTAGAGACAGGGTCTCACTGAGTTGCTTAGTGCTTCGCTCTTCCTGAGTCTGGCTTTGAACTCAGGATCCTCCTGTCTCAGCCTTCTAGGGGTGAGCCACCATGCCTGGCTACTTTTATTTTTAAAGTTAATTAATTAATTATAGTTGTAGATGGACACAATACCTTTATTTTATTTTTTTAATTTTTATTTGATGCTGAAGATCCAGTGCCTCACATGTGTTAGGCAAGCATTTTACCACTGAGCTACACCCCCAGCCCTTATTTTTAATTTTGAAACAGGTCTTGCAAAGTTGCATAGGGCCTCACTAAATTGCTGAGGCTTAAACTTGAGAGCCTCCTTCCTCAGCCTCTAGCATCATTGGAATTATAAGCATATACCACTGTGCTGGCTATTGATACCCATTTCTTATTAAATCTATTCTTAGATTTTTTTTTTTTTCAGGCTAATGGAAATGGAATTTCCTCCATTATGAATTCCTTTCTTTTTCTTTTTTCTTTGATATTAGGTCTTGCTATGTTGCCCATCCTGGCCTCAAACTTCTGGGTTCCTGCCTCACCCTTTTTAGTAGCTGGAACCACAGGCATGGACCACTGCGCGCCGTCAAATTCCTTTAAAACTGAGGTAGCCAGGAATGGTGGCACATGCCTGTAATTCCAGTGACTCTAGAGATTGAGGCAGGAGGATAGCAAGTTCAAGGCCAGCATCAGCAACTTAGGGGAAATGTTGTCTCAAAATACAAAAGGGCTAGGAATATTGCTTAGTGGTTAAGCACTTCTGTGTTCAATCACAGGTATCAAAAAATAAATAAATAAATAAAACAAAACTGGGGTAGATTTACCCATATTTTTACAATATCGTTTATTTTATATATCCTAGAGAAAAGAACTACTATCTTTGGCTTAGTTTTCAATAAAAGTTAGCTGTTTCAGTTATCTATTGCTGCATAACACCACTCCAAAACTTTGTGGCTTAAAACAGCCACCATTATATATTATATCTTACAATTCTGTGGATTAGTAGCAGTCAACTGGGCATTTCTTCTAATGGTCTAATTTAGGGTCTCTCTTGTGGTTATAGTTGAATATTTAATAACATGTGACTTCTTTGATGTGATGTCTCAGCCCTCTAGGGCTTTTCCTCATGCTTTCTTTCTCCTGTAGTATACCTTAGACTTTGTACATGGAAATTCACATCTCTAAAAAGGAAGGACAGGCTTCAAGGCCTTTTTTTTTTCTTTTCTTTTAGTTGTTGATGGACCTTTATTTTTATTTATTTATTTATTTATATGGGGTGCTGAAGATCGAACCTAGGCCTCACACATGCTAGGCAGGCGCTCTACCACTGAGCCCCAGCCCCAGCCCCTCAAGGCCTTTTTAATTCCTGGAAATGGAAGTCCCAAATTGTCATTTCCTCTAATTCTATCTGTCAGAAGAGTCACAGACCAGATTCAAGGGGAGGAGATATAAGCTCCACTTCTTTATTCAAAGAGAGGTGGCATTGTATGGTAGTTATTTGTTAATTTTTCCTTGCCGCCTTTTTTCTTTTAGTCTAGGTAGCTGTCCTAGGCTTTATAACATAGATTAATTTCCAGCAAGCATCTTCTATCCAGTTGACTTCCAGTACCAAATAGTTGTATTCATTGTCATGAGCAGGAATCCTGTTCAAAAGGGTATTAAGGAGAAATTAAAAAAAAAAAATGTAATGTTTCCATCTTCCCATTTTCTGTTATGGGGGAGACATAACTCTCATGGACAGAAATACAGAGTTCACTTGAGCATAAAATACCAGACAAGGAGACAGGTGTAAATGGGGCTTGTTCTGAATTCTGCCTACTCTTCAGGAAGGACGCCTCCCCCTCTCCTCCCCAGCAGAAATTCATCCCCTTGTTGAGTTCCTCCCTATGCTGATTCAATTAGAAATGAGGTAGTATTACTCCTTTACTTTTTTCACATAGTACCTCTTCCTATTTTGGGTTTGCTAACCTCCAGCTTAAATATGCACTAAGCAAAGATGTATGTATAGTCTTCCTCCCTTCCTCTCCTTCAGCTTGGTCTGAAGGAAGGCAGCAGGTGATGAAATGCATAAAGGATGGGGGTGGGAGGCTAGAGAGGGAAGGAGTCTTTTCTCACACACTATGGATATTGCTTAACCAAAAGAGTGTGAAATTTAGTCAGAGCCACAGCATGTGTTTCAATTTTCCAGGGAATTTCCTCTTCCTAACTGTAGGTTTAACCCTTTCTTCTGTGTAATGCCAGAGGCTGCCTAAGAATATAAAATGAATTAAATGTAAGGAGAAAATTCTAGGATTTCACAGGGCCCCTTTGGGATTTAGGATCTCGAATTATTTCCTGCAATGTAGTGGCAAAAAGAAGCATAGACTTTGGTGTGTGATAGACCTGGGTTTGGATCCCGCCTGTAGCATTGAGTGGTCTTGGGCAGTGTCTTGATCTTTCTGAACCTCCTTTTTTCCCATCTGTAAAATGAAGGTAAAGCTGGGCATAGTGGCATACACCTGTAATCACGGTCACTTAGGAAACTGAATCAGGAAGATCACAAATTTCAAATCAGCCTGAGTAATTTAGATCCTCTGTCTAAATTTTTTAAAATAAATAAATAAATAAATAAATAAAAAGAGCTAGGGAGGAAGCTCAGAGGTAGAGCACCCCCAAGTTCAAGCCACAGTATCACAAAAAATAAAAATAAAAATTGGGGGTAAAAACTTGATTTAAACAAAGTTCTTGTGAGGATTAAATGAGATAATGTGTGCAAGGTGATATCTACTCTTTCATTCGGTGCCATGTTGGATTTGCCATCTTAGCAACTTTTCTCATCTTTAAATTTGTTGCTTTTTTCCCCTGAATCTTAATTCTATATAAGTGTGATAGAGGAAGGAAATTATTTTAGGTGACATGCAGAATTCCTCTGGGGGACTCATTAAGCTAAAAAATAGGTAAATCTCTGTAAAGGTGCTTAGGGGAAACAAGGCATGCCTTTCCCTCTCTGATCTTGGAGGCTACCTGAACTTATGAGTTTAAAATTTTACAATGTTAAAGCTAAAATAAAAATTCATTATATAGGGAAAGAACTGTGGCCCAGAGAAAGTCATGTCTTGTGCAAGACCTCATGACAGTAGTGGCAGCTCTGGAACAATGCTCTGACTTATCTATTGTTATGGTTATGATTTAATTTTTGTCTTCTATTGTTTTATGAGAACATTCTTCTAAATTGGAAACCAGATCATACTTTAGCAATGGGGAAATAAAAAAACTGTTGAATAGGTTTCAATATCATTTCTTTGGGAAGCAACTGGGCCCCATTGAGGGTATCGTAAGTTACTACCTGAAAATCTCTTCTTTCCCCAAAGTTTGCCCAAAGGGCACTGAATGACAACTCAGATAGCTGTTGAGCCTCTGTCCCAGGATGGTGGATTGATAAGCAAATTTATTTTTTCTGTTCTGTCTTGTTGTAATGACAAGTAGGGGAGGCTCACCCCAACCCCTATATGTGTTTGTGTGTGGGGGGGTGTATGTTGGGGATCAAACCCAGGTCTTCACAAATGCTACACAAGTGCTCTCCTACTGAACTATACCCCCAGCCCTCTTTTTTTTTTTTATTTTAAGTATAATTAACATACAATAAAATACCTAGAACTTAAGTGTTCAGTTGATAGGTTTGGGTAATTGTATAAACCATATAACCATTATTTAAAAAGAAAAGAAACAGAAAATTTTCATCACCCCAGAAAAATTCCTTCATTCCTCCTTTGATTTACATCATACACACATATATAAAACCACTTTCTGAGTTCTATCACCATAGATTAGTTTTGGGATTTCATATAAATGGAATCATACAGGATATACTATTTTGTATCTAGCTCTTTCAGCTTAGCACATTTTTATAATTCATTCATGTTGACATATGTATCAGTATTTTTTTCTGTTTTGTTTATTCTGAGTAGTATTTTGTTGTATTCATATACTAAAATAAAATATATTTATTCTCTTTTTGAAAGACATTTGGATTGCTTCCAGTTTTTTTTTGACTATTATTGCTATTGTTTCTCTTGGATAAATACCTAAGGGTAAAATTGCTGTGTCATAGGATACATGTGTATTCAGTTTAAAAGAACAGTTCTTCATCTTGGCTATACACCCCCACCCCAGCTCTGTCGTTTCCTTCCCTGAGGATCTAGGCTCTTTAAGTTGAGGATTTGGCAAAAGACAAGCAGCTACATCATCAGGATCCCTGCTGCCAGAGCACAGTGGCCTGAATTGTACACTTAAAAAACTGAAACAGGTGTTTGAAACCCTACTCCATCCTTTCTATCTGGTGCCAGGGCCAGCAGAATTTGGGGTTAGTCAAATGGATGCTGGATTAGAGAGTTTTATAGGACATAGCTGCATAATAATTTATATGCTGTGGCCTGTTTTATTTGAAGCAGGGAAATTAATATCTTCATGTAGGAGGGATCTTTGGTGGCCCAAATACTTCTTAATTTTTTTTTTTTAAAGAGAGAGAGAGAGAGAGAATTTTTTTTAATATTTATTTCTTTTTTAGTTATCAGCGGACACAACATCTTTGTATGTGGTGCTGAGGATCGAACCCGGGCTGCACGCATGCCAGGCGATCGCGCTACCACTTGAGCCACATCCCCAGCCCCCAAATACTTCTTGAGTGAGGGGTAGTTAGTTAGGCTATGTGCCAGATGAAAAACCCTTCCCCACCCTTCCTTCCTATATCTATTTTTTCTCTATAAAGCTATATACAATGGAGTCAGAACTTCCTTTAGTGAAGTTAATAGTGTATTGCCAAGGGCCTTTAGCCAGGTAGGATTTGGAATCTTGAATGTCAAATATGGGAGACAAATTATGCCATGGTAAATTCTTTCTCTTTAAAAAAAAAAAAAAAAATATTTCCTAGGTCTTGGGGAACTAATTCTCATGTGCCAAAGGTTAAAACAGGAAACTGATATGAGCTCCCAACACCAAATGACTTAACAAACTAAAGCAATGAAGTTAAAATTAATACAATCTTTTAAAGGGCTGTTTCAACTGAAGATTTTGAAAGAACAGGTTCCAGTTCCAAATACTTTCTGATATTGATTAGAGAAGTCTGAGAAGAGGAGAAATAGGCTCTCCAGGCCAGGCAAGCCTCTCCACAAACCCTTGAGGGGAAAGGGCATTTCTGAATTTAGTTTTGCGTTCATAGGTAGCCGTTACCTTAAATCTACTGTGGATATCTTCAGACTTCAGTCTTGGGAAACAGGGCATGCTATTGGGTTACATAATGAAGAGCCCATTCCATGATAGGAACTAGACTGAGATTGAAAGGCTAAAATTCTGTCAATTAGCTATTACTACTTTGTATTCTCACCAGAAATGAGAATTCTAGTTTCTCTACATTCTCTCTAGTCCTTGGGATTTTCAGTATTTTTATATAAGCCATTCAAGTAGGTAAATAGTGGTATCTCCACATGGTTTAAATTTGCATTTTCCTAATAGCTAATGATGTTGAACAGCTTTCCATGTGTTTATCTCCCATCCACGTATCTTTTGGGGGGATATCAGTTTGTTCAAGATTTTGCCTTTTTTTTTTTTTTTTTTTTGGCAGTGCCAGAGATTGAACCCAGGGCTTTGTGCATGCTATGCTAGGCAAGTGCTCTACCACTGAGCAATGTCATCTCTGGCCCTTTTAAAAATTTTATTTTGAGGGGCTAGGGTTGTGGCTCAGTGGTAGAATGCTCGCCTAGCATGTGCAAGGTTCGATCCTCAGCACCACATAAAAATAAATAAATAAATAAATAAATAAATAAATAAAGCAGAGGTACTGTGTACAACTAAAAGAAATAAATATTTTAAAAAAATATTTTGAGACACGTTGCTTGTTACTGAGGCTGGCCTTGAAGTTAAGATGCTCCTGCCTCAGCCATCTGATTAGCTGGCATTATAAGTATGTACCATCATGTCCATCTTTTGCCTCTTTTCTAATTGAATTGTTTTCATACTTTTGAGTTTAGAGACCTCTGTATCTATTCTGCATTCAAGTCCTTTACTGGTGAAACAATTATATAAAGATATTTTCTCCCACTGTGAAGCTTGTCTTTTCATTCTCTTAATTATGTGTGTGTGTGTGGTATTGACGATAAAACCCAGTACCTCACACGTGGTAGGTAAACCCTCTACCATTAAGCCACATTCCCAACCCTTTATTTCAATTTTAATTGATAATCTTGTCTATATTTACAAATAATCTTATTGGGAGTTTGAAAGGAATTGCATTAATTCTTAGATCAGTTTGTGGAGAAATGGCATCTTTGCTATGTTGTGTCTGCTGATCCATGAACATGGTATTTATTTAGATCTCCTTGATTTCTTTTATCAGTATATTGAAGTTTTCAGCATAAATGTTCTGGATCTATTATGTTAGATTTTATACCTTAAGTATTTGATTTTATGTGGAGTGTTTTAACATGGTATTGTATTTTAATTTCAGTTTCCATACATTCATTGCTAGTACATAGAAATGAGATCATTGAGGTATTATTCTAAGAGGTTTGTTCGTAGATTGTTTGGGGAGATATAAATTCCTGGGCAGGTCCTGAGTAATTGGGATTACAGGAATGTGTCATTGCACCCAGCTAAAATTGGGGAAAAAAAATTGGGAAATTTTTTATTAATAGAATCAGTATGCATGATATTAATCTGTCAAGTTGTCAAATATATTCATATTATCAACAGGGACAGATTTATTTATTCTTTTCTAATTTACATGCTTTCTGTTTTCTTGTCTCATTATACTGGTCAGGACTTTCAGTTCTATGAAGTGGATATCTTATCTTGTTCCCAATTTTAAGGTGGATACATTCATTGTTTTACTCTAAAGCATGATGCTAGCCATCAGTTTTTTGTAGATTTTTATCATCATGAATGGATGTTATATTTTGCCAAATATCTTTTCTTCATCAATTGATATGATCAGGCAGTTTTTCTTCTTTGGGATGTTAATGTGTTAAGTTGGGCATGGTGGCACATTGCTGTAATCACAGTGACTCACAGAGGCTGAGGCAGTAGGATCACAAGGTCAAGGCCAGCCTTAGCAACTTAGTGAGATCTTCAGCACTTTAGCAAGACCTTGTGTCAAAATTTAAAAAAATTTTAAAAAGGACTGGGGATGTAGTTCAGTCAGTAAGTACCCCTGGGTTCAATCCCCATTACCCCCCAGCCCCGTGCAAAAGAATTTTCGTGTGTTAGATTGATTGATTTTCAGATATTGAATCCTTGCAGCCATAGGATAATCTTCGCTTAGTCTTGTTATATTATTCTTTTTATATATTGCTAGATTTGATTTGCTAATCTGTCTCTTAACTGAAAGAGCTTAACATGGTATTGAAAGGCTTGGCAGAGGGCTGGGGATGTGGCTCAAGCGGTAGCGCGTTCACCTGGCATGCGTGTGGCCCGGGTTCGATCCTCAACACCACATACAAACAAAGATGTTGTGTCCGCCAAAAACTAAAAAATAAATATTAAAAATTCTCTCTGTCTATCTCTCTCTCTCTCTCACCTCTCTCTTTAAAAAAAAAAAAAAAGAAAGGCTTGGCAGAGGCAGGAGTGATACCTTATAGGCTTGAACAAAGTCCCATGGAGAATTCTCTGGATGCTCTGGACATAGCACTCACACAGTATACAATTCAGTCAATGAATTAAGGATGAGAGATCAATCAGTAGCCAGATATATGATACCAAAGCCTCTCATCTATCAAATTAGGTAGGTGAAATCTGTGGATGTTCAGATACATTAATTTCAGGAAAGGATGGATTGCACTGGCAGAATACTTGCCTAGCACATGTGAAGACCCTGGGTTCAGTTCTTAGCATTAGGGCCTTATGTGTACTAGACATGCACTTTCATCCTGTCAGTCAAAGCTTTATACAAACTTACTGATGGAAAACTAGAGGGTTTTTATTTTTGTACTGGGGATTGAACCCAGGGGTACTTTACCACTGTGCTACATCCTGAATCCTTTTTATTTTTTATAAGAGAGAGAGAGAGAGAGACAGGGTCTGGCTAAATTGTTGAGGCTGGCCTCAAATTTGTGATCCTCCTGCTTTAGACTACTGAGTTGCTGGGATTAAAGGTGTCCGCCATGGCACCCAGCTAAGTGTTAGATTTTTTTAATAAGCCCACCAGTAATCTTCAGTATCCTCCTCACTTGCTGACTTCTCCCCAAAAAAGGTAATCATGGTCTTTACAGTTAGCTTTCCCAAGAGAGTATCATCTAGGCAGAAATGGCAGTTTAATGTCTAGGTTCAACCTTTGATTGCCAGCATCAGAAAAGCTCTAACAGGAGTAACTCCTATAGCTGCAGGCTATGCTTCTAGCAGGGAACCAGTAAAGATATTTCTGATTCAGGGGGAACTTCTTTGTAAACATGCAGTTAGAAAAAAAACCTAGAATTTCAATTCATTTTGCAATTTAGTAATGAAATGTTAAGATGGATCTCTAAAATAATGCTTCTCAAACTATCCATGGTGAAAGGCCAGTTTTATTTTATTTATTTATTTTTTAAAATATTTATTTTTTAGTTGTAGTTGGACACAATACCTTTATTTTTATGTGGTGCATAAGCTCTCGCACATGCTAGGTGAGCACTCTACTGCTGAGCCACAAGCCCAGCCCCGGTTTTATTTTTCTTTGTTTATTTATTGCAGATTCGTAGTCTTATAAAACTCAGTAAAATGATTTACTAGAAAAAATGAAATAAAAAATATATAAACTTTTTTTTTCCTTTTTTGTGGTATTAGGGATTGAACCCAGGGCTTTGTGTATGCTAGGCAAGCACTTTACCACTGAACTACATCCCCAACCCTTTTTATTTTGAGACAGAATCTTTCTAAGTTGCCCAGGCTGGCCTAGAGTTTGTGATTCTCCTTTCTTAGTCTCTCAAGTACCTGGGATAACAGTCATGCACCACGATGCCTGAATAAATTCCAATTTTTTTATCTATACATGATGTTACTGTCAAATTGTTAATGTTTTCTCCCAATTTCTGTATATATCTCATTGTTTACCAATTAGTAGCTGGACTGCACTAGATTACAGATTGCATTTTGAGCAATAGTACTATAGAAAAATAATACATAATTTTTTATTGACCATCCCCCAAAATACTCCAAATCCTAGGATATTATAGCTAAAATTGGCCCTAAAAATAATATACAAGTGAGATAACTGGGATTTGGGAAAATTAAGTTTTTTGTACAATGACACCAAGCCAGTTAATGTTGGTACTAGGACTAGAAGTTTTGCAGTTTAGTAGCTGTGTCACTTTTATTACTTTTCTTCTCTAATCCGCTATTTTATCACCTGTAAAATAGGTGTTAGAGTATTAAAATAAACTATATTTAAAATAATAACAGCAGCTAACATTTATTAAAACATGTATTAGTCAGACATGGTGGTACATACCTGTAATTCCAGTAATTTGGGAGGCTGGGGCAAGAGGATTGCAAGTTTGAGGCTAATCTGAACAATTTAGTGAGTCTCTGTCTCAAAATAAAAAATTAGAAATGCTGGGAATGTAACTCAATGGTAGTGCGCCCCTGGGTTGAATCCCTAATACCACAATAAATAAAACCACATACTATGTGTCAGGCACTGTTAATCAATTTATATATGTTATTTATTTCATTCAAACACTTGTTTACAATGCATGAAATAAAGTGTGCAATAAGTACAACTAAGATGTTATTCTAGTTTTTTAGTTCTAGAGTCCCAGTCCAGTGTTTTTTTATACTTTATATCTATCTATCTATTTTAGTACTGAAGATTGAACCCAGGGGTGTTTAACCACTGAGCTAAGTCCCTATAACTCTTACCCTTTATATGTTTTACTTTGAGACAGGGTCTTGGTAAGTTGCTGAAACTTGCCTTGAACTTGCAATCCACCTCTTTTGGCCTCCCGAGTCACTGGCATTACAGGTGTGCACCACTACACTGGCATATCAGTTTACTGCTTATGATAAATATGAAAAAAAATCAAAATGTAGACCTTCAACCTTTGACTCCTAAACCTTAAAAGGAACATAGGTTAAGATAAATACCACCAAGATAACTGGTGGTTGTTACTTATGGTGCAATTTAGAATAATCCTTTTAATTTCTGTGTATCCCAAGATATACATAGTATCAGACAAAGAAAACAGGTTTTCCTGTTTCCTATTCTGGATCAGTAGTCCTGTGAGATTACTAATCCCTTCATCCCTTGACTGAATTATATTTTGTATGAGGACTGTATCCCAAGCCTCCAAAGAATTCTCTATGGACCCTCTTTTTTGAAATATTCCTCTTTGTTTTAGAAAAAATAAAGATAATAACTATGGTAGCTACCATTTATTACCATGCCATATGCTAATAAACACTTTAGGTATCTTTTCTATTTATAATAGTCTCCATTTGGGAGACAAAAAGAGACCCAGAAAGGATAAGTAGATGTAAGAACCAGTTAAAGTCATATAACTAGCTAGTGGTAGAAATGGGAATCAAATTCACACCTATCTGACTCCAAAAGCTATACTCCTAGTCGTTCAGTGTTACTGCTTCCTTCAAGTCTAGAACAGAAATAAAGGTTTCTAGTGTTCTACCTCACAGCTTGGCCTGCCTGAGACTGGATTCAATGGTCTGGATCTTTGTTAGAAGAGTGAGAAGAAATACCTGAGTCCTTTAGAAAAAAAGTGTCATAATGCCGCTCATAGTAAGAAGTCTAATTTCATAACCAAGGAGACATCTGACACCATAGCCAAGTAGCCAGAATTCCCACCCTGAAGGCTGTCAACTCAAGGCACAAACAGTCCAGTAAACAAAGAGTGAAGTTTAGATAGAGGGGTGCTCTGAAGGTGACTGGTTAATGTTCTAGGATTTTGGGGGGTAGAGAAGGGGACAGGTACAAGAATGGGAAATTCAACCCCTATTGGAGAAACAACACTTGGGTTACTCCTAAGTCAAATCCAGGTCCAATTTCTGGTCAGGCCAAATTAAAACATGAATTACTAAACTATTTCTGGAATAGCACAAAGACCCCTTCAACCCAAAGCAAAGTGAAGCCCTTTGGAAGTACCTTGGTGGTGTTCTGATCATACTTTGCTGAATACCAGTAGGTGGGTATCTCAACACTCTCTCTATATTATGACATTAAAGGAGAAGTTCTAAATTGACTCAGTGTTAATCTGAGAATCTACCAATGACCCCCAATTTTCCTGTCTTCTCAAATCATGAGTGACCTGACCAAAAGGGGGATGAATTCTGACACTGTTTTCTCTTTTCACATCAGAACTGCCACCCTTTCTAATTATCTATGTCAAAGGCCTCAACATATGGCCTCAAGCACTGCCCTTGGACAAAAAAGAACAAATACTCTCTTAACCTACAGGGAGCAGCTACCATCCTCCCAGGAGACTGAGTTCTCCAGCCTGCAGCAGCCTTTTCTCATTTGGCTAGCATTGGGCTGGCACATTCCTGAGCCAAAATGCTCACATAAGCTGCTTTCCCTGGTAGCAAAGCTCTTCACTCCTGAGTGACTCTTATCAGGGGCAGTTGGGCATTCTCAATTGGATTACGCTGACAAGGAAAAAGGCCTGTGGTATATTATTTCAACACCATTTGGCTTCAGAAATGTCTGTCTCGACCCTTTTGCCCTTAGAGTCTACTTCTCCCTTCTTGCTTTCTACAGGGTCATCAGACTGCCCCGTCCTAGCTCTTCATCCTTCAAATATTGGCCTAATGTACCTGGAGACAGAATATCATCATTCACAAGATAGATCACATATAACAAATAAGAACCTGTTAAAGACAGAAGTCCAGTTCATTTACCCCTTTTTTTTAGAGAGAGAGAGAGAATTTTTTAATATTTATTTTTCAGTTCTCAGTGGTCACAACATCTTTGTTTGTATGTGGTGCTGAGGATCGAACCCGGGCTGCATGCGTGCCAGGCGAGCGCGCTACTACTTGAGCCACATCCCCAGCCCTCATTTACCCCTCTTGACATTTCTATATCCAAAGGAATAGGACAATTATTTAAATACAAAAGCTTTTTGGGTTTTGGCATGTCTTTCCATGCTGGCACTTTCTATTTTAGAATAAAGTGTTAGGTCTTCATATTCTACTTCTCTGATAATGCAATACCCATGAATATATTTATTGTAAAAATCACAGATTAAGAATGATCTGTACCCCCTGTCCCAGGAAGCAGGGAGAGGGTCAAGAGGTTTTTCTCTTCCTCTCAGCCCCCACCCTGGGGGCCCCAGGGCAAGGGCTGCCTTCTCCTCCCCTCCCCATATAGGGACTTTTTTTAGTAAACCTACTTTCATTTTGGAAAATATTTATGAATAAATAGTTTTATATGGAAAAAAAAGAATGATCTGCAAATGAAATTCTGAGGTACTGTAAATTTAGTAGAAAGGAACTGTGTTCTTTTTGGTCAAAAGGGAAATATAAGAATAATAATCCAAATGAAAGGGCACATTGCCA
Organism: Callospermophilus lateralis; assembly: GCF_048772815.1. Classification (NCBI taxonomy): domain Eukaryota; kingdom Metazoa; phylum Chordata; class Mammalia; order Rodentia; family Sciuridae; genus Callospermophilus; species Callospermophilus lateralis. The sequence continues at coordinate 68,995,931 of NC_135319.1, forward strand.
TTAGTCCAGAAGCCCCATCCATACACTCAGGAATAAATACTCAGATGTATATTGCCCCCATACTAAAGGATCACTAACATGAACTGGAGAAACAGAATTTAAAGAAATAGGAGCTGGGGATGTGGCTCAAGCGGTAGCGCGCTTGCCTGGCATGCGTCTGCCCCGGGTTCGATCCTCAGCACCACATACAGACAAAGATGTTGTGTCCGCCGAAAACTAAGAAAATAAAAATAAATAAATAAACATTTAAAAAAAAATTCTCTCTCTCTCTCTAAAAAAAAAAAAAAAAAAGAATTTAAAGAAATAAAATGACTTAGAGGAAATAGCCTTTGCAGCAAGAATAAAACATCAAGTAAACTACCTGTTTTATTCAAAAGATTAGATAGATAAGGAATAAGAATGGGATACTATTGAAAAAACAAGAAAAGAAGGAGTAAAAGGAGGAGAGAGTAGAAGAGGAGGAAGAGAAAGAAAAAGAAACAAGAAGATTTAAAAAGAGCTATTATAAGGGCCAGGGTTGTGGCTTAGTGGTAGAGCGCCTGCCTAGCATGCATAAGGCACTGGGTTCATCCCCGGCACCACATAAAAATAAACAAATAACATAAAGGTATTTTGTCCATCTAAAACATACATATATATATATATGAATGAGCTACTATAAAAAATAACAAAACTTCTTTAAATCGTCTTTAAAAAAACAAACAAAAAAAGAATAATAGTCCAACAGATGAGTAAAACTAAAACTGGCAAAGCTAGAAGCCTTTGGAATGTCAGCTACACTTCTCATATCTTTGTTTATCATCTTCAATTTTCTGGGCCTATGAATGGCCAGGTAGGGAATTTAAACTTGGTTTCAGGAACTGATTCCAGAGAAAACTGCCAAAGGTGGCTCCCACAGAGCTATATACTTCCTAGACTGGGATTAATGCTCAAACCCAAACAGGCCTTTGCAGCTCTGCCCTATTAAAAAAGGAAAATTGAAATAAAGAAATGCAGTATTCCCAATCCTAGTTCTGACACTGTGTAACTTTGGGCAAAAATACCTCACATTTCTGGATGTGGTGGCACATGTGTGTAATCCCAGCAGCTCAGGAGGCTGAAGCAGGAGGATTGCAAGTTCAAGGGCAGCCTCAGCATTTGGTGGGGCCCTAAGCAATTTAGCAAGACCCTGTCTCAAAATAAAAAGAGGGAATGAGGTTGTAACTCAGTGGTAGAGCACTTGCCTAGTACATGTAAGGTACTGGGATTGATCCACAGCACCACATAAAAATAAATAAAATAAAAGCATTGTGTTAATCTACAACTAAATTTATTCTTAAACAATAAACAAAAATAAAAAGTTAGGGATGTTGCTCAGTGGATAAGCACCCCTGAGTTCATCCCTGATACCAAAAACAAACAAAAACAACCAAACATCTATGGGCCATAGTTTTTTGTTTTTTTTTTTTTTTTAATCTATTGAGATTTCCTGGGGAAGGTCAAGATAGAAATTTAATTACATTCCTCAAGTCCCTTTAGAGCCCTAAAACTTATGATTCTAAATGCAAGCTATAATTTAGGAGTAAATGCCTATGAATGCAGATAGCCTGTTATAAAGGCAGCCTGTGGGGGAATGGGGAAAAGAGACTAAGCCTTGTTTGTTTTAGTTCCTGACAGCTGTCCCCCCCCCCAATATTTTTAGTTGTAGATGGACACAATACCTTTATTTTATTTATTTTTATGTGGTATGGAGGAATGAACCCAGTGCCCCATACATGTGAGGCAAGCACTCTACCACTGAGCCACAACTCCAGCCCATGTTCTTCTTTATTCAGCAGTTTCCCAAGTGTTTTATGAACACTTCCAGGTACTCCTAGACTTAGGAGGGAGGGGGAGATTATATAACTCTTTAAGAGAGAAATTATGGTAATGACTTAATCACTGCTGCATCCAGGTAGAAAGGGGATGAATGGGTCCACTTAGAGCCTGCAGTAGAGAATAATGGAACCAACCACTTACATTAAGACAAACTATTTCTACATTGAATCCTTTAACAACTCTTTTGAAAGTATTAACTTTTCAGGCTGATCTATTCTCTCAAAGTCCAAAGTTTTGTTGTTCTGGGTTTGTTTTTTGCTTGCTTGGTTTGTTGGTGTGTATATATAGTATTGGGGATTGAATCTAGTGGCACTCCTAATACTGAGCTACGTTGCTAGCCCTTTTTATTTTTTTATTTTTGAGACAGGGTCTTGCTAAATTGCCCATGCTGACCTCATACTCACAATCCTCCTTAGTATCCTGAGTAGCTGGGGTGTACAGGTATCAGCCACCATGCCCAACTCCAACATGTTTTTGTTGTTATTTTAAAGTTTTTTTAAATACATTTTTTTAGTTATAGATGGACACAGTACCTTTATTTATTTATGTGGTGCTGAAATCGAACCCAGTGCCTTACATCTGCTAGACAAGTACTCCACCACTGAGCTATAATCCCAGCCCCCAGTATGGTTTTTTTTTTTTTTTGTAATAGAATGCCTTTATTTTATTTGTTTATTTTTTTAATGTGGTGCTGAGGATCAAATCCAGTGCCTTACACATTTGAGGTAAGTGCTCTGCCGCTGAGCTACAGCCCCAGCCCCCCCAGTATGTTTTTTATGAATCAAAAAACCAAATCTTACACATGAACAGTTCCTGTACTTACATTCTTTGGGGTTAAACTTAAAAGTCCGAAAACCCCAGGGATTAGAAGTCATAATTTTATACTTTCCCCTCAGTTGTCATTGATGCATAATTATTTGTAGAAAGTCATGTTCATGAGGCACCAACCTTAGCCAGAAATGACATAAGGACGCGTCCTCCCTAGGTAACTGGCACAGAATGATTCAAGATGACCGAGAAAGAAAAGGGGTTTTGGCATTTATACATGCTCTCTGGTTTGAACCCCTTCTCAGGACATTGGCTACCTCTCTGTCTCTAGTAGCTTTATCTCTTCTTAGGGAAAGGATAAGAGAAGGATGCATTTCTCCAGGGATAAAATCCTTGACAGCATGTGGAACCAATAACAGCTGGCTTTCAGTAAATTTCTTTTCTTGAAATACTCAATTTCTTTTTTTTTATTTTTTTTAAAGAAAGAGTGAGAGAGAGTGAGAAAGAGGGAGAGAGAGAGAATTTTAATATTTATTTTTTTAGTATTTGGCGGACACAACATCTTTGTCTGTACATGGTGCTGAGGATCGAACCCGGGCCGCACGCATGCCAGGCGAGTGCGCTACCACTTGAGCCACATCCCCAGCCCCAAAATACTCAATTTCTATTATTGAAATGGAGCTTTATTGAGTGGAACCACCCTGGTCAGCCTGAGGTCAGATTGTACCTTATCTTTAAAAAGAAAAGAGCTGGGCACTGTCAGTCAAGCCTGTAATCCTAGTGACTAGGGAAGCTGAGGAAGGAGCATTGCAAGTTCAAAGCCAATTTAGCTAAGCCCTAAGCAATTTAGTGAGACCGTCTCAAAATAAAAAACAAAAAGGGGCTGGGGGTATGGCTCAGTGGTTAAGCACCCCTGGGTTCAGTCCCTGGTACCAAAAATCATAATGATTATGATGATGAAGATGATGATGATGATGATGTTTAAAAGCAGTACAGTTTATTGCATGATTTTGTCCAATATAATACATGAATCCTGACTGGAACAGGAATGAGTTTTCCATCTTGGGCAATCCCACTAACTAGCCAGGTTAGCTTGCTTCTAGGAGCTGCTATTCCACTGCCAAGGACAAACCTTAATTTGCCTCAGATATCAGCAGTAGCCACATAAATTATAAAACATGATATTAAGCCATGCATGGTGTCAAAAGTATATAATCCTAGCTATTCAAGAGGCTGAGGAAAAGAGAGTCTGTTGAGCCCCAGAGTTCAAGGCCAACTGGGGAAATAGACCCTGTCTCAAAAAAACTGAAAATTCAAAATATAATTATCATTCGCAGATTACTTTATTTTTTCAATAACTATGAGAAATAGCATTGCAGTCTCCATTTCTTACGAATAAGAAAACCAAGGCTATAAGAGGTCAAGTGACTTACCTAAGGTCACACAGTAAATGGCAGAAAATTTGAACCCAAGTTTTGCTGACCCCAAAGCCATTGCTCTTAAACAATGCATTATACTCTTAAATATTATACCACACATTGCATAGGTTCACTAAGTGCATGACAAAAATAGTAAATACAAACTTTGAACTCAACTATCGTAGAATTAAAGTTTCTTCTGTTTCTTTCCTCTTCCTAACCAGTGACTAAACACTGTTAGTTATTGATTGTAGAACTGCCACACAAATTGTTAGGTTTGCCTAGGTTCATTCCTAATCCAAGAGGGAGATTGAGGCTCCCTTTAACAAGGCCAGCAGGGCTAAATGAGGCCCACAGGGACTGACCTCAAACATACACAGAGGCCCAAGGACAGATTGATCCATCTGCCTTACTGAAAACACAAGTTTGATGCATATCAACTCTAAACAGTAGTTCTCTTCCTTCTAGAGGAAATTGGCACATATTGAAAGGAAAGCAATTAGGTTGTAACATACAGGCAAACCAGAGCTACTGTAGCTCTTCAGTTTGCCTTGCTGTTTTCTACATGCACTATACACTATCAAGTCCAAACTTAAGCAGGCAATTTGAAAGCCCAGGAGAAATTAAAAACTTCCATTGCTCTACTTTACAACATAGCAATTCAACCCAGCTTTATGCACCCATTACACTTGAAGCAGCTTTTTCAGACCAAATTCTTCTCAGCCTAGTAAAAAATTTTGTTGTCAGCACTGCAGAAAATAAATAAAATAGTTGTTCAATGGCAGCAAGAAGACAATTATAAGTTTATTAATTACCACCCTGTCAGGTCTTCTCTAGGAGCCATGAAGGAGAAAGGAAATAAAAAATAAAAATGTGAATTGACATTAGCAAGTCTATAGATAATAAAGCCCTAAAAGTCAATAGCCAAAGCTACTGAAGAAGAATCAGAGGCTCCCCAAGCAGTATCTATAATATAAAACACTACTAAGCAACTTTTCTCTTTCCCTTACAAGTAGTCACTACAATAGCATATAATAAATTCTTGGTGACACCAAGACTAAGGAGTCTTATTCTGCTTCAACTACCCTCAAATCAGTGGGATCAAAAACCTGACCATAAGAGACATTTCCCATTTTATTTATTTGTTTTTGTGGGGCTGGGTATCGAACCTAGAATTTTACACATTTGAGGCAAGCACTCTTCCACTGAGTCACATCTCCAGCCCATTTCCCATTTTGTTGATAGGGAAAACAAAGGCATCAAAAATCTAATAGATGAGGCTAAGTACTAAAATTGCTTACCATTGCTGCCTCTAAATACATGTCTGTGAGGTAGAATGTAAACAAAGTTCATGGGAGCATCTTTACTCTGAAAAGTCACACCTTACTTTATTCTGAAAGGTGCCCAGAGAAACTTTCAAAACAGCTGAATTTGGATTTGAACAATCCTGAAAAAATTGAGACAACTCCACAAAACAAACAGAAACTGGGCCCAACCAACACCTCTTTGCCTAACAATATCTGCCTATCTGTCATCTTTCCCAACTGTACACTTAATACAAAAGCTGCATTATTCTGGTAAAGTTGCATTCCAGCCTAAAGTGCAGAGTTAATGTTTTTTTATAGCCACGTGTCTCCTTGTGATGGATGGCAACTTTATAATAAAATACTTTATGCTCAATAAACTTAAAAATAATGGATGTTCCATTTCATAGCATACTCATTTCACAAAATAAAAAAGGAGTGGTAACTAGGGTAGTTCCTAGAAAAAGGAGAGACCCAAGAAAGAATCCCCTGTAACTCCTTAACTCCTTAAAAAAGTATAGTCCTAAGGAGAATTTGGTATCTAAAATGGCAGGCAGGTGTGGTGGTGCACAGGGTGCATGTCTGCATCCAAGCTGCTTGGGAGATTGAGGCAAGAAGATCTTAAGTTCAAATCCAGCCTGGCAACTTAGGGAGATCCTTTCTCAAAATGAAAAATAAAATGGGCTGGGGATATAGCTCAGTGGTAGAACACTTGCTAGTATGTACCAGGTCTTGGGTTCAATTCCTCAGTACTGTTTTTAAAAAAAAATGATTTTAGCAAATGGTATTGGATCAATTGATATCCACATGCAAACAAATGAACCTCAACCTCACATTTACAGAAAAATTGACTGAAAATGGATCACAGATCTAAATGGAAAATGTAAAATTATAATACTTTTAGAAGAAAACATGAGAGACTATTTTATTGACCTGGAGTTAGAGGGAATTTAGACATTACACTAAAATACATAAAATAAACATTGATAAATTGGACTTTTTAAAAAATAAAAATGACTGCTCTGTGGAAGATACTATTAAGAGAAGAAAAGACAAGGTTCAGACTGGGAAAAAATATGTAAATAATTATCTCACCATTAAAGTATTTGAATACAGAAATCTCTAAACTTAACAGTAAGAAAACAAACCAAGGGCTGGGGATGTGACTCAAGCGGTAACACGCTCGCTCGCCTGGCATGCGCGGGACGCTGGGTTTGATTCTCAGCACCACATAAAAATAAAACAAAGATGTTGTGTCCACTGAAAACTAAAAAATAAATATTAAAAAAATTCTCTCTCTCTCAAAAAAAAAAAAAAAAAAGAAAGAAAAGAAAACAAACCAATTTAGTTTAAAAATGGGCAAAAGACTTGAACAGACACATCATGCAAAAAGATATTTGGATGGCAGATAAACACATCAAAAGATGTTCAACATCCTTAGCCGTTAGGGAAATACCAACTTAAACCATGCGGAGATACTACTATCTAACAACTTGGATGGCTTGTATAAAAATAGGGGCTAAGGTTTTAGCTCAGTGTAGTATACAATAGTATATACCTGCCTAGCATGTGTGAAGCACTGGGTTCCATCCTCAGCATCACATAAAAATTAAAATAAATAAATAAAGGTAATGTGTCTATCTATAACTAAAAAAAAAAAAAAAAAAAAAAAAAAATTAAAAAGCTAAAAATCCCAAGGATTGGAGAGGATGCAGGGAAGCTAAAAATTTCAGTTCTGGAAGGAATGCAGACTTGTATGGCTTAAAAATAATTCTTAAAAATAATTTAGCTGGGGCTGGGGATGTGGCTCAAGCGGTAGCGCGCTCGCCTGGCATGCGTGCAGCCCGGGTTCGATCCTCAGCACCACATATAAAAGATGTTGTGTCCGCCAAAAACTAAAAAAAAATAAATATTAAAAATTCTGTCTGTCTCTCTCTCTCTCTCACCTCTCTCTTTAAAAAATAATAATAATAATAATAATAATTTAGCTGTAAAGCTAAACACACTTACCTTTGATTCAGAAATACCACTTCTGGGTATAAGAATCCAATCTTAAAAGGTTACATGCTCTGTGATACCTTTCCTTATGAGCTCCTTGATAAAACTATGGTGAAAGAGAACAGATCCGCAATTGTCAGAGGTTGGTGGGTAGGGAGGGTATGACTACAAAGGGAGGGCAGAGGGAGTTTTTTGGGGTAATGAAACAATTATGTATTCCTGTTTATGGTGGTAGTTACACAAATTTAATTATGCGCTAAAATTCATAGAACTTTATGAATCACTCATAAAGAGAGTTGGTCTTACCTAATTAACAAACAACAAAGAGAGGCAAAAGTTATAACCCTGAATGTATGGACCCTAGCTGAAAACCTGTCCTAGACTTTCACTTGAAGGAAGCCAGGAAGTGTATAGTTATAACAACTGGATGAAAACAGAAAGTCTGTTCCCTCTCCCCACTCTCAAAAGATTTTTTTCTTCTAGACTTTTTAGCTCAAATATGCTAATCATGACCATTTTTTAAATGATAGATCAAATAGTACATAATGCATTTGTGTTCCGAAAGCAAGACTAAATGACTTTAATTTTTTAAAAATATTTTTATTATTGATGGATCTTTATTTATTTAATTGCTTATATGTGGGGCTGAGATGCGAACCCAGTGCCTCACCCATGCTAGGCAAGTGCTCTACCACTGATTCACAACCCCAGCCCCTAAATGACTTTAATTTTTTTAAAGAGAGAGAGAGAGAGAGAGAATTTTAATATTTATTTTTTAGTTTTCAGCGGACACAACATCTTTGTATGTGGTGCTGAGGATCGAACCCGGGCCGCACGCATGCCAGGCGAGCGCGCTACCGCTTGAGCCACATCCCCAGCCCGACTTTAATTTTTAAATGTGTTTTTAAAATAAGTTTCCCCAAGGTTGACTCATAGTCCAGTAGGGAGGGAGAGCATGGAAGGATTAGATGAAGTCTAGATAGGGAAGAGGGGTGGGTGGGAAAGGGAGAGGGCAGGGGATTAGCAAGGATGATGGAATGTGATGGACATCATTATACAAAGTACATGTATGAAGACTTGAATTGAGTGTCAACATACTTTATATTCAAACAGAGATATGAAAAATTGTGGTAGATATGTGTATTAAGAATTGTAATGCCAAAAAAAAAATCCAAAAAACAAAAGTACATGTATAAAGGCGTAAATTGGCGCGAACATACTTTATATACAGAGATATGAAAAATTGTGCTCTATATGTGTAATATGTAGTATGTATTTAATATATACTGTTGTCATGTATTAAAAAAATAAAATCAATAAGAGATTAAAAAAAAAAGTTTCCCCAAATATATTCCTTAACATCTCAACTCTCCACATCCACCACCACAGCTTGTGTGTATTCCATTCACAGAGGTTTTTTCCTACTTTTTTCTCCTGAAAATTGTACATCTCTAGGTGGATATAGTAGTAGATGAGAAGCAGGTTTTATACAGCTGATATAATCACTCACTGTACAGACAAGCTTGAAAAATGCTACCCAATCTGCCAATTAATTAAAGCATTAATCTGAAGAGCAGCCAGTCCCAGGAAATGTTTACCCAGAGAGGGGTGGGTGGTGGTAGGAATTGAGTGGGAACCTATCTATATTTGCATGAAAATGAAGGTGCTTAGGAAACCCAACTTCCTTTTGTGGTAAAGGTAAGATAGCCTGGATCACTTCCCTAAATGTTTTTTGGCCATTTTTAGGAAGGACGCCTTTTAGGGAAGTGGCTCTGAAAGATGAAAACGTAGTGAAGTTTAGAAAAATAAATTAAACTCTGGACAGAGTAGAGAGCAAATTCAGTGTAATATGGTTCCTTTGACGTGGCATGAAATATTCTAAATTCAGGAGTATACGATGTAGTGATTGTATAAATTTTAGAGCCATATAAACTGAGTTCAAGTCCCATCTCTGCTTAATAGTTGTGTCATTTGAAGCCAATCATGAATCTTATCTGAGCCTTATTTTTCTTATTGTAAAATAAAGACTATGATGCCCCTTTATCTCAGGGAAGGTAGCTCTCTCTGCTTCCTCTAGGCCGGAAGGAGACAGAGTGTTAAGGAACTTCCAAGATTGCAGAATATTCCATGACTAAGGGACTGCTCAGCCTTTTGTTTATTTTAACTTATTTTTCTTTCTTTCTTTTTTAATTTTTTAAGCTACAGATAGACACACAAAAATATCTTTACTTATTCATTTATTTTTTTATATGGTGCTGAGGATCGAACCCAGTGCCTCATATGTGTGAGGCAAGCACTCTCTACCACTCAGCCCCAGCCCCAGCCCTAAACTTATTTTTCAACAAGGGACTATAAACAAGGTTTCCCCTCACTCTTCTGGATTGACCACACTCTTTAAGTGAAGTGACCTTGACCATAATAGTAAAGAGATATGAAAAATCTCTTCACATGTAAAGACTGGAGCCCACCCTGGGATTTCTTTGGCTATGTTTTCTGTATGTACCTCAGAAGAAGTTTACCTATATATCACTGCAGGGTAGGGGGTGAAATGGACATGGAAAATTGAGTTGTAATATTCAATTATATTAAAGAACTGGTATTTTTTTAAAAATTATTGTAAATATATATATATATATATATATATATATATATAACAAAATTTACCATTTTGACAATTTTACTGTTAACTTTTTAAAACATTTGTGCTTTCAAAAATTATTAATCTTTTAGAGCTACATACTAGGGATTGAAACCAGAGACACTTATACTCAGATACATCCATGGTCCTTTTTATTTTTTATTTTGGAACATGTTTTTGCTAAGCTGCTGAGGTTGGCCTCAAATTGCAATACTCCTACCTTAGCCTCCTGAGTTGATAGGATTATAGGTGTGCGCCACTGCTTCCTACAAACCAAAAATCTTACCGATAAAATTTACAGGTAAAATGAATGGTGTGGTATCTGGGACTTGGTTCAAGGTAATTCAGGGGGAGCTAGATTGATACCAGGAAGGAAGAACTCTAGCCTCATGGCACATGCAAGAAGGGCCTTTTTCTAGGGTTTAGCTTTTTTTTTTTTTTTCCTTTGTTAGATGTTCATTTGGTTTCTATCTTTATTTGTTTTTTTGTCATAGAACTCTCAGAAATTGAGCCCAATGTATTCCTTCGTCCATTTCTGGAAGTGATTCGCTCAGAAGATACCACTGGCCCTATCACTGGACTGGCTCTTACCTCTGTCAACAAGTTCCTGTCCTATGCACTTATAGGTAAGAGCTTATACTTTGTTAGATGACTATAGCACTTTATTTCTTGCCTCTCTTGGGTTGCTGAGGCCTTAGTCAATGAGCTGATGATACTGGAAAATGTTTTTCAGCCATCTCTTTCCTTGTAGAAGAGAAATATGATTGTTATTGTTACTCATCGTGCTAATTGAATGGGGTTATGCAGGCAAGAATGGGAGGGACAAAAGTTTACCCTAGGACTGTGGTTTCTGTAATGCTTTGAGAGTTAAGGGTATGATCTGATTTTATTTATATAAATGTATGTATGCATATCTTTATTTATTTATTTGTATGTGTGTGGTGCTGGAGATTGAACTCAAGGCCTCACACATGCAAGGCAAGCACTTTTCTACTGAACCATACCCATCCCTAAAGTTATATTTTCAAATATTAATGTATTCTTATTGTAAGAAGACAGATAATAAAGAAGTATCTGAAAGAAAAGTTAATTGTCTCTCTTCTTTCTCAATGTTCCAGCCCCTTCCTTAGGTAAATAGTGTCTGAATATTTTTTTAAGTGATATATATTTTTAATTGTTAATGGATCTTTTATTTTATTTATCTATTTATCTATTTAGGATTGAACTTAGGGCTCACACATGCCAGGCAAGTACTCTACCACTGAGCCACAACTTCAGCCCATGTGTCTTGAGTTTTCTTTTTTCTTCTTTTTAATATTTTAATATTTTTCTTCTTTTTAATATTTTTTAGTTGTAAATGGACACAATACCTTTATTTATTTATTTTTATGTGGTGCTGAGAATCGAACCTAGTGCCTCACACATTCGAGGCAAGTGTTCTACCACTGAGCTATAGCCCCAGCCCATGTCTGAGTCTTTCTATAAGTAAGTAGGTAAATAATGGTTTGAATCTGTTTTGGGGTTTTTTGTTTGTTTGGTTTTTGGTTTTGGTGCCAAGAATTTAACCCAAGGATGCTTAACTACTGAGCTCACATCGCCACATTCCCACCCCCCACAACCCTTTTTTTTTTAATATAACAATTTGGTTTTACTAAGTTGCTTAGGGCCTGGAATTTGTAATCCTCCTGCCTGAGCCTCCCTAGTCACTGGATTACAAGCATGTGTCACCACACCCAGTTTGGTTTGAATCTTTCTGTACCTTCTATACCACCTTCTGCGTGTATATAAATATGAAGTTCTGCCCCCTTTAAAAAACAAAAAGGATTATGTGCTATATATTTTCTTTTTTGTTAATTTAAACATACATGATAAAATTATCCATCTGATTTATCCTTTTTTATTGTAGTAAAAAAAAATAACATAAAATTTTTGCTTTTAATCATTTTTAAGTATATAATTCAATGGAATTAATTATGTCCACAGTGTTGTCCAAATATTTCCACTATTTACCAAACTTTTTATCACTCCAAATAGAAAATCTAATGATTAAGCAATAATTCCCCATTTCTTTCCTTTTTGCCTCTGATATGATTTTTTTAGTAGCTATGAGAGTCCCATTTTATAACAATTCATTGATTCATTATTTAATATTTAGATTATTTTCTTTTGGGGGCTATTATAAATAATGCTGAAATAAACATCCTTGTTCATATGTTCTTATTTACTAATTTTACTTTTGTATGAAATATTTCTGAACTTGGAATTTCTGGTTTAAAGGCTATGTGCATATCACATTTATATAGGTATTACCAGGTTGCTTTCCCTAAAGGTTGCAGCCTTTATTTCCCCCATCAATATTTGAGAGTTTCCATTTCCCCACTCTGCTCTCAGCTCTGAATGTTTATCAGTTTTCTTTTTTGTGTGCCACTTTGGTTGGTTAAAAAAAACAAACTGTATTTTGTTGTGTTGGTTTCCATGAGGTTAAAAGTTAGAGTTTCCTCTCCTTTGCCTCTTTTTTCATTGAGTTGTTTTGGTTTTTCTTATTAATATGTTAAGCTTTTTTGTATATTAGGGATGTCAACCCATTATCTATCACAGTATTACAAGTCTTTGCTTCCAATCTAGGCCAAACATTTTACCCAGTCAGTACTTGATCTCTGAATTTGTTTATGGTGTCTCTCTCTTTCTTTCTTTCTTTCTTTTTTTAAATTCTTTTTTAGTTGGTCTAGTCACTTAGAATCCTGAATTCTTTTTCCCTTATTACCAATCCATGTGCAAGGATGAGGAACATTAAAAAAAAAAAAAAAAAAAAAAAAAGCAGCTGTCTTTGTTTCTAAGAAGGGAGACAAAGAAAATATAAGGCTCAGGGCTATAGCTAGCTAGAAAAACAAATGGCCTTCTATTCAGAGCAATAAAAAAACCTTTATCTTTTTTAGAAAGTTGGATTTGCTTAGCTAAAGCATTCAGGATCCTAAGCAGGAGTCTTGGGTTCTGAATAGGTACATCAGCCTCTGAGGGCACTAGTCCCAGTTTCACACTTTTCCTAAACAAAATTAGGCCCAGCCACTTCCAGCCTTGCCCTGAGCACCACCTGCAGGTCGCGTCTCTTCACAGCGTCCAGCAGCTGCCCTTCTATGCCTTTTTCTGATCTCTTGGTGTTGCTCTCCCCCTTTCCTGAACTTGGCAGACAGGCTGGTCATTGGAGAACTCAGGCCAGCTGGTCATTGGAGTTTCCTGTGGTGGGAAAAGAGAATGCTGGAGGTGGTGACTGCAGTGGCATGAGAATAAGAGCAGGAAGGAGTGTATGAAAGCCAGATAAGTTGGCAAATTTCCCTGAAGCTGGCCCCAGAGTGGACAGAAAAGGACATTCTGAGGATAGGATCTAGGAGAGGACAAGGTCTGTTAAATGGTCTCAAGATAAAGGATTATTTTTGGAGGCTTCCCTCCTAGAAAAAACATCCCACACCTCTGAATCCTGTAGTTCAAGCTCCTGGAATTCTTTTAGGTGCTACTCCAAGGACTGGCCTTTGCTTTGGCCACACACAGCTGGTAGATCAAGACTTGTGCCACTCTACCCAGCTTGCTGACAGGCCCTGCCTATGGTTCTAAAGGCCTGTCACTAATACCTGCCTTTTTAGAAAATGAACTTTGCTGCTTTGTTCGAGCTCAAGGGATAAGAATACAAAGAGATCAGTAAAGATTAAACCACCTTAACGAAGAGATTACTGAAAGAAACGAAAAAATGAACCCCAGAAGCCTCATGAAATAAAAGCAAGGCTGCCATTCACTGAGCCCAGATATGCCACACAACACTGAGAAAGACATGTCTTTCCTGTGTCGGCACTGTAGGCCTAAATAAGAACTATGAGAAAAGGCTTGGACAAGGGCCTGAGAGTATAGAATTTTCTCTGCTGATTGGGAGAAACGGGAGGAAATAGGGTGATAGGAAGAGGAGCTGGGTCAACCTGTTGTGCTGTGTATCATGAAATGCTTCCCTCTGCATAACCTCTCAAGTAGCCACTCTTGATGCTCAGTGGAGGCATGCTATAAGTAGGACAGTCTTTGATACAGTGTCAGAGACTACATTGAAGAAGAAAAAGATGAAAACTACTTTTAAAGTAATGATAGTCTGTGGCTCATTGTTGTAGGAAAAATGCTTGGGTCTCTCAGCCATCTAGGAACTCCATTAACTTTAGGTACCAAGAAAGAGAAAATGGCAAGAATGTCTTCTGACTCCTACCACTTTTAGGAGGTGCTTCCTTCATTACACCATGCCACCTTGGGAGCAATTTTCCTCTTGTCACTTTTAGAGCTTTATGATGTGCCTGCCTTTCTCCCCTACTTATGCTCTCCTTTCAGGACAAAACATCAGTGGAAAGTCCTTCAGAACAGACGTGGTGCTAGAGCCAGCAATCCAGGCAGTTCTGCAGGACTCCCATAAGTCTTGATGGAGGCAACTTCTTGGCCTACTCCTTGTGGCTATTTAACATAGGAGTGGGAGCAGAGTTCTCCCTTGGCAGCATTTGTGTTCACTTCCAGCTTAATGCTGGTTGTGTGACCTCCAACTTCTCCCCTCTTTTTATTCACAGATGAAATTCTTCCTACTCCCCAACTGGTTAGCCTCCAGTCCTGTTTAGCTTATTTAGTTTATTTCCTAATACCTGGCTGGTTAAGCTGGCAATAAGATTCTTGCTCAGTGGGCCATGTTGTTTTAAATAAGAATGAAACAAAAGAGCTGGGCACAGTGGTACATGTCTGTAATCCCATATACTTGGGAGACTGAGGCAGGAGGATCACAAGTTCCAGGCCAGCCTGGGCAATTTAACAAGACCCTGTCTCCAAATATAAAATAAAAAGTAGATATAGAGCTGGGCATGGTTATGCACACCTGTAATCCCAGTGGCTCCAGAGCATGAGGCAGGAGGATCTCAAGTTCAAAGCCAGCCTCAGCAAAAGCAAGGCACTAAGCAATTCAGACCCTATCTCTAAATGAAATACGAAATAGGGCTGGGGATCTGGTTCAGTGGTCGAGTGCTCCTGAGTTCAATCCTTGTTACCCCCAAAAAAGTGGATATAGATACAGCCCCAATGGTAGAGTGCCCCGAGGTTTAATCCCCAGTACTACAAAAAAAAGAAAGAAACCAGAAAGATCTCTGATCCGCTGTCATATGGCACCCAGATAGGACTATTTGGTGGCAGTGACCACTGATTTCCTCCCTCTTCTCCTCCATCTCAGTTGTGCCTGAAATACAACTCCAAAAGCCACCAGAGAGAGAGAGGCAAAGAGAAAGGCTATAATTTTGTCATTCTAAGCTCTGTCCCTAGTTGGTGCTTTCTCTAGGCCCAAAACTCATTATTTCCAGGTCCTACCTTTATAAATTGAGTAGCTTAATGCCGGTGATTCCCAATATGTAGTCCCCTTGCCAGCAGTATTAACTTTACCTGGGATATCGTTTGAAATGTAGATTCTTAGGCCCCACTGTAGACCTGCAAAATCAAAAAACTCTGGAAGTGGGCCAGTAATTTGTATGTTTAATAAAGTACTACGAGGTAATTCTCCCATACCTAAGTTTAGGAAGTACTGTTTTACCTAGTGGGATTGTGCTGAGGAATTTGCTAAAGCCAATTTGAGGCAAAAATTCTCAGGTACTCAAGGAACCATAGGTTTAGGAACTGGAGAGGAGAAAATCTGAGTCTCTTAAAGCAATCCATAGACAGGTTATCTCCTTTTCTCTCTCTTCTCCATAACGTTTATTCTTCCCTTTCCTTTTTTTTTTTTTTTTTTTTTTTAACTCCCCTGGAGCAGATCCCACACATGAGGGCACAGCAGAGGGCATGGAAAACATGGCAGATGCCGTCACCCACGCCCGTTTTGTGGGCACAGATCCTGCCAGCGATGAGGTTGTCCTGATGAAAATCCTTCAGGTAAGCTGGAGGGGAAAAGCAATTAGGGTAATGGCTAGGGACTGGTGCCACAGCTCTACTTACCTAAGGCAACAGGCAGCATGGAGCAATGTTTTGACTCTACTGGAGCCTAGGGACCAACTTTATTTCCTAACAAGCAGCTTGCATACCCAAAGTAAAAGCTCTTTCTAAGGAAAATAATTAAAAGCTTTAAATGCATTGATATCAAATACCGAAAGCCCTTAATACACTTGTACCTCTGGCAGATTGTATTTGTGTCCATCTGTTGGGCTTGTGGGCTAGGGCTGGAACTACTTCTGATTATGTCAGGGTTTTACAGAGGCAAGAAACAGTTCCCAAGCCAAGCTTTGGAGAAACTCTCCTATCAGGCCGAAGTGAGCTTGCCAGTCTTACTAACCTTTTTTTAAACTCGTCCTGGGCTGGGAATGTAGCTCAGCGGTAGAGCATTTGCCTAGCATGTGTGAGACCCCAGGTGTTGCAAAATAATAACAACTTTAAAAATAATAAAAATTCGCCCTTCAGTATTTCACTAGGAGATTGGACAGTCACTAGGCAGCTTTTCTTCCCACAGGTAAACCTCTTTTTACCCAGCCTTCTTTGCCATCTTCTCTTTGTTCTGACAGGTTCTGAGGACTCTCTTACTAACCCCAGTGGGTGCCCACCTAACCAATGAATCTGTGTGTGAGATTATGCAGTCTTGCTTCCGGATCTGCTTTGAAATGAGGCTCAGTGGTAGGTACTTGAATACTGGCTCCTTCACGATTTCTGGGGCCAGTTATTAGGTGTACACATAAGATACTGTCTCTGAACCCCAAAGAGATGGAAAACTCCGGACTTTTTCATCATCTACCCTGTGGAACCATAGAGATCTAGAAATGTCTAGTAGACAGCTGTGAAAGCTAAAATAGAGACCTCAACCCATTATGCCAAGATAGGAGTGTAGGGATGAATCCCAGACTGACTCAGCCCCAGCACCAAGTCTCCCTCCTTGGGGATTCTGGGATTGACACCAGCCTGCCAACACCAGAGAATATGGCTATAGTGCCCACCTTTTCCCTGACTCAGTAGTGCCACCTAGTGGGCCAGTGAGGTTATGGCTACCAGGGTGAGCTGGAGCTGGTTTTAATAAGTTTGGCATAATCCTTGGTAAACAAGGTTTGGAGGGGAGTCTGCTCTGAGAAGCCTCCTGATAATAGCACAGCAAGTAATGACACCTGTGTTATTTGTTTTTGCCTGTGCAGAGTTATTGAGAAAATCCGCAGAGCACACTCTCGTAGACATGGTGCAGCTGCTCTTCACAAGGTAAACCTGCTGCTGTTTGCTTCAGCCCTGCTGCCCAGGCCTCTTGAGTCTGCCTGCTTCCATACAGCCACTTCAGGGACTTGTCCAACCCCACAGCCACATCACAGGCCACTGGGATTATGAATCGGCGTAGTTCTCTGGGCCCAGGGTTAGTGAGCAAGGGAGAAGGAATAGGGAGCTGATTTAGCCTCAGGAGGAGGAGGAGGCAAAGTGTTATTTATTCTAGGCTGACAGACCTAGTTCTGCTTTCTAAACTTGTGTCTGTTTCTCTGTTGGTAGCAGCTGGGAAAGAGAACCCAGAAAATAAGTCAAACTTAAGAGAGTATGAAGAAGGTTACTGATTGCTGTGGGAGAAAGCTAAGGCTAGGGTGACCACCAGTCATGAGAGCTGATCTGCTATCCCTCATCTTGGTTTGTCCAGGACTGTCTTGATTTTAACAAAGTTCAACATCCTGGCAAATCCCTCAGTCCCAGGCAAACCAATATAGTTGATTTCCCAAGTTAAGGCCTCAGACTAGGGCATTTTCCTAATAGACATAACTGCCTATTTCATGTATCTCCTTTCAGTAGACTCTCTTTGAGAAGAGCTGATGTGATGGCTTTAAAACCTCCCTCTGGAATTTCTTTTCATTCTAAGATCTATAGATAATAATCCTTATTATCTAGACTAGACTGCCCCCTACCATGATACAAGGAGTTTCTTACTCCTTAGGCTCAAATTTACTGGTTTCAAAACTTCAACTGGCTTTTTACTTCTTGCTGTATGCCTAGTCTCCTGGGATTTTGATAGTTTGCCCTCTCCCCATCTCTTTGCTTTCAGCAATACTTTCCAAAGATGAAAAGAGGCTCCCCACTCTGAGGGCACTTAGACCTTGCTCTAGTGACTACCCTCTTTGTCCAAGTCATATATCCCCCAATTCCTTTGACTCTTTGATAAAACTCTCAAGAGTGAAATTAGTCTGCTTCTCTAACTAGATTTTACTAAAAGACAGGGATGCTCTGATACAGAGCACCTTTGGCTGTAGTTGGCAATAATAGTCCATGGGATTCTCTATCTTGTAGGTTACCTCAGTTTAAAGAAGAACCCAAGAGTTATGTGGGGACCAACATGAAGAAGGTAGGATCTGCAAGCTGATATGCTATCCCTCATCCAAACCTTAATCTCCCAACTTCAGTGCTGTGGCCCTTGCTTAGCAAAGACATGCTTTTGCCTGGACAGTTCTGCTTGGAATCTGCTGTCCTTTATTGAGAAATCTATTCTCTCCCAGATGCTACTCCTTCCCAAACTTTTTCTTTCTGGCCTTTGTTGATCCAGCACATAAACTGGTGAGCCAGTCCTTTATGGAAATAGAGTAAGTCCATCAAACTGGCTAAAAAATGTATGTTGACAAAGGTAAAAGTTCAGCCATCCCCTCAGGGCTCATCCTTGACAGCAGGTAGGTATACTAGTGAAGCTGTGCCCCAAATCCTACCCTAATACTGGATTAGACAGGCCACATGCCTGCTATATAGTCTCTGTTGAAGAGATAAATCAAGTCAAACTCCAAATCAAAGGATTCTCAAACTGCTAGAAGAATGATGGTCAGAAGGATGGCCTCTTTCTATCTTGAACTAAAGCCATGGACTTCACAGGCCTCTGATGAGGATTCTGCTTGTAGCCCTAAAAGGCTCTACCCATGGAGATAACCGTTGGCTGTTCAGTGCATGCACCTGACCTTCCCCTGTCCCCTGCCATCCATTCCCATTCCTGCCCTGTGCCCTGTTGGCCTGTGTCTGAGTTTATTTCACTCTGTTTAAATCGTGCGTTTGCCTGTCTTTCACAGATTTCTCCATGTCTCCTCAACAAACTGGAGCTAAGTAGTGGGGAGCAGA
Source organism: Callospermophilus lateralis (assembly GCF_048772815.1). NCBI lineage: Eukaryota > Metazoa > Chordata > Mammalia > Rodentia > Sciuridae > Callospermophilus > Callospermophilus lateralis. The sequence goes on from NC_135319.1 coordinate 69,015,013, forward strand.
CCAAAGCCCTGAACCAGTTAGAGAGGGTACTACTCTTTAAGAACCTCAAGGTCTCTCTCCCTCTCCCTCTCCCTCTCCTTTCCCCTTTGTTTATTTATTTATTTATTTATTTAAATGTTTATTTTTATATGTAACACCTGGGTTCCATTTCTATTGTGTAGAGCACAACTTACCCTTCCCTGGTAACACAGCTTGGCTTTGGAAGAGTTGCATGTGTTTGTAGCTTTGCAGTGTTGGGAATTCTCCTGGGGCCTCTTGATTGCCTGGAGGCAGAAGGAACCCTTGAATTTCATATAATGAATCTATAGAGGCTGGGTCCTACTATCATCTTGCGGGGAGGCTGAAGATGCACCATTTATAAGAGAACTACAGGGACCTCCAAGCAAGTCCCTTTCCTCTTCTACCCTCTCCCTGTCTCACAACTGGCATAAAGAGATTAAACAACAGTCCCCAAGTCAATTGGGATACTTGAACTGGGTTTGGAGGGAAAAGGCAGTCTATCTAGTGGGGCACTTTTTATTTCTTGGTTTCAATTAAAGGGATTATTCTGAAATTTATATCTATAGATTAATAAAAAACAAATCTGGTGCCAGGATAGCCAAGAACATTAGGAATACCTTGGGATCTGTAAAGATGCCCTTTGTCTCTTCAAAGTCAAGATGCATAGGAGCTTATGGCTAAAAATTATCCAAGTCCCCCTATCATTGCCCTAGGAAGAAAAGGGAGAAAAATGGGTAGGGGCTATCTACCACAAAAATATGCATGCCAAAGGTGTGGATGGTGACATCTCAGTTATTGAAGATAAAAATAACTCTCTGTGTGTGTCTGTCTGTTTGTCTCCCTACCTAGGTAGTATATAGGCCTGTGTCCTTTTTGAATGCATTGTCTCAAGTTTCCTTTGTGTGCTTGCATAGTCTCAAGTTGTAGGTCTCTTTGGTGGCTACCCAGCATACTGCTATGATTATTAATCTAGGAACTGCTCTTTTTTCATAAAGATTTTGCTGGCCTTTTTAATACAGTTTTGTACAGATAAAGTAGGGTTGAGTTCCAAGAACGCCTACTGCCTACTCTGCACCAATGACAGATAACACTGCTATACTTTTAAAAAGTTGAAGCATTTGTGAGAACAGACAGCCTTTTCACAACTACTCTAGCTAGCAGGCCAAGAACACTCACTAAAATGACCAGGTTGGAACTACCTTTGCAGATGATAGCGGGAAACAAAGAATGATCCTAATATGGAGGGAATATCAGTGATGACAGTCATTCTTAGTGGAAATAGGACAGAAATGTGGGAACCTCCTGGAGAGAAGAGCTATTTCATAAAAGTGAATATAGTTGTTAGAACTTTTTAAGCTCAGCGACAAATACCAGTAAAGCCAGGAGGTCCTTGTTTTTCCTCATTGATCTCTTGAGCTTCTTTTTCTTCAACTTGTTTGGCTCACTGTTCTCCCAGAACATTTTTATCATAACTTGATCTGGCTGAGCTCCAGTGATTCCTGGAAAGAGCATTCTTCTGTTTCCTGTTTAGTTATAGAGCTCAGAACACTTGAAGCTCATTTTTAGGCATATGACTGCAGGTATTTTGGAGATGCAGTGACCATGAGTGTAAATCTAATGTGAGGCTGCTACTGTTATTAAGAGCTGGGGGAAAGGCTCAGCTTTTGTGCCTGTCTCATTTATTGAAAGGAGTTTTGGGTAGGGAAAGAATTATGTGATTCCTAAGCAAGAGATCAAAGATTACCCAAGCTCTAGGAGTTTTGGGGAGCTTGAAGAAGGAAGCCTATCCCCAGATATCAGAAGAGATTAAACAATTTTCTTAAAATTGCATATAGAAAGACCAACAGTTAAAAGGTCAGGAGATCCCATTGCTACCGGGAGCAGCAGAGAGCAAGGTAGCAGCATAATATGACCCTATATCCTTAACGCCACAAATAACCTGGAATGCCACTCCTTTCCTAACTCTAAGGAAATTAGTCTTTGACCAATTTTTTTTAGTATAAATTTTTAATATAATTTTTTATACCTTTATTTTATTTATTTATTTATTTGTATGTGGTGCTGAGAATGGAACCCAGGGCCTTGCACATGCTAGGCGAGCACTCTACCACTGAGCCACAATCCCATCCCATCTTTGACCAATTTGACGTGGAAATTCCAGAGAGTAAAAGATATGTTTATGGTCTAGGTCCAATCCATAGAGCAATAAGAAAGCTGCAAGTCTGGACAGGAAAGATTAGCCTCTCATAGAAGATAAGAACTAGGAATAGGTGGCTGTTTTGTAGAGTAGTTGAGGAAGAAAAAACCCAGGAGTCCATAAGCCTATAGATCTGAGGAGAATAGCAAAAGAACACCTGCCCTTACCCTTCCTGCAAGAGAGTCATGAATTGTCTATAGTCATGCATTGTCAGATAGCCTGCTTAATGTAACACCCAGGACCTAGGGAAGCAAGTGATATAATAAGTGTGACAACTGGCCCTGTCAATTTCCTGCCCCGAAGTAGAATGTTACTTTCCACACATAGGCTGCTATGCCACCCTGAAATGGCAAATGTAAAAGCCATGTTAGAGGAACAGGAACATAAACTGATGATCTAGATTCTTAACTCCAGCACAAATGTGGGGTTATAGGCTGTTTTCTAGAGGCCAGAAGGACTAAATGAAGAGAAATTTCTAGGGATAGAGTCTTAGTTCGAATACTCTTAATTTAAGTCCTAATGAAGTGTGATATTTCCAGCTGAAAATGAGAGCAGGAGGCATGAGTGATTCATCCAAATGGAAGAAACAGAAGAGATCCCCCCGGCCTCCACGTCATATGACCAAAGTCACACCAGGTACAGAGCTGCCTGCCCCTACTGGAACCACCTTATCCTCAAACCTCACTGGTGAGTGTTCTGGACTACTTCCAGGTAGAAGAAAATCTTTTTTTTTTTTTTTTTTTTCCTCTCTCAGGGATTTTGAAATGAAAGACAAACCAACTGAGGAGCTTGGATCTTTTTGCTGGTAGCAAAAAGGGAAACTCTGGGTTAAATCAGACTGTGACCATTGAGCAACTTTCCAAAGTCTTATAGTTGCTTTCCTTTCAGAGGAACTCTGCTGTAGAGACAAGTACATTGTCTTGTACTTAGAGATAAATATGAGATAAATACGCAGAGCCCCAGTACCATGGAGGGTATGTATTGCTATGCAGTCACTCTCTTTCAAGCTTCACTTACTTCTCTTAGCAGGTGGCATGCCCTTCATTGAGGTGCCTACACCCATCTCCTCTGCAAGTTCAGAAACTGCCTCAGCAGTGGTCAGTCCCTCGACAGACAGTGGCCTGGAATTCTCCTCCCAGACTACCTCCAAAGAGGACCTCACTGACCTGGAGCAACCTGGCTCTCCAGGGTATAGCACAGCTGCAGAGCCTGGGAGCAATGAGCTAGGGATTCCTGAACAGCCTGACTCCCAGGTATTGCTTTGATTTTTATTTTTATTTATTTATGTATTTTAGTTTTAGGTGAACACAATATCATCTTTTATTTATGTGGTGCTAAGGATCGAACCTAGTGCCTCATGCATACTAGGCAAGCACTCTACCTCTGAGCCACAACTCCATCCCTGCTTTGATTTTTAAAGGCCCCTCTCCAATATTCCACTGTGGGAATTGGCTTGATCCTTTTGATTCTGTATGCAGACCTTGGCTCAAAAGAAGGTTGGGGTAGCGGTTTTCTATTTCCCAAAAGTAGTCATGCTGCCCAGAAGACCTACATCACGACTCACTATGAAAGAAAGCTGATAGGTTTTTATCAAGTTATACATACAGGTAGTACCTGGCCAAAGGGAGAGAGCTGGCCATCTGGCCGTAACTTTTTTTTTTTTTTTTTAGTTGTAGATGGCCACAATACATTTATTTATTGATTGATTGATTGATTTGTGGTATTGAAGATCGAACTCAGTGCCAAGCACATGCTGGGCAAGTGCTCTGTGCTCTACCACTGAGCTATGTGGCACTCCGACCCCTGGCCATAACTTTTTCTAGAAGGTAGTTATCCAAATTCTAAGCCTAGAAGAGACTTTACACTCCTAGCCTGTCATAGTAGGTCAGTGGTGTCTCAGAGACATTTTCCAAGTCTTTCATCATAGTCCTTCTGCCTTGAGCCATCTTGTATTGATTCATAAACCACTGAGCTGGCCCTGGCCCTCCAGTCCACCAGAGATTAACTTAAAGAACAAGTTCTTCAGGAGAGTAAGTTTCAGGTTGCTCTTGCCTCATTCATCCCTCTTCCTGAATTTGCTTGCTACTGGTCATATCAGGAAGGGACCCAGGTGGAAAAGGCCCAATCAGCATCAGTGGAATCCATTCCTGAAGTGTTAGAGGAGTGCACATCCCCTACTGACCATTCTGACTCTGCCTCTGTACATGACATGGATTACGTCAATCCCCGAGGTGTGCGCTTTACACAGTCTTCTCAGAAAGAAGGTGGGTACTCTCTGGCAGGTTCTGTTCATCTACCTCTCCCATCCTACCTGCTAAGCTGCCTGAACCTAGACCAGTTTGGATCAAGATACTGCTGGCCCTAGTTCTAGGCCATTTTCTATGCAGGAAATGGATTCAAGCCATAGAACTGTTGGCATGGATGGAGCCCTTCCCTAAGTTACACAGAGAGGAAGATTGGTGGATGATAGAAAGTGAGAGGGAAAGCCTTCCAGAAAGGAAGAACTGATCTTTCATTCTGATTACCTCCATTAAATGATACTAGTCTTATTCCTGGGCTTGGGGGTCGGGGAGCAGGTGTCCTTATCCTTGAAGAGAATCACTTACCTGATATTGCCTTGTATAATGCAGGGCAAGCTAGGTTGAAGCTGCAGGCTAGTTGTTTCTTAATAGGTTGTATAAAACAGGGCAAGCTAGGTTGAAGCTGCAGGCTAGTTGTTTCCTCTTACCTTCCCAGGCACAGCTTTGGTTCCCTATGGTCTTCCCTGCATCCGAGAGCTCTTTCGCTTCCTTATCTCCCTCACCAATCCGCACGACCGCCATAACTCAGAGGTTATGATCCACATGGGACTTCACTTGCTGACAGTGGCCCTTGAGTCAGCCCCTGTAGCCCAGTGCCAGACCCTCTTGAGCCTCATCAAGGATGAGATGTGCCGCCATTTATTCCAGGTAAGACCAGATTACTGGGCCCCTGGATGTTTTTCAGAATGTCGCAAAAGCACAAGGAGGTTTGGCTGACCATGTAGAGAGTAGGTCCCAAGAAAGCACCTCTCTCCCATTTGGCCAGTAGTCATAGTTAAAGGGTTCTAATAATTCTCCAAAGATTCTGAGCAATACAGGAAAGACTAGATATATTTAGAGCACAGCACCTCAATGGCAACTTCACCCAGTTTGCTTTCCTGCCTCTCTTCTGGTTGAGCCAGGGTCAATTTCAGAAACCTCATGACTTACCCTCCTCTATCTCCAGCTACTCAACGTAGAACGGCTGAACCTGTATGCAGCTTCTCTACGAGTATGCTTCCTATTATTTGAGAGTATGCGGGAGCACCTCAAGTTCCAATTGGAGGTAAGTTTTTTAATCTTGGAAGAAAAAATAAAGCAGGGAGATGTATGACTTCTTCAGGGGGGGCCAGCTGTGTCAGGCTGCAGTATGTGATATAGATGTAGGAGGATGATTTTAGCCTCCATGGTTTGGTTCATTCACTGGCCTCTGTTATGGAAAACTTCAAAGGAACCGGCGAAAGCTAGCTAACATAAAATGGGAAAACCCAAATATGTGGACTGGCAGGTAAGGTAATCAGTCTCACCATGAATGGGACCTCCTCTTGCAAGTCAAGCCAGCACTGCCCCTAAATTGCAAGAGAATTCTAAATAGGGCCAGGTCGGACTCACACAGAGAATACAAAAAGGGCAATAGACAACTTCTTTGGGATTAGGCATATGGAAGAAAAACAGGTCTTATACCCCAACATGGAAACCAGAGGGAGATGTATTTGGGAATAGGATACCTTAGGTGTCTCTTAATACGTACGTCCTGACTGGGCTTCTGCTTGATGTTTCTGTCCAATTTTCTGTTCTTATCTTGAATTCTTTCTCCACTCAAATGGTTGTTGCCAGATGTACATCAAAAAGCTCATGGAGATCATCACTGTGGAAAACCCCAAGATGCCTTATGAGATGAAGGAGATGGCACTGGAGGCTACTGTGCAGCTCTGGCGCATCCCCAGTTTTGTCACTGAGCTCTATATCAACTATGATTGTGACTACTATTGTTCCAACCTCTTTGAGGACCTCACTAAGCTGCTGTCCAAGGTGCTGAACACTATTACTGGTCTCTAGACTGGTCTATATTACTGAATGTTTCATCAAGGAAATTCTGGTGGTAGTGAATATACTACCTATAGGGATGGGAGCACTTCATAGATGGGAAACTGGAAGAATAAAGGCATTTTCTTTTTTTTTTTTTAATATTTTTTTAGGGCTAGGATTGTGGCTCAGCAGTAGAGCATCATCTAGCAGATGCGAGGCCCTGAGTTCCATCCTCAGCACCACATAAAAATAATTAAATAAAGTAAAGGTATTGTGTCCAACTACTTCTAAAAAAATAAATGTTTTTTTAAAAGTATTTTTTTAATTGTAGATGGACATAATTTTATTTATTTTTATGTGGTGCTGAGGATCAAACACAGTGCCTCACACATGCTAGGCAAGCACTCTACCACTGAGCCATAACCCCAGCCCAAATAAAGTCATCTTCTAAGTAGCAGTGGAGAAATTATAAGTTTCGGGACTTGGGGGGAAATAATAAAGTGTGAAGTATTTTTCTAACCTCAAGTATAATGAATCTATATTTACTTTCCAGAATGCCTTCCCTGTATCTGGTCAGCTCTATACAACACATCTGCTGTCTCTTGATGCTCTATTGACAGTGATTGACAGCACTGAGGCCCACTGCCAGGCCAAAGTCCTCAACAATCTCACCCAGCAGGAGAAGAAAGAAACAGCCAGACCCAGCCAAGAGGCAATAGATGGCACCAGAGAAGCTAACAATAGTGAGAGACATTTCTCTCTATCTCTCTGGCTCTCTTTGTGTTTGTTATGGTATTAGGGATTCTATGCTTATCCCTTCTCTATTGACTGAGTCCTTGCTCCTGTTATTATATCACTTCTCCTGGAGTACACCCATTTCTGTGTTTCCAGGGTTTGCTGATTTGAGTCACAGGCCAAGTAGACAAGTTAGCAAGACTCATGAACTTCTTCCTTTCTCCTCCTCCCAACTTTGGTGTTTTTATAGGATTATTATTTCCTTTTGGCATGAGAAGAGGACAGAGATTAAAACATATAGGATTTCTCTCCTTAAAAGCTCCAGGCCTTGCTCTTTCCCATCCTCAGTACCTGCCTGCACTCTAACCTTCTCCATCTCCTCCTTGAGACTGAGGAGGTTGAACATCAGGGGAAATGACTGGGTACTATCTTTGATAAATTAAAGAATCTAATTCTTGGCCAACATGGATCAATTACTGCTTACTTTGGCTTGAATTTGTCCTGTTAGTGCTTGCACCCTGTATAGGAGCATACAGATCATCTTAGCTTGGAACTCCACCTCTCCTGCAGCCCTGCTTGGCTTCCCACCCTTAAGTCTTCATAAATATATTTTTTTCTCTTACAAGCTGAGAGAGTAACCATTGATGGGAAAGCCATATACATGGCTCCAGATGTCCCAGGCCTACATCCGCTGAGTGGAGGGCAGCTGTTGGCAGAACATGGGAAGCAGGGATGCAGTGATTTGGAAGAAACTGGTGACTCTGGGGGTGAGTATTGAGTGTCCATGACCCTAATCCCCTCCCACTGGAAGTTGTGGTGGGGAACAAAGAGAGAGGGGCAGAATGGCCTAGGGCAGTGTTAGAGTGAGCCTTGGAAACTTGTGTATTTTGTTGTGACTTGCTGTGGCTTCAAACTCAAGAGAAAGAAAATATTTGGAGCCCCAGAAGGTAGGATTTCTAGGGGTATTTCTGATGAAAACTAAAAAAATGTCTGAGGTTCCTTCTTTTCTTGGGGAATGTAGCAGAGACCTTCCAAAAGACCTTCCAAAACTTCCAAAAGTTATTATTCTCTTATCAGTTTTTTTCCTTTCTTCTTTCATTCTTAGCTGACAAAAAGTTTACGCAGAAGCCACCTCGATTTTCCTGTCTTCTACCAGATCCACGGGAACTAATTGAAATTAAAAACAAAAAGAAGGTACATATGTTCATACATATATTCCCCAGTGTTCAGCCTTACCCATCTCTATCTGGATATCCTTTATAGGGTTTTAGTCCCAGAGGTTGAGGATGAGGGAGATCCCGGCTGCTCATTGTACAGCTTCATAAGGTGGCCTTTAGGTATTTTGGGACTTAAGCAATCTCCTAGTCTCCTTTGAATTCCTTCCCTTACTCCTAAGCCATGTAGTTGAGCAGTGCTATTGTTTGCCTGGGCAAATGCTACTCCAGCCAAATGTTACTGGTAGTGATGACAGGAGTCCTGGGAGCTGATGTCATGTGGGTCACCAAAGGTTATTGGTCATTTCTAGCTCTGGTGTAACGATTGGCAATAAAAGGAATTGATATTTATTCTGGTGCTTTAGTAAAGTTCAAATAACTGTTTTTGCTTTTGGTTTTCTTAACACAAAGTAAACCTTTTATTTAACCCTTTCTTTCTCTTATTGCCAGCCTAAATGACTTCTGTTTGTGTGTGCCCTTGATTATAGGGTTGTGACTAGGAACATAGGGAGCAGAGTCATCATCACAGTTAGTCCACCTTGACCTTTAAACCCAGGGCTTTAAGAAATAAGCAACCAAAGAAAGAAGGGGAATCTAAGCCAAGCAATAAATAAGATGCTGTCTGTCAGTAGATGCCACGGATGGGTATAAAACTAAAGAGAAGCCAGATGTATTGGCACACACCTATAATCCCAGTGATTCAGGAGGCTGAGACGAGTTCAACTTAGAGAGATCTCTGCAACTTAATGAGACCTTGCCCCAAAATAAAAAATTTAAAAAGGGGGCTCTGAGGACATTGTTCAGTGCCACCTCTACCTCTATCAAGTGCCTGAGTTCAGTCCCCAGTACTACAATAAACAAAACACAAAAAACACTGAAGAATTCTCTATAGTCTCTTTTTGCTGCTTTCCCCCTGATTCCCAAAATGGAGGAGGCTGTCCTGTGCATCTTGAGCACTTAGAAAAGTGCTAAAGGAGCTCCTCATCCACTTTTTTTGGCGGGGATGGGGTGGGGGTGGGGGGGTGGGAGGGTGGGTACCAGGGATTTAACAGAGGGATGTTACCACTAAGCCACATTTTCAGCCCTTTTTATTTTTGAGACAGGGTCTCACTAAATTGCTTTGGGCCTCACTAAATTTGAGACTGGCCTCAAACTGTGATCTTCCTTCCCCGTCACTGTATTACAGGCATTAACCACGAAGCCTGGTTCTTAAGACACTTTTTTTTAATATATATTTTTTTAGTTGTAGATGGACACAATACCTTTATTTTTGTATGGTGCTGATGATCAAACCCAGTGCCTTCCACCTGCAAGTTGAGCACTCTACCTCTGAGCCACAACCCCAGCCTTTTTAGCCACTTTTTTTTTTTTTAAAATCTTATTTATTTATTTATTTTTTGGTGGGGTTCTTTTTTTTTTTTTTTTTTTTTTTGTCTTTTTTGGAACTGGGGGTCAAACCCATGGCTTTGCGAATGCAAGACAGACCCTTTGCTACATCCCAGCCCCCTTTTTAGCCACTTTTAATGAAACAAGGGAATGGGGTAGGGGAAGAAAATAGGGGAGAAAGGTAGGGCCAGTTTGACCCAATCTTAGTTGTAGTCACAAATAACCATGTCCTAGGAGCCCATTAGATGGCCAGCTATGGGTTATGGTCTGACCTTGTCTGATTTTTTTTTTTTTTTAATATTTTTTAGTTGTCAATGAGGCCCTTTATTTATTTATTTATTCATATGCGGTGCTCAGAATCGAACCCAGTGCCTCACACATACTAGACAAGTGCTCTACCACTAAGCTACAATCCCAGCCCCTGACCTTGTCTGATTTAAGGGCAGAACAGCTCCTGACATTTGTACTATTTCTCCTCCAGCTGCTAATCACTGGCACAGAGCAGTTCAACCAAAAACCAAAGAAAGGGATCCAGTTTCTTCAGGAGAAAGGTCTCCTCACCATCCCAATAGACAACACAGAGGTAGCCCAGTGGCTCCGAGAGAACCCTCGGCTGGACAAGAAAATGATAGGAGAGTTTGTGAGTGACCGCAAAAACATTGACCTATTGGAGAGTTTTGTGAGGTGAGGAAACTATAAGAAATGTGAAGACTGGGGGTGTAGCTCAGTGATTGAATACTCACCTAGCATACCCTGGGTCCTGGGTTCTATCCCAAGCTCCACAAAAACAGAGAAAGAAAGAAATGAGAAATGTAGTTTGGTGTTCAGTCTTGGGGAACAGGGCATCTCCCTTAAAGCAGTCTTAGTTCCTGCTGGTGACTAAGTCACATACTCTTCCCATTTATATTTGTTGGGCCAAAAAGGGACTCTAATGAGATATTTCTGGAAACCCCTTCATTCTGCATGGAGAGCATTACAAAGGGATGGAGCAGGGTTCCAGAGGCACAGGTTTCTAGGCAAGTCTGTTGATGTGACAAATGCTAAAGTTAGGGGTTTTGTTAGGTATGACCAGGATCTGCCCTTTGCCAGATCAATTAGCCTCCTCTGTTCCAGTAAGAGGAAAATAGGAGAAATGTGGCTAACAGAGAGCCCAGTGTGTGCAGTTTCCATATGTCCAGGCTCTTCATTCTGCTTCCTTTCCCTATAGCACTTTCAGTTTTCAAGGTCTGCGACTTGATGAAGCTCTCCGCCTCTATCTAGAAGCCTTCCGTTTGCCTGGGGAGGCACCAGTCATTCATAGGTTGCTAGAAGCATTCACAGAGCATTGGAGGGTGAGTCTTAGTGACAAGAGTTAAGCCCTGGATCCCAGATCAGTTTGCTGGCTTCTCTGGCCCCCAACTAAAAATATCCCAGCTCCTATCTTCTATGAAGGCTGAGAGTAACATCAGTGAGCTTTCCATGGAAAGACCAGTCTCTATTAAGGAGTTGGCAAGAGGTTGGCCACTTTCTGGGTGGTACCAGAACTGACCAGTGGGTTAGTAGTGAAGGTTTAATGGGCCAGAGAAGGGAATTGACACAGCGGGGTCTTTGCTTTTTCAGAATTGTAATGGCTCCCCATTTGCCAATAGCGATGCCTGCTTTGCCCTGGCCTATTCTGTCATCATGCTTAACACAGACCAGCATAACCACAATGTTCGCAAACAGAATGCACCCATGACCCTGGAGGTAAGGTCAGGAAATAGAAGATCTGTCACAGCTTTGGATATAACAGGAAGGACATGGAATTTCCAGTGAGCATGGTGGATAGGGTTCTATCCATGAGAATCAGGGAAGGCTGGCCAATCAAGAAGAGAAACTGGGTGGGGAGGTGGGTTCTTTCACTTAAAAGTCCTATTTATCACAGACCCAGGAGTTCCTTGGGTGGGGCTTCAGCACTTGCACAAGTGGGGAAAAGCTTACTGGCCTATCTCTAGGAGTTTCGCAAAAACCTAAAAGGTGTGAATGGAGGCAAGGACTTTGAGCAAGACATCCTGGAGGACATGTACCATGCCATCAAGTGAGTATATATGTAGACTAGGGTAGCATCTCTGTTAAGGAAAACACATTGCTTCCTTTCCCATTTTTTTAGAATGATATCAGACTGTAGTGACTCATATGTCCTGGGATTTGAGCTGGGCAGTCCAACTCTCTGATAACTCATTTCCTTCTTGAAGAAGACTAAACAACATTGAGACTATAGTACTCTAAGCAAGGGTTCAAACTGTTCCTCTGCCCCCCACCACCACCCCTTTTTTTCACTACTAGGGATTGAACTCAGGGGTGTTTTACCTCTGATCTACATCCCCATCCTTTTCAATGTATTATTTATTTATTTCCTTTGGTATTGGGAATTATACTGTGGGCCATTTTACCATTGAGCTACATCCCCAGCACTTTTTTGTTTTTGTTTTTTTTTTATTTTGAGAAAGAATCTCACTTAGTTGCTCAGGCTGGCCTTGAATTTACAATCCTCCTGCCTCAGCATCGCAAATCTTTGTTTTGAATGCAGTGCTAAGGTTTATATTCAGGGCCTCATACAAGTTAAACATGTGCTCTACCACTGAGCTACATCCCCAGCTCAAATTGCCCCTCTTAAGTGGGATATCATAGCCCCATTTCCTGAACCTAAAGCAGTTGGATTTTCCCATTTAGCTCACAAGGTACATTCATTCTCTGATAAGTAGAGAATTCAAGATGGGCACTGGAGGGTGATGCTTGGGTCAGAGATTAGAGTCTCTAGGAAAATTAGTTCTTTACTGTAAATCAGAAAAGTAGAGAGAATCATTTATCCTCTCACAGAAAGAATATGAGATCTTATACAGAACTGAATGCCCCACTTAAAGACAGACCCTTGTCCTAGTTTAGAACAAGTCAGGTTCACAGAAGTGCCCTTACTACTCCTTCCCTTATCTCCTGACAGGAATGAGGAAATTGTGATGCCAGAGGAGCAGACCGGCTTAGTTAGAGAGAACTATGTGTGGAATGTGCTGCTTCATCGAGGTGCCACCCCAGAGGGCATATTCCTAAGAGTGCCTCCTGGTAGCTACGACCTTGACCTCTTCACTATGACCTGGGGCCCCACTATTGCTGCTCTCTCTTATGTCTTTGACAAAAGCCTGGAAGAGACAATCATCCAGAAAGCCATCTCAGGCTTCAGGTAACCCAGCTTTGACCTTTGTCTTCACCTCCTCCTACCTCTCCAAACAAACATGGTAGCCTCCATGCCCCTTTGACTCCTGCTCTTACTTTCTTTAGAATGAGGTTCCTCCTGGGTTTATGGAGTCAGGCTGAGGCTTAGGAAAACTGAGTCTTAAACAGACTCAAGTGAAAAGTTTTTTCTGGGACTGATTGGGGAGGGGCTGCCTACTCTTCCAATGACTCTGATTCTGGGATGGGGGTGACATTACAGGAAATGTGCCATGATCTCCGCCCACTATGGCCTCAGTGATGTGTTTGACAATCTCATCATCTCCCTCTGCAAATTCACAGCTCTCAGCAATGAGGTGAGTAGGGGCAGAGACTGTACTTGGATTTTCAAGGAGGACCTTTAAGCCATGGGACTATCCTTTTTGCTTATCTGCACCCATCCCTCAACTACATCAGAATTGAGACCATTTCTGTTTTGCTTATTCTGGAATAAGAATAGTGATGGGCTGGGGATGTGGCTCAAGCGGTAGCACACTTGCCTGGCATGCGCGGGGTGCTGGGTTCAATCCTCAGCACCACATACAAAATAAAATAAAAATGTTGTGACCACCGAAAAACTAAAAAATAAATATTAAAAAATTCTCTCTTTAAAAAAAAAAAGAATAGTGTTACCTCAGACTAGGACAGTGGCTCAGCGGTAGCACACTTGCCTTGCATGTGTGAGGCACTAGCTTCGATTCTCAGCACCATGTATAAATAAATAAAAGATCTATCAACAAACTAAGGGAAAAAATATTTTTTTAAAAAAAAGAATAGTGTTACCTCATGTAATAGGATGGAAGTGGAGATGCAAAAGTGATTCCAGGTTAGCCATTACCACCTGGATTATAGAGGATGGAAGCAGAAGGACCTTAAGAACCACAGGCCTAAGAGAATCTCTTTTTGAGACATGAGCCAGGCCCTACGCCTCTTCTCATTCTCTTTTTCAGTCTATTGAGAACCTGCCCAGTGTATTTGGAAGCAACCCTAAAGCTCATATTGCTGCCAAGACAGTATTCCATTTGGCCCATCGTCATGGTGATATCCTGCGGGAGGGATGGAAGAATATCATGGAGGCCATGCTGCAGCTCTTTCGAGCCCAACTGTTACCCAAGGCTATGGTGGAGGTAATTCTGGGTAGACTAGTCAACAACAACAAAGAGCCTCAGCATTCTATATTGTTCATGTATATCAAACTGGTTGAGGGTAGCATTGGGCCTGATACCTGCCAAAGCTCCTTAAGAACACCTCAAATGTAATAACACAGATTTTGGGGGTAGCAGTAAAGGAAGACTGGTGGAAGCCATTGCCAGTCACCACTTGGAAGGGTACAATAGTGTAGGGGCAGAGGGCTACAGGAAGAAAGCTAGAGAACTTTACTTGGAGGGCAAGAAATGTAAAGACCATATGGAAAGAAATTATTCTTGACCTGCTTTCCCAGGTAGAAGATTTTGTGGATCCCAATGGCAAGATCTCTTTACAGAGGGAGGAGACGCCATCAAACCGGTAAGCACAGACCAGAGGTTGAGGACTACAGAGGGAGGATCAGAACTTTGGGACTTACCAGGACATATACCCCTTCTCCTATAGAGGAGAGTCAACAGTACTGAGCTTCGTGAGCTGGCTGACGTTGAGTGGTCCTGAGCAGTCCAGCATGCGGGGCCCATCCACTGAGAACCAAGAAGCCAAGAGAGTTGCCTTAGACTGTATCAAGGTACTTTCCTGCCTGTCCCTTTTGAGAAAGCCTAGACTCTTCCCTCCTGGACAGATGTGGTCCTATGAATGGAAGAATAAAAACATTCAGGGTCCCTTATGTTCTCTTTAGAGACCAGTGTGATTCTATCCTGTCTCCCTGTCTCTTGGAGACATTTTCTTTCCTTCAGCCCTTTGTCACAGACCTCGTTCTCTCTTGCATTCCCTCTAGCAATGTGACCCAGAAAAGATGATCACAGAAAGCAAGTTTCTCCAGCTGGAATCACTGCAGGAGCTCATGAAGGTAAGGATGAAAAAAGGAAAGAGATAGAAGAACTGTCTGGGTCTGGGAGGGGTGACAGGTCAGTGGTGTGTGCTTTAGTTTCTGTTGGGAGAGAGCCAGTGGCTGCCTTCTCCTCCATGCTTTCTTTCCTACTACTGTTCCTCTCCAGGCTCTGGTCTCAGTGACACCAGATGAAGAGACATATGATGAAGAAGATGCTGCTTTCTGTCTAGAGATGCTGCTAAGGATTGTGTTAGAGAACAGGTAGGGGAAAGCAGGTGAGGGATGTCTTTAGGCAGACCCTTGGCTCATGGGATAGAAGCCATCTTGCTTAGTGGGCTCTGGGGACAATAAACAGTAGGGGGTAAGTTTGCTCACTACAGCTGTCTGCTTAGGATATGGGACCAATGAGCCATGAAAGGCCTATGAAACTTTTTGCCCAATGGCCCCTCCAACTGAGATGATCCTCATTCCTTATGTTCTCTGTAGGGACCGAGTAGGCTGTGTTTGGCAGACTGTTAGAGACCATCTATACCACCTCTGTGTCCAGGCCCAAGATTTCTGCTTCCTTGTGGAGCGGGCAGTGGTTGGGTTGCTGCGCCTGGCCATTCGGCTGTTACGGAGAGAAGAGATCAGTGGGCAGGTAAATAATACATTCGGGAGGGTGAGTAGTTATGCAAGGGATGGAAGCCACAGTGTCAGTTTTGAATACGACCTAAGACAAAGTATACTAATTAAAGGGCTGGTGCAATCTAACAAGTAGTATTAGAAGTGAGCCTGGAACGGCCTTTGGCGTGAAGCTAATGCCCTGTACCTCTGTAGGTTCCTCTGAGTCTTTGCAGAGTTGGACTGCTGCTGCTTTGTAGCATTCTGAGCCCTATATCTGGTTTTCTGACCTTCCTGAGATCTCTTGGCTAAATTACAAAAGAAAAGCATAGAACTAATTTGTGAGTTTAGTAATACACAAAAATTAATTATATTTCCACAGGAACATAATAAAAGCTGAAATTGAAAATGTAATACCTCTTATAAGTGCTTTAAATAATGTGAAATACTTAGATACATACCTAATAAAATATGTACAGGATTTGTATCATGTAAATTACAAAATGCTAATCAAAGAAGACCTAAATAAATGAAGAGGCCATACCATGTTCATGGATTAGAAGACTCAACATACTGAAGATATAAGTTCTTCCCAAATCAATCTAGTTCGATGCAGCTCCTATAAAAATCCCAGCAGGGTTTTTTGTAGATATAGACAAGCTTATCTAAAATTTAGATGGAAAGGCCCTAGAATAGCTATTTAGGCAAAGAATAAAATGAAAGGAATCATTCTTATCTGATACTATGAATTTATTCTATGGCTGTGATAGTCAAGAATATGTAATATGGTGGAGGAATAGATACACCGATCAATGGAACAGAATAGAAAACCCAGAAATAGACAAATATGTTCAACTGATTTTCTTACCAAGGTGTAACAATTCAGTGGAGGAAGGATACTGAAGGGAGGGATTGAAATCCATGGGAAGGGAAAAAAACAAATAAACCCAACCTCATACTTTGCAGAAAAGTTAACTAAAATAGATCATAGACTTAAATGCATCATGTAAAACTATAAAAGCTTTTAAAACATAAGAGAAAATCTTTAGGATCTACACTAATGAGACTTTATACTTGACACTAGAAGCTCAATCCATAAGAGGAAAAACTGGTAATTGAACTTCATCAATATTAAAAACTTGCTGGGGTTGTGGCTCAGTGGCAGAGCACTTGCCTTGCACATGTGAGACATTGGGTTCGATCCTCGGCATCACATCAAAATAAATAAACAAAGAATTTGTGTCCATGTGTTACTAAAAAAAATACTTAAAAAAAATTAAAAACTTTTGCCCTATGAGAGCCTGTGTGAAGAGCCTCAGTAGTAGAGCGCTCGCCTAGCATGGGCGGGACCTAGTTTCGATCCTCAGCACCACTCTAAGTGATAGATCACTTTCCTAGTGTGTGAGAGGCACTGAGTTTGATACTCGGCACCACATATAAATAAATGAATAAAATAAAGGTCCATCAACAATTAAAAAAATTTAAGTAAATAAATAAATAAATTGATTGGAAAAAAAAGATTGTGTATCTTAAAAAAAAAAAAAAGGCTAGTATCTAAAACATAAAATCCAAAACATAAGAGTGACAAAAACAATCCAATCAGAAAATGGACTAAAGATAGGACCAGTCATTTCATTGAAGAAGTGCAATTAAAACCATAATAAGATATAACTACATACTTATCAGAACAGTTGAAGTAAAAAAAAAAAAGTAACAATACAAAATGCTTGCAAGAATGCAGAGGAACTGGATAATTCATACATTGCTGGTGGAGATGTAAAATAGTGTAGCTAATCTATTTATAGTTTCTTATAAAACCAAATATGGGGCTGGGGTTGTGGCTTAGTGGCAGTGTGCTTGTCTCACACATATGAGGCACTGGATTCAATCCTCAATACCACATAAAAATAAATAAACAAAATAGAGATATTGTGTCCATGTATAACTAAAAAAATATTTAAAAAGAACAACAGACCATTCCTGAGATGAATATGGTACAAAACAATATATGATTAAATTGTCAGATGTTCTAAAAAGAAAAAAGAAAAATGCAGTTACCATACAACCCAGCAATTGCACTCTTGAGCATTTATCCCAGAAAAATGAAGCTTATTTTATCATAAAAACATGTACATGAATGTTCATGAAAGTTTTATTTGTATTACCCCAAAACTGGAATCAGCCTAGGTGATTTTCAATAAATAAACTGTTATACACACATATAGCGTGGCATACTATTAAGCAGTTTAAGCAACAGACTGTTGACTAATGCATGTAATAACTTGGAAGAATCTCCAGAGAATTATACTGAGTGAAAAGCCCAGCTCAAAAGGTTATATACTGCGGCTGGGGTTGTAGCTCAGTGGTAGAGCACTTGCTTAGCATGTGTGAGGCCCTGGGTTCGATACTCAGCACCACATAAAACTAAATAAACAAAATAAAAATATTGTGTCCATCTACAACTAAAAATATTTTTTAAAAAGGTTATATACTAAGTATGTAATCTAAGGCTCCATCTCAGAGTTTGATTCATTCATAACATTTTCCTTCTTTTTGGGTTTATCTTAAGAAAACAATTTGGGGCTGGAATTGTGCCTCAGTGGTAGAGTGCTCGCCTAGCATGGGCGGGACCTGGGTTCGCTCCTCAACACCACATAAAAATAAAGGCATTGTGTTGTGTCCATCTACACCTAAAAAAATTAATATTAAAAAAAAAAAGAAAACAATTTGTCTCTATGAACTATAAGTATTCCTTAAATGTGCCAAATTGCCTGGGTTAATTTTTTTATTTGGTAGTAGGTTTAGTCAACACTGAATTATAGCATAGGAAAATGTATATATGGATTTTTAGTTATAAGAATCTTTAATAAAATGATAATGTAAGAAACTTTAAAAAAAAAGGGGGGGGGGCCTGGGGATGTGGCTCAAACGGTAGCGCGCTTGCCTGGCATGCGTGCAGCCTGGGTTCGATCCTCAGCACCACATACGAACAAAGATGTTGTGTCCGCCAAAAACTAAAAAAATAAATAAATAAATTTTTTTAAAAAAGGTTATATACTAACCAGCTATGTGGCGCACATCTGTAATCCCAGATATTCAGGAGGCTGAGGCCAGAGGATAGAAATTTCAAAGCCAACCTCAGCAACTTAGTGAGACTCTGTCTTATAATAAAAAATAGAAAGGGCTGGGGATGTAGCTCAGTGGTAAAGTGTCCCTGTGTTCAATCCCCAGTACAAAAAAAAAAAATTATATACCATATAATTTCATTTATATAACTTTTGGACTTAGAGAATTTTAGAAGTTGGATACAGATTGCTAGGAGATAAGAATGAGGCAGGAAAAAAGAGGAGACATATAAAAGTACTGCGTGAGGGATCTCATGGTATAGAAACTGTTCAGTATAGCTTAACTTGTGGTGGATACACAAAACTATACAGGTGGTCTGTGGGTTCCCTGGCGCTGAGGTAGGAGGACTGCGAGTTCAAGACCAGTCTCAGCAACTTAGCAAGGGCCTAAGCTATTAGTGAGACCCCGTCTCAAAAAGGGTTGTGGATATGGTTCAGGCAAACCCCGGATTGCCCCGGGTTCAATCCTCAGTGCAGATGGCAAAATTATGTAGAATTTGATGCACACACACATACGCATGAATACAAGAAAACTAGGGAAATACAAATAAGACAAGACCAGCAGCAGTGCCTTAAGTTGGGTCCCAGCTAATCTCATTGGCCTAAACAGCTGATGGGGAATGAAACTAAACAGGAAGCAATGTGCCCCCTCCCCATTTCATGCTCCTAACCCTCATCTCAGGTGCTGCTCTCTCTGCGCATCTTGCTACTGATGAAGCCCAGTGTGCTGTCCAGAGTCAGTCACCAGGTTGCATACGGACTCCATGAACTTCTTAAGACCAATGCAGCCAACATCCACTCCAGTGATGACTGGGCCACCCTCTTTACACTGCTCGAATGCATTGGCTCAGGGGTGAAGCCTCCAGCAGCTCTGCAGGCCACAGCCAGTACTGATGCACCTGATGCTGGTAAGCCTTTTCCCACAGAATTACTCCCTGATGGATAAACAGCTATGGCCCCAGGAGTTTGGATAGGAAAACAAAACACAAGTTATTGCCATTCAGCCAATCATACATGCCTGGCTTTCTGCCATCTGCTTCAAGAATTTCCAGTGCCCACTTACCAGTACCAACAAATTGAATCATATGGAGGCAAGGAGGTAAGGCAAAAGGCTAAGCAGCAGGCTGCTTATTGTCCTGAGGACCATTTTCCCAGAAATTGTTCTCACTACCATCCCCTTTCCCTGACAGCTATTACTAGATATCATAGAAGCCCAAATTAGCCCATTTCCCCTATTTGGTCAAGAGAGAAGTTGTCCAGGCTTCAGCCCTCTGTTGACATGGCTGAAAATGAGCCAGGCCAGAGAGAGGAAAGGCCAGGCCTCAATACCTTTCTTCTGAGAGCCTAAATTATCCTTTGTCCCAGTGTCCCATCTCCACCTTGACTCTGCCCTTTTCTCTGCCTGGCTTAGGGGCCCAGTCAGACAGTGAGCTCTCATCCTATCATCAAAATGATGTGAGCCTGGACCGAGGGTACACTTCTGACTCAGAGGTCTACACAGACCATGGCAGACCTGGCAAAATACACCGATCAGCCACAGATGCTGATGTAGTCAACAGCGGTTGGTTGGTGGTAAGTGAAGAGGGTATGGGCAGCGGATGAGTCTTCCCTCCTGGTTCTGTGAGAAAGATTCCTAGTCCTCTGAGAGGGCATCTAGAGGTGAATAGGGTTCAAGCCTGGTCCCCATCTTATATCCTGTGTACTTTACAGGTGGGAAAGGATGACATTGATAACTCCAAGCCAGGACCAGGGCCCAGCCGGCCAGGCCCTTCACCCCTGGTCAATCAGTATAGTCTAACAGTGGGTCTGGACCTGGGGCCACATGACACTAAGTCTCTGCTTAAGTGTGTGGAATCACTGTCCTTCATTGTACGTGACGCTGCCCACATCACCCCTGACAACTTTGAGCTATGCGTCAAGACTCTCCGTATCTTTGTGGAGGCCAGTCTGAATGGTGGTAGGTCACCTGGTGAAGGGGCAGTGGGGATTGGCCATGCAAATATACAGGGGAAAAGGGCAGGAATCTCAGTCTATGACTATGGAAATGTGACCTGGGTCTGGCTCTGCTCAGGGTGCAAATCCCAGGAGAAACGTAGCAAGAGTCATAAATATGACAGCAAGGGGAACCGCTTCAAGAAGAAATCTAAAGAGGGTTCAATGCTTCGGCGACCTAGAACCTCCAGCCAACACACTACTCGGGGTGGGCACAGTGATGATGACGAGGATGAAGGCGTGCCTGCCAGCTACCACACTGTGTCTTTACAGGTCAGTCAGGACGTAAGTATGGCACCCTTTACTTCCTCTCCTCCCCCGCCCCTTAGACTGGGAGTCAGGGTGGGGCCAGAGAAAGCCAGTGCTGAGAGGAAGGGTTTGTGTATCCTGCCCAGGCCCTCCACAATATTACCACCTCCACAATATTCCCCTCATCCAACACCCCCTGTATGCCTTTGCTTGCTTAAAATTAATTTTAAATTAAGGTTTACTTATTTTTTGAGCAGGTAATATATGCACATGGTACAAAGTTCAAAAGGTATAAAAGGGTAAAGTTGCCATTCCATTCCTGTCCCTAGCCACCAAGTTCCTCTCACTAAAGGCAACCATTGTACCAGTTTCTTGTCTGTTCTTCCAGAGTTATTCTGTGTCTATTCAAGGCATGTACAATTGATCTGACGAGTTGACTTTATATCTCTGAATAAATGAAGAAACAATTGCCTTAGCCAGAATAACTTTAGAAAGTGATGAAATACTCCAGTACTGCCAAAAAGAAAACAGAAAAGAGTGATGAAAATAAAAAGTATTAAATTTGGCCACTCACTCTTGCCCAGTGAAAGCCTCTGAGCCAGAGGTTTGCTTTATTTTTAAAATGAGATTAACAAAAACAAGGCTTTCTGAGTCATTGGAAAGTGTAAAATAGAATTGAAACAAAAATACCTTTCCTGCTGTGAATCTGTGTGCTAAATCTTAGTCTGCACATCTTCTAAAGCCTGTTCTACCCTGAGCAACTTCTGAATAAGAAACAATGAAGACTGGAGCAACCAGCCCATCAAGCTGAGGCAAAGGGAGTAGCAAAAAGGGCTAGAGTATGGCATAACTAATGCTAGGGTCCCCTTGAGGACTCAGTCAGGGACAGGGGTTGGGAAAGGGGGTCCCACCAGACCTAACCCCACTCATATCCTGCCCTCTCCTGTGATCCCAGTTGCTAGACCTGATGCACACTCTGCACACACGGGCAGCCTCTATCTACAGCTCATGGGCAGAAGAGCAGCGCCACCTGGAGACAGGTGGCCGGAAGATCGAAGCTGATTCAAGGACCCTCTGGGCCCACTGCTGGTGCCCCTTACTTCAGGGTAATCTGGGGGAGCAGGCAGGGTAGGGCAGAGATGGTGCTGGAGCTTGGGGAGCACAATACCGACTGCCTGAAGGATCCTGACCCTGTTCTTGCTCCCAGGCATTGCCTGCCTGTGCTGTGATGCCCGGCGCCAGGTGCGGATGCAGGCACTAACGTATCTACAGCGAGCACTACTGGTACATGACCTGCAAAAGCTAGATGCCCTGGAATGGGAATCCTGTTTTAACAAGGTAAGGACTTCATACTGGTCTTAAAATTCAAATTGTAAGGCAAAAAGAACTAGGTAACCTGAAGAGCCCCATGATCTATATTCAGCCTCTTTCGTACCTTCTTTGCTGTTCTGTGCCTGTCACACAGCACTGGTTTCCTTTGAGCAGAGCTTCCAACTGATCTGGCTATGGTGACGTCAGATATTTACTCTCCAGGTACTGTTTCCACTACTGACCAAGCTCTTGGAGAACATCAGCCCAGCAGATGTGGGTGGGATGGAGGAGACCCGGATGAGGGCTTCCACGCTGCTTTCAAAGGTATGGCTCACCACCCAATACCTCCTACTCTCCCCACACTTACATTTTTCCAAGGGGGGAAGCCAGGGCTTTTGGTAAAACTCGGTGCTCAGGAGCCTCAGTATGGAAATTCAGAAGGACCCAGGGACTCAGGAGAATTCTGAATTTTACAGCAATGTCTAATCTAAGATTCCCATGCAAGATGGGGCAGGTCTGCCTCCCAGCCTTGGAGAGGGGTGCAGAGGGTTCCTACACTACCCTTGGCTAAAAGGGGCTGGTGGACCATAGGTCTTCCTGCAGCATCTATCTCCACTGCTGTCACTCTCCACCTTTGCGGCCCTCTGGCTCACCATCCTAGACTTCATGGACAAGTACATGCATGCAGGCTCCAGTGATTTACTGGTAAGTTCTACCTCAGCTCAACTCCATTGCCCACTTCCTCTCCCACCTCCTGGGAAGTCTTGCTGTCTCCTCCTTGGAAGCTGCCTTCCCATGCCTCTTTCCTGTTCTCATGATCCTGCTGCTGCCTGCAGTCAGAGGCCATCCCTGAATCTCTAAAGAACATGCTCCTGGTGATGGACACAGCAGAGATTTTCCACAGTGCAGATACACGAGGAGGTAGTCCCTCTGCCCTCTGGGAGATCACCTGGGAGCGCATTGACTGCTTTCTGCCACACCTACGTGATGAGCTCTTCAAGCAGACTGTCATTCAAGGTAGGGGCCCCAGCCCAGTCTTACTAAAGAGTCCCCAAAGCTAAATTCATTCTCTGTGTCCTGAGAAGACTGATAGGTTGCCAGGCCTCTACTAGAAGGAAAACACTAAGAGTGGCCATCTGTATTCTCTGCCTACCCTAGATCCCATGCCCACAGAGCCTCATGGCCCAAAATCTCTGGCCTCAGCCCACCTGACTCCTGCTGCTGGTGACCCCAGAACACCTGGACACCCACCTCCCCCAGAAATACCCTCGGAGCTTGGGGCCTGTGGTGAGTCCCTCTGGGCTAGTGTATCGGATTTGACAGGAAGCAAGAGGCCAAAGAGAAGGCCCAGGATAGCTTGGGGTTGCTGCTAAGCACTGAGTGGGAGCCAGAGGAAGGAGACAACCCAAGAATTCAGTTTACCTGCTCTTGCTCTGAGAAATGGCAGGACCAAATAATCTGTGCTGAGATAGTCTGCCTGTTTCAGATAGTTAGGTCTGGAGAAGAGGGCAAGGTCAGTGGGTTGGAATAAATATGCAAAGGCTGCCTTTCAGGGATTCTAGTAAAGACCAGACCAAAATTAACCTTATGAGAACTTCAGCAAAGGAGATGAAGGGTAGAAGTAAGGTAGCCAAACATTGGGATGAGTTTTGAGGGGAGACTTCTAACTTTTTAGACTGCAAGGAAATTTGAAGGAAACCAGCTGGTTTGGTAAGCCAGCTGAGGAATATGAGAATTGCCCCTTGCCAATAAGAGTCTGATTGCAGCCATCTTGCTTTCTTTATAGACTTAGAGAAGCCAGAGGGCCCCCGAGCCACCAACAGCAGCTCCCCTGGATCACCGGTGTCCTCTAGTCCCAGCAGGCTTAGCCCTACCCCAGATGGGCCTCCCCCTCTAGCTCAGCCCCCACTGATCTTGCAGCCCTTGGCTTCCCCACTGCAGGTCGGCGTGCCACCCATGACTCTGCCTATTATCCTTAACCCTGCACTCATAGAGGCCACCTCTCCAGTTCCTCTCCTGGCTACACCCCGCCCTACAGACCCCATACCCACCTCCGAGGTCAACTAAATAAAGCAGGTCCCTCAGAGATCAGGACTATATATCCCACCAGACTATTCCCACCCTGCTTCCACCTGTCTCGGGGCCATAAACTTTTCAGGCCCAATCCAAGCTGCCATCGCTGCCACTTGGATGGGGAAATGAACTTTTATAGCCCTTGCTGGGACCCACTTCAGACTACAGGACCTTCTTCCCCTTTTGCTCTCCATTCCTGAGGGTCCAACCTGAGAGTACACTCAGGTACCACCTGTAGTCTCTGTCTCCAGCCTGGCAGTTCTGAGTAGGCACTGCTGTGTCAACCCTGCAGTGCCCACCATGTGCCCCTCCTGCCCAGGTCAGCCATTGAGAGCCAAGCCCAACCACTCTGCACTTTGTTTCCGTCTCCCAGCCCATTCCCATCAGCCCTGGACCACCTCTTCCAATTCTTCCTCTTTTATTAAATGGTGGATCAGTTTGGAGAGTCGATTGGTACCATGGTGGGTGGGCGGGTGGGGTTGGATGGGAGGACTGCCCACAGGAGCATGTACATATGGAAAAACAATGACAACAATGGACTTTTTATGATGTAATAAATGTCTTAGTACCAACACCACTGCCTTTCCCTCTGGTTTCCTTCTTGAACTTGTGAGTCAGGACACCTTGTTATTGTGATGTACAGGGCTTGGGCCTTGGTGGACTAGGTGAGTCTGAGCCTACCAATAATCTGGCCCTCAGACATCAGTCAAATGCCAAGACTGGGGTCAGGATTCCTTCACCACTGTTGCTGCCCCCACCACTGCCATATTATTGTGCTCTTAGCAGAGAGATGCCAGAGCAGTTCCACATCTACTCAAAGAGACATCTGAGATAGCCAGCTGGGTTCATGGAAGGTTAATCAGAGCTGAGCTATAATTTTTCAGAAGTCTTCCTTAGATGGGCCCTACCCAAAAACAGGAAGGAGCAGAAGGAACTTAAGAGGTAGAGGGGTTTCTTGCCTGCAGCTGCTGTCATGTTCTGGGCAGTATCATTCATTTGACCCCAAACTGAAAAGGGACAATTTTTGCCTGCCCCACAGCCTCCATCCAGCCCAGTCAGTGCAGCATGACAGGAGTGCCCCTGCACTTCTTGCCCTTTGCATGGCAGTAAGACAGACAGGAGTGTGCATGGGCCAGGCAATGTGACTGTGCTCGCCAAGGCACTAGGGTGGAATGTTATGTGTTCATTTTTCCCAAGTGAAGCAGCTACATCATTTTGGTTTTCTGCAGAATGATGCCTGCCCCTTCTGGGGGTCACAGAATGAGACAACTACCACTTGGATGGGGAAATGAACTTTTATAGCCCTTGCTGGGACCCACTTCAGACTACAGGACCTTCTTCCCCTTCTGCTCTCCATTCCTGAGGGTCCAACCTGAGAGTACACTCAGGTATCACCCGTAGTCTCTGTCTCCAGCCTGGCAGCTCTGAGTAGGCACTGCTGTGTCAACCCTGCAGTGCCCACCATGGGAAAGTAATAGCATAGCTTGGAGGGAATACTGGTCTTAATGATGTCCAGAGAGCTGGGCACCGTAATCTCAGCACATGCCAGTAATCCCAGCAACTTGGGAGGCTGAGGCAAGAAGATCACAAGTTTGAACCAGCCTGGGCACTTGGCTAGATCCTATCTCAAAAGAGTAAGGGGTCACTCACAAAGAGTAAGGGGTCACTCACACGTGACATTGGGGCCCACCTGGCTATATGGCCCTTCACTTGGGCTTCCCTTTGCTCCTCACTTTCACATCGACAGGAGTTTGGACCTCTTAAGTTCCTCACTTAAATGTAGAAAAGGGACCCTTAGAAATGGGAACCACCTGGGGCTGGGGTTGAAGCTCAGTGTTAAGGTGCTTGCCCAGCATGTATGAGGCACTGGGTTCAATTCTCAGCCCCGCATATAAATAATAAAATTAAGTCCATCAACATCTAAAAATACATATTTAAAAAAGAAAGAAAGAAAAGAAATGGGAACCACCTGATGTAGAAAAATACTAAGATGTGAGACCTGGACGTACTTCCTTCTTATCCAGGTCCAGACTATACCTGGTTTTTATGCTAACCAGGAGCCTTATTCAATCCTGCCCCTGGGAAAATTAGGAGAGAGAGAAGGCTCTATAGGTAAGTACAGAAAAGCTGAATCTATGGCTAGTAGGACACTAGGACCCTTGCTCAGCTACAATATCTCTGTTTCCCCATCTTAACCCCACAGGCTCTGCCTTTAAAACTTCCATGGTCATACTATAAACAAAGAAATTGGGCTGGGGATATAGCTCAGTTGGTAGAGTACTTCCTCACATGCACAAGGCCCTGGGTTCAATCCCCAGCAAAAAAAAAAAACAAAAAACAACTCTGTATTCCTCCATTAGTCCTACAAATTAGGAAGATGGTGTAACTACAAACTGATTCCCTGCTGGGAAGCAAAAACATTGGGCAGAAGTCTTGTTTGGTTATTAAAAGAGCAACGAATATATGTACAACTCATTATTGACGATCTTCTCTCTTAGAAAGCAGAGGCCTCTACAAGGGAAGCTTACACTCAGGCCTTCATTCTGACCAATAAGGAAGAATGCCCTGGGAATATGAAAGTGACAAAACTTTGGGGGAAAGTAATAGCATAGCTTGGAGGGAATACTGGTCTTAATGATGTCCAGAGGAGCTGGGCACAGTGGCACATGCCAGTAATCCCAGCAACTTGGGAGGCTGAGGCAAGAAGATCACAAGTTTGAGACCAACCTGGGCACTTGGCTAGATCCTATCTCAAAAATTTTTATTTTTTTTAAGAGAGAGTGTGAGAGAGAGTTTTTTAATGTTTTATTTTTTAGTTTTCGACGGACACAACATCTTTGTTTGTATGTGGTGCTGAGGATTGAACCCAGGCCGCTCGCGTGCCAGGCGAGCGCGCTACCGCTTGAGCCAAATCCCCAGCCCCTCAAAAATTTTTAAAAGGGCTGGAGTTGTAGCTCAGTGGGAGAGTGCTTTTCTAGGATGCATGAGGCCCTGTGTTCAAACCCCAGTACCACACCAAAAAAAAAAATGCTCCATGAACTAAGACCCTCATACAGAGAACTGACATTGCTAGAAAACAGCAAACAGGCTGTTAGAAGTAATTTCTCCTGGGGCTGGGGTTGTCATTCAGTGGTAGGGCACTTGCCTAGCATGTGTGAGGCACTGGGTTCGATTCTCAGCACCGCATATAAATAAATAAAGGTCCATTGACAATAAAAAATATTTTTTAAAAACAGTAATTTCATCTCTTAAAGATGAGGCCAAGCCCATCTGTAAGGAGTTGGCTCACATTTTTTCATGTTCTTTCCTAAGTAGTAGAAGTGTTGATGGTTTAGTGCAGATACCCTTCGGAACTAATAGATTTTCTGTAGCTTCTTGTGAGATATATGAGGTTGGCCAGCCAGAGAAAAAGGCTATCACCTTATAAATTCAGTTTTCTTGGAGTCTATTGGTGAATGAATGGAGCAAATTTGTGATGCATCTACTCTGGGCCAGGCTTCATGCTAGGATTGAGTGCAGAAACAGATGATCCTTAGGTTGAAAATTAGTTTCTTAAGTTCAGATAGATGAGGCTATACCAACTGACAACTATCTACAGTTAAAAGTTGGAATATAACAAACTAACATTATCCCATTTAAGAATCTATTTTGCTGAGCATGGTGGCACATGCCTGTATCCCAGCAGCTAGGGAGGCTGAGCTAGGAGTATCTCAAGTTCAAAGCCAGCCTTAGCAAAAGCGAGAAACTATGCAACTCAGTGAGACCTGTCTCTAAATAAAATACAAAAAAAGGGCTGGGGATGTGGCTCAGTGGTTGAGTGCCCCTGAGTTCAATCCCCGGTACCCATTCCCCCAAAAAATATCTGTTTTACCATGTAAATGTTGTAGAAAAATCCTAAATTTCAGCACTATATGGTATTCTCTTTAGAGGTCCACTATAAAGTGGAAAGACCTACTTTGTTTTATACAAAATTTAGGGGGAAAACTTCATCCCTGGAAGCAAGAGACTGGTTTCCATCTTGGTTCTGACCCTTTCTAGCTATGTATTTGGCCATGTTACTTCACCTCTATGAGCCTTAACTTCATCAGTAAAGTAAAGGTAATACAAGCATCACTGATCTGAAATTGACAATAATTTACGATTCTGAAGCAGTTCAGATTTTGAGATTAGGGGATGCTCTGAAACACTTCTGGTTTTAAGCATTTTCATATAAGGGATACCCAATCTGTGTATTTTCATGCTATATTGGGAGGGAAGAATAAGAGCTTACACTAATGTACTCTAACATTATATTTGCTGTCAAGATGAAGAGGAAGAAAAGTAATAGGAAATGAAGAGCCCAAATCAAGAATCATAATCAAGAACCTCTTTGTGCCAAGCCAGTAAATTGCATCCTTAAGAAGGTCAGAAATAGCTGGTGGCACACCTGTAATCACAGTGACTTGGGAGGTTGAGACAGGAGGATCTCAAATTCAAAGACAGCCTCAGCAAAAGTGAAGTACTAAGCAACTCAATGAGACACTATCTCTTAACTAAAATAAAAAATAGGGCTGGGAGGTGACTCAGTGGTCTAGTGCCCTTGATTTCAATCCCCAGTACCACCCCCCACCCCCCAAAAAAGGTCAGAGACATGTTGCAGAAGTTAGGGACAGCAAGAGGGCCCAGAAATGGTCCATTATTCCATTACAAGTCTAAGAGAGGACTGACTACTGTAGAAATGAAGATAATTTAAGGCACCTTCTAAAGAGAAGAAACTCTTAACAACCAGAGAGGTCCAGCCCTGAGTGGGACTTCCTGAATTCCTGTTGTGATCTTTCTGCTGCTAAATGTGTTCAAATGGAAGTTACAAAGTATACAAGAGGTCATTTTCTACATCAGAGATGAGATTGAACTATTTAGATTTGGGCTATTTTTTCAATATTTATTTATTTATTTATTTTTGTACCAGGGAGTGAATTCAGGAGCATTCGACCACTGAGCCACTTCCCCAGCCCTTTTATTTTTTTTTAATATTTATTTTTTAGTTTTAGGCGGACACAACATCTTTCTTTGTATGTGGTGCTGAGGATCAAACCTGGGCCGCACGCATGCCAGGCGAGCGCGCTACTGCTTGAGCCACATCCCCAGCCCGACACATCTTAATTTTATAGGATCAAATTTAGCGCCCCGCGCACGCCAGGCGAGCGCGCGAGCGCGCTACGCTTGAGCTACATCCCCAGCCCCATCTCCAGCCCATTTAAAAAATATATGTTTATTTATTTTTTAGTTGTAGTTGGACACAATAGCTTTAATCTACTTATTTATGTGGTGCTGAGGATCGAACCCAGGGCCTCGCATGTGCTGGCGAGCGCTCTACTGCTGAGCCACAACCCAGCGCCCCCAGCCCTTTTTTATATTTTATTTAGAGACAGGGTCTCACTGAGTTGCTTAGCGCCTCATTTTTGCTGAGGCTGGCTTTGAACTCGAAATCCTCCTGAGCCGCTGGGATTACAGGCGTGCGCAACCGGGCCGGTTCAATTCTAATATTATTGATCTGTGTGGTGGATGAAAGAGGCCTGGGTCTCCTAGGTAAAAACCTCCTCTCTCTCTCCCAGCTCAGAGTTATCGAACAGGTCAGCGTGAAAACCTGGTTCGCTATGGACCTGCCACGTAGATTTAAGTTTTGGGCTCAGTCTCCCTCCATACGACAGAATGTCTCAGCCTCTCGAGCCTCTGGGATTACAGGCGTGCCTTTAGAGGATTAGAGGAGGAGCCTTCCGGCTCTGTACAAAGTCTCCTAGTGACTCCAGAGAGGCCGCCAGATGGCACCCTGGGTCTGACCACAAAGTCAACTTCCTTCCTCTTCCCCTAACTTCCCAGCAGTCGGCCCGGCTTGGGGCGCGGGACCGGAGGGTTGGGACCAGCCGGCTTCCCCTCGGGGTTCCCCAGCCTCGGAGGTAGCCACGCGTTAAGAGTAGCAAAAGCCCAGTACTAGCCGGGACTCTCAGCTGTCTAGGGCAAGCCTGGGCGGGTGAAGAGAACCGAGCCCCGTAGCCCTCGGCTGGGAGAGGTGCTAGGTCACCGGTCCTGGCAGGGGCTAGCCCTCCGGCCAGAGTTTGCACCAGGTGGGCAGTCACCCCTACTCCCCGCCCAGCCCAAACCTTTCCGCTCTGAGAGGCGCGTCTGGGTAGCTCTTGGTTGGCTGAGCGAGTCCCGGAGTTAAAACTTTCAGCCAATGAAAAGGTGCCAGAGGCGTGACGCACGGAAACGTCACGGGAATTCCCCCCTCCGGGGGGCGGAAAAGGGGCTTTCCCCGTTGGTGTCCTGGTAACTGGAGTAGTGTCTCCACCCGTCCGAGGCGGGTCGGACGCTAATAGTAGCCGGAATTAGAGTCGTCGCCACGGTGAGTGGCCGGGTTAAGACCCTTGGGTAGCTACGATACCGGGGTGGGGGGCCTGTGGGAGGAGGCAGGAGGGCAGGCCGTTAGGTGACCGAGTCCCAGATCTGGAGAGCAGCAGACGCATACATCCAGAAAGCGCCGACGCAAACAAAACGCACAGGTACACGTCGACATCCTTGTTCAAACATACGCAGACCGGTACGTACTCTTGCACTTGTGCAGGCACGAATACAGCAGTGTCTTTACAGTCGAACTCGCGCACACATGCACAAGCACACATGCTCACCTGTGCACCAATGCCTGGACACACACCCTTCATTCACAACCTCCTAAACATGTCATCCGTATCTTACACATCTAGCCATGCACTGACATTTACCTACACTGAGAAGCTCAGGAACTCACCTGTTTAGATATGCTCACTTGTACATGCATGTTGACACCCTGCACATAACATGTATCTGAGCACTTGGGCCGAAACACACTTGTATGCCTGTGATGGAGACACATACATGTAGTCCATATGGCTGTGCTGGGGTCGGAGGTGTGCAGGGATCGGTCTGGGCACCAGGAACAGATGCAGCTTGGGAATCTAGGCAGCTGAGACATTCGCGGAGAGGGAGAGAAACCTATCCCAAGGAGACAGCTTTCCCATACCCTGCAGCCCAGAGTCACGTTCTCGGGGCAGCACCCTAGGGCCCCCAACTGGGAAGAACCCCCCGCCTACAAGTCATTCGAAGGGGAGGCCTTCCGACAGCAGGAATGTCCCCCCAAAAGCCCCTGGGGTGAATCAGCCTTGGCCTCCCTCCTGGCAGAAAATCCCAAGGTTACTCCAAGCCAGAGGAGCGCGGGACGGGGTGGGGCGGACCTGGACTCAGACTGAGCCTCTCGGGCCGCGAAAGACCTTCTGTCCGCGGCGCCTGCCCTGGAGGGAGGAGGAGACCTAACCCCCATCAGGGCTTGCCCGGTTCTCCTTGCCCTTTGCGGGTGGACAGGCTGTCCGTGCCCACAGCCTGTGAGAGCCTCCAGCCCCTCCCGCCCCGGGGGCGGGACCATTGGCGTCATTTCCAGGCCCGCCCCCTCCGGCCCCGCCTCCTCTGGTATTTTCGGGACTTTCCTAAACTGCTCTAACTTTCTGCCCCTTCCCTGGCCCAGCCCAGCTCCGGATCTCGCTCTCCACCGGATCTTACCCGCCACACCCGGACAGGCGACCGGAGGAGATCGGACCCTCCCCCAAATCTGGGCACCCCTTTTCCTCCCACCCCTATCCTGATTTATTCCCTACCCGCCACCCCCCCGTCACCCCCCCTCCACACACACCTTAGGCGGGAGCCTAAAACTCTGAGAAGCAGAACCAGGGGCCGAAGCCACCAGACAGAGCCGGGCCTAGCCCAGAGACATGGACAGTTGCTACGACCCAGTGAGTCACGCTGCCTGGCCCTGAAGGCAGCCGGTGCCCCCCGTGTCTGTCTTTTCTGCGGGAGCCGCTCAGTTCCCTTACGTTTGTATGTCCTCAGATTATCCCAGCTCGCTTGTCAGTCTGATCACCTGTCTGCAAGCTGCTTAGGTTTGAAGCTGGGAGGTGGGAGGGTTCTGGGATGGCGCAAAATCAGCCACTTCCAATCTGTCTCCAAACCAGGGTCTGGATGGTATTGCTGAATATGATGATTTCAAATTCAGTCCCTCCGTTGTGGAACCCAAGGAGCCAGTCCCCGAGACAGGTTAGTAAGTCAGCTAACCTCCCCTTGTGTTAGAGGGAGGAGAAGGAAGAGCATGTGCCCTCTGCCTGGATAACATGCTAGAAGATCCTAGTTTAACAAGGTCCCTCTGTCCCCAGCTGATGGCCCCTACCTGGTGATTGTGGAACAGCCTAAGCAAGTGAGTGAGCAAAAAGGATGGTGTGGGATGGCTTCAACTTGGGGGCAAGTGGGGTACCTATAGGTGGGTGGACTTGGGGCCCAGGGATCAGTGTCCAAGGAAGCCATTGTGGTTTGGATGGTGGCTGCTGTTGATCACAGTGGGGGTGCTTCTGGTTCAGGGTAGACATAACTGATTATTATGGTCACTGCTGGCCAGAGGTGTGGCTACCTAGGATGGTCTCTCCTGATTACAATGTCACTCTGGACTTTCAGCGTGGCTTCCGATTTAGATATGGCTGTGAAGGTCCTTCTCATGGAGGCCTGCCTGGTGCCTCAAGTGAGAAGGGACGGAAAACCTATCCCACTGTCAAGGTAAGCTAGGATGATGCTGGAGGGTAGGCTAAGAGACAGCATGTTGAGGCATTACTGACAGCTGTCTTCCCCACTCAGATCTGTAACTACGAGGGCCCTGCCAAAATTGAGGTGGACCTGGTAACACACAGTGACCCACCTCGTGCTCATGCCCACAGCCTGGTGGGCAAGCAGTGCTCAGAGCTGGGAGTCTGTGCTGTCTCTGTGGGGCCCAAGGACATGACTGCCCAGTAAGTGTCCCCTAGCCCTGGTCCCCACTAGGATGGCCCCTTGTTGCCTGCCAATCCTAGGCCCCAGCCCATTTTTGTGTGCTTAGCATCTGACAAAGGGGGGAGGCTTGGGTTGGCCCCAGAACCAGAGGGCCCAAGTATTAACAAGAATAACTTCCTTGAGGAAGTAGGGCTATGTTAAGCCTGGCAGTGGGAAGGCTGCCTCAGAAGGAAAGAAATGCATGGGCAAAGGCCTCTGACTCCTCCTCCTCTCCAGATTCAATAACCTGGGTGTCCTGCATGTGACCAAGAAGAATATGATGGAGATTATGATACAAAAACTTCAGAGGCAGAGGCTCCGCTCCAGGCCCCACGGTCTTACAGGTATGGAGGCAGGGAGAATCATGGAAACTACTCAAAGAAGGAGCAGGGAAGAGGAGGAACCTAGTGGTTACACATATGCTCACTACCCAGAGGCTGAGCGGCGGGAGCTGGAGCAGGAGGCCAAAGAGCTGAAGAAAGTGATGGATCTGAGTATTGTGCGTCTACGCTTCTCTGCCTTCCTTCGAGCCAGCGATGGCTCTTTTTCCCTTCCCCTGAAGCCAGTTATTTCCCAGCCCATCCATGACAGTAGTAAGTATCCTAACTGGTGCCAGGCCTGGATGCCAGAGGGAGCATGAGGGACATTGTCAAGCTATGGAGTCAAACAGGCCTTGGTTTGAACCTGGTCCTGCCACATATGAGTTAAATGGTCTTGAGCAACTCATTTCTCCTTCTGAGTGTTGCTTCCATCTTTGGTAAATGAGAGGACATTAGTAATTCCTGCACCCCCTGGGTTGTCAAGATAATAACCCTAAAGCCCCTGGCTCCATCAGTGTGGCATTATATCACCTAATCTATTTCCCACCTCATAGAATCTCCAGGGGCCTCAAACCTGAAGATTTCTCGAATGGACAAGACAGCGGGCTCTGTACGGGGTGGAGATGAAGTTTATCTGCTTTGTGACAAGGTGCAGAAAGGTGAGGCTGGAGCCCAAACTGGGAATTAGGGACACTGAGTTCTAGCCTGAGGATCAGAGCAGGTCCAGGATAAATGGCTGTGAAGGTTCTCCCAGAAACTATGGTCAAGCTTCACTTTTCCTGCAGATGACATTGAGGTTCGGTTCTATGAGGATGATGAGAATGGATGGCAGGCCTTTGGGGACTTCTCTCCCACAGATGTTCATAAACAGGTACTCAGGTATCAGGGCCTGGGCTAGGGGATGAACTAGGCAAAGGCCTGACTGATACCCTGTGTTGTCCCCTACCCTCTCAGTATGCCATTGTGTTCCGGACACCTCCCTATCACAAGATGAAGATTGAGCGGCCTGTAACCGTGTTCCTACAACTGAAACGCAAGCGTGGAGGGGATGTATCTGACTCCAAACAGTTCACCTATTATCCTCTGGTGGAAGGTGGAACTGGGCTTGAGGATCCTATGGGACTGGGCTGGGCTGGAGGGTTCCCAAGAGGTGATTTCTAGGAGTCAGTCTGAGTACTTTTGAAAGAAGAGATGCTAAGGCATGACCCTTGAACTAGAGATTTAACATTTGTTTGCCTTTGCCCCCAGACAAGGAGGAGGTGCAGCGGAAGCGGAGGAAGGCATTGCCTACCTTCTCCCAGCCCTTTGGAGGTGGCTCGCACATGGGTGGAGGCTCTGGGGGCTCTGCTGGGGGTTATGGAGGAGCTGGAGGAGGAGGTGAGGGGTGCTGAAGGCTGAAGAGGTGTGGAGGGGATAGGGATAGGGGGGAAAGAAATGGTGGGGAAGAAATTGGGGAGAGTCCTGGCTGGTGCCCGCTCCCCACAGCCCTGCCTGTACCCACAGGTGGCAGCCTCGGCTTTTTCCCCTCCTCCTTGGCCTACAGCCCCTACCAGTCCGGCGCAGCCCCAATGGGCTGCTACCCGGGCGGCGGGGGCGGGGCGCAGATGGCCTCCAACGCGCCGGGTGTGGATGCTATGGAGGAAGTGACAGAGCCAAGCGCGCCCCCTGGAAACCCAGAGGGCGAACCACAGGCTCCGGACGCCCTGCTGCGAGGTATGGCTTCCAAAATGTGAACGGTCGGGACGCCGGGGCTGGAGACCAATCATGCATCCTTCCATGCCCCCTGTCACCCCCAGCTCGGGAGTACAACGCGCGCCTGTTCGGCCTGACGCAGCGCAGCGCCCGAGCCTTGCTCGACTACGGCGTCACGGCGGACGCGCGCGCGCTGCTGGCGGGACAGCGCCACCTGCTGACGGCTCAGGACGAGAACGGAGACACGTAGGCGGCTAGAGGGCGGGCCGAGGCCGGGCTTCCTAGGGTCTGGGATTTACCACCCTTGATGCAAGGTCGTGGTGTGGGAGCAAGAAGGGATCTGCAAAGAACTGGCCCCTGGAGTTGAAAAGACCAGAATTCAGGTTCTGTGAATTTCACTGCAAATCTCACTATTTGCTAGTTCTGCTCAAGGTACTTACCCTTTCCAAACTTCAGTTTTGTCAACTGAAGAAGGGACATAATAATAGCCATTATTTACCTAAAAAAGTGCAGAGAAGGATTAAGTTCAGGTACCACGATGTCCTTGGAGATATTTTGGGTTCAATAAGCCCCAGCCAGAGAGACTAGGAAAGAAGTGGTGGGGTTTTGAGGGCAGATAATCCTGAGTGGCTGGGCTTGCTAAGACAGAGTTACTCCTCAATCCCCAGGCCGCTGCACCTGGCAATCATCCACGGGCAGACCAGTGTCATTGAGCAGATAGCCCATGTCATCTACCATGCCCAGCACCTCGGTGTTGTCAACCTCACCAACCACCTGCACCAGGTGAGGGGGCACCTACTGGTGAGGGAGTAGCAGTTGGAAGGCAGGTGGGTTTAAGCTGGCTTGGCCCTGACTCACCCTGACTTTTCCTCAGACACCCCTGCACCTGGCAGTGATAACTGGACAGACAAGGGTGGTGAGCTTTCTGCTACAGGTGGGTGCAGACCCTGCACTGCTGGATCGGCATGGAGACTCAGCCATGCACCTGGCACTGCGGGCAGGTGCTGGAGCCCCAAACCTGTTGCAAGCACTGCTGCACAGTGGAGCTCCCACTGTGCCCCAGCTGTTACATATGCCTGATTTTGAGGGTAAGTTCCCCACCGACTCCAAACTTGGAGGGTAGAGGTGAAGACCAATGAGGGTGTCTTACAAGTGGACATTAGGTGCTGAAACTGGCTCATCAGGGCTAATCTTGGGGCCACTTTGGGATCACAGCTATAGACTGATATCCTGCATTCCCAGGACTGTATCCAGTACACCTGGCAGTTCACGCCCGAAGCCCTGAGTGCCTGGATCTGCTGGTGGACAATGGAGCTGAAGTGGAGGCTGCAGAGCGACAGGGAGGCCGAACAGCACTGCATCTAGCCACCGAGATGGAGGAGCTGGGGTTGGTTACACATCTGGTCACCAAGGTGGGAATGAGGATTGTGGAAGGGGTAGAGCCAAGATTGCAGGGAGATTGAGAATGATGATGAGGTGTGTGGGAAGGGTCAGTCAACTGAACCATACTGGGGTCCTCTTTCTTGCACCCCACAGCTCCATGCCAATGTGAACGCCCGCACCTTTGCCGGAAACACACCCCTACACCTGGCAGCTGGACTGGGATCCCCAACCCTTACCCGTCTCCTTCTAAAGGCTGGTCAGTCTCACCCATAGAGGCATATGAACAGGGCAAGGGGAGGAAAAGGGTGCTCCTAGTACCCCCATTTTGTATTTCTTAAGGTAGGCCCCCATTGTCCCACTGTATGACTGCCTTCCTTCCCCAGGTGCTGACATTCACGCAGAAAACGAAGAGCCTCTGTGCCCACTGCCCTCACCTCCAACCTCTGGAAGTGACTCAGATTCCGAGGGACCTGAGAGGGACATCCAGAGCAGCTTCCGGGGCCACACACCTCTTGACCTCACTCGCAGCAACAAGGTGAGGCTATCCTGGCACTGGAAGTAACTAACAATGCACCAGGTACCTCCTAGACTTGGGAATGGGGCCCAGAGTGTGGACTTCCAGGTAGCTAGGCTTAAAGAGTAGGATGGGAAGTAGTCAAAGCTATCTCCCCAGGTGAAGACCTTGCTGCTTAATGCTGCTCAGAACATCATGGAGCCCCCCTTGACCCCACCCAGCCCTGCAGGTAAGGTCTCACAGATATTCCCAGGCCCCAGGAGCATCTTAACAGAGGTCTTCTCCTTCAAAACCTCTGAAGGAGGGTTCTTCCTTTCAATCTTCTGTCCCAGTGGCCTTGACTGTCAGGTTTCCAGGGGAAAGGTGGTGTCCAGGTATCTGTCTCTGCCCATATCTGGAGTCAACTGACATGTTTATATCTGTGCCCCATCAGGACCAGGGCTATCACTTGGGGAGACAGCCTTACAGAATCTGGAGCAGCTGCTAGATGGGCCAGAAGCCCAGGGTAGCTGGGCAGAGCTGGCAGAGCGGCTAGGACTGCGCAGTCTAGTGGACACATACCGGAAGACAGCTTCACCCAGTGGCAGCCTCCTGCGCAGTTATAAGGTGGGACAATCTATACTCTATCCCAGCCCCCATATGCTTTCCCCACCTCAGAGCCCAGATGATTCCTTGGCCCCTGAGCTCCCCACCCTAATGCCCTAAGCATGATTCAAACCTCCTGTCTCTTCCTTCTCCTCAGCTGGCTGGTGGTGACTTGTCAGGTCTGCTGGATGCCCTGTCTGACATGGGTCTAGATGAAGGAGTGCGACTGCTAAGAGGTCCTGAGACCCGAGAAAAGCTGCCTAGCACAGGTAAAGGGGGCCAACCTGGAAGACGGAGCTGGGTCTGGAGGGTGGGAGGCCTGAGCCTTTGACTTGCCCCCGTTCCTTTCCCTGTGTCCCTCCAGCAGAAGTGAAGGAAGACAGTGCATATGGAAGCCAGTCAGTGGAACAGGAGGCAGAGAAGCTGGGCCCACCCCCTGAGCCACCAGGAGGGCTC
The DNA here is from genome assembly GCF_048772815.1 of Callospermophilus lateralis. NCBI lineage: Eukaryota > Metazoa > Chordata > Mammalia > Rodentia > Sciuridae > Callospermophilus > Callospermophilus lateralis. The sequence continues at coordinate 69,052,998 of NC_135319.1, forward strand.
TGCCATGGACACCCCCAGCCTCAGGTGCACTGAACTGCCACCTGCCCTTCAGCCCTCTTCCTGAACTTCTCTGTACAGCATCCCTATCTAATCCAAATCTTATTTAACACCCCATGCCCACACCTCAGTTGGAGCAAATAAAAGATTCTCTGGGAGGACCCCCCTTCCCATCTTATGGCAGCCCCCAGTGTGACTCTAGTCCCTAGAACCAGCTTCCTACCCTGGCCCCAAGCCAACAAGATGACAAGACCCAGCCAGCAATTCAGAGCAGTTTTAATGGGGCAGAGGCTGTACAAAGGACAGGGCCCACTGAGGGAGGGAAAGCAGGCGGTGCCACCCTGGTCTGTGGATGGGGCCTCAATGTGGATGCCCTTCCTCCACCTCTGGAAAGAGAGAGGTGAGCCCTCATGGAAAAGGAGGGAAACCAGCTCAGCTTCAAATCTGGGCCTCTGTCTGAGCCAGGCCCCAGGATGGAGAGTGTGACTGCTGGTGTCAGGGTGGGGATAGTCTTGGCAGAAAGCGGAAATGTTGTCAGGCCTCTCCCACAAAAAAAAAAAGGACCCCATCAAAAGTTCCGGGGCACTGGCCCCTCCCACCCCCACCCACCCTGTACGAAAAAGTGCAAAACATTATCACAAAAGGGGTCTTAGAGGCGCCCTTAGCCTAGGCTCCTGAGGCCCATGCCCAACCCTGCCCTGCCCCGGACACCGCGTCCGGCGCGGTCGGGCCCTGGGCCAGGAGGCCCTCATGGGTGGCCCGAGGCCGGCCCGGGCTTAGGCAGGGCCATGTCATCATGCAGGTGCCCAGCAGGCACCATCCCCCACACTCCCACTCCCTGTTCAGGGCTTCCGCCTTGTGCTGCCTGCCCCTGACCGAGGCTCTGAGCCAGGACGCTGAGTGCGGGCCTGGCTGGTGGGGTTGGGCTGCAGGGAGGGACTGGAGTGAGGCAGAGGGAGTCCGTCCTCCATGCTCCCGGCCTGGGCCAGCGCTGCCTCTATGGCATCCAGCTCTTCGCTGGCTGCCTTCAGCTTGACCCGAAGCAGTGCTGCGTAGGTACCGTAGCGGGATTTCTGAGGCAGGGGGCCAGGAGCCATGAGTACCTGTTCTCCCCTCCCAGCCCTTCCCACACCCATGACCAGCTAGGAGATGGAATGTCCCACCCACCTTTATACCCCAAAAGACCCCAGCTGGCAGGTTGATGACTTTCTCTGGGCTCTCAGAACTACCTGTGGGTTACAGCTAACATTTCTTGAGGTTTTTTGGTTTGGGTTTTTTTTGGTTTTTTTTTTTTTTTGGTACCAGGGATTGAACTGAGGGGCATTCAACCACTGAGCCACACCCCAAGCCCTATTTTTTGTTTTTTATTTAGAGACAGGGTCTTAGTTGCTTAGCCCTTCGCTTTTGCTCAGACTGGCTTTGAGTTCACAATCCTCCTGTCTCAGCCTCCCCAGCGAATGCGCTACCATGCTCAGCCATTTCTTGAGTTTTTACCAGAGTCAGGAAACAGATGTGTTACCTCCTGACCCTAGGGAGTGTGGAGTGTTACCCTTATTCCCAAGAGAAAACTTACACTCAGAGAGATTAAGCCCAAGGTCACCCTGCTGATACAACTCTTAAAAGCCCCCACCCTTGAGCTGGGGTTGTGGCTCCGTGGTAGAGCACTTGCCTAGTATGTGTGAGGCACTGGGTTCAATTCTCAGCACCACATATAAATAAATAAATATAAAAGCCCCCACCCTTAACCCTAGCCTGAGCCTGTTTGGGAAGCACAGTACCAAGCAGGGAGACTCACCTCAAACTCCAGGTAGGCCTCCTTCTGCCGCTGCTCCTCAGCCTCCTTTCCTCGGGCCTTCTTTCCCAGCTGGGTGGCCCGATGCTCACGCAACTCGCTTGCCATGGCCTTCAGTTTGGCCTCGTGGGTCCGCATCTGCTCCTCCTAACAGCCAGGAGAGAACAGTCAGGGTCACTATTATCTAGATATACAGTGCCTTTGGGCAAATTTTAACAAGGTGTCCCTTTGGACAAGCAAAGCACACTATGGCTGGGTTTCCAGCTTAGCAAGTAGTGTAGGGGCTGGACTTCAGCCTCTGCTTGTCTCCCATGACTGTCATAGGGATTCAATACACAGCAGCCTGGAGTGCACCCAGCCTGGGCCTGCCCCACTCCATCCCACTGGCAGCAGGTGGGCCAAGTGAACTGGGGCTACCTGGGAGAGGCGGGTGGCAGCGCTGGGCAGCAGAGGGCGGCTGAACCTCTTATGGGAACTAACAGCAGCTGGGAAGGGGGGTGCAGAGAACATGGCAGCGACTACATTGATGCGAGTGATCCAGGACTGCATCTGCTCCAGGCTCCTGGGGAGACAGCACAGTCCCTTGGGATCTGGGCCAAGGGATGTCTGTCCTGGCTCAGGATGTGGCCTGAGAAGAAATGAGGCAATCCAGGGACAAGGAAAGGGTCTGGGGTGAACAGGAAAAGGACACTCACGGAGCCTGGAAGAGGAAGACCCGCCAGTCAGCAGTGCGCAGGTAGAAGACATGGGGCCTCTTGCTGTAGTCACTGGCGCGGGTGGCCAAAGCGTGGTGGATGCTGATGGCATTCTTGAGCTCTGCCTCTGAGAGTGCCTTCCCAGGTTGATACTCCTCCTGCAGGGGTGACCATCTTGTCCTGGCCTCAGTCTGGCCTGGCCTAGCCCAGGCCACCCACTCTCCCTCCCAAGTCAGCACAGCCCCCACCATGGGCCTGGCCCCGCACCTTCTGCAGGTAGAGAATCATGCCCTTGAGGATCCCGTGGAAGCTCTTCCAACCCCGCTTGCCCCGAGGTGCTGGGGGGGAAGGAAGGCAGGTCAGGGGGGCCTGGGACAGGCCCACCCCCCTCCATCCCCCAGACCCCCCTCCTGGCCACGTACTCTTCCTGCAGTCAGGGTCTGCGTGCACCTTTCGCACCAGGGCCCCGTGCTTGTAGACGGCAGCCCCAGGCTCAGGAGTCAGGTCCAGGAAAGGGCTGGAGCCGCTGCCACTGCCCCCGCTGACCCTCTTGATGACCTTGGGGTTGGGGTCGGCCAACTCAGACAGAGAGCGCCTCAGTTCCTCCTCGTCTCTGCAGGTGTGATGGCCTCAGAGGGGAGCTGGTCATGGAGCCATACCCCCCTTCAGCCCTGGCTTCTGCCCACCCTGGAAAGCTCCTCCAGTGTTTGTGGAGCTGCAGGGGGTCTCTTCAACCTGAGGCTCCTGCCACAGGGTTTCCCCTCTCAGAACAGGGCTCCTCAAGGCAGCATGTCTCCTTCCTAAAACTAGACATCCCCAGAGTAGAGCCACAGCTGTCCTTTCCTCCCCTCACATGTAACCATCCCCATCCTCTCTATTTCTAGATACACACCCAACCCTCACACCCTCCTCTATCAGGACAGACACATGTCTGACTCAACACTGTCTCAACTGTACCTAACCTAAACTATGAGGCTTTGCTTATAGTTTGTTGGCTAAATGGTGGAAGGGATAGCTTCCTAGTGCCCTCCAAAAAAAATCTTGGTCTGCAGTTTCTGTCAGATTAAAAAAAAAAGAGAGAGAGAGAGAGAGATTCTATCTTGTCACTCCTTTGCTCTAGAACCTGCAGTAGCTCCCCATTGTCTCCTACATGAAATTTATACTACATCTCCCCAATACTCTTTCTCTTCATTCCAATCAGGCCTGCCTCCTTGTGGTCTCCCCATTTCACACTCATTTCAGCCACACCTTTGCCTCCCAAATGCTTCCCCTCAGGGAAGCCTCAATTCCAATCCTCCATAAAACATTCCCTGATTTCTCTTTGTACTCTAATTCTGAGCTCTGCCTCTCTGAGGTCTCTCCTAAAGACTGGGAGCTCCTAGTCAAACTGGGCAGTGACTGAACTCTCAGTAGATAGCAACAAATACAAATGATAGATTGATTGTTACTTGAGGGTTCTACCCTCAGACTGGAGGCCCCAAGGCCAAAACTGGACCTTCTCCCTCATGCTGGACCTTCCATGACTTTCTTTGGGCCTGCCTATGTTTCTACTTGGGGATACCAAGAAGATACAACATAGCCCCTTGTTCTGGGATACCTGGGCTCCCTAAGACCCACGGGGGTCCTTTTGTACTACTGATCAAGACTACCCTTCCAGAGGCCTCTGCTTTCCTGCGAGGCTACCAGGAGACCTTCCTTTTACGTCTCAGCACACCTCCTCCCATCCAACCCAGCTTGTCATAACAACCCAGCTGGAGACAAAACAGACCCCAAGTCTAAGCAGGGCATCTCCAAAGAAGGAAGCAAGGCAGCCACACTGCCTCTTACCCACCTCCCTGTACCCACAGCCTCAGGACTCCGTAACCCAGGCAGCTCTTCCCCACCCCTAACCCCTAACCCCACACAGCCCTGGGACTCACATGGCCCACTGCAACTTTTCATTCTTGATGGAGCTGTACAAGGCCTGGGGAAGAACAAATCAGGGAGTATGGGTCAGTCCTGGGGGAAAGCATACTAGGTACCCCAATGTCAGAGCTCAAAGCCCTCCCTCCCAACTTGGGAGAAGAGCCAGATCTAAGGGGAAAGGGGCAGCAATGTATAATGACCATGAGCATAGACTCTGGAATACAGTACCAATACCCAGGCCCAGTTCTGCCACTTTAGCTCTATGACTTTGGGCAGGTATCCAAGGGGAGGAACAAACATAGCAACATGTGGGGGCAAGCAGTGCAGGGAATCCTGGCACATGGCTGATGCACAATAAATGGCAGCTGCTATTATTATCTTTATTATTATTAAGGGACACTCCTGCTCAGATCCTGATGGGAGAAACATAGCCCTAAGGAAATGGGGAAGAGCAGCCCAATAAACCCTCCTTCCCCCAGCCATGTGTTCTGGCCTCTTCCCACAGAATAAGCCCACACACAGCATATGGGGAAACTGAGGTCCCACAATAGGGGCTCACTCTCCCAGCTCCTTACTTGGCTAAAACATACACTCATGGCTCCAAACCCCAGGACAAGCTGAGACCTTCCCCCAACCCAGACAGCACCAGCAAGCCAATGCCAGTGGTCCATCCCCTAGCCACCTGCACACTTTATATTACTGAGAAGTGACCACAAGTCTGAAGCTTTACCTTCCAAAGCCTATCCACCCCAAATTGTAAGCCTCTAAACCAGTGTCTTCTTCTGTCTCTTCTTCTTCTCTCCTCCCTACAGTTGGCCTGGAGATACATGGGGACTCTGAGGTGGTCAGAAGAGAAAATGGCCTCCAGGATGGCATAGAGGGCCCCTCTTTGGGGGAGTGGCCTGAAATATGGGTCCATGCCATCTCCTCCAACTGTGGGGGTGCTTCCGACAGCCTGTGTGAGTGGGTGTGTCCCCAGCAAGTGTGTGTTTTGCTATGTGTGGCATGTGATACTGCCTGCGTGAGAGCTGGGTGCAGTGGTGACGTCGGCGCCTTCCCCATGATGGGACACAGGTCCCTCCAAACCCCCCACACACACACACACATACCACAGTCTCTGACTCTCTCACTGCCCATAACCGTACCTGGTTACAAGGCTACCCAGGCATCCCACACCGGTACATCCTGCCCCAGGGTGGAGGCACCCACAGCACGTGCCAAGCTAATCAATGCATAGCCCTCCTAAGACACACCTGACCCAAACCCTGCCATGCCTCAGAATCTGAACCCTGACGCCCCAACTCTGACCAGAAGGTTGAAGCAGCCACCAAGATCCAACCTGCAACCCTGTCTCCAATTTTCCAGTTCATCCCTGCCAACTCTCAAGACCCCCATTTTGCTTGGAGCGCCACACCTTCCTTCCAAGGTCCTGAACCCCGTCAGTGAGTCCATGTCACGCTCCCATCTAGAAAACGCTTTTCGTCTCCAAAAGACTCGGGTTTGTGAGGACCACCTTGCCATCCCCCCTCCGCGAGTTCATGCCCACCTCCGGCAGCCCATGAGCTCTGTCCCTATTGGGCTCCCCCGCTTCCCACAGCTCCATCCATGCCCTCCTCAGCTCAGCCGCCCTCGGAGCCTCCCTCAAGCCGCCTTCTCTGTCGCCCCCCGACCCTGGCGTGGGCCGCAGCCCCCACGCCCTCACCGCCTTTTTCTTCTTGCGGTTCTGCAGGCGGCTGACCACCAGGTCGGTGTAGAGCACGGGCTTGAGACTGCGTGAGCGCTGCGGCCAGCCGTAGCACAGGGTCTCCGCGCCGCGGTGGGTGCGCCCGTAACGCACTGAGCACAGCGAGCGCGAGCGCAGCCGCCCGGCGCTGCTGTGGATGCTGTTGACGCCGATCATGCTGGCCCGGCCCGCGCGCCGCGGCCCCCGGCCATGCCCCCGCCCGCCCTCGGCCCCGGACCGCCCGGCCGGCCCGCGGACGGCTCCCCGACAGCCGGCGCGAGCGCGCGGCCAGAGCCCGGCCGGCTCCCACCGACGCACCGAGCGCGGCGGCGGCGGCGGCGGCGCTGTCTGCTCCGCAGCTCCACGAGAAGGAGGGGGCGCCGACGGGGAGGGGAGTGGAGCTGAGGGAAGGAAGGCTGGGGGCGGGGATGGTGCAAAATGGAGGCGCTGGAGCGCCAGGGGGCCCCCGCGCCGCCGGGGGACAGCCGGGGGAGGCCCGCGGGGGCGCAGGCGTGGGGGCTGCCAGGGGACGCTGGCCCCCAGCGCTCCGCGCGCCCAGCACCGAGCTGTGGGGGCGGACTGCGGATAGGGTCTGGAACTCCGTCCCGGCACCTCAGGGCTGGAGGTGGTGGTGAGGGGAGAGGTCACAAGGCCTCCCCACGGCGCTTTTTCACTTAGACTGGAGGGATAGCCATGGACAGTCCCGGCCTCTCAAGCTCACCCTCAGATACCCCAAACGCCCATGTGTGCATCTCAACTACACACCCCAGTTCAAACATACACTCCAACTACCCTAACACACCAATTCCCATTCACCCCGATTGTACACTTCAAAATGTACCATCTTTAACTTAAAAACATACTCTATTCACGGATGTATGTCATAAATCAGCCAATTCGAAGATGGAAACCTAACACACAGAAGCCCTCAGCACACCCTTGAAGCACAAACACGTCATACACCCATTGATTCAAATGCACCCTGCCAGACATACACAACTCAAGCATACACCTCAACTGGTAATGGTTGCCCTGACTCAGATACATCCCAAAACTCAGAAGCCCAACACACCCCAAGTCCAGATACATCCTAGGATGCGTCCTCTGCAGTCATATGTATGTTGTGGTCCAAAGACTCCTTTGTCCCACCCTAGGGGTTCCTCTGAGTCCAGGCCTCCCTGGATAAAACACAACCCGATCAGGGAAAGGAGTGAACCCACGAGATGGGCATGCCTCGCTTCTCCCACCACCAGCCCCTGTCTTCCTGATTCCTCAAGTGCTGGCGCCTAGGCTTGTGGTCTGCACCTGCAGGAACGCAGAATCTAGTCCCAACTTTGTGTTCTCGCTTCAACACCTTGGAAAAGCTTTTGTCCAGCCCAGGTCCCTCTACCTCCAGGTCCCTCCCAGGAAGAGGTTACCTGGAAAGTCTTTGTAGCTGTACACACTAGGGATTGGAGTGCCTATGTCCCCTCTCCCACCCCACCCGGGACCCCTACCTCGCCTTCCAACCTCAGTGCACATTAGAAGAGGGGGAACTGTTCAGGTTAAATGCAGAGTTCAGGGCCTCCTGCTCAGCTCCCCTCCCCCACCACACGCAGCAGCTACTGCAAGCGTGTGCGCATGTTCTCGGAGGGGGGGGGCAGGGCGAGGGGGCGGTACCCAGGCTGAGTCACTAGAGCCCAGCCTCCTGTGGCAGGAGCAGTGGCTGGCGATCCCCCGCCCACCTCCCTCAGGCTTGGTCACCGGGTGGTCTCTCCTTCCCCTACTGCAGCTTCTACCCTGCCCCGCCCCCCACCCACCTTGAGCAGCTCCCTGGGGAAGTCGCCGCCATCGTTGAGACCCTCCAGGTTCCCAATGAAGTCCCCGCAGGTCATGCGTTTCCCAATGTTCTAAGGAAGGAAACCGAAGCCTATAAGCTTGGGAGATCGTGGGCCTCCCAGGCCTTGAAGTCTCTGGGCAGGGGCCTGTTTTCTGTTCCCACTTTCCCACCCCCAACTCACGTGGCCATGAAGATCTGTGTTGAGTAGCATGAGGGCGCAGGTCAGTGTGTGGGCCCCATCTAAGAAAGAATTGACAATCAGCTTTGGCCCCCTCCCAGGGATTCTTTACAGCTGGTCTTCCTAACCATTCAGTTCATCCTGCCCCTTTTCAGGACCCCCTTTGGCCCACAATCACATCTTCCTTAGACTGGAACCCCATTAGTGAACTCTCCCTATCACTGTCTTCCAGCAGATCCCTCAGCATGGACCTTTACCCATCTCCCTAGCTCCCTAAGGTGCTAGGGACTGCTCCCTGTTTGCCTCCAACACGCACATGCCTCTATGCACTAAGCACAAACAAGTCTACCCCACAGTGTATGCAGACCAGTGCAAATCTCCACTCCAGCCAAGCATGGTACTGCACATGTATTTCAACAACTGCATGCAAACACAACTGCCACCTCCCTCTACACAACATTCTCTTGATCCTAACAATATTCCTGCCTACATGCATGTAACTAGCACTGTCTGACAACACATGCATGTTCACATGCTTACAGGCATGTTCACTTGCCTACATGCCTTTCTGCACACACACATGCAATAGTGCTCCACCCTTCTGCCTCAGTGGTCAGCTGGGCAGCCCTACTCCTAGCCTCCTCACCCTCTGAGGACAGGGCTTCCGGATTACACTGGAAGTACCGCTGGGAGAAGTGGGCCAGCACACGTTCTCGCTCCTGGGTCTCACCCATTAAGGCCAGCTCCTTCAGAAACACCCTGAGAAGTAGGGAAGTTGGAGGATGTCATCGCCTTCCAAAGCCCCCTTGCTAGGCAGCCCTGGCCTTTAGCCATGCCCAATCAGTTTGGGAAGGACAGCTTAAGGGAGCTCTGAGGGAGGCATAGCTGGGCCCCTGAACACCAACCCTGGACAGTAGGGACTGTCCTCCAAGGGCTCAACACCCACCTGAGAGCTTGGTCCAGAGTCATGCCTGTGAAGACAAAGAACTTGAGGTACTCGCCAGCTACCAGTTTGCTGAAGTCATTGCTGTGGACAGGGCAGAGAGACAGGTGGGATCTCAAGGGGAAGTGTCAAGGGGTCAGCGGGGGGGTTACCTAGAGACCAGGGACATTAAATGGAGAGGATGGAGGTGCTGCCCCCAGGATGCATTCCCTCCTCCCCCGTCCTCAGTTCCAGCCCGGTGGCTTTACTTCTTGCCCAGATGCCGGGCCACATCAGCCTTCCTGAAGCCGTCTAGTCGGTACAGCCTTTTAGCCAGGCGCTGTGCGGCCTCCAGATCCGCTTTCTGTCCATTGGATAAGGTATCTGTGCTTCCTAAGGCCAGCCGCTCTGTGCTGTCCAGCTCTGAGTCTGAGTCGGACACCAGCTGGCTCAGGGGTGGTTCACTGCCAGGGTAGAACACTAGCTCAGGGCTGGGGCAGGGTCCTTTGGGATCCCCCAGACCCTCCCTCTGCCTCCAGACCCAGAGATGGAGAAGGGGAGAGGGGAACATAGGAAACACATTTTTCTTTTCTCCAGGGAAGGAGACTGGATAGGTTCTTTCATCAAACTATCCCATTATTACCAACTGTCTGTGGAAGTCCTGCCCCAAGTCTAACCCTCATCTGTCTTATTGCTGTGGGAGTTCCGGCTGCTTCCCCAAAGCTCCCAGGGTTTGCTATTAGATACACATTCCCTATTATCACACATGGAACATGAGCCTCTGGCCCTGAGGTATAGGCAGAGGTGGGATAGATAGGCTGCCAGGGAGGAACAGTAGAGGGTCAGGCAAAGATTTGAGGACAGTAGAGACACTCTTCTGTTCACAAGTGTTTCTTCCTCCCACCTTTTAGGGAAAGGAGACTCCTTTGTGCCTCCCTTCTGCCCACCAAGAAGTAGGCTCTGGGGTTAGGGGAACTGGGGGTCAAGGTGCATCCCCTCACCCTCTTTTTCCTTCCCACCCCAGCTGCTCTACTCAAAAAGCCACCTGTCACCCCAGAGACAGAGGCCGGAAACTCCTGGTTGCTAGGCAACCCCGTCTTCCTGGCCACCCCCTCCTGTTGCCATGGCTTCCATGACTGAGAGGGTAGCTGGCAAAGGGGAGAGCAGAAAGGTTAGGCTGTGAAAGGAGGATCCTGGAGCAGGAGGAGAGACACCCGACTGGGGAGGGCCAGGGAGGGAGAATATGGGAGGGGCTGATGACTGGGCTTTAGAGAAGCCCTCAGGCCAGGTGGCAGTGAGAGACTCCACCTGGGGAGGAAAGGGCCTTCCAGGGGAGATAAAGGATGTTCTCTGGGGTTCCTCCAGTCCTGAATTATGGTTTCTCCAATTACTGGATCTGAGCCCACAGGGGAGTTGCAAGGGGTCAATGGAAGTCGTCCTCCAAATGGGAAAACAGATATCTGTTAACCATCCCACTTGGGTCAGGAGTACAAACCACATCCTCACACTTCAGATCTGTTCCTTAAACCAGCTGGTTCTGGGACCCTGAGGGCCTTGGGGCTGAGAAAACCAAAAGAATTGCTTACCTGCCAAGGGGTGCCACTCCTAGCCCAAGGCTGTCTTCAGAGTGGCTGGGACTAGGGGGCTCCCTCCCTGGGGACAGCTTGGTTCTGGCCTCTGCCTCCTCCTCCTCCCCTCTCTGTGTCCAAGGCCCATCAGCAGCAGAGCTGGTACCAGAATCCGGTTCAAGAGGAGCAAGTGGGGCAGGAACAGGTGGGTCAGGCCGGGGAGCAGGGGGTTGAGGAGGCAGCTCAAAGGTAAAGAAAGGGCTCTGGGTTGGGCCTGGTGAGGCCAGGGCCTCCAGGGAGGCAAGGCTGGTATAGGAGGTGCCCTTGGCCCGGTGTGATTCCAGGATGGCTTCAAACACACAACTGAAAGAGTCAGGCCCATCAGCTGAGGGGCTGATCCCAGGAAGGAAGGGCACAGGTGACTTGAGAGGGCCTGAGTGAGGCATCCGGCTACCTGGCCTGCAAGGGCAAGGAAATGTCTGATCAGGGACCCAGAGCACAGGTTTGGGGCATGATTTTATTGAGCTCTCACACTGACTCTGTTAAGGGGATTATGATCCCATTTTCACAGGTTCAAACCCCCCCCCCCAAAAAAAAAAAGAGCTAGCTTAGTTGAGGGTGCAAAAGATTCGGTGCTTCTGCAGCACCCCAGCCCTGCCCACCCCAGCACCCAATCCCCCTCTTCCTCCCTCCCTGCTAATCTCCCTTTCTCCTCCTTTCCCCTGATCCGCTTCCCTCCTGCCATCCCATTTCTATTTCTGGCAACATCTTAGGAGAAGATGAGGCTCCAAGCTGCAATGGGGTGTGAGACGGAAAGGAAAGCCCCCACGCTCCCCAGTCTCCTGCCTGTCCCCAGGTTCTGGACTGATGCTCCCATGTCATCAGGATGAATTCTGACTTCTGATCTCTCATTCCTGTCTCTGATCCTCTAAATGCTGTTGGCTCCTCTGTCTCCTGGATTCTTGCTGAAGCCCCCACATCCCCAACACTGCCAGGCCTCAGTCCTCTGCCTGAAATCTACACTCCACACTGCCCTGTCAGAACCACCAGCTTGGTTCTGACCCTCCCAGCCCTGCTCTCATCCTTATCTATGTCCCTATGACACCCCCACCCCACCTCCTTGTCTCTGGGCCAGTGGGAAGGAGCAAGCCATTTCCTCTCCCAGTTCTCCACTCACCGGACCCCCTCTGAGGCCTCAAACACCTCATCATCCACATCCTCTTCCCCACCTGCCTCATCCTCGTCCTCATTTCCACTGCCCAGGCTGGAATGAGGGCCAGGGCATGGGCCAGGACGTGGGGCAGGTGGGCAGGCAGTGCCAGGTGGGCCCTCAGAGCTGGGCTGACTCTCGATGGCTGAGTCAGCCTCTTCCCGCTCAGCCAGCACCTCATCGATGTCAGTCTCTCGGTAGCACCTCAGGGGCACCGTGTCCAGGTCCGTCTCGGAGTACTTGGTTGCTTGCCCCACAGCTACCCCAGAGCCCTGCCCTGAGCCCATCCCAGATGGAGATGGGGAGGCCTGCTCTGGGGGTTTAGCACCTGTAGTGTGCATAGGCATACGGGTCAGGAGTTTATCCATTTCAGTCCCCTGTCCTGGTCCTATTCTGCAACTCCCCCATGGTCTCATGTTGGCAGGAAGTTCTTTCACTGTCTAGCCACCATTCCTCCTGTCACAAACTTTGCTTATCCTTGTGCCAGTGGAGTTCATTTCAAACTAAATCATTGTCAACTTTGAGAAGCCTGAAGGAGATCAGTGTCTTTTCTACTCCAAAGAATGACCCTGATATTCTGCTGTCCCCTCCCTCCATGGCTGAACCTCCTTCAGGTTCCCATTCTATGCCTGTCCACCATCATGACACATATGGGAAGACTGAGGCTGGGAGAGGCTTTGGCTAACTAAGGAGCCCAGGAAAGGATTGGGGCAGGTTTGAAGGAAGCCTCCCTACCTGTCCTCAGCTGCTGTTGGGAGGCCCTGCCCCTTCCCCTGGCTCAGTCCCAGGCCTTACCTGAGCTGGGGGCATCCAAGGAGCCATAGAAGAATTCCCATTTGGCTCGAGCAATTCTCTGGGCATGAGAGGAGACTTCCCGGGGAGAGGACCAGGTGTCCCCCTGAGCCAAGGAGGGAGAGACAGAGGCAGCGCCCAGAGATGAAGCCAGAGATATACAAGGACAATATGGGATAGAAACAAATAAAAACACAGGGACAGAAATGGAGGTGCAGAGACACAAGGACAAACACAGAAGGCAAGAAAGAGACAGATTTAGGACATTGAAAGATTCAGAGACAGGCCCAAGCCTGACAGGGGAACCAAGCCTTGCCCCTTCATTGGGGCACTAGGGCTTCAGGAAACCAAAGGCAGGTTGCATACCTGGTTCAGGGATCCAGTTTCACCAGGTCCTCGAAATAGTGTAGCCAGGCGCTCAGGGGGGCCCCCCAAACCATTGGGAAGAGAAGAGTAAAGACCATCTGCTCCAACCTGGGGTGGGACTGGTGGCCCACGTAAGGGGTTCCTGCTGCCAGGAAGGGCAGAACCTCCTCCAGCTGGGAGTGGATCTGATGTGGATGCTTCTAGCCGAAACTTCCGGTTGGAGCCAGGCCCAAGGACTGGGGTGGGTCTGGGAGGAGAAACTCCACCCAAGTCCCAGCTCCGACTCAAGCCTCCAGAAGCAGGTAACCCATTCAGTGGCCTCACACTGGCCTTCTCCACAAAGCGGAAGATGACCACGGAGCTCTGGGCCCCCGGTGGGGGCTGCCCAGTGGGTGAAGAGGGTGCCCAGGGTGAGGGTACAACGCGGGGAGAAGGGGGGCCACGCAGAGGTGTACAGGGTGCGGTTACACGTCCCAGTTCCCGGCCTCTGGGACCTGGACCTGCCACTCGCCGCAGCAGGGAGCCTGTGCTGCCATACATGCTGGCTGGGGGGCTCTGGGGCACTGGGCCCTCGGGGAGCCAGCGGCGAGGGCATCGTGGTGGGGAGATGGCACAGTCACCTTCCGAGCAGAAGCGCATGGCACCCTGGGCCATGCTGGGGCCGGGGGTCAGGCTGGGGGGGCAGGGATGGCGAGGCCAGGTGGGGAGTAAGGGGGCTGCATGCTCTTCAAACAGGCCTGCAAGAGAGGAGGGGGAGCAGGGGGTGAAGTGCCCGTGGGTTAGATAGGCAGGTCAGCAGAGAAAAGGAGAGGAAAGTTGGCTGGGTCTCTGCACTCCAGGGACCTAGCCCACCCTGGAAATATGGGGTCATTGATCCCATCCCTGGAGGGTACTTCCTTGGAGGCCTGAGAAGAAAAAAATCATCCACCCAATGAGACCCTGGATCCTTTCCTTCTACCTGGGGGCCCTGAGCATCACCCTGGGAGGAGTGAGGAAGCTAGTTCAAAAGTTGAGTGAGCTGAGTCTCTGGCAATTTGGAGCTACTTCTGGTGTGGGGGAAGCTGGTATTCCAACCTCTGGATCAGGAATGTCAGTCAACCATCACCATTACTCAGCCCTAGTGCTCTATAGTCCCTCTTATGGGAGACCCTCACTCAGAGAGGGAGAACTCAGACCTTCTGGAACGAAAGGAAGAACAGGGGTTATATAGGGACGATGAAGGGCTGAGAGGCATAGCAGAGGCCTGAACAGAGACCTCTATCTTTAATACATAGATATTATATGCTGAATGGAAAAGATACATGTTTTTTTTTTTTCCATACGGGTATAAATGCACATGCAAACATACACACACACATGCACACACACGCATGCACACACAAAAAAACATAAAGACAAATATATCAGTACACAAAAACATTCATGGGCAACACCCTCCAGCACACCCAGTCACAGATGCACACACATACTGCTCAAAGACACACCCTCATACCTCTCACAGTCATAACAAATATGTGTGTAACGAAAAGGCACATGCTTGTTTTACACACACACCATCACCAAACAGGAACACACAAAGAGGTACCCAAATGTACACACAGGTTCTCATTCTCCAAGGCACACAGAGACACAGGTGTATTGGACAAGCAACCTACTGGTCACAATCACATACAAATACAGATGCACATTTACACATATACTCAAGCAGGGACACACACTGTCCCCTCCCCCTCAACAGTCACGGGATCTCTGGAGGGTAAGATTGCACCGTATCCCTCTCCTTCCCTCCTCCCCTTAGGGTTATGACAGATCTTGCCTAGCCCAGGAGGGACCATAAAGGGATAAGAGGGCTCTGGCAGCAATGCGGAGTAGAGGCAGAGGCCAGGAGCAGCAACCCTGCCAGGTAGGTTCCTGAAGCTCAACAGGGCCCTCGTGAGTGTCCCCTGTGCAGCCCCTACTCAGAGCTACCTCAGTACTCACCGCTGCTCGTCCAGAGCTGGGACCGAGGAGAGGCAAAGGAGAGGCTGGGCCCTGCTCAGCTGTGAAGGCAGCACGGCTCCCGCTTGCTCCAGGCCCGCCCGCCTCTCAGTCCCTCCTCCAACGCCCCCCCCAACGCGCCGCTCAGCAGCGCTAATCCCCCCACCCCCTCCCCTCCCAGGGCCCTGAGTCTCTGAGGCTGTCAACCCTTCTGGTCTCTAGGTCCCCACTGGGCTCTCCCGCCAACCTAGGACCCACCCTAGACGAGGGGGAGAGCATAGGGACCCCCCCCGTTTTGTTCGCCAGACCCTCACATGCCCCACAACACTTGTGTCCAGGTCCTCTCGTCCTCTGCCTCCTGAGCCACACGTAGGGCCCAGCTGCACACGCGTGTCCTGCTCCAGACCCCACGCGTGTCCCCAGGAGGCTGCCACATGACCTGTTACATGCCACACGCGCTCCCGCCCCCACGAGCACGGGGCCGAGCAAAGCACACGGTAGGGGTGTACACCGGACCCGCCCCCTAAACCCAGAAGACCAACTATGGAAGGGAGGTGAAGATACACGTCTTGAACCCTTCGTCGTCTCAGACCCAGGTGACCCAATCCTGACAAGCCACCCAGGATGCGGAAGGAGGGATGTTAAGTCAGACTTCAGGAGGAACTTCCTCGCTACCTGAGTTAGTTATCCTTCCCTCCCAGGGGTAAGAGATTAGATGGGATGACCTCGAGACTGGAAGAAGTGGAGGACAGGCACCCCTTGTGCCCTTTGCCCGGGTAGAAGGGGGTCTGGTTATTTTAAGAAAGAGCCTCACGAGTTACTATAGCAACTACTCCTCTTGGTTAGGCTAGGGAGAGCAGATGATAACCTCTAAAGGAAGGGGTCGGTTTGGGCAGTCAGGGGGAGCGAGGACGTGCGAGGCGGGGGCGCGCGGGGCTCACCGCGGGGAGGGGTGGCGCGGCTTCCGCGTGGTGCTGAAGGGGACAGCGCCAGATTTGTTGTACTGCGCAGGCGCAGAGGTGAGAACAAAGCGGGGAGGGGGAGGAAGGAGGCGCGCGGCCGGAGGTGGTGCGCGCCCACATGGCTCTATCTTTGCAGAGATTGGTCCTCCCAGCTACCCCTTCCCTAAGGCTGAGGAAGAAAAGGAAGCAAGCCCATCACCCAACTTGACCCTCTTCTGGTCCTTTCCCGCTGCTGGCTTCTCCATTCTTGCTACATTGAGGGGTGATAGAGCGTGGAAGGGATTCTGGGAAAACCAGGATGTCTGGGTTGTCTACCCGTGTCTTGTCTGATCCTGGCCAAGACGCTTTCTCTCCAGAACCTCGGTTTGCGCATCTTTAAAATGGAGTGATAGGACAGACCTGCCCACCTTGAAGAGATGCCCAAAGTCCTGATAAGATAGCGGATAGAAAGCAGTTTAAGTTATGTAGAGTCGGCTCTAGCGGTAGCACAGAAGGAGGGTGCAAATCTGAGTTCTTCACATGCCCCTTCACCTACCCCTTGGATGGTGAAGAAATCAAGAGATTCCCCAGGATGGGAACTGAAACGATGACATGGGGATGTGGTAAAAGGGAAGCCTGGTGGCTGAGTTCAGAGCTCTGGATCGTCCTTGTGACACAGTGAGCCCAAGCCCCAGATCCCACAATTAAGGCCAGCCAAGAAACAGTACCCCTGTGCTGAACTGAATACACATTTTTCTCAGGATTCTGAACTTCTAGAGAAAAAGAAAGGGTCTGAGCTGAATAGCGTCTCCTAAGTCTCTCTAGGCAAAAACCCGGCCCACACTGTCTGGAAGTGGAAGAGGATGGACAGTTTTGTACTTCACAGTTAACAAGGAATGAGAGGTTTGAATATGTTTGCTTAATGAAACGAAAAAAATTCCAGCATCACACCATTTATTTGTTCTTTCAGTAGTTGTTAGGCACCTACTGCGTGTCAGACAGTAAGACCCTATACAGTTTTCCCCCATTTTTTAGGACAGAGGACAGAGAGGAGGTCCTCGGTAACCCAAGAGTCTTGGCTCCGCCCCTTCGGTTTTTGGCTTTTCCTGCTCCTTCCATCCCTACTTCACTTAGAGGCTGTTGCAGGCCCATGAAGAACGCAGAAAACAATCTTCGTCCACCGCTTCTCCAGCCTAGGGCTTTGAGCCCTTTGGCCGAGAAGGCGAGGTCTAATGTTACACCTTTAGTCTGTTCTCTCTCAGTTTCGGGGTCCAACCGGAAAGCTTTTAGAGACGATCCTCAGTGAGACGGCACTCGATTGAATCGGTCTGTCTCTACAGCCCAAAGAGGCGGGCTCGCCGCAGCAGCTCCAAGGCCAAAGCTAGAGTTTATGTTACTGAGCACGCGCACTAGACAACCGATGGAGCCACCAATGGAGCCGTCCGGAGGGGAGCAAGAACCCGGAGCCGTCAGGTACCGAGCACTGGAGGGGCCGAGGAAGGAAGAGATGCCCAGGGGAGGGAGATGAGCCTAGGCTGGGCCTGAGGGCAGCTCTTGGGAACCCCGGTGCTGGAGCCTAACGGAGGCGGACTCGCAAGTAAACAGCGGTCCACGGATACCAATGCCTCTTTATCCTCAGACTCCTGGACCTGCCCTGGGAAGACGTGTTGCTCCCACACGTTCTGAACCGGGTCCCGCTGCGCCAGCTGCTTCGGCTGCAGCGCGTTAGCCGGGCCTTCCGTGCGCTAGTACAGCTGCACCTGGCCGGGCTGCGCCGCTTCGATGCCGCTCAGGTGAGCCCGGGGTCGAAGACCCGCCCCATTCTGGGTACCACCCCCGCCTCGTCTCTAGCCCAGCCCCCAACTACGCCGTGCACCCTTCGGGTCCCCAGATGCAGCCAGGCCTGCCTGGGAAGCGATCCACGCAGCATGTAGTAGCCCCAAGGGACGAGCACTAGGTAACGACTCAAAAGGGAGCGTGGCGTCTCTCCTGGGAGGGCAAGTGTCAAGCCAAAAGGGTTGTCAAGAAAGAACTCAGCGGCGGATAGGCAGCCTCTGTCCCGCCCCCGGGACCAGCTGAGGGTCCGGTGCCTCTCGGTCCGCAGGTGGGTCCGCAGATCCCACGGGCTGCATTGACCCGGCTACTGCGGGACGCCGAGGGGCTGCAGGAGCTGGCGCTGGCGCCGTGTCACGAGTGGCTATCGGACGAGGACCTGGTACCAGTGCTGTCACGGAATCCGCAGTTGCGGAGTGTGGCACTGGCCGGCTGCGGGCAATTGAGCCGCCGCGTGCTAGGAGCTCTAGCCGAGGGGTGCCCCCGCCTGCAGCGCCTGTCGCTTGCGCACTGTGACTGGGTGGACGGACTGGCGCTACGCGGCCTAGCTGACCGCTGCCCCGTCCTGGAGGAGCTGGACCTCACTGCATGTCGTCAGCTCAAGGACGAGGCCATCGTGTACCTGGCGCAGAGACGCGGCGCCGGCCTCCGCAGCCTCTCACTGGCGGTCAACGCCAATGTCGGGGATGCAGCAGTCCAGGAGTTGGCTCGGAACTGCCCTCAGCTCGAGCACCTCGACCTCACTGGCTGCCTCCGCGTCGGAAGCGACGGCGTCAGGTGCCTGGGGGTCGGTGAGGTGGGAGGAGGGCAAATCATTCAGCCTTGTGGGGGAGGAGTGGGCTTTAGTTGTCATAGACCGAACTGAGAGTTCTGGACCTTCCTGCTAACCAGGGCACCCCCAATGTGAACAGAAAGGCCTCTAGGCGTGTCTACGCCAGAAAGCCCAGTTCAAAACTCTTGAGCTAGCATTAACACGTTGGGACATTTCACACACAAAGTCGCCTTCTGGGTTTTCTTCAACAAGGGGAAATCCTACAGTCCGGGTGGAGCTGAGGAGCACATCTCCCCCCTCCCCTTTTAAGAGACAGCAAACCTCCAGTTGTTGGCCTGGAATGTTTGATCCCATTCAGGCCCTCTCCCTCGGATAGGAGAAAAAAAACAGGAGGGAAAAAAAATGTCCTGAGCTGCGGGGAGACCTGGAATTTGCTGGAGCCTGCAGGAGGCTGGATGCGTGCCTCCTGCCTCTAGCCTCTCCCCCTCCTTCCTCAGGACATTGGCAGAGTACTGCCCAGCACTACGCTCTCTGCGGGTGCGGCACTGCCACCACGTGGCTGAGCCTAGCCTGAGCCGCTTGCGGAAGCGTGGTGTTGACATCGATGTGGAGCCTCCGTTGCACCAGGCCCTGGTGTTGCTGCAGGACATGGCGGGCTTCGCACCCTTTGTCAACCTGCAGGTTTGACCCTCCTGCCAATGAGAGCACAGCTGGACTGTGTGGCTGGGCCTGACACTGAGCTGTAGGGAAAATGAACTGTGGAGACCTCTGGTGAGAGGCCAGTGCCCTGCCCCATCCTGGAACTTCAAATAAAGAGCTTTTTACTCTCTTTTGTCTGGTGCTGCCTTGTTGGACACAGGGAATGTGAGGTTGGGGAATAAAGGTCAGACAGGCTTAGTATTCCAGCCATGAGGCAAAAATGACCAGAATGCACTCACACCTTCCTTGGGCCATCTTTACTGTGCCCTTGGAGGCAGGTTTGAGAGTAGGTTAACACTGTAGAACAACAAAGTAGAGAAGAGGAAAAAGAAGGTGACAGGAGTAAGGGAGGCCCCTGTGTGGGGGTGTAGGGCTCCTGCATCCCTCTGGGATCTGAGCCTAGAAGGCTCCAGCAGAGTCCAGCCAAGTGCCTCAGTGGAAGCGGTACTTCCTGGCCGGCTTGAGATTGATATATGTGGCCTTCATCTCTTCAGCCTCAGGGTTACGCACATCTTTGAATCGCTCTCCTTTGGTGCTCACCACCTGGTTGTCAATGTATCGGATCAGCTTCTTGGGGGCCTGTTAGGCAATCAGGTAGTGAGTAGAAGAAGCCAGGAGTCAGTCTCCTGACTTCACATCCCTAGCTGCCCCCAACCCTCTTACCTCCTTGGGAGCCATGGGTCGGTGAATCTTCTGATCCTCTGCACTATCCACCATCATGTACCTGCCAAAAACTAGATGGCTGAAGCTCCTGCCACCCTAGGAAGACTCTTCTGCCCTGCCCTACCCAGCCCAGCCCAGGCTCACTTCTGCAAGATGAAGGACTTCAACTCATCTTTCTGGGGGCCCCTGAGGCGCCTAGGTAGGTCCTGTGGAGAGGAAAGGTCTCATGTAGATCCAATGGCACCAGCAGGGAAAACAGATGGGAATGAGAAGGGGAGGGGTGCTTAACAACAAGCCTAGGCTGTGTGGGTGGGAGGACAGGGCTAGGATGGGATACCTGACTGGGGCCATCCCAGGCTGGAGACCCCTCTTCTTTCCCCTCTACCAGCATCTGCACAGCTTCTTCCAAGTCGCCCCGTGCTTTAGTCAGCACCCACTGGGCCTGCTCCATTGAACAGGTAGGGAACACCTCCAAGAGTACATCCACGCCCGGAAGCAGCTCCTCCTCAGCGCCAGCTGCCTGTGGGCACAAACATTGACAAGAGGCAGCACTTCCTCCTTTCCCACCCCCAAGGTCCCTAATCAGTATCCTCCTCTACTAGTACCTCATTTTGGGTGTCCCCAGCAGCAGCAGGAGACCTGGCCTCTTCTTTGCGCTTTTCAGGCCGCTGCAAGGACTCTGGGGAGATGGGAACCTGAACTTGGATACAAGAGCTCTGTGGTTGCAGGTTCTCTTAAAAGAGGTAGAGAGGGCATCAGGTTTACCAGGGGCGTGGGGGAAGGATTAGGAATCCCCCAAGTGTCTGAATCCCAGACTCACCTTTGTTCTTGGCATCACTCAGCTGCCCAGAGAGCTTCTTCATCATGTCCCCTATTGTGCCCCTAAAGGAAGAGGAAGGCAGTGAGAGGACTACTTTGCCTACCCTGCACAACCAGCCATTCCCCCATCCATTTAGCCCCTGCCAGGCCTTACCTGGGAATATGGGCAAAGCCAGGCACATAAGCCTCCATCATCTCAGTGAAGGCCTCCATATCAAAGTTCTCCTCTGATGGTCCTGAGGGGCCCAGCTCCTCCAGGACCCCAAGCACATAGGAGAAGATAACTTCATCCAAGCCACTGTAGGAAGAGGACAGGACAAGCCCCAGGTAGGACACTTTACACTTGTAGTACTCCCACCTAGCCTGAGACTCCAGCCTTTGGCTTCATAGGGTCTATGAGTTAGATCTCTATCCTTGAAGGCAAAGAGTATTCCCCTCCTCCTCAGAGTTTTGGTTTTCCATCCATCCAATAAAAGTAATGGCAAGATGTCAGGTAAGGCCACCTCAGCAAATCAAAATCAGCCCTCCCCATCTCAGGAACACAGTCAAGTGCTTTCCACCCATCTTGCCACTGGTCAGGCCCCAGAGCACCGCCTGGCAGCCACAGTCTCAGCCCTGGCTGGTTCTCTACCTGAGGTCGGCCTCTGGGAGGTTTGTCTGGACAAACTCAAGGAGTGCTGCACTGACGATCCTCTCCAGCTCCATGATCTTTCCTCTTCTGAAAGGACACAAGACAAAGGATTACCAAGCGCTCTTATGCCTGCCCTCACTCACTGGGCCTGGGGCAGTGGCTCCTCCCTGCCCTCCTGCTATAGAACCATCTGTTGAGTTGCCCTCCCAACTTCCCCAAACAGTCACAGCCCCTTCTACTACCCGTGTCTACCACCTCCAGCTTAAGGCAGGACACAGCATGGTCTCCAGAAAGCCTCCAGAAAGCTGCCCCACCACTCCCCAACCTTCAGCCCCCCATTTTTCCCCATCCCTCATACCATTCCCCAACAGCTAGCCCAGACCCTCTGGTAAAAAGTCAAGGTCTTAGGGTCACATGCCTCCTGGCTGAGGAATCTCATAATTGAGGGAGCACTTGGCCCCCAAGTCTAACCACAAAGGGCTCCATTGTCTAGCCACCCACCCTCTGCACAAAGGGGCTTTTCTGGCTCTGGGACCTAAAAAGAAGGGAGAGTCTTTCATGGATTCTCTCTTGCCCAGACCCTGCCCTTCTAGCAGCCTGGCACTGTCTAGAAGACTTTGCATCCTCCTTCCCCAGGCTTACAGAGCCCCATAAGCCTATAAGATCTGGCCCTTGCTCACCTCCCCAACCTCACCATCCCTCCTCACTCCTGCCCCACAGCCTCCTTTCTGTTCCTCAAACCTGTTGAGCATCTTCCTGCCTATACCTGTAGACATCTTTAGGGATCATTCCCTCACTTCCTCCAGAGCTATGCTCAACTGTTAACCTCCTCAGAGAGATCTTCTACCAAAACTAGTTATTTTCCATAATACCCAACCCCTTACATGTTATTTTATGTTTATTTGCCTAATATCTGTCCTAGAGAATGTACTATAAGCTCTAAGAGTAGAGGAACTGTCTTGATCACTGATGTTAGACTCAGCACCTAGGAAAATGTTCATATTTAATGGGTACTCGGTAAATACTTGTTTACTTAGTTTGGCTCCATCTAAACACTTCTGACTCCCCCAAAGACTATTTAGGAGTGAGAGACACAGAGGTAGTAAGGAATGGCTGCAGACCCATAGGTCCAGATGTCAGTTCATCCTCCCATTTGAGGCTCAGAGATATCTCACCTTCTACCCACCCTAAACTCATATCTTCCCAAATTTGTGCATTTCCACTCCAAGTCACTTCCTCCTGTTTCACCAGCTCACACCACTCATTTTGCTGCAGAACATGAAACTTGGGGATTGCCCTTGATATTGCCCTCTCTCACCCACATCTGTACTCACTAAGTCCTATCAAATCCAATGCTTTATTATTCTCCATCTATCCACTTCTCCCTCCAGGCTGGCTTCTATTCCAACATCTTTACTGGCATTTCTCAGGCTAAGGTTACTAGTTACTTTTTCAGGTTTCAGGTCTAGCCAAGTTGAACCATATGAGATTGCTAGTTTTGTCTGGTTCTGGGATACCAAAAGAGAGAGCACTTTCTTATGGTTTCACCTAACATTTGCCCTTTTGATAATACCAACTATGGTTTTTGATACATCCCATTCTCCTGTTTTCCTTCTTTCTCTCTAGCCATTTCTTCCCTGGTTCCCTCTTTGCCCTCTTCTCTGCCACTCTTCTCAGGCTCACAGCCACTTCTCTCTCCTCACTCTGCACACCCTCCCTCTCTGGAAGATCTCACTGGGCCCACATTCTTAAGTACCAACTTTATGTCATCAATTCCCAAATGTCAAATCTCTAATCTAGTCTTCTTCGACCTACAAACTTTTGTCTCTATCTCCATGACATGGCCAAGTGCATGTCTTACAGGCATCTCACACTTAACATGTCCCAAAATAAATTCTCCAGTTTTCTACTCCTTCAGGTCCATCCTCCCTAAATGTATGTATAGGCATGCAGCTATTTGTGGGAGGCCAACCTTATGGGTGACTGAGTTACACTCCCCAGCTGGGTGCTGAGGCACTCAGTCACAGAAATGGGTGTGTCTTGCTACAGCCCCATGGGTGAAGCTATGCTCACCTTTTCCTTTGTAATATAACCCCTTGCCCTGTTTAGGATAGAATCTTCCATGGAAGTGCCTTGTGTGTGTCCCCTTCTCTTACTGTGCCCTTGGGTGTGGGCTACCCAGGTGTCAGTCAACCTGCTGACAGTGGACATCATGAAGATAGACTCAGCCCCCTGAAACCTGACCCCTTGCCTCATTTGAATAGCTTCTCCTCAGTAAAAGGGGTCAGCGCATACTCTCGCGCTCTTTCTGCAGACCCTTAAGGTCAGAGGAGCCGTCACAGCAACCCCAAAGAAAAAGGTATTTGTGTCTCTTGTGTGGTTATTTCATGCAGCCCAGTTAGCCCAGTTTAACTAGAGTGACCCCTGAGCCTTTTAGTCGTGAGAACAGAAACCCGGCAGCTATTCCTGCCACAGGTCTGGAAATTATCTTTGACAGCATCTTACCCTTTACTTTCCTCTAGCCAGTCACGAAGCGCTGACCATTTTCTCTTTACACATCTACTTTTCTCCTCTCACTCTTGCTTTCAAAGAGGTTTCTAACCCTTCTCCCCACAGCAGTCCCTGGATCATGCCCCTCTACTCTGGCCTGCTTTCAGTTTGTGAACATTCAAGCCCCTGATCTTCTAGAACTGGTATGATCGCTACCATTTTATACCCTCGTTACAAACAACGTTTTTCCTTACATAGCAGGACCTTTCACAGCTGTGGTTAACAGATTATAGGGACAATGTTTAATGTTTCTTACAGTTGTTTCATGAAGGCAGGGATTCTACACCCAGCTTATTCACCAGTACATATTCAGCACCCCCCATGAAGTAGGCACTCAATAAATATGTATTCACAGATGAAGAAAGTGAAGCTCAGTTAAGGTTTAAGTCCAGAGTTAGGTGTATAGCTCAGTGATAAAGCACTTGTCCTGGATTCAATTCCCAGTACCACCACCAAAAGAGAGAGGGAGACAGAGAGAAAGATTTAAGTCTTGGTCACCCCTAGTTTAGTGCCTGTTCTAAGGTCTACTTGGGATGGGGATATTAAGACTTCCAATTGAGTTGGGACAGGGCTACCATCTATGATCACAGTTGCCTGCTCCTCTAATCAGTAATACAGAGCTGCTGTGAGAGCACAGGGTCACTTTGGAAAGTAGGAGTGAATAACTCACTTTACAAGGAAGATGCCTACCTCCTGCTTCAAAACTTTAGCCATGGGCCCCCAGGAATTGCAAGATAGCTCAGGCCAGGCATACCAGATCTCTTCGAGCAGCTTCTCTGAGGGGATGACCCTTCAGAGACTTATTACCCTCACTCCCTGGTTGCTATCAGCAGTCTGGCAACCTCTGTTGGTCACACTCATGGTTGCTGCAGTAAAGTCCAGTTTCTAGGGAAAAAACTTCTCCGAGATATGTTTGATGTCTTTGGGTTTCTAACCAAGGTCTGGGGGTCAGGGAGTTGTTATCGGGAAACTACTCATTTTCCCCAAATGAAGTCTTCTTTGCCTAAGCTTTTATCCTGGCTTGTTATTACTTCCTGGGGGTTCCCAAATCAGGGACCAATGGTTGAAATGTGACTATTATCCTGTCCTAAGTTCTGCTTAAACACTTCTGATGATGGTAAAAAGTTGGCTTGGCACTTACGTATTGTTTACCAGGCATTGCTAAAAGCACTTTACGTGTATTAATTTTACATAATTCTCAAAATAACCCTAAAATGTAGACACTGAAATTATCCCATTTTACCTGAAAAGAAATAGAGGCACTGAGAGGTTATTTGCCCAAGGTCACAGAGCAAGCTAATGGCAGATTCACACCCAGTTAAGTCTGGCTCCAGAAGCCTCACTGTTAACAACCACACCATCTCTCATGATGCCAATGGTGTGGTTCAAGCCTATATTATGATCCTCTCCTGCCTAACCAGCTGTCTTGAGTATTTTAGAATCTCTGCTCACACCATTCTCCCTGCTCAGAACATTGTTTCCTCTGTCTCTTCAAGTCCCATTCTGCAGGACTCACTTCCTCTCTGCAGCCAACCCTGACTACCCCATCTTCCCTCCCAGATTTGGATTCCAAGGGCCAGGCACAGGCCTGCCTGTTCCAGATGCTCAACAGAGATTCTCTTGGCAAGTTAGACTTGAGTAAGAAATATCATGCTGCTCCTTTGGGCTAGGGAGGTACTCAAAGTCGAGGGGAGCAGGCCTTGTGGGAAGAGGAATTCTGGACATCGGTGTGGAAGGAGTCCTGGGGAACTCAGAGAGGCAGCACGGGGGCATCTAGCACGGAGGTCTATCACTGCTTCTTCCAGCACCTACAAAGCCTTGCTCCTGGGGTCCTAGACCCATAACGAAGGCCCAAGAAGATACTGATCACCTGATCCCCAAGTCACGCCTTAATGGAACCAAGGACATTGAGGGGAACAAGAGATTCCACCATCCACACTCAGATGGGTGTACAAACGGGTGGTGGGGGTGTGGGCGGGAGTGGTGCACAGGAAGTGGGATCGCAATGATGGCGGACCCTGGAAGCAAGAGCTCCCTGAACCCAATAGTGGGACACCGTAAGCGTCCGAATAGTGGGCCTGAGGGCACAGGGATGGGGTTACAGCCCTGGGGGACAAATGAAGGGGCAGGCCTGCACAAACTGGATGTGCCTTGCTACAGGCCACAGCGAAAATCAGAAATGGGAGTCTGGTGGCCCCGGGGAAGGTGCCGTGGAGAACACGTAGGACGGCAACCTGGGTTATGCTCTCCGCGACTCTCCTAGCCCGGGGCCAGGGGCTGGAGGGGAAATCACCTGCTCCGTCGGGCGCCGCCAGCGATTTGTCCCGCGCGATGCAGCTCTCATCCCCCAGCCCCACCAACGAGATCAAAGGCGGGGCCTAGAGTGGTTCGCTTTCAGCTGTGCCGAGGTTGCCATTTTTGAGAAGGGCAAATTGCCCGTAACAGGGCGGAGCTTCGGGAACCTATTCTCAAGTGTCCCGGGGCTTGGGACCCGCTCCCGAGGCGGCCATTTTTGTTGCGGGAGGTCTCGTCAGTGGGTGGAGTCACAGTGGCAGGGACATTAACCTGCCTTGTTCCTCGCGTCGTCAGCCCGAAACCCAGAACCTTTCTGTCACGCCTATGTTCTTCCTATCCACCTTATTTCCTCGCCCCCAGATCCCCACCCTGAAATTCTGTAGTTTTCCCCTTAGGACTTCCGTGTTTTTCCTGCCCTTCCACAGTCTTCGGGCTCCCTGGTTGGATCTGGTGGCCCAACTGCAAGGCCTGGTGTTCTTCCCCAAATCCCACAGTCTCCACCCCAGTTTCAAGCCCTGTCATTCAGTCAGTTTTTAGGGACTGACTTCTCCACTTTGTCTTTCCGATCCTTTCACAACAGCTATTTCTCCAATATCTCCCTGTGATTGGTGGTGGGGGTTACGGGATTTTGGGAAGGTGGTACACAGCAAGGTCCCCGTGGTGAGGGTGGATCTGAGCCCAGATTCAGGATGGCCTGCAGACTATACCCACCACCAGTGTCCTATGCCCATGTTGGCAGGGCTACTGATCTAGGACAGTACAGCTGCACGCTAGGACCCAGCAAGACCTCAGCTTCCTCTTTCTGTTCCTGTCTCTGCTTCCCCGGACTGCCCTGTGGAGAAGCCCACAGTCATCCCTTCCTGGGAACCTCAAAAGGGAAAGAGTTCCCTTGGACTGCGATTAGCTAGTCCATCCTAATCACCAAGAATGAGCCCCTTTCAGTGTTAGTTCCCTTGTAGGGTACAGAGGACTCTAAAGCTGTCCTTGCCCTCTGGGAGCTTATAGTCTAAGGGAGAAAGTCCCATCCTCTCTTCTCTCCTAGGGACAGGGGCAGTACCAAGATAAGGAGAAAAGGGATTACTGCCCAGGCTTACCACGCTATACCTTACCACAGACTCCCTCCTCCCCAGAGCAGGATCCTCTGGCTTCAGAGAAGAGCAGATTGTTGGTTATTGAGAGGGAACGAGGAAGGAGGAGGTAGGAGCATATTTGGCCTGGTTTCTCCCATAAAAACAGGGCCACTGCCAGCCTGAAGCTGCTGGGGTTAATGAGGGATGGGGTGACAGCCACTTTGAACTCTAACCAGACAGGCCCCTGGGAAGGGGGTGATGGGCACCCCTGTCAGCCCTAGGCCTCTGCCAGCCCTTCCCTCCTCATCCTCCACCCTCCTGTCCATTGCACAATGCTGATGACTAGCCCCTTACCACCCGGCCCTTACCACCCCCATTCCCAAACTTTCAGGTTTCCTCAGTAGAGCTACCCCTAGTTCTGGGAGGAGACCCATACAGCTCTTTCTGATGCTGTGCTTTCCCCCTCCCCATCTCCTGATTCTTGGATATCAGAAAGAATTTCCTGAGCGTTTAGGGAAGTGTAATGGGAAAGCTCTCTCAGGAGGAACCCCCTCCATTTCCAATTCAAACTCTGGGAAGACCCAACTCTGTACAGCAGGGGTCAGGTTCTGGAGTCCAAGGAGAGGGGCAGTGCCAAGATAAGGGGGAAAGGGATTACTGCTCAGTCTTTTATTACTATTATTATTATTATTATTTAGTTGTAGATGGACACAATACCTTTATTTGTTTTTATTTCTATGTGGTGCCGGGGTTCGAACCCAGTGCCTCATGCATGCTAGGCAAGCGCTGTACCACTGAGCCACAACTCCAGCCCCACTGTTCAGTCTTACCACCTGAAGGTGGTAAGGAGAAAGGTGAAAAAGGTGGACCAAGGAGAGGGACCACCACCAACACAAGGACATACAAATTGCAGGGGGCGGGGAACTCCATGGAACCCTTGCCCTGCTTGGGATTCCACAACTGTCCTCATTTTAAATCTCTGATTAGATCTAAGTCTCTCCATCCCCAAGAAGAGAGCTGACTCCCCTTGCCCTTAGAGTGCTGCTTCACACCACATAGAGAGAAGGAGGTGGAGTGATGTCTCCCCTTCGCATCCCTCAAATGAATTTTACCACTAGTGCCTGGGTGCAGGGTCCTCCTTGGCTGACAGGAAAAGCTAGGAACCTATGCTGAAGCTTCCCCTGGCTTATCAGTCCCCCACCATCTTGCCTCAGAATGAGGAATTGGACTTGAATTCAGCATCCAAGGCAGATGTTCCAGGCATTAAGAGCAGAGAAAGAACCAGCAGGCTGATCTCAAAGGGAGTGTGAGAGGGTATGGTCAGAGGCTTAGATGAGAAAGGAGACCCTTGGAAGAATGGAAAGGGTCCCCACTCTGGCTTAAGGTCAGAAAGGGCTCTCTGGGCAGGGTGCCTAACCCTCCCACACCTTCCTTCTTTCTCAGAAGAGCCACATGGGGTGGGGATGGAGGAGCTGGGGCAGGGTGGGGGCCTTTTTAAGGAGCTCCTTCCCAGAGCATGACTGCAGATCCAGCCCCAGAAACGCCAGAGAGGAGGCTTCATGGGTAAGTGCTGCCCTCTACTTGAGATTCAGTGGGGCTGGGGGCAGGGCTGCCAGCCTGGCTTTCCTTCTTTCTCCAGGGATAGGCTGCACCTCTGCCCTGTGAGTGAAGACAGCATTCAGCTGTCGATTTAACTCTCCAGAAAATGAAAGTGTGTTTCAGGGAAATCTTTCAGCTATCCCAAACACTTAAAGATCTTCATTCAGATGGGAGGTTTTGTGGAAGCAGCACTTCTGAACTTCTATCTATCTTGGAGATCCCTATTGGCTCTGGAAGCCTCCCTGTTTGAAGATACACCCTTCTCAGAATACATATTCTGGCACTTTCCCCAGGCCCTCAACTCTTCAGCCAGGAGATGATATCTGGACTGGATATGACAGGACTGAATATGTGAAACCCAGGCTCTGGGGGACAGAATCACTGCTATGACCCTGAGCCCCCTCCCCTCATACCCTACTCCAGTTCCCAATGGAATTTGGGAACCATTGTCCATTTCCCTTGCTGTGATCTCCCATTTTCAGCTCCAAGCTCAGCACCCCTCAACCCTGAGTAGAAAGTATCTTGAGATTCCAGGTTCTACCCTGGGTCTCTACTTGATCATATAGGGAAAAATTCATACAAGGAAGCATGGGAGGATAGCATTCAGGCAGAGAGAACTTTGGCCACTTGGCTCTGAGAACTGAATTCCATAGGCCGTGAGCTCTAGCAAATGCCCTAGGTACTCAGTTCTGGTGCCCGGCTGTGCCATACCATCAATGCCAAGACCAAGGGGGTATGTATCTATGGCTCCAGCTCACACCATTCCAGACAAGTGCTCTTGTAGGCACCCATCCTGTCCACTGACTAAATCTTATTAACTGTGACTTGGTCTACACTTCTACTAAAAGATTTCAGTGACTCTCCAAGTCTTTTTACTGTTAACATCTTGAATGGTATGACCTCCACTTAGCTTTGGAGCCTAATCTTCCATTGCTTTTGCCCTCCAATAAGACTGCTGCTTTCTGCTCCTGCCAACATGATTTTATTCCTGCTGGACCTTTCCTTGGTTTTTGAGACACTTCTTTCCCATTGCTATCTGTTGGAATCCTATGTATCCTTCAAATCCCCTCTCAGATGCCTTTTCAATAAGCTTCTTTCAGGTTGGGGTTGTGGCTCCATGGTAGAGTGCTTGCCTAGCATGTGTGAAGCACTGGGTTCAATTCTCAGCACCACATATAAATAAATGAATAAAGTAAAGGTCCATCAACAACTAATATATATATATATATATATATATATATATATATATATATACACACACACACACACACACACACACACACATACATATGTATATTTAAAACAAGAAGCTTCTTTCTTTCAACTCCCCAACAGAAAATAAATTACCCACACTCCTCCCCAGTAAGGCTGGGTTCAGGGGCCCCCTACCCTCATAGTATTTACCCCAGTGTTCTGCAAATAGTAGTTCCTTAATAAATGTTCCTTTTGTTTTGTTGAGTGTGTCTCATGTGTGAAGAGACAATCTGACCTAGACGTTAAGACCTATCAGATACAATTTTGGTACATTCTCAATGTATAACTGGGTAAGTTGTTAATATCTATGGGCTTCAGTTTCCTCATCTGTAAGTGGAAATAATAGTTATGTGTACATCGAAGTTTTGTGAATTTTAAACTTAATGAGTTGGTAATTTCTGCATGGAACTTAAGCATAGTTGGTACATAGAAGTTCTCAGTGTGTGAGGTTATGATTCTTATTCTTTTCCCTTAAGTAGAATGGGAGCTATCCAAAGGTAAGGGCACTTGTGGCCTGGAGTAGGGCTTGAAATTTGTCAGTCAGGTCTTCCATGCTCGGCTGAATAAGTCTGGGTCAAGACTAGCAGGATGAGACCATCAGGATCAGCCCTTGGTAACCCAGGCTGAGATCTGGGAGCTCTGGATTCCCACCTATTGTATGACCATGGATGAATCACTCCCTCACTCAGGCCCTACTTTCCTGGTATAATGTAAATTTAGAGGGTTGAAGCATATGAACAGCAAAGTGTTTTATAAGTTCTGCACTTCTAAGGGTTAAATTCAAATAAAAGATCAAACAAGAAAGCATTCAGGTTTCCTACAGGCTTTACATCCACAGGGCTGGGAGAGAGGTGGGATGCTGGATTGCACTGAGGAGCAGCGCCTCTTTCTAAAAGCTTGTAGTTAGGGTCCTTCCTCCCTTACCTTGGCTGGGGATAGGGGTAAATTTGTGTGCAGCCAGGGCCATTTCTGAGACTAAATAGAAGACAGGGAGAAATATCTATGAGCAATGTAGATCCTCAAAGATGGGGGGAAATGCTGGGGATATAGCTCAGTTGATAAAATGCTTGCTTTTCATGCACACCACCCTGCTTCAATCTCCAGCATCACACAAACACACACACACACACACACACACACAAAATGGAGGGGGGGATTGAGAACCTACAAGTACTTGGACTCAAGAAGACAGAGAGGGAAGGGAATACAAACCACAGTTTAATGGTGTGAGGCTCACCATTTTTTGAAACCTGAATTGTTTAAAAAAGGGATTTGAGGAGCTGGGGTTGTGGCTCAGTGGTAGAGCGCTCACCTCACACGTGAGAGACCCTGGGTTCAATCCTAAGCACCACAGAAAAGAAATAAATAAACAAAATAAAGATATTGTGTCCATGTACAACTAAAAAAATATATTAAAAAATTTAAAAAGGAATTTGAAAAGGCTTACCAACATGCAAACAAGCTTAGAAAATCAAAGCAGGCTGGGCATGGTGGTATATTCCTATAATCCCAGTGGCTCTGGAGGCTGACTCAGGAGGCTGATGCAGTAGGATCACAATTTCAAAGCCAGCATCAGCAATTTAGCTAGGTCCTAAGCAATTAAGTGAGACCCTGTTTTGAAATAAAATATAAAAAAGGGCTGGCGCAACTGGGGTTATAGCTCAGCGGTAGAGCACTTGCCTCGCACATATGAGGTACTAGGTTCCATCCTCAGCACCACATAATAAATAAATAAATAAACAAACAAATAAATAAATAAAATGAATATTTTTGTGTCCATCTTTTAAAAAAACTTTTTTTAAAGGGTTAGGGATGTGAATCAGTGGTTGAGTGCCTCCAGATTCAATCCCTAGTACCCACCCCACTTCCCAAAATAAATTAAAGCAGCCAGGTACAGTGGTGCATGCTTGTAATTTCAGCAAGTTGGGAGGCTGAGGCAGGAGGATTGCAAATTAAAGGATAGCTTCCGCCATCTTAGCAAGACCCTGTCTCCTGGATTCAGTTCCCACTACCAAAGTATCAGTGACCTAGGTATGTAATACCTCTATTTTTTAAAGCTCCTTTTTTTAAAAAAAAAAATTTTTTTAGTTGTAGATGGACACAATACCTTTATTTTATTTATTTATTTTTATGTGGTGCTGAGGATTGAACTGATGCCTTGATACATGCTAGGCAAGCACTCTACCAGCCCCACCCCAAAACTCCTTTTTTTTTTTTTCTTTTTTGAGAGAGAGAGAGAAAGAATTTTTTTAATATTTATTTTTTTTAGTTCTCGGCAGACACAACATCTTTGTTTGTGTGTGGTGCTGAGGATCCAACCCAGGCCGCATGCATGCCAGGCTTGAGCACATCCCCAGCCCGAAAACTCCTTTTTTTAATATTTATTTTTAAGTTGTAGTTGGACACAGCACCTTTATTTATTTTTTTTATGTGGTACTGAGGATCAAGCCGATCACCTCACATGTGCAAGGCAGGCGCTCTACCACTGAGCCATAACCCCAGCCCTTAAACCTCTTTTTTATATTTTAACTCTAAAAATATCAGTTTAGTTTTGTTGTGGTGATGTTTTTTGTTTGTTGGTTGTTTTTTTTTTTTTTTTTTTCCAGTACTGGGGACCAAACTAGGGTCTCACATTTGCAAAGAAAGTACTCTACCAGAGGGTTGTGGCTAAGTGGTAGAGTGCTTGCTGAGCATGCATGAGGCACTGGGTTCGATCCTTAGGATCACATAAAAATAAACAAAATAAAGGTATTGGGTCCATCTACAACTAAAAAATATATATAAAAAAAGAAAGTACTCTATCATTGGAGTGCATCCCCAGTCCTATTATTTTTTAAAATATTTTATTTATTTATTTCAAAATCTTTTAGTTGTTTGCTTATTTTTTGGTATTGGGGATTGAACACAAGGGTGCTTAGCCACACTGAGCCACATTTCCCACATTTTATGTTTTTTATTTTTGAGACAGGGTATCACTAAGGTGATAAGGCTGTCTTTGAACTCATATTCCTCTTGTCTCAGCCTCCAGAGTCACTGGGACTGCAGGCATGTACCAGTGCACTGGACCTTTTGGAGATTATATATATATATATATATAGATATAGATATATATACATACATACATATATATTTAACTTTTATTTTTTAGTTGTTGATAGACACAATAACCTTTATTTTATTTTTATGTGGTGCTGAGGATTGAACCCAGTGCCTCATGCATGGTAGGCAAGCACTCTACCTCTGAGCCACAACCCCAGCCCCTGGACATATATGTTCTTTTTTTTTTTTTTTTTTTTTTGGTACCAGGTATTGAACTCAGGGGCACTCAACCACTGAGCCACATACCCAGCTCTATTTTGTATTTTATTTAGAGACAGGGTCTCATTGAGTTGCTTAGCACCTCACTTTTGCTGAGGCTGGCTTTGAACTTGCGATCCTCCTGCCTCAGCCTCCCAAGCTGCTGGGGATTACAGGCATGCACCCTTGCACCCAGCTGGAAATAAATATTTTTAAAAAACATTTTTTTAGTTGTTGTTGGACACATGCCTTTATTTTATTTATTTTTATGTGGTGCTGTGGATTGAACCCAGGGCCTCGAATGTGCTAGGTAAGCGCTCTACCGCTGAGCCACAACCCCAGCCGCTATTCTTCTTCTTCTTCTTTTTTTGTGATATTTATTTATTTATTTATTTATTT
Source organism: Callospermophilus lateralis (assembly GCF_048772815.1). NCBI lineage: Eukaryota > Metazoa > Chordata > Mammalia > Rodentia > Sciuridae > Callospermophilus > Callospermophilus lateralis. Next base: position 69,086,764 of record NC_135319.1, read on the forward strand.
TTTAAGAGAGAGTGAGAGAGGAGAGAGAGAGAGAGAGAGAGAATATTTTTAATATTTATTTTTCAATTTTCGGCGGACACAACATCTTTGTTTGTATGTGGTGCTGAGGATGTTTGTATGTGGTGCTGAGGATCGAACCCGGGCCGCACGCATGCCAGGCGAGCGCGCTACCACTTGAGCCACATCCCCAGCCCCTTTTTGTGATATTTATATCTTAGTTGTAGTTGGACACCATACTTTTTAGGTTTATTTATTTATTTACTTATATGTGGGGCTGAGGATCGAACCCAGGGCCCCACATGTGCTAGGTGAGCACACTGAGCCACAATCCCAGCCCTGGAAATACATATTCTCAAGAAAAATTAATAGGGGGCTGGGTTTGTGGCTCAGAAGTGGAATGCTCGCCTACCATGCGTGAAGCACTGGGTTTGATCCTCTGCACTACATAAAAATAAAACAAAGCTATTGTGTCCACCCATAACTAAAAAATACATATTAAAAAAGTTAAAAAAATTAATAGGGAAAAAATATTTCTGAAAGAGAAAGTATCTTGTAGGGTAAAGTAATACTTTTGTCTTGAAACCCAAAATAATTTCTTTGTCATTTTTATGGACTTATTTATTTAGGCTATATTGGGGACTAAACCTAGGGCCTCACACATGCCAGGTAAGTGCTCTACACTAAACCACTACACTAAAACACTAATCCTTAGCCTAAAGTCCACAATGAAAGAAAAGACAAAACTAAGGATATAAACAAGTTATAAAATGTCGAAGTAAGTTACATAAGGTTTGTGAAAGGTAAATCTTGAAAAGTTTGTGTGTGCTTAAGTTGACTATAATTGGCACAGTTAAAGTTACTTAGGTTTTTTTTTCCCCCCCATGGTCAAATCTTAATATACTGATATAGAACAAAGTCTAATCCTCTGTGTTTAAAAACAACAAGGGTTCCTTAAAACACTGATCTGCTCCATGTCTGCTTTGAGCATAGTCCTTGCTACCTGCACCGCTGCATCATATTTTAAAACTGACATTTTTTTTCTTTCTCTTTTCCTTAACCGTGAGGGAAGGAAAATTACATTTTTTCCCATTCTAGGCCAAGTTGTCTATCCTTGGACACACACACTACAAGAATAAAATAATTCAAACTTCAGTAGTATCAAAAGATCTAAAAAATGGCTATTTCTCAAAACTACAAATAATTTATGACCCTGGATAGGGCACAATTGGAATGTAGCCATTGAATCACCTCTTTAAGGACACATAGTTCCCTTGGTAGTTAGTGTCACCCATGTTTCTCCTTTGCTAACAAAAAGACCAAAACTTCACAAAGTTGATAAATCCAGTCACAAAAATATGATCATATACATATTATTAAATAAAATATGAAATATTCACATTATTAAATAAAATGATTGTATTCATATTATGACTATATTCATGTTATTATTATCAGCAAAAATTGACTAATTGTCTTTATTAAAGACAAACTTTATTTGACTCTGTTCAGTTGAATATTTTAAAGAGATTTTTAACCATAAATTAAAAAAAAAAAAAAAAAAACCCAAACTTTCCTTTTTACTCAAAACCTTGTCTTCATTATTGGACTGATATTAGGGACAAAGCAAAGACTGAGTTTTCCAAAACATTATCTATCAAGATAATTTCTTGTGTCTATTAGGTTTAAAATCAAGTTTTTTACTCTTGCTAATTTCACTTTGTAACTACTACCTGTTAGTATTTTGTAAAAGTACTACTTCTAACCAGAATAACCTGAATTAAGACAATAAGGCATCACCTCCAGGACAGATAGGATATCTGACTTGCAGTACTGAATCAAACCCCAATTAAATGGGAGAGTAATTGTAAAATTAGAAACCTTAAAGTTAAAACCCATTACTCCCATTTCAAGAATGGTGAAACTGGCCTGCTGGATGTTTAAAACCAAAACTTGGAGACCGAAGTCAAAGAAGTTAAAAAGTCTAAAGAAAATGCAATCAATATTTTGGCCTATGCCCTCTAAGGTCAACCAGGATCCAGGGAATGATGGGAACCCTTCAAAGCCCCTTAACTCCAGTGAGTCACCTAACCTTCAAATCAGGAGGATTGTGAGAACCCTAGAGAACAGCAAGTCAACCAGGGTACATTCTGTAAAGAGGGTCATTGGAGAAGGAAATGTCCCGATGCTTCAAGGGAAGCCAGAAGTCAGCAAGACTCTGACTCATCCTGGTAGATGGCATGACCAGTAGGAGAAAGCTAAAGGAGTGCTGGAGATTTAGCTCAGTTGGTAGAGTGCTTGCCTTGCATGCACAAGGCCTGGGTTCAATCCCTAGCACCACCACCACACATATACAAAAAAACTAAAGGAGCCAAGGTCTGAAGATTGATCCCTGATAAATCTCTGCTGACTCTTAGCAGGAGATAGAAAAACAAGGTCAATTTTGACCAACTTGGTCTTAAACACCTGGCAGGAAAGTATAACCAAAGTACAGTGTTTAAAAAAAGGCAATGGCTCTTTTAATGCAACTTAAGATGTGTACTTGTGTCAATCCTCCCAAAAGTAAATGAAACTGGAAGGCTATAACGAAAGTGTTCTTATATAGGAGTACCTGACACTGCCAGAGTCCCAAGTTTGTTCTGAATCAAATGATTTGAGACTTACAAAATTTCCTAGCCTCCTACATACGTACGCTCCATTTGTTTTTCACTGATATGATTAGCTATCCCTGATATTTTGACCTGATTGGTCTAAAAGATGAATGTGACAAGTCAAAGTCCTAACTTTACCAACAGCATTCTAAGTGACACAGCTAAAGGGATCCTTCTACTAACACAAAAATAATGCCAATAAAAAAGCTCAGCCTAGGCCCTTCCTTTTCTTGGGACGGCCGCGCTCCGCGGCTTCCCGGGCTAGGCTGCTGCTATCACCGCTATTGGGCTGTCGCAGTACGCGCCTCTCCACCCGGTACTCCGGCTGGCCGATGCGCGGCGCCGCCTGCAGCAGGAACTCTCCGCGGCTGTGGGTGACGCGCACGTCGGTGCGCGGGTACGTGCCGTACACTCGCCGCAGCTCCCGGCACACGAAGTCGGGCAGCTGCAGACCCTGGCGGTGCGTACGTTCCACGCGACCCCATCGCAGTTCGGCTTGCACATTGCCACCCTCAGGCCAGGGCGCCCAGCTCTCGGCTGCGGATTCCTGCAGCGACGGCCCCAGGAGGCGGGCGGCAGGGACCGGCGAGCTAAGGGCGGCGGCGTAGGCTGCTGGGAAGGCCCACCAGGGTGGAGTGACGGCCGGAGATACGCTCGGGCCGTAAAAACGGTGGTATTCTCGCGGGGCCGCCCTCTCTCCCACGCACAAGCTCGCTGGCCGGCTGCAGAAGTTATGGGCCTGGATGGGAGGCAGCAGCAGAGGGGCGGGCAGGCAGGTGTAGGTGAGGGGCTGCAGCGGAGGCCAGGCACTCTCCCCGCGCGGCAGGCAGACGTAAGAGTACATGGTGTGAACCTCAGGCAGCAGGCCTTTTCACTGGGGCTCCATTCTGGTTCAGACCTGTGGCGGGGCGGTGTTTGGATATAGACTTAATTCTTACTGTCACCCGGAACCCTGGGCTCTCCTTTCTGGCAGGAGCCTCACTTGCCTACCTCAAGGCTTTGGAGGATCGCCATAAATCATGTGTTGAATTCTCCTCCTCCTCCCATCTTGTCCCAGGACTGGGCCTGAACCCTAGGCTTTCAGCAGGCCTTAAGGACCCTAGACCTTTTTAAGCCCTCAAACCCTGGCGTGCCCTTTCCATAACTTCACACTCACTTGTCTCCTTCACCCTGGGGAGGTTAGTCTCCAGCATTTGGGGTAGCCAGAGGGTTCCAGCAGGAGGCTTCTCTCCACCACTTATTAGTTGCAGTTGCTCCCCGCCATACCCTGCCTCACTCAGCCACACCTCCCTGTTACCAGGCAAAGGGAAACACCTTGAACTGGCCAGGAGCCTGCCAGTCTGTCTACACCTGGGTGAGCGTAGGGTCACAGTGGCTCCAAGCTGGAAGCAGTGGCCTGAGCTCAGGGATGCCCACCTACAATATCACTGAAGGCTTCTTCTTCTTCTTCTTCTTCTTTTTTTTTTAATCAAGTTTGCTCCCCCTCCAAAAAAAAAGTTTGCTCCCCATCCCCTAGCCTCTCCAGTGGATTGGGTTCTCCTAACATCTGGGTGAAGCTCCTGCACACTAGGACCTTCCTGCATTGAATTTTGCTTGTGAGCATCTGACTTCAAGTTGATATCAACTCTAGGAAGGTGCACTTAACATAGCAAGGAATTATAAATACACAGTAAAAGTGTTGACCAGGACTTATAAAGGTTAAATGACTTGCCCAGACTCATTATGGTAAAGGCAAAATTCTACCCTACATCTGTCTCAAGACTCATGCTCACAATATTAGTCTTTTTTTTTTTTTTGCACTGGGTATTGAACCCAGGGGCACTTTACCACTGAGCTATGTCCCAGCCCTTTTTATTTTTTAGTTTGAGATGGGATCTCACTAAGTTGCTGAGGGTCTTGCTAAGTTGCTGAGGCCGGCTTCTGTGGGAAGCCATCCATGAAATACATGAGGATCTTCTCTGGCATGAAGCCAGGGATATTTAGATTTGGCCTTGGGAACCATCTGTCACTCTCCCACAGCAATAGATTGCCCAATGCACGTGACCTTTATCTCTGGTCTGCTAGGAAGATCCCCCATAGTAGCTCTGGAGATGGGCAGAACCCTTTGGGAACTGGACAGCCCACCTTTAACCTTTTTTGATGAAGAACATTCTATGGAAGGCCTCTGATATTTCCCAATATAAATAAAGCAGGCACAGGCTCCATTTTGCCATAGTATAGAAGCTCCATCTGCTTGCCCGTCTTCCCCCACCCCTCGCGCCCCAATTTTGAAACTATTTTCTGTGTCCTTTGTTTTTTTCCATTCTATATTTTTTCTAGCTTTTATTTCTCAGCCAGCCTTTTCCACCAAGGGGAACCCCGTTTCCATGGCCCTCGCGGGATGTGGGCGAGAGGCTTCAAACATACCATCCTCCTACCTCAGCCTCCCAGAATCAAATGAGATCAGGCATGTAACACTGTGCCCAGCACAATATTAATTTTCTTGCCAATCCATGCTGGAACTGCTTTCAGACTATCTTACAATCCCTCTCACTCTAGAATATTACACAAGCACTTGTAATTCTTCATAGCCATGTGAAGAACAGATTGACATTCTCATTTAATAGCTAAGGAACCCTGCATGGTTGCGCACACCTGTAATCTCAGAGGCTCGGGAGGTTGAGACAGGAGTATCGCAAGTTCAAAGCCAGCTTCAGCAACAGTGGGACACTAAGCAACTCAGTGAGACCCTGTCTCTAAATAAAATACAAAATAGGGCGGGGATGTGGCTCAATGGTTGAGTGCCCCTGAGTTCAAAACCTTTCAATACCTGGTATAAAAAAAAAAAAAAAAAAAAAAGCTAAGGAACCAGAGGCTCAGAGGAGGCTACTTTCCCAGGATCACACAGATTAAATCAGCACAGTGAAAATTGAACTCAGCCCAACTGATGCCAAAGCCTACACTTGGATGAAGCCAGAAAGATTGCTTCTGATGGCATGAGTACTGTGAGCTCCAGTCCCCTGTGATAGTGGGTTCACCTATTTTTCTGGTGGGGTGATTGGTCATTATGAATGATTAAAACTGATACCCAAGAGAATGTAGTTACATTTTGGTGAGGGGGTGGGGCACATGCATGTCCAAGCTCAAGTAGAGCCTGGGATGGTGAGGAATCTGCATTTTAATTGTGGTCCCTACTTTCCTGCTGAAGATTTCTGTTGATCTGGGAAGGATGTTTTCAGGCAAAACAAGAAAAATAAGGATCAAGCTGTGAGTTTCTCAGTGAATCCTTCACCCTGATTCCAGTAACAGCCCCCTGATTTTTGGAGCCACCCACTGGTTCTCAGTCAAATGATTCTGGTGGAGTTGATTATTCTGTCCAAAAGTTGTGGGTGATTTAGAACTAAGTGAATCAGCCCTGCCATCCCGCTGGCCATAGTTTAGGCTGGCCAATATGAGCCAAACCCAGAGCTTTGTTCTTTTATTCCTTGGAGGAAAGTTTTTTCTTCCTGAACAGAAATCTGAAATAATGCATTCTGGGCCGTGGGGGGAAGGCTTCCTGAGTGTGGAACCTAGATCAGAGAGGTAGGAAACTAGAGGAGCAGATAATTTCTTCAAATATAGTGTGTATCCATTTTTTGTAGTTACAGGGAATCCAATATGTTTCAAGGAATCAGGCAGTGATGTGGCCTGTGACACCCAAAGTCCCCTCCTAGTTTTCTCTGTGCTTGACAACCAGGAAGAGGAATAAGAGATAATCACAAGGTAAAAGGTTACATTGTTGAAATCAGAAGGCTAAGGGACCTCAGAATGTAACCATGGGGCATTAAATGCAACATGAAGGATCCAAGGTCTGTCCTTTTCTTCTTCCCCCCAAACTTTCACATATTTACTAGCAAACCAACCCAACCACTACTACAAAAGCTTCATAGCTAAAAAATAAAATTACATTCCCAGTTAAATATTCTCCACCATCTAGACAGTGGTAACATTTTCAATTTGATGTGACAAGATGATCATAACCTTTATATATCATAACCTTTATATGCATAAATATGTGCCATTTCTTGTGTAATTCCTTACAGACCTAACTTGGTTCTCCCCCAATGTCTCCTCTTGGAGCTGTACCTGATTTTATTATCAGTGTTCATTCAAATACATTGAAGAATGGAACAGTTTTAGTTTTGTTTCTTGGTCAGGAATTACTTAATTCTAAATCTCATGAGAAGACACAGCGAGGAACTGAGTCAAGTGCACACACCACAAGGCTGAAAAATCCAAGTTCTCTCATAGAAATTATCTCTTATTAGTCTTCCCCATCCCACCATTTCCCTACTGGACTCCCAGGGAGGGTTAAGGAAAGACTCAGGGTTTGCTTTGAAATAAAGGCATACACTAGCCAGAGATGAAAGGGCAGGGGAAATTCCCTTAGCAAATTTACAAGGGGCATAGTGTGCCAAACCTACAATGAATGCTGAAATTTAGCTCTCTGTCTTCATAGCCAGGAAAGCATAGATGGAGGTGAGGGGTAGGGAGAGGGAAGAATTGATCATCTTTCTTCTAGTTATGAGGGCATTCTGGAAGAGGGGTTTCAGCAGTCACTTAAGTCTAAAAAGTGTGTGTCTATTTATCTGTCTCTAGGAGAGTATATAGGTTCAGTTTGATGTGACTGCAGCCATCTTGAGTTGTAACTGTCATGACTGCCCCAGAGTAGCCCTAGTTGGCTTTTTCTGCACGCCTCTCAGCAAAGTATAAACAGACAAACAATTAGAGTGGTATATGGAGTGTTACAACTGGACCCTGGCACCAGGAATATGCCTTATACTAGCTTAAAATAAACCAGTACATTATGCCTAGAATGAGGTCATCTTTGTTCTAAAATTATATACATCCTTCCTTCTGACCCAAATTTCAGGGTTTCAACTGGTCTATTACTGACATTTCAGTCAATAATTCCTTGAATAAACAACACTCTGAAATTCTATATCTGTCTGCCTTTTTTAATCCTAGGGTACCTTGGGCCTGGGCCTCATACACTAGGACTGTGTTGTTTTGGAAAAGGGGGAAACAGAAGGTGAGAAGAGAGCTTGTAGGGGTGGGCTTGGGGAGAAGGAGGGCAATGAGACAGCCTGGTGGATTATGTATGGCTGGGAGGAGGTTCATGGAATCACTAGGGGTTCTTCAGGATCTGGTTGAACAGGCTCTAGCCCCTGGACATAGGGCTTCTCTTGATACTGGAAATGGTATCAACAGTGACAATAAAAATGAAATAGGATCACATGAATGTGGTTATACAAGCAAGGCTTTAAATGGTGTTTCTACTACAGCAAGAAGGGGGCCCATACAGCCCTAACTGAGAGTGTCAGGCTGGCTCAAACAAAGGACAAGATGTATAGATTTCATGGCATCTTCAGGGTAGACAGGGACCTGTCTTTTGATGTCATCACATGTAGAGGTGAGATTTTATTTGTGCTCTTCATCATGCTACGCTATATGTCTTACTACCATCTTAAGTCTCTGTCTTGAGGTTTTTTTTTTTTTTTTTTTACTATGCTAATAAAGTAAAGGTAACTGCACATTACTTTAGTGACTGTTCTGCATAGTGTGCTTTACCCTCACTCCTTGGAATTTGCCCCTTTTCATCTGGGAGAGTCCCTAAGATTATTTTCAGAACAGGGCAGACTATTGTCTCAGTGTGTTTGATTTTCATGAGCTTGTCTGGCTCTGGCTTCTTGGGATTTCTGCTGACTGCATAGTCTTAGAAGGCTGAGCTGGCTGCCCAGCCTCCCTTCTCCTGGGATGTTATCTGACTTCCATGGCCTTGAAGACTGATTCACTTTTTAACTCCTAGTTTTCTGGCATGCATGCTAACCCTGTAAGAGCTAGCCTGGCTGTCTGATTGTGTTGGACCATTTGCTATTCATGAGCCCTTTGCTATGTTGTCACAAAGGAAGAAGGGGACAATATTCCTGTTAGAAGGAGTTTGCTGAAAAGAATCAACAAAGGCATAGAATCAACAATGCACAAATGCTTATACCCCTGTTTCTCATTTAATGCTCACAAAATCTTGGTAAGGCATAAGACAGAGATTAACAAAAGGAAGGTCCCTTAGCCAAGTGATGGAGTTGGGCTGGGCATGGTGGTGCTGGCCTAAAATCCCAGCCACTGGAAGCAGGCAAGTTTCAAGTTCAAGGCCAATCTTGACCCAGTCTTAAAACAAAAGGGCTGGGATTGTAGCTCAGTGGTTAAGCACCCTGGTTCAATCCCTCATACCAATAAATAATTATAAAAAAATTAAAAGGGCTGAGGATATAGCTTGATGATAAGTCACCCCTGGGTTCATTCTCCAGTAACTGCTCCCACAAAAAAAAAAAAAAAAAAAAAAGTGGAATACAGGACTGAGTCCTAGGTTCCCCAGAAGCCAAAGGCCATACTTCTTGCTTTATATTCTATGGTAGGGAAACTGGAAAGGGCTGCAATGTGTGTTGTTTGTTTTCTTAGTAACCTATCTAGGTTTACAGAAGAAAGATCTGGAACACCCTCCACAGACTAGAGGAAATCATATGGACTTGATATTGAGGTCCTAAACAGGGGTAGGAAGAGGAAAGACTCCTGCTCTAGGAATTAGAAGTGCTGGACTCCAACTTGGCTGGGCCTCTTGCTTGTCCAAAAGTCACAGAATCCCTCTGAATCTCAATTTACTCATCATTTAAAAGGAGATAATAGCATTTAGCTCCTAGGTATACTGTGACTCAACAGGAAAATGTAAGTGGGATTCTTAACACAGTTTAGGGTAGCAGTAAGAGCTCGGTATTCCTTGTTGTTGTTATTATTAGGAGGAGGAGCAGGAGGAGGAAGCTTGGCGCGGTGACAAACACCTGTAATCTCAGTGACTCTGAAGGCTGGGGCAGGAGGATTGCAAATTCAAGGCCAGCCCCAGCAATTTAGTGAGACTCCGGCTCAAAAGAAAAACATAAAAAGGTTTGGGGATGTAGCTCAGTGGTAAAGTGCCCCTGTGTTCAATCACCAGTACACAGGAAAACAAAAACTAAAAATAGGGCCGGGGCTGCAGCTCAGTGGCAGAGCACTTGCCTAGTATGTGTGGGCACTGGGTTCGATTCTCAGCACCACAGCTCAAGCTGGGCCTGTCCACCCTTGAGCGGCTCATAGTCCAGCATTAGGGAGTCCCAGGTCGTGCCACTATCATCTCCAAACCCTCCTCGGCTGTGCATTCAAGCAGTGCATAATGCTTGAAGGAAGGTTCCCAGGTCTGTTTGCTAGTGTCCACTGTTTTTGGTCGCTCAGGGCAAGAGCCCAAGATAAACATGGCTGCTGCAGCCTCAGGCCTGGATCACCTGCCAGAGCTGCGGTCCCGGGAGCTGCGCAGAGCCAATCGCTGGGCGGGGGCGGAGGGAGAGAGCGGGGAAGCCCCGGGCTTCGGGTGCGCAGGCGCACTGTCTCGCACCTGGCTTTCCGCAGCCTTGGAATTAGGCTTCGCCTACTAGGATTACGGTGAGGGGCCGGCGGGTGGTCTGGGCTCCCCGGCAGGCGTGGGTTGGACTTGAGGCCAGTCTGACACAAATGACAAGCCCAAGTGGGGTAGGGAATGCTCTCTACTCTGGGAATCGTAGAGACTGTTTTCGCGGGTCCTTGAGGTGATCAGGTTGTGGATTTGGAGCGTTCTGGGTTCATGGCGGGAGAAGCTGGGTTCGAGGGTCAAGGCTGAAATCCGTGCAGAAAGCTTGGGGTGTAGGGGGAAGGGGATGCAGTGGGTCTGATAGCTCCCTGGGCATATGGGGTTGAGGGATGTCATGGGGCAGACGAGGATCCATTCATTGACATGACTCTTAACCTGGTGGCGCAGAACCACTTCGGAGGATTAAAAAATATATATATTTATTTTTGTAGTTGTAGATGGACAGCATGATTTTATTTTATTTTTATGTGGTGCTGAGGACTGAACCCAATGCCTCACACTTGCAAGGCTAACACTCTGCCCCGGAGATACAGCCCCAGCCCACTTGGGAGGCTTTTTAAAAAACATTAATGTGATGACACACGCCTGTAATCCCAGAGACTCCGGAGGCTGAGGCAGGAGGATCGCAAATTCGAGGACCGCCTGGGCAATTTAACAAGATTCTTTCTCAGGATTTTAAAATAAAAAGGGCTGATGGTGACAGTGATAGAGTACCCTTGGGTTTAAGCCCCAGTCCCGGAAAAAAAAAAAAAAAATTCGAAAGGGGGACCCACCCTGAGAGATTCTGATTTTTATTGGTTTGAGGTAAGGCCTGATCCTGTGTATTTGCGAATGGCTCCACAGGTGATTTTAATGTGTACACGTGTTTCAGTGCAGTAATTGAGTAAAGGGTTGATCCTGAACTTCTCAGTTGCTTGGAAGGGTCTTGGGGTGAAGCCACTGTTTCTCCAGTGCCACCTGAGTTACCTGTGGGAGAGTGAGACGGAAGTCCCTTCCCCCAGTGAGGTGAAAGTTCGTTTCTAACCTGAGGAGGAGGATGGGACCATTCTTTTTGGAACAGAAGGTGCTGCCTCCCAGCAGTGCCCCTAAGACTGGACCCTGCTTTGGGAGACTGAGATGGAAGATGATTCCGGAGTTTGAAGCAGGAACCCGCAAACAATTCAGAGGTCAGCTGCTTATTGAGAAAATGATCACACCTAATACTTACTTTGTTTATAGTACCTTAAACTTTTATCTGTTCATTTGATACTCTGAAGACAAGCAGGGAATGGATTGTCTTGTCCATTTCACAGATGTGGGAGTAAACTCAGCTAGTTAGTGATAACATTCAGATCTGACCCTGGGCTCCTAACTCCAATTTTTGCTTTTTAGTAGCTTCTCACTTCTGCACTCAACTGCTTTCCTACAGTGTTTGGTCCTTCTGAGGGTATCTTATCACTCACCCTCTTTCTGATGCTCATCATTCCAGGGTCCAGTCTGGCATTCTTGGTTTCCTCCCGTGACTCCATGGGCATTCCTTGAGCTACAGCCCCAGCCCCGGCCTCACTATCTTAGCCAGACCCTGTCTCAAAAAATAAAAAGGGTTGAGGTTGTAGTTCAGTGGTAGAACGCTTGCCTAGCATGTTTGGGGCACTGGGTTCTATCCTCAGCACCTCATAAAACTAACTAAATAAAATAAAGATATTGTGTCCAATTACAACTGAAAAATATTTTTATTTTATTTATTTATTTTAAATAATATTTTTTAGTTGCCAATGGATTTTTTTTTTTTAACGAGAGAGGGAATTTTAATATTTATTTTTTAGTTTTCAGCGGACACAACATCTTTGTTTGTATGTGGTGCTGAGGATCGAACCTGGGCCGCACGCATGCCAGGCGAGCGCGCTACCGCTTGAGCCACATCCCCAGCCCCAACCAATGGATTTTTTAACTTTGTTTATTTATATGTGGTGCTGAGGATCGAACCCAGGGCCTCACACATGTTAGGCAGGCGCTTTACCACTGAACCACAACCCCAGGCCCTGAAAAATATTTTTAAAAAATGAAATAAAAAAATTAAAATCATAGGTTGGTTCAGAAATCAGGGACATCTGTTTGTATTTCTAGTTTTTTTTTTTTTTTTTTTAATCTCCTAGGTGCCTGATGGGGTAAAGAGGGGAGAAAAAAAATGCTAGAGGGTTCCTTCCAAACAGATGTGATTCTGTCACCTCCCACCCCCAGTCAGTGTCTCCTCTTCCACAATCCTCAGGATAGACTGTTGTGTGAGAGTTACAACAACCTTCCTTCCTGATCTGGCCCCATTTCTGCCTCCCTCCTCTGAGCTCTTTGCCCACATTGTTTCTGCTTTTCTTAGCATGGGGCTGTGCATTGGTGAAAGCTTAATACTCTTTGCTGGTATAAATATTCCTCTTTCTGCCTATGTTGTTTTGTTTAAAATGTTTTACTCAGAGGGACACATCAAGCTTGCCTTTTTTCTAATTCTCACAGCCAAGTGGAACAGCAAATTGGGGTACAGTAGGGTCTGGGGAATTTTCTCATGGTCGCTCTTTGAGGGCAGCAGGTGGATGTGCATATTGGCCTTTTAGGGGTAAGTAGACGTATCAGGCATTAACTGAGCACCTGTATGTGGTGAAGGAGCCTGGTAGAGGCAGAGGCAAAAATCAGGGGCTGGGCTCACTGGTCCTGCCTTTCAGGAGCTTGTGGGCTGGAAGAGGGTAAGGGAAGCATATGCATGCTTGATACTGGGGACAGATATCTGAAAAGAAGAGAGAATCCTGACTTGGTATACCTGGGAAGGTTTATGACACTGACCTGGGTCTTGGATGAGCAGGATTTGCTGAGATGGTAGAAGAAGGTACATAGTAAGGTGAGAAATGCTAAATTTAAATGACTAAAAAGTCAAAAAAACATTTTGAGGCCTGGGGTTGTAGGTCAGTGGTAGAGCGCTTACCTAGCATGCATGAGGCCCTGGGTTCGTCCCCAGCACCACATAAAAATAAACAAATAAGGGCTATGACTGTAGCTCAAGTGGCAAAGCACTTGCCTAGCATGTGTGAGGCACTGGGTTTAATCCTCAGCACCACATAAATATTAACAAAATAAAGGCATTCTGTCCATCTACAACTACAAAAATTTTTTTAAAATAAATAAAAATAAAGATATTGTGTCCATCTACAGCTAAAAAAAATTAAAAATAAACATTTTGAATCTTGGCTCCATTACCTAATAGCTCTGTGACCCTGGGCCAGTTATTTAATCTTCAGAGCCTTGGTTTCTTCATCTATGAAATGTGGATGGGAGTAGCAACAGAGCTGTAGGGATTCACGATATGAAAGCCAGGCATCCTCTAAATGCCTGAGAAATGGTATGGAGTTACATCTAGGATATCATGGATGGAAGTGACAGCATGAAAAAGGTGGAGGTGGTATTTAAATAAGAATATTAGGGATGGCAGATGAGAAAGGGATGTTCCGGGTACCAAGAGGCATCAGTGCTGGGTGCTGCAAAGACAACTTCAGTCATGGACTTATGGCGGGGGGTTGGGAGGGTCACTGACTCATCTTTTAAAAACCTGAAAATAAACTTCAGAGATAGGAAAAGAATTAGTAATAGCTATCATTTATTGAGTATTGTATGTGCCAGGCATTTTGCTTGATGCTTTAGACTATTTAGATTGCTTTTGCATTTCAGCCACACAGCCAGCTGACAGGTTGGCATCAACATCCTACTGGTCTAGGGGGAGAGAGTAGGGTGGACCCAAGGCTACCAACTGGGACTATTCTTAGGGCAGGGATGGGCTGTGGGACCTTCAGCAGACTTTGGTATAAGGTTTCAGTGGGGCGTGATGTTGGTTGCAGGTTACAGATGGCAGTTTATGCAGCTAGGCCAGCATGGGCTCCATGCTGCTCTTCCCTGGGAGAGGCAGGACTGCCTCTGCTGTGGTGGTGGAGAGTGGGGAGGAGAGTAGGGAAGGCTTTGCTAATGGAGGAGTGGAATCTGGAAAAGAAACTGATGAAGACCCGCCTTGTGCCCCTCTCCCATTCAAGGCTGATTCACCTGGACAGGTAGCTTTGCCTCCAGCTCAGACTTGCGGTGGAGCTTTGTCTCTGGCATTCGTTGGATGTATTTCTGCTCTTTGCCTTTTTCTTTTTTTTTTTTTAAATTTGATAGCCAAATTTAAAAAAAAAAAAAAATTTTTTTTTAATATTTATTTTCTAGTTCTTGGTGGACACAACATCTTTGTTTGTATGTGGTGCTGAGGATCGAACCCGGGCCGCACGCATGCCAGGCGAGGGCGCTACCGCTTGAGCCAAATCTCCAGCCCAATGCCTTTTTCGACTTTGCCCTTTTTCCATCTTTTTCTCCAGTTCACTTACTTGTGTGAGGGACATGAGTACCAGGATATTCACCGGCTCCTACCCTGATCTGTTATAAGAAACAGGTAGTTTCTGAGCATCAACCATGTGACAGGCATGATGCTCTGGGTTTTCTGGACATTAATTTAATCCTTTCTGTACTCTTATACAGTCAGACTTTATGGCCCCATTTTGCATGTGAGGAAACCAAGGCTAAGCCAGGGAGACTTGTCTGAGGTTATACTTTTAGGAAGTGCAGTTGGAATTTGAACTGGGCCTTTCTGATGCCAAAAGTTATAGCCTTTCCATCTCACCATGCTTTGAGATTTTCTAACATCACTCCAGGGGGAATAGGGAGCCAGCTGGTGGAGGCAGAGGACCTTAAGTGTTCACCTCCAATGACAATGGCAGGATACTGGGCATCTGCTTATGAGTCAGCAGGCTTTACTCCTTTTTAAAAAAATATTTATTTTTTAGTTGTAGTTGGACACAATACCTTTATTTTATTTATTTATTTTTATGTGGTGCTGAGGCTTGAACCCAGCGCCTTGCTCGTGCTAGGCAAGCGCTCTACCATGAGCCAAAGCCCCAACCCAGCTTCCTGCTTTTTGACAAAGGCTGTGGAGTTGAACAAGGGAGTTCTGTGAAGCTCAGGGGGGATCAGAGAGAGTGACCTAAGTTAAGGATAGTTATGGGGGTGTATGTTGTGTTTTATGGCCCCCATGTCATAACCCTTGAGGGGCATCTCATTTAATTCTTACCCATTCTTGTGTGGCAGGTCATGGGGCTTCCTATTTATTGGTGGGTAGAGAGATCCACTAGCCATCACATCTCAAGTTTTGGTACTCACTATTTTGTTCTTAGTGCTTATAAGTATTTTTGTTTGCCTCTTAACATCACCTTATGACTGAGGCACAGAGAGGTTAAGTAAATTGTTTCAGGTCATACAGGTAGTAAATAGTAGAGTCAGGACATTTGAGAACTCCAGTCATGTCTTCTCTCCATTCTCTTTGAAAAGCATTGCCAGGTGCACGCCTTTAATCCCAGCAACCTGGGAGGCTGAGGCATTGAGGCCAGCCTCAGTATCTTTTTTTTCTTTTTTCTTTTTTTGTAATTGTAGATGGATAAAATGCCTTTATTTTATTTGTTTATTTTTATGTGGTGCTAAGGATTGAACCCAGTGCCTCACACATGCTAGGCAAGTGCTCTGTCACTGAGCTACAGACCTAGGCCCAGCCTCAGTATCTTAGCAAGACCTCAGCAACTCAGTAAGACTGTCTCTCGAAAAATAAAAACGGGGGCTGAAGTTGTGGCTCAGTGGTAGAGTGCTTGCCTAGCATGTGTGAGGCACAGGGCTCAATCCTCAGTACCACATAAAACTAAATACAATAAATACAATAATTACGACTAAAAAATATTTTTAAAAAAAGTAAATTAAAAAAATTTAAAGGGCCCAGGCTGGGTACAGTAGTGCACACCTGTAATCCTAATGGCCTGGGAGGATCACATGTTTAAAGCCAGCCTCAGCAACTTAGTGAGGCCCTGTCTCAAAAAATAAAAAGGGCTGGGGATGTAGCTCAGTGGTAAAGCGCCCTTGGGCTCAATTCCCACCACAAAAGAAAAAAGAAAAAAAAAGCAGTGTTGGAGGAAACTTAGGGTGATGGATGACGGTGTCACAAGTGTACACATTATAACTTTCCTGACTGTACACTTTGAATATGTGCTTTTCTATATGTCAGTCACACCTCCATCTCTGAGGGAAAAAAGACAAGCATTTCCTCTGGGCTCACTTGGCCATCCTGCTACCGTGGGTGAGGTAGGATCATGTGGTCCAGTCCAGAGGAGATTCTCAAAGGGTTAGTGGAGGATTTCAGGTAGTTTTGACCACTTCTCCTCTTGTGCTCCCACCATGAGGCCAGTGGCTCATCAGCCAGAGGGAACCTTTAGGGCCCTGAGGACAAGGACAGGTCCCTTGGAGGTGCTGCTGCTTCTCTTGGACTGGGGCCAAGGAAAATCAGATTTTGGCCCTCTGTGGGAATGTGTGTGCATGGATACCTGAGCCATGGGCAGGCTTGGGCTGAGGGTAACGGGCTCTCTGAGGATCAGCCCTTTGGGGTCCTTGGGCTGCCACAACAAATTACATAAACTGGATGGCTTAAAGTAACCATTTATTCTGTCATGGTTCTGTACAGTAGAAATCTGAAGTCAGGGCGTTAGCAGGGTCATATTATTCTTGGAGGCTCTAGGAAAGCATCTTTCCATCCCTCTTGTAGCTACTGGTGGTTGCTGGCAGTCCTCACATTCCTTGGCTTGTAGCTGCATCACTGATTCCTGCCTCATCTTCACATGGCCAGCTTCTCTGTGTCCAGATTTCCCTTTCCTTGTAAGGACACTTGTCATTAGTTCCATCCTAATTCTGTATGACTTCATTTTAACCTGGTTACAACTGTACAAATACCATTCCCTAATAGGTTGGGGAGTTAAGACTTGAACTTATGATTCACAACATAATATTTGAGAGGAGGAAGCCTCTGTGGCTTCCCTCAAAGGGTCAGATAGGCCCATGTGGGAATTATTTTTCTGAAAAGAAAACAGTAGCTTTGAGTCTAAAAGAAGAGACAGAAACTTAATACCTTGCTGCTTAAAGAGTGTGGTTGCAGGGCTGGGGTTGTAGCTCAGTGCCAGAGCGCTTGCCTAGCATGTATGAGGCACTGGTTTTGAGCCTTAGCACTGCATAAAAATAAACAAATAAAATAAAGGTATGCTGTCCATACCCAACTACAAAAAAAAAAAAAGTGTGGCCACAGACCAGCAGCAGCCTCACCTGGAAGTGATAGAAAAGCAGAATCTCAGGTCCCTCCCCAGACCCACTAAGTCAGCATCTATATTTTAACAAAGTCCCCAGTAATTAAAATCTGACTTTTATTTCCTTTTCCTCTCATGGTGGGTCTGGCTCTCAATCTTTGTGCATGAGTCAGTTATTCATTCTCTCTCTCTCTCTCTCTCTCTCTCTCTCTCTCTCTCTCTGCAGTTCTAGGGATTGGAACACTAGGACCTTGTGCAGGCTAGGTAGGTGCCCTACCACTGAGTTACACCCCACTCCATGGTCTCTCTTTGCATGGTGTGTTCTTGCGTTTCTGTCCCCATGTGCTGATGCAGCCCATTTGTGGGCCCTTTCTACACAGCTTGGAGTTTGCTAAGCCAGTCCCTTTGCTCATTCTTATTTATTTATTTATTTATTTTTGTGGTGCTGGGGATTGATCCCAGGGCCTTGTGCATGCAAGGAAAGCACTCTACTAACTGAGCTATATCCCTAGCCCCCCTTTGCTCATTCTTGGGCTGTATCCTGCTTTTTTTTTTTTAAATATTTATTTATTTTAGTTATCAGCGGACACAACATCTTTGTTTTGTATGTGGTGCTGAGGATCGAACCCGGGCCGCACGCATGCCAGGTGAGCGCGCTACCGCTTGAGCCACATCCCCAGCCCTGTATCCTGCTTTTTAAAAAAATATTTATTTCTTAGATTTAGGTGGATACAATATCTTCATTTTACATTTATGTGGTGCCGAGGATCGAACCTGGTGCCTTTTGCATGCTAGGCGAGCACTCTACCACTGAGCCACAACTTCAGCCCCTGTGTCCTGCTTTTTGCTGTTTATAAATGTTGACGCTGTGAATATCTCTCTCCATATTCCTTTGTAGTTAGTTTGTTAGAATGGAATTATGGAATCAAGTGCATGAGCAGTGTGGACTCTTATATTATTTATTTTTTGTTCTACTGGCAGTAGAACCCAGGGCCTTGGGCATGTTAGGCAAGCACTCTACCACTGAGCTATATCCCTGGCCCACATCTTTTTTTTTTTTTTTTTTTTTGGTACTGGGGATTGAACTTGGGGGTGCTTAACGACTGAGCCATATTCCCAGCCCTTTTAATTTTTTTTTTTTATTTTGAGACAGGTCTCACTAAGTTGCTTAGGGCCTCGCTGATTTGCTGAGGTTGGTTTTGAACTTGTGATTCTCCTGCCTTAGCTTCCAGAGTTTCTGGGATTACATCTTATCATTCTTATCACAGTGCAGACATGACACTGGGTTTCTTCCCTTCTCTCCAACAATGTACATGAGAACCTGATTTGCGAAGACAAATAGCAGAAAATGTTTTTATGTCAGACAGATCTGAGTGCAATATGTTACTTTTTTGCTGTGTGACATTGGTCAAGATACCATCTCTGAACTTGGGGTTGCTCTCCTATAAAATCATAATAATGCTATAAACTTTGTAGATATTTTGTAAAGATAATAATGACACTATCATCCAGGCAAGGTGGTGCATGCCTGTAATCCCAGTGGCCTGGGAGGCTGAGGCAGGAGGATCGCAAGTTCCAAGCCAGCCTCAGCAACAGTGAGACACTAAGCAACTCAGTGAGACCCTTTCTCTAGATAAAAATACAAAATAAGGCTGGGGATGTAGCTCAGTGATTGAGTGCCTCTGAGTTCAATCCTAATACCCTGCCCCCCTCAAAAAAAGCAACATCATCAACATCAACATTCATTATTGAGCACTTTCTGTGAATCCTTAAATTCTTTTTTAAAAACATTTTTAAATTTACTTTTTTAAAATTAACCCTTACATTATTTTGCAAAGTGGGTATAATCATCCCTTTTCTCATTTTACAGAAAAAGAAACAAAAACTTGGATTAAGGGCTGGGACAAAGCTCAGTTGATAGAGTGCTTGCCTCGCATACACAAGGTCCTGGGTTCGATCCCCAACACCAAAAAACAAAAAACAAACCAAAAAAACCTTGGATTCCATTCCAAGTTAACTTATCTGAGGATGCACTGTAAGTACATCATGTGCCCAAGTTCCAGGCGGTCACGTCCAGACCATTAAGGTTGCACAGTGTGGATGTAAAAAGATACTGAGCATCCAGCCCTAGCACACAGCCTACCCCAACACTTATAGAGTGCCTGCCTTCTCTTCCCAGAGGCCTTATCAGTTTTGTTGAGTTACTTCCAGAGTAATGGTAACTTGGCATTGCTGTCCTCCATTGGTGATTCTCCATATTTGTTTTATGTATAAACTCTCTCCCACTGGAAATGAGTGTGTATGTATTTGGTACTAACAAAAAAGTGTGTGTGATTGAACCCCAGGGCCTTGCATGTGCTAGGCAAGTTCTCTACCATTTTTTTTTTTCCTGAGACAGTGTCTCATTCAGTTCCCAGGCTGGCCTTGAACTTGCAATTTACTTATTTATTTATTTGGTATTGGTAAGTGAATCCAGGGGCCCTCAATCACCGAGCCACATCCCCAGGTCCTTTTTTTTTTTTTTTTTGTATTGGGGATTGAACTCAGGGGCACTCAACCACTGAGCTACATCCCTAGCCCTATTTTGTATTTTATTTAGAGACAGGGTCTCACTGAGTTGCTTAGCTCCTCACCATTGCTGAGGCTGACTTTGAACTTGCGATCCTCCTGCCTCAGCCTCCCAAGCTGCCCCCAGCCCTTTTTTATGTTTTATTTAGAGCCAGGTCTCACTGAGTTGCTTAGGGTCTCACTGAGTTGCTTAGGGCCTCACTAAGTTGTTGAGGCAGGCTTTGAATTTGTGATCCTTCTGCCTCAGCCTCCCAAGCCACTGGGATTATAGTTGTGCACCACCAAGTCCTGGCTGCAATACATTTTTTTTTTTTTTTGCAGGGGTGGGGGGCTAATACTGGGTATTGAGCCGAGGTCCTTACACATGCTACACAGTACTCTACCACAGAATTACACCCCAGCCCTGGCCTTTCACATGTAATTCTTTTGCCTTAGCCTTGCAAGTAGCTGGGATTACAGGTATGTGCTCCCACACCTGGCTGAAAATGAATTTACATTTTTAAAATTTTTTTATTTTTTTAGTTGTTAATTGATGTTTATTTATTTACTTATATGTGATGCTTAGAATCGAACCCAGTGCCTCACCCATGCTAGGTAAGCACTCTACCACTGAGCCACAACCCCAGCTCATTTAAATTCTATTTTTTTTGTGTGTGTGTGGGGGGGATTGAACCCAGGGCCTTGTGCATGCAAGGCAAGCACTCTACCAACTAAGCTATATCCCCAACTCCAATTTTTAAAAAAATTTTTTTTTAGTTGTAGATGGACATAATACCTTTATTTTATTTGTTTATGTTTTTTAATGTGGTGCCAGGAATCAAACCCAGTGCCTCACCCATGCTGGGCAAGTGCTCTACCTCTGAGCCACAACCCCGGCCCTGAAAATGAGTTTTTAAAGGACTCAGAGCACAGGGTTAGGAGCAGAGTAGTCTCTGATCATTGCTGCTAACTGGCTCTTTCTTTTCCAGGGACAAGAATGGGGAGACTGCTGGTAGCCATGAGCTCCTGGGGTTAAATCAGGCTGGTAGTCATGGGGCTGGGATGGCCCCAGGCCTGGTTATTGGGCCTGCCCACAGCTGTGGTCTATGGCTCCCTGGCCCTCTTCACCTCCATCCTGCACAATGTGTTCCTGCTCTACTATGTGGACACCTTTGTCTCAGTGTACAAGATCAACAAAGTAGCCTTCTGGGTTGGAGAGGTAGGGTCAGCACTGGGCAGTCAGCCTGGTGGGTGCATAGGCTGCTAGGTAGATGGCAGGTGCTGGGTCCCACCTATTCAGGGACATAAGGCAGGCCAGGTTGCCTATCTAGACTCAGCCAGAAAAGCTGGTGGAGGCTTTGATGACTTCTCAATGGGGATTAGTTTGGTTTCCTGGCTATTGTCATATATTCATTGTTCTTTACATTCATGTACAGTATAATCACACATGCTAATTTGTCATCTGGTTATACTTACTAGATGGGCCCTGGATGAGGCATTGATAAGTGAGTGGCTGGGAGTGTGGGTCTGAGCAGAGGAACTGACCACAAGTTCTGCAGGCAGCACAGCTGGGGCCATTTTTGAGGGGTGGGGAGATCTGCTAGAAGCTGCCTGGACCCCACTGTGCCCATCTCCTTTTGCCTGTAGACGGTGTTTCTCCTCTGGAACAGCCTCAACGACCCCCTCTTCGGCTGGCTAAGTGACCGCCAGTTCCTCAGCTCTCAGCCCTGGTTTGTATTTGGGGATGTCTCAAAAGAGCTTCAGTTCCCACCTGTCTCTTGTACTGGAGGACCCCTGCCTGCATTCGGGGTGGGGAAAGAAAGGCCAGTTCAAGTGTTGGATGTGGATCCACTCCCTTCCCAGGGGCCAGGACAGGCTCTGTCCAAGTTGAAAAATTGGCTTTTCCTAACCCCTGCCTTGCTCACCAGGGAAGAGACTGACCCCGGCTTGGCTTCTCAAAACCCTGCGCAGCAAACACCCTATGCTGCTCCCATCAGATTCCCTTTCCTCCATGCTTGGGCTCATCACTGCCCTCAAGCCTGAGAAGTGGGTATCCCACTGCCCTTTGGCCATCAACTGACAGACTAGAGGGGGGCGCGTAGGGCAGAGGAAAGAGTGCGCCCACTGGTAAGCTGTGCTTCCTAAGTTGGAGACTGGAGACTGGGTGCATCCTGATGTGTATCCTCCATTCTAGGCCTCTGTCCCTCCTCCGAGGCCCGGACGGGAACTGGGGCCAGCCAAGGCCAAAAGGGCATTTCCCAACACCCTCCTCTCCCTGGCAGGTCAGGCGCCAGGCTCTCCTCAAGGGCTGTGGTGCTGGCACGGGTACGGGCACTGGGCAGGCACGGGCCACTGCTGGCATTGTCCTTCCTGGCATTCTGGGTGCCTTGGGCCCCAGCTGGCCTACAGTTCTTGCTGTGCCTGTGCCTCTATGATGGCTTCCTGACACTCGTGGACCTTCACCATCATGCCTTGTTGGCCGACCTGGCACTCTCCGCCCACGACCGCACCCATCTCAACTTCTACTGCTCCCTCTTCAGTGCAGCTGGCTCCCTCTCAGTCTTTGCCTCCTACGCCTTTTGGAATAAGGAGGACTTCTCCTCCTTCCGCGCCTTCTGTGTGGCACTGGCTGCTGGCTCTGGGCTGGGCTTTCTGGGGGCCACGCAACTACTGAGGCGGCAGGTTGAAGTGACTGGAAAGGACCCTGGGTGCTCAACCATGGCCATGGATGGTGGGTGAGTGGCCATCCCTGGCTCTCCAGGTACAAAATCTGATTTCAATGCTGGGATCCCAGACTGATGCTGAGTCCTTTGGCTGATGGGTGGCTGCTCTGGGGTGGGAGCAGACTCTGGCCCAGCTCCAGCAGTTCTCAACTCCCCTCTGCCCATAGCCTGTATGGAGAGGAGCTGCTAGTGGGCAGTGAGGAAGTGGGCAGAATCACCTTGGGCCAATACCTCCGGCAGCTGGCACGCCACCAAAACTTCCTGTGGTTCGTGGGCATGGACCTGGTGCAGGTATTGGGAATGGTGTCTTTCCCTCAGTGACTGGGCTATCTCACACTCTAGTAGACGGGTGCCTCAGGAGTTGGGCACTTAGGAGGCCTTGCTGGGCAATTTGATGACAGGGACAAGGTTGGGATATTAAACCTGGGTCATAGCATTCTCTGAATGATTTCAGGTAGGTCTCAGCCTCTCTGGGTAGCCTTGTCCTTACTTTTAAAGTGAGGGCTGAAAGATTGTCTCCTATTGGGACTCTGTTATAATCTTTTTAAAACACCAAGTGCCACTCCTAAAACCCATGTAGTGTACAAATTAGCCACATTTAGAAATCAGTTTTTTTAATGTCTTGAGACTTGTTTTACTAATGTGTTTTCAATTAAAAGAAAAACTTATTCCAATTACCATTTTATTATGTCTCTAACTTTTTGATAACCAACAGGAATGTGGCTTTAGATCTTTTTCTGGCATGTTCCATGTTTAGGGACTTGGGGACAGAAGCCAGTTCTCTACTGCTCTGAGGACCAGGGGATATGTGCTTCCCCTATTGGCTTATGGCCCTGCTGGGGTCACCCTCCTTACTGCCCTGTCGGCTTATAGGTGTTCCACTGCCACTTCAACAGCAACTTCTTTCCCCTCTTCCTGGAGCATCTGCTGTCAGACCACATCTCCCTCTCCACTGGCTCCTTTCTGTTGGGTGAGTGGGTACCTCAGGCAGGCTAAAGGACAGAGGCTGTACCCAGAGTCCCTAGCCCAGCTGCAGGAGTGATCTAGCTGAGGGCCAGGTGGCAGAGGGCGGGGATGAATCTGCCAGGGGATTGCACCTTGGGGCCAGCTCTGTTTTCCTGAGGTGGTGGGTTTCCGGGAGGGACTGACGCACAGGCTAATCCTCTTGGTGACGGTGCCACCCAGGGGCGTTATGGTGCAGTGCAGTGGTTGCTTAGCAGTGAGGACTATATCTGATAAGCCTGGGTGTGTCTTGACCATGTTCTCCCCCTGGGTGGTCTTCAGTATGTCATTTTTTGGGGTCTCCCTTTCTCACTTGTAAAGTAAGGAGAAAGCCTGGATGTGTGGGCTCCATATCCGTGGACTCAACCAACCACAGATTAAAAATATTCAGGAAAAAAATAGCATCTGCATTAAACATATAGTCTTTTTTTCTTGTCATTAGCCCCTAAACAATATAGTTTATATCAATATGTATCAAATAGTATGACAATTTATATTTATATAGTAAATAGTATGACAATTATTTATATGACATGCATATGGTATTAGGTATTATAAGTAATAGATAATTTAAAGTGTGTATGTGGGATGTGACTAAATCAGATGCAAATACTATGTCATTTTATATAAAGGACTTAAACATCTATGAATTTTGTTTTCCCTGGGTGATCCTGGAATCAGTCTCCTGAGGATACCAAGGGACAACTCTTATTTACTTTAAAGGCTTGGGAAGATTAGATATAAACATGTGGTGTGGTGATACACACTTATAATCCCAGCTACTCCAGAGACTGAGGCAGCAGGATCACAAGTTCAAAGCCAGCCTGGTCAACTTAGCCAGACCTTGTCTCAAAATAAAATTTCAAGGGGCCGGGAAAGCCAGGCATGTTTGCATGTCTGTAATTCAGGCAACTCTGGAGACTGAGACAGGAGGATTGCAACTTCAAAGCTAGCCTCATCAACTTAATGAGACCATGTCTCAAAATTTTTATAAAGGATTGTAAATATAGCTCAGCATCCTTGGATTCAATCTCCAGTACCAAAAAAAAAAAAAAAAAGAAAAAGAAAGAAAGAAAGAAAGAAAGAAAGAAAGGGCTAGGGAAGTAGTTCAGTGGTATTAAATTTGCCTGGTATATGCAAGGCCCTGGGTTTAATCCCTAGTACCAAAAAGAAAAAAAGTGTGTAACACTCTTAGCACAGAGCCCAGCACATTGTTAGTGTGCAATTGATGCAAAGTCTGATTCTTAGAGTTACAATGTCACTGCTGAGGCTATGGCAGTGCCCCTGACAAGGCAAGGCCCTCTTCCTTCCCCAGGTGTCTCCTATGTTGCTCCCCATCTCAACAACCTCTACTTCCTGCCCCTGTGTCAGCGCTGGGGTGTCTACACAGTAGTGCGGGGTCTCTTTCTGCTCAAGCTGGGCCTTAGCCTGCTCATGCTGGTGGCTGGCCCAGACCATCCTGGCCTGCTCTGCTTCTTCATTGCCAGGTATGCTTCTGCTCGCACTCATTCCCACCCCCACCCCTTTATCCCACCTTTCACCCTTGCCTACTCCCTCTGCTGGCAGCAACCGTGTTTTCACTGAGGGCACCTGCAAGCTGTTGACCCTGGTGGTCACTGACCTGGTGGATGAGGACCTGGTGCTGAACCATCGTAAACAGGCGGCCTCAGCGCTTCTCTTTGGCATGGTTGCCCTGGTGACCAAACCAGGCCAGACCTTTGCCCCACTGCTGGGCACCTGGCTGCTCTGCTTCTATACAGGTGAGGCTCCACGGGTACAGCTTACCCAGAACACCACCTGACAATCTTGTCTCTGGGTCCAGTGGGGAAGAGAAAATGGCCACTTGCTAGGCCGGGGCTATCCTGGGCTGCTAACCAGGATAGCCTTTCCCACACAGATAGAGGAACTTTGTCTCAGATTCATTTATTCTCTCATTAATTTGTTCATCCATTCAGTGAGTATAGAACACCTACTCTGTGTGCTGGGGAGATCACAATGAGTAACAGACAAGGTCTTTGTTATCACAGAGCTTATACTCTAGTTGGGAGCAGGGTGTTGGCAATAAACAACAAACAAGAATGTATCAAATAATGGTGAGTGTCGAGGTAAAATAGATGGGGAAAGATGAGACCCTGTGGTTGAGAAGCCGCTAAATATGGCTATACAAGGCCTCTCCTTGAAGGTGACCCTCAGGATGTGAACTGAATGGCAAGGTTTGGTCAAGAAAAGGTCTCAGTGAATAATAGGCAGAGGGGATGGCAAATGTGCAATTGATGCAAACTCTGATTCTGAGAGTTACAATGTGTATCAGAAGATTTGGAGAGAACTTTGTACAGGGTTTGGATTTTATTTGTTGCACAGAGAAGATATTGGGAGAGTTACAAGCTGTGCAGTGACATGGTCTGATTTTGTTTGTTTATTTATTTTGTGGTACTATGGATTGAACTCAGGACCTCTCATGCCCAGGAAAGTATTCTACCACTGAGCTACACCTCCCAGCTCTTATTTTTTGTGGTGCTTGAGGTTGAATCCATGGCCTTGTGCATACAAAGGCAAACACTCCACCAACTGAGCTTTATCCCTAGCCCCTCCCAGCTCCTATTTTGAGACAGGGTCTCACTAAGCTGCCTAGGCTAGCTTTGAACTTGTGATCCTCCTGCCCATTCTCCCCGCCCCACCAGCCAGTAGCTGGGAATCCAGGAATGGATCATCATGCCTGCTCTGATGGATGTTTTGGAAAGTTCACTGTGGCTATTTTATGGGAGGACAGATTGGATCATAGGGAAGCCAGAGTGGGAATAGCAGGAGGATAATTGGAAGACTGTGACAGAGGCAATGGAGTGTTTGAGCCAGTGTGGTGGCAGGTAGGATGATGCATTTTGGAGTTGGGGGAGACAAAGACTGGGTATTGGAGAATGATGAAGTTAACTAAGGAATTGAGGCAGGCCTGCAGGATTTGGCCTGAATTATTGGGTAGATGGTGGTGTCATTCACAAAAAGGGAAGATTGGGAGGAGCAGGTTTAAGGGAGGCATCAAGAGTTGTAGTTTGGGACACATGACATTTGAAATGTCACTCCATGACTTTGGAAAGGAACTGGCTGACCATATACTTTCTATGCTCTCTTGTCCTAGGTCATGATCTTTTCCAACAGCCTCCAATGACCCCTGTTGGGAGTGCCCAGCCCTGGCCAGAGCCACCAGCTCCAGCCCCAGCACAGGCCCCCACGCTCCGCCAGGGCTGCTTCTACCTGCTGGTGCTGGTACCTATCACTTGTGCACTGCTGCAGCTCTTCACCTGGTCCCAGTTCACACTGCATGGGAGGCGCCTGCACATGGTCAAGGCCCAGCGCCAGAATTTGGCACAGGTCCAAACCCTGGACATTAAGACAGTGTGAGAGGTGCAGTAAGGCTACCCTGTTGAGGACACTGCCCCAGTCAGGGAGTAGGAGCCACTTTTGCCAGTGTCCTGCTAGTACACCTTCTTTGGGTGCAGCATAGAGGAGATGGCAGATGGGAGCTCCTGGAACTTAGCTACGAATGTCATTGAAGTCTTTTCCTCCCTAGCTGTCTGGCTCAGTTTGAGCAAGGGCTGGGCTATATGTGCTCAGAGACATGGTTCCTCTGTGGGGCAGGAGGAAAGAGGACCAGAAGGGATGGAGCTACATGTGGTGACTGCCATGGGGCATGGAGGCCCAGCCTACTGTCAGCTAGGGCTGGCTGCTCTAGCGGGCTTAAGAACCACTTTTGATAACACAACTGCTCCCTTTTGCCTAGTCAAGGGAAGCCTACTCTAAGTGCCACTTGCCACTGCCTCCTAGTGTTTTTTTTTCAGAGGGTTCTTCTTTAGCTGTTTGAAGTAGCATGTTCCCTCTGCTGCAGGACTCTCCCATCAATACACCTCTGGAGAAGCTCATTTTGTTACAGATTGATTAAAGCCAGTCATTCCTACTCCTTAGGTCCATGTGAGAGAGAGGGAGAGGGAGAGGGAGGGAAAGAGAGCTGGGTTGGTGGGAATGGGAGTGGGAATCCTATTCCTCACTCAATAGGTAAAACCCCCGAAGAGGATTTTCCTAAATAAAAGGTGGCTATCTGCATCAGACTTGCTGGGGTGCAGGGACAAGAATGCAGATTGCTGGTTTCCTGGGTACTGGAGGCCAAAGTGACTTTCAGGCCTGGAGTCAGCCATCCCAGTGTATTTCCCAGGCACTGCTGCTAGACATGGTCATCAAACAGGAGTCTATTGGGTCAGAGGTTCTCAGCCTGGGGACCACCTGGGCTTCAAAAAGTATCAAATTCTGACTTATTGGGGCTTGAATATGACCTGAGTAGTATTAAGATTTCAAAAACCTCTGTAGATGATTTTTCTTGTGACTGGGATTGAAACCATTGTTCTGAGCCAGCAAGTTTCAGCCTTGGCACTAGAGATATTAGGGCAATTTGCATTGCATGTTACCATCCTTGGCTTCAACTTACCAGATGCCAATAGCAACCTCCCAGTTGTGACAACCAAACATGTCTCCAGATAGCAAGTTGTGTCCTAGGGGCAAAACTGACTCCAACTGGGACTCATTGCTTAAGGCCAGAGATTTTGAGGATCTGCTCAGGGATCAAAAGGTAGGCTCTAGGGCTGTATTGCTTGGGAATACACCCCAGCTAATAAATGGGAGAACTTTGGGAAGTTGCTTCATGGATCATAAAAACACATATACTTTGTAGGGTTACTGGGAAGATTAAATGGCTAAGCACATGACAATTTTTCTGCCAGGTATGGGTTCAAATGGGAAAAAAATGATTAATCAGAATATCTGAGTGTGGGCCACGATAAGCTCCCAGACTTTACATGAAAGTTTGGAAAACCTCTGACTTCAGGGGTGTCAAGAGCTACTCATCATTTATATAGCTATTCCATCATTTATAATAGAGCCTCACCCATGGCTTTGGTGTGCACACAGGAGTTAGACCCTTGGTTTTTAAACTAAGGCTTTGGTGTGAACATCCTTTTTTGGTACTGGAGATTGAACTCAGAGGTACTTTACCACCGGGCTACAACTCCAGTCCTTTTTATTTTTTGAGGGTCTGACTAAGTTGCTAAGGCTGGCCTTCAACTTGTGATCTTCCCACCCGAGCCTCCTGAGTTGTTGGGATCACAGGCAGCTGAACACTGTTTTCATCTACCTGACAGGCTGAAGGTTCGGCTGCAGTCTGTCCATATTTAGTTATGCCTGCTAGAGGACAGACTAGGCCTGGTCACTGCCTCAGATTCAGAGACTGCAGCTTCTCCCTCTTCCCACCCAACACTGGCCACAGATGAGAGGCCCAGTTGACATGTGTATTGGAACGACTTTATTTAAGTACACTGGGCCCCACCAGGCAATGTGGTTTGTGCGAGGCTGTGCGAGGGACGGGCTTGGGCTAAGAGAAGGGGGGTGAGCTGGTTAAGCATACTGCAGTCCATGGGTTGCCACATCGCTTTCACACACCTCCTTCGGCCCACATCTGGCAGGGGCCTTTGGTCATAGGATGGCGTAGGGAAGAATACTGCCTGGAATCTAGGACTAGGTTGGGACTTGGAGTCACAGGTGAGGGTCCCAGTGAAGACAGGCTCCCCCAGCTTTGTACCATCTGGGTTGAAGGCCTTTGGGCCACTACTAAGGGCCAGGCCTGAGCCCTCCTGGCACTCTGGTCTGGCCCTTTCCTTCCCTCCCTCCCCAAATAGGTCCAAAAATGAGAACAGCACATGTTCAACCCAGAGGGGGCATTCTTGCCCATCAACCTAGTCCCCCTGCTCAGCTAGAGTGCAAAAGGCAACTTGGTTAACTGCAGCTTTCTCCAGTCTCAAGGGGACTGTGTCCCCAATGCCCCTCCCTTGCAAGGGGCCTCTGCTGAAGAGTGATTCTATCTCCAATTTCAGAAAATCCAACTAGCAACCAGACCTTTGTTTCAGGGTGGTGAGCAAGTGCAGGAGGGAGGAAAAAAAAAAAGGGCTGGTGGGGGGGAGTGTAGCCTTCAATCCCAAAGGATCCTGAGGCCTATGGATACTGTCAGTTCACCATCAGTAGAGAGTGGCGAGGCTCTGGATGCTACACTAAACCTAGGTGCTGTAAACATTAGTGTGAGCAGGGTGACTAGTAGGCAGGAAGCAGTGAGCCCCCCTCCCCAGTCCCCTTATTGAACAAACACTTCAATAAATAAAATTGTTAAGATGGCATTGAAACAAGGATGGATGAGAAGCGAGTAATAGGACCAGAGCCAACAGGCTCCTTAAACTCTCCCAAGACCCTCTGGATGGAACTGGAGCTTGAAGCATTAACTCTGCAGCCAATCAGAGCTGGTCTCTTCAAGTGTCCAGTGTGGTCCTGGTGTTCAGGTGGACATGAGGGCTCCCTGCTCTCTCCTTACTCTAGTCTCTATAACCATAATGGAGAGCTTCTCAGCCTCCCAAACCCAAACCTCAACAAAACGAGAGGGACCTAGCCCCAGTCCCAGTCCTCAGTCCATGATCAAGAGGCACCGATAGCAGAATGAGGAGCTAGGGAAGGCAGCAGCTGCTTTGGACCTCAGGGCACCCTGGAGGTGGTGGTAGGGTGGGGCCAGCCCAGCCTAGGCAGGGCAGCAGCAAGATCTCCCTCTGGTGGCAACCAGGGTCCCACACAGCCAAGCAAAGGCCCAGCTGAGAAAGGAAGTGGGGCCTCTGCCAGGGCTCTTCCCTGTTAGGGGCCAGTTAGTGGTCAACCCCAGGCCTCAGGCCATCACCATCGTGGGTAGTTCATCGTTCTTTCCGGGCCCAGGAATCCCTGGGCCACACGGCCCTGGCATACGCGCACACACTCGTACCCACACACACTCACACACACAGGCAGTTCCTCGCAAACACTCCGACTCAAGAAAGCGAGTTTTAAAGTGGAGTTAACTTCAGAGAGAGGTGAAGATGATGTCTCAACATTAGAAGGTTTTCCTGTGGATGGATCGGGCACCATCTTCCTCATATTCCTTCTTAGAGACCCACATCTTCTTAAAGGTGTCCAGGGAGGCAAGGATAGAGCCCCTGAAGTGGAGGGAATCCAGAGGAACAGTGTGAGTTGAATTCATGAATTCATGAAGCCAGCTAGTACCCCTGGGGCCAAACGAGATAAGGCCACCCTTTCAAGGACGGGAGTGAGAGTTAATCAATGCTTTTGCTTCCTGTTCCACTCTTATTTCCAGAAAAGCTACTCACCCAATCCATGTAGAGTACAGTCTCTCCTGAGGGGCAGATATCTGCAAAGGTGGGTGGAAAGAGAAATCGAGACTTCAATACCTCCACCTCCCTTCTACCACTTGTCTCCCCACAGAGGATAGTGGATGTAATCCATGTAACAGGCTTTAAGCTTGGCTCCTGCTGGACTCTTGGCCTGATACTCAATGGGGAAGCAGGGACCATATTCTTTCATTTAGGGTCCCTCCTCAGCAGGCAGTTAACTCCCCTTAGCAGTCACTTAAGATGTTGGACTGTGTTACAGGGGAGCCTCCTGGGCAGGAGGTAAGTCAATCTATCAATTTCACTTTCTCTTTTTTTAAAATATTTTTTGTAGTTGCAGATGGACAGCATGCCTTTATTTTATCTTTATGTGGTGCTAAGGATTGAACCCAGTGCCTTACATGTGCTAGGAAAGTGCTGTGCCACTAAGCTATAGCCCCAGCCCGATATCACTTTCTCTTAAGGACTACTTGTGCGGTCTTTAGCACAGTAGTACCCTGCCACATCTGGGTACTGAACTCCTTTTGAGTGATGAATGAGAATGGGTTCTTCCCTCTAGCAGACCTAAACCTCAGGGTCACTATGTAAGCTGGGAGTCACCTGGCACTGCTTGTGGAGCCCTGGCAGCCCGAAAACCCTGAGAAGGGCCCAAGGGAGGTCACACCATGTGGCACTCCAGGTCCTTGGAGCCCCAGTTCTACCCAGCCCAACCCCCACCACATTCCTACCCTGATCTTCACGTCTTTTGGAGCCAGTTTCTTTACTTCACTCAGTAGCCTGTCACCAAAACCTGAATGGGCAGAAAAAGAGACTCAGGTAAAAAATTATTGGGCTGTCTGAGCCCAGCAGGATCAGGATCCTTCTTGGGGACCCAAGAGCAAAGACCAACCTTTAAACAGTGTGGAGCCTCCAGAGAGGACAATGTTGGAGAAAAGTGTGCGCCGCAGGTCCATGTCAGACTTCTGAATGGCAAATACCAGGACCTCATGGATGCCCTCGCTCTCCTCACCAATCAAGTCCGGTCTGAAGAGCAGTTCAGGAGCCCGGAATCGGGAAGGACCAATCTGCAGAGTGAAAGGCCAACTTAAGAGGTTGGGGCTGGGACCCAAGTTCTTTGAGAGTGTGAATGGAAGAGATGCAGGCTGCCCATCTCTTAGTAAAGCTAGGAAGGCCAGGATCAAGACAGACCCTATATGTAAAGGGCCTCAAATAGAGCTTCTGGGAACAAAATAGAGAATAAAAAGGAACAAATAGAGCTCTTGGGAAAACAGAGGAGGAGCTCCTACATTTACTCAATTCAGGCATTTTTGAGCTCAGAGATTTCATTCATTCACTCATAGAAATTTATTCATATCAATGGGAGTTCCAGGGAGCGGCAAGTCACCTTATACTGCGTCCAGGACACAGACACCATACTACTTCCCAATCTATCCCAACCTAGGAAAAGCCCCCTGGAGTGTCCTCCTCTCCATACAGAGGGACAAGGGACAAAGTCCCTACTTCTACTCTGTGGGACACAGAAAGCTGATCATGCTGCCTGTGAGTTCCATGTTCTAGGCCTTCGTGGGGAGTTCTGTTTGGGCCCAGAGCTTTTGTGGGTCTTAGGAGAAAGAGGAACGAGGTCTGGTCACTACCTCAATGGTGCTGCCATCTGGCAGGTAGTACTGAGCCTTCTCCGTCTCTAGCGTCTCATCCTTCTGGGGGTTTATGGACAGGTAGCAGGCTCTCTGCAGAACCAAGCACAGTAGTCAGGATGACAGGGAACCTGGAGCACACAAAGTCCCAGTTCCCAGGGGAGTGATGTGCTACTGAAGAATCTGGCCATCCACAGTAACTGCCTTAACAGTCCTAAGAGCTGCTACCCAGAAGCAGGAGCAGGGAGGTCTCTATCAGCCTGAGCTGGTGGTACTTAGGATATAAAGTCTTCCCTTCCCCTAGCTTCCTGGAGAGCAAGGTTGAAACCTTGGCTCTCTGGTTCCTGGGTCTGAGACAATAATCTAAAATCAGCCCAAGCCCAGACATCTTTCTCCTTCTATTAGTCATGTGGTTCTGGGTCCCTATGGGCTTCCCTAGGGCCGGAGGTGCCAGGAGGGTTCTGTGTACTTAAAGTGCATTCTGGCTTCTCCAAAAAGGACCTATGAAGTATGTAGGGAAGGGGCACCTGTGCACCTGGCTTAAGGAGAGAGCTTCCTCTCCTCCACAAGATGGCAGTATTCAGAAAAGTGAATCTGTCAGTGAGAGGGGCCCAAGTGATCACACAGCTGCCAGGAGGCCTGGTTGGGAACAGAGCCTAACCCAGGACCCCCAGTAGGAGCTTCATCCCTCTTCACTCATGGGCAGCACTCACTTCTTTTATGGCTTTGACAATCTCAAATTCGGAGGATGAGTGGAAATCATAGCCCTCCTTACGCAGGTAGAGGCGAAGGAAGCGAGAGACATCTCGTCCAGCGATGTCGATGCGCATGATTGAGTGAGGCATGGCGAAGCCCTCATAAATGGGCACAGCATGGGTGACACCATCCCCAGAATCCAGCACGACCCCTGTGGTCCTGCCCGTGGCATAACTGAAGCAAAAGGGGCAAACCATCATTGATCCCTGTTTTCTCATGCTGGAAAACCCACTTCTTTTAGAGTTCAGTGTCAGCTAAACTAAAGTTTGGGCCTTTCTCCTGGGCCTTTAGAATGGGTGGAATACTAGGGAAGCCTTGACATACCTGAATGAAGGAAGGAGCTGAGCTTCTCCAAGCTCCCTCCCCAACTCCCTGAAGAGCAGTGTGAGGAGACAGTCTGGTCTTCAACTGCTCCACAGACCCAGTCTAAGGGGTGGTTTTAATTTACTAGATAAAGAGGAAAAATCTTAAATGCCTATAGGGGCCAGGAGGAAAAGTATATGAGTAAAGGAAAATAAGTATGTTTTTTCATTTCTTCTTCTTTTTTTTTTATACCAGGGATTGAACCCAGGCATGTTTTACCACTGAGCCCCAGCCCCAGCCCTTTTTATTTTTCAGTTTGAGGCAGGGTTTAGGGCTTCACTAAGTTGCTGAGGTGGTTCTTCAACTTGAGATCCTCCTACCTCAGCCTCCCGAGTCGCTGGGATTACAGGCATACACCACTGCACCCAATTCTGTTTTGTATTAGAACTATTTTTTTTTTCTTCGCATGATTTTGGTCTATCTTAACTTCTCTCTTTCGGTAGAGATAAGGGTTCAGATACACAGCAATGAACACATCTTCAGTATTGGAAGGACGATAGGGAATGAAGTGGGCTGTGGTTAAGTCAGCTTGTAACTCTACTTGCTACGGCAGATGCTCCCAGTTCCAGCTGATTTTTGCCCTATGGGAATGCAGGCCAGCATCATCAGATCTTCCAATTTCTTCAGAGAAGTCAAAACTCTGGATATTGAGCTCCTGTTTTTTTGGGTTTTTTTTTTGTTACCAAGAATTAAACTCAGTACTGCTGAGCTACATTCCAGCCCTTTTTATTTATTTTTTAGTTCAGGTAGGGTCTCACTAAGTTGCTAAGGGCCTCACTAGGTTGCTGGCTTTGAACTTGTGATCCTCCAGATCCAGCCTCCTGAGTCACTGGGATTACAGGTGTGGACCACTTCGCCTATCAGAAATTTGTTTTTAAATGGTGGCTGACAATGTTTTAAATTCTCTGTGCAAGGGCTGGGGATGTGGCTCAAGCGGTAGCGTGCTTGCCTGGCATGCATGCGGCCCGGGTTCGATCCTCAGCACCACATACAAACAAAGATGTTGTGTATGCCGAGACTAAAAAATAAATATTAAAAAAAATTCTCTCTCTCTCTCTCTCTCTTTAAAAAAAAAAAAAAAAAAATTCTCTGTGCAAGCTGCCAGCCTATCATCTCTTCAGTAGTCAGAGG
The DNA here is from genome assembly GCF_048772815.1 of Callospermophilus lateralis. NCBI lineage: Eukaryota > Metazoa > Chordata > Mammalia > Rodentia > Sciuridae > Callospermophilus > Callospermophilus lateralis. The sequence continues at coordinate 69,121,419 of NC_135319.1, forward strand.
CAGGTGTGAGGTAGGATGAGAGTGTAATAGGAATAATGGAGTTTAAGAATAAGAGACCAAGGTGGTGTTTCAATTGAGATTGTATCAGCAGCCTAGCAGAACACCGAACACACAGCACTAATAAATACTTGACCACATTAAGTTGCTTTTGGGAAGGGCTATAGCAGTGTGTGTCCTTCTGAGAAGGCAGAGGAGAGCCTTGGGTGGCAAACCCACCGAGAGTTGGGACTGGGATACAGTCTCAACACCAGCCATCTCTTTTCTTTTTATTTCAACCAAGAAGGCTCAATGTCCAATTTCAGCAAATCTCGTCCTTTCTCACTATTTTCAGCCCTTCCTAGGGGTGAGTGGGGCTCAAGTGACTCTGCACCAAGCTAAAGGAGAGGCAGCCTTGATTGGGCCAAAGGACTGCTTTCTCCCTTAGAGGCCAGGCTAGCCAGCCAGGCTGCTACTCACAGGCTAAGCACGGCTTGCATGGAGATGAAAAGAGCTGGTACATTGAAGGTCTCGAAGAAAACTTCAGCAGCTCGTTCTCGGTTTTTCCGTGGGTTTAAAGGTGCCTCAGTCAGGAGCACAGGATGCTGGTGAAAAGAAACCCAGGAGGCAATCAGTGGGAGGTCAAGCTTCCATTCTCATGAGTACTTTGGGAGAAGCCCCTGTCTGGATGGTTTGAGAGCCTAGCCTCCCTTCAAAAATAGGCAAACTGAGCCTGTCAGCAAGTCCTGCCTAAGTTGATCTCTCAACTTTTCCAATTTGTGACCCCCTCTAAAGTCTCATTTTGTCCTCACTCTTCAAGATTCTTCCATAGGTCCTTGTATCTACAGTATATCTCATTTTATCAAGAATAAGATTTTATTAAATTCTGAATTGCTAGGATAAAAATAATAGTTAAACATTCTTCCCCTATAAACTAAATATATCCTCCTTTACATCCTCGAATTGCGAGTTACTTCTTTGGAAGTTAATGATCCCAGGACAGGTTCTGGATTCTGAAAGATGACACCCAATTCTACCACTTTATTTACTGGGTGATTTTCTTTTTTGGTACCTGGGATTGAACTTAGGGGCACTTAACCATGGAGCCACATCCCAGCCTTTTTTGTATTTTATTTTGAGACAGGGTCTCATTGAGTTGCTTAGAGCCTTTCTAAGTTGCTGAGGCTGGCTTTGAACTCGTGATCCTCTTGTCTCAACCTCCCGAACCATTGGGATTACAGGTGTGCACCTGCACCTGGCTTCACTGGGTGATCTTGAAAATATTACTCGGCTTTCCCGAACTTCTGTTCTCTTGTTTGTATAATACTACCTATAACTTATAGGAATAGTATGAAGATTAAATCTGAATATATCTGAAAAGCTCGTGGCCTGGTGCTATTCGCAGTGATCATCATCCTCAACATCTCTGGGTTAGGGGTTCTGTCAAATTTGTATACTGCATGGGGGTGCCCTGTACACAGGACCCTCACCTCCTCTGAGAAAGTCTGCAGCTGGTCCTTAGAATAAACATATTGCCAGATGCGCTCCATGTCATTCCAGTCCTTGACAATGCCATGTTCCATGGGGTAGCGGATTGACAGCAGCCCTCGGTGCTCCTGTGGGCAAAGCAGGAGTTATAGCAGCAGTCAGGCTCTGCCTAGGACCCTGCTCTCCCAAGCCAGAGCTGTGCAACTTCCATCACTTCCAAAGGAGCCCAGCTTCCTGAGCTCCCATTCTCAAGAACTCACCCAAGCTAATTGGGAGCAGGCACCCAATCTCCAAGTCCTTAGACTGTATGCTACACAGGCAGCTGTACAACAGAGGGCTTCTGAACTTCAATGGGCCCTCAGGTGCTCTAGGGCAAGGGATAGGAGGCACCTTCCTCATTGCCTGGTTCCAGGACATGATCTTCTGGCTCCCACCTATCACCTCAGCTCTTGAAGCCAAAATTGGCAACAATGATTTTGTTGTTCTGCTTACTAGATGTTGCCTGAGGGGCTCTGCCAAAACTGTGTTAATTAACTCATCCCTGGGGTATGCCAGACAGGATCTCCCCACTGAATCCCCTTTGCCAAAAAAATAACCAAGCTAGTCAATTTGATCACTGGTAAGGCAGTAAAAAAAAGCAAAAGCCCTGTTTTCTGGATTGTCTATGTGTTTCTCAAAGTGGGGTTCCAGATATTATTCTTCAAGACCAGAGACTACTCCCGGGACAAAGAAACTGCCTAGGCCTAGAATGAAAGGATAAAAAAGAAGATTCCAAGAGAAAATTATTCCTTTACTTGTGGCTGTGTCCAACAACTGGGACACTTCCCATGGGATAAATAATGAAAGTCTTTTGCTGCCTTGGGGCTTCTTTTGGGGGCTGGGAATTACCTCAGCTTTGGGGCCAATGAAGATATCACCTTCTAGGGCTCCTGCCATGACACGAACATGCTTGGGTCTTCCCACACTAGAAAAGACAGCAGAACACAAGAAAGACATACATAGAGATGAATACAGATACCTAAATTCTACTGTGCTTATCTTCAAGGCATGAAAGTACCATTGATTTTGATTTCTTTCTTTTTATTTTTCTGTATTTTCTATAATTTCTACAAAGAACATTGTATTATTTTAAGTTATTTATATATTATTTCATATTTTTATTGTGTTTATATTACTTCATAAATTATTAAAACAAATTTTAGAGGTTTCAATACCTTTAGTTCTTCTCTTTCCCCAATGTGTGTGCAGACCAAGAGAAATAAGGAAGCAACAATTTATAAATTAACGGTTAACTCAGAAAATTTAGGGGTTGGTCAGGCACAGTGGTGTACACCTGTAATCCCAGCTAGTTGGGAGGCTGAGGCAGGCAATCACATGTTTGAGGCCAGCCTAGGCAAAATAGTGAAACCCTGCCTCAAAATGAAATAAAAAGGGCTTGGGCTGGGGTTGTGGCTCAGTGGTAGAGTGCTTGCCTAGCACACGAGAGGCACTGGGTTCGGGTTTGATCTACAGCACTACATTAAAAAATAAATAAAAAAAAATATATTAATTGTAAAAAAAAAAAAAAAGGGCTGGGAATATAAATATAGCTCAGTGTCCTTGGGTTCAATCCCCAGTACCATAAAAAGAAAAAAAATTCAGGAATTGGGGTGTAGCTCAGTAGTAGAGTATTTGTCTAGTGTGGGCGAGGCCCTGGGTTTGATCACTGGCATCAGACACATACACACACTAAAAAAAAAAAAAAAAAAAAAGTTTTGACTCCTTAGCTCCCTTCCCAGGACTTCTACTAAGTGAGACTGTGATATGTGATGATGGCACTCAGAGGCACAATCTTTTTTTTCCTAGTTAGAGCCCTTCCCCAGGCCTCCATGCCATCTCCTGTCTGCAGTCTGAATCTCAAGAGGCAACTTCTGAGAAACATTCTCATTAAGATGGCAGGTATGGTTTAATGTTACATCCCATCCTGAGCAACAAATTTTAAAGGGGGCATTTTAGCTTGTTGTGATGGCTTAGTCCCAGCAACACAGGAGGCTGAGGAAGGAAGATCTCTTGAGCCTAGGAATTCAAACTGAGCAACATAACAAAAACTCCATCAAGGGGAAAAAAAAAAAGAGGGCTCTATAAAGATGAAATCATCAATGAGTTACCAATGATAGAATTTATAGCAACAGATAAAATCATATTTCAAAAAAGAGGCCTCTTTCCTGTGCCCATCAAATTGTACTAGGTAGCAAACTGTTTGCTTACTCCAAATTCAACTCCTATCCCTTGATTGCTATTGTTTTGAGCACCAGGGCTGACCTGATAGTGTTCCTCTTCCTAAAAGACAGGAGAGGTGACCCCATGACAAAGTTGATGAGACTCCCAGAGTCCTGACAGAGTAATGGAATGACTTACTAGTTTGGAAAGCAGTATTTGGGGATTTGATCACCAGCAAAACCAGCTTTAATCACACCGGATCCCTTAGAAGAAAGAAGAAAGAGAAGTCAGAATGATCATTAAACCAAGAGGAGATATGCATTATATGGTTTCATTTATTAAAAAAAAAAAAAAAAAGAAAGAAAGAAAGAGAGAGAGAGACAGAGACCTTATATTTGACTTTAATATATACATCTGCATATGCCTAGAAAAGGCAAATCCACACCCAGCAAGGGACATGAGATTGGAAGGAGGGATGTACAAAACTTCCACTGCACACCCCTATTGTTTGATTTTTCTGTAGTGCAAGTCTTTTCTACATACTTTGGGAGCTGAAAAGAATATTACAAACAGTTTTTTTTTTGAAAATGTAAAACTTTTAATTGCACATTGAGTATATTCAAATGGAAAAAGCAGATTCATTGATAAATGATAAAATTATGAAATATCCTTCTCTTTTTTCTTTTTTTTTTCCTTCTCTTGATACATTTAGCATTTGCATTTTTTTCTTCTCTAATACACCCTGCCACCTTTCCCCTGTACATTTCTATTACTTTCCCCATCTGTTCCATGGACAGATTCCTTCCTCGCTCCTCAGTAATATAGAAACTTCACCCCCAGGCAAACTATGATGTTGTATTTGTTGATTTTCTAGATATATGTTGGCATGATACATACAGTTTTTGAATATACTTTGGGAACTGAAAAGAATATTAATAAATGAAAGAAAAAGACAGAAAACTAAGAAGAGACAAGTGCCTAGAAGCACCAAAGCAGCTGGTTCAGGAACAAAACTGAGGTGAAAAGCATGTGATTCTTTCCAGCACAGGATGCTTAACACCCCACTTCCACTCAGGCCCATACTCTCCCTGTCTCCCTGACCTCAGAACCCATCCCACCATGAGCATCATCATACTTGCAGCTGACTCCACATTGTTTAAACACGGTGCTTATGGGTATTTTGTTATTATTTTATTATTTAGGGAAGCCCTAAAGCCTTGTCTGAGAATAGGAGACGAGGTCCACAATCTTGCTATTCCAAAATGTTGCACTCTTGGGTGTTGTACTGTGTTGTATTGTCATATATGTTTGGTGGGATGTCCAGAAAAAAATCCAAGTTTTTCAACCAACATCTCTATATCTTCCAGGGCCCAACCAATGTAAACACAGACACAGATACCAACCCCTCTGCAAGACAGATGTTGAGACCGGATATTCCTTGCAGATACGCCCTGTTCTTTCTTAACTCTTCTATTACTATACCTGAAACCCTCACCCTTTATCGTTTGCAGCTGCATGCATAACAGCAGCAAGGCCTTGTAGCTTAGGCAAGTTTTATATTAAGCACTTTTGACTATTTTTGATAGGCTGGCATGGAAAGTGATTCTTCCAGAACCCACACAGCAGACAGTAAACACATCAGGAGATGTTAAATAGCCAATATTATCTTTGCACAAAGGCTTCCAGCAACACACGTGGATTCCTCCCTGTCTCTGATTCCTGCTCGTCTACAGGGGCAGGGGAATGAGACTGGCCATCCAGGTATCTGCCTCTGACAAGAAAAATAGGGGTGAATATAGTGAGAGCTGATAGAAGGCCAGGGAAAGTGGTATGTGGGGAGAATAGGATCAACCAGTTTTCTGAGGAAACAGGAACCTCTGCTGGCATAAGACAGAGAAAATAGGAGACAATGTGCAAACTCAGTGGCCTGGGCAGTACAGCAAGGAGCCTGGAAATGTGCAGCTATAAACTGAGCTGAAAGATGGAGAAGGAGGGGGAACTTTTCTGTTTCAAACTCCAGGGCTCTGAGACTGTGGTAGGATAGGCAGAAACAGCACTGTGCAAGAGGACCCTGGGAATTTGTTAGTTCAAGCTTCCAATGATTGCTCACTGCCTTCACCTGGGTGTGGTGACATTGAATTGGATCTCCAGGCAGGGATTGAAAAAAATAAGAGAAATAAAAATGAGATCTATTTCAGACCTGAATTGTGTGTGTTTGTGTGTGTGTGTGTGTACGTATGTGGGGGGTGTACTAGAGATTGAACCCAGGATCCAGGGGGCACTCTACCATTGACCTATATCCCCAACCCTTTTAATTTGTTGCCCAGGCTGGCTTCAAACTTGCAATCCTCTTGCCTCGGCCTCCTGAGTGTCTGGGATTAAAGACACATGCCACCCTGTCCAGCCAGAACTTGGACATTTTTAAGACGATTGTCGGAGGCTGGGGATGTGGCTCAAGCGGTAGCGCGCTTGCCTGGCATGCGTGCGGCCCGGGTTCGATCCTCAGCACCACATACAAACAAAGATGTTGTGTCCGCCGATAACTAAAAAAATAAATAAATAAATATTTAAGAATAAATAAATAAATAAAAGACGATTGTCGGTGGAGTTGATTATTTTCTTCTCACGATCTTGCAGCAAATCACTATTACCTAAACCATGAAATACCAAGCATCTCTTTCTGCTTTCTATAAAGGGTTTAAGGTTTCCATTTTTGTCTTTCCCTAGTCTAAGTTCCTTGAGATCAGAGATTCACAGATGGGCAGTATGGTCATTTGCTGGGTACTCAACAGATGCTGGCTGACTAAAGTTAAAATCAAGTGCAAATGGGCTGGGGATGTGGCTCAAGTGGTAGCGCGCTCGCCTGGCATGCGTGTGGCCCGGGTTCGATCCTCAGCACCACATACAAAGATGTTGTGTCTGCCAAAAACTAAAAAATAAATATTAAAAAATTCTCTCTCTCTCTCTCTCCTCTCTATCTTTAAAAAAAAAAAATTAAGTGCAAATGATTGGCAGAGGAGAGCTACAATAGGGAACCTAAATGGTAGCTGGATGCCAGCAGCAGCCCCAGGCAGAGGTGGTACAGAAAAGGCAAAAGCTGTGCTGGGAATGACGTACAGGGAAGAACCAGACTCAACTTGTCCCAGTGGCCTCCAGTGGGCATGCCAGGCCAGTAGTTGGGTGAAGGATCAGTGGGGAGGGGAGGCGGCTCAGCTGCTTAGTTCTGCTCAAGCCACAGAGCAAAGGCATAGAAAATGGTCATACCCATTTCTTTTCTTTTCTTTTTTTTTTTTTTTTTGGTACCAGGGATTGAACCCAGGAGTGCTTAACTTCATATCCCCAGCCCTTTTCAGTATTTTATTAGAGACAGGGTCTCTAATAAATAGTTGCTGAGACTGTGTTTGAACTCTCCAATCCTCCTTCCTCATCAGCCTCTCGAATGGCTGAGATTACAGGCATGTGCCACTGCGACGGGCAACATCCATTTCTTTAACAGGAACCGTGTACCTGGCAAATGAGCTGCTACTTTCTTTGTTATTCAGTTTGGCAAAGCCAAGTGAACAAATGCCTTGTAGAGGCTTCTTGAAAAAGTAGTCTCGTTAACTATTTGATGTATAAGGACTCAAGTCTGTTGCCAGTTACCACTGTTCTCCTTAGTGTGTAGGCAAACAAAGAACTCCCTCAAAATGGCTCTTAGAGTACCTGCTGGCTGTAGACGTTGTGGCTTGGGTGAACTTTATACTAAGAACTTCTGATTACACTTGATGATCTGGGAAAGAGACTTGTTAACTCTCATTTTATGTGTGAGAAAAGGATGCTGGGAGAGGTGGGGCCACAGATTCTAGGACACAAATTGTTAACTAGTGGTTTATTTTGGCCCAAGACATATTTTGTTGATCCATAAAAATAAAAATATATACTATTATATATATGTACATACACACACACATATATATTTTTTCTTTTTTAACAAATTTACTGCTGGGTTCCTATAATCCCAGAGACTAAAGCAGGAGGACCACAAGTTCAAGGCTAACCTGGGCAACTTAGTGAGACCCTGTCTTAAAAAAAAAAAAAAAAAAAAAAAAAAAAAAAAGTATCAAAGAGGGAAGGGTGGTAGAAATGTAGTTGAAAAGACTGGCCAAGAGTAAATAACTTTTTTTTTTTTTTGGGGGGGGGCACTAGGGATTGAACCCAGGAACATTTGACCATCAAACCACATCCCCAGCCTTTCTTTTATATTTATTTAGAAACAGGGTTTTGCTAAATTGCTTAGGGCCTTGCTAAGTTGCTGAGGCTGGCTTTGAACTTGCAATCCACCTGCCTCAGCTTCTGGTAGTACAGGCATGTGCCACCACCCAGGCAAGAAATAGATAATTTACAGCTGGGTGACAGATCTGTGGATGATCATTATACTATTCTGTCTCCTTTTGGTATGTTTGAATTTTGCTGTAATAAAAAGATCTTACAAAATGATAGTCCTTAAGTAGAATTTCAAAACACAAATACTAAATGTGTACATATGCACAATATGCAAAATATATGTCCATAAAGTCATAGATAAAAGGAACAAATTGATTTTACAGTGATGGTTGCTTCTGGAACAGAAAGACAGGCTGGGATTGGGGAGTGGTACAAAGAGGCTTCGATTTTACCTAAAATGTTTTATTTCCTAAAAACAATTCTGAAGTAAATATAGCAAAATGTCAACATTTATTAAAATGGTGGTAGACACTTGCTACTTGGGTGCTTGCTACACATGTCTGAACTTTTCTATATATATAAAGTATTCCATTTTTTTAAAAAAGGGGAACTGAAGCAGGACAATATCCCAAAAAGCAAAACAGTGGGTGGAGAATACTGTGCCTGCATTTAGACCCACACAGTCACAGTCTTTTATAATATGTTTATTTTGTTTATTTATTTTTATGTGGTGCTGAGGATCGAACCCAGTGTCTCACAAGTGTGAGGCAAGCGCTCTGCCACTGAGCCACAACCCCAGCCCATGTCACAGTTTTAAGACTGATAAGAATGTTGATGTTGATCCATTTTAGGACAGAACTATAACCTCTGAGATCTTAGCAAATTTTTGAGTTTTAAAATAAATGTAGTAGCTAACCAAAGTGGCATGGCATGGCAGCTGTTTTTCTCTTATATGATTGTCTATGACATCTTCAGAAATGAATTTTTTATATTTAGTTTTTAAAAATAATTATCGCTTTAGCATTTTTATTAAAGCACCCACCATCCTCTAGTCTGCCATTTTCTTCATTAAATTCTGATGAAATGGTCTGATGTCAAGTAGAAATGAAAAGAGTGGTTACAACTGTCTTAAGACTGGGAAAGGTTGTGAACCAATAATGGGGCTCTTCACTCTTTTCCTTACTTTCTTCGTTTTCCTTCCCTTTAATTACTTGCCTAGCCCAAAAATAAAATTGGAAAATGTTAAGCTAGGGAGTTGTTAAATCTACTAATGACACATTATTCTCATTCTATAAAGTTAGCTCAAATATTTCAAATGATTTTTCCTATCTTTCATCTTAAAAATAAAAACAAAATCCTCTAAATGCCAAACAGCAAGGACTATCTGAAGTCCCAAATCTAAAAATGTGGCAGAAATATTCAGCAAATCCTAATGGGAAAAATGACTTAAGTTTCTCCTACTTCACTTTTAGGCAGAATTGCAGGCATAATAAAGAAAATGTTTTCCCAAAGGAAAGACAAGTCAATTCTTTAAATCTTGAAACGAAAGATGCACCATTGCTTTGGTAGATTTCAAATATAAAGTCATGGGGGATTGGTTCCAGGACTCCTCTCCCAGACACCTGAACCCTTAAATAGATGCTCAAGTCACTTATATAAAATGGCACAAGGGGCTGGCATGCTTGTGTACACTTGTAATCCCATGAATTTGGGAGGCTGAGGAAGTAGGATTGTAAATTCAAGTCCAGCTTGGCAACTTGGCAAGACCCAACCCCAAACAACAAACAAACAAACAAACAAAGAAATAAATAAATACTTTGAATAATTTTAGATCATTATTATTTTGGTACCAGGGATTAAACTCAGAGGCACTAGACCACTGAGCCACATCCCCAGCCCTATTTTGTACTTTATTTAGAGACAGGGTCTCACTGAAGCTGCTGGCTTTGAACTCTGCCTCAGCCTCTTGAGCTGCTGGGATTACACACATGCATCACAGTGCCTGGCTAGATTATTTATAATACCTAATTATATGTGTGAATACTGTTAGGTATTTGTTTAGGGGATAATAACAAGACTTTAAAAGTCTGTACTTGTTTGGTACAGGTGCAATTTAAAATAAAGAAATATTTTTGATCTACTGTTGGTGAATAAAAGAATTTGGAACCTGTGGATCTGGAGGGTCAATTGTACTATCAAGAAAGTGAAAGATGAATCTAAGAGGCATTAGCTTCAGTAACATTAAGGAAAATGGCTGGAGATGGAACTCCTGACCAACAATTCAAGAAGCAAAGGAACTAATGGGATGGGCAGACTGCTCCTTTTGATATTACTAATGACAACAGGAAATTGATAATTTCTGTATATTTTTCTTTCTATAACTATGAAAAGGTTAGATAAACGTTGCAAAGACTAGGTAAAGGCAGAAATAGTAGTTTCCTCTGAAAATAAATACCAAGAACAAGGAGTCCTATTCAACCCTCTACAGTTGAATAACTAACCAGGGGAAACCCCTCATTCTTTCTTTAAGAGAGAGAGAGAGAGAGACAATGAATTTTTTTAATATTTATTTTTCAGTTCTCGGCGGACACAACATCTTTGTTGGTATGTGGTGCTGAGGATCAAACCCCGGCCACACGCATGCTGGGCGAGCGCGCTACCGCTTGAGCCAAATCCCCAGCCCCCCTCATTCTTTCTTTACTTAGGGACATCTTTTTTACTATGATAGAGACATTCAGTCATTCATCTAGTCCCCATCAAACCAATGAAAAGTCTTCATTGAGGATGTTGTGGTGCCAGGCTGTAGGTATTGTATGTATAAAGTGGGTGGGTAAAGGGAGACTAATAAAAAATAAAGCAATATCACCTCTTCCCATAAAGTCTTAACAGTCTAGTGAGGAAGACAACAATAATAACAACAAAAAATCCTGTAAAAAATGAGATGTTTCATGAAGTTCAACCTTGTCTTTTTAAAGGCAAAAGTCATACCCTTGAAGAAAAGCTAACAACAAATAAAGCATCTTTCCTTGGAAAAAGTGAGCAACTTGGAACCAGATCTCAGTCTGAGTCTTGGCTCCTCAACTCCTACACCAGGTGACTCGGATAATCTCTCGAAGACTTACATCCCTGTGTAGACCGAAACTGGGGAAAGTAATTGCCATCTACCTACCAGAGCTAAGCTTAAACAAGATTATGCAAAAGATATATGTTATATGCCCAAGAGCCCAAGGGCTGGACCAACATAGTGAATCTGATAAGAATCAGCCTAGGACGCAAGGAACTGGTAGTTTGCCTCAAAGTAAGCACCTAGAAGAGGAGTGGAAAGGTAACACCACTCTAGGTAGTATCAAATTTTTGAATGAAATACAGAAATGGAAGATAACTATCCCTCTACCCTTTAAATAAAACCAGTATTTAGGTTCTTTACATTTATCATTATTGATGCGCTGCATGGGTGGTGCTAGTAATAACAATAAAGCACTGGATTTAGGACATCTCTACTGTGACCTTGGGCTCACTTCTGGCTTCAGTTTTCTCATCTGTGAAATGAGGATGAAACTTCCTTCTTAATTATCTACCCAGTTTTTGTGAGGATCCAACTCGAATGCAGGTGAAAGCCTCCTGGAAGCGGCAAAGCGCCTGGCAAACACTAAGTACTATGTTTGATAAATTCTCCATCCTAGTAACTAGGCATTCTGAAGAGGAAAGCATCTCCTCGCTTGCTTTGTCATTCTCCTTTCTTCTCGACCTTTATTAACTACCATTTATAATTACAGAAATAACTGAAATCCTGTGGTCGTTTGGGGCACCAGATTCTCAGGCTCCACCCAGATACAGCCCACCCTCCGGCACCCAAGGAAACTTAGACCTTCTACACCCGCAGGCGGGCCCTAGCCCCACCACCCGAATCCCCGAAGTCAATCCCTACAGCCTAGTGCAGCGCTCCGCCCCTTAGAGAGGTGGAAACACTATGGCGGCTGTAAGAAGGACAAGCGCGCGAGCCAATAACTACAGCGCGCTGCCCTCATCCGGCAAGGCCCAGAGGCGGGAATCATCGGCCAAGATAGACAACCAGAGCAGCCAATAGAGTGATCGAAATCTGTGACTGGGCGGGCTCCAGGAGCCCACAGAGCTGTTAAGGCCCCTCGAGTCAAGGGCCCAAGGACCCCGCTCAGACTACAGCTTTTCCCTTTATTCGCTCCAAAGTTCTCCATCCCACGGTTTCTGGCCGGTCCCCCAGCCTGCAGAGTCAGAGAGGGCGGAGGCGGCGGCAGCTGAACCCGCCTGACAGGCCGGGCCAGTGACAAAGAGCCGGCGGCCCAGACTGAAATCCGGGAAGCGATCCTTTCGGGAAGCAGACCACGAGTCCCTTTAGAAATAGCAAAGACGCAACTCACGTTGTCGATCACAACAGGCTGGTTGGCGATCACATCGTAGGACTCCATGGCAGAGGAATCTCTCCTTCCGAGGAAGGAACTGCCAGCCGGGTCAGCAGCTAACGCCGCCAGAGACACGCATGCGCAGTCTAGCCGCCGGTACAAGGCGTTCAGGGAGCGGCCCGACCTCGCCTTCAAAGCACTACAATCCCCAGCATGCCTCCTACCAGGGTTAGCGCTCCAGCTTGCACTGGGGCCCCGCCTAGTTTAAGAGACTGAGAGTCGCATTTCCGAAGCACAGTGTCCTGGGCTTCCTAGTACCAATAGGTTAGAGAAATGAGATAATGGTTGTGTTGCACTCCTGGATCTGTAGTCCCTTTGAAGGAGTTCACAATGCATGCTTAAGTGTGTAGTCTTCTCGACTACATAAGTGTAGTTGGGTTTGGATTCTACAAATCAGTCTTAGCACTCCCCACCCACCCCTTTTTAAATTATCATTTTATAGTAAGGGGATTGAACTCAGGGTCGCTTTACCACTGGGCTACAGCCTCAGTCCGCCCCAGCCCTCCGCTTTATTATTATTATTATTATTATTATGTGTGTGTGTGTGTGCTGGAGACTGAACCCAGGGCCTTGTGCATGCAAGGCAAGCTCTCTATCAACTGAGCTATATCCCCAGCCTGTCCCCAGCTTTTTGAGACAGGCTTTCCCTAAGTTGCTTAGCGCCTCGCTAAATTGATGAGCCTGGCCTCGAATTTGTGATCCTCCAGCCTCAGACTCCGGAGACGCTGAGATAAGGGGCTTCTACTCCTGGCTCCCCATCCCTTCTTTTGGACAATTTTAGGTTTCTATATTTTTATTTGTGTATATAAGTATATAACATCTCCTAGTGAAGTGGCACCCCCTTTCTCCACAGAAAAGCCCTCTTCACCATGGCTAATTTTAGGACTGTCAGCAAAAGAGTCCATTGTAGATAAACTTCCTATTTTCGTGTCACCCTGTTTACTTGGCCACTGGCCGAGAAGATACCAGCACTCCAGGTGCTGGACACCCCCTTACTAGTTTTCACAAATGTATCCAGTATAGTACTTTAAAGAAATGTGCAAACAAGGCCTCTGGCCTTGAGCTGGGCTTCACAGAGATGTCTACATTTTTAAGATAAGTTACAAATGGGCCCATGGTAACAGCTGGCAGGGGAAGGAAAGAAAGGGGAGATAAAGCTCTCCCCTTCTCAGGTATTGTCCTTGAAGAGTTAACTTGCCCAGAACAGTGAAAGCAAAAACTGCTTTTATGTGAACTTCTGCAGACTGTGAACTTCTGAGCCCCTCCCCTTACACACTGGGTATAAAACTCTGAAACTCCCTGAACTCGGGGTTCAGGGGATTGATTGATTACAGCAAAGGCTGTACCCTCTGAACCTGGCTGCAGCCAAATAAAACTGTTTCCTGCTATCTTCGGTGCCTTGCCTCCTTTGTCCCTACAACACTAGTATCTTACACTCAAAGGAAATTCTAGTAAACAAACATACACAGAGGAAAAACATATTCCTAAAACAAAGAAAAATATAGGGCATAAGAAAAAGAAAAAAGAACATTATACAGTGTCACTTCTTTTCACACTTCTTCCTGAATAGGGGTACACTTTGTTACAGGCAAACATTGTCTGAGTTGTTGTTTTGTTTTGGTACCAGGGATTGAACTAAGGGGCACTAAACCACTGAAGCACATTTAGAAATTTTTAGTTGTTGAGAGACCTTTGTTTATATGTGGAGCTGAGAATCAACTCACACATGCCAGGCAAGTGTGCTACTGCTGAGCCACAGCCCTAGCCACTTATTTTTAAATTTTGAAACAGGGTCTTTTAAGTAGACCTTAAGGGAAATTGTTGAGGCTGGCTTTGAACTTGCGATCCTCCATGCCTCAGTCTTCTGGAGTTGCAGGAATTACAGGGTGCACCACCAGCACGCCCAGCTAGGGATTGCATTTGAAACTACTGGTAGGATGACTAAAACAACGTCTAAGGGTTTGGGAACTGCACCAGTATCTCTTTAATTTTTATGAGTTGGATTGACCCTGATGGGTGAGAAAATGGAGGTGAAGAGAAGTTATGTGTCCAATGTTTTCAAAAGAGCCTACTTCATTTTTCTCTGGATTATTCTTCCTTTCAAGTTGCAGGGGTTCTTTTATCAGTAGCACTAGTGAATATTAAGCTTTATAATCTATAACAAGCCAAGGCCAGGGAGGTCCTAGGTATGATCCCCAGCATTGGGAAAAAAAAATCTGTTAACACTAATGCCAAACGAACGAATGCACCAATCCATTTTAGATTTGTGTTTAAACTGTCAGCAGGCATGCCAGCAAAACAGTGACAAGCACTTTGTCGACGCATTTCCCAGTGCTTTCGTGGAACCCTAGCACTTGTAAAAGATGCTTTATCCCTATTTAAACCAGGGTTCCTCCTAACACTAGAGGGAGACCAAGAGCCTTGGGATACAGGGATAGGGAGGCGGAGCTTGTTGTCAATTCACGCCTTCCCCACCTGTGATTGGCAAAAACGTTAGCCAATAGGTGCCAGGACAGGGCGCGCCGCCCCCCGCCCCCTCGAGCTCCCTGCGGCCCCGAGGCACACTCTGGCAGACTCCGAGGCGGCGACGGCTTGGGCGGACAGTGCACGGTGCGCAGGCGCAGAGCTAGACCTCGCTGCAGCCCCCGTCGCCACCGGGAGTCGCACCCACCGAGTCAGCCCTCTGGTGGGTCAGTACGCTCGCCCTCCTCCGCCCTCCCAGGTTTCCACAGTGCCCTACGCACCCAGATGGCTGAGCTGCGGCCTAGCGGCGCCCCCGGCCCCACCGCGCCCCCGGCCCCTGGCCCTACTGCCCCTCCGGCCTTCGCCTCGCTCTTCCCCCCGGGACTGCACGCCATCTACGGAGAGTGCCGCCGCCTTTACCCTGACCAGCCGAACCCCCTCCAGGTTACCGCTATCGTCAAGTACTGGTATGCCCAGGGCCGCGGGGAGGACAGTGGCGGGCTGGGAAGGCTTAGAGCGCCGGGAGCGAAGTAATTTGCGGGAGTGGGAAGAGGTGGAAGGGAGGTGAATGGTTAAGGCACTTGGAAGGAGGGCTTCCTGCTGCGAGAGAATGAGTTAAGGCCGAAGTTAGGAATGGGGACAAAGGGGTTAACGGAACCTGTGGGTAGAGAAGGGTTAACCGAGATTAAGAGAACAGAGTGAGAACTGGGGATGTGTGTTGGAGCAGACGGGGAACGGTATGAGAGGGAATTGTAAACGTGGTGAAAGGAGGGGGCACCTTTAGTGGGCGAGGGGAAGCCAAGGGGGGCGGCTGAAGTGGGATGGGGGAGGCGAGACGGGGCCTGGGGAGCATATTAGAGGGCTCTGGAGGAGCGAGGCTGGAGAAGCTCACACAGCATGGGCTACGAGCGAGTCTGGGGGTCCTGGGACTGTTTTTGGGTTACAAGCCGAGCAAGATGAGAGCGCTGTTCTTGTAAGGAGATGAAGAAGAGGTCTCCTTTTGATACCTTCGGGATGAACTCCGGAGTCGTATCAATGTAAAGCTGTTGCTTTTGAGTTTGATGGAGCAACTCTTCCTGATAAACTTTTTGCTTACTCTGCACAGTTCTCTCTCTCTGCAGAACTTCCTTTTGGCTTTGCAGCTCCTTTGCTTTGAGACGTTAGTGAATAGCGGGAGCAGAAAGCCATGGTTTAACTCAGGATTGAAGGAACCTCAGCTTCCCATTTCCAGTGGGAAGTAAATAATGGAGAGACCTGGTTCATGGGCAGGGAAGAAAGAAGTGCCGCGGGACATTAAAGGGAGCTTCTTCTCCACAGCTTTAGAACTGAGGCAGCAGTTTCACTGGGAAGCCCAGGGTAACCTTCAAGTCACTCTGTTAAGGGCCATTTTGCTGATGGGCTGCTCTTGGGGTAGTGTACCATTGTTTGAAATCTGTTTTTACTTCAGCCTTCAGACAAAACAGGTGTTATGAAGACTGAAAAACAGCCTGTCCTCTGGTCTTTGTGGACCAAAAGTTGATTGAGGAACTGGTTGAATCTGTCCAAGACCACATTCATGCAGACACTGTTTTAAAAGTCCTCTTTCAGGGGGTACTAAAGGTCTTTCAGGCAGCTTCTTGGCTGATGGCAGAGAGTAGATCTGATGGGAGAAGTGGATGTCTTTGTTGGCTACCTCTCCTTTTAGGACTGAGTCTTCTGCATGACCATCTCTTATTGCCTCTGGAGATGACAGTCATTAGGCTGTACAGGGCTCAGGCCATCAGAGAGAATGTGGAGAAGGCTGACATTGTGAAGGGCCTGGAAATCAGCCACCTGCTAAGGAGGAGCCATAGGGAGCACCCTTTTCTGTCCTGGTAGCCCAGAGGAAGTGTGGCGGGAAGACCAGTTTTCTCTGGCAAATTGTTCTTTAGGTGAGAGGAGTTTTTGAAGAGTGCTTCTGAATGGAAAGTAGCTCTTGCTAACTTAATCACCTGTTCTAATTGCACCTCTGTATCTAACTGTGTTGTGATGAACTTGTCTGTGTCATGAGAAAAGTAGGGCTGGCTCTGCATGTTTTTTGTTCGGGTCTCATTTGAGAGTGGGAAATCCCTACACAGGGCAACTGTTTTTATGTCCCTAAGTGGTCATCAGGGTTAGAATTGTGTGTAAAAGGTATTGAAGCACCATGCAAAGAACTAAGAACAGTTAGTATTACTAACACAGCAGTATTTTTAATTCCTGCAGCAAGCTTTTTAGCCAGGCCATCTTTAGAGATGGGCCAGCATGCAATTTCAAATAAGGGGGATTGTGTAGCACTTTGTGAAATTAGAAATTCCACCTAGATGCAGAAAAATCTGAGAATAGTTCAGTGTGTGGTTCTTTCTAAGATTCAGGGAGAGGGGTGGAATTTACAAAATTAAGATACTGAAATTAATTTATATCCCTTATATTTTGCATCATCCTCTCTAGCTCTTGTAGGAGGATGACTGATCCAGGCTGCCTGGGTCTGGCTATGGCCCAGGGTGCCTTGGAATTATTTTTACAGTAAAGGGGTGGCTCTTTGGAAGTGGTCCCTGACCAACAGGGACATTGTGGTTGAAAACTGAGACTTTGATTAGCAAGTATCAAAGCAAAAAGGCAGAGCCTGTGCCCTGGCTCCATGCCAATCTTGCAACTGCCCTGTGGAGAAAAGTCAGATGTTTGAGGAATTAAGGTGAAGGATACTCTGGGCCCCTGGATAATATCTGTTTCCAAGTGCAAAATTGATTGTTTTCCACATACTCACCTGAGTCTGAGTATTAGAATAGAACACTCATAGCTTGGTGATAGGGGCTAACTTTGTTGGATACTTGGTCATTCCTTGACTCTTAGTAAATTTTTTCTTAATGTGGCATCCTCCTGGGAAACTTGGTGGGCAGGAGTACTGCAGTGGTGTGGCAGTTGGAGCAGGGAATAGTGAACACAGTTTCACTGCTTGTTGCTGGATGGTCCTAGGCTGTAGGAGGGGCAACAATGGGAATTTGCAGCAAGAAACTAGAGCAGATCTGGGACTTGTAGTCACCTCCATCTGTTCTGGGGTTCTGCAGCTGTAATGGGGTTCTTCCAGGGATATCTATCCTTTTCTTTCTTCCTTCCCCCTGCAAACTTTTCTAAACCCAGTCATGGAATTAGTCACATGAAATCCTAACTGAATGAGTTAGGAAAAGGGAAGATTTTTCCCTTTTCCTAACTCATTCAGTTGAGATTCTAAGCTATTTGCAATAACTTTCTTATAAGTTCTATAAATAACATCTTTCCTAGCAGAAAAAAATGAGGATTTCTACAAAGGCAAATTATATCCTATCAAAGAGGATAAAACAGTACCACTGTGTGTGTGTGTGTGTGTGTGTGTGTGTGTTTGTGTGTGTGTGTGTGTGTGCACGCTGCTGGGTGTTGAACTCAGGGCTGTACTACTGAACTGCATCCTCAGCCCAACCTATTGGTTTTAAATAGTGTAAAATTGCATGATACTGGCACCCATAGTGGAATTACCTGCCTGTGTCTTCTGTTTGGTCATTAGTTTCCCCTCAGCAACTAATACACCTGCAGAGTACACTCTATCAGAGTCCCAGGAGCCAGCAAGCTTTTGCAGCCCGTGGGATGGTTAGGTATTTTTTTTTAAATATCTATTTTTTAGTTGTAGTTGGATACAATATCTTTAATTAATTTATTTATTTTTATGTGGTGCTGAGGATTGAACCCAGGGCCTCGCCCATACTAGGGGAGCGCTCTACCACTGAGCCACAACCCCAGCTCCCCCCCCCCTCCCATGGTCAGGTATTTGAGGCAGCTCAAAAGCAGCGTTTGTGGCTAAATGCAGACTTCCTTCTGCTGATGGTTTCCATTTAGTCAGTTTTTCAAGTCTACCAAGTGTCCCTGTCCATTCTGAAGATTTTTTTTTTTTAAAGCACTAATTATGCTACTAAAGGGAACCTTTATTGAATTAAATTCTCAGAGTGAAATAATGACTGAATCTCTTCCTCAATTCTCTGTTGAAATTGTGAGAGAAATTTAATGTGGTCCTCAGGGCCCCAAGTCATTTAATGTCCCAGCTCTCTCTTTGAGGCAGCAGTCTCCTGGGATTATCGGGATGCAGGCACTCATAGGGCTCAGCCTGCTTCTGCTGCAGTGCTCTGTGCAGAGCTCTGCTAGCCTAAGTTTGGCCTTTGTCACTTACAATGATAAAAGACCAGCTTTGGTCTATGGGGTGCAGCGCAGGGTGTGCTTGGACTAGAGGCTTTTGGTTTGTTTAGAACAAACTGTAATTAACATAGGGCACAATATAGTCTTTCAGGAATTAGCTGTCTAAGAGGCAGGACTGGAGCAGAGCCTCTGCTTCCAGGAACAATGCCCATTGGGGATGCTCCGGATGGTCATTCAACAGAGGCCAATTGATTGACTGATGTACCTCTTGCCTTGAAGCTTGGCATGTTTACAGGCACCATAGAAGAAGAGTTAATCCCTGCCAATCCCATTTGGGATCAGTAATTTGAAACAGGAGAAAACAAAATGGGCAACCACCCAGTCTGTTTTATTTCTAAAAGAGTCCCTGCCTGTTGGAGGTAAGAGAATGGAGCTTCTTGTACATGGGGAATTGGGCAGCCTCAGCTGCTTATCCCTTGGTCTCATCCTCAGAGAGGTGTAGCCTCCCCTTAGTTATCTTTTGTCCCAGATTCCTCCAGGATGGGGCCTTTGAGTTGCAAAGCAGAGCCCCTCAGTTTGACATTGTCTGGTTTCCAGGATCATACTGACACCCCTGTCTTTTGTCTTTTTCAGGTTGGGTGGCCCAGACCCCTTGGACTATGTTAGCATGTACAGGAACATGGGGAGCCCTTCTGCCAACATTCCTGAGCATTGGCACTACATCAGCTTTGGCCTGAGTGATCTCTATGGTGACAACAGAGTCCATGAGTGAGTGTATCCCATCAGTCTACCCTCCACCTGCCATTCCTTATCCTTGAGCCTTATTTCTGAGGTTTTCCTGAGTAGGGGTGATAATGTCAATCCTGTGAGGTTGACACTTCTCAGGCGGCACTTCTCTGCTTATATCTATTTGTGCTGTGGTGGTGTATGCTAGCACCTGAGCACTGCTCCTCTGATGTAGGAAAGTATTGATGATGAGCAAGAGTTCCAAAACCATTAGGTTTTTCCAAGTTTGCTATAGGGTTTGGGCTTTGAGGATAGGCAGCGTGGCTCTGACTCAAAACTTGGGCTGATGCCTCTGTTTTCTCCCACCCCGACCAGCTTAATATGAAAAATTTTAAACACAAAGCAAGGGCTGGGGATGTGGCTCAAGCCGTAGCGTGCTCGCCTGGCATGCGTGCGGCCCGGGTTCGATCCTCAGCACCACATACAGACAAAGATGTTGTGTCCGCCAAATAATAAAAAAAATATATTAAAATTCTCTTAAAAAAAAAAAACAACACACAAAGCAAAATTGGATTTTGCAACAAGCACTCATATAGCCACAATCCAGATTCCACCATTAACCTTTTACTGTGTTTGCTTTTTTACAAATAAATTTATCTATCCCTTTATCCATCTTATTTACTTCATGTATTTATTTATTTGTTTTCTGTGTTTTTTTTTTTTTTTTAAGAGAGAGGGAGAGAGAGAGAGAATTTCTTTAATATCCATTTTCTAGTCTCGACGTACACAACATCTTTGTTTGTATGTGGTGCTGAGGATCGAACCCGGGCCGCACGCATGCCAGGCGAGCGTGCCACTGCTTGAGCCACATCCCCAGCCCTTTTGTTTTGTTTTGAGACAAGGTCTTGCTTTGTTTATTCAGGATGGCCTCTAGCTTGTGGGTTCAAGGGATTGTCCCACTTTAGGTTTCTAAGAAGTTGGGACTATAAATGTGTGCCGTAGCACCCAGTTTTACCTACTTCCCTTATATTTGCATAATCTGTGCTTGGATTATCCATAACATGTGTTTTCTCCTGGTCTATTTCCAGTTGCTGCCTTGCACACTTTTACATTGTACCTACCACCCTTCTTTCCCTTTATAATTAACTAATTTGTGTTTAGAGAAAGCAAACACATTTCATTTTAATTCCAAGTTAAATATAATCAAGTTAGTATTAAGTTCTCTAAAATAACAGCTGTAATTGGAATCATTATAAAAAGTAACAGTACAGTCAGGTGTAGTGGCACACACCTGTAATCCTTCACTTTGGAGGATTATGCAGGAAGATTGCAGGTTCAAGGCCAGCCTGGGCAATTTAGTGATACTATCTCTCAAGATAAAAAAATAAAAATAAAAAAGGCTGGGGATATAGCTCAATGGTGGCTACTGGGTTCAATCCTCAGTATTAAAAAAAAAGATAACATTTATTAAGTACTGTGATTAGGGGCTAGCTATTCTCCTAGTGACTTTATATGTTACTATTGAATTTAATTTTCACATTAACACTATAAAACTGATAGATGGTTTGCACATAAAGAAACTGAGACACAAAGAAGTTCTTTTAACTGGAAGAGCCAGGACTTGAATGCAGACAGTCTTGCTCTAGAATCCATATCCTTGTTTTTTCTTTTTCTTTCTTTCTTCTTCTTTTTTTTTTTTTGTGAAGCTGGGGATCAAACCCATGGTCTTGCACGTAGTAGTAGGCAAGTGTGTGACCACTGAGCTACTTCCCTAGCCCTGAGAGTCCATATACTCTTCCCACTGCCACTACCCCTAGTATTGAGGATTGAACCCAGGGGTGCTTTACCACTAAGCCACATCCCAACCCTTTTTATTTTTATTTTTTAATTTTGAGACAGTATCTTACCAAATTGCTGTTATCCTCCTGCCTTAGCCTCCCAATTTGCTGGGATTGCAAGCATGTTTTACTGTATCTGGCTATTGTCTCCCTCTTATGGATGGAGAAACTGACTCTCTCTCAAAGTCTGAGCTTATAACCACTGGACTATACCAACTCTGACTATAGGCCTAACCCTGTTATTAAGCTCAGAGGCCCAGGCCTCATCTCCTACTGATTACATGTTGGGAGCAACATCTGGGTCTACCTTTTCAGCCTTCCAATGGATCCTTTGTAGTATCAGCAAAAGGCTTTGGGAACAGGGACTTAATCATCCCCGAATGGGAACCCTGCATTACAATATTAATAATGGAGATAGAATAGTAAATAGGTGTGGTGAATAAAGAAACTATGCTGGATTTTAATTTATATTTTTAATAAGAACCTACAGAGACTTATTTAGTATAGCTGGCCTGTACCTTTTTTTTTTTGGCGGGGCGGGGGCGGGTACCGGGGATTGAACTCAGGGGCACTTAACCATGGAACCACATCCCCAGCCCTATTTTGTATTTTATTTAGAGACAGGGTCTCACTTAGTTACTTAGTGATTTGCTTTTGCTGAGGCTGGCTTTGAACTTTTGATTGTCCTTTCTCAGCCTCCCAAGCTGCTGAGATTACAGGCATGCGCCACTGCATCCAGCGCCTGTACCTTTTGTTGACAGATTTATTCTAGTTAGAATACTATTTCCTATGTAGCTTAAAGATTCTTCCAGTCTACTTGCTTATTAGGTACTTGCCTAAGCCCCCCAAAACATGCTAAATGTAATAGAGAAATGTCCATATTTTGATAGGGGCAACCTCTGAATTTGAAATAGGCTCTTCCTTACTGTTTTTCCTATTTTAATACTACTCCCTTAGATGTATATAATTTCCTTATGATGAAGTGTTCTGATACGCATATGTCATTTATGACAAGAGTGAGCTCTATTTTTCAAGACTAGTATTTTTTAGCATTACATCTGCCATTAGAAGGAAATGGAAGGAATGTCCTCAGATATTTACCTAGTTCCATTCTATGCTGTCAAAAGTGCCTTTATAATTGCCTTGTGCTGGTATGACTGGTTTCTTCTTGAAAATGCTAAATTTCTTGAAGAATGATTTGCTTTTCCAAATACTGTATGTGATGAGATCTCTTTAAAGTGGGTTAATGAAGCCAGGCATGGTGATGAACACCTCTAATCTCAGAGATTTGGAAGGCTGAGGCAGAAGAATCCCCAATTTAAGACCAGCCTGAGCAATTTAGCTATACGCTGTCTCAAAATAAAGAATAAAAAAAGGACTGGGGTGTAATTTTTGTGGTAAAGTGCCTCTGTTTTTAAATCCCAGTATCAAAAAAGAAAAAAAGATACTGAATTCTCATTTAATATAGTACTTGAAGCTGAGGTCAGAAAGGTATTCTGCTACCCAGTGTAGGGGATAAGAGGTGCTGGATTGGAGTTATGACACCAGGATCTCTGACAATGTTCTTCTTTCATTGTCTTTTGTTTTCTCATTTAACAACAACAACAACAAAAAATGTTGGGGGGAAGTGTTAGGTCATTTTTTCAGCAAATATTCATTAAGCACCTATTTTGTGTCAGACAAAGAGCATCATAATAGATGTCTTATGGATAAAATAGCAAGATATAACTCCTGTCTCAAGGTGCTCACATTCTAGAGGAGAGGGAAATATAAAGAGATGGCTATTAATAAATGTTTAAATTCACAGGTGTAGAACTTGATCTGGGAGCACAGTGGAGGGAGTGACTTTTAATCAGGCCACTGTGTTGGAAGAGGCTTCATGGTAGAGGTGGAAGAGGAACCTTGCAGGAAGGCTTAGAATGTGATCTGCAGCCTTTCCTTTCAGGGTACCAATACTGTTAGGACTGCAAAATCTACCTGTTTTCAAAAATTCTAGTGCCACCATCACAGTTTTGCTACCTGTTACTTTTTATGCTGCTTTTAAATTGTCCTCTCCTTTTTTTTTTTTTTTATACTGATATAAATATATTTTCACTTTTATTTATTTATTATTGCAGTAGTGGGAATTGAACCCAGGAGTGCTACCACTGAGCTATATCCTCAGCCATCTATTTATTTATTTGTTTGATTGATTGTTTTTGTGGTGCTGGGGATTGAACCCAGGACCTTGTGCATGCGAGGCAAGCACTCTACCAATGGAGCCATATCCCCAGCCCAATCCTCAACCCTTTAAAAACTTTTTTTTTTTTTTTAAATTTTATTTTGAGACAGGTTCTAGCTAAGTTGTCCAGGTTGGCCTCAAACTTGCAGTTCTCTTGCCTCAGCCTCCCAAGTTGCTGGGATTACAGGGATGTCTCACCACACCCAGGCCTTTTTTTAAACTGACATAAATATACCTCTTTTTAAAAAATTTTTACTTTTTCCATATTTTCCATTAGTACATTGTAATTATACATAATATTAGGATTCATTTTTACCAGATACACCTTTTTTAAAAAAAAATATTTGGGCTGGGGCTATAGATGGACACAGTATCTTTATTTAATTTATTTATTTTTTGTGGTACCAGGGCCTCATATGTGCTAGGCAAGTGCTCTACCACTGAGCTACAGTGCCAGCAGCCCCTCAGATAGACTTTTAAAAGTTAAATTGTGCTGGATGTGGTAGCGCACGCCTATAATCCCAGTAATGCAGGAGGATCACAAGTTGAGGCCAGCCTCAGTGACTTAGTGAGGCCCTATCTCAAAGTAAAAAATATGGGGAGCTGGGGATGTGGCTCAGTTGGCAAGCACCCCTGGGTTCAATTCCTGGTATCAAAAATAAATAAAGTTAAATTGCTACTCTGTGTGAAAATTAATATCACTTCCTGTAATTTAAGGTAATTATGGAAATAAACACAATGAAAACAAAGCAACATTTTTATTTATTTATTTATTTTTTAGTTGGACACAATACTTTTATTTTATTTATTTATTTATTTTTATTTATTTATTTTTTTAACATTTAACATTAACCCAGGCCGCACACATGCCAGGCAAGTGCGCTACTGCTTGAGCCACATCCCCAGCCCCCAAAGCAACATTTTTAAATCATAGCTTAATTCTGCCTGTTGCAGAAGGTTCTAAGCCAGATTTCTGTTTATTCAAGAGATTAGCAAGTATGGTGAAGGTGTTAAAAAGACATTCTAGGGCTGGGGTTGTGGCTCAGAGGTGGATCGCTCGCCTAGCATGTGTGAGGCCCTGGGTTCAATCCTTAGCACCACATAAAAATAAAACAAAGGTGTTGTGTCCACCTACATCTAAAAAATATAATAATAATATTTTTAAAAAAAGACATTCTAGCCGGTGCACCATAGTACAGTGGTGCACGCCTGTAATCCCAGTGGCTCAGGAGGCTGAGGCAGGAGGGTTACGAGTTCAAAAACAGCCTCAGCAAAAACAAGGTGTTAAACAACTCAGTGAGACCCTGTCTCTAAATAAAATACAAAATAGGCTGGTAAAGTGGCTCAGTGGTCAAGTGCCCCCAAGTTTAATCCCTAGTACCTACCCCCGCAAAAGAAAAGATATTTGGACACCAAATAGAGATCCCCTCTATAGGATCAGAAAAATTGAAAGACAACCGAAAAGGGAACTTTTTACTTTGTAAATTGATCTAAGTATTATTTGTTGTCATAGACAAGTTCCACACTGTGGAAACATTGATCTCATCTATCTTCCTTAATTGTATACTTGAGAAAAGTATAGTAGCTTGCCAAAGGACATAGGCTGATTAATGAGAAGTTCAAATCAAAATAGGTTTTCCTCAAAACCCCAATGTTCTGTGTTATCTCTTGTGATTGGGAGATAGAAAGGAATGGGACATTGATTTTCTTTCTTTTTTTTTTTTTAACATTTAATTTTTTTTAGTTGTAGATGGACATGTACCTTTTTTTTTAGAGAGAGGGAATTTTTTAATATTAATTTTTTAGTTTTCGGCAGACACAATATCTTTGTTTGTATGTGGTGCTGAGGATCGAACGTGGGCCGCACGCATGCCAGGCGAGCGCGCTACCGCTTGAGCCACATCTCCAGCCCTGGACACATATTTATTTTTTAATTTTTATGTGGTGCTGAGGATTAAACACAGTGCCTCACACATGCTAGGCAA
Source organism: Callospermophilus lateralis (assembly GCF_048772815.1). Classification (NCBI taxonomy): domain Eukaryota; kingdom Metazoa; phylum Chordata; class Mammalia; order Rodentia; family Sciuridae; genus Callospermophilus; species Callospermophilus lateralis. Next base: position 69,147,118 of record NC_135319.1, read on the forward strand.
GTGCTCTACCACTGAGCCATAATCCTAGCCCGATTGTTTTTCTTTAATAATATAAGCATGCCTTTTTTTTTTCTTTCCAAATAGGTTTTTGCTATCATTCAGGCTCTTTTTCTTTTTTTTTTGGTTGTACTGCAGGTTAAACCCAGGGGTGCTCTACAACTGAGCTATATCCCCAGCCTTGTTTTTAAATTTATTTTCTGTTTTTTTGGCATTGGAGATTGAACCCAGGGGTACTTCACCACTGAGCCACACCCCCAGCCCTTTTTTTATATTTTATTTAGAGATAGAGTCTAAGTTGCTTAGGGCCTCACTAAGTTGCTGAGGCTGGCTTTGAATTTGTGATCCTCCTATCTTAGCCTCCCAAGTCACTGGGATTACAGGCATGCGCCACCATGCCTGGCCCCTAGCCCTTTATTTTGAGATGGGGTCTCACCAAGTTACCGAGGCTGACCTCAAACTTTCAATCATCCTGCCTCAGGCTTCCCAAGTTGTGGAGTATACCGAGGTATACCCACTATACCCAGCTAGTGCTAAATTCTCTCTATATATATCATTTTATGTTTCCTCATAATAATTCTTACATGGGAAATTCTTATTACCTCTTGCCTATAGATGGATTTAATTCAGAGAAGCTGTTGTACAGCTAGTAAATAAAAAGCCAGGTCTGGCGATCCCAAAGCAAGGTTTCTTAGTTACAATACCATGTTGCCTTTCCATTTTACTCAGTTAATAGCATCCTCCTAGTAGGATCTTTCTCTTTTTTTTCACAGCTTATTGAGCGTAGAAAGGCCAGAAGGTTTGCATATTTTTCCTCTGCATTTTTTCTTGCTCAGGAAAGAGGTCCTGGTAACCCTAGGAAGGGTGAAGAGCAAACTGATTATGAGCTGTGGTTTGGCCGTTTCCATTCAGGCTCTTTCCCTTTGCTCATTCTCTAAAGGAAACAGGGCAAGAGAGCACTTGGTTGGATCCAAAAGAACCTTTTGGTTAGGCTCTGTGGCACACTTATGTAATCCCAATGATCGGGGTGGCTGAGGCAGGAGGATCTCATGTTCAAGGCCAGCCTCAGCAACTTATTCAAGGCCTTGTCTCAAAAAATAAAAAAGGACTGGGGATGTAGCTTAGTGGTTAAGCACCCCTGGGTTCAAGTCCCAGTACCAAAAAAAAAATTTTTTTTAAGTTAAATTATTTATTTACTTATTCATTTAGATACTAGGGATTATAAATTATTATTATTTTTTTGAGTACTGAGGATCCTACCCAGGACCTCACGCATGTAGGTACATGCTCTATCACTGAGCTCTATTCCCAGGAATGCTATAAATTTATTTTTTGACTCATATATAAAAATTATAATATATGGTATACATTATATATTGTATAGTGTTTAAATCAGGTTAAATATATCTATCTTCTCAGGCATTTATCATTTCTTTATGGTGAAAACATTCAAAATCCTTTCTTGTAGCTTTCTGAAATATATATTACAAATCACCCTAGTATATAGTGGCACACGGAACTTTTTGCTTTTATCTAACTACAACTTGGATCCCACTGATCAACCCCATCCCCATACTTTCCCCAGCTGTTCTTCCAGGCCTGGGTAACCACCCTTCTGCTTTTAATTTCTTTGAGTGGATCAGGTCTGGAAGAGGCTATTTCTGAAGTTAGAGAGATGGCACAGGTTCTGGCTCAGGGTAGCCATAGGGAAGAGCAGATGGCTTTTCTAGGAAGCCAGAGGCTACCCACAACTGATTTCAGTGCTTTACTGACCTGACCAAGTCCTTCAACTTGGTAGATGCCAGACAGCTGAGCCTCAGCTGCCAAGTGCTCGTTGGAAGCCTGCAGTTCTGGCCTTTCCTTTATGGCCAGGCAGCTGTGGATAGAATATGGGGATCCATGGGGATGCAGAAGAAATGGCTTCAGTGCCCTTCTCTGTGGATTTCTGGCTGCCCTTGCTATAGCCAGTAGCTCTGACTGGACAAAAACCATACAGGGCCCCTAACCAAGGCACAGGAGACTGGCTAATTGGAAAGTGTGTTTGTGAATTCAGGCTGAGTTCCCTGGTGGGATTCCACTGGAGCAGGTCATCTGTTGTACAAATCAGGGTAGTTCCAAAGACAGTATTTTTTGTGGAGTTGGCCCAAATGCTGCACATGGGTAAAGGCCACACCTGACCACCATATGAGATCTAGGCCCTGTCCCACAAATACTGCCTTGTTGGTAGGCATGCCCAATGGAGTTTGAAGTTGTTCTGAGTCTCTTGGGGGCTGGAACTGCTGCTGGCCAGCTTACTGTGGCTGCTTCCATTCTGTTGGTGGAGATTCTCCTTTTCCCTTCCTGTTCTTCCTAGCTGGGCTCTGCACTACATAAGTTATTTATTAAAACACTGGACAGAGATTAACTTCTTTACTTGTTTAGTGTGGCCTTGGTCCCTTACAGTTGAGAAATGCTAATTTTCCCTCCTCGAAGTTTGTAGGAACTTTTTAACATACTGTTTCATTCCCTAGGGTTTCCAATAGAAATTCTGCTTTTACCATAAATATCTATTTGAGAGCTTGGCTCGTTTGTCCTCCCTCCCTCCCTCCCCCCCCCTCTATTTTTTGGTGGGGGGATGTACTGAAGATTGAACCCAGAAGTGTTTAACCACTGAGCCACATCCCCAGCCCCTTTTATTTTTTATTTTGAGACAGAGTCTCACTAAATTGCTAAAGCTGATCTTGAACTTGCAATCCTCCTGCCTCAGCCTCCTGAGTCACTGGGATTACAAGCATGCACCATAGTACCCCACAGATCTTTCCTCTCTTTGGGCCTGTGGTTTCCTCCCAGCTCTCACTGGAGCACCTTACTAAGCCACCTGCAGATGTCAGATCCCAGTGTTTCCTGGCTGGGTTCAGCAGGCTCGAGAAGCCTTGGTCCCTCTGCCTTTCTACTCAGAGGTGTTTAGTTTCAGGATGACTTTATGAAATACTGGTGTTCTCTGCTAAGGACATGGATCTGGGCCACATAAAAAGAGTGGGATACTGTTGATCTTAGCCCAGAAGGGGTAGAGGCTAGCAGGGTCCCTAAAGCTCTCCCTGATGCCAAAGCTACCACTCTGGGTTGGATTTCAGCCTCTAGATCTTTGAACTTAAAATGTTAAGGATAATTCATTTTTTTTCATAGCCACAGGAAAACCTAAGACATTGTGGGGGCTCTGGCAGATCTGTGTGGGTGTGTGACTTCATCCTTTATAAAACATTTCATTTGCAGCATGAATTTTCTTATCCTTTTGGATTCCAAATTCTCCAATATAAAGACCCTCAGTGCTAAGGGACAGTTAGAAAGAGTCTCTAGTGGGCTTAGTCTGACTCACTTAAGAAAAAGTCCAAGAGGCCTATGATTAGGGAGTGAATGCCAGGCCAGAGTAGTGTCAGAGAAATTTCTTTTTCCTCCTTGAAGAGATTTGGAAGCATTTATGGGCTTCCCATGATCTGATCTTTCAATCCCAGGATTTTTCCCAGTTTGACCCACCTTTCTGGGCTCCCATTTTCTAGGTCATGACTTTTTCTACATTGAATGGTGGGTGACCTTCATACCTACCACATTCAGAGTCTGGGCTCGCCAGAATCTTCCTTTTCCAGCATTCTGATTTAGAAGTTCCAACTCTAGCCTTTGCCCTTTGACTCCTAAATACATTCCTGTGTCCTGCCTCTGAGGTATCTAATTCTACTTCATTTTCTATTTCAGGACCTCAGTTCTAATCTCTGAATCTGTTCTCTCTGACAAGAGCACTCCAGACATTTCTCTCTGAGGGATGATCTCCTCACTCCTCCAAATAACTTTGCAGCTTGCTGGCTTCCCTGCTATCCAGGACAGCAGTACACCCACCAACAAAGCTATGTTGAATCCTTGTACAGGCAGAACAGCAGACAAGATGATGTGTTTGTGTAAGCGTACAGTGGAAAAATCTCTCCAAACCACTGACCTTAAAAATCCTAGCATTGGTTTGATGTAGGATGTTGAAGTCCCAGGAAGGAAGAAGACAATGAGGTTAGGCACTGGGAGCAGCTTTTGGTTTTGCCTGTTTCCCTGGGCTATAGAGAGAAGATAGGGCTATCTCCAGTGTTTCAAGAAACTTAAAACATATAGTGATAGTGGAACACACAGCCCTTATTTTATACAGGGTACTATTCTAAGAGCTTAAATAAATAAATTAAATTAACTCATTTAATTCTCAGAATAACTATGAAGTAGGATTTATTTTCCTTAATTTTTAGGTAAGGACACTGAGGTGCTAAGATATTAGGGAACATATCCACCCAGTAAGTAAACACTGGAACTGGGATATAAACCCAGGCAATCTGGATTCTCCACCCTCTTCAGAGAGAGCACTGGAGAACTCTATTAAAATTATGCACCTAAGTTAAAGTTATCTTGATTTAGTGGTATGATCATAACTGAATAGAATTAACCAGGAACTCTATGTCAAAGCAACTTTGTAGAGAAGACAGTGTCCTGCAAGGTAATAGCAAGATGTTACAAATGGACAGTAGGTGACAGAATCCTGTCATCTCTCAAGTTAAGGCTTCTGCAACCTTAACTGAAGTTATTTTCAAAAAGTAGCCAGTAAGCCAGGCGCCATGGTGCATACCTATAATCCCAGCTACTGGGCAGGCTGAGGCAGGAGAATCTCAAGTTTGAGGCCAACCTCGGCAATTTGGCAAGACCCTGTCTTAAAATGAAAAATAAAAGGCCTGGGGATGTAGCTCGGTGGTGTACCCTTGGGTTCAATCCTCAATTAAAAAAAAAAAAAAGTTATCAGTAAAATCTACAATTTTTTTGTTTTTGTTTTTGATTTTGATTTTTTTGTGATGCTGGGAGTGGAACCCAGGGCCTCATTATGCAAGACAAGTGGTCTACCACTGAGCTGTACCTACCTGCAGCTCTTTAAAAGTGCAAGGGTGATTTTTGCTGGCTTTAATGACAGGTTCACATGATCATGTTTCTTGTGTTCAGTAATGTGCCCAGAATTCCAGTAGCCAGGAACATATCTTGGCTAGGATTTGCGGGGCATCAGGTCATTCTCTCTCAGGCCAGGTATAGACATAGGGAACTTTTCCAGGCTGGAGTATGTCATAAACATCTAGCTAATTAGGTGTCTGCTGTGCCAATTTGGAAAGAATTTTTTTTTTTTTTTTTTTTTTTTTTTTTTAAAGAGAGAGTGGAGAGAGAGAGTGAGAGAGAATTTTTTAATATTTATTTTTTTAGTTTTTCGGCAGGCACAACATCTTTGTTTGTATGTGGTGCTGAGGATAGAACCCGGACCGCACGCGTGCCAGGCGAGCGCGCTACCGCTTGAGCCACATCCCCAGCCCCATTTTTTTTTTTTTTAATATTTATTTTTTTTTAGATTTCGGCGGATACGACATCTTTGTTTATATGTGGTGTTGAGGATAGAACCCGGACCGCACGCGTGCCAGGCGAGCGCGCTACCGCTTGAGCCACATCCCCAGCCCCATTTTTTTTTTTTTTAATATTTATTTTTTTTTAGATTTCGGCGGATACGACATCTTTGTTTATATGTGGTGTTGAGGATCGAACCCGGGCCGCACGCATGCCAGGCGAGCACGCTACCGCTTGAGCCACATCCCCAGCCCCAAGAATTTTTAATCTTACATAAAAACACCCAGGAGAGGATATTTTTTCCTTTTTTTTTTTTTTCCTAGTTGTTAATGGACCTTTATTTTATTTATTTATATGTGGTTCTGAGGATCAAAACCAGTGCCTCATTCATGCTAGGCAAGTGCTCTACCACTGAGCTACCTCAGCCCTTCCTTTGTTCTTATATCAATGCTTATGGTAATTTGTGTGTGTGTGTTGCTGGGGATTGAACCAAGGGCCTCATGCATGTTAAGGCAAGTGCTATACTGCTAAGACACATCCCCAGCTTCCTTGCATTTTAATTCCTTTAACATTTTATTTTTAATTCATATTTTTATTTTGGTACTGGTGATTGAACCCAGGAGTGCTTTACCACTGAGCTACATCCCAGCCTGTTTCTAATTTTATTTTGAGACAGGGTCTCACTGAGTTGCTGAGACCGATCTCAAATTTGCAATTTTCCTGCTTCAAACTCGTGGGTGGCTGGGATTATAGGTGTGTACCACTGCACCCAGTTTAACAATTTATTTTTAAAAGCAGTTTTAGATTTATAAAAAATTGAATAGACAGGTTAGGAATGTAGCTAGAGCACATTAGCATGTGCTAATGTGATTAGCATATATGAGACTCTGGGTTTGATCCTGAGCACTAACCAAAAAAAAAAATTCTCTTTTGAGAAGTTGATACAGAGTTCCTATGTATCTTCCTTTCTTCTCTGCTGATAGTTTCCTGTTTTAACATTTTGTATTAGTGTGATACATTTGGAAACAATATTGATACATTATTATTGACTAAACTCCATAGTTTATATTAGGGTTCTCTGTGTTGTGGAGTTCTTTAGGTTTTGACAAATGCATGTCAAATATCTACTCTCATAGTACCATACAAAATAGTTTTATGATCTCTGAAAGTTCTCAGTGCTCATTCATCCTCCCTAAGCCCCAGAAACCATTAAGTATTTTTTATTGTCTTTGCAGTTTTGCCTTTTCCAAAATGTCATATTGTTGGAATCATATGGCATGTAGCCTTCTCAGAATGACTGCTTTCACTAAGCAGTGTGCATTTAAGGTTCCTCCATACATATTTGTATCTTGAGAGCTCACTTTCTTTTATCATTAAATAATATTCTATTGTGTGGATGTACCTCAGTTTATTATTTATTTGATACTGGGGATTAAACCCAGGAGTGTTTAACCATTGAGCCACATCCCCACCCCTTTTTATATTTTATTTTGAGACAAGGTCTTGCTAAGTGGTTTAGGGCTTTGCTGAGTTGATGAGGCTGGCTTTGAACTTCTGATTCTCCTTCCTCAGCCTCTGGAGTCTCTGGGATCTAATGACGTGTGCTATTGAGCATCTTTTTGTGTGCTCTACTATCATCTCTGCATTTGTGTGTGTTAGACTGGTAGTTGAACCCCCAGGGAAGCGCTATCATTGAGCTGTATCCCCAGCCCTTTTCATTTTTAAAATTTTGAGATAGAGAGTTTCACTAAATTGCCCAGGTTGGCCTTGAATTTGCAGCCCTCTTCCTTAACCTCCTGAGTTGCTGGGATTATAGGCACGCGCCGCTCCACCCAACTGTGTATCTTTTGTGACATCTCTTTGTTTTTGTTCCTACCTTTCTCCTATTTCCCACTCTACCTCTCCGTTTTCTCACATCATGAGTTTAGACAGTGGGATTCAGACAGACTTGTTTGGTCACTCTCCCCCCTCCTTCTCTGTAGTTTTATTTTCTCCTTTATCTCTTTAACTCAACTAGAATTCTATTTTGAATAGTATGATTACATTGTTTTAATTTTTTAATTTGTTCTAATTGCATTTTGACACATTGTACACAAATGGAGAACACAACTTTTTCCTCCAGCTGAACATGGTATAGAGTCACACAAGTAGTGTAATCATACATGTATATAGGGTAATAATGTCCTTCTCATTCCACCATCCTTCCCATCCCCTTCCCCTTTGGTCAGTTCTTAAGCCATTAAGTAAGTCAGTTCTCCTGAATAGGTGCTGGGCCCACCTCTGAATTTCTCAAACCCAGTTGTAGTTTGTTGTGTGTGTGTTGCTGAGGATTGAACCAAGGGCCTTGTGCATGCAAGACAAACACTCTGCCAATTGAGCTATACCCCCAGCACCCCCTGGATCATGATTTATATATCTTACTTTCTCCATTGATGTTGTCTTCTGTAAAGTATGGTTGATACTGAGAACTGCAATCATAATCCCAAGGTTTGAAATTGATTGTGTCCATAATGTAAACTATATAGAAAAACTGGTATACAGACTTGTTCACTCAGACCTCATTAGACTTAACCTTGGCTTAAGTGAGAATGAGTGTACTGTATACCTCTGAGGCCCCAGTGAGACCTCAAACACCCTTTCTTAGTTTAACCAACATGAAGACAAAATCTCTAACTCTTCTAGCCTGACTTTTTCCTTTTATATTCATTATTATTGCCGAACTTCTTCATTATAAATTTGCCTCTTTAATTTATAAAAACAATGAACCATTTTGCCAAAAATGTTAAATTACAAAAAAGTTTTGGCAAAAAAAATTATTTATAATCCTACCACTGTTGGTTTATACTTCTGTTCTTATGCTGATTCTATAAATACTTCATAGTAACTGATGCTGACCCAGGTGTGCATTGGTTTTCTGCTTTGTGTGTCCTAACATCTTCCAAGATTTCCCTGCTACCTGGATAAAACTGTTTTCTAATTTCAACTTCCCCACTGCAGCTAAAATTTCCAGATTCTGAAACAGTATATGTGTTTGAGAAGATGACCCCTACTGATGGCTATGTTATAGTAGAGATATATATATATATATATCCTCCTTGACTTCTTACCACAGTGCAGAATGCTCTAAGGAGCATGTGTACTAACTGTGCTGGTTGCCTACTTTTCAGTTAATACCTAGATCTTTTGAATCCAAATCACAATTTCACTGTCATGTGGTCATAATAGTCTTGAGGGTATGTTGTTTCTGTTGTTGTCCCCTTAAAAAGGTCAGGATTGGGTGATTAGTGTCACCTAGAAATAAACACCATGAGCCTTCTTACTTCTTCCTTCCTTGTGTGTGTGAATGAAGAATAGTGAGTATCACAGGCTTCATGTATCCGGGTTCACAAAATATTACAAGTGCCCAGAGGTGGTTGAAATCCTTTTCAGGTAATTGTCAGAGTAAATGGCTTATGAGACTTTCTGTCACACATAGGAAATCAAATAGTGTAGTAATTTCATATGTTTGCAACTGGACTGAACAATGGATCTAAGAGAAAGGGTGGCCTGCTGTCATTTCCTGGTACAGGGTCTACCGGGTGATGGATAGGCAGGCCACATGGTTTCCATCCAGCATTCATCACTGGCCTCTCTTCTTTGGAGGGCCAGACGTGCATTTATTACACAGATTACCAATGTTGGGACATGGTTCTGGGTATGAGGTATGTGTTAATGAATAGCACAAACCTGATCCTGGTCCTCATGGAGCCTTCAGTCTTTTGGTTGAAGATTCTTGAATTGGAAGCATTGTGGGGAGGTGTGCCTGATATAGCTTCAGAACTTTAGGTCATCATGGTGCCTCCCCACCTCCTCTTGTCAAATCAGTGCCTTGAGGCCTGGTGGAAGGTGCTTTGCAATCAGGACTCCTGAGGCTCAGAAATATAGACTGCCTATGTTTGATGCTAGGCCAGCTGCTTTTTGCCAGTGAAGACTTGGGTCCATAGCAGCTTCCCAGAGAGTGTGGTTCCCTGAGCTCCAGGACTTTAAGTAGCACATCAGTTAAAAATAGTGACCCTGGGCTGGAGTTCAGTGGTAGAGTTGCTCAGTGGTAGAGCGCTTGTCTTGCATGTGTGAGGCACTGGGTTCTATTCTCAGCACCACATACAAATAAATGAGTAAAAATAAAGGTCTGTCAACAACTAAAAAAATATGTATATATTAAAAAAAAATAGTGACCCTTTCCCTCCTGCTCCCTCCCATGTTATTCAAGCTCCCAGAGTCCCTAGTCATAGAATCACATTTGCTACAGGAAGGCCAACCAAGGAGATGCTTCTGTTTTTCTAGAACTGATCTTCATGTGATGATACCTGGGGCAGCTTAGAGCTCTGTCTCTGTCCTCATGTCTTTCAGCTTGAGGTCAGGAGCTCACATGCCATGGCTGTGGGGAGAAATAACTGCCGGATAATGGGGCCTGGTCCAGGCTTCCAGTCCCAGAGGAGTGAGCTGGCTCGCTGTACTTTCTGCCTGTGACAGATTTTGCTCCTAAATGTTTCTTAAAGGATTGACTGTCAAGAGGGGGAAAGAAACAGTGAAAACTGACAGGCAACACCATGGCTTGCCCTAACCCCTTCTCCTTACCGCTCTAGCTTTTCCAATATAGCAGGTTGCAGACATGCTGGATTCCTGCCCTTAGAGCCAGTCTCACAATTTTTCATTCTTGTAACCAGGGCTTTGGGGTCAGAGCTTTGTAGAAGCATTGCTAATATGGATCCCTAGTTCTGTGCTGGTTTTTTCACCAGCATCCCATTTGGTCACTTTTCTGCTCAGAACCATACAATGACTTCTGTTTTACTGAGTAAAAGCCACAGGCCACAGCCTTCAAGGTCTATTGCCCTCTTCTTTAGTCTTCCTCCTCTGCTGCAGCTCTTCCCTTCCTCACTTTGCTTTCTTCACTATGGCCCCTATCCTGTTCCTCTGAAGTGCTAGGCACTCTTTTTGCCTTAGGGACTTTGTACTTGCTGTCCCCACACCTGGAAAGCTCTACCTGCAGATAGCCCCATGCTTCACTAGCTCACCTCTTCATATCTTTCCTCAAATACTACCTTTCAGTGAAGCCTTCTCTGTCCTCCTTGTTTAAAAGGGGAGCCCTGCTTCTCTCCATGAAGGTTAGGGTTAGGGTACCCAGACAAGTAGAAGTAGGGTGGAGAGGGTACATTTTGCAGTTATCAGTAATTGCTTTCTTGAAGTTTTGAATGATATTCAAGGACAAGGTGGCAGTCAGGGTTGTCACATCATACAACTCTAGGGGCACTGTTCATTTTATTTTGTGCAGTTGATGCTCCCTGGAGTTCTACAACTCTGGGAGCCCTGGTCATCCAATTGTATGAAGCCCCTAACAGTGAAAAGAGCTAGTGTAAAGACCCTGAGGCAGGGACCTTGAGGTATTTTGGAACAGAAAGGTCAGTGTAGTGAGAGAGGAAGACAGTGGGGCAACATGAATTTGCAGAGTTTGAAGGCAATATAAAGAATGGGACATTCAATGAAGTTTTTTTTTTGACTGGTGAGGGAAACAAAGGGATGATGTGGCAAGAGCAGGAATGGGATTTTTAAGAAGCCTTTCCAGTGGTGTGAGACCACAGTACTAGTATAAGGGAAGGAGAACTGAGTTGAGTGATGATTCTGCTTCTCTAAAAAGGAAACAGCAACAAAATTGGCTCAAAGGAAATGCCATTAAAATATTTGAATCTGACTTCGATAGTAACTAAGGGGGAACCTCATTGCTTTTTAATATTATCTTATCATGCTTGCTGTTTAATGTCTCAGCCAGATTATCTCTTTGGAGGCAATGGGACTATTATTACCATTTAGCATTCATTGCTCAACTGAGACATGGTGTACCCATGTATAGCACACACAAAAAGTACAATCCTTGCCCTTGGAAGCTGATATACTAAAAAAATGTATTTTATTACTCAGTCATGACCTTCTGGGGTGTCTGGCTTCCCAGAGTACTGGAGGATAGTGGGTGGATCAGGGGCCCCTGGTTAGGTACCTCCCTTGGCTCTGGGGTCAGCAAGAAGCCCTCAAACTGCATACCTGTGTGCAGAGGGGATCCCACTTCCCCAATTAGACTGTGATCTTGCCTCTGTTGGCTCAGCCTGTCTTTTTTAATTTTAAAAAATTAAAGATTTTTAAAGATGTTGCTTGAAACTGAAGCCAAGGGAAGCTATCAGAGTTCCCATAGCATGCCACACTGGCTTGGGATCCCCCTGGGACTGAGCCTCTGGTTCTTTGTGGGGACTGAGAGTAGAGGGAAGAACTTACCCTGAGTCTCCACCCAAAGTTGACTGTGAGCTTCCACCACTCTTTAAGAAAGAGTCTGCTGCTCCTAGCATGGATTTTTCTTTTTTTAAAATTTTATTGTTCGTTGTTCAAAACATTACATAGTTCTTGACATATCATATTTCACACTTTGATTCAAGTGGGTTATGAACTCCCATTTTTACAGATTGCAGAATCACATCGGTTACACATCCACTGATTTACATATTGCCATACTAGTGTCTGTTGTATTCTGCTGCCTTTCCTATCCTCTACTATCCCCCCTCCCCTCCCCTCCCCTCCCCTCTTCTCTCTCTACCCCATCTACTGTAGTTCATTTCTCCCCCCCTTTTTTTCCCTTTCCCCTCACTTCCTCTTGTATGTAATTTTGTATAACCATGAGGGTCTCCTTCCATTTCCATGCAATTTCCCTTCTCTCTCCCTTTCCCTCCCACCTCTCATCCCTGTTTAATGTTAATCTTCTTCTCATGCTCTTCCTCCCTACTCTGTTCTTAATTACTCTCCTTATATCAAAGAAGACATTTGGCATTTGTTTTTTAGGGATTGGCTAGCTTCACTTAGCATAATCTGCTCTAATGCCATCCATTTCCCTGCAAATTCCATGGTTTTGTCATTTTTTAATGCAGAGTAATACTCCATTGTGTATAAATGCCACATTTTTTTTATCCATTCATCTATTAAAGGGCATCTAGGTTGGTTCCACAGTCTTGCTATTGTGAATTGTGCTGCTATGAACATCGTTGTACAATGTCCCTGTAGTATGCTCTTTTTAGGTCTTTAGGGAATAGACGGAGAAGGGGAATAGCTGGGTCAAATGGTGGTTCCATTCCCAGCTTTCCAAGAAATCTTTATACTGCTTTCCAAATTGGCCGCACCAATTTGCAGTACCACCAGCAATGTACAAGTGTACCCTTTTCCCCACGTCCTCGCCAGCACTTGTTGTTTGACTTCATAATGGCTGCCAATCTTACTGGAGTGAGATGGTATCTTAGGGTGGTTTTGATTTGCATTTCTCTGACTGCTAGAGATGGTGAGCATTTTTTCATGTACTTGTTGATTGATTGTATGTCCTCCTCTGAGAAGTGTCTGTTCAGGTCCTTGGCCCATTTGTTGATTGGGTTATTTGTTTTCTTATTGTTTAATTTTTTGAGTTCTTTGTATACACTGGATATTAGGGCTCTATCTGAAGTGTGAGGAGTAAAGATTTGTTCCCAGGATGTAGGCTCCCTATTTACCTCTTAGCATGGATTTTTCTTAAATTTGATGCTTTAGTCTGAGAAGTTCTTTGCTTACTGAAAGCCCAGGACAGAGTTAAGCAGCCAAAGTATTTCGAGCCAGGAGTTTGTTTGGCTGGATTCTCAGCTGAATCAGTCCTGAGAGCTACTGTTTTTAAACTTGAGGAATGCTGTGGGAATGTAGTCCTTGGCTTCCAGCAAGGGGTCTTAGGAAAGGGCTACTTGAGTGAGTCAAATGTATTTCATTAATCTGTTTGGACAGGGTTTAGCAGGAAAAAAGCATGTGAGATTCAGAGTTAAAACTCAAAGGTGACTGGCTGCTTCCATTGCAGCCTATTACACTCCCAGCTAGCAGTGTGATCGTAGTCTCCACTGGTGTGTTGTTCTTTCGCTTTTGTTTTTTGCAGTGCTTGTAAATGAACCCAGGACCCTGTTGTGCACTGCCCAAGCACTCTACCATTAAACTGTGTCCCCAGTCTTAAACCAATGTGTTCTTTTTTTCCTTTTTTTTTAAGATTATGCAATGATTTATATAATGGGAAGCTAACTTTTTTTTAGTGCTCTCAAAATATTACCATATAAACATCATTTCAAAATAACTTCACAAAGTTTACTACCCAGTACTGTACTTGTGTTGTCACCAAACATCATTTCCAAATGGTTGATGAAGTATTAGTAATTGTGAATTGTTCAAAGTGAAAGCATTGTCTTTACAAATATTTATTTAGAATTATTTGTTGAATTCCACTGTAATGACTATCGTTATGTGTGGTAGCAGTCAGGAAGAGTTTCAGGTTTGGTTTGAGGGCTTTGGGAGTGATCCCAGACCAGGAAATGGTGTAAAGCTGGCAGATTTCAGGCTGGAAGCACTGGGCCCATTGAGCCTCAGAGCCTAGAAGCTGCTGGCATCTGTAGAAGTTCTCAGGGGACGTGATGAGCAGGGACTTCTAGCAATCAGTAAGAGGAGAGGTGATTAGGCATGCATGCGTGAGCATGCTCGCCTGTACCAGATTCTGTGCCATCCCAGAAAGTTTCCCACTGCCCTGCGGGGTGAGTGTCTTCACCCCAGTTGTACAGATGAGGCATTTGGGGCACATGTAAGTTAACTTTCCCCAGGGTCAGCCAGAAGATGGTTAGAGGTGGGATTGGCATCGCCTCTGTCAATCTCCACAGCCTGTATTTGTGGCCATGTTGCTGGCTCTTCTCTAGCCTATTATTGGGCTCCTGGAGAGGTAGAGTTTTACGTAATTTCTACCATAAGTACACCCTGTGACCTCCAACAGGCCAAAGAAGGCCGAGACTGAGACTATCCAATGTCCATCTTCCTTATTGCCCTGCTTCCCTCTTACTGCTGGCAGGCTCACCATTTTGCCCCCACCACTTAGCCCTTACCCTTGGGCAGGCCTCTAGTCCTCCTCATGTCTTCTGCACCATTTTTATTTTTTTATTTCATTGCCTGCTTGATTGATTGATATTTTGCCCAGGCTGACCTCAAGCTTCTGGGCTCGAGTAATGCTGCCTCAGCTTCCCCAAAAGCTGGGGCATTAGGCATGTGCAACAGCTACACAAATATTTTGAATCATACTTTGTTAACTTTTGTGTCACAATTTTTCATGACCATTTGCTTTTGGTAAAATCTGCATGGTAGGAAATTTACTTTTTTCACCATTTTTAGTATATTGTTGAGTGGAATTAAATATAACTAACCTCATCACCATTCATTTTTGGAACTTTTATATCTTCCTAAACTGAAACTTTGTACCCATTAAATAATAATAACTTCCCATTGCCTGCTTTCCTCCATCCTGGGAACCACTGGCTATTTTCTGTCTCTTTGTATTTGACTACTCTTGAGTACCTTGCATAAGCAAATTATACAGTATTTGTCCTTTGTATCTGGTTTATTTCACTTAGCATGGTGTCTTCAGGGTTTACCCATGTTGTGTGTGCCAGAATATTCTTACTTTTTTAAAAGGCTGAATAATACTCTGTTGTTTTTATAATCCACTTATCTATTAATAGGTTCTTAGCTAAGTTGCTTTTAGCTTTTTTGCTGCTGTGAAACAGGTGTACCAAGCCTTGCTTGCAGTGCTTTGGGTGTACCTGCAGAAACCCAGAGGTAGAATTGCTAGATCACATGGTGATTTTTTTTGTTTAATTTTGTGAGGAACCCACCTCACTGTTTTCCACAGCAGCTGCATCCTTTTACAGTCCTACCCGTAATATGCAAGGGCTCTAATTTCATGACCATTTGAAAAGGAATTATTTACAATAGAGACTCTACACTAGGGTTCATATGTAAGCTTACCAGGTAGAGGCAGAGAGAGTTCTTCACCTCTCAAAGCTCACAGAGCAGTCCCTGCTTTCTTGCTAGCCCTGTTTTTTTTTTTTTTAATTGTAGATAGTCACAAAACTTTTATTTATTTGTTTGTTTATTTTTATGTGGTTCTGAGGATTGAACCCAGTACCTCACCCAGCTCTACCACTGATCTGCAATCCCAGCCCAAGCTCTGGTTTTTAATGACTGTAATGCCCTACCATACAACGTACCAGAATTTATATAATTCCCCTACTTTAGGACATTTAGAGTGTTTTTAAATTTTTTTTTACTCTTATAAATGCTGCTGAATATGTTTATGCCAAAGGCTTTTTCCAAATATGAGAGTATTCCCTTAGGATGAATTTTCAGAACTGGGAGCAACTACTATAAATAATAGCTAGCAATAGCTTGCACTTAAATTATACCTACTGTGTTCCATATACGGGGATCACAGGCACATATCATCTTTTGTGGCTTTTTAAAAAAATTTTTCTTAGTCATATATGGGCACAAAGCTTTTACTTTAAGTGATGCTGAAGATTGAACCCAGTGCCTCACTGTGCTAGGCAAGCGCTCTACCACTAAGCTACAACTCTAGCCCCTTTTGTGGCTCTTTCCTTAAGACTATTTTTAGAACCGTTTTAGGTGTTCAGCAAAATTAAGCAGAAGGTACAGAGTTGCCATATACCTTTCTCTTGTACTCACATGTACAAACAAGTACATTCTCTTCTGTTTTATCTTTGTCTCTGTTAAATACTATGAATTCATACTGATTCCTTCAGTTTCAAAACTATACCTGGGGGAGTTAATTCTAGCCTGCATTTTTGCTGTTGTTGTTGTTAACATATTTCTGATTGACATATATTTACTAATTTAAAAGAAAAACTTGTGAGACAGGATCTTGCTAAGTTGCTGAAGTGGCCTCAAACTTGCCACCCTCCTGCCTTGGCCTCCAAAGTCACTGGGATTATAGGCATAGGCCACTGTGACTGGCTATTTACCAATCTTTAATTTATCTGACAGAGAAACCCAACTCTCGTTATACACAATACATTTACACATAGAGTAGTTTCAGAATTAACCCATACTAGTGCAAAAGTAAGATACTAAACTATCTAGAGTTTAGTATTTGTTTACAGCTCTTTTTGTCTTTAGTCTGAAGATACAGGCTTTGGCAAAAAGCTACAAAAGTTATTTGAGTAACTCCCCGCCCACTTTATTTTCCATCTTTAGTATGGTCATATTATTTATTTAACCACAGTCAAATAAAATAAGCTAAATAATTTTTTTTTCAAATTGCATTTTAGCATTTTCCTCCGTCCTCATCGATTCTATTTTATTTGAGTATGTGAAAATGTTATCATGGATCCCAAAGTGAGAACTATACAAAAAGGTATATTCAGAAAAATGTCATATAATATCCTGCAGTCCTTTATTTTTATTTATTATATTTATTTTTTAGTTTTCGGCGGACACAACATCTCCGCTTGTATGTGGTGCTGAGGATCGAACCTGGGCCGCACGCATGCCAGGCGAGCGCGCTACTGCTTGAGCCACATCCCCAGCCCCCTGCAGTCCTTTATGTTGGGTTCCCATCTACTATATATAGGCAACCCATCTCAGTTTCCCATTTTTCCTTGCTGTGTAACTTTTTGCATAAATACACTCATATATGTGTAATTTTTCTTTTTTTTAAATATTTTATTCATTTATTTATTTTTAGTTATCGGCGGACACATCTTTGTTTGTATGTGGTGCTGAGGATCGAACCTGGGCCGCACGCATGCCAGGCGAGCGCGCTACCGCTTGAGCCACATCCCCAGCCCCTAATTTTTCTATCTTCCCTTCTTTCTTCCTCAAAAGCATACTGTAAAATTCTTTTGCTTTTTTACTTAACAGTGTCCACATCAGCTTATAGAGTTTTTCACTCTTTCTTACAACTGTATAGTAGTCTTTGAATCACATTGTCTTATATCACATTTTGGTGGTTTCCAGTATTTTACAATTACAAATTCTTAGAGGTGGTAAACATATAGTTTTGATAAGTATTGTTAAATTCCTCTCTATAAAGGTTGGGTACTAATTTGTTTCTTTACAAGAACATATGAGAATTCCTCTTTCTCTACAATCTCACCAACAGAATGTGAAACCGTACTTCTTAATTTTTGCCAATCTGATAGATGAGAACAATCTCATAGTTATCTCATAGTTATCTTAATATGCTTAATTTGCATTTCTGTTATTATGAATGAAGTAAAACATCTTGTCATGGACTTAAGAGACTTATAGAGTTATACATTTGCTTAACAGGAATACATTCTGAGAAATGCATCTTTAATCCATTTTGTTGTTGTGTGAACATCATACAGTGTATTTACACAACTCTACTGCACACTTAGTAGGCCTACTACATACCAAGGCCATATGATATAGCCTATTGCTCCTGGGCTATAAAACTATATGGGGTGTTATTGTACTGAATGCTGTAGGCAATTGTAACACAATTGTATTTGTGTATATAAACAGAATGTACAGTAAAATAACGGTATAAAAGATAACAAATAACATACCTGAATAGGGCACATGCAATGATTGGAGTTTACAGGACTGGAAGTTAATAAATAAATGGTAAGTGAATGTGAAGACCTAGGACATTATTTTCACTACTGTAGACTTTATAAACACTAAATACTTCGACTACACTGAACTTATGAAAATCTTTTTCTTTCTTCCATAAGAAATTTTAGTTTACTGTTACTTTTTTGCTTTATAAACTTTTTAATTTTTTTAAACATTGACTTTTACAACTACAGAAATATTTTCTCTCATTATATCCTTGTTCTGTAAACCTTTTTTTAAAATATTTTCTTAGTTGTCAATGGGCTGTATTTATTATATATATCATTTATTATATGCGATACTTAAAATCAAACATAGTGCCTCACACATGCTAGACAAGTGCTCTACCACTGAGCCACAATCCCAACCCCTGTAAACTTCTTTTAATGAAAAAATTTAAATGTTCAACTATTTTGTTGGAACTGGGTGTGTAGTTCAGTGTTTAGCATACATGAGACCCTGGGTTCAATCCCCAGCCCCAAAGAATAAAAAAAAAAATTTTTTTTTGCTAAAAATTAAGACATAACACATTAGCCTAGGCCTGCACAGGATTAGGATTATTATTCTTACTGTCTTTTATCTCCATATCTTTTACTACCATGTCCATCTGAGACCCTATTTTAAAATAAAAAAGGACTGGGGATGTAGCTCTGATAAAGCACCCCCTGAGTTCAGTCCCTAGTACCTTCCCCCAAAATTACCAAGTGCTGTACATAATTGTATATTTTATGCTTTTATATGATTGGCAGTGTTGCATCACCACAAATATATGAGTAAAGTATTGTTCTATGATGTTATAATAACTGAGTGTCTCTAGCCGATAGAAATTTTTCAGCTCCATTATATTCTTTTTTAAAAATTATATATGTATTTAGTTGTAGATGGACACAATACCTTTATATTGTTTGTTTATTTTTATGTGGTGCTGGGGATCAAACCCAGTGCCTCACGCATGCTAGACAAGCACTCTACCACTGAGCCACAACCCCAGCCCCTCAGCTCCATTATATTCTTATGAGACCATCATAAGATAATTATATATTTGGTCTACAGTGACTAAAACATTATTATGATGCATATATGTCTATGTCTACAGTTTGTGAGCTTTTTTCTGTAGACTAGGTTTTTGGGTTTTTTTCTAAATTAAAAATGTAATAAATTTATTGAGATACAATTCATATACTATACAGTTCATTCTTTTTGTTGTTGTTGTTGTTACTGGGGATTGAACTTAGGGACACTCAACCACTGAGTCACATCCCCAGCCCCATTTTGTATTTTATTTAGAGACAGGGTCTCACTGATTTGATCCTCCTGCGTCAGCCTCACAAGCCACTGGGATTACAGGCATGCACCCCCATACCCCGCCAGTTCATTCATTTAAAGTATACAGTTTAGTGGTTTTTAGTTATGTAATTAATCTCCCATACCATCCAATTTAAGACCTTTTTCAAGATGGGCCCAGTGGTGTACTCCTGTAGAAGGGTAAGGCAAGAGGATATCAAGTTCCGGGCTAGCCTTGACAACTTAATGAGACTCTGTCTCAAAGAAAAAAAATTAGAAAGGAGTGGGGAGTCAGGCAAGGTGGCGCACGCTTGTAATCCCAGTGGCTTAGGGAGGCTGAGCAGGAGAATTGTGAGTTCAAAGCCAGCCTCAGCAAAAGCGAGGAGCTAAGCAGCTCAGTGAGACCCTGTCTCTTAATAAAATACAAAAAAGATCCTGGGGATGTGGCTCAGTATTTGAGTGCCCCTGAGTTCAATCTTCAGTAACCCCCCTCACACACACAACAGGACTGGGGAATCTGTGTGGTGGTACACATCTATAATCCCAGCAACTTGGGAGGCTGAGACAGGAGGATCACAAGTTTGAGACCACCTCAGCAACCAAGTAAGGTCCTAAGTAACTTAGTGAGACCCTGTTTTGAAATAAAATATAAAAAAGACCTGGAGATATTGTACAGTGGTTAAGCACCCCGGGTTCAATCCCAGGTACCAAAAAGAAAACAAGGACTGGGAATGTCCTTTTATGGGGTGAGTAGTTGGTCATGAAACATATACAAAAAGTCCAGGAGACACCTAAGCCATTAAGCAACATATTCATGAAAGGTGGACTCTGCTGTGGATGAGAAATGACAAGGAGGCCTCACCGTCTTCTAGCTATTCTGCATCCCTTCATCCTGAGTCCACTGCTCACCACATAACCTGTGATTACGTCAATGGTAAATGTAGGTCAATGGTAAATGCCCCCAAATTTGACCCCTAGTACCCTCCTACACATTCTTTTCAGTACTCTTAAAAGAAACTCTGTGTCCATTAATAGTCACACCCCATTCACCCTCAGTCTCTCAGCCCAGGACAAGCACCATTCTATTTTCTCCTATAAATTTGCCTATTTTGGATGTTTAACAAATGTAAGTTACGTATTAAAAATCATAGTATTTGTCATATAATATCAATGGAATCATACAGTACAGGTGTTTTGTGACTTGCTTCCTTTCACCTAGTAAAATTGAAGTCACACAATGTTTACAGTGTAATTTCCTAACCGTGTAATCCTTGAAACAACTTTGTGAAGTAGTTATTGTTATTATCCCCATTTTATAGATGAAGAAACTGAGGCACAGAGATTAAATATCTTGCTCTGTGGCTTATGGAATATTACTGAAATATTTCCCTCAGTATTTCTCATCTTACTTAAATGAGGATCACAGTGGCTGAGCTGTATAAATGATAAAACATAGGAAAAGTGGTTGATTCAAAGGCCTCACATTTCAGTATTAAGTAAATTGTACTGGTTATTAATACATAGAGGTAGGTAAAGACCTGGTTCATTTGGCATGGTTGGCCTTGCCTTCTCTAGCATTTAGGTGTACCTGAACTGTTTGGTTTTTTTTAATACCTTGAAATTCACCCCCTTAAAGTGTACGTATGATTCAGTTGTTTTTAATATATTCACTAGGTTGTAAATTGTTAAATTTTAGAACATTTCCATCATACCCCAAAGAAATTCTGTACCCTTTAGCAAAATCACTCCCCATTCCCTCTTCATCCCAGCCCCTCCTGGCAACCACTGATCTATTTTTTGTCTCTATAAATTTGTTCATTGTGGACGCTTCCTGTAAATGGAATCACATAAGTGATCTTTTGTGTCTGGCTTCTTTCACTTAGCATAATATTTTCAGGGTTTATCTATCTATGTTGTAGTAAGTATGTATACACCATTCTTTTTTTTTTTTTTTTTTTTTTTTGAGAGAGAGAGAGAGAGAGAGAGAGAATCTTTTTTTTGTAGATGGACACAACACAATGCCTGTATTTTTTTGTGGTGCTGAGAATCGAACCCAGGTCCCGCCCGTACTAGGCGAACGCTCTACCGCTGAGCCACAATCCCAGTCCATACACCATTCATTTTTATTGCCAAATAATGTTTTATGTGTATCATTGTACAGATATTCCATATTTTGTTTATTCTGCAACTGATGGGTTATTTCCACTTTTTAGCTATTATGGATAAGGCTACTATGAACATTGGTGCACAGGTTTTTGTGTGAGCACGTTTTCAGTTCTTTTGGGTATCTTCTTAAAAGTGGAACTCTGTGTCATATGGTAAACTGTTTTAACCCTTTCAGGAACTGCCGAACTGTTTTCCTGAGTAACTTCACCATTTAACATCCTCCATTAGCAGTGCACGAATGTTCTGATTTCTCCTCATTCCTGTCAACACTTGTTATTGTCTGTCTTATTTTAGCCCTCCTGGAGGCTATGGAATGTTATCTCACTGAGATGTGTTTTTGTTGTTGTTGTTTTATTTTATTTTTGTAGTATTGGGAATTGAAACCAGAGCATGCTAGGCAAGCACTCTACCACTGAGCTTCATCCCCAGCCCTTTTGATTTTATTTCAAGACAGGGTCTTCTAAGATGTCCAGGCTGGCCTTAAAGTTCTGATCCTCCTGTGTAGCTGGGTAATGCCACCATGCATGGCTCACTGAGGTTTTGATTCGCATTTCCCTAATGACTAGTGATGTCAAGCATTAGATGCTAGCTTTCAGATTGGCTCTTTCTGTGTCCTGAGCTGTGTAATTCCTCTAGAGAGTCTTACCTAGGTTTCTGTTTGCCTCCTGCCTGAAGTCATTTTGACCTCTTAGATTAATTGATACCTCCTTAGTTGAGATGATTTAGGAGAGACCTTTGGGTAAGCTCTGATGGTTAGGCATCTGTGTGTGTAGGATTCAAGGCATGTGTTCAATTGGCAGGTTTGATGTTACCATGAGGCTGATATAGCCATTGTGTTGGCTTGCCAGCTGCTGTCCAGCTTCTCCCTGGGATACTCCAGTGAGTGGGATTAGGGATTCTTGAGCTGAAACAGTCTTGAGGGTCCATCTCATTCATCCTTCTGCAATAAGACAGAACCCTCACCCTCACCCTGACCCTACCAGACTGGGGAGAATCTTTTACTCACTTCTTTAAAAATCCCTACAGGAAGAAATTTTTATTGACCCCCATTTATACTAGCCAGTATTTTAGCAGCCTTCTATGTTGGAAAAATTCTTTGCACTGACCCAGATCCCACCTTCTACAGCACATGCCAATTTCCTTTCATGCCTTCCTCTCTCAGAAGACATGAGAGACAGCTGCTCCCTTGGAGGGGATTCATTCACTGGTCAGACAAAACCACTTTGGCAGGAGAAGCCCTCATGTGAGGAAATGCAGACCAAGCCAGGCCCCTCCAGGAGACTTTAAATACTGAATGACCTTGTCACTTGACTATTGCCTGAGCAGCCTGCTTTGAAAAAGAGACTTTCTGACAGGCCCAGGTTATGAGTTTATCCTGAAACTCGTGTTTCAGAGTGTAGAGGCTGTGTCCAGTCAGCCTATTGGGTGGTAATCAAATGCAGGTGGAGACCATCTGGCCAGGCCTGGCCCTCTCTATAGCCAAATGAGGACTGGCCTTCCCACCACAGAGCTGGCCCAGAAAGCACCCTGTGTGGAGACAGATGGTGTACACATGCGTGTGCGCAGATGCACATCCATATGTGTGTGCACACAGCCCTCCTTAGTAAAGTGATTCTATGTGGACATGGATCTCAGTGTTCTTCCCATTGTGCAGCCAAGATGAACATGTTCCTTTTAGTTTGTTTTTCAAGTTTTTGTGGTTAGAAATCATGTATTTTCCTTGGACCAAGATGAAAGCCTTGGAATAATGGTCTAATACATTTTACAAAGCTGCCTCTAATTGGTGACTGCTTAAAAAATCTTCTCTTTGCCCTAGTGACCTATCTCCTTTTACAGAATTTCAGAGTCAGTCTTGGATTACCTATGTGTTTTCACCTCTTCAAAATTGCAGTCCCGGGGAGGCAGCTTTTGCAACCTGTTTGCCTAGCTGTTTTCTCAGCTCCCCTTCATTGAATTGACCCCCAACAGGATGATTCAGCAAGGAAATAAAATAGCTTAAGTAGTGTCACTTTTAAGCATCTTTCCTAGCCGATCTCCAAAATTCTACATGTGTACTCTCCAAATGGAGTCTGCTTCCCACATAGCTAAATAATTGGAGAAAATGCAGACTATTGATACTTCCTTAAAATATAGTTGGGCTTAACCATGTAAGAATTTATTTTCAATCCAAAAGAAATTGAATTTAGCTTCTCAGAGGTGACTTTTCCCCATGGTGCTAGAGAGCCAAGTTCGTCCAAGCACCCAAAGCCAAGGCTAGGACTAATCAGCTTCAGACATTGGACTCTGTTTGTTTCTCTCCAGTCTTTCTCCCTGGCCTCTTGGGGTTGTTGATGAAGAAAAAATGCTACAAGGAATTCCAGGGTTGGGCATTGACTGTATCATCAGCCCTTGAGAATATTCCCTTTGATCGCCTGTTCCAGAAGCTTGGCTAGCAAGATATTGGCTGTCATCTTAGTTTATGGTTTGTATTTGTATGCTGGGGAGTTTACATGTGTATAGTCATTGTAGCTCGAGTTTGTACAAGATATAATTACTGAAAATTATATCATGTACATATTATAATTGTTAACCCTTCCTGTGCTGGCAAGCCTCAGAGCTCTCAAGAACTCCTGCCTGTATGCCTCCCTCACCTGAGGAGGTATGGCATCAACTAACCAGGCTCTACTCTTTAACCCACATCATTGCTCTCTCTGGCAGCAGTCTATTTCAGGGACTTCCCTGAGACTCAGAACTCCTGAGCATTTCCTAGCAGACAGAAGGCCAGCATTCTGATCTTGTCTTATCGCCACAGGAAGGGATCATGGTTACAGAACCAGTATTCCTCATCATTCAGGGTCACCTAGAGATGGGAAGGGAGGCAAACTGTAATGTTTCAGGTTCCAATGATTCAAGAGTGCTTGTGGTTTCCAGAGGAGCAGTGTTGACTGATGCAGGCACTTGGGGTGCTAGGTTTCAGGAAGAAGAGGGCCGCCCCATGTTTGGAATCTACTTGGGGACCAATCTACAGTGTTGACTTTGGAGGCCAGCCAGTGCAGCCAAGGATGAACCCTATGGGGTAGAATGAACCTAGGGTCTTATCCTCACAGAGCACACAGCCTTTCACAGGACGTATATCCTTAGCAAACTAAGTGTGGGTGCTCATTAGCAGCTTGAAGGAGTAAGGAGCATGATGAGGAAGCTTTTCAGTAACGATGCCTCAGTAATACAAAAAGGATTGTTCTAGAGCCACAAAATCTGGAACTCATAATTCACAGTGCCAGCAGGGAAGGAAGTTTGGCTAGGCTCAGGTCTTATACATGTGTCCACAGCTAGCAGGAGGGTAAGGCAAGAATTCTGGTTCCTTAAAGCTTTTTGAGGTCCCGAGGTCCTTCTTCCCCCAGGGCTCATACCCTGGAAAATTCCCCTGAATAAAAGGTTTGTATGCTGAGGCTACCAAACAAAGCAGGGAGCTTTGGTTAGACTTTCAAACAATGTTTTTCCTAAGGTAGTTGAACTTAAAACATTTGCTTTTTATTCTTTTCAGATTTACTGGAACAGATGGACCTAGTGGTTTTGGCTTTGAGTTAACATTTCGCCTAAAGAGAGAAACTGGGGAGTCTGCCCCACCAACATGGCCAGCAGAGCTAATGCAGGGCCTGGCCCGATACGTGTTCCAGTCAGGTAAGAGTCTAGGGGATGGTCGGGGTGCTGGTCCTGCCTTGAGCCCAGTCAGCTTTGGGAACTTACAGGCATATTTTGATGTCTGTGGAGTCCTTTCCTGGGTAAAAAGCTACCTGGGCCATGGCAGAGAGTGTTATATCCCTAAGCCCTCCTGCCACTGTCCTTACCACCCTGCCCTTGTTGCAGTCTGCCATAATTAGCCTGGTTCCTGCTCCCTGCTCCCAGTCGTCTAGCTGTCTCTGTTTCTGGAATTACAAGGATCATGCTAATCTTGGCTCAGGCTCAGTTAATAGTAGGAAATGGGACAGAGGGAGAAAGAGAAGGGCCAGGAGCTTTCTCCCTCACAGGGTGAAGGGGAAGCTAGAATCAGGGAAGGCCTAAATGGTCAAATATTTTTTAATTCAGATATTTCACAGGCCCTCCAGAGGAGGGCTGAAGACTGCTGATATGCACCCTGAAGTGGGTACCTTGTACTGAAGGTCTTAGTCTTACTTGGCTCAGACTGCCTCTATCCTCCCCTGGGGTGAAAGGTTGGAGTGAAATGTCCTGGAGGCTTCCTATCATCTGATGTTTCTGTATGGGTGATGAATTGCTCTGGAGTGCTTCCCCCATGACCTCAGGTGTTTTTCTTTTTCTTTCACTCTTTTATTTTGGGTTGGGAGGGTGGTGGAATTGAACCCAGGGGCACTTAAGCATTGAGCTGCGTCCCCAGTCCCTTTTTATATTTTATTTAGAGACAGGGTCTTGCTGAGTTGCTTAGTGCCTCAGTAAGTTGCTCAGGCTGGCTTTGAACTTGCGATCCTCCTGCCTCAGTCTCCAGAGCCACTGGGATTATAGGCGAGTGCCACCTCGCCTGGCTATGACTTCAGCTTTTGTTTCTTTGTTTTGGTAAGCAGCCTTCAACACAAGGGGAGTGGATTGTAAATGTGACAGTTTAATGCACTGTGATCTTTGATTGGATCCTGAATTAGGAAAAAAAAGTCATTTGGACAATTGGAAAAATATGAATGTAGACTATATGAAGTAACAATATTATATAGTATATTAATACTATTATCTATTAATATATTGGAAAATAGTATTATAGTTCTGTGAACTTACTTGGATGTGATTGTGTCATTATGGTAACATAGGATAATGTTCTTCTTGGGAGATAAAGGTGGATTTATGGATAAAATGGCATGCTGTGTGCAACTTAATTGTCAAATGATTCATCAAAATAAATAAATAAGATGTGTGTGGGAAGAGAAGAGAAAGCAAATGGGGTAAAATGTTAACAGCTGGTGAGACTAGGTGGCGAGTAATTGAGTATTCATTGTATTGTACTAACACTTCTACGGGATTGGAAATTTTCATGGTAAAATTGTGGCTGTGGGCTGCGGTCGTAGTTCAGTGATAGAGCATTTGCCTTGCAAGTACAAAGCCCTGAGTTCAATCCCCAGTACTGCCAAAAACAAAAACTGAACACACAAAAGTTGTGACTGTTTCTTGTTGTGACTGTGTGTTGACTAGTGTGCACTCTGAGTCCCTTCTGCATCAATAATTCATCTTAAAGCATTCTAATGTGACCACTGTAGGTTGCAGCAGATCATGTTAGGCCCCTTCAGGGCAGGCTGACTACACTCCTAAAAGTACATTACTTCTGTTTTTCAGATTTCCTGTGATCTGATTGTACCATTTAGAAAAATAGATGAATCTACTTTAAATTATTTTTGGAACATGGCATGGAATAATAGTAAATTATTTAGATACTAGCAAAATGAAATAGAAAAGTAAAAGATAACTGACTTTAAGGTGGGAGTCCATGGCTAAGGACCTAAATGTTGATGAGGAAAAGAGCTAATGTTTACTAGAGTATCCTGTACAACTTCACAGCCAAGCATGACCATCAGTGCTTCCTTAATATGCAGACCAAGTTCTGTGAGTTAGGTACTATTACACCAATTTTACAGTTGCAGAGATAAGTAGCACATTTAAGATCACACATCTAGCTGGGCGTGATGTCACACACCTGTAATCCCAGTAGCTTGGGAGGCTGAAGCAGGAGGATCGCAAGTTCAAAGCCAGCAATTTAGCGTGTCTATAAGCAACCTGGTGAAACCCTGTCTCAAAATCAAAAATAAAAAGGGATGGGGATGTGCCTCAGTGATTTAGCGCCCCTGGGTTCAATCCCTGGGGCAATGGCAGAATTTGAATCCAGTTAGTGTACTTTTAGTGAAACCTATTTTACCATGATGGTATATTGCCAATGTCTCAGCTGATATCTGGTTAACTGCATATCTCAGGCCGCACAATAAGAGATTTGAGAATTGTTCACATGAATAATTGCTACTAAATCACATGGTCTGTGTGTTCCATGATGCCTTACTTAGTGACATGCTGCTAATGCTTAATATAATGACATTCTAGAACATTCGGAGGATATAGGAAGACAAAAAACATTTATAATAGTTCCAAAATCCATCTTTTCATCTTTTACCTTTTTTGAGTATGTGTGATATTGGGCATTGAACCCAACACCTTACACAGGCTAGGCAAGCATTCCACCACTGAGCTACATTTCCAGATCATTTTATTTTATTTTGGACATGGTCTTGCAAGTTGCCTTGGCTGGACTCAGACTTCTAATAATCCTCCTACCTCAGCCTCTCAGGTAGCTGGAATTACAGGCATGTACCGTATCATCTTTTAGCTTTTTTTTTTTTTTTTTTTGGTACCAGGGATTGAACCCAGGCCAGGGCCATTTAACTACTGAGCCACGTTCTAGCCCTATTTTATATTTTATTTAGAGGCAGGGTCTTGCTGAGTTGCTAGGGCTGGCTTTGAACTTGAGATCCTCCTGCTTTAGCCTCCCAAGCCCCTGGGAGTACAGGCATTACCACCATACCCAGCATCTTTTAGCTTTTTATTCATGAAAATATGTGTATAAACAGAACACATGTAACTGTGCACTTTGATTTTTCACAGACTTAATAATACCCAAATCAAGAAATAGATGAATTCTTCAGAAACCTCCTTTGTGTGACTATCCTTTCTCTAGCCTAACTTCCAACAGCATCGTCCTTTTTTAAATTTTTAAATATTTTTAGTGTATTATAGTTATGCATAATAGCAGAGTTCATTTTGATATATTCATAAATGCATATAGCATAGTTTTCCCCAATTCAATCCCCAGTGCCAGCCACCTCTCATCCCTCCTCCTGATCCCCTTCCTCAACTCTAGTGGTCTTCCATCTATTTATTGAATCCCTGATTGAACCCAGGGATTTAACCACTGAGCCACATCTGCATTCCTTATTTATATTTCTTTTAGAGACAGGGTTTTGCTGAGTTGCTTAGTGCCTCACTAAGTTGCTGAGGCTGGCTTTGAATTTGTGACTTCCTACCTCAGCTTCCCAAGTCACTTATTTTTTAATTGATGCATTATAGTTATATATAAAGGAATTTTCTTCCTTCCTTCCTTCCTTTTCTTTCTTTCTTTCTCTCTCTCTCTCTCTTTCTTTTTTTTATTGTACTGGGGATTGCACCCAGGGCCTTGCATGTGCTAGGCAAGCACTCTACCCCTGAACTATATCCCCAAACCCTTTTCTTTATTTTTTATCCTATTTCATTGCATTGTGTAGGTCCTCAGCACCACTTGCTTGAACTTGTTGCTAATTACCTAAGTAGGCCCCATCTGTACTCCTCTTCCATGTGAGATTCTCCCTTCTGCACATGCTTGCCATATCAAGGGGCAGCTTAGGAAGGTGATTTAAGAGTATAGCCCCTTAATTAAAAAAAGAAAAAAAAAAAAAAAGGTGAGTATAACCCCTGGACCAAGACTGCCTGCCTTCACCTTAGCTCTGCCAGTTAAAGCCTCCTGACCTTGGCAGTTAAAGCCTCCTGACCTTGGACATCATTTAAGTTCCATTTACTCATTTATAAAGCCCAGATAATAATAGTAACTGCACATGGAAGTCATTAAGAGGATGAAATGACTCACTTAGAACAGTGCCTGATTAACAGTATTATATAAGTATTACCTGCAATTATTATTATTCAGTCTTTAAAACATATATGAATCAAGGAGGATAGCTTTTTTTTTTTTTTTTGACAGTGATAGTAAAGACCGTATTAAACAGCAAAACCCTTATTAGGATGTGCCTTTTTGTCCCTGAATCAGATACCTGCTTTAATTGATATGGTGCTATTATTTTGCTCCTATACAGAAAACTAGTAATAGTGATACAAATAAAATGACTTGTTTATTTTTTCTTTTTAAGAGAGAGAGAATTTTTTCAAAAATATTTATTTCTTAATTTTTGGTGGACACAACATCTTTATTTTATTTTTACGGGGTGCTGAGGATCGAACCCAGCACCTCACACATGCCAGGTGAGTGCACTACCGCTTGAGCCACATCCCCAGCCTCGACTTGTTTTATTTAGCACAAACCATCAAATAAATTTCAGTTCAGATGTGGCTCCTTGATTTTATGTAGTTGGTTTATATAGTTGCCTCAGAAGTCTTAGGCAGTCTTTGACATTCTATATGCAGTGGAGTCCTTGTAGTTTGATGGGACCTTAATGTAAATTTTTTAATAAGGTGAAGAATCTTTTGATAGCATGAATAATTGCTCCTTATTGCACATGGGTTTAGGCTTATCAGGTTTTCTCAGAGCAGAGCATGCTCTACTAATACTGAAGAGAACCTGCCTGTGACTTGGAGGCATTACTCACCCCTGCCTGGTTACACTCTACAAGGATACATATATTGTACAAAACATGTATTTTGTGCTTGATGTGTACACAGATATACCTACATGTGTAAATGGCACCCTCAATCTGTCTGATGTCTTTATGTTGCTTGTGCCATCCACCCTAAACCCTGTAACTTTATGTGGAGCTCTCCATCCACCCATCCACCTGCATGTGAGGACATGCTGTGCAGTATAATTAAGTCAGTGGAATATTGAGACCTGCTTTTCCAGATCCAAAACTCATCCACAGTTTTGCCATCTGGGCTTGGAAATAGCATTAAGGCTGAGGCAGGCCAAGGAAAGAAGAATGATGAGACCTTGGCGGGTATGGAGTGGAGTGGTGATACCCATGCCCATCTATGGGGCCATGTGAGGCAACCTCTGAAGCTTGCTCTGAAGAATGATTCGAGAAGTCCTATAACAGTCCTGACCTACTGGAGGCCAGTTACCCTTTGGCAGGTTTACTGAGAGGAGGGAAGCTAAGCTGGAAAGAAAATGAAGTAGAAATGAGAAAAACCCACGAAAGAAGATTATCCAGAGGTGGTGAAGACTTTCAGATGTGGGGATAGGCTATATTATTTTAATTTGGTACTTCTAATTATAAGAAAATGACAGAAACCCAATTTAAACTATGCTAAATAATAACAGACTTTATTGGCTCAGGTATCTGGGACATTCAGAGGTTCAGGTATGGCTTGATCTGTTTCTTCAGTGCCTGCAGGCCTCTCTATGTTGGTCTTGTACTGCAGACTGGCTCTCTCTTGTGCCAGGACAGATGAATACCAGCATTTCTAGTTTAAGGTTCTCTCCATTTGTAGCCCTGCAGGCCAAAGACCATTTTCTTCCAACTCTCCTATATCAGTCCCAGGGAAGGACTTACATTAGTTCGATCTGGGTCATTTGACCACCTTTATTGAAGGCAGTGATCCATTGGAACATCAGGACTTATATTTAAAGTCCTCCCTTCCTCATTTCCAACTATATGGAGTAGGAGGGAAGTCCCCTAAGGCAATGGGTAACTACTGGTAGAAAAAGAATATGTGTGCCTTTTGGTAGCAAAATCATTTGCTCCACAGGGTTATAGGAACATCTCTTACCTCACCAATGGTGGTGTGCAGTCACATTTGGAAGCTAGATCTTTAGAGAAGGTGTAGATAAAACGGATACCTTTGTTTTTGTTCTATCTTCTTGTGTCTATTGGAGTGGTTTTGACTACAAGTAATAGGACATCCTGACTGAATGACTTAGCATAACAATATGGGAAATTTTTTTTTGAGTTGTTGATGGACCTTTATTTTAATTATTTATTTATATGTGGTACTGAGAATTGAACCCAGTGCCTCACATATGCAAGGCAAGCCCTCTACCATTGAGCCACAACCCCAGCCCACAATTAGGGAACTTATCATGTATAACAAATCATCTGAAAAAGGACATTGCAGTGCTGATGTCATCTCTTCAATTATATGGTCAGGTATCTAGTTCTTTTTGACTTTATACTGTGCCTTCCTTAGCACTTTGACTTGTCTTTTTAAATTGGTTCTCTCATATTCAAATGATGGATGTCGTGTTTCCTGGCATCCTGGAATCATATTTGACAGAGTCTATAAGCAATAAGCTCTCTCATGTCTATCTTGTGACACTCAAATGAAAGCTCAATCAAAACATGCTGTAACTTCTCTGACTGATATCCCCTTGCATCCCAATTGCCAGAATTATATCAAGAAAACAGATCAAGCCCTTTTGGCTAGAAATAGGCCTAGTTCCTCAAAGGGGACAGCCAGAAAAATACACAAATACAAAACAGAGTTCCGTTAGTCAGGAGGGTGCTATGGTTTGGATATGATTTGTCCCCCGCAAAGGTGCACATGTGAAGCTTGGTCCCTAGTATAGTAGTTTGGGTTGGTAACTTCGGTGTTGTGTGGCAGGACTTCTAGCTCTTGAGGTACTACTAAATGAGCTCTTGCAAGAGCACACTGTTGTAAAGTGAGGTCAACCCCACACCTTGGCTTCCTTGTGCCTTGGCCCTGAGGCCAGTTCCCTTTCTGCTTCTCCACCAGGAGCCCCTCAGTAGGATGTTGGCACTGTGTTGTTTAGATCCTCCAGCTATCAGAATCATGAGCCAAATAAACCTCCTTACTTTGTAGGTTTCCTATCCTTAGATATTTTGCTATAGCAACACAAACAGATCAAAGCAGAGGGAAATAGCCATCAGATGAGCAAAACAATATCTACCACTCCCACCTAAAAAGTCTTAGCCCTGCCTGGGATCAGAGGAACCTTGCATGTTGGTCAGGACACTGGCCAGTACAAAAGTATCATGTGGGCCAGGTACAGTGGCGCACACCTGTAATCCCAGCAGCTCAGGAGGCTGAGACAGGAGGATCACTGAGTTCAAAGCCAGCCTCAGCAACTGCGAGGTGCTAAGCAAATCAGTGAGATCCTCTCTCTTAATAAAATACAAAATGGGGGGTGCTGGGGTTGTGGCTCAGTGGTAGAGCGCTTGCCTCACATGTGTGAGACCCTGGGTTCTATCCTCAGCACCACATACAAAAATTAACAAGTGAAATAAAGGTATTGTGTCCAACTACAACTAAAAAAGAAAAATTTAAAAAAAAATACAAAATGGGGCTGGGGATATGGCTCAGTGGTCGAGTGCTCCTGAGTTCAATCCCTGGTACCAAAAAAAAAAACCAAAAACAAATAACATATGGAAAGAGAATGTTTCAGTCCAGAGGAAAGGGTATCTGTCATTTCACTTGCTCCATCAGATTTAGAGCCAAATCCAGCTTCTGGCATGAATCATTTGGAAAGTTCTATAGGAAACACATCAATAACTTTACCATTAGACACTTCAACCACTGTCTTTCCTGCTTTGCAGCTAGTTCCTCTTACTTCCTCCCTATTCCCTTTTAATTTTTTTTAATTTTATTTTTTAGTTGTACACAATACCTTTGTTTTATTTATTTTTTATGTGGTGAACCCAGGGTCTCGCACATGCTAGGCGAGCGTTCTACCGCTGAGCCACAACCCCAGCCCTCCCTTTTAATTTTTTTTTTAATATTTTTAGTTGTAGATGGACACAATGCCTTTTTTTTTATTTATATGTGGTGCTGAGAATTGAACCCATTGCCTCACACATGCTAGGCAAATGCTCTACAACCTAGTACCTCCTTTTTAATTTTTTTTTTTTTAAAGAAAGAGTGAGAGAGAGAGAGAGAGAGAATTTTTTAATATTTATTTTTTAGTACTTGGCGGACACAACATCTTTGTTTGTATGTGGTGCTGAGGATCGAACCCGGGCCGCACGCATGCCAGGCGAGCACGCTACCACTTGAGCCACATCCCCAGCCCCCTTTTTAATTTTTTGATCAGCTTATTTTTCTTCTCAGATTGTCAGTGACTACTGCCTTGTCGCGGACCCTCTGGGTTTTGTTAGAAAGAAACCATCCCCCAACTCAGCAGGGCTTGATTTTTTGAACTATGCTTTAGAGTGCTTTAAAATTCTGCTGGAGAGGCAGTTTGTTTTCTGTTGTGCCATTGGTGAGCCTTTAACCACAAATTCCAAGGCAATTTCACTTGAGTTTTTAAGAGAAATATGGCTCCCTAACCTTGTTTCTGACACTGTGGAAATTCAAGTGCCTTCACTTGCTGCTGTTTAATGGCAACCTCATGACATGTGCTGAGTCAACTCAGTTTGTGATTTAGGTCCAATCAAGGAGGTGGTGGCCCCACATGAGCAGGAACATCTCTGACTCATGGCTGATTGAACTGTGGTATTGACAGACTATCATTAGGGATGTTTTTTCTTAACCTTTCTTCCCCCTGCTTATAAAAGAAATATTTGTTCTTTATAAAAACAGAAATATATGACACTGAAAGTAAAAATCCTTCATAATTTATTCCCCCAATGAGAAAACTTTGGTATTCCTGGTTTCAGATTTTTTTAATGCATATATCTAGATGGAATTATTCTTTTTTTTTTTTTTTTTTTTTTTTTTTTTAATGGTACTAAGGATTGAACCCAGGGTGCTCTGTCACTGAGCTATCCCCCACCCCTTTTAAAAAATTTTTACTTTTAAAAATGGTTCTTACTAAGTTGCCCAGACTGGTCTTGTTCTTGTAATCCTGCTTCCCCAGTCTCCTGAGTGACTGGATTGTTTTTTTAATTTGATGTCTTTTGGACATCTTTCTATGTTCATATGTTCTTTTTAACTGTATGCTTTTTTTTTTAATTGCTTAGATATACTATTACTTTTTTTAACCACTCTCCTATTGTTGGACATTTGGGTTATCTCCATTTTTTCCTTCTATAGTCCTATAGTCAGCATCCTTGTATATATTACATATGGGGGGAGGGGAATGCATTTTTATCTATTATAAATATATATACCCCCTACCCACCCACAGACACACACCACCGAGCTACATCCCCAGTCCTTTTTTATTTTTAAATTTGAGACAGGGTCTTGCTGATTTGCTGAGGCTAACCTCAAATTTACAATCCTCCTGCCTCAGCCTCCCAAGATGCTGGGATTACAGGCATCCAGCCAAAAGATTTTTTTAAAAAATATTTAATTTTTTAGTTATAGTTGGACACAATACCTTTATTTTATTTATTTATCTTTATGTGGTGCTGAGGATCAAACCCAGGGCCTCGCATGTGCTAGGCAAGTGCTCTACCATGAGCCACAGCCCGAGCCCCAAGATATTTTTTTAAGTGAAGACAAGTTAAATGAATGAATATATTGTTATAGTAATATTGTCATGGTCATCCAGTGGATGTTATAATTGTTTTCAATAAATAATAATATTCAACAAATAATAATGATATATGTAAGTATTTTTGTAGCAACAAATTCCTGAGTCCTAGATAATTGATCCCCTTTCTTAGGTTACTTGGCCTGAAAGAAATAGGTTATTACATGCTAAACAGCACAAGCAAGAGCAAGTTCTTATCCTATGTATCATACAGGTTAGATTTAGCACAGGAACCTACCAAGAATTCTTTATCTGGGACTGGGATGGGTAGCTCTGTGGTAAAGTGCTTGCCTTGAGTTGTGTGAAGCCCTGGGTTTGATCCCCAGTTCCAAAAAAGAAAAGGCGGGGGTGAAGCCCACCTCTAACCATAGAGTGCTTTGTTGCAGTAGTAGAAATTGAACCCAGAGGTGCTACCACTGAACTATACCCTCAGCCCTTTTTATTTATTTATTTATTTTTTTTTTTTTTTCACTTTGAGACGGGTTCTAACTAAGTTGTCCAGGCTGGCCTCAAACTTGCAATTCTTTTGCCTCAATTTCCTAGCCCCCTCCCCTTTTTTAACTGACATAAGTGTATTTTTAAAAATTTTTTACATATTTTTCATTGGTACATTATAGTTATACATTATGTTGGGATTCATTGTTATTAAATATACTTTTAAAAGTTTAATTGTGCTGGACGTGGTGGCACATCCCTGCAAATTCCAGTGGCTTCGGAGGCTGAGGCAGGAGGATCAAAAGTTCAAGGCCAGCCTCAGCAATTTAGTGAGGCCCTAAGCAAATTAGTGGAACCCTGTCTCAAAAAAATGGGCTGCAGGGGCTGAGGTTGTGGCTCAGCGGTAGAGCGCTCACCTAGCACATGCAAGACACTGAGTTCAAGCCTTAGCACCACATAAAAACAAATATATATATATATATATATATATATACACACACACACACACACACACACACACACACACACACATATACATACATACATATATATGTGTATGTGTGTGTGTGTGTGTATATATATATATATATTTTAAAAGGGTGGGGTGCTGTGGATGTAGATCAGTGGTAAAGTACCTCTAGGTTCAATCCACAATGCCCTTAAAAATAAATAAATAAATAAAAGAGTGCTTTATCTTTGAAATGGGAAGTGGTGAGGGATACTTTTCCAAATAATCAACAGGTCAGGTTGTTTGTTTGTTTGTTTGTTTGTTTTGTGTGTGTGTATGGAAACTCAAACTTGTTTTTCTGTAATTAAAAGAAAATAGTGCTGGGAGTGTAGCTCAGTGGTAGAGCACTATCTGATACAGCACTTTTCAGATATGGAAAAAGGGCTTAGAGGTGATGGGT
Organism: Callospermophilus lateralis; assembly: GCF_048772815.1. Lineage (NCBI taxonomy): Eukaryota > Metazoa > Chordata > Mammalia > Rodentia > Sciuridae > Callospermophilus > Callospermophilus lateralis. Next base: position 69,182,947 of record NC_135319.1, read on the forward strand.
CTGAGAATTCCCTATGGCTAGAGAAGTTGGGAGAAAGAAATTGTTTTTCTTTCTTTCTTTCTTTTTTTCTTTTTCTATTTCCTGTGGGCCTAGGGATGGAACCCAGGCCTCACACATGCTAGACAAGTGCTCTACCACCACTCAGCTATACCCCCAGCCCTTGTTTGTACTAATTTTTTTTAAGTGCATGCTGTATACAGGGGCTGTACAGATGCTGGAGAAGCCATATGGAATAGAGAGGATACCTGCCCTAAAGTATTGGGTACACACTGAAAAAAAAGGAAAATGAATACTAGATTCCATAAAATTGCTGAGGGGAAAGATCAAGGTGCTCCAGAGGAATTAAAATGGTGGATGTTGGCATTAGAGCAGATTATGCTAAGTGAAGCTAGCCAATCCCTTAAAAACAAATGCCAAATGTCTTCTTTGATATAAGGAGAGTAACTAAGAACAGAGTAGGGAGGAAGAGCATGAGAAGAAGATTAACATTAAACAGGGATGAGAGGTGGGAGGGAAAGGGAGAGAGAAGGGAAATTGCATGGAAATGGAAGGAGACCCTCAGGGGTATACAAAATTACATACAAGAGGAAGTGAGGGGAAAGGGAAAAAAAATACAAGGGGGAGAAATGAATTACAGTAGAGGGGGTAGAGAGAGAAGGCGGGGGGAGGGGGGATAGTAGAGGATAGGAAAGGCAGCAGAATACAACAGACACTAGTATGGCAATATGTAAATCAATGGATGTGTAACCGATGTAATTCTGCAATCTGTATACAGGGTAAAAATGGGAGTTCATAACCCACTTGAATCAAAGTGTGAAATATGATATATCAAGAACTATGTAATGTTTTGAACAACCAACAATAAAAATTAAAAAAAAAATGGTGGATGTATTTTACATTGTGGGGTTAACAAAAGAACTGCAGACCACGGATGAGGAGAAAGACTTTTTTGGCAGACGGAATAGCGTGTGTAAGCCCCTAGAGAGGGAAGACCTTGAGGCCTGAGGAACTGAAAGATGTCTTCTGACACTAGAGAAGGCTGAGGGAGAAAAGGTCCAGGTGGTAGCACAGCTAGAGGCATTGTAGGAATGGAAAGTGCAGGGCCTTGAGGCAAGTCAGGATGAGTGTCTGCATTTGATTCTAAGGGCAGTGGAAGCCTTTTAAGGAGAAAGGGAAAGACTAATTTAGAGTGATTTTTTTTTTTTAATTAAGATGTGTTTGGTCAGATTTGAGGTATTTGATTTTCTGACTGTATTTTGAGAGTGATTCTTTCACAGAAGGTGCTGGGGCTGTGCAGCCTTTGGATTCTTCTCAGCTCTGCCATTTCGATGCTTGGAACGTGGAATACAGGAAAATCTTGTCCTCAGCCTAAGAAGGGCACCCTCTTCTCTCTCAGGAGTGTTAGCAGCCTCCCCACATGTCCACCACCACAGGGTTCTCTTCCCACATGCAAGAGGTAGATCAGCTCTGTGTCCTCCCGCCTCCCTGCAGGTGAGCAAAGGATATTAGGAAGACTGCATGAGAATGGGGCTGGGGATGTGACTCAAGCCGTAGCGCGCTCACCTGGCATGTGTGCAGCCCGGGTTCGATCCTCAACACCACATACAAACAAAGATGTTGTATCCACCGATAACTAAAAAATAAATATTAAAAATTCTCTCTCTCTCTCTCTCCTCTCTCATTCTCTCTTTAAAAAAAAAAAAAAAAAAAAAAAAGATTGCATGAGAAGTTTGGAGCTTGGCCCAAGTAAGACATTGCTGGACTAGGTTGAGCTTTTCACCTACAGCCTACTTGGCTTTCTCCTCTTGGATGCCCCAAGTGTATCCAGTAATATCTGCCTCCAGGAAAGTTTTCTGAAAGAAGATGCTCTATTATTAAGGAGCAAAATTGTAGAGTTCTTTCGTTCCTGCTTTGTATAAGCTGCTCACTGCCCCAGTCAGCTAACCAAAGCCAAATGGAGCTGCCTGGTTACATTAACATCATTTGTCTTCTTACTCTTTTTGATTTTCCTGACATTTTCTTTCCCTCAGCCTGATTTATCCTCTCTTCTGGTTGCTATGGATCTATAAAATATTTTTTCTTTCATCTGTTAGTAATATTGACCAACTAAGGCAGAACAACCCCATTCATTTATCTGTATGTTACCAAGTTTTTAGATTAATAGTTGCAAGATTGTATTCCTGTCCCATGGAAGAAAAATGGGTCTGTCCCTGAGAAATGAGCCTGTACCTTAAAACTTATTTAGCTCATATATAATTGAGTATTTTTAGGGAAGACTTTTTACCCTGAGAGCAGAGATTGGCAAGTGTAGCCCACAGGCCAAAACCTGATAGCTTCCTAGTTTTGTAAATAAAATTTGACTGAGCATAGCCACACCAATTGTACATTACCTGTGGCTCCTTTTGTGCTACAACACATAAAGTTGAATGGCTATGTCAAGAACTATATGAAAAAAACATTCTTGGGGGGTTGAAGATGTAGCTCAGTGGTAGGGCATTTGCCTAGCATGTGCAAGGCCCTGAATTCAACCCCTAGCGCCACAAAACTAATTAAATTAATTAATTTAAAAGAAGAGGAACAAGGAATGAACTATATGGCCCTTGAAGCCAAAATATTTAATATCTGGCCACTTACCAAAAAGTCTGGCAACTTCTAACTTGGAAAATGTTTTCCACTTCAGAATAATGACCCAAGTGCAGAGGTTACCATCTTTCTGAGAATGGAATTATTTTGACTGAGTCCTGTGTGCCAGGCCATGATACAAGGATGACGGTAAAAGTGGGCTGGCTAGGGAAGGGAGGGCATACTGCTGAGTTGCTGCAGGATTTGGGGAAAATTCCTTTGGCACCCAAGCTTTTGTGTCTTAATTGGAAACTTGCATGAAATGCTTTGAGCTTTAGTAGTGGGAGACTTCTTGATATCCACATTAAACTAGGATATGCACTTTCAGATTAGGTCTCTCACCTCTGACCTGTGGAATCTTAATTGTTTGACTTTCAACAGAATATGGCCCCTTTGTCTCTAGCACCTGCATTTCAGACATACTCTCTGCAGTGATGGTCACTGGTCAACAGAACAGAGCAGCTGGAGAGTTAGGACAGTAGACCTAGCATCTTTGCAGAAGATAAAGCCCAAACTGCTCCTGGTAGAATGTTCTGGGCTGGAGATCACTGTGGCTGAGAGCAGGAACCCAACTGGCAGGCTGCTTGAGTCCAAATCTCAGTTTGGCCATGTGGAACCTATGGAAACCTTAGGTGAAAATTGAATATCTCCAAGACATGGTTACTTCATCTATGAAACACAGGTAGTAATATCTATGTTAGTAATATTTGTAGTGCTTCTACTATAGCATCTGACATTCTACATGGAATTAATTAATATTATTCATCTTGTTACTTAAGGAACTCCTTTTTTAAATTTTTTTTAAATTTTTTTATTTTTTGGTACTAGGGATTGAACTCAGGGATATTGTACCTAGTCCTTTTTATTTTGTTTTGAGACAGTATCTCACTAAGTTGCCCAGGCTGGCCTTGAGCTTGTGATCCTTCTGCCTCAGCCTCCAAAGTTGCTAAGTGTGTGCCACCATACCTGCTTAAGAAGTATATTGAAGAGAAAAGGAAGTAGACTTAGGGTGGGGACATAGTTCATTGATAGAGAGTTTGCCTAGCATATTCAATCCCTAGTAAGATCAAAAAGAAGGGAAAAAAAGAAAGAAGGAAGAAAATTAAGAAACATTATATAACAACAGTGTATAGAGTTGAGTCCCAATTCTGATAACAGTATGTACATCGCCCTGTGGATGACTTGAGGAGACAATGAGGAGGACATTCACAGATGTCCTCATTGGTATGATGGATAGAATTAAATCATTGATAGTTTCCTTTTTGTACCTTCCTGCCATTTTGACATTTTCTTCATAACACATGCTTTTAGTGTCAGAAAAGAAAAACCAAAGAAATAACTATGACTGAATTTTTAAAAATTATTTTTAATGGGCTGGGGCTGTGGCTCAAGTGGTAGCGCGCTCGCCTGGCATGCGTGCGGCCCGGGTTCGATCCTCAGCACCACATATAAACAAAGATGTTGTGTCCGCCGATAACTAAAGAAAATAAATATTAAAAAATTCTCTCTCTCTCTCCCTCTATCACTCTCTCTTTTAAAAAAATATTTTTAATTTAATTTATTTATTTATTAATGTAGTGCTGAGGATCAAACCTAGTTCCTCACACATAATAGCTAGACAAGTACTCTACAACTGAGCCATAACCCAGCCCACCTATGACTGAAATTATTGAAGAACTTCCCAGAGGACAGGGACACTAAGTACTAAGAACCAGCCCCAGGCTGGTCCATTGGCACTGGGGAAATGGAAGATGTGTTTACCAGGATAGCCTTGGATAAGATGCAGGGATCAGTTTTTCTGCTTATTTCTTTCCTGGCTCTCTCACTGGGAAACAACTGGCACTCCAAGCCAGGTAGAGTTCTGCCTGGGTTCCCCTGAAGTGAGTCTACACCGCAAGCTAGGCCAGTCTTGTATTAAAAGTCAGGGTTTGGGTTGTGGTTTTGCTGATGCATGGCAGATGGACTCTGAAACAGCAGTGAAGGCCTTCCCTCCTCTGCCTAGCCCCTTTGCTCCAGGGGACCTGCATTCCTGGGACAGGGTGCTGGTCCAGCAGAGTATTTTTAGGATAGGCTGCTGCCTTCTTGAACAGTGGGTCTATAGGCCCTGTTTGTATTTGAAGATTTAGGGCAGGATGCTGTAAACTTCCTGGACATGTCCAGATCTTCCTTATACTAAGCAGTGTGTTGACCTGAACAATGGAAGTCTTCATCCATTATCTCTCTTCATTGGACACTCAGATCACACATGTTGTCCTCTGATCTGGTTGGTACACTTTTATTTCCCCAAACAATTTATTTGTTTCTTGTTGTTGTTACAAAAATTACATTTAAATAATCCAAGCCAAGCATGGTGGCAAATACCTGTAATCCCAGCTACTTGGGAGGCTGAGGCAGGAGCATTACAAATTTGAAGTCAGCTTGGGTAAGACCCTGACTCAAAATTTTAAAAAATAAATGAAAGGGGGCTGGGGTTGTGGCTCAGTGGTAGAGAGCTTGCCTAGCATGCACAAGGCACTGGGTTTAATCCTCAGCACCACACTAAATGTAAAATAAGGATATTGTATCCATCTAAAAAACTGAAGAATAAATATTTTAAAAACATAATAAATTTAAAAAAATGAAAAAGGCTGGGACCTAGCTCAGTGGTAGATCATCCCTGGGTTGAATTCCCAGTATCACCTAAATAAATAAATAATACTGAAAACATTAAAAAACCAAGTCACAGGGGATCAGGGTTATGGCTCAGAGGTAGAGTGCTTGCCTAGCATGTGTGAGGCACTGGATTCTATCCTCAACACCACGTAAAAATAAAATAAAGGTATTTTGTCCACCTATAACTAAAAAACAAACAACAACAACAAAAAAAACAATGGGTAGAATAGGGTTGCATTTTTACTTTTAAAAAAGAAACATGGTGACTGGGAATGTAGATCAGGCCCTGGGTTTTATCCCCAGTGCCACAAATTTAAAAAAAAAAAAATAAAATATATATATATATATATATATATATATATATATATATATATATACACACACATATACACACACACACACACATACACACACATTCATATATACACACTATATATGTGTGTGTGTGTGTGTATATATATATATATACACTCATTCATATATATTATATGTATATGATAACATGCTCAGAAGAAAGTCTTGAAGACTGCATCTCAAACAGTAATAATGGTTATATCAGAGAAGTAGGACTGATGGGAAAAGAGATTTTCATTTTTCACTTTACTCATTTTTCTGTTGTTCGAATTTCTTATAAGTAAGCTTTTATAGTTTTTTAAATTAAATAAATATATAATTGAAAATAAAAAATAAACATCTAAATCCCTGCCCCTGAGTCAACCATTCTTTATTTGGTTCACTCTTTTAGACATGTTTCTACACATAAACTGATTAGGCAATTTTTTCTAAATAATGTACATATTAAGATACTTTCTTCACCCAGGTTCATGCCATGAATGTCTTTCTAGCTGGGTAAATATAGCTCAATAGCAATAGTATATGTTGTTTATTAATAACAAATAATATATATTGTATTCCTGTGCAAGGTAGTAACATAAGAAACCCTCTAGTTAATTCTCATTCTCATTCTCTCTCTGTCCTCTCTCATTTATTTTGGGTACTGGGGATTTAACCTAGGGGTACTTTACCACCGAGCCAGATCCCCAACCCTTTTAATTTAATTTATTTTTATTATTAGCAGCAGCACTAGTAGTAGTAGTAGTATTTTATACCAGAGATTGAACCCAGGGGTGCTCAATCACTGAACCACATATCCCCAGCCCTTTTTTTTTTTTTTTTTAAATATTTATTTAGTTTTCGACGGACACAACATCTTCATTTGTATGTAGTGCTGAGGATTGAACCCAGTGATGTGCACACGCCAGGCGAGCGCGTTACCGCTTGAGCCACCTCCCCAGACCTCCCCAGCCCTTTTTGGTTTTTATTTTGTGACTAAGTTGCTTAGGGCCTTGCTAAATTGCTAAAGCTCACCTTGAACTTGCGAATCTCCTGCCTCAGCATCCCAAGCCCCAGGGATTACATGTGTGTACAATGCCCAGCTTAAACAATCTTCTCTTGATGAGCTTTCAAGTAGTTTCTAGTTTCCTTAGTTTAAACAATGCTGTATGGCAACTGTGTCCCATTATTTCTAAAGTGGGATTGCTGGGTCATGCGATCTGCACATTTTGCAGTTTAGTGCCTGTGCCCAGATGTCTTCTAAGAGAGCAATTGCTGGGTGGCCCTGGTGATTACGGCCATTGTACTCACTCTTACCTGCCAGCAGCACAAGCACCCAGGAAGCTCTCTGTCACCTTTGAAGTCCACAGAATAAGTTGCAGAAGTCTTCCAGCTTTTGGTAACTTCTAAGCTGGCTCAATTCCAATGTTAAGGAAGTTCTTTGAGGCTGGAGGCCTACAGGCTAAGCAGGCTCTGGGGCTCTAAGCAAACACTGCTAAATGTACTTCCTGAGTTTACCCTAACAACTCAGTTTCTACTAATTATCTATTGCTACCTCTTCTTATACTCAGATCATTTAAAATTGGTTATCTGCAAATCCCTTCCCTTTATCTGAGCAGTAGTGGGACTCTGGAAGTACCTGGACCAGGTGCGTAAAGAATTCCCCAGTTCTCTATCTGTATATATATATACTCAGAAGTAAGTGCCTGCTTCTTGTGCCATCTTTGACCAACAGTCCTTCTGGATGCCACATTCTACAAGGGATATTGGCAAATCAGAGCAAATCTAGAGAAAGGTGGCTATTAGATTGACAAAACTTCTAAACTGTGTGACCTGTGAAGAATAGCTTGCAAGTTTAGGAAACTAGAAGCATTTCAGTTTGAAGAAAAGGATTGAGTATGTAGGGGGTGAACTATAACACATAACAGATGCTTAAAAATATTGGGAGGTCCTCAGAGGCTCAGGAGGCTGAGGCAGAAAGATTGCAAGTTCAAAGCTAGCTTCAGCAACTTGGTGAGACCCTGTCTCAAAATAAAAAGTAAAAAGAAAACAGACTGGAAATGTGGCTCGGTGGTTAAGCACCCCTAGGTTCAATCCCTGGTACCAAAAAAATAAATAAAAATAAATTTGAGGCTCTTGGTGGACAAGCTGAATTTGAAATAGACTGTGGCATAGGCTGTGTATTATAGTTTTTTTGTTTGTTTGTTTGTTTTTGGTACTGGGGACTGAACCCAAGGGCACTTTGTCACTGAGCTATATCCCCACTCTTAAGATAGTGCCTCACTAAGTTGCTTAGGTCCTTGCCAAGTTACTGAGGCTGCCCTTTAACTTGTAATCCTCCTTTCTCATCTTCCCAAGTTGCTGGGATTACAAGCATACACCACCATGCCTGGCAATCCTTTGTTTGTTTGGTTGGTTTTTTTGTTTTTTCTGTTCTTTTTCTTAAACATGAGTTACTTAGATAATGCATTTAATAACAAGATAAAGAAAAATGCATCTAAAACCTAATTAAAATTCTCTGGGGTCAAAAATCAAGGTGGTATTGATCTGTGTTAATCATAGGAACTTGTTGCTTAGACTATAAATAAATTATAAAATAGCTAATAAAAAAATTAAGGTCTTGGGGCTGCGTTGTGGCTCAGCGGTAGAGCGCTTGCCTAGCACACACAGGGCTCTGAGTTCAATCCTCAGCACCACATAAAAATAAATACATAAAAGTATTGTGTCCAACTATAACTAAAAAATAAATATTAAAAAAATTTTATTTTATTATTATTTTTTAATATTTATTTTATTTTAGTTATCAGCGGACACAACATCTTTGTTTGTATGTGGTGCTGAGGATCGAACCCGGGCCGCACACGTGCCAGGCGAGCGCGTTACTGCTTGAGCCACATCCCCTACCCCCTAAAAAAAAAAATTTAAATAATTTTTTTAAAATGCTAAAAAAATTAAGGTCTTGCCATATGGAAAAGGGGTTTTCCTTTTTCTTTGTTAGTTTTTCTTTCTTGTTAATGGGATTTAACTGGAAAGCTGTTAACTGCTCACTGGGATATGGGAGCATTTCCTAACATGGATAGGCCTGGGGGGGCAGTATACTTGCTGTCTCTGATGCTGCCCTAACAAAGTTGCTGGCCCAGGTCAGTGTGGATTTAAACATTGAGTGTGAGCTCTGTTAATTTGGGTATTTAGACTGCCGAATCCCTCAGGAGCCAATTAATAATGCTAATAATTCTAATCTGACATTCTGGTGACCACTCTGTTGTGCTCCAACGTGGCCTCCTATAAAAAGCCCCCTACTAGGCTGGGGTTGTGGCTCAAGCGGTAGCGCGCTCGCCTGGCATGCGTGCGGCCCGGGTTCGATCCTCAGCATCACATACAGACAAAGATGTTGTGCCCGCCGAAAAAAACTAAAAAATAAATATCAAAGAATTCTCTCTCTCTCTCTCTCTCTCTCTCTCTCTGTCTCTCACACTCTCTTTAAAAAAAAAAAAAAAAAAAAAAAAAGCCCCCTACCTCCTTCCTCTTCTCCAGGTTTTCTTTCCCAGGCCCTCCAGGTGTGACCCAGTTGGGTGATCTCTGAGGACAACCATAAACACTGTGACTGTGTTTCTTGATATAAACTAAGGCAGGAAGAAAAGTGTTAGTTTCCTGAGCTGAAGATTAGAATCCTGGCTCTCTGAGGAGACTGTATTTTGCACCACAGTATTGGACTCTGTATCTCAGTTCCTATGAGGCTCTTTGATCATTATTCTTTTTCATGTGGGTAGTGGCCCTGTTTCCCTGCGGTCAAATCAGGTGCTTAGGGCTGAGGATGTGGCTCAGGCGGTAGCGCACTCGCGTGGCATGCGTGCGGCCCGGGTTCGATCCTTAGCACCACATATAAACAAAGATGTTGTGTCTGCCAAAAACTAATAAATAAATAATAAAGAGAGAAATAGAAGAAGATCTTAGAAGATGGAAAAATATACCCTGTTCATGGATAGGTAGAACTAACATCATCAAAATGGCGATATTACCAAAAGTTCTCTATAGGTTTAATGCAATGCCAATCAAAATCCCAACGGCATTTCTTGTAGAAATAGAGAAAGCAATCATGAAATTCATATGGAAAAATAAAAGACCCAGAATAGCAAAAACAATGCTAAGCAGGAAGTGTGAATCAGGTGGTATAGCTATACCAGACTTCAAACTATACTACAGAGCAATAGTAACAAAAACAGCATGGTACTGGTACCAAAACAGGCGGGTGGACCAATGGTACAGAATAGAGGACACAGAAACCAATCCACAAAACTACAACTATCTTATATTCGATAAAGGGGCTAAAAGCATGCAATGGAAGAAGGATAGCATCTTCAACAAATGGTGTTGGGAAAACTGGAAATCCATATGCAACAAAATGAAACTGAATCCCTTTCTCTCACCATGCACAAAAGTTAACTCAAAGTGGATCAAGGAACTTGATATCAAATCAGAGACATGGCGTCTGATAGAAGAAAAAGTTGGCTATGATCTACATACTGTGGGGTCGGGCTCCAAATTCCTCAATAGGACACCCATAGCACAAGTGTTAATAACTAGAATCAACAAATGGGACTTACTCAAACTAAAAAGTTTTTTCTTAGCAAAAGAAACAATAAGAGAGGTAAATAGGGAGCCTACGTCCTGGGAACAAATCTTTACTCCTCACACTTCAGACAGAGCCCTAATATCCAGAATATACAAAGAACTAAAAAAATTAGACAATAAGATAACAAATAACCCAATCAACAAATGGGCCAAGGACCTGAACAGAAATTTCTCAGAGGAGGACATACAGTCAATCAACAAGTATATGAAAAAATGCTCACCATCTCTAGCAGTCAGAGAAATGCAAATCAAAACCACCCTAAGATACCATCTCACTCCAGTAAGATTGGCAGCCATTAGGAAGTCAAACAACAACAAGTGCTGGCGAGGATGTGGGGAAAAGGGTACTCTTGTACATTGCTGGTGGGACTGCAAATTGGTGCGGCCAATTTAGAAAGCAGTATGGAGAAGAGCATGAGAAGAAGATTAACATTAAACAGGGATGAGAGGTGGGAGGGAAAGGGAGAGAGAAGGGAAATTGCATGGAAATGGAAGGAGACCCTCAGGGGTATACAAAATTACATACAAGAGGAAGTGAGGGGAAAGGAGGAAAAATATAAGGGGGAGAAATGAATTACAGTAGAGGGGGTAGAGAGAGAAGAGGGGAGGGGAGGCAGGAGGGGGGATAGTAGAGGATAGGAAAGGCGGCAGAATACAACAGACACCAGAATGGCAATATGTAAATCAATGGTTGTGCAACTGATGTGATTCTGCAATCTGTATATGGGGTAAAAATGGAAGTTCATATCCCACTTGAATCAAAGTGTGAAATATGATATATCAAGAACTATGTAATGTTTTGAACAACCTACAATAAAAATTAATTAAAAAAAAAAAAGAAGAAGAAGGAACAGAATGAATGGAGAGAACAGGAAGCCAGGCTTTTCCTTGTTTTGTAGATTTGTGACTTTGGAACCATGTAAATTTTATAGAATTATAAAATAAAATTATTGCTGAGGATGTATCTTAGTAGTAGAGTGCTTGACTAGTATGCATGAGGTTCTGAGTTTGATCCCCAACCCTGCAAAAAACAAATACAATTAAGCCAAAATGAAGTTTTCCTGTGTTGGTTTTCTGGGCAGCATAACAAATTATCACAAAATTAACGGTTTAAGACAATACCTATTTATGTCCTTACAAGTTTCTGTGGAGTCTAGGTACAACTCCTTTAGGTCCTCTGCTCAGTCTGTGCAGTGCCACAATGGGCAGGGGCCACACTGCAGGTGTTTAGTAGGCTGCCTTTTTATTTGAAGGCTCTGCTGGGGTGAATCTGCTTCTAGGTTTCCTGATGCATTTCTTGCAATTGCAGCTTACTGTTTCACAGCGAACAATGGACAGAGGGGCTATATGTGTACATGAAACAGGATAGTCCTACTTTTGAAGGACTTTTGCCTAATTTAGTCATTGCTACTCAGGACAATCTCCTGTTTTCCTTTTTAATTAGCTCAAAAGCATCTGATGAGCAGTTATCAAAATACACAAACGCATGCAAAAGATAACAAATGTTGGTGCGGATGTAGAAAAATCGGAACTGTGAACACATACTGCTGATGGGAATGTAGAATAGTGCAGCCGGGGGCTGGGAGTATATCTCTGTGGTAGAGTGCCTCTGGGTTAAATCTCCAGTAACTAACACACACACACACACACACACACTCACACATGGAGAATACTATATTGATTCTACCACTTGGTCTTCAAAGTGACTGTACACTGGTTTACAAGTCCCTGGCAACTGAATGGATTTTCATTCTAGATTTCACCGTTCTCTTCAGGAAAAAGGTGGAAAGAGCACAGCATATGCTTGATTTTAAAACTTTAAAGGACCTCCTGACATTTTTCATAAAAGTAAACGTAGGACTATAAGTTTACACTTAGCCCCCTCCACTGAGCCCTTTAGGCTACTGAGGTTCCCATCCTTACAATGGGGAGATTGTCCTGCATGTGACTCAAGAGGAGTGCAGGGACCCACAGTCTTGTCTGTAGAGACTCTGGTGAGGCTTGCAGAGTCTTTGGCAGCCCACCAGTTTTCTGCCTCCCCTGCTATGACCCTGCTGCAAGTATTGCAGTTTGCTGAGCTTCTTTGATTATAAAAGGAATTTTCTTTACACTTCTCTATCTATACCTCCTGACAGTGACTTGAGGTAGTGAAAGGAAGCTGGAGAGGGAAAGGTTTTTGAGGAAATTTCTAGGGAAACAATTTTGAGTCTCCCTTGACTAGCTTTCTAGTCCTTTTCCAGTCCTTTGATGCCAGGCAAAACTTAGAAGGGATATCCTGGAGGTTTCCTTTCAGTTTTGTAGAAGAAATCATGTTTCTTCTCACTCTTCTTTATTTAATCAAGTAGCACCACACATTCATTTCCCCTTGCAGTGTCTTGCAACCACATTTAGCCGAATTAATATCAGACAGAATTAGTGGAGGGAAGCCCTCTGAACACCCAAATGAACTTTTCCAGTCATAAACTACATTCAGAATATTTGAAAGGAGGATGCATGGGGATGGGCACAATTCTTGCTTTTACCATTTTTAAAAAAAATTTTTTTAATATTTATTTTTTTAGTTCTCGGCGGACACAACATCTTTGTTTGTATGTGGTGCTGAGGATCGAACCCGGGCCGCACGCATGCCAGGCAAGCGCGCTACCGCTTGAGCCACATCCCCAGCCCCTTGCTTTTACCATTTGACCAAGTTGGAAAAACCTTTAAGACTGGCTACCATCCATCCAACTATCAAGAATTTTCTTTCTAGTGGGCTGGGGATGTAACTTGGTGCTAGAGTGCTTGCCTGCATGCACAAAGCCTTGAGTTGGATCCCTAGCACCACATTAAAAAAAAAAAAAAAAAATGCCTTCTAGCCATAAAAACTCATTAACTGTATGTACAGAGAGTCTGTTTTGTTCTTCCTTTCGATTTGTTTGTTTTTTTCTTTCTTTAAGAAAGACTTGTGTCTTGCCCTTCTTTGGAGAAATTTGCTTTGAAACCCTGCAATGGGGTTCAGTCGTACCCTAGGATTTCCTTCTCTTGCAAGCACCTTGTCCTCCGTGCATGTGTGTGGAGAAAGACAGGGGTGCCAGATTCTGTGGGTTTGTACCAACTCTAACTTCTAGAATATTCCATCTTTTCATCTCCCTGCAGGAGGTCAAGTGTTCAAGGGGAATTACCCAGATCATATTAATTTTTTCTCCTTGGTGCTTTGCTTACATGGTTGCCTTCAGCTGCTTTCAAGGTTCCTGGTGTGGTTTTGCCTCAGAACTCCATTGCAAGATTCTTACCTATGGCTAGAGCATGGTGGGGCATGGCATGCAGGAAACTGTGGGCTCCTGTTGAGATGCTCACTAGCTCTGTGTGGATCCTGGAGGAAAAAGTGAGTGCTGGCCTTCCTTTGGTGAGTGGGAGCTGTCAGGTGGAGGTAGTGTCTGCCTGGAGGAGGCTCTGGGTCTTAGGGTGTTGGATAGTGAGGGTAGTGCCCTTCATACAATGTCTGGGGTTACCACTTCCCTAAAATGAGAGTAGCATTGCATGAGTGTGTTAATAGCTCCAGAAATGTAATCTGTGGCAGTGACATCAGACTGCCCATACACCTTGGCCTTAAAACTTTGTAGGCTTCTTCTGGCAAAGACAGACTAGGCACATACAACCCCACTCCCCTCCTTCCAGCAAGGAGAAAGCCCCCGGGCTTTTGAAATTGAGATGGGCTTATGGAGAGACACAGTCAGGCAATCAGAAGGCCCATTTGGGAGCACTTGTGCTGGTAGAGGCCAACAGAACTGACTGTATTTCACTTCTTCTGCTGCCTCAGCCAGGGCTAGTTCATTCAACAAAACCTTCAGTTGGTATCCCCCTTTCACTGGGGAATCATGAGGCTGCTGCACCTGTGCAGAACTGCCTGTTTGCCCCTTAGTGTATTCTAACTTGTGTAAGGGCTCTCTTCCAGTTTCAGAGAGGCCTTTTCTGGATCCAGCTCTGCTGAGCAGTTCCACAGTGGCCACAACAGCAGCTTGGGCCTTCTTAGGAAAGAGGGTGGGGTAGACTGTTGCCAGATTCTCCACATGTGTTGGCTTCATCCTGGGACTCCCAGAGATGGAGCACAGACTAATCGGCCCTTCCCTTCTCATCAGTCCATGTTGCTGGTAGCATATCTGGTGTGTCTGGCATTTGGGGAAAGAGCTGCAAGTCCTCCTAGGAACCAGCTCTGGGTCTTCATAGAGAACACTTAAACCCTGGTTGTCAGTGATTTTTAAACACCAATAAGGGAGCTGGGGGTGTCGCTCAGCGGTAGAGTGTCCAGCACACACAAGATCCTAGGTTTGATCCCCAGCACCATTAAAAAAAAAAAAAAAAAAAAAAGGTAAGAGGTTAATTCTTGGGAGACAGAGATGGTTGTGTCATATTGTTCAGAAGTTTAACCTCAAAACTGACAGGCCTGAGTCTGCCAGCCCATTTTGGGTCTCCTTCCATTTTCCTGCTCTCTCTCAAACACCTCCTACAGGCCAGCTCCTCACTTGACAACTAGTGTGATTCAGCTGGTCCTGCTGCCTCGTTCTGTCCCTGGAGATCTTGTGATCATCTCAGGGTGCTCAGAAAGAGCACCTGGAAGACAGGACCATTTCCCTTCAGGATTCCAGACTTTAGCCATAAGAAACTCCAAAAGGGACATTAGCTTCCATTGGGTGGTAGTGGGGCATTACTTTTGAAGCCACTGTATGGAACATTGCTGGGACTTTCCTTTTATGGGATGCAGGCAGACCATCATTCTCCAGAGTTGGGATGAATTAAGAACCCTTGAAGAATGTGTTTGTTTCTTAGTATTTCAAAGGCAGTGTTAATTACTTTGCAAACAATAATTGCTTTCTGCAAGCTATTTCCCTAGACTTTGGTAACTTAACTTCAGACCACCATGACCAAATTTGGATGTTGGGGAGGTGGGGACAGGGTGATGGCCAATTTAAGGACCCAATGAGTGTCTCTGTACACCATTCAACAACTCCCCCCTCAACCAACATATTCTACCCCTGCCAACACATAGAGGGTATTTAAAATTATTTTTTAGTTATGATGGACATAATATGTTTATTTTATTTCATTTTTAAATATATTTTTTTTTAATTTTAGGTGGACAGAATATTTTTGTTTTATTTTTATGTGGTTTTATTTTATTTTTATGAGTCTCGAACCCAGTGCTTCTTGCATGCTAGATGAGAACACTACCATTGCACCACAACTCCAGCCCCTTTTATTTTATTTATTTATTTATTTTTAAATTTATTTTTATATAGAGCTGAGGTTCTGTGCCAGTGCCTCAC
Source organism: Callospermophilus lateralis (assembly GCF_048772815.1). NCBI lineage: Eukaryota > Metazoa > Chordata > Mammalia > Rodentia > Sciuridae > Callospermophilus > Callospermophilus lateralis. Next base: position 69,198,489 of record NC_135319.1, read on the forward strand.
ATGTGCTAGGCAAGCATTCTACCTCTGAGCCACACACAATCCCATAGCCCAACACATAGAGTTTTAAAGAGCTCTTGCCAGGGAATTTTTTGTTATTGAGGAATTTAACATAGAATAAGGAAATTCTTCTCAAGTAAGCAAGGGGCAGAAATATACCTAGTCATTTTTTTTAATTTTTATTTTTACTCTTTGCTACCTTGGAGTGCTGCTTCCCCTTGCCAAGCAGCATACCAAGCACAGGGAGCAAAGGGAGGTTTCTCATGGGGGCAAAACTCAGAGGAAGAAAGGGAATGGAAAATGACTTGGTGCCCTTACCTGGGATGGCCTTTTAGATACCAGGTGGCTACCTGCTGTGTGGTTCCGAAGGGGCCTCAGGGATTTTCATCCTCACTTGCAGAGAGGACTTAGGCAGAGAGAGAGGGAGACTGAGCCAGTTCTCTAACCCCTGGCTGGACAGCTGGACCTCCAACTGAGGCATTATTAGCATTTGAAAACGCCTCTGTAGGGCCAGGAGCTTCCTGGGGCGGGCACTGGGGCTGAGTGCTGAGACCTGCAGTGGCTTCACACAGAATGGAGCCAAGCATCCAAGGCATAAAGACCAGACCTGACTCAAGAATGAACCCATTGTGGCTTTATCCCAGTCTTGAAAACTGTGACCAAGGCTCTTTCATTGTTAAGAAAGACTTGGCCACAGCAGACTCTGCCCCTTGCTGAAAGATTCTGTTAGTTAGTGTCCTGTTCTCTAAACATTTTCTGTGGAAAGTTACACATTCTGCCCTGTCCCTCTTAACTCAGTAGTACCTGTGCCAAGACTTGACCACACGTGCTCAGGATATCCGGAAAGTATTAGTCCTACAGCAGCAACTTGGCCTGACTGCCTTTTCTTGCCAATGCTCTTCTGCTTAATTTAAGCCTCTTCCCAAATTAAGCCTGTACATTAAACAGTTTGGTTTTGCGCGCATTCATTTTAAAAATCCGTGTCAGTTCTGGTTAATAAAAGGTTTTTGGCTCCAAGAATTTTTAGCATCTTCCCTGTTTTTAACCTAAATTGCAGCCTGTATTGGGGTATTTTTCTGTAGATCAGACATCAGATTAAATTCAAGGGAATGGCCCCATCTGTTTCTTAAATCAAGGGTGATGGTGTCACCTACTGGCCACTTGCTGTTACTACAGACTGGCCAGTCCTATGTTCTGGTGAGTAGGCACAGTTGATCCTGCTTACAGACAAGGAAACAGGCTTAGGATATTGTGGTTGGACAAGTTGCCCAGAATTAAAACTAGTAAGGGAAAGAGGCAAATAGGAACCAGGCCTTCCCAATTCCAAAGTTCACCACTAGACCAGGGTTTGCCTTTAAAGCTAGCAGATTTTAGCTAATAACTGGACAACAGGAATTCAGTAACATGAGTAGTGAGGTTTCTCTTCCCTTCTCAGTTCTTTGATTCCTTCTATTGATTCATTTTATATATGACTTTTTAATCTTTTAACAGCCTTTAATCCTTGCTTATTTCAGTTTTCAACAGCTTTAGGTAGGCAACAATATTAGCTAAACCAAATTATCTTCCACTTAGTGGTCAGCAACACTGATTTTCCATTTATTTTCTTAGTTAGGATAGTGATGATGAAGTTACCTTTAAAGTAAGTTTGTTTAGGTTAAAAAAAAAAAAAAGTAAGGGCTGGGGATGTGGCCATGGCATGCGCAGGGCGCTGGGTTCGACCCTCCTCAACACCACATAAGAATAAAATAAAGATGTTGTGTCCACCGAAAACTAAAAAAAAAAAAAATAGAAAGAAAGAAAAGTAAGTCAATTTTAAGGGATGAAATACAGATAGGTAATGGTACAGGTGTACACAGATAGGGCAAAAGTCCAGGTGAGTGTTATGGTGTAAAGTTTGGGAGGTGTTGGATTATGCCCCTCCTCACTGACATGCTACACAGCATTGGACAGTCTCAGAGGCCTTTTTCTCACTGGTAGAAAATAAAATGTTGGTAGATGATTTTTCAGATCTTATGGGCCTATAAAATGCTTTGATGTCTCAGAATTATTAGTCAGATTTCTGCTAAGCTGGACTGGGGAGATGGTAACGAGAAATTCAGGGACTTGACTTCCTTCCTTTTCCTACTATAACTTTTTTTTTTAATAATGACTTTATTGAGATATGGTTCACATACCGTATAGCCATCACCACAATGAACCCTATAATATTTTTATCACCCCAACTCCCCTGGTCAGTCTCCAGTCCCTTCAACCATCCCTACCCTGGACAATCACTGAACTACTGCCTGTCTTTGTAGTTTTGCCCATTTGGATATTCTCTATCAATGGAATCATATAACAGATGGTCTCTTATGACTGGCTTTTCCCCCTTAATGTTGTATTTTTTAAATTTCTTTTTTAAGTTATAGATGGACACAATACCTTTATTTTATTTTTATATAGTGCTGAGGATCAAACCCAGTGTCCCCCCACCCCCATTGAGAGCTCTACCACACTCCCAGCCCTTAATGTTGTATTTTTAAGATTCATGTTTACACCATTCTAGCTGGTGTAAAGCAGTAATAATTTTGATTTGCATCTCTTTTCACTTTTTCAATGGTATTGTTTGCAGCACAAAAGGTTTTAATTTGATGAAGTCCTGAATTTATTCTTCATTGTTTGTGCTTTGGGCATTATGTCTTTTTTTTTCCCCCCCCTTTTCCTTTGGTATGGGGAATTGAACTCAGGGGTACTTGACCACTGATCCATACTCCCAGGCCTATTTTGTATTTTATTGAGAGACAGGGTCTCACTGAGTTGCTTAGTGCCTCGCCATTGCTGAGGCTGGCTTTGAACTTGCAATTCTCCTGTCTCAGCCTCCCCAGCCACTGGAATTATAGGCATGTACCACTGTGCCCGGCGGCATTATGTCTTAAGAAACTATTGCTTAACCCAAGTCGGAAGATTTACTCCTCTTAAAGAGTTTTATAGTTTTAGCTGCTGCAGTTAGAGTCAATTTTTGTATTTTGAGTCAGTTTTTATAAGTGGTAGAAGGAAGGAATCCAACTTGAGTCTTTTTTGCGTGTGGATATCTTGCTGTTCTAGCATCATTTGCTGAAAAGACTGTTCTTTATTGAATTATCTTGGCATCTTGTAGCATGATTTAGTACACTATTCCTTTTTATTGCCAAATAATGTTACATTGTATGAATATACCATATTTTATTTACCCATTCATCAGTTGAGGAACATTTAGTATTTCTACCTTTTGGATTATTATGAATAATGCTGCTATGAACATTCATATACAAACCTTTGTATAGTCAAATTTTCTTTTCTTTTAGGTATAACCTAGGACGGAATTGCAGGATCATATGGCAACTCTGCATTTAACATTTTGGGAAATAACTAAACTCTTTTCCAAAGCAGCTCCACCATTTTACATTCCATCATCAATATATGAAGTTTTCAGTTTCTCCACATCCCTGTCAGCTCTTGTTATTATTCTTTTTTCTATTTTAGCCATTTTAGCGGGTATCAAGTGGTGGTGATCTCTTTGTGGCTTTGATTTGCATATCCTTAACATCTAATCATGTTGAACATAGCTTATTGGCTATCTGTATATCTTCTTTGAAGAAATATCTGTTCAGATATTTTTTCAATATTTTATTTATCTGTTTGTTTATTTTTATGTGGTGCTGAGGATCGAACCCTGTGCCTCACGTGTGCTAGGCAAGCTCTCTACCACTGAGCCACAACCCCAGCCCCTATTCAGATCTTTTACCTATTTTAAATTGAATTGTCTTTTATTATTGAGTTGTAAGAGCTCTTTATATATTCTGGATACAATATGCTTTGTTGTGGGTATTAATCAGATCCATGATTTGAAAATATTTCTCCCATTCTCTGAACTGCCTTTTTTAAATGATGTTTAAATATGCATAACATGGAATTTGTCACCCTTAACTGTTTTTAAGTACACAGTTCATCCAGGCATGATGGTATACTCGTGTAATTAATCCCAGCTATTTGGGAGGCTGAGGCAGAAGGATCACAAATTCCAGACCAGCCTGGGCAACTTAGCAAGACCTTGTCCCAAAATAAAAAGTAAAAAGGTCTGGGGATGTAACTCCATTGGTAGGGTGTCCATGGGTTTTATCCCTAGTACTGAAAGAAAGAAAAAAAGAATCATATAGTTCAGTAGTGGTAAGTATGTTCACATTGTTGTGTATCTGTCACCATCATCCGTCTCCAGGACTTTTTTTTTTTGGTACCAGTGATTGAACTCCGGGCACTGGACCACTGAGCCACATGCCCAGTCCTATTTTGTATTTTATTCTGAGGTTGGATATCCTTCTGTCTCAGCCTCCCGAGCCACTGGGACTACAGTACACCTGGCTTCCAGGACTTTTATCATCTTTTATTATCTTCCCACACTAAAATTCTGAATCACCAAACACTAACTCTGCAATTGCCACCCAGTCTCAGACAGTCTTCATTCTACTTTCTGTCTCTCTGAATTTGAATACTCTGAGTACCTCATAAATAAGTGGAGTCATGCAGTATTTATCCTGTGTCTGACTCATTTCACTTTGCATAATGTCTTTCAAAGTTCAGCTGTGTTGTAACATGGATCAGAATATCCTTCCTTTCTAAGACTGAATAATATTACATTTTATGTAGATACTACATTTTGTTAGCCTATTCATCTCTTGATGGGCATTGAGTTTCTTCCATTTTTTTAAAATAATTTTTTAGTTATATATGGACACAGTATCTTTATTTTGTTTATTTATTTGTATGTGGTGCTGAGGATCGAACCCAGTGCCTCACATGTGCGAGGCAAGCACTCTGCCACTGAGCTACAGCCCCAGCCCTGGGTTTCTTCCATTTTGTTGTTGCTGTTATTGTGAATAATGCTGCTATGAACATAAGTATACAAATATTGGTTCAAGTCCCTGCTTTCAGTTCTTTGGGGTATATCCCCAGAATTGGAATTGCTGAATCATATGATAATTCTATTTTTAAATGTTTGAGGAACTGCCATAATGTTTTCTATAGCAACTACACCATTTTACATTACCGCCAGCAGTGCACAGGTATTCCAGGTTTTCCATTTCTTCACCAATACTTGTTTTTTCTGGATTTGTTTTTGTTGTTCTTTATAATTGCAATTCTAAAGAGTGTAAAGTAGAAGCCAGCTGGGTGCGGTGGCGCACACCTATATCCCAGTGTCTTGGGAGGCAGAGGCAGGAGGATCAAAAGTTCAAAGCCAGCCTCAGCAAAAATAAGATGCTAAGCAACTCAGTGAAACCCTGTCTCTAAATTAAATAGAGTAGGGTTGGAGATATGGCTCAGTGGTTAAATGCCCCTGAATTCAGTCACCCCGTGCCAAAAAAAAAAAAAAAAAAAGTAGAACCCAGTTTTTTTTTTTTTAATTTTAAAATTTTTTATAGGTGTAGATGGACAGAATGTCTGTATTTTATTTTTATTTTATTATATGGTGTTAACGTTCTAAGCAAGCGCTCTGCCACTAAGCTACAGCCCCAGCCCCTCCAACCCTTGATCCTCCTGCCTCAGCCTCTGGTGCTGCTGAGATTTATAGGCAACCACTGTACCCAGTGAAAAGTTTTAATTTTGATAAAGTCCAATTTATCTGTCCTTCGTTGCTTGTGCTTTTGGTGTTATAGCTAAGAAACTATTACCTGATCCAAATCAGAAGATCTACTATTATTTTTATTTATTTATTTATTTTAGTTATAGTTGGACCCAATACCTTTATTTCATTCATTTATTTTTATGCAGTGCTGAAGATTGAACTCAGGGCCCCAAGCATGCTAGGCTAGCGCTCTACCGCTGAGCCACAATCCCAGCCCTACTATTATGATTTTTAGTTTTAGTTTTATCTATTGTAGTTAAGTCTGTGATCCATTTTGAGTCAGTTTTTGTTAATGGTAGAAAGAAGGGATCCAATTTGAGTCTTGCATGTGGATATCCCACTGTTCCAGCTCCATTTGTTGAAATGAGTATTTTTTACTCCATTGAAATATTTTGACAACCTTGTCAAAAATTAATGGCTGTAGGGGCTGGGGTTGTAGTTCAGTGATGGAGTGCTTGCCTAGCACATGTGAGGCACTGAGTTCTATCCTCAGTACCACATAAAAATTTAAAAAATTAAATAAAAGTTAAAAATTTAATGGCCATAGATGCAAAGTTTTATTCTGAACTCTCAATTCTATTGCATTGAGCAAATGCCTATTCTTAAGCCAGTACCACACTGATGTGATTACTCCAGCTTTATAACAAGTTTTAAAATTGGAAAGATCGGGCTGGGGATGTAGCTGTGTAGTCAAGTACTGCCCCTGATTTGATCCCTACTCCACACATGTGTGTCAATAATAATTAGATTGAGAAGAGCAACTTTGTTTTTTTAAGAATTTTTGGGCAGTCATGTGTAGTAGCATGCATCTATAATCCCATTAAGGCCAAAGTAAGAGTCTAGAAGTTCAAGGCCAGCCAGCCAACATGGTAAGACCCCATCTCAAAAATTTTTTAAAAATTTATTTTAATTTTATTTATTTATTTATGGTCTCTTGTATTTCCATGTATATTTTAGAATCAGTTTATGAATTTCTTCCACAAATGCATCTGACTTTTTAAAATAGGGATTGTATCGAATCTGTAGTTCAATTTGGAAATACTGCCATCTTTTTTTTAAAAAATTTTTTTAATTGTAGATGGACACATTATCTTTATTTATTTTTATATGGTGCTAAGGATCGAACCCAGTGCCTCACAGATGTAAGGCAAGAGCTCTACCACAGAGCTACAGCCCCAGCTCAAATACTGCCATCTTAACAACATTAAGTCTTCTGATCCATGACATTTATATAGGTCTTTTTCAGTTTCTTCCAAAAATATTTTGTAGCTTTCACTTTTGTAGTTTTCACTTCTTTTGTTAAATTCATTTCTATATATTGTGTTCTTTTTAATGGTGCTGTGAAAGAATTGCTTTTAATTTCATTTTCAGATTGTTCATGTAAAGATTGCTAATGTATAGACATACAGGTATTTTTTAAAAATATTTTTTAGCTGTAGATGGACACAATACCTTTATTTATTTATCTTTATGTGGTGCTGAGGATTGAACCCAGGGCCTCGGTGAGCATTAGGTGAGCACTCTACCACTGAGCCACAACCCCAGCCCAGCAGATACGTTTTCTATATACAAAAGTATGTCATCTATGTATAAAGGCAGTGTAATTCTTCTTTTCCAATCTGGATGCATTTTCTCTCTTTTTCTTTTTTACTTGTCCAAACTAGAGTCTCTAATACAATGCTGAATGGAAGTGATGAGAGTGGACATCTCTGGCTTGTACCTGATCTTGGAAGTAATCACCATGAAGCATGCTATTAGCTACAGGTGTTTTGTAGATGCCCTTTATTAGCTTGAAGAAGTTCTGTCTATTTCTAGTTTGAGTGTTTTTTTTTTTTCAATTTTTTATACCTTTATTTTATTTATTTATTTTTATGCGGTGCTGAGGATCAAAACGAGCACCTCACTCATGCTAGGCGAGTACTCTAAAACCACTGAGCCACAACCTCTGTCCTAGTTTGAGCGTTTTTTTTTTTTTTTTTTAATCATGAAAATGTGTTAGATTGTACCAAATGCTTTCTCTGTGTTTTTTGAGATGATTATGTGTGTGTGTGTGTGTTTTTTTTTTTAAGAAAACTTTATTTCATTGATATATTACACTGATTTTCTTTTTCTTTCTTATGTGTGTGTGTCTTACTGGAGATTGAATAGGGAGCACTCCACCAATGAGCTACATCCTCAGCCCTTTTTATTTTGAGATAGGATCTTGCTATGTTGTCCTGGCTGAACTTGAACTTGTGATCCTCCTGCCCTAGCCTCCCAAATTGCTGAACTTATACATATACTCACCTTATATTGGTTTTCTTATGTTAAATCAACCTTGCATTTCTAATCATTGAATATAACTCTAGATTCAGCTTGCTAGTATTTTATTGAAGATTTTTGTTTCTATATAAATAAAGGATTTGGCTCTATGAATTATTTTTTTAGTTTTCCTTGTGACTTTTTTTAAGTTGTCAATGGACCTTTATTTTATTTATTTATCTGCAGTGCTGAGAATTGAACCCAGTACTTCAAACATGCCAGGCAAGAGCTCTACCACTGAGCCACAACTCCAACCCCCTTCTTATGACTTCTTTTTTTATATATATAATATTTAAATAGTTGTAGGTGAACACAATACCTTTATTTATTTATTTTTATGTGGTGCTGAGGATCAAAAACCCAGTGCCTCACATGTTCTAGGCAGGCACTCTCCCACTGAGCTACAACCCAGCCCTTCTCATGACTTTTTTGTTTGGTTTTGTTATCAGGGTGATATTGGCATCATAGGATAAATTGGGAAATGTTTTCTCCTTTATTTTTGGAGAGAGTTTGTGAAGAATTGTTATTAATTACTATCTATGTGGTAGAACTTATCAGTGAAGTCATCCAGGCCTGGGCTGTGTGTGTGTGTATTGTGTGTGTGCTTGTTGTTGCTGTTGCTGCTGTTACTGCTGCTTATTTGTAGAGCATGTGGGGGAATCTAAGAAGGGTAAGCCAGCAAGAGTAAGGAAATTTGGAGTTTTCTCCTTGGCTTTGCCTGGAAGTATGTCTTCTCTTTTGCCTTTGTTATGCTGTGTCTCTCCTTTGCTACAGAGTCTTCCTTCTCCCTCCTGAATGAACACTGTAGAGGCTAGGACGACAATCTGTGTCTTGGATAAGATAGTTATGTAACATTACCTGACACAGGAGGGAATTAGTATTTAGACCAAGACAAGTGAAAGCAGCTTTCAGGCTTCTCTGGGAACCTTCAGACTGGTGTGTGTGTGTGTGTGTGTAAGAGAGATGGGTGTGTCTGTCTTGACATAAATGTTGACAAAAAAAAACTGTAAGAGACTACAGCTGTAGAAATTTGCACATCATAAATGCTAGACCACAATGAATTATGACACAGCCACTTAATGAAGTGGCACTCTGTATACACATATGAAGTGAGCTTTAAGGTAAATACGTGTGCAAAATGGTGTACTTCAATTTATGTTGGAAGGAAAAATGGAAGGGATGCATATGGGCTAGTCAATACAGCATATCTTGGGTACCCAAAAAAGTCATGAGAAGGGCCAGGTAATAGACTGGTGTGAAGTGCAGTGGTAAGGCTATTAGGTGGCTCTGTTCTCATGGAAGCAGCTGCCTTTCCAGCCTGTATACTCTGTCAAGGTACGTGAAGTATTATCCAGACCTTCATTTCCCGGAAGCCTCCAGTGTTCCTCAGAAATACCTAAATCTGCCTACTGTGGGGAACTGGTCCCAGTCTCAAAGGCCCTCCAAAGTCGGTGTTCCCTTCCAAGCCCCATTTCAGTAGCACAGAAATCATGGTCTATTTTTTCAAGGAGAAAGACATGCAGCTAGGTGACCCCACAGGAAAGCACTTCATTCTTTTTTGGCAGACAGGATCATGGCTGCTGTCTCTCTCATGAATCATGGTGCTGGGGAAGGACCAAAAATGCTAGAGGTCTTTGACTTTCCCAGGCCAAGTGAGCATCCATGCTAGCAGCCTGTCCTTTTCCATTGAAGCCCAACAGAATGGCAACAGGATGTTTTGGAGATATCAGCAAACTTTTCACTTACATCCAAAGGGAATGCTTCTCCCCTTCCTCAGGGGGCTACCCCCAGGTATTTTAGCTTTTTTGTTGTTGTGACCAAAATATCTGACAAGGACAGCTTAGAAGAGGAAAAGTTTATTTGGGCTCACGGCTTCAGAGGTTCAGGCCATGATGGGCTGACTCCATTGTTCTAGGCCCAAAGTGAGGCAGGTAATCATGGCAGAAGGGCATGGTAGAGGGGAGCTGCTTCATTCATGGTGGCCAAGAAGTAGAGAGAGAGAGGTGGCAGAAGGGGCCATAGGAAAGATGAATCCTTTCAGGCTACATCCTTAGTCACCTACCTCCTCCAGCCATGCCCTGCCTGCCTACAGTTACCAACTGGTTAGTCCATTCAAACTTGGATAGACTGATTATGTTATAGCTCTCACAGTCCAATTGTCTTACCTCTCAACATTCCTGTATTTACTCAAGAGCTTTTGGGGCCTCATTTAACACCAGGAGTATGGGGAGCCTCCCAGCCTGGGCTTCTAAGGTCCACGTCAAATTCTAGGCCTTATGCAAATGATGAGGATCCTCCTGTGTCTCCACAGAGAACACCTTCTGCAGTGGGGACCACGTATCTTGGCATAGCCCTTTGGATAACAGTGAGTCAAGAATTCAGCACATGCTGCTGACAGAGGACCCACAGATGCAGCCTGTGCAGACACCCTTTGGGGTAGTTACCTTCCTCCAGGTGAGGTGTAATTGAATATTAGAGTCTTCCCTGTGGGAAAAGTCCTGGAAGATGGAGGGAAACCTGAGGGGAATGAAGGAAGCAGGAGATTCACATTGTTCTCCCTCTGATGGGTCTGTGAGGTTGATTTACTTGGTCCTGTTTCACACTCTGAGAGGAGAAGGGGAAGGGCCATCAGAGTGGGATAGAAAGGCTGTAGTTAAGAGAGACCCCAGTGAGGGAATCTTGTGAGCATATGAGGACCCATCACAGGAGCAGGACTTCCCAGTAGGGAAGCTCAGGCTGGCCTCACATTTTCCCAGAAGGGGTGTGAATCTCCCAAGCTGCCACCAGTGCTTGCTTTTGCTTATGATGTGGTTTATGTGGAGGTTCAGTTGGTTTCCTAGAGATTCACACAAAGGTTCACCACCTGTGGGAACATCTCCCTGACCTTTCCTTCCTTTCCGAAATGCAGTCTGAGGACCCATCCTGAGTTGGCTCCAGCCTTGGTTTTCTCCTTTGCAGCTGAGAGCTAGACTTTGTATCAGCCAAACACCTGACCTGTCACACAAGGGCAAGGGTCAGGCCTCAGGGCTTATCTGTCCACCCGGCCATCTCCTATCCAGGCTAGCACTTCCTACTAAAGGAACCTTCCATTATGAACACACAAGCCCAGGAGCAGCAGTCCCACCTGTGAGCCCCCATTTTAGTGGCACCAAGAAAGCCTAGGTGATTGACCTTTCAGGGAGGATGGTCACTAACACACAATGGCATCTTATCCCTGGCCTTAGATTGTTGGCGTCTGCACTGAGGAGCTACATTCAGCCCAGCAGTGGAATGGGCAGGGCATCTTGGAACTGCTGCGGACGGTGCCTGTGTGAGTACATTCACCCATGAGATGGGACCTGGCTCTCTGTGGGTGGGATTCCTCCCTTACCCCATAGGTGACTGCTTTTCTTTGTATTGTGCTTCAGGCATTCACTCCCTAATGATCCCTGACCACAAACTACTCCTCTGTGTTCTGGACCTGGGGCAGCAAACAGGGCAGGCTCTTGGCTCAGTGTCAGCTCCAGATTCGCCGTTATCATTGTTTCCCCTTTCCTTATCCACAGCGCTGGTGGTCCCTGGCTGATAACTGACATGCGGAGAGGAGAGACCATATTTGAGATCGATCCACATCTGCAAGTATGTCTTGAGTGAGGAAAACCTTGCTAGCACACTGTGCCTAGGCCTCTTCCAAATAACACTGGCTTTCATCCTGGGAAAATGGAGACCTTTATATGTGAACGAGTAGAAATATGACATGATTTGGAACTTGACATCTGAATTCTGCAACAGACATAAGAGAGCAGAGATTTCAGCACAGAAAAAAAGTGTCTCAGACACATGTATTTTTGCATTTAAAACTGATACATTTTGGGGCTGGGGATATGGCTCAAGCAGTAGCGCGCTCGCCTGGCATGCGTGCGGCCCGGGTTCGATCCTCAGCACCACATACAAACAAAGATGTTGTGTCCGCCGAAAACTAAAAAATAAATATTAAAATTCTCTCTCTCTTTCTCTCTTTAAAAAAAACTGATACATTTTATTGAATGTAAATTACATACCAACTTTTTAAAATTAGATCATCAGCAACAAAAGAAGATTAGTGGGTATTGCCTCCTCACCCAGGATTCATTCCCCCACTTTCCCTTCTTAAAAGAACACAGATTTCTTTCAAGGAGACACCCTGTAGCCATCCCAAGCTTGAAACAGTCAGTACCACAGGTGATACCCCACACCCAGCTATGAGGTGAGTGCTAAACGGCCTAATGATCTTGTCCTTCCTGACACATTTTTCAACCATGCCTCGGTAAGTTGGCACTCCTTGGTGTGTGAAGGGGTCTTTAGACACAGTCCTGCCACTGCCCATCAGTTTGGCCCATGGACAATGTCAGTGTTGTCTTTGATTATTTGAAGTACTCCTTTGGCATGTGTATGAATTTTGAAACTTGCAAGAGCATCATTGCCTTTCCTGTGGGCTGCTCAGGAGGAGCAGGAGCAGCAGGCAGCTGACCATGTGCCTATGTTGTATCTGGTTTCTTTTGCCCATCTACTATCATTTGCAAGTCATTGCCATCTCTAAACTTTTTATGCTTCTATAAATTTTGAGCAGGCCACAGGCAGCACCCAGGAGCTAGGGCAGGGGAGAGGTGGCAGGTGGACATGTAGCATTCAGTCCCTGGTTTCTTCACTGCAGACCTGTGAGCTTCAGGGCATAAATCCTCCTCATTCACACATGATGCTCCTCTATTTTCCTAGTGTTTTTAATACTGAAAATTTCAAATTGATGCCAGGATCCTCTGTTATCTCTACTTTAAACTTGGTTTCATTGTAGCTTCTGCCTAAGCAAAAGCAAGGAGCCATGGAAGGCTGTTTCCCTAATCCCTTATTCAGCAGCTATAATGGGATCCAGGAAAGGGCACTGTGGGCTGCATGTTTGACCTCTGTCATAAGTGCCAAATACTCAGAAAGAACTTGGTCCCTTGAACTGGTAGGATGTGCAAACCATCCTTTGTCTGCATGCTGAAAATGGTTCTTCCAAGTAAGCAGACTCCCTGAGACCAACCAGCAGTATCCACATTACCCAAAAGTCTTTGAAAGCAAGCAGGAGCCCATGGGAGGAAGTACACCTTTCTTTTCCTGGTGGCCCTGTGCATCAATTATGAACTCCTAGTATTTGCTTGTGCATCTCTGGGAACTATTCACCATCAGTTCATTTGAGAGCTGGCTCATGTTGCTTTGATCTAAATTCTACTACTGGGGCTGGGGATGTGGCTCAAGCAGTAGCGCGCTCGCCTGGCATGCGTGCGGCCCGGGTTCGATCCTCAGCACCACATACAAACAAAGATGTTGTGGCCGCCGAAAACTAAAAAAAATAAAAATAAAAAATAAATTCTACTACTAACTAGCTGTGTGCCTAAACAAATCACTTAAATTCTCTGTTTCTCTCTGATCTTGGTATTGGGGATTGAACCCAGGGACCACTACATGGAGCTTTGTCCCCATCCCTTCTTATTTTTTATTTTGAGTCAGGGTCTCACCAAATTGATGAGACTGGCTTGAATTTGGAATGTGCCTTGCTCTGGGTCTTACTTATTTCTTTTTACTTATAAAGTAAGTAGGATGGAGGCTGGGGATGTGGCTCAAGCGGTAGCGCGCTCGCCTGGCATGCGTGCGGCCCGGGTTCGATCCTCAGCACCACATACAAACAAAGATGTTGTGTCTGCTGAAAAACTAAAAAAAAAAATAAAAATAAAAATTCTCTTTCTTAAAAAAAAAAAAAAAGTAAGTAGGATGGACTAGTGAAGGCATGAGGTGTCTGTTTTCAGCTCTTGGCTTAGGTGAGGGCCTCTGGGCAGGCAGTGAAGAAGGAGGCAGAGGCATGGGCACAAGTTGTCCCCTGAACAAACCAGGACCCACATGCCCATTGCTCCCTGCCTAAAGCTTATAGAGCTGTTGCCCTGCTCAGAATCCCCAGCTTTGCCCCGGCTGATGGTAGCACAAAAAGAGAGCAAAAAGTGATCGATGGAAAGAGGCCACCTGTGACTGGTCCCAAGTAAAAAGGGAACTTATGCTTCCTCTAGATAGACTCCCTGGCCATTTTGAAGCCCTGGTCAAGGGACAGGCAGACAGGAAAGTGCAGCCTCTTCTTGAGTTACTAAGTCATAAGGAGATTTATTTGGCCTGTATGGCTCTTTGCAGGCAATGTTGCTAAAGCCTCTCAGATGACCTTTGATCCAAGCCCAGCATCACAGAACTATGTTTTACCAGAAAATCCAGAGTTGTTTTGAGTACATCTCTTCCTTGAGGCCATTTGGAAAGTGTTTGAACTCAGCTTTGCCAAGGCCTGCACAGAGGGCCTGTAGGAAATCTGCAAATGGTCACTGCCCTCCAGGACCCCATTTCAGTCTAAGGAGTGGAAAAGAAACTTCATCCAGAGCCCTTGGCCAAACAAGTTTGCCAGCAGCTAGGACAGTCCTTATGCTCTACGGTGAGCACCCCCTCTAGCTGTTGAAAAGGAGAACTGCAGGTGTGCTTCCCCCACCTTCACCCCTTTAATACCCATGCCACTGACAGTCTTCCACCCTGCCTGTAGCAGTGACTGGGAGGTTCTTCTTGGAGTGTCAGGGAGAAGAGGAGGGATTGTATCTTTGCTCATGGAGTAAGGTTCTGTCTTTGCTTTATCAGCTCTGTGGGCCAGCATGTGGTAGACAGAGTTGGGGCTCTGAAAGAGGTGTGAAGGCCGTTAGATTGAAAGGTTAATGGTAGAGAAGCTTCCCTGGCTTCATCCCCAGGAGGAATCCAGTGTCTGGCAAAGCCCATTATCTATAACCAGAGCAGAACAAGGTCAGATAATTTGCTCTTAATAGCAGCTGTCCATGCTCAGCACCTACATAGGCTCAGTACTTACTATAAGAGTGGTAGCTGGGAGGGTAGTAGTGACATTGGGCCATAGTTCTCTGAAGGAACTCTGGGTCTTTGGTTCTTTTCAAGCAGGAGAGAGTTGACAAAGGCATTGAAACAGATGGCTCCAACCTGAGCGGTGTGAGTGCCAAGTGTGCCTGGGATGATTTGAGCCGACCCCCCGAGGACGATGAAGATAGCCGGAGCATCTGCATCGGCACACAGCCCCGACGGCTCTCTGGGAAAGGTAGGAGTGTCCACCCTGCCTTCCCTCTTTGGTTTCATGTTGGATTTTCAGGCTCTCTAGGATAGGTTTTCAACTCAACAGCCTACTCAATGGATTATTTCCAGCCTGATTTAAACAGCTAGTGAAGTCTTCCATCAAGGGGGAATTAGAGAAGCTTAATTTCCTGTATGTACTTCAAATGCACCACCAGTGGGATCTATTGTGTTTTTTTATTTACCTCTTGCAATCTGAGGTCATAGAGGTGAGTGGAAGCCACAGAACAGTTACAGGAAGTTCACAGTCCACCCAAGCACAAGAGAACAAGCGTAGGCCACCCACAGAATTGACAAAAGGCCCAGATCTGGCCTGAAGGCCATGCCAGACCTGGGGATCACTGTCTTCAGGCCCACCCAGGCTTTTGAAGACAGAAGCCTGAATGTGAGGCCAGCTCTCAGTGACTACACACCACTGTCCTACACAGGCAGTCTAAGGGGCTACAGCAGGGCACCCTGGACCCACTGCTTTCCTGGTGAGGTCTTGAGGAGGAGGATGTGGTTGTATTGTTAAAAGCTCCCTATGCTGGTGTTGGCCGTAGAAACAGTTGTGGTTTTTAGCAAAGGGCATCTCCAAAGGAAATTTGACCACTTACATATACATATGCAACTTTTTTGTCTATTTCCTTTCTCAATCTCTTCATCTTTTTTTTTTTTTTTTTAATACGTTGTCTTTTTTTTGTTTTTGTTTTGGTGCTGGGGATTAAACCCAGGGCCTTGTGCATGTGAGACAAGCACTGTACCAGCTGAGCTATATTTCCAGCCCTCTAAGTTGTCTATAACACTGAATAAAATATCTATATATGAGACTTATTTATTCTTGGGTGCTAGAGATGGAATCCAGGGCCTTGTGCATGCTAAGCATGTGCTCTATCACTGACCTATACCCCCAGCTCCTATATATATATGAGATTCATAGAAGTTTTTGTCTTTCTCAAAAGAGAAAATTTAGTCACAAACATTTGACACTGCATTTCCATCCTGTTTGTTCTAATGATGTGTCAAGCCCATTCAAATACTACAATCATTTTATTGCATTTGACAAAAGAAGTGATTTAAGAAGGGATTCATATTCTCATCCACAATTTTAATCATTATTGGCTGTGTGTGTGTGTGTGTGTGTGTGTGTGAGAGAGAGAGAGAGAGAGAGACCAGGAATTAAACACAGGGGTGCTTAACCACCAAACCACAGCCTTTTTTTTTTTTTTTTTTTTTTTGAGACAGGGCTCTCTAAGTTGCTCAGAGCCTCCCTAATTGCTGAGGCTGGCTTTGAACTTGCGATCCTCCTGCCTCAGCTTCCCAAGCTACTGGGATTACAGGTTGTGCCACCACTGCCAGCATTTTTTTAATTGTAAAGGTAATCCATGCCACAGTAACAGGTCAAACAGAAAAGTCAGTAATCCTGTCCTCCCGTTCTTAAGTCTACCCTTTGAGCAACCAATTCTAATTTCCTCTTTTTGAATTGTTTACAGTGTACAGAGGTAAATTTTATATCATATGTGGGATGAAACTAGTAAACTTCACCTCAAAGACCATTAAAGCACCTTACAGAGAAATAATTACACCAAAGAACTCCTTTCTCACTCACCATCCTTGCTAGCTCCATGGAGAGGCAGAGTTCCCTGGGATAGGCCAAGGTGGGAAGATGATCTCAGTAGCTTACTGACCCAGACCAAAGGCAAAGGGGCAGCAGAGCCAGACCACTCAAAACCCAAAAGCAAGTGTAGAAGGTGCCTGCCAGTTCATAGCAGGATCCTTACAGCCTTTGCCAGCATCTATTCTAACACGCAGAATCCCTGATGATCTGGAACAGTGGCAAAGGCCTTGACAGTCAGTCACTGTCTGCAGCCATGTTAAAGGTAAACTTCAGGCCTAAGTTGCAGGAAGAAAAAGAACAATGATGAGTGCCTTCTGGAGTCAGAGAGTACTTCTTGTCTTCTACAAGATTGGCACTTCTCAAACCCAGAGCTTCTTGAGAGCATGATGCCTCATCTGCCCCCTCTCCTCACAATCTGCCCTCACTCAGCTCTCACATCTAGATGCACAGAGTAGGCTCAGGACTGGCTAGCATGGTGGCCTTCCCCCAGTATGTCTGTTGAACTAGGTTTCAGGGCCTGGGTGGGGGTTGCTGGAAATTCAAAGGCTACTTAGGATATTTAATGATTTGGTTGCAGACACAGAGCAGATCCGAGAGACCCTGAGGAGAGGACTCGAGATCAACAGCAAACCTGTCCTTCCACCGATCAACCCCCAGATCAACCCTCAGCGGCCGAATGGCCTCACCCATGACCGGACCCCGTAAGTTCCCAATGTTCCAAGGCTGGGACAAGAGGGTAGTTTTGTCCAGAGGGACTGTCCCTGTGGATTGTATGAGAGAACAATGTCCATAACCCTTGCTGGGTGAGTTCAGGGCCTCTAGATTTAAGGGCAGGCATGGTCTAGAGCACATAGATCTGTGGGTCATAGGTAAAGGCCTCAAAGGGGACCCAGTGGACCAGGAATATAAACAGCTGTAAATATTTATATGGGCTGTGTGAATAGACAGGAGGCCAGGTTGGGGCAAAATCTGACTTGGGGCCTCTCAGCCTTATTGGAGCCCATTGTGCTGAGCACAGTCCCCTTCTTATCTCAGCCTCAGCCAGAGTTGCCCTTCCTTCCTTCCTGGAGCCTGGTCTCCGGCTGATAGCTGCAACCCTGGGGACCTCCCTGTCTGGCTACCCCCATACTAGATGCCTGCTACTGAGGCACTTCTTCCTGCCTGCTTCCCTAGGCCCTAGGGAAAGGAAGGGAAATCCTTTGTAGGCCTCTGCTGTCTTTGTAGGCCTCTGCCCTATAGCCCTTGGGGGAGACTGAGGCCACCCCAGGGGTCAACTTCCTTCCCACCAACCCCTCTTCCTCTGATAGGGGACAAGTGGTGGGCAGGGCTAGAGCACCCCTTTCTGCCCTTAGTCCTACCAGCAACTCTAGGGAATTGCTGCTGGCAGGGGATGCCTGGGACTTGGCAGCTTGGAGCAGGAACCTTGCCTGCCAGAGAGGAAATTGCTGTGCCTTGAGCTAAAAAGGATGTCAACTAATTCTGAAAGATTAGGATGATCTACCTGTCTTCTAAGAAGTCTGAATTACACACTTGCTTTGTGGCAAACTCAGGGCCAAAGGGGGTCATCCAGGGTACACAGGATCTTCCTTGTGGCAGTGGGGTGCATGAATGAAACAGTGAACATCTTGGGGGAGGTACCAGGGATTGAAACCAGGAGGGACTGCTTAACCACTGAGCCAGCCACATCCCCAGCCTTTTCATAATTTTTTATTTTGAGACAGGGTCTCACTAAGTTGCTTATGGCCTTGCTTGCTAAAGTTGCTGAGGCTGGTCTTGATCTTGTGATCTTCTCATCTCAACCTCCCGCATCACTGGAATTACAGGCATGTAACACTGTGCCCAACTAAAAATGAACTTTTAACAGTATGAAACCGACAGTAAATCAATTTGTTGGAAATGGCTGCTGCTCTGTAGTATAGCTCCAGTTGCTGATCCGTGATCCCCAGAAATGGTAGTGATGCAGTATATTACAGAAAAGTCGGTCAGAAGTTGGGCATGGTGGCCCATCTCAGCTGTTGAAGAGGATGAGGCAAGAGGATTTTAAATTCAAAGGCCAACCTAAGAAACTTAGTTAGACCCTATCTCAAAATAAAATTCCAAAAAGGGCTGGGGACATAGGTAAGTTGTAGAGCACTTGCCTAGCATGTGCAAGGCCCTGCATTTAATCCCTAATACCACAAAAACAAAAAAGAAGAAGGAGGAGAAGGAGAAGGAGAAGGAGAAGAAGAAGGAGAAGGAGAAGAAGAAGAGACAGTATGACCTGGCATAGTTAGGGAAAGTATCTTGGAGAAGGACCATGATATCTCATCCTAGAATCATTCAAGCAAGGGAAACTGCTGAAAGGAATGGAATAAGGGGAGGCCTGGCCAGCTAAGGTTAAGACTACATTCTAGGAGTGGATTGTGGAGTACGAAGAGTTACTTGGGTACCAACATGGCTCACCTGGTAAACTTGCCATCCAGAAGCCATCCAGAAGAGTTGATCTCTTTGGCAAGGGCCTAGAGAGGTCTTCACTGCCACCTCAGAGTGACTTTCAACTGTAGCCAGTGTGTTTCTCCAGCCTGAAGTAGCTGGCTTTGGGGCACCAGGATCTTCTTCTGGTGGCAGCAGATGGCCAAGCTGGGTTGCGAGGCATCTGGAAGCTCTCTGCCTGTAGTCTGGACCCTATCCCAGAGCCATACTCCTTCCTGTGTCCTTAGCTTGGCTTCTTGTTAAAGGCCTTCTTGGCACTGTTGGGGAGCCAGAGGTACTAGTAGACTTAAAATCTCAAGAAAATTACCTATAACCTGGTGACTGTCAGTGCAGATGGCCCTCATGCCTCCAGAAGGCCAGAGTCAGAGGGCAGGGGCTCCTACCAACATGCACACCCACTTGCCCCTCCTTACTACCAGGACAAGCCTGAGATCTTGCTCCCTGTCTTGAGAGTACTTTCAGCTATTGTACCCCAAGATACTTCAAAGAGGCACAGGCTCTGGGTTCCTATAGATACCCCATGACTGGGCAGTGGAGCAGTGGTTTGGGCACAAGACAGAGGCTACAGCCTCCACCCCTTAGCCTCAGATGGCTCACATACAGAAGTGGGTGGGAATAGATCAGAGGTGCCAGTCCTCTGGGATCATCTCCCCTTTATGCAGCTCAAGTGTGCTCAGTCAGGTCCCCAGAGTGCCAGACTTTGCCATCTGGAGAGAATCAGAATGTGTGCTCTGAGGTTCTTGGTGCTCATTACAATTTGTTAGCAGCCAGTTGAATGATGGTTCCTCCTCCTTTGCCAAGGCCATTCTCCAGTACACCCTTGAGTCTCTCAAACTTTGGCTCCCTGTTGTCTCAGGATCAATGGTGACAGACTCAGTTCAGATTAGCAAGCATGAGTGTAATATCTGTGCTGCCCACTCTGGGACCTGACCCTGTTTCAGACACACCACATGGATTGCAATAGAGAAAGCTGACCCAAAATGTGCTGGCACCAGGATTTGCTCCTCTCCCTGTGGGGAAGCAGCTAGCATGGGCCTTATTTTGTCTGGTATCTGATTTCCCCTTAGTCAGGATTTCTGGGCTGGAGAACTCTGATACATGGTCTTGGTGGGTCTGTGTATGGTCTGAGGAGGGCACAGAGCTAGATCAGAGGTTCAGAACAGCTGATCAAGCCTAGGCATCAGCACCTAGGTCCTGGCCTACTTGGGGGAGTCAGGTGCTTGTTCTTTTCACACCTCCATAGCAGCTAACACTTCTATAGAACTTATTCTGAGCCAGATAATATTATAAGGACTTTATAACCATATTAATTTAATTTATCTTCCTAGCTACTCTATAGAGTAGATAGTCTTATACATCTCCCTTTTATAGATGAGAAAACTGAAATGTAGGGAAGTTAATAAGTAATTTGTTTAAGGTTAGAAGAGGTTAGAGCTCAGGGCAGGTCTGTCAGACATAAAAACAAATGTGAGCCAGGCACAATGACACACACCTGTAATCCCAGCAGCTCAGGAGGCTGAGACAGGAGGTTCAAAGCCAGCCTCAGCAAAAGCAAGGCACTGAGCAACTCAGTGAGCCCTGTGTCTAAATAAAATACAAAATAGGGATGGGGATGTGGCTCTGTTGTTGAGTGCCCCTGAGTTCAATCCCCAAAACCAAAAAAAAAAACAAAAAAACAATGGATGTGTTCATTCTCAGGGACCCCATAAAGAACACAGAATCAGTGTCTCTGAGATAACAATGACCTTCACTGGTAGGACTCCTGTAACTAGTTGTAGCATGAATATGAACCTTTCACATGACACTGAGGACAAAGCTAAGCCCCATGTTAAAAGCTTACTGTGCTTACTTAACTCCAGGGATGACATACCATGAACCCCAGTGATTCTAAATCCCAGAAATAATGAACTCTGAATTAACTGTCTCATTTATAGCAGAATTACTTTTTGATATGAGACCTTGTTTTCTTCAAGTTCAAACACAAGTACAACCCTTTCTCTGTCCCTGCACTGCCTCAGTACTAGGGGATTTCTTTCTTTCTGGAGGCCTTATTTCTTGCTTCCCAGAAAGGAAGGCCCCTCTGGGTAACCTGCCCCTCTCCCACTCACTATTTCCAGCCCTCCTCCAACTGCCTTCCCAGAAGGAGTCTCCTTGGCCCTCTTTAGGGCTTCTTTAGCATTTCACAACCCTTGCATTCCAGCCATGAAATTTTTATCTGGCTTTCCCCAAGATGATCAATTGAGAAAAGTCTCCTTCGGCTTGCTGGCGCCTCCCTTCCCACTGCCTGCTTGGGTGAGTTTGGGAAGCATAGGAAGCAATCCCTTTGTGCCACTTAAGGACAGCCTGCCCTAGAACTGTGCCTGCGGATATTTGTAGGGATCTGGGATGGGGGGTTCCTGGGCATCCTCTTTGTCTGAAGTGGCTGGTAAGCTAGAGTCTGACTTAGCTTTCAGCCTCTTCACAATGACTGGGGCCCAGGATGGTGTGTATGATCAGGTGCTACTTAGGGAGATTTACTTTTCTATAAACTGTTCCTGGGATGCTAGGAACCTGTATCAGTATTCTAGAATCTCTTCTTCCCTTGGCCAGTGGATTTACTGTCTGAGGTAGAGGGACCTTTAAGAAGCTCTCTGGGTCACCTACCAGAGAAGGACAGGGCTCCTGTGTATACACACAAGTGTTGGAAGGGGAAGGCTTCTGACCATTGGAGGAATACTTTGTAGTTGGGGCACCTCTAAGACTGCTTTCTTTTCTGTCTTTTTCCTTCTTTTTTAAGATTTATTTTATTTTTTATTCTTCTTCTTTCCTTAATTTCCTGGAAAATTCAGGTTTTGTAGCATGAGTTCTCCTGTTGTGACATTCGCATCTACAACACCACCCCCAATACACACATGCACACGTACATACACTTATTTTCTAATTTATTTTATTTTATTTTTCCTGGAGTGCTAGGGATCAAATCCAGGGTCTTCTGCATTCTAGGCAAGTGCTCTGCCGCTGAGCTACATCCCCAATCCTCTCCATTTTTGTAAGCATATCTGCTCCTACCTGTTTGAACTTTTGGATGGGGTGACTTTGCCACCTCTAATTCCTGTCTTGAATAGCTTGTAACCTGACCAGGGAATCATCGTTTAGAGGATATTGTGATTTGTTTTGCTCAACTTATTAGCTCCATGAAGATTAACTAGGAGAAGAACATATCTTGTTTGCACCTACCCTACCAATTAATTTAGATGAAAGAAGGTGAGTTTCCATCTGGGAAGATCACAAGGCTATTGTGGTGCCATTCACACGCAAAGCAGTGTGGGGTGACCTTACTTTCAGCCTCTCATGTCTGTGCAGGGCCAGCTTGGAGCCTGCTCTGTCACGTTGGCTTCCCTCACCACTCTCATGTTGGGGAAGTACATTTGTTTGCACTGGAAAGAAAGCCCAGAAAGAAACAGCCTTTCACTCAGGGCCCTGGCCAGGATCCTCAGGGCTGATAGGATGAAGGGCCCAAGCCTCTTTTCTGCCTGCTTCCTGGATTAGTGTTCAATGCTTTGCCTCTCTCACTGTGATCCAGGTTGTCACACTAAGTTCCTTTACATGCCTTTCTCAGAAATATACATTTGAAAGGGTAGAACAAGGGGCTGTAGCAAATCCAGCACAATTCAGTTTCTATTTAAACTCCACTCTTTGCTCTACTTCCCCAAAGATGAAGCCACGGCTGGCCGTTGTTAACACCTTGTCTTCACTGCCCTCACTGGCACTTTAAATTCTCAGTACAAATGCTACATCCCCCTTCCTCAACTTGCACAATCATGAGTATTTTTATCACTCATCCCTGATCCTCAATGTCACCCAACACTTCAGCTGTGAGTCACTTCTGCATGGAAGGGAAAGGGAAGGCTCAAAGGTAAGAGCTGGAGAAAGGAAATGACTCAGTGTCTTAGAAAAAGGAAAGCCAAGGACTCTGACTAAAACTGGCTTGCTCAGGCTAGGCCTGGGTAAAGGCCCATGGTGCCCAGAGAGACTAATGGTTGATTAGGGAATCCCCAATCCTTATACACATTTTATCCACCCTGATTTCTTCATCCCCACTCTGTTCCACCATTCCATTTTCATGTTCCATCTGTGGGATGTTCCTACAGAGAATATTATACCTTATCATTTGGTTATTATTACTTATTGATAACCCTTTATAGCCTTTTATTTCTAATATTCTAAAAGAGTATGATTAGATAATACAGTCTCATGCTTAACAGTTACTCTGGAGGTGAACTGGTCCCCTCACCCTCTACCCGACACCCTCACTCTTTACCAATCATGCCCTGAAGAGAGATCTACACGTGGTTCTTTCTCTGAAAAGTTCAGAGCTTTTGTCAGCAATCAGAAAGCAAGAGGAGCGATTTCTCAGAAAAGAAGCAGAAGCCAGATGTTGGTTGGGTCTCTGCCAGCCAAATTCACCTCATTTGGGGGTAGTTGCCAAGACTGATGCCCTGGTTGCTGTTCCCCAGTGTCCTCAAGGAGAAGACCCCAAGTTGTGTGGCCAGTGCAGATATCATGATTGTCACAGGACTAGGACCATAGCTAAAAAGAGTTTCAGTGGTTCAACTCCTCTCCTTTCTACCCCCTGCCATTGATAGAATACAGCTGGTATCCTTTAGGTTAATGTGGCAAAATTAAGACCTTTCCGTTTGAAGGAACCAGAACAGGGAGGAAGTATGTATAAGGCTCTGCCAATCTGTAAAGTGTCAGTAGAGTCATTAGGGCATATACTATAAACAATACAGTACTAGAATTCAGGATTCTATCCTTACACTGGAAGGAGAGGGTATGCTAAGGTATGTTAGTCACTTTATGCAGTGAGAAGTATAAATATAGAATGTGTTATATAGACAGGTGGGAAAGACTAAATAAATTTTATTTAGATCTATTCCTGGATTGCTGAGGTGTGCCTCTAAACCACACCATAAACCACCCCCTTGGTGCTTCCAATACAGAAAGAATCCTGAGCTGGACAGGTTCTTGTGACTGAGTGTGCAGTTTTTATTGCCCATTACCACGTGTGAAGTTCTGTATTGTGAGCTGCTGTTGTCCCCACTTCTCAGATTATAACACGGAGGCTTATGTTTTATAACTTATCTAGAATCTAACCACTAGGAATAAGTGTCAGCCAGAATTTGAACCTCAGGTTGTTTGCCTTTAGATCCAGGCCTCTTCACCACTGTGTACTGCCTATAAAAAAGGATAAAAGTGGAGGAGGTGCTTGTCAATCCACAGGAAAAAATAACTGGAAAGGGGGCCCTGGAAGTCTACCTGTGTGCAGAGGGAAACAGTTATTTTGGTTTGCTTGGAAACCCGTGGAGGTGGCAGGTCAGTGGAGACCATCTGGCTGAGAAAAGTGTACTCAAAAGTAAAATGAAATCTGCTAGAATATACACTCCATCAAAATGAGTGAGGCAGACAGAGAGTGTAGGAAAGGGGGTCCAACATGAGAAGGAGACGGGGAGTCACAGGGTGAAGGTAAAGATTCCAGATAATGGCTGAGCAGCAAGAACCGAAGGCAACCAACTCAGATTGGAGTCGATTGGAAGGATCCTCATGAGAAATGGCTTTAAGATAGAACTGATAAATATTTGTTGTATTTGAATGTCTTGGGAGGACATCTGTAGACCATTGGTATATTAATCTTAATTGAACTGGTGGTAAATACATAGAAAACTAAGATAGTTTGCCTAGGGATTTAGTTCAGTTCAGTGGTAGAGCACTTACCTAGCATATGCAAGGCCTTGGGTTCAATCCCCAGGACTGCAAGAGGAATACAATAAAAAGAAAGAAAAGAAAACTAAGACAGTTATTAAATCCAAGGTAATCGATATGTTAGAAGAATAATTGTAGTATACTACATGGTTCACCTATAAATACGATTGATATAGTGGTAATAATGTGAACACTTAATACAGATCCACACAAACTTGCAAGGTAGTTGTCTTGGGAAGATGGAAACAAAGGAGGGTGGGATAAGAAAGAGCAAAATCTTGTCTTTTAGGGGAGTTTGGTGAGTTTATGAAAAGAGGGGTTCTCTGGTTAAGGTTGGAAAATGTTGGCTTACACAAAAGGAAACCAATTCATTTTCCTTTTGTAAACCTTCAAAATGTTTGGAGTTCACCAACATTTTGCGAACCTCTAATCTGAGGTGAGCATATTGCTTCCAGCCTTTGTCATATCTGTTTTGTTGTTGTTTTGTTTTATTTTGTTTTTTAGAAACTTCTCTGAGAATTCCATAGAATGCCCTTTGAGAAACTATCTCCCAGGAAGGAAGTTCTGTTCAGAGTTCAGGGAGTGAACTATTCAATGCAGCTCAGTGGTAGAGCCCTTGCCAAATATGCCTGAGTAGGATCTTGGTTCCATCCCCAGCACTACAGAGGAATTGGACTGGGCGTAGTGGGTGGCGCATATCTCTATTCCCAGCATTTTGGGAGGCTGAGGCAGGAGGATCATGAGTTCAAAACCAGCCTCGTGGGGCTGGTGTTGTGGCTCAGTGGTAGAGCGTCTGTCTAGCACCTGTGAGGCACTGGGTTCGATCCTCAGCACCACATAAAAATAAATAAATAAATGTCTTTAAACTACAACTAAAAAAAAAAAAAAAAACCAGCCTTGTCAAAAATGAGGCGCTAAGCAACTCAGACCCTGTCTTTAAAATAAAATACAAAAAAGGGCTAGAGATGTGGCTCAGTGGTTGAGTGCCCCTGAGTTCAATTCCCAGTATCCGCCCCCCACCCCGTGTCCCCCCCCAAAAAAGAGGAATTGGGATGTTCAGGGAAGAGAGCTATGCCTTTATGGGCTGAAGCCCCAGAAGAAAGGATAACTCATAAAGTATGGAAGTGTGGGAGGTTCTCTCTCTCTCTTTCTTTTTCTTTCTTTCTTTCTTTTTTTTTTTTTTGTTGTTGTTGTTGTACTAGGAATTGAACCCAGAGACTCTTAACCATTGAGTTACATCCCCATTCACTTTTTAAAATTTTATTTTGACACAGGGTCTCACTAAATTCCTGAGGCTTGCCTCAAACTTAAGATCCTACTGCATCAGCCTCCATGCCACTGGGATTACAGAAATGCACCACTGTGCCAGGCAGGAAGATAAAAGTTTCTTAAGGAGAATATAGCAACATTTTGGCTGGCATCAGAAAGACATGGGTTTTATCTCATCTTTTTTTTTTTGCTCATTGCATGACCTTGAGCTAGTTATTTAAGTCTTGGATTTTCAGTGTCTTCATCTGTAAAATGAGAAATGTAACACCTATTAATTGGGTTATGAAGATTAAAGGAAGCGAAATATATGAAGGGTTTACTAGGGGACCCAGCACTATTGTTTGTGCTTAATAAAAGGTATCACTTGATATTATTGTTGTGAATAGTTCCCTGAAAACTAAAAGGAGGCATAAGACCTCCAGGGACCAGTACAGGTATTTAGAGAATTCTTCTCACAACTCAGAATTTGGGAAGAGTTTGAACAATAGCTGGAAGGAGAGTTATGTTATGCCAGCACAGATAAAAAGAACAGGGTCAAAAAAAAAAAAAAAAAAAAAAAAAAGCTGAAACTCAAGAACTGAGTCCTGCTAAAAAGTACTATGAAGGCTGATGCAGTGACACATGTCTATAATCCCAGCAATTTGGGAGACTGAGACAGGAGGATCACAACTGGAGACCAGCCTCACCAATTTAGTGAGAGCCTGTCTCAAAATTAAAAAAAGAAAGAAAGAAATTAAAAAGGGCTGGGATTGTAACTCAATGGTAGAAAGCCCCTGGGTTCAATCTCTATTATAGACAAAAACAAAGGGCTTTAGTTTTGTGTGACTCTTTGGAGAAGACCTCATGGTTTGGATAGAGTAATGCTAATCAGTGTCAGAGAGAAGTAAATTTTACTTGAATTGTGTAATGCTGCCACCTCAACACAATGATTGTCAGCCTAGGAAGGGTCACAGCAGTGACAAAAGGATGGAAGCTGTGCATTCAGATCTCCTGGTCCACAAGGATTTTAGGAAAATTGGAAGTGGAAGTAAAGAGACTGGTGTTCATATCTTTTGCTTTTTCTCTTTCTTTCTTTCTTACTTACCTACTTATTTATGGTACTAGGGATTGAATCATGAAGTAAACACCACCACTGAACTACATCCGCAGCCCTGACTGATTGATTAATTGATAGATACTGGAAATTGAACCCAAGGACACTTTAACACTAAACTACAACCCCAGTCCTTTCTGTTTTGAGACAGGGTCTCACTAAGTTGCTGAGGCTGGCCTTGAACTTGAGATCCTCCTACCTCAGCCTCCCAAGTAGCTGGGATTACAGGTATGTGCTCCCATGCCCAGCTGGTATCAGTAATTCTGAGGGAATTGGGGAGAGGAGAGTTGGCAACCTGGAAGCAACCAAAAGTTTCAGGATGACAAGAGCATCTTGCACTCTCCAGACTAGTGAGCTTGGTGCAGTTCTCATGAAAATTCTGCACTAGATGATTCAGCAAGGAGCTTCAGACATTTTGGGAACAGTGAGCCCTGAGAATCAGAAAATAAGGCTTTGGGAAGTGCTTACCTGCCTGGAAGACAGAAGAAGTCCTTTGGATTCACATACACAGGGTTTAGAAAGACACCTTGAGAACGCTCTGACATCATTATTGAAGGGAAAGTGAGGAACGAGAGATGGGTAAGCGAGAAGTGAAAAACAGACCAGGCAGCGATACACATAAGAGTTTATTTGTCAGAGATAACAAATAAAGGCACATCTCTCTATAGCAGAGAAAGGCAAAACAGGCTTGGGTTCCAGGACTTTTATGGGGCAGGCTCAGAAATCAGAGCCAGGTGGGTCCTAATGCAGGTAGTCGGGGGTTGTGTTGATATGAGGGA
Source organism: Callospermophilus lateralis (assembly GCF_048772815.1). Taxonomy (NCBI): domain Eukaryota; kingdom Metazoa; phylum Chordata; class Mammalia; order Rodentia; family Sciuridae; genus Callospermophilus; species Callospermophilus lateralis. The sequence continues at coordinate 69,226,535 of NC_135319.1, forward strand.
GTGGTGAGCCTTTCTCAGAAAGGCCCTTGGGCAGGAAAGTGAAACTTTTTCCTTAAAATGGTGGCTGTCACTTAAGATGACCATCCAGATGCTAAGCAACAACCTTAAAATTATGAGCAACAGGGGCTGGGGATGTGGCTCAAGCGGTAGCGCGCTCGCCTGCCATGCGTGCGGCCCGGGTTCGATCCTCAGCACCACATACAAACAGAGATGTTGTGTCCGCCAAATACTAAAAAATAAATATTAAAAAAAAAATTCTCTCTCTCTCTCTCTCTCTCTCTCTCTCACTCTCTCTCACTCTCTCTTTAAAAAAAAAAAAAAAAAAATTATGAGCAACACAGAAGTGTCCAGAGAGCATCCAGGAGGGTGAGAGACTGGTAATGGGAAGGTTGGGTTGATTTATAATTGGTTGGATGAGGATACCCAAAGAGTAATGATGTCAGTCTGTCAGGCTGTCTGCCAGCCCTGGCCTGTTTACTATTTAATCAAAGCCTAGGAAGAGAACATCGATGGCAAGTTTATCAGTTTTGTCAGTAATGTGAAGTCAGGAAAGAATGCCAATATGATGGATGCCAGAGTCAGGTTTAGAATTATCTGAACTGCTTGCAACCCTAGCCAAATAACAGAGTTCTACTCTTAGCTGCAAATAATCAACAGTACATAGTAGCTGGGGGAGAAAAGGTCTAAGGGCAACCCATGGGAGAAAGCCTGAGGGAGATTTCATTGACTGAGGGAGTGCAATATGAGTTGGTAGTTTGATGAGGTTTCAAAGAATAGACAATTTGATGACAGTTTTAATAGAAATAAAGTGTCCCAAACAAGAGTGCCCAGGGCCTCTGTGATCTGTTCTGGTCAGACCACATACTGTATTTATTTCCACACACCACACTTCACTTCCAGACATGACACTCTAGCTTTGACAAGCTAAAATGAATCCAAGGGAGGGTGACTTGAATGGATGGAGGATTTCAGAACCTTGTCAAGAAATGTAGTAGAAAGTTGGGGCCACAGATCCTAGAAAAAGAAACTGTTGATGGGATGTGAGAGCAGCCTTGGGGATTCAAAAGGCTGTCATGGAAAGATGGATTAAACTACTGGGCAACTTGAAGGCCAGTGGTTTGAGAATTGCAGAGAGGCAGACTGTGCCCCGTAGAAACAAGATGGCTGAACCAGCTCCTCCTTCAGTGAAACAAAGGCACAAGGGGTCTTGTTGGCCTATAGTTAGCCTTCCAGAAGCACTAATGGCCTATAGTGTCCACTCCAGGAGTCAGGAGCCTTTTCAGGCCCCATCTCTCCTAAGCTCAGGGAAATTGACCTAGCTTGTGACAGTTGGACTGAGTCCTGGAGAAAGGCAAACAAGTTCCTATAAGTTGTGGACATTCTGGCAGGAGGAGCAGAGAGACTTGAGAGGCAGTCAGCTATATTTTGAGGACCTCCCATATCCCAGGCACTATCCAAGGACTTACAGGAGTCATCTCACTTAATCAATATGATGACTCTACTGTTATTTACTCCCATCAAAGATAACAAATCTTGGGCTGGGAATATAGCTCAGTTGGTACAGTGCTTGCCTCACATGCACAAGGCCATGGGTTCAGTCCCCAGCACCACACACACACAAAAAAATCTTAGAGAAAGGTTCAGTCAGTTACCCAAGGACTCAAATCCAGAACATAAGCACCAGTGGGTCTGGGTCATGCCATCTCAGGAGCCCCTCCCTCTCTCTTCCGCCCCCAAAGCTCTGCCTTCTCCTCTACTGGGAACTCAGGGAGAAAACAGCCCAGCTGAAAAATTAGGCCATGCTGCCGAGCACACTACTTATTTTTTTATGACTAAGATTAAGCTGACAACCATGCAAAACATTGCAAACCTGTGTCGGCTGCAGATTTAATACCTCACCCAGCCCACACAAATAATTCATGCTTCTGCATCGATGTCCAGAAAAAACAAATCAGCAAAAAGCTGGGCTCCTGCGTGTGTATAGAGCAGCCGCATTTTCATTGAAGCAGCGTGCCGGAAATACCCAAGCTCCAGGACTGCAGATCTGGCGTTTTGCAATTTTTTTTTCCTTTTAAAAGATTAAAGTACGGTTTTTCAAATGATTGAAGGTTGGTGGGAGGTGTAAATGTGGGCACTTGTCACATTAATTCTTCAGATGATTAAGTTCTTTTCCATTTCTTTAAAGCTGTTTGCAGTTGGGTTTGATGTCCTCGTTCCGGGTGAGTGTGTTGTGGCAGTAACCAAGGTGACTTTAGCTGACTTTCAACAATTTATTTTTCCCTCCAGCTTGAGATGTCTCTAGCCCTGTGTGTTGTTGATTCTTCTCCCACCAGCCCTCTTTCACCTCCCATTGCTGTTTCTCAGCACTTTTGCCTGTGGGCCCTGCCCTAGGGCTAGGCCTCAGCCCCTCTGCAGAATGAGCATGGTGGTGCCCCTGGATATAAGAACCTGTCAGATAGCACAGTCACACCCCAGTTTTTCCACTTAAACTCACTCTGTGGGGCTAGGGAGAATGCTTACCCATCATGCACAGGGTCCTAGGTTTAATCCCCAAAACCATAAAAGATAAAAATAAAGGATTAAACTCCCTATGTGAAACTCAGGCTTGTCACCTCAACTCATCTGTAAAAGGGTTAACAGAACCTGCCTTAGGGAGTAAACCTATGGCACAGACAAAGTACCCAGCAGATTGGGGGAGCTGCTGTTGTTTCCTGCCTTCTGTTCTTTGAACCCAGAGGGCACCGGTGTCACCTCTGAGCCCATCTGTAGTGCCTGACTGAGTTGATGTATTTAGTGTTACTCTCCTCAAAAGGGAGGTGTAGCGGCTCTGGTGGAGGGAAAGAGTTAGTTGGTCAGAAGTCCAGGGTTCCCAAGTTGGCCTGTCATAGACCAGCTCTGTTGCCTTGGATGCCTTGCTGTCCCTTTTTTGAAAAGGAAAGAGATAGATTAAACAATCTTGAGTTTCCTTCCAGTCCTGAAATACCATGACCCTCTTGTTCATTGCTTTTGTCTCCTTCACAGGTCTTAAAAAAGCTCTTGCCAAGGGGAAAGGCCATTTCAAGTGGCTTTGGGAAGCCAGAGGAAGTGATGGCTTTTGTGAAAGAGCAGTCAAATCTGGGGAAGGATCCTCACATAGAAGGAGAAGACTCAGGAGGGAGCAATTCTAAGCACTGCCTCAGCAGGGCCCTTGCTCTCTAGTGCTGGCCTCACACCCTTGCCCCCAGGAGGACTCTGCCTTTGGCGTCTCATTGGCTGCAGGCCCCAGGGCTCAGCCTCCAGTGTGTGAGGAGATCAGGCCTGGCCTCTCCCTCTCTTCAGAGGCTGTCTAGCCCAGACATCCTGGGTGGCTCCTGCCTGCTGCTTGAATGATAAATAACTGGAGCTTCTCACCAAGTACTTTGATGGACACTTGGGGAATTGTTTTGAGATTCACAGCCCAAACCAGAATCCGGCCTTTTGAATGGGATCAGTGGGTGACCCTCATTTCCTGCTGAGGCAGATTTGAAAGGTTGTCAGTAGGGGCAGCTAAATTTGAAAGAGCAAATCTTGGAATGCAAAGAGACCTGGTGGCCTAGCAGTGGGACAAGCTGTTGGTAGGGAGCTGCACAGAGGGAGAATGAGCAGCAGTGATAGCTTACTGGGGTTGGCCACAGGGGTCCTTGAAGCTTACCAGGGTAGGGGTCCAAGCCTACACAGTGGGCAGCCAAGCCTAGTGGCCTGAGTCCCAAGAGCCCAGCTCCCACCCCTCAGTGAGGTTTGTGTTCCTGATTAAATGAAGAAAATATGTGTCACTTCAGTGCCTGGCCATTAGTAGGAATAGACATGCTCACAGTCTTTTCAGGGTCAGCTGGATGGAAGCTCTTGGAGCCAGATCTTGGGGAGCTCTCCATGTCAGCCTTGGGAACAAGGGGTCTCAGGCCCCCAGCAGGAGAGAGGGCTCCCTACTGATCTCACAGATTAAAACAAAACCCTGTGGCATAAACTTTAGAGTATTGTTGGGCAATGATACAGGCTGTAGAAACAGATCTACCTGAGACAGATGCCAACTCCACCCCCATTACTGGCTGTGCAACCTGGGGCAAGTTACTTAACTTCCCTGGTCCTAGTTTCTTATCTGTAAGAGAGAGATGATAATAGTGCCCACCTCATGGGAGTATCACAAGGAGTAGCCAGTTAGTGGAAGTACTTGGCACAGTGACTGGCACTTGGCAAGCACAGATTGAAGGGTGGCTGCTATAATTGTATCAGGCACCATGATTCGTATTAATCAGCAACGTAGCCAGAAACTCCCATCTTGCTCCTCCCTGTGGTTTTCACCATGTACTAAACCTGTTCCCATGCTTGTTTCACAGGAGCCGCAAAGACAGCCTGGAAAGTGACAGCTCCACGACCATTATTCCCCACGAGCTCATCCGCACACGACAACTTGAGAGTGTACATCTGAAATTCAACCAGGAGTCAGGAGCTCTCATTCCTCTCTGCCTAAGGTGAGCCAAGATTGTTCCACATGGAGCCACCCCCTCTCCTCCGACACCCAACCTGGCTTTGGGGCCACTTCAGAGCCTCCCAAATCTCTCTCCCCCAACATGCGTCCCACCCTCAGGGGGGGCCTGGTACCACTTCACCTCCATCCCTCAAGACCTATGCTTGCTGTTTTACCCAGCAAGGCCCCTGTAGGAAGCCCGCCAGCATACCTGACCAGAGTCTGGGAACAGGGAGGGAGGAAAACTGCTCAGGCAGATCTTGGACCTATATGTGATCCTGGGGACTCCAAACCAGCCATCAATCCCCATGTCACTGGGTCATTCTCCCTATGGAAACCTCTAGGCAGTTTAGGTTGTAAGAAGTCTGCAAGCAGTGAGGGCCAGTTGGTCACATAAATTGTCCCTAGAGGAAGGCTCTCTTCTGTATTTCAGCGTAGAGCAGGGGCAGGCTCCAATGAGCAAAGGACTATGGCCAAAGCCTCAAGCAATCTCTGGCTGCTTGGTTGACAGATCATTCTCATTAGCAAGTTTCAGAGTCTGAGAATCCACAGGGAATAGGTGCTGAAGAACTCTCCTTTATCCAGGAATTGTTCTTCAGCCTTGCCCCCTTTAGGGAGTTTTAGTAACTAAGGGAGTCTCAGATTCCCCCTGCCATCCCACAAGCCTGGGGTCAGGGATGACTGAGTCACCAGTGGCATTGGGTTGCCAGGGGGAGGATTCTGGTGGGTTCTTCCTGCTTGCTGCCTTTCCCATGAAAAACTCTCAGTTCTTCATACCCAATGACCAGCCCAGCAGACTCCTTGAGAGACCAGGAAGCCCAGCTGTGTCTCTTCTGCTGCCGTTCAGATCAGAAACCCAGTCTTGTAGCCAGAAGTCAGCTGATTATGTTGAGCTGAATCTCTTACAGCTGGCCTCATCTGCAGTCCTCTGGCCTTCCACCCTCACTTTGCTAGCAGGAGAGGCAACAAGAATCACTCTAACTTGGAGGACAGTGACAAGGAAGAAGGGGTTGCATGGTTTGGATCCTCCCCACTATCCCTGGAGCCTGGGGAAAGAATTTGGAGGGTGGTCAACCTTGGCCAGCCACCCTGGGCAGCAGGGCAAAGACTGCTTGATCAGAGTGAACAGGACCCGACAGGGCCCACTGCCAGATTCCCAATAATTTCCTCCTCAGCTATTTCTTTGGTACAGGCTTAAGGCCTATACCTGGTGGAGGGTTAATGTAAGGCAGCCTGAGAGAGTAAAGAGCAGGTGTTGCTTCCCTTGCTGACTAGCATCTTTGCCCCCTAAGTTGTCACTGCCTCCCCTTCCCCCTGTATATTTCCAGATGGGGATTAAGGGTAACTTCTTGTGGCTCCCTCAGAGTGACCCCATTTGGCTTCATTAATCAATCAATCAATCAACAAATAAATAAATAAATAAATATGTGCTTGTTGCCTTTAAACCAGCTGTTTAAATGTTACAGGAAAGCCCAGGAGCAGGTGGAAAATTCTGCCCTGGGCACTGAATTATCTTTCTTACTGGGAAGGCCTGATACCACTTCACCTCCATCCCTCAAGCAAAGGAGGACATGACTCCCTCTTCATTCTGGGTATAACCCTGGGCATATTGCTCACTTTCCTCTCTAGCCTCACCATTCCCACCAGTATGTGAGGGAGTTGGAATCTATCACCGCTGAGGCCCTTTGAACTCTGATCTAGAGTTGTCTCTGCTGGTTGAGCACTTCAGGAAGAAGGCTTTATAGAACTGGTGAAGGAGGCTTCTCTTTGAAGGTGCTATGATGAGCGGTTTGGTTATGGTCCCCTGTTGGTGGGCAGGTGGGCCATCAGGAGGGCGTTTGTCAGGCATCCCTACCCCAGAAAGCATAGCCTCATCGTCCCAGAACTTTGATCAAGACTGCTATGCTTCAGGCTGTTTCTAGGCCCAGCTCCTCATTGTCTCCATGTTCCCATCCCCAGGGGCAGGCTCCTGCATGGACGGCACTTTACATATAAAAGTATCACAGGTGATATGGCCATCACATTTGTCTCCACTGGAGTAGAAGGTGCCTTTGCCACTGAGGAGCATCCTTACGCAGCTCATGGACCCTGGTTACAAGTGAGAAGGCTTTTTTCTTCTCCCTATCTTCTTCTCGTAGGCTATTTCCTTGGCTACCTGCCCTCCCCTCCCTTGGCCGCTCTTCCTAAGCAGCTGGTTATAAGATGCCTCTTGGATTCAGGGCCTGAGGCCTTTGTGTGGTCATGAGTGTGGATGCTGCTGCCCATCTCAGCAGCTGCAGGGGCACTTCCTAGCCTCCTATGAGACACAAGTGATCACTCTCCAGGCCCTGGCCATTGGTGATTCTGGTTCCTATGGAAATCCAGGTGTGAGGAATATGACTTCCCCTACCCTGGGCAAGATTAAAGTACGGGAAACCAAGAGTGAAGCAAGATGAAGGACATATGGAAGTCACTCTCAGCAGTTATATGAAAATCTTATGAGAATTCATGGGAAGTAGGGCTGAAGTTGTGGCTCAGCAGTAGAGCGCTCGCCTAGCATGTGTAAAGCCCTGGGTTCAATTCTCAGCACCACATAAAAATGAATAAATAAAATAAAGGTATTGTGTCCAACCATAACTAAAAATAAATAAATAAATATTAAAAAAAAAAAAAAAAAAAAAAGAATTCATAGGGAGTGGTTATCTGTGCCCAGACTTGGGCCTGGGATGGGCAGGCCAGAGTCTCCTCCCATCAGTCAACTTTCCTGTTTCTCCTGTGGAAACACAGTTTGAACAGAAACCTGCTGGCTTGTCCAGAGTGCTTATTCTTCTTTGCTCTTCTGGATGAAGGAAAATTTAAGAGCTGATACCTAGCAGGGTGGTGGGGCTAACTAAGAGTCATCAGCCTTCTTCCAGCATCCACTCTGACCAGGTCTCTAAGAGGTATTGTGTCTGGTGCTTCACACTCCTTTTTAGGCTTTGTTTGCTGTGGGGATAGTGGTGGGGTGAATACTTTCCCTTGTCTTTCTCAGGAATATCAAGAAAAGGAGTTTTGGGGCTAAGGAGTGGCAGAGTACTTGCCTAGCATGCCGGAAGCCCTGAGTTCAATCCCCCAGCACTGCCAAAAAATTAAAAATATGGAAAGGGATCTGACCCTAATCTAAAAGGTGCCCAAAACTTGTTTGTAGTGTGTTAGAGAGAACATGGGGGAATTACAGTAGATAGGAAGAGAATTTTGCTGGGTTTTTTGGGTTTAACCCAGCTGGGGGTCTGTAATATTCTTAATATGGGCATGTTTTTATCCACGTGTGTCTGCAGAATTCCTCCTCCTTCAGGCTTGCCCCCACCCCCATCACCAAAATCCTAACCTTTAATTAAAACAAACAGCAAACAAAGGACACCAACCGTACTCCCTAGACTTAGCTGAGGTAGAAGTGGAAGCTAGTGCTTTAGGGATATTGTGTTCCATAAATTATCTTGCCTTTTTCCACTGTTGTTATTACATTGTTTCATAACAAAATTACTTTGAACCATAAAGTTATAAATACATTTTAAAAGTCCCACTTGGTAACATTAGATTTCTGTCCATGTGGTGTTGATAGTTACTGTAGCAAAAGCTCTGAAGTGTAACATTTGAAATTAGCCCAGCACAAGTGGAAAAGGCTTCCTGCTACCCCCACGCCCCACCCCCACCCATGTCCCAGGCTGCCACTGGTGCCTCTGCTGAGAGCAGGAGGGAACAGGCCTGTTCTCTGGGCAGAGCTGGTAGCTGGTAAGTTGAGAGGTGGGGCCCATGCAGGAGACCCAACCCCTGAGAGTTCATAGTTTGTCATTCCAACAGATGATGTCATGCTGGCAGGTCTTGACAGAAGTGTTCTCATAGTGCATGTGCCTGTATTGAAGGTTTTAGATATTTTGTTTGGGGAAAATAGAGTCTGGGGTCTCTCCAAACCCAAGAAGAAAGTCCACCCAGTTTGTTTGGTATCCTCAAAACTTAACTTGCCCTTGTTCTGCCATCCCCCCCTCAGAATGTCTTCTTGCCCTGAGAACTAAGCTGGTCAGCCTCTCTAGTTTTTCGGCAGCCCAGGAAGCTTGATCCCCAAAGGACTCTGCAGGTGACCACAAGACCCCTCAGTCATCATAGAAAGCTTTCCAGGCCCCACCTAACTCCAAAGCCTCTGATCCCCTGCCTGTTGGCATTCCCACTCCCAACACCACAACCCCCTCACTCCCTGGCAGCCCCTCAGTGAGCCTGGACTCTCAGCACCCGCTGACTCCCAGCACATGGTCCCCTCTTGTGGGCTGTTGCCTGGGGAACCGGGAAGCGGTGGGAACGAGCTGCTGGCCTCGGCATGTTTCAATAAAGTTGCTGTGCTGGGAGCTGCTTAATCAAAGGCCTGTGTTATGGGCTCATTAGTGTGGTCCACCACAGGCCAGCTCACAGGAGAGCTCCTGGGAAGGCTGGCTGAGGCCCCACTCCCGAGGCACGCACCCTTGATCACCAAGGGGTTTCTCAGGCCCTTTGCAAGGAGCCCTGGGAAACCCTCCGACCCTGCCCCCAGCCAGCCGGATTCTCAGCAGTGGAGCCAACACCCACACCAGCCCTCCTCCCCTCCCGGCAAGCAGTCAGCATTTTCTGTGTCTGACTGCCAGCCCACTTTCCCCTTTAGGGTCTTGCCTTGTGGTCACAGGCAGCTATCTAGCTTGTGGGAATCTGGGCTTGTAATGACTTGTGGGCCTCTCAGGGGTCTATCTTCCCAGGAGTCCAAAGCCTTCTGGAGCCCTGGAGTTAGACTTTCAGTCACAGGTGAGGCCACCAAGGGCCCCAGGACCTCCAGGGGGAGGGAGACCCCAGCTCAGAGGCCTGCCCTTGCTCCTTGCAGGCATTTCTCACTTATGTTCCCAGAGTTTGGGGTGTCTCCATGGGTCTTGTATGCCCAGGCCTGTTGGGGTAGAGGAGCAGGAAAGAGCTGAATGTAGTAGACCCAGGAAGTAGAGAAACCCAGGCTTCTGTTCTCTTGGCTGCTGCATGAACTTTCCCTGTAGGTCCCAGCTGAAGCAGGAGGGGTGGGATGACTTTCTTGCATCAGCCATCAACAGCCTTGGAAATACTTACTCCCAGCCTTGGCACCTTGCTCTGGCTACCGGCCCAGGCCTGTTATCTCTTGGGGGAAAAGCAAGGCAGACATCATACATAGGGAAAGAATGACAAAGAAAAGGCTGAGAAGAAAAGTCAGAAGATTAGGGAAACTGAGCCTCTTTCCAGAGCTTGTGGAGTGGCCCCAGACAGTCCTCCACATCCACTTTCTCCTGGGTCAGCACCTACTCCCCCATATTCAACATCTCAGGGTAACCCAGTGCCACGGAAGTTAGGGCCCTGGTACACTGAAGAATAGGATGTGGGCAGTACCAGTTGAGTGCAGTGCATTAGGGGGAGCCCCAGAGGCAGGAGTATCTCTGCACTCTTCTCATTTTCTGGAGAAGGCACTTGGCATTGTCTGCCCTACTTTGCTTTTTCATCCTTGTTGAGATTGGATGGAAAATGTATCAGCCAACTGTGAAGCTTTGCAGAAGAGTCTTCAGACCCTGGCAGGGAGGTCTTGCCAAAGTCTTCTTCTGCCCTTTTATCTCCCAGTATCCTCTCACTCTGATGGCTTGAACAAGCTTCTCCCTTGGCCTCTTGATGTTGGGATGTTGGTTTTCTAAGAGTACAGTCCGGTGCCAAATTGTTCCTCCCTAGCCATGGCAGTGTGAAAAGGAGAAGTTTCAGTCCAGAGGTCACAGAGGGGTCATATCACCAGTTATAAGAATATTTTTTTAGGTGCTGCAGTGCTTTCTCAGCTGTGCAGTATCTGACTGTTCACCCAGGTGATGCCCCCAGCCCTAGCCACTCCCTAGCAGCCCCAGTGAGAGGCCCCAGTCTTGGAAGAAGCCGCCTAGCAGCTGTTTTCAAGTGGCCTCTGCTGCTCCCAACCAGGTTTGAGGAATTACTACTGAGCTCTCCCCCTTACCCAAAGACAAGCTCCTCACATCCTGAATTCTCCTGCTATTTGGATGCTGTATGGAAGTCAACTTGGGAATCCCCTGCTCAAACTTACGGGGTTCCTCTTTGATGTGTACTGCTTCTCCTTCCATTGGTGGACCTGGCCACACCTCTTCTCCCTGGAGACCTTTGCTTAGGCTGTTGCAGAGACCTGTTATCCAGGGGCATACCTGTTGAGGTTTAAAGCCCAGCTGTATGCTTGGGGAAGGTACCTCTCTTGCAGTAGAGAACCGTAATGCCCAACTGTGTCCCCAGGAACCAACAGCCAGAACAGAAGAGTCAGTTTGCTTCTTGACCACCAAAGCCAACTTCTCACCACCCACCAAGAATAGGAAATGAATGAGTGAGGCCTACTGTGCCCCCACTGTCCACAAGCACATACCTCTGCCTCCTCCCACTGTGTGTGTGAGGTTGGGGGGGAACCTACAGGCTGTTTCCTGGCTTTTGTCTGGCCTAGGGGGGGAAGGGTCACAACAGACAGGACTGCTTACTTGTCCCTACCTCCTCCACTGCCATTGTGGGTGCCAGAGCAATTCCTTGGCAGGCCTTGCCACTGAAAACAACATGTTTCCTTCCCCAAGAGAAGGAAAGGGAGGGAAGAGAAAGCAAAACTTGTTGGGAAGCAAGAACAACGTGTCAACATGAAGAGCAAACAAGGCCCTGGACAAAGTGCTAATTGTCACACCAAGGGGAAGGAATGGCATTGTCAGCCACTCAGAAATATCATTGACCTCAAAAATATTATTGACCACAGACGTTTGAATCAGCATCAGATCTGCAGCAGCCGGGCCCCTGCCTGCAGCACAGCCGGGCCTGCCCAGGACAGGCACTAACAAAAGATCACTTTTCAGGTTTCTTTCTGGAACTTGCTGGAGCCTGGGGAATTGATAGGTTGTTGACAATCTTCCCTCACCACCAACCAGCCACTTGGTGTGAGCCCACTGGAGTAAAGTACTGGCCTAGATTCCTCACCCCCTCCCTGGCCAAAGATGCCAGTGGGGAGAGAGAAACCATTATTCTCACAGCTCAGCCAGTTAAATGGTGGTAGAGCCTTGCCCAAACCCCTTTCCCTCTGTGCCTATTTCCTAGCTTTCTCTCCACCTTGATCTCCTGAGGTATCTTTTTAAAATGCAGATGCTATCCAGGTACAGTGACATGAGACCGTAAGGAATTACAAGTTTGAGGCCAGCCTGGTCAATTTAGTGAGACCCTATCTCAAAATTTTAACAAAAGAAGAAGGATTGGGAATATAGCTCAGTGGTAGCGCACTTGCCCAGCATGTACAGTGTCCTGGGTTCAATCCCCGCCACTGAAAAAAAAAAGAAAATGAAGATGCCTTGGCCTTGCCCTGGGCATTCTGATTCAGGAGGACTTAGAGTCTAAATCTCCATATTTTCAAAAGCCTCACAGGGGCCTTTATAGTGGCTCTCACACTCATTCAACTATAATCCCAGCAGCTGGGGAGGCTGAGGCAAGAGGTTCATGAGTTCAAAGCCAGCCTTAGCAATTTGGCAAGGCCCTAAGCAATACAGTGAGACCCTGTCTCTAAATAAAATAAAAGAAAGGACTGGGGATGTGGCTCAGTGGCTGAGCGCCCCTGAGTTCAATCCCTAGTACTGCCCCCACCAAAAAAAAAAAAAAAAAAAAGCCTTGCAGGAAAGTATGCCTCTCATTCAAGGGTCACCTCACTCCATGGGCAGTTTGTACATAAACCTAAATGTTTTATGTGTGGCTCATCATGAGTGAAAATATAAAAGGGTGAAGTTATCATTCTTGTCATTATTACTTCTGCTGTTTTCTGGGCTAGCAGAACTGTTGAAATATAGGGACTCAACCAGGCTAGCCTAAAAATTTGCCCTACTGGATCCACTTGGAAACCATCTTGGGGCATGGTTTGCTTTCCTTTCCAGATGTCTAGCCTGGATTTTTAACAGCTGCATGTCTGTAATACTTTGGGTTCCAGTCCTGTTGAACTGAGGGTGGTCAGGAGCTGTGTGGCTGGCTAGGGCTGGTATTACTAGTTTTCTGGGCCACTGGTAGAAGCCAAGGTGACCTTCACCTCCCCCATCAGAGGAGAGACCAGCCCTAAGTATACAGGTTTCTAAGGTTGGGGTAAAAAAGCATCCTCTTGTCTTGGTGATGAGAGTTTCCTCCTATGCAGGATCATCTTAGGATTCCCTGAGAAGATTCAGGTCAAACACCTAGCAGGGGAGTCACTGCAATTGGTCATTTTAACTGTCACTGTCATAGCCATTCCCATTATTATTTGTGGCAGAGCCAGGCAGCTCCATGGGGACCCAGAGAGCTTCAGGTGCTCCAAGCCCCAGACCTTCACAGACTCTTCCCACAACTACATCACAACGGTGAGTCTGTTCCTCATGAGAGCTCCCAGGAGCTGCTCCATCATAGCTGTCTATCTCCAGTGTCCTGTTGATAAGATCTGTTAACATTCTCAGCTCTAGCTCTGAAATATACAAAGAACAGGGCCTGTTTGTTCAACCCAAGCTTCTAAGGTTTAACTCCCAAAGGAAATTAAATTAGGTGCCTGGAGCTATGACAGTCTGTCGTGTTTCTTTGCAGAGAATGTCACCCTTAATATCATGCAGATCTCATGTATAATTTTTCCCCTTTAATTTTTTAAAAAATAATGTGAAGTTTCCAACAGAAACCAATAAATCACCAGAAGTGAAAATGGAGGAGTGACTAGAATTTGTCCTCCTTTCGAGTCTTGCCATCCCTTCCCCCATCGAGTACAAAATAAGTCCACACACAGATGGTGCAGCATTTGATGGTGGCTCTGCTAAAAGCTTCCATAGCTTACCCTTTCCCAGCACCAGTTCCAGACTTTTGTCAGTGCTATTGGCATTCCCTTTCCTGTTGTTGAGAAACAATTCCCTTTGGAGTCTCACTGGGTAGCCACCGTCTCTGTAACCCTCCCCATGCCCCATTTCACCGTAGCACTAGTTATAGCCCAGACCTAGTGACCGCTCTAGCAGAAAGCCCCTCCCTCAAATATTTATGGGTTAGAAGTGAACCCAGCTTGGCCCAGACTGGAGCCATTGTATTGTAACTGGGTTTGTGGTATGCTTGTATTTGCGCTAGCATTTGCAGAGATGGCAACAAGCCCTGGAAATGCCAAATATATAAATGTGACGTTATACTACTCGAACAGACTGGTGATAACTGGTAGAGAAACTCTGGAATTGGTGGCCAGGGAGGGGTGCAGAGGGATGTTCCCTGGGATAAGAGTATGAAGAGTAAGGGCTTGGGCTGCCGGAAGGTTGGGTATGAGTTTAACTAGGTATAACTACAGTTTAGGAAGAATTTGGAGAAAGAACAAGAAGGGGACACCTCAGGTAGGCACTCCCTTGGGCCAACTTGTTCCTGACTTGTTCCGTTTCTCACTTGAGGCCTGAGCTCCTCCAACAGAAGATTTGGTAAAGAGACATGGGCTAGTGGTCAGAGTTTTGTTCCTAACTGTGGGCTTCCATCCTGGGAAAGATGGGTCCTGTCAGCCAAGGGAGGGCTAGTCCAGTGAAATATGGGCTGCCTTCATGCCTGTCCTTAAAAAATGAATACATGAGGGGCTGGGTTTGTAGCTCAATGGTAGAGCACTTGCCTTAGACATGTAAGGCCTTGGATTCAATCATCAGCACCACATAAAAATAAATAAATAAATAAACAAATAAATAAATAAATAAAGATATTGTGTCCATCTACAACTTAAAGAAAGAAAAGAATACAGGAGCAAATGTCCTGGCACTAAAAGTTCAGGATTTAGAAGCAGTACTTCAGGAATTAAGTTTCCCATCCAGATATGATTGAGATATGGTCTTGTCTCAGCCCCATAGGCCACATGCTGTAACCTATTTGTGCCTCAGTTTCCTCATCTGTAAGGAGACTGAAGGACATAAGACACATGTTCAGTTAGCAGGTACATGGTATGATGGTGATTTTTCTACTCATTTGAGGGTAGTTTTCTCACTTGCCACCCCACCCCATCAACTTCCTTTGGGGTCCATCCTCAAGGACCCTTCTTGCTTGCTTTCCTTTCTCTGCCACTTCACTTTATCTCACATGTGGGAAGCAGGTAGAGCCACAGCCTCGGGGAAACCCTATGGACAAGGACTAAGAGGAGAGAGAGGAAAGGGCCAGAATCTGGAAGAGGAAAGATATCTTTAGCCAAGCCTGAGGTGGTGCAAGCATGTGGTGAGCATGGCTTACCAGACCAATGGGTTGGTTAAGGGGCCCATCAGGTTGAGGAAGGCCTGGCGTTAGAAGGCCTCAGCATCTGTGGGCATTCAAACTGGCTGAGAAATTTTGTTTAGGCATTGAGGATGATGGCTTTGTCAACCAAATAGTAGGATTAGACTGTCCAACCTTAAAGCCTGAGGTGGCAGATATTAGCAGAGTAGGAGACTGAACGGAACCTAGGAAAGAAGCATCTCAGGAGTTTTGAAGAACTCAGCATTGACTGCACCAATAGGGCAGGGGCTTGGGAGCCAGCCTGAAATAACATGAATACTGTAGGTAGAAAGAGAAGTTGAGAGTCCCTTCCCCATCTGTAAAATGAGAGAGGTTGGTCCACAATATTCAAATTCTCCAGCTTAGACATTCTTGGATGTACTTTAAGGGGCAATTCTAGATTCCAGACAGGGCTTGTATTCTAAAGCCAAATAGATTCCTTTTGTCCTACCAAGTCGATGAGAAAGGAGGTGGGAACATGTGAGCCTGATGGGGCAAGGAGGATGTTGGCAACTTCTCTGCTCTATGACTTTCCTGTCCCTGTCCCCCGACCCCACCCTGCATATGCAGGAGCCCTGAACAGCCAAAATAGGGTGGTTTTCCCCCCACACCAGTTTCCATCTCCCTTCTGGGAACAGCACTACCCACCCTGCAGATGTCCCTACCACACCTCCCCACTGTCCTTTGACCCTCTTCCTTCTCTGCCAGACTCTGGTGATATCACAGGCAGGTGGTGGTGGGAGGCATTGGGGGTGTGTGGTTGAGGATAGGTCTCAAGAATTTCCCTCTGTCCCTAGAACTGAGCAATGGGTTGATTCCTCCTCCTTGGCCAGAAGAAAGATCCACAGCTTAGAAGTTGGCAAAAAAAGACCATATATTTAAAAAAATAAAAGTCTGCCTTGTGCCTTCTTCCCAGATTTTGTTGACTGAAGAGTTTGTAGAGAAAATGTTGGAGGACTTAGAAGATTTGACTTCTCCAGAGGAAGTAAGCCTGTTTGATTTCTCTCTCATGGTGGGGCTGTTCTCCAGGTGTGTGTCTACATGTCTGCATCTGCAGGCTTCTCTCTGAGGTGCTGGGATAGGCTAAGAAGTGCCCCCAGAAATGTTAAATGGCTTCATTTCTCTTCTGTTTCCATAAACCACCACCATCCCCTGCTCCACCCCCGCCCTTATGAGGACACCCAGCAAATTGTCTGAATTGCCAGCTCTTAAGAACCTCATTGAAGAGGCAGCCAGGGCCTTCAGGCCAGTACGAGTTCTCCCTAGCCCCTGCTGTTCCCTGGCAGGTTCTGAACAGAAAGCCCATTCTGCTGCCAGAGAACATTCCACTAGGGAGTTCTGGTGGGCAGCGAAGGACTACTGCTCTCGCCTTGGGCCACCCAGGAGCCACTCTTCCTTCTTCCTTTCTTTAGCTCTCCCCTCTTAGTCTCCTCTTCCAGGCTAGCTCAGAGTCTGAGGAGCTGGCAGGTGGGGGTGGGGAATGTTATGCCTTCCCTTGGGTACTTCTCTGGGATACAGGAATGGAGTCCATAATCCCTTTTGTTTTTCTTCCTTGTTCCCAGCATCCTCATTTGTGGGACTTACCTCATCCTGGAAAGTCCCTTCCTCTTCCCGCCCCCCCTACTAACCAGTACCCCAGTGGGACCTGAGTCTCCCTGGCCTGAATGCCTGATGGGCTAGTGGAACATTAGCAAGCTGCCCAGGCCTCTGGAGAGCTCTTCTTGGCCCTCCCTTCCCTGTGGCAGAGACAGACCCTTCCCTTGCCCTGTCTTCCAGGAAATGTGTTTGAGCTCTTTTACTTCCCAAGGGCTAGGCTTTTAAGCTAGAGGGAGGCAAGGCAGGACCTTTCAGCTGCCAGGGCTCCCAGGGGCACATAGGCAGGATATAGAGGCCTCTTTGTTTGTGAGACTTTAAACGCTCAAGGTGGGCTATCCTGGATGGGTCTCTGGGTGGACAGGAGAGCCATTTACCCAAATAAGGCATTGTCTTCTCTATCCTCTGGGATATAGTTTTGATAAATTAATTCATATACATTCCAAAGTCATCAAGCACTCAGTTGGTGCCAACTAATCAACTCCCATAAGTCACTGATCTCTGAGGTCTGGCTTCCCATTCAGTCAGGCCAGAGCCAGCTGCCCAGAAGTGCTTCCGGAGAGGCCTTGTCACACTGGGGTGGCGCTGCGCCAGGCTGCTGCTTTAAGCTTGGGTGTTGAAGGGGTGGGAGAGGGACAGTCCAGGCAAAAGGGATAGGAGCCAGGGGAGCTTAGGAAAGTAGGTCACTAAAAATGACTTTTTTTTTTTTTTTTTTTTTTTTTGCTTTCCTGTCCAAAGGCTATCCCCACACCCTGCCCCACTCTCTACTTTGTCCTGGCATGGACAGTCCCCCATCCAGAGGGAGGGCAGAAGGAGCCAGCCAGGAAGCATCAGGGCCTGTTCACCTCCAGCCCAGCTCCAGACAGGCTGAGAGCAGTTTTCTTCTTTTCATCGTGGCCCTAACTTGTGGCCTAGCTCCAGGACAGTGAGCCTCATAAAAGACAGACCCTGCTTCCAAGCTCCAGTATTAGCCCAAGTCAGTGAACATTCATTGAACACTAACGGTGTGTCAATCTACATGCAAGGTTCTAAAATCCAGAAAAAAATGAGATGTCAGCTTCTTCTCTTCCCTACCATAAGCCCCCATGTAAGCAGGAGCAGAAGAAACAACACAAACTGATCAGTTATTTCTGGGGTAGGATCGGAAGACCCTGGTCTCTTCTCAGTCACCACTCTGAGCTAGGGACCATGGGAAGTGCATGAAAATGAACCAGGGAGAGCAGCATGGGAATTTGTTCCTTCTGAGAATGCACCAGGCTCAAACCACACTGATCCTGCTCCTTTGCTCTCACCAAGGCCACGAATGAAAGTCTGACTTTGGATCTGAACTAGGGCCTCCTTCCCTTTGGACCCTTTGGCAAAGGTATGGAGGACAAGTTTCAGGGTCCTGCCCACACCAGTCTTGAAAAGAGGCCATGGCAATGATAGACCTCAAACCACTTCCCTATAGCATCCTCACCCTGCTCTGGCCTGCCATGTGCCAGCCTCAGGGCCTCAGGGAGCAGATTCCATACATGCTTGTGGCTGGAGGCAGAACAAGGAAGTAAGCAGGAGCGAGATCAGCATAGTTAAAAAAGAGCAGGGAAACATACCTCCTCCAACCTGGTCAGTTATTGGCAGGGCAAGGGGAAAGAAGAGACAAGGGAATTTCAGCAACTTTACCCCAGGTGCCCACCTGGGTCTAGCATTTGAGAATGAAGCTGGTATCCAGTGACCTGTCTTTCCCCCAGCACCCCAGAGATAGTGCCTGGACAAGCATCCTGCCTCTCTCTTGGCCTCCTTCGCTGCTAATCACATGTACTCTGGGTCTGTGCTTGCTTCCTCCACAGTTCAAACTTCCCAAAGAGTACAGCTGGCCTGAAAAGAAGCTCAAAGTCTCCATCCTCCCGGATGTGGTGTTCGACAGTCCTCTGCACTAGCCTGGGCTAGGCCCTGCAGGGGCCAAGGGGAGCCCAGCTGCTCTCTAGTGACTTCCGGTATAACAACTGCATAAGGGAGATTCCCACAAATTAAAAGGACAAGTGTGAGGACGACTGTGCGACTCCCATGTATGGCCACAGGCCCCTGCCTCACCTCCAGCTCAGGGGCCTCGTCCTCCAGCCAGCCAAGTCCACGTAACCAGGCCCTCATCCCACTGGACCAGTGAGTGGGCACATGTAAACCCTCTCCACCCCTGGCACCACGGGTTCTGGTTTGAGATTTGACTCTGGATCCTTGATGTGCCCTTGGGTGGAGATAAGCCTTGTCCTCACCTACCCCTGCCACTCAGCCCAGTGTGGAGTACACATGGGTGGCTGCCCAGTTCAATTCCATACGTCTTTGCTCGTTGAGCTGCTCCAGTCATGGAATGATTCCTACATTTGATTTTTCTTCTTTATTTTGTAGAAACCGAACGGTATTTTATTGTGTGGCAAAGATGTCCAGAAGCCGTCTGTATATTGTTTTTTAAGCAGAACTTTATTCCCAGATGAACTTTCCCATTCTCTCAGACAGGGGCCTCTGTCTGCCCCTGTACTTCTCCCAGAGAAGGATTCCAGGTCCTGGAGCAGTCCCTGCTTCCCAGAGGAACTTTTCTTCCCATCTGGGCCGGAGGAACCTGGATACTGTCCATACAGCCTTGAGCCCAGTGTAGCTGGTGCCAGAAAGCAGTACTGCTGCTGTTTTCCAAGTGAACTGGGCTCCCACAAGGTTCAGGAGTCATTAGGAACTCAAAGATACTGGTGGCCCCAGTCTCAACTTCCAGGCCTTTCCCACTCACCAGACCTGCCATCAATTTGTTATCCTGCCATCCCAACCATTGCACACCATTGCACACCTCACAGACCATCCCTACCTGCTACTCAGGGTCTAGGTCTTCAGCTCTTTGACCACCCCTGTCCCCTTTCCTCATCCCCTAGGCTTGCCAGCACCCAGGCTACAGTACTCTGGCTTATTAAAAATTGAAAAGTCAACCTTTCACCATTTCTTTCACTTTGATTTTGCCTGTACTGCTCTCTGCCAGCTCCCCACCTCCACCCACCCCACCCCAGTCTTCCCTGCATCCATTATTTTCTTGTTTTTCATTCTCTGTTCCTTGTCCTGTCTCCTTTCTTACATCCTGGCCTCCTTTTTTTTTTTTTTTGGGGGGGGCGGGTGGGTACCGGGGATTGAACTCAGGGGCACTTCACCACTGAGCCACATCCCCAGCCCTATTTTGTATTTTATTTAGAGACAGGGTCTCACTGAGTTGCTAATGCCTCAGTTTTGCTGAGGCTGGCTTTGAACACGCAATCCTCCTGCCTCAGCCTCCCAAGCTGCTGGAATTACAGGCATGTGCCACCACGCCCAGCACATCATGGACTCTGTGGTCCTTGGTCCCTCAACCCTAGTATTACAGATCGTACATTTTGCCTTCTAGAAGCCAACCTGTCTTTGACCCAAAGTTTTAGAGTTAACTCTTGAGTTATCTCCCACTTCTTACCTGGAATTAGAAAGCCCCTTTCCTGTCCTCTTAGTCTCCAACTCCAGGGGGCTACTTCAAAATCACCCTTCATACCTCTCCAAAGCAAGTCATTCTGTCTGTCAAGGACCATGAAGAACTCTTCCCTGGCTCTGTTCACCTCCACCACCTACATGGGCACCTACCAGCAAGCATCAGGAGGCCAGAATAGGGTACAGAATCCCTCTGATAAGATAACCAGCCTCTGAGAGCTGCCTCCAAGGTCATGAGGATGCTGGCTAGAGTCTCCAAGGAATTTTGGACTTCCAAGGGTCCACTAGGCCCAAACCCTCTGTACAACTCCAGGGTTATCCTATTAACTCTACCAAGCTCAGAATGTCAAGGCAGATAGCCTGGAGCATATGAGAGAGACTGGCCTCAGGCCTTCCAGCCAAGAAGCAGCCTGCTGCCCTGAGAATTTTCCCTGAAGGATGCTGGATGATCTTCATCCACCATGGCAGCCCCACCTTTGAAGATCTTGTCTTCTGACATTTCATGGGCAGAGAGGTGCCATCAGTTTGTTATCCTGCCATCCCAACCAGCATCTCCCCAAGTTCTCCCTTCCTGGGAGCTGCCTAAGGGATCCCCACCTTTATCTGCCTGCTTTGTGGGAATAGGTACATTTTCTGAGCTATATTTTGTCATCAGTCCATGAAACATCTGGTCAACAACTTGCCCCAGATCTGCAGGACCTTTACAAACTGAATGACAGCATCATCTGCTTGGTGGCCCTGAGCTTGGGAAGTTGGGGATGGTAGGAGGGAACAGGAAAGTACTGAGTGATAAGCCCAGGAAGCCTGGGGCCCCTTTCTGCCCCCCACCACTTTGGGAGCCTCATGAACATCCAAGATCCTGCTGGTGCTGAGCACCCATTATTTCTCTACAGAACATTGGCTCCAGGAGAGTGATAAGGCCTCAGCCATCTTTCATCTGGTCTTTCCCATGGATTCTGAGGTTTCTCAGGGAGGAGGCTCTCCAGTGAGCTCCTGGTTGGTGAGAGGGGACCCTGACAGGATCAAGTTAGACTGACCTTGTATGGTGCCCAGCACAGCTTCCAGCACATGGTGGGTACTCAGTAAATGAACCCCTTCTTTCCCTCCTTGAAGCTATATGGATCAAGGAGGCAGGGACTCTCTGTCTCCCTCTGTCTGCCCCTTCTTCAGGCTTGTCCAGTCCTACCCCATCTTTCCAGGTCCCTGGTACTAAAACTTCAGAGAAGAAGGGGCTCCCTGCTTGCTGTACCTGCTGCTGTCTAAGGCAGACTCCTGTGGCTGTTAAGGTCCAATATGGCTGCAAGAGGATGGCTGCCATTCTGAGGGGGCAGGGAAACTCCTGCAAGGTCTCTGGCCTGGCAGGGATGTTGGTGCCTCCTATTCTTCCATGGGCAAGGCTCTAGGGCAGGAACTAAGAAGCCCTGGGTTGAGTCTAAAAGGGCTAGAGAATTCTTAAAACCAGACCCAAGGTCTTGGGATGGTTTCTGAGATTGAGTTGAGAAGGGAGAGAAAAACTGAAGGTTGGTGCCCCTATGGGGCAGACCAGTGGAACTCCCTGGACTATTTTTTTATGTGATCTTCCCTCTCTGCCTTCCAGGACCCGTATGCCATGTGAGGTGCCTGGGTCCCTGTTTCAAGTCAGGAGCCCTGTAGGAAGACCCCTCCTTTTGTACAAGTACCTGAATGCTGCAAGAAGCAGATTTTGTAAAATTTTATATTAGTTTTTTTAATGTCAGTGGCGACTCGGTTCCTGGAGCTGCAGCCAGCCTGAGGCTTTTGTAAGAAGTTTTGAGTGACTCACTTAGATGACATTGTTCCTTCTTGCCCCTCTTCCTCTGTGTAATCTAAGTGCATTAAACATATATGCAGAAGTGCCTGAGTTGTGTGCTCCTTTCTGGCTGCCTGGAGTAGTGGAGCAGGAAGCCTGGTGCCCAGGTAGGGGAAGACCTAAGGAGTATTGTTGGGAGTGCAGAGGGTGCAAGGCATGGGGTCGCCTAACTGGTGACTCTACAGTCATGCAGAAAAGTGGGATAGGCTTTCCCTCACGGGTCTTGATTTTTCTAAGGTCAGAGGGTTGGAGCGAGGAACCCAGTCTGAGTTGAGTGGGTGGGACCTTCTCTCTGCCACTTTCTTATTCTTCTCACCAATCCCTGCATCCCCTTTAGAAGAGGGGCCCAACAGGTGGGGAAGGTAGGACTTCCTCACCTCCAGTTTGAAAGTCCTGTTCCATCTTCCAGCTAACTATTCCCCTCATCAAGCATTTAAATTCAACCTCCTTACCTAGGCCTAGGTTCAGGACTCAGGATTGGAAGGAAGGGCATCTCAAAACCAGCTGCACTCATGGGTGGATACAGGCCAGCCCACACTTGTTATCAACTCTTCTAGGCCTGGGCTAGGTGGATGTATCTTCCTTCCTTGGACTGCCCTGCAACTACTGCCTCTCCAGGACCCATGCTGGGGGGCCCAGGGAAGCAACAGCCTAGAATCCTAGGCAGACAAGGTGGTGTCTGCATCCAGACAGAGTTCCTGAAACCTGTGAGATCGCCCAGGACCTCACACATTTTTTTTTTTTTTTTTTTTTGGTACCGGGGATTGAACCCCAGGGATGCTCAACCACTAAACTACATCCCCAGCCATTGTTTTTTTTTTTTTGAGACAGGTCATGCTCCATTGCCCAAGCTAGCCCAGAACTTTGTGTCTTACTGCTAGACCTGATTTTCTTTTTTTTCTTTCTTTCTTTTTTTTTTTTAAAGAGAGAGTGGGATAGAGAGAGAGAGAGAGAGAGAGAGAGAGAGAGTTTTAATATTTATTTTTTAGTTCTCTGCGGACATAACATCTTTGTTTGTATGTGGTGCTGAGGATCGAACCCGGGCCGGACGCACGCCAGGCGAGCGCGCTGCCGCTTGAGCCACATCCCCAGCCCCTAGACCTGATTTTCTGTCTTGGCAATTGACAGGGCTTTTTCTTCTGGTCCTCAGGATGGGCTGCAGCACCCAGGGCTAGGACAGGCAAGGAGAGGGGGTTGTCAGTCTTGTGTAAGAACTCTTAGTTCTTGTCATCCTTTATGAGCCCCAGCTGCTTGGGGGGACTTCTAGGAGGAGATCAGTACCCCTTCTTCCCCTGTGACCTCTTATTGAACTCTGGCAAGGGGCTGGCCCCTGGCACATAGGGGTAGGTCCTACATGAGCCTCAATCCCTCTGATGGCCAGAAAAAGGGAGCTAGAAGGATGTGAAGCCAGGCTGACAACCACAGGATGATCCGTTTGTCAGCCAGGCTGACAACCACAGGATGATCCCTTCCCCTTGCTCCCTGGAGATGGGGCACTTACTTCACCCTCCTCATCTGACTGGCCTCAAAAGACCCAGGGTCAGGGTGAGGTTCTTGCCCCAAAGAATGCAGAATAGTGGGTTGGGATTGTGGCTCAGCGGTAGAACACTCACCTACCATGTGTGAGGCCCTGGGTTCAGTCCTCAGTACCACATAAAAATAAATAAAGATATTGTGTCAAACTACAACTAAAAAATGCAGAATAGTGATACCCTGTACTTAGGTGGTTCTGGGAGACTGTACCGGCTGAGGTTTTTTTCTGGAAAGAGAAGGGCTCCTGGGCCTACACCAAAGTCTCTAGAGCAGAAAATCTGCAATGTGACCTTTTTTTTCTTTTTTCTTTTTAGTACTGAGGTTCAACCCAGAGCCTCACAAGTGCTAGGCAAGTGCTCTGCATCCTCAGCCCTGCCATGTGATTTTTAATGCTCCTTCAGAAAGGCTGTTATATTCTGCCGGGTATCTGCTTTGCCTTATCTGGGGAGGGGGGATATATGCCCCAGGACCACGGGGCTGGACAGCCTGAGAGATTGGCCAGACAGTCTTGACTAGAAGGAGAGTGCAAGCTGGGAGTGACTCAGGCCAGCCTGCCAGGCACCAAGGCAGCTGCAGACCACAGAGAGGGAGGAAGGAGGTGCCGAGAGCAGGATGGGGATGAGGGGATAATTTGATTTGCTGGCAGGAAAAGGGAAAGTGTATTCCCAGACTGTATCGGCAGTGCAGGATGTAGTTTACAAAGGGCAACCATCTACAGGCCCCTTCTGGGGGCATGCTGGGATTGACCCGGTGCTCTTCCCCTTCTCCTCAATGTACGAAGTCCTCAGGAGAGAGCTGAGTGTAGGCAGAATGGGGGAGGAGCAGTCAACTGGTGGTGGATATCTATGGTTGTATGAGCATAGCTTTCTGAATAACTTGAGGGTTGAAGGAGTCTTGGCCAGAAAACCAGGGGCAGGGAACTGTTCCTTCTTTACCCATTTTACCCAAACTGCATCTTCCCCGCATCTCAGTACCATAAGAGCTCAAAAGTCATGAAGAATAAAGCTACCAGGTGGCCACCTGTGCAAGACATGAAGGCCACTGTGCACAGTTGAGCCTCTCCAGTAACACTGTGGGAACAGTAAGAACTAGAAAGCACTCAGTTATTCTTTCAGCAAAAACATGCCAAAACTTAAATTTCATGAAATGGATACAGGCCCTGCCTGAAGGAGTTCATTCTACAGTGGAAGAAATGCACGTAAACAGATGCAAGCAAGAGTCATGAAAAATGAAGGCACTGCGCAGCTTTCTATCCTTCTGTCCTACTTCTACCACTTAGTTACCAATGTGACTTCAGGTTAACTAAGCTATGCCTCAGTTTCTTCACCTACAATGGATATTTGCCTCACAGAGCTTTTGAAAGGCTCATGTGAAACAACAGACACGAGATGTCTGGTATCTACACCAGTCTGGGGAGATTAAAAGGCTTCCTGAAAGAAGTGACATCTAAATTAAAATCTTAGGAACATCTATGGATGAGTCAAACAAAAGAGGTGGGGACTTTACTTTCAAAAGCTCTCCAGGCAGACAGAACAACAAGAGTAAATGCCTCAACACTCTTGGGAGCTATTTGGTTCAAACTGTTGAACCAATTGAGTATATGGCTTAAGGCATCAAACTCATTTTAGAATCATGCCACTGCCTACTGGATGGACAATGTTTTAAAAGGGAGTAAGAATGGAGGCAAAGTGACCAGTCAAACATGGCTTAAGTAGAAGAGTAGGATGGACAGAGTAGGATTCATTCATCGAGCATCTACTATGCTATGTCTCATTCTAGAAGCTAGGAATATAGCATTAAAGAAAATCCCTCCTGGGATGGGGTTATAATTCAGTGGTAGAGTGCTTGCCTCGAATGCATGAGGCACTGGATTTGGTCCTCATCACCACATAAATAAGTAAAATAAAGATATTATGTTCATCTACAACTAAAAATTTTTTTTAAAAAAAGAAAATCACTCCTTTTACATTTTATGATGAGAGATAATAATTGTTAAAGGTATAATACATAGTACATGGAGATATACTCTGTGGAAAAAAGCAGAGGGGGAGGAATAATGAGAGCTCTCATTATTTGACTTACATTATTTATTTATTACTCAATTAAGCACTCAGTTCTTTTTTTTTTTTTTTTTAAGTATTTTATTAGTTGTTGTTGGACCTTTATTTTTATGTGGTGCTAGGCAAGCACTGTACCTCTGAGCCACAACCCCAGCCCTACTCAGTTGTTCTTTAGGAAAACTATTTAGGACCTACTGAAATATTCCAAGCAATAGACAGTGATGAAATGTATTTTTATAAAAAAGTCTATTTTAAAATAGATCAGGGAAGGCCTGATTACAGGTAACATTTGAACAAAGGACCGCAATGTCAGGAAGAGGTGAACTATAGAGCAATCTGGAGGAAGAAAGGGCTTCACAAAGTGAAGAATAACCACAAAGACTAAAAAGGAACACATCAGGTATGTTTGAGGAACAACAGGAAAGCCAAGGTGACAGGAGCAGAAGGAAAGGGGAGTGAATAGGAAGTGAGACCAGCTGGTTACCCACAGGTGAGATTGTGTGGGGCTTTATAGGCAATTATAAAACTTCAACTTTCATTCTTGGAAGCTATTAGAAGATTTCAAGCAGAGGAGTGATGTGATTTGACTTACATTATTTATTTATTTATTTTTTATTACTCAATTAAGCACTCAGTTGTTTTTTAGCAAACACATGCCGCTACTCTCATGCAAGGAGATGGACACAGGCCCTGCCTGAAGGAGCTCATGGTACAATAGGGAAATATAAGGAAACAGACCCAGAAAGAGCCATGAAAGATGAATGTATTTATAAATAAAATTATTATTTATTAGCTAATTTGTTCATTATTAATAAATAGTGGAGTCTCACCATGTTACCCAGGCTGTCTCAGAAGTGATGGGCTCAAGTGATCCTCCCTTTCAAGACTCCAGAGTAACTGGGACTACAGGCACATATCACCACTCCTGGCTGCTGACATATTTTTATAATTTTTTTTTTTAGTTGTAGATGGACATAATACCTTTATTTTACTCATTTACTTTTATGTGATACTGAGGATGGAATCCAGTGCCCCCACGTGCTAGGCAAGTGCTCTGCCTCTGAGCTACAGCCCCAGCACCTGCTGACATATTTTTAAAAGATTATTCTGACTACATTGTTGAGAATTCACTCCTGGAGGTAAGGACAGAAACAGGGAAGCCAGTAATGGAGATGTTAAGAAGTAGTCAAGGATGACTGGAGCAGAAATTGTATATTTTGGACACTTTCAGTTTGAGATGCTTGTACCTTCAAGTGAAGATGTCAAGATGAGCAATTAGTATACGAGTATATAGATATTTAAGAGTAAGATCTATCTACAGGACCTGATACTGATCAATTAGATAAAATAGATGAGAGACAAAAAATGTTCAGGTTGTCTCCCTGATCCTTGGTTTAGTAACAATTAAATAGTTGATGGATCGATCCACTGACTGAGATTGGGAATCTCAGACAGAGCGAGAGGCTAGGATATGAAGAGATGAGGAGTTTAGATTCCAATTCATTGAATTCAAGGTAATTGAAAGAAATCTGTGTGAAAAGCTTCTGCAACCAGGACAGTGATGATTTATTAGATACTTTTTAGTAATGGAACTACCTCTTTCTGAGGCCAAAATCCAAGAGAGAGAGAGAAACTGGAGATATTGGCTGAAGAGTCATCAGCATATAGACAGTAATAAATACTGAGGACTAAATGAAAGGCCCCCAAGGACAGGTAGAGATTAGTAAGAGGATGGAGAGAAGGACTCTGAGGACTGTCAATATTGCTGAATTGGAAATTGCTGAGTTGAGAAGTTAAAAGATGAGAAAAACAGAACAGTATGATGTCTTTCAAGTGAAGTTGAGAGTTGAGAAAAATGAGGAATTAGAAGAAGGCCACTGCGCCCAGCTGAATTTTTAAATATTTTTAAAAATATTTTGTTTAATTAGTTGGATCTATATTTTATTCATGTACTTATATGGGTGCTGAAAATCACATGCTAGGCAAGTGCTCTACCAGTGAGCCACAACCCTAGCCCCATCAAACTGAGTTTTTGATCTTCCTGCCAAGCTGGCTCTAGGAGTCATTTTAGAACATTTTGATCAGTTGGATGTGTGGTAGCACAGGCCTGTAATCCCAGAAACTTGGAGGCTGAGCAGGAGGATCACAAGTTCAAGGCCAGCCACAGAAATTTAGCAAACAACTAATTGAGACCCTGTCTCAAAAAATAAAAAAGGCTGGGGATATAGCTCAATGGTTAAGTGCCCTGAGTTCAATCCCCAACACCCCCCCCCCACAAAAAAAAAGGGTAAACAGGGATGGGGGTGTAGTTCAGTGATATAGTGCACACATAACATGCATAAGGCCCTGGGTTCCACCCCCAGTACTTCCCAGAACTGCAAAAATTAAAATAAATAAAAATAGGGCTGGGGTGTAGCTCATTGGTAAAGCACTTGCCTAGAGTGTTCCATCCCAAGCACCACCACCACCAAGAATAAAAAGGTAGAGAGAAGTCTGTGTGTTATTATTTATTTACCTATTTTGGTACCAGGGATTAAACCCAGGGGTGCTTAGCCACTAAACCACATATATTTTATTTTCAGGGTCTTGCTAAGTTGTTGTGGCTGGCCTCGAACTTTTGATCCTTCTGCGTCAGCCTCCTAAATTGGTGGCATTACAGGTGTGCACCATGACTGGCATATAGAGAGAGGATTATACTACACACAGTAAACTTTTATTTTTTTCTTTTTGGAGGAGCAAGGGAATTGAACTCAGGGTGCTTTGCCATTGAGCTACATTCCCATCACTCTTTTTTTTTTTTTTAATTTTGAGACAGGGTCTCACTAAATTACTGAGGCTGGCCTTGAACTTGTAATCATCCTGCCTCAGTGTCCTGATTCACTGGGATTACAGCACCCTGCTTTACATACAGAGATAAGTACATTTTTATCTCATTCCTACACCCCTGAGATGGAATTTCTATTGTTGCATGGATTCCTCTCTACCTCATATCTAATCCATCAGTAATTCGGGTTGTTTCTACTTCCAAATATATACCAGATCTCACAGCTGCTCACAAACAGTTTAAAATCCAAATTCCTCACTATGACCTGTAAGGCTCTGTGTGTTCTGGCCCCTACCTGCCTTTCTCCTTCCCACACAGCCTTTTTCTGCCCTAGGACATGTTTGTTCTATTGCTTTTTGCATTTGTTTTTCCTTCAGACAGGCGCACTCTTCTCTTCTCGATGTTGTTACTTGCCTGATTCCTCCTGAGCATTCAGGTTTCAGCTCAGATGTCACTTTTGTAGAGCCTTTGTATGTGCCTCTTACTCTCATCACAGAAAGTATCCTACATATATTTAAATTTAAAAAAAATTTCATGCATTTGCTAGGGAATCAATCCCCAGGGCCTAGAAAAATGACAGACACAAGAAGTCTTTTGTTATACTATGTATTTGTGGACTGACCAATTAAGGCAAATTACTTTAATTCTTTAAGCCTCAGCTTCCTTATAAATAGAAAAGGAATAATAATGCCTATCTCTGCTCGGTAGTTTTAAGCGTCAGGGATGTGAAGACAAGTATTAAAGACATCAGGAAATTGCCCCACAGTGAACCTTTGCAATTCTCCGTTCAGTTCCACAGGACAGATGAGCAGACTCATTAACAAACCTTCCTTTCCCTCAAGTAAAAAAGAGCTACCGGTGAAGAGGCCCAGGAAGAAGTGGTCCCACTACGAACTGGCATTATCGCCTGTGTAAGATACACAGAAACCCTCTCCCAACCCAATGTTTAACATACTGAAGTTAGTGAGCCAGTCACGTCAGACTCTCGGGGTTGCCCCGCCTTAAAGAGGCGGAGCCCCATCTTGGGGACCAATAGCATAAGCAGATTCTGGAACAGCCCCAGTTCCAGACAGGGAAAAGGGGAGAAACCAGGCGCCTCTGCAGCTGTAATAGCACTTCCGGAAACGTTCGCCCCGCCCCTCCCCCCGCCCATCTATTTCACTAGTGCCGGGTGGGCTGAACC
Organism: Callospermophilus lateralis; assembly: GCF_048772815.1. Lineage (NCBI taxonomy): Eukaryota > Metazoa > Chordata > Mammalia > Rodentia > Sciuridae > Callospermophilus > Callospermophilus lateralis. The sequence goes on from NC_135319.1 coordinate 69,255,776, forward strand.
AGCGGGAGCTGATTAAAGGCGCCGCCTGCCGCTTTCTCTTCACCTCCCCCTCCCCGACTCCCCGCCCCCTTCTCGAGTAGCGGGACCGGCCTTGATGTAGGAACACCACCCCCCATCTCTGTCCGCTCCAGTCCACTCGCCGCAGACCCCTGCTCTCCAGCATCTCCACCCTGAGGGCCTCCCAACCCATTGTATACTTGGGGACTGTGGCTCCAAGGCCGGGCGGTGACTGGGGAACCGGGGACTCCAGTGTGCCCTGGCAGCGGGTCCCTCAGGCCCTTCCCGTGCCTGCCCTTTTCGTGGTAGTGAGGCAGAGGCGAAGGCGCCCTTCCCTCGCTGAGCAGGCGGCAGGGCTAACTGGCTGGCCGTAAGGACGTACCCACCCCTCCCCCGGCAGCGAGCTAGCCCCCACCCCTGCCGCCCCTTGAGGGAGGAGAGCCGGAGCCCGAGCGAGCCGAGGCAGGAAAAGGCAGTCGCTGACTGCCCGGCCCGCCGATCATTTTTATTATCGAGACTATTATTAAAAGGGGGCGGGGACCCCAGGAAACGGGGAAGGGGGGTTAGAAACGCAGTTATTTTTATTAAACAGATTATTCCTCAAATAATAATAATACACGCAAGATGGCTGAAGGTGGCTGTGATGAGTGTTCGAGTTGGGGGGTGGTTTCTTCCTTTTTTTTTTCTTTTCTTTCTTTCTTTCTTTTTTCTTTTTTTTTTTGATCTGAGGATAAAGCTCTGAAGCGACGGCCTCTGTGAAGACCCTGCCGGTAGTGCCCTCCCCTCACTTGAGAAGCCGCGGGCGGACAAACGGACCCACAGACAGAGCGATCGGCGCAGGCCCGCCCCGGACGCGTCGCCTGGGCAGCAGCGGGGGGCCGCGGGCGCTCGCCTTTCTGCCGACTTCTTCCAATTTTAATCTTTTTTTATTTTTTGGAAAGGACCAGGGTGGGTGGAGCAGAGGTGGAGAGAAATCAGGAATTGGCATTTTCTCCCCTCTCGCTCTCCTAATTTGCTAGAGGCCGCCAGCCCTCCCCTTGGTGGGGGACAACCAAAAAAGAAAAAAAAAAAAGAGAGAAAGAGAAGGCGTAGGACCCTCGAGCGCGCGCGCCTGGACCCCCGGCCGCTGCAGTCGCCAGGAGCCCAAGATGGCAGGGCGCTGAGGAAGCAGCCCGGCTCCGCTGGCTTGGCCCGGCCCCGCCGCCGCAGGCTGGCTCCGACCGCAGCCCGGAGCCTTCCAGGCCGGAGCAGAGGCCGAGAAGAAAAGAAAGTGGGGGGGAGGGGGCTGGGGGGACGAAGGGGGAGGGCCGGGCGGGGGGAGGGGAGGGCCGGGAGCCGAGCCTCCTGTTCATTAGCAGTTGAGAAAAATTCCTTTCTAGTTTGATCAATCCTTGTTTTCCTCGGCAGAGCCGAGGCACCCGCCCAGCGCGGCGACGGAGAGCGGGGTCTCTTCGCGGTGGGGGCGCCCAGCGCAGGGCCTCGGGGGAGCGCAGAAGTAGCGACAAGGGGGTCAGGCCGGAGCACCTCCGGGGCTTCTCCCTCCCTCCCTTTCTGGTTGCCTTTTTTTTCCACTTCTCTCCCTCCCCCTTCCGTTTCTATTTGTGAAGGAGGAGGAAGGCAGAGGCGGGCTGGTGTCTCTGGCCGGGGACTGGAATTTCATCTGAATGACTGCCCCAGCGCGCACGCAGCGCCCCGGAGTCGGCCCGCCTGCGCCCCGCAACCCGCGCCCGCACACTGCCGGCCAGCTGGGGGTCGCCCGCGCCGCGGTCCGGGAACAGCCGGCTTGCCTCGCTCGCCGGGTCCGGTTCTAGCAACCCTTGGCGCCGCCGCACTCGCTTCCCGGGCCCCTCGGACCTCGGCCCCCGGCCAGGCGAGGGAGGCGCGGCGCGGCGCCGACGAGCCGGGCAGGAGCCACTATCGCCGCAACCGTCGCTAGAGGAAGTGTGCTGCTCCCGGGCTCCGTCCGCCTTTCGGGCGCGCCCAGATGTCAGTTGCGGGGCGCGCAGGCCTCGGGCCGCCGCTGCCTTAGCCGCGCCGACGGGGAGGCGGCCTCTTATATGGAATTTGGACCCCGACGTTCCCCTCCAGGGCTGGTGCCCTCGCCACGGCCCTGGCGCAGTCCGCCGCCTCCCGCTAGGCGCTCGGGAGGAGGAGACGCAGCCGGCGGCGCGCGCGGCGTGGGGACCAAGGCTCCCTCCTCTGGGGGGCGGGCACGCGGAAGGCGCTGGTGACTGAGCGACTGTTGGGGCCGACCGGGGCCAGAGCTCGGGGCTCGGTAGGCCCACAGCTGCACGGGACGGACCCCCAGGGCTGGTTAGTTGGAGAGACCTGCCCGGGCCCCCTGCTCGGAGCCGCCATGGCGGAGAACTGGAAGAACTGCTTCGAGGAGGAGCTCATCTGCCCCATCTGCCTGCACGTCTTCGTGGAGCCGGTGCAGCTCCCGTGCAAACACAACTTCTGCCGGGGCTGCATTGGCGAGGCATGGGCCAAGGACAGTGGCCTGGTACGCTGCCCAGAATGCAACCAGGCCTACAACCAGAAGCCAGGCCTGGAGAAGAACCTGAAGCTCACCAACATCGTGGAGAAGTTCAACGCCCTGCACGTGGAAAAGCCGCCGGCGGCGCTGCACTGCGTGTTCTGCCGCCGCGGCCCCCCGCTGCCGGCGCAGAAGGTCTGCCTGCGCTGCGAGGCGCCCTGCTGCCAGTCCCACGTGCAGACGCACCTGCAGCAGCCCTCCACCGCCCGCGGGCACCTCCTGGTGGAGGCGGACGACGTGCGGGCCTGGAGCTGCCCGCAGCACAACGCCTACCGCCTCTACCACTGCGAGGCCGAGCAGGTGGCTGTGTGCCAGTACTGCTGCTACTACAGCGGCGCGCATCAGGGACACTCGGTGTGCGACGTGGAGATCCGGAGGAATGAGATCCGGGCAAGTACCTTGCGCGCGCGCGCGCGCGAACACACACACACACACCCTCTCGCCTGGGAACCACCCATCCTGACAGGCTGACTCTTGTGACAGCAGGCTAGAGGTCCCCTACCAAACTCTTCTCTGAAAGTTTGGGGGTAAGGGCCTTCAAGAAAGGTTCCAGATCCCTGCTGGGTACATTCCCCGAGCCGATGTTCCTGAATCGAATTGGGGGGTGGGTGCTGTAAAAGGTAGAGTTTGGGTGTCGCTTTTCTGTTTTGCGCAGCTCCTCCCCCAGCGTTGTTTCAGTAAGCCCTACGGGAAGTCACCAAGGCAGTGACCCCGGTCCTGCTTCTCCAGCTGCTGTTTATGTAATGAGCGTCCTGGTGCCGCTGCTGTGGCTGACATGATCCATGATGCTGGCATACCAATGAGGAAGTAAACAAAAGCAGCCATGTTAGTTTTAAGCTCTATTGGAAACACATTGGGGAGTCGGGGGAGCTTCCGGAGGGGGAGCAGAACTCCAGGTATCTATCTGATCAAGGCCTGGACAGCCAGAGGAGGCACCCTACAGTGCCTCTGTTATGCGTGTTAGTCCCAGTAGTTTCCTCCTGTGTGCGAGAAGCTGCTCTGTGTTGTCCGCGCCTGCATGAACAAACCTTAAAGTATGTGTCTTCATCACTCTGAGCCCTTTCCTCCCAGCCCAGCCCACTTGCACAGTCCTCCCACATGTGGGGGGGGGACTGGGGGGAGAGACGGAAAAAGAATCCTGTGGGTTTAAGGTTGAGCCGCCTTGAAATCTGGTTTCAGGCAGCTGGCTCCCCTGGGCTGCCGGCTTGGTGATTATGGAACCGCACCCCCCTCCCATTGTATACACCCTGCAGCAGCGGCCAATGTCAAAATTGCCTTCCCTCCCAGGCCTCTGGCAGGGTTTGGAAGCTGGTCTGAGGCAATACTTCCGTCCCCTTCACTGAAGGGGACTCCTCCTAGGTCCCTCCCCAGTCCCCTGGCTCTCAAGGGTTGAGTCACACCAGAAGGAAGGGGTTGTCCTAAGACTGACTGGGCCATCACTGAAGCTCCAGCTTGGGGCCTGGGTGTGATATCACTTTGATAGGACTGGGCTCCAATAGAACTGGGAGTGTTTATGGGTGGGGGCCCCTGGAGGCTAGTAGAGGCCAGTGGGGAGCTTGGGTATGAGGAAGCTCAAGCAGGTCAAGGTTGTAGATGGGGGCTGTTTCCTGTGTGTGGGGGGGACTACTCACAGTGAGTCACTATTTAACAATCAAAAAACATACGTATACAACCAACAAAAGACAGGAGGGCCACCGCAGGCAAAGGGCGGAATAACAAATTTGCTGTATAATTAGTTTGCAATCCGATGGGCTATAGCCCTGGGGTTTTGTGCCAGGATAGGCTTCTGGTTTCTTAAAGGAAGTGTGGGGGATGGAGAAAGGAGCCACTCCCTCTCCTCCACCCCCCATGGTTGGGAAAGACCAAGGCCTGGGGAAGTGGAGAAGCCGGGAACATGGTTGTCCTCCACCCGGACTCACAACTTGTGCAGTGTGGGTTGTGCCTGCACAACCCACACTTTTCTCCAGTATTGGGAAGCTGCTGCTATTAATAAAGATAGCAGGGCTGAGGAGAGGGGGCTGGGAAAGTGCAGAGGCTAGAGAAAGGAGGGCTGGCCAGTACTTGTCCTGGGATTGGCAGCGGAAAGTAAGGAGGGGAAAGAAGGAGAGGTGGTTGAAAGGAACAGGGAGGGGCAGCACCCAGGGTATTGAGTGTATGTGTGCCTACACCTGTGAGACTTCTATAGTGGGCTCGAGTGCCAGGGAGACTTTTAGTTAGGGAGAAAACTTCATTATACTTGACTTGGTAATGAGCAAATATCCTTAGTCTGCCTAAATTTGCCTTTAAATGGATCTGTCTCTTGCCTGTAGCTTTGGGGGGGACAAGGGTGGGACTTGCTTGCAGTGTGTACCCTGGGGTTTCCACCAACAGACCACTGATCTAGAAGACTTTGATAGATGGAAGCAGACACTGAACTTTGTCAGCAGCTCTGTGAGTGTGTGTGTGTGTGTGTGTGCATGTACGTGTGTGTGTTTGTGCATGGTGTGGGCAGGCTCAGAAGTAGTGGGTTGCATCAGGTCCAGATGTGTAATTTTGTTCACTCAGCACCTATGCCCAACAGTCTGAGTCTCATCCTCCTCCAGGCTCCCCCTCTACTCCATTCTCTCCAGTGCCCCAGGGCACTAGGGTTAGAGATCCTTCAATAGTTCAGTGTCACTCAAGTGTGAGTTTGACTTACTGAAAGTGGAGGAATAGGAGCCCCGCCCTGGTAGGGTGGTGAACCACGAGGAAGCTGAATAGAAGAACCTTGTCCCTGTCATCTGTCTCTCCCACCCCACCCAAAGTCAGGGAGAGAGTCCTTTGCCTTGGTCCCTTGTCCTTCCTCTCCTACCCTGTGGGTGGGGGGTCCTGCTAACATGGCAGATCAATTGACTAGAAATAGGAAACCCTGGTTGTCTTACCTCACGTACTCATGCACCCACTTGTACACTTGGGCCAGTGATGGGGGTTGGGTGGAGCAGCAGAAAGGCAAGCATGGCCTCCAGGGCCTGGACAACTTGAGGGGGACTCAGTCAACCTTTTCAAGTCAGGTCATTGCCCCACTCTGCCCTTGGGAAGTCAGTGTTCCCGGCCTCATTGTCTGAAGCCTGGATTCCCACTGAATGGGCCTCGGAACTATTCTCCAGGACTTACCTAAACCCTCAATATGTTTTCCATAGACTGGGGGAGGGGAACTAAGACCCCAAGATTGATACATTCAGGTGGACTCAGGCCTGGCCACTCTGAGTGGACAATCCATTTTGGCCCCCAGGTTCAGGGGTTCATCTGAATAACCAGGGACTGGTGGGTGTTGAAAACACCCCTGTGACCTCCCTTAACATGTAAGGGACCCCAAAGAAGGCCTAGTTGGGCGGGGGGCGCTCTGCAGAGGTGTGTGTGTACATGCATGATCATCTGTGCTTGCTTGAGCATATGCATTCATAGTGTGCTTCTGTGTCATCCCTAGAACCCTAGATCAAGGCTGGAAATGTTGCCAGGACCCTGTTCCTTGCATTCTTCCAGGTGCAGAGTTTTGAAGAGGTGTTCTCTGGGGAGGGGATCTCACCACTTGGGCCAGTTTGGGGTTTGCAACTAATTAGGGTGAGAGCACCCTGTTCACAATGCCTGTTCTGGACTGGGTACTCTGGAAGGAGTCCTGGGTCTCTGCCCCTGTGTGCCCATCTCTGGGTAGGCTGTGGGAGTGAGAGTTGGGTGGTACAGCTATGCTGGGGCTGGGCCTGCAGCCTGAGTCTGGCAGTGCCAACTCACTGCTCCCTCTGCCCACAGCATACAGACTTCTGAGGTCTTAGGTGGGGTGGAGAGACAGGGTGTGTCTGTGTCTGAACCTGAATGTAATGTGAGGGTCATGTTTTACCCTTTCCTTGACCATCCAGAGTCTTTGTGGAAACTGGGGACTGGTTTGGCCTTCCTCTCTTGTTCTAAGAGGAGCCTTAGGCAGAGGCCCAGCCCCCCACCTCTACCCTAGGATCCTGCTGACACAGCGGGGCGCCTGTCATGTACGCCCTATTGATTACTCTGCCTCCTGCAGCTCTGGGAGGTTGTGCTTCCACATCTGCAGGTGTGTGTGTGTGTGTGTGTGTGTGTGTGTGTGTGTAGCCTGCACAGCACTTCTGTATATTTTACGTGTAACTAATTTTTTTCTGTCCCATGGGTATCTATGAGAAGGGACAATGTGGTTGACTTAATTTTGCAGTAGTTTCGTGTGTGGCGGTGAGGTCAGGAAAGTGTGTGTGTGTGTGTGTGTATGTGTATACACACATGCATGCACCATGCTAGCTGTACATCTTTGAGCTGAAGTTGAGTGTGTGTTTCCCTGTTGTCAGCATGACTGCTGGTGTGAGTGCTTGCTCAGGTGATCTGATGGCTGTGAGTCTGTCAGGAGCTTGAGACTTTCTTGCCTGGTTGGGGTGAGGGTGAGCTGTTGCATCTGGCAGGTGTTGGTAGGTGAATGGATCCTGCAGTGCTGTCCTGGGGGAGCTGGGCCCCTGCCCTGGGCTGAGTAATCTAGCCTGGCTGGCCTCATCCCTGGCTTTGGGAAAGCCTTCCTCCCAGGCTGGCCTGGCATTCAGACCCAGACAAAGGGGGGCTTTCTCTCTCGCCTCTTTGTTCTGCTGCCCCAGAGCTCTGCTCTCTGCATGGCAAAAGCTAATTCCACTCCGCAGCTGGGAAGCCTTCTGGGTTCTGCGAGGCTTGCCTCTGAGGTGCCTTCTCTCTCCTTGCCCTGGCTTCTGCCCTGTCACCCCTTCTCTCTGTGGGTCTATAGTTTTCCCCAGTCTGGGAGATCACATGGTAGCTCGAGGCAGGGGCTGAGGCTGTGCAAGCAGGGGCTGAGGCTGTGCAAGCAGGGGCTAGGGCCGGGCAGGCAGAAGCTTTTTAGAGAGGAGAGAACGCTCCAGGGAGTGAGGAGGCTCCTGCACTCTGGGGGAACTGAGGTGGTAGAGGAGCAGGGCTTGGCAACTTGGGAGGAAGTTAAGATGGGACTCCTGAGCAGTGGGCAGAACCTGAGCTGGAAGAAGTGCTCAGCAGTCCAGCCCCCTTCTTGCCCCTTCTCATCTGCTCTACCCCCACCACAGGGTCTGCTGGAGCCAGCTCTCCTTCTCTGCAAACCTAGGGCCTGCCTCTGCCCCAGCCTGGGGGCGTTTCCTCTTGACCTTGCTTCTCTTCAAGGTTGACCTGAGGTTTTATTATTATTATTTATTAACTTTTATACAGCCCATAGTCCCCATGTCTCGCCTATCTGCCCAGTCTAGTCTGGCAGCAAAAATGCCAGCAGGGCCTGGCTCGTCTGGCCTGAGGCTTTCCCAGCTGCTGAGATGTAGGGGCTCAGGATTCACCCTCTCTAGGCTGGGAAGGGAATCTGAGGCAGCAGCTCAAAGATCAGTCCTTTGGGGACTTACCTGAGGAACAGGGTGTCCAGGTGCCATGAAGGGATAGTACTAGAGCATCCCAAGTCTTCATTCTTCTGTTCTCAAAGGCCTAGGCACCAACCCCAGAAGGCCTGAGGCCCTAAAGTGCAGGGACAGAGATGAGCAGGTCCCACCTGGGCCAGAGGCTGCTGAGTGGGATTGCATCACACATATTCCTCCTTTAGAGGCCTGGTCCCTTGAGTTCTACTAGACTAGAATCATGGTTCCCACTCCCACATACTTTTTGTTTTAAGACAGGGTTTTGCTGAATTGCTGAGGATTTCACTAAGTTGCCAAGGCTGGCCTTGAACTTGCAATACTCTTGCCTTAGCCTCCTGAGTCACAGGAATTATAGGTGTGCACCACCATGCCCAGCCCACTCCCACAAACTTGAAGTGTGCCTCAGTCCAGGCAGGCCCCTGTGGGGTGGGAGCATTTTATAAAGTGCTTCACCTCTACCTCGCCTCTGCATTGGGAGGCCTTGCTCTGCACCTCAGCTGTGGGGCTTTTCAGGTGGGAAACTAAGATATGGGATTCCCTGAAGATGCTGGTGAGGTTGGAATGAAAAGAGGGCTGCTGGAGGTGGGGAGAAGTACAGGTCTTGCTTCCCAGGCTGCCTCTCTGTTCGCCTCCTGCCTCAACCTTCTGGGTGGCTGGGATTACAGGTCTGCACCACCAAGGCCAGCTTGTTCTCCAGCATCTGGCCAACCTGATTCCATCATTTGGTAGAACTAGAAGAGAGGCTGAAAATGGGACTCAGGTGGGTATTCCTCCTTCCTCCTGTGCTAGAGGCAGCAGCACCTCCGTCCTCGCAGGTATCTCCCTAGCAGGATTAAGATCACTTGGCCCTGAGAGAAGGTAGGCCCCAAAGCAGGAGGGGAAGGGAGTAGATGGCTTTCAGCACTCCCTGACTGACTACTGTCTCTGGCCAGTGTCCTCCTCCTTCCTGCACTCAGTATAGACACAAGCCCAGTGGCCTCTGATGTGGGTCAGGGGAAATGAGACCCATCCACCAGCTAGGGGGCATTGCCACTGCCTTTGCTAGGCCTGGGCTGGACTTCCCTTCTCTTCCCCCTTCAGAGGGCCCTAAGATTCTGACACTAAGCAGAGATATTCCATAGGGTCCAGGGTAGAAGTGCTGCCAGGGAGACTCTGGAATTATAGAGGAAGAAGGAAGGGGCTAAGTTCCACCCCCATCCCCTAGTGGACAGGAGGCAGCTCCTTCCCTCTCTGGAAAGGAACTCATGGAAGGGGATGGGGAAAGGGCTCCCACTTACCTGTAGGGTGGGAGTGGAGCAGCCCCATTTCTATCCTCCCAGGGAAATTGGGCTAGGAACCTAGAGCTGCCTCTTTCTTACCCCTCACCTGAACCCCCTAATCTGTTACTTATAGGTTTGATCATTAAGAAGTAGTTGAGCAGGGAGACCACGATACAAGGTGTGTGGAGTAAGTGGGGATCTGGATTGTCAGATATTCTGGGTACTGAGACAGTAAGAGTGGCCTAACCTCTGAGGTGCACCTGGGGGACCATGGGTATGGGGCAGCCAGCAGACAAGACAAGAATGTGAGGCCGGTTGTTACAGTGTAGGCAAGTAGGCCTAATGTTTCTGAAGGAGCACCCTGGCTGCCTTGCCTTTATAACAGGCCCTCTTCATAGTTTGGGGCCTCCAGGAGGCCCAGCCTTTGCTGTGCAGTAGATTGGGTGCAGGTGTAAGTGTGAAGGGCTCCCAGGTGGCGATGTATGCTGGTATGTGCATGAGTGCATGTGTGCCTCTCTGTCCCTGCCCTCACCCAAGCTGTTTTTATTATCAGTCTGTCCCCTAGGCTGACAGCAGATCCCTGTGTGTTGAGCCTGGGTGAGGGACTTGCCAAAAAGGAAGGGCTCCTGAGTCATATTCTTAGAGGTTCTTTGCTATGCCATTGAAAGGCAGAGCCAGTTAGGGGAGAGCCATAGGCTTCCCCAGCTGAGAATAAGAGCCTCGACACCTCCTGTATCCCACATCCCTGTGCTTGTTTCTAGGGTAGCTACCTTTACAAAGTGGGGTGTGACTGAAGTGTCTCCATGACCTTGGTTTTTCCACATGGAAAAGGGGTTGGGGGCATGAGGAAGGGTTTGTTGGCAGCTTGTCTTTTTTTTTTTTTTTTTAATTTTTTTTTTTAGATGTTAATGGACCTTTTATTCATTTATTTATATGTGGTGCTGAGGATCGAACCCAATGCCTCACAAATGCTAGGCAAGCAGTCTACCACTGAGGCACAACCCTAGCCCCTGGTAGCTTGTCTGTGAAGCCAACTGGGTGTGATGGAGAGTGCAGGAGTCATTGGGTAAAACTCAAGGGTTACTCTGAGGCCCCCACAGAGGAAAAAAGAGAGTTGCTTCTTGTTGAGTGGACATCACTGTGAGTGAGGGCAATGGCTCAGAGCTGCATGGCAAATCTTACTTTATGTGCAGAACCCCTGGGTTTATTCAGTAAATATGTCCTGCATTTACCGGGTGGTATTCAGGCCTTTCTGAGGCCTGGCTATGAAGGCAGGTAAGAAAGAGCAGTGATGCCCTGTTCTTAAGAGGCTGTGAGTCTTGTAAAGTAGCCACATGTAACTAGTGGCAACTTTGCTATAAGGTACAGTTATAGAGGGAGGGGAAGGGGAGAGGGTGACATCCCTACTACATGACCAGGACAGGGAAGGACCTACAAAAAGTCAGAGCAGCGGGCACAGAAAGATTCCAAGAATTGGTCCTTGAAGGAGAGAGGAGATGCTGTGGGTACAGAAAAATATAAACAGAATTCAGGGAGCTAAAGTGTGAGAGTGTTGGGGACAGGATGTCAGCTCACCTGGCTGAAAGAGTCAGACATAAAAGAGACTTCATTAGCTTACCAAATATTTGAAAGGAGAGGTCCTTGAGGGTTCTTGAGCAAGGGTTTGAAAAGGCATGTGGTGGGACAGGAAGAGGAGGATTGTGAACGCCAGAAATTAAGAGCTTCAGTCTTAGGAGCCATGGTCTCCTTTCTGTCTGGATCCCACTGGGGCTGAGGGAACTGGCAGGGACTCCAGAGGTCTCGTTCTCAGGCTCCAGAGCAAGGGAGGGAGGCTGGCGCCATGCCCTCTAGGGCCTGTGTAAGGTGAGGTCTTTGGACTGACCAGAGGAGTCCTGCATGACCTCAGAAAGGCTATTTGATCCCCTGCATCTCAGGATACTCACCTGTAAGATGGTGTTCCCCAGAGAGAGGCAGCTTGGCTATAATAAGAACAGACCCTGCTGCCAGAGCACCTGGGCTGTGCCACTTATTGGCTATATGATTTTGGACAAATACTTAACTTCTTTGGGCCTTGATTTCCTCTTCTGTGAAATGAGGGTCATAACAGCACTTACCTCCTAGCATGGTTGGTATGATTAGATAAGTAAAAGTGCTGTCCTCAGCCTGCCTTCAGAAAGCTCAGGGTTTAACTATGTGTGGCTGTTGCAGGTTTCCCCTTGCTGGTCATGAGCCGGGCCCCCCCAGGGCTTCGTGAGCAACGGGAAGGGCTGGCTGGCAGAGGTTTTAGGCCTCTCTGAGTCCATTGTACAGAAGGATAGTGCTCAGCCACCCTTGGTAACGGTTGGAGTGACAGCCCCTCTGATGTCTCTACCCCAAATATCCCTGCAGAAGATGCTGATGAAGCAGCAGGACCGGCTGGAGGAACGAGAGCAAGACATTGAGGACCAGCTGTACAAGCTTGAGTCAGACAAGCGCCTGGTGGAGGTAGCAAAGCTGGAGTTGGGGATGATGGCTGGGGGTAGCACATACTCAGGATCTGGGACAAGTTCATTATGTAGGGCATGTTGGGTGACTCTGTGCCTGAGACCTACTGTTTCATGGGTGGCTGGTACAAAGTTCAGTGATGCCAGTGGGGAGTTGGCAGGTTGGATCTTACCATTGGGATCCAAGGGTCTTGCTGTCCCAGTACTCACCTGGCTCCCTACTCTTGTCCCCACCCCACAGGAGAAAGTGAGCCAGCTGAAGGAGGAGGTGCGGCTGCAGTATGAGAAGCTGCACCAGCTGCTGGATGAGGACCTGCGGCAAACAGTAGAGGTGCTGGACAAGGCCCAGGCCAAGTTCTGCAGCGAGAACGCAGCGCAGGCGCTGCACCTCGGGGAGCGCATGCAGGAGGCCAAGAAGCTGCTGGGCTCCCTGCAGCTGCTCTTCGATAAGACAGAGGATGTCAGCTTCATGAAGGTGGGCTGCTGGAAGCCAGGTCTCCTCCCAAACGGCTTTGCAAATTTCTGCTCCCCCAACCTGTCCTCCAAGTATTTTCACATGCCCCTGCCTCTGGAGTCAGGCTGCCTGTTTGTTCTTCTAGCTTTGTGACACTGGGTTCAACAAAGGTCATAAACGAGGGAACAAGGTACAGGGAGTGTGTGCACCTTATTCCCTCACCTATGAAATGAAGCTAAAAATACAAGTCCTCAATCCAGGCGCTGTGGTGCATGTCTATAATCCCATCGGCTCCGGAGGCTGAGATAGGAGGAAAAAGCCAGCCTCAGCAATGGTGAGGTGCTTAGCAGCTCAGGGAGACCCAGCCCCTACGTAAAATACAAAATAGGGCTGGGATGCGGTGCAGTGGCCGAGTGTCCCTGAGTTCAATCCCTAGTACCACCCCCAGCCCCCCCAAAAAAATAGACTAGAACTAATGTTGGGCGGTTTGTGGCCTTTCTGTATATCATTTGGTATGAAAATTCAACTGTTTAGGACAGGAGCTGGAGCTCAGCAGTGGAACACTCGCCTGGCATGTGTGAGGCACTGGGTTTGATCCTCAGCACCACATATAAACAAATAAATAAATAAAGGTCCATCAATAACTAATAAAAGTATTTTAAAAAACAACCATTTTGCTGCCTAAGTATCAGTGGATTGGATTGTGGTGTCCTGTTGGGGTAATATGTAATATATGATTCGGGCACCATTTTCCTTCTAAAATCCAAAACACTCCAAATTCAACATCTGGCCCCAGAAACTTTAGATAAAAGGTCAAAGGCTTATGGAGGCAACCTTGTAGAGATGAAATAATGGATGTATAGAAAGCCCTTATAATGGCGTAGGTCACATAGCAAGTGCTCAATAATTGTAGCTTTTTTTTTTTTTTTTTTTTTTTTTGCAGGAGAGTGGAAGGGTACCAGGGATTGAACTCAGGGACACTCAACCACTAAACCACATCCCCAGCCCTGTTTTGTATTTTATCAGAGACATCTCACTGAGTTGCTTCTACCCCGCTAAATTGCTGAGGCTGGCTTTAAACTCATGATCCTCCTTCCTCAGCCTCCCTAGCTGCCGGGATTACAAGGCATGGGCCACCATGTCTGGCCTAAATGTAGCTTTTTTTATCTCCAAAAATGGTGACACTCCCCATGCTACACCCTGCCTGGGGAAGGGGGGGCAGTTTCCACCTTGCCTTTTCCACTGACTGACCCTTTTCTCTCCCTCTAGAACACCAAGTCTGTGAAAATCCTAATGGACAGGTGAGTGGATGGCCCCTGGCCCTAAAGGAAACACATCTGGGGGAGGACAAGGAGGGCCAGGCCCACAGCGGGGAGGTAGGGCGGGCTCAGCGGTGATACCTCCTCACAACAGATGCCCCGTCCACTGCCCCCAGGACCCAGACCTGCACTGGCAGCAGCCTTTCTCCCCCTAAGATCGGCCACCTGAACTCCAAGCTCTTCCTGAACGAGGTGGCCAAGAAGGAGAAGCAGCTGCGGAAGATGCTAGAAGGTGAGGGTGAGGTCCTCCTTTGAAGGGAGAGAGCCCTTTGGGCAGGGGTAAATGCCAGAGCCAGTGTGGTCTAGGTAGATAGACCTTTCTTCAAATCCTGGCTTGGCCACTTTTTATACCTGTGGGACCTTGGGCAAGTGACCTGAGCCTCAGTTTCTTTAACTGGAAAATGAGAATACTAGTAGTCTGTACCTCCTAACGGAGAAGCCAGCTTGGAGGAAAATGTTACATGTTTGATCCCACAGATGTACAGGGTCACCAGGGGAAAGGAGACCTGGGTTGCTTGGGCTGGGAGCTTTGGCGACTTTTGCCCCAAACTCTCCACAGGGCCTTTCAGCACACCGGTGCCCTTCCTGCAGAGCGTCCCTCTGTATCCCTGTGGCGTGAGCAGCTCTGGGGCGGAAAAGCGCAAGCACTCAGCGGCCTTCCCCGAGGCCAGTTTCCTAGAGACGCCATCCGGCCCTGTGGGCGGCCAGTACGGGGCAGCAGGCACAGCCAGCGGCGAGGGCCAGTCTGGGCAGCCCCTAGGGCCCTGCAGTTCTACGCAGCACTTGGTGGCTCTGCCGGGCGGTGCCCAGCCAGTGCACTCGAGTCCCGTGTTCCCCCCATCGCAGTATCCCAATGGCTCCGCCGCCCAGCAGCCCATGCTCCCCCAGTATGGCGGCCGCAAGATTCTCGTCTGTTCTGTGGACAATTGTTACTGTTCTTCCGTGGCCAACCATGGCGGCCACCAGCCCTACCCCCGCTCCGGCCACTTCCCCTGGACAGTGCCCTCACAGGAGTACTCACACCCGCTTCCGCCCACACCCTCCGTCCCCCAGTCCCTTCCAGGCCTGGCGGTCAGAGACTGGCTCGACGCCTCCCAGCAGCCAGGCCACCAGGATTTCTACAGGGTGTATGGGCAGCCGTCCACCAAACACTACGTGACGAGCTAACGCCACGCAGGCTGAGCGCTGGGGACCCTTCCCCCCAACCCCGATGGCTCCGGAATTATGCACCCAGAGACCAGCCCTTCTCTACCTTCCTCTCCCTTTCTTGTTCCATTCCCCCAGGTCTTTTCTTTCCTTTTGGATTTTATTTTGTTTGGGGCTTTGTTTTTGATTTTTTTTTTTTTTTTTTTTTTTTTTTAAATCTCCTGGATGGAGGCAACAGTGGGAGCTGGCATTGGTTGGGCCACAGGTGGCCCTGGAGTTGAGAAAGTGTCTCTTGAGGCGCTGAGTTCTCTCTGTCTCTTTTTTCTTCCACTTCCTCCCCTTCATATCCCCAGGCTGGAAGGACCCTCAGTTTCCCCTAAAGCCTTGGGGGATCCAGTTCTCCTCACTCACCCTGGGAAGAAGGCCCATTGTCCACAGGCCTGTTTCTCGTCCCTCTTGTATTTTCTTTGGGGCCATTCAATCACTGATGGAGTAACGAATGACCTATAGATTGTGGGACTTTTGTTTTGTTTTTTTAAATTTTTTTAAACCAAGAATGATTTCTCCTGCTTCCTTCTCCTCACCATCTTCCCGACGGAGTTCAAAGACCACTTCTCAAGCAGCTTTTGGCACCTTCAGCCTCAGAGTGGAATCTTTTAAAGACAGGAGCCCCATGTCCAGGAAAGGGGAAAAGAAACTTTGCCAATGATAGTGACCACAGCAAAAGCAAATAATAATAATATTAATAATAATAAAAGAAATAAATAATAAAATAAAAAACAATAGCACAGCTCTTGTCTAGGTCAGTGGAGAAGGAGGGGCTGCCCCAATGGGTCCTTGCCTGGATTTTGACACAGCAACTTCCTATAGTGAGCACTTTGTATGAATCTTGGACTTCCTGTTCTCAAGGCGCAGGTATTTATTCTGTAATCTGTCTAGAGCACACACCGAAATTCAAACTTCTAATAAACATGATGGCGCAGTCCTGCTCCCTGCCTTGCCTCTTACCCACCATTACCCTCTAGGCCTGGGATCATCAGGCATTGGTGTGAGGAGGGGCTGGGCCCTCGAAGGACAAAAATCCCTGCCCTCCTTCCCTGGATTCTCCCCTTCTGGGTCTAGTGGATTCTAGGCCTATGAATGTCAGTTTCTCAAGTGCTGACTAACCATGTCTACTCTTGACCTTGGGTTCATTTGACAAATATTTGCCAAAGGCCTCCCAGGCCCAGCCCCATGCTACATGGGTCCTGGCATCTCTTTGAGGTTCTGCCAGTGTGCTTTTAACAAGGACAGATGAAGGAGAAATACCTAAGAGTCTTGAAAAGTTTACCTCTTTTGGTCTACAAATATTTATTGAGCATATAATATGTGTCAGGCACTGTACACGGCTGTAAGCTTAGAGGCAGAACAGACCTTGTCCTTGGAACTGATCTAGCTGGGCCTGGGACCCTATAGGGAAAGGAACCATTGACAGATTTCCTTAAAGTCCCAAACATGTCTTAAGAAATTGAGAGCCCAGGAATTTGCATTCCTGACTTCTGGTGATTACGATGCACCCTGGGGTTTGAGAAGTGCTGCCAAGAGTGTCTGGCTAGGGTCCTTCCTGTTACATGTCACTGAGACCCCTCGGGTATAGGGGGGTAGAACACCAAGGCCCTCCTCTTGCATGGATCTATCCTAAGTGAGCCCATACCCTCCTTCCATATTAGTAGGAGTTGCAACCTTTGATGGTTTCTAATTCTGTCTCCCCTTGTCTGCGTAGAACCAGGAAGGCTAGGACAACGGGGAGCCTGTCCTGTGGTCTAAGCCTTGCTGGCCCCTAGTCACCCCTCCTTTCAGAAGAATAAAGGACCAGGTGGGAAGAGGTGGTCAGGGCCTGCCCCCTGGTCTGTTGGTCTACTAAATCAAACCAGAGTCCAATGCCCCTACACTTTTGGAAGCAGATGACCCCAGGTAAGGAGGCTGGACCCCTGCTTCCTTGTTGCCCCATCTCAGTCTTACAGGCAGCCAGAGCCAGGAGCTGAGCCAGATGACTTCGCCTTTCTCAGCCCTTGCACCTGTTTGGGGCTAAAGGGAGTGGGCAGGTGGCTGGAGCCCAGGGTGGAAGGATGCCTGGGGACAGGTGCTGGTGGACACACAGGCATTGACTCACACATGCTCCTGTCTCACTGTTCCTTTTTCCCGGAGCCCTCAACATCCCCCATGCCAGGAGTTGGGAGTCAAAACAGAAAGCTGCCCAACTTCTTTCCCACTTGGCCTAGTTTTGTTTTGGCAGATGGGAGGGGTCCTTTCTCTAAGCACATCAATCAGGGTGGGATGGGCTCCAGCCCCCCTCACCCCCCACCTTCCAGCCCACCCCAGACAATTACTCAGGCACACAGCTGGAAGCGAGGCCACTGACTTGGGCAGCCAGGGAAGCAGGAAAATGCTAACCCCATCCAGCTGTCCCCAGCTACCCAGCTGTCCCTGGCTTTGTAGGAGCAGCTGTCGCCCACTTCCCAAAAGAGTCGGGTAGAGGAGGCCTAGAAAAAGCTGGAGCTGCCCCAGGACACAGGCCCACTCAGGAAGGCAGCCAAAGAGCCTTCCCTTCGCTGACCCAGGCGGAGGGCTCCGATCCCCTGCGTCCTCCGCACACTGCACACCAGCTAGCCGGGCCCTCCCGCCAGCCCATCCTCCGCTTCCCCTGAAAGGTTATCGAGCCTCCCCTTTTCCGGGAAGGGCTGGGGAGTCGACCGCCTCTCCCCGCCCCTCAGACCGGGGGCAATGGCTCCTGTAGCCCAGATGTGCGGAACCCGCTAGGAGGCCACCGCCGGGGGTTTCCTCCTGCCACCCCCCGCGGCCCGCTCTTTCATGTCGCGGCCCTCCCCAGGCCCAGCCTGCAGCCAGCAGCTGGGCCCGCTCCCGCCCCGTCCCTCAGCCTCTCTCCCAGCTGTCTTTGGGGTGGGGCCGGGCAGCTGGGGAACAGCTGCAAGGACTGGGGCGGGGGCCCTGCAACTGCCGGAAACAGTACCCGCGCCCAGGGGAGGCCGGAGGAAGGGCGAGGCCTGGGGGACAGTGGGATCTTCCGCCTCCTCGCCCAGCACTTCTGACCTGGGAGGTCCCAGATGAAAGCCCCCTCCGAGGTTCAGAGGGCACCGCAGGGGCGGGAACCCAGGGCAGCCCTGGTCCTCCGCTGAGTCAGCACCCAAGTCCCCTCGCTGCAACATTCTAACCTCTCTTTAGGGTTCTTCCCAGGCCTATTGGCACCCACCCATTCATCCAGTCATTGTCATCATGCCCCACCTCAGACACCTTCTCTTTCATCTGAAGGTGGGGGAAGCGGCGATTAGCAGTCCCCTGGGAATTCCCTACCCCACCTCTGCATCCTGTAAACTGTGGGGGTCTGTTGGGTTGGTTAAATCAAACCAGAGTCCGATGCCCCTATGCTCTTGAAGTAGATGGCCCCAGGTAAGGGGTTTTGAATTGCAGGTCAGCATCTGGGACCTGGCCTTCCCTAAAGAACTCCCTGAATACAAATAGAGGTCAGCGTGAACCAGGATTCTCAGGTTTCCTCGGGCATACCTTATAACCTTTTATCCCCTCTTGTTAAGTGAGAGTCTCTCTCTGGTTTTGAAGAGCGCTTCCTTGGAATTGCTTTAGAAACAGTGACCTTCAGAAGCTGGAATCCTGGTACTGGTTCTAGAATACCTTCTTTGAGTTAAGGAGGCCAAGAGTGAAATATTGGGCATTTTTAGATCATTTCTGCCCTATACTGGGCGCAGAAATGCTGGGGCGAGGGCTAAGATTCTAAAATTTTCTTTGGAGGCTTGGGGTTAGAGATGGGAAACAGACAAGGGTGTAGAGCAGAGACAGCTACAGTTGAGGGATGAGAAGGGATAGCCCTAGACTAGGAAGGGGGCTTGCTCCAAGAACATTCATTTCTTCCTTCAGCTACTTTCTCCAATGCTGTACCTTCCATTGCCACCCAAAAGCCTTTCTTTCCCTCCAGGGCAAGTTGTATTGTCTCTACCAGAATTCCTTCAGTGACAGCTAGCAGTCAGTCCCAAGACATCTTTTCCACAGTGTAAGTTCCAAATAACAAGTAGAAGTCAGATGAATAGCGCTCTCATGAGTGAGGGAAGCCTTAGAGTCCAGGGCTGCTTCCTTGAACATCTTCTGACCCTGGCACTTAGGATGCGAGGACCTAGCTATGGACTTTTTCTGGAGTTCTGCACCGAGGGTCTTTGAATGGTTTCTCCACGGGAGGCCAGTTTTCTTTAATTGCTGTGTGGATAATTTCTCTCAGCTGCAGCAAACTGGGATATTTATGACTTCTCCTTGCACTAGATCTTCAGTAATTGGGTCTTCCTTGAAAGAGGACCCATCTGCTCAGGGCCTTGGATTCTTCTCCATTTCTTTTTTTTTTTTTTTTTTTTTTTTTCCTTTGGTGGATCTGGGGATTAGACCTGTGGCCTCACACACACCAGGCAAGCCACAGTCTTATTTTTCTTTAATTTTTTTCCTTCCATTTCTTTTTTTTTTTTTTTTTTCTAGTTGTAGATGGACACAATACCTTTATTTTACTTATTCGTTTCTATGTGGTGCTGAGGTTTGAACCCAGTGCCTTACTTGTGCCAGGCAAGTGCTTTACCACTCAGCCACAACCCCAGTGGCCCAGTCCTATTTTTCATTACTTACATTGAGGCAAGAAGGGGGAGATATATGGGACAGTGTGCAGCTTATAGAATGGGGGGTTAGGGTGGCATAGGTAATATCCCAGAATTGCAGGTCAGAAGTGGAATGTGAGCTGGAGATATGGCTCAGTGGCAGAATACTTGCCTAGCATTTAATGAGGTGCTGGGTTCAATCCCAGCATCACCACCCACCAAAATAAATTAATAATAATAATAATGGAATGGGGAAGAGTTTCCAAGAACTGAGTGGTGAGGGTGGTGTGGACTTCTGGTCCTCTTGGGGAAAAAAATGGCAGTGAATCATTTTTAACATATGGAAGGTCTGGCTGCCTAGTTGTGAATCAAATGTTACAGGGCTGAAGTTGTGGCTCAGTGGTAGAGCACTCACCTAGCATGAATGAGGCACTAGGTTCGATCCTCAGTACCACATAAAAATAAAGTAACGATATTGTGTCCACCTACAACTAAAAAATAAACATTAAAAATATGTTGTTACAGACACTGTTTATGTATGTGTGTGCCTGCTGCAGAACATTGAGCAGGAGGGACCAAGAATGCAAATGGACATTCAAGACCTAACAGCCACACTAAATGCTATCCCCCCGACCACTCTCACTCTCCAGGCTCCATCCACCAAACCATATATATCCTTAAAGTCAGTCCTCCAACAACCCGTGCAGTCCCATGCCCCAGTGGCCTTGGAGTAGCTGACCTCTCTGCCTAGCCTCAAAGTCTTACCTCCTCCTTGCAGCCTGCAAAGGGTGGTTGAGGAGAAATGAGATGATCCCTTGAATGCCAGTTCTGGTGCTGGCACAGCTAGCTTTCAGGCATCGGGAGCTATTGCAGGGTTATGTTCCCTTGGGACAACCATATTCCTAGGCACTTCACTCCCTCACTTGGTATTTTAACCTATGTGATTTCTATGTGAGGTTACTAGCTGCACAGCTTTCAAGTCCAACTAGGCTTGTGAGTCCCTGGGGCACATGGAATACTAGTCATCTTTCATGTTTCAGTCTAGCACAGTGCCTGATTCATTCATTCACTCATTCATTAATGCAACAAGTACTTATTGAGATCCTTTTAGTGCTGGCATTGCTTCAATGTTGGCACAATGTCACCAAACAGTCTGCCCTGTGATAGCTAATAATCAAGCAAGGAAGAGACAGAAGACAAACATTAAATTTGAGTTTGTAAAAAGTGTCACAAAGGAAAATAAAGCAGGGAAAGAGGGATAGAGAATGTCAGAAGGGGTGAGGGGCATAGAAGTTGTTGGGGTATTTTTTTATATGTGTTCTGGAGATTGAACCCAGGGCTTCACAGTTAAGGACTCTACCACTGACCTACACTGCTATCCCTTTATTCTTTTTTTTCTCTATTGCCAGGGATTGAACCAAGGGGCTCTTAACCACTGAGCACAACCCCAGCCCTTATCCTCTTTTTAAATTTTTTTGGTACCGTGGATTGAACTCAGGGGCCCTCAACCACTGAGCTACATCCCCAGCCCTATTTAGAGACAGGGTCTCACTGAGTGGCTTAGCGCCTCCCCATTGCTGAGGTTGGCTTTGAAACTACCATCCTCCTGTCCCAGCCTCCCAAGCCACTGGGATTACAGGTGTGTGCCACTGCATCAGGCCTCTTTTTTATTTTTTGAGACACAGTCTCCCTAAACTGCCCAGGATGTCCTTCCTGCACTTGTCATCCCCCTGCTGGTGGCCTGTAATCCAGCAATTCTGGAGGCTGAGGCAGGAGGACTGCAAGTTGGAGCCCAGCCTCAGCAATTTAGTGAGGCCCTAAGGACTTAGCAAGACCCTGTCTCAAAATAAAACATTAAAAGAGAGGGAGCTGAGGATGTGGTTCAGTTTCTAAATTTAATCCCAGTACCAGAGAGAGAGAGAGAGAGAGAGAGAGAGAGAGAGAGAGAGAGAAAGAATGAATGAACCAAGTAACTGGGATTATAGGCATGCCCACTGCACCCAGGGAGGTAGTTTGGGAAGATTTGGCTGAAATGGTGACTTTGAGCAGTGAAACCTCGAGAATGTGAGTGGGTAGCATAATGAATTCCACTGTTATGTACAGTTATAAGGCATTTAATGAAGGGAAAAAAAATAATAATGAGAGGGGCAAGATCTGGTGATATTTGGAGCAAGAGTATTCCAGGCAGAGGGAACAAGCACAGAGACCTCAGGCAGGGGGTGATCATTTTAAGAAAAGTCAGAGGGCACTTGTGGCTGGAAGGAGTAGGGAACAGAGTAATGGGTGATGAGGGAGGCAGGGAGGAGAGGATGCTAGGACGCAGCACTCTTTAAGCACTTCACCTGGGCTCAAGAGAGATTTGCTAAAACTGGGTACAGTGGCCCATGCCTGGGATCCCAGTGACTCAGGAGGCTGAGGCAGAAGGATTGCACCTTTGGAGCCAAGCTGGACAATTTAGCAAGAATCTGTCTCAAAGCAAAAAACTAAAAGTGTTGGGGGCGTAGCTCAGCAATATAGCATCCCTGGGAACATAAGGAAGGAAGGAAGGAAGGAAGGAAGGAAGGAAGGAAGGAAGGAAGGAAGAAAGGAAGGAAGGAAGGAAGGAGGGAAAAAGGAGAAAAAGAGGAAGAAGAGATATTTGTTGAATGAATAAATGCCAAATGACTAGGCCGGTCAGGGCTCTAACCCTTTCATGGGGTGCCCTGTACTAGAGGGTCTTGGGCCATCTTCCTAGGGCCTTGAATATGCTGGAAAGGAGAGGTAAGAGAAGTACAAAGGCAAAGGCAGACATTCAGGGAGTCTTAGAGGGGCTGTGAGAATTTCTTATCTGAAGCGCAGGGTCTGTGTGAAGTCCATGGTCCAAACATCTATTAAAAAGGGCCTAAAAAGGCCGGGGTGGGGCTGGCTCAGTGGGAGAGCACTTGCCTAGAAGGCTTGAAGCACTGGGTTCCTCTGCACCACATAAATATAAATAAATAAAATGTATTGTGTCTATCTACAACTAAAAAAAAGAATAAAAAAAAAAAAAAGCCTATTAAAAAAGGGCTGTGATCAGATCAGAGGTGTCTTGAAGGTCAGGACAAATATTTTGTGCAGGAGCTTTCCATAGCAGCAGGGCCTCCGAAGGGGCTCAGGCAGGCAGACTGCATTTTAGCACAATGACTCTGGCCTTCAAAGGGAGGAGTGGCCAGGCAGCCAGAGACAAGGTGTGGGGTGGGGAGAGGGCAAGGTCCATGTGAACTACAGGAATGTTGGGGCACAGGAAGGTCTGGGACCAAGGCCTGGGAGCCTGGATCCCGCCATGTCCTTCCCTGTCCACCAGCCCTGGGCCCACAGTCAGCAGAAAATCCTGGCTCCAAGGAGGAGAAGGTGCAGAGCCAGAAGCTGCTGAGGGAGCTCGGGCAGCAAGATGCCATTGTGCGTCGGCAATCAAGAGGCTTCAGAGGAAATCAAAAGCACCAACTGGGGAAATGATGTGTGCACACTCTTTCTCTCTCTCTCTCAAACATACACACAAACTTCTGCCTCCAAAATGGGTCAAGTGAAGGCTGTGGGCGTGGGTTGGGGAGGGAGAATGGGAGAGGGGGTGCCAGGAGGCCCCAGAGCAGCCTGGGTCCTTGTGCCCACTCACCCTCCTGGCACTGGGGATGGCAGCAGCTGCAGGGTGGGGTGGGACGTGAGGATAAATATACACCTCCCCATGCATATGGATAATGCACGCAGCTGCCCCGCTTGCCTAGTGTTCATTAGGACCAACTGTTTCAGGAGCAGTGCAGGCAGGCGGGAGGGGGTGATGTGCCCATTCACAAACTCAGGGTAGGGGGGCTGCCTGCAGCTGTGCAGACACCTCCCCCTGCCTGGATCAGCATCCCGGCTCCTCAGTGCCCCTTCCTCCCTCTCTTCTCCCAACTCAAGGCTCTGCCAGATCTGGAGGCTTTAGGGTAGGAAAGGGGGTTGGGGAGTGAGTCAGGATGAAATCTGGGCTGAACCCCCCATGCCATAGGAACTGCAAAGTGAGGGGACACTTGGGCTGGTTTGGGTCCCTTAGCTCCACAATGGGCTGCTGACAAACCAAAGCTTCTTTCCCCTTCTTTCCAAAGCCATCTGTAGCATCCAGGCAGGAAAACTGCTTTGGCCCTGTTATCTGGAAGCTCTAGGAGAGCTCCATGCATAGTCTGAAGGCTTCTCTGTGCCCAGGACAGAATTCCAGGGGGTTGGGAGTTGGTATGCAGCTGATGCTGGCTTCAACCTCCAGAGCAGGTGTCCTGGTGGGACTGGGGACTGGGTTGTGGGAGGGTGCTGAGATCCAGGCCCAAGGAGGGGTCTGGCTGGTGTAATAGGTGAGGCCATCACCAAGAGTATGACTGTGCAGCTTGTGCCCTATATAAGGGTACTGGCCTGAGGCTCCTGTGGATAGCAGCAGGCTTTGCAAACTCCCCCATGTGGGTCAGAGGACCAGGAGACCGGCCTCTGCCTCGGGGAGCTTGCCTCCCACTCAGAGAAACCGCAAGGACAAAGGCAGTGTGTCTGTCCTGAAGTCTGCGCTCTCTTCCCCTCCAGTAGTCTCGGTGGGCTGTGGGGCTGCTGCTCCAGGGTCCGGGTCAGGGACTGTTAAACTCCAAGCAGGAAGGGTGCAGCAGCCTCCCCGGCCTGGCAGCATTTCTTTTATTTTATTTTCTTTCTTCTTTTTTTTTTTTTTTTTGTCCCTTTTTCTTTAAAGTACTGAGAATTGAGTCCTGGGTACTTTACTACTGAGCCCCATCTCCAGCCTTATATTTATCTATCTATCTATCTATCATCTATCTATCTATCTATTTATTTTGTGGTGCTGGGAATTGAACCCAACTGAGCTATATCCCCAGCCCCCTTTTTTACTTTTTATTTTCAGACAGGGTCTCAGCTGGGCATGGTAGCACATGCCTGTAATCCTAGTGGCTCTGGAGGCTGAGACAGGAGTTCAAAGCCAGCCTCAGTCACTGTGAGGTGCTAAGCAACTCAGTGAGACCCTGTCTCTAAATAAAATACAAAATAGGGGCCTGGGGTTGTGGCTCAGTGGTAGAGTGCTTACCTAGCAAGTGTGAGACACTGCGTTCCATTCTCAGCACCACATATAAATAAGTAAATAAAATAAAGGTCCATCAATAACTAATAAAAATATAGGGTAGGAAATAGGACTGGGGGCTGTGACACAGTGATTAAGTGCCCCTGAGTTCAATCCTTGATACCCACCCCGCCCCCCCAAAAAAAAAGCCTAGGGTAGAGGCCTCAGACAGGGTTTTGCTAAATTGACTAGGGCCTAAATTGCTGAGGCTGGCCTTGAATTTGATCCTTCTACCTCAGCCTCCCAAATCACTGGGATCACAGGCTTGTGCCACCACCATGCTGGCTTCCAGCCTTTCTTTTGTTGGAAGGGTGGGGCTGGGTTCCCTCTGCCCCTTTTTTTTTTTTTTTTTGTGGTGTTGGGGATTGAACTCAAGGCGTTGTGAGGCAAGCACTCTACCAACTGAGCTATATCCCCAGCACCCTCCTGCCTTCCCTTCTGCTGGTGACCTCCAGGGCAGCAGTCAATTCTGGAACTCAGAGGAGGGGTCCCATGGACCCCGGAAAAGGTGGATGGCAAAGAGCATCCCTGTGTCCTAGAGCCCCCTTCACCAGCATCTCCAGCAGCTGAAGCCCCACCTGTTAGGACTGCCAGAGCTACTGGAGAGAAATGGGCTTTGAGTTAGGGAGTCAGCAGGAACCCCAGCCAAGCCACTTCCTAGCTCCTCCACAACTGGGCAAATGCCTCGACCTTTGTGAGGCTCCTTTTCCTCACCTGGGAGCAAGGGCTAGTAATGCTCATCTAGCAGGACCAAAGGAGCCACTCAGCTAGTTGCTGGAAGGGGTGGCAGTTTGCTTATCTAAATATTAGTTTCATCCCCACCCACAGGAGCTCTGGCTTCAGGTGTCCCAGTAGTCTCCCCGCCCCCTCCTGGACTCCACTGACTCTCTACAATTCTGTCATTAATATTTCATTTATTTAGCAAAGGCTTTTTGTTCTGGGGACATGGCTATTCACTCGGAGAAAAGAAACCTCTCCGTGTTCCTTTGTACAAGAGGATTCCTTCAGCCTTTTTTGAGAGCAGAGACTTAGAAGGCAAAAGAGAAAAAGGTAACTTGGGACCCAGCCATCAAAAAGGTCTGAGTTCGACTTCTGCCTCTGTCTTGTTCTTCCTGATCTTGTGCAAGTGACCCAAATTCTGCGAACCCCCATCCCCAAAGTGTGAATGATAAGACCTACAGTTAATGATGTCCTTGCAAAGATTTAATAATAACTGGGAAGTTCCTGGGCCAAATGGGCCCCTCCCTAACAATGTTTTTTTCCTTACCTGACACTATGGGGATCTGGTTGTCGGCTGTACCTGCATTTGTCCACAGGTATGGCTTGTTCCGAACACACACGTGTGCACACACACACACACCTACACTGCTGGACCAGCAGATGCACTGCAGGAAGCTGGAGCTCTCTTTCCCTCCTCCCTGCCCTGCTCCTGGTGGCTGCAGCTTCTCCGAGTTCTGCAGTGCTGGAAAAGGAAATTACAGAACAGATTGCAATTAAGGGGGATGGGGGGGGGGAGAGATAGAGGCCCTAAAATGCAGCTTGACTGAGCGCTAAACTGTGTTTTTGCCCGGAGCCAATCAGGAGCCTCTGACAGGAGCCTGTTCCCACTTACAAATCTAATTGCAGGAGGTGTGGCTGTGGTGGCTCTAGGAGCATCAAGAGAAGGGGGCTGCCAGCCCCTCTAGGAGGGCAGCTAGCAGACCCGTTGCTTGCTTGTTGCTTTCAAAGTCACAGAGCCACACAGGAAGGGAGGTGGGGAGCAGAGGTCTTGGGGGCCTGGGAAAACCCAGACTCCAGAATTTCAGCCAGTTTATCTTAATAGGTATCAATGATTTAGCAGGCACTATGCACTGTACATTCATAATCTTCTCTAAGCCTCTTGACAATTACACAAAATGACGATTACTTCATTTTACAGATGTGAAACTGAGGTACAGTGTCCTAATATATGTTAGGAATTGCCCTAGGTCTAAGAACTTTATTTACATTATCACTTTTCTTAAACCTGCCTGCTGCCAGTGTAGTGGCGCACGCCTGTGATCCCAGTGACCCAGGAGGCTGAGGCAGGAGGATTGCAAATTCAAGGGCAGTTCAGCAATTTAGCAAGACACTTATTAATTTAGTGAGACCCTGTCTTAAAACAAACAAACTAACTAACTAAATAAGTAAAAAGGACTGGGAATACAGCTCAGTGTTCAATCCCTAGTACCAAAACACAAACAAAAAAAAAATCCAATTCCCTCCTACTATATCCCATTTTACAGATAAAGAAGGAACAACTCAAAGAGAGGAAGTAACTTGCCCAAGGTCACAGAACTGATTTATAGATAAGCTAGGGTTGAACTTGGGTCTCTGTGACTCCAGAGGATACACATTTTAATTGTACTGCACTGTGCCTCCATTAAGTCCTGGGCAGGAATGCCAGATTTATTGAGAAACAAAACAAACCTTAAATCTGAATTTCAGATAAACAATGAGTTTCTTGAGTATTACAACAATATCCCAAATATTGCACGGGATATATTTGAATTAAAATCTATTCATTGTTGATCTGAAATTTGAGCAGAACTGAGTGTCCTGTGATTACCTGGCAACCTTAGACCTTCTTTCTCCTCCTGCTCCTGGCTCCCTTCTCCTATGCCAACAACTTGCCCTTAAACGTGGGGCCCTTTGGGAGCAGGGGTGCCGCTGTATCTCTAGATTGCTGAAGGGGTAAACAAACCCTTTAGCTGCAGAGGGCACAGTCCTGGGTCTCTGTCAACTTTGCTGCCTACTCTGTGACTTTGGGTAAGACTTTCCTCTCTTTGAACCCTCTCACAAGACCACCCAGTATCTGGTCCTAAGTAACTGCCCACCCTAACTTTCCTAACGTCTTCCCTTTTTCTTGTGTGTGGGGCTGTACCTGCGCAAAATCTATGGCTATGCTGCTGTGAGGACAGAAGACACCCAACACCGGGGACAGAGAGCTCCAGGCAGGCAGTGCTGCTCAGAGGAGACATCTGGTGTGGAGGGATGTGGGGAGGAGGCTGAGCAGGAGAACTTGGGAGGCTGGGGGTGGAGACTGCCAGGAAATAGGCTATTGAGTTTGGGTTTTTTTTTTTTTTTGGTCAGTGGTGGGTTTGGCCTGGGTTTGAGGCCCCCAACACTCCCCTGCATGTAAAGGCTGTGTGAGCTTGGCAAATTCCTTGACTGAGGGAAATGGCTTTGCTTCTTCAACTGCAAAGAGCAACCCATGCTGCCACAATCCATGTACAGTGCCTGGTATGCAGGAGGCACAAAAAGGGAGCTATCGCTGCTGCTGCTGGGGCATTAACATCATATTCATCCTTCTGAAATCAGCCCCTCCAGAAAGGCTACCCTCTGCAAGGGCGGGTGAAGCCATCGGGCCCTCTCCTGGAGCTTCCGCAAAGAGCACACCTCATTCTGGGCTGCCTTCATTTCAGCTGCATTTTATTTGTCGCGTTTTTGACAGACGTCTAAATTATACATTGAGTTTTCCACATGACCAAACACCACGTCCCTTCCTTTGATTATCATTTTCAAAAGGGACTATAAAAAAAGAACCTTTCGATGGATCAGACTGAACCCTGAAACCACATGGAGAGCAGAACTAAAAATAAAAGGAAGTAAGAAGCGGCCCCTGAGAAGGAAAGGAAAGAGAAATCAAAGCACACGGTGATGGGAATCGAGAGACGAGTCCTGGTGAGGGTGGCACGGTGTCACCCTCCAGGCCAGGCCGGATAAGGAGCAGCAGACAGTGAGGGTGGGGCACAGAGTGGCACAAAAATAGCCACCACTTTAGTCCGGAGGGGAATAAAGAAATTTGTCAAAAGCCAGGGGAGAGAGAAGTGGAGATGAAGGAGGAGGGAGGACAGGGACAGGACTTGTCACCCCGCAGCTACCCTGGCTGCGGACTTCTCTAACCCTGGCATGGTGCTCACTGCTGGCATAATCGCTGACTTTCAGCTGTGCACCGGCATGTTCCCCAGCTCAGCCCACATCAATGACACCCTTGTTTCCATAGTAACCAAGGGAGAACGAAGGGGAAAGGGTGCATTGCACTGGGCGCAGGGAATCCAGCCAAAAGCAACCTCAAGGGGTGGGTGGGGAGGAGGGGAGGACTCAGTTTTTCCCACAGCTGATTTGAGCACACACTATGGCCCGCCTGGGCCTTGCCTGCCCTCTGGCCCCAGCCTTCAACCCTGCACATTCAGATGCAGCAACCCAGCAATCCTGCCGAGAGCAAAAGTCTTACTAAGGCTCACTGGGGTGGGGGTGGGAGTGGGGAGAGGGGTATCCCCTTTCTATCTTCAGATTCTGTCTTCTGGTCATGGCCACAGGGGGCGGGGAGGTGGCGCTGAGGAGAGAAAAGGGGACTTTAAAAGCATATTGTTTTTCCAAACGGGAGCTTTCAAACTCTGCATTTTCCAGGCTCCTCTCATCTACCCTCTGAACCTCGGGAGGGTTCAACCGGGCTCACAGGGAAGATGAAAGCATGTGACATCACCATGTGTCTCTAGCTGAAAGCAAATGGGAACATTCACAGAGGCTGTTATCAGAGCAGGGCAAGCGGCTTCTGCCTGCTCTTTGGGTCTGGGGAGCGCTTTTCAGAACAGTTCCTGAAGTTGGTGGTAAGAGAGCAGAAACATTTTGCAGACTGTCCACCGCCATAGTTCCCTATTGAAGTGCTCCAAAACTGCAGACCTCAAAGCAGGCATTTTGCCCTTCAGAGGACATCCCTGGTGTACTATTTGGAAGAAAAAAACAACTTTCAAGGGTCGGAGTCACATTTCCAGCCTGCCAGAAGTGGCATTTCCAATTCCTCCTGGTTCTATTTTGCTACTCTTCAAAGTGAAAGAGGAGCTTGGGAGAGCCAGAGAAGTCAGTCGCGGGAGCCGAGGATGCAGGGAAAGCTGGCTCAGTGGTTAGACAACCTCGCCTTTTGTTCTGCAAGCCCTTCCAGGTCTGTCCACAGCCACCTCAGGGCACCTTTTCCCAGATGTCTTTGTTAATGGCTTTCACTCTAGACAGCCTTTGAAACCGGCCAGGCTTCTGTCTCTCCTGCCTGACTCTTGTCCGGAAAAAGCTGGATACACAGGGTTGGGGGCTGCAGCCGCCCTTGGCCCTTTTCTGTCTGCTCACGTGCTGTGGTAGGTTTCGAAAGGGCCACCTCCCAGGATGAGAAGGCAGCTGGCCTCCAGGACCCACCAGGCACTGGACAGTCTCTTATTCATTCTCAGAAACCCCTGAGTGGAGGTCCAGAACAGAGTTGAATTCAGGAGTGGGGCCGGGCTCTGGCCTGCTTTCCCATGCTGGAAGCCGGGGGTTTCCAAAGGCTCAGGGTTAAACAAGCTCCTTTTGCAACACAGGGCAGGAGAGGCTTCTGCCATTCCTCTCCAATCAATCAACAGAGGACACATTTTACTGGAGAGGGGCAGGGGAGACCAGCAGCTGGGTGACTGGCTTCCTTGGGCATGACCCCCACCATCACACACCCATGTCCTTCCCAGCAGACCCCTCCACCCATGTGCATCCCACACCTCGTTGCCAGCACTGTAAAAATTGATCTCTTTGCAAAATTGATCTGCCTGGCTTTTCTCGGTGGAGTAGGTTCATGGTAAAGCTGCATTTATTTTTAAAATCTGATAGCAGCTGCCTATTGTGATCATTTAAACACAGAATTCTTTGAGCTTTAGAAATCCCTTCTATAGGAGGGCCATGGAGAAGCCAGCTAATCTCAGAGTCGGCTGCTCACTGCTCCACTGAACTGGAGAAAGCCTGTTTACGCTAGCCTGAGCCCTTGATGTGAGGGCTTTTTAAGGACCTTGTAATTTTTCTGGAATTAAACCTCCCACCTCTCCTTACATTCCAGATGTCATTACAGTCAAAAGTCATAAGAATTTGCTTCCCCGTGTGGCTGACTTGGGGCGGGGGCTGGGGTATGTTTCTGTAGTGACTTGTCTGCAAGGATTTTTTTTCCTGTCCAAAGGGTGAAGATTACATACAGTTTCCCACCTGCATGACAAGATGGTTTAATCATCTGCTGTCCTTCCCCCTCCCCGATTCAGTCTGCTGGACAGACTAAAACCCTGGCTCAGTTGGCGATGGCAGAAATCACCAACCAGCACCAGCTAACACTATGCTTCCCGACCACAAGGGTGGGGGTGGGCCGGGGGAAGGACAGGTCAGTAAATAAATTAACTCAGCATAAGCAGCTTCTTCCTCTTTTTCTTATCTTTTTTTTTTTTTTTTAAAGAAAAAAAGCCCACTGGAATTGTCTAAACTGCAATGCAATCTCTTGCTCATTTAAAAGATCTCATTTTCTAATCATGTGCTTTGAGACATTTAATACTATTTCAATTATGCAGAGGAAATAATATAATTCCTTTATTTGAAAAATGATACTGAACCTCAGAGATCAGTTAAATCTACTGCTGGGATGGGGATTCTTTTTAAACTGTGTTGTTCCCTCTCTTCAAACAGCTGTAGCTGTACACAGATGGAAAAACATTTGGTCAGAAAGCAGCAAATCAGTGTTTTTCAGGACCCAACTCGGTTCCTGCAGCTCCTCCGTCTCCATTCGTCTAGATTTTATTTCTTCTTTGCATTGACATTTTTGCAGACCCAGTTCATGCCATCCTTTGAGAGAAAGAGAGAAAGAGAGTGTTAGTTTCAGGCAAGGCCCGCAGGCTCCAGCCTTGGGAGGGGAGAGAAGGGAAGGGCAGGGGACATCTGTCCTCCCTCCAGGGGACTACCAACTCTAGGCTTGCCCCAGGGGCCCACCTGGATGACCAGGGACAGTGACTTCCTGGGGAGGAGCAGGGAGGTCTCTGAGGGCACAGGAGGGAGATGGGAGGGGGAGGACCCAGCATCTGAACTTCAGATGGGTCCTCAGGAACTCCCTCTGAAAAAATAAACACATCTGCCTGGATCCAGGCCTGATTAAGGAGCTATCAGGAAAGATTCCAGCCATTTTTGGCTTTTTCTAAAAGCTGACCTTTCTAGGGCATTAAATTCAATAAGCCACCCTTCTGGTGCCCCGGTATGTTTACAGTGTGACAGTGTACACTTGGGTTAAATTAAATTTCTTTTTGGAAAAACAAACCCTCTGCAGTATGTGTTCCTAGACACACTCGGGGGCAATGTGCATTTATTTCTCTTCTTGCTGCACTACAGATAGGCTTAAAAGGGCCTGCTTCTTGTACCTTTAAGCTCTACCCAGCTGAGGGACTAGAGAGAAGGTTTCCTTAAAGGCACACTGACCTTGAAAGTGTCCTCTCTCAGAAGGCTGGAGAGGGACCTAGGTAAACCACACAATGCCTACAGCCACCTGGCAGGCAGCACAATTCCTCATGGATGCCAGGCCTGTCAGACATGACCTCCTTTTCCACCCCCTCTGGAGCCATACCTGGACGCGCTCCCCTTCCCCAGAGGCTCTCTGACCTTCAGGAGTGTGGGGAGGGAGTTCCCTTCCAAGCCCTGAACAAAATCCAAGGCGGCCCCTGCAATGAATCCCCTTCCCGAATCTGGATCCCACACATTTGTGCTTATCAGGCCGACATGACACCCCGAGCCCGCATTTCCTGTGGCCATGGATCTAACTGCTGAA
Source organism: Callospermophilus lateralis (assembly GCF_048772815.1). Lineage (NCBI taxonomy): Eukaryota > Metazoa > Chordata > Mammalia > Rodentia > Sciuridae > Callospermophilus > Callospermophilus lateralis. The sequence goes on from NC_135319.1 coordinate 69,287,731, forward strand.
CCTGAACGGCTGAGACAGCTTACAGTAATAAATATCAGCTGACACCCTTGGCCATTGGGAACATTAATCCCATAAACAATACATCACTGCAAAACAACCAGCAGGCATCCTCTCTCCTGGCTAATCTCACTGTCACCTGCATTTACAGTGATTAAAACTCCAGTTGCCATCAGAACACTTGGGCAGGAGAACCAGATAACATGAGCAAACCTTACGGCCTTTGCCAAGACAAGGCTGGCCAGGGCTGAAAGCCCCAAGGTGAGAGCACCTGGCCACGGTGGGGCAGGTGGAGGAATGCAGAGTGGGCACAAGGCAGACTCGTCTCTAATCACAACTGGGTCAGCTGCACACTCTGAAACACGGAGGCCAATTTTAAGACCATTTTATGGAAAGGATTAATTTAAAGAGAAGCATGTTTAATTTTAGTAGCTAATTGGTTTCCAGGAAAAAAAAAAAAAGATCACCTGCCAGGAGACAAAAAAAGATTTTACAAATACAAGAGGCATGGATATGATAACCATCTTCTCTTGCCTCCAAAGCTGAACAGCTCAGCACTTGCGCAGCATTTCCATCTTCAGGAGCCGCAATACCCTCTCCTCTACAGACACTCGCCACGTTGGATCAGACCAGCTGCTCCGAGAATCAAGAACAGTGTCCCCACATGATATGAATACCGCTTCATCTTTTTTTTTTTTTTTTTTTTTTAATGGCTGATGAAGGAGGGGGTTTCCTTTATTATAAGTAACTGAACATGAGTGCAGGCAAAGAGATAGGAAAATATTTACTCAGCTGCAGGGACTCAAAAGAGAAGGTAGAGGGTGAGGGAGCCTTGCCCTGGGCATCCGCTGTGGAGGTGGAGCAGGGTTTAAAGGGCAAGCCCTGCTGAGGGGCAGTGTTCTCCAGATGTCTAAGGACCTGCAATGGTGAGGCCTGTGTGGCCTCAGTGTCGCCAACAGAGGGCGCTCTCAAGCCAGCACCCGCTGACCTCAGGCCCCAGGGCCCCCACTGCTACCCTCTAAAGCTGGAGGAGCGTGGGAAGTACCCAAGTCTTAATGGAGGTAAAGCCCTGTGGCTGCCCTGGGCTTGGGGAGGCCCTTTGATCCAAAGTGTTTGTTAGAGTTGGAGGTGGGAGGTGACAGTCAACAATTCAGGTGACAATACCTCATAAATCATACTGGGGCAAGCTTTGTCAAGGAGACCACTGGAAAGGAAAGATAATAGTGTTGTCCAAGATCCCCAAGGGGAGCGTCCACATGGGACTTGCTTGATGTGGTGTCCCCCGAAGCTGGCATGGTGTCTGGCCTACAGTTAACAATTTGTATCTTTTAAATTAATCCTTGTAACAACCCTGTGAAGTGGGTGCTGTTATTATTTCCATACTTCAGATGAGGAAATGAAGACCAGAGTTGTCTGGGGCAGAGGTGAACCGTGAAGCCAGGCAGCCTGGCTCCGGCTGGCCGCATCCCTGCTCTTGAACACTTACTAATTCTCTGTGACTCTGGGTCAAGGCAAGGGCTCTGCCTCCAGCTTGGCGAGGAGCTGGGTGGCACCCTGAAGGGGAACGGGCAGCTAGTGTTTTCTTCCTCATGGCTTCAGCAGAATACAGAGGCCAGGGGGCCTGGAGACACCCTGTACAACTCTGCTGATGCTGTGAAGGCGCCACAGGCTGTTCCTGGCCACAGAACTCTCAAGACTCCTGGGATGCCAGCATCTAGGCCTGTGGAAGGGGCAGGTGATCCTGGCATATTAATTACCCTCCTAGAACATCCCCTCCAGTGGAAACTACATTTAGAAACAACATAACTGCAAGCAGAGGAAACTTCTGTTCCTTACATTTTTTTTTTCATTTGTTCTTTTTTTTTTTGGTACCAGGGATTGAACTCAGGGGCACTTGACTACTGAGCTACATCTCCAGCTCTATTTTGTATTTTATTTATTTATTAAAAAAAAAATTGGGGGGGTTGTTGAGGACCTTTATTTTTATTTGTTTATATGTGGTGCTGAAAATTGAACCCGGTCCCTCACACATGCTAGGCAAGCGCTGTACTACTGAGTCACAACTCCAGCCCTTGTATCTTATTTAGAGACAAGGTCTCATTGAGTTGCTTAGCACCTCTCAGTTGCTGAGGCTGGCTTTGATCCTCCTGTCTCAGCCTCCAGAGACACTAGGATTACAGGCATGTGCCACTGTGCCCGGGCTTCTTACATTTTTAAGCAAATGTCCCACGCCACTCCTACTTTCACCTGGCAAGACTCTTGTTTCTGTAAGACAGACAACTGAGAAAAGATGATTGCTTACTTGAAGTAGGCTTCTCTCTGCCTCCAAAGAAGGAAATGAACTCACAGGTTTAATAGTTAACCCTTTATTGTTAAAAAACTGGTTTGACCAATTTCCTGCACATTTGATCTTCACTATGGGGATATAATCTTTTTTGGGGGAGGGGGTTAATGGGGAATAAACACAGGGGCACTCTACAACAGACCTACATTCCCAACCCTTTTATTTATTTACTTTTTTGAGACACCACCTTGCTAAATTTTCAAGGTTGGCCTCGAACTTGTGATCCTCCTGTCTCAGCCTCAGGAGTAGCTGAGATTATAGGTGAGCACCACTGCACCCAATTGGGAGACAATCTTTGGCAAGAATAGTCCACCCTTTCTTTTTCCATTGCATTTTCTCCTGACTAGTTTCTTGCTGAAACTGAATTTAAATTGACTGGCTTGAATTCAATAATAGAAATTAAAGAGAGAGACAGAACCTCAAATACTGAGCCCCAGCCTCATGGAAAGGAAATAAATTTCTCCATGTCACAATATTGTTCTCCACTATAAGCACTGGGAGAAATAGAAGGCTATCCCTAACTATGAGGGTGGAAACCTACTAATCACCAATTCCTGTGTCCCAGGATTTTTTAAAAATATTTATTTATTTATTTAGTTAGTTTTTGGCGGACACAACATCTTTGTTTGTATGTGGTGCTGAGGATCAAACCCGGGCTGTACGTATGCCAGGCAAGCGCGCTACCACTTGAGCCACATCCCCAGCCCTGTCCCAGGATTTAAGGCACACTGCTTCTTTCTTTTTTTAAAAAATATTTATTTTTAAGTTTCAGATGGACACAATATCTTTATTTTATATTTATGTGGTGCTGAGGATTGAACCCAGTGCCTTGCGCATGCTAGGCAAGCACACTGAGCCACAATCCCAGCCCCAAGGCACACTGCTTCTTTCTATGGGAGGGGTGGTCTCTGACTGCACTCTTCTTTTTAATTTGATCTCAGTCCAGAGCATCCATCACTGCTGGATGGTTGGAAGGAAGCAGTGGCAGCCATGGTTGGATGGACCTGGTTTTTAAAGCCATGCTGGTTATGTGGTCACTTTAGTAATTGCTTTGAGATGATGAGGAGCTCAAACCCTTGCTGAGCAATGTAGCCTGTCCCATTGTGCCATCAGGCCCCCAGGGTCAAGGAGCAGCTGGATGCAGCATACATAAAATATTGCTTCCTATTAATATTTTTCTAGTGACAAAGGGCACCACACCAGGGAGGATGCAAAAGCAGGTGTCCTGAGCTTGCTTTCTTACTCTACAGAAAGGTTTGAAAATTTAAAAATAAACCTGAGCTCTGACTCACAGATAAGCAGCTCCACGTACACCTGGAGATGGCAACAACTGATGCCAGGCCTACAAAGAAGTAGTATGTCATTTTTTTAAATATCAAAATTCAGGGTTGGGGTGTAGCTCAGTGGTAGAGCATGTGCATACATGAGGCCCTGGGTTTGATCCTTAGCACCAAAAACAAACAAAACCCATGAAATTCTGTTGGCATATTAGGGAAAAGTCTCCTAGATCAAGGAAAAAGAAGCAAAGCCAAGAAACTGGGCTAGTGAAGGACCAGGGCTCATCTGTGGGGCTGACTGAAGCCATCGCACCTCTGCATTCAGATGGCAAGTGACACTAGCTGCGGAAGGGAGGCAGCTGGAAGACGGCTATCACCTGGATCATCACTCCTGCTCAGAGACAGATGAGGGGAACAGGGGATAGATATAAAATGAAAAGGTGGGAATGAGGGGGTGGTCTGGAAAACAGCACCAGGAGACATTAAATTCTGCTAGCTCAAAGCCATTGGTACAGGACTAAGTGCAATGACTAAGGCTAGAAGCCAGTTTAAGACTGCTGGTCTCTGCCTTGAAAGGAAATCCAAAGCCAGGATAATTTTAATTTCACATGTACATATGCACACACATGTGCATACACACACACACACACACAGTGCTTTATACAGAAAATACCTTCAAACACCTCAAACTACAATAGCAAGAACAGCTGTGGTTAGGGGTTCAAACTTAGGTCTGCAGGTGGAAGAGGGATGGACTTCTTGATACCTTTTTCCTGGCTCTAAGCCAGATCTTTTGTTCACTATTTTCTAAATATCCATGGGAAAAGAAGAGAACATAGTGCTGGTGTTAAATGCTATATCCTGGGAGAGGCCCTAGCGGCAAGGTGTGGCCTCCAGGGTATCCAGAGGTGGCTTCTTCCGGGTTTATAAGGGAGTCTGGGGAGGGAGTTTTAGGTTATCCCTTGAGACATTTTTCAGTTCCTCCATTTCCTGCCTTCATCTACTTGACATAACTGGGTCTCTCCTGATCACGCCTCTGGACTATGGGCCTCTCAGTAGGACAGAACTTTAAAGATTGATGTTCTCTTCCAGCACCTTGTGCCGTTTACCTGTTCTCTGCTCTTGACAGCTTCCCATGAAAACCTGCTTTAATTACATGACGGGCTGGCCTCCTCTCACCATCAATCAGGCAAAGACAGACCTGTTCCAGCTGTTCTCAATGCCCTCAAAAGCCAATGTCCCCACCCAGTGTGGGGATGTTGAACAACACTGTATTACTCACTTTGTAAAGACTACATCTCCTTTGGGAATGTCAGGTGGAACAAGACCCTAAAATCCATCCCAGGAGTCACCAACTTCCGTGATCTCAGATCATGTGTTTAATCACTCAACTAATGAGAAGTGATCTACTGCTTAGTTCATAGAGGGCTGAGCACACCATCTAGCAGATATGTGCCTGTTCCCCTGACTTGCCCACCTGGGGGTCCTGTCAATGTTTTAGTATGAGACAAATCTCCCAGATACATGTTGATTACACACACACACACACAAAAAAAAAAAAAAAAAAAAAAGAAAAAGAAAAAATGCAAACAGAATTGCTGTCTTTTTTTTTTTTTTTCTTTTGTGGTAATGGTTATTGAACCCAGAGATGCTAAACCACTAAGCTACATCCCCAGGCCTTTTTATTTTTTATTCTGAGACAGGGTTTCTATAAGTTGCCCGGGCTGGCCTTGAACTTGCAATCCTCTTGCTTCAGCCTTTTGCTGGGATTACAGGTGTGCACCACCATACCTAGTAAATGCTATCTTTTAACACCTGCAACTTGAACATAAATTCCAGATTTTAGTTTTTTTTTTTTTTTTTTTTTTAATTTCCTATATTTTTCTTCAGGTTCATTAGAACTGTGGTTCCCAAGCAGGGCTTGGGGGCCATTGGCTTGGGAGGCTGAGGCAGGAGGATCTTGAGTTCAAAGGCAGCCTCAGCAAGAGTGAAGTGCTAAGCAACTCAGTGAGACCTTGTCTCTAAATAAAATACAAAATAGGGCTGGGGAAGTGTCTCTGTGGTTGAGAGTCCCTGACTTCAATCCCTAGTACCAAAACAACAACAAAGAGCTGTGGTGCCCAATGTTACCTGACCAACCTACTGAGCATCTGATCATTACTGGGGAGGTAGGATAGGATAAGGAGGACAAATTGAAATTTAGAATATTTTGATAATTATTACACAGTACCTAAGAGTGAACCCCAAACAATTACATCTTACAGGCATTTTTCTAGTTAAGTCTTTAATTTTTAGGAATATTTTAATCCTTTTTAAAATTTTTAAATTTTTTTTCTTTTTAGAGAGAGGGAATTTTAATATTTATTTTTTAGTTTTCAGCGGACACAACATCTTTGTTTGTATGTGATGCTGAGGATCGAACCCGGGCCGCACGCATGCCAGGCGAGCGCGCTACTGCTTGAGCCGCATCCCCAGCCCTTTAATCCTTATTAATAAAAATCATTAAAGGCCTGTACTTCAATGATGCAATGCTGAAAAGGATTCCATTTAAGTGATTCTTTTAAAAGTGAAAAACCAAGAAAATGGCTGAGTGGACAAGAGCTTAAGTCAGAGGCATTACCTGAGGGAGGGACATGGTCAATCAGTGCCTCATATTGAAGAGTGTTTCCAAAGAAAAAAAATCCATGACCTTTCTCTGGTCCCCAAAGGTTACCATTAAAGGACAATAGACAGCAGATTCCCTTCTTAATTAACATTTTTATTAAATAACCCATTTCAAATAATGGTTAAATTCTCTAAATTTATATCATTCTATTAACCATAATCTAATCTCATTAACCTTGAAATCCCAGTCTTAACTACCCAATTCTATACACCATGGTACTATCTACTAAACTAATTAAGTGACCTTCAAACTATTTCTCCTCCATACAAAATCATTATTTTTTTTGCTCATAGTTCTTTGCTAGATCTCTCTTGAATATCACTTCCTGTGAGCCTGGTTGCCGAAGGCCTCTGATCGGAGAACTTTCTTACCAAAATCAAACTATACACAATAAACTCACTTTATTCAAACTGGTCCATTTTATGTCCCTTCTGTGCAACCCCTGCCCCCATCCTCTCACTGTCTAGTGGCTAGCTGCTTCCTTCTTGACCTAAGGATCCTGTAAAGCGGCCTGGGGATATACAGCTCAGGGGCACAGTGCTTGCCTAGCACAGGAGAGGTCCTGGGTTGACCCCTAGCACTGTGAGAAGGAGAAGAAAGAAAAAGGAAGAAGGAAGGAAAGGAGGGAGAGAGGGAGGGAGGGAGGGAGGGAAGAAGGACAAATGGACCCTGTAAAGGGCATGACATGTCTATGGTAGTTCCACAGCCAGGAGCACACAGCTCCATCCTGACTGGAGTGTGGGTGGGGGTTGGGACGCAGGAGCTCCCTCTCCTCCAGCAGGCTCCTCTGAGGCAGTGTCCTTGACTTTAATGCCACTGCTGTGACTCTAGATCACTCTAGTTCTCCTTTTTACATGCCTAAGGCTGACTGAAGAAACAGGAGCCTCACTGTTAATTCTGGCTTTGCTATTTCATCCTCTCACCACTCTGGCCAAGAGAAAAGATTACAGAGCTGTAATCTACTTTCTAATGAGTAGGCACCCAAAATATATTTCTTTTCTTTAGCCCCATCTTTATAGCCCCCAATCTCAGGATGTTCTCAACTTTCTAATTTTGTGTTCTGAACCATTTAGAGAGGCAGAGTCCTCTTGCTGGATCATTTTCTAGAAATGCAAGAAAGTAGCTACAGGACTAGGCCTCTAGGTTTTCATGACGCCCAGGACTGTTTCAACGAAGGTGATGGCTGCTTTTTGTGTGTGTGTGTGTGGTGCTGGGGATGGAACCCAGGGTCTTGCACGTGCCAGGGAAGTACACTATCACTGAGCTACACCCCCAGCCCTCCCCTCCACTTTTTTTAAAAAAATATTTTCAGTTGTAGATGGACACCATTCCTTTATTTATTTTTATGTGGTACTGAGGATCAAAGTCAAACTTGTGCCTCCCAAATATTAGGCAAGTGCTCTACCACTGAGCCATAACCCCAGCCTCCAGCCCTCCCTTTTCAACTTTATATGCTTTATAATTAACAGTGAGAATATATTACTTTCACAATCAGAATCTGGGCAGACAGAAAGAAAATAAGTAAGACTAAACAAAATGAAACAAACAAAAAACGCAACTCCAAATAAAAAAGCCAATTCCCCCAAACCCCACAGAAACCCATAGAGCTCCAGAACCCATTTTGGGGTTGCAGCTAAGGTAATCTCAGACCACTAAAGAGGCCCCCAACACACTCATGTGCATGAAGAGTTTTTGGGGTGCAAGCACAGTGGCCTGTAGAGGGGCACTTCCTTTGTGTGGAATGGCTTTCCCTCAGGTCTAGGAGCCAAAACACCTTGGCTCTTGTTTGTAAAAAAAAAAAGGAAATCTGGGTACGGTGGTGCACGCCTATAATCCAGTGGCTCAGGAGGCTGAGGCAGAGAATCTTGAGTTCACCATGAGTAGCCTTGGCAACTTAGCAAGATTCTAAGCAACTTAGCAAGACCCTGTCTCTAAATAAAATATAAAAAAGAAAGGCTTGGAATGCATCTCAGTGGTTAGGTGACCTGGGTTCAATCCTTGGAACAACAACAATAAAAAAAAAAAAAAAAGGAAAAAAACCCCACACAATTAACAACAACAACAACAAAAATAAAACCAGGCCACAAACATGACAGGACTGAGATAATTCTAGGAAGTGATTATCTGCTTAGGATAAAAGCAGCCAGGCCATTTTAAGACAAATTAGTATCAAATGTCTTAGAAGAAGAGAGGGACAAAGAATATTAGAAGGGAAATGGAAAGAGGCCGTAGAACAACGGTTAAGAATCAAATCTCAAGTTTGCACCCCAACACCAAGTTCAGAGAGAAGCAAACTGCTCATGCCATTAGAGAGAGACATGTGCCCTATGACAACGAGAGAAGAAGCCCCTCAGCATCCTACAGCAGTAGGGTCCAGTCCCACAGCACTCTGGCATCCTGGCAAGTATACCACATATTTAAAATGAGGCCTGTCGGGGACACTTGAGTTTCAGAACAAGTAGTTGTCCTGGAGGGTGGACTCTAGTGTGTCAACTGATTTGAGGCTGCTTAGTATAAAGCTAGAGAGTTGAAACTGCTTATCTCTCTTGCAGGATATAGCCTCCTGGGTGTCTGAGATATAACTGTTCTGCCCTAAATTAATATTAAATGAGGGGAGCCTGCTTTCCTGCTATACAATTCCTTAGTACGAAGCATGGGGTTTTCATTCTGCAGAAGCAGGAAATAGACACCAAGCCTGAGGGCAGGGGAGGGAACCAAGAGAAAAAGCAAAAACACTTCAAGGATGACTAGCCCGACGGCCATCACTATAGGAGGACAGGTTTTCAGCATGTACAATATTAGACACAACACAGAACCCCAATGAAATCATCAAAGAATTCTAGAGTTAGAAATAATCTTCACAGTCCTGTTCTGGCTGCCCACCCAATGAGGAAAGCTTGTTGCATGTGGGGTGTTTACTTATGGCTTTCTTGGAACACTTCATGGTTATCTGACTAGTTGCTGGCTAGAAAAGAGCCAATCTCCTCCACACCCTTTACATCCTAAAATGGTTTATCTGCTGATCAAAGGGTATTTGTTTCATGTTTTTTTTCTATCTAGGTCACCCCAACCAATGAGACAAACCCCCTTGGTTGGTCGCCATGTTGCCAGGGGACCAAGCCTTCCTGTAGTCTCACCTGAACGCCCTCTCCCGTGAGAGCTGAGCAAGACTGGATCTGCCAGACTCGGTCACGGATGGTGTGCAGGTTCAGTCCCTCCGCAATTTCAGAGGCAGGGGCCGCTGTGAGCAAATCCTGCTTATTAGCAAAGATGAGCACTGGCACACAACTCAGCTTTTCTTCCTCTAGTAATTCAGCTAGTTCCTGGATCATTTGGGGAAGGGAGGAAGAGAGAGAAATGAAATCTATGGTAATTAAGCTTCAGCATCTAATTGCAAAAAATGAATCAAAGCTGATCAACTAGCAACTTTCAAGGGCAGTGATTCTCAGGCTTAAGCTAGAAAGGTGTCCCAGCGGATCTCTGGGCCTTAACCCAAGGATTCTGACTTTGGAAAGTCTGAGCCAGCACTTGAGAATCTGCATCTTTAACAACCCCCCCAGGTGACTCTGCTATAGGTGAATGATAGATCATATCTTGAGAAACATTATTCAAGGGAGACTATCAGTAGTGGCTAGAGATTTAAAATTTATCCAACTTCTTTTCTGAAGATTGATCCCAGGGTCTTGCATGTGCTAAGCAGGCACTGTACTACTTACTAAGCTATAATCCCAGCCTGCAAACAACTTTTAATGCAGGTATACATATATGAATGCGTGTGTGTGAACTGAAAACTGAAGATGACAAGTAGAGATTATAATTGTTTCATCAATCTCTATCTCCAAAACATGCATGCACATGCATGACACTTCATCAAACCCACATCCTAAGATAACTTTATTGGTCCATCTGGCAAGGTCCCTGGTTTTTAGGTTATAGGCCGTTGTCTAAACTGTGTATTAATTCTGTCTGCAGTAAGTACAATAGAGGGTGTACAGCTAGTTAAATGAGAGGCCTCACCCTTTCCCCCCAATAAACCCACATTTTAGCTACTTTAAATGCTTAGGGTTCCAAAAAATACTGTATGGCTCAAAAGGCAGATGAATATATAGGATCCTTTTCACCTCTAAGCTCATGTGTAGCATTGGTTCTCCTGAGTGATGATCCAGAAATCATCAGGATATAGAAGGGAAATGGACTGTCTCCAGGAGTCTGGAGAGTTCTCAACAAACTTTCTAAGAAAAAGGAAGACAGGGGCTGGGGCTATAGCTCAGTGGCAGAGCGCCTGCCTTGCACATGTGAGGCACTAGGTTCGATCCTCAGCACCACAATAAAAATAAATAAATAAATAAATAAAAATAAAATAAAGGCATGCTGTCCATCTATAACTTCAAAAACATAAAAAAAAGAAAAAAAAGGAAAAGGAAGATAAATATGGGGACCACTGCCTTTGGAAGTCCACCTGTCATAGTTTAGAACACAGGCCAAAGACAGCAATATCTAAGCACACTTCTCCCAAGAGGTCCACTCCACCCCTTGCTTCAGTGAATCCACTTTGGATAAATGATCTATGCTCTTTTCTTTCTATGTAAAACCATGTTCACAAATCACATCATGTAATCATGTGACATTCAAGCTATATGTGAAGCCATATTTGGGTTCGAAGTTTATCTTATCTCCTAGCTTGAAAACAAAAGCAGCTTAATTTTGGCTTGTATGTTTCCTTCCATTCTTTTGTATTTGTGAGTTATCCCTGGTAGGTATTAAAAAATGTAAACAGAAGGGCTGGGGATAGAACTCAGTTGGTAGAGTGCTTGCCTCACATGCATAAGGCCCTGGGTTCAATCCCCAGCACCACAAAAAAAAAAAAAAAAAAAAAGTAAACAGAAATGCTGAGTGCATTGCTCCTCTGGGTTCATTTCCACATGGCCTGGGAAGAAACCAGAAGACCTTTTGGGCATGGTGCTAAGTTCCATTTGTTTATATCTTGTATATTCAATTTGATTAAAGCTCAAAGGCTTAAATTTTAAAAAATTGTTTAAAGGACTCTTAATGAATTTCTTTTTAGACAGCTGATATTTCTGCCTGCTTGCCAGAATGACTGTCTTGTTTGAATTATAAAGGTTAAACAAAAAATAACTCCCTCACTCTCCCACATTTACAAAGTGGATTAATGAATACCCAGTTATTTGGGAAATATCTCAACAGAAGAATTACTTACCTGACCCGTCTCTTCAAATCTTTTTCTGTCTGCACTGTCAATTACATATATCTGTAAAGGAAAAGAAGAAGGTTACTTCAGTAAGCAGAGATGAAAAAACATGGGGTAACTTCTACAAAAGGAGCACATGCTCCCCAATCACAGTTTACAGAAATCAACTAGCAATTGTCACCTCATCTATGAAAGCAAATTAATCAGATAATTAATGAATTGAGGATGCCCCAAAAGACCTCCAGAAAGGCTCCAAGGTCTAGGAAGTCAGGAAAGCCAAGGGGGATAAAAAGAAATACATTTAGTAGGCCTTTGATATGTTACTAGCCATTCTTCCTAGACCTGCTTCTCCTATTAATCTACTGAACAACTGGATGAAATAGATTTCATTATTTTCACTTCATACATAAAGAAACTTAAGCCCTTCCAGGTATGGTGACACATGCCTATAAGCCCAGTGACTCGGGAGACTGAAGCAGGAGGATTGTGATTTTGAGGCCAGCTTCAGCAATTTAGTAAGACCCTTATCAACTTAGCGAGATCCTTTCTCATAACAAAAAAATAAAAAGGGCTATGGGAATGTAGCTCAGAGACGAAGTGTCCCTGAGTTCAATATTTAGCACAAAACAAAACAACAACAACAAAAAAAGCAGCCAAGCCAAAAGGAGTTCAGTAACTTTTCCAGATTACATCTGGCACCTGACAATATTAGGATCCATACTCAAGCATCCACTGACAGTGAAGTCCACAGTTGCTCTTAACCAGGCTGTGGTGCTGTGTTCCCAATTGTCAGAATGGAAGGGATGGTATTTTAGGCATTTACAATCCTATATTCCTCAAATATCATCACTTGGAAAGCAACACTTGTAGAGAGTTAACTATATGCTGACTTTGGAGTCAGACAGAGAAGACACAGTGATCTCCTCTTATTCTCATGTTTCCCAGGCTGCTCGAAGGTCAGGATTGAAATAGTAAGGCAAAGCCTTTGCCAGAAGAAAGAGAAATTTTGAGATTCATGATAAATTATAAATATCAGCTCCCCCCACCAATGCCAGAACTTTAGATATTGCATAAATATTGTCCTATGACAATAAGAGAAAAAAAGACAAAAAGACAAAAAAGAAAGAAAAATTGGGGCTGGGGTTGTAGCTCAGAGGTGGAGTGCTTGCCTAGCATGCGTGAGGCACTGGGTTCAATCCTCAGCACCACATAAAGTAAAATAAAGACATTGTGTTCACCTATAAGTAAAAAATAAATATTAAAAGAGATCACCTATAACTATAGCTCCCAACTATTTTAATTTTCTATGGAAGGTTCCCTTCTAATCTTCCTTCATATGAAAATTAAAAAAGAAAATTAGAGATACAATTTTGTAGTCTTTTTTCTAACTAAATGATTAAATGTTTTCCCAGTTGCTAATCTAAAAATTATCAATTTTTCAGACTTTCTTTAAAAATAATTTAAAATTATTATCAAATTAATGATATAATAGAAATGTTCTTTAAAAGAGCATATTCAATTAAAAACAAAAACCAATCTTCCACTCTCACTATTATATGCCTTAAATTACAAAAATTGATATATGGCAATGCACGTAGGCATTTTGTATGCAAATCAAATTCTGTGCTACACTGAATTTGGAAAAAAATTCACTCCTTTAGGAAAAAAAATTCCTTTCTTAATGCTTTTTCATTTACTCTCTAATGGTAAATAATATATCAGGAACCAAGTTCAGTCTTTTTTTTTTTTTTTCCAATAATAGCCTAAGTTTCTACTTGAAAAATCACAGGAAAAAGGATGAATATATTTGATTTCAATATATTTTTCTGGCGGCCCATATTATTATTGCTGTTAATATTGCTAACTCAATGTCAATAAACGCATCAATGGATTGTGTATACCAGATACCTAAAATTTGATGTTCTGTCTCATAAGCCACTATGCAGATCATGGTGATAGTTTCGTTTATACCAGTGGGGATCATAATTAGTTAATTAACTTATCTATTTATTTTATGATGCAGGGAACTGAACCTAGGGTCTCGTGTAACACTATGGACTCATATTTTTTCTTACAGTACTGAGGACTGAACCTAGAGATACTAAATTTTTTTTTTTTTTAAAGAGAGAGAAGTAGAGAGAGGTAGAGAGAGAGAGAGAGAATTTTAATATTTATTTTTTAGTTATCAGTGGGCACAACATCTTTGTCTGTATGTGGTGCTGAGGATTGAACCCGGGCCGCACCATTCCAGGCGAGCATGCTACCGCTTGAGCCACATCCCTCCACCTCCTGAGTTGCTGGGATTACAGGTGTACGCCACTGTGCTTGATGGTAAATCACATTTTAAAAGAAATGGGCTTAGCATAAACACAGGTGTGGAAAGAAGGACGCAATGGGAGAGGGGACTTCAACACAGAAGACCAACTAGAATTACGTGGAAGTGTGGGTGATCTCCACGGTAGCAACACTCAGGAAGATGAGAGGGAGCAAGGAGGGCCAGGTAATTGCTGGGAGAGTTTTGGGATCAGAGGACTGTCTAGAGATGGTGTGCAGGTCACTGAGCAAGACAGGAGTGACAAAGCAGGGGACAGATGTGCTGGGAGCCAAGGATCTGAATAAAGGTGTGGGGGGTGGAGCTCATCTGATATGATAAAAAACAGCAGGGAGAGAGAGATGAGAGGGAGTTTCAATAGTGGAGAGGATGATCAAATGCTCGAGAGCCCAGGGACTGAAGGCTAATGAGAAGGCTTTCATTTCCACTCAATAATCATTTGCTATTTATTGCTCTGACATGAAGCTTTTCAGGTAATAGTTTTATTATCAGATTCAAAAGAAGAATTTTCCCAAACTGCACACAAATTCTTCCTCTCAATTAGCATTTTTCTAAGTAACTTTCATGAAATTTGAAAATCACTAAATAATAATACTAGGTTTAAGTCTATAAAACAACTGCTCCTTTTGTTTCTTAAGGGCCAAGTGAGGCTAGGCATGATGGCACCACCCTAATCCCAGGGATTCAGGAGGCTGAGGCAGGAGGATTACAGATTAGAGCAAGATCCTCTCTTCAAAAAAAAAAAAAAGGAGGGGGGTGCAAAAGGGCTGGGGATGTAGCTCCAGGGCAGGGCTCCCTGGGCTCAACCCTCACAAATGTGCTCTGTTGGTGGCATGCTCTTTTCAGGGTCCTTCTCAGGCTTCACCCACCCCATTTTTTCCACACAGGTGTGTTTCCTTCTGAACATCAACTAAAGATGAGGAGAGATATTGTTGCTATTATTTAACAGAATAGGTACTGGTTAATTTAATCATGCCAAAAAACCTCCAGAATTAAAAAAAAATCTATAAACAAACTTAATTAATAATTTGACTTTATTAATAATTAATAAAAAATTCTTGGTTTTTAACCAGAAGGTATCAGAGAAAGTTAAACACTCCTCTGACTGGTTTTAAAACAATAAAGACCTTCAAATATCAAGTGATAAAACTATTGTAAAGCAAGGTTCCCACCGGCCTTTGAATAATGCTTTAGGCAGTCTTTCACATCTCTTTTGGCAGGTGCTCTGAAATTCTCTTTTGGTTGTGGAAGGAAGACCTAAAGGAAGAGGTTTTTCCCTTGATGAAGTTCAGGCAACTCTGGCTCCTGCAGAGACTGAAGGGAGGGTCCTTTGTTTCTCCTCCTGCTTCTGCTCCTCCTCCCTCCTGCTGCCACCTTTTGGTCATTTCATTGCTCCTCAGTATTTCTCCACCGGGAATAGGCAGGGCGGAGAGGTGGCTGGAGAATGTGGTTTTCTACCCTATCTTGAGCTGAAGTCTAACAGGGGAATGAAACTGATTCAAGGTGGCTGCATAACTTGTGGTTTTTGATCACCGCTGTTCTTTCTACTCCCTAGCAGTGTTAATGTGTCCAAGCAGTATTATGGAAATAATGAGATGCCTATATTATTATTCTCATTTCTTTTTTGGTACCGGGGATTGAACTCAGGAAAATTTGACCATTGAGCCGCATCCCCAGCCCTATTTTATATTTTATTTAGAGGCAGGGTCTCACTGAGTTGCTTAGTGCTGAGGCTGGCTTTGAACTCTCAATCCTCCTGTGTCAGCCTCCTGAGCCTGGGATTACAGGCATGTGCCACTGAGCCCCGTAGATGCCTATAATATTTTAAAAGGTGTTTGAAAGAAAAATAATGCTTTGCTGTCTTGCTTATTGTTGTCTTAGCATGATCCCTGTCCTATATATACCTTCTCCAGTCACCAGCCATCTGTCACTGTGGACCTCTGGACTGCTCTGATGCTGAATGAGTCACTGCAAGCTCTAAAGCAAGGGCAGGTAAATTTCTTCTGTCAGAAGTCAGTAGTAAATATTTTAGGTTTTGTGGCCCATACAATCTTATTTTCAAACTTCACCTGATAGAGAACAAGGATTTTTGGGTTACTTCCCCCAATTTCTCCTCCCTTTCAGCAGGAAGCAGTCTGGAGATGGTGTTGCTCATTTTTCCATAGAAATGGAATGTAGAGATTGACAGTGGGAAATGACACAGTGGTTCACTTTATGCTTTGAATGTAGCCCTTGCTGCTCTGCTACTACAATTTATTTTTAAAATGGACATGTTTCTTATTCTATCCCTACTCCTCCCTAATCTTTCCCCCTCCCTAATCTCAGGGGAAACAGGATTACCTTTCTTCCCCAGGTTAGACAGATTTATCTGTCCTTGAGTATACATCCACCGTAGAAATGAAGTAATCCAGACTTTGGGGGTGGTACCGGGAGATCTCAGAAATGATTATCTCCCAAACTAACAAGTGAATTACAACTCCAACAGAGAACACATGGAATGTAACCTTTGAGTCACCTCTTTAAACCCCCCTGTTCCAGTGGATGGGCAGAATCACAGCCTTTGGGACAGGAGTCCCCTGTGGTTCTCTTTTGCTAGCAAAGCAGTAAACTTTCTCTCTTTTTTTTTTTTCTCAAAAAAAAAAAAAAGTGTTTGAGGTCCATCTCATTTGACTTCTACTTTCCATATGGAAATGATGACAAAGTTACTTTGTTTAAATTAAATTAAGTTTAAATACAAAACTGATAATAATGTAAGTGGAGTATAGTAATAACATGAATGTAACTTGAAAAAATATTACCCTCCCCCCTTTTTTTTCAGTACTGGAGATTGGAACCAGGGGTCTTAATTGCTGAGGCTGGTCTTAAACTTGCAATGCTTCTGCCTTGGCCTCCCTGAGTAGTTGGGATTGCAGGTATGTCAATACACCTAGCTACCATCTTTTTTTTTTCTTTTCTGGTGTTGTGGATCAAATCCAGGTCTCACCACATGCTAGGCAAGCACTCTACCACAAAGCCACACCCCAAGCCTTATCATGTATTTTTATCTATTAAAAGGCCAAATGTTTTTTCTGAAAAGTGGATGCTGATCCATAATGGGGGTGGGAAAGGAAAGAATGGAGAAACTTTGGATTGGACAGAGGGGAGTGAGGGGAAGGACGGGGTGTGGGGGTGGAAAGGATGGTGGAAGGAGAGGAACATTATTACTCTATGTACATGTATGATTGCATGAATGGTGTGACTCTACTTTGTGTACAACCAGAGAAATGAAAAGCTGTGCTCCATTTGTGTACAATGAGTCAAAATGCATTCTGCTGTCATGTATAACCAATCAGAACAAATAAAAATAAAGAAAGAGAGAGAGAAAGGCTGTTATTGGGGCTGAGGTTTCGGCTCAGTGGTAGAGTACTTGCCTAGCATATGTGAGGCACTGGGTTTGATTCTTCAATACCACATAAATAAATAAAGAAAGGTATTGTGTCCATCTACAACTAAAAATATTAAGAGAGAGAGAGAGAGAGAGAGAGAGGGGGGGGGGGAGGAGTACAAAAGGCTATTATCATTCCTGGCCTAAGGAAAACTGGAAGATACTTTTATCCTCTCCTTTCTATCATACTTCAAGTTCTATTTCTTAGTCACTTCCCCCAAACTATTAAAGCTGAAGTCAGATGTTCTCAGGGTCAAGTTCCCAGGGAGTAACTCTGGCACTCTCAGGAGTTGCTCTGACTCTTAAATCATTAAAGAGTCACTGCATGCTCTAAAGCAAGGGCAGGTAAATTTTTTCTGTCAGAAGTCAGTAGTAAATATTTTAGGTTTTGTGGCCCATACAATCTTATTTGCAACTTCTGAACGCTGCTATTGCAGTGAGAAAGCAACCAAAGGCAATCTGTAAACAGATGCGTGTGGCTGCGTTCCATCGAAATTTGAATTTCATATAGTTTTCATGTGTCACAAAATATTATTCTTTTAATATTTTTTTCAACCACTTAAAAATGTAAAAGCCATGGGCTGGGGATGTGGCTCAAGTGGTAGCGCGCTCGCCTGGCATGCGCGCGGCCCGGG
The DNA here is from genome assembly GCF_048772815.1 of Callospermophilus lateralis. Taxonomy (NCBI): domain Eukaryota; kingdom Metazoa; phylum Chordata; class Mammalia; order Rodentia; family Sciuridae; genus Callospermophilus; species Callospermophilus lateralis. The sequence goes on from NC_135319.1 coordinate 69,305,614, forward strand.
TTCGATTCTCAGCACCACGTACAAACAAAGATGTTGTGTCCGCCGATAACTAAAAAATAAATATCAAAAAATTCTCTCTCTCTCTCTCTCCTCTCTCACTCTCTCTTTAAAAAAAAAAAAAAAAAAGTAAAAGCCATTTTAGCTCTCAGGCTATACCAAAACAGGAGGCAGGCAGGATCAATGTGGCCATCCCTGCTCTAAAGCAAGATTTTTTCACGGCACTCCAGAGAGAATTGAAGAGACTTAACTAGGTAACAAAATGTGTCAAGCCTCAATCCTGCTCTTCTAGCAGGGTGGAGTGGAGTGTAATCGGTCTTTTTCAACCAATAATGGAAGACTATTAAACACAAACAAACAGCCCATCAACACTGCTACTCCAGGCTACCACAACACTGGCACAAAGAGCTGGGGCTCCCAAGGCCTTAGACTCTCACCCTGGGGACTCAGCTGCTTCTAACAACTGTTTAATCTCAAATGGCTCTGGGAAATAATGAAAAGTTGATCTCAACCCAAAATATTACCTTGTACTAGTTGGTTATATGACTGAAGGAAGCTTCTTTAGGGTTGTTCTGAACTACTTTGTGCTGAATGGTACGATAATTTCTGGCACTCTTAACAAACAAGAATGTGGGATCCAGAGTCATATTAAACCACCTTTTGGTCTTCTCTCAAGATGTGAGAGCCAATGATTTAAAATTACCCTTACCTGTAGACCACAGGTTCCTGAGACTTCCTATGGAGCTTCACAATCACCACAGTCCTTAAATATGGCTCCTCTTTGGGTATTTCTTTCAAAGTACTTAAATCTAGCAGATGAAGAGATAGGAATGCTCTTTTTCTTAGATACCTGCTTTAACCCAGCTTTTTTTTTGTTTTTTGGTGCCAGATATTGAACTCGGGTACTTGACCACTGAGCCACATCCCCGGCCCTATTTTGTATTTTATTTAGAGACAGGGTCTCACTGAGTTGCTTAGCGCCTTGCAGTTGCTGAGGCTGGCTTTGAACTTGTGATTCTCCTGTCTCAGCCTCCCAAACTGCTGGGATTATAGGTGTGTGCCACCATGCCCAGCTTTAACCCAACTCTCTGATTCAAAAAGGAAAAGGGAATCTATACTTTAAAAAAAAAATCAACACTTCATTTTTTAGCATAGTTTTAGATTTATAGAATAATTGAGTAGGTAGCACTCAATTGAGTTCTATATATCTAGTCCACCTCTACCCACAGCCCCACTTTCCCCTAGCAACATCTTGCATTAGTGTGATTCTTTCAGTATAATTAACGAACGGATACTGAAACACTAGGTTCATTCTTTGTGCTTTAAAGTGTGTGTAGCTCAGTGGTAGCATGCTTGCCTAGCATCGACTGAGGTTCGATCCTCAGCACTGCAATAACATATAACCATTATAACAATTTTATACAAAATACTTTCCCCACCCTGAAAATCCCTTATATGTCACCTATTCATCTCTCCCCTCCCTTCTTCAAACCTCTGGTAACCACTGATCTTTTACTAAGTAAAGACATTTATAAATTTCTATAGGTTTGATTTTTTAAAATGTCACAAAGGACTGGGGATGTAGGTCAGTAGTAAAGTGTTCGCCTAGCATGCACAAGGTCCTAGGTTCAATCTACAGCGTGCATGCGCACACATGTCATATAGCTGGAAATATAGAGTATGTATCTTTTTAAAAAAACAATACATATTTAAGGTTTCTCTGTGTCTCTTTGTAGCTTGACAACTCATTTCTTTTTATCACTAAATAATACTGCATTAAACAGGTATACCAAAGCTTGCTTATCCACTCCCCTATTAAAGGACATCTTGGTTACATCTAGTTTTTGGCAATCAGGAATAAAGCTACTATAACTATTCATATGCGGGATTTTGTATGGAACACAAGTTTTCAACTAATTGGGTAGATACTTTGGAGTACTACTGAATTGTATGGTAAGACTTTGGTTAGCTTTTAAAGAAACTACCGACTGGGGGGCTGGGGTTTTGGCTCAGTGGTAGAGCGCTTGCCTTAGCATGTGTGAGACACTGGGTTCAATACCTGGCACCACGTAAAAAAATAGACAAATAAAATAAAGATATTGTGTCCATCTACAACTAAAAATATATTAAAAAACAAAACAAAACAAAAACTACCAACTGTTTCCCAAAGTGGTTGTACCATTTTGCATTCCCACCAGTGATGATGGAGAATTCCCAAGCCAGGCACCACCATCGTCAGGGATATAACAAGTTCAAAGCCAGCCTCAGCTAACAGGAGGTACTAAGCAACTCAGTGAGACCCTTCTCTAAATAAATGAACTCAAGTGCCTACGAGTTCAATTCCTGGCTTAAAAAAAAAAAAAAAAAATTCCCTCAGTTCCTTGTCCCCACCGTATTCAGTATTGTCTAATTTTTGGATTTTAGCCCTTTTAGTAGCAATCTCACTGTTATTTTATTTTTATTTTTTTCTCTCTTTTTAATATTTATTGTTTTAGTTGTAGTTGGACACAATACCTTTATTTTATTTATTTATTTTTATGTGGTGCTGAGGATTGAACCCAGGGTCTCGTATGTGCGAGGAGAGTGCTCTGTCACTGAGCCACAACCCCAGCCTTTATTTTCATTTTCTCATTGTTTTAATTTGCAATTCCCTAATGACATATGATACGGAGTGTATTTTCATATGCTTTTCTGCTATCTATAGATCTTCTTTGGTGAGGTGTGTGTTCAGATCTTTCGCCCATATTTTAAATCAGGTTTTTTTATTGTTGAAATTGAGTTCTCTGTATATTTTGGATATAAGTCCGTTATTAGATTAGATATATTTTTAATTTTTTTTAGTTATAAATAAATATATTTATTTATTTTTATGTGGTACTGAGGATCTAACCCAGTGGACAGATGCTCTACCACTGAGCTACATCCCCAGCCCCTAGATACGTGTTTTAGAAATCTTTTCTTCTAATCTGTCACTTGATTCTTCATTTTCTTAGCAATGTCCCCTCCCCTTTTTTGGTGGTGGTACTGGGGATTGAACCCAGGGCCCTTTCATATGCTCAATATTATCATTTATAGAGCAAAAGTTTAAAATTCTAATAAAGCCCAACTTAACTTTTTCTTTCATGGACTGTGCTTTTTTATTTTATTTTATTTTATTTTAAACAGAGAGAGAGAGAGAGAGAGAGAGAGAGAGAGAGAGAGAGAGAGAGAGAGAGAAAGAATTTTTTAAAATATTTATTTTTCAGTTTTTGGCGGACACAACATCTTTGTCTGTATGTGGTGCTGAGGATCGAACCCAGGCCGCACGCATGCCAGGCGAGCGTGCTACCACTTGAGCCACATCCCCAGCCTGGACTGTGCTTTTGGTGTATCTGAAACCTCACCACCCAAACCCAAGGTCACCTAGATGTTCTCATATGTTATCTTCTAGAAGTGTTAGATTCCTCTTTTTTTTTTTTTGGAATGTGGATGTTCCATTGTTCTAGCACCATTTGCAGAAAAATATCATCCTTCTTCCAATGAATTGTCTTACTTCTTTGTCAAATTCAGTTGACTATATTCCTGTGGGTCTATTTTTGGATTCTCTCTTCTGTTCCACAGATCAATTTGTCTATTTTTCTTTGATATGTGTTGTCTTGATTATTCTCACTTTACAGTAAATCTTTAAGTTGGGTAGTGTTAAAACTCTAGTTTTTTTCTTCTTCAGTACCATACTGGCTCTCTGGACTTTTTGTTTTTCCATATAAGCTTTGAAATCAGTTTATCAATATCTCCAAAATAATTTGCTGAAATTTTGATTTGAATTGCATCAATTCTATAAATTTGGGTATAATTGATATTTTAGCAATATTGAATCTTCCTATCCATGAACATGGAATATTTCTCTATTTATTTATTTATTTGTTTACTTCTCTGTTGAGGACTGAACACATGACAGGCAAAGATTTTCTTTTACCAGTTTTTAAATTTTCCTCATATAGATCCTGTACATATTTTGTTAGATTTCTGATTAAGTATTTCATTTTGTGGGCTGATAAGTAATACTTTTATTTTAATTTCAAATTCCAGTGGTTCATTTTTGCTATGCTGGAAAGCATCTGACTTCCCCAGTCATTTTTATTTTTTATTTTAAGACAGGGTCTCACTAAGTTGCTGAGGACCTTGCTAAATTGCTAAAGCTGGTTTTGAACTTGCAATCCTCCTGCCTCAGCCTCCTAAGCTGCTGGGATTACAGGTTACCACTGAACCTGGCTATCTTTTTATCTTAAAGAAAAATTTTTCTTCTTACTCAATATTTCTCTTTCATTCTCCTAGAAGGTATATAATACATTTGGGAGGAATAAATGGTTGAAAACATAGATAAATGAATGGATGCATGTTTCTCATGGTTTTCCTCTCATCCATTTAAACCTTTAACTTGATATCAGGAATAGCTGGAACTCCCTTCACAGAGGGCTAGTAACATGAAGAACCTATGTGAAACCCATCTCAGTACCTCAAATATGTTTGTTGATGGTGGGAAGATTTTATATTTTGACATTCTTCATTTAAGAATGACAGGGAGTGAATGAATTCACTTCTCATATCACTCTCCCAACATGAAGTAGACAATCTCTTCACTTTATAGAAGGAATCAGCAAGCCCTTGGACTTGACCACAATAACAAAACCACAGAACCTTAGAGTTGGAATGGAATTTAGAAGTTAAATAACTCCACATTCTGCCTGATGTCAGAATCCATTCATAACAAGATCCATTTCATTCATTCAGGTACCTTTCTAGGCACTAGAAACACAACAGTTAAACAAAAAATGCAAAAGCTCCTGTTCTCATGGAAATTACACTTCAGTGGGAGAGACAGGTAATAAACAAATAAAAATGTCTCATGGTGGCTGGGATATAGCTAGAACACTTGCCTTGTACATGCAAGACAGTGGCTTGATCCTCAACACTGGAGAAAACAAAAATGAACTTGATGGTACTGGGTAATGATAAGTCTGATGGAAGAAAAAAAAGAAGGAAAGCAAAGAAATAAACAGTGTTGGGAAGGTGGAGATAGTGGCTATAATTTTAAATATACATATAATAATCAGGAAAGGTATCAGGAATAAGGTGATGTATTGAAGGCAGTAAGGGAGAAAGTCATGAGGAAATCTAAAGAAAAAGAAATCTGCAGTGGAAACAGCAATGACAAAGACTCCAAGGTGGGAACATGCTGGTGTGTCAGGAACAGCAAGGAGGCTACTATGGCTGGAACCAAGTGAGAGAGGCGGAAGATGAAGTCAGAGAGCTAACAAGAAGCCAGAATGCAGAGGGCAAAGAGGCTACCAGGAGAACATTGGCTTTTACTTTGAGTTGGGAGATTGGATTTCTTTTTTTTAAGATTTTAATATTTTTAAAGAGGACACAATATCTTTATTTATTTAATGAATTTATTTTTTATGTAGTACTGAGGTTGGATCCCAGTTCCACACTTGTGTGAGGCAAGCACTCCACTGCTGAGCCATAACCCCAACCTCACACGATCACCCTAGCAGCAGTGCTGAGCCTTCAGGGTGAAAGGGGTAGAAGCAGAGAGGTGATCAGGGAGGTACCGTAATGAACAGTGCATAGCGGAAGTGGAGGTGGAAGGAAGTGTCAGACTCTAGAAATGTTTTGATGATAGAACAGGCAGAATTTGCTGATAGATCAGATGTGAGGAGTGAGAAGAAAAGGAGCTAAGGATGATTCTGTTGTTTTTGGATGATCGGAACTGCCCTTTACTGAAAAGACTGAGGGAGGAACAGGTTTGGGCAGTAGTAGATGAAGACAGAAATTTGCTGAGGCTGAGGGGCTTCTGAGCCACTGAATGGGAGATATCAAATGGGCAGCTGGCTATCTATGAACTCCTGAGATAATACTTTGGGATTGATCACTATGATAATTAAAGCCTAAAATTGGATGAATTTACCTAAGCAATGGCCTAGAGGAGAAAAACAAGGATTGACCTCCAGGGCATCCAAATAATTGGAGATTGTGAGATGTGTTAGTTTGCCTTCCACTACTGTAACAAATTACTTAGATAATCAGCTTATAAAGATAAAAGGTTTATTTTGGTTCACAGTTTTGGAGGTTTCAGTCTATGGTCTGTTGGCCATGGTCTGTTGGCCCTGTTGCTTTTGGGTCTGGGGTGAGGCAACATATCATGGCAGCATGTGGTAGAACAAAGCTATGCATCTCACTGCCAGGACCCAAAAAGAAAGGGAGAAGAAGGGACCAGAGTCCTAAATTCCCTTTGAGAGCACATCCCCAATCACCTAAATCCTCCCATCAAGCCCCACCTCTTATAGGTTCCACTTTAACACACAGGTCTTTGGGAGACATTCCTGATCCAAACTATAGCAAGTGATAAGGAAAGAACAACAACAAAAAGGAAACAAACAAAAAACAAAACAAAAACCAAGCAAACAAAAAACAATGAAGATTGAGGAGGAGGAGCCAGTGAGTTAGGAGGAAAATAACATGGAATGGTATCCTGGAAGCCAAGGAAAGATAATGTTTCCAGGACAGCACAACTGACTATGTTAAACACGATGGCAGGTCAAGGAAGATGAGTACTGGAAATCAAACTCTGAACTCAGCAATGGAAATTATTGGTGATACTGAAAGGAAGGCTCAAGAGTCACTGGGAGTGGAGGAGCTGAAGACAGTGTGGAGAAAATTCCTTCAAGGACTCCTGCTATAAAGGGAGGCCGAGGAATTGGACAGTACCTAGAAGGGTCAACAGAAAAGTTGTTTGTTATTTTTTTCTTTTTAAATGAGAAATCACAGGATGTGTGGATGTCAACAGGAATGATCCAAAAGACCGAGTCACACCAGAAGCCATAAGAGAGAGAAACTATTTGAGATACAAGATGAATTCTGTTAGTAATAAAGACAAAAATATGGCAGATGATGTTGTAGTTTACTGCCCATCGTCACAACTGACGTAAATCCAAGCTTTCAGTTAGAGGTTAGTGAAAAAACTTTATATATATATATATATTTTAAATATGTAACCTATTACATATATATACATATGTGTATACACATACACATATATATATATAAGACTGAGAAGCTGGGGTATTAGAAAAATTCTGTATACAGTCAGTGAACTCTCCCAGAATTCTGAAACAGAAGTTTTGGAGAAAATTTAGTGAAGCTGTACGCCTGTAATCCCAGCTACTCAGAAGTCTGAGGTAGAAGCTAGGGTTCAATCCCCACTAATACGTGCACACACACAAACACAGAGACAGAGAGAGAGAGAAGAAGAAAAAAAAAGTGACAGTGAGTTGGGAACCAAATGCACTAAATGTCAGCCTCTGCCTGGAGGAATGGCACCTGAGCCAGAGAATCCCCAACACACCGGGCAGCTTGCTCTACTTCTGGGCACTTGTAGCTACAGGAAACTTTTTGCTTATTCTGAATGAAATTCTATCATTTTAAAACTCCCAGATTGCTCCTAGCTCAGTCTCTAGAACTATTCGTGATAAGGCTAATCCCTCAGACACTTAAGGTAGTTTTGGAAGCAACAAAGACAGTTCTAGTGTTCCTTTTTCTAGGGACAACACTGTCAGGCCTCTCAAGCATTCCTTATCCAACATTGTTTCCAGGGCTTTCATTATCTTGGTTGCTCTCTTCTGGATATATTTGATTTATTGATTCACTTGGGGTGACAAAGTCAGTTTATGATCTTCTGACTTCCCTTCTACTGTTCAAATCTATGGTAATTAATAAACATTTTACTTTGCCAAGGTGGGTGGGGGTAACATTGTTACTGAGAGACAGCAAAATATCATATACTTGTCACACAGAGTTGTTTCTCCTCTCCAGCTGCAGCCTAAAGTAATTCTGCTAACTCACAATTAACATAAAGGCAATGGAACTACTGAGGAGAAAGAACATTACAGTTGGGCAGTCAGCTACTCAGGACAGGGGGAAGGAGGATCACAAATTCAAGGCCAGCCTTGGCAACTTGGCCAGATCCCATCTATAAATAAATAAATAGGTAGATAGATAGACAGAAAGTACAGGGATATATATAGTTCAATGCTAGAGGGTCTCTGGGTTCAATACCCAGTACTGGGATGGGGGGAACGTTACAGTGTCACTATTTCTTACACAGGGCAGAAAGGATTATGAACTAGCACATCAGAGGAGTACTTACAAGAATATCAGTATTTTCAAAATAATTCCTCCAGTATGGTCTGATTTTCCTCTGTCCACCAATGTCCCATACATTCAGTTTAAAACCCTGTGATTGTACACTTTTGATGTTAAAACCCTGAAACAGAGACAAAAACACCAAGTTTTATTAATTTTGATGATATTACATTTAATAGTTTGTCTGTGGAGATGCATGCACATGAGCTGGGGCTTAAACCCAGGGTCTCAAGCATACTAGACACATGTTCTACCACTGAATTATACCCTTAGCACCTAGGATTATTTAAAACATTTATTCAGGCCAGGCTTGGTGGTGCATGCTTGTAATTCCAACTACTTGGGAGGCTGAGGCAGGAGGATTGCAAGTTTGAGGCCAGACTGGACAATTAGGGAGAGGCTATATCAAAATAAGAAACAAAAAGGGATACAGCTCAGTGATAGAATGTTCTTGGGTTCAACCCCAGTACCAATAAAACAAAAACCAAAGCAAACCAAAACCCCCCACAAAATCAACTTAAGTACTCTGCCAGATATGATAGTTTTTTTCTCCAGATGAGATACTGTTAATACTGAAAATGGTTACGGTAATGTGAAAGAAAACATATTTATACATGCTTATTTCACTCAGGTTGTGGAATCAGGGCTAAAAATGTCAGGGCTAACATGATATTTTCTATAATAGAAAAAAATGGCTGGCGGTATAGCTTAGAGATACAGTGTTTGCCTCATATGCATGAGGTTCTGGGCTCCATACCCAGAATAACATGCGCGCGCGTGCACACACACACACACACACACAAAACACACAAGCTGAAGACCTATGATCAACAGAGACCACATCCCCCTGCTGAGTGCTCAGGATGGTAAATTTAACAGGGCATTATATATAAAACTAACATAAAACCAGAAGCTTACTCTAAAAACATCAGGAAAGAACAAATGCTAAGTTTAAAAAGAGACAACAGCTACAAATCTGGAGATTAGACTAAGTATAACTCAAAATAATCTATTTTGTCAAATGGATTAACCAGGAAAAAGAGTGAGCTGAAATGAGGACACTGGGGGAAACCGGTTTCCTAAGTGGGGTGTGGGTGCAGTGGGGAGGTGAGGCCTCCTGGGACAGCATGTCCAACCTCTGAAGTGGGGCCCCAACTACAGGGAGGGAAACGACAAGCAGATAGGCGCTCATTTGCAACTGCATTTTAATGGGTATCTCTGATGAACCTAAAAACAAAGTATTCATTTTTTAGGACAGTTACTCAAGGTGAGCAAATTGGGGACAAGCAGAATGGCCAGCTGGGAGTTAGCGTGGATGGAAACAAATTAATAAGACCTTTGGGGTTCAGAGAGAAGGCATTTCATGAGCAAGAATTAAAACAAAAACAAAAACAAAACTTCTTGAAAAAATGATACAGGGAGGGGCTGGGGCTGTAGCCCAGTGGCAGAGCACTTGCCTAGTGCATGTGAGGAACTGGGTTTGATCCTCAGCACCTAATAAAAATACATAAATCAAATAAAGGCATGCTGTCCATCTATAAAAGATACAGGGAAACAAAGATTTGAAAAAAATCCAAGCAGCAATTCACTACTGAAGAAGAGACATTTCATCCAGAATAACTGGAGTTCAGTGGGCCTGGGGAAGCCTCCATAAACATTCGCCTCATCTGGCAGCTTGCCAATACTACTGCCTAGCACAGAAGGCACAGTGCCATCGTACAGGATCACTGCCACCAATTCCCACTGAGGAATAGCCACTAGAGGATAACCAGGGATGATACTGACTATTGCTCCTTTAAAATGCCAATGACTGAATAAACTAGAAGTTTAAAAACTCTAAAGGGAAATGTTTAAGCTCATCATGAGTAGCAGCTACATTGCGACTCACTGACAAAATGACTTTTGTGCGTTTAAAAATTCTACACTCAACAATGATATTAAACATCAAGCCCAGGAATATCAAATCCTTTCTAAAATGAAGCAGGGAACAGGTAACAGTAAATCTTGGAATTTGACTGTACTTAACAACTGCCTTAAATTGTATACCATCGGACCCAACAAATCTACTAGGAATTTATCCTAAGGAAATAATAACGAATGGGTACAAACATATGGAGATGTGAATTACATATATAAACAACATAGAAAGATATTATTACTTTGTTATAAACAACATAGAAAGATATTATTACTTTGTTATAAACAACATAGAAAGATATTATTACTTTGTTACTAAGTGAAAAATATAAAATAGTGTATTCTGTATGAGCGGCTTTTTATTTTTATTTTTAAAATATTTTTTGCCACTTTTTATTTTTAAAATATATGTATATTGGATATACATATATATGTATGTGTACACACACACACACACACACACACACACACACACATTCATAAGAAAAACCCAAACATTAAAATTGAACGAATACAATCCTGTGTTAACAGTGGTTACATTTGGGCATTGTGATTTCTAGTTTCCTAATGTAATTTATTTATACATTCTAAATTTATTATAATAGCCTAATGTTAAACAAGGATACCATAAGTTTCTTTTTAAAGAATAAACATCAAACCTTGACATGTTGTAATAACAGAGTCACCTATACACCCAAACAAAGCCTAAAGGTTAGAATTGGAACTTTGGGTTCATAATTTTGAGTTCATTACTGTTTGCAGAATGGAAGTCTTTTTAGTGCTCTTGAGAAATACAGTCTAGTGCTAGTACTAACATAGCTGTTCTTTTTCTGGCAGAAATCCTGACACACTAATATGTGTTTTCAGCCCTTCTAGGCTAGACTGCTGTAATTTGCTCCTCCTTGGGCTATACATTAAATTTGTTCAAAAGCTGTAAAATTGTTCATTTGGTAGCAGTTAAAATGACTTTTCTGCAAAAAGTTGTGCATCACTAAGATTCATATACCATGAAATACATCAGCACTGCCATTCAAACCTAAAGTCACGGTCTTATCACAGTACAATGGTAGAAAATGCTGGTTTTGGTTAAAAAAAAAAATCTCTAATGTTCAAACACTTTGAAGTGACTAAGCCCAGTGGGCTGTCCCTATCAGTTTGGCCCAAAGTTAAGTTTTCTCAGGATTTCTTATGGGGAATGAGGCCCAAAGAAGCCTATTAATGTCTTTCCAATCAGGACTTGTCTTATACCTCCCTCTGTGAGCAACACCACTGCCTTATCCTTTGTGTTTTTCTTGCTTAGGAAAAAATAAGATTGTTCAGGTTGGACTTAAATTGGTTTTTAAAATTTAAATTTTTTTTTCTTTTTGGTACTGAGGATTGAACCCAGGGGTGCCTAACCACTGAACAACATCCCCAGCCCTTCCAGCCCTCTCCCTCCATTTATTTTTTGGTACCAGGGATTGAACTAAGGGGCACTCAACCACTGAGCCACATCCCTAGCCCTATTGTGTATTTTATTTAGAGACAGGGCCTCATTGAGTTGCTTAGTGCCTCGCAGTTACTGAGGCTGGCTTTGGACTTGCAATCCTCCTATCTCAGCCTCCAGAACCACTGGGATTACAGACAGGTGTGTACCACCGCACTTGGCTTCCTTTTTTTTTAAATATTTTTTTTTAGCTATAGATGGACACAATACCTTTATTTTATTTACTTATTTTTATGTGGTGCTGAGGATTGAACCCAGTGCTTCACATGTGCTAGGCAAGTGCTCTACCACTGAGCTACAACCCTAACCCCTTTTTGTATTTTATTTAGAGACAGGGTCTTGTTTAGTTGCTAAGTGCCTCACTAAGTTTCTGAGGCTGGCTTTGAAGTCACGATCCTCATGTGTGCCATGGCATCCAAACAATTTTTTTTATTATTTTTGTATGTAATACTGGAGATTAAACCCACAGGTACTCTACCACTGAACTTTATTCTCAGTCCTTTTAATTTTTTTTTTTTTTTTTTTTTAATATTTATTTTTTAGTTTTCGGCAGACACAACATCTTTGTTTTTGTATGTGGTGCTGAGGATCGAACCCGGGCAGCACGCATGCCAGGCGAGCACGCTGCCACTTGAGCTACATCTCCAGCCCCTTAATTTTTTTTTTTATTTGTTGATTTTTATGTGGTGCTGAGGATCGAACCCAGTGCCTCATGCATGCTAGGCAAGCTCTCTACCCCTGAGTCACAACCCCAGTCCTAATTTATTTTTATTTTGAGACAGGTTCTTGTTAAATTTCCAGAGTTGGTCTCCAACCTGCCATCTTCCTGTCTCAGTTTACCAAGTAGTTGGGAGTATAGGCATGCACCAATAAACCTGGCTTTGTTTTTTATTTTAAAAATTGATACATATTGTCTGAAAAACACACACTAAAATAGCAACAGTGGGTTTTTCCTCAGAATATTCTTTAGTATTTTATATGTTCTTTGCATTTTCTTCATGTACTAATAATCTGAATAAAGCTTTGTTTTTATAATTTTAATGGCTGGGGATATAGCTCAGTTGGTAGAGTGCTTGCTTTGCATGCACAAGGCCCTGGGTTTGATCCCCAATACCCCAAAACATAAAAATAAAAATAAAAAAGGCTGGGCTTGGCACAGTGGTGCATCCCTATAATCCCAGAGATCTGGGCAGATGAGGCAAGAGGACTGCAAGTTTAAAGACAGTCTCAGCAATTTAGCAAGATCCTGTCTCAAATAAAAAATAAAAAGGGCTGGGGATGTAGCTAAGTGGTTATACCTCTGGGTTTAATCCCTGGTACCAAAAAAAAAAAAAGGGTGTGTGTGTGTGTGCTAGGGACTTAGCTCAGTGGAAGAGCATGTGCCTATGAGGTGTGAGGCACTAGGTTCAATCTCCAGTACCACAAAGGGGAAAAAAAAAAAAAATATATAAGGCTCAGAGTGCAGTTGAGTGGTAGAGTGCTTGCCTAACATGTTTGAAGGTTCTGGGTTTAATCCCCAGGATGAGGAAAAAGAAAAAATGCATATATAATATATATAATCACTTATATCTGAAATAATTTATTATCTTGATACAAAAAATATGTATATATACATATATATGTATATACGTTTAGAATTGTGGTAGAATATACATAATATAAAATATGTTTTCTTAACTATTTTAAAGTATACAGGTGATTGCCATTAGGTACACTCACAAGGTGTACATCCATCCATAGAACTGTTTTCATCTTGCAAAACTGACTTTGTATCCATTAAACAAAACTTCCCATTCCCTCTGCCCAGCTTCAGTAATTGCCAGTCTACTTTCCATCTCTATGAATTGCACTGCTCTATGCATGGCATGTCTTCATATAATGTATAAAATGTGATTATTTTTAGACCAAATAGACTCTGCTCAGAAACAACCCTTGGAAGTGGCCAAAACTATATTTCTCATTTTGTCTCTCCCACTGCTACTGTCATTTTCCTTGTGTCACATGGCACCTGGAACCAAGGAAGTGCTCACCTGCGTAGGGGTGATGTGGCTGATGTCTTCAGATGCAAGCTGCTTCAGCAGAGTGGTCTTGCCAGCATTATCCAAGCCCAGGAGAAGAATTCTCACCTCCTGGTCTGGCGCACTTTTCAACTTGCGCAAAATGGAGAGTAAGCCCTTAAACAACCATGAAGGAGACAGATTATTTTGGGGGCAGTAACTTTGATATTACAGCATATCAGAATGACTTCTCCTTATAAGTTCTTGGTTATGGAGAGCTTATATTACTACTTTCCACTCTAATGCATGTCTTATTTCTGCTCGTACTATTAATCCAGTTTAGCAATCACCCCAAATCTTGTGGAAGTGTGAACTACTACCCCACCTGTGTTCCTAAAGCTCTTCACACTCATCATATCAGATTAGGTAACTGATTTTTGTATTTTTCTCCTTTTCTATAGTGAAGTTTTTAGTGGGTAAGGATGATAACTTCTGTCTCCCACAATGCCTGGCACTTATTAGATACCAGATAACAGTTGTTCAAGTAAATAGAATCATCTACCCAAAGTTAATGCAAGATTTTAAGGCACCACACAAAGGTTGTTTGAAATTGTAGCCAGACTCCTCTGTGTTTAAGACTCGACCTAGGGCTGGGGATGTGGCTCAAGCGGTAGCGCGCTCGCCTGGCATGTGTGTGGCCCGGGTTTGATCCTCAGCACCACATACAAGCAAAGATGTTATGTCCGCTGAAAACTAAAAAATAAATATTAAAATTCTCTCTCTCTCTCTCTCTTAAAAAAAAAAAAAGACTCGACCTATTACAGTTCATGTTTAAGACTTCTTCATTCAAAATACTCAATAATCATCTAATTTTAGGTACACAGTATTGATTATCTGTTTTTTGGATGATAAATCTGATACAACAGAGAAGTTAGGCAATAGGGAACTGTAAAAGGCATTCATGATGCAAAAAACATCAAAATTTAACCAGGGTTGTTTTTGTTTTCTTGGTGCTGGGGACCAAACTCAGAGACTCACATATGCTAGGCAAGTACTCTACCACTGAGCTACACTTACAAACTTAAGCCATGTTGTTTTTTAGCCAAGACAAATTTTGTAAGATAGTTATTTGTTCCATCCTATATCTGACAATCTTGTTCTAATGAGGCATGGCTACAACAAGAATCAAAGGATCCAAGAGTTTAAAGAGCATACAATCTAATCTCTCCGCCAGAGTAGAAATTCCTTCAAGCTGAGTCTTAGAATTACATAAAATGGTTGTATTTATCATCCGCATTGCACTAGGCAATAATTCAAACCAGTTTGTTCACTAAGATCAAATAATACTTCCATGAAAATAATTCTCAACAATTAGGTCTTTGGACAATGATATGCAAATATGCATAATTGTCAAGAACTCCTTTCTGCCTCAGAGACTCTTTGTTTACCACTCTGGTATTGTATTTGCACTGACCTGCTAAGGACATTAACCTCTGTATGCCTCAAATTTTTTTTCCAGCAATGAATAGGAAGGTTTAGTCTAAGACAGACATATTTTATGCCAAAAGATTTAGGAGAGACTGCATAGATTTCAAACAAAGATAGGCATAACCTTTTGTTAAAGGCAGGATTTTTTTTTTTTTTTCTCTCAGTACTTGGGATTGAGTCCTGGGTCTTGCATATGCTAGGGAAGTGCTTTACTATTGAGCTACATCCCCAGTGCCCTTTTTTATCTTCTTGTTTTTCTTTTGTTTTTATCTCATCTGGCCTTGAATACTTTGACACCATTCCATCTTAATATTATATTTATGCCAGGCACAGTGGAGCATGCCCATAATCCCAGTGATTTGGGAGGCTGAGGCAGGAGGTTTGCAAGTTCAAAGTCAGCCTTAGCAACTTAGAGAGGCCTTAAGCAACTTAGTGAGACCAGGGTACAGTGGCCCATACCTATAATCCCAGAGGCTGAGGCAGGAGGATCACAAGTTCAAAGCCAGCCTCAGCAAAAGTGAGGTGCTAAGTAACTTGGTGAGACCCTATCTCTAAATAAAATACAGAAAGGAGGGGCTGAGGATATAGCTTAGTTGGTAGAGTGCTTGCTTTGCATGCACAAGGCCCGGGGTTCAATCCCCAGCACCACACACACCACAAACATACTACACCCCCCCATACACACCCACACACCACACCCACACAAATAGAATACAGAAAGGACTAGGAATGTGGGTCAGTTTTTGAGTGCCCCTGAGTTCAATCCCCAGTACCCAAAATAAATAAATTAATTTAATTAAATAATAATAAATAAATAAATATTTTAAAAAGGGCTGGGGATGTGGCTCAGTGGTTAAGTGCCCCTGAGTAAAATCCTGGGACCCCCTTCCTCCAAAAAATATATTTATAAGATGTCTCCTGGGTTTCTATTAGCTATATTGCAATCACTCATTTATAATACCACCTTTCAGAACAGTTAAAATTATAATTCTGAGAACCTTAGGGAACTGGTGTTATAAAAAGGCTAAGAACAGGGAAAACACATCATACTGCTTATCCTGAGTTCCAAAATGGATGTGAAAAGAAAGGGTCTCATTACCTCTTTTTAAAAAAAATTTTTGTTTTTAGTTGTCAATGGACCTTTATTTTATTTATTTATATGAAGTATTGAGAATGGAACCCAGGATCTTGTGTGCTAGACAAGTACTCTACCACTGAGCCGCAACCCTAGCCCTTATTAGCACTCATTATAAATTCTAAAACAGGAAATTTATCAAATTAATACATTAAATGACATACAGGCAAAGTTCTCATGCATTATCTATTAGTGTAGAAATTGTGAAGGAAGGTCCATTGCTTATAAAATATTATTAAGTTTAATGTTTTGGGCTTTTCATCATGCATCTCTTTAAAAAAATACTAAAAATACTGCCGTCTACAGGCTGAGACCTTTCATACACACATTATATTTGAAATTAAATAATTAAGAGAAAAACAATTTTTATTCATCATAAAAGGAAAGAAGAGAAACAAAGTACAGATAACAAAGGAATCATTCTAACTATACATAAATTTGACTAATCTAATGGTATAGAACACAGTACTTCTACATTTCTTTCTTTTTTTTTTTTTTTAGATGTTGATGGACCTTTATTTTATTCATTTATTTATATGTAGTGCTGAGAATTGAACCCAGAGCCTCACACATGCCAGGCGAGTACTCTCCCACTGAGCCCCAGCCCCAGCCCCAGTAGTTCTACATTTCTAATGAGTAATCTTCCTTATTAGGAAACAATAATGTCAGATGCTTCATCTTTAAGTGAAATTACATAGAAATGGAAAGTTCAGCTAATATTTTCTTCCAGCAAAATGATAAATGGCATCTCCAGAATGGCCTAGGGAAGACAAGTGCAAATGCTACACAGAATCATATTAACCCAACCAGCAAGGACAGGGGATCCTGGGATTATGGGGTTTGCTAAACAGGGAAGAGGATATTTATAGATATCAGGGTTCTGCCTGAAAGGTACATCTTAAGCTGATTTAAGAGGCTGGATGAAAGACAGAGTAAGTGTATTCTATGCTCCTATCTGTTGTGCCATAGTTTATTTTAAATGTTAAATGAAGAAACAACATTAGAAGTTAAATTTATGATGGAGCTGAGTTGCACAGTATAAATACAACAACAAAATTAATTTTTAAAATATATTTTTGGCTCAAATAGCCATTCATGTCAATTACCATTAACATCCACATTGTGCCTCAAGCATACAGTGAGCAAAACAGGGATGATCTTTATGTAGGATTAACCTTCCTATGACATTAAATAAAACTAATAAGAAACAAGAACTTCAGCTAATGGTATGTATATGTTATCAGCATGTGTGTATGTAAGTTCTCTGCACTCTGGTGGACAAAAGTGATCTGACTCACCCACAAAACATTTAAACAAACTTTTCTGCCAGTAAATCATAAATAGATGTGCTACTGATGACAGACATTTTATCTGCTTCAAAATCAGCTTAAACTCAACTCCTGGCACAGGCTTGGCATACTGATCTAAATGATACAAATTAGGTCATTGAAAGAAACCAATGTGGTGGAGGGGGAGAGGAATTTTTTGGTATATGAAAATATATAGGGGCTGGGGTTGAGGCTCAGTGGTAAAGAACTTGCCTAGCACATGTGAGGCACTGGGTTTGATCCTCAGCACCATACAAAAATAAATAAATAAAGGTATTGTTGTTCATGTATAAATATATATATATATATATAGATAGATAGATATATCTCCAGAATGGCCTAGGGAAGACAAGTGCCAATGCTATACAGAATCATATTAACCCAACCAGCAAGGACATACATATGTGTGTGTGTGTGTGTGTGTGTGTGTGTGTACACACACACACACACATATATATATATAGTTGTAAGGAGAGGCTAAAATTTAAATATATTAAAACTACTAAGTGAAGTGTCAAATAATACACTCCCCATAACTAGCTTAAATGGAACTGTCATTTCTTTTTACTTCTTTAAACCTTTAAACAGAACTATTGCCAGGTACAGTGGCAAATATCTGTAACTCTAACCATTTGGGGGCTGAGGCAGGAGGATTCTAAGTTGGAGACTAGCCTCAGAAACTTAGCAAGACCCTGTCTCAAAGTAAAAAAATGAAAAAGGCTGAGCATGTAGCTTAGTGGTAAAGAGCCCCTGAATTCAATCCCTAGTACCAGAAAACAAATAAATAAAAAACATTGTGGGCTTTAGAGTTTCAGACCATATTCAGCTTCCTTGTGTAAGTAACTGTGGGCACAATTCCATCCAGTAAATGGGAACAATACTTACACCTCAAGAAAAATGTTACAAGGACTAAATCAATAACAGATGTAAAGCATGATGCATAGCAGTCATTCAAAACAATAAAACAATGTGGGGCTGGGGATGTGGCTCAAGTGGTAACACGCTCACCTGGCATGCACGGGGGGCTGGATTCGATCCTCAGCACCACATAAAAATAAAATAAAGATGTTGTGTCCACCAAAAAACTAAAAAATAAATATTAAAAAATTCTCTCTTTAAAAAAATAAAAAATAACACATTTTGTGTGTTTGTCTATATATATATATTTTTTTTTAACTATATAAATTTTGTGTGGTACTGGGGATGGTATGGCCATGCACATACTGAGCATTGCTCTACCACTGAGCCCCAGCCCCTACATTTTTGTAAATCCAGGAGAGGTCTATCACTGGGCTAGGTCCCCAACTCATTTTATTTTGAGACAGGGTCTCACTAAGTTGCCCAGGTTAGCCCTGAGCCTGTGATCCCCCTGTAAGTAGCTGGGTTTACATGTGTGTGTCACTGTGTTGGTGTATTATTTACTGAACATTTTCTGACCAGAAAACATGAATACTGTTGGGAACAATTGTCAAGTGTTAAACATGCTTGGTTACTACCATATGTAGAAAGTATGTGTGTAAAAAGTACTTCATAAATAATTACTGAATTTAGTTATATATTAAATAACTGTTGTTAATTATGTGCCAAAATTAATCATCTTAATATTTCATCAAGAACATGGTGTCAGGGTTGAGGTGGTGCAAGTCTGTAATCCCAGTGCCTGAGACAGGAGGACCACAAATTTGAGGCTAGTCTGGGTAATTTTGCAAGACCCTGTCTCAAAGGCTGGGAATGTACCTCAGTGTAGAGCACCATTGGGTTCAATCCCCAGTACCACAAAAAAAAAAAGAACTTGGTGTCATAAGGCAGGGGTAAAACAGCTGACCCTAAATGTTCAGAGAAATTCATAATGATTTTTTGTTGCCCTAATTCAAATAAAAAAATATATTAGTCATAGCTGAAGTTTTTAAAACAAAGAAACAAAAGCCTAGTGCTCACTCTTCAGTTGTACAGTTAATTATAGGGGCTCATGGATACGACTTGACACACTTTATCATACCACTGACCATTTAAATTCAGTGTTCCACTTCCATTTCTTTTTTTTTTAACATTTATTTTTTAGTTGTAGGTGGACACAATATCTTTATTTCATTTGTATGTGGTGCTGAGGATCAAACCCAGTGCCTCGCATGTGCTAGGTGAGCACTCTACCACTGAGCAAGCCATAACCCCAGCCCTCCACTTCCATTTCTAACAATAGCTCACATTTTTGGATGGGGGGAAAATGTTTTAGGAAACAGATAAAGAACCCAGAATAATTTGCCTTAATTTCTTTCTTTCTTTAAAAAAACAAAACAAAACATTTTTAGTTGTAGATACACACACTATACCTTTATTTTATATATTTTTTAAATGTTTATGTGGTGCTGAGGATTGAACCCAGTGCCTCATATGTGCTAGGCAAGCACTCTACCACTGAGCTACTGCCCCAGTCCTGTCCTAATTTCTTATTGTTCATTTTAAGGAAAAAAAAAATCTGTTTTGATCATTAAAAAAATCACATAGGACAATTGTATATAACAGTGTTACATATACACTGTCATTTTGGTGTACACAGTGCCAGTTTGCACCTGGAAACATGAGGAGTGGTTAATTTATTGAGGCTTATAATTATAAATTAAGCAATCATGAAATTATACAGTGCACTTAATTGATAAACAAAACTGGGTAAAGTTAGCCAATTTTCATGTTTCTCATCTATAATGACAAATCTCATTCTCTGTTGTTTTTGCATGCCTTTTTAATTTCAATTTTAGTTATTTTCTATGTAAATATTTATGTTTGCACTCATTTGTTGGGATAAACTTAGCCTTAAATGGACAGCTCATGTATAAACAATTAATAGAAAGAAAACACTTGAAAAAATCTGTTCAGCCTGAGGTTAAAAAAACTGCTTATGTAGCAAGTGTGAAATGTGATTGGCAATCTCAGATCAAATAATTCTACTTCTTTAACAATCTGACAATGTAAAAATCAATAGAAGTTTCTTTTCTGTCAAAATTTACTCGTTGGAGTAAATCTGACCAACGACATGCATTTTTCTCTGCTGGACATCTAGATTTTCATTCACAAATCAACAGAAGTTATTCCCCATTTTAAAAAGTCATAAGAAGGGACTACAGGATAGGATAAGGCAATAACTATAACTGGGTCTTTGCAGTTGGTAAGTCAACCTATCTGCTTTAAAATCATATTTTTCTTTCACTAGCTCTAAAAGCACACAATTTCATTTTTGTTCTTTCTACTTAACTGCACAAAAGTCAATAAGAAACTGAGTGTCAATGGTCAAATCAGTCACATATTGTGATTTACAATGAGAAAGTTTAATTTTAGCTGACAGAGAAAAGGTTCGTCCCATTTAGTTTAGCGACCCCAAACTGGGATTAAGACCTTTGATCCTGGTGTGGTCAAATGCAAAAGGGGATTGCAACAGGTTTCAAAGGAAATGCTAAGAACTAGGCAGCTAATTCGCCTCTACCAACACGGATTAAGCATAGAACGAAAAATGGGTCATCATCAACAACCAGACCTTGCAGAACTCTCAGCAAATAAATAATTTGGGTCTGCAGACATTGAGACGTCGTAAAAATCTACCAAGCATCCTTTCCAAGAGACACCTCTTTGTGTCCAGGGACCTAATCCCTCCCCGCCTCATCCAGCGACCCGCGCAACGCAAGGAAGAGGAGAGCTAGGCTACCCTCTCCCTTGATGCCGCCGGGGTGATCTCAAAGACCGTAGCGGGCCCTTCTCCCCGCTTCTGGCTGGGCCCCATGTGGACCCCATTATCTTGCGGCGCGGGGAGGCCAATTCCCCGGAAGATCTAAGCCTGCGTGAGGAGACAGCTCTTCGCAGTTCTCGGATCCATCTTCAGCCCTATCCCCAGACTAATGATGGAGCTCAGGTCATCCACGCATTCGGCCAGCCCCTTCCCCTAGCCTAGGACCCATCGCAAACCCCGCCTTCCTCCCCAGACCCAGGCCTCCCTCCAGGGCCCACCCTCGGGGCTCCCCGCCGCCCCCGAAACCAATCCAGAACCCAGACCACAGGCTGAGCGCCATCCCATTCCCTCCTCGGATTTAAACGCAGTGCCCCGCCCTGGATCTGGGGACCGGAGGGAGGCGACCCGCCGGCTCTAGAGGGGCTCGGGCCCCTACACTCACCATCCTCCCGCCGAGTCCCTCCTCCTCCTCCTCCGCCTCCTCCTCCTCCTCCTGCCTCCCCCGTTACCAGGGGCAACTGCTACGGCACCGCCCCCGACGTCCCTCGCACGCACAGCGGAGGAGAAAAGCAGCGGTATGGGGCGGGGTCCAACTTCGCTTTCTCCAAAGTGCGCAAGCGCGCCGAAGTGCCGGCTCACTGCGCAGGCGGGCGGTGGTGCTGCTGAAGGCTTAGTCTGGCAGGCTGAGACCCGTGGAAGAAGAAAACTCGCCCACGTGGCTGGCGGGAGCCTCCCGGCCTGTGATTGGTCACGAAGGGGGACGTAGGGGCGGGAGAGGGGGAGGTTCCCTGATCCTGCCAAGGCAGTGGTTCGGGCCAGAGTTCCAACGTGTGCTACATCTGGTGGCACTAGTCTTGGTGCATCACTCCTGGGAGCAGGTAAGGAGCCATGAGAGGAGGCCACCGGCCATATCTATCCTCCAGTGTCCCCATCCCGGGGAGGGAGCTTGAGTCCGTTCTGACTCTGCCCAGGGAGGGTTGCAGAACAGCGCAGGCTGGACTTCCAATTGCCGAGACCACGAGGTGTGAGGAGTGGCCTGTGAACTCTTCTCCTCTGATCCGGTTGCTTTCTTGTGCCAGGGCGAGGGGGTGGAGGGGTGTATGGATTGCGCACCCATCTCCTTAGCCCTTTGTCAGAATCTGGGCTCGAGGAGTTCTGTTTGGGGAGAAGTCACCTGTAGGAGGGAGAGAAACAGACCGGCGACTGGCTCTGACTCTTGAGGTGAGAGCTGACAGCTGAAGTTAAAGGTGTTTTGGGGGGCCCACTGGATTTTATTAAGCTACCTTGGATCGGAAGTGCTGCCTCCCACTCCTTTTACCTGCAGAGGATCATGTGGTAAGTATGCTCCAGGCCAGATTCTAGACGCTGGAGACAGGGCAGTGCACGAAATCTGCCCTTGTGGCAATTACATCCTTAGTGAAATGCTTTTAGTACAAGATTTTATTTTGTTGTCACAGCGCTAGAAATTGTAAACGATAGAGTTGGGACTTGAACTGACTTCTAAACAATTTACAGTATTGTTTGTAAACGCTATTGTCCAGGTAGGAGGAACAGAGTGATTTATATCTTGTTATAAACCAAGAACCTAGAACTTAGTTCTAAGACCCAGTAAAGCCTGGAAGTTTGCTGATGTTTGTGTGCGCCTCTTAACTGTCAGTCCTGTCTGTCAAATACATAAGACAAAAAGGAATTGCTAGATATTATTAATAGTTTCATCTAGGTTTTTGGACTTCATCCCTTCCTACCAGCAGTCTTTCGAACCTAATTAAGTATGTTGTAGTGAAGACAGATTTTCCCTGAATGTCTTTAGCTATTCGTGCATTCAACTAAAAGTATTTTGAAAACTTCTGCTACTTGCATACCTGCTTCAGATCCTTGGAGAGAAAATTCAGTTCAGAACCTTAACTAAGGAGGTGTAAGATGAGGGGTCAGTCAGTTTAGAGCTTTCATCTCTGCTTGACCTATCTCTAGACCATTGGCTCTTCTGTGGAAAAGACAAAGCAGATTTCTCCTTCTGGTTGTCTGATGCCAGACAGCGCAGTTGCCTTGGAGTCAGACGAGTGCCAATATGCATGTTTCTGGGTGCTTGTTTAGTTATTACTCTCATTCTCCACATTGCTCTAGGAACCTTGACACAAATCCTCCCCATCTCAGTGGTCTTTGACCTGTCCTTCTAGCATCTCCAGCTGGCTGCCTTGATATCCCTTTGGTGTGAGTACCCACCAGGATGTTTGTTTTGTTTCATTGTCTTGTTAATGATGTTTTGTTTTTCTCCCTGTCTGGGGCTACCAGCAGGGAAATTTTGAGCACTTACCTCCTTGTAAGAGGAAAACTAAGAAGGGGTTTGGAAGCCTGTTCTCTGAGCAAGCTTTGAAACTGTTTGCCAGAGAAAATTGGCTCTCTGGGAAGGATAAGTATCACTTCAGGTGAGGTAGTAATCGTGTTTTTTTTCTCCTTTCTTTTTCATTATTTTGAGATGGATCTTACTATGTTGCCTAGACTGGTCTTGAACTCATGGGTTTAAGTGCCTGAGCCTCCAGTAGCTGTAACTGCAGGCATGTGTCACCATGGCTTTTGTGTTTTGTTTTGTTTTGCAGTCTTGGAGATTGAGCCCGGGGTGCTCTACCACTAAGCTACATCCCCAATCCTTTTTATTTTGGTTTTTTGAACTTAGAAATAGGGTCTTGAACTTGTGATGCTCCAGTCTCAGCTTCCAAAATATCTGGGATTACATGCATGTGCCACTGCACTTGGTTTCATTTTGGTGGTGATTTTTTTTTTTTTTTAATATACCAGAAATGGAACCCAGGAGCACTTAATCAGTGAGTCACATCCTCAGCCTTTTTTATTTTTTGAGACAGGGTCTCATTAAATTGCTAAGGGTCTTGCTCAGTTGCTGAGGCTGGCTTTGAACTTGTGATCCTCCTGCCACGGCCTCCTGAGTTGCTGGGATTTCAGGCATGCACTACCATGCCTGGCGTCATTTTTTTTTTTTTTTTTTAAAGAGAAAACAAAATAGGCTGTAGTGGATAGAGGACCTGTTTAGTGACTTAGAGTTACTTAGAGCCTTGTGACCTCAGGGAAGAAAGGCCCATCTATTGTTAGACTCTGAGGACTGGATCTGTTGTTTCTCTTTATATTTGCTACATGTGTGCAGTGCAGGGCCATGTGTGCCCCAGATGCCCACCATGCTGGTGCAGTGTGAACCTTTCTAGGTTTCAGTAAACTAAGATCTTGGATTCCTAATGTCTTTGAGATGTGACATTCTCTAATCCTAGGAGGTAGCCGTCAATCACCTTTTTGATTTCCACTTTCCACCTTGTCCTCATAGTGAAACCATAATCCTTCAGAAGGCCACTCTGGACATGATGGTGACCTTTCTAGGGAGGACTAGGTATGGCTTGGGAGGGAGGAAGGAGAGTTACTATGGACAAAATGTAGAAACCAGATATGACTCAATATGGGAGAGGGGGCAGATAATTCGTAGCTTCATTAAAGAAAGTCTGAAGCCGGGAGTGGGGGCACATATCTATGCAATGTGGGAGCTGAGTGAGGCAGGACGATCCCAAGTTCAAGACCAGCCTTAGCAACTTAGCGAGCAACTGAGATTCCTGTCTCAAAAAATAAGTGGTATTTATACACAATGGAATATTACTCATCCATAAAGAAGAATGAAATTATGGCATTTGCTGGTAAATGGATGGAACTGGAGGCTATCATGCTAAGTAAAATAAGATAGTCCCAAAAAGCCTAATGTTCTCTCTGATAGACGGACACTGACTCACAACAGGCAGGCAGGTAGGGGAGGGAGGAGATGGGAATGGGAAAGACAGTAGAATGAATTGGACATAACTTTCCTATGTTCATATATGGATGCGTGTGCCACTGTACACTGATAACTCCACATCATGTACAACCACAAGTGGGAAGTTAAACCCTATTTACAGATATGTCAAAATACTGCCATATATGACTAAAAGCAACAAATAATTTTTTTTAATTAAATAAAAATAAAAAATAAAAGGGGGCTGGGGTTGTGGCTCAGTGGTAGAGCCTCACACGTGAGGTACTGGGTTCAATCCTCAGCACCACATAAAAGCCAATAAAAATAAAGATATTGTTTCTATCTACAACTAAAACAATATTTATAAAATAAATAAAAAATAAAAGGGCTGGGCATGTTGTTCAGTGGTTAAGCACTCCTGGGTTCAATCCCTGGTACCAAAAAAAAAAAAGTCTGCTTTTAAAAAAATTATTATTTTATATTTCCAACTTTACAGCCTGCTCTTATTTCTGTAACCAGGGCAGGTTCTGAGTTTGACTTAAAAGAGGTAACATCCTCTATGCCAAGAGAACCCAAGAATAAGCTGGAATGCATTTCAGATAGGGAATATATATTTTTAGAGGGTATATGAGAGATGTAGCAGTGAACATCATAGATTTGGTCCCAATGCTTATGTCTGGGGACGTAGAATTCATACAAAGAATTGTAAATGACAAGAAGGTGACAATTACAGAAGCCCATCATTCTGCAAGAAATGTTGTTCTAGACTGACAATTTAGGGTGTTTTTTTTGGGGGGGGGGTAGGAGGGTCTTATAGTTTATATAAAACAGGGTTTGTCCAGGCATGGTGGTGCACGCCTATAATTCCAGTACCTCAGGAGGATCACAAGGTTGAGGCCAGTGACACTCTCAGAAGAAAAAATAATAAGGGCTGGGGTATAGCTCAGTGGTAGGGCATCCCTGGGTTCAATTCCCAGAACCACAAAATGAAAAACCAGGCTCTGTATAGTTTCTATGCTGACCTCAGTTAAGCAGGTGAAGTTCTTTCGTAATTTAGCAGATGATTACCCCATCAGGGTGCCTCTGTTAGGAGAGGCAGAGGACTTTGCAATGTTGAGTTGAGGGTGGAGAGAGATGTCATAGAAGTTCAGCCGTGTTTGTGTGTGTGTGTGTGTGTGTGTGTGTGTGTGTGTGTGTATGTGTGTTGAGGGGGTAGGCATAAGCTTTGGCTCAGTCAGGCTGTCTCTGGTGAGTGTGAGTCTGGGCTTCTCTAAACCAAGGGGGTATGTGATCTTCTGGCCACCAAACTTCTTTTGAGTTTCTTGTAGCATCTGGGAAGTGAACCCTTTCCCTGACGCACTCCAGTTGGTCTGTGAACCAGTCAGTAGGAGCCCAAATGGAGCTGGAAATGTGGACATGGTCAGTGGACACTTGCTTCTGCCTTCTGTAGAGATAGCCACTTCAGTCACAGCTCAGGGTGAGGCAAGGGCACTGTGCATACTGCACGGTGGGCCTCCACACCAACCCTTTCCTTCCTCTTAGGAATGATGGATCCTAGCATATCAGTTTCCTGAAGTCTTTCCCACCCTAACAGTAATCTAAAAATTGCTTTCTTTCCCCCCCTCTTGGTTTCTCCCATCTCCTCTCTCTCCCGTCTCTCAGGTCTTCCTTTTCTTGACTTGCCTCTTAAATTTACTGGTTTTCAGGACTTGTAGGGGTTGGGGAGGATGAGGCAGGAGGATCACGAGTTCAAAGCCAGCCTCAGCAAAAGTGAGATGCCAAGTAACTCAGTGAGACCTTGTCTTTAAATAAAATACAAAATAAGGTAGCTCACTGGTTAAGTGTTCCTGAGTTCAATCCCTGGTATTCCCCCACCCCCAAGAAAAGGGAGGTTATCAGATGGAAGCCCTTTAAGGAAGGGCTAGACCTCCAAGGTCCAAAACGCTGAGATTCTGTGTTCTCCTTTCCAGTTTTGACCCCTGACTGGCACAGCATTCCTCCTATACCCAATTGCTTAGTAAATCTGCTTTAAAAGGTTCTCTCCTTTTGGTCTCTCTGGGTGCATTTGGGTTCGTTTGAACCTTATCTCTTCTTGGCTGGAGTATCAGGATTCCCTTCTGGCTGGCCTCCCTGCTTCCTGCAAGGTCCCCCCACACCCATCTTTTTTCATATTATTGCCCAGAGAGTTCCCTTCCCTTTCCTTCTTTTCTTTACATACTAGGAATTGAACTCAGGAATGCTTATTTAAGACTGGGACTCCCTAAGTTGCTGAGGCTGGCTACGTACTTGCCATCATCCTGCCTCAGCCTTCCGAGTCATTGGGATTGCAGGTGTGCACCACCATGCCTAACCCAAAGTGTTTCTTTCTTTCTTTCTTTCTTTAGATTAATAGTTTATTGAGATATTATTAATTTATCATAACATTCATTCTTTTGTGTGTGTGTGGTACTAGGGATTGAACTCAGGGCCTCACTTGTGCCAGGCAGGTGCCCTATCACTGAGCTACATCCCCAGCCCCTCAGAGTGTCCTTCTAAGAACACATCTAATCTTATTAATCTTCTTATGATCCTTTAGTGACTTGCTGAAATTCAAAGGTCTCAACTTTTTTTTTTTTTTTTTAATATGTGACTCTATATTCTCTCTTGGCATATTAATTGTACTTCTTTTGAAAATGTTTTTGGCATTTGCCCTGCAATTTGCAATATGTATTTATAACTAGTCCAAGTCCACTTTCGAATAACAAGTGTACAGTTTCACAGGGTGTAGAACACTTTATAATAGAGAAGTCCTAATTTGTTCCTCTTATCCTTTTTATTTTTTATAATGAGACAGGGTCTCACAAGTTGCTTAGGGTCTCACTAAGTTTTTTTTTTTTTTTTGGTGCTAGGGATTGAACCCAGGGCCTTGTGCACGTGAAGCAAGCACTCTACCAACTGAGCTCTATCCCCAGCCCCATAAGGCTGGCTTTGAACTTGTGATCCTCCTGACTCAGCCTGCTGAGTTGCTGGGATAACAGGCATGTGCCACCATATCTGACTCCTCATCTTTCATATTATTGCTGTTGTTATCTTACTTATTCATAATTACCTGTCGATTAAGAATTCAAAATAAGCCTACAATGTTGCTCATGCCTCTAATCCCAGCTGGCTCCTTGCAGGGGCGAGTAGGAGGGTTGCTGAGGAGGAAATGAGGACCACAAGTTCAAGGCTAGTCTATCCAACCTAGTCAGACCCTGTCTTAAGAATATTTCTTTCCAGAGAAAAAAAAAAGTAAAGATTTTATTTTACGTTCATGTATTCCTTCTCTGATACTCTTTCTTTTGTTATGTATATATGAATTTATGATCAAAAATTTTCTGATGAACTTCATTTAAAATTTTACAAATCAGATTTACTGGTGACCATTCCCTTGAAGAAATTCTTCATTTCTTCTTCTTTTTTGATGCTGGGGATTGAAACCAGGGCCTTGAGATGCCCCCTTGTGCTACTTTCCAGCCTCAGAGACCTTTTTTTTTAGTTGTCAATGGACCTTTATTTATTTATTTACACGTGGTGCTGAGAATGGAACCCAGTGCCTCACACATGCCCGGCAAGCGGTCCACCCCTGAGCCACAACCCCAGCCCCAGAGACTTCTTAAATAAGGTGTGAGACTTGCCATCCTATGTTTCATTCCCTTTTTATTCTGTAGGAGCACCACTGGGGCAGTTGTAAGGTAGAAGTGAGGACGCATCAGTCTGTCCTGTAGGGAGCCTGTGCTCTGCCTCTCGGTCTCCCCTCACTTCCTTTAGGTAAGATAGAAAGTCTAGAGGGGGCTGGAGTTCCCACCCCCAGGTGGTTAGGTTCTGGGAGTATAGGCTTTGTGAAGAAAAATAGGGGGGGCTCATATTTAAAGATGAGTACTTTCCCCATCTCCCTGCCAGAAGCACCAGGGACTATATATATTTATATATATTCATATTTTTTATATATTTGTGTATATATATATATATATGTGTGTGTGTGTGTGTGTGTATGTATGTATGTGTGTATACACTTTTTTGGGGGGGTACCAGGGATTGAACTCAGGGGCACTCAAGCACTGAGCCATATCCCCAGCCCTCTTTTTGTACTTTATTAGAGATAGGGTATCACCTAGTTGCTTAGCGCCTTGCTTTTGCTGAGATTGACTTTGAACTCCTGATCCTCCTGCCTCAGCCTCCCAAGTGGCTGGGATGACAGGCATGTGCCACTGCGCCCGGCTAGCACCAGGGAATATTATATACTATTTCATCAGTGGGCTCTTGTTCCCTAGTTGGACTCTGAGCTCTCCAAGGACGAACACTGTCTTGTCCCTTTTTTCAGCTTTTCCGACAGAGTGATCAAGCACAGGGCTGAAACCATAAGCAGGCATCAGAAATACGTGTTGGTGCCTCATGTCTCAGCCTGGTGATCATTCACTGGCACTGCCTCAGCTGTGTCAAAGCATGTCCAGAGCTGGTGAAAGCGGGCAGTCTACAACACTGGGAGGCACTCAGGCCCCCTTGGGCAGGCTTTGATTTGGGTGACAGTCCTTACTCTTTCTCTGTTCCTTAAGTCTGCAGTTTTGTGTGTGAGCAAGATGGAGGCCAGCCTGTCTGATTTTAACATTGATGCCCCTCGTTGGGACCAGTACACTTTCCTGGGGAGGGTGAAGCACTTCTTTAACATTACGGACCCCCGCACTGTCTTTGTATCAGAGCGAGAGCTGGACTGGGCCAAGATGATGGTGGAGAAGAGCAGGTGAGTAATCAAGAGAAGGAACTGTAGGGGGAGAGGGACACCGAAGGACAAGGAATAGGCAGAGATCTCTGGGAGGAGGGAGAAATGAGAGGAGGAAGACTGGGAGGACTTGATTGGGCTGGCTAGTTAACTGCCTGTTGTCCTTGGGTGACAGGATTGGGGTCATACCCCCAGGTACTCAAGTGGAGCAGCTGCTCTATGCCAAGAAGCTATATGACTCAGCCTTCCATCCTGACACTGGGGAGAAGATGAATGTCATTGGGCGGATGTCCTTCCAGGTCCCTGGCGGCATGATCATCACAGGCTTCATGCTCCAGTTCTACAGGTGGGCCCTGGAGCAGAGCAGGGGGTTGTGCAGCTGCCTGGGTCTGCGAGGCAGTAAGCCGACTTAGGATGATAATAGCAGTCCTCTTGATCGATCCCTTTCCAGGATACAGGCAGTATGATAAGTTCTTTGCACGTATTGCCTCATTTAGCCCTCTTAATAACCCTGTACATAGGTACTATTCTCAATTCTGTTTTGTAGATGAAATTCTAGAGAGGCTAAGTAATTCTTCCAAATTCACACAGTCAGATAGGCTGTCCTAAGTTCTTCTTTAAAAAGTACTTATTTGCAATTAATTTATTTTTCTAATGAACCATCCACAGTAGACTGGGCATAGTGGCACATGCCTATAATTATAGCAACTCAGGAGGCTAAGGCAGGAGTGATTGCAAGTTTGAAGCCAGCCTCAGCCACTTAGCAGGGCCCTAAGCCAATCAGTGAGACCCTGTCTCAAAATAAAAACGGCTGAGGATGTGGCTCAGTGATTAAGCACCCCTGGGTACCAAGAAGGCCCTTTTTCTTGGCTCTCTAGGTGATTCAGTGAACTTTCTCTGTAGCTGCTGATGTGTGATTCTTCTTCCTCCCTCCTTCTCCTCCCTCCTTTTTCTCCTGCCTCCTCCTACCCATGCATTCATTTGTTCAGTTATTGAGCTAGGCCTTGGGCCAGGTGCTGGTAATATAAAGACTTTGGTCTCTCCCCTCATGGAGCTCTGTTGAGGAGACCAAGAAGTAAACAGAGTGCAGCTTGGTAAGTGGTAGGTTGGAGCAAGAATATGGGGTCGTGGGCGCAGGGTACATAAGAGTGACTAATTCTGTCTCAGGTTGGGAATGTTCCAAAGATTTTTCCATGTGTGGAAAGAGGAGGGTAGATATTCCAGGCAGAGGACCCAGCCTGTCCAAAAGCCTGGTACATAAAACAGAGTGAGAACAGCTTAGGGAATAGTAATTGGTGGACCTCAAGCCCTGCCTTCCATCCTCACTCCTCTGCTTCTGGCCTCCCTTCCTGGTAGGACTGTGCCGGCAGTGATTTTCTGGCAGTGGGTGAACCAGTCCTTCAATGCCTTAGTCAACTACACCAACAGGAATGCCGCTTCCCCTACATCAGTGAGGTAGGAGACCTGAACCCCAAGCTATCCTCTTACCTCCTCAGGCACAGGCCTGCTGAAGGGTTCCTGGGTTGTCACTCCCCCTGTTGGTGGGACCTGCAGTGAGCAGGTAGCAAAGACACCCTTTTCAATGTTTGGAAGTATTTTCTCAGACTGACTAGGAGAGTATCTTCTTCCCAGACAAGTTCAAAATATGTTCATTCATTGATTTGACAAAATGTTCATGAGTGTATGTTATACCAGGTGGCGTTCCAGGAGCTGGGGATAACTTGATGAGCAGGGCATTGTGGTTCCTATTGTGGTGGAGTTTAAGGTCTTTTAAGAAAAGAAGCACAATAATCTCAGATTGGGATGGCTGCCATTAGGACATAGACAGGGTGACAAGATACCAAATGGCAGAGGGGTATCCATGTGGACAGGCTGGTCAGGAAGTCTTTTCTGCTATTTCCGAAGGGTGAGAATTCAGCTCCCTTAAAGTTCAGGAAAGAGCCAGGTGTGGTGCCGAGTGTACTTCAGCAATTTTTTAGGAGGCTGAGGCAGGAAGATTACAAGTTCCAGGCCAGTCTGGGCAATTTAGCCAGATCTTGTCTCAAAATAAAATTACAGAGGGCTGGAGATGTAGTTCAGTGGTAGAACCCTTCCCTATGACACATGAGGCTCTGGGTTCAATCCTCATGTCTACAGGAAAAAAGAAGAAAAGAAGCCCAGGAAAGAATTCCCCGGGGCAGGGAACATCAGTATACACAGGTTAAATACTGAAAGAAGACCACTGGGCCAGGGCGTTTCGAGTGATGGGGAGGGGGCCCAATATTAGGCTGGGATCAGATGACATGTGGTATGAACCCCTGATGCCAGATTTTCTCTCCCAAGCCTGTGGTCTTGCCTCAGCCAGCAGGTCCCCCACCTTCAACACCTAATCTTTCAAACATCTAGCATCTCCTTCCTCCACTAGGCAGATGGCCCTTTCCTACTTCACAGCCACAACCACTGCATTGGCCACCGCTGTGGGCATGAACATGTGGACAAAGGTATGGTCAGAAGCTGCTGTGGGCATGGTGGCCACCAGGGGGCAGCAGAGTCCGGGGGAAGTCTACAGAGCTGTCCTGGGATTTGTCCTTAGTGGGCCTTGGCCAGAGTTTAGGATTCTTAGTCTGGATGTCTGGTCGTGTAGTGGTAGCTCAGTTTAATTGTCTTCCTTTCTTTATAATCCTTAAGTCCCTCCCACTCCCACCTTCCCATGAGTCTGAACAACTCCCATTGTTCCCTGCTCCCAACAGAGAGCGCCACCCTTGGTGGGCCGCTGGGTGCCCTTTGCTGCTGTGGCTGCAGCTAACTGTGTCAATATCCCAATGACGCGACAGCAGTGAGTACAGGGAGCCCCTTTCTCCGTATGTGCCACAACTTAGCAGGGAAAGGGCAGAAAACCAAGGCAGTGGGTGGCTTCCTGGGACTGGGATTTTATGGAGAGGGTTGCTGGGATGAGCCTCTGAAGGATCCCTGAGGACTGGCTACCCTGTGGTGATGGTCCTGAGAGTGGTAATGGTGGGGGGCTTAGGGTAGTCAGCCTGTCTGTTGTGGGGGATGGGGGAGGTAGTATGGGCCTGTGGGGTTTTACTCAGACCCCCTCCTTTCAACTGAAGCTGTGTTAAAGTCGTGAATTCTGCCTCCCCCAAAGCCCTGGGATGATGACCAAATGAAATGCAGCAGAGCGAGGAGCCTCGAGATAGAACAGAACCAAGAAGCTAAGCAAAGCCAGAGGAGCAGATAGAGGTTTTCTAGACCCCCAGCTCTAAGTGTTTCAGCTGAACAGGTGGAAAAATTCACTGTGTCTTCAGTTTTTACCCTTTTTTTTTTTTTTCAATGCTGGGGAATGAAGCCAGTGTCTTGTGCATGCTAGGCTACGTCCCAGTCCAGTTTTTTTAAAAATATTTTTTTATTTGTATTTGGACACAGTACCTTTATTTCATTTATTTATTTTTATGTGGTGCTGAGGATCGAACCCAGGGCCTCACATGTGCTACCACTGAGCCACAATCCCAGCCCCAGTTTTTGTTTCTTGACTAGATTGTGCAGAGATGTTCCTCTGCTATGAGATTTTAATGATATAATGTGTGTGTGTGTGGGGGGCACTCCACACATTACCGGGAACATAGCAAAGGCTACATAAGTGTTATCATTTACATCTACAATCCATGTTTTCTTGGGACTGCTAGCATTGGAGATACTGTAGGATCCCTTAGAGAAAGAACACTACAGAATATCATGTATCCACATTGCTCCTTCCTCTTCCCTTTTCCCATCCAGCTTTTTCCCAGTAGATGAATAAGTGCAGCCATCTACCTGGTCTCTGGTGGAGTGCTCTCAAGAGCTGGCCTGATGCCAGGGATGGCGGTGCACACCTGTAATTCCAGTGGCTTGGGAGGCTGAGGCAGGAGGATTGCAAATTCTAGGCCAGCCTTAGCAACTTAGCAAGTCCTTAACTTAGTAAGGCCCTTTTTCAAAATGTAAAAAAGGGCTGGGGATGTAACTCAGTGGTAAAGTCCTCCTGGGTGCAGTTCCCAGTACCCCACCACACCCTGCCAAAAAAATAGCTGCTCTGTGAACAGCCATAGTAGCTCCTGTTTGGGGAGTGGTAACTGTCAGGTATTGGACTAAGTAGTTGTCAGGCATTGTCTTGTTTAATCCTCACCAGGTCCAATGAAGTGGGTGCTCAGCTTATCCCCATTTTGCAGATCAGGAGAACTGAGGCTTTAGAAAGGGTAAGGACCATGCTCAAGGTTATATACATGTTCTGCAGTTTTAGTAGTCTGCTGAGGTAGTATGTACCCTGGGCCAACTCTCTTAGCCACTGATAACTGGACTGTGGAAGAAAGGTCAAGGGGGCCAGGATGCAGAGGGTGGTCTAGAGCTGGAGTTCCCTGGCCTTGGTCCCTTGGTGTGTCACAGGCCTGGCAGGCTCCTAGCACCCCTTTCCCAAGTCCGGCAACTCCTATTTATATTTAGGGAACTCATCCAGGGCATCTGTGTGAAGGATGGGAATCAGAATGAGCTTGGCCATTCCCAGGTGAGCAGAGGCCTCTCTTGGGGTAGGAGGGGGGATTTCCTTCTAAGACCCTGTTTCTTCCTTAGTGATTAGAGCAGGCCTTTGTGCCATTATAGTATTAAAAAGGCTTGTCTTGGACTCCAACCTCATTCCCCATCAATTTTCCCTGTATTTCTCTGTTCAGAACAGGCCTCTTATGTCCTTCCTGCATCATTTCTGGTTCCAAAACCAGCTCTGACTTGCCCATGACTCTTACCCAGCCCTCCAGCGCACTCCATGTACACAGAATAAATTATTCCTGATCATTTAATCTTTTCTGCCCTCAGAGAGCTGCAGCCATAGGCATCACCCAGGTGGTAATTTCCCGGATCACCATGGCTGCCCCTGGCATGAGTAAGATGGAGAAGCCCTCCCAACCTGGGGAACTCCAGAATACATGGTGGAGGCCTTAGCCACACTCAGGTTTCCATTGGGAGGTGGCACCCCAGCCTCTACAGCCATGCTTCTCAAACTCAGGAGAACAATCTTCGTTCCTAGAATATCACTTAGTCAGAGATTTGGGGGAGAAAGTTATTTTCATTGAACTAATGAAAAGCCATTATGCACCGGGGCTTGACATGGTGGGCACAGCGTGGGCTGCTTAGGAGACAATGGTAGAGAGAATAAATTCCTTGCCTGGGTTTGCATCCAGCAGGGGCATATTACAAAATTTGTTTACATGAGCTTTCAAAGTTAGTTTTTAATTTTGAGAAGGATGGTTTGGGCCTAGTAGCAAATGTCTTCCTGTTACAGATTTGAAGTTCAGAAGTTTGGGAAGCATGTTTTTACTGGGACTTGGGGGAAAGAGTGTGGCCATGACTTTGCAATCTCTGTTCTCCCCAGTGGCAAATATTTTTTGACATTTTTGGGGAAAGCAAGAAACTCTCAGTTCCCACTCTTAACTATACAAAGGGGTCTTCTAGCCACTCCCCCCTGCCCTCCCCAGCTTCTCCTGTGTTCTCTTCCAGTCTTGCTGCCAGTCATCATGGAAAGGCTGGAGAAACTGCATTTCATGAAGGTAAGCGGGGCTGTCTTTGCATCTTCCCTGCCCAGTTCCTCAGCCACACCTGTGCTTGGGACTCCCTCCCCTCCCCTCCTGCCCACTTCCACATTAGCAACAGAGAGTCTGGTCACTTCTCTTCTCCCTCAGGGCCAGCAGGTATCAGCTTCTAGTTTCTGCTAGCTGGCTGATCCCTAGAAGGGCAGGCATGTGGTTCACTTTGATGTACCTAGGACCCATGTGGGTCTCTCTTTTTTTATTTGTTTTTGTGCAGAAAGTCAAGGTGCTGCATGCCCCATTGCAGGTCATGCTGTCTGGGTGCTTGTGAGTATGGTGTTTGGATGGTTTGGGTTTTATGGTGGCTGGGACATCCAAGATCTGTCTTCTTCTTAGCCTGTGTTGGGGAGCATGTGCTCCCTTACTTGACTTTAAAAGTTGCTGAAGCTGTGCATAATGGCACATGCCTATAATTCCAGTGACTTGGGAAGCTGGAGGATAGTACGTTTGAGGCCAGCCTTAGCAACTTGAAGAGATTGTCTCAAAATGAAAAATAAAAGGGACTGGGGATGTAGCTGAATGGTAATGACACAAGTCACGTCAGCATTCTTAGGAGCCTGCCACTGGGTAAACATGTCCTAGCAATAATCATGCTTTGCAAAGCCACGGGGTTAATGACAATGACTCCATTCCTACTGGCTGTGGGTGCTTGTGATCTTGGAGTACGCTGCTTGCATACCCTAGTCATATCATTATCTTCTCATTTGCTTGAACCTGGGTGTGAGGTGGGGGTGAGTGGTGGCAGGACATTGGTTTTGTCCCCATGCCAGGATGAATTTCCTCATGCTCAGAGGATGGGGAAAGGCTGTGGGGAGAGGACTGAGGGTCTGGCTGGGGAGGCTGGCTGGGGAGGCAGGCCGGGTTCCTGGGCACCTCCCTTACAGCTTTCAGGGATGGGGTGTGGACAGGGCTGGTCCCCTGACGCTTTGGTTTCTTATTTCTTACAGCCTCCTCTTCATGGTGCCAGTGGCATGTGGGCTCTTCCCACAGATATGGTATTGGTCTTTTGTCATCCACTTTGGGTTATTAAACACCCTGCCTCTGCTGCTGCAACCTGCCTGCTCTCCAAAGCAAGAGGGACAGACCAGGAAGGGCATCAACCTCTTGGTCTAAATCCTGGGCCTCTTAACCCTGGGTGAATGGCAAACCAGCCAGATCCTCAAGGGGAGGAATAGCCAGGAGGAGGAATGAGTTGCTCCCACCACATGGAGCAAGCCTGAGAGATGGGCTAGTGGACAAGAAACTTCCTTTGTTGCTGGCTGGGTTATTTGGAAGCTCTGCTCTGGCCAGATCCGGCCTTTAAAATTGAATAAGGGCCTTATTCTAGTTCTTGTTTCCCAGAGACCAGATGATGATCTCTCTACTTCTCTTCCTGTCCTCCAAGATGGACAAAGGGAAGGGGGGTCTCAGATGGAGGAGTGGGGAGTGGAGACTGGCTCCAGGAGATGGGTTTGCTTGGTTATGAGACTGAGAAGAAGCCAGTCTCCCCTTCCTTGAATTCTAGTTCCGAACTGGTTCAGTGGTCATCTGCTAAACACTTCCTTTAGCTCAGGGAGAGTGAAGCCAGGCCTAAGAAGAAGTAGGGGCGGCATACTGTGGGCATACTTGTCTTGTAAAGATTCGGTCTGGAAAAATCAGGAGGTAACATGTGGGTTGGAATTTTTCTGAGGGTACTTTTCCACTTATCCCAGGTGGCATGCTCATAATCTCCTCTGTTCTCTTCAGCAAATTACCAGTTTCCTATCTGGAACCAGAGCTCCAAGACACCATCAAGGCCAGCTACGGAGAACATGTTCCTTATGTCTACTTCAATAAGGGTCTCTAAATGCCCTGCTACAGCAAAGACCAGTGTATACCCATATTTGCACACCTGTCCTCCATCCTCTTTGCCAACAAGGCCTGAGAATCATGCTGGATAGGGGGAAGATAGGGTAGTTGGGTGCATCTACCTAAGCAACTAGTTTATTGGACTCCAGGGGATAAACATGAAAAAGGGACTTGGGGTTATCGCTCAGTAGTAGAGAGTTTGCCTAGCATGCATGAGTTCCTGGGTCCATCCCCCAACACTGCAAACAAGGAAAAAAAAAAAAAAAAAGAACAGGGACCAAAGAGAACAAGGACCTAAGTCTTCTGTCTGTCTCCTCCTTAACCCCTGTCCCCTGGAGACAAGAAGCTGAGGCCTTCTCAGGGAGAAGTTAACTGCTACCTGGGGAGACACTGAAGCCATTCATTTGGGAAAAAATAGGAAACCTTTAGGATTTCCTTCCAGCCATGATTGGAGATGAGCCCTTAGGACAAGAAAAGTTCTATATCTTCTCTTCCCTTCCCGCCACCTCCTCTCCCAACTAATGGAGCCTTTTACCCAGGCAATTCTATCCTGACACAAGAGAAGGGGCAAGCAG
This sequence comes from Callospermophilus lateralis, assembly GCF_048772815.1. Taxonomy (NCBI): domain Eukaryota; kingdom Metazoa; phylum Chordata; class Mammalia; order Rodentia; family Sciuridae; genus Callospermophilus; species Callospermophilus lateralis. The sequence continues at coordinate 69,343,379 of NC_135319.1, forward strand.
TCTGAGTCACTTTGGACTCATCTCCACTCTTCTCCATTCTCTTCATTGTGCCCTGGTTGGAAAGCTTCTTTGGGAGTTCTGCTAAATTAGAATTTAATCAGGCACCCAGGACTTATTAGAGCTGAAAAGGACACTGTGCAAAGCAGCAGAGTTACATGGTGCTTCAAGTCCTGTCTGTTGACGTTGACTTTGTTCTGTCTTAATCATGTCTGGATCTATGCTTGTCATCTGCTCTATAATGGTGGAAGTCTCTTCTTTCATTGCCTTATATCTCTGTTTGAAAAGATAAGTCCCCTAAGAGTGAAAAGGATGCACATAGACATTAACCCACACTTCGATGGGTAAAATTTCCTGACCGCCTCCCTCAGCCCATTAGCTTAAACACCAAAGAAAGACTGGTGTGTGCTGAATGGGAAAGGGGAGTTATACTTGGACACCTCTTAGAAGAAATCCATCGGGACCAAAGAGCCTTAAGTGCACACAGCAAAGCACAGCCACTTCTCCTCCCCAGCTGGGCTGCCAAAGTGGTTTCTCAAGTTCCTTGGGGGACTGTTGTGGCATACCTGGGGTCACTGAGTTTTTGTCTGGTAAGATTTGCTGACTGTGTTCAAAGGCTGTCACTGTGAATTGAATAAATTACTTGAAAGAGCTTGAAAAAGTGCAAACTAAGCTAATAAAGCCTGGATGGAAAGCAGGATCTGGTCTTTGGCCATTGTGTCTCAGAGGGTATCATACCTATACGGGAAACCTGTCTGATGCCTGGGGGCCAGCAATTGCTCTAACTTAAGAAGAATCTACATCTATAAAGTGTTATTTTATACAAAGAATAAGAATATGTTGGGCTGGAGCTGTATATGGACAGAATATCTTTATTTATTTTTATGTGTTGTTAAGAATCAAACCCAGGGCTGGGGATGTGGCTCAAGCAGTAGCGCGCTCGCCTGGCATGCGTGCGGCCCGGGTTCGATCCTCAACACCACATACAAACAAAGATGTTGTGTCCACCAAAAACTAAAAAATAAAATATTAAAATTTTAATAAAAAAAAAAAGAATCAAACCCAGTGCCTCACACATAAAAATAAGTGAAATAAAATTATTCTGTCAATATACAACTACAAAACAATAATAAAAAAAATGTTACAGAGACCCTATTCTTATATGTGGCATTTAAAGCATAATATGTTGACTCTCTGACCCCTAACACAAAGACCTTCCCCTGACACAAACACCTTCCCCTACCTTGGAGCAATGTCTCTTGGAATGTGCATCATAATCACCTAGAAAGCTGGTGAAAATAGATTGTAGAACCCCTCCCCAGAATTTCCAGTTCTGTAGGTCTAGGGTGGAGCCTGAGAATGTGCATTTCTTTTGTGGGGAGTACTGGGGTATGAACTCAGGGGCACCTGATCACTGAGCCACATCCCAGCCCTATTTTGTATTTTATTTAGAGACAGGGTCTCACTGAGTTGCTTAGCGTCTTGCCATTGCTGAGGCTGGCTTTGAACTTGTGAGCCTCCTGAGCCACTGGGATTACAGGAGTGGGCTGCCACGCCTGGCTGAGAATGTGCATTTCTAATAATTTTCTTGTAATGCTGATCCTGTTGGTTGGGGGACCATGCTTGAAGGAATACTATTCTAAAGAGAAAGGATCTTGCTCTGGATGCTCAGAAACTGGTTTCAGTTGGCTCTTCCCCCATTTTGAAGTGTATTATGCAGTGGTTTTAGTACAGTCACAAGGTTGTGTGACCATCAATCCTCTAATTCCAGAATATTACTTTCCAAGAAACCCCAAATCCAAACAGGTGGCACACACCTATAATCCCAGCTATTTGGGAGGTTGAGGCGGAAGAATTGCAAGTCAGGCCAGCCTAGGCAACTTGATGAGACCCTGTCTCTAAGTTGAAAAATGAAAAGGGCTGGAAATATAGCTCAATAACAGTGTCCTTGGGTCTAATCCCCAGCATTATAAAAAAGAAAAAAAATCAGACTGCTTTTCACCTTGGTTTGCATCATTTCTCTGCCTTTTGAGTTGGTTCCTGTGAGATGTCAGAAGATGGTTAAGGGTGATAAAACAGCCTTGGTGTGGGAAGTGCTAGTTCTGACTGCAAAAGGTTTAGTTTTGTCCTGCCCTCAGGCAAAAGGAGAAAAGGGTGGGACAGAAACCCTGAGTTTGCCAGAGTGAATTGGAGTTTCTAATAATGGTATCTGATTTTTGTTTTTTGTACTGGGGATTAAATTCAGGGAGTTTAACACTGAACTACATCCCCAGCCCTTTTTAAATTTTAAAGATAGGGTCTCCTATGTTAGTTAGGGCCTCCCTCAATTGCTGAGGTTGGCCTCAAACTCATAATACTGCCTTAGCCTTCTAAGTTGCTGGGATTCCAGGCCTGTACTGTGACACCCTGGCCTTTATGTGTAATCTCCACCCCCCCACCCCCAGAGTGAAAGGAGTAGGATTTATTTAAACGTGAAGAATGAAGACAGAACTCTTGCAGGGGCAAGAGGGGACCCAATAGGGATTGCCCTCCTGTGTAATTCTTAGAGTTCCTTGCGGCCGGGATCGAGAGACTGTGCCATGAAAATAATTTGGCCCTTGGTTACACTCAACTTCTCCCTAAAGATTGATTTAGGGATGGATGATTTGTGGGATGGATGAATTCCTAAGAAATTAGAGATTGGCAAAAATATTTGTTACCATTTTTAGTACTTGGGAAAGCAGGATTGAGATAGAAGCAGGGCTAGTCACACTAGTATGTTCCTTAGTCTCTGCTTCTTGGGAAGTTGAGACAGGAGGATTGCAAGTTCAAGATCAGCCTGGACAATTTAGCAAGACTTTGTCTTAAAAAATAATCTGGGTGTGGTGGTGCACGCCTATAATCCCAGCAGTTTGGGAAGCTGAGACAGGAGAATCCCTAGTTTAAAACCAGCAACTGCAAGGCACTAAGCAATTCAGTGAGACCCTGTCTCTAAATAAAGTACAAAATAAGGCTGGGGATGTGGCTCAGTGGTTGAGTACCCCTGAGTTCAATCCCCAGTACCAAAATAAATAAATAAATAAAAGAGCTGAGGATATAGTTCAGTGGTAGATTGCCACTCTGTTCAATCTCTAGTACTGGGGGCAGAGGTAGGGAAGCAGAAGTGTAGAACTGCAGAACTTGTTAAACTGGGCCACACTTATTTCTTCACTCTTACCTGTGTCTCATTTTGCCTACATTTAAGCCAAGTGCAGCTCCCTCCAGTATCGGACATGAACTAGAATAGGCCAGGCTGTAAAAACTTTGGCAGGTTTTTGAGAGAAAATTGGCTGCTCTGGATATCTGAATTCTTTGCCATGGGTCTTCATTTGTGAAATTGTTTTTGCTTTTTATTATTTGTTTATGTATGTATGTTATGGTGCTGGGGATGGAACATAGGTCCTCAAGTATGCTAAACATGTTCACTTATTTCCCCAACATTGAGTTAATGGTTGAGCCTTGTAAAGTATTTTGTAGAGACTTAAAAATGAGAAGAAGGAGTAGGAGTGTGTGCTGTACAAAAGCTGCAAATCAGGCAGGCAGATATAGATTCTGTATACTGTGTGGTACTGTGTTAGTGAATTCAGAAGAAGAAACAAGGGTGAAGTCTAGGAATTTGTAAACAGGAACTGTATATGTAATGTGTAAAGAAGTTTTGGGGGGCTGGGGTTATAGCTTAGTTGGTAGAGTGCTTGCCTTGCGTGCATAAGGCCCTAGGTTTGATCCCCAGCTCTACCACCACACACACACACACACACACACACACACACACACACACAAAGGTTATTGGGCGTCTTTTTAAGTGTTCAGTGTGAGTGGTGCATTTGGAACAATGTAATGGTTGGCAATGAGATAAAAAGTAGATGGGGATCAGGTCACGGAGAGGACCATATTGGGAAGCTTGAACTATATATCCTGTAGATAGTTAAAGTATTTTAAAAGGGGAAGTTGTCAACACAATGTTTGGCTTTATAGGGTACAGCACTGTTGCTGTGGTGCGAGGAAGAATCCAGGCTCTGCAGGGCATCAGGGAGGCCATTTTTATTTATCCATTTGAGAACACGGATTGAAGCAATGAGAGGTGGATTTCAGAGCGATTTCTGAGTTGGAGTCATAGAATTTTGTCCCTGCAACTTGAGGGGGAAAGTACTGCCTCGGGTGAAGGTACTATATAATAGGGAATTCAAATGGACCTAAGTTACTTCTTGGGTGATTTGAGTCTGGAAGAGGGACTCTGGTAATGGAGTTGGGCTTCAAGACAAAAAAAACCCTCAAATATTTTTAGAGCAATTGCTTTCCTGTAGGAGTGCTCAGTTACCTTCTGGAAATAACTTCTTATTTTTGGTGCTGGGGATTGAAACCATGGCCATGTGCTTGAGAGACAAGCACTCTACCAACTAAACTATACCCCCAGCCCCTGGAAATAACTTATTTTCAAAACACGCTTTTGAATTATCATATTCTTCCTTTCATATCCTTTTTTTTTTTTTTTCTTTTTTGTTGACCTGTGGAACCATCATTTCCGCCACACTCAAAATGGCTGCACTCGCTATAGATTCCACATTTTTCTGGATGTTCCACCCCCTGATCCTGGCTACTTCCGCCACTCTCCGCGGGGCGGGACGCGTTTACAACATCTCGCAGCACTCAAGATGGCCCGGTTTCCTCCTACTTTTCATTGGCTGAATTTCTCAGGTCTACCTCGTGAGTGGGCAAGACCCATGTTTGATCGACAGATAGTTTGATCAATGACGAAGGTCAGAAGCCAATGAGCTGCTGGGACTGGAGGCCCTCCTCCATGTCTGGGATGGTGTTTTGCCTGGGGCGGGTGGAGCAGAGCCGGAAGCGGGAGGGGAGAGTGAAACAGGAAAAGAAGGGAAGAAGGAAGAAGAGGGAAGAAGAGAGGGAGGAGGAGGGAGGTGGCGGCGCCGTGGCGGAGGAGCAGGAGCAGGAGGAGGATGGAGAGAAGGCTCCTGGGAGGCATGGCGCTCCTGCTCCTCCAGGCGCTGCCCAGCCCCCTGTCAGTCAGGGCTGAACCCCCGCAGGTAAGGAGGAGGGGGCGTCCGGGCCAGGCTGGGGGCTTGAAGGTCGTCGAGGCCTGGGTGGAGGGGTCTGAAGGAGTGTAGTTGCGAAGAGTTGAGGGGTTTGAGATGGCGCCCATGCCTAGTGTGGACTGGAGCTAAGGGGGCGTCGTGTTTAGCTGAGGGACACCTGTGACTGTTTTGGTGGCAGGCTAGTGGCAGAGGCATGGTGCTAAGCGAATGAGGCTCCTTTGAGATGGCAAGTATGTTAGGTGCTCTGGGGTGACTGTTAATTGAATGTTGGTGCCACATTGGGGCATGTGAGTCTCATTAATGTCCCCTCCCAGCTAGTGTCCGAGGCAGCAAGACTGTGTGCACGTCTGTGTGTGTGAGGTGGAGGGGGCAGGCAGGCTACTGAGCTGGCTTGAGAGTATATTTATTTCAGGCTGGACAAGGGGAAGTTCTGAGGACATCTTGGCTCCATTTTTTAATGATGTATGGCATGGCACCTTGGTGGCACGATGTTGGAGGCAGGACTCTCGGAAGGCAGGTGGGATAAAGTAGAGTGAGAACCCCTTAAGAGGAGGGGCACACTTGGACTATAAGAAGCCCTTGCTTTAGGCTGGCTGGTCAGGGAGAGGAAGTCACTGATGCTGATCTGAGCCAACTCAGGCCTTTTGAGCAAAGGGTGGTTCTGATGCAGCAAATGGAGCACCCCAGCTTTTCTTGCTGGGTGGCTTGCTCTATCCAGGCAGAGAAGCTTGCTTGTGCTGATTCCAGCTCCTGCTGGCATTTCGAAACCTTAATGGGAGCGTTACTCTTGGTGCCAAATTGGGTGGGGTGCAGTAGGGGGAATCACCCCTCCTCCCTTAAATTTGGCAAAGCTTTGTTATTTTATTTACTTCACTTTCCATTCTCTCCCCAGTCTTTAAGAAAGGCATCAGACAATGACATACAGATAGCACAGTGGCCAAGGCCATACAACTTTGCACTTGAACTTCATGTTGTGATCAAGTACAGAAATAGAGTGCTAGCAAAAATACTTAATCTTTTCCTTAGGAGTTTAAGGTCTGCCTTTGAACATATGCATTTTGTTTTGCCCATTACTATTTAAGTGAGTTGAAATTCACATAACAAAATTAACAGTAAGTGAACAATTTGGTGGTGTTTTATAGTCTCAATGTTGTATAACCACCACCTCTGTCTAATTCCAAAGCATTTTCATCACTCAAAGAAAATCCTGTCCTCATTAACCGGTTGCTTCCTGTCCTCCCTCCAGCTCCTGGTCATAACCAATTTGCTTTCTGTCTTGATGTATTTACTCATTCTGGATATTTCATGTAAATGGAACCCTGCAATATGTGGTCTTTTGTGTCTGGCTTATTTTCACTTAATGTAGTGTTTTCAAGGACCATTCACATTATAGCATGTAGTTCACATCTTTTTATGGCTAAATAATATTCCATTTTATGTATATAAATTTGTTTCTCCATTTATCTGTTTTTGAGTGTCTGATTTTTCCTTAGAACTTATCTATGTGCGTTAGAAATAACATGTGCAATAAATAGAGCTCATTTTCTGGTCTGGCTTATAAACTTTTCTAGGGCTGGGACCCTTTAGGTTCTTTGAGGTTCTTTGTTTTTCAGGGTTAAAAGTCATAAAGTGGCAGGTGACATAAATTTTCTTTGTCAACTAGAAAAGTTATAACTCTCAAGACTGGCAAAGCTAAGTAGTATAGGTGTTGACAGGACAAAATATAGAACAAAAACTTTTTTTTTTTTTTTTGCATATGTGTTATTTCTGAAAGTATCTGTGAAAGGCTGTTCCCCCTAACCAATAAATAATCTTGCTAGAGGGTTAATTCAGGAGGGGTCGCGTCTTTGGAGGTTGGCTGATTGGTGGTAGGAAGTGGATCCACTTTGCAAGAAGGATGGAAAATGACTGTTTCTACCAGGTCCTGGAGCATTGGAGATAATCTGAAGATGTGGAAGAAGCTCTTCAGTTTCTTGTTCTAATTACAGCTTGTTGATCACAGGCTGCTTTCTTATCATTATTTCTAGCATTTCGAATACTTATTTTGGGGATAGGGTGGGTTTTATACTTTGTTCTGTTCAGATGAGTGCTAGTACTGACCAGTCTATTAAGGGGTTACAGTTCCTGCAGAGAAGGGAAAATTTTTATAATGAGCTGCTGCCCTCTTCCTAATCCCCCTATATGCTCTCACCCCACACCAAGAATACTAGATATTTGTAATGAGGTTTGTGTTTTGAATTTTAACCTTTGGAATGGAAGTTACAATATAATTATTAACTCTGAATCCACCACAATTTAGTCAATTTAGATTTGTTTTGTTTTTTGGCATGTACGAATCAGTAAAGAAAAAAAAAAACCCAGAGACCCTTTGGCATAGAATGTACTTCAGGTACTCACTGTCCTTATTTCAGTATTTTAGCTCACTTTGAATTGAGGACTTGCTGTACTCATTCTGTATGGAAAATGGTATGGGTACTCCATTACATTTTTTCCCCCTGAAATGGATCTATTAAATATAATCTTTTATTGCATATAATCTTAGTATCAGAAGTATAAGATATTTACAGGTGGCTTGCTTTTCCTGTTACCAGATCTGCATTGGGACAGCCATTTCTTGCCTTGCGGGCCCAGGAAAGTTCATCAGCCTGGCTCACTTATGTGATTAGAAACTTAGATTTAAGTCTTGTATGGGTCACTGTGATTCACAGATATGATTCTTTAAATTTGTGAAGAATACAAAAGCAGCAGTTTCTAAACAGGGAAGCCTTGGCATTTGTTTCCTTCAGTTAAATTATGGTTGAGATAGAGCTTATTTTTTTCTAATGTTTAGATTCAACCAGAATATTTGACTCTGTTATTTAAAATAAGTCTTAGTAGAAATATCTTTTTCCATCAGGTGGCTCAGCCAGTGGTCTGGGCACAAATCTCTAGAGATGCACTCCTTACCTTTCCTCTGCCAAGCTTAAAACTTTTGAGTTGGATGGGGCCCCAGTTCCTGCTGTTTCCCCCCACACACACACACCATACCCCAAGTTGTATTTCACCTTTACTCATCGCCATTGCCCCAGTTTTCAGCCTGGGAAAACCCTACTCCATTTCTCTTTTCTTACAAATGGCATCAAACCATCATTTATTTGAGCATTTGTCTAAAATCAGCATCTTGAGTTCCTGTAAGTCCTTGTACTAGAATTCAGAAAATAGATACTTATTGAAGTCTAGCATTATTGGCTATTATTGGTAGACTCTGGAAACCATCGAATGCAAAAGAGAATCTCTGTCCTCAAGGAGCTGGCGATCTTGTGGAAGGACAGATAATACACACAATGAATTATAATCTAGAGGGTTCAGTGCTGACGTGGTAGTGCAAATAAAGGACAGTAGGAACAATTGATTTCTCTGGGGCAAGAGGAAGATGAGGACATAGTGAAAGCTTCATAGAGGAAGGAGCTTTTAGACTAGACTTTTATTTTTTATTTTTATTTTTGGTATTGGAGATTGAACATAGGGGCACTTAACCACTGAGTCACACCCCCGGCCTTTTTTATCATTTATTTTGAGACCAGGTCTCCCTAAATTGCTGAAACTGGTCTCAAACTTGGAGATCTTCCTGTTTCAGCCTCCCTAGTAGCAGGATTACGAGCATGCACCACAGTGCTGTTTCTTATCAATATTTAAAGTCTAGTCCAAATCAGGTGCAGTGGCCCATGCCTGTAATTCTAGAGACTGAGTAGGATCATAAATTTGAGGCCAGCTTTAGCAAGACCCTATCAAAGGCAGAAGAATAAAGGAAGGTGTATTTGAAGGTGATAACATGGTCTGTGGAAGCTTTGAATGTGGGCCTGTAGAGGAATGAAAAAGTAGGTAAGTCTTGAAAGGGAAGCTGTGGTCAGATGGTTGAGGGTTTTCATCTATTTGTCCAAGGCTGCATTGTCCAGTAGAACTTTCCTGTGCTGCTGGATATTACTTCTCCCTGTGTTTTCCAGTTCATTAGCCGCATAGCCACATCTGGATGTCAAGTGCACTTAAGCTATGACTAGGATACATAAGAAACTGAATTGTTAATCATTTTTTGTATCAACTTTATTGAGATATTCAGTGACAAAAAATTCACACCATTAAACTTACATAAATTGTTTATTTTACTGTGGTCATAGAATCTTGCAGCTATCACACTATCTAATTTTAGAACATTTTCATCACACCAGAAAGAAACCCAATAGCTACTAGCTCCCCATTCCACCCCCTCTTCTACCAGCCCTTAGCAACCACTAATCTATTTTCTGTTTCTATGGATTTGCCTATTCTGGACATTTAATATGAATGAAATCACATGCTTTGTGGTCTTTCATTACTGACTTCTTTTATTTACCATAATGTTTTTTATGGTTTATCCATGTTGTAGCATATATCAGTATTTCATTCCTTTTTATGGCCAATTAATATTCAGTAGTATGGATGTACCACATTTTATTTATCCATTCATTAGTTGATATGCTATTTCCACTTTTGTGCTAGTATGAATAATGTTCCTATGAACATTGGTGTATAAGTTTTTGTGATGACATTTTCAGTTCTATACCTAATGGGTATATACCAGTAGGGGAATTATTGGGTTATATGATAGCTCTGTAACTTTTTGAAGAACTGCCAGACTGCTTTCCAAAGTGGCATAATGTTGAATTTTAATTAATTTAAATTAAATAGTTACATGGGGCTAATGACTACATAATAGACAATGCTGATTTAATGGCTTTCCAGTGTGGGGGTTTGGTACAGTCTAACATGGTGGTAACATCATGGGCACTGGTGTTAGGTGATCTGAGTTCCAAATCTGACATTATTCTTTTTATTTTGTGGTGCTAGGGATCGAACCCAGGGCCTTGTGCATGTGAGGCAGGTTCTTTACCAACTGAGCCATGTCCCCAGCCCCTGACACTACTCTTTTTTTTTTTTTCTTTTTTTAAGTTGTTGATAGACCTTTATTTTTACTTGGTACTGAGAATTGAACCCAGTTCCTCATACATGCCAGGCAAGTGCGCTTCCGCTCAGCCCCAGCCAACCCCCCTACCCCACTATTCTTGAGTAAATTACTTAACCTCTTTGTACCTCAGTTTCTTCCTCTACTAAAATGAAAGTAATGTTATAAGGTTGAGGTGAGGGGAAAAGATACAATGTATGTAAAGTTCTTGGAATATAGTTAATGATTAAGTGTAATAATTATCATTGTTATTGGTGGTCCTCAAGTGCATTGTGGTTAGCAAGTTAGCATCAACTCCCACACTAAGTTCAGAAACTGAGATCTGGGAAATTTAACACGATTTTCTTGATTCTACTCTGTGTCTGGGCTTAGGTTTGTCCCTGTGATTTCTTAGCTGTGTAAATCGCTTTTCATGGTAAACCTGTGTTTAGAACAGTGGTTCTCAATCAGGAATAACTTTGCCTGCTCCAGAGAACTTTTGTCCTGGATTCTGAACATTTGTGGTTGGAGACATTTTTGGTTTGGACAACATGGGAGTGCTGCTGACGTCTGGGTAAAGGCCAAGGATACTACTAAACATCCTATTACTCAGGATAGCCTCTCAACAAAGAATTGATCCAAAATGTCAGTGCTGAGGTGGTGAAGCCCTGGGTTAGTGGTTCTTACTCTCTTTTTACCAGTTCCAGCTCATTATTGCAGTTTCAGCCCTCCTAACAGAAGAAAACAATGGTGAACTGCATGAAATAACCTCTGACAAGTTTTAGGTGGAGTAGTTTAAAGCTTTAATGTGCTGAATTTTAATGAGGTACTTTTCCAGACAGCTGTTTGGTCAGCCAACATCAAACATTTTGGAAAAAGCAATCTGGTCTGTGGTTCAGTGGACAGGTGAGCCTCCCATATTCATCCAATTTTGAGTTCTCTTTCCTCCTGCTTTGATCTGCCCTTGTGGTTTCAGTTTAAGAACATAATTTGTTTTTACCCCAGTGAAAGCATGATAGCCATTCCTTTCTTTACTAAGTGTCCTCCACGTCCCATAACCAATCTGAACTGAGTCATGTTCTTAGAACTTTTCCTTTCCCCAGTCCAAGTCTTGAGGCTGTGCTCATGTTTGGCCTCGAGAACACTGGTTTTCTCTTACACATACCTAGCCTGCAGAAACCATTAGGTGTTTTCAGGGTCTCCACAGGGGAAGCCAAATGTCCTGGACTGTCAGGGTTGCAGTATCTAAAAAGAGAGCTGCTCTTTTTCAGGTCCTCAGGTTGCAGTTGATCAGTGGGTGTCTGACACCAGCAGACAAGTCTTTATGGGTGCTATGGGTATCTTGGATGACTTTGGATTCAGAATTCCAACTACTATTTGAATGCCTGGCCATCCATACTCCTTAGAGGGCCTCTCCCTCGCCTTCTTATAGTTCTTAGGTCTAATAATCGAGGGGCCATCATAATCCAGGTAGAACAGTGACTTGGGTTAATCCCTTGCCCCTAAATTCCCAGTCATGGATACTGGGGCCCCTAATCTTGTGGTTAATTGCATAGCCAGAAGAGCTGTGGCAGAGAATGGCAAGGAGCAGTAATGGTGGCTTTTGGTGACCTGCCTTCTGAGTGGCATACTGTACTAAGGTCTGGCTTGTGATCACTCTCCGTGGACCATGCTTTGCACTTCCACTAGGTGGAGCAAAGTCTGGCCTGAACTCTGCATGGGCTGTGAAAACCACAAAGAAACACAAATAAATCTAGAATGGTACAACCTGGGAGGTCAAGAAAGGGGAAACAAATCTCATCTTACTGAATTCTGTGGCTTGTTGATATAATTCTGGGCTTTCCTAGTGTGGGAATGAAAGTAGGTCATCCTCCTAGACTTTTGATCACCAGTCTTGCACAGAGTGGGTTTTTGGGATACTCTGGCTTACTCAGTTACATTCCCATAGCTCTGATTTATTTACTTTTGGTTTCCTACTTTCTACACTTTCTTCTGTGGGAAAACAGACAAGTCGTGTATCTTCTGCTTCTGATGCCATCGTCATCACACTGCCGAGGCTAAGTTTTGATCCAATATCTCAGGTGTTTTAAGAAGTTTAATTTAAACTTATCTTGGAAGAGATGAAAATAAATGTAAGACATTGCAAGAATACTTGTGGCTTGGAAGGGTGGGTCGTAGAATGAAGTTACAAAACGTGTCTATTTTGATTTTTGAGTATCTAGCAAGAAGAATCTTATGTTGTAATACTTTTTTATTACACATTCTTTCAGATCCCAGGCATGTGTTCATGGAGAAAATATTCATGGTTCTCAAAATTCTACACAATGCTTTTTGATTTGCTGTCTCCTAATTTATCTTCCTCACCTAAAATTCCACCTGACAGATTCACTAAACATAGAAACGAAAAGAAAAACCCACAGCTTATTATTTTTATTGATCTGATCTAAATTTTTTTCCCTTAGTGGTTCATTTGGAAGAGGAAGTGTGCTCTTGGGAATTTGAATATAGAGTTGAATAGTGTGATAGTGTCGTCCTGATTGTTCCTTCCTTTTTCTTTGGCTAATTTATCTTTAAATGTGCAAATCCTCTTGCAGAAAACCTGATCCAGTGCAATTTGGCAGAACATCTGCTATGGTCTTCCCATTTGCCTTCCTTAGAGATGATTGCTGCTTTCCTTTGATCTCTATTATTATTATTATTATTATTATTATTATTATTACAGAACTGAGGATTGAATCCAGCCTTGCACTTGTAGGCATGTGCTCTACCACTGAGCTATATCATCAGTCTTTTTATTTTGAGAAAGGGTCTTGCTAAGTTGCTCAGGCTTACCTCAAACTTGCAGTCTGCCTCAGCCTCCTGAGTAGTGTGATTATAGGCCTGCATCACCACATCCAGAAATCTTTTACCTTTTTTACATCAGTTTGTAAATACACAAAAGGAATACACGCTTATAACAATAGTGGATAACACAAAAATTAAAAAATGTTTAAAAAGTGAAATTTCATGGTTTGATATTTCTTTTTGGTGGTTTTTCTGCCAATGCTATATATTCATATGGTTCATATACACAAACAAAATTGTGGGTCATGTTCTTAATTTGGGCCTGAATAATATATCAAGGGTGAGTTTCCATATATCTCTCTTTATATATACATGTATATATATATATGTATATGGTCATGTATGTGTGTATATAGAGGACTTTTATTTTTTATTTTTTTTATATCTTTATTTATTTTTTATGAGGTGCTGAGGTTTGAACCCAGTGCCTCACACTTGCTGGTGAGTGCTCTGCCACTGAGCTACAGCCCCTATATCGGACTTTTAAATATGGTTTATTTAACCACTTCTCCATAGATGGACATAGGTTGTGGCAAGCTTTTGTCATTTCACACAGTGCTTGGGTGAGTGTTGGACCTATTTTTTTCTGAAGTTTGTATTAGATTCCTGGGCATGGAATTGGGGATTATGGGGTATGTGCTTTTAAATGTAGGGTGTGTGCATTTAAAAGTTGGGGTACATAATGCCATGTTGCTCTCCAAAATGGTTCTGTCAGTTTACATTCTCATCAATTGGATGTGCAAGGGCTCATTCCCCCCACACATGAGTAAGCTATACTTTACCTACACTCTCCACTTACCCTTGAAGATCTGCCTTCTGACTCTTAAACGTCGGCACCATGGGAACATTTCATTGTACTTCCTCCAAAGCCTGTCGCTCTCGATTGCTTAGCTCACTTCTCCCTGACTCCACTTCATAACTCCTTTTATTATGGAACAGTATTTGCCCAAGGGCAGTGAGCCTTAGCCTGCCCAGGTGCTAAGGACGTGGTTTGTGGGTCCTTGGAAGAGGTTAGGTAGGTATTCTGGAGGTTAGCTCCAGTTGTTATATGGCACACCAGTCTTGACTGTGCCTGGCCTTTCTGTGTGTGGTCATCCCAGGAGCAGGGACGCTTGCAAGAAACATTGCTAAGAGTGGAGGCTCAGGAGCCTGACTATCTGCATTTGAAGCTAGAGCTTCTCTTACTGTCCATCTATCTTTGGGCTAATTAACTTGGCTTTCTCATCTATAAAATAGGGATAATAGTACCTCGCTCATGTGGTTAGTATGACAGTTTATTTGAGTTCATACTTACACAGTGGAACAGTGCTTGCCACATAGTAAACACTTAGTAAATGTTAGCTTTTTTTTTTTTTTTTTTAATCCTTGTGGAAATCTTAAGGCTTCCCTATGCTCTGATCTAAGATTTGTTCATTTGTTCATAGAGGGTTTTATTTTTATTTAAAAAAATTTTTTTTTGGTACCAGGAATTGAACCCAGTAGTGCTTAACCACCGAGCCCCATCTCCAGCTCTTTTTAAAAAATTTTAATTTTGATACAGGTTCTCCTTAAGTTGCTTAGGGCCTTTATAAGTTGCTGAGGCTAGCATTGAACTTGTGATTTATCCTGCCTTAGCCTCTGGGTCCACTGGGATTATAGGTATGCACTATGTGCCTGGCTCTTTTCCCATTTTAAAGTCCTGTGTCGACTGAAGGGACAGAGGTCTTTGTGTGATTCCAGCAAATGATGCCCTGGGGAAATTTTTCCTTTAATGTAGATTGTCAGCGTCCTGGCATTCCAGAGCTGGCCATTCTACCACCAATCTCGTGCCACCAACCAACCTTTCTGAGCCTCCTTATTTCTATCAGCATTGCCCAAGGATGCCTCGAAGGTCAGCCATTTCTGTGATAAGAGGTCAGAGGAATCTGCCATCTCTTTTGAGGAGTTCATGTATGTGCTTGTAGTTAAGCCTCTGAAGAGTTCCACGGTTAAGAAATCTGTTCTAGCCCCTTACTGGATATATAAGTTGCAAGCATTTTTCTCCCATATCCTTCCTTGATTGTATCCTTTGAAGCACAACTGTTCTTAATTTTGGTGAAGCACAATTTGTCTATTTTTTTTTTCTTTTGTTGCTTGTGCTTTTGGTATTCCTTAGTTCTTTTGAGGGCTCTGAAAAACTTCATATTATTTTGGTATCATTGCTTAGAATAAAATCCTTTAATTTTTTCCCCCTATGGAAAGTTTTAAACACACGAAAAAATAAAAAGAAAGAATGGTATAATGAACTCCCATGTACATGCCTCCCAGCTTCAGAAATGTATCAAGCCATGGCCTATCTTGCCTTAACTTCCATTCATCCCAGTGAAATTATTCTGAAGCATGCTGCAGACTGCATATCATTAATAAATAATTTTCTATTTCCAAAAGATAAGCATTCTGTTCCTCAACATCACCATTATACCTTATCACACCTTAAAAAATGGACAGTAATTCCTTAATGTTGTAGGGTAGAATCTTGTTCATGAGAATTAAATATGATCCAGGAATAAAAATTGTGTTAGAAAACTTGACTAATTATAACAGTTCTTGAATTTTATTTTTTCTTTTTCTTTTTCTTTTTTTGGTAGGTGGGGTGGAGTGGAGGACTGGATCTTCCTATATTGTCCATACTGGCCTTGAACTTGTGATTCTCCTGCTTCAGTATCCCAGTTAGCTGCGATTATGGGCAAATGTCACTGTGCCCAGCTTTTAGTTTTTAAGCTTTCATAGGTAATTCACTCTCACTGAATGTTCTGCTGCTTAAGAAAAGAAAGTTACTCCCAAGAGTACCCATCAATCCTCTGAGTATCAGAAATGCTCTTTCAACCTCAGCCTTTCTTGTTTTTACCTTAAGAAGTCTAGGAAGGTTATAGCAAACCTTACCCTCCTCCAAACACCTCATTGTCATTTTCTTTGACCCACATATCCTTTTCCAACTGTTGCTTAGTGTATGTAGTGAAAGATTAATTTAGGACTTTTGCCCTCAATTGTTAGTGTAGAGAGAAGTTTTGGAATAATCTTCTTATCTGAGATCACACAAATGTTTAGAGAGATATGGGAAAATGAAGAGACCCTCTCAGGATATTTTCTCCTCTTTTAGTTCTCCTGGGGCAGAAGCCTTGTGTCTCCATCCTGTGCCTGGCTGTCCTTCCCCTTAGGGTACAGGGACATTGCAGATGAGCAATGTGGCTGAGGGGCAAATGGAGCTTAGAAATGGGAGAATTTGAAAGACCGGCAAGATGATGATGTTGTGAATTCAGAAGAAAGGGGGCTTGTTTGGTACTAAAGGTATAAGAGATTTGGGGTTAAACAGACTTCCGAATGGAGGGACTCTTTTGAGGCTTAACTGTATGCACATGACTTTCCAAAAGAGACTCTTCTTCGGCCACGTAGGCTCTTACCATAGAAATGACTGGCCTCTTGGAAGCATCTCTGGGCAATGCTGATAGAAATAAGGAGGTTCAGAGAATTTAAATGGCCCAGGGTCACTAGGGGTGGTCACATAGCCAGGTCTGGAATGCCAGGGTGCTGACAGTCTAAAGTCTTCCCTCTCGGCATTTCTTGCTGGTGTCCCTTCCATTGAAAACTGAAGGTCTAGTTCCAAAGTCACTGTACATTTTCAGACCTTTGCTGTGCCCCTCTGGCAAATGGGGATAGTGATACTCTGTTGCCAAATGACATAAGGAAACAGCTAAGATGGATGTGAAAGTAGCTTATAAACCTTGAGTTCTGAATAGATTGAATTCTCTCTCTGTATTTTTTTGAAGTTCATTGAGCTTCCTTTAAACAAAATCCTTGAGTTCTCTGTAAGGATAAGGATGATGATTTATTGTGTCTCAGGATGAGCTGTGCCTTTTCTGCAATTTTGAGCACAGTGAAAGACCTTGGAAAAACTTTGTTTCTCAAGAGTCTAAGAACTGTGGTTCTAGTCTAAAGCCATTGACCCCTCCCTGCTAATAATTTCAGGGAAAGGACAGTGTGCTTTTCTCCTTGATGGTGATGATTTCTCAAAGGCGCTTTTGCTGGCCATTGCATGTCCTTTGCTTTAGTGCCTTCCTAGGATGAAGGTGTTTTTTTTAAAGGTTTTCTGTGTTGCCTCACTTCCTGGGACCTGGAAATATAGGGTTCAGGTGTGGCTGTGATTGGGCATTATATGATGAAAGCATCCCTTGCCCCTGGTTGTGATTCCCTCTCCAGTTTCACTATATTTAGTAGTCATCCTTTTACTTGGTGTGTGGATATTTGTGTTTCAGATGTTTCCCGACCTTACAGCCTATCAGAGGAATCAATTGTCCTAAAGTTTCCTTCTGGCGTTTTTGACCATGAAATCTTAGGCCTGGAGTAGATTTGGTTACCAACTACCCGAAGGAGGGAGGATTTAATATTTTATTTGCGTAAGATCCAGGAAATGAGGAAGGCATGGTGCCATGAGCTGTTTCCAGCTAGACCTTATTAAGTTTCACAATCCTTTATGCAAAAAAGGCAGCTTCCAGGTGTGCTAATGGATAGAACCAGAGCAGCTTCATCTTGTTCCCTATAATTGAAAAACTATTGCTAGGGGGATATAGATCATTGCTCCAGCTCTAGCTTGAAAAAGGGAATTTTGCTTTGGAGATGGTTTAAGTACTTTAAATTCCTCAGCTGAGAAATTAGAGATGCACAGATAATAAGACACATGGAGAGTTTCCCAATCCTTCCATCAAACCTCCTGAGCCCAGGGTAATATATTGGTGCTCCCTGATCTTGCAGCTGTTTGTTAGGTTCGTGTGGCTGGGAAAATGTCATTAGCATTAAAGTTTAGGGATTCCTTTTTTTTTTTAACTGGACACAATACCTTTATTTATTTATTTTTATGTGGTGTTGAGGATCGAACCCAGGGCCTTGCACATGCTAGGCAAGTGGTCTACACTGAGCCACAGCCCCAGCTCTCCTTTTACACACACACACACACACACACACACACACACATATTATAGTTGTTGATGTACCTTTATTTATTTATTTATTTATATTTGGTGCTGAGGATTGAACCCAGTGCTCACACATGCTAGGTAAGTGCTCTGCCACTGAGCCACAGCTGCAGCCCCTAGAGATTCCTTTTGATGATTGTCTCTTTTGTTGTTAAGTCTTCATGTCTTCATCCATGGAACTGTCTTGTCTTGAGGGCCTGCTTTGTATAAGACATTTCTTGGTACTATAAAGGGGCACAGAAGTGAAAGTTATGCATCTTGCCCCTAAGTTGCTTATACTTTAGGAGATAGACATGGAAACAAATAACTAAAACATCAAGTGTGAAATGTCTCTACTAGTTGATGACCCACAAGAAATGAATGAATTTTTCTATAAAGCAAAACCAAGCCAGGCACAGTGGTGCATGCCTGTAATCCCAGTGACTAGGGAGGCTGAGGCAGGAGGAATGCAAGTTTGAGGTCAGCCTGGGCAACTTAGTGAGACCCTGTCTCAAAATAAAAAGGACTGGGGATGTAACTCAGTGGTAGATCACATCTGGATTTAATGCCCAGTACCTCAAAAATAAATAAGTAAGTAAATAAATAAAGCACAACCAAGATGATCTCTAGACATGACTGATCTGGTGACCTTGTACCCAGAGCATCCAGAACTGCTACCAGGGACTCAGCTGAGATGCCTGTCAGTCTTTTCCTGGGGTCGGCTACTATTGGGCCTGTAGTCCCACTTACAGTGGACCATGTTTTTCTTTATCTTGCCCAAAGTTTCCATAAAAGTAAAAAGATGAAGTCATATTTGGTGGAGGCTGTGAGGCCTGCTTTTCCTGATGGAGTTCTCTTTCCAGGTTATATCTAGGTATGTGTCTTATAGTTGATGTGACCTGTATCCCTCATTTTGTTCTTATTCCAATCCTTTTCCCCCCAGTGCTGGGGATGGAACCCAGGCCTCATGCATGGTAGGCAGGCCCTCTACCACTGAGCTACATTCCCTGCCCTCTTTCTCTAATCTTTAGTTTAGGAGGCATGAAATGTGTCTGGGCTGTAGCTTGCTGATTTCCATGTAATTCTTGGCTACTTGCCAATTTGGTTGGGGTTGAATTGGTTACAAAGTAGGAAAAACAAATCTAGTGTTTTAGTACAAAAACAAACAAGACTGTCTTGTACTTGATGAAGCTCAAGGTGCAGATCCAGCAAGAGTCCATTAGCTGTTAGCAAATCCCACTGTCAGTGGTGAGTTTTAACAACTCCTGAAGTCTCTGGAATGGCAATGAATGCACTTCCATGAAAGTTCTATTTGTGGAGTGATTGATTTTCAACCATGGAAGGATTTTCTTGTTAAGGAATGTAGAAACAAGAGGCAGAAACTTCATGGGGCTGGGGATGTGGCTCAAGTGGTAGCGCGCTTGCCTGGCTTGTGTGCGGCCCGGGTTTGATCCTCAGCACCACATACAAACAAAAAATGTTGTGTCCGTCAAGAACTGAAAAATAAATATTAAAAAATTCTCTCTCTCTCTCTCTTAAAAAAAAAAAAAAAAAGGCAGAAACTTCTGGAAACCGTTTTAAACAAGTTTTGGCTTTCACTAATTTATTTATCATTATAAAAAAAAATTTACTGTTTTATTGTTTGAAGTAGTGAGGATTGAGCCCAGGGGCTCTCTACTACTGAGCTACATCCCCAACCCCTTTTTAAGTTTTATTTTGAGACAGGGTCTCACTAAGTTGCCTGAAACTTAGAATCCTCCTGCCTTAGCTCTTGTGTTGCTGGGATTACAGAGGTGCTCCACCACACCTGGCTTTCCCTCTCTCTAAAAGACTGAGGCTGTACCATTGACATGGTTTCTTCCCTTCATCTCCTCCAACCCCAGCTCCAAGATTTGCCATATTTTTAATAATATAATCAAAGCAACAGAATGATGGTTTATTTATTTATTTTTATGTGATGCTGAGGATTGAATCCAGTGCCTCACACGTGCGAGGCAAGCGCTCTACCACTGAGCTACAGTCCCAGCCCCATCATAATATTTTCACACATAAGAATAATGTGCCGAGGGCTGGGGATGTGGCTCAAGTGGTAGCGCGCTCGCCTGGCATGCGTGCGGCCCGGGTTCGATTCTCAGCACCACATACCAACAAAGATGTTGTGTCCGCCGATAACTAAAAAATAAATATTAAAAATTAAAAAAAAAAAAGAAGAATGTGCTGATATTTAAAATACATATGTGTGTGGAGCTTCCACATTCTCCTTCCAGTGGTTCTTTGCCATCCCCCTCTCCCACAGACAAGGTTTTGCTAAATTGCTGAGGCTGAGGCTGACCAAGAGTTTGCCATCCTTCCACCTAAGCCTACCAAGTAGGTGGGATTACAGGTGTGTTCCACATACTCAGGTCTTTTTTTGGTTTTTCTCTCCCATAATCCATCAATTCTCGTTTCCATACTTTTATTCTTGGTTGGTACTGCTTAATGTGCTCATTTTCCCTCCCCAAACCCTACTTATTGTTCTAGTAGCCATCTCTTGATAAAACTTTCTTTGGCTATTCTATCTTTCTGCAACATTCCTTCTTTGTGCTCTTCTTGTGTTGCCATCTCTATACCTTCCTAACATTTATCATAGAGTTCTATGTTTGCTTCTGTGTGTGCCTGTCTTTTCTTCCAAACTGGGTAATTAAATAAATAAATCACTAGGTGCGGTGGTGGACGCCTGTAATCCCCACAGCTTGGGAGGCTGAGATAGGAGGATCTTGAGTTCAAAGCCAGCCAAAGGCTCTAAGCAACTCAGTGAGATTCTATCTCTAAATAAAATACAAAATAGAGCTGGGGATGTGGCTCAGTGGTTGAGTGCCCCAGAGTTCAGTCCCTGGTACCAATCAATCAATCTTCCAGGGCAAGACTGATTTTTGTTCAGTGTAGCAATTGAATCACAAATGAGGGAAAAGCAACACTTATAATTAATATAAAAATATTATTTCATCCCCCAGCCTTTTTTTTTTTTAATGTGGAGTCTTACTGATCCAGCCAGGCTGACCTTGAACTTGTGATGCCCCTGCCTAGCCTCTCAAGTAGTTGGTATTAGGCATGTGTGCCATGCCAGGTTTGGGTATGCATCCTTGAATGAGTTACTTAACTTTTCTAAAGCTCAAGGTTTTTTTTTGTCTATAAAATATTAGATATCAATATCTCTTGGAATTTTCCTTTCTGATTTTCATTTGATGTATTGCAAGTGATTATATACTGTAGTTAAGGATTGTTGCTCAGCCATCTTCCCTGAAGCAGTAATAGGAAAGCAACCATAGGTTTCTTTGTTGTTTTGTTTTCTTTCTTAAAAAAAGTTTTTATTTGTGCATTATAATGGTGCGTATTAGTGAGATTGTTGTTAGAGCAACTTGGGTTTTTATGGATGCCTTGTAGAAGGAATAAGGCCTATGACTTGTAGAACTTCTTGTCCTGCTCAGAAAACAGGAGAGGTGTGTATTTCTTGCCTCAGCAGGCTTACTACATGTCTGCCTTTGTCTAGCCCCAGAACATAGATAAGCTAGAATTCTTGGTTTCTGGCAACCAAGCAGTCCTTCGTATTTTTGCTTGGCAAAGTTCTACAGATTTTCATCTGGGTTTGGAATATGACCAATGGCTTTACCCCAAACTACTTCAGGATCCTTTTATTAACATGAAGCCTCACGCTCATGATATGAAGATGTCTTGGTTTAACTTGCTCCGTGGCACTCAGGTTATTTTTGGGGTTGAGTTAGTATGCACTTCTGTCTGTCTGTTTGTCTCTCTTTGTTTGGCCAGAACTTTAAGGCACTTAAATAGATCTATACCCAAACTCAAAGAGATTTTAAAAAAAAAAAAAAAAAAAGTTTTATATATGCTGTGCTACAAAGCAGCCTTGACTCAAAAGTTCCTGAAAATAAAAATTGCCTTAGGTCTAGAGATTATCTCCTGTCCTTTGAGCCTGTCAATTTGCTGTCCTGTTCTGATGATACCCTCTTTCTTCAGATTCCTTGATTGCAAAATAAGATTTCCCCTGGCCCTCAGCTCTATTCTTCTTTAGACTCAGTGGGCCAAATGACATGAGGGAGGGAA
Source organism: Callospermophilus lateralis (assembly GCF_048772815.1). Classification (NCBI taxonomy): domain Eukaryota; kingdom Metazoa; phylum Chordata; class Mammalia; order Rodentia; family Sciuridae; genus Callospermophilus; species Callospermophilus lateralis. The sequence goes on from NC_135319.1 coordinate 69,365,314, forward strand.
CAGTTCCCCAAGGGCAGCTGAGAGCCAAAGCCTAGGAATGTCTCTAGCTTGCTCCCTGTGTGGGTATCTGTTGTGCTGGGAACAGGAGAGAACTTTAAGCTTTCTCCGTCATTTACCTCACGTTACTCTGCTCTCCAAAGCGGAAATCACAGGCCCTGATTCCACACTCCAGGATACCACTGTCAGCTCCAGTAGAAGTGGCAGACCTCAGTTCTGTTTTTTAATGTTTATTTTTTCTGTATTTATAACTTATGGTCTTCAGATATATGACCTTCTGTGTCACCATAAAAGTCTTTGGTGCCAAAGACTGTGTGTTTGTGTTTGTGTGTGTGTGTGTGTGTGTGACTAGGGATTAGACCCAGGAGCACTATATAACTGAGTTATACCCCTAGCCCTTTTAATTATTTTATTTTGAGATAGGATCTTGCTAAATTGCCAAGGCTGGCCTCAGCCTCCTTAGTGGTACAGGTGTGTACCACTGCACCCAGACAGAGACTTTGAGTTTTTGTTCTCCCACTGCTAGCTGTATGACACTGGGCAAATTATATGAATTTGTTGGGTGTGGTGGCTGGCATGCACCTGTAATCCCAGTGTCTTGGGAGGCAGGAGGATCACAAGTTAGAGGTCAGCCTCAGCAATTTAGTGAGACCCTAAGCAACTTAGTGAGATCCTGCCTCAAAATAAAAAAAGGGCTGGGGATGTGGCTTAGTGATTAAGTGTCCCTGGCTTGAATCCCTAGTACAGAAAAACAACAGCAAACAAATCACATGAATTCCATATGCCTCAGTTTCTGCAGCTGAATAGTAAGGATAATAATATTTCATCATAAGATTGTTTTGACATCAAGTGAGTTATTGGTTAGTTAGAATTTCTGGTGTAGAATCTGGCTCATGGTCAAAGTTGAACAAATAAGTCTCTTTTTTAATCCTGTCTCAGAATTGAAAGATTAAAAATGTATAGATGGGGCTGGGGATGTGGCTCAAGCGGTAGCACATTCGCCTGGCATGGGTGTGGCCCGGGTTGGATCCTCAGCACCATATACAAACATGTTGTGTCCGCCAGAAACTAAAAAATAAATATTAAAGTTCTCTCTGTCTCTCAAAAAAAAAAAAAAAAAAAAGTATAGACGGCCTGGAAAAATTATGTCAAAAGATACTTAAATTGACTAGAGTAAAAAAATGAATCCATGAACTTATATGTTGTTTCATTGTGTCTTCTTAAACAGTAAGTTAAACAGTACAAGCGGAAACATTTTCAGCAGTGCTCTAATTGAGGGTTTTCTGCACTAGGTCAGAGGAAGCTGGGTCTGTGAATCTCTAACTCAGACATTGCGTGGGGCCATGAACAGTGGTTAATCTACAGTAGCGTAACAATGTAATCCTCCTTAATTCTAGTTTAGTGTGACTTGCCTTTTTTTTTTTTTTTTTAATTTAATTTGGTAGATTCAGCCTTTAATTTAATTTTGCATTGGCAGGTAGATGACTTAAATTATTTGAAGAAGGATTTGTCTTGTCTTTGGCCCATCATGTATGAATCTGGATCACTTACATAAAAGTTTTTTTTTTCAGGCTAGCAGAAGTGGCTAATGATCATCTTGCTTCTTAAATCCCAAGATGACTTCTTTGTCACTAGGTTGTGGTGATATTTCTAGGGCATGTTAGAAAATGAACTCACCTTCTTGGGAATATCTGAATTTGCCAGTTCAGCCTCTTTTTCTCCTACCCCCACCCCTGATCTCGTATTCGGTGAAGGTTAGTCAGCAAGGGACTGGGGTGAAGAGAAGTAGGTTAGTGAGAAAAATTGCCAGCAGTCACTTTTTTAGAGCATATAATGTGGTAGGTGTAATGTCTCATGTTAAATGCTGCCTTGCACACAGGAAGAAGATAAACCAGTTAATTGCTGATTAGAAACACTGTCTTGAGTAGCATCCATGAAAGGATGATTCAGTAGGGGAAAATCAGGAAATCTGTGATGCAATTGTGATCATTTTGATTGAATTTTTATACTTAAGAAAGTATTCTAGTGATGTTGCAGTTATACTTCTTTTAAGATCACCCCTAATGAATACTTAGAAATGTGGAAAACTTTTCCATAGCCCATCAAAGCATGTTTTTTTTTTTTTTAATATTTATTTTTTTAGGTGTAGATGGACACAACACAATGCCTTTATTTTTATGTGGTGCTGAGGATCAAACCTAGTGCCTCACATAGGTGAGGCAAACACTCTACCACTGAGCTACAATCCCAGCCCCACAAAGCACGGTTTTCAGGGTGTTTTGATCATGGCAGTATCCCCAGTGCTGAGAACAATGCCTGGCACATGGTAGGCATTCAGTGGGTGTGGATGAATGAATGGGTAAACTTATGCCATGGTACTTGTGCCAGAGAACTGCAGGTGCTGGTCTGTCTTGTTAGATCAGTGCAGACCAGAGTTGCCCACAGGCGGCCTAGGACATGCTTTCCTCCAGTTCACATGCCAAAGTTAATAGTGCTGCACGTGTTTTCCGGTTCCCAGTGCTTGCCAGGGAACTGAGGAAATGAGAAGAAGGGGTTGAAAGCTACTTCCCCAGGTAGCTATGCCTTGATGTCCAGCCTTGTCTGTCTAGCAGTTTGGCCTGTTGTCAGGGTTATGGGACAGACCATCTTACCACATCTTGAGAATACATTATTTGCTAAAGAATGGCTTCTTAGCCCCAGACACCTGCAGAAGCCACCCTTTACACACCAACCTTTTTCTCTTCTCCATAGCAATGAGGCTGCAATCCATTCTTGAGCCTCCAGGAAATGGCCCAGCCAGCGTGGCACATTCAATTTTTGTCAGAAAAGTCAATCTGACCTCGACCATCAGTAGCAACCTGCAGTAAGCACATTGTGTGTCTGGCTAGATTCTAATGATCAAAAAGTACTTTTGGCACCTCGCTGTGCTCCAAGTGTTGTGTACTGCTAATTTATTGTCCTAGGTGGGGGTTACAGATACTAATTTGCAGGAATCATTTCTGACTGACATGAGTCATGCCCAGCACTGTGCCACTGCCATGGAGGCCTTTGATAAATATTACTGAAAGAAAATTCTGCAGAAAATAAAAAGAAAGGTAAGCTACACTTGTTTCAAGTCATCTGCAGTCTAAGAAATTATTAGAAAGTAACTTTGGGTTTACAAAATTCCTCTGAAGACTTCTCCTTGAGATATTTCTTGGCTGGGGATGTAGCTCAGGGTATAGGACATGCTTAGCATGTATGTGGCCTAGAGTTCAGTCCCTAGCACTAGGGGGGGAAAAGGTCATTTCTGCAAGTCGACATCTAAACATGGACCTCTTATCCTTTCCTTGTGTTGTCTTTGATTAGGATTCAGATCTGGGGAGAGCTGCTGTGACCTCGATGTTTAAGGGAGGGTAGCCAGGGGACAGGTGGCTTAGACCACTGCCTAGGAAAAGCCAGATTGGGTGTCCAAGCCCAGGGCCTTTGTGTCTTGGACAGAGTTTGATATTAGAGAACCCTTTTCTCCATGAACTGGGCTTAGGGAAGGAAATATAACAAACCTAACGGGGTGAACTTTTCTGAAGCAGGAGTTGGTTTAAATATAGCTGATCTGCTTTACTGGCCACTTGGAGGCTATCGTGGGACTTGTTGTACCTTTTGTAAGACAAGTGAGGAAAGATGTTGGCACCTGTACATCCTCAGTTTGTTTATGAAATATAAACTCTCCTGTCCAGCGAGGGCTTGAGAGGTCAGTGTCCAACGTAGCAAGGCCTACCTTAGCTAGTAAAGGAGGTACCTCTGCAGCCTGTCACTGCAAATTGTCCCCCTTTTTTGGAGAAAGTTGGGGCCGCCAGGCTTACTGTGATGTTGTTTATTGAACACCGACTCTGGCAAGGGTGGGGGTGGAAAAGTTTATGTGAAACTGACAGTCATTGGGCTTGATTTTCTTTCCCAAGAAGGAGAAACAATACCTCGGGAGTTACAGAGTCAATCCTTATTCAGAGAAGTGTCACTCTCGTCTCAGCTCCCGAGGCTTGATTTACTACTCCCAGTAAGAAGAGCTGATGGGAGGGGCAGCAGCCCCTCTGTGGGCTCTCCATGGCTTCAGACTGGCATCGAAGGTTGCAGCACTTCCTCCTCAGTATTCCGTAGCAGCTGTCTGAAGTTTTTTCTACTGTGCCTGAACTGATGTCATTTCCCCCTTGGCAGACAGCTTGGGCAGTGCTGCTTCTGAGATGTCACGAGAAGGTGGGGGTGGGTCGGAGCCAGGCGGTGGGGGGGGGGCGGTGAGGGGAAAGGAGGGAGCTGCCTGCCTGGTCCCAGGACTCTGTTTACTTTCTCTTTGCTCAGGAAGGCTGGTTAACTGGGAGCACAGAGCAGCCGGCACACCAGGACCATGCTTATTCCAAGACCTTAACTTTTCAGAGCCCTTTGTTTCAAACGTTAGTGTGGATGATGCTCTTGCAGGATGCCTTTCCTTTTGGGTCTTAGACAGGTAATTGAATGGTTCTGCGTGGATTGGGCTGGGGAAGGGAAGAAGGGTGGGAGCTGTTAATTGTACTACTGCTTTAGGGATGGAGGGAATATTTTAGAAGATATCTCGCCGTCCTAATAGGCCAGCTCCCACACAGAAATTTCCAGTCCTTCCTGCTTGGTTGCTTTAGGTGCTCCTGACCTCCAGGCCCCCTGCTCTAGGGCTGCCTAGTTCTGATTTCCATTAGACATATAAAACCATTTGTGAAGCATTATGGAGGAACAGTTGAAGGGTGAGGCTGGGGACAGGAGAAACAGAATGTGATTCTTGCTCAAAACTCCCTTTCTTCCCACTCCATTTTGATTGGGCAAATTAGGAGAGTCCTTTGGTTCTGAAGGGGCTGGGGGAGGGCTGGAGAAGGAGGCGGGTCTGTTTTGGGGTAGGGGAGGCTCTGGAAGGCTTTCTTCCTTTCAAGCATGTGGTCAGGGCTGTGTGGCTGAGGGATGTCCTGGACACCTCAGGGGGATAGGGTGTGGAATTGGCTCCATTTTGGCCCTATGGACCAGTTTGGAAGGCAAACGGACCCTTGTGGCAGATTTGATTGCTTGTGAGCTGTTGTTTGAAGTAGGGACACCGTAACCTAGTGTGAGTGACAAAACAACAGCCAGAACCAACTGCTGTCTGCAGAGAACACAGCTGCTGCCAACTATTTGTTCCAGGGCTTCTGAGCGCTGGTCACCCCCACCCCCTCTGTGGTCTGAGAGGCATGGCTGTATTGGAATGTGCAACTGTAAACGGGCGGTAGGGCAGTAAGGATGTGGGGACAGACACACACCCGGACAGGCAGGAAAAGCCACAGATGAGCTTAGACCAGAACCCGTGAGGGAAGGCTGGTTGACTCTCTGAGGAAAGTGCTAGGTGAGCAAATCTCTTGATTCCCTTGGTTCTTTTAAAAGCAAGCTTCTCTGAAAATCTTCAAACATTCCATTACTGCCTTTGTTAATTTTCCGTGTTCCTTTGATGCAGCCAATAAAGTGGTGACCCCAATTTGAACACCCCTCTTCCCCTCCAAGAAAGCCGTCCTTTTAACCTGTGGGCAGAGTGAGCGAGCCCAGGAGTGTTGAGCGCTGCTGGAGAGAGGGTGGATGAAGCCTCCCATCTATGTCAGCCCCTGGTGGGAGAGAAGGGCCCCTTGACAGAGTGGAAAGAGCAGGGCTGGGGAGCCAGAAAGACCTGCATTCATATCCTGGCTTCCCAGGGTCTTGGGTACAAGCTGCTTCCTGCCTCTGAGCCCCACCTTTGAAGTGCAGATAATACGTTTTTATTTTTTTACTTTTTGGTACTGGAGATTGAACCCAGGGGTGCTTTACCACTGAGCTACATAGTCCTTTTTCTTTTCTTTTCTTTTCTTTTTAAAGAGGAGAGAGAGAGAGAGACAGAGAGAGTGTGTGTTTTTTGTGGGTTTTTTTTTTTTAATATTTATTTTTTAGTTTTCGGTGGACACAACATCTTTGCTTGTATGTGGTGCTGAGGATCAAACCCGGGCCACACACATGCCAGGCAAGCGCGCTACCACTTGAGCCACATCCCCAGCCCCCCTTTTTATTTTCTATTGTGTGTGTGTGTGTGTTTCCGGGGATTGAACCCAGGGACTTGTGCATGTAAGGCAAGCACTCTACTAACTGAGCTACATTCCCAGCCCTTATTTTCTATTTTGAGACGAGATCTCTGTATTTTGTTGAGGCTGGCCTTGAATTTGTGATCCTCTTTCCTGAGCCTCTTGAGTCACGGGGATTCCAGGCATGTGACACTGTGCCTGGCAATAATAATGCTTTCTTGAAGAGAATTTCATGAAAAAATGTGTATAAAACATTAGCACCTTGGCTGGCAGATAAGAGGCATTTAATGAACAACTGTTATTTTTAACTACTCATTTCTAAGGGATGCAAGACTTCAGGGATACAGAAAACTAGAAGCTATAGGACTGATCAGTGCTTTTGCAGAGGTGGAAGGTGAGGTGGGCAGGAGCCCACAGGAGTTTGAGTTTGTGCATCTCTTTTGGTGCCTACCAGTATATTTTGACTTAGAATTAGGAGGCTGTCTCTCTCTCTCTTAAGTTGTAGATAGACACGATACCTTTATTTTATTTATTTATTTTTATGTGGTGCTGAGGATCGAACCCAGTGCCTCACATATGCTAGGCAAGTGCTCTACCACTGAGCTACAACCCCAGTGCCAAGGGAGGCTGTCTCCTATTGTACCAAGATACCATTCATCTTTTATACTGAGTTGGCAAGAAGGTGAGGGCCTGTGTCCAATAACCCCCACTCACCTAAGTGAGAGAATAAAGTAGTTGGTAGCATTAAATTAAAATCCTCAGCAGGTGGATGGAAGGGGTGGTTGTCATGGGAGCATCTTAAGAGGCCCATCTTAGAGGCCCATCTTAGAGGTCAATCTCAAGGCCTGTTTTTTGAACAATTTCCTGGCAGAAACTTGAATCAGAGGCTCTCTTAAAGGCCCTTCCCACCCTTGTCTCCTGCCTCAAGCCTTTCCTGCATAAACTTGAAGTATTTGGGTTATATAATTTTGTATATTGCTAGTGTTTTGTGTCTGACAGTGTAACCATGTTCTATATTGGAGTCATACAAAAGCCAGATTATGGGGCTGAGGATATAGCTCAGTTGGTAGAGTGCTTGCCTTGCAGCACAAGGCCCTGGGTTCAATCCCCAGCACCACCAAAAAAAAAAAAAAGCCAGTTTCCTAAGGATTACCTGGTGATAATTCTGCTTTTTTTTTTTTTAATTTTAATATTTATTTATTTTTTTTAGTTTTCGGCGGACACAACATCTTTGTTTGTATGTGGTGCTGAGGATCGAACCCGGGCCGCACGCATGCCAGGCGAGCGCGCTACCGCTTGAGCCATATCCCCAGCCCCATAATTCTGCTTTTTAAAAAAATGTCTCTGTCTATATTCACATCCCCGCCAATAGGTCTTCCCTTTCATTTATGTTTTCTACCTAATCTGTGTAACAGCTCCCTGGCTTACGTGGTAGTGTTATTCTGTTTTTACAGAGGTGCAGGGGGAGGTTTACAGAAGTTAAGCCACTTGCCAAAAGTTGCTCATTAGCTAGAGAAATGAAGGGATTTTTTTTTTTTTTTTTTTAAACCTGGGTGTCTTCCAAATCCTGCATATTTCTTGTGCCTTAGACTGTGTTGCCAGTGTTATTCAAGTAGAGTAGGATCACTGTGTTTTTCTCGTTGGGCATATTTATTTCTTACCTGCCCAGATAGGGGATAAGACACTGCTTGCTCTTCATATTGCCATTTGCATTTTACTCTGTGGCTTGTAGCCACTGCATGGGGACTTTGATCATTAAATGAACATCATTGGACATAAAAGATGGAAAGATAGTTCTTATTTCCAGGGAGCTTATACTCTACTGCAGTTCTCAAAATAATAAAAGTCACCTGAGAGTGGGGCTTATTAAGATGTACATTTTGTAGGTCAGGGGTCAGGGCCCAGGAATTGCGTGTCTATTATAGTTCCCTAGGTGTTTCTGATCCAGGTTGTTTCTAGCCATGCTTTGAGAGACTCTGGCCTCCAGGACTTAGTGGCATGGAAATAATGACAAACAGTGAGCTGAGACTATAACAGAGAAATGTTTAGGGACTAGGATAGCACAGAGTGGAAAGCATCTAGATCAGGCTGGGTTGGGGATGGACATGGCAGGCCTTCCAGAGAAGGTGATATCTGATCTGAGTCTTGAAGGATGAGTAGGAGTTTACCGGACAGTTGAGCCGGGGAAGAGCATTCCAGACAGATCAGATTGGGTTTTTTTGGCCCCTGCAGATGACAAGGTGAAATTGGCTTCCAGCTATGATTCTTAGTATTGAGTTTGCCTGTGGCCAAGAGAAAGGTCTGGGCTCACAGGTATCGATGCCCTTTACAGACACAGAGAAGGAGGAACAAATTAAGGCCCTTCAGTCTAATAATGAGGGTAGCATGCTTTCACTGTCTGTAAAGGGCAAGTGGGCCACAGGTTATATGAATTATTTCATGCAAGGGACAGTGTACCCAGAATACTTGGAAGTTCCAGTGTTGACTAAAGAACAGTCTTTTAATGCTTAGAAGAGCTAAAGTTCAGAAGATAGTCACCTGCTAAACCTTTGGGGTATGCTACCATATACTAAATTGTAGACAGAATATGCAGTTAAGCATGCTGTCCTTTTATTATCTGACAAGATCAGAAATCAGGTTTTGTGTCTAAGAGAGAACCCAGCATGTATAAATAACAGGTATATTACTGATTTTTCAGTGAAGAAGATTGCAACAGCACTGCTTAGTCTGCTGATCCTAGTAAATTTCTAGTTCATGTTCGAGTCAGAAGGCATCGATTTGGTAATGCTAGATGATTCTTATGGTCAGCATTCTACATCTGAAAAGTATTGTGCACCTATTCTGTTCAAAGCATGTTGTGGATACAAAGAGGTATAAATGCTCCCCCTGCCCTTGAGGGGTTTACAGTCAGGTAGGGCAAATAGAATAAGTGCACAGGTAATTGAAACATTCAGCAGGTGGTGGCATATGATATTAGAGGGAGATAAAATGCTGTAAGAATTCAGAGGTGTCATGAAATGACCTTACAGCAGATGGCTTTTTCCACAGTTCAGCAGTACCAGTTGTTCCACTGTAGGTATTAAGTGTGTAGAAGGACCAGTGGATATAAGTTCTAGTTGGAACAATGCAGGCTAAATACATCATCAAGACAGCAGTTTATACTTTGGAATGTTGCCTTTCTCTTTAGGCAAGATCTAGATTGTGTATATCTTAAGTTGGGATGATTCTTAATACTGGAAATGAGTGGTTTCCGGTGGAACTAGGGTAGGTCTGGTATCCTCTTAGGATGCTCTGTTTATTTTTCATGATGGGAGGCACAGGGTCCAACTCCTAGCATAAGGGGCTGGTTTTATTTTTATTTATTTATTTATTTATTTTGGTGAGATGGGATGTCACTATATTGCCCAAGTTGGCCTTGAACTCACAATCCTGCCTCTGCCTCCTGGGTAGCTGAGATTATAGGCAGGCACCACAGTGCCCAGCTGCTATTCTTAATTCTTTTTTTTTTTTTTTTTTTTGCCTTTTTTCCGTATTTTTATTGGTACACTATAGTTGTACATAATGGTGGGATTTGTTGTTACATTTTTTCTTTCTTTCTTTTTTCTGGAAAGGATGAACTGGTACCTACAAGCTCTGGATTGGCCTAATGCTGCTGACTATGGCAAAGCATCTAGAATGTTGAACTTTAGTCACTCCCTGGACATAGAGTGTGGCCTTAGGGTCTCAAAGAGAGTACTGACAAAGAGAGCCTTCTATGATGATCCCCAGTTCACTCTGGAGTGTAGGAGCTCCAACCTCTAGTTTAACAGTGAACTACTGAATATTAGCCAGCATTTGCTTGGGGCATTTGTTCCTTTGCAGTGACAGCCACCCACAAGGAAGGAGGTATTATTTCCTTGTTGCCATAAGGAAACTGGAACTTCAGAGGTCTGTGTTGCACCCAGAGCTGACGTGTGGCCTGGTGAGCACTTTGCTTTGGTCTCTTACCTCCGCCTCTGTCCCCTGCCTGCCTTATGCTCTGCCTTCTGCAGAAGACCAAGTGTTGACTCCCACTCACTGTGACATTTCTGTGCTTAGCCTTCCTCCACCAGGTCCAGGACAAATTAAGCAAGATCCTGCTTGGAAGGGAACTAGCTGCCTATAACACAGCAGACACCAAGGTGACGCTTGTTTGTACTACCAAAGGTTGAGGCCAGAATCCTTGTCTGAACTGATTGTAAGAATCCTGTAGGTGACAACTTCACTGCTGTTCCCTGCTGTCACCTGAAAGTGAGGAAGATGGATCTTACCCAAGCCTGTTTAAGTTAATTTTTGACCCCTAGCCATCTCTGTTGAAAAAGGTTGTTTTTAGAGGAGCGTGGCTTGTGTTTCATTGTGTCTCTGATGAGAAGGCAATGGACAGGATGGTAACCTGGTGGAAACGAGGACTATATCTGCTGATTTTGAAACTTTTATCTAGGATGGAGCCAAAGAAAACAGTCACTTCCTCCAGTGATATCCCATGAGTTTGACCCACCCCTTCCCACCCCTTTTCCTTGAAGAGGTAAATTTCAGTCCATGAAAACAGAATAATATGGGGCTATTTAAAAAGCTGCCATAAAATTTCTTCTCCTGGGCTGGAGTTATAGCTCAGCGGTAGAGAGCTTGCCTTGCTCGCATACGTGAGGCACTGGGTTCGATCCTCAGCATCCCATAAAAATAAATAAAGATATTGTGTCCATCTTAAAAAAAAAAAAAAAAAATTCTTCTCCTGCCCTGTTCCATAGCAGGCAGACAGTTCCTTAACTCTCCCTCCCTAGCACTTCTTGCTATTTGAAACAACAAGCTGAAACAGCCTTAAGTGCTGTCCTGCCTTAGCCATTTCTGTGCTCCTCTGTAGCCGTTGCTTCTCTGGTCAGGGTCAACTGAACTTGAATGTTGGACCTCACAAGAGGTTTCTGTTGTTGGTTACTGGAGATAGTGGTTCAGTCTTGGGAGATGACTTTCTTTCAAGTTGTTCTTTCCATCAAAAGAGGGAGAGGGTATCAGGAAGCCATATGCTGCTCAGGAGAGAGGAGGACTTTGCAAATGGTTGAGTGTGACGCTGAGTTCTTTTCCTGAAAGTGGCTTAGGATATACTGGTGCTGTGTTAGTCATAAAACATTGGTTTCTCCTAGGTCTTCCATCAAGGAGGCCAGAATACTTGTTATTGTTTGGTTCTCTTGCTTAACACGTTTCCAGGAGCTCCCACTAAACTATGACGCATGCGTGGTCCCAGTCTTGGTTTCAAATACTGGCCAAACTTATCGTATGGCTTTTTTTCTTTCTCTCTTCTTGAACCCAGAGGCTTTTATTTTGAGACAGTGTCGTTGAGGCTGGCCTCAAATTTAGGATCCTCGTGCCTCAGCCTCCTGAGTCAATGGGATTATGGGTGTGTACCATACCTGGCTCACCTGATTTTCATCAGGGATTTGGAATTCTCTGGTTACCTACCAGGCAGTGGTGTGAACACCTGTGAATTCCTTCTTCTCTGGTTGTGGCTCTGGAGCAGGATGGGGAGGTCTGGGTTACTTTGGAGTAGATTGCCAACAAAAATGGAATGTGTAATCACTCCTTTGTCTCTGGTGAAGTTCTGGATTTATGGATCAGACTCACATTGTGCTGGGTTACTGTCACCCTGTTATGGCTTGAGAGCCTGGGTTTGGTCTCTCACCAGTCATACAAAAACCACACCCCCACAGTTTTATCTGGATGATCACTTAATGCTCTGCTTGTATAGTGTAATTAAGAGGCACAGGAAAGGTTGGGAAGGACTGGTTTCTCTGGGTTATTTGACTCCCTTGTCCCTAGGTCCAGTACTTTCTGAAGGTTTTTTTTTTTTTTTTTTTTGTCTTATTTGGTTTGGTTTTCTTCCCCCATAGGCTAATTACCCTTGTGAGACTGACATCAGTCTTGTCCTGGGAGAATTTAGAGTGTGGAGCCCATGAGGCAATCAGAGAACAAGACTAGACAAAACACAATTCTGTGTGAGATTGTATGGTGCAGTTTGGTTAGAATAGTGCTTTTAAACTGGGGGCAGTTTTACTCCCTATGTGACAGTTGGCAGTGTCTAGATAGTGTTGGTTATCACACCTGGGTTGGGAGCAATGACTACTGCTCTCTGGTAAATAGAGGCAAGAATGCCACTAAACATCTTAAAATGTACAGCTCAGTCCCCTACAACAAAGAATTGTCTTTGACTCTCCGTGTTAGGACCAAGCGAGAGTCCATGGGGTAGAAACTACTGAAACACGTGGCCATCTGCTGTGCCCAGGGCTGTAAGTCATGGGCCTGAGGGAAGGAGGACCAGGTTGTTGTTTTAATATAGGGAAAATAGGTGGACCTTTACCTGCTGCATTCTAAGCCATATGTATCAATTACCTGCCCAGAGATTTAGCATCTTTTTTTTGGAGCAGGGGGTACTGGGGATTGAATCCAGGGACATTTTAATATTTTTTAGTTGTTGATGGAGCTTTATTTTATTTATGTGTATGTCATGCTGAGGATCGAACCCAGTGCCTCACACATGCTAGGCAAGTGCTCTACCACTGACCCCAGCTCAGCCCTTTTTATTTTTTTGAGAGCATTTCTCTAAGTTGCCCTGACCAACCTCAAACTTATGATCCTTCTGTCTCAGTCTCTCAAGTAGCTAGGATCACAGTGCCATGATGCCTGGTTTGAGATTTAGAATCTTGACATCTTGATTGCCCCTTAATTAGCAGGTAATGACTGGAGTCAATTTTTGTGTGTGGGTTGTGGTGGCGGGGAGGTAGCAGATAAGACCAATCCCTTCTGGAACTACAGTCTCATCTCTGAGCAATCTGGACAACCACTCCCTGGTCAGCAGGATCTCTTGGTAGACATAGATAAGCTTTACAGCTTGTGGGACAGTTAGGCTACAGTTATTTTAAGAACAGGCCACATTTCTAGCAGGTACCTGTTGCCATAGCTTGGGTTTATTGTGATCTATTTCTGATAGCACACAAAAATCCCCCCTTTTCTAAGTCATCTGTTTTAATCTTTAAATGCAAGGCTTACACTTCAGAAAGTTCTTATATTCTTTAGTTTTTCAGAGTCTTTTGGAGACAACCTGTGTATTCTGAAAACTTCTTTTATATTATGTGTTTGCAGTGAGACCATTTTTAATGTGACCCTTTGTCAAGGTAGAAGTAAACAGTTTTAAGCCAGGTGCAGTGCTATATGCCTGTAATCCCAGTGGCTCAGGAGGCTGAGACAGGAGGATCCTGAGTTCAAAGCCAGCCTCAGCAATGGCAAGGAGCTAAGCAACTCAGTGAGACCCTGTCTCTAAATAAAAATACAGGGCACATAGCTCAGTTGAGTGTTTGCCTTGCATGCACAAGGCCCTGGGTTCAATCCCCCACACCACAAAACTAAGTAACTAACTAAATAAATAAAAATACAAAAATGGGCTGGAGGTTTGGCTTAGTGATTGAGTGCCCCTGAGTGCAATCCCCAGTCCCTGCAAAAAAAGTAAACCATTTCCTTGAACAGCGTCGAACTTTTTACTCGCCATAAATCTCCAGTTCTGGTCTCTAGACAGTCACACAGGCGAGTCCCATTATGAGATTTCTTTGCTCCCAACAAAAGCCTGCTGTGATAGGATGGAACTACTGAGGAAGGATGGGCTGGTGAGTCTCCTAAAATGTATCAGCAACAAATTAAGAGAGAGAAGAGGGGAGGGGAGGGCGGGAGGGGGGATAGTAGAGGATAGGAAAGGCAGCAGAATACAACAGACACTAGTATGGCAATATGTAAATCAATGGATGTGTAACTGATGTGATTTTGCAATCTGTTTACGGGGTAAAAATGGGAGTTCATATCCCACTTGAATCAAAGTGTGAAATATGATATATCAAGAACTATGTAATGTTTTGAACAACCAACAATAAAAATTAATTAGAAAAAAAAACAAATTAACTTGCAACTTTAGTATTTTGGATCCCTTGGAAAATAGTACCTTTTTCTTTCTAGAGAAATGCTCTCAAAAAATTTTATTTGACCAAGAGCCATTTTCAAGATGCAATTAAGACATTGATGGATTAGAAGCCAGTCACAGAATATGGAACCAAAAGTCAGAAGAGCAGGGTTTTGACAACCTGCCTGAGCCACAGTGTTAGTATCAGTTCCCTGATCCCTATGGGGCGGGCGGGGGGGGGGGGGTAACACCTTTTTTGACCTTTCGTAGGTCCTGACTGGCAGGCTGGAGGTTTGAAAAGCTTGAGCACTCTATAAATGTGAATGACATGAATTAGTTTTTTATATATATATATATGTATATATATATATGTATATATATATATGTATGTATGTATGTATATGTATGTATATATGTATGTGTGCATATCATTATTGTTCCAACTACATTACTAATCATTTTTTTAAAAGAATGAATTATTTTGATTAGATAGTGATTACTTTTGAAGGGACAAAGTGAACTTAAATATTTAGAAAGCCTTTCAACAATAAAAATTGAACCATAAGCTTTAAAAAAAAAACAAAAACCTAATAGTTGAGTTATTACAGAGTGCCTCAGAGGCAAAGTCCCTGCCTTATCTTTGGCTTTTGTGCTTGTTAGCATCCAGTGTGAAAGTTTAGGATAACCTCCAAACATTGAATTCTCTCCACTTGGATATTAGGTCCAAAAAACTTCCCCTGGCTGTGTGATTGCTCTGAACTTCGATTTCCCATAAAGTGGGGGAATAAAAAACGTGGGTGAAAACACTTTACCTGAGCCAGGTATGGTGACACACGCTTATAAATCCTAGTAGCCCTGAAACCGAGTCAGAAGAATCACAAGTTCAAGTCTAGGCTTGGCAACTTACAGATACTCTGTCTCAGAATTAAAAATAAAAGGACTAGGGATAAAGCTTAATGCTAGATTGTCCCTGGGTTCAATCCCTAGTACTACAAAAAAGAAAAAAAACAAAAACAAAAAAACTCTGACCCAATGCTTAATATACACATAGTCACTGGGAGGAATTGGTTCTCTGTCTCATGCAGTGTGATAGGAGGTCTCCCTGATTATCAAGAGGGGCTCCTCTTTGTAGCAGAGAGGAGTCCCCTTTTTGTTGAGGCACCTATTTGAAATGGTGCTGCTTGAGCATCAGTGTAAAGAATTTAGATTTCTGCTGCTTATATTTAGGCCTCTCTAACTTGCCTTAGCAAGTGTGAGGGCATGAACAACCCACTGTTGAACTTTGGAGCAGGAGGAGAAAAGCAGGTGTCCACAGGGACCAGCAGTGACATGATTGAGTCCACTAAAGGGGATCATTGGACAGGAGGGGCAGGAGGGTGGGGATCACCGCGATTGTAGAGAAGCTAAAGCCTATGCAAGTTCTGCCCCAGTCTCTCATGGCCCTGTGGGGGTGCGGGTCTTGATTTTCTAGAGAAACTGGAAATCTGGATTATTATGTGAATTATTCTCATTTAAAAATGTTAATACCATCTTTTTAAAAGTTGAGAAGTGTAACCTGGGAGTAGACCTGCCTCGTGGGATCAGCTGTGAACAGCAGCGGTTGGCGGCTCTGCCTGTGTGCCATCTGCTACTCACCTGCGCTGCACACTGTCTGCTCTTTTGGCCGTCAGTTCTCTACAACAGCTTTTGCTAAAGAAGCCATACTTCTCAGGGACTTTCTCTGTGGCAGGAGAGGCCAGTGATGTGGGATCGGGATCAATACCTTGAGGCACACTGCCTTTCCTTCTTCATTCAAGGGGGAAGGAGTGGTATAGTAACCTAGTGCCCGGCGCCACTGCAGCCAGTCAGACCCCACAGGCCTGCATGCACTGGTATATCAGCAAGTAGACCTTCATGGAACTATGAGATGTGATTTTTTGCTCTGGGATTTTCCTACCAGGGTCAAGTGGCTTTTTCTGAATTTGTTATTCAGGTTTCTAATAGCAACACAGGAAATAGATTTTAATTTATTTGCTGGCTGCTCTGTTTGGGGGCTGTTTAATGAGGATCCAGTTGCAGTGCAGCTTTGGCAGTAGTAGTACTGGCGTGGGTAGGGAGTGTACCTAACTAATGTGTCACTTCTTTTTTAAATTTATATTTATGGCCTATTGTGTACGTGTGTATGTATGTGTTTCATATATATAATGAGGCAGAGAGAGTATAAATAATCTCATGTGTCTTGATTCTGCGTAGGTACTTGTGGGGGTTACTGTGTGTGTTGGGACATGTTTGGGATTCTAGGAAATTGCCAAACATGTTTTAGAAAGCATGAACTCCTTATTGAGTATCTCTTATACACCCAGGGTAGTGGCTCTCAAATTTGTGTATATGTGATGGGCATAACCAGGGAAGTGTCTTTAAAGGGGCAAAATTTCAGTCACTGTTCCCAGAGGTTCTCAATCTACATATTTAACAAATACCCCATGTAATTTTGGGCCCATGACCATAATGGGAGACACAACTCTGTTTTGTTGCATTTGTTGTCTTAGTGTATTCATTCTTATTTGGGGCAGATTTACTTCTGTTTTGTTGTTTTTTTTATGGCACTGGTGATTGAACCCAGGGGTGCTCTACCACTGCACTACATCCTCAGGCATTTCTATTTTCTATTTTGAGACGGGGGTCTCACTGATTTGCCAAGGTTGGCCTGTACTCGAAATCCTCCTGCCTCTGTCTGCCAAGTCACTGGGATTACAGGCCTGTGCCACTGTGCCTGGAAAATTCACTTGGTTGTAAGGCTCTGGCTTGTTTTGATTCTCTGTGTTGCCCTTCCTCAGATTCTTGGACAGTGAGTCAGTCTTGGGAGGCCCCAGACCACATTGTTCCAGGATGCTCTCACAGGTTAAAGTAAATAGACCTTGTTGTCCCCCATTTAGCAGGGATGCCAGGACTCCCCTTCAGCAGTACACAGGTACATGCTGCAGGCATATCTGGAAGCAGCAGTTGGCCCTAGGCTTTTCTCAAGTGTGTCACTGGCTCCAGTCTTTGGCTTTACCCTTTAGGGGATTCTGTAGCTGGAAGATGGGGATTTGGTGCTCCTGAGCCAGAGCCCTTAAGGGTAACTAACACATACTGTCATACCTGAGCAATTAGGCTGACTCTTATCAAATAAGATTTACTGGCTGAGTTAAGGGAACCTGTGCATTTAGCCCTAGCTATTTGTTCTTTTGCAAAATTCTTGAATTCTACCAAATAGCATAGAACTCCATTCCAAATTTCCCAGTGCACACAAGCAGAGGCTTGGTCAGCTTCTTGGCAGTGGCTTGCTCTTTATCAGAAAGGATGAAATTGAACTCCTTTATCTAGATAAGCTTAAAGTGTTAATTATCAAGTGTGATATATAATATATAATAAGAGTACAAAAGTTGTATATGACAGCGCCTACCATAAAAGATAGGGAGGTTAGTTTAACAAAGAGGAGAAATACTCCAGGACTCCTGCTGGATTATTATTCTTCCTGAGCTTACTGTCCTTCCCCAGCTCTTCTGTAACCTCCTTCCACCCAATTCGTAATGCCTACTCTTTTTTTTTTTTAATATTTATTTTTTAGTTGTAGGTGGACACAGTATCTTTATTTTATTTTTATGTGGCGCTGAGAATCAAACCCAATGCCTCACGCATGCTAGGCAAATGCTGCCACTGAGCTACAACCCCAGCCCTCACAATGCTACTCTTGAGCAAATCTGTTTATTTCAGTATCTCTTTGAACAGCCTTAAAAGTCAATAGCATCACTTAATGAGGCCCTGTCTTTAAATAAAATATTAAAAATGGCTGGGGATGTGACTTCATGGTTAAGCGCCCTTGGGTTCAATCCCCAGTACCAAAAAAAAAAAAAAAAAAAAAAATCAGTACATTGACTATATAACAACAAATCCCATTATTATGTAGAACTATAATTCACCAATAATAAATGGGGAGGGGGACCCAATAGCATTAGGGAGACCGTAATGTTAACTTTCTGATTGTAAAAATATAGGTAAACCCACAAAGCTTTAAAAAATATTTTTTATGGCCACTTACATACACGTATCTTCTAAAGACTTGGACATTAGAAAGTGCATTTTCAGGGCTGGGGATGTGGCTCAAGAGGTAGTGCGCTTGCCTGGCATGCATGCGGCCCGGGTTCGATCCTCAGCACCACATACAGACAAAGATGTTGTGTCCGCCAAATACTAAAAAAAATAAATATTAAAATTCTCTCTCTCTCTCCCTCTTTCTCACTCTCTCTCTCTCAAAAAAAAAAAAAAAAAAGAAAGAAAGAAAGTACATTTTCAGATTTTGAAGATTTTTTTTGTCTAGCATGGGACAAAAATAGCAGATTCTAAGTTAAAGTGGTATGCTGTCTTTTCTCATCTAGCCATTTCAAATCTATTTTTTTTTTTTTCAAATCTGTCTTATTTTTGAAGACTTTGGTTACGGAACATTACCAAATTCAGAAAGAACACTGCTCAGGCAGATGTTCAGTGCTAGATTTGTTCTACTTTCTAGAAAGCCATTTCTAGTTTAAGAATGAAAGGAAAGTTGATTTTGTTGCTTACTCTGCAGTAGCAACCATAGACTGAGTGCTGCAAAAAATGGGCCCAGGTTGAAAAGTAAATGTGAGAATTGCAAAAATATTTTTATATCTATTAAAATCTCCACCATAATCTAAGGGAGAAACTATCTGAAGCCGCAGTGGATTTGCAAGCAATACTACTTTGGATTTTGTTTTAACTGTTATACAAAATATATGAAGTACTGAGCATAGAAGTGCACACCTGTAATCACAGCGACTCGGGAGCCTAAGGCAGGAGGATCATGAGTCAAACCCAGCCTCAGCAACTTAGTGAGGCCCTAAGCAACTCAGTGAGACCCTGTCTGTAATAAAATACTTTTAAAAAAGGGCTGGGGATGTGGCTTGGTTGTTAAGTGCCCTGGTTTCAATCCCTGGTACAAAAAAAAAAAAAAAAAAAAAAAAGCATGGTATCTACTGGTGTCTCAGCTCTCCTTTCACACAGTCTTCCTGAGATCCACAGCACTCAGCCACACCAGCCTCTGTGTTCCTCATAAACACGAAGCTCATTCCTGCCCTGCTGTCTTTGCTTGTGCTTGACATTTCCTCTGCTAGAACACTGTTCCTGCAGGTCTGCTTAAACTGGCTCCTTCTCAGAGAGGCCTTTCCTGACCACCCCATTTAACTCACTTTGTCCTGTATTATTATTCTTGTGGAGCTTATTACTACTTAAATTCTTATTTTAATAATTGTCAGCCAGGCTGGGGATGGCTCAAGCAGTAGCGTGCTTGCCTGGCATGCGCGGGGTGCTGGGTTCGATCCTCAGCACCACATAAAAATAAAGATGTTGTGTCCACCGAAAACTAAAGAATAAATATTAAAAAAAATATTCTCTCTCTCTCTCTCTCTCTCTCTCTCTCTCTTTAAATAAATAAATAATCAGCCTTTCCCACTAGAATGTACTTAAAAGCCTGTTGTCTTTCTGTAGTTTAAGAAATGTACCTAGCTGTAAGTTTTTTATTGCCTGAAAATTCCATATCTTTAATCAGTTCTGGACATTTTTTATCTCTTTAAATATTGCCTCTTCTCCATTTTCTTCTTTAGCTTCTTGTTTCTAATTTTCCATTTCTGTTTTCTTGGTTGGGAGAAACACTTTGCTGGGTATTTTTCTCAGATTTATCCTCCACTCCAAAATTCTCTCTTTATCTTGGCTTAATCTCTGTATAACCCATTTGCTGAATTTTTAATTTCAGTAACAATTATTTTTCAACAAGTTTTATTTTTACTTTTCCTCCAAATCGACTTGGTCACTATTGCCTTTTTTAAAAAAATACCTTTTTTTTTTTTTAGGTGTAAATGAACACAACACAATACCTTTATTTTTATGTGGTGCTGAGGATCAAATCCTGGCCCCGCCCGTGCTAGGCGAGCGCTCTACCACTGAGCCACAATCCCAGCCCCAGTATCGCCTTTTTAGTAATGTTCTTTTCTTGTGATATGATTTTTTTTCTCTAATCATTTGAAACCTTCTTATATCTTAAAATTTATCTGATCATTCTGTTATCTTAAGTTGTTTTCCCCTCCCTAGGGACATTATCCTGTTGTTTGTTGAGTTTCCCAAGTTTTATTTAAATTGGATTATTTTTGCATACTTTAAAATTTTTTAAATCGTAAGCTTATCTTTTTCAGAGCTTTATTTATGGGAATGTTCAGAGGGTGGATCTTTTGCTGGATATCACAAGGCTTGTTGCTGGCTTGGAATCCCCACTTTAAAAAATAATTTCTGTTTATGTCTTCAACCCCATCCCTTCATCCCCCATGGGTGAGGGTCTTTGTTCCCTTTATGTCCCAGGCTGATAAAATCTACCTGCCACTGCCAAAAAAAAAAAAAAAAAAAACTTGATTTTTTTACCTCAACCTCCCAGTAGCTAGGTGTGTGCCCCTGGGTCCAACCTGGGACCACTTTTTGTGTTGAATTTTTAGCCCTGGGTTCTCAGACCATGTAGGTAGTATTAATTCAAACCTTGGGTTAGCTTGAGGGAAGGCCTGTGATCACAGATTATTTAAGGGGATACTTTTTCCCCCTCTCCACTCAGATCTTTCATGTTGTCACTGTGTGCCAATAGGCCTTTTTAAAAATTTTTATTTTTTTATCCTGATTTGTTATATATGACAAAGGAATGCATTACAATTCATATTATACATATGAAGCACAATTTTCATATCTCTGGTTGTATACAAAGTGTGTTCACACCATTTATGTCTTTATACATTTACTTTGGATAATGATGTCCATCACATTTCACTATCATTTCTAACCCCATGCCCCTTCCCTTCCTCTCCCACCCCTTTGCCCTATCTAGAGTTCGTCTATTTCTCCCATACTCCCCCTCTCCCATACTACCCCACTATGAAACAGCCTGACGCTGGTTGTTTTAATAAATTATAATAATAGTAATAGGCTCCCCCCCCCAACTATTTTTCCCTTTGACGGTCCTAGTTTTATATTGGGTCTTAGTTCCAACTTCCTTTTTCAGATAGGCCCAGGATCAACAAACTACCCTACTTTCCAGGAAAACTGGAAAGGCCTGACCTCATTTAGAACTGTAATGTCTATTTTCCCCTTATCATTTTTGGTCCCTGAGTATCTTCCTTGTTTTCTTGCAAGCTCAGCTGTGTAATTAAAAGATATTGTTATATAGCTTGTACTTTTAGGAGTTTTGTGGAAGAAATTTTAAAGTTATCTACCCAGCCCTATTGTTAGACACAAAAACTTTTCCCTCCCACCCTGCAAACCTTTTGCTCCTTGGAGTAACTGTAGCATCCCACATGGTGCCTGGCACATGGTGGGGGCAAGGGGGTGTCAATACATCATTGTTAGCTGTTGGGGAACTGAACATACCCATTAGGAATTGGTCCTTCTCCTTCAGGGTGAGCCGGAGGTGGTGCACCATGTTCATCCATATCAAGCAGTGAAGATTGTTGGCATCCTGTGCTTTAACATCTTGTGTAGGACTTTTAGTTTTTCTATTTTTCACTCTTAAACTTCAAAACTGCAGTTTTTTACTAAGGACATGGAGATGATGTTGCCATCAACTAATTGCCAGCAGCATTTTCCAGCCCCATAAATTGGTAAATTAAAACCATGCCTGGGGAACCATTACTGCCCAGTGTCTCTTTTTATGCTGGCACTTAGAAAGTTCTTATGCTGATTAAATTGACCTTTACAGTGGCTCAGCTAAGAATAGCAACTATAAGACATGGAAACTGTTAAGGAAAATGTTATTAGTCCCACAGTTTATGCTGCCACCAAAGAGATGAGATAATTTTTTGCATATGTGCTAAAGGCGTAATACTGTTTTTCCTTTTCCATTGTAAAAATGTTCTTTCCAGTTTGGTGTTGATCTTGTTTGTTTCTTCTTTGTACTTATGCTTTCTGTTCGGTGACCATGTGAGACCTGTCTCTTGGAGCTGGTCACTGTGGTTCCAGGACTGGGGAATAGACTTATGATAAATGAGGATCCTGGTAGTTTAAAAAGGCATTCCTGAGGTGAAGACCTTGCCATAAGAACATTCATTTTTTACACAGTTTCTTTGTGTGTGTGTGTGTGTGTGTAGGTGTGTGTGTGTGTGTGTTTCTAGGGATCGAACCTAGGACCTTGTGCATGTGAGGCAGGCAGTCTACCAACTGACCTATATCCCCAGCCCCACGCAGTTTCTTTTTGGCAAGTTCTGTTTCTAGTTTGTTGTTGTTGTTGTTGTTTAGTTTTTCGCCATGGAGTTTTGATTTTATTCATTCATTTATTCATCCATTCTGGGGATTGAACCCAGAGACACTTTACTGCTGAGCTACATCCACAGTCCTTTTTATTTTTTATTTTGAGACAGGGTCTTGCTAAATTGCTTAGGGCCTCACTAATTATGCTGAGGCCGACCACAAATTTGCAATCCTTCTGCCTCAGCCTCCCAAGTTGCTGGGATTACAGGCTTGTGCTACAGCTGCCATGGAGTTTTATGCAAATGAAAACATTGCCAGAAAGAAGATATCTGTAAGGGCTGGGGTTGTGGTGGACCATTTGCCTAGCAGGTATGAGGCACTGAGTTAGATTCCTAGCACCACATGTAAATAAATAAAAGGTCCATCAACAACTAAAAAGTTTTTTTTTAAAAAGAAGATATCTGTAAAATGCAAATCTGATGTTGTTTACCTCCCTGTACTGTCTGGTCCCTTCTTACCTACCTGCTTCTTTAACCACCTCCTTCTAGCCAAAGAACTCCCGATTTTCTCTGCCATGAATGTGCTTCTGTCCCTCTTCTTTAGTTATGATTTTCTGACCATTCTGTCGATCTCAGTTCAAGCTTATTTTCCTCTCAGAAGCCATTCTGGACCCTCTTGATTAGCTTTGAGATCTTTTATAAGCTTAGCTGCAGTTTGATCTTGTGTGATTATTTCGTTGTCCTTTGTTAGACTACACGCTGCATGAGGACAGCAGCCATGTCTCTTTTTGCTCATTTGCCTATTTTGTCCCCCACCCAGCTCAGTGCTGGTGCGGTGAAGTGTTCCATAAATGTTGAAGGAAAGAATGAAGGCCCCACATTCCACACTGGGAGTCCACAAGGGCTTAGTCCTTATCTTTTCCATAAAAAGTGAATCGTTGGCTTTGCTTGGTTGAGTTTTTTTTTTTTTTTTAAGCAGCCGGAGAGGTATAACATTACTCAAGGAAGCTGTAGCTGAATGGTTAAAAGTTCAGGGTATGAGATAGCGGAATGAGGTGGACATCATTCCCTGGGTACATATATGATTGCATATATGGTGGGATGTTACATCGTGTACAAAGAAAAATGAAAATTTGTGCAGCAACAGTGTGCAGTGAATCAAAATGCATTCTGCTGTCATGTATATCTAATTTAAATTAATTAATTTTTTTAAGAGTTCAGGGTATAGAGTCAAACAGACTTGATGAGACTGTTTCCCAACTGTGACCCTAGCATGTAGACTTAGCCTCTCTGAGCATCACTTCCTGTTACTACTTCCTTCACTGGATTGCTGTCAAGTTTTAAAGAAAGAATCACTGGACAGCATTTAGAATAGTACTGATATGTAGCCAGTGCTGTCTTCCCATTAGCTTTCCCTGCCTTTGGGTGAGGGAATAAGACAGAGCCATCGTCTCATAACAGCATTGTGCTTGTCCTGGGAACGCAGAGGAAATAAGGAGACATGGCTCCAGCCCTTGGGGAGATAGATCACAGTTCGTCCTCTGGAAAAAGGGAATAGGAGGGATATTTGCCATCTACTATTCAGGACTTGACCTGAATAACATAATGTGTATAACGTGCTTGAAAATGCTTTGTAGAAAAGCAAGGATCATCATAAAGAGTGCTGAGAATTTTTCATACGCACCTTTCCATTTTATTCTCTCCAGTTCTTTCTTCTATTTTTCTTCATGTGTATAGAGTAGCCTGCATTGCCACAGTGAGCCTTACTGTCTTGAAATAATACTGTGAAGGCAAGGTGCTGGATGGTCTTCTAAGAGCAGTAATGGTTTACAGAATATTATTGCTAATAAGAGCACAGAGAAGTAACTATTCAAGGTCACACAGTTAATAAATCTAGTGTAAAAGCTGGGCTTGAACCCATATCCAACTGACTTTTAACCACATTAAGCTTTGTACATTCTGAGCCACCTGGAGGTAAGAGCCCTTTAGGTGACCCATGATTAAGCTCCAGGTGGAAGAGTGCTGGGCAGCTTTTCCACAAGACTACTCTTTGCTGTTGATTTGAGCAAAAGGAGGCATAGACGTCATGAGCTCTTGCGTTGGCTTGAGGCTGCTGTGTTTGACATGGGATGCTGGAGTGGGCAGGAAAAAAGGCCTAGGGCAGACAGTGATGCTTAGCTTAGGGTTGAGGAGATGTTAGAGATCATCTTAACTAGCCTTAGCACCACCGAATAACTTGCCAAAGTTCTGTTCCTCTATAGTGACAGAGCTGGGTCCAAACCCAAGTCTGCCAGGTTTCTTTTCATACAGCAGGTCTTGTTGAAGGGGCTCTCCCCACACTCATCTCGCACCCCCCAGTCCTTCACTTCTTCCTTACTAATGGCACCTGAGCCCACTTCCTCTCTTCCTAACTACCCATCTTCTTTTATTCCCCCTGCAGCAGAAAATGACAGGCCCCATAACCAAGACCAACCCAGGCAGCTGGGGAACTCTTCATTTGAGGGAAGCAGAACACAGGGAACTAGGTACACTGGGTTAAAATGTGTTTGAGGAACTGGATTAAAGGATGACCAGCATTCTGCTTTCCCTGGGGAAGTGGAGGCGGAGCAGCAACGCTGAGTGGGTCTTGTTTAACCAGGCCTCCTGTCTCATGGCAGAAGAGCCGAGAGAAGCTGACAACAGTAGGTCAAGAGGACGCCACTTGTTTAGGTTTCTGATGTGTTCTGTTGCACGCCTCACGGGGGGCACCAATTGGCCACCTAGTGGTCAGAGCCCGGACCTTATCTGGTGAATTTCCCCCTGGCAGAAGTGTCACTGGATTCCTTTATGTCCTGGCTGTAGGCAGCACAGCCTCTTTTGGAAACTGTGTGGACACTTTGAACTGTGCTTTTGCAAGCCAGTGCCAGAAGAATGGCATTTGCAGGGCCTGGTAAACTTGGGAGAAACTTTTTGATATCTATGTCAAAGGAGTGTTTTGCTCTGAAGTCTGAGAGGCTGGGTATAGCAAAAGCAGCATGTGTAGTTCTGTTTTCTCCATCTGCACTGGACCTTGAGGAGGCCTCCAACTGCACAGCCACCTGCTAGTGTCTTTTTGCTTTTGGTGAGCTGGGGAGGGTGAAGAAAAGGAGAACCCTTTATTATGCATTATTATCAGAGTTCACAAATAGCCTCAGTTTTTTTCTTCCTAAACTCCTTTATACCAGAATATGGGACTTTTAAAGACTAAGACACATGTGAGGTATGTGGTAAAGACCTGTACTAGGCCAGGGATCTGGTGTTCAGCCCTGATACTTTTCTCTTCTCCCTGTGGCTTCAGGTGACTGTCCTGTGGCTACCTGGCCATTAGCCCTGTGGACGGTCACTGGAGTGCTTTTTTATGCCTGTGGCCAAGTAGACAGTGTAGTAAAGCCAGACACAGAGAGGAGAACCCAGCCATGTGACTTGAGTTTCCACTGGCAGCCATCCGCCCGGATGTGCGCCATGGGCAGGGTCAGCTTGAGCAGTTGCAAATACAATCCTGCGGTTTGAGTTTCTTTGCTGAGCAGGGTTTTCCTTCTTTACTCTGAGCTTCTTGAAGATAGGAAGATGAAGATAGGAACATTGTCTTCATCTTTATATGTCTTTTACCTAACACAATGGCTGACACAAAGACTATGTCCAGTAAACGAATAAAGCTGTGTTGAAAGCCAGCTATAGCAGATGACTTATAAGTTTCATTATATGCATGAAGCCAGGCATGGTGGCACGTACCTATAGTCCCAGCTACTCAGGAAGCTAAGGCAGGAGAATGTCTACATGCAGGAGTTCAAGACCAGCCCAGGCAACGCAGCGGGACCCCGTCTCTAAAAAAACCAAACTAGCTAGGTGCGGTGGCACACATCTATAATCCCAGCAGCTCAGGAGGGTGAGGCAGGAGGACTACAAGTTCAAGGCCAGTTTCCTCAATTTAGACCCAGTCTCAAAATAAAAAATAAAAAGAGCTGGGGATGTAACTCAGTGGTTAAGCAGCCCTGGGTTCAGTCCACAGTTCTACTAACTACTAATTAAAAATATTAGGTGCATTATGTAGCTCCAAGCCAATATTGAACTGAGATTAGGGTTGCCTTATAGGTCATTTCATATCTTAAATGTGAACTATATATTAAA
The DNA here is from genome assembly GCF_048772815.1 of Callospermophilus lateralis. Taxonomy (NCBI): domain Eukaryota; kingdom Metazoa; phylum Chordata; class Mammalia; order Rodentia; family Sciuridae; genus Callospermophilus; species Callospermophilus lateralis. Next base: position 69,391,734 of record NC_135319.1, read on the forward strand.
AATGTCCACCTCCATCCCCATCTCCCAGTGCTATGAATAGAATTTGGCAAACTGCTAGATGGTTACTCAGCAGTGTCCTTTATGTAGCTGTCCCTGATACGGGACAGTATGAATGCTGGATCTAGTCAGGATTCTGAAGAGATTATTTGATAAGCAAAAATGTCTAGCAAGTTGAAATTAAACCAAGTCACCTGATTGGGTTGCTCCTTTTTTGAAGAATTTGAGGGTCAGATTTTTTAGAAATCCCTCTTTTGAATCTCACTGTAAATAACCTTGGAGATCATATGTTTGGAAAGCAGAGCAGAATGACTGACTAAATGCTAATCTTGGAGTCCTTACTGCATTAATTGCTCTAGGAAGTTGCACCTAAAAGCTGGTTTTATTTAGAACATACTACTAATTACAGAAGAATCATTACCTTCCTACCAGCTGAGTTTAACACAGGAACACAAAATGTTTCTGCTTGGATGTAAAGAAAGTGAGGCCACCCTTTTCTGTCCTGTCTAAGGGGAGCCTCCTCTTTCTTTGTTGTTGTTGTTTATTTTTGAGTACTGGGGATTGAGCCCAGGGCCGCTTTACTATTGAGCCACATCCCCAGCCCTTTTTTATTTTTTCTTTAGAGACAGGGTCTCCCTAAGTTGCTGAGACTTACCTCAAACTTGCAATCCTCCTGCCTCAGCTTCCCAAATCACTGGGATTACAGGCGTGCGCCACTGTGCCCAGTGGGAACCTCGTTTTGTACCTTTGTGTGCTGGGTTCTCTTCCCCTTGGTCAGCCTATTTGTTATTCTTAACTTTGCTGTTATTGTGTGGTTCTTTTTAACTTTTTCCTTAAGGAGTAAATACTGGTATAGTTTTGGGGGAGGACATGCAGATAACCAAGAGGGAGGGAGGTAAGAAGAAAAGTGGTGTTTAAAAGCTATAGATTAGCTGGACATGATGGTGCACGCCTGTAATCCCACCGACTCGGGAGGCTGAGGCAGGAGGATTGTGAGTTCAAAGCCACCCTCAGCAATTTAGCGAGGCCCTAAGCAACTCAGTGAGACCCTGTCTCTAAATAAAATATAAAATAGGGCTGGAGGCTGAGGATTTGGCTCAGTGGTCAGGTGCCCCTGAGTTCAATCCCTGGTACCAAAAAAATAAGTTACAGATTACTCTGTTGAAATGTTTCTTGATTTTTCTTTTCTTTTCTTTCTTTCTATTTTTTTTTTTTAGGATAAGGAAGCCTGTGTGGGTACCAACAATCAAAGCTACATCTGTGACACAGGACACTGCTGTGGACAGTCTCAGTGCTGCAACTACTACTATGAACTCTGGTGTAAGTCTTTATCCAGGAGGTTCTTGACATCCCCGGGTCCCGGTTACTGTCTCTGTTCACTGGGAAACCATGGGCTGGCCGGCCTTTTCTGATTCTCTTAGGGACAGTGTTGGTGAGTAGAATCTGGTTCTGGGTGCCAGAAGTGACTCCTTGGTAGAGGAGGTGGGTTCTGGTGCTCTCTTAATGCCATGGGTTGAAGACAGGGGAATATGGGTTTCTCCCTGGTGCCTTCTCCTGTGTGTTGAGGACTTCCTCAGGCCAGTCTTTGCTAAATGAGGTTACTGCCACTGAGCTGCTGTGAATGGCAGGTTGAGCTTTAGGTGGCCATAATGTCATTTTATTGTAGGATCCATTGAGACTTTCAGAATTCCCCATAGAGCCTCATAGAGCTGCCTTTGTTTTCTGAGGGTCCATCTCAAAGCAATAGTCTTCCGCTAGGCCCTGGCCTGTGGAATATTCCTTGTAAAATGGAGTCCTGAGATTCAGCCCCTTTATTCCTTCCCTAGTTCTTACACTGAAGCATCTGGAAGCTTCTTTCTTTCTTTCTTTTTAATATTTGTTTTTTAGTTTTAAGTGGACACAGTGTCTTTATTTTGCATTTATGTGACGCTAAGGATCAAACTCAGTGCCTCAAGTATGCTAGGTGCACACTCTACCACTGAGCCACAATCCCAGCCCTGTGGAGGCTTCTGCAGTGTATCTAATCTGTTACTGTCAGCTAAATGCCATGGGAAACAATCTTCGACTTGCCATGGATTTGTTTGAGGCCAGGACCACTTGCCTTTTCCACAGTTGCCTGATGGTGGTAATGTTGTGGTCTTTGGGGAGCAACCTAGGGTATCTTCAACTAACATAATTTGTACTCTGACTTTCCTGAACTTAGATGAGACAGTGTAGGCTGCTCAACAAAAAAATGGGAGAATGCACTGGGTGTGATGCACATGCCTGTAATCTCAGCTCCTAGGGAGACAGGCATTGGATTCTAAGCTCAAAGCCAGTCTGGGCAAACTATTGTGACTCTGCCTCAAATTTGCCTAATGTGCCCTGGGTTCAGTCATCAGAAGATGAAGGAGTTATTAGGGCAGAGAAGCCCAAGGTACTGACCTTGCAGTTCTCCTAGGTATCTCTTGAGAGAGGAAACTGTTACCCCTGATTCTGAGCACCCATCCCTGCCTCCATCTGGAAACAAACTTTGGACTCTTCTGTCAAACTGTGTCATGACTCCTGCCATCACCCTGCCCTCTTTCCTTTCTCTCTCCGTTTCCCCCACATCAGCAATATGACAGGAGAACAGCTAGGAATGTTGTTTGCTCTGGCAAGAAAACTGGACTCTTGTCTGGGAACTGTCTCCCTGTGAAATGTACTTGTTGTTTATAGCCAGCAAGGGTGGGTCCTCCAAACAGAACCTCTCCCTTGCCCTCACCTTTCCCTTTCAAGAACTGAGAACTACCTTCCAAAGGAATTCCAGGGGCAGTCCAGTGCAGAGGGTTCAGGGCTAATGTCCCCACTAGGCCTGCATATATGCATACATAGTAACAAAGGAGGGCACAGAATTGTTGAAATTTTAGAAAGGGTAGGGCTGAGAAAATTGACCAAAGAACAGGACGTGCCAAGCAGGTGGACTGACTGTTTAAATGTTTTAAAATGCAGATAACCACAGAGTTCAAATTCCCCTTCCACCCCTTGATAAAACAAAAGTTGAAGCTGGGCTGCCAAAAAGCCACAGAACAACAGTTTGTTTTTCTGGGGCCCAGCCCAGGCAGCATCAGTTGTGGAGAGGAGTGGAGTTGCTGATGGCCCAGCTCAGATTGCTGGGCTAGCAGCAGAGCAAAGTTTGGTCACCAAAGTCAGGGCTGGGCAACCAGGAGGGTGGAGGAGTTCCAAATGGCAGGGAAGTAGTCTGGGAAGCAGGTGCTTCACTCCAAGAACTTAAAGAAGGTCCGAGGAAGAGCTGGCTGATTCTCTGTCCAGTTAGGATCAGGTGGGGAAATGGGAGACCAGACAGAAACTAGCATCTGCTGGTGAAAGAAGATTCCCCATTATACAAGTTGGTACCTGCTTTCCAAATGCTGGAGGGACCAAGACTATGAAAGCAAAACAGATTTTTCATTTGTGTCCAGCAGTGACTTCTTGGTCAGGAGATGTCTGGTGTGTAGTCTGTCCCTCTCAGGAGCTATTTTGGTTTTGCTCTTTGTTTGAGGCCTGGCCTCTGCCCAAGGTGTATAGGAGAGAAGTCAGGTATTACAATGCACCATGAAGTTCTCAGCAAGACTACACTTTTTATTGCTTTAAACCATTCCCTCTGATTGCCTCTCAACTTGGCCAGAAAAGTGAAAGTATCAGACTTTGGGGTTGGTTTCCCGCCACCTTTCCTTTGGAAGGAAAAGACTTGAGCCAGGAAATCCTTGGCAGAGTTTTCATCAGACAAGGTGCCTCTTTAACTGTGGTTGCCTAAGGGAAGAACCTGGGGGGGAAATGCCATTTTCACCAACCCTTATACCTCTGCTGGGCTTAATTTTCCTGTATGCTAAGGTCTATCACACACACATACACTTTACACAAACACACAAGCACACACTGACCTTGAGCTTTGGCCAGCAAGCTTTTAGTTTGTTGTAACCTTAAACCAGTTACTGGTCTTGTGTGAGAAGGAACTGAAGATCACATTTTACCAACACATTGGTTGAGACTATATAAAGACTATGAATTATTATTATATCCATGCATTTGTATGACATTTGTACTTTAATTCATCATTCTATCATTCAGTCATTTAGCAAACCCTTATTCCATTTTTTTTTTTGAACTTCTATGGCATCAGAATTTCTTGGAGTTCTGATTAAAACACAGATTTTCAGGACCCTACTCCGAGTTTTTAATTCAATAGGTCTGAGGTAGAACCGAGGATTATAGATAGTTCTAGCAAGTTCCTAGTTGATGCTGTGGCCTCTTCTATGCTAAAATCTGTGGGAGAAACGTCAATTTTGCTATCAGGAAGGTAATCAAGCAGAAAGAGGAGATGAGACAAGATGTCCACCTAGTAATGTGAAGTGGAGATGGAATGTATTTGCCAGTTCTGCTGTGATCATTCAAAAGCAGTTTGCTGTGGCTGGACTGGATTCCAGGCAGGCTGCATGGAAAAGATTGCATTTAAAGTGGGCCTTAAAGGGTGGATAAGATTAACACACGTGGAGAAGGATATGTGTCCCCATAAGCCAAGGCCCGTTGGGAAAGCAGCACTGTTCTGGAGTTGTGCTACTCACCTGGGAAGAAAGGGAAGACGGGGAACTTGTGTGGCTAGAACTCTCCCAGTGTCATCTTATTCCACCTGAGGAACAACCCTGCCAGGTATGCATGCCATGCACATTTCTTGGGGCTGAGGGCATTAAGGAACTGCTCCATTGGTGGCAGCTGAGTAATAGAGTGAACTTCACCCCTCGGCCACTCTTCTAGGGCTTCTCCATCTGCCACGCTGGAAGAAAGATGGGCTCTGGTCGCGGGGGGTCTCAAATGGCTCAATATGCACATTTAGTTTCCTGGGGACAAGTAGAGCAAAGGAGACCTGGTGAGTCCAGGAATGTCCTCAAAGCCAAAAAGCCTAAGCCAGATCTCCCAGTTCTCATCCCAGCACTCTTTCCACTTACTAAGCTACATTTTCTGGAGAGAAGTCAAAGTTGGAATTTCTCCCCCTGGGAAATTTGGGGGGAATTTCACTCAAGCTTCAGGTTTCCCTGATTTGGGCTTCTGTGAGGATAAAGGAGTGTTTCTGGACAGTATACTTTCCTGAGGTGACATGAAACAGACTGTTAGCAAATCCAGTTGATATATATTTTTTAAAACAGTCAATATTGCCCAGCTTGTTTTTCATCTGCTAAATTAAATTTTTTAATTTTTAAAATTGACACATAAAAATTGTACATATTTGTAGGGCACAATGTGGTGCTTCAATACATGTATGAGCCAGTGTTCTTCTTAGTTTGTCTTGAGATGTCATTGCTGAGCTGCGCTGTTAAAGGAAAGCCTCTCTGAACAGATTGGCCAGCGGGAAGCTGGGACCTCCTTCCAAGCCCCAGTTGGAGCGCAGCTTCCTAGTGGTCTAGGCCTCTGGGCAAAGGCGCGCTGATCAGAGCAGGGGAGCTGCTATCAGCCAACTGACACAGCACCGTGTTCATGGCAGGGACTCAGTAAATGGGAGTTGCCTGAATTTCCAGTTAGTTTTGCCAAGAACAGAACCTAGAAACAGACTTTGGATGTGTTCCTAACCCATGTTTTTTGTGGAATATTTTAGCGGGTTAAAAGGGAAATTTAAAGGAAATTCTTCCCAACTCTGACTATGCCTGAAACAACAATAATAATAAGCTAGAGAACTGAGCGTACATCAGACATAATTCTGAGTACTCTAAGTGTAGAGATGTGGTGGAGACCGTTTCCCCCATTACAGATGAGGGAAGTGAAAAACAAAATGACCAACTTCATGAAGCTGGGAAATGATTAGTGTGGACTGGGTTCAATCCCAGGCCACCTGCTGCAGCTTCTTTGGGTTGATAGTCTTGCTTGTAGAACAGCTCGCCCGTCTTTCTATGAAATCGTAAGCCTCCGAAGGCTTCGTTGCCTAAATCGAGGCCTTCTCCACAGTGGCAGTAGCAGGAACTCTGCTGCTGAGCGCTCTAATGGGCAGGGAAGTGACCCACCGTCTCTGGAATGAAAGAGGAGCTGACTGTCAAGTTTGCTTCAGCTCCTTAGCAGGGCCACACGGCTTAGTTCCTACATTGGATTGTGATTGTTTTTAAAAACGTGTTCCATTTTGCTTAGGATGGTAAATGCTCCCCACAGTGAGGTCACAACTTTAAAGGCTGTCATTGTGGAATAGAGTCTGTGGGTAGATGTGTGTTTAGGGGTATGGGAGAAACAATCCTAAATTCCTCTTATGTATGTCTTAAATTAGGTTTTACTTTGGTTTTTTTATACCAGAGATTGAACCCAGGGGCGCTTAACCACTGAGCCACATCCCCAGCCCCTTTTAACATTTTTTTGGAGACAGGGTCTTGCTAAGTTGCTTCAGGCCTTGCGAAGTTTCTGAGGCTGTCATTGAACTTGCAACCCCCCTACCTCAGCCTGGAATTACAGGCATACTCCACTGCACCTGGCCTAGGTTTTACTTTCTAAAACTTTCTGCCTTGTATTTAAAATCTAGCTAGAAGATTAAAATTTGACTATCTCCATATGGACTAGTTTACATATTCTCCCTTTTAAAGTTGATTTGATGGGTTACAACTTTGACTAAAATGACACTCAAGAGAGTCAGATTTTTGAAGGCCAAATTCAAACACCTGCCTTACTTAAAATCAAATAGGACCAGCTTGTTAGGGGTCTTTTCTGTACCCATACAGACAACTCGCCATACCACTAGACCCATTCTGCTCCCAGGTTAGTTTTCTTCCAGTTTTGATCCACATAGAGAATTCCTTGTGGTCTTGTGTTAGAAATGGAAAAAAAAAAATTATAACTCAGTTTGAAACTAATATAACCTCACACAGCTGATATACACTAAGGATAGTTTTTCTTCCCATAATATCAAATGAAAAGAACTAGGCTAGGACTGGAAGTGTAGATCAGTGGTAAGATATGTGCTTAGTATGCATGAGGCCAATTCTCTCCCTCAGAAAACCCTGTACACACATTGGCAGTCAGAGTAGGTTAGGTTTTGCTGTGGGAACAAACATGTCCAAAATTCTAGTGACCTAAAATAATAGATGTGTTTGTCATTCACACTACACATCTGTTGAAGGTTGGATGGCATCTTTGTTCCCACTTCAGCATCCCCTGGGACCCAGACTGACTGACACTGAAGTGGCCATCTGGAATGCTGCCAATTGCCACAGCATAGGGAACTAGACTAGTGGAGGATCCTACATATGTAAGAATTGTTCTGGTCTCTCAATGACAAGTCACTTCTAATCTCATTGCAGTATTTAGAACTAGTCCCAAAGTCTCAGCCAATCAAAAAGGGGCCAGGAAGTTTAAGCCTGCTTAATGCCCAGAATAGGTAAAACAAGAAATATTTGACAAACACGAAAACCAGTGTGTGGGTTAAAAACAAGTTTTAAAGTTGGTTTTCATTGTACATGCCTGTAATCCCAGCTGAAACCCAGACTAAAGCAGGAGGATGGCAAGTTTGAAGTCAGTCTGGGCATAGCTCAGTGGTAGAGCACTTGTTTAGCCTGCAGGAGGCCCCCCAGCACTGCAAAAAAAAAAAAAAAAAAGTTAAAACTGAGAAATAATGTCTTAGAGCGTGTGTATTGCAGTATAAAAGTTAGAAGTTGGTTCACCTTTAGGTAAGGAACTACTGAAAAAATGACTTTGTGGGGTAAAAAATAGATACTGATTAGCTTATGGGAGAAACTACTTTATTTTCATTCATTATTCATTCATTCATTTATTTATTGTTTTAGACCGGGTCTCACTATGTTGCCCAGATTGCCCTGACTGGTCTCAAACTCTTGAGCTCAAGTGATACTTCTGTCTCAGCCGTCCCAAAAGTAGCTGGGACTACAGGCACACACCACCACACCTGACTAGAATATAATTATTTTTTCCCCCAGTACTGGGGCTTGAACACAGGAGCACCCTACCACTGTGCTCATTCCCCAGCACTTTTCAGTTTTTATTTTCACTAAGTTGCAAGACTCGCCTCAAACTGAGATCCTACTACCTTAGCCTCCCAAGCTAGCATTATGTGTGTTTACCACCATGCCAACCCTAGAGTGGCTGTATAGTCCTAACTATTTGGGAGACCGAGGTGGGAGATCATTTGACTTCATGACTTTGAGACCAGCCTGGGCAACATGCTGAGACCCCCATCTGAAAAGAAAAAAAATTTACAAATTAACCCAGAAGTGTAGGGATTGTGAGGTGATGTAGGTAATATACAACAGCAGTTAGTCCTACTTTTTTAAAGCAAAAATTCGTTCATTATATGATTGAATTAAAATAACATAACAATAAAAAAGATAAATGGAGACTTGGCATATAAGAATATTTGTGTACATCATATTTTAATTTAAATCTATGATCATTTGGTATCTAGAACTTCATTGGTCTTATTAAAACAGTAAGTCTCCTTACACAGTGACACATACCTATAATCCTAGCAACTTGGGAGGCTGAGGCAGGAGGATCGCAAGTTCGAGACCAGCCTCAGCAATTTAGCAAGGCCCTAAGCAAGATAGTGTGACCCTGACTCAAAAATAAAAAGGGCTAGTGATGTAGCCCAGTGGTAAAGTACCACTGAGTTCAATCCCTAGTTACAAAAATAATAACAACCACCACTCAGTTAATCCCAAATTTTCAATTGTGTGAATGTTTCAACAAAATTGACACAGGTGCATTAAAATAGGTTGGAAATCATAATCCAAAATTTATAAATATTACTATATAATTATATAAACGATATTTAAGTTTTTATATGTGTCCCACATTTGAAATGGTGGGACAAAATGCCTTAAATCAATGAGAATCAAGTTGGGATCATACTTTATATTGTTTTATAATCTGTATTTTTAATTTAATATCAAACTTTTTATATATCAAAAGTAATATTCTACACATCATTTAAAAATTATTCCTATTATTTCATTGTATTACTTCATTACCAGAGGAATTGAAAGACCTATCTAAAATAACTTATTACATTTAAAAATAAATTAAAATCCAGGTGGGTACGGATGGCACTTGCCTGTAATCCCAGAAGATTAGGAGTCTGAGGCAGGAAGATCACAAGTTCAAAGCTAGCCTCATTGCTCAGCCATAAGCAATTTAGTGGGACCTTCTAAAAATACAAAACAAAAAAGGTTTGGGGGATATAACTTAATGGTAAAGTGCCTCTGGGTTAATCTCTAGAACCAAATAATAATAATAAAAACCAGTAAAAATAAAACTAGAGATAATTCTGAAATCTAATTTATTCCTGGTTTCATAGTTTGGAGTTTGTGGAGACGGCATAGTGAGAAAGGGGGCCTGTGGGCCTTCTCCTGTTCCTCCTCCCCTCCCTAGAGTAGGAGGAAGGGGAGGTCTGCTGATGGCCCTTAGTCTAGTGCAGCCACAGACTGAAGGGGAGGTGGTCCATGCTGGCAGTGGGAGATGGAATTATACTGGATTAGAGGAAGAGTGCAGGAAATCATTTACACTCTCTAGGGAAGAGATTGACTTGAGGCAATTAGAATTTTCCACTTCCAACTTCAGGGACTCTGCATTACAGAGACTTACACCGTAGAGAAAAAGTCCTGGTCTTTGTTGAGAGAACCCGAAGAATTTCTTTATCAGGAATCCCTCCAAAGCCCCTTGCAATTGCTAATCTGAGTTGGGTTGGGGAGGGGAGAGGGGCACCAAGAAAGCAATGTATTTTCTCTAAGATCCCTTAAAAGAGGAAAAGGACACTGTCCTAAAAGATGAACATTTTTAGTGCCTGCAAAACTTAAAACATGGGATCAATCAGTGGTTCTAGAGAGACGCCCTGGCACTCCTCCCTTCCCCCAGGGTCCCCGAGGCACCCTGGAGCGAGAGACCATCTGTGCTATCAGCATTTTCACATGCTTCTCTGTGCATCTTTTACTCTGGTACAAACTTGTTTTTTCTTTTTCTTCTTCTTCTTCCTTTTTTTTTTGGTACTGGGGGTTGAACCCAAGGTTATTCTACAAACATGTTACTTCCCCAGCCCTTTTTATTTTAAATTTTGAGACAGGATCTCACTAACTTGCCCAGTCTAGGCTCAAACTTGTGATCCTCCTGCTTCAGCCTCCCAAATAACTAGGATTACAAGTTTGTGCCTCCACGCGTGGTTTGGCAGAAACATTTATGAACATAGCTTAAACATAAAGTAATGGGATGAGGTCTAACAGTGCCAGCTTCAACCATGTGGGCACTGTCCAGGGACCTCCTTGTTTGAGAGTTGCCCCCTCTGGCTGGTACTCACCATGCGTACTTGCCTCTCTGTCTCACCCTCCCAACTCCCCAGGGTTCTGGCTAGTGTGGACCATCATCATCATCCTGAGCTGCTGCTGTGTCTGCCACCACCGCCGAGCCAAGCACCGCCTTCAGGCCCAGCAGCGGCAACATGAAATCAACCTGATTGCCTACCGGGAAGCCCACAATTACTCAGCGCTGCCATTTTATTTCAGTATGTACTCAAAACTGTCATTCCCAACCCTCAGAAGCTCAGGAGCACAGAGTCAGGGCATCTGTGGGCACAAGGGGATTTGCCCCCATTTACCCTACATAGAATCTTGCAAATACATGAACAGGGGTCTCCTTCAGCACAGAGGAGCAGGTATTCCGGCTGTGGGTCCCTAAAGCCTCAGGTCTGTTCTAGAGCTCACAGTGCCTGGGTTCTTGCCAGAAAAAAAATAAAATAAAAATTTAAAGCATATACTCAGATGGAATATAATGTGAGTGAATTGGAATTTGGTGTTCAGTGGCCTGAATTCCTCCCATTTTGCTTGCTGCTATGTGATGTGCCTCATAGAGGGGATGCCCATCAAAGGGGCAGGTATTGGTGTTGGGGGGGCTGGGAAACTTGGTGAATCACTACCTGAACTTCCCTGAGGTTCTTTACGTGTGACCTCTCAAATGGTCCATGGAGGCCCAGTTGGGCAGCTTGTCCCAAGCCATTGTGAAGTGCATTCTACAAAATAAAAGAGTCAGAAGTGTTTGAATTCCACATCTAGAAGAGTTAATTGCTTAGCACAGTGCCTGGCATATGTAAGTGCTCAATAAATGCTAGCAAGTACTATTATGTCATCTGTGCCTTAAGATGTTCAGCACAGTCAAAAGGTAACTTACCTGGCATGTTTTCAATGAGCCTTGGATGACACAGGCCCCTCGTCCTTTGCTGGTAACCACTGTTCTTGCTTTGAGTCAAGATGCAGCTTAGTTTGTCTTTCCAGCCACACTAGAGTAAGATAGACAACAGATTTCTAACTTCCCAGAGAAAAACCCTATATATAATATATCTAGAAGAATGGAAAAAGAAATAAGTGGTCAGGAAGTCTTAAATTAGGATCCCTGACCCTGAGGCCTGAGGATAGATGGAGGATACAGTCTGAGCAAAGAATATGAGACTGTGTTCCCATGGTCCATTCCAGGCAGAAATTGGTTCTTGGTCATCTACCACAGTTGCCTAACCCTTTGCCTTAATTCCAGGTAGGCAGGAAGTCCTTGCTTATGAAGCAGCACTAGGGGCTCTTAGATGCCAAGAAGCTGGAGTAGGTCAACCCAAACTGTTCCTCTTTCTCTGCACATTTGCTCACAGCTCTCTTCCCCTGCCCACGACCAAGAGCCAAAGCTACCACTTGGTGGCTCTGCTAGAGGGGTGGTAAGGGACAATGCGTATGTTTGGTATGAGTTTTGCAATCTGTCCTATGACAGTGGCCAGTGCAGTAATTTTTCCTCCCTACCTCCCCATTTTTAGGGTTTTTGCCAAACTATTTACTACCTCCTTATGAGGAAGTGGTGAACCGACCTCCAACTCCTCCCCCGCCATACAGTGCCTTCCAGCTACAGCAGCAGCAGCAGCTGCCTCCTCAGTGTGGCCCTGGAGGTGGCAGCCCTCCGGGTGCTGATCCTACCAGGGGCTCCCAGGGGGCACAGAGCAGCCCCTTGTCTGTGCCCAGCAGAAGCAGCACAAGACCCCCAAGCATTGCTGATCCTGAGCCCTCTGACGTGCCAGCTGACCGAGCAGCCACCAAAGCCCCCGGAATGGAGCCCAGTGGCTCAGTGGCCGGCCTGGGGGAGCTGGACCCAGCGGCCTTCCTGGACAAGGATTCAGAATGTAAGGAGGAGCTACTGAAAGATTCCAGCTCTGAGCATGGCAGTGTGCTCCCCGATAGCAAAGACAAGACACCTGGCAGACATCGCCGCTTCACAGGTGACTCAGGCATTGAGGTGTGTGTGTGCAACCGGGGCCATCATGACGATGACCTCAAAGAGTTCACCACACTCATTGATGATGCTCTGGATGGGCCCCTGGACTTCTGTGACAGCTGCCACGTGAGGCCTCCTGGTGATGAGGAGGAAGGGCTCTGCCAGCCCTCTGAGGAGCAGGCTCGAGAGCCTGGACATTCCCACCTGCCTCGGCCGCCTGCGTGCCTGCTGCTCAACACCATCAATGAGCAGGACTCGCCAAACTCCCAGAGCAGCAGCTCCCCCAGCTAGAGTAGGCCCTGCCTGTGCCCGGAAACTTGGCAAAGCAACCAGGGTAAGGGAGACTCACGAGAGAAGCATTAAGTGACTTTCAGAGGAAGTGGAACAGCCACTTTTTTTTTCCCTTCTCCTCTCCTGCTTTTTCCTACATCTCCAAGTACAGTTTGGGGTGTGGGTGCCTCTCCCTCACAAAAGCACAGTATTGTGGAGGGCTGAGAAGTTGGTTCCATGACTCATTCCTCATCCCCACCTCATCCCCTTCTTCCCCCACTTTCAAGTCATATCTCACCTACCTGCTTTGGTCAGAGAGATATGTTTTAAAGCCCCCAAAGAAGGGGACTGGGACTGTGTCCTGTGATGATTCTTGGTGATGTAGTGGATTTATGCTCTGGTTTTAGTTTAAGAGAACTTTGTTGTGTCTCAGTTCAGCAGAAGCAACCCTTCTTAGCCCTGGTTGAAGAAGGAAGCCACAGAGGTCTAGGGATTGTCAACTGTGGCTGCCAATGTCTGCACAGCCAGAGTTAAGCTGATTCTGTGGGAGGATGAGAGCTGGTGGACAGGTTGGTAGGAGGCTTGTTGATCTCTCAAATTCCAGGTGACAAGAAAATGTACCACTGTGCATCCTGGAGGGGCCCCTTCCTTCCCAGCAGGCTCAGGTGTGGAAGAGTAGACTGCCTTTTCTTTGTTTGTTTGTTTGTTTGTTTGTTTTTTTAACAAACAACAAAAGCCAGCTAGAAACAAGAACCTTACCAGTGGACTTGCAGGAATTCTCTTCTGGACAAGGGAAGTTTGTGCTTTCCCAGGTTGGCCTACCACGAATGTGGCTGCAGTTGAGCCAGAGGAAGATGTTTGTGTGTGGGCTTGGAGTGGGTTAGCTCTGAGCAGTAGGCCCTAAATCTGGGAGTGGAGAGAAGTGCAGCTTCCTGCATCTCTGCCCTTTGGTCTGTGCCCACAGGTGACCAGTGTCCTTGTCCATCCCTAGCACATGGTCTGCAGGACTTTGTATCTCCTTGTACTCTTATGAACAGAGGGTCTGAGGAAGCTGTGGGTCCTGGGAAAGGCAGCCCCGTAGTCTGGTTCTCACACAGTATTTTTTCTTTGATTCTGAATAAGTCTCTTGTTGTTGTGTGTTTGTTTGTTTTAAACTGACCACTTGGAAGAAATCCCTTGGTTATCTGTGGTTCTCATGCTCTGTCCTGTCCCTAGCCCAACTTTTCTGTAACCTATGTAAGGAGTTTTGGTGGCCCAGGTGGGAGGGTGGAGGCAGCCTCCAGAAGGACCACAGGATCCTTATTACTGTCGTCTGGTTTTGGACAACCAGTTGAGCTTTGATAGGAAAACTCTGACAGGAGAGAGCAATCAGCTGAAACTAACATTCCCCATCCATCCCTGTTCATATGAAAAGTTTGGTTCTTCTCCCACTTTTGAATGATGATATTCAGGCTAGGCATTGATGTTACAGTAAAAAAGGAAAAAAAAAAAATATATATATATATATATATATAAACAGACAAATCCAAGGCTGTGAGGTGAATGAGTGTTTGTTTGGATTCCACAGAACCAAAATTCATGTCGAACAAAGTGAAGTCTGTAGACGATGACTTTGAATGATCTGTAGTGTGTGTGTGTCTCTCTTTTGTGTGTGAGCCCCACACCCCGTGTTCCTGTGAAGATACTTTGAATGGCAGCCAACCTGCTCACACCACACGTCTGAAGCAAACATGGCCCTCTCAAGGTAATTTATTTTATGCATTTACTGTTTACCGAACAAAACGTCTGACTGTGTACGCGAGTGTATTTGGCAGCATTGTCGACGGCGCCCCCCTGTGTTTGCCTGAGATACTGCGCTCAAGGTAGAGGCTCCACTCTGCTCATCACTGCAATTTGCACATTGCTCCGTGGTCGCTCAGAGGCCTGTGTTCTGTCCCTGTTAATGGAAGTGTGCTCTGAACCTGTCTGCCTCCCTCCGCTACTCCTTGCCTTCGGTCTCAGTCCCCAGAGGGTGTCCACAACCACTTGGGACAGAAGGCAAAAGTGGAATTCAGACAGAAGCTTGATTGGCTCTTCAGTGACAAGCTTGGCCTTGCCGTGGCCCAGACATCAGCCTGCCCAGAATTGCCAGGAGGCTTTGGCAGACTCACGGTGCCACAGCACAGTCCTTCCTTTGCTGAGTTCAGTGGACACAGGCGGACTGGCGTGTGGCCAGAGGGGTGCCACAGCACAGCAGCCCTCAGATGCCTACCTTCCACCTTCCTTTCGATATCACAGACAACTCACTGAAGTGTCTCCAAGGAGAACAAGTTTTACCAAAATGAATCCTTCTGCATTTAACTGATCAAATGGATGAATCTGACCCTCTAGGTTTCTTTCCCCAGCGGGGAGCTGGTCTGAGTGTTGACTGTTGGCTTCACTGAAGCATCTTACCCTGAAGGCCTGAGAAGAAGCACAGTGGCCAAGCTGGACTTAACTAGTAAGCCGCAGTTGGCCACGGCTGCTGGAGGCTTCCTGCTCAGAGAAGGAGACAGGGAACTGAAGGAATAGTCAGGGGGTCAGAGAGACTAGGTTGAGTCTGGTTTTCCAGATGAATGAGAAGGAAAGGATTGGTGGAGGGTTTGGTGCTACAGTCGGAAGATTTGCAAATGCTAACACATTCCTGTGTGAGGCACATCACCATTTGTCAGTTATTGTGAATATGTGTATTTTAAGCAATAAGATTCAGCTGGTCAGATTTTTCTGGGCAGTCTCAGTGACGCATTTCCTGTGCTGTGATTGTTCTGAAGACAGAGTGGCTCTAACCACTGTGAGAAGCCCAAATAAAAATTCATCCCAAAAGTTTTTCTGTGCTTTTTTCTTGCACCACTTTGTTCCTTTTTCCTCTTCCTCAGTCAGGGAGTCACACCTTAAGATCTCAAACGCAAGCACTTTTTCCTTCACACAGGGACTGAGCAGTGTCACGTAGCAGTTGAGAACAGGATCCTGGGCCAAACTGAAACCACAGGGCCAAGGGCAGGCTGGAAGCTGCTGCTGAGTCCACATTTTATCCTCAGCGGTTTTCCCCCAAACTCTGTTTCTCCTTTTGATGTCTGGAATACTTTGTGAGGCCCCACAGATAGGTTAAAATTAGACCCCAAAAAGCAGGAACAAGTTTTGTTAGATACCCCGTAGCTAAAGATGACATTTAAAAGGCAGCAAGCATTCCAAGGTCTCTTTTACTGATGGACAGAAAGAAATGTGGGTGGGTGCTCAGTTTTGGAATTTTAATGTACAAAATATTAGAGCTGGGCACAGTGGTACATACCTATAATCCCAATGACTTGGGAGGCTGAGATAGGAGGATTATAACTTTGAGGACAACCTCAGCAACTAAGACGCTAAGCAATTTAGTGAGACCCTGCCTGAAAATCGAAAGAGCTGCAGATGTAGATCAGTGGTAAAGTGGCCCTGGGTTCAATCCCTAGTACCGAAAAAGTGTGTGTTTGTGTGTATGTGTATGTATTAGCCACTTTGTGCCCAGCATTGTGCTGAAAGCTAGGGAAATGCAAATATATAAGACATGGCCCCTGCCCCTTAGAACTTCAGTTACAGTTAGGAAGACAAATAGACTGTGTGAGATAGAAGCCACAGAAAGTAGGCTGAGGTGGAGAGAGTGGTGCATGTTCCAAGATGCCAGGAGCAGTCAGAGATGGTCTGAGGTCTTGAATGCCAAGCAGGGAGCCTCTGAACTGAGCTTTAGGCAGCTGGGGAGCCCCAGTGTGCCAGCATTTGTCATTGTGTGCCAGTGTTTCCCTAAGGCAGACTTCCTTTGTTCATTTTACCCTTTGCTTATTAAGATCCCTCTTAGCTGGGTGCAACTGTGCATGTCCCTAATCCTGGTGGCTCAGGAGGCCAAGGCAGGAAGATTGCAAGGTTGAAGCTAGCCGCAGCAACTTAACTGGCTCAAAATTTTTAAAAACTGTAAAGAATCAGGGAAGTGGCTCAGTGATAGAGTGCCCCTGGGTTCTGCCCCCAGTACATGTGTATCATTCCTGCCTTTTAAAAGGTAACACCTGCATGGTCCCAAACCAAATGGCACTTTTATGGGCTGGTCACAAGAGGCTGTGATGTGCCCCGAGGTCACTGGGTTCCTCTCTAATGAGATCTGACAGCTGGTTGTCTCGGTCCCAAATGACCATGTTCAGCACAAGACAGTAGTTATGACAAACAAGAATTTCAAGAAACTCCCCATTCTCCAGCTTCCTGTTTTCAGCTAGTGAACAAAAACCAGGGCTTGACTCAGGAGGAGGGGGAAGTGGGCGTGGCTGACCATTGGCTGGCTCCTTGCTGAACCTGTTGTGAAGGGTTGTGGGTCTTGGGAGGTATTCAGTTTCAGGTTCCAGCCTGGGGGCAAGTGACTGGCCTCACTGAAGAGGTAAAGTCTTTATGGAGCACGTACCAGGTGCCAGGAATTGGGAATGCTGACACCTTAGGCCTGCCTCTTCAGAAGAGCCAGTAGTGACCCAGAGAGGAAGAAAGGCACATCAGCAGTGTTAGAGCCACAGGCAGTGGCCCAAAGCATGTGTGCACAGAATGCTGTGGGTGAGAACTTACCCACATGGGGTTTCAAGGCAGGCTTCCTGGAGGAGGTGACTGCTCCCCGGGAGAAAGGTGCAAAGGGAACTCAAGACACATGTTTGTCCTGAAGATTATTGAGTGCCACTATGGGCCAGATGCTGAAAAGCACAAAACAGCTTGGGAGGACTAAATCAGGAGACAACACGTGTTGAGTGGGAAACGACAAACAATTTAATCTTTCTAGGTGACTGCATTCTAGAAAGTGCAAGAAATGACACTGGAAAGAGGTAAGCAGATAATAAAAAGACTTTTAATTTGTCTTTTTTGTGTTCCTTATTGACAGCTTACACAATGCCAGGTCTTGTCTAAGCATCTCAGTACCTACATTTTCATGTTTTAGCCTCAAAACAGGTCTCTGAGGCAGAGCCTTATAATTATTGCTACAATGGTAAAGAGATTGAGGCACTCAGAGGAGTGAATTAACTTCCAGGATCACAGGGCTAATAAGCAGCAGAGCCAGGATTTGAAGCCACATCTTTTAGCCCCAAAGGCCATTAACTAATAGGTCAGACAGTGAAGAGCTGAGAACTTGGGACTCCTTTTCAAAGGTGGGAGGAAACCAAAGAAAGCTGTCAAATCTTAAAGGAGTTAAAGCTGTTTGGATCTTTGTATCTTGAAAGTGTTCTGCTCTTCCTCAAAGGAAATAAAAATACAGCTTCCAGTATTTGTGAGGGGGAGCGGATTTTATTTGATCTGAAATTTCTCACTGTTTAAAGCCTGTTCCTCACCATAGTTTATTATTCCTTCCATTTCATGTTTTCTCACAAAGACTCAAGAAACCCAATCCCACTGGAAAATGTTACAAAACACCCTCTGTGCTAGCCATGAAAAGAGTCTGTCCCTGGGCTCTCCACCCACCTCCCAGCTGTCAGCATGCCCTGACTCTGGGTGGAGGCAAGCCAGGGCTGCGGGTGGCTTCCCCGATGTCTTGCCCAAGATGGACCTATATGCACATACCTGCTCCCTCTCCTGCCCTAGCTGATAGCTTTTGGGAGTTCTGTGTAAAATCTTCAGAGAAATTATTTTGTGGATTTGGATGATTAATTTAAATGATGAGGCCAGTGTTTATTGAGGCAAAAAAAGTATTCGTAGGTTCATATTTGATCCTCAGAGCAACAGTGAGGTTGGTATACACACGCCTCAGCCCCCATATTACAGATGGGCAAATGGAGATTTAAGAAGGCCAAATCAGTTGCCCATGGGCACTTAGTAAGTGACCACCCCCTATAGCCCCGACTCACAAGAGACTTTTCTACTCACAAAGCCCTTTCTGTTTCATCCTCACCAGAGCTTCAGACAATGGGCAGCTCAGGTGGTAAGTGACCCCATGTCACAAAGAAGAACCTGAGGTTCCCAAAGTTGGCAACAGGCCTAAGATCCAGGGCTAAGATGGGTGGCTGGGAGCCTAGTACCTGGGAATTCTGGGTACCCCTTATCCTGTGGTCTTCCCCCCAATTCTAGTGCCTTGAACTAGACCCTGGTCCTCCAGAGGTGGGCATGTGTCTGTGTGTATAACTGTAGAGGGACTTCCCCTGCTTCAGGTTTTGTGGCCACCAGAAGCCACTGGGACATTCACTCCTTGTGACCCACCCACACTCACATGAGGTTACTGGGCAAGAGACTCTGGGAAGTTCCCTGATTTTCTGAAGGACAGAACCCTAGGAAGGTTGGCTCTTCTAGCTCACTAGGGCTGATCAGTAAATATTTTAAAATTTTATGAGCTTCTTATTAAATGGCCAATAAAAATAAACTACATAAACTCACAATATATATTGTGGGTTTGAATATATTAAAAACAAAGGTGATAAATACACAAAGTGGATCACTTTCCAATTATTTACTACAAGTTATTATCTATACCCTTCACGGTATTTATAAATCAGCATGGTAGGAATATCACATGATGGCATTTAGTGTATGAGGTCATGTACCAATACCGTTTGGATCAACCACAGAACACATATGTGATAGTGATCCCATAAGATTATAAAGGGGCTGCTCATTGCTACCTCCTAGTGGTATTGTAGCCATAATAACGTCTGGTGCAATGCGTTTCTCATGTTTGTGATGATGCTGGTGAAAACAACCCCTTTTAGGTATATTTAGATACAAAAATATCATTGTGTGTGTTGTCTACAGTATTCAGTATAGGTTTAAGCCTCGCCAGCTATAGGCTGCATCCCCTAGGTTTGTGTAAATACATTCTATGATATTTGTGTTAGGAAACTGTGTAGGGACACATTTCTCAGGATGAGTCCCATGTATGACTACAGCAGTAAATAACATATAATGTTAAAAAAAAACAAAATGAAAGACTACCAAACATCTCTTCCCAACTCTATTTTCAGTGACATTACATTGGTAGCTCTTGGCAAACACTACAAATCAGGGGTGCTCTCCCTGCTGAGTTGGTTTTGAAACATTTTAAAACCCACTACTGGGGCTGGGGTTGTAGCTCAGTAGTAGAGCTCTTGCCTCACACATGTGGGGCCCTGGATTCGATCCTCAGCACCACATGAAAAATGAAATAAAGGTATCGTGTTCATCTACAACTAAAAATATTTTTTTTAAAAAATTCACTACTAGTTGAGGACAATCTGAAGCTGAAAAGGTGACTGTGGGGTCTTGGCAAGGACTTTCCAGCTTCCTTCTGCATAAGGGGGTAGAGTGATTGATTTCTCACTGAGCCAAGGCACCTGGTTGAATCCTTTCATGTGTCCAACCTACTTGTCAGGTGCTCAGATGCTGGATAAAAAACGTGACAAAGCTCAGTCTCGAACTTCAGAGATAGAGGGGGGCTGCGTCCCTGGGGGATACCACACCCATTTCAAGCCCAGGCAGATGCTCAGATGCATCTGGGGTTCAGCTCTAAGTGATAGAAGTTGGGGGCTAAAAAGGGACACTCGTGGTGGGTTGGGAGTCATGAGACAGCTTGGAGGAAGGCATTCACTCTGAGCCTCTAGGGGGTTCAAGGGTACAGTGATATAGATAAATGAGGAAAAGGTCTTTCATCCAGGGGAGGGGCAGTTTGGGCAACAAAATTCATCAGATCATTTTTTAAGAGGACACTTCTTTTCAGAAAGTTGCTCTCCCCAGCTAGAGAACTTTTCCATGACCCCTAGGGACAGGGGAATGCATAGCTGACTTCTCATCGTGCATCTTTGAAATCATGGGTTCTGGTGACAGGCTGCTGCTAAGTAGGCTTGTATATATGCACATCCCTCCACAATGGTCCTCTGTTTCCTCATCTTAAAAACGAAGGGGTAGTTTCTCATTTCCATGTTATTCAATTTTGATTCAATAGTTGGAGACTATTCCAGTCAAACTTACCCACTGCTTCTACAGAGAATACAAGCCTTCTGCAACATATTTCTCTCTTCATCACCTAGTCTACAAAACACCTTTCAAATTCTGACCAAATCTGAAATACTGAACTCCAGATAATCCTGCCCCACCCTTGCTTTGAGCTGAGGGTAGCTTGGCTCTAGTCCAACAGCCAGCTGGGGCAGAGGAACTTGCGAGAGGGAAGTGGGAGATCTCCAGCTTAATCTTTCCCTTTAGCTTACAGTGGTGTCAGCATCTCTCCCAGGCTTCTTGTGATAGGGTGGGGGTCAGTCACAGCTGCCCACACTCTCCTCTGGGGTCTCTCTCTCTCCCTGTCTCGTTCTCTTCTTACATGAGGTGTGCAGTATTGATGATCAAACCCAGGACCTTGTGCATGCTAGACAAGTATTGTCCTACTGAGCTGTATCCCCAGCCCTTTTTTGTTTTTGTCTCTGTAAGTGACCAAAGCTGGCCTTAAACTTGCAATCCTTCTGCTTCAGCCCCCTGAGCAGCTGGGATTACAGGTGTGCACCACCACAGCAGGTTTTCTTTAGGCTCTTTGGTAAGGTTCTGGGGTCACTGGCTGGTGAAGGCCAAGACTGAGTTGGGGGGAATAGGATGGAACGATCCACAAGCAATGGATTACTAAAGGTCTTTTGAAGGAAAACAGTGCTGCTGTAATTGAAATCCTGTGCTTCTCCTTTGTCAGGACTCCCTTGATTTCTTCTCTCTAAAACTCAGCCAGGCAGATTCTCAGCCTTGTGCCCCACTAGCCCTTCCAGAGCTTTCTGTCTAGTCAGAGGGGGCAGACTGGGTCATTGATGACTCCATTCTGGTCTGGCTGGCGCCAGGGAGCTGAGTATGGGGCTTCTCTCTAGGCTAAAGGGCAAGGGTCATTTTCTCCTAGGGCATCTTAGGACATCCTTCATTTGCAGACTGGCCAGTGGCCAAGGTTTAAAGATGCTGCTTTTGGAGTCTGGGCTCCATCTTCTAGCGAGGAAGCATTGTAGACTTCCTGGGGTTGTTTTTGGTTTTGGGTTTTATTTTTTTGCAGTACTGGGGATTGAACCTAGGGCACTCTCTCACTGATCTACACTCCCAGACCTTTAAAACAATTAAAAAAAAAAAATATATATATATATATATATATATATATTTTTTTTTTTTTTTTTTTTTTTTTTTGAGACAGGGTCACGCTAAATTGCCCAGGCTGGCCTGGAACTTGTGATCCTCCTGTCTTGGTCTCCCAAGTTGCAGGGATTATAGGTGTGCACCACTACACGTGGCCTTCCTGGGTTTTTGAGTGTGGAGAAGAAGTTAAATTCAGGTGCTGCTACAGAGGCAGCTGTAGAAAACCTTTCCTGGTAGTGTTTACCCCAGGAAAGGAGGAGGGAAAGGGACATGCTGGTCTTTGGGGACTAAGATGGTATGGCTAATGGTGGGCCCAGTCTGTGGGTTACAAAACCAAATTTAGGAGGCACATTGGATCGAAGTAAATATTGCCTTCAAAATATATCCTCAACCCTCCCACTCCTCACCATTCCCCCGCTGGGCCAAAGTTCCAAGCTGTCATGTTGCTTTCCCAAACCAGCACAGCAGCTCCCTCCTCATGTTCTCCAGCTCCCATCTCATCCCTTGAGATCATTCTCCACTCAGCAACTAGGGTGAGCATTTTAAAAATGCAAATCAAGCCAGGCATGAGGCATTCCTATAATTCTAGTGGCTGGGGAGCCTGAGGAAGGAGGATTTCAAGGTCAAAGCCAGCCTCAGCAACTTAGTGAGGCCTAAGCAACTCCATGAGATGCTGTCTCTAAATTAAATGTATTTTTTTTAAATGGGAGCTGAGAGCTGGGGTTGAGGCTCAGTGCTAGAGCATTTGCTTAACACATGTGGGTCACTGAGTTCGATCCTCAGCACCACATAAAAATAAACAAAGGTATTGTGTTCATCTACAACTAAAAAAAAAATTAAAAGAAAAAACGGGGGTTGAGGATGTGGCTCAGTGGTTAAGAGCCCCTGGGCTCAATTTCCAGTACAAAAAAAAAAAAAAAAAAAGCAAATCAGACTGTTCCATTTAAATGTTTAAAATCTACCAGTGACTTCCTATCATATTGGAATAAAAACCTAAATTTTTACAGGCTCGGTAATGCACACCTATAATCCCAGTTACTCAGGAGGCTGAGGCAGGAGGATCACAAGTTTGAGGTCAGCCTGGACAATTTAGCAAGGCTCTGTTTCAAAATAAAATGATCTGGGTATGTAGCTCAGTAGTGAAGAGGTTATCCCAGTAGCAGAAAAGAAAAAAATCTCCTCCCTCCTTACAAAGGCCCCATGGGAGCTGGCCCTGTCTCCCCCTGATCTTACTGGGGACCGCTCTCCCACTCACTTGCTCCACAGTAGCCCTTCTGCCCTTTCCCACCTTGAGACCTTGTCACCTGCTTTTCCCTCAGCATGGATCCCTTTGCCTGACGTTTCTTACCTCCCCAGTCCCCTCTTTTAAAGTGGCCATTCCCTCCTTTTGCCTTTTTCATATTGTCTTATAAATGACTTCAAAGCTTTTATGAGTTTCAAACCTTCTTATGTATCTGCTAACCTTCACTAGCATGTGAGGTTCATGAGACCAGGCAGCCTGAGTGTCCCAGGACAGTGAATGGCACATAGTAGATGCTGGATAAAAATATTTGTTGACAGAACGAGCAAATGTACAAATGAATGAGCTGTTTCCTTCTGAAGAAAAACTTCAGTTTATGTATAACACCTGCCATTGCTGCAGGGCAGAAAGGAAAGTAGAGTGGGCTGAGAGCAGGGAAAAATGGTGGGAGTAGCACTCTAATTCTCTTGTGGGGTCACACAGGGTGGGGTCAGGGGAGTAAGGTACACCTTCTAGGTGCTAACCTCACCCTGGGCCTCCTTCCAAGCCTGGCGTACCTTGATCTTCACTTTAAAAGGATCGATCAGGAAGATCACCTTGGGGTCGCCCACCAGGGAAGGTAGCTGCCCATTATCTGGCACCTCCAAGTCGAACCTCTGCAGCATCCAGGCTATGAGGAGGAAGAGCTCCTGGCGGGCCAGGATCTCTCCTACACAGGAGCGGGGACCAGCTCCAAAGGGCAGGTAGCTGAGAGACGGTGAGATGAGCTGGCTCCCAGTTGGATCCAAGAAGCGCTCTGTGGGCAAGGGGGAGGCATTAGCCAGGGATGAGGCCGTGGAGAATCATGCTTCCACCCTGGCTGAGGCAGAGATGTGGCCCTGTCTGAGGACCTCCAGACTGAAGAGAGATAAAGCTCTGCTCTCAGGTAGCCCTTCATGTGACACAGAGGAAATGAAATGATCAAGAATGATGGGGAGGGGAGGGGGCAGTGTTAACAGATGAAGATGCCACCATCTAAGCTTTAATAGGAGTCAGATGCTTAGAGGACTTCACAGAGCCGTGCAGTTGGTTGGAAGGAGAGCAAGGGAAACCCAGCCATAGTCCAGCAGTCTACAACAATGTGGGCGTGGCAACAGGTCCATGGAGATGGGGCCAAGAGTTTTCTAGTAGCAAGCTTGGCAGATGGGAAGAGAGGCTTGGGAGAGGGGGGACCTGTAGAGCAGAGTCCAGGCTGGCTGTGTGATCTAGGGAGCATGACAGGATGGAACAGGGACTTACCTGGCATGAACTGGTCTGGCTGGTTCCACTCCTCCTCATTGTGATGAAGTGCCCACAAGTTGACGATCACCTGTGTGCCCTTGTCGATGGTATACTCACCAATGCTGTTCCAAAGAGGGAGAGGAAAAGGGGTCTGTGACATTGCCCTTCCCTCCCCACTCAGCCCCAAGTCTCCACATTCTACCACCTTGGGGAAAAGAATCCTTTACTCCCTCATTTCCCAATCATCTGTCTTTTCCTTAGTTTGTAACAGATCAAATCTGAATCAAGCTCTATCCTCTAGACAAGACACTGTACACAGGGACATCCATGGCTGTCAGGGGATGTGGTATGCATATATCTAAGGCAACTGTTGGGCTGGGCAGGAGCATAGAACTCCAACAGCTTCATCCCAGCCCACATGCCTCCAAGGGCAACAAGCAGCTAGCTTCCTGGGAAATTAGGTGGGTCTGTGATTGGTCAGTGGGTGTCAGTGGGTGGTAGATACACTGATCAGAAGGGCCAGGGGTAGGATCATTGTTAGGAGTCAGCGTTCAACTCACAGGCTGAGGGGAGGGCTGGGGTATGGATGAGGAACCAGGTGGGCTGGCAAGCAGAGTTGGCCTAGATGTCTTTGGGAGGGAAGGCATACCTGGAATCAGTGTTAGCCTTGTGGGGTATGAGCATTGGGGCCACAGGTCTGATGCGAAGCACCTCTCGGATGGTGGCCTCTAACATGAGGAGGTGGTTCCTGTCACTGAAAGTTGGTGTACGGCTGAAACCTACATTCTGGTCAATCTCCTCATGGATCTTCTTCTTCACCTAAGAGCCAGAGGGAGATGCACATACCAGAGTGCTTCAAGCCCAAGAGAAGCATGGGCTTGGCAGAATCCAATGGTCACATCCTGTAGAGACCCTTTCCAGCACAGCCCAGGCCCTACTTCCAGACGACGGAACAGCTTTAATGTGGGGCCAGGGCCAGCACCTACTTGGGTGAGGGACAGGGCAGCCCCAGGGCATTGCCTCTCCTTTTCTCTGGGATGCAGAGGTTATGCTGGCTGGTTCCCAGGCAAATGGAAAGACAGTAGTGGGGACAAACTCACCTGAGGATTGTGCAGCAGGAAGGCTACAATCCAATGCACCACAGAGACTGTGGTCTCCACACCAGCTCCAAAGATGTCTGCTATGGTGGCAACAACGTGATTATCTGAAAGCATATTTGAATCCAGGTCTGGGCCACCATTGTTATTCTCTGCATTCATCTTGGCTTGCATGAAAATGTCCAGCATGTTGGTGATACAGTCACTGTTGAATTTCTCCTGGGTTGGGGAAAGTTGAGACTGATAAGGAAAGAGCTCCACCTGCAGCACTCCTGCCATACTTCTGTTACACTAGTCAGGGCCTCTTACACTTGGAAGTGGAGTGGGGCTAGCAGGACCTATGTTTACGGAGGTAGGAGATAGCACTGTGCCTTCTTTAAATTTGAGGGTTAGACAGATGCCATCTAAGCTCCTCTTTTATTCCTTACTTTACCACTTCCATTCATTAATTGGGTCAATTTGTATTGTGCATTTACTATGTGCCAGACTCTGCTAAGATCTGCAGATATTACAATGTCCAAAATGTACCCCAGTCCTGTTCCCAGGACATTTTAAAATATACTCATATTTTTCTCTTTCTTTCTTCTTTTTTTCTTTCTAGTATTGGGAATTGAACCCGAGAGTGCTTTATTACTGAGCCATAGCCCCAGCCCCTTTTATCTTTTATTTTGAAAAGGATCTCACTAAGTTGCTTAGGGTCTTGTTAAGTTGCTGAGGCTGGGCTTCAACTTGCGATCCTCAGTCTCCTGAGTCTCTGGGATTACAGATTTGCACCACTATGCCTGGCCACTTCACTCATACTTTCAACTTCTCAATCACCTACCTTGTGCTTTTTCAATATCTGATTCAGTATTTCATCTCGCACATCAACACACCTCTTTAGCATTTCCAGGGTTTTATTGGGGAAAATCTGGGAAGTAGAAAGAAATGTCAAATCCACTCCTCTTCCACTTTGCTATTCCAGCTATGAGAATCCATCCTGCAGATCCTAGCTTTCTGTCTCAGGAGAATTTCTACTTCTTACCTTCATCCTTAATGAAGGACAAGACGGGGACACAGAATGGGCTCCTCAGGGACAACTCCAAGAAGAGAGGAGGGTACAGATTCCTCTTCCCAGTTCAACCAAACATCAAACCCTGATTACTATATGCGGAGCTCTTTGGACTAAGATAAATTTGAGTCTGAAGACAAGGGCAAGTTCCTTAACCTGGTTAAGCCTGTTTTCTCTTCTCTACAATGAAGATAATAAAACATACCTCCAAGGGGAATTCAATGATTGATGTTTATAGAGTGCTTAATACTGGCACACGACAATTGGAAAATAAATGAGAGCCACTATCATGAGTATTAAGATTCATGATTCAAAAGGCAGATCCATTTGTATAGAGAAGTGGCCAAGGTTGTATGAGGCAGAGGTCAGGCTGAGGAGGTCAGGAAAAAGATAGGTCTGGAGACAAAGAAGAATCAGGGACACTGTCTGCGTTTGCTGGGATCTGAAGGTGTCATTTGGCTTCATTCTCACCTTCAACCAGGGGAATATGTCCACCAGAGTTTCATTTCCCAGACTCTCCAAGATACTGCTACTGAAGTTCCTTATGGTTCTCAACTCTGGATCCTCAGTTTTGTAGGAGATGTTGAAGCAGATGATGCAGATTACGTTAAGTATGGCCATGAAGACAGGAAAGGACAAATCTATGACTTGTCCATGGTGGGTGGCCAGATGATCACACAATACACTGGCTTCCCGACATACTGAGGGGAGAGAGAGGCGTGAGGGTGGGGACTGCATTTGTACCCTGGCCACCCTCGACCTTTTTAGCCAGGGTGGGGCAGAGATAGCAATTAGCCACTAGATGGTAGCAATCTCCAAGAAAAGACTGAAATAAACCATCCCTAACCCTTTCCTCCTCCCCAGCCCTCTTTTTCACTCCCAGCCCCTGTGTGATCAGCTCCAGCCCCCGGCGCCATCCCAGCACTCACTGATGTTCTCCAGCTTCTGGTCACCCTCCCTGAACAGGGCAAAAGTGCCCAGCACCAGCTTCCGGTGCAGCTGCCATTGAGTGTTGGAGTCAGCAAAGGCAATGCCCTTCCACTGGTCTGACAGAAGACCTAGAGTTACCTTTGGAGAGCAGACAAGGCTGTAGGACTCACACACCATCCACCCACCCCTTGCCCTAGCCCTACTCCCCCAGCCCCTCTCCATTTCTGGGGGAGAAAGCAGGTACCTGGTGGTGCTGACTCCCATGTGGGGATATCCCTGTTCTATTCCACCATGACTGTTAGGTCTTGATAGGACAGACTAAGGCCCTCTATTTATGGGAGTAATTAGCACCAGGGTACTGAGATGGGACACTGGGAGTATTTCTGGGATAGCTATCCAACAGCAAGCTCAATGGGTCAACGCAGTCCTGAAATGCTACTGTAGGTCAGTTGTCCACCCCCATGAACTGGAGCCATGGGGATAGTTCCAGAGAAATAGCAATCTCACTGGTCCAGGAGTCAGGGTGTTTCTCCCCAGTAACTTCCCAAGTGGGGAAGAATCACTCCCCCCATTTTCCACAAAGAATAGCATCAACACTGGCTATTTATTGAGCACTTCTGTGCTGGGGCCAGACTAGGTGCCTTATATAACCTTAAATTAGGACCAGAGAGATTATCATCTAGTTCAGGGGTGAAATGAGCGGGGTGACAGATCCACAACCCCTCAGGACAACACACCCACCCCACTCCACTCCTGGGCAGCCCATTCTAGAGGACCTCCTTTAATTCTTCCTTCCTAATTTAGAGGCTAGGTGAGTTTGAGAAGTTCCTCCCCTCTTATCTACCCCCGACTAGTCTGATTTTGAAAGAATATTAAGAACTGCACAACCCCAGGGGGTAGGAAGGGAAGAAGAATGGACACTGCTTACCACAGGGGGCCTCCCAGAGAATTCCTTGCCCTTCTTGACAAGCACCTCCTTGGCTAGCTGGTGGTTGCCAATAATCACTATAGTCTTGGTGCCCACACGAAAGGAATAGATGGGTCCATATTTTTTCTGCAGCTTGAAAAAGTTGACGTGCTTGTGGCCATGTCTGGGGAGGAATGGTAGGCTGCCCACCAGGGGCAGGTGTGGGAGGCTCTTGGGATACTTGGCCCCAGGAACCCTTACCTTGGGCCAAAAGACATAGGCTAGGATGAGCAGCAGAAGAGCCACGAGCTCCCACATGGTGGCGAGGTGCTGGCAGGCAGGAAGGATAGCTGGGGCAGGAGAAGCTGTAGCAACTTTAGGGTGCCAGGAGGCCTTTTTAAGGGCTTCTCTGATCTTTACCTTGAAATTCTGTTATCTCTTGGCTTGTGAAAGTCAATCCTGGTGCTGAGCCAGGCCTGACCTCTCTCCAAGAACCAGGATATGAGGGGTAGGGGAGGCCTCTTCAAGGGCTGGCTCAACTGGAGGGCAAACCAGTGGAGGAGGAGCTGGATAAGGCAGGACAGCTGGTCTCCTCCCTGGAACTCTTCAGCCATGGATAACCCCAGAGAGCGCCAGAGGCAAATGGTATCTGAATTAGCAATCAAGGCTTAGGACTTTCCATGTTGTAAAATCAAAATCAGAATCATTGGAGAGATAAAAATGTCAGCAGAATTACAACTCACTAGGCCTGTCAGAGACACTTCATCCAGTATATCATTTAATACTAGAGAAAAGTGAAGTCAGATTAAAGACACATAAAGTGGTGGCAAAGTCCCACATGTCCTAATTTCCTTGGTAACTGCTCTTTCCAGAGGTGTCGGTGCACAAGCATTGAGAGTACTACTCCAAGAGCCAGACAAGTTTGGGTTCAAGTTCTAGCTTGGTAATTTTTTAGCTATATGATCTTGGGTGAGTTACTTAACTTCTTTTGAAAAAACTGCTTTTATTATGTGTGTATTTTTGAAAAATTACTAATTTCTGGGTTTTTTTTTTTTTGTTTGTTTGTTTTTGTTTTTTCATGCTGGGGATTGAACCCAGGGCTTCATGCATATTAGTCAAGTGCTCTATCCCTGAGCAACATCTCCAACCTTCTATTATATTATTATTTATTTTTTATTTTTTGGTACTGGGGATTGAACTCACTCAACCACTGAGCCACATCCCCAGCCCTATTTTGTATTTTATTTAGAGACAGGGTCTCACTGAGTTGCTTAGTGCCTCACAGTTGCTGAGGTTGGCTTTTTCTTTTCCTTTTTTTTTAATTTTATTTTTTTAGTTGTAGTTAGACATAATATTTTTATTTTATTTATTTGTTTTTATGTGATGCTGAGGATGGAACCTAGTGCTTCCCACATGCTAGGTGAGTGCTCTACTGCTGAGCCACAACCCCAGCCTCTGAGGCTAGCCTTGAACTTGTGATTCTCCTGCCCCTACCTCCAAAGCTACTGGGATTACAGGCATGTGTCACCCCACCCAGCTACTATATTATTTTTAATGATTGAATTCTATTGTGTATATACCAAGTATATGCCTACCTAATTTAACTGATCCTGTATTGTACTGAACATTTAGGTTGTTTCTAATTTTGTCTTTGTTGTTGGCATAAACAACATTAAGGAAGTGACTTGGAGTGAAATCTTTGTGCATAACCATTAATATTTTCTTGTAGGATAGAATCCTAAAAGGGAAGTTATTGGTCAAAGGCTATGTATGCATATTTTAAAGATTTGTAACAAATATTTCTGAGTTGCATTTCATTAATATATTTCTTGGTATTCAACCATTCCTAGAACAATATTAACTTTTCCAATGTCTTCATTTAACACAACTGAATTCTCTTGTGATTTACTTAGGCTTTCATTTCTTTTGTATCTCTGTTCATATGAAAAATTGGATTGTAGTTTTCTTATTTGTGCATTGCCAGGTTTTGGTAATATGATTTTGCTAGTTTATACATTTATCTGAGAAACATTCAATCTTTTTCTATGTCCAATATAGAGAAAATATATTGAAAAGCCAGGTGTGGTGGTGCATGTCTATAATCCCAGTGACTCAGGAGGCTAAAGCAGGAGGATCAAAAGTTCAAAGCCAGACTCAGCAATTTAGCAAGGCCCTAAGCAACTTAGAAAGATCCTGAAGGGAAAGCGAGGAACGAGAGACGGGTAAGCGAGAAATGAAAGACAGAGACCAGGCAGAGATACACACGAGAGTTTATTTGTCAGAGCTGATAAATAAGGGCCATCTCTCAATAGGAGAGGGAGGCAAAACAGGCTTAGGGTCTGGGATTTTTATAGGGCAGGCTCAGGAATCAGAACGGAGGAGGTCCTCATGCAGGCAGTTAAGGGTTGGGTTGGTATGAGGGAGTGGTGACCCTTTCTCAGAAAGACCCTAGGGTGAGAAAGCAAGGCTGTCACCTAAGATGGTTGCTCAGATGCTAAGCAAGGACCTTATATTCCTTGATTTTTTGTTTTTATTTGGCCCCTTAGGGAACAGGGATGTAGGTCAATCTTCTGTGACTCCTTCCTGCTGGGAAGGGACAGTGTTTGAATCATTGGGACTATGATGGAGGTTGAGTGGTGATGGAATGCTGTCCTCAGTGGCCCAATTTTGGTGAGGGATTGGTATTCCTTCAGCAGAGGAGAGCTGTTGCTGCCAATGATGTTCGAGGTCCTGTTTTATCTTGTTCTTTACTATACCAGGTTGATTGACATAAAAATAACATTCCTCCTGTAGATACAGATAAAATCTGCCTTTTTCAGCTGTAAGAAGGTCAAGGCCTCTTTGATTCTGCAGAACCACAGCAGCTAAAGAATTAAGCTGGGATTGTATGGTTAGTATGACTTGAGCAAGTTGCTGTAAGTCTCCTAATGGAGAATGGTAATTCCTGGTAATGGTACCCCGCGAGGTGAGAACAAAATGAGGGAGGAGGGCAAAAATGAAAAAGGGAAGGGTGATACTTGTGGTTCTGCAGTGTCCTCGTGGTCCTCAGAGACAGAAGGAAGATTGGGGGTTCCGAGCTTGGAAAAACACAACTTGAGAGGGCCTGTGGGTCTCACTGCATAAAATAATGGAGAGGACTGTTTTTAATGGGAGTTATGAACTCAATATGGGATGCCCTCAAGGCAGGTTGCTGAGGGAGTGGTGAGAATGACCCGATAGGGTCCAGTTCATTTTGCAGAGAATTGAGAGGAGGAGGGGGCCTGTTGTGGGGGTGGTAAAAAGTACCAGGTTGCCAGGAGACAGAGTGGGAGAAGGGGACGAGGCAGAACTAGGCTTTGCCAAACAGCATCGCTGTATTACCAAAGAAGTTTCCTAATGTATGCAAGAAGGGGCCAGAAAAGATGAGGAGCAAGGGATAGTGGAGAATCAGAGAGTGGTGAGCTGAGCAGGGAGATAGGCCATCTATATAGAAGCTCAAAAGGGGAGATGTTGAGTGGCTTCTTTGGGAGGGCCCATAACTTAAGAAGAGCTAAGGGAAGGATTTAGTCCACTCTAAATGTAATTGAGGGAGGCTCCCTTTGCCAAAGTGAAGGCTCTGATGACGGCAACAAGTTCAGCCTGCTAATTGGATGTATTATGGGGGAGGGGAGCTGCCGCAGTCCGGCTGCAGCAAAATAACGGGGGGGGGGGGGGGGGGGGGGTGACGAGCAACTTGTGTAGACTGATACAGCAGGAGTGGGAGCCATTTATTGTAGGGCAGGAGCGGTATTTATACATTCCACACAGCTTATCTAATTAACATAAACTAGATACAGCAGTCAACCAATAAGGAATCTCCACACTTAATGGCTCGCTGGTGTTACTTCACAAACCACTCCCTCTGGCATTTTGCCAGGCACCATCCAGACTTGTTTACAGACTCTAACATTTCTCTGGCAAAATGCCAGGTGCCATCCTGACTTGTTTACAGACTCTAACAGGGAGCCGCTTACACAACCAAGGTTAGAGACTATAGCACACACTGCCCTACAAACTCCTTCCTGAAGGAAGAAGCTATCTGTGAACTATGTGTATGTTGCCTGGAGCAAGGGGCCTTCCTGTATGTGGGAGGGATGTGGAAGAAACTCCTCCAGAGTTTCAATGCATGGATGGCTAAAAGGAGAAGAGGTGGAAAAGTCCTGAGGAGCGGGGAGGAGAGTAGCAGGGTTTAATGGTGAGCATATGTGGAAAGTAAGACTGGGATCTTCCACCAGGGAAACTTGTAGAGATAAAAGGCGAGGCGGGGGTGAGGGGGGTAAGGAATGTAAGCCCTTGTAGGTGAGGAGTTCCTTTAGGTGATGGGGAGCCAGGATGGTGGGGCCTCAACGGTGAGCTTCTTTGACTCGTTAGAGAGTAGAGAGGGTGGGGCCAACATTCATAGGCATTCATCCCCGAACAATAGGTTCAAGATAAGCCACAGGAGCAAAGTTTGGCCCCAGCATGTGTCCAAGGACCCCTAGAGAAAATCTCTGCTTTTCAGCCATGTAAAGATGAAGTGGGTGTTTGAGATCAGGGAGATGGAGGGCAGAGGCCTGGAAGAGGGCCTGCTGGAGCCTGGTGAAAGGCTCTGTAACAGAGTGCAATAAGGGTTCAGAGAGTGGGCCCCGGACTGCATCATATAGATGCTTAGCCAATATAGAGAGTTAGGAACCCAAGCTCTGAGGAATCCCGCCATACCTAGAAAGGAGAGAATTTCTTCCCGTAGTATAGGGGTTGATATATTAGTGATAAGGCCCTTTCTATCAACTGTAATGGCTTTGTGTGTAGGGGTCAGGAGGAGGCCTAGGTATGTTACCATTGCCAAAGAAAGCTGTACCTTGGATGGAAAAACCCTATAGTCACAGGCAGAAAGGAAGTTAAGAAGTTTACAGGTGTCCTGATGATGACCTCAAAGGAGGGACTGAAAAGAAGGCGGTCATCAACACACTGCAGCACCATAGACTGAGTGAGATGTATGGATACTAGGTCCTTAGCCAAGGCCTGTCCGAAGACATGAGGGCTGTCTTGGAACCCTTGGGGGAGAACTGTCCACATCAGCTGAGTGGAGTTATAAAACTCAGGGTCTGTCCATGTATAGGTGAAAATGTCTTGAGAGAGAATGGAGGGGAATAGAAAAGAAGGCATCTTTCAGGTCTAGTACTGAGAAGTAAAAGGTCCCAAAGGAATGGTGGAGAGAAGGGTATAAGGATTGGTTACCATGGGATGAATTGGGATGACCTCAGAGTTGATGTAACAGAGGTCTTGGATCAAGGCTTTTTTGCTGCCTTGGTGTTATAAGGGGAATGAGAAGGTCTAAGGAATTCCTTTCACAAGATGTCTTGAGTGATAGGCTGGAGCCTAGGAGTTTTTGTCGGGAGAGTGGGTATTGTGATTGGGTCAAAAAATGGAGGGGGGTCTTTGAGACGGATATGAATGGGCTCATGGTGTGAGGAGATAGGACTTGAAAAATCCCAGAGAGTAGGGTACACCTTAGAAGGGGGTAATGGGAAGGCACTGACAGATGGAATAGGGGATGGTCCTAAGGTAAAGGTGAGGATCAGGGGAGTGGCAGGCGAGTCTGGATGGAAGCGTATATGAGGAGAGAAGGAAAGTGTAGCCCCCAACTTTGTGAGGATGTCCCTTCCCATAAGCAGAAAAGGGCTCTATGTGAAAGACCCCAGCCCAGAAACCCCAGGCCCCATTGTGAAACCATCAGGGCGTGTTGCTAACCCACTAAACACCAGAGAGGTCTATCTGTTAATCAGTTAAGGGTAGTCTATTGTGAAAGGACAGGATGGTTGAGAAAGAACAGAAAAACAGATCCCAAGGCATGCCTGAACAAACAGGAACTGATAATGATAAGCAGGAACAGAAAAACCAGAGTGTTAATATGTAACTGTCATGAGGTTTATCCAGGAACATAAAGTGAAAAACAACTTTGTCCTTTAGGTAATCTATATGTTGGGTTCAAAATAACCAATAAGAAACCTGTTACTTCCTGCGCGCGCGAAACCTGCCCCTTTATCCTATAAAAGACCTGTACCCCAAAGCCCGGTGTGCCAGTTCACCAAAGCTCCGGCTGAGGTTTTGCTGAGCACCCGCAGGCGCCTGTGTATCAATAAATTGCCTCATGTTTTTTGCAGCCAGTGTCTCGTGCGTTCTTCCTTGGACAGGGAGTCGGAGGGTCTTTCATATGGAATGACCAAAAAAGAGTGAGTAAAATCAGAGAGCCAAAAACACAAACAAAGCTAGGTGTCTGTAAGGGTTGGTAAGGTTTACCATCTACCCTAACAATAGAGGTCATAGAATGAGTAGTAGGCCCCCAGAACTCCTTGAGGACTGAATATGTAGCCCTGGTGTCTCGGGGGGAAGGAGACAGGCATAGCTGAAATACACAGAGTTACCCTGGGTTCTTGTGGAGTGATGGTATTGGTCAGGTGATGGGAACCTGGGCCTCGTCAATCCTCTGCAGCCAGTCCTAAGAGTTGGAAAGGGGAACCAGAAAGGCCGGATGGCCAGGTGCCACTATAGGCTTGGGGACAGTCAACGACCCAGTGTCCCTTCTGATGGCATTTAGGACAAAGGCCCTGAGGCTTGTGAGGCTTAAGACATGTACAAGCCCAGTGACCCATCTGACGACATTTAAAACAGGGTATGGGTGGTCCTGAGGGACCCATCCACTGGCCAGTGGAACCAGGGGCAGATGCTAAGGCCAGACAGACAGCTTGAGTGAGCATCTCTCTCATTATACACCTTAAAGGCCACTTCCAGAACCTCAGCTTGGGGAGTTAGGAGCCCCCTCTTGAGGCGCCTCAGTTTGGCCTTAATATTGGGGAAACTCTGGGAGAAAAAGTAGGTCATTAGTAGTTGTCTCCCATCTGGAGTCTCAGGGTCCAGATTAGTGTATTGTAATAAAAACTTGGTCAGGGGGTCTAAAATGTTGAAGGGTTTTCATTCTTAAATTGGAAGAGTTCTTGGAGCCTTTCATAACTAATAGCCTTATGGGATGAATTGGTTTCTACTAGTTACTCCTCTAGGCGAATTGTAATCCCAATTGGGGTCCCAATCAGAGACTGCTTCAATGCCAATCAGATAGGCAGGGGAGGTCTGATATACCTCATCAGCATAATTTCTAGTTGTGCTCCCAAACTCACCTGTGCTCCTCAGGCAGGAGGGTGTTAGATAAGATCATATGGACATTGTGGAAGGTCAAATTATATGATTGGGTCAGAAACTGAAACTCTTTGTTATATGTGGTGAGACTTGAAGTATAGGACCTAAGCTGCTTTTCTGACAAAGAGAAAGAAGGCACATGAACCTGGATTACACTATCTACCCCAACCTCCAGCATAGAGGACACAGAGATGCAGGTTAGGCAGTGGCAGCCCATGAGTATGTGGCAGGAGGAGAGAAGGGCAGAGGGGCCGAGGGGACAGTTGCTGCAGAGGTTTCATTAGAAAGAGAATTGTGGAATGGACAGGGCTCATCTGCTGGGTTGAAGGAGAAGGAGTCCCTGGTAGGATCTTCTGTCCCTTTGGAATCAGGCATAGGGGAAGTGAGAGCTGAGAGGACTTGTGTGGGAGAGCAAGAGCTGCAGAGAGAGGGCTTAGAATGGAGAGAAGTCTTGAACATATGATATCTCATTTTCCCAAGTGCTCACAATAGTTGAAAAGATCCCTGATAATATTGGAATCTAAGGTGCCATTAAGCAGCCATTTGGAGTTGTTATCCAAAGGATATTGAGGCCAGATCTGATTGCATGAGCAGATAAGTTTTGGGGGGGGTTAGGTCCAGGGTGAGAGAGAGACATAGTTTAGTCAGGAGGCAGCTAGGGGATTATGGGAGGGAACAGATGAGGTGATTTTAGAGGTGGGGTGAGACATAGGAGGTGAGTTTAGAGGTGGGGTGTCTCCCAGCCTCTAGTATCACCTAGTCAAAAGGACGGTTACGCTCAGGAGGTCATCACTACTGCTGGGTAAATGTTGGGGCAGGAGCCTGTAGAGGCCCTTGGGTGCCTGGCTGGGACTATTTAGTAGAAGCCCATAGAAAGGGCAGAAGCCTGTAGAAGGGGCAAACACCCATAGAGATTAACCAGAGGCCGAGAGGTCAGCTCACCAGGAACAACTACCAATCATCCTCAGTGTTTTTTTTTTTTTTCTCAAAACATAGGACCCAAATAAAAGACCACCTATAGACCCAGTTGACAGTAGGGATCAGCTATAGCTGTGAAAGCTGTGGCTGTGGCTTCCCCTGACCACATGGTAACCCTGGGAGTGCTGCACAATCAATGGTCACTTCCCGGGACACGTAGTTCGTTTAGGTTGACCGGAGACAAGGGTCTTACCTGAAATGTCTGGTGGTGGGTACAGAGAGGGCATTCAGCAAAATGGAGGGCCTGGTCCCATGAAGGAATGCAGATCAGGGCCCAGTGATGCTCAGTGACCCTTGAAGAGGGGAGCGGGCACTCCGGGGAACCTGATCCCGGGTTTCAGCACCAAAATGAAGGGAAAGCAAGGAATGAGAGACAGGGAAGTGAGAAATGAAAGATAGAGACCAGGCAGAGATATACACGAGAGTTTATTGTCAGAGTTGACAAATAGCCATCTCTGTATAGGAGAGAGAGGCAAAACAGGCTTGGGTTCTGGGACTTTTATAGGGCAGGCTCAGGAATCAGAGCAGAGGAGGTCCTAATGCGGGCAGTTAAGGGTTGGGTTGGTATGAGGGAGCCTTTCTCAGAAAGGATCTTGTGTTGGTATGGTGAGCCTTTCTCAGAAAGGACTTGGGCAGGGAAGTGAAATTTTTTCCTTAAAATGGCGGCTGTCACTTAAGATGGCTGTCCAGATGCTAAGCAAGGACTTTATAGACCCTGTCTCAAAATAAAAAATAAAAAGGGTGGGGATGTTGCTCAGTGGTTAAACATCCCTGTGCTTGTTCTTCTGAACCTGCTCCCACTGCCAAAAAAAGATTAAATATCATGAGAATTATTCATTCTTTGAGACTGTAAGGAAGGATGGCCATGAGAACAATCAGTCCTAGTACCTTTTGTGGGGGTACAAATCTAATGAAAACATCCAGTTTCTTCAATAGGTATTGATCTTCTCAACTCTTCTGACTCTACTTGAGTCAGTTTTGACAATTGTATATTTCTTAAAAATTTGCATTTTCTATCTTTTCTTCACTTGTCAGGAGTTTATTCATCTTTCTGAAGACTCTCCTTTTGGATTTATTCAGAGACTGATTGTTGTGGTTTTGTTTTGTTCTCAATGTTGGATCATACGGTTGCTATAGTATAAACTGGAACATCCTCCAGAGGCCCATGTGTTAAAGGTAATACTGTGGCACTACTAGGAGGTGGTACAACCTGAAACAGGTGGGGCCTAATGGGAGATCTTCTGCTCACTGGAGGCATGCCCTCAAAGGAGATAAAAGGATCCCAATTCCTTCCTTTCTCTTTCACATCCCGCCTATGATGTGAGTAGCTTTGCTCTGTCATGTGCTGTCTGTCTGTACTTCCTTGCCATGATGTACTGCTTCTCCACAGGCTCAAAAGCAACGAAGTCAACTGGTCACAGACTGAAACCTCTGAAACTATGAGCCAAAGTAATCTCTTTACAAGTTGATTAGATAAGGTATTTTGTTACAGTGATGGAAAGCTCACTAATACAATGATCAATGTAAAATATTCTGTGTAGCTTTATAGCAAAATTTAGACTGAAAACTTGTATTAATTTCACTACGCTTACATTCCTCTTTTTCCTTCTTTGTCTGAAACAAAATTCATTTTCTTCTAGAGCTGAACCTTTGACTTGGCAACTCCATTCTGAGTGTATACAACAGAATGTGTGCATATGTTCACCAAAAGGCAGGTTCAGGCTGGGGATGCAGCTCAGTGGTAGAGCATTTGCCTAGCATATGGGAAGCCCTAAGTTTGATCCCTAGTACTGGGGGGAAAAAAGTGTTCATAGCAGTACTATTTGTAATAATATAAAACTAGGAAACAATCCTCATATTTATCAATTATAGAATGGATAAATTGTCAAAAACCATCTACAGCAGAATATTTACAGTGATGAGAATGAATGAACTACAACTACATGCACGAACATGGATGGATCTCACGAGCATAATACTGTATGAAGAAGCCACACAGCTAAGAATTTATTCTGTATTGTTTTACTTACATAAAATTTAAAAACATAAACCAATTCATGGTTATATAAGTCAAGCGGCTAAAATGGGGGTCGTGGCACACACCTGTAATCCCAGAAACTGGGAAGCCTGAGGCAGGAGGACTGCAAGTTCAAAGCCAGCAGGGGCAACTCAGTGAGACTCTGTTTCAAAATAAAAAGGGCGGGGGATGTAGCTAAGTGGTAGAGTGGCCAAAGTTCAATCCCCAATACCAAAACAACAACAATAACAAAACAAATAAAAAGCTGAACTGAAAATGATCAATTCATTTTCATAATTCTTCGGAAACTTCAACGTTATTCTGTTTTACAAACGAGGAGTATAAGATGCAGCAGTTGAGCCATTTGCAACTGCTAAATGGTAGAACTGAGATTGTAATTCAGGCCTTCTGATTCTTTTTTTTTTTTTTTTTAAGAGAGAGTGATAGAGGGGGAGAGAGAGAGAGAGAGAATTTTAATATTTATTTTTTATTTACCGGTGGACACAACATCTTTGTTTTGTATGTGGTGCTGAGGATCGAACCCGGGCCGCACGCATGCCAGGCGAGCGCGCTACCGCTTGAGCCACATCCCCAGCTCCAGGCCTTCTGATTCTAAACCATCTATTTTACTAAAGTTATCCTCCATGTCCAAAAGAGATGTTTGCTTGGGCCTTGTTTTCCTTAGGCTGTCAATTTGAGTATTTTAAATGTGTTTAGTTAGTAACATCTGCTAGGCGCATGCGTCTCTTCCTTTTCCCGCAATAGGGTGGAGGGGAAACGCCTCCTCTTTCCCTTACGCTTGCCTCTTTTGGCCCCGGCGGCTCGCCATCATTGGCGAAGACATTCGCTAGGATGGCGACTGGAACCCCGGATTCGCAAGCACGATTTGGTCAGTCAGTGAAGGGGCTTCTCACTGAGAAAGTGAACACCTGTGGTACCGACGTGATCGCGCTCACCAAGCAAGTGCTCAAGGGGTCCCGCAGCTCCGAGGTGAGCTGGGAGTGGAAGCTGCCGGCCCAGCACTCCGGAACGGGCAGTCTTTCGTAGTTGTGTTCGGTCGACGCGTTGCATCCTGGGGCGTGTAGGCTGTGAACTGGTCGCCCGGGGTGGGGCTGGTCCTCGGAGGGCGCGTGTTGCATTCTGGGGTATGTAGTCTCTGGGTATGTCTAGCGGCTTAAAGCGAAGAAAAGTGTGATGAGAATCTGCGCTTTTAAAATAGTCCTTAATTGTACTTGGGG
The DNA here is from genome assembly GCF_048772815.1 of Callospermophilus lateralis. Lineage (NCBI taxonomy): Eukaryota > Metazoa > Chordata > Mammalia > Rodentia > Sciuridae > Callospermophilus > Callospermophilus lateralis. The sequence goes on from NC_135319.1 coordinate 69,431,222, forward strand.
TTGTCTCTAGTGAAGATCGGGTCCATTCGGCCCCGGAATTTCTGTATCAGCATCCCAGATTTCTCGCACACTTTTGTGCATCGCCAAGGGATTTATTCCTTCCTGATTTGTCTCTTTGATCACATTCTTGGTTTTCTGGGTTTGGTTTGGTTTTAGAATAGCTTTCTCCTTTGCCCCGTTTCTCTCTCCATCTTCTGGCTGGTTGCATGAATGGAATTATTTGATGGCTTCTCTCACCAAAAAGCTTTATATATATATATATATATATATATATATATATATATATATATATATATATACTCTGCCTCTCCTTCAAGCAGACCTATCTATTGAACTAGATATTCACGCAGGAGAAATGAAAATATATGTCCCCATGGACTGGTGAAAGGATGATGAAATGGGTCCAGTGACCCAGCCTCTCCACTCATAGGTATTTATTCAAGAGAAGTGAAAACATATGCCCATCATTTTGTATTGATTTCTTTTCTTTTTTGTTCATATTTTGTTCATCATTTTATTGGATTAAAAAAATCACACATTTAACATAGCTAATATTTCCAGTTTTGCCTTCTTTAAAATGGTGTGTGTGTGTGTGTGTGAGCGATGAACCCCAAGGCCTCAGACATGCTAGGCAAGCACTCTACTACTGAGAGCTACATCTCCAGTCCAAATGTTATGCCCTTAGCTTTACTGCGAATGACTTCACACAACCAACCAACCAACAAAACAACTATATGAGAAGGTGCTTTCATGTTTAATTCCTTCTGTTTTTCATGACTTTTGGATTCTTTTTCTTTTTTAAAAAATAAAATTGTGTGTGTGTGTGTATGTGTGTGTATACATACAAATACACATAATTTGGTATAAATCGTCTTGAATTGTTTTTTGGGGAGAAACATGGTACAAATATGTATAGGACTAGGGATGTGGCTTAGTGGTAGAGTACTTGTCCAGCATGTATGAGGCCCTGGGTTTGATCCCCAGCATGACAAAAATAAAAATATGTATAAAACTTAAAAATTGATAATGTTCATATTAACCACAGGTATTATTGAAAATCATAATAAACTTACATTTATTGAGCATTTTCTGTGTGCTGGACACTGCTATGTTTTATTTAACTTAAATCATTAAGATGTTATATTGATTATAAAAATATAATTATTGAAAAAGAAGGTACTTTTCTTACATAGAAGATACAGAGAGGATTTTAAATTGTTTTGGGTCATACCAGCTAGGCTTCAAACCTGGTCCTAGGCTCATACTCTTGAATACTGCCTTTCATGTTATTAGCTCAATTAAGTGATCAAAAAGTTACTGTGCCATCATTGACTGCCCTCATCTTTGCATTATTCCCCTTATGTATTTTTCACATGGGCTTCTGCTGTGGGATATTTAGATTTGTGTTCATAAATTAAATGTGTGGATTGAGCTAAACTAAAATATAGCCGGCTTTCTGAGATAGGATTAATACATCATCTCTCAATTCTCTGAACTTTGTACTGAATCTATCTCACTCTCTTTTTTTTAAAAAAATATATTTAGTTGTAGATGGACACAATACCTTTATTTTCTTTCTTTATTTTTATGTGGTGCTGAGGATCGAACTTAATGCCTCCTACTGAGCTACCAGCCCCAGCCCTGTGCTGAATCTCTTACATGACACTTATACCATGTTGCCTTTTCTGTACTTTTACCATTTCCTTTATTAGCCTGTGAGGTTATTGGAGTGTCTTTCTGATTTTCAGTCCCTTCTAATCCATAGAGATCTTCAGCAGTCTCCACATAGCTATTTGTTTAATTGACAATTTGCACTTATAAAACACTCATTCCATAGCATTCATTTAACAAATATTTATTAACAAAGAGTTCCTGCTATATGCTAGGAGCTGTTCTAGGTGCAAGGGATAAACAAAACGAAATTCCTATACTTAGAAGAGACAGACAATAAATGAAACACACAAAAAAATCAAGAGGTGGTAGATGCTATGAATAAGACTAAATCTGAGAACAGAGAATGATGAAAGGGTTTACCTTCAGCAGGGTGGTCAGGAAAGGGCCTCTGGGGAGGTGACATTTGAGCAGACAATGGAATGAAGTGTGGGAGCAAGCCATGTGGATATCTGGAGCAAAATGTCAAATGCAGAGGCCTTGAGGTGAGGGTGAGTATAAGGAATGCAGGGAGTCCAGTGTGCCAGAAGCAGAAAGTGAGGAGACAGGTGCCCACTTAGGCCCACAGCACTGGAGTGCTTGTCTCTAATACGCTATTCTCACACACCTGTCCTATCCAGCTGAGTCATATGCTTAGTGAGGATCCATTGTGTTTTTCCTGAACTGTGTGTATCCCTTATACTTGTTATTGCAGCTAGATAATTGAATGTAATCATATGGAAAGTGAGGAAAGATGAATGAAAAAAACAGAGCTGCTATTGCTATGAAAACTAAGATGAAGATGGGGCTGGGGATATGGCTCAAGTAGTAGAGCGCTCGCCTGGCATGCATAAGGAACTGGGTTCGATCCTCAGCACCATATAAAAATAAAAAATAAAGATATTGTGTCCACTTAAAGCTAAAAAAATAATTGTTAAAAAAAACTAAGATGAAGAATCAGAAATACTTGTTGCAGATGAGTAGCTAAAACAAACTTATTGAGTTTCTGTGCTCAGATTTTTTTGCAGGTATATTCCAGATGTTCCATTTTAAAGAAGGCAAAGCTGGAAGTCTTAGATGATAGATGTGTTGTTGGTTTATGTAAGAAAATGATGCAGAGTGCTAGTGAGTACATCTGGTCATCAAGGATAAGGCCTTGGCCCTGCATTGCGACAGCCCCTGCATTCCAGGCAGTTGCACGTTCCATCACATCTATCTTCTAAATTTTTCTCAAATCTCCCTTTTTTCACATTCTGTGTTTATTTTTTGTCTGAAGTCCTGTCATGTCCTCTTAACCATTCTGTCTGTCTATATCCTCCTGCCCCCAGTCCATTCTGCTCACCTCACTTCTAAAACAGTAAATCTAATAATGCTATTTTTCTGAAAAATTACATGTAAAATGAGTCTAAATCCTAACCTTTACATCTCAGCTTAGACGTTGCTTCTTTAGGAAGCCCTCCCTGAATAGCTACCCTCCTAATAAGCTGGACATCCCCGCTCCCACATGCTCCTTAAGTACCCACTGCTTCCCTGTCAACACTTCCCTCAAGATATTTTAGTGCCTATGACTCTGTAGCCCCTCCAGAATTGTGAGCCCCCTTATTACTCTTATTCAGAGAACTGGTATATTCTAAGTACTCAAAAAATATTTGTTGAATGAATAAGTGAATGAATAACATATATTTTATTCATATTCTTTCTTTATGCAATTAGTTTGTCACTCATTATCCCCCATCTATAGGTGTTTGAATTGTGTTACTTTAAAGTGACTGTAGAGGGGTTGGGGATATAGCTCCAATTATTAGGATATAGTGCTTGCCTCGCATGCATAAGGTCCTGGGTTCAATCCCCCCCACCCTCAAGAAAAGGTGACTGTAGGGATATGGCAGCATCACTCAATGGTATAGTGCATGCCTAGCAAGATCCTGGGTTCAATCCGTAGCATTGAAAAAAATAAAAAATAGTGGCCATAGGAGTGGAACACACACTTTCATATATTATTATTATTTTTTAAATATTTATTTCTTAGTTTTAGGTGGACACAATATCTTTATTTTTTTTTAATGTGGTGCTGAGAATCAAACTTAGTGCCTCACACATGCCAGGTGAGCGCGCTACCAGTTGAGCCACATCCCCAGCCCCACTTTCATATATTATTGGTGGGAATGCAAAGTGGCACAACCCTGGTGGAGGGGATTTGGTAATATTGTAGCAAAACTACATATAATAATCATGATTCTATGAGTCTGTCCCAAAGGTAAGCTAGCAAAAATGCAGATATACATTAGAATTCCTTGTAACACTTCTTTCAGTAGCAAAAGACAGGAAACAGCTGGGTGTAGGAGGCGTGAGTTCAAAGCCAGCCTCAGCAATGGCAAGGTGTTAAGCAACTCAATGAAACTCTGTCTCTAAATAAAGTACAAAATAGGGCTGGGGATGTGGCTCAGTGGTCAAGTACCTCTGAGTTCAATTCCCGATACCAAAAAAAAAAAAAGACTAGAAACAACCCCAAAGACTGGTTGAATAATCTGATACATCTATATAGTGTGGTACTTGTAGTTGTAAAAGAATGAAGGAGATTCAATATATGTTGCTGCAGATCAATGTGAGGGATGTTATTATGACATGAAAACAGCAGGGTGTGGAAGAATACATATAGTATGTTAAATTTTAAGTAAAAACTGGGAGGGAGTAAATACATATTGTTTTCTCTCTATATCTACAGGTTCTATATCCACAGATTCAATCAACTGCAGATTGAAAATGTAGTTACATCTGTGATTTTGTGCCTGTACTGAACATGTGCAGACTTTTCCCCCTTGTCATTATTCCCTAAACAATACAGTGTAACTGTTTGCATAGCATTTACATTGTATTGTGTATTATAAATAAGTTGGAGATGATTTAAAGGGTACAGGAAAATGTGTATAGATTATGTGCAAATATTGTGGCTTTTTTTTTTTTTTTGACATGTAATGCATCTGTTTCTTATCTGGACCCAAAAGTAAAAACATCGGCAGGCTATTTCCAACTGTCAGGGAACAGAATGGAAAGCGCATATCTGCCTGTGATGAAGTGGTTCAGGCCCACTCATACCTAAAGTTTTTGTTGTTGTTGTTGTTTTTTGGTAGAAACACTTTAAAAAATTTTTTTGTTCTAATTAGCTACACATGACAGTAGAATGCATTTTGATACACTGTACACAAATGGAGTATAACTTCTTATTCCTCTGGCTGTACATGGTATTGAGTCACACCAGTAGTGTAATCATACACTTATATAGAGTAATAATGTCTGTCTCATTCTACCACCCTTCCCATCCCCACAGCACCACCCCTCTCCCCTCACTCCCCCCCCCCCCCCCCCCCCCCCCCCCCCCGCACAATCCAAAGTTCCTTCATTCTTCACTGCCCACCCACCCCAGTGGCATTTTAAATAATGGACTTGAGCTCTACAGAGTTCGGTATCCACTGGGGCCCGAGAAACAATCATCTGCAGATACCAAGGGACAACTATACAAGTGTCCTTGTTTTAAAATGGAACAATGGAAAGATAAATGAAAAACTAATAAAAATAGCCATGCATGGAGGGTGGGGGAGGGACAGAGATGCAAGGTTTTTATTTTATTGTTCAGACTTCAGAAGTATATAAAGATTTACTAATTTTAAAATTTAAACTGAAAAGAAAAATAAATAAATAAAAGTTTTTCTGGGGGAAGGAATCTGGGAACTATAGCAATACTAATGTTCCTGGTTAATTTGAAATCAGCTCCATTTTCACCAGACTGTCTGCCCTAGGGGAGCAGGGAGGGCTAATAGGATGCACATTGCATCTTTACAGGGCCGGACTTAGGATGCTGGGAGCAGGGTACACCATGAGGCCAGAAATCTTAGTTGATCTCTGCTTGCCTCTCAGTGTCAACTCAGTCAGCTTTGCTGTGACCTCAGGCCATCCAGCTGAGGCCAAACTCAGCTTTTCTCTCTTGGTCTCAGGGCCCAGCTGTCCGTGAACTCATTAAAATCCTCCCTCCACATTTCTCCTTGCTTTTCTTCTCCAACCCCTTCTGGCCATCTTCCATATAGTGGTTCCCACTCTAAGCTTGGAGCTTCTTTTCAGGACCCCCTCCCCATCCTTTTTATTGTCTTCCTTTTTCCTTTTTTGTTTTTTTGGTGGTGCTAGGCTTGTATGCTAGGTAAGAGTTCCAGCACTGAGTTGCATTTCTAGACAGATCCATTCCCCCTGTCTTTTCCAGTCTAGCCTCAACTCCTGCTACCTCACCACTCTCAAACTACCACAAATTCCAAATTTGCTTTTAAAGAATCAAGTCAGAGCCATGCGCAGTGGCACACACCTGTAATCCCAGTGGCTAGGGAGGTGGAGGCAGGAGCCAGCCTCAGCAAAAGCGAGGTGCTAAGCAACTTTGTGAGACCCTGTCTCCAAATAAAATACAAAATAGGGTTGGGGATGTGGCTCAGTGGTTGAGTGCCCCGAGTTCAATTCCCAGTTCCATTAAAAAAAAAAAAAAAAAAGAATCAGAAGTCAAGTTCTGTCACTGGACTTACGGAGACAAAGGTTTCATGCTGATTTCTCTTGACACTTGATGAATAAGCTATGATGAATGCCCTGTGGTCTTGGAGCATTCAGATTCTCAGGAGGAGGCTTTTGGACAGATGTCAAGCCCATGCCAGAACTGCCACAGTGCCAATGAAATGAATTTTCTTTTCTTTTCTTTTCTTTTTTTAAATTTTTTAGTTGTAGTTGAACACAATACCTTTATTTTATTTATTTTTATGTGGTGCTGAGGATTGAACCAAGGGCCTTGCACATGCTAGGTGAGCACTCTACTGCTGAGCCACAACCCAGTCCCTGAAATGAATTTTCAATACGAACAAATGGAAAGTTCTTCTCCATTATATTATGAACATTTGTGGTTGTGTTCGATGGAGGAGGGCAGGAGGGAGAGGATGGTGGTGGAACAGCTGCACAGAGAAAATTGCAGGAAGTTTGGAAATTTTCATCATTACCATTTTATTCTTGTCTTCCAGCTGCTGGGTCAGGCAGCTCGAAACATGGTACTACAGGAAGATGCCATCTTGCACTCTGAAGACGTAAGAAATAATTTTTGTATGATTTGGGTTTAGATACATAGTTTGTGTGGCTACCAGGAAGTGGAATATTCTGCTTCTTTCTCTTTTTATGCAGAGCTTAAGGAAAATGGCAATAATAACAACACATCTTCAATACCAGTGAGTATTCCCTTTCTAGCAACTGCTTGCAGCAAAATCGTCTATAGCCTGCTTTCATTGCTTCTGTGCTTCAGCACATTTTCCCCATGGAGGCAGGGTTGGGAGTGAAGGTGAGGTTGGTCAAGGATGAAATTCCCGGCTGGGGATGTGGCTCAAGCAGTGGCCCGCTCGCCTGGCATGCGTGCGGCCCGGGTTCGATCCTCAGCACCACATACAAACAAAGATGTTGTGTCCGCCGAAAACTAAACAATAAATATTTAAAAATTCTCTCTCTCTCTCTTTAAAAAAAAAAAAAAAAAAAAAAGGATGAAATTCCTCTGTGGAGAAAGGCCTGATGTTTTAGAAGTTGAGTTAGAGGGTGAGATCAGGAGCATGGGCCACCTTTTGTGAACCTCCCTCTGTTAATATGAGGACTCCTCGGAGGGATATCCTATAATGTCAGAGCCCATGCCAGGACTATGTGGCACTGTGCTTAGCACCTGGTATTTGTCAACTGTGCCCAGTGTCTCTCCTGTGGTAACTGCTTCTTCACCAGGGAATCAAGTGTAATGGGAATCTGTGTCCTACAATCCACATATTACATGGAACCAGCTGCTGAATTTGAGTCATTCTTCTGGTTGTTGGACCATTCCCCCACTCTGGAGAGTACTGTTACCTCTTTAGTTTAGAATCCACCTTTTTTTTTTTTTTTTTTAATAGTTGTAGATGGACAGCATGTCTTTATTTGTTTAGTTTTTTTTTTTTTTTTTTTTAATGAAGTACTGAGAATCAAACCCAGTGCCTCACACATGCTAGCAAGCTCTCTGCCACTGAGCTACAGTCCCAGCCCTAGAATCCATCTTTTTTTTAATGTACATAACTTATAACTTGACTTTTAATAAAAAACCTTTCCCCTTATGAAAACATAATTTTTGCATTATAGATAAATAAGAAATTACAGAAAAGCATGAAAAAGAACATCAAAAATCATTTTTAGTAGTACCATCCATTGGTAATTACTTTTCATATTTCTGAGCATTTCTTTTGAAATCATTTTATGAAATGTTAGGATTATGTGGAAGTTTGAGTGAGCTGCTCAATTTAGCAGCTGTTTATGAATTCCTTAGTAGTATGAAGGGAGTTTTGCTGTGGGAGAAGAGATGTCCAGATCCCCCTCCCCATCACCCCCACAAAGACACTAAAATGCAGCTTCATTGGTAGAATAGGAAAAGGGCATTAATGTTCTTAGGAAATTATCATCTGCAAAGACCTAAAGTTTATTCAACAACTGCCCTTTACTTACTATAGTAACACTGATTGATGATAATTATTATTATAAACAATATTATTATTTTATAGGAAGGGACATAGATCCATGGAAGAACTTTGTGGCAACTGCTTCAAGAGTCCTGTGAAAGGAATTCTTCTCTTTTTCTATTGATCATTTTTATAATGTAAATCTTTTGTAAAAGATTTGATGGCATAATCAGGGTTTCAGAGGTTAGGTTTTCTAAAGTCAGACAGTTTAAAGGAGATGGGGTAAGATGTGGTGTCTTTATTTAGACTGCTGTGGTAGAATACCATAGTCTGGTGGTTTAAACAAATGTTTAGTTTGCACAGTTCTGGAGTCTGGGAGTCTGAGATCAAGGTTTCCGTGTGGTTGGGTTCTTTGTGAAGGCCTTCCTCTTATTTCACAGATGGTCATCTTCTCATTGTATCCTCATGTGGCAGGAAGGAAAATCATGTCTCTTTTCCAATGGGAACTATTCTCATGCATAAGAGATGATTACACAACACCTTCATGTCCTAAATACCACCCAAAGCCCTCACCCCTAATGTCATCACATTGGGAGATGAGGATTTCTTTCTTTTTTTATTTTTTACATACATGACAACAGTGGAATGTATTACACTCATTATTACCCATTACAGCACAAGTTTTCGTAACTCTGAATATAAAGTATGTTCATGCCAAATTATGCCATTGTACATGTACTCTTTTTTTTGCATTATAATTCTTAATATACATATATACCACAATTTTTTATATTTCTGTTTGTATATAAGGTATACTGACACCGACTTCAAATCTTCTTACATATATTTTGTATAATGATGACCATCATCGTCCCCCAATCTTGCTATTCCCCTTCCCCCTCCCTTTCCCTCCCACCTTTCTTCCCTCTCTAGAAATAATCATCCTCCCATGCTCTCTTTTCCTATCCCACTTTGAGTCTCCCCACTTATATCAGAGAAAACATTTGGCATTTGTGTTTTAGAATCCATTTTTTTTAGCAGCTCTGCACTCAGATAAGAATCCCTTATAATAATCTTTGGAGAGGATGGACAGAAATATAGAGTGTGAAATATAGAGCTGGAAATTTGTTCTGCCTGTATATATCTGTATATATCATAAATAACTTCTACTAGTTCACTAGGTTTTCTTATGTTTATTTTCCTCTTTCATTTTCTGATTTAGGCAAGAAGCTATTCAGAAGAAGTAAGTAATCCCAAAAGCGGGGAGTGGGGGACCAATTAAAGCAGGCTGGAGAATTGTACTGCTTTACCCAGGATCAGTGTAAAATTCTGGTTGACATATGCCCTTAAATTGGCATGCTCTGAGATAGCTCATTTAGGACTTAAAGATCACAGTATATCTGTGGTATGGCAGCACATGCCTTTGGCCAGGCTTAGTAGTTGAGTAAGACCCTAAGCAATTTAGCAAGATCCTGTCTCAAAATAAAAAATGAAAAATAGCTAGGAATATAGCTCAGTGGGAAAGTGCCCCTGGGCTTAATCCCCATTACCAAAAAAATAAAAACAAAAACAAAACCAGTGTATTTCAAGTCTGGGGATCTAGCTCAGTGGTAGAACACTTGTCTAGCATGTGTGAGATCCTGGATTTAATCCCCTGTACTACAAACAACAACAGAAATTTTCAAAGGCATATAGTAACTCAATTCACTGCTAGTAAGGGCATTCTAAAAGTTACAGGGTATAGACCCAACTTTAAGGAATTAAAAAAAAAAAAAACCCTTTTACATTGGTAAAATTCATTAAGTAGAGTAAAAGTGCTAAAGTCATTAAATAGATTGGCTTTTTTTGTTTGTGTGATATTGGAGATTGAAACCAAGGCCTCCTGTGTGCTAGGTGAGTGCTACCAAACTACATCCCCAGCCCTTTTTATTTTATTTTGAGACAGGATCTTCCTAAGTTACCTAGGCTCACCTTGAACTTGTGATCTTCCTGTTTTAGCCTCCTGAGTAGCTGGGATTATAGTTGTGCGACCAGCACTAGATGGTTTTGCAAACCTTTCTTAAAAGCTTCAACATTTTTTTCCCCTTGAGATGGGTTCTCACTATGTTGCCCAGGCTGGCCTCAAATTCCTGGGCTCAAGTGATCCTCCTGCCTCAGCCTTCTAAGAAGCTGGGAGTACAGGTACATGTCACTACATCTAGTTTATAAATGAAACACTTCTAGGTATCTGTGGTATGGCAACACATACACCTAGAAGTATTGATTGGTATTGGTCCCACAAGGGGACCAATATGAATTTTGATTTATCTGTAACAATTTTTATGCAATATAAATAGATTATACAAAGAAAATCTTTATTGTTCATTTCAGATAAACCCTTTCTCTATTCTAATTTCTAGTGTTGAACAGTCATCAGATCTACAGGACCAGTTGAATCACCTGTTAAAATAGAATGGCATATAAGAGGGGAACAGCACTTCTTTGCCTGATGCTGAGGAGGATTGTCTTATACAACTTTTGGGCTGTGGGTTTGATTTTCCATTTCATCTCAACATTGCAATTGAAAAAAATTTGTTGATATATGGTTTCTCCTGAAAAGAAGTTGACAGCATAAAACTTCTACTGTGAACCATGAAAATAATTAATATTTTTTTTCTTTTAGATCATTCAGGATACATTTTTATTTCATGAATATTAATAGGTAATGAATAATGATAGGTAATACCTGTTGACTTGTTCTTTTCTTTTCTATTAACTCAGAGAAGATACTTCTCTTATTTGTTGTAGCAAATTCCTAAATGAAAATTAGGTAAATGGTAATCATATCTGGCCAGCTGTAGCCTCTTGCCTTGACCTGCATTCCGTGGGTTCCTTTGTTGTTGTGATTCTTGATTAAATGACCTTGGTTCATTTTGTAATTTTGCTAATTATCAGCAAGTTCACTTGTACAACGTCATTGCCAAATGTGAAGGGAGATGAATTACTATGAATGATTGTGGCACAGGATTGTACCATGATGAAAACCTTAATATTTGTAGGTATTTACCTATGTTCATTAGATTCTTCTTGTTAATTGACATTCCCATTATCTATAGGAATACTTTGTTTGAAGTTAATTTGGGACTATCCTATTCTAAGGAATTGAGAGAAAGCTGTCATGAGAAAGTGTCTTCCCTGATAGAAAAAAAAAAAAAGCAAAATCAATCCAATTTAATTCATATTATATAATACCAAGTTAACAGATCAAATTACATATGTCTCTCTTTATACACATATGTATGTATATACTTAACTTGTGAAGAATCTGAAAAGTCAATTACTTAAGGATTAATTCTATAAACTTTTACTAACAATTATTTTTAAATGTAAACAGGCTCTACTTACCTTTAAAAAAGAAAAAAAAAAAAAAACTAAGTCCAACTATTACAAGAAGTGGTAAAATACTTAAGACAAAAAACATTAAAATGGAGGTATGATCTATGTTTGCTTTGTGTTAGAACAAATGTTAAAGAAGCAGTGATTAGCTGGACATGGTGATACATGCCTGTAATTCCAGCGATTCAGGAGTCTAAGGTAGAAGGATTGCAAGTTTGAGGCAACTCAGTAATTTAGTGAAGCCTAAGTGATTTAGTGAGACCCTGTCTCAAAATAAAAAATAAAAAGAGCTAGGAATGTGGCTCAGTGGTAAAGCATCCCTGGATTCAATTCCCAGTAAGGAAAAGAAAAGAAACAGTGATTGCATATATTTATTATCCAATAAGATAAATTTCATAGTAAACATTGTAATAGTAAAGGGCTGGGATTGTAACTCAGAGGTAGAGCACTGGCCTACCATGTGTGAGGCACTGGGTTCCATCCTCAGCACCACATAAAAATAACTAAATAAATATATGTCCACCTATAACTAAAAAATAAAATATTAAAAAAATAGTAAAGGTATATAATGAAAATCTAGTAGTGGTGAAATCAGTCACTTTAAAAAACATAATGCCAAAAAATGAAAGAAAATAAACAAATAACCAGAAATGTGAGAGCAATAGAAAATGTTACATAATTTTTTAATAGAAATAAATAACATAGATAGAATTCACTAGTGATCAAAAACATGGATACAAAAAATACTTCATTAGGTAACATAAGTCATAGTGGATATGCTGGAAGATAATTGTTTTTATTGTTGTCAATGGACCTTTATTTTGCTTATTTATATGCAGGGCTGAAAATCAAACCCAATGCCTCACATATGTTAAGTAAGTGCTCTACCACTGAGCTACAAACCCAGCCCAAAGATATTTTTTAAGTAATGAAAATTCAAATTTCATAGAAGAAAATTTACATGATGACATTAGGCAATACTAGAAGAAAAAAATTATGTTTTAAATCTTTGTATTAGGTCTAGGAGCGGTGGTGTATTCCTGTCTGAGATTCAGGCAGGAGGATCACAGTTTGAGATCAGCCTGGGCAGATCTTAGGGGGATAACAGTGGAAATAATTTTTTTCCCAATGAGTTTACAGTTAGAATTTGGAAAGAAAACAAAAGAAATAAAAATGGAAATAAGAAAACTAAGCACAAATGACAAAGATTTAGAAAAAATTATAAAACAATTATTAAGAAGTTGTTATGGATCAAATTGTTAAAGTGTCAGCTCAACCATAAAAGTACAAATTGGTAAATTTATAGTTGAATAGGAGATATTTAAAATACATTAAAACTTTTTTTTAAGATTTTTTTTTTAAGAGAGAGAGAGAGAGAATTTTAATATTTATTTTTTAGTTTTCGGCAGACACAACATCTTTGTTTGTATGTGGTGCTGAGGATCGAACCCAGGCCGCATGCATGGCAGGCGAGTGCGCTACCGCTTGAGCCACATCCCCAGCCCCAATGTCTGACTCTTTATAAAATATATTACAAAAATGATATTTAAAAAATAGAATGTTTCCCAATTAGTTATGAGAAATACCATAATCGATAAACTGCCAAAGAATAATCACCAGTCATTTGCTTATGATAGTGCTTTCCTGTGGCTTTTCCAAGCCATTAAAGAATAAATTCTTTCCATATACTCCCAAAATAGTAAAAATAATAGTTAAAATACCAATTTACATGCTGAAGTAAATATGATTTTTACTTTAAAAAAATTTTTTTAGATGTTGATGAACCTTTACTTTATTCATTTATTTGTATGCAGTTCTGAGAATCAAACCTAGTACCTCACACATGCTAGGCAAGTGCTCTACCACTAAGCCACAACCCCACCCCATGATTTTGATTTTTAATTAAAGAAATAAAAAGCAGATAAAGTAAGAAAATTTAGGAGATTTTTATTTATTTATATTGGTGTAAAATCCTTTAAAAATCTTTAAAATAATTGAATAAAGAAATTTTGAAGAATTATTCAAGCAATTCCAGAAGTACAAAGTTGATATAACAGTTACCAAACACATTACACTAATAAGAAATAATAAAATCTTTATCAGTGTAATGTATACTGAAAAGGCACTTAAAATTCAACTATCTCAAATGAAACTAAATGAAAAAAAATTCTAAAAGAGCATCTTTTTTAGTTGTAGGTGGACACTATACCTTTATTTTATTTTATTTTATTTTTATTTTTATTTTTTAGTTGTAGTTGGACACAATACCTTTATTTTATTTATTTATTTTTATGTGGTGCTGAGGATCAAACCCAGGACCTCGCACCTGCTAGGCAAGCACTCTACCACTGAGCTACAGCCCCAGCCCAAAAAAGAGCATGTTTTAAAAACCTAAGAACAAACATAATATTTGATGAAGAAGGAAGAATCACAGAACCTCGAAAATTAGAGATGTAAGGGACTATAAAACTGTTACATTCTGGTAATGTTTTGCAAATGAAAAACACCCCCAGGGAGACGAAATGACTTATCCAAGGTCATTAGCTTGATGAAGGTCTTTTGACCACTAGCCTAGCTTCTGTTACCTGTTACTTTTCTTATAAGTAGAAACGAGCATGTTATCTGTCATGTCTTGTCTTTAACATAATAAAAAACTTGTCCAAAAGGAAAGGATGTTAGAAGTGACCGATTCTAATCTATCTGTCCTTGGTGCTGCAATTTGTAGGGGGCAAGCATTTTGGTGCTCATCCAGCTTCTGCTTAATGCTTCCAGTGTTTGAGAAATCCTTTACTCAGGGATGCTGGCCATTTTGGAAAGCTCTACTTCTTGAAAGATGAGTATAAAACAAAAATCTGCCTTTCTGGGCCATTCTGGAATTGTCAGACCAGTAGTTTCTAAGGTGCACAAGGCCATCCTTGGAGGTAAGAGAGAAAAGATGAAAAAATATATATATATATACATATGTGTGTGTATACATATGTAAATATATATATATATATATATATATATATATATATATATATATATATATGTATATACGTATATGTATATATATTTTGGTACTGGGGATTGAACATAGGAGTGCTTTACCACTGAGCTACATCCCCTGCCCTTTTTATTTTTTATTTTGCGACAGGGTTTTGCTCACTTGCTGAGCATCTCCCTAAGTTGCTTAAAGTCTGGCCACATTGTAATCCTCCCACCTCAGCCTCCCTGTTTATTATTTAATTATTTATTGGTACCCACTATTAAACTCATGGGCACTCAACCACTGAGCCTCATCCCCAGCCCTATTTTGTATTTTATTTAGAGACAGGATCTCCCTGAGTTGCTTAGCACCTTGCTGAGTCGCTGAGGCTGGCTTTGAACTCGAACTCCTCCTACCTTAGCCTCCCTAGCCTCTGGGATTATAGGCATGTACCACCTAATTTTTTAAAATTAGTTTTTGTGCCAGGTGTGGCAGCACAGAGCTATAATCCCAGGGATTTAGGAGGCTGAAGCAGGAGGATTCCAAGTTCAAGGCCAGCCTCAACAATTTAGTGACTCTGTCTCAAATTAAAAAAAAAAAAAAAAAAAAAGGACTGGGGATGTAGCTCAGTGGTAAAGCATCCCTCGGTTGAATACCAATACCAAAAATAAAGGATAAAAAATTAGCTTTTGGGGCTGGGGCTGTGGCTCAATGGCAGAACGCCTGCCTCGCACATATGAGGCACCACATAAAAATAAAAAAACAAAATAAAGATATTGTGTCCATCTATAACTAAAAATATATTTTTTAAAAAATTAACTAGGGCTTAATATGAGATTTAGTTTATGTAGTATACAAATAATTTAGTTTAGGTACTATACAGATAATTAGCATATCTGCCATTTAGTGGGGGTATTAAAAAAAAATAAAGAATGTGGCTTGGGAGGCTGAGACAGGAGGATCACAGGTTCAAAACCAGCCTCAGCAACAGGGAGGCACTAAGCAACTCAGTGAGACCCTGTCTCTAAATAAAATACAAAATAGGGCTGGGGATGTGGCTCAGAGGTTGAGTGTCCCTGAGTTCAATCCTCAGTACCCACTCCCCAAAAAAATAAGTAAATTAAATAAATAAAAATAAAGTATATGAAACAAGAGTTGTGGATGTAACTCAGTGGTAGAGCACTTGCTTAGTATGTGCAAGACCCTGAGTTTGATCTCCAGCATTACAAAAAATAGAAGAAAAACAAAAACAAACCTGTCGATGAGGCACTGACCAATCAGAATGGCTGACAGTCTCAATCTGGTCCAAAATCAGCTCAACACACCAGATACCCTGAGGGAAAAGTGGGAATAACTCATTTTAAGTTTGTGGTAGTTTGCTTAACTGCATTATCTGTGTGTGGTTAAATATTATCAAGTGGTTCTTATAAAATGAAGAAAGACTAAACCACAGACTGAAGATAATATAATAAAGCAAGCCCAACTGAAAATGATAGAGCCCTCTCTTTAACCTCCTTCCTGTGTTAATTAATCTTTTCCTATAAGAAAAAGCTGCTTCCTTTTTTTTTTTTTTTTTTTTTTTTTTGTAACAGGGATTGAACCCAGGGCACTTAAACACTGAACAACATCCCCAGTAGTTTTTAAACATATTTTATTTTGAGATAAGATCTCCCTAAATTGCTTAGGGCCTCACTAGTTGCTAAGCCTGGCTTTGAACTTGCAATTCTCCGCTTCAACCTCCCCAGCTGCTGGGATTACAGGTGTGTGCCACCACAGCCCACTAAAAGCTTCTATTTTTAACAAGGAGTGAGAAAGTAACTGCTTTTCTAAAGGAACTCATTCTATGGAGAGAATATTTTGAAAACTAATTATTGAGGACTGTTTCCACCATTACATAATTTCTAGAAAATGATACCTATATAGATGTTTCTTTTATGAACTTAGTAGTTGTAAAGGGCTAGAGGTGTAGCATTTGCCTAGCATGTGCAAGGTCCTGGGTTCAATCCCCAGCTCCAGCAAAAATGAAAATTTACTAGCTTAATTTTAACAAACCTTTTATGTACTGGCAAATGAGACTGAAAAGTAAATGTAATTTAGCAAGTCTACTTTTTTCCAAAGGTACCCTTTCACTTGGACCTCCCTGCCTCCGCACCGTCCTGATGATGGAAATGCTTTTTGCAACCACAAAAGGAAATGAGATATATAGATATGATGGTCGGCAATACCCGGAAAACACATGTGAACCGACCAAAAATTACTATAGGTGAAAGTGAACTTAACAAAATTGCTTTCCTAAATACAACTCATAATAAATTAAGAATGGCTACATACTGTGTGATTCCATTTACAGGACATCTGGAAAATGTCCTATAGGGAAGGGGAACAGACCTGTGGTTGCTTAGGAGCTGGGGGTGGGAGGAGGGAATTTACTACAAAGGGGCACAGAGAAACTGGTATGAGAACTTTTAACTTTGGTGACAGTGATGTACAGGTTTGTCAGAATTCATAGAACTGTACGCTGAAGAAAGGTGAATTTGGTTGAGTGTAAATTTTATCTCAATAAACCTGACTTAAAAAACAGATTGTGGAAAGGCGATTTCATTCCCTAAAGGAGATGGAGTCGTTCTCTGTCTCTGTGGGTGTTCGTTGAAGGCAGCATATGTACTCATGTAAATGAAAAACCACAGCGGAGCATACAGCAGATGCTGTAACCACCGAAGGCAACCTCCGGGGGACTGGCTCCAGCAGGCCTGGGAGGCGACGCGAGGACAGCGGCGCAGGGCGGGGGGCAGGGCAAGGGGCGGTGGGGTGCCTTCCGGCCCGGTTCCCGCCCGCGTCCGGGGTTGGGTCGGGATCCCGCCGGCGGCGCCAGGGCGGGGCCTCGTGCCGGGGCCGAGCTGGCGAGCACAGGTCCTCGCCCTGAAGCCCGTGAGACAGTGAGTGCGCGCCCCTCGCCCTCAGGCCAGGCCGCAGCCCCTTCTCCTGCCCCCGCCCCGCCACTGCCACGCGGGAGCCGCCCGCCGTCCCCTGCAAGACCTCCGCCCCCCGCGAGGCGCGCCGCCGGCCCCTCAGCCAGCCCTCCGACCCGTCGCCCCCGCCCGAGCCCGCCCCCCACCTTCACTCTTCCAGCTCCCTTTCCTCCCTTGACAGTGGCCGCCCCCCGCGACGCTGAGAGCCAGAAGGCCGACATCCGGAAGGACGTGCAGGTGGGAGCGGTAGGGCCAGGAAGGGCCCGCAGGGACTCCGCTAGGCAAGAGCCCAGGCCTTTGGAAGCCCGCGAGGCCTACTCCTGCCCCCTAGGAGCGCTAAACCAGGCTTGGAGCTTTGCCAGGGGGCAAAGGTCAGCCAGGCCTGGGAGGGAGGGTAGGGTTGGTGGTGGAGCCCTCTCCTGCAGACACCCTTTCCCCGCTTCACCCATCTCCACCCTGGGTTAGAACTACTACGGGCAGGTGCTGAAGACATCGAAGGACCTCCAGACTAACGCCTGCGTCACCGTGGCCAGGCCTGTACCCAAGCACATCAGGGAAGCCCTGCAGAATGTGCACGAAGAAGTTACCTTAAGGTAGAATTCCCTGACCCATGAAGCCTCCAGACTGTAGCTTTCCCAAAAGATAGTGATGCCAGGCATTAAGGAATTAAGCCACCTCCACCAGGTCACCCTGCTTGCCTTGTCTATTGCAAGCCTCCCAAAGTTCAGCACTGATCATCTTAACTGCTCTGTTTTAAGAACCTCCAAAGACACTCCTTCCTCCCTTCCCATTACAGGACACAGTCATATTCCTGGAACCCGACCTTCAAGACTGTCCATAGTATGGCCCTCCCTTCCTAACTGGCTTTGGCTCCCTCTGACCGTTCCTTTCTCACTGCCATCAGCACTGCCTGGCCAGCGAGCAATTATCAATGTGGAGAGCCTTCCTTTTTCTTTCCATCTTCCCAGCTCTAGCCCTCCAGCACCTCACTAATGTCCTACCCACTTTAGGAAGCCTCTAATCCTTGAGCACCTTCTTCCCAAACTGCTATGGCACTCACTCCTGTGACACTCAGTTTGTCAATTAATCATGAAAAATGTTTTCTGTGCTTATGTTTCACCTTCCAAGTTAGAGTAAATGCACCTGGGGGACAGAATTTTTTTCCTCAAAAATTAGCTCAGTCCTGGGCCTGAATTAGATGCTAAGCAGCTAATGTCCAAATATTATTCTTTTGTGGTGCTGGGGATTGAACCCAGAACCTGGCATTTATATTAGGCAAGTGCTGTACCACTGAGCTCTGCCTTTTTTTTTTAAATTTTAGTTTTGGGACATTATCTTGCTAAGTTGCTGAGGCTGTCCTTGAACTTGGGATTCTCCTGCCTCAGCCTCCTGAGTAGCTGGGATTACCGGTGTGCACCACAGCACCTGGCTCCAAATGTGTTTATTCAGCAAATATTTTAGATGGTTTATTTAAAATGTAATACCTAGCTCAGTGCCCAAAAATACTGTGGGAAAGCAGATGTGGTCCCAGCCTTCTTGCAGCTTCCAATTTAGAGGGGGAGACTAAACAACTAAATAGAAATATGAATGAGTGATAAGAGAAAAGAAGAAAAAGAGGAAGGTGTAAGATTTAGTGTTTTCATATCTTCTAGTAGTCTACGGGAAAAAACCTGTAGTTTCTATTTCTCAGGTATTATGGCTGTGGTCTGGTCATCCCTGAGTGTCTGGAAAACTGCTGGATTTTGGATTTGGGTAGTGGAAGTGGCAGAGATTGCTATGCACTTAGCCAACTGGTTGGTGAGAAGGGCCATGTCACAGGCATAGACATGACTGAAGGCCAGGTAAGGCAAAGATTTGGAGGACAAGGAGGAAAGAATTCTCCAGTGCATTCTTGGAGGGATGAAGTTGGTTACTTTGTAACTCTAGGGATAATTTTAATTATCAATTGTGCTATTTAGCAATGATCAATTGTGCCTTTAGTGCCTCTTGTCCTGGAGGCTGAGGACTTTGACCATTAGCGGCTCTTCTAAGAGAATACCAAGCCAGAGATTTGATCTGATATATGAATATCATGATGACCCAATGAAGTTTCATCTTTTCTTTCCTTCTCAATCTGACTTGAATGATTATCATTGAATTAAGGGGTTATTCAAGCAAGACCCATGTAACTGAGAGTTTATGTGCTAGTATGTAGCATATCCTTCAAGGTCCATAGGAATCTTGCATACTTATCCAAGAATACAAGAAATATACTGGGGAGGAAGAATAGAAGTTAATTGGATTAGACAAAGGGGAATGAAGAGAAGGGAGGGGGTATGGGAATAGGAAAGACAGTAGTAAGAATAGGACAGAACTTTCCTATGCCCATATATGAATAAAAGACCAATGTAACTCCACTTCCTGTTCAACCACAAGAATGGGATCCTAATTAGAATATTATACTCCATGTATATATAATGTCAAAATACACTCTACTGTCATGTACACCTAAGAAAAACAAATTTAAAAAATAAAGCCCCCCTGCCAAAAAAAAAAAAGAAGAAAGAAGAAAGAAATATACTTCTTGGGAAAGTGTATTTCACTAGTAATAGTAAAATTTTAGAGAAAATGTGCTATTTTTTTTAAATATTGATTATGAAATCTATATTTTTCTTTCTTTAGGTAGAAGTGGCTAAAAAATACCTTGACTATCACATGGAAAAATATGGCTTTCAGACATCCAATGTGACTTTTATTCATGGCTACATTGAGAAGTTGGCAGAAGCTGGAATTCAGAATGAAAGTTATGACATTGTTATGTAGGTCTATGTCCTTACAGTTATGAGTAAAGCCTATTTCCTGTAGAACACACAAATGCCACCACTTTTTGCTGAACTGACTCTCACTTAGGGCACAAAACTAAACTTAGCATAGCCTCATTAAGGAAAGGAACTGATCTGAGTTGCTCATGGTCCATTGGCAGCAGAACGCACTAGCTCAAGATAATTTACTTTAAACCAAACCATAATCCAGTGAGCCCAAAAGATCAGCTAGACCAAATCTGCTCATACAACACACACTGACCTACTATCTTTAGTAGAGTCATGAGCTTCTTAATGACAGAACACATTCTGAAAAATGCACTGTAGGCAATTTTCTTATTGTGTGAATAGCCTATTGCCTCTGGGACCAAGATGAACAAAGCAACATGAAATGAAATCCAGCATATAAAAAAATGATGTGATGGAGATAGGGTACAGAGGAGATGTATAAGGCTGCTGCTGGGGTAATGTGGCATACCATTTAATAGTAAACGTCTTCTTTGTTAAGTGAGAGTATGTGCTAATGATCAATAGTACAGTAATTACATAAACCAATAACATTGTTGTTCATTATTATTATCAGGTACCACGCACTATATACAATTGTTTGTGCTCTATTTTTATATGAGTGCAGTAGGTTTGATACCAGCATTACCACAAACACACCAGTAGTGTGTTGTGCTATGTTACTATGCTACAATGTCACTAGGCAATAAGAATTTTCAGTTCAATTATAACCTTATGAGACCACCATCATATTAAATATATGTAGTCTATCCATCCCCCAAAATGTTATATGGCTCATGACCGTAGTATTTTGATGGCAAATTATAGGATTTTATGTTTTCTTCTGAGTTGTTGTCAAATCATTCCTAAGTGACAGCATTAGGAGAACTGCCTTCAAGGAACTTAGTTTATTCACTTGTGGCTTAAGAAATGCTTGTCCCAGGTTTCATCTTGTTGCTTGTTTAGCATTAGGGCAAAACAAATAAGAACCCTGCCTCCTTTTTTTCCTCTCTCTCTCTTTTTTTTTTTTTTTAATGTGTGTACTAGGGATTGAACGGAGGCACATTCTACCACTGAACCACATCCCCAGCCCTATTTATTTATTTATACATACCAGGGATTGAACCCAGGGGCACTTAACCACTGAGCCACATCCCCAGCCCTTTTATATTTTTTATTTTGAGACAGGATCTTTTATGTTGCTGAGGCTGGCCTTGAATTTGCAGTCCTCCTGCTTCAGTCTCCCAAATTGCTGGGATTATACGCGTGTGCCACTCATGCAGCAGTGCCTCCTATTTTTTTCTGTACATTATTACTTGATAACAGTTGGAATTTTAAACACTCCCTATCTCCCTTGCCTTGCAAAAAAAGTTGAATGCAGGGAAGAGAGGAAGGGGGCATTCAGAAGAATGGTGTAGTTTTGACAAAATGGGAACTACCTTTAGGAACATAAAAAATTTGAGTCCTTTAACATCTTTTCTTTTT
Source organism: Callospermophilus lateralis (assembly GCF_048772815.1). Lineage (NCBI taxonomy): Eukaryota > Metazoa > Chordata > Mammalia > Rodentia > Sciuridae > Callospermophilus > Callospermophilus lateralis. Next base: position 69,452,958 of record NC_135319.1, read on the forward strand.
TCAGATCCAATTGTGTTATTAACCTTGTGCCTGATAAAGAACAAGTGCTGCAGGAAGTGTATCGAGTCCTGAAGGTGAGGGGAGGGGTGACATAAATGATCTTCAAACATCATTGAGTGCTGATGGAATCAGTTTTGTTCTTTCCTCCTTAAACTGAGGGCTCAATCTCTTTAAACATATCCACCAAATTTAAAAAGGGTGGCAAAAATGTAGAGTGGCAAAACTCCCTAGATGCAGCTTCTTTTCCTTCTCAGTTTGCATAAGATATCAAGTCTGTGTGTCATGATTGTCATTGAACACATTAAAATCTTTGCCTTATTAATTTTTTGTGCTTGCTGCTGGATGTGATCCTAGCATATTTGTGCAGAGCTGTAGGAACCTTTGGCCTTACTGAAAGGTTGCTATGAATATTCTGTCTGCTAGAATGTGCAGTGTTTCTCAGAGCTATTGATTTCTTATCTCCCAGGATTTCAGATCTTTGGGAAGTTAGAGAAGATGGAACTTTTACATTAATGTCTTTCTTTCTTTCTTTTTAAAATTATGTATGTTTATTTTATTACTCCTTTTCAAATATAGTTGAGAATTATTTAATATTTATTTATTTATTTATTTTAGTTTTCGGTGGACACAACATCTTTGTTTGTATGTGGTGCTGAGGATCGAACCTGGGCCGCACGCATGCCAGGCGAGCGTGCTACCACTTGAGCCACATCCCCAGCCCACATTAATGTCTTTCTAAAAGGAAAACTTGGAGGAGCTGCACAGCCTTCCTGTGTGTCATGAGATGGGTTTTTGTGCTAAAAGACACAAACTTCTGAGATTTGGGGGGCTAGGGATTTAGGTCAGTGTAGAGCACTTGCTTGGCATGCACGAGGCCTTGGGTTGCGTACCAGGCCTTTTAAAAAATTGAGAGTTTTAGTTTTAGTTTAGAGAAATTAAAATATAATACTATAATACAGTTCAAATGAAAATAGGTAGAAATGATCTCACAATGTCTTTGTTAATGTGCCATTTTATATACCAGCTATCTTCACCAACATGTGCTTAGTAAAAGGTAAACTTTATAGAATATAGACCTCTATACTTTTTTTTTTTTGGATAGTGGGAATTGAACTTAGGAGCACTTGAACACTAAACCACATCCCCAGCCCTATTTTTTATTTTATTTAGAGACAAGGTCTCACTGAGTTGTTTAGTGCCTTGCTTTTGCTGAGGCTGGCTTTGAACTCACTATCCTCCTGCGTTAGCCTCCCACGCTGCTGGGATTACAGGTGTGCACCACTGCTCTTGGTACCTCTATGCTTTTGAAATCAGCTAAATAAATTCATAAGTTCTGAATCACTTATTTGCCTTGGATTAGAAGAACAACTTTTTTTTTTTTGCATTGGAAATTGACCCCAGGGTGTTATGCATGACTGGCAAACACTCTACTTCTGGGCTACACCCCCAGCCTAATATTTTAAAAATATAATGTATAATAATAACATTACAGAAAGTTATATAATTGTTAATGGCTGAGAATCTATGAATACTGTTAAATCTTCTGTTAGTTTTACAACCACCTGGGCCTCTAATTGTTCAGATTGGTTAAAAATTGACGCAATCCAAGCATCTTTAAGAGAAAGACACTTAAAGGAAGGAAGACACTTGTTCAAAGTGATTTTATCGCCTGTTGGATAGGGCACTGAAAAAAAAGATTTTGGTTATTGATTGCAGTGAGGGAAGCAGCTGTTATTTGTTCACAAAGGGTCAGCGTGGTCAGCTCAAACACTTGCGTGGGTTTTTGAAATTGATCTTGTGCCCTCATCCATTTTCTCGTTATCTGGGATCAATTTAATCTTTAACCTTGCTTGGACTAACACTGTTGTGTTTCAGCACGGTGGGGAGCTATATTTCAGTGACGTCTATGCTAGCCTTGAATTGCCAGAAGAAATCAAGACACACAAAGTTTTATGGGGTAGGTGTTCTTGGTTGTTTTGTTTTAAGGTAGATGATTATGTACAGAGATCCGTCCTTCCAGAATGAGGGTATCTGATGTGAGATCAGATGGGGTAAGGCCTGGAGGCTGAGGTTCCATTCTTTTCCTTTGCCACTCAAAAGGGATGTGATCTTGGGCAAATTAATTAATCTCTAAAGTTGTTGCTTTCCAAACTGTGAAATGTAAATAATAATACAGTCTGGCTGTTATGAAGATTAAATGGGGTAAAGAATGTGAAAAATACTTGGAAAAATACAGTGTGGCAACCAGACAGAGTCCATGCCCCCTAAGTCCCCTTAATGTTCTCATCACTGTTATGTTGCTTACGCCTTTATTGTCACTTTAATGGAGTCTCTGGAAGTTGAAAATATTAATGCATTTTTGTGGTCAGTCTATGAAATTAAAAGTTGTTTTTATTTTTTGTTTTGTTTTTGTGGTTCTGGGGAGTGTACCAGGCAGTGTGGGTTCTACCACTGAGCCATGTCTCCAGACTTGAGACAGGGTCTCACTATAAGTTGCTGAAGTTGACCTTGAACTTGTGATACTCTACCTCAGCCGCTTGATCACTGGGATTGCAGGTGTGCGCCACTGCGCCTGGCAACAATATGCAGTTTTAATCAGGAGTTTCTAAGCCTTGGAGGATGTTTATCTTAGTTTCTGTTTCTAGGCCTTAGGTTTTTGTTTGTTTTTTTTTTTAAGAGAGAGTGAGGAGAGAGAGAGAGAGAGAGAGAGAGAGAGAGAATTTTTTAATATTTTTTTTTTTTAGTTATCGGCGGACACAACATCTTTGTTTGTATGTGGTGTTGAGAATCGAACCCTGGGCCGCACGCATGCCAGGCGAGCGCGCTACCACTTGAGCCACATCCCCAGCCCCCTTAGGTTTTAATTAATATTATGTCATAAGTAATTGTATGAGTATTAGTTTCTTCATTACTGCTTTATGAATTGATTAATTATGTATTTTTTTTAAGGTGAGTGCCTAGGTGGTGCTTTGTACTGGAAGGATCTTTTCTTCCTTGCCCAAAAAATTGGATTCTGCCCTCCACGTTTAGTCACTGCCAATCTCATTACAATTCAAAATAAGGAACTTGAAAGAATTATTGGTAAGGAAAAACAGAAGGGACTATTATAATTGCAGCCTGAATGGTTTAAATTTGGTTATTACTGTCTACTGAGTGATTCTCCCAGGGGAGACTTTGTCATCTGGAAACGTCTATCATGTCTCCTGAATAATGTCCACCCCCTCCAAAAATTTGATATTTAATAAATCATTTTGAAGTCATTCAATAAGTAGAACGAAGTGCTCAGAAAGGTAGTTGGCAGAATACAAAGAAGAATATCATCTTTATGAAATGTTCTATCCTCATGTGCTGAGCAAAATAATGCTGTTGGAGTCCTGGAGGTGAACCATGGGTATCTCTTTTTAGGTGATTGTCGTTTTGTTTCGGCCACATTTCGCCTCTTCAAACTCCCTAACACTGGACAAACTGAAAGATGCCAAACTGTTTACAATGGAGGAATCACAGGACATGAAAAACAATTAATATTTGATGCAAATTTCACATTTAAGGTAAATAAAAACACACATGGTACTGGGGCAGGTAGGTCAGTGGTAGAGTGCTTCTTGTCTAGCAAGTGAGAGATCTTGTGTCAAACCCTAGCACTGCAGGAGGAAGGAAGATGTCCACGGCTTCTGGCAGTCTTTCTACTCTTGTTCTTGCTTCAGGCACGTTTTCTTGGCCTTGCATTATGTCTTATTTTTATAGATTTTTTTTGTTGTTGTTGTTTGTTTTTTTGGGTTTTTTTTTGGTACTAGGGATTAAATCCAGGGGTGCTTAACCACTAAGCCACATTCCCAGTCCTTTATAAATATTTTATTTAGAGACAGGTCTTTCTGAGATACTTAAAGTCTCACTAAGTTGCTGAGGCTGGCTTCAAACTTGGGGTATTCCTACTTCAGCCTCTTTAGCTCCTGGCTGTTTGTAAGTGAAGTCAAAAAGTACTTTCTCTATATTTGTTATAAAAAAATGTTTTTAAATACAGAAAAATAAAAAAAAATTTAAAAATTCAGTGAATACCTATATACCCAGTACCTATTTCAGCAATTGAGAACATTTTGTCATGTTTGCTTCAGCTGTTTGTACAAATATCTGTACATCTGTATGTATATATATATGTACATATACCCATGTGGTCATGTGCTGTGTAACAATGTTTCAGTCAAGAGCAGACTGTAGATATAACAATGGTCCCATAAGATTATAACTAGGGCAGGTGGGTAAAAAATTCTTGTCACCTAGAGACAATGTAGCAATCATAAAGTCATAGCACAACATATTACTAATATGTTTCTCCTGTTGTATATATAAACAAACCTACTCTTCTGCCAGTCCTGTAAAAGTATAGCAAATATAATTATGTATAGAACATAATATTTGATAATGGTGATAAATGATGATGATATTACTGGTTCACATATTTACTATATTTTACTTTTTATTGAAAAAAAATTTGTTTCAGTGCTAGAGATTGAACCCAGGACCTTTTGCATGTTAGGAAAGCACTTTACCACTGAGCCATATCCCTAGCCCTTTTATTGATATTTTAAAGTATACTTCTTAAAGAAAAAAAGTTTACTGTAAAAGAATATGTTGCATTATTCCAGTAACATGTGCATATATCTCATTGTTTACTCTTTTGATTTTATTTTATTTTGTGCTTGATTTAATCTTGTATTGTTTCATTCATCATGACCCTGGGAGCAATAAGTATATGTATTATGTGTATATACACCTACACAGCACATAGCCTAGATGTGTAGTAGGCTATACACCCAGATGTGTGTAAGTACACTGATGAAATTACCTGTGTCAAGATGAGACCCTGTCCAAATTTTAAAAAATCAAAATTACTGGGGATGTAGCTTAGTGATAAAATGCCCTTGGGTTCAATCCCAAGTGCCAAAAAAGGGAAAAAAAAAAAAAAAAGGAAAAGAAAAAATTTTCCTATAGAGAAGTGAGATGGAAAAGAACAGAAGCACTACATAACAGTATTTCAGGGGGGTTTTTTTTTGTTTGTTTTGTTTTTTTGGTACTGGGGGTTGAACTCGGGGGCACTTGACCACTGAGCCACATTCCCAGCCCTATTTTGTATTTTATTTAGAGACAGGGCCTCACTGAGTTGCTTAGCACCTCACTGAATTGCTGAGGCTGGCTTTGACCTTGCGATCCTCCTGTCTCAGTCTCCCGAGCCACTAGGATTACAGGAATGCACCACTGTGCCTGGCAGTTTTAACTGCATCATGGAACTCAAGAGTTTTAGAGTTTAATGATAACACTAACTTCAATTTACTCTTTGTAGGGTAGACTTTGTTTTCTAAAGATGGAAAAGTATTGACTTTGGAATCAGATACCTGGGTTCAAATTCTGGCTCTGATGTTTATTATTTGGGTAAACTAGAATAAGTCACCAAAATTATAATAGAGCAGTTTGCTCTACTATAAAGTAGGAATAATAATAACCAATTTTGCTAAGTTTCTGTAGAGATTAACAATAATATAGCAAAATACCTGGTACATATATACTGAAATATCAGTAAACAAGGTGCAGCCATTATTTGTTCCAAAGATAGAAGAATTCAACTGTCTTCATCTTCTGAGTTTTTGATCCAAATATTATCTTCATGATTATTACACACTGGTGGAGTGGAACCCTCAGTGTTGCTTCAAGGACCTCCTGCTACTTGGTGTACAGTCAGGTCCTGTGGAGTTGCATAGCAAAGTGGAAAGGACTTTGAGATCATTATCTGCTCTAGGGGCTTTCAAAACAACATTTTAATAGCATTTAAAAAAAAATCTCCTTTAAAATACCATGTGTCAGGGGCTGAGGTTGTGGCTAGCAGTAGAGCACTTGTCTAGCACGTGCAAGGCCCTGGATTTGATCCTCAGCACCACATAAAAATAAATAAAATAAAGGTGTGTGTGTGTGTGTGTGTGTGTGTGTGTGTGTGTGTGTGTGTATATACACACACATACATATACATACACATACACACACACACACACACACACACACACACATATATATATAAAAGTAAATTGTTTAAAAAAAATACCATGTGTCAGGCATTGCTTTACATAACCCATACCTCCCAGGCACTCTGGGACTCAAGGAAATACTATTTAAAAACCACTCATCCAAAGCCCATCCTTTAGTTATAAATTCAGTGATATTCAGCAGTGATTTCTACATCTGTCTGAGATACTGGAACAATAAATGTCCTTCTTTAGCACTGTCACCAAAGAAAGATTAATTATGAAACTGTTCAGTTTCATCTACGAATACACATGAAATTAGTAGCAGGGTCTGAACATGAGAGAAAGCTACATCAGAAGGTATGGTGTGGTCTTTTAATCCTAAAATACAACCATTAGTAAAACTTCTGGGCATTTTCCTTCTAATGAGACAAATATTTGTTTTATGCTGCTCTTTAGGAAGGTGAAATTGTTGAAGTAGATGAAGACACAGCAGCTGTCTTGAAGAATTCACGATTTGCTCAAGATTTTCTCTTCAGACCAATTGAAGACAAGTCGCCAGCATCTGGAGGCTGTTTTGTGTTAGAGTCAAAGGTTGGTGTGACTTTCAGTTCCCTGCCTCAGAGAACCATTTTAAAAAATCATCATGCAGCTGGGCCCAGTGGCATATGCCTGTAATTCTAGGGGCTTGGGAGTCTGAGGCAGGAGGATCACAAGTTCAAAGCCAGCCTCAGCAACTTAGCAAGACCTTGTATCAAAAAAATAAAAATGAAAATAAATAAATAAATAAATAAAAAGAACTGGAGGGGCTGGGGATATAGCTCAGTTGGTAGAGTGCTTACCTCGCATGCACAAGGCCCTGGGTTTGATCACTAGCACCACACACACACACACACACACAAAAGACCTGGAGATGTAGCTCTGTGGTAAAGCACCCCTAAATTCAATACTCAGTACCAAATAAATAAATAAATAGTATTTTAATTTTGATGAACTCCAGTTTATCTATTTTTTCTTTTGTTGCTTGTGCTTTTGGTGTCATGTCTAAGAATCCATTGCCAAATCTAAGATCAGAAGTTTATTGTTTTCACAATTTAACTTAACATTTTTTGTGGTATTGGAAATTGAACCCAGGAGCATTCTACCTCTTAGCTACATCCCCAGTCTTTTTATTTCTTTATTTTTGAGACAGGGTCTCACCAATTTTCCCTGGCTGACCTCAAACTTGTGATCTTCCTGCCCTAGCCTCCTGAGTAGCTGGGATTAGAGATGTGCACCGCCAGGCGTGGCTCACATTTAAATTTTTAAATCCTTTTTGGAATTTATTTTAGCATAAATATTGAGGTGGGATGATAATATATATGCAACCTGTTACTTGCATGCGTTACTCTAAGGGAATTTGGAATCAGTGCTTTCCAAGTGAATGTCCATATGTCTGATCTCATAGACTGATCCCTAGTCTAGGCCCCATGCGAGTATGTGAAGTGCTTTGTGAAGTCCCAGGGGACAACAGGCAGGGTTCACATGGACTAGTAGTCATCATGTCCATTCATACCAAGTTGCAGAACAAAGAACATGTAATTGAGGTTCTGTGTAGGTCCAAGATCAAGTTTCCCAGATAATATACATCTCAAAGAATTAGGGTTTTACCTAGTTTAATGTGGATGAATTTGGTGGCTGAGAAGCAGCTCATCTCCAATGGCTATGGAATCAAATATATTCCCAATTGTGGTCCCTTGGACAAGTGGCAGACCCTGCACTCAGAAGGGCTTCCACTCACTGTGTTGCCCCTCTGCATTCACACTCAATAGTATATATCCTTTATCCTGTCCCCCAAATTTTTTTCCCTGATATTAACTAGTTCAACTTTTCTTATTTATTGAATAATCATCATTTCTCCACTGTATCCTAATTTCTTAAATGTGTATTTGGGACAGTAGTCCACTGTATTTTAAAATGAAGCTGGGCTTTGGCAGCTCTTGTCTGTGATCTTTGTGACTCCAGAGGCTAAGTCAGGAGGATTGCAAGTTCAAGGCCAGACTGGGAAACTTAATGAGACTGTCTCAAAAAGTGTTGGAGGGGAGCCTGGGGAGGTAGCTCAGTTGTAGAGCACCCCTGGGTTCAATCCCTAGTACATACATACATACACACACACAAAAAAGATTATTTTCTAAAATATTTTAGCTTTATATTTAGAATTATTCTAGTAACTGTTATATTGATATAGTATTTTCTAAAGTATTTTATCTCAACTTATGCCAAGTAATCTCTCACAACTACTCTATGAAGAAGGCAGATAAGTAGTTGTGGCAGATACAAGTGTCCTTTTCTCCCATTCATGCTCTCATAATTATTTTACTGTCCCTTCATTCATTTGTAATATTGTTTTGTTTAGAATAGGCTTAATAATGGATTACAAGCTTGCTTTTGTCTGCCAGGGCTGCTCCCAATAGTTACCAGGTCCTAACAATGGTACACCTCAAGGCACTGAACCTTGGAAGCCCAAGAAAATGAGATTCTGATGTTGCTGGGGCAGGATGGTAGCATAGCATGGTGGTCAAGCACACAAGCCTTGGATTCCAAAGTATAAATGCTATTTTGTCACTCAGCTCTGATCTTGATAAGTGACCTAACCTCCTCAAACTTTATGTGTATTAGGGAAGTAATAGCTTCTTCCCTCAGGTCATTAGGAACAAATGAAATGCCTCTCCCAGTGCCTGGCACAGAGTACATACCCAAGAAACAGCAGGCATAATTATGGATTGAATACAGTAATAGTCTTGGTTGCTTAGACCTGTGTTCTAAGTATTTGAGTTCTAACTAGAATCTTTTGCAGAATTCTTTTGTTGTTCTCCCATGTGTTCTATCCCCTGGCCCTGGTCTCAGAAATTCTGTAATCTCTTTCTATGAATTTTTCTTTTCTGTTTTTTTTTTTTTTTTTTTAAATAGTGCTGTGTATGGAACCCAAGGCCTCCTGCATGCTAGGCAAGTGCTCTACTGAGCTCCATTCCCAGCTCTTGTTGCTAGTATTTTGTAGTAATTTTGAATACTTTGAGTGTATTGTACAAGTATTTCTTATATGTTTTTCCTCCCTGTTTTGTTACCTCATAAATAGTCTTTTAGAGTCCTGTTATGGAACAACCTGGTCTCTATATGAGGACGAGCCCCATAGTGCTGTGGGACCAAAGAAAGAGAGACAGACAGATCCAGAATTGCACAAAATGCCATTTATTGGGGAAATTACTGAGTGAAGGTATGATCTTGAGCATCAACAATATGAGGTGGATCCTCAAAATTTGGGTTAGAAAGAGGAGCATATATATGTGTTAGGACCAAAATGACCTCATCCTAACTAGAATGTACCTGTTTTATCTTAAGCTAGTAGCAAATAGTCAGGGACATCCCAGGGTTCCGTTGTAAAACTCTACCATACCATTCTAATGGTATTGTCCCGTGGTACTTTGCTAAGAAACTATGTAGAAAAAACTGACTAGGGCTACCCTGGGGCAATATTGGTGGTTATGACTCATGGCTGCTGCTGTCAAGCAGAATCCATGCATTTCATCCCTTACTCCAACTCTTATAGCCTTACACACATACCCTCTTCCCTTGACACTGGAATCACAAGAGTAGTCCACCTTCACTTGTCAGGGGAGAGGCAGTGGACATTCCAGGTTCTGCCTCAAGGTTATCTGCACAGTCCTCCTCCTGTCCCTGCAGGTAGCTGGGGACCTCATTCTCTACTGATTCTATCTGATTCCATTGCATCAATGATACCTTGTTAACTGGTGAAGATTGTACTGTGTATTCACTTATGCATGAAGAAATGGGCTGTCTACCCCCAGGAGATCCAGGACCCTGGGTCATCCCCTGGTGTTCCTAGGGGTAGTCTGGTCATATAAGACCAATTTGATTCTAGGCATGGTACAAGATAAGTGCAAACCTTCCCTTTACCCAGTATGGTAAGAATATACAGGTCTGTGTAGGGATAGCCCACAGGCAGGCTCTAGGTCTCCTGTACCAAGCTTGCCAATGCAGTTAGATGACATCTGTACAGCAAGTGGCGTGAGTTGAGCTCTCGGGAAAGAAAGAGGATGAAAGTTACCTGTAGGTTTTTAGTCTCAACTCTAGAAAGAAACTAAACCTTCTTTTTTTTTTTAAAGAGAGAGTGAGAGAGGAGGGAGAGAGAGAGAGAGAATTTTTTTTTTAAAATAATTAATTTTATTTAATATTTTTAGTTTTCGGCGGACACAACATCTGTGTTTGTATGTGGTGCTGAGGATTTAACCCGGGCCGCACGCATGCCAGGCGAACGCGCTACCACTTGAGCCACATCCCCAGCCCGAGAGAGAATTTTTTAATATTTATTTTTTAGTTCTCGGCGGACACAACATCTTTGTATGTGGTGCTGAGAATCGAACCCGGGCCGCACGCATGCCAGGCGAGCGCGCTACCACTTGAGCCACATCCCCAACCCCAAAACTAAACCTTCTTAAGAATAGAATTTCTAGCAATGTATAATATCCTGAAGTCAACTTAAGTCTCAGGGCAAACTAGCCCATGTGTAAAGGGGTAGGGGCCTGTTTTATTAGCCTCAACCTGCTATCAGGCAGACCCCCCACTGTTCCTGAGCTGTGGACGCTAAGGAGTCTAATTATCTATGAAACTGCCTCACCACCCTAGCTGGCTACAGCAGGCCTATGATCTCACAAGGCCTAAGATCTCACATCTTAAAATGCCTGGGATATGGATTAATCCAAAAGATGCAACCCAAGTGCCTGGGCTGCTATACCACTGGTACCATGTGGCTTAAGACAGAAGAAAACAGAGCAGCTAATGGCAGAATTAGGGCAGTATGGCTGGCAGTCACGGGCCATGGCTGCTGGTTGTCTGTACCAACAGCCGGGTGGTATATGGAGGCCTTACAATGTGGCTGGCACAATAGCGAATGAGGAAATGGTCTGTTGGTCTCAGGCAAACCTTTCCTAGCAGGAGAGATTATCACACTGCCACTGTCAAAGGTCTTGAGCAGTTAAGTGTGATGTATGGGTTCCTGAGCCAGATTGACAGTGACCAAGGCACCCATTTCACAGTATATGCTGTCCAAATTGGGCCCAAACACATGATATGTCATGGCACTCTCGCTTGCCATGTAGCCCTCAAGCAGAAGGGTTGGAGTTCCCCCACTCCCTGTGATTAGGGCCAGGAGGTGCAGATTTACCTTTACAACCCCCTATTAAATATTTGTTTTCCTCCAGAGCTGTGATGATATTCTCTCTGGAACCTGTTCATTTATCAAACCCAAATTAATGTCTCCCAACTGGTTTGGTTCCTGCAACTTCTGGTAGAAAAGGTTGACTGTTGTTATTGTTTACCCAACCACTCTCTGTCTCTTTTTGTGCAAAAGAAGCAAGGCAGAGTGCATCTGTTTCTTTTACCTGGGGAATGTTGGGCACTGAAGCTTAGGCAGATGTATCACCAGGTTTAATATCCTATAATTGACAGCCATTCTCTTAAGTTTTATCTGGCTTTTAGCCAAGTGGACAGGGCTAGTGGAGGCACTGTGACAGGTTGTAACCTCTCAACCTGATTCTTTTATCTCTTTTCTAGTCTCAGCATGTCTACCTGACAGTTTGAACTGCCTGGTGTGTCGTACCCACCTCAGGGCAGAAAGGCTAGCAGGCTCCTGCTTGGCTTCCCCCTCAGTGTCACCTTTGCTCCCCAAGCCCTGAGTCAGAATTCCCCCATGGAGGTCTGTGATGTCTTTCCTGATACAGTATCTTTCCCAAGAATGCTCTCAGGGTCTGGAGAGATTGCCCCAAACATGGAGCTCCTTCTCTTCTTGGTATAACAATACTTGTTTTACTCTGATGGTTTTACATCAGATCTAGAAGAATTACCCAGGACCCTGGAAAACATTCTGGGTTACCACAGATTAGTGTACAGTCAGTGCCCGTATCTAGTAGAGGGATGGTTTTTTCCCTTGTTCTGCTCCGCTAGTCACAGGGAGTGGGGGGATTCCAACCCATGGTAGCAATGGCGGATCATAGAAGTTCCTCATCTTCCTCCATAGATAAGTAATGTTGGTACTGTTGTTTAGGCTTAAGATCTTTCTAGAAGACTGCCACGTTATCTCCCTTTCCTCTGCAGGTGCTGGCACCAAGCAAACATGCCGCATCTGCTTTCTGGTTATCTTAACCAGCCCTACATTTCTTTTCTTTCGTATTTTTATTTGTCCCCTTTTCCTGTTAGAATTTGTGACAGGTCTCACCCTGTTCTGGTCATGTTCAGTCTCCCAAGTTGGCATAGCCTCATCCACATTGTAAATATCCCGTGGAGACAGGAGGGCTGAGGAGGGGGAAGAGAGGACCTTGCCATTCTCAAAGGGCATTTGGAACAAACTCTGGTTGTAAAAAGGCTTTTTATCCAAGTCCTTGAAACACCTGGATGTAAATGGCTTGTCAGATGCCCAATTTCGGCAGAATATCCTGGCCTTCCACTATACTATCCATAGTCAGCCTTTCCCCATAGCTGTCCCTCCGTTTCTCCTATTCTCCTGGGCATCTGTAACTACCCTGTCACTCTCAACTTCTATAAGATAATTTTTTTTTTTTTTTTTTTTTTTAGATTCCACATAAGAGTGACATCATGTGGCACTTGTCTTTTCTGTGCCAGGTGTATTTCAGGTTTCGAGTTTTTCAAATGGGAATAATTGATACTGGAGGAAGATTCAAAAAATCAAACAGCTGTGTGACCTAGAAATGTAACCTTGTGCTCTTGGAGGAGGGTGTTCTTATCTTTTTTTATGGAAGACTTTGATGATTAACCCTAGTGTCTGCCCAGCACCAGGATCGGGTGGACTTGTCCCCCATCGTTGCCACAATGGAGGAAGGAATGGTGCTGCCTCTTACTGTGGGTTCACTCAGGGGAGACTTTTTAAGAACCTTTCTACCTTTTCTTTTCTTCTTTTTTAATACTGATAGAGTATATTTTGGTATTAAAAGTTACTAAAATGTAGCATCTGTAATTATACAAATTGAATTTGTGCTATAAACTATTGCCTCAGGTTATAGTCATTCCAGTAACAACATGAGTAATGATAGCAGTGACATAGGGGAGCTAATTTTCATGGAGCAATTAGAATGTTCAAGACACTATGTCAGCTGGATGCAGTGGTACACGCCTGTAATCCTAGGGATTTGGAGTCTGAGGTAGGAGGAGTGCAGGAGTATCACACGTTCCAGGCCAGACTGGGCATCTTCCCAAGACTCTGTCTCAAAATTAAAAAAAAAAAAAAAAAAAAAAAGATCTGGGGATGTAGCTCAGTGATAGAGCACCCCAGGTTCAATCTCTACTATCAGAAAATACATAAACAAAAAAAAAGTAAAAAAATACCATGTCATTTAGTCCTCATAAAAACCTTTTTGTTGTTGTTGTTGTTTATTTTTATTTTGAATTTTACTTTTATTTGGTGTAGACAGCAAAGTATTTCAATGCCAGATGAGGTTGGGCTATCAAGTAAGTTACAAAGCAGAAAAACGAATGGGGTTTTCTCAACTTTTTGTTTAAGAGTTGTGAATAAATTATTGTGGGACTGAAAATTTTATTTATAGTTTATTTCTTCATTTTGTGTCTTGTACCCACACCATTATTATGTAAACTAGCTAAGATTTTTTTTTTTTTTTTGTACTGGGGATTGAACCAGGGGCACTTTACTACTGAGCTACATCTCTAGTCCTTTTTTTATTTTTTTAAATTTTATTTTATTTCGGGGCTGGTGTTGTGGCTCAGTGGTAGAGCACTTGCCTAGCATGTGTGAAGCCTTGGGTTCGATCCTCAGCACCACATAATAATAAATAAATAAATAAAATAAAGATATTGTGTCCAACTACAACTAAAATTTTTTTTTATTTATTTAAAAAATTCTTTTTAGTTTTCAATGGACCTTTATTTTATTTATTTATATGCAGTGCTGAGAATCTAACCCAGTGCCTCACAATTGCTAAGCAGGTGTTCTACCATTGAGCCGCAACCCAGCCCTTTTTAAAATTTTTATTCTATTTTTAAGTTGTTGATGGACACACAATACCTTTATTTTATTTGTTTTTATTTTTATGTGGTACCAAGGATCAAACCTAGTGCCTCACCCATGCTAGGCAAGTGCTCTACCACCGAGCCACAACCCCAGCCCAATTTTTTTGTTTTGAGACAGGGTCTTACTAAGTGGCTGAGGGCCTCACTAAGTTGCTGAGATTGGCCTTGAACTTGGAATCCTTCTGAATCACTGGAATTACAGGCATTAATTCCGTGCCCAGCCTCAGAAGGCCGTCTAAGACATTCTACAACTTGACCTTAGTACTGTCCTCATGGCAGTAGGTACTCCACACATAGAATTAACAAATATCTGTTGCACAGGGTCTTACACACAGTAGACATTACATAAATGCAGAGGGAAGAAAGGGGGTCTCAGAGTGCTGAAGTCACCTGCCCCTTATAATAACCTTTATTATCCTCATCTTACAGATGAAGAACTGAGGCTCAGAAAGATAAACTTACTACACCAAGGTCACCCAGCTAGAAAGTGGTGAATTTGAACCCACGTCTGGTTCTAGAAGCAGCAGCACCACGTTTAGTCAGTTTGTTGCACTGTCTCTCCACAGTCATATTTTTCCTAGAATCACCTACCTATAATCCCAGCTACCTGGGAGGCTGAGGCAGGAGGACTGTGAGTTCAAGGCCAGCCTTAGCAATTTAGTGAGACTCTATCTCAAAAAAACCCAAACCAACTAACATTAAAAGAAAAACAAACCAACCAACCTAGCGTTGAGTTATAACTCAGTGGTAGAATGCTTGCCTAGCATGAAGGAGGTCCTGTGTCCAAGCCTCAGCAACCAGGTTGGTGGCGGGGAGCAGGGGATAAAACCCCCCCAAAGATTTAAATGAAATTTACCTTGAAAGTAGAAGATTCAGGTGTGCCTTTATGGTAGAATGATGTGTGCCACTCCCAGGACCCCATGGAACTGTAAAATTTTATCTCTTCCTGGTAAATCTATTTATATCAAATGGAAATATAAATGTTGGGTACATCAAAACCTCTCTAACTTGTTCTTTCATTTTGATTTGCCCTTTGACAGGATATTATCACAGATCCATTCAAGCTTGCAGAAGATTCTAACAAAAAGTCCAAGTGTGCCTCCAGTGTTGTTGGAGGCTGCTGTGGCAAAAAGAGAAGCTGCTAAATAAATCTACAACCAACTAGGAGACCACAAGACTGAAGAACAGGCTGCATGTTTTTAGCTTGCTCTTCCCCATAGCACATAGGAATAAATGGTAAAAAAGGCAAAATGTTTTGGATTACTCATAAAAAATAAGTGAATTATTTTAGAAGGTGTTGATTAAAGGTTCACAGCAAATCACCTAAAGTTTAGACTAGTTAAGCTGTTTTATCCTATTTCTTCAGTAATTCAGAGTTCTAGTGCCACCTAGTGGTCAGAAGTGGAACTGAGTGAAGCAGTCCTATGGCTGGGCCAAGGGGCAAGAAAGGCTTTGGAAACAGTTGGCAGACGACCTCAGGAAGAACATCTTTCTTCTGGCCTGCTGGGCAGCACCTTTTGGACTTTTCTCCATGTTTTCTCTAAACAAATCTACTACTGAAGTCAGGTTAATCATGCCAAAAAATTGGCAAGTCGGGGCTGGGGATGTGGCTCAAGCGGTAGCGCGCTCTCCTGGCATGCGTGCGGCCCGGGTTCAATCCTCAGCACCACATACAAAGATGTTGTGTCCGCCGAAAACTAAAAAATAAATTTAAAAAAAAATTGGCAAGTCAAATTTGATAGGCATGCTCTTAATAACTCATTTTTTGGTACTGCAGATTGAGCCCAGGGATGCTTTACTACTGAACAACATCCCAGCCCTTTTTATTTTCTTATTTTGAGATAAGTGTTGCTAAGTTGCCGAGGCTTTCCTCAAACTTGCGATCCTCCTGCCTCAGCCTCCTGAGTTTGCTGGGGTTACAGGTGTGTGCCACTGCACCCTGTGAGATTTTAAACCAAATACTTCTATCTTTTTTTTTTTTTTTTTTTTGTGCAGTTGAATGTAGAAAACAATGAATAAAATTGTTGACCCTAATGATTGATGGCATAGTAACTATCTGTGGGAAATCCTAAGTGGATCAGGAATAAAGTTCCCATTGTTTTTAAGGAGAGTTAAGAGAAGGTAAAGATGGTAGCTTTTCTCCTCCTTTGTAAAGCTCCCCTGGTTAAACTTTTAGGAAAGTGTTGGATTTAGTTCTGGATTCCATAGTTAAAGAAAAAGGTTAAGAACATTAAGGGGAGATTTGGTGGTGATTAAGTAAGTTGAAATCCAGCTGTACTTTGAAGTTTTTGTCCAGGGACACAGAAAAGGTATAAGTCATGGTCCTTGTCATAATGCTAATCATGCCAAAAGATAACTCAGAAGCTGATAACTCATTTTTAAATAACAGCCTTCAACCAAAGAAGGATTTTAAAACCTCAGCCAGTTGCTCTGAGCTCTGTGCAATAAGAACAGGGGCGTGGGGAGCTGGCAAGGCCCAAGGAAAACTTTTTTTTTTTTGGTACTGGGGATTGGACCCAGGTGTGCCTAACCACTGAGCTACATTCTCCACCCTTTTCATCTTTTATTTTGAGACAAGGTCTGGTGAGTTGCTTATGGCCTCACTAAGTTGATGAGGCTGGCCTCAAACTTGAGATCCTCTTGCCTCAGCCTTCTAAATTACTGGGGTTATAGGTATGTGTCACCATGCCTGATTTTTTTTATTAATAGTTTGAAAATCTTTTGGCCTGATTAGCATATATAGCTCAGTTGGTAGAGTGCTTGCTTCACATGCACAAGGCCCTGGGTTCAATCCCCAGCACCTAAATAAACAAATAAATAATAAAAGATGTTCAAAATAAGAAATTCTGGCTTCTAAGTAAGTTCAACTCTAGTTTCTTATTTGCTGCTACAGACAAAGGAAAGAATAGATGTTTTTGTTTTGTAGTTGTTGTTTGTTTTGTGGTACCGGGGATGGAGCCCAGGGCCTTGCACATGCTAGACAAGCACAGTATCACTGAGCTACATCACCAGCCTTAGTGGTACCTTTTAAGCACTATTCATCTTGGTGAGCTTGATTTTGAACAGTGCTTTATTGGTTCCAGAGCTCCATGTCTGCCAGTAATAACTACTTCAGCATTAGAAGGGGTTAGCTGGGATTAAATACATTTTGCTAGCCGTGAGCACAAGATGGCCCTACTAGCAGGGAAATGATGAAAAAGTGTTCTGGTTAATTGGTTTATTAGGCCTTTCTAAATTTAGGATGAGGAAGAATTAGTTTTTTGCTTATTCTAAATGCTCAGTTCCCCAAGAAGATATTGAATAATGAGACCAGACTGGAAATTCACATTCTTTTCCTCAGAATGACATATTGGATATATTATTGTCCAACCAAAGTATACATTTTAAAAATTGTACTTGACTTAGAATCTGGAAAAGAGTATGTAGTAGACAATATGAAATTAAAATAAAATAATTAAAGTGATTCAGACATGCTATAAATGTTTTTTTAATTTTTATTTTTAGTTGTTGATGGACCTTTATTTTATTTATTTGTATGTGGTACTGAGAATCAAACCCATGCTAGGCAAGTGCTCTACCACTGAGCCACAACTCCAGCCCCTATAAATGGTTTTTGTTTTTGGACACTAGGGATTGAACCCAGGGGCACTCTACCACGGAGCTACATACCCCAGTCCCCCCCCCCCTTTTTTTTTTTTGTTGTGGATGGACACAATACTTTTAATTAATTTATTTATTTTATTATTTCTAAAAATATTTTTTAGTTGTTGACGTACCTTTATTTTTTATTTATATGTGGTGCTAAGGATTGAAGCCAGTGCCTCACATGTGCTAGGTGGCGCTCTACCACTGAGCTACAGCCCTAGCCCTCCAGCCCTTTTTATATTTTATTTTTAAACAGGATCTCCTTAAGTTGCCCAGGCTGATTTGGAACTTGTGATCTTCCTGCCTTAACCTCCCAAGTAGCTGGGGTTACAGGTATGCACTACTGCACCTGGTAGCTTTTAAATATTCCAAATAAATGAAACAGACAACTAGGAATGGAAAAGCTTTGTGAGAGTGAGAGGCAGTATGAGCGATGATGAATGAAAACCTTGATGCCAAACTTTATGCTTTCTTCTTTTTCCTCACGGCTCTGCCCCTATCATTTCAGCTTTAGGAATATTATTTCACATTTCTGTGTCTTTTTATCTTCATTAGTATGTGGTTCTTTGAAAGAACACCTAGCACATGGTTTAGATTACCATCAGTTTAGATCTATCAGGTTGCCGCAGCGTGTGACAGCAGGACCTGCTAGAGACCAGTGCTCTCTTGACAGGAGGCAACTTTCCCCTCAATATCTTGTTATGACATTTTTCAAGTATACAGAAAACACAGAATTGTGATCTCCCCTGTACCTCCATCTAAATTAAACAGTTAACCTGGGCTGGGGCTGTAGCTCAGTGGTAGAGCGCTTGCCTAGCATGCATGAGGCACTGGGTTAGATCCTCAGCACCTCATAAAAATAAACAAATAAAATAAAGGCATTCTGTCCATCTACAACTACAAAAAATAAATAAATAAATAAAATAAAGTTGTGTTCAAAAGATTGATTTTAAAAAAACAGCCTTTTGTGATTATTCTATTCATGTCAACATTATACTTACTAATAGCAAAGTCACAGAAAACAGGGGCCTACTCTTCCCCAGCCATAAACCCCTTTCAAATGACATTGGACTTAAAGAGTTTAAGGAGCAGATTTTCTCTTAATTGATTATTGTATCCAATACAGTGATTTTAAGGCCTTCATTACCACAGGGGAGGATTCATTTAGAAATCATGGAAACCTGCAGAGGTGTTTCAGTTTACCAGCTGGGGGAGTCCCGACCCCCACCTCCATCCATGCATAGTTGAAAAGGGCATGGCTTTGTGCCAAGGTAGCAGCAGAGCTTGCTCCTGCCATCATTTGTGCCTCTCTGAGGTTGGACGCAAGGAGGCAGCCACCGTAGTCACTTATTCTGTCACATTAGGATGAGAATTCTCATGAGTTTGGCAAGGAATGTGAACCTATCTATCCATTCTTTCATTTTTCCAATAAAGAGTAATTAAGCACTGCTCTGTACCAGGCACTATCCTGGGTACTGGCTGCTAAAGTGGAATATTATGAGCCCAGTGGGCCCAGGGGTTCAAAACAGCTGAGTGTTTCCTAAACTTTGCTGACACCTGTTGTAATTTCTGTGCTTTGTCAAGGTTCTCCAAACACACACTGCAACTTGGGTCCACTCAGTTTCTTTTGTGGACTTTGCTGTCGGAACCTGTAGAGGGAGATCTAGATCACAATAAGAAGTTGGAATTTACTCCTGATCATAATCTACCACTTAAGCTTTACTTTATTCCAGTCTCAACCGCTGATCCTGCAATTCCTGTAAGCACAGCTGTCACTGAGGTTAAGGCCAGTGTTGTGTGAATGTAAGTTCTGTACTTCGTCTCCTCCTGCAGAGGGAGCCTTGCTTGTCTTGGACTAGTGACTGAACCAACCCCCTTCCCCAGCAGGAACAGGCTAGTCCTCCTGTCATGTAGCAGGGTCATGCTACAGTGACAAGCTCCAGGTGAGGGGAAAATCAACCTGGAACAAAAATGTTCTGTCCTGAGATAACTGTGCACCTCAGATAATGTCCAGAAGACAGAGTAAAATGGCAGAATGGTAAGTCAGTAATGTTCTGGATGCACAGTAAGCCAGACTTGGTTCTGCTAAGTTTTTAACTGGGGCCTAATGCCCGTGACCTTCTCATGGTGGAATAAAAGTGATGCAGGAGACAGAAAGCAGGTATTCCTTTTAGAACTGGCTCTGCTTCTGAACTAGTTATTGATCTTGGGAACATTTGTTCACCTCAGGGTTTTTTTTCCCCATTGGTAAAGTGAAGGCATTGAACTCAGAATACTCTGAGTTTCCATCAAGTTTAGAAACAGATTTATGGGTCCAGATTCTATAGAGGTCACAGTAGTTTAAACATTTTTTTTTCCATGAGTTGCTCATATAAATCAGTAGGTTTTATATAAAATTCAAAATTCTGGCTCTTCTTGAGAAATCAGCAGTACTGGCAAGACCAGCCGTGGAGGGAGTTCTACATGGGTACTGCTGGGAGCCATCAGCCAAGTAGGTATGACAATTTCCTTGCCAGCGTACCCCCATGTTTCTTTAGTGGAAGGACTCATGGAAATAGGACATTTTGCAGGACATTGCATGTAAGGTGACCTTGCTCAAGGACCAGGGCGGATCCGTGTTTAGGGTGTTCCCCCTTTAGAATAGGGCGGTTTAGCAAAATAGGAGATTAGGGTGTTCCCCCTTTAGAATAGGGCGTATTCTGCTGCTGAGTTCCTCTTGAGTTCTTAGGGTCAGACAGTATATTTGGGAGACAGAAGCCCATGTGGAGTAGTGGATTTGGGCAGAGAACGTGGATTCCCCCAGAACGTGTTTGTAGACGGCCGGTGTGAGTTCGGGAATAAAGAATTGCTGTTTGAATCTACAAAGCTGTGTGGAGACTCGTGATTTGTGCCCAGCCAGAGACTGCGGCAGGGTACAATTACCAGAGCTAAGCAATGGCTTTCCCTTCAGGTGGAGAGTGTCCCTTTAGACAGTTTGCCACCCGCCACGCACCCAGTCACTTTCACTTGTTCCCTGTAGGCTTCTGAGTCTGTGACCTTTTTTGTAGGATTACAATTAGCACATTTTCATCAAAGTCACAAGTGAGGTTTTTTCCATTGCATTTCCAGTGATGGCAGGTCTGAGGCCTCATCTATGTCACTGACATATATTTAATTCATTATAAGCAGTAGCCAAGGAGGGCTTGTGCAGCTTTTCAGGGGGGCTCACAGGAGGGAACCAGGGTTCTGGGGCTGCTTATGGTAATTTGACATATAACTCAGAGCCTAATTATGTCAGGTGGAGAGGCCTGGACAGTTTACTCTCTGTTCCCAGAGTTAACAAGCTTCCATCGCATCACTTCCTTTGTGACTATCAAATGAGCTTCCTCCGGACCCCAATGCCCAAATGTCAAGTGCCAGAGAGGAAAGGTTTGCACAGCAAGTGCAGGATGACTTGTGTGACTTCTAGGCCACGTAGTTCATCTTTTATTAACTGTTTTTATTTTATTTTTCCAATTAACTTTATTCCTTTCAACTGGATCTAACTAAAGAAATGGTACAAAGGAGGTGTTTTTATATTTGCTTTTAAATAATAGATCAGAAGCCCAGGAAGCCACGCAACCCTTTAAAAATTATGATTTCTCGTGGTAACGGGAACATACAATTGCTCTGTGCAGATATAAGTCAAACCAAATATTCTAAAAGTGTATCATTTACTGAAAACAGCTCCCTCATACTGTACTCACAATGCTGAGTTTTCTAATTTTACAGATGAGAAAACTGATGCTGAGTATATTTAGATAATTTGCACAATGGTATTACAGCCTAACAAGTATAGGAATCAAGGCTAAAGCTCCATCTCCTGACTCTTAGGCTGTTCCATTACATGGCTTGTCCTTGCTCCCTTTACAGAACTCCTAAATTTAAAAACATCGAATTTACAAAGGAAATGATTACTGTAAAAATAAGAACAGTGGTTACATCTAAGATAGAGAGAGGGGTGTGATCTAGAAGAGGTATGTGGAGGTTTTCTTGGTGAGGGGGTGCTAATTTTAACCATTATGAATTATTATAAAGTGAGTTTAGTATTTGTCTTTCTCTGGAAGTGTCCTAGCTACAACTTTAAACTGGGCTAATTATTAATAGTATCTTTTTTTTTCCACTTCCAAAAGGATTCGGTCTTGGCTAATAAATTATATAACCAGCTATACATTGATGTTTTATGCATATTTATATATTATTTGTCAAAAATTTTAAAGTGTAAAAAATACATCAGAAAGTTTAACCCATGACCAGGAGTCCAGGTCCACCTGGAAGACCACTTGTTTGTTCTTAATTCCTAATTCCTACAGAGACCACAGGGCAGTGGTTTGTGATCTAGGACTCCTTGCACAGAGGCTGTGGTGTCTCATCTTAGTTTTTTAGGGGTTCCTATGGCACAAGATACTTATTCTTGTTTCTTTGTCTGATACATGGCTGGCGTACTGGTGAATTCCTTCAGTCCTAACTGTGAAGATCAGTCCAAGATAATAAAGTCATGTGCCATGAAATGATATTCAAGTCAAGGGTGGACTGCACAGATGACGGTGTCCCAAAAGAATACAGTGGAGCTGAAAAAATTCTGTTCCCTAGTGAAGTGGTCATCATAGAGTCAGTGCAATCTGTTTCACGTGTTTGTGGTGATGCTGGTGCAAACAAACCTACCACGCAGCCGGTGGTATAAAAGTATAGTACATGCAATTATGTATAGTACATGATACTTGATAAGGAAAATAGAAGATTATGGGCTTGGTTGTATGTATTTATTATACTATGCTTTTAATCTTTATTTTAGAGTATGATGCTTCTACTTATTTTTTAAAAATTAAAAGCTTACTGTTAAATAGTAAGCTGTGTGACCCAGGGTAGCCCCACACATCCCAGGGGCTTGGGGATGTGTGGAGGCCACACCAAGCGGATAGCCTAGATCATCCAGGTCTGTAGAAGTGTACACTGAGATATTTGTACATTTTCTGATAGCTCCTGAGCACCTACAGAATGAAATCTTAGCTCTATCTTGGCTTTCAACCCACCATAAACTGTGACCCCCCCACCCCAAAGTAACTTTCCAACGTCATTCCTGCTCTTCCTCTTAATGGGCTCTAAATCCAAATTTTAACCACATGTTTGAAAAATGCTGTCCTCTTTCCAGCCTTACCTCTACTTTCCTATCCATTAGAATGTTTTTTTTTTTTTTTTTCCCTTTTTCTTCTCTCTCAATGCTTTGGTTATGCACTAAATGTGTGTATGGGGGGAGGGGCATTCATATGTTAAAGCCCAAACTCCAGTCTGACTAGAGATGGAACCTCTAATAAAGTAAATGAAGGTTAAATGTGGTCATAAAAGTAGGGCCCTGATCCAATAGATTAGTGGCCTTACAAGAGGAGAAACCAGGGAGCTGGCTCTCTCTATAAATTCTCAGAGGAAAGACCATGTGAGGGCAAGGGGCCATCTGCAAACCAGGAAGAAAGCACTCGCCAGAAACCTCCCTGCTGGGCCTTGATCTGGGGCTTCAAGCCTCCAGAACAGTGGAAAAATGTATTTCTGTCGTTCCAGCCAACTGGTCTATGTTTTGTTGTGGAAGTGAGAAGACTCAGATGCCCTTCTTGGAATAGCTTTTACCCTACATACCTAAACCTCTATTCTGCAAAGACAAAATAAAAAAACCATGAAGCTTTCCTCAATTTCCTCTACTGCATTTGTCCTTTTTGTTTGGTACTGGGGATTGAACCCAGGGTGCTTTACCACTGGGCCACAATCCCAGCCTGTGTGTGTGTGTGTGTGTGTGTGTGTGTGTGTGTGTGAGTGAGATGGGGGTCTTCCTATGTTACCCAGGAAAAACTATCTTGCCATTGAACTTGAGATTCTCCTGCTTCAGTCTCCCAAGTAGCTGGGTGTACTTCTTTTTAAGACATGATATTCTATACTATTTTAGGTAATTATTTATGCACACATTTTCTAGTTTCCTTAATAGTTTTTAAGGTAACCTCTAATTCTATATTATAGCACCGCAGTGCCTAGTACTGTGCTTGGAATGTCTCAGATGCACAATATATTAATTGATAAATGTATAAATAAATGAGAAAAAATGGGGTGAGAAAACATCAACTTTTAATTTAAAGAAGCATATAATTGAGAAATATATATTAGTAAATGGAGAGAAACAGGTTAAATTTTCAGTTTAATGATGTTTAAAATAAGTAGGTGTCTCAGAGGAACTAAAAAAAGGACTAAGCCCAGTACAGCAGTGCCTATAATCTCTGATTCTGGAGGTTGAGGCTGGAGGATCAAAAGTTCAAAGTCAGGCTCAGCAACTTAACCAGGCCCCAAGCAACTTGGCAAGGCACTGTCTCAAAATAAAAAATAAAAAGGGTTGGGGATGTATCTCAGTGGTTAAGCACCTGGGTTCAATCCCCAGTTTTTTAAAAAAAACAAAACCCAGATTTTTTTTCCTTAGTATTTTGTCTATGCATTTTTCCTCACTGGAGTAGAATTTTAGCCTCAGTTTCAGGGGAGGTGGGGAAAAGGGCATGGAAATGAATTTAGCTAGTTTGGGAAAACTATAAGTTAAAGCTGTGGTGTGAGACCCGTGCAGACTCGAGTCTTACTGGAGGTCTTGAAATTTGACATTCGCGACTTGATTTTTGTCTTTCAGTCCCAATACTAGTAACCAGTCCTCCTGCCAGAGTCTTCCTTATTTCCATCTCCTCCTCATGCCCAAGTGTAGTTTTTAAATTTAGATTTTTTTTTTTTTTTTAGTACTGGGGATTGAACTCAGGTGCTTAACAACTGAGTCACATCCCTAGCCCTTTTTGTATTTTATTTAGAGATAAGTTCTTGCTGAGTTGCTCAGGGCCTCGCTAAGTTGCTGAGGCTAGCTTTGAACTAGTGATCCTCCTGCCTCAGCCTCCTGAGCCGCTGGGATTACAGGCATGCACTGCCGTGCCCTGCTAAATTTAGATTTTTGAATGGGAAATATTCACATGGTTCAACATTTTTTTTTTGCCATATTTGGACTTTTTAAAAAAATTTTATTGTATTCTAATTTGTTATATATGACAGAAGAATACAATTCAATTCATATTACACAAATATGACAGTTTTTCATGTCTCTGGTTGTACACAAAGTAGAGTCACAAGTGTTCGTGTTTTCATACATGTACTTAGGGTAATGATGTCTGTCTCATTCCACTGTCTTTCCTACCTCATGCCCCTTCCCTCCCCTCCCTATCTAAAGTTCATCTATTCCTCCCATGCTGCACCCCATCCTCATTATGAATCGGCATCCTTATATCAGACATGGCTCCACATTTAAAACCCATGTTAGTGGGATGGTGGTATAGCTCAGTGGTCAAGCAGGACCCTGTGTCTGATCCCCAGCACCAACAAAACAGAACAACCAAAACAAAACAAAAAAAAAAAAAACCCAATGACAACAAAAAAGCTTGTTAGTGAAAACTTTCCCTACAGCATGATCTGGGTTAAGTGTGTAAGTCACTGTGATGAGGAGAAATGAGCTTGGAAGCTTTCTTACACCTTTGTCCAAGGCTGAGCTGTGAAGGCTGGCACTAGCATGAGACAGCCAGACAGGAAGAACATTATAGAAGATTCTAGGAAAAAAACATAGTTGCAGAGCCTTGCAGTCAGGAGGGAAGGGATGCTGGAGGGAGGCAAATGGCTGACTTTTACTGGCAGACCATTCTTCCCTGAGTAGCCCAGAAGGGTCAAGGAGGAGCAAGGAAGGGAGATGACAGCATAGGGTGCAGACCTCTTGAGGCTGCCCATGCTCTCTTGTGATGTGTGGGAAGGCAGGCTTCCTGGGAGAAGGCAGTAGAGGTGTGGGGTGCTGTCCAATCCCAAGGCTTCCGTATAGAGGGGCCCATTTCCCAGGGACATCAAGGAGTAGCAGGACAGAGTGGCAGAGAGGAGGCAGAGCAGAAAGGGGCAAGGCGTCATTGTTTATGGTGGCTTTCTTCACACCCACTTTTCTTTTTTATAGTTGTAGATGGGCAGCATGCCTTTATTTTATTTATTTTTGTATGTGGTGCTAAGGATTGAACCCAGCGCCTCACACATGCTAGGCAAGCGCTCTGCCACTGAGCCACAGCCTCAGCCTCTACACCCACTTTTCTAGGTAACTGAAACCAATAGTCTCTGGATTCTGGGGAAGAGTGGTACCCACTGAATGTGGACGCCTCTCAAAGGAGAAAAACTTTCCTCACAACTCCATCAAAAAGTCCCATTTTTTTTTTTTCTCTTCCTACTCCAGTAACAATGTACAGAAAAATCTAGAGAAAGGAGATATATGGGAAAGCCCTAACAAAAGACCTGGAAAGGCCTCATGAGATAGAAAATGGCCTTGCAGATTTTATTTTGCTTTGGTATTCTTGCTAACTGTTTGAAAAGTTCTCATTTTACATAACAGTTATATGTATTAAGCAAGTGGATAGTCTGGTTCTGAGAAATCTCTCTGGAGCCAATAGATATGATTCTAGGGCAAATTGGGGAAACTCCAGCATTTTTCTAGTTCCTGGTGTTTTTTTTTTTTTGTTGTTGTTGTTGTTGTTTTTCCTGAAGACTTTGTGTTCTGGTGCGATTAAAATGCCATTGTTGACTGAGGGTGTAGCTGACATGTGCTTAGCATGTGCGAGCCCTCAGGTTCAATCACTGGTACAAAAAACAAAACAAAACAAAAAAGTCATCAGCAATAACTTTGAATCTTTGAATACTTTTCTACAAGTAGGCCATTGGGAGGGGATTCTTTATAAATTTAGAGTTTTATGTTGAGAAACAAAATGTATAGAGAGCCATTTAGCATTTTATTTGCAATGTTTGAGAAAATCAAATGCATCAAACTCCAAAAGACTTTTAGGTCTGGATACAGATCTAACGCCAGAATTTGCAGATCTGGATGTTTCTTCTGTGCAGATGAGAAAATTGAACAGTTACCCTTTTCTGTTGGCATCCAATAAAGGATTCCAGCAAGAGGGGTTTGGTTAGGGAAGCTATATGCAAGGAGGTTCTGACTGTATCTAAATGACTGGCTCAAGGTCAGACAAAGTCAGAACCAAGCTAGGATTAGAATCCAGTGAAGGATTCCAGCAGGAGGGGTTTGGTTAGGGAAGGTATATGCAAGGAGGTTCGGCTGTAGCTAAATGACTTTCAAGGTCAACCAAAGTCAGAACCATGCTAGGATTAGATTCAGCAGCAACCATTTAACAATCTCAGACCTTTTGTAGATGTTTATGTAGTTGAAATGTGGTCAGAATACAGCATTTTGTTGTATTTTCACATTTCAGGAGAGACCTCCGAAGCATGTATTGACCTTGCTCTCTGTTCCTATAATTTAATAGGTTGGAAAGCCCCTAGAAATCATTATAGCCTGTGCTAACAGCCCCTCTGTAGAGAAAGGATAGCTCTTTGAGCTAGAAAGTCTTTGAACTTGAAGATCAAGATCCTCCTTGCTAAGAAAAAATTACTGGGTTTAGGTATATAGATTTCTCTGTGTGTTTTAGGTGTACATGAAGAATATAACCATTACCCACCATTTGGGATACAGACCATTGAGTGATCTCCTGTGAACTGGAATTTGGTTTATTTTATATTCTAAGTTGTTTAGACAGCTTCCTTTCTGGCATTTTTGCTATAAAGTCTTGCATTTCTAACTTGCTTCTAAATTGCTGAATGCCACACTTTCCTGACTGTTGTCATTTTCTCTGAAATGCTCAGGAAATGTCTGTAGATTTGGCAAGCTCTTCTTCCCCCACTTCTCCATATTCCTACTCCAAAAGTGCACATTCAGCGTATGAGAGCCCTAATCACCTTCCCTCTCAGCGCCCTTAAACATACTTGTAGACACTTTACAAAGTTAAAATGGTTCCATTTTCAATCAACTGGTTTAGAAGGTCCATGTATATACTTAGCCTTGGTCAGTTATCTCTAAAAATCCCAATTCTTTCTAATAAACTTTTTCAATTTAAACATTGGAAAAATAATGGCTTTCTTATAAGTGCATGCCAAGTTTATGAATCAAATTTTCTTCAGCTGAATTGATTTCTCAAATATAGCAGTATGAAGCCAAGCACAGTGTACATAGCTGTAATCATAGCTACTTGGGAGGCTAAGGCAGGAGGATGGCAAGTTCAAAGCCAACCTTGGTAACTTGGCAAGACCTTTCTAAAAATAAGTTAAAGAAAGGTATTATGTCCATCTACAACGAAAATATTTTTTAAAAAGTGGGATGTAGCTCAGTGGTAGAGCACACCTATGTTCAATCCCCAATACTACCCCCAAAGAAAAAAAATACACACATACACACACACACACATACTCACACATACACACACATACACATACATACACACACACAGATAGGGTAGAAGACCCAGCACCAGAAAAAAACAGGCGGAAACTAGAGTCAGAACATTATTTGAAATAATCAGAATAAAATTATTTCATTTCTTTAATATTTTCCACATATTGTTCTGAATACTTATCATTGTTCTAGGCCCCAGAGACACAGCAGTAAACAAAACAGACAAAATTCTTACCCTCAGAGAAAGCTTAAGTTCTATTGGGAGGAGACAGATAATCAATAAAATTAACAATTTACATAGAATATTAGTAAGTGATTTTTGCTTTGAAGTAAAATAAAACCCAGATGGAGTACTGGGAGTGTTTTTTACAAGTTTAAAATCAGGTGGCCTTTGCACAAAGACTTGAAGGAGTGTTATGTGACACTGGAGTCCCAGGCACAGGAAACAAACAGCAAGTGCAAAGGCTCCCAAGAGGATATCCCTGGAGTGACCTGGAGGGGCCAGGAGAAAAGCCTGGCTGGGGCAGTGCCCTGTGAAGTCAGAGAGGTAGGGTGAGGGGCTGAGCCTGTGGAGCCTGTAGGACATTGTAGGTCCTTTGGCTTTTACTGTAATGAGATGGAGAGTCAGGGGAGGGTTTCAAATAAGGGAGTGACAAGACCTGATTTAACAGGATCACTGGTTATTGTATTGAAAAAGGGGACAGGTATAAAAGAGGAGAAACTGGTTAGGAGGCCACTGCATTTATTACAAAAATTAACTGTACCAGAAGTTAATCAGAAACATTTGATGTGTTTACAAAAAGAGAGGACGATGTGCTTATTATGGAATTAAAAAAAAAAAGTCAGGAAGCCATTATTTTTCCAATATTTAAACTGGGGGGGGGGGGGGAGAAACCAGTTAAGTGCTACTCTGCCACCACCAAGTCAATGACCTGGGAGTCCTGAGGAAGTCTCAAGACTATTTTTCCTGAGTGACCTATGAACTAAGCAGGGTTTGGTCCGTGTGATTAAGAGTAAGTTCTTGGGGGCTGGGGTTGTAACTCAGTGGTACAGCGATGATCCTCAGCACCACTTATTAAAAAAAAAAAAAAAAAAATCCATCGACAACTGAAAAAAAACAAGAATAAGTTCTTGGGCCTGGGGATATAGCTCAGTGTTAGAGTGTTTGCTTAGAAAGCACAAGGATCCTGGGTTCAAAACCCAGTATCGGGGGTGGGGGGTGGGGGGGAGTATGGAAACAAAAAGAATGAACTTAAAACTCTGCTTTTATGTTCGCTCCCTCCTATTCTCCAAACTTATGGGGGGTGCCTTTTAGAAGTACAGATTCTAGGCCCTTCACATTTTGTATGTTATGAGATGGAGTCCAGGGACTCTATACAGTAATTTTCCAGGCTACAAGGGGACTCCTTTGACTAGAAAGTTTGACTGCCCCTGTAACTTCCCCACCCTTAACTCTTGAACACCTTTTGGCTTTGAATGCGGCGGGCCTGGGAAGTGTTGCAAGGCACACTGAGACCGGCAGGTGGCGCCAGGTGCCCGTAAGCCGCAGAGGGCGTCCGGCCCGCAGCGAAAACTAGAGGCACCGAAATAGCGGGTCCGCATCAGTGCTGGGACCACTCTGCCGCCGCTTATTCCCACTGAGTGGCGTGAATGAGTAGTGAGGCAGGGGTATGGCCAGTGCCCTGACTTCTTTTTAGGCTGTGTGCAGCCTAAGTCGTCTCTGTACGGCTTCTCGTGTTCCCAGGGCGGGAGACCTTTCTGCACCGGTTTTGAGCACTGGTGGGGGCCCGAAAGGCGGTGCAGCGAAAATCGACGGCCTGGCTCCACAGGACAGTATTCCAACCCCGCCAAGATAGGAGCTGGGATCTACTACCGAGCCCCCTCAGGGATTGCCGCACCCTCGGACTGCTCCTTTCCATTGGCAGCCGGACTGAAGGCCCCGCCCCCTTCCCTACAGCTTTCATCTTTGACTGGTTCTTGGGTACCGGCTGGCCACGCCTCCTCCCCTCGCACATACACAAGAGTCACGCGCCTTTCAGTTGGAAACTTGGCGTGCTGAGGAGGACAGTGGCTCTCATCACCCCGCCCATTTACCTTGCCATTGGTCCGCGGCACGGCACACGACCACGCCCCCATTCCAGCCCCCTGGCTGGGAAGGCGGGCACCCGCTTATGATTGGCTGGTTGGCCTGCCTCTCGCGGGAGCGACTGGCACTCCCCTTTCTCCCCCTCCCTCCTCCCGCGAGCCTCGGGGTTCCTTAGCTGGTGGAGGCCGAGTCAGTGTCAGTCAGGGAGGGAGACTGCTGAGCACTGGGTGCGGACGCTCTATTGCGGTCTTGCCCAGGGATCGGTGCTTGCGCTCGCGCCGCCGGGTGGGAAGAATGAAGCCGCAGCTAAAGCAGCCACCCTATGATTGGCTGTGGCGCTTGTGAACCCGAAGTAAAGATGGCGGGCGGGCAGGCAGTCGCCGCACTGCCCACTTGGAAGATGGCGGCGCGCCGCAGCCTCAGCGCCCGCGGCCGGGGGGTCCTGCAGGCGGCGGCGGGCCGGCTGTTGTCGCTGCTATTGCTGAGCTGCTGCTGCGGCGCGGGCAGCTGCGCAGCGGCCGGCGAGAACGAGGAGACTGTGATCATCGGGCTGCGGCTGGAGGACACGAACGACGTGTCGTTCATGGAAGGGGGGGCGCTGCGGGTGAGCGAGCGGACCCGGGTCAAGCTGCGGGTGTACGGGCAGAACATCAACAACGAGACGTGGTCCCGCATCGCCTTCACCGAGCACGAGCGGCGCCGCCACAGCCCTGGCGAGCGCGGGCTGGGGGGCCCCGTGCCGCCAGAGCCGGACAGCGGCCCCCAGCGCTGCGGCATCCGCACCTCAGACATCATCATCTTGCCCCACATCATTCTGAACCGCCGTACATCGGGCATCATCGAGATCGAGATCAAACCGCTGCGCAAGATGGAGAAGAGCAAGTCCTATTACCTGTGCACATCGCTTTCCACGCCAGCCCTGGGTGCCGGCGGCCCGGGGTCCACGGGTGGCACCGTCGGGGGAAAGGGTGGCGCAGGGGTTGCTGGGCTCCCCCCACCTCCGTGGGCCGAGACCACCTGGATTTATCACGACGGCGAGGACACCAAGATGATCGTGGGCGAAGAGAAGAAGTTCCTGTTGCCCTTTTGGCTGCAGGTGATCTTCATTTCGCTGCTGCTGTGCCTGTCAGGCATGTTCAGTGGCCTCAATCTGGGTCTCATGGCCCTGGACCCGATGGAGCTGCGCATCGTGCAGAACTGCGGCACCGAGAAGGAGAAGAATTATGCCAAACGCATCGAGCCTGTGCGCAGGCAGGGCAACTACCTGCTGTGCTCGCTGCTGCTGGGCAACGTGCTGGTCAACACCACGCTCACCATCCTACTCGACGACATCGCCGGCTCAGGCCTCGTGGCGGTGGTGGTCTCCACCATCGGAATCGTCATCTTCGGGGAGATCGTGCCCCAAGCCATCTGTTCCCGGCATGGCCTGGCAGTAGGAGCCAATACCATCTTCCTCACTAAGTTTTTCATGATGATGACCTTCCCCGCCTCTTACCCGGTCAGCAAGCTACTGGACTGCGTCCTGGGCCAGGAGATAGGTACCGTCTATAACCGGGAAAAACTGCTGGAAATGCTCCGGGTCACTGACCCCTACAACGACCTGGTCAAGGAGGAGCTGAACATTATCCAAGGAGCGCTGGAACTCCGCACCAAGACAGTAGAGGACGTGATGACTCCCCTTCGGGACTGCTTCATGATCACCGGAGAGGCCATCCTGGACTTCAACACCATGTCGGAAATCATGGAGAGCGGCTACACTCGAATTCCAGTATTTGAAGGAGAGCGCTCCAATATTGTGGACCTGCTCTTTGTCAAAGATTTGGCCTTCGTGGATCCAGATGACTGTACTCCATTGAAAACCATCACCAAATTTTATAACCACCCCTTGCACTTTGTTTTCAATGACACCAAGTTGGACGCTATGCTGGAAGAATTTAAGAAAGGTGGGAAATTTTGGTATCTTTCATTGGCTTGCTCTTTCTTTCTCCATCCTCCTCCCTGCTTCAGTCCTATAGCCTCAGACCAACCCCCCAAGGCGAGTTGACCGGAATTTCTCCTGCTCTCTCCTAATTGCAAAGTTGAAAGGGTGGCATGGATTTGGGGACGGATTGAACTAGTAAGCGCTTGTAGGTTCTTTAAAAAGCACAAGACTGCCATTACTTACTGTTTCTCCCATTATCAAAATGTAGGTTTCTAATTTCTGTGCATGATACCCCTTCTCCCGCCGCCCCCCTCGCTCCCGTTCCACCCCGCCCCCCGACTCCGGTCCCTGCCGCCCCAGTCTCTAGTCTTTAAGGGGCTGCTGCATTCTTTGCCTGGATTCTGAGTGGGTAGGTGAAAGTAGGGGGTGATGCCATGCCCTTTGGTTGACACTATAGATGGCAAGCATTTGGAAAGCTTTTCTAAACCCAGTGCTATCCTTTTTCTCCTTAAACATCCACATTGATGTTTCAAAGATTGGAAGTGAACATTTTATAGTTTCTGGTCCTGGTCTTTGGCTACCTGTGGGGAAAATTGAGGTCTGCTTGGAAGGTGGAGGATGGGGTAAACCAACTAGCATCAAAAAATACACTCACTTTGGGTGTGACTTGCCTTAGCTTTAGAAAAGATGGTTTTGAAAAAAGCCAAAGTTATTAATTTATAACTTGGAAAGACTGGAGGTAAGTTAACCTTTTATGAGGTGTATTGCTTTAGCTGTTTTCATTATTTGTTTCCATTTACCTGACAACAAATGAAATTTCCTAAAGCAGGTGTGGTTTTGACAGAAAGCTTGAACCTTTGAAGTGGATGAATTCCTTTATTAATTATGGTTGATTTCTTGTCTCTGTCCAGTTTAAAAAGTGTTCTTTTTTTTTTTTTTTTTAACTTCAATCACTAATACATTAAACTGAAGTATATGACCAACTCTCCCTGTTTCAGGGTGTTTAACAGGGAAGAGAAAGGTGCAGTCTCATTGTGTATATACAGTATATCATTTCTTGAATTTCGATATTGTTTTACCATGTTGTAAATAGGTAAATAGCAACTCATGCTATCATTATTTAAATTCCAGTAAATAATGTTACTTGAAAATCAAGGGATGCTGAGTTTTGTAATTGCTGTAATGCTAGTTCATGTGAATGTTTTGAAGTGCCTGTAACCTTTCATGACCTGAAAGGTCCTCAAAACTAAGCTTTCCTTTTTCAAATAGAATTTTGATTACTAATAATGGTCTCTCCCCTGAAAAAGGCCTTGTGTACCTGGTGACAGCTCACTAGATGTGTATCTGCAGCACATTCTCTGAATGTTATTTGTAGAGAGTGTGTGAACATACAGAGTTTCTTTTCTTGGAGGAATGGTGTCTTCTCTAAAACAGGACCACAGTGCAGTAATTTTCATATTAAAAAAAAATAGAGCAGAATGTGCTTCAGAGCTTGGTAATTTGCATTTAAAAGCAGACTGAGATTCTTCTGGATGCTTAAGTAGTAAAAAGAAAATGTCCAATATCTCTAGTGACAGAGCTTCTTTTGAGAGTGTCATTGTTCTTTCTCTGCTAAGTTGTTAATTAGAGCATCTAACCAGTGTCTTCCTTTATTCTGCAGTATAATCTGTAACAAGAACGATGTCTTGAAATACTGAAAATGCCTCTGAAATTCAATGATTAAAATTCCCAATATTATCAATGACACTGATAATTTTTTTTATTCAGAAATTTTGCACATCAAATTATGGATTGATAATACTAGTTTGTACTCCTGATGGAGATTTTTCTTAACTTCTGTATCTTTTTTTCTTGGAGAATTTAGTTATTGACCTCAAAGTTTATGAATCTTACTCAAAATTTTAAAATTTGCGTGATTTTGAAATTTATTTTTGGTTGTCTTTGAACATATTTCCTGACCAATTTATATGACTGGGTTACTAATCTTTTTATATGATTGGGTTACTAATATTTTTCCATGAATTCTAGAAAAATGATAATGAATAGGATTTTATTTTTGGTCATATTCAAAATGATCTACAGTGTGTGACTAAGAAGATAATGCAAGTTAAAGCTACATTCAAGCCAGCAGCATATTTGGAAGAGCAGACAAAGACAATTCATTACAAATTTAAGCCATGATCTTAAAAGGATGGAATGAGTGTTATCTAAACTATAGGAATAATTTATTTCTTACTTTCTCTTTCTTGGATTTTTTTTTTTTTTGATGAATTTGATCACTTTAACCTTACTATCAGTTACATGAGTTCTTTTTAATGTGAGTTAAAACATTTCATCTGACTTTGTTCTTCATTGTCCAATCTCAAGCATGACGTAATTTTAACTGTCAACCTTCTATGTATGTGCTAACAGTGTGTGTGATGGTTTTTAAAGACTTTCCCTTCTTCCCTTTTCTCCTAACATCTCTAAAAAACACAACAAAATAAATACCTCTGAGAAGACCCAAGCATGACCCTGAATTGGGTAGATCACCAATCCAGATCTCATTGAAAACTGCCATCCTAATTAAGAAGCCTTTCTTTTACAAAGTTGTTTAGAATTAAGTTTGAGTTATTCTTTGCTAAGGAGGGGAAAATAGAAGGTTCTGTAAAATGAAAAGAAAAACTACCTTTACGTAAGTATATGTGAGTCTTTCTAATAACTAAAACTTTTTTTTTTTTTTTTAAAACCTGGCTTCTAGGAAACTCTTAGCTTTAATTGATAGTAAGATAGTAATTATGCTAATTTTATCGTTTGATCTTGAAGATGATGATGATTATGTACCTGGCCAAATGATACATTATCCCCATTTTACAAATGAGGAAATTGAGATTTAGATTGAGTGATTTGTTAAGGGTCATATAGTAATTTGTTGATTGGGGGTTTTAACTCATGTCTGTGTGACACCAGAACTTGATCTCTTTGCCCTGCTGGGGTTTGAACTCAGGACCTAATACATGTTAGGCAAGCACTGACACCAAAGTGTATGTCCGACTTTCTTAAACATTCTATTATACTCGTCTTCTTGATTTTGATTTTACATTTTTATTTTACTGAGTGTGAGATTTGGTCTTTTGCCAACATTGCCATAGAACCCCTTTGGGCAATAGACACATAAATGTATTTGAACACATATATGACTTTTAAATCCAATGCTCCTGTGATGTTGCATATAACAGTTGTTGTCCCCATTTTTGTCCTTGAAGCAATCAGTTTTTTGGCCTGTGTGACCTTAAATCCAAAGAATTCTACTCATAACATTTGCAAATCAAGCATCAAGATTCATTTTGAAAAATTTACAGTAACATTGTACTGCACCAGTGTGATACTTTAGTAGGCGGCTCTACAACTGTTTTTCCAATAGCTAAATTATGTAACAGTGTTTCTCTTGGTTTCTTATCTGTTTCTGTTGCAAGGGTCACAGAGTAATTTGTCAAACTCAGTTTTCTGGTTTAATCTTGATTTTATTGACATTTTTTGTAGCTACAGTGTAATAATTGGTTGCTAATGAGCATCCTTCATTACTCCGCCTCACTAAGCTCCTTGCAATCAATCTTTCTCTTTTTATTTTGTTAGTTTTATAGTTACTTACAAATCTAAATAAGAAAATAAACTCAGTAAATCCCACTGGAGGATTATGAGATTTTATAAAAACTGTGTAAAGCAAAATAGTGCAGGGGAAAGAAAAACTCAATTAAAAACTGCTTTTTTTTTTTACGTGTAGAAAGTGCGCTGGAGGCCGTTTACCTGATATGATTTTTTCTAACAAAGGACTGTAGACTCTTGAACCACTCAGTTGTCTACACTGAGGTGACTTTGAAGAATTAGTAACCAGTTATTGTTTCATTGTTTTTCTTTTAGCTTTGTAACAATTGCATTCCAGTATTGCAGGGCATGCTGTTTACAGCTGCTAGGGACTTAGCCAGGCTCTTTCTGGCTATTTCTTAGCTAGGAACAAGTGGGATCACCAGATAATGTTCTTCAAAGCAAGAATGCAATGTACAGTTTCTACTTACAACATCAGTCATACAGTTCTCTCTAACTCCCAAAATGTCTCTATATGCTGAGAGTGTAATATGAAAAAAAATTTCCCCTTACCAAATTAACTGTCCCATTTACCTAGAATCTAGGAGGATGTTTTTATGTTTAAAGGTATGAGTGGTATCATGGGAAGTGGATCTGTTTATTTTTATGATTTTTTGTTTTTTTGGCATGTAGTTACATACATTAAACTCATATAATTTATTTGTGGTTTTAGAAATTGTTTTGAAATATCCAAATAGTAAAGGATCAGAGCTGGAAGACAGGCTGCTTGAGGATCTTCCAGTTCAGTGTTTGCCAATGTTTTTTTTTTTTTTTTTTAAACCAGATGATAAGATTTTCTTGGGTTACTTATTAAGAGTAAGGTCCTCAGCTTCACTCAGAGACTCCTGAACTGGAAGAGGACGTGGAATTGGTTAAGTTACTCTGAGGTTGTTCTAATGGCTAGGTGAGAGTGGGAACTGCGGGTCCTTTCAACCTCTTGAACAAGAAACATAAACCCTGAGAGGGACAGAAGGTAAGGCGAGACTTGCTTGGGGCCACCTACCTACCTAGTAGCATCAGCTGGACAGAATCCATGTTCTTGATTTCTAGATTGGAGTTCTTTCCACCCCAGTAGGTCAGCTTTCTGGTTCCAAGTTATTCATAGTTAAAGGTTAGCTTCATCATTGAAAAACAAGAACAAATTATCAGGTTTGTCATTGGTTCTTTTGTCTTGTGATTTTGATGTCAGTATTTTATGTATCTTGGATTCAAGCACTCTTTGATAGGCATTTTGTTACATAGAAAATATGTCTGATTGTGTGAGCTCATTTTCTTTTAGCTTAGTAATCAAGTTTTTAGTTTTGTTCTGGTCAGAGTAGGAATATATTTTAGGAAGTGGGTGTTGCTATCTAGATAGTTCAAAGTCTCAGGTGGTTAGATAGAAGGGATTTCTTTTGGTTGAGCTTATTTTCCAAGACATTCTTTTTGATTTAATGATGTATTTTCTCCTTAGTTGTTTCCTCTTTAAGATTACTGAAGACTGGATTTGGGACTATGGATGAAGCTTCCTTGACTCATTTCATTTCTGTCCACAGGTCAGGTCTGTAAAATTTCCATTGAGATGCTCATCAGGGCTGGAGTATAGCTCAGTGGTAGAGAGGGCTTGCCTGGCCTGACCCCTGCTTACCAGTGCATTTGAAGTCTGTGAGCCATTAAAGCGTCTGTTCTCCCCAGCTTTTTATACTATGAGCTAAATTCTGAAAGGGACTCATGCTTGATTTTTAGAGGTTAATGTGTAAATAAATAGAGTTTCTGAAATCTGAACACAGGAGAGATCAGAGTCTAACAGCCGCTCGCCTTCATACAATGTGGACAAAGCAGGAAAAGGACCTCGGTCCGCTTTTGCTCTCAGGTTTTATGGGGATTGCATACCACCTGCCCCTCTTCCCATAGAGACTTAGAATTATTTAAATTCTGAAACATTCCACACTCTTGTTTGGTGCCAGTTAATTTTAAAGTTTAGTAAATCTAAACACAATAAAAAATATCATTAACCAGGAAAACCCACATAATACACTGAGCCACCATATTTTATGATTTTATTTGCTCTTGAAATACTTAAACTTTTAAGAACAAACCTCTGGATTCTGATTAGGTGTTTATTAGAGTTGTATGTAAAGTTGTATCAAAGGGGCCTTTTCCTCCAAATGTGTGTGTGTGTGTGTGTGTGTGTGTGTGTGTGTGTATCATTGGTAGTAACTTCAATTCCAGTAAAACAGGCTTGTTATATAAAGAATATTTATTAAACTTAAATACATGAAAATGGATTGCTAAGATTGAATACAACTTATTTTAGTATTGCCATTTCATCTTCTTTTTCTTAGAACACACAAACAAGAAACCCCCAATCCTACCAGCACTGAAAAGGAGAGGCAGCAGGAAGTTCTTTGCTTTGGTGTCACACACATTGGCAATTCTAGAATATCTGTGTGGAGCTAAATAGTGGTGGCTGGCTTTGGAAGGGGGAGTTGGGGGACTAATGCAAGTAGCATTTGTAGCCCATGTATTCATTAGGCTAGAGGAGATGTTGATGGCCAGTGGGGTGCTAAATCCTTCCCTTATTTTACTTTAGTGCTGCCATTGATCATCAATGTGGCTGTAATGATGGTGACATTGCCTTGTCTTCATACTAGCCCTCCTTGCTATCAGACCTAGGTGGGGATGTCTCCTTCCCTCCCTCTTTCTCTTTTTCTCTTTCTCCTCCTCCTCCTCCTCTTCTTCTTCTTCTTCCTCTTTTTTTCTTTTTTTTTTGTGGTGCTAGGGATTTAATCCAGGGGCACTCTACCACTGCATTATATCCCTAGCCTTTTTACCAATTTTTATTTTGAGACAGGGTTTTGGGAATGTTTATTTTTGAGTTTTCAGCTGTGGGGAGTGTACTGTCAGCTTACATGCTCTTCCTAGATCTGCTTTGTGTTTCTTTCATAGTAAAATGAGGATATTTTCTAACGGTTAACAGTAGGTAGTAAGAATGAATGTGGAAATGAATGTTTCTAATAGTACCTGCTATGTAGAGCCTCATTGGCCATTATTTTTATTTTTGTAACAATTCTTTCTGTAGATCTGTGGTTATTGTCTTAATCTGTTTATGTTGCTATAACAAAATACCATAAAGTGGGTAATTTATAAATAATAGAAGTTTTTTCTTATAGTTCTGGAGGCTGGGAAGTCCAAGATAGAGGTATCAGCGTTTAGTGTCTGACAATGGTTTTCTTCCTCGTTTTCACTTGGCGAAAGAGTAGGGCCAAAAAAGGGCCTTAGACTGCTTCCCTCAGCCCTGTTGTAAGGCACGAATCTGTTGATGGGGGTACCCTCATAACTCAGTCACTTCCCCCGAAGGCCTCAAACTTAATATCCAGCAGTGGGGATCACATTTCAAAATGAATTTTCGAGGGACATGTTCACACCATAGCAGTTGTTACTGGTCTTTCTCTAGACCAAAGATTGAGAGTCAAGGGAGACACCTTGGGCACATATGTTCACCACTGTTATTGATGTTGAAATCTTAAAAGTGCCCCCAGTGCTGGGGCCCCAATCCAGGTCCTTGCTCCTGCTCAGCAAGTGCTCTAGCATTGAGCCACACCCGCAGCCCCCAAAGTGGCACATTGTTATAATATTTTTTTCTTTTTCTTTTTTCTATTATGATTAAATTCTACCTCTTATTTTTTGAGCAGTTGTTACTTGACAAGAAGGCTCCATGCATATATACATTTAAGAAAAACAGGACAATATATATTCTGCTTTTCTTAGACTAATTTTACTGAGTTTAAAATAATTCTTCATTCTTTTTAGCTAGGTGACTAAAAAAGAGAACAAAGGTTAAGGACATAAGGGAAGTACTCATGGATTTTGAAAGCCCTTGAATAACCAAAGTTTTAAGACTAAAAGAAGAGAAGTGCAAAAATTGGTAATCTCTAATATGGCAAATTTGTGTTGCTTATAACACTAATGTAAATCTGTAATACTTTCGGAAAGTAACTAAATGTCATAAAATATAATTTTTTCCCCTTGGAAATCTTAATTTAGTGATTTAAGAGAAAAGAAGAGCTATGTTGGCTTTTTATATTCCTTGCTCAAGACAGGCCATGGAGGTAAAATAGTTAAGAAAAGTATAGAGATCAACTAATTGCAACCATTTAATGATAATTTTGAAGACCATGTAGCAATATGGGAAAATTTGCACTGGTTATTTGCAAGGATTGTAGACACGTAAAAATATACATGTGCACAGACTGGAAGGGAATGTGGAAAAAGTGAGCATAGTTGATGGGTGAGGATGGGATGATCATGGCCAGTCTTTGCAAAAATTTGCTTATTTACAATATACAAGGATATACCTGGCAAAAATGCGAGTCTGCTAAGATGTGTCCTGACTTTGGAAAAACCAACCTTTGCTCATGTTAAGGAACATATATTATTCCATTGCTCTTTAGGAAATTTTATTGCTGAAACAAATGATTCTTTTTAAAATTTAGAAAATTGAGTTATAATACACATCATAAAATTTATCCTTTAAATTATATATTTCATGGCTTTCAGTATATTTACAAGGTTGTGCCACTATCACCACTGTCTACTTCCAGAACATTTCTCATCATCCTCAAAGAGACCCTGTACCTGGAAGCGGTCACTCCCCATTCTCCACTTCCTAAAGTCCCTGGCAACCACTAATCTCCTTTCTGTCTGTGTGGATCAGCCTATTCTGGACATTTCACATGAACAAAATGCGTCTTTTGAGGCTTTTTTCACTTATCAGGATGTTTTCAAGGTTCGCCCATATTGTAGCATGAATCAATATCTCATTCCTTTAAATTGCCAAATATTCCATTTTTTAGATATACCGTATTTTGTTTGTTTATTAATTAGTTGATCGACATTTGGGCTATTTCCACTTTTGGGTATGGATAATGCTACTAGGAACATTGGTCACAAGTTTTGGTGTGGACATACATTTTTAATTCTCTTGAGTATGTATGCAGGAGTAGAATTGCTGGATCATTCCAAAGTGACTGCACCATTTTATATTCCTACCAACAATGTGTGAGGTTTCCAGTTTCTCTAAATCCTCACCAACAAATGTCTTGATTCCGCCCATGCTAGTGGGTGTGAAATGGTATTTCCTTATGGTTTTGATTTGCATTTCCCTAATGGTAAATGATGTTAGCATCTCTTCCTATGGTTACTGGCTATTTCTGTATTTTCTTTGGAGAAATGTTTGTGTAGTTTTTTTGCCCATTTTTAAATTGGTTTGTCTTTTACTGATGAATTGTAAGAGTTCTTTTAATATTCTGGATACTAGTCAGTTATCAGATATATGGTTTGCAAATATTTTTCCCATTCTGTGAGTTGTTTTTTTACTTTCTTAGTAGTGGACTCTGGGGCAGAATTTCTTTCTTTTTTTTAATTTTGATGGAAGTTCAGTTTGTTTATTTTTCTTTTGTTGTTTAGGCTTTCAGTGTCACTTCTAAAACACAATCCCCTAATCCAAAGTCACAAAGATTTATGCCTATGTGTTCCTTCAAGAGTTTTAACTCTTATATTTAGGTCTTTACTCTATTTTGAGTTGATTTTTTTTAGATAGCATGAGACAGTGGTCCAGCTTTGTTCTTTTGCATGTGGATATTTCGTTGTCCCAGCACCATTTGTTGAAAAGACGGTTATTCTCCGCTGCATTGCCTTGACATCCTTGTTAAAAACCAGTTGGTGGCTGGGGTTGTGGCTCAGTGGTAGAGCGCTTGCCTAGCATGTGTGAGGCACTGGGTCTGATTCTCAGCCCCACGTATAAATTAATAAAATAAAAGTCCATTGAAAACTTAAACAAACAAAAAACCAGTTGGCCATATATTTGAGGGTTTATTTCTTAGCTTTTTAAACTCTTACACTGATATTCTTATGCCATTACTGCATTTTTTGTTTTTTGTAGTTTTGTAATCAGTTTTGAAATTTGGAAGTGTCAGTCTTCAAACTTTATTCTTTTAAAGATTGTTTTAGCTGTCAGGATATCTTGAAATTAAATATGAACTTTCATGGATCATCTTGTTCATTTCTTTAAGAAAAAAAAAAGAGCTGGGCGTGATCATGCAAGTCTGCATGTAGTTCCAGCAGCTTGGGAAGCTGAGGCAGGAGGATCAAAACATGTTCAAGTCAGCCTCAGCAAATTAGTGAGACTGTAAGCAACCTAGCGAGACCCTATCTCAAAATTAAAAAAAATACAAAAAGGGCTGGGGATGTGGCTCAGTAGTTAAGTGCCCTTGGGGGTTCAATCCCTGGTACCCCTGGCCAAAAAAAAGGAAGCTGGAATTTTGATAGGGATTGCATTGAATCTGTAGATCAATTTGGGGAGTACTGCAATAGTAATAATACTAAGCTTTACTCATGAACAAGGAACGTGCTCTCTTTTCTTTAGTCTTCTGTAATTTCCTCAAAGTGTCTATAGTTTTTAGTATATTTGTGATCCTTTTGTTAAATTAATTCCAAAGTATTATATTTATTTTTGATGTTATTGTAAATGGTATTATTTTATTAATTTCATGTTCAGATTGTTGCTAGTCTATAGAAACAAGAAATTTTTGTGTTTTGATTTTATAATCTGTAACCTGTTGAAATTGTTTATTAGGTAACAAATTATTCTTAAAATAGAAAAAACTTTTTAAAAACACATGAGCCAGGTGTGGTGGTGCATGCGTGTAATCCCAGCAACTCGGGGAGGCTGAGGCAGGATGATTAAAACTTCAAGGCCAGTCTCAGCAGATTAGTGAAGCCCTAAGCAACTCAGTGAGACCCTGCCTCTTAATAAAATACAAAAAAGGTCTGGGGATATGGCTCAGTGGTTCAGAACCCCTGGGTTCAATCCCTGGTACCCCAAACAACAACAACAACAACAATAACAACACAAAAACACATGAGCCCTAGAGTCCTATTGATCTAACACTAACTAATGTCATTGAAATTCCAGAAAGAAAGGAGACTCAGAAAACATATTTGAAAAAACAATGGCAGAAAGTGTTTTAAATTTGCTAACAGACATATATTTACAGATTCAAGAAGTTCAATGAACCCTACATAGGTTAAACTCAAAGAAAACATGTAAACACATCATAATCAAGCTCTCGGAAATCAAAGGTCAAAAAAGCACCTTAAAAGCATCAAGAAGAAAAAATGGTAAATTAAATGTAAGGGAAACTATGACCACAGGTTTCTCATAAGAAACCATGGAGTCCAGGAGATAGTGAGATGACATCTTTAAAGTACTGGAAGAAAACAATAAAGTAAACTAAAGTGCTGGACGGGAAATATTGACATCTTAGAATTCTATATCCAGAGAAAATATCCTTAAGATATTCAAGCAAATTAAAGGCACTCTCAAATGAAGGAAATACAAGTGATTTCATCACCAACAGATTTGCTGTAATGTGAAATAAAGTTCTTCAGGTTAAGAAGAAATTAACTCAGAGGGAAACATGGAACTTTAGGTATATATAAAGAACAAAAGAACTAATAAATACCTGAATAAAGTATTTTTCCCCTTAAATTATTTAAAATATATGTGATGGTGGGGAGGGGCTGTTATTGTGGCTCAGTGGTAGAACACTTGCCTAGCAAGTGTGAAGCACTGGCTTCGATTCCCAGATCTTTGTATAAATAAATGAATAAAATAAAGGTCCATAAACATCTAAAAAAATTTTTTAAAAATATGACTATTGAAAGCCAAAAATTAGAGCATTGTTTGTAATGTTTTGATGTGTATAGATATAATATATATAGCAATTATAATACCAAAGGAAAAGAATAAAGGAAACTATAAGGTTAAAAAAACACATGAGGGGCTGGGGATGTGGCTCAAGCGGTAGCACGCTGGCCTGGCATGCGTGCGGCCCGGGTTCGATCCTCAGCACCACATACAAACAAAGATGTTGTGTCCGCCGATAACTAAAATAAATAAATAAATAAATATTAAAATTCTCTCTCTCTCTCTCTCTCTCACTCTCTTTAAAAAAAAACACATGAAGTTGTTGGGATTATCTCACATTTATCTATTTCACTTGATTATCCTGGATTTTATTTTTTCATTAAAAATTGAGGCATTTTTACTTGCTTCTTTCATATGTAGAGAGTGAAACATTCATAATTGGTTATTTTTTAATATTTATTTTTTAGTTTTAGGTGGACACAATATCTTTATTTTATTTTTATGTGGTGCTGAGTATCGAACCCAGTGCCTCACGCATGCTAGGTGAATGTGCTACCACTTGAGCCACATCCCCAGCCCCATAATTGGTTATTGATAGTGTCATCCTTTAAGAAATTTAGAGGAAAGAGTAAATTTTTTTATCCCAGATTGGATATAGGAAGAAGAGAGAAATAGCTGTATGAAATGTGTCAGTCAGGACAAAAAAAAAAAAAATAGCTCTTTGAAACTTGGAAGTTCTATCTAATATTTATTTATTTAGCAGTACTGGGGATTGAACCCAGGGCCTTACACATGCTAGGCAAGAGGTCTACCACTGAGCCACATGCCTGGCCCTTTTTATTTTATTTTGAGACAGGATCTTGCCTCAAACTTGGATTTTTCCTGCCTCAGCCTCTTGAGTGGCTGGGATTATAGATGTGGGCCACGGTGCCAATCTGTTTAATATTTAGGGTGGCATTGTATCAGCCTAGGGGTTCATGCTAGGAGAAGTGGTTTTGTAGTGCTTTTCCTCTGCAGACCATTTTATCAGGGCTTTTTTGGGGGCTTCTTTGAAGAAACTAGAAAAAGCCCTGATTTTCAGTCACTCTGCACTTCATACCGCCATCATCAGAATGATCCTTGAGGCTTTTGGGTTCCAGGTAACCAGAAGAGACAAATTGAAACCCTGCTGTTTTTTCTGTTTTCCTGCTATGGGGGTGGGGGCTGGTAACCTGAGAGGATGAATGTTTTCCCATGCTAGCAAAGACAGATTGAGGGCATCGTCTGATCTTTATGGGAGTGTGCAAAGCCTCAGTTTTTCCATTTGCCCATCTGCAATCATAAAAACAATGTGCTGACTCAGCTGGAAGCCTCTGCAGAGTGGCATTTGGGGCTTAGAAAATCCTGAGAATCATGCAAGGGATGGAAATGTTTGAGTAGATTTTAAGAGGTGATGTTAAAATGGAAAAACAGCCAGAAGCAGACGGCACGC
Organism: Callospermophilus lateralis; assembly: GCF_048772815.1. Taxonomy (NCBI): domain Eukaryota; kingdom Metazoa; phylum Chordata; class Mammalia; order Rodentia; family Sciuridae; genus Callospermophilus; species Callospermophilus lateralis. The sequence continues at coordinate 69,497,833 of NC_135319.1, forward strand.
TCTGTCATCTCTTTCAAGGCTGCTTCCTTTACTTACTAGCGAATTTCCTTGGTTTAAGATTTGTAAGGAATAATTTCTTCTCTGTGGAGCTGATTACAGAACTGAGGAAAAAAACCTTTCAGCCACTGCACTTCACACTGCCATCAACAGTATGAGCCTTGAGGTTCCAGGTAGCTGGCAGAGAAAAAGTACAACCTCTCCTCTGCTCCGTGTCTATGGGCACGCATGCGCACAGTCATGAGCATCTGCTACTCTGCTGGTGCACACAATGAGGAGGGGTGTGGGTTGAGAGGGGAGTGAAATTTTGTTGGAAGCAAGTCGATTAGTTAAAATTCTGATATAATCATATTGTGTATTTAAATTTGTATTTGCTTGTTCCTGTATACATTCATGTACCTGCAATGATGAGAAGAACATTTACTAAAATGTTAACTAACAATGACTATCCCTCAATGATCGGTTTTGGGGGAAGAAGTGTTTTTCTGTGTTGCTCCAAGTTTGATTTTTTTATGTGTATTTTGTGACATTTGGGGAAACTAAATCCATTAAAACTAAGGTGTAAATTTTGCCACTTGAGCCACTAGTTTAGATGTTTAGTTGAAATTCAGTGAATTTGGTTGAAATTCACTTTTCTCTGTGGGAAATATGGACTATTTTATACATAAAATGATAGTACACTGCCATCTTTCTCTTGTCTTTATTGGAATCACTACTTGGGGAAAAAAAAAGATGAGTAGTATTTGAAAGCCCATGGCGTGTGAGTGTGCATGTGCACATATATGTATGCAACAGTTTAGTGAAATTTAATTTTGTGTGCGAAATAAAAAATTTAGGCTTTCAGATTGCAGTTGTTTTCAAAACATGTTATTAGGTAAAAAAAAAAAAAAAAAAAAATCCAGTTTAGATTTGTGTGTGCAGTGCCTGGAATGCAACTTTTTGATATTTATGTGATAGCCTTGATTAAATAAAAGATTAAAGTAGTTGAGCTCCAACTAGATTTATACTTTCAGCATAAAACCGTAATCTTAAAATACTGTTTATTTGGCAACACTGGGATACTGTTAACTGGTGCCTTCTTTTGTCTATAGAAATCATCAGTGTAAATCTAGTCATTGTTAGAAGGAGACAAAAAACTAAAAGGAAATGTTCTGGAACCACCTGTACTAGAAGTTCAATTAGTAGTTTCTGGGATATCTTATGCATTTTGCTAAAATAAAAGGATCTGTTGACTCTGATAAGCATCAGTCATTTGTTTAGTTTGATTATACTTCTATAAAATGATATGTATTATCAGATAAAAGATGCGATTTTTCTTTTTTTCTGAATGCATACAGAAATTTTCTATTTAATTACAGTCCTTGTACTGCATAATGAGATTTTGGTCAAGGGCAGACCACATATAGGACTGTGGTCCCATAAAATGTAATGGAGTTGAGGGGCTGGGGATGTGGCTCAGGCGGTAGCACGCTCACTGGCATGCGTGCTGCCCGGGTTCGATCCTCAGCACCACATACAAACAAAGATGTTGTGTCTGCCGAAAACTAAAAAATAAATATTAAAAAAATATTTATAATGGAGTTGAAAAATTCCTGTTGCTTAGTAACGTTGTACTGTCAGTGTTAATGTGTGACTCATATTTATGATGACACCATGCAGACAAATGTACTGCACTGCCAGTTGTGTGAAAGTATAGCACGTGCAATTTTGCATGGTGTATCGTATTTGATTATGATGACAGTGACCACACTACTGGCTTATGTATTTATTAATCTATACTTTTAATATTATTTTAGATATACTCTTTCTACTTACAAAATTGTTTTGCTGGAAAATAGTATGCTGTGTTACACTGACAGCAGCCTCCTCATCTCATGTTCACCTTGTCTCTTGATTGCATTATTTTTTCTTGTACTCGATTTAATCTTGTGTTGTTTTGTTCATCATGGCCCTGGGAGTGATAGGATATTTATGTATATGATATATATACTATATAACCTAGGTGTGCAGCAGACCATACCACCTAGGTTTTTATAAGTACATGCTGTGGAGTTTGTATCCCTGTCTCAGGAGAAGTTAGCAGTCATTTAGGCGTCTTTACTTAAGTCTCTTTTAAAATAAAATAATGACAACAGAGTTTGCTCTACTCATTTAGCTAACTCACCAAGAAAGCTCAGCATTTTAGGAAGAGAAATTGCTGTCAAATTTGCTTACAAGCAGCACTGCTCTTAGATAGTCCCATGCGTATGACATAGATTGACTATTTACTCAGTGCCTGGATATTTAAAAGTATATAAAAATGCTGGGTGTGGGGGTACCTGCCTATAATCCCAGTGACTTGGGGAACTAAGAAAGGAAGATTGAAAGTTTGAGGTCAGAGCTTAAGCAATTTAGTGGGAATTTCAGCAACTTGGCAAGACCTTGTCTAAAAAAGAAAAAGTATCTAAAAATTTGACCTGATTACCCTCCAATGAAGCTCATCAGTTGGCACAGACCTCCCAGGAGTGTTTTAGTGCCTCCCTCTGGGACATGAATGGAGAGCCTCTAGGAGGAATCACAGAGACTAAACAAACAAGCAGGAAAAGAACCTTAATTGATTTAAGCTGGCTTATCTCATATTAGCTAAATATCCAACAAATCAGCAGTTATTACTTTCTCTGTGAGCTCATAAGACCATTTGCCAAACCAGATATTAGAGCAGGCATGAAGATTTTTTCCCATAGCTGGTAGAGTGAGGCTTTTTCATACCTGGTGGATAGGCTCATTGCTGTATGCATTGACTCACCTGGTAGTTTGAGGCCCCCCAGCCTGGTTGAGTTTTGTAAATCTCCCCTGAGGCTGGCTTAGCCTCACCTCATGTTCAGAGGCAAACGTAGGCATTTCTTGTTGAGTTCTTGTCTTCAGAGATCATGACCTGTTTTTCTTTTCTCTTTTTACTGCGAAATTTTTGCAGAACTGGTTAGTGATGTCCTTTTACTTGCTCTGGCTTCATCTTGAGTCCTTTGTAATCTGGCTTCAGGCTATCGCTGCTGATGCTATCTGTACTTTTGGTTGTACTTTGGTTCCTGGATTTTGGGGATCCTTCACTGTGGTGTGTGAGTGTGTTGCCAATCGAGGGCCGCACCAGCTTGACTCTGCAGCATGGTTCTCTGGTTTCTCTGACTCCTTCCTATTTCTGCTGAGCTTCTTGATTTTCCTTTTCTTTCCTAATTGAGTGTTCCCCTTGTCTCTCCCTTTCATAGTCTTTTGCCCTCATTTTTTTTTTTTTGATACCTGGGTTTGAACCCAGGAGCACTTGACCACTGACTAAGTCACATCCCCAGCCTTCCCACACCCTTTTTAAATTCTTTTTAAAATATATATGACAGTAGAGTGTATTTTGACACATTTTTACACACATGGAATATAACTTGCTCTAGTAGGATTCCATTCTTGCAGTTGTACATGATGAGGAATTTCACTGATCATGTATTCATATATGCACATAGGAAAGTTCTGTCAGATTCATTCTCTGTCTTTCCTATTCTCATCTCCCCCTCTCTTCCCTTCATTCCCCTTTGTGTAATCCAATGAACTTGTGTCCCCCTCCCCCCTTATTGTGTGTCAGTATCCACATATCAGAGAGAACATTTGACCTTTGGTTTTTTGGGATTGGCTTATTTCACTTAGCATGATAATCTCCAGTTCCATCCATTTACCAGCAAATCCTTGCCCTTTATTTTTTATTTTTTATTTGAGACAGGGTCTCACTGAGTTGCTTAGGGCCTAGTTAAATTGCTTAGCTGGCTTGGAACTTGCAATCCTCCTGCCTCAGCCTCCCATACTGCTGGGATTACAGGCATGTGCCACTGGGCCTTTTGCCATCATGAGAAAACTTTCTTTGATTCATGTTTAATCCATATTTTTATTAAACATCATAATAAAGAACTGTGGGGATGCAAAGTTGAATTAGATATATTTTCTGCTTTTAAGCAATTTGTTATACATATGAATGTATACACTTTTCTCCCTAAAATTTTGTTACTGATTTGTTTTCTTTCCATTCTTGCTGTTACTCTCCGAGGCCTTAGACCTTTTTCTTTGTGCCTGCTAATTTAGCACTCCACAAATGCATTTTGAATGAGTGGAAGAATGAACGAATCTTAATTATTGTACAGTTTCCAAAATGGTTCCTTTATTTTGTCAACATGTCATCAGGCCTGCCTCTGCCAGGTTGATAATCCTCAAACATAACTTTAATTTTATCAGGTTGTCAAAAGCCTCCTGTAATTAAAGTAATACAATATTGTCTTTTTACCTGTCAAAATAGCCACCATAGAAAAAATAATTGTCAAGGCCCCATGGGATGCAGACCCCTTCTCTGGCTGCATCTTGTACTTCTTTACACTTGAGTTACTTTGCTTCAGTCCCACCGGGCTCCTGGCTGTTTCTTGAGCACGGCAGACACTGCAGGCAGGCTGCAGCCGTGGGGCCTGTGCAGCTCTGTTCCCTGTCCCTGGAATGTCCTTGCCCCTGTCTCCCTTCCTTCAAGGTCTTTACTCAGACACCACTTCCTTGAGGCTCTCTACGGCTTTCCCATCTAAACTTCAGTCCCTTCCCTGTGACACTTTCTTACCCTCCTTCCTTATTTATTTTAACTCTTTACTGTATCTTGTGCTTATCTTTCTTCTCTTTGGGGTGTGTGTAGTGTGTGCTTCTCCCAATAGAATGTAAGCTCTATGAGGGAAGGGCCTGCGCTCCTTGCCGTATTCCCAGGGCCCATAGTAGGGCCTGGCAACCATATCAATAGATACAGTGGAGGGATGTGAATATTGTGGAGGGTGTGGTGTGAGGCAAGTGTCCTTTACCATATCCATGGTATTGTTAATTGGTGTAATTGCCCCAGGGAGCAATTTGGCCACATGTTTTAAGAACCCGACACTTTCTGTGTATTCTTTCTCTAGTAGGTTCACTTCCAGAGATCTGAACTACCAGAAACTTAAAATACAGGGATGCTCATCTAAGTATCTTCTAAAATTTCCACATTTTTATTTATTTAAAAAATTGTGGTAAAACACATACTACACAACATTGACTGTTTTAAGGATATAATTTGGTACTGTTAGTGTTTTCATATTGTTGTGCAACCATTTTCGAACCCTTTCATCTTGCAGAACTGAGACTGTTCCCACGAAGATCCAGCTTGCCATTCTCCCTGCTGTACCCCCTGACAACAGCCATTCTACTTTCTGTCTTGGAATTTGATGACTCTAGGTGCCTCATAGTAGAATTTATAGCATTTGTTTTTTATGATTGACTTATTTTCTGTATGTGTTAGAATTCCCTTTGTTTTGTTTTGTTTTTTTTAGTATCAGGGTTTGAACTCAGAGGCACTCGACCACTGAGCCACATCCCCAGCCCTTTTTTTTTTTTTTTGTAGTGATGGGGATTGAACCCAGGGCCTTGTACGTGTGAGGCAAGCACTCTACCAACTGAGCTATATCCCCAGTCCCCCCAACCCTATTTTGTATTTTATTTAGAGACAGGGTCTCACTGAGTCGCTTAGCTCCTCAGTAATGTGCTGAGGCTGGCTTTGAATTCACAGTCCTCCTGCCTTAGCCTCCCAAGCTGCTGGGATTACAGGTGCGTGCCACAGTGCCCTAAGGGGATTACCTTTCTTTCTTTTCTTTTCTTTTTTTTTTTTTTTAATATTTGTTTATTTTTTTAGTTGTAGATGGACACAATACCTTTATTTAATTTATTTATTCATTTTTATGTGATGCTGAGAATAGAACTCAGGGCCTTACATGTGCTAGGCAAGCGCTCTACTGCTGAGCCACTAACCCAGCCCTGAATTACCTTTTTTTTTTTAATGGCTGAATAGTATTCCTTTGTATGTATGTACCATGTTTTATTTATCCATTCAGTTTCTGGTGGACTCCTGAGTTGCCTCTACCTTTTGGCTCTTGTAAATTATTCTACTATGAGCATGGGTGTGCAAATATCTGTTTGAGTCTCTGTTTTCAGTTCTTTTGGGTGTACAACCAGAAGTGGGATTATTGGGTCATATGGTAATTTAATTCACTCCCCAACCCCCGTACAGAGGATTGAAGCCAGAGATGCTGGAGACAGGGTCTTGCTGATTGCTCAGGCTGACCTTGAACTTGTAATTCTTCTGCTTCAGACTACTGAGTAGTTAAGTATAGGCGTGTGTCACTGGGCATGGCTGGTAATTTTATTCTTTTTTTGGGGGGGAGGTACCAGGGATTGAACTCAAGGGCACTCCACCACTGAGCCACATCCCCAGCCCTATTTTGTGCTTATTTAGAGATAGGGTCTCACTGAGTTGCTTATTAGCACCTCACTTTTTGCTGAGGCTGGCTTTGAACTAGTGATCCTCCTGTCTCAGCCTCCGGAGCTGCTGGGATTACAGGCATGTGCCACTGCACCTGGCTAATTTCATTCTTAAATTTTTGAGGAACTAAATATTTTTTTAAATAGCAAAAAATTTTAAAACAATCCAAAAGTCTAGCATTGAAGGATGATTAAGCAAAACCAAATGTGGGTATGTATGTGTGACACAACCATTTAGAGTTACATTTATAAAGCTTTTAATAACAGAGGGAAATGATTATTTTAAGGGAAAAGTGCAACATAGTCTCACTGGGTGCAGGGGTCCATGCCTGTAGTCTGAGCTACTCAGGAGGCTAAGGCAGGACGATTGCTTGAACCCAGGAGTTTGAGGCCAGCCTGGGCAACATAACGAGACCCCATCTCTTATAAATAATAATAATTTTCTAAACTGCATAAAAGCTGGTGGAAATACACTGAAATGTTAATAATAAAAATGGCATGATTTTTATATTCGTCTTATATTCTTCTGTATTTTCTAATTAACCAGGCACTACTTTTTCTTATTTAGGAGAAAAATACAGAAAGCTTTCAAGAGTTCTGTTACCTGCTTTGTGTAATTCAGACCCTTCCAGAATTTGCAGAGCTCTTTGCATTTTTGTTCTAGCCCCTATTTTTTGTCTTCTGTCTAAAATGGCTAAACTCATAACATGTCATATATGTGTCAATGTTATGTATGTGAAGTGTGTGTGTATGTGCACACTATATGTCACTAACACAGCTCTGCTCATGTTCCTGTCCTACAGGAAACTTATACTGCCCATCTAAAACTCTACCCAGCCTTTATACCTCATTAAAATTCCAGTTTTTCCTGATGGATCTACTGATTTCTAAATGTCCACCACCTAGCCTTATGTCCGACAATTCAGACCTCCTATTTCTTGATTTTCTTCAGTCTTTAGGTTGCTTCTTTTGTAACTCTCATTATGCCCATCCAGAGGATTTCCTTGTTTAGTTTTTTTTTTCCTAATCCTCACTTACCTTCCTCCCAGAAACTTTATATTTTGAAAAATTTATAGCACAGGAAAGTTTAAGCAATGATACAATGAATTCCTGTCACTGGGATTCACAAATTGTTGTCTTTTTCCATATATACCCACACATATATGCATGTATTTATATACAAATATATGTATTTTTTTCTTGGGTTGTTGGTCATAAAGTAGATTGCCACTATGGAAATCAGTATGGAGGTTCCTCAGAAGACTAGACATGAAACCACCATATGACCCAGCTATACCACTCCTTGGTATTTATCCTGAAGAATTAAAGTCACCATACTGCTGCTGGGGTTGTGGCTCAAGTGGTAGAGTGCTCGCCGAGGACGTGTGAGGCACTGGGTTCGATCCTCAGCACCACATAAAATAAAGATAGTAAAAAAAAAGAATTAAAGTCACTGTATTACAGTGATCCATGCATACCCATATTTATAGCAGCACAACTCACAGTAGCTAAACTATGGAACCAGCCTAGGTGTCTATCAGGAACTGAATGGATAAAGGAAATGTGGTGTATATATATATATATATATATATATATATATATATATATATATATATATATATATAAAATAGAGTTTTATTTAGCCATAAAGAAAAATGAAATTATGTCATTTACAGGGAAATGAATGAAACTAGAGACCATTATGTTAAATGAAATAAGCCAAGCTTAGAAGGTCACGGGTTGTATGTTTTTTCTGATATGTGGAAGCTAGAGAGGAAAAAGGAAAAGAAAGGTGTGTGTTGGGGATGGGGGTCTAAAGAAAATCAAAGGGAGAGCAGTAGAGGAAAGGAACTAAGGAGAAGGAAATAGATGGGGCGGGGGGAAATTCTAGGGAGGGATATTGACCAAACTATATGGTTATATTGTGTGCATGCACAAATATGTAGCATCAAATCTTGTCATTATGTACACTATAATGCACCAATTAAAAATGGGGAAAGAGAAAAAAAAAGAACCTATCTCCCAAAAAAGAAAGATTGCAGACATCATGATACTTCTTCACTCCTAAATACTTCAGCATGAATCTCTTAAAAAAAATTTTTTTTTAATTGTAAGTGGACACAGTACCTTTATTTATTTTTATGTGGTGTTGAGGCTCAAAGTCAGTGTCTCACATGTGCTAGGTGAGTGTTCTACCACTGAGCCACAATCCTAACACCAGCATGAATCTCTTACGTATAAGGATCTTTTCAGAAAAAAAGCCCAATAACATCAATACAAACATGTTATCTAATAAAATAGTCTATATTAGTTGGATTGCCATGACTTTTTGATGTTCTTTATCTAGAATAGTTCCCTTGCCTTGTTTTCTTTCATGACACTGTTTTTTTTTTTTTTTTTTTTTTAATTGGTACCAGGGATTGAGCACAGAGGTGCTTTACCACTAAGCCACATCCCTAGCCCTTTTTAGTTTTTGAGATAGGATCTTGCTAAATTGCTGAGGCTGGCCTTGAACTTGCAATCCTCCTGCCCCAGCCTCCCAAGCCTGTGGGATTGCAGGCATGTACCACCACACAGGTGACATTGGTATTTTTGAGTCCTAACTAGATGAATTTTATAATGTTCCACAATCTGAATTTGTCTTGACTGATTTCTTACAATTAGAAGCATGGTTGCATTTTTTTTTTAACAAGAATTATCACATTATAAATATCCCTTAATGCTAAGTGAATAATGGCTGGCATGATGCTTTGAGACAGTATGTGTCCTGCATATCCCACAGACTTTAACCCCAGGCTTTCACATCTCACTTCCGTAAAAAGTATCACTTTACAAGGTTGCTTGTCTGGCATAATCTGTTTTTCCTTCCACTCCAGCATGGAATAGATGATTGTGAGTAGGAAGAGAAAGTAGTGTATCTAGATCAAGCATCTTATACTCCATATGTGCATTAAATATTTTGCCCAAGACCAATTGTGTAGTTAGTGGCAAAGTAAGTGCTAGAACCTGAGCTTCCTGATTCTTTATCCAGGGCTACTTTCTAGGTGTCTCTAATTGACCTCTAAACAATAATACAAAATAAACACAGTAGTATCTCAAATAGAGGGTAACTTTTTTGCAAGTAGAAAGAATACACACACACACACACACACATATATGTAATATATATGTATAATATATATATATATATATATTATACATATATATATACACACACACACATATATAATACATATATACAGGCAGAATGAGTTAATTGGTGCTGTGGGGAATATTATGAAGCTTTGCATCCATTTATTCACTTGTTGAAAAGAGACAAACCAGCCCCCTCGCCTCTCTCTATTCCTGACTCCCCCCTTTCCTTCAAGCTCAGCACAAAGTGGAATTCCATGGTCTCTCACCTCTCTTGCCTTTGGCTGGTTACATTTTCCCTCCCTGCCTCTTTTGAGCTGAGTTCTGTAAAGTAGGCCTTTACCTATCTAGCTTCAGGCTGTTAGGTGTTTTCTTCTGTATGATAATAGGACCCTGTTCATACCTTACATATCACAGTGTGGATCTGTTTTTTCCCTTTGGGGAATTGTTGTTTACTCCTCCACTGGGTGTGAGCTCACTGAGAGCAGGGATTTTGTATAGCTCACTTCTGGGCTTCCCACTTAGAGGTGCTCAATTCATATTCGACTTATCAGTGAACCATTTCAATTCTGTGATCACTGACTGCTTTACCATAAAGACAGGGTTGGTTCTCAGACCTTCAGATGTCTCCCAATTCTGACAGCTTTCATGAATATTTGGCCTGAAATGCTCAAAGCAGTGGAGAAAGTGGAAAGCTATTTTACCTGTTGTGCAAGTCCTCAAGGATCATAGGGGAAATTCCTGATGGTAGTTATGAAAAAGGCAGAGTGAGTTAATTGGTGCTGTGGGGAATATTATGAAGCGCTTTAGCAATCGGAGGACAGGACTGTTCCTCGGGCAATCCTGAAGGAGGCCAAAGGCTGCGGGGAGGGTCAGGGCATTATTTCATCAGGAAGGAACAATGTTGGGAAAAGCAGAGTCAGAAAAGTTGTGTCTGGGAGAATTGCAGCAGTTGATCTGACTACCTCTTAGGAGTCTTTGTTCTCTATATAAGGTACATATTGACTATTCTTTGTATGTATTGATTGTGGTCCTGAGTCTTTTCCATTTTGCTTTTAGGTACACCTAAAAGCATTTAGTGATACTAATTGAATATCTGATAGAAAAGACTCTCATAGGGGTAGTTTCTACCATGGAGGACTTTTAAAAGCACTGTGGTCATTGTTGTTCTAACTGGAGTCTGTTCCCCTTGCTTACAGCTCTGCTGAGCTCAAATTCTTCTCTCCTGTGTTAGATGGGTTAAGCCTTAGGGTAAGTACATTAATAATTGAACATGAGGCATTAGTGCTTCAGTGCTGAACTTTAGTGTTTTCTGTAGCCTGCAGGAGTTATTTAACTACTTTGATTTATAACCAGGATAGGACTTTAAGCACCATTGAGAAAGGGTTGGGGACTTTGACATGGTGCTTATTTTCTAGCTATTTACTTTTCATATAAGGAGAAAACCCCTACAACATGCGGATGAAAAGTCCCAACCTGGAACTGGGCACACCTGTAACTCCAGTCGCTCCTGAGGCTGAGGCAGGTGGATGGCAAGTTCCAGGCCAGCCTAAGCCTCAGAAGCATATTGAGGCCTCAGGCAACTTAGGGAAGCCTCAGGCAATTTAGTCAGACCCTGTCTCAAGATAAAAAATAAGAAAGGCTGGGGATGTGGTTCAGTGATTAAGCACCCAAGGGTTCAATCCTGAGTATTAAAAAAAAAAGAAAAAGAAAAAGAAAAAGTCCCAACCTGGAGAAAACAATATTGTCTCCTGAGAAAGAGACCAAATACATGCTTTATTTAATATATCACTATCCATTTTTTCTTTAAAATATAATTCTGTATATATTTTTGAGTAATTCTTCATCAAATGCCAGAACTTTCTGCTCTCAGTACATGTTGGTGAGATGGGAAGTGTGAGCTGTTGAAGAACTGGCTTCCTTTGAACTAGTTTATAGCTACTAAGCTCACTGCCATAAATTCTCTGGTCATATGTTTTGTAATCCCTTCTCTGGCATATATTTTAATCATTTTCTTACTGTTTCATAGGAGCTGTAATCCTTTTATAGTTCCCGGTGTTTTAAAATAACCCTGTAAAGGGCTGTTTTACATTTAATAACCATGTTTCACATTGTTTTAAAGCTGTGAATAAGTTCAGGCAGGCAAATCTTTTGATTTAAAATGACTTTGTTGCTATGTTTTAAAAAGATGTATTAGTCTTCTAGTGTTATTTTCACTGTGATCGTTTTAAATATTAGCAAAGTTTGTGTATGTGTGTGAGAGAGTGAGGTACCAGGCCTCTCTACCACAGAGCCACATCCCCAGCCCTTGGCTAGAATTTTTAAAAATATGTGGAAATACTTATAAAATAAAGAAGAAATGAAGAAACAAAAAAATACGTAGATGAAAACATTGGTCTTTTGTAATTTTCTAATATCAAGTTTCAAAAGATGATTTATTTTTTGAAACAATTCATGTTGAGCAAGATGGTTGCTGTCCTCAAGGCATGTATGGTTTAGTGCAGGGGGTGGGGACCAACATGAAACAGGTAACTGCACAGGTATATTCACCGAATGCAATGTGTTCTGGAGAAAGGCATCCACGCCCTGAGAATAATGGCAGGTAGGAAGCAAGGGAAGGAAGTGGCATTTGGGTGCCTTGAGATCTGACAGATAAGTAGGAGTCAACCAGGAGGAATTTGGGTGAGGAAGAGAGACTATTAAAGAGAAAGGTGATAAGGTGGGAGATGACTTTGTATATCCAAGGAACTGAAGGAAGCTGAGTGTGGCTGGAATACAGAGGGGGTGTGTGTGCGTGTTGGGGGAGGGTGCGGGGGTGCACAGTACAAGTGGGGAAGTAGGCCAGGATTCTGGTGAAGCCACTGTAGGCCATGCAGGAGTTCTAGCATTTTCTCTCAGAGCAACAATGTACCTTTCAAGTGTTGCGGGTATGTGAGTGTGACTTGACTACAGTTGCATTTTGAAAAAGTAATAACTCCCATGTGAAAAATCTGCTGGAGAAGAGTGAGAAAGGTTGCAGAGAGACCAGCATCTGGAAGCTTTTGCAGAAGTCTGCTGAGAGATGATCACAGCGAGGCTTCTGGTCGTGATGGTTAGGATGGAGAGAGGTGGGCTAGTTCTGAAGATGCTGGTGAGGGAAGGCCTTTACCAAACCCCTTTTCACTGATATATTGAGAAAGGCAAAGTATGGCTAGCTTCTCTGAAATTGAGACCTGGAGAGTCAGTGATCATGTGATTAAAAAGCAAAAATAGATCTCAGGCTGGTCTCAAACCACTGCTCTCTTTCATGTCTGCCATCTTTCTAGGAGTGGAAGCTTCAATCTGGAGAACCCAAGTGTCTCTGACTGATACCCACCAACTGGAACGTCCAGCTCTTGTGCATTCAAGCTAAATTGAGGCATCTGGCACTGAACATTGCCTTGTCAGTTTCACTGGGTGTCTTTGCAATCACTAGTACCTTCTGATGAGGGAACACATTCCAGTCCAACTATTTAGTTAAGAATAGGACTATCAGTAAGTCACAGTTTACCAATCTGTTGATAATATTGATGTACTGAGCTCATACTACATTTTTGGTGTTGTTTTAGTTCAGAAAGTTTGTAAAATTTGGCCACTGTACAACTCACTGTCTAATAGAGGGGAACAGACTTGAATATCCGGGAACCTCCAGTGGGGAGTTGTATTCAGGATGCTCTGGGGGTTGCCAAGGAAGGGCTTTGGGCTGAGTTAGTCCCAGGTAAATGGTGATCATTTCAGTCATAATGTGGTATTTCTGGAACAAGAAGGGACTATATGTGTTATAGGTGAAGATGTTTAGAAAGTACTCAGTTGATTAATTTGGTAGAGGAAAATGACTAAAGTCAAAATTAAAAACTTGCCAGGGTTGAAATTTCATGTCAATAAAGAACTTAGCTAAACTGTATTAAGCATTACCTTATGAAAATAATACAAGAAGCACACTCATCATGATTTTCTACTGGGCACTTTTATTTTATACCATGTAATTATTTTGAATGGCATTGATATTTTGTCAGAAAGTTATTATTTTCCTTTGAAAGTGATTTTGGAAAATTAGCTATAATTTGAGGAGGATTCTTTATTTTTTTCCCCTTCAATTGATTCTAAAGCAAGAAGCACAAAATAAGTTACTTATCAGCCTGTGATGTATGCACACCTATAATCCCAGCTACTTGGGAGGCTGAGGCAGGAGGATCACAAGTTCAAGCCAGCTTGGGCAACTTAGGGAGAAACTGTTTGAAAAAAAATAAATTTAAAAAAAGGGAAGTTGGGGGAGGAGGGGGAATATAGTTTAGTGGTAGAGTGCCCCTGGGTTGAGTTCACAGTAACCACGCCCCCCACCCCCAAGTCTCTTATCTGAAGTTTGTTTCACAGAAACTATTGGAACATATCTCTAAGTGAGGTGTACTTATACATTTTTCATAAGATTAGTTTCTCTTGAGGGCAATGGAGGTGATTTCTTGTGAAAACTTGCCAAATTCAGTTTAGCTGTTTTGCAATGTTTTGTAATTATTTTTCTAAATTTTTTAAAATGGATTTTTATAATATACTTTTTAATGTAAATGAGTATCCTTTCAAATAAGCCTATTGGAATTCTCTGGAGCAGCCCTGAGGAACACTGGTGCTGGTTTTCCTAGGAATCTCTGTTCAGGGCAACACAGCATTCATGCCCACTGGCAGAACCCTATGGGATATGTTATATCGGATTTTTTCCCCCTGGCTGGGGATCAAACCCAGGGCCTTGCACGTGCTAGGCAAACATTGGACCACTGGGCTGTACTCTGACCCCTAGGACTCTTAAATATATCAGTGCAAATGTAACTAAAAGGTAGTTCTACTTTAATACTTGAATAGAAGACTCTGGGGTTCTGTGCTGGAAATAGATGAGGTTTGCTAATATGGCTGGTAATAGCTCTGAATGTTGGTGATGTCATTTTGAAGTCTGTATATTACAATGAACTAGTTGGAAATTACTACTGGGAATTTTCTCTATTGATGAGTGCAATGGAGAAAATATAGCTTTAGTATGTGTTGAATGACCTTTTTTCTCAAGTCTGTTTGCTGAACTTTAAAGTATCAACATCCCTCCCACCAGTTATATTATGTAAATTTAATGGACTGACTTGAGATTTCTCAGTGAAGAATTATGATAAATAAAATTTTAAAAAATGAAAGATACTGGTTTCAGGTTTTCTTTATATTGCTACTTAAAAACTTATAATCTACCAAAAGGGAAGATTTTTTTCATGATTTTCATTGTTTAATACTTTAAATATTGGTAAACTTTGCATAGATTAGTGATATATTAGTGACATACAATACATATGTAATCAAGCACAAATGTATCAGGTATACTCTTTCCAGAAAATACCATATGAACAGTTCTTAGTTTACATAGAAATTAGATGGAAATTTAGTTAACTAAGAAAGTAACATTTATTGAGGTCTTATTTTTCTTTTGTTTTCTTTTCCTTTTTCTTAAATTAAGAAGCTGTGGAGATGAAATATGACTGCTCTAATTGGTAGCTCTTAAAAGTTAATGCACTGAGAGTACGGCATGAAGTCTTTTCCTAAGGGAAGAGTTTTTTTAGGTAATAATAACTATAGTTTCATTTATTGAGGTTTTACTATGTGTCAGGTACTGTGTTATTTAATTTTACCTGACAGCAGCCCAATGAAGTAGTTATTATTAGTGCTAACTTACAAGTCAGGAAACAGGCTCAGCAAGGCCAAGACCACTTATTCAAGGTTACACAGGGAGTAATGGGAATCGAACCTAAAACTGCTCAGACACTTAGCCACTGTGCTATCCTGCAGGTAACATATTTTCAAGCAGTCATATTTAATACATTTGGCTTTTATACAATCGTAAATCAATTAATACATATTTGTAAGACAGTGAGGGACCTGATGTAGATTAACCTTTCATGTCTTCTCTTATAGCTCTTCAAAGGTTATTTGTTGAGGCTCTGTGTAGTGCACCCTGATGCCAGGCTCACATGGACAATGCTAAGATTAGTCCAGGAATTTGCAGCAGTGTTAATTAGCAGGGAGTAAGAGATAGCCATTGGTCATTGGGTCAGCTGGTATTTTGAGATAAAGAACATTGTTCCAAATTACCTGGGATGGGGGGACTTCCAGAAGAAGGCAGCTTTTGAGGAGGACCTTGAAAGATGGATAAGATTTCTGCTGGCAAAGAGAAAGACAGGAGAGGCCATTTCCCTTGAGGGAACAAAGCCAAGGAAGAAAGTGTAATGGGAGGTAAATCGTCCAGAAGGGAAAGTTTTTGAGTGCTAAAGTAAGTGATTTGATCTTTATGCACTAGGTAATTCTATTTCCATTGACATTTACCAACCTTCTATTATCTTCAGTCACTATTTTTATATAAGGAAATCAACAAACTATTGTTTTGAGAATTGTATGGCTTTTCTTCTCACCAAGGACAGCTCTTTTAATAGCCTTCATTGTTGGGACTCCTTACAAGTCTAAGGTCTTGATTTTTGTCCTTGGAATTAAGCACTAACAGAGGAAGCCAAGCTTTTAAGACATTGACCAATTTCTTAGTTCAATTTTATTACAGTTTAAGAGGCCATATGTAAATCATTCTGTCATTTTGAGCTATATTACACTGGGAGCCTGCTCACTTTGGCATTTAAAGTTGAGTATCCCCTACCCCAAATGCGTGGAATCAAAACTTTTCTGATTTTGGACTTTTTCAGATTTTGAAATGTTTGCATAAAGCTTTCCTGGTTGAGTGTCACTAATCCAAATATGCAAAATCTGAAACATTATTATTATCATTTTAATTTTAAGTTTGTTTTTTTAGTGCTGGGGATTGAACCCAGGGCTTCACACATATCAGGCCTGTGCACTGCTCCCCATCAAATCTGAAGCTTTTTGAGCATCATGTTGGCTTTGGAGTTGGCTCTGGAGAGAAAGCTGCAAGCCAAGTTGTGGGAATAATTTGTGATTTCTTTGTACATTTAGTTTCAAAAAGCAATGTTGTATGGCTAGGGCTATAGCTCAGTGGTAGAGTGCTTGCCTGGCATGGATGAGGCGCTGGGTTCAATCCTCAGCACTACATAAAAAGTAAATAAATAAAATAGTTATTTTTTTTAAAGCAATGTTGTATGGGAAGCAAATGAATAAAAACGAACACATCATTTGAAGTCCATGGTTTTTGGCATGTCCTCATCCTGAAACTGTCCCTTTTTTAATAATAGGCTGTTGAGCCTGAACTGAAGCTACTTGTGTCCATTTTTACCAGTTTAGACTTTGTGCTTTGATTTGTGATAGCTGCTTCAGATTGGTGCTCTTGAAGTCACCTTTTAGATGATAGCCAGAATTTAATGTGTGCCTTCAGACCGGCAATTTCAAGTGAGATAATTTTATTGTCATGTGTTAATTTACTTGTGTAACTACATGTGAAAAGTGAACTGAACATATTAATAATATTCTTTTTCCTCCTAGCTAAGCTAAGGATTGAACCCAGGGCTTTATGTGTACCAGCCAAGCATTCTGCCACTGAGCTAAAACTCCAACCCCAAATATATTACTTCTGTTCAGTAGAGATTCACAAGCTCTTTGGAGAAAAGTAAATGAACCCAGAGAGCCACAGTTAGTATCTGGAGTATTTGAGTAGTTTCGACTCTCACTGTGGTTATTAACGGGGACAAAGCCCTCTCATTGTCAGTAAATGCATGAAGTGAGCCTTGGTGTCAGACATATGGCTTTGAATCCTGGCTTTTCTACTTAATAGCTGCATGACACTGGGCAAGCTATTTTGGTTTATCTGTAAGCCTCATCTTTAAAATGAGAGTAGTAACAATATCTTCAAGAATGAGAAGTTAAACGAACTAATCCATGTGAAGAGTTCAGCAGAGTGGCTGACATATAAATGCTCAATAAAAGTAGTTTTAAAAAAATCTGTGATTTTGGATTTGCAATTCATTTATAATTTGGAGGATCCTTGGGCTGGGATTATGGCTCAGCGGTGGAGCGCTCGCCTAGCACAGGTGGGACCCGGGATCCTCAGCACCACATAAAAATAAAGTCATTGTGTTGTGTCCATCTACACCTAAAAAATAAATATTAAAAAAAATTAAAAAAAAGAACTTGGAGGATCCTTTGAATTCTGAGAATTTCATTGCCATTTACTAGTTTTGATGTGCACACTCTTTTAATTGGTATGTGCTCTGCAGATCACTACTGAAAGGTTATTGGAAGGATAAGTATTGTGAAATTTTCTGTTGTGTGTGTTACATTAATGTTATTGCAATAAAACAAACAACCAATATTTAACTATTGAAGCAATGCCATTTGTTTTTCTTCAGCTATTTTTCCACAAGAGATAAAACTGTCAACATTTCAACATATCTTTTTTCCTCCAGTGCCTATTTATTTATTATTTATTTTAACATAATTGAGATTACACAGTGTTATCTTTTCTTTTGTTTCACAATTAATGTTATGTCTTAAAGTCAACATTTTTTTCCCCCCTGTACTGGGGATTGAACCCAGGGGTGCTTTACCACTAAGCTACATTTCTAGTCCTTTTTTATTTTTGGAGGCAGTCTTGCTAAATTGTCAAGGTGGGCCTCGAATTTACAGTCCTCCTCCCTCAACTCTGGTGTAGCTTAGATTATAAGTATGCCTCACCACCAGGCAAAGTCAACATGATTTTAAATGGCTTCAAAGTAACATCCCATCAGACCCTTCTTACTTCCCTGTTGTCCTTCCTTCATTAAATAATGTAACCTAAAGCAGATACCACCATGCTGGTAATGTATCATTGAGAAATTCGATTCTGCTGTTTTAACTGATACTTATACCTTCCTGCTCAGTCAAGGATGAGCTTCATGTATAAGAAGAAGCTGAGAATCTGAGAAGACAGAGGATTCACTTATGCTCAAAGATTTACTGTATTTTGGACAATGCTGTAGTTATTTCTCTAGTAACACACCTTAGGCATGTCCTATGAAAAGAATTATTTACTTGTTACAAAGGAAAATAATTAATGAAATGTTATTAGAAGCCAGGAAGCTGCAATCTGTATCTGGGCTCTACATGTGGGATATTTGTGGTGGCTTCCACTCTCAGGATGATTGTTAGTGAAGACAAGTGTGTCCTCCTCAAGCATTGACCTTGTCTGTGGCTACTGAATTTGATACAGTGGGACTCACTTAGCATTTTTTTTTAAAGAATTTTAATATTTATTTTTTAGTTTTCGGCGGACACAACATCTTTGTTTGTACGTGGCGCTGAGGATCCAACCCGGGCCGCACGCATGCCAGGCGAGCATGCTACCGCCTGAGCCACATCCCCAGCCCCTCACTTAGCATTTTAATTGTAAAAACTCAGTTAAATTATCTGAAGCTCCTGTTTAGAAGTTATTACTCTCTCTGACAGTTAATCTGTTTAAGAATAGCCAATGGGTCCTCTTATTGTGTAGAAGAAGGTCTTTTAGAGCCAGTTTAAAATTTAAAAAATTTTTCAAAAAAGTTGTCTAATCATGTTAATGAAGAACAGACTTTTGACTTGAAATAAATTACTTATATTTTTAAAAAGTTGGGAAAGTCCCACTTTGGTAATAAGAGAAATGCAATTTTTTAAAAAAAGATATCAATTTTTGCCTAATTAGCAAAAAAAAAAAAATTGTAATAGTTTTTTGGTGGTGTGTCCAGTATGGACCTTGATAAGAGGTGGCACTCTCATGGCTGCTGGGAATTCCCACACACACCCTTTCTGATAAACATTTTTATTTGAGACTCCTGTGATGATTCTTTTAGTTATTTTCCCCGAAGACTTGGTCTAATTCAGGCACAGAGATATTTCTCAAAGGACTATCTATATCAGACAAATATTAGAAACAATTTCAACAAAGAAAGAATTAAATAGATCAATTTCAGTATATCCAAAGCTGTTAGAATGACAACCGGTAGTATCATGTTTTCAAAGCATCATTATTAACTTGAGAAAATTCTCACAATATGTTGTACACTGTGTGTGTGTGTATAATTTTGCCAATTTTGTAATAATATATTTGCTTAGAAGAATTAAATACTAGAGAGAAATAAACTGTGTTTTCAAATTTTTTTTTCAAAATTTCTTCAATGAGCTTTTGTTCTTTAATCAAAAAGAAGTGAATAATCATTGGTACAAACTGATGATTCTGAACAGCTGGCCCTAAATGGTTCCTTTCAGTAGATCATCTCTGCTGTATGAATCACAGCACGTTATACTTAATGGAAAAGTGGTTTGATAGCTTTTAAAAATGCTTATAGTTATCTAGGAGCTGTTCGTAAAAATATTTCACATAGGTAAATTTTCACATTTAAAGGGCAGAATGAAGCCCAAGAACGGGCATCTGAGGTCATGCAGCTAAGCAGACTAAGAGAACTCGAGACTTCTTTGATGAGAACTTTGTACAGTTTCATCAATTCTATGAAAATATTCTGCATTGGAATAAGTGATATGGGGAAGTAAAATGGGAAGAAGACTAAGTAAGTAGTTCCGAAAGGAGAAACTTTTTAAAAAAGGAAAAACCTCCCTGCCCTTGACTTTTCCCCCCATTACCACCACCCCCGCTCCTTGGCCTACATGGAATGCCAGTAACATTGTGATCCCTTCCCCTTCAACTAACTGTCTCAGTTAAAGTCCAGATAGCCATCTAGTGGAAAGGAGACTCTTTAAGAATGACTTTCCTCTAGACATCCAATATCATGTTTGTTCAGTTGGCTTGTCCAAACAATTTTTCTGTGTTTTCACCAGAGTAGTATCAACTTAGCATGAAGATTAAAGCTGTTCTCCATCTGCTTTATCTGCCGTTCTTAATTAGAACCTGATGACAGAAATCAACTTTGATTCAAAGCTGATTGTTGCTGGAGAATCCTATTATTATTGTAGAAAAATCTTTCTTTTTATATTAACCACATTGCTTCTGAGCATCTATGTGGCAGAAGTAAAAGGAAAAAAGATAATTTTCTTCATTTAAACATTTATTCAGCAGATGCTGTGCTATAGGCTGTGGGGCACATTAGAGTTGCTTAAAGTCTGGTATATATAAGATAAAGAAGATAAAGAATGCAGGGAATAATTTAAATACAAATATGAGGTGGTAAATGTTCAAAGGGACAGGCACAAGGTGCGTGGAATTTAGAGGAGCAATTATTTCTGGTCTTGGAATTTTTTTTTTTTGAGTTCTCTATTAAAAATTAAACAGGTACTCAATGAGTCAAAATGCATTCTGCTGTCATATAATTAGAATAAATAAATTAATTAAAATACAGGTCCTTGTATGTTTTATAAAAAATGAATAGGTGAATATTATATAATTAATCTTTTAGGCAAATAATAGACTTTAGAGTTGCTTAATCTTTTTGAAAAATTCTACAAATATTTATTGAGCCTACTGTGAAGGACTTTGTAGTCCACCAACTGTAATGAGATGTAATTTTGTGCATAAAATGATGTAGTATTAAAAATTACTTGTAGAGCTGGGCAAGGTGGTGCAGGTCTGTAGTTACAGTGGTTCCGGCTGAGGCAGGAGGATCATGAGTTCAAAGCCAGCGAGAGCAATTTAGGGAAGCTCTAAGCAACTATCTTTAAATAAAATACAAAAAAAGGGCTGGGGATGTGGCTCAGTGGTTAAAGTGCTCCTGAGATCAAGCCCCGGTACCAAAACAAACAAACAAAATTACTTGTAGAAATTTCATTTAATTGGACTAATTAAATATAACTGATGGAGAAATTGACAGAGCATTCTTGGTGTCAGGTATTCTGTAGTTAATGAGCCTAGCAGAGGTAGTTAACTGGACAAACTCCACCTACAAGGTGATGTGATACAATAGGAAAACCATCATTTGGCTCTGCTATTTGTTAGCTTTGTGTTTTGTAAGCTTTATTGTGCTTTTCTGTTCTTTAGTTTCCCATCTTTAAAAGACCCTATAGGATTCTTGTTTGTATTAAGTGAGATATTATATGTTGCTAAGGTTTAAATATGTCCCCAACTCTGAATTCAGGAATTGAAACTTAAGCCAATGTGAGAGTATTAGGAGGTGGGGGTCTTTAAGAGGTGATTAGTTCCCGAGGTGATTAGAGGTGTGGATGGGATTTAGGTCCTTATAAAAGAGGCTTCATATAGTGTCTGACTCTTGTCCTCTTCCATGAGGGGACCCAGCATTCCTCCCCTGTGGGGGCGGCAACACCTTGGAAGTGGAAACTGCCTTGATTTTGGACTTCATATCCTCCAAAACCGTGGGAAGTAAATTTCTGTTCTTTATTAATTACCCAATCTGTGGTATTCTGTTTAGCAGCAGTGAACAGATTAAGATATGTAAAGCACTTGAGCAGAGTTATCAAAATCACCAAATGATGTGACCTCCAGGTGCACACCTCACCAGCTGTCTGGCTCATTTAGAGGAGCAGCCACTAAAAATGAGGTTTAAAGTGTTCTCAGTATATTTTTTGGGTTCCATTTTTATTTATTCTCAATAGTTATACATGACAGTAGAATGCATTTTGATACATCATACGTAAGTGGAGTTCAATATTTAAAAAAAATATATTTTTTAGTTGTAGTTAAAAATAAATAAATATCTTTATTTATTTTTATGTGGTGCTGAGGATTGAACACAGGGCCTTGCATGTGCTAGGCGAGCGTTCTACCACGGAGCCACAACCCTAGCCCAAGTTCAATATTCTTTTTTTGTTTTTCTATTGAGGGTGAACCTCTTATTGTCATATTGGGATGGTTGATATTTAATAGAATCACAGATATTTCATTTAGATGTCTAATTATTTGAAAGTCTGAGTCAGAAGAAAAATGGCAAGTTAATTTTTTCCTGGGGGTAGCTGTGTGCCTCCTTCCAAGGGTGTAGTCAGCTTACACTGTTTAATAATTAATGCTTGCTATTTCCCTCAAAATTGAACTTATTAAAATCTCAGTGCTTCTTCTTTAAAGTTTGCCAGTAGATGACTTCTAATTCCTTGTAACATGTTTCATTGTCTTAAAACTTTTTTTAAAATAATTTTTCATTGTTTTAGATATACATACATGGACAGTAGAGTGTATTTTGACATATTATCCATGCAGTCTTATGTCAGCTGCTTTATCCTGGCTTGTATTTGCCCTTTAGGTGTTCTACCTCTGAGTCATTTTGGGGAAGGTTAAATTCCATCTGATGCATATTGTGATTTCAAAGATAAATTGCACTGTCCTACCTTCTTTGAGCAAATAGTTTTCAGAAGTCATGGGAGAAGTAACAAAACGAAAGCCCACGTTTGAGGAGTTGCCAAGTTGTAGGTTTCTAAGCTTCAAGGTCTCCATTGTTTGATAGGCTAGAGTGATGGGTTAACACATACCTGTTAAGGTAAAAGAGGGCCTTTATCACAGTTGAGGATCTTCATCTTAACCAGGAAAACCTTTGGAGACGATATTCTTTCCATTTGGGGAATTTTATGCTGTTAAAATTTGGCTTTGGTTGAGGTGTATGGAGCCGTATTTTCTTGGGTCTTAAGTTCAACCATCTTTTTGACTTGCAGATTTCATGTTATGTTGTCCAAAGTCCAGCATTGACATGTGACTTGTGATTTCTGTACTTGCATGGTTAAATTGGAAAAATCTGGAATGAATAAATTAAAATGTTTTTTGAAAAACCGGAAGGGATTTAGATAATGGTTTGAGGGAGGGTGGGAGTGGTATGAACTTTGAAAGTTCAGATGTCTGCCGCTGACCTGCGAACGAAGAAGAGGATCTTGTTTAGATGGTGCCTATTCCCTTAGATTTTGTAACTCGGTATTACAAATATTCATTGAGTGCCTCTGTGGAGTGGGCAATAAAGAACAGAGGGGTGAATATCACAATTCCTTTTTTTTTTTTCAATTGTTGATAGACCTTTATTTAATTAATTAATTAATTTATATGTGGTGCTGAAAATTGACCCCAGTGCCTCACACATACCAGGCAAGTGCGCTACCGCTGAGCCCCACAATTCTTTCTCCAAGTGACTTATTACAGAATTGGGAGGTGGGGAGTGCCCTGGTCCACGTGCCAGGCAAAGTGCTGGGAGGGTTTAAAGGAAGGCACGATCAACTTGGGAGCCTGGAAGGGAGGGAGGATGGACTGTGGATGGAGAAGTTTCTAGAAGGCAGTTCAGGGAGCCTTCTCAGAGTGGCCTGAGCAAAGGTATGGCCTCCTTAGAAGACCTGCAGAGTGCAGGTATCTGTGGGCAGACCAGAGGGCACTGGGCTCTCTGGAGCACACCTCCTTTTAAAAACAGCATTATAGAGGTTTGATTTACATACCATAAAATCCACCCATTTTAAGTGTACAGTTAAGTGATTAACTAAAGTGAGTTTATAGAGCTGTGTAACCACCACCCCAACCCAGTTTGGGAACATTTCCTTTGTTCCTAGAAGGTCCTTGCTTTTGGTTTACACTCAGTTTTTGCTTTCTTCTCTAGCACCAGGCAGCCACAGGTCTGCTGCTTCTATAGATTTGCCTTGTCTAGAAATTTCATATAAATGGAATTGTAAAATAGATATTTCTGTCTGGCTCCTTTCACTTAATGTTTTTTGTGGCCCAACCATGTTTAGCATGTATCAATAGTTTGTTCCTTTTTACTGATTAATCATGTTCTTTGCCAGTTGATGGACTTTTGTATTGCTTCCAGCTTTGGGGCTATTATGAATAATGCTCCTATGGATGTTTGCATAAGTGATTGTGCAGGCATAGGTTTTTGTTTCCCTGGGAGTGAAATTGCTGGGTCATGCAATAAGTATATGTTTAACCATTTTAAGAAACCACCAAATTGTTCCCCCAAATACCCTTTTACACACCAGCAATATTTGGGAATTCTCGTTTTTCTTCTCTTTGTCAACACTTGGTATTGCCAGTCTTTTACAGTATAAACATGCCAGGGAGTATAGTGATATCTTATTGTGGTTCTATTTAGTATTTCCCTGATATCTAGGAATCTAGTTTAATAATCATGAATTGTATCAATTGTTTCAAAGAAAGCTCCTCTATAACAGTGACAATTGGTATTGTAGTTCACTGGTTTTTTTTTAAGATCTTGAAAGCAGTTTTGTTTGTAAAGAATCCAAAAAAATATATTTTTTAAGTATTTAGTTGTAGATGGACCCAATACCTGTGGATGTGTGTATATGTATATGTATGTATATATATATATATATATGTGTGTGTGTGTGTGTGTGTGTTGTTATATATATGTGTGTGTGTGTGTGTGTTGTGCGTGTGTGTGTGTGTGTGTGTGTGTGTATATATATATTGCTGAGGATCAAACCCAGTGCCTCACACGTTAGGCAAGTGCTGTACCACTGAGCTACAACCCCAGCCCCCAGATAATATTTTAATAGGAACTTTGCTTTGTTGTTGGTTTCACTTTTATTATTATTATTATTAGTACTACTACTACTACTACTACTACTATTTTGGTGGTACTGGAAATTGAACCTAAGACCTTGAGCATGTTAGGCAAGGGCTCTACCACTGAGCTGCATCCCTATTTGTAAAGTTACCCAGTATAAACTATGGCCTGTGGTCTGCCACCTGCTTTGGTAGGCCTTAAAGATTTTTAATTTTAAAAATGGTTGAAAAACTCAAAAGAATAGTTGTTTAAAAATATTTATTTTTAAATCGTAGTTGGACACATTATCTTTTATTTTATTTTTTTGGACACAATATCTTTATTTATTTATTTATTTATTTTTATGTGGTGATAAGGATCGAACCCAGGGCCCTGCGTGTGCTAGGCAAGTGCTCTACCACTGAGCCACAATCCCAGCCCCAAAATAATAGTCTTTAATACATGTGAAATATATAAAATTCAAATTTCAGTATCACAAATAAATTTTGCTTTTGACTCAACCACACTTATTCATTTACGTTTTGATGGCCCAGAATTGAGTAGTTGCAACAAAAGCCTACAACTAAGTTGAAAATATTACTATCTGATTCTTTACACAGAAGCGGTCTGTCACCCTGCTCTCACTCATTCCAGATGCTGGCCAGGCACAGAGAAGATTTTATTACTGACCTGTCCTTTTAGTTCAGTTCCTGAATTGGTTCTCCAGTTTGTTGTTCATTGAGAAACCCTAGTCCACTCACAAACTCACGTTGACGTGTTGAAAGACTCCAATTTGCTCAAGGGCTCTTTCCTGGCTGCAGGCTCTAGGGTAAAGAATTCATCTCTGGGCCTTTGTAGGAAAGGCTCTTAGAGGACAGAAGAGAAGGAAATGCAACTTTCTGGACAAAGTTGCCATGTTAACTGTTTGTACTAAGTATGGAAAGTGGTGCTATACAACATAGATGCTCTCAATTAACTTGTTGAGAATTTATTATTATTTTGTGTGTATGTGTGGTGCTGTGGATTGAACCCAGGGCCTTGTGCATGCAAGGCAAGCACTCTACCAACTGATCTATATCCCCAGCCCCTTGTTGAGAATTTAAAAGGTGCTAATTATAAAAATGAAAACAGAAGTATATGAAGTAAGAGTCCATCACCTGCCCCCTCATCAGATTCTTACTGTGAATTCATTACTGAGAGGCATTTGGTCTTTTTACTTTTAGACCTCTTTCTAATATGTAATCATATTTAGTTGGGTTTTCAAAAATAAAATTATAGTGTACGTATTCTAAAACTAAGGTGTTTTAAAATTTGACTTGGTATATGGTGGATGGCATACATACAGATTGGCCTTATATATTTTTTCAGCTACATGACATTTCTTTGTGAGGCTGTGCTATAATTTGCTTAACTGTTGATGAAGTTGAAGTCATAGTATAAATGATGCTTATATGCTTCAGTTAGCATTACCAGCACTGGTTATATTCATTTTAAGCATTTTTGCCTATTTGATAAGTGAAAAATAGCTCATTGTCAAAACTCTCACTTCTTTGGTGAGACTAAACATTTGTCTTATAGCTTATTATCCATTTGTGCTTTGGTGAATTGTCTATTGCTTTGCTTATTTTTCTTTGGATTGCTGTGTCTTCTAACCAATTGACAGGTTTTTATATATTAGAGACATTAAATTTTAATCTGCTAGTATTTTCTCAGAATTTATCATTTTTCTTATTTATAGTGGAATTCTTTCTTAAAGTAGTTTCATATTTCTGTTATTGGATCTGTCAAATATTTGTAGCTGTTGAATTTGGAGTTTTGATTAGAAAAAGTGTTTCCATGCCTTAATAGTTTAAGTGTACCTGTCTTTTAATTCAGTGATTCCTAATCACAGTTGCTTCAGAATGTTTTTAGTACCTATACTATGGTTTCCAAGTAAGGCATTCTTGCTTGGTAGATCAGGTGTGGGGTACAAATCTGTGGGGTTTTTTTGTTTTGTTTTGTTTTGAGAAGCAATAGGTTCCTGATGATTCGGATTAAAATCCTGGTTAAAAATCACAATATATAAAGCAGATTCCATTGCTTCTTTTTCAGTTAGATCTTTGTTCTGTTTTGTTATTCTTTGAGAGAATGGGGGAGCGGGATGCTGGTTGGTTCATTGAGTTCTGTAGTAGGTCTGGGGAATTGGGAAGGAGAGAATTCATAAAATTGGTAGGGAAACTGCTGTACATTGAATCCTGAAAACGGGTTTCTTGATCTTGAGCCATTGTGTTAAAGTGAACAAACCATATTTGCCATATTCCATTGACTGTAAAATGTACATTTTTTCATCTATGATTTTGTATGTGTGAGATGTTAGCATGTCATAGTTAATTTGGCAGATTTTTAAGTTTTTTTAGTATATAAAATAATGGTTCATCTCAGCCATTTTAAATTCACTCAGTGAATTGTGGGTAGTTTTTTAATTTTTTTAACTGTTGATCTTGACTACATCAGTGTTTTTTTCTATATTGGTCTTTGTTTCTGAGCGGTGTCTCCTCCTTCAGTGTCCCATCCATAATTATCTTTATATACTGCTACCAGATTAGTCTTTCCAAATTGTGATTCTGATTAAATAAATCACTACTTTTTTTGATGACTTTTGGGTCTCCTCAGACCCTCCAGTCTGTCTTCGCAGCCCACGTCTGCGCTGCAGAGTTCCACGTTACACTGTGTGTGCCTTTGCTTTGTAATTAGTTGTTTTCAGACCCTCCACTGCAAACTCTGAAGACAGGGGCTGTGTCTGTGTCTTTGTGCTCTCAGGGTTGGAAGCATGTTAAGGGTTAATACACCACTTCCATGTCTTGGCACTTCTCTAAGATGCTGCTGGTGATATCATCAGCAATCTTGTCTTGGCTGTCAACTCTTCACCTTTGCCTGTTGATAATTGGTCAGGTTGGGTTTTGGGTACAGAGAGGCTCACAGTATTATTTTCTCCATAATAAAAAGTAAAAAAATAAATAAATTAACCTCTGTGAAAATAATTCCCTGAAGGGCTGTTCCCATCCCGCTGCAGAGTGGTAAACATGTGATAGCTAAATTATGACAGGCTCTTATTACTCTCTCATGGATATTTGTGTTTCAGTTGGGAATAGTTTGCTTCTCCAACTGTAGTTCCTTGATGATTTAGGGACTTACTCTAAGAATCTTTTGTGTTTCCTTGTGAAATTAAAAAAAAAAAATTACTCATCTCAATAGTCTTTCAAAATAGGTAAGCATTATCTGTACAATCACATTGTCACCAAGCCCTGCCTTTTGATTTTTTTTTTGAATCGGCAAAATTATGGTTATGCTGCCGTAATTGTGTGGTAATAACAGAAGAACTTAGTAGAGTGCTGTCTGCATGTTTAATGACTACAAAGGTACACTGTGCAAATGATTTTATAATTGTTTGAATAGAAGAAGTACGTGAGTGTAGGAGTATGTGCGTATGAGCCTGGACCATACTTCTGTGGGGATGGTGGTTTGGTTTTAACCAAATGACATTGCCAGTCTCATTAAGTTTATCATTAATTTGAATACTATGTCAGTTTTTATTTTATAAGGGTTTTATATATCTGAGTTTATATTTATTTGTTGTTAACACTGGGAATCTTTTTTTCTTCTTCCTTATATAAAAAAAAAATTCACCCCGAGAAAGCCTCCTGAAATGCAGAGGAATCTGTTGATGACCACTAGGCGGTTAGTAGGAGCTCCTTTGACTGGGAGGTCCCCTTTCTTTTCCAGCCATCCCATGGACGAGTAGTAGAGTAGGGACCAAGGTCAACTGAAGGCCAGCTTCAGGCATTGTTTAAAGATGTTCTAGAGTCAGGATAATCCCATGAGGAGAATCAGAAGTGAGGTCCTCACTCTCTCCACTTCTTCAGCCCGAGCCACCATTCTTTGTATGCTGGATTATCGCATTAGCTTCCTAGCTGGTCTCCCTCCTATTTAATCTGTTCTCTCTTATAATTTTCCACACAGCAGTCAGAGTGATCATTTAAAAGCATTCTACTAACACACACAGAAAAACGTACATATGGATTTGCAGTGAATTTGCAAACTGATTGCAACTGTGTAACCAGCATCCAGAGCAGGAAACAGAATGTCACCAAGTCTTCATGGTCCCTGTAGTCACTGGAAGTGCTCCTTCTGGGAGGACTGCTGTCTTGACTGTCTTTTTTTGGGGGGGGGAGGGGCAGTTTCTTATTTATTTGCTGTCTTGACTTCTTAGAGCATAGGCTAGGTCTTCATACTCTGTGTAAACAGATCGATATGATATGTAATTTTTTGGATTCTGGCTTTTATGCAAACTTTATCCATGATAGGTTTTTTTTTTTTTTTTTTTTTTTGGTACCAGGGATTGAACGGGGTTTTGGGGGGGAGTTAACTACTAAGCCACATCCCCAGCCCAGCCCTCTTTTATATTTTATTTAGAGACAAAGCCTCACTGAGTTGCTTTGGGTCTTGCTAAATTACTGAGACTGTCTTTGAACTCACAATCCTCCTGTCTCAGCCTCCTGAGCTGTTGGGATTACAGGTATGCACCACCATGCCCAGCTATCCATTTCTTCTTCTTCTTTTTAAATATTTTTTTTAGTTGTAGTTAGATACAATACCTTTATTTTATTCATTTATCTTTATGTGGTGCTGAGGATCGAACCCACGGTCTTGTGCATGCGAGGTGAGCACTGTACCGCTGAGTCACAATCCCAGCCCTCCATTCTCTCTCTCTTTTTTTTTTTTTTTTAAGTTTTTAAAAAATATTTTTTAGTGTTGATAGACCTTTATTTTATTCATTTATTTATATGTGATGCTGAGAATTGAACCCAGTGCCTCACACATGTGAGGCAAGCACTCTACCACTGAGCCACAACTCCAGCCCCCTCCATTCTCTTCTTGATGGGCTTTCAGGTAGGTTTTTGTTTTGGCTATTCTGAATCATGCTATGATGAACATTCTAGTACATGTCTTTTGAAAAATATATGTATACATTATGTTGGGCGTATACCTAGGCTTCTGGTTCATGATGCGTGCATAAGCTCATCCTAAGTGTAGCTTTCCAAAGAGGTTGTACCTAGAAGATGGTCTTTAAAAATGTTAACTCTGTGACTCCTCATTTGAAAACCTGTCAGTGGTTAATGAACTCTCTCGGCATAATTGCTAAAGTTCTTACAGTGACATAAAAGGTCCTGCATGGCCTTGTTGCCCTGTTTTTCTTTGGCCATGCTAAGCACACTTTATTTTGGGGCCTTTGCATTAGCTGTCCCTCCATCTTATTTGTCCTGCTGCTGGAAATCTGCTCAGCCTGCCCCTTTGTTAAATTCGGCTGTCCACTCGCCTCTCTCCAGTATGTGTAAAACAGCCCACCCTGTCTTAATCTTGCATTATTTTTCTTCTTGACATATTTATTTTAGATACATATATTCAGGGCAGTAAATGCTATTACATATGTGTAACATTTGTGTACCCAGCCCCACCAGGGACTTCATTTTTTTTGTTAATTGCTATATCCTCATCATCTACTACAGTGGACGTTAGCAGTTGTCCAATACATAGTTGAATGAATAAATGAATGTGTAAAATAGTTGTAATAGACATAGGGATGAAAATAGAATTTGAGGAAGAATGGAAGTAAGCAAGTGAAAAGCCAACAAAAAACATTTATCTATCTATCTATCTATTTATTTATTTATTTCTTGGTGGTGCTGGGATTGAACCCAGGGCTTACAGGTATCTAGGCAAGCACTCTGCCATTGAGCTATATCCCCAGCCCTAAGATTATTTTAATTTTTATCAAATCAATATGTAGCGCAGAGAGACTCAGGGCTTATAATTACAAGTAGCAATCTCTTGTCTCCTGGTTCTCCAGAGTTATCTCTCTCATTTTTTTTTTTTCTCGTACACTATTAATGCGGTATTTCTAAATTTTGAAGTTGAACTGCCATTTCCTTCGTTTCTGCTTTAGATCTCATTTTTTGGCTTCTTGCAATAATAGATAAGGATCTTCTTCCCTGCTCTCCCTCTACCAGTATAATCGTCACAAACCTAAGGACACGCTCCAGCTGTCTCTTCAGGCATTGCCTTCTTGGGGAGGGCTTCTGAAGGCCCGAGCCAGGCTGAAGGGTCTGGCATTTGCAATATTAGGACGAGGTGAGGAGCGTTCACTGCGAGCCACGCACCGTGTTCTGATCTCGTCTTTCCTCACCCAGCCTCCTGCGTCCCTGGAATTTTCCACAAGTCAATTGTTTTTAATTTGCCTTTTTTCTTCGCATCCCTGGTGTCACCCTTTGCCAGAATCCACAGATCAGCCCGGTAGGTTATGTCTGGTCTTCGGGTTGTTGGGAGGTATTCCTTCTAGAATTGCCAGCCTGCTCTGGCCTTTGCACTGCTGCCTGGCCTTCGCACTGCTGCCTGGCCTTCCTTCTCAAGGTCACTTCAGAATTCTCGACATCTTTTTTGCTGTGTTGAATCCTTTACTTTGGGATCTCTGTGTCAGAGTCTTTCTTGGTCTACTCAGTTGTCTTGAAGAATATGTCCTCCTTTAGTTTTCAGAGAAAAGATATAGAAATGGTACATTTTTAAAGATCTCATGTACCAGTTATCTGTTGCCACAATAGTGCTGCCTTTCAGATATATTGAGAAGCCTCAGGTGTACATTTTGAGTGTTTATTGATCCCAGGTCTGGGGTGGTGAGCCAGGTAGCTCTGTGGATCTTGGCTGGAGGGGGCTGACTTTGATCTAGGATGCCCTTGACTGTGAGTACTGGGGTAACCTAGCATTGCTTTGGGTCTCATCTTTCTAGGGGAACCAGTAGTCCAGCCAAGTGTTTTCTCGTGATGATGAGGGAGGGAAAATATGATTTTCTTACATTTTAAATATATTAGCTACATATTCACAGATGTTCTGTTTTGTAATTTGGTAACGCAAACAAACTATATATGCAAATATGCAGTAACAGATTTAAGAAATATTCTTCTGATGTCTGTTGACAAGTTAACTCTCTCAGGGAGTCTTTTTTGCCGCCTCTGTGTGTCTCATCTATTAGCACCCTGTTATTCTTTCTTTATATTTTTAACTCTGTTTATTGCTTGTTTTACATTGTTCTATCCTACTAGACCTTGAGGTCCATTGAAGATGGAGACTGTGACTATGTTAGGGTTACCCTAAATAATAAGCATATAATAAATGTTTGTCATATAAATGAATGAAATGATTGGATTTCAGGAATACAAGGTATTTTAAAGATTCTTTTTATTGGGTCTTTTTGTATGAAGCATATTCCCTCTTCAAGGATTTGGTAGAGAAGAGAGGAAAAACAGACAATTATCAATTTGCAGGAGAGGGAAGCCAGCTCGCCTTGGAGCACCTAGCTGGTCCCCTGTGTAATCTAGTCTGTGACACTTTGGTTAGTAGTTGGCTCTTTGTGGCTTTAGGGATTTCAGATATGAGTAATTGTTTTCATCAGTGTGTTAATTTTGACTCTGGAACTCATAAGCATCTGGAGTCAGTGTTTCTTCTTGTTCACAATAGTGTTTGTTGTCGAGTCCTGAGTTAGATGACAGTACTTTCATTGTTACTTCATAGGAGTGTTCAGACAACAAGTTTTGAAGCTCATTGACTGAGCTGCGCTACAATTTTGTGATTATATTGTGTTCAACAAATTTATATTCCAGGGCTGGGGATGTGGCTCAAGCGGTAGCACGCTCGCCTGGCATGCGTGCAGCCCGGGTTCGATCCTCAGCACCACATACAAACAAGGATGTTGTGTTCGCCAAAAACTGAAAAATAAATATTAAAAAATTCTCTCTCTCTTTCTCTCTCTCTCTCAAAAAAAAATTATATTCCAGTATAAACCTTGGGATGCATGGAAAATTGACATTAATTACCACCAGGCCCCATGACACACGCCTGTAATCCCAGTGACTTGGGAGGCCGAGGCAGGAGGATTGCAAGTTCAAGGCCAGCCTTGGCATCTTAGCAAGACCCTGTCTCAAAAATAAAAAGGCCTGGGGATGTGGTTCAGTGGTTAAGCATCCCTGATTTCATTGCCCGGTACCAAAAAAAAAAAAAAAAAAAAAAAAAAAAAAAATTGACACTAATTAAATCTAAGTTATAGAAAACCTACAATTGAACTGAAGAATTAAATATTAAAAACTGTTCTTCAAACATGAGGTTACTTTGGGGTTTCCCCCTCCCCCCTTCCCAATACTGGGATGGAACTCAGGGCCTTATGTATACTCTTCTACTGAGCCACACCCCTGTCCTGCTTAGGTTCAAATGAGCTCATCCAGCCCATGGGGTCTGGTTTTATTTAACCATTTCAGCCTTTTCATAATTGGAAAAGAGGGCCATCATTTTGTAGCCCCTTGTATGTTCAGCTGAGATGATGATTTTAATCATCAGGACAGGATTTTGTGATGGAGCTAGAAGTTTGCTCCTGGGATTGGAGCAGGCCTTGCTTAGGTGTGGCTAACTATTCATATTTCTTGGTAGTAACAAGTTTTTTGGGTTTTGCTTTTATCCCCCTGGGATTGAATCTAGGGGTGCTATACCACTGAGCTGTGTCCGCAGCCTTGTGGGTTTTTTTTTTTCTTTGAGTCAGGGTTTTACTAAGTTAGGCTGCATTGAACTTGCTATCTATCCTCCTGCCTCAGCTTCCTGAGTAGTTAGGATTATAGGTGTATGCCACAGCCCCTGGCTGTTTTTTGCCTTTTTTTTTTTTTTATCAGATCAAGCAGTAAATATGCTACGTTACATAATTATGGAGTTGTAGAGCTTAAAGGGACAATCCCAACTTAAACTGCCTCATTTTCTTAGCCTTTTTTTTTTTTTTTTTTTTTAAATACTGGAGATTGAACCCAGGAGCACTTTACCACTGAGCTATGTTCCAACCCTTCTTATTTTTACTTTGAGACAGGGTCTCACTAAGTTTCTTGGGGTTTTGCTAAATTGCTGAGGCTAGCCTTGAACTTGCAATCATCCTGCCTCAGCCTCCCAAGTCACTGGGATTATAGATGAGTGCCACTGTGCCCAGCTAGTGTTCTTTTGAATTGCAGGCTGTGTTAAGTACAGAAAGATTGAATTTTGTTAGTATTTCCTAATGTGAAAGGGAAATAAGAAAGGGAAAATCTTTTCACATGAGTTGGACAAAATTTCTGCTCTTTGCAGGAAACCCTGGCAGATCTTGAGAATTCTAAATGGACCTGGATTGTTTTGTCTTCTTTTTTTCAAAACAATTTGGATAGTTGATTTTTTTCTTTTCATCTGAAACATGTTTTTTCCCTTCTCACTCTCATATTTAACTTAATTAAGAATCCTCCTCTGTATCCTTATGTTTTGTTGGATACAGCCAGAATCCTTCAGACATCACGGAGCACTCCCTAAGCTGCTTTACCAGCCAAGTTCTTCATCAGAGCTGGATAAGGAAGTCTTTTGGTCCCTCTCTTTCAAGCGGATGACCCTAAACTGGCTAGAAAACCACAGTCTCATTGGTGTTCTCTTTGGTATTCTCTGGGTACATTCTTAACTGACATGTCACCGGGACTACATCAGACCCTTCCTCTGGTTCTTTTTTTTTTTTTTAATTTTAATTTTATTCTCATTTGTTTTTTATGACAGCAGAATGCGATTCAATTGATATTAAACATATAGAGCACAATTTTTCATGTCTCTGGTTGTACACAAAGTAGTCACACCACTTGTGTCTTCATATATGTACTTGGGGTACTGATGGCCATCTCATTCCACCATCTTTCCTACCCCCGTGCCCTTCCTTTGGTTCTTACTGGCTGCTCTTAGTCATCCTTGTATCCATCAACTTTTAACCTTCTGACCAATAACTTGATGAGTACCCTGAAGTTCCCATGGCCAGATCAGCACTTTCTGCCTTATCCTACAGCAGGTTTTTGGTTTGGGTTTTTAAAATATTGGATCAGGGTGGTAGAATAGCTCTCTTTAAGTTACAGTGTAATCAACAGCTCATCAAAGGACAATAGTAAAGGCAGGTTTAGGATCATAGAGGGCTTCTTAGTTTTCTAGATAGAGAGCCAGCAGGCCTGCCAACTGAGAGGTTGTCTGTCCCTCTTCTCTCCTCAATAATGATGGCAGGTGTACCAGACTCTGTAGTAACATCGATCGTCTTGGAGGCCCACAGGTTTTTGTTTGTGGTCCCATCCATTGAGCTAAGCTGTGCCTTCTCCATGTCTGTGGTGTTCAGTGGCTGTTTTGCTCTACAGGGTGCACACCAGCTCTGGTGTTCACCTGCCCTGTTTTAATGGAGGAGAGTCATGGTGCCTTGCCATAAAATCTCAAGATTACAAAGATGGTTGTTTCGGTTTAGACTCTAGTGTTGATGGTGATGGGGTAGCTCATGAGACCTCGGCAGTTGAAACTAGAACCAATGTGGAAGATATGGGAAGTCGGCTCAATATAAGTTGAAAGTGTTCTTCATTGCCTCCAGATGCGCTGATTATATTACTAGAGGTGATTCAGCAGAAACTGGATAAGCAGTTTTTTTAGGATTTTGTGTCAGTGTTGAAGTTGGGTAGGGCCGGCCAGGTGATAGATTAATAGTGTTTTGAGTCATGTGTGAATGTCCTGTAGTTGTAGAAAAACAGGACAAGTGCCAAGATTTCTATGATGGCTAGTCAGCGAGCAAGGTGAGTGCCAAGGGAGGAGACCCAGGAGAGCCAAAGGCCAAATACAAAAGCCATATTTCAAAGCTGGGAGCTATAAGTAGAACTACTAAGGGGACCATTCAGAGGTAGAAAATTAGTCTAGGATACGAAGGCCAAGGGAGGAGGAAGAAATTAGAGAATGACATAGAAAATTGTATACTCTAAAGCTGTAGTCCCAAAGGTAAATGACACGTAGGGTCAACCACAGGGATGTAGTAGGATTTAGAAATATACATACACTTAAGTAAGTGTGTGTGTGTGTGTGTGTGTGTGTGTGTATGTGTGTATAATTTTGTATACATTTTGTAATACATATAATACATTAGCTTAGTAAGATATATACATAATTAAATACAAATAAGTTGGGTATGGGCAACTTATTTGTATTTAATTATGTATATATCTTACTAAGTATGAAGGTATAGCCATTTAAGAAGTCTAACCCAGAGAGCACAGCAGTTGCTTCTGATTCTTTTGACGAAAACAAATTGCAGAATTAGCTCAGATTCAGATGAAGAAGAAATACTCTTTCTTGGTGGGAGGAGCCCTCATATGCCTGCCAGAAGGGGAGGAATTGTTGGTAGCTATCTTTGCAGATAATCTGTCAGAGGTATCTGGACATAGTTACTTGAATCAATATAGAATCAAGCCAAGTAAATTATAATGAAGTGCAAATCAAATATGAACTGATCGTCTGTTAGTATGTAGGTGCCATGAGAGCAGGGATTTTTTACCTGATCGGTTTATTGCTTTATTACCAGGGCCAAGAGCACTACCTTGCTTGTAATAGAAGGTCAGTAAATATCTGGAAGGAAGGAAGGAAGACCGAGATGGTAGTAGTGGGATTGGCATAGAGTAGGTTAATCAGAGAAGGCTTCAGAGGCAGTGTGTCTGGAGCCAAGGCTTGGAAAAGAGAAATTTTAATCAGTATCTCAGGTGAGTAAATAGCCTTCATTCACCATCCAGCAAGCATGGAGTGCCTTCCTAGGCCAGATGCTGGAGATTTAAAGATAAGTCAGAAAGTCTTTTCTTTACATCTTGGGATGTACCACTGCTAGAAGATAGGAGAGGGAGTTTCTCTGGGATTGAGGGGAATGCCTTGGCTCTGGCCTCTACAGATGGGCTGAGACAAACGTGACTGAAAGGGAAAGGCTGCGTTGAAGAAGCCAATAGAAAAATATGGGTTTAGCAGTTTGTTTGTGTGCGTGTCTGTCTAATTGAGAAAGTTGGAGAGTCTTGGAAACAGTAAGCTGCAGGAACTATTCAACTGATAAGTAAGGAGCTTCCTAAGGGCTGAAATGTGATGAAAACTAGGTTTGAGGGAGTTTCTGATTACTTGGTACAAAATAATTTTTTATTAGTGATAATATTTACCTATAGTAATATCTTTCTTTACACCCTGCTTCTACCCCGAGAAATATTGTGAGCCCTAGAGTGGGCTGGATGAGCCTGAGGAAGGGGAGAGGAGTGAGCTGAGCACTTATAGTGGGGGAGAAGGGTTGGAGGGAGAAAGATGAAGCAGGGGGGAAATCCAGGGAAGAAATAATGGCTTCACCCTTGCGTGGGAATTCATGGGATGGAGATGTGTGAAGGACTTCTAAGCTCTGGTTCCCTGAGCTGTGTTATAAAAATCCCCCCATGATTGCATGAGAGGTCTCCTGGAAGGTCTTGGGTTTTTAACTTTTTTTTTTTTTTTTTAAGTTGTTTTGTCGAGGCAGGATGTTGACAGTGTGTTGTCACTGTGTTGAAAGTGGCATCAAGATGACCAGTACATTTGTGAACTTTAGCTTCTTTGTTGGGAATGACAATGTTGAAACAATCATATGAACTATGGGGCAGATATCATTTTTCTTAATTACAGAGGAAACTGAGGCTCCAAAGAAAGTAAGACAGGAACTGGTGTTAACATCCACTGTCTTCCTGGACAGTGAGACCTCAATGTGAAGCCTGAACCATGGCAGAATGTAATTCTGGAACCTTCTGTACATACCATATCTCATAATTGATGTGGGAAATTTAAAAGATACTGAACAAAGGAAGGGATCCCAAACCCTTACTAAATTCAGTGATGGGGTACTTTTGAACTAAAACTTGTGACTGCTTCCCAGTGCAAATGGAAGTTAGTAACACACGCATTGCAAAAGTGCTTTCATTTGACCAGAGGAATTCTCCTAATTTGTAACATTCTGAGAGACAAAGCATGGGCCATTCCCAGAGAAATTGCATGTGTGCACGTGTGCGCACACACACATGTGCTTAGCATGTAATTTCAGGGAGTGTCTCAGTTCTGCAGCTGACCCTAAGCATCCAGAGAACTTGGCTCCTGATTTGGTCTCTTCACCAAGGTTGAGTTGAGATTCTCCTTCATAAAATCTGCACCTCACCCCCCTCACCCTTTGGCAGTTAACTGTACCTACAACTAGCACTAGGAAAGGTCATAATTTCATCCATACTTAGAGCTCAGCATGAAAACCATTCTGGTGCCTTCAATGGCATTATTCCTCAGGAAGTGAGGCTGAGTGGCTTTTGTGACCAACTTATTTTGTCTCCTCAGTTGCTCTGGGACTTCTAAAAACTTAAGCAGATTAGGGGCTGTGGCTGTAGGATCCACAGTGAACACCCAGGGGTATTGGCTGTCGGGTTACATTGCTTTTCTAGTGAGGCACTCTTGGTTTGAGTAGTTCACCTCCCTCTTGCTCTTCTCTCAACTCCCTTATGCACTAGACAGGCCCAGTTCTGAATACTTTGGTCCCCTGGGTAGACAGGACGAAGTGCAACAGCCCACCTTCATGAGTAGCTTCTGTGTGAGCAAGTTTCTAAAGCCCTGGCCACCTGTCAGGGCGCGCTGTGGAACCTCCCATTATCTTCTCAGAGTTCCATTCAGGTAACATTTCTTTGAGTCTTAACTAGTCAAGGTTAAATTACACATCTTTCAGTGAACAACTTTTGTCTTTTCTAGAGACTTCATTGTGGTCTCCTTTATCTCCTTGTTTTGGAGAGAGGGGGAATCCTTTAGCATCAGTTTTGTCTTTATTTAGGCTTGCCTTGTATGTTGGAGAAGAAAAATTTGCTTTATATGGGTTCTTAAGGTGAACCATGACAACTGCAATTTTAGAGGAGGGTCCCCTAGAAGGTTGGCTGGGTTTCCTAAGGCCCTCTTCACACACTTAACTGTAGGGCTTCGGGTGCTTCAGAGGTGACCTGTGATGTAGGAAGGGTATCCTCTGTAGCACAGTGTCGCATACCATTCTGCGCCCATCAGGCTTCCATGCAGCCAGTGAAAGTGGACAACCTGCCTCCTAGTCCTGAGCCCTGGTTCCCACCCTCTGCTCTGACTCTTGCAATGGGATGGGGCCATCTTTGAGGTTATTTTGGTCATCTTTCTACCTTCTCCTTCCTCTTGTTTTTTGAGGCAGGATGGGAGAGCGTATGTCTTTTCCTTGATGTGATGTGCTTTATGTTTGTGAGGCTGAGGAGCTTCAAAGATTTCCATGTTAATTTACCTCTTGGTTTCTTGTTCCTATCCCTCTCTGTAGAAAAAAGGAAAGACAGTGGGATGAATCTGATATAACTTTCCTATGTACATATATGAATATACCACAGCGAATCTCACCATCATGTACATCCACAAGAAATCAATTAAAAAATAACTGAGGCTGAGGTTGTGGCTCAGTGGTAGAGTGCTCACCTAGCACTGGGTTCTGGGTTCAATCCTCAGCACCACATAAAAATAAAGAAATAAATAAAATAAAGGTATTGTTTCCAACTATGACTAAAAAAAAAATTAAAAACTATGGGCAAATGTCAGATGAATAGAAGGAAGAGAGCAGGGGGTGGGAGAAGGGAAGGGAAAGGAGAGGTACTAGGGTCAGAATTAGAACAAGATATGTTCCATGCTTGCATAATTATATCAGAATGGATTCTACTGTCATACATGACTGAAAAGAACCAGTAAAAGAAAAAAAAAATAATTACAGCTTCATTAGGAGGTACATGTTCCAGGAGGGATTTTTGGTAGAAGTAGGCAGGATTCCTGCCCCAATGGGTAGATTAGTTTATCATCACCTCAGTCTTTTTGAAGAGGGCCCTTTTATTAAGATCCTGTTGTACATTTTCTTACTAGGTAGTGGCTTCTTGAGCCCTGCCTTTATTATTTATTTATTTATGGGGGATTGAACCCAGGGGCACTTTACCACTGAGCCATATCCCCAGCCCATTTTATGTTTTATTTTGAAACAGGGTCTCACTAAGTTGCTTAGAACCTTGATAAATTGCTGGGGCTAACCTTGAGCTTGTAGTCCTCCTGCCTCAGCCTCCTGAGCAGCTGGGAATACAGGCATGCGCCACCATGCTGGGCTCTTATTGTTTTTTGTGTCTGGTTTATAGAACATGATATTCAGGAAGTGT
This sequence comes from Callospermophilus lateralis, assembly GCF_048772815.1. Lineage (NCBI taxonomy): Eukaryota > Metazoa > Chordata > Mammalia > Rodentia > Sciuridae > Callospermophilus > Callospermophilus lateralis. The sequence continues at coordinate 69,537,782 of NC_135319.1, forward strand.
TAATCAAATGAATAGATGCTGCAATTCTTCTTTGAGCTGACCACAGTATTTGGATTTCAGTACGGTCACTTATTATGTGTATTGAGAAAGTGACGTGTTGTTAGGTTTGCTCTGAGGATGATGTGTCTGTACGTGAGCAGTGGTTTATTGAGCTGGTTGGCAGGCATATGTTCCCAAACTTCCTCAGGATGGCTGTCTGACTTCCAGAAATGATCTTTTCTAGGAAGAAGGTCAAGATGTTTGTTGCTACCGGGGAGAGATGACTTGTCCTCAGTGGACACTGGTAGATGCCAGTCTATCCAATTTTACCCCTAATTGGTGAAAGTTTTAGACTACTGCAGCTTTTGTATAGCTATTTTCAAAAGAATTTTATTATCTAATAATTTTGGAATTCAATTTTGCCTATTTCTTCTAGGCAAATTTTTTCCTCCTGCTGTTTGAGATTTTGGTTTGTGGGTACTCCCTCCAACCCAAGAGCTTTACCTGTGGGAATCTGTAATGCTCTGGTTGAGGATGAATCCCTGTTGTTAATTTGTTAATTTGTGGTTCCAGGACCACTCATGTAATGAAAATTTAAGCTTCAAACCTGTGTGAAGTGCAAGCCTGTCATTAAAATTTTTTATGGCAGCTGGGAACAGTGATGCGCACCTGTATTCTCAGCTACTTGGAAGCTGAGACAGGAGGATGACTTGAGCCCAGGAATTCTGGCCCACTTGGGCAACATAGAGAGACCCTCCTCAAAGAAAAAAAAAAAATTAGTGTAAACTCTTTTTCTCCCTGCTCCTCAGTAGAAGCACATAATGCCCTTAGCATCTCACTTTTCTTGGTGGGCAGATTCTTTGTCATCTCTTATTTCTTAAACTTACATCCTTTGATTCTGGCTTTACATAGAAATATTAGACTAGTTCCTAGTCTCCACTTTGTTTAGCTACTTGAAGCAGGAGAGTTTAGCACAATTGCTGGAAGGGTTGAAGAAATAGATTCTAGGTTTATTCATCCACTCAACAAATACTTATTGAGCAGCTACTGTGTGCTAGGCATTCTTTTGTGTTCTTGGGATGGTACATTAGTAAACAAAACAGACAGAGGTCCCCTACCTTGTAGACCTTACATTCTAGCAGGACTTTGTCTTAGAACAGTACCAAAGCCACACTATAAAACTGGGCTAACCAAAGAGCTGCCTTGGGCTGGGGATATAGCTCAGTTGGTAGAGTGCTTGCTTTGCATGTACAATCCCCAGCACCAAAACCAAACAAACAAAAAGACAGTGAGTTGCCTTGTTGGGATTTTAAAGATCGGGATTTTAAAGATCAACTTAACCTGGGCCGGGCATGGTGGCACACTTATAATTCCAGCCCCTTGGGAGGCTGAAGCAGGAGGATTTTGAGTTCAAAGCCCAGCCTCAGCAATTTAGCAAGGCCCTAAGCAACTTGGCAAGACCCTGTCTCTATATAACATAAAAGGCTGAGGATGTAGCTCAGTGATTGATTGCCCCTGAGTTCAATCCCTAGTACCAAAAAAAAAAAAAACCCAGAACCACAGACCTTTGCCATGATCAGGAAGCCACTATAATCTGGGAGCCTCCCCTAAGACTATCAGTTCCAGATTTGTGCTAATCCATGCCCAGCCTCTTGATAGTCATGGATAGTTCCCAGATGCTAGATTCTGCTAATGATGCTGCAGAACAATCAAATGCTCCAACTCTGCCTCTTTGCCAAAGTGCTAAACGCTGGTCTTCAGTTTCTCTTGCCACATCCATGCTGTGAGTGTCATTGGTAGAAACTAATCATACCAGGAACCCTAGCCACAAAGGGGGTCTGGGAAATGTAGTTTTTAACCTTTCAGCCCCCAAAGTGCACAGCAGACACTCTACGAGGATAATGGGAAGGATTTCAAATGCCAGCCCCCACCTCCCCCTAACTCTCCTTTCTTATCAAAATGGCAGGTTTTTACAACTTTGTCCCCTGTACTGTGGGCACAGATCTCTGCCTCACCATCCCAACTCAGGAAAGGGGCATCTGATTTTTTAGTTCTCTGCTTTTCTGGCACCTGAGATTTTCTCTTCCTTGCTAACCCAACTTTTACCTTTAAAAAATAATGTTTTATTTAATGTAGCATTTTAAAGGAGGTTTTCAGGTCATGTAGACCATGTTATTAGAAGTAGCTGTTCATAGCTTGCTACTACTTAATTCACCATAACACTTTATTCATTTATTAGAAATGGTTATATCCAGTGGAGGTGTGGGGATAGAGGCTGTGGAAAGATGATTGTCATTACATTGACTTAAAGTTTTAGAATGCACTTCCGTGTACTGACCTCTTTAGAACAGCATGATTGAATCATGTCATGTTGAAGAAGAAATGTAATTTTTTATTAACACAGTAAAATTGCTTTTATTGGTTGTATATGAGTTTTGACATGGTATAGATTTGCCGACCCACTCCCAAGATCAGGCTACAGAACAGTTTTCAGCCTGAAAAACTCCCTCTTGCTCTCCCTTTGTGGTTACAACCTACCTCCAATAGTGATTTTTCTTTCTAGTTGTTTTGTTAATAAATAGGGATTTCTGTAGATGATCGTGTTGTCAGGAATAGGGACAGTCTTGTTTTCTCCTTTCTAATTTTATACTGTTTATTTTTTTTCTTAATTTACTGAACTGTAGGATTTTCAGTGGGATGGTAGAGAGTGGCAAGAGCAAACATCCCTATTCCCAGTCTTGGAGGGAACCCAGCCAGCCTGTTCCTATCAAAGTTGATATTTATTGTCACTTTTTTTTATTTTTTTTTGTAGATATCCTTTATGAAGTTGAGCAAGTTCTTGTATATTCAATTTGAGTTTTTTTAATCAGGAATTTTTGGATTTTGTCAAATGCTTTTTCTGTATCTATTGATAGAATCGTGTGGCTGCTGCTGCCTCTTATTTTTATTTATTTTGTAGTACTGGAGACTGAGTCAGGACCCTGCACAGACAGGCAGGTGCTCTACCACTGAGGGTCCCACCCCTTTTTATTTATTATTTATTTATTTTTATTTTGAGACAGGTTGTTCAGAGATTCTCGTACACTGGTTTGTAAAAAAGATTAGTCCCAAAGTTATATGGAAACCTCGCTTGTGATGTTCTTGTGATTTCAAGCAGCAGGGTGGTGCTCAGTGAATGCTGACTTCTTATATGTGCCAAGCAGCTTTATCTCCATGAGAGTAAGGATGCCCCTTTATTTAGTAGGTGGCAAATGATATTAGAATGGCCTGGCTAACCACATCAGTGTGTATAATTGACAGGCTACTGAATACTTTTAAAGATAAGTATTTTCTAATTTCTTTTGCTTAGCCCTCAACTGCAACTCCATGTAAATACTGTACCATAATGTATTTTCTGATGTATTATCTTGTTACGGATTCTTCGTGTATAAATGCTAAACAAATCTAAGGAACTTGGGAAAACACTAGCTTTCCTTTAGGCAGGGTGATCTTTACAGTTATCAGCATGATTATAATAATGAATAATAAGGGTCTTAAAAAGGGGGAAGGTAAACACCCAGTTTAGAAAGGAAGGAAGGAGTAAAAACTGTCTCTACTTGCAAATGATCATGATCTTGCACATTGAAGATGCTAAGGGAGCCACTATAAAACCATTAGAGGCCAGCTGTGGGGGCACATGCTTGTAATTCCAGTGGCTTGGGAGGCTAAGGTAGGAGGATTGCAAGTTCAAAGCCAGCCTGGTCAATTTAATGAGGCCCTAAGCAACTCAGTGACACCCTGTCTCTAAATAAAATACAAAAAGAGCCAGGAGTGTGGCTCGGTGATTGAATGCCCCTGGGTTCAATCCCTGGTACCAAAAAAAAACACCCCCCAAACCCCTATTAGAATTAATAAATAAGTTCAGCAGGATTGCTGGGTCCAAGAGCAATACACAAAAATCACCTATATTTCTATACATTTCCAATGAACAGTCTGACAATAAAAAGTTTCATTTATAATACATTGAAATACAGAACAAGTTTTTAAAAAGATTTGCAAAACTTATACTCTGCAAATATAAAATATTGTTGAAAGAAATTAAAGATCTCAATCAATAGAGATGTCTAATGCTCATGTCTTCATAGGTCCATGAATCTGAAGAGGTGAAGTTGTTCAAATGATAGTGCTCCCCAAATTGGTCTGCACATTCTACACCAGCCTTATCAAAATTCCAGCTGTGCCCCGACCTCAGAATCGGCAAACTGATCCTAAAGTTCATGTGGGAATGGGAGGGACCCAGGATAGCCAAAGCAGTATTGAAAAAGAACTTTCAAAACCGTTGGCCAATAAGCACATGTCAAAAGCAGGAGCACGGGCTGAGCTGGGGCTGGAGCACTTGCCTAGAGTGTGTGAGGCACCAGGTTTGAATCTCAGTACCACATATGTATGAATGAACGAACGAACGAATGGATAAATAAATAAATAAAATAAAGGTCCATTAATGACTAAAAAATAATATTAAAAAAAAAAGGGGCCGGAGCATTACTCCCTCCTGGCCACTTACACTTATCCCCTACAGGTAAGTCCTGCCCTGACTTCAGCAGCACCCTTTAGTTTTCCCTTTTTTGTGCTTTATAAATAAATACATATAAGATATATTCCTTTTGGTCTGGTTTCTTTTACACTCAGCATTTTATTGTTGTGTTGCAGTTAGAGCATTACTCTAACTGCAGTTATGTGTTGCAGTACTCCATTGTGTGATCATACCACACTTTTATTTCTTTTTTCTTTTACAGTGGGGATTGAACACAGGGTTGTGATTTACCACCAAGTTACATCCCCAGTCCTTTTTATTTTGAGACAGGGTCTTGCTCAGTCCGAGGCTGGCTGTGAACTTGCGATCTTCTTCCCTCAGCCTCCTGAGTTGCTGGGATTACAGGCGTGCGCCTCTGCACCTGGCCCACAGTTTATGCTTTCTATCACAGAACATCTGGTTGGTTTTGGTTTCTGGGAATAGTGTCACTGAACAGTCTTGTGCATATCTTTGGACCTCTGAATGCAGTTCTGGGTGTGTTCTAGTATGAGTGAAATTTGGGGTCATAGAGCAGCGCTTCTTGAAATGCAGTGTCCATCAGTCACCTGAGGGTCTTGTCAGAAGGCTGATTTAACTTCCGTAGTTTTTGGGTGGAGACTGAAAGTCTGAGTGTCCAACAAGCTCCAGGGGATGCCAAGTTGTCCTGGTCATGCATCATATTTAAAATACCAAGATCACAGGATATGCTCGTGTTTGGGAAACAGGTATTGCTTATGAAAACCAAAGTAATTGTCAATTTACATGCCTTCCAGCAGCATGTGAGATTCCTTTGTGTATGAATATCCGTTTCTTTCTAATGTATTTCTTCAAGATTCTCAGCTTTTCTTGGGCCTTTGTTTTCATCTAAATTTTATTAGCATAAGTTTCTACACACAAAAACCTGCTGGAATTTGTATTTGAGTTGCATTAAATCTATAGATCAATCTGAGGAAGAATTGATATTTTTACAATATTCAAATATCTGAACATGATAGTAAATGGTTCTCCATTTTTGGGGTGATCTTTGATTTATTCCAATGAGACCATTTAATTTTATGCATAGAAGTTTTATTTTGCCTTTTTTCCCCCCTTTTTCTTTTGGTGGCACAGGGGATGGAACTCTGGGAACCCAGGGTGCTCTACCACTAAGCCGCATGCCCTGATCTTTACTTCCTTTTTTGGGACAGGGACTTGCTAAGTGGCCCTGGCTGGCCTCCTACCAGCCTCCGTGTCTCTGGGATGATAGGCATGGGCCACTGTGCTTGGTGCTAGTTTATTTTTAAGTATTTGATTTGTGAATGTTATTATCAAAGATTTTATTCTAAAATCTCTATTTAATTTTGGGTGCTGATGTATAGAAATATAGTTGATTTGATATTAACTTTTATTCAAGCACTCTTGGTAAGTTCACTGTTTTCATGGTTTAAATATAGATTCTTTTGAATTTTTGTGAACACAATCATTTCATATGCAAATAATGAGTTTTCTTTCTTTCCTTTCCAAATCTTATACTGTGTTCTTTCTTTTTCTTGTGTAAATGTTCCGCTTAGGACCTCTAGTATAATGCTGAACAAAGCCCTGCAGTCTCCTTGTTCGATTTCCCATTGCTGGGGGAAGGCTTTCTGTATTTCATCATTAAGTATGATGTTTCTTTAGATTTTGTGTAGATACACTTCTTCAGATTAAAAAAAGATTTCTTTGATTCCTAAATTTGCTAAGAGGGATTTTGTTTTTGTTAATCATGGTCAGGCGTTGCATCTTGTCAAATGGGAGCTCTCCTTATTTTGAAGCAATTATGTAACTTTTTGCATTTCTTCTGTTGGCATGATTAATTCTTTTTTCTAAATATTTATTTATTTTCTTAGTTGAAGTTAGATGCAATACCTTTATTTTATTGTTTTTATGTGGTGCTGAGGATCGAACCCAGGGCCTCACAGGTGCTAGGTGAGCGTTCTACTGCTGAGCCACAACCCCAGCCCCCATTGATTAATTCAAGTAATTAAACCAACCCTGTGTTCCTAGAATAAGTTTGGGACAACCCTCCCCGCAATTAGCTAGTATTTTAAGAATTATATCTGTGTTAATGAGATTGGTATATACTCTTCTTCCCACTGGGCTCTCCATAAGAGTTTATGTAAGATGGATACTATTTCTTGCCTTTCTGAAAAAGTGAAGCTATCTAGTCCTAGAGTTGTCCTTGAGGTATGGTAGTTAGTTACAGAGTTAATGTATTTCATAGATAAACAACTGTTTTATTTCTTTGGATTTGTGTGTGTGTGTGTGTGTGTGTGTGTGAGAGAGAGAGAGAGAGAGAGAGACACACACACACACACACACAGAGAGACAAGGAATGTACTTGTTTCATTTAAATTTTTAGACATTGCCCAACTACTCAGAAGAGGATCACTTGAGCCCAGGAGTTAAGAGGCAACCTGTGCTTCAGAGAGAGATTTCTTTCTCTCTCTCTCTCTACCTCTTTCTTTCTTTTTTTTTTTTTTTAAGTATTTATTTTTTTAGTTTTAGGTGGACACAAAAATCTTTTATTTTTACATTTATGTGGAGCTGGGGATCAATCCCAGTGCCTCATGCATGCTAGGTGAGCACTCTACCGCTGAGCCACAACTCCAGCACTCCCTCTTTCTTTTTTTTAAATAAGGTTTTTTTTTTTTTTTACTAGAAAAGTATTGCTCAATAATTAGATTTTGGAGACAGTGTTTTTTAAAAAAATTATCCTTAGAGGTGTGTGGTGTGTTTGTGTGTGTGTGTGTGTGTGTGTGTGTGTGTGTTCTTAAGCTTAAAACAGGTGTACAGTTTCATTAGGTGTTTGATTTTTTTCTTTTTTTAATCGTGAAATTTAGAGATGTATGGGATTCACTGAGCAGAAGTTTCCCAAAGAGACCATGGACATTCATAATCTTGTTATACCTTATATCAGAAGTATAATTGAAATTTATGTTATTAGTTGATGGCTTTTCTGTATAAACTGTCAAAAACTACTAGTTCATGAATTTATAAATGTACCCAAATATTTTAATTTCTGCAGGTTTTGTTTTCAGAGTAAGAGAATAAAGGAATTGTTGAAATGCACATGTATGTATAATGAATATATTTTGTTGTATTTAATTAGAGCCAGGCCTCTCAATAAAATTAATTTTGGAAAAAAGAATGAAAGTATGAAAGTTCAGGGATAATTTTTTCCTAATCATTTTTAAAAAATGAGTCTTTAAAAGCAATCTACATATTCTCATACTATGAGATTAAAATATTTTTTAAAAAAAATTTTGCTTTAACTGTAGCTGGACACACTACCTTTGTTTTATTTTTATGTGGTGTTGAGGATTGAACCCAGTGCCCAGCACTTGCTAGACAAACACTCTACTCTGAGCCACAATCCCAGCCCTGAGGGTAAAATCTTTTTGCAAGGTAGTTTGGCTTTAACAAAGTAGTTCACCAAGAAAATTCCACTTCTAAAAATTTAAGGGAAAAAACCTGTACATGTTTTCAAGGTGTATGTAAGAATGTTTATTTCAGCATTGCTTATGTGAGTGAAAAGTTGATATTATATTATCCATTATATTCTATCTATTCAGTCTGGGTTTAATTAGATAAGTTACCCTTTATCCAAACATGACAAGTGAGGCGGCCAGCGGACATGGATGGCGTCTTTAACTGTTGTACAAAAAGGTCGATTTAGATTTCAGAAGGAAGAGTGGAAAGGAGAGGAAGGGAGCTACACAGAAAAGTAAGAGTGTTGCAGTCCTTGTGTCACAAAGTAGGCAGTAAAATAATACCATCTAGAGTTGATGGAAAAGAAAATAAAGATGTGATTATGTTAGTTATCAAGGTAACCAGTGTACACCTAGTGATAAGTATATTTGGGAGACTGAAGGACCAGAGGGGTGAGGTGATAAAAATGACCTGTTGTGGGCTGAAATCCTCAGAGTGTGTCTAAACCGAATAAATCAGGGGATGGTGGTAGTCAAGAGCCGTTCACTGATGGTGACACTGTTGACAGTTGCTAAGCTTGACGTATTTGTCATCAGTACAGATACACCTGAATCAGTCTGGATTTGCGACTCAATGCAAATGGAGACAACTTTGGATTTTGTTTATAGTGAATAGAGACATGAATTCAAGGATGTCATTGAACTTCGCTAATACAAGTTATTTTTTATTTTCGTTATTTTTTTGCACTGCTAAGGATCAAATCCAAAGTCTCTCATGTTAGACAAGCACTCCACCACTGAGCTGCACCATAGCCCCCAAATTATTTTATTAAAAATATCACAAAATATCAAAAAGTAAATAAGGATGAAATACTAGAGAGATGGAAATAATTACAAAAGAAACTGCTAAAAGAAGTCCAAACACATCGGAAGGAATAAGTGTGTGTGTGAGTTAATCATATACATGTTACTTTAACTTAAAACAATTTAAGCCAGGCAGGTGGCACACACCTGTAATTCCAGTGGTTCAGGAGGCTGAGGTAGGAGGATCATGAGTTTAAAGCCAGACTCGGCAAAAGGAGGCTGTGAGCAACTCAGTGAGACCCTGTCTCTAAATAAAATACAAAATAGGGCTGGGGATGTGACTCAGGGGTCTAGTGCTCCTGAGTTCAATCCCTAGTACCAGCCCCCTCCCCCTCAAAATTAAAACATTTCAATAGTGATAGTAGAGGGAAGAATTTTCACTGAATCTTTTTGTACTTTAAAAACTTCATACATTGTAAAAATATTCCCTATGCAAAATTAAATAACTCAAAAAGCAACTGGTAAATGTTTTGTTTTCTTTTTCTAACTTGTACCCCCACAATCACAGTACTTTTCATGTTATTTTCATAACATAGCCTTTCTTAAAATAACTCATTTTACTTTGCTAATGACTACACTTCGCTTTATTAAGCAAAGATGAGGTGTTCTTTGACACATACCTTTCCCAGTATTTACAAATGTTTACTAGAATGAAAAGGATACACAGCCCCTGTATTAAAATTATATCACTATTATTATTTTCTAAATATAATCACAAGTCACTTAGCAACAGGGATTCATTCTTAGACATGCATCCTGGGGATGTTTCATCACTGAACATCAGAGTGTACCAGCACAGAGCTTGATGGTCTGGGTCAACCACTCAGAGTGGCCTCTAGATGCAAAGGCATCATTAGCTGTGCGAGGCTGCTGCTGGAGTCGTGGGGCCTGCTGCTCTGCAGTAAGGTGTATTTCTTTTTTTTTTTTTTTTAATGTAGGCGCATACCCTAATGATAAAAGGTGCACCATAGCCCTTATAGTAAATACTTAAGGCAGTGGCTTAGTAATTTATTATCATTATCAAGTGGTACGTACTGTACGTAACTGTATGTGCTGTACATTTATATGACTGGCAGAGCTGTAGGTTTGTTTGCACCAACATCACCACAAACATAATACAGCACACTGTGTATCACTAGGCAAAGGGAATTTTTTAGCTCCGCTATAATCCTATGGCACTACTGGTGTATGTGTGTGTGTGTGTGTGTGTGTGTGTGTGTGTGTGTGTGTGAATCCTTGATCAAAACATTATACGGCATATAACCAGAACTCCCTTCTTAAACCAGTGCAGTGGCATGCACTTCTAGTCTCAGTGGCTTGGGAGGCTGAGGCAGGAGGATCAAAAGTTCAAAGCCAGCTTCAGCAACTTAGCAAGGCCCTATGCAACCTAGTAAAACTGTCTCAAAATAAAACACAAAAATAGCTGGGGATGTGGCTCAGTGGTTAAGTACCCCTGAGTTTAATCCCTGGTACCAAAAAAAAAAAAAAAAAAACCACACCCCAAACCAAACAAACCTCCCTTCCTCATGGAATAAGTAATATAGGCTCATTATCCTTAAAAAATGTAAGAAGAGGGCTGGGGTTGTGGCTCAGTGGTAGAGTGCTTGCCTAGCATGTGTGAGGCTCTGGGTTTGATTCTCAGCACCACATATAAATAAATAAAATAAAGGTCTATTGACAACTAAAAATATATATTAAAAGAAAAAAATTTAAAAAAAAATGTAAGAAGACAATGTTAAACATAAGAAAATGAAAATAATTTTAATCCTGCTACCAAGAGATAATAATTTCATCTATTTTAAATGTTCTCCATAAGATCTATAGATTTCTTTATACATTCAGTTTATTTTCCCCAGTTTTTTTCATTTCACATTTTGTAATATGACCCCATGTTTATTTTTAATACTATTTTGTGAGGTATGTCTGCTTGAAGAACATGCATGATCAATGTACCTTGAAATTTTAGAATTTAGGGATATTTTGGACACTCAAAGAAACAGGTGGCCTCTTCTTGTACCAGAAGAAAATTCAGATGGAACAGTTGTAAGAGAATACATTATTTTTATACCCTCCTCGGGGAGGGGGAGGCCTCTCTAAGATTAAAAAAATTCATAATGCATGAAGACAATGACTGACAGATTTGGCTGCAACCTATAAACTATGATAAAAAGCAATTACAAATTGGGATAAATATTTGCAAAATATATGACAGCACAAAATCCTTAATTTATAAAGAGCTTTTAAATAAAACACATTGGCTTAAAATTTTTTTTCAATGATTTTTTATTTTTATTTTTTTTAAGGGTCTAAACAAAAGAAGAAATACCAGTAGTCAATTAATTGAAACAGTTTTGAATCTCTGTGGTAGTAAAGGTCTGGCAACAGAACAATATTTCACATTTTATTTAATGAAGTAAAATGTGAAGACTGACAAAATCTAATGGTGAAGTTTGAGGAAAAATAAGCCTTGTCTTGCACCCTTTCTGGAAGACCATTTGGTAAAATATGTATGAAATTCTAAAAGACACCTTTTTCATTTATTTTAAATGTTCTCCATCAGCCCTGTAGTACATTTCTTTATACTCTTCATATATCTTACCTGAATGAAAGATATTATTTGCTTAGTAAATTTCATGCCAGTCACTTCCTGAATAAGAGATACTAAATTACATGATTAGGACATTATTAGGGCCCAATTTTATAACATTTAAGTTGTAAATTTGACCTTTTTTTACTTGTAGGAGATTAAATTACAATGTAATGTATGTTTCAGATCAGGAGTCCTTAATAATACAACTTTCTAGTTGATGTTTACTAGTGAACTTGAGGGTTTGACAATTTCTGAATTCATGAATATTCCTCAAAGTTTGCATTTTAAATCCAGGCTCATTTAAAAAAAGAAAAAAAATCCAAAATAACAACAAAAACACCAAAAAACCCAACAAACCAGAAACAACCCAGCTAGCGATACCATCTTAAAGAAATAATCTAGTGTAAATGAATTTATTTAAAATGAGTAGAACTGCATTGGATACTACTTTGAAATTTGAAAACAGTTTCTACCAGTAAGAATTATAGAATGCAAATCTCTAAAGATGAGTCCAAATTCATCAATCAAAACTGAGCTGGGAGCAGGGCTTGGTGATGGCACCTGTCTTCCCCGGCCACTGGGAGGTTGAGTCAGGAGGATGATTTGAGGCCAGCCTGGGCAATTTAGCAAGACTATCTCAAAAGCAAATAACAAAACAGAAAAAGTGAGCTGAGTAGAGTATTGTATGATATATATATTATAGAATAACCTGTTAGAAGTAGATTTCAAGACTAAAAGATAGCCAGGCACAGAGGCACAAGCCTATAATCCTAGAAATTTGAGAGGCCGAGGCAGGAGGATCACAAGTTCAAAGCAAGCCTCAGGAATTTAGTGAGTCTATAAGCAACTCAAAGGCTGTCTTAATGTAAAAAAGGGCTGGGGTTATGCTCAGTGATCAAGCACCCCTGGGTTCAATCCCTGGTACCCCGCCCCCCAAAAAAAGACTTAACACATCCATTTAAAAACAAACAAAAATCCTATTTGAATTGCAAAAAAGTTCCAATATTTACCTGCAAGCTAAGCAATTTATTTAAGATCTGAAAGCACTGGAGAATGTTCTGGAAAGGATTCAGCACTTATTATAGTTGACCATGACTCTAACTGTTTGGTATAGTTGGTTTAGAGAAGAGGTTAAGATCCTTTGGAGAGAAAGTTTATCATTGCCTTTCCTTTATTCTCTTTCCTTCCCCCATCTTTCTTCAAACATAAAAAAAAGAAGTACAATATGAAATAGAGCCTCTTCAGGCAGATTTTGCTTAGCTGAGAGTAGAAGGGGACTTCTATGAAGCCCCATTAAATTGTATGCCAGGGATGGTGGCACACTTGCCATCCCAGCTACTCAGGAGTCTGAAGCTAGAGGATTACAAACTCAAGGCCAGCCTGGGTCATTTAACAGGACTCTGTCTCAAATTTTGTAAAAGAATTGGGGATATAGCTCAGTGGTAGAGTGGTTGCCTGGCATGCTTGAAGCTGTGGATTTACCCCAGTACCATAGCATAGCTAGCATAGCACAGTAAGTTAACAGTACAAGTGTTGGAATCAGACCTGAGTTCTACTTTTATTTACTTCTTAGTTGTATAATCTTGGATGACGGTGTTGGGGGATGAAGGATGCTGGGGATGGAACCCAGGACCTCATGCAGGCTAGGCAAACACTCTACCACTGATCTATATCCTGATTTCTTAACCTTTAAGGATGGTAGTTCTTGGGGCCCTATTCTGTAAGAAGAAATTGTTTTGATTAGTCTGCAAGAGTCCTTCGAAGGAAGGGAGGCTAGAAATCCAGGGTATGTTAGTTACTTTTTGTCTTTTTTTTTTTTGGCGAGGAGTGCTGGGGATTGAACCCAGGGCCTTGTGAATGCTAGGCAGGCACTCTACCAACTGAGCTATATCCCCAGCCCCTGTTAGTTACCTTTTAACATCTTAATTTCACGACTTGTAAAGCAGGATTAATAGGGTTGGGTTGTAGCATTTGTTTGGTGTGTGTGAGGCCCTGGGTTTGAGCCCCAGCATTGCCAAACAAAAAAAAGCAAATCAAATGCGATTAATAATAGTCTCTTCTTCATGAGAATTTTGGAATAATTGAGATACACAGTGTCTGACATTCAGAGCAGCCTCAGTACTTGTGCATTATCACCATTACTACAGTCACTGGCTGTTGTTGTTGGAATTGGAGCCCTGCATGGACTTAATCTATATTCAAAGGAAAGGTAAATCTGCTAACCTGGTGGGCTAGATAAAGCATTTTGTTTAGAAAGGTCATTATTAGAAGGCATGTACCAGGTGCACTCGGTGAGGTATGACTGCAGGATGCCAAGAAAAACTGGGGTAACGACCCCCTTTATCCAACCAGAAAGCAGAGTCTGACGCAAGCAGTGCTTTCTAAATGGCTGTGAATGGAACAACCTACCAGGAGAAGTTTCCATCTGGAGGACTGGTAATTAACCCAGATGGGACTAAACTGCTGGAAAATTGCAAGAGCAATGGAAAATAAAAAGGGCGCCTGTATTGAATGAGTTAAGGCTGTGTTGTGCTTTAGTTCAGAAACAAGTTTTGGTGATTGGAAAAAGTTGAAGTAATTAATTCTAGTAAACTGTGCTAGATTTAATTTATGGGGGAAATCTCAAATTCTGTGTTAAATCTGTGTCATTATAGATCTAGGGTCAAAATTTAGATCAGCCTTTACCATCCATTCCCAACAGAAGTTCTCTTAATGTAGTTTGGGCCTTGAGAAACTCAGAAAGTAGAAGCCATTCCAAGAAACAGTGTTTTTAGGTTATAAAATCTTGGGTTCTTGGGCTGGGGATGTGGCTCAAGCCGTAGCGCGCTCACCTGGCATGCGTGTGGCCCAGGTTCGATCCTCAGCACCACATACAGAAAACAAAGATGTTGTGTCCACCGAAAACTAAAAAATAAATATTAAAATTTCTCTCTCTCTCTTCCCTCTCTCTCTAAAAAAAAATTAAAAAAAAAAAAAAAAAAATCTTGGGTTCTCCCCCCAACCCCATTGGTCCATTTATCTTTGCCCCTGTTGTTTATCATGTTGGTCCCCTTTATGAATTACACTTTGAAACCTGTAAACTACTACCTAGAATTTTAGTATAGTTCATTAAATTCAGGTAGCATTTACTGCATAGATATTGGGTAGCAAGCAGTGTGCTTAACTTTAGGAATATAGAGACAATGAGACATTGTCCTCGCCCTCAAGGTGTTCAGTGTTGACAGATTATACCAATAATGATAATAGTGATGTTAATTATAGCCAACCTTTAGAGCACTTGTAATTTGCTCAGTAATTTGTCTTAGTGTTTTGTATTTCTCTTTTTTCTTTTTCTCTTATAGGATCTTACTGTGTTGCCCAGGTTGGCCTTGAACTTGCAATCTTCCTGCCTCAGCCTCCCAAGTAGAGTTCTTTCTGTATTATCAGCCAAATCCTCAGAAGGGCTTTGATGCAGATAATATTCATTTTCTAGATGAATATCTGGAGGCATAAAAATTCAAGTCACTTGCCCATGGTTAAATAGCTAGGTGGGAATTTGAATCTAAAATCTCTGACTCCACTATGCCAGGTTTTAATTAGAGTTTAACTCATTAAAGTTATGGTTTTAAAAACCTATTTTTTCTTTAAACTTGAAATAAAACTTAATTCCACAGGAAAATTGTTATTTATGTATTTAATGTTAAAAGTGCATATATTTGCTTCTTTGCTCCAGTGCTTATAAGTCTGAAATAAGAAACTCATATAAAACTCTTATACAATCCTGATTAGAATTCCTCAACATTTCAAACCATACTTAGAAATTCACTGTATCCGATATCCTCAAGATCGTTAAAGTTCTAGAAAGTGAAATGCATAACTTTAATAAGTCAAATAGCCTAAGGATTTTAAACATTAAAAAGAAGCATACACTAATGAGCATAATGGTCACTCAGATGATTAGTACACCTGTGAATTTAAACCAACTATCACTACCATTTCTTTACAATTTTACTTGCCCAACCAAGGTAGGCAAATTATTTTTTCAAATCTTTAGAGTTTTGGGTTGAAGATTTAGGACTGGGCCAGTGACTCTGCCCAGGCTTGTTTTATTGAACTAAGCCCTTCATAGTAACAGGATTATTCAAGCCTGTGCCTCTTTTTGTATTTTTGTGTTCACCCAATTTTTAAATTTTTTTTTTTTTTAGTTATACATGGTCAACGATATCTTTATTTTGTTTATTTTTATGTGGGGCTGAGGATCAAACCCAGGGCCTCACATGTGCGAGGCAAGTGCTCTGCCACTGAGCCACAACCCCAGCCCTTCACCCAATTTTGACCAGTCTTTGTACCTATTTCAGGAGTGGCAGGATTGTGTAGACCCTACCCAGACTGCATCTTCACTATCTGATTTGTATTGATAGAACTTTGCCCTTTGTCATAGGGATAATTTGGATCAATTGATATGAAGTTTTGTATAAATAATTTCGGAAACTCCTATACTCCAGAATCCCATGCCCAAGACCAAATCTAGCACAGGCAGTTCCACTGGGTGAATTAAGAGAAAAGTGCCCCTTTGGGTGGATGAATTACAAAAAGGCACCAGGTCAAGGCTCAAAGTTCAGTTTGTGGAACCTGGCAAGATTTTAACTTCAGCTTGCCCTCTTCCCCACACCCCTGGAGCTTCTAAGATTTCCTCCCTTTTCAGCACCATTAAGAAGCCCAAAGGCTGGAGTTGTGGCTCAGTGGTAGATGTGAGCTACTGGGTTCGATTCTCAACGCTGCATATAAATAAATAAAAAATAAAGGTTCATCAACAACTGATAAAAATATTAAAAAAGATGAAGAAGAAACCTGAGCTGGGCATGGTGGCTCATGCCTGTAATCCCAGCAGTTCAGGAGGCTGAGGCAAGAGGATTATGAGTTCAAAACCAGCCTCAGAAACTTAGCCAGGTCCTAAACTACTTAGTGAGACTCTGTCTCTAAAATATTAAAAAGGCTGGGGATGTGGCTCAGTGGTTATGCCCCCTGGGTTCAATCCTTAGTACCTTAAAAAAAAAAATTTTAAAGCCTGGATTTTCATAGAATTGATGGTCAAATTACCATTTGACTGTTAAACTGGTTTCTTTTAGACTATTTGGTGAAAACAAGATATTCTAGCTCCGTCTTGACTTTTTATCCCTGCCCCTCAAGACTAGAACCAACTCTTTATGGAGCCAGTTGCTTTTGTGGCAGGATAGTTTTCTGATTTATTGATTTTTTTTTTTTTTTTTTAAACAGAAAAGTATTTGATTCTTTTTTTTTTTTTTTTTGTCTTTGAGATTTTGTCAAAGCAATTATTGGGTTGCCACAGTGGAATGGGTATTGGTAGGGCTTGACATACATACATATATAATATGTTTTAGTTGTACGTGGATACTATGCCTATATTTTATTTATTTATATGTGGTGCTGAGGATTGAACCCAGTGCCTCACATGTGCTAGGCAAATGCTTTACCGTTGAGCCCCAACCCCAGCCCTCAACTACATTTTAAAAATCTTATTCCTTAATCTGGTGATATGTACATCAGTGTCTGTTTTCTTCCAGACTGTGGTGTCTGAGTCACTTTGTCATGCATCTTTTGTTCTTATCGGACTCAATTTTAGTGGGGTAGAGAAGGATGGATCATTAGCATTGAGTGGACAGACACATAAAGATCTAACACTGAGGTTATCAGCCAGTATTCACCTGAAAAATATCGATGAGGTGCCTACTACATGCCAGACAACATTCTAGGCATGGAGGGTATAGCAGTGAAAAAGACCATGTTCCTGCCTTCATAGGCTCTGTATCTAGGGAATAAACAGTGTGGCTACTGTTAAGTGGTGTATATGGCACAGCAAGAGGGCATAATGACGGAGGCCAGCGGCCCTCGTGGGAAGGACAGTGAAGGCTTCTTGAAGTGGCATTTGAGCAGAACCTGGAATGAAGTGGGGGAACATGAAAATCTGGAAGAGTGATCCAAATGTGGGAGCAGGAAAAGCAAAGACCCTTAGAAATATGTTTGACATGTTTGAGGAACAGCAAGAATTGACTAAAGAAAAGTTGGCCAGGCCAGGAATTGTGGGTAAGGAAGCCATATAGTGGCAGGGACTAGTACAGCCTACAGGTGTGGGAGGGTGCCGTTGGCTTGTTTTGTTTGTTTGCAGTGCTGGGGTTTGAACACAGGGCCTAGGTCATGCCAAGCAAGCACTCTACCACTGAGCCAGTTCTGCAGAGGTTTGTTTTTAATTTTAGGTGTAACGAGTTATCGGAAGGTTTTGAGCAAGAAAATGACAAATCTTAATTACTTTTATTTAAAAAAAGAAAAAAAAACGTGTCTTTGGTTATTCTGCCGAGTTTGGTGAGCAAGAGTAAGTTTGGTGAGCAGGCTCAGCTGTTGTACTTCAGCGTGACTTGGACCAAGAGGGTAGTGGTGGGGGTGGTGAGAAAAGATAGAAACTAAGAGAAAAGTTAAGGGCGAGGCCTAGGCTTTGGGCTTGAGCAATGGAGTGAACGTTGATGCAGCCTTTTCCTCTGAAGTAGGGGCAGACTTAGAAGAAGAAAACTAAGTTTGCTGTGCTTGACAGACAGCCTGCGGAGATGTTAAGTAGGCAGTTGGATGTAATTATGTGGACTTCAGAGGACTGATCTGGATGGAGAGACACAGGTTGGTCATGAGCAGATAGAAGACACTCAAAACTTCCAGACCAACTGAGGTCATTGCTCAAGTGAAGGTAGGTGGAGGAGGGAACTGAGGATGGAGATCAAGAGTACTCTGGTTTCTAGAGATTCAGGGACTGAGAGGATCGAGACTGAATAGCCATTAAGGAGAAAAAGCAGGGAAGTGTGATGGAAGCAAAGTGAACATTGTTTCAAGAAAGGAATCAAAGATTGAATAAGGTGAGGGCTAAGAAGTGATGGTTGGATTTAGCAAAGTGAGAGGTCACTAGAGGTCTTCACGAGGGTGAGGTTACTGGGCAAGACTGATTCAGAGCATAGGAAGGAGAAGTGCAAGAGGAGGAGAGAGATGGTGAACAGAGACGGCCATTTCAAGGCTCCCACAACCTCTGGATTTTGCTGTGCTGGAGACTGAACCCCCACTCGTGCCAGACAGGTGCTTTCCCAGGAGCTACACCCCGCCCTGCACTTTTAAGGATTTTGCTGTAAGGAGAAACAGAGAAAATGAACTATAACAGGAAGGAGGCAAGGGATCTGGAATTTTCTGTTTTTAAAGCTGGAGATAGCTCATTTTTTTAGTGTGGTAATAGAAGTATCCAAACGAGAAAGCCCAATGATTGGTGGAGCAGTTTATCATGTGTGACTCCATGAGCTCTCTGAGCCCTAGGGAGGGGAAAGTGGCAGTTAGGGAAGGGGTGCTGTTTTGTATCATTTTGTTTGGTACTGGGGATGGGACCCAGAGGCACTCTACCACTGAACTATATCCCCAGCCCTTTTTACTTTTCATTTTGAGACAGGGTCATGCTAAGTCACTAAGGCTGGCCTCAAACTTGCAATCCTCCTGCCTCGGCCTCCCAAGTAGCTGGGATTACTGGTATGTATCACCACACCCAGCTCCTGAAAGTCACGTACATTTCTGTTTTCATTCTTCTGGTAGTTGTCTTTAATCATTAGTTGGATATCTATACTGATGTTTATTTTTCCTATTGATTTTTTTTTTTTAGCCTCTAAATGTATTCATTTCCCCCTCTCTTTCAAAAATGATGAATATCTTGAGTGTTTTTATTTCTACTACCTTCTCAAAAAAAGTACTTCTTTTCTAAAGAAGTTTATAGTTCTGGATTGTTATAGATTTACTTTCTTGTATGTCTTGTTTTTACCTTGTTTAGTTAATAGTAAACTAAAGTTATTTACTTGCTCTTCCCATTTTTATAGTATTTTCTACAATATATATTTTTTTCTGGCTAGAATACTTCAAGAAAGACTTTGTGTGATAAGACCTCTGAGGCCTTATATGCCTAAAATATCTTTATTTTACCCTTGCATTTGAATAATCTACCTGTGTATAAATCTCAAGTTTGAAGGTCTTTCCTTTATACCTTTGAAAATACCTTTCCAGTGCTCTCATAGAACCAGTGTTGCCCAGGGTGCTTTCCCACTGAGCTGCTTCCCCAGCCCTGTTTATTTTTATTTTGAGACAGGGTCTCACTAAGTTACCCAGGGCCTCATTCAGTTGCTGAGGCTGGCTTCGAATCTGGGATCCCCTTACCTCAGCCTCCTGCTGGATTATGGGGATTCCCCACTGTACCTTTCCTTTCATTATTTGTAATTGTTGAAAAGTTTCTTTTCTTTTCTACCTTGTTTACTTTCTACAAGTCCTTTATAATCTAAGGTCTTTTTAAATCCGGGAAACCTTAGTTATTTTTTCCAAATTTCCTCTTCCTGTGGTTTCCCCCTCCCCTCTATTGATCTGCTGATACTTCCTCTTGAGTCCTTCCCCACCTCTCTTTGTGCTGGACCTTGAACCCCGGCTTCGGGGCCTCATGTCCTACCACTAAGCTGCATCCCAGCCCTGGTCCTCCTATCTCTTAATGTTTCTTCATATTTTCCATTTTTTCCTTCCTGTGACTTTGAGGAGAGTTCTTCAACCTGATCTACAGCTGTCAGTCCATCCATTGATTCTTTCAGCTCTTATGATTTTTATACCATTAACGCTAGTTGACTCTTATTTAAAACTTGTTGTTTCTGCTTCCTGTTTCCAGTTATGGTCCCTTATCTCTTTGAGGATATTTTCTTTATTCTTTTCCATATGGACCCATTTACTTGGTTCAGGCTGGTGGGGTGGTTTGGTTGTGTTTCTCCTTAGCACTTGGGCCCCTGATGTAAGTTCGTGTATTTTTCTGAGCTCCTTTTCCGCAGGACGTGAACCATCCTGAGTGGACACATCCCTGCACTCTTGAGCTTGCGTAGGCCCTGGCTTGTGCCTCCAAGAGCTTTCTGGAGCCTTGTCTTCCCGCTGCTGTGACTGCGGTGGGCAGGGAGGGAAGGTACAGACAAGGGCTTTGTCAGCCTGTAACTGTGCCCCAGCCTGCTCACCCTGCCATTGCCACCTCATACTGCTGTCAGAGCCACTTGGACAACTGAGCACTGAGGGGGCCAAAAACAAAACCCTGAGCAGCACAGCAAAGGAAAGAGACCTCCTCAGTGAACCCTGCCATCTCTCCTCCCTGGCACCTGCCCGCTAGCCTGGGCCTGTCCACACCAGCCGAGGTTTGTCTCATGCTTCTCTATTAATTGGATGTTTTCGTTCACCTGTCTTGGGAATCCCCAAGATTGTGTTGGGAGCCCACTGTAGCCATTTTGTCAGATCATGTATATCTTATTTTTTTTTAAATCCACTTTATTTTTTTAATACATATATATTCTTTTAGTTGTCAATGGACCTTTATTTCTTTATGTGCGGTGCTGAGAATCAAACTCGCTGCCTTACACATGCTAGGCAAGTGCTCTACCATTGGGCTATGACTCAAGCCCTATGTATAACTTTTAATCAGCAATAAAGAGGGTAAGAATCAGAATGAATGTGTATGTTCTGTCCCCTTCTGTTTTTAAAATGACCTCTTTTATACAAGAAGCAGTTTTGTGTTCTGGATATGGTGAACTTTTACTACTGATATTTTCATCTGAATTTGCATTTGAGCATCGGGTTTGAGTATCACTCAACAAATATTTCATGAATATCTTCCATGTGTTGTGAGCTGTTTTTAAGCTTTGGAAATAAAGGGATAAACAAAGTGGATGAGAAACCTGCCCTCATGGAGCTTGCTTTCTAGTGGAATATAAAATAATAAATAAAATAAAAATATGAAACATGTATTCTTTTTTAGGGTAGTGAGTTGGATTTAACACATGTTATGGTTCAACCAACCAAATGGTCTGGGGTGAGGGGGGAAGGATTTGAGGATCTGGTTAAAATGATTTGACAGTGGAATAAATAAGTCTAGCTTGGGAGAGGAAATGGACACTGGGGTGGTAGGAAGGAGGATTGAGAGTGAGGCTAAGGACCGCTGGAGTTGGGACACCAGCAGGAATGACAGGAGGTGGAGGAGGCAGATGTTTGGAATTGAGATGATGAAGAGTTTGCAGAAATTGTGAATGACAAGGTCAAGGGAATGACCGGAAGAAAGGGACTGAGGATGGAAAATAAGAACATTAAAAAGTGACTTCTGCTTCTGTCCACATGGAGTACCAGTGCCCAAATTGACTCTCTTCAAACAACTCAAACTGTACCAAATATACACAAGCAACTATTTCCAGACTTTAGACATCAGGGGAGAAGGCAACTCTTGACAGAAGGTGTGTTCTGGGGTCGCACAGCTTACTGCTCAGGTCATAGTAGATGGAATGGCAACTGAAATGGAGCCCTGGGTCTCTCCAAGTGGAGAAGTCAGAGTTGAGAATTCAGGGAAGGCAGAGACTAGAACTCACAGAATGTTGGAGAAGGGAAGGTTCCAGAGATCAGCAAGAGTTCTCTTGTCTCCAGTCAAGTACTATTGAATGGGCTGCATGTGTCAGGAACCCACTGTGGTAGGCAGAAAAATAAAGGATGGACTCAGAATCCTGGGTTTCTAGTGCTGAGTAGATAAAATTAGTCCTGATGGTTCTAAGGCAGCTGTGGGTTGTGAGAAGCAGGGAATGGGGGTCGTGTTGCCAGATACACACAGAGTTCTGGGCTCCCACTGGACTCGGTGATGGATAGGACCTGTAGCGGGATAATCTTGCTCCAACAATTTCTTCTTTACTCCTGCTGTTGGGGACGTGGAATCCTGCAGAGTTAGACTTACCACTGTCAGTCATCTAGAATCATTGTCATGTTATCCTTTTTCTTTGAATTTTTTTCCCCAGAAGAAGACAGTTCTAATTTGTGGTTTCAAAACCACCAATCATAGTTCTCTCACCCATTCCTAGTTCGGTAATTCTGTTTTTTAGCAGCTTGCTTTTACTGATTCTTTGGAGAGGATTCATTGTAGTGTCCATAGGAATAATAACTTTGTGTTCATAAAGGGTCATATTTAAATATAACATAGAAGTATTAAATATTATATAATATGTAATTCAAATATTTACACAATGATAGCGAGTACAAATGTCATAAATAGGTTCAAGAACAAAAATCACCAATTCTTAACAAACATTCTACTTAATCTAGAGGACTGCTGGGGAGTAGTTTAAAAGAGTGCGCTGGGCCTCAGGGAGGTGCATATGTCAGTTAATCAGCAAGCTATTCCGTGGAGTCAGCTAAGAGTCTACCAGGCTATAATTTTACTTGTCTGTCTTCCCTAATAAGCTTCTAGTTCCTGGGCAGTAAGGATGAGTCTGTTTGTGTTTGTTTTAATCTCTCATGTTTAGAGCACTCCTTAACATATAGTGAGTGCTCAGTAAATAGTTGTTGAACGAATCCATGACCAGCCCCCCGCCGAGGAGACCATATTGACCTCAAGTGAATTCTGATTCTAAACCTAGAAAACTTTGCACATGTCCTGGTTGGTTTGTTCATTGTGCATAATTCATTCTGTCATTGGTTTCTCTTCTCATTCCCTTGGTCTTTGAGTCTTTCTCTGCTCTGTGCCAGTTCCTTTCAACTTATTATATATTGCAAGCAACCTGTGTTTATTTTCATTCCAGTTTCCTGACAGATGGATAGGCAGATGTGTAGCAGTTGCTTCCATGGCACTCTGCACAGAGAGATGAGGTTCCTAGGGAAATGCAAAGAAGTCTCTTAGTTCTCTGTTCTAGAGCTTGGCCAGTCCCAGGAGCTGAAGTCTTCTGTTTCTTCACAGAGGAAATGTGGCTCAGGCAGTGGTTGTACACGCTTCCCCGTGGCCTCCCACTGCCTCCTCCAGTAAGCGGGAGCAACTTCTTCTAGAGGTGAGAGGGGAGGCAGCACCATCTCTGTAACCCATTTGACCCCCCTAGCTGCAAAATGGTGATTTTTTTTTTTTTTGAGAAACAGTATACAATTTATACTCTATGGAAGAACTTCGAGAAGAGTCTGCATAGGATTGAATCCTCGGGTGATATAAATGATGGTCTTTGATAGAAGCCTATATTTCTAAATAAACTACTGTAGCTGAAAAATTCCCATGATCCCAAGATCCTGCTTCTATAGATATTAACATTTGAGGTACTTTTTTTTTTTTTTTTTTTAAGCTTCCAGACCCAGGAGCTGGTTTGTCAATAAAGTAATCATTATCCCTTAGGGAGCACTCAGTATATGCCAGGCACTATGTTAAATTATAATATATTTCCATTCAGTTTTCAGCATTTGTCTCCATTTTACAGATGAAGTGAGAGCCCATGTAAGGGAGAGGGATAGGCTCTCAGTCATACAGTATGTAGCAGAGCCAAAGGATGCAAGCCCAGACCCATCTAACTTGAGAATTTAAACTCGTAATCACTGATAATATTTTCTAAGGTTGTGTCACACATATCTGAGCCTTGTTCAATGAAGGGTCAGTGACCAGGTACAGTTCACATCTTCTGAATGGCATGTTTGAAATCAAGGTGACATTCTAGGCACCTGCTCCCAGAATGCATAAGAGAAGTTGTCAGTTTTTTCACAGGGAGCAGGTGCCTCAGAAAGATGGTCTGCTTGTAAGGAGCTTTATGTAAGCAAAGGAACATTGGGTTCTCTTGACCATTCACGCTCTCATTCATTTTTATTCATTCAGTAAGATGTGTGCAAGCGCTTCTTTTCTTACTTGACGGTGCATCATATTTGAATATCAGAGTCTTGGTTTCCAGGCTAAATTCATGTTTTATGTTATGAAGACAATGAACATTCTTCACCAATATTCTCAATCTGAACAGGAAGGAGCACAGGGTTTGATTTCTACTTGTTTTTTTAAGCCAACTTCATCTGAGGAAAAACCCTATGGTAACTTTTCTAGAATTTGGGGCCAATAGGACTTAAAATAATGAAATCGGTATAATTAAGTTAAATAGGAAATGGATGTCTTTTATGTAAGAGGCCTCAGATTAGGTAACAACAATTGGTCACTCTTCTGGGAAATAGTTGCTAAAATTATAATCAACTGGCAGTTACTGGCCTCATTTACTGCATTGTGTCCCAGGAAGAATCTCTTCTTATGACATGATCTTGCAAAGATAATACCATTTTCCTCTCTGAATCTATCCCCTTCTATTTTTTTATGGTTAATTTGAGCTATTTATTCAACATTTATTGAGAATATTATATACTAGGCACTGTGCTAGTCTGAGGCTTTAGATGGGAAAGAGAACCCTTGCTTTCAGGAATCTCCAAGATTGAGGATCTCATAGAGGAGAGAGAAAAATACTATCACAGAATAATAAGTGCTCTAAGAGAGCTCACAAAGCCTCAATAAGAACCAAACCCAGCTGGTGCAAGTGAGGTTAGGGAGACTCCCAAGAGGAATTGTATCTTTGAGGAAAGAGGGTAAAGATGCCAAGGAGGACCATGTTTGGGGCTGAGAGAACAGTGAAATGGCAAGTCTAGTTTGGAATTGTGAAAAAACGTGTTTTCATGGAATGAGCAAAGATGTAAGTGATAGAGAAGGATCTCTTCTGACAGGCACGGCAGGTCATGCCTTAGCAACAGAACTCGTAAATGTAATGGGAAGCCACTGAAGAATTTTAAGCAGGGGAGTAACCTGTGCAGATTTATTTTTAGAAAAGTAACTATGGTGCCAGTGAGGTGGCTCTGAGGAGATGACCTTAAAGTTAGAAAAGTAAGTTAGAGGGTTGTGGCAACTCAGGAGAAATGCTGAGGACCTGGAACTAAGCTGGGCTGCTAACAGAGATGGGGAAGATGAGAGGAGAGCTATTTGGTGGGTAGCTTTAAAGTTAGAACTTAATGTAACAGAACCCATGTGTCACGGCAAGGTAAAGACGGGGAGCAGAGAAATCGGTTGGCTCCTCACATTTCACCTTGGCATGTTCCAGTGCCACTAGTCAGAGGGTTAGAAGTAGAGGGACAGGTTCAACGAAGGAGATGGTGGATTTAATTAGTGGATGTGTTGGATTTGAGATCCTCCTGGGACAAGTTAAGTGGACCGACCAAGTGGGCAAATGGCTGGTTTCATATCTGAAGTTTACAAGTTGCCTGGGGATAGTGGTGATATACAGATTTTTAGTTTTCAGCCTACGTGTTGACTACTTGGTTGTGGTTAGTACCTAATGAAAAGCATATTTACCATGAAATTCCAGTGGAAGCTTAAGTGCCTCTCGTGTGTGGGCCTCTTCCAGCACCCTGGGATGGGCTTTAGCAAATGTGTTTATGTGATTGTATGTTTGTAAAATTGGATCCCAGATATTTTGACAACTGGTCAAAATTTTCCTTTTCACCCTTTACATTCTATGTGTGTTGGTACTGCAGAGGTCTGAGGCATTGGGGGATCCAGCTCTGGGGAAGTTAAGCTTGGGATACACCTAGTGTGGGTGGAGCAGGATCTATCCATGTTGTTCAGCCACTGTGATGTCTAGATATTGCCAGCCAGCCCCGTGCAGGAATGACATCCAGAAATGCACCTGCCCCCACACCAGTGTACTTGGTGTTGTGACACAAAGGTCCAGGGCCTGCATTGTGTTGGTATGTGAATGTGTCCTAGCACATCTGGCACTGGAATCGATACAAGTAGAAGAGCATGAAATGTGTGAAGCCAATACTGTTTGGTAGAAAAAACTTCCACTCATCTGATGTGTTAGCCTGACTGTCAGCCTGTTGGGAAGGCTTGTGTACAGGGCAGTTTATGTGGATGCAATCCCAGGGAGCGGGAGGCTATGGCAAGGGAAGCAAGATGAGGGGAGGAAAATTCAAGCATATGATAGAGGGAAGTGATGGAGGGAAGTAGTGCAGCCAGAGGGTTTTGCAGTGGACCTTAAGGGGGTCCAGGATTGACAGGATTCTATTCTCATTGACTCCTAGTCAAAGTAAGCACTTTCTCTTATTAGGATTATATGTGATAATGCATTGTCCAAATAACTAAGACAAATGGATGGCATCATACCATGTATAATATTCCAGGTTTTAATGAATTTTGGGAAAATTTTTATAACAATTTGTTATTGTTATGTTTATATCATTGTTAGCTTCACTTTGCTTCTTTTTGTAGCTGTATTCTAATTAATGGAATAGTATCTCATTGCAGGGATATACTAGAATTCTTTAGGCTTTTTTTTAATGTATTTTTTTTTTAGTGTTGATGGACTTTTATTTATTTTGATATGAGGTGTTGAGAATTGAACCCAGTGCCTCACACATGCTAGGCAAGTGCTCTACCACTGAGCCACAACCCCAGACCTATCTAGACATTTAACGATGGATGTTTAAATGCTAGATTTATTTTCTCATAAAAATAGGAAAACTTCTTTTACCTTGTATATGTTTTGAGAGACTTTGCGGGAGAAGGTAGATAATGGGAAGGAATCACAAAGGAATTAATAGAAAAAATATTTTTAAAAAATCATCTGATAACATCAAAAAGCTTTTTCTTTTTTATAATGACAATGAGCTTCTTGAGGTTTCTGGGGACAGGAAACAGAAGAGTAAAATGCCAGAACTTCTTTTATTTCAGGACAATGAAGAAAGCCTTGAAATATTTTTGCACTCTTAATTTTTTTTCAAGTTTATTATTTGCACAAAATTTTGCCAAAGAGATGAATACATTAGATAAGAATTTGAATGACATTGGGAATTTTCCTTCCAATTCTCATATTCAATGATTTTTTTTATAATTTTGATAGCTCCTTCCCCTGATTATTAACTATATCATTATGTACATAGTCATTATTAACTGTGTAATAACATAATAGCATCTCTATTCCTTATTCTACATTGAGGTTATCAGGAAGGACCCCCTAAAAAGAGGAGGCTGGAGTGAGAAAATGAGATAAGATCTTTCTTGTTATAACAAAACCAATGCTTGGTTTCCCCCTTTAAGCAAGTATGTGTATTAAAGGGCTACTGAATGCCACCCAGGGCCTGGCACATGCTAGGGAGGCACTCTACTGCTGAGCTAGGCACCCAGCCCTCCACTCGAAGCAGATTTAAAAAGAACTAATGAAGTCAGGCGTGTTTTGTGCACACCTACAATCTCAGTGGCTCAGGAGGCTGAGGCAGGAGGATCACAAAGTCAAAGATAGCCTCAGCAACTTAGTGAAGCCATAAGGAACTTAACAAGACCCTGTCTCAGAATAAAAAAATAAAAAGGGCTGGGGATTTGTCTTAGTGGTTAAGCACCTCTAGGTTAAATCCCTGTACAAAAAAAAAAAAAAAAAAAAAAAAAACCCAAACTAATGACTTCATCCCTGTCCTTAACATGGCTGCTGTTATAGCAAATGTGGTTTGGCCTGAAGTAGTCTTTAGCATGATGTCCAGGATTAGGTAATTTTTGTTCACTGTGAATATCATGGGAAGATGGGATTGGGTTCATTCAGGGTGGTATGGTCGTAGACTGTAAATATCATATATATTTTTTAGTTGTAGATGGACACAATATCTTTATTTTGTTTATTTGTTTTATATGGTGCTGAGGATTGAACCCAATGCCTCACACATGTGAGGCAAGCGTGCAACCACTGAGCTACAACCCCAGCCCCAGGGAAGACTTTTTTTAAGAAGAGGAAGAAGGGGGGCTGGAGATGTGGCTCAAGTGGTAGCGCGCCTTCCTGGCATGCGTGCGGCCCGGGTTCGATCCTCAACACCACATACCAACAAAGATGTTGTGTCTGCCGAAAACTAAAAACTAAAATATTAAAATTTCTCTCTCTCTTAAAAAAAAAAAAAAAAAAAAAAAGAGGAAGAAGGACCTATTTTTATGCATGACTGTATAATTTACTGATATTGTCTGTTTGGGCTATAGAAATCACTCAGGAACTTGCGTTGAAAACCAGAAGCTTCACACAAAACAAAATTCTAAGTTATTATTGGTCAAAACTAAAACACAAGGAAGGAACGTAAGAGCAAATCATAAAATTCAAACACTAATATTTGGACAGCAGAAGTATATTTCTCTGTAAAAAGTCTCCCATTGTTATTGGATACGTTGGACGGTTACCTAACTAGTATAGTCAGTCTTCATTTATCATCCTTACCAAGCCTACAAGTCTAGAAATAGACTCCTTGGTTCTAAAATAAACCCCTCAGTTCTATAGAAGCACTACCTGTCTCTTGGGAAAGATGGGAAGGTTCCCATCCTCTCAGCCCAAAAGCCATCCTTTGTCTTAGCCATGTTTTCCACTGCTGATCATTTACTAGGAAAACATTCCAGTGACCGTACAGTGCGTGTTACAGACCACCAAAAAAGATGAAGTGGAGATGCCCGGCATGCCTCACTATTTATAAGAAAATATTTCCCCAAAAGATGGGAAAATCTAAGTCTTTAAATACTCTGGGAGAGAGAAATAATGGAAAAAACTCTTCAGTCTCTGTTCTGTTGGTTCATGAGATTTTTCTCACAAATCATTTGGATGGGCCATTAAGCAAGTCACATAATGACTGGAACTTTCTATTAATTGCCTCACTTTGGGTTCCTGGCTACAGTGTCTGGCAGCAAGACTGAAGAACAGGCAAAAGAGAATGAGCTGGTGGTGGTGTGGGAAATGGAAGCCCCTCCATTGCTTGTGGCCTGGAAGCCTAACTTGGGCCTGAAGGCCTGAGTGTTGGCTGTCTCAGGAGAGTTGACTTGGAGGGATGTAGAAAAGGATTTGGCTTTTTGTCTTTTAAACACAACCATGGTTTACGGTAATCTTTGTTCCACAGGTTACTTTACTTTACCAGCTCACTGAGCAGGTCTGTCTTGTACCACACAAACACATTAGTTTATCTTCATGGGCAGCTGTTTCCATTGTGTTGGCTTTGGGAAATGAGGACTTAGTCTAATCCCACTTTTGGTTACTGCTTTCTATATCTGTTTGCCATGTTGATCCTTTACCTGTCTGTCAGGTTTCAACCAGAGAAACAATCAGTAGGAGATACACATGCCCACCCATGTCTGCACATATTCATCAGGTATTTTTTAAAATAAGAAACTGGCCTGTGTGTTGAGGGGCTAAAAGTCCAAAGCTGACAGGGCTGGCCCTGAAAAGGGAAGGTCACAGGCAGGCTGGAGCCCACAGGCACAGTTAAGCTATTTGCTACAGGTGGACTTTTTTTCTTTCAAAAAGACTTTGCCTGGCTTTTAAAGCCTTTTGACTGAAGTCAGACCTACCCAGAATAATCTCCCTTGCTGAAAGGCAACCTTTTAGGGATTTTAATTACATCTACAGAATTCTTTCACAGCAGCACCTGTATTGGTGTTTAATACAGGTATTACTGGCAACTCTCAAATCTCTCACATTGAAAGAAACCAAAAAGGAGCTGTCTGGAAAATAAAAACAATACTGCCAAAGAGGTGCCTCATGCAGCATTTGTTAAATCAAGGCTGGGGTCTCTGCTGCCCTCTAAAAGCCATCTGTCTGCACATTCAGTTGTATAACTGCCTACCACTCATGGTTGGTAAATCTTGTCAGGATTGGGCATGTAGCTGGGTGCAGTGATGCACACCTATAATCCCAGTGGTTTAGGAGGCTGAGGCAGAAGGATCATGAGTTCGAAGCCAGCCTCAGCAATTTAGTGAGGCCCTAAGCAACTCAGTGAGACCCTGTCTCTAAGTATAATATTAAAAGGGCTGGGGATGTGGCTCAGTGGTTAAGTGCCCCTGAGTTCAATCCCTGATACCCCCCCCAAAAGTTGCATGTAGCCTGCTCAGTAGCACACATTGGTAGTCCCTGCTACTCAAGAGGCTGAGGCTGGAGGATCACTTGAGCCCAGGAGTTTGGGGAGCAGCCAGGACAACACAGTAAGACTCCTTTTCAATGGGGGGCGGGGAAACACTGGATGTAAAGCAAATTCTTATTGATAGAAGAATGTTTTCCCCTTGATTGCCATTTTGTGAGCTTTTTTGTCTTTTAAAGGTTTTTTTTTTTTAATCCTATTTTTTTTGGTGGGGTTCTTTTTTTTTTTGTCTTTTATGGAACTGGGGGTCGAACCCAGGGTTTTGCGAATGCAAGGCAGACGCTTTGCCACTGAGCTACATCCCAGCCCGCGAGCTTTTTTGTTGGTTTAAACTTAAAAACTAAATCTTGAGAGTCATCACCACTAGAAAACTAGTACTCATTTCACCAAAGCTGTTAAAATGATGTTTTGGGGGAAGGGTGGGAAGGAAGTGGGCATGGCTATAGAAGGGCAATGGGAACATCCCATACCTGAGGATATCAAGCCAACTTCATGGTGGTGAATTGGAGTTAAACGTTTTGCACATGTTACCACTGCGGGGGATAAAGGTACATGATCTTGGGTAAAGATGTGTGGGTTCTTTTGGCTCTTTTTTTTTTTTTTTTAATATTTTGTTGTAGATGGACACAGTACCTTATTTTTATTTTTTTTATTTTTATGTGGTGCTGAGGTTTGAACCCAGTGCCTCACATACATGAGACAAACACTTGACCATTGAGCTGCAACCCCAGCCCCTCTTTTGGTTATTTCTTTTTCTTTTTTTCTTTCTTTCTTTTTTTTTTTTTTTTTGAGAGAGAGAGAATTTTAATATTTATTTTTTAGTTTTTCGGCTGACACAACATCTTTGTTTGTATGTGGTGCTGAGGATCGAACCTGGGCTGCACGCATGCCAGGCGAGTGCGCTACCGCTTGAGCCACATCCCCAGCCCCTTTTTTGGTTATTTCTTAAAACATTTTGTGAATATACAGTTATCTTGAAATAAAAATGATTCATTTTGGCCAGGCACAGTGGTGCACACCTGTAATCCCAGCAGTTTGGGAGGCTGAGACAGGAGGATTGCAAGTTCAAAGCCAGACTTGGGAACAGTGAGGTGCTAAGCAATTCAGTGAGTCCCTGTCTCTAAACAAAATACAAAAAAAAAAAAAAAAAAAGGCTGGGGATGTGGCTCAGTGGTTGAGTGCCCCTGAGTTCAATTTATATATATATATATATATATATATATATATATATATATATATATATATATATATATATATAAAACCCTATGCTAGGAATAAAGCATATACTCAGTATGCATTTGATGAGTGAAAGAAAGTATGCTTGATGGGAAAATTGTAGGTTACAGTTGAATGTAGCATTTAATAGCATTTTGTAAAAACCAAGGCCAAATTCTTAGGTAAAATATTAGGGATACTGTTAAAAAAAAAAAAAAAAAAACCTTCATTCTGTAATGATGACTAAGAAAAGATATGATTATAACTTCAAAAATAATGCCAGACAAAACTTAAAATCTAAGTCCAGAGGAAACTTCCAGAAATGTGTAGGAGGTAGTTTTTAAACAAATGAAATATCATTTTAGTCTAGAAGTTTGTAAATTGAATATTGAAATTAAAATATGATCAAAGAATTTAGATAAATTTGTGATTGTAGATTCTCCCACTCATTAAATTTTTGCATGTGTCTAATGTGTCAGGCAGGTTTCTTTGGTTTTAATATATTTCAGAAACTTTTCTAACATGTAAATGTAGACCCCGTTGAAGGCAGTCAGATGACCCCATTGAAGGCAGTCAGATCTCCACTGACATAACTGTAAAATCAGTGCCACATGGGTTGGTTTTTCCCAAAGTATCATTTTCTGATCTTACATCATAAGGATATTTATGAAGGAGGGTAATTCAACCAGTCAATAATTTAAAGATATTTTTTAAATAACTACAAATACGCCAGACACAGTGGTGCATGTCTATAATCCAAGCTACTTGGGAAGCT
Organism: Callospermophilus lateralis; assembly: GCF_048772815.1. NCBI lineage: Eukaryota > Metazoa > Chordata > Mammalia > Rodentia > Sciuridae > Callospermophilus > Callospermophilus lateralis. The sequence goes on from NC_135319.1 coordinate 69,569,974, forward strand.
GAGGCGGGAGGATTATAATTTCAAAGCCAACCTGGGCAGATTAGCAAGATCCTGTCTCAAAGACAAGGGAGAAACTGAGAATGTAGCTCTGTGGTAGAGCATCCCTGGGCTCAGTCCCCAGCACATCAAGAACATATATGCAGATATAGAGTAATTGCTTTAAACATTAGTTGTCTTAAAAGGCATTTTCAATTTGAATCTTCTGTTTTTTAAGCAGTTCTATTTTAGGGATATAGAAAAAGAAGCTATAGTGAAGAATGGAAAGGTGGGCTTAATCTTAGCTTCAGTGTTAGGAAACAGGTGTCAGAGCAAATAGGAGGAGGCCTGAGGCAAACTGGCCCACGTGCCCTGTGCATTGTGCTGCGACTGTTCCAGCCACTAACGATGGAGAAGATTTGTCTGCTTTTTTAAAATATTTTTTTAGTTATACATGGACACAGTATCTTTATTTTGCTTATTTATTTTATGTGGTACTGAGGATCGAACCCAGGGTCTCACACAGGCGAGGTGAGTGCGCTACCGCTGAGCAACAACCCCAGCCTGATTTGTCTGCTTTGCTTCTCACCTTTTTCTATCTTTTATTTTGAACCCAGGGCCTTGCACACACTAAGCATATGTACTGCCACTAAACTATACCCCAGCTCTGCTTCTCTTTCTCTTTTTTTTTTTTTTTTAATATTTTTTAGTTGCAAATGGGTTTTTAAATATTTGTTTATTTATATGTGGTGCCGAGGATCGAACCAGTGCCTCACACTTGCCAGGCAAGTGCTCTAAGACTGTACCACAACCCCAGTTCATCTGCTTCTTCTTTTTTTTTTTTTTTTTTTTAAGAGAGAGAATTTTTTAATATTTATTTTTTAGTTGTCGGCAGATACAACATCTTTGTATGTGGTGCTGAGGATCGAACCAGGGCCACACGCATGCCAGGCAAGCACGCTACCTCTTGAGCCACATCCCCAGCCCCCATCTGCTGCTTAAAAAAAAAAAAAAAAAATCCCTTAGAGGCTGATCACCTCAGTAAGTAGCTTCCTCTCTACTTTCAGATTTGTTCCAATGGCTAAAGAACATTAGCAAACCTACTCCCCGAAAGCTGTTACAATCCACTACATTAGTAAATATATTTAGGATTCTCGGCAGGAAATGGTCCTATCAAGAAATAGTATCTGAGCCGGGCATGGTGGCGCATGCCTGTAATTCCAGGCTCAGGAGGCTGAGACAGGAGGATTGCGAGTTCAAAGCCAGCCTTGGGAACAGCGAGGTGCTAAGCAACTCAGTGAGACCCTGTCTCTAAATTAAATACAAAAAAGGGCTGTGGATGTGGCTCAGTGGTCAAATACCTCTGAGTTCAATCCCTGGTACATAAATAAATAAATAAATAGTATCTGTATCAAATAAATCTCTACTTTCATCAAAAAAAAAGGTTAGGTGTTTATTTTGGGGAAATCATGATTCTACCTTCACCCCAGGAGCCTCAATGAGGAACAGCAGGTCAGGCCTCCTTGCGAGTTTGGTCGTTGGTGACTAGGGAGAGGAGCTGTCCCGCTAGGGAGATGCAGGCCAACCACTTACTGGTCAGCCTTGGAATTTTTGGAAGTAGTAAGGCTTTTGGTAAAAGGGGGCTTTTGTCTCCTAAAATAGCAACAGTTATCATCATTTAAACCCAGTGATGTCTATATACAGCAAGTGCTTCTATATATACACTCACGTATTGTTTATATAGGGCTATTTTAAGATCTGTGTCACATTTTTCTGGTGTATTTTATGGTGGGAAAACTCAATTGGAAAAAATGCACTTAACTCTGGTGGGGATGGTAAGGTAAAATAAATACTTAAAAACAACAAACTGTGGGTTTTTTTTTTTTAATTTTTATTTTAGCTTTAAGCAGTGCAGAAATAGCTAGGTGATAACTTCCTAAATAAAATTGCATTGCTTCTTGTTTGGCAAATTTAAGCATCACAGCTCATACTATAATACCGGATCAACCTCCCTGTAGTCAGTAGAAGACCTACAAGATGTATATAAGCATTCATCAAGTATTCATTACAAAAATCTGAGAAATGGCCTTAGGTGTTTGTTATATGTTTTGTAATTCAGGACTCCTCTTTCGATTTGCAGCTGTTGAGTTGGGGGGGCAGTGGTTAAGGAAAAGGGCCTATCTAGTATAAAGAGTAATGCAGGCGAGAGACCCAGGTACTCACAGAGCCCAGGTGTGGGTGTGGCAGGGCTGTCCTGGGGTTGTGCAAGGACAGCTAATGAAGGATTGGGGTCCTATGATTGCTGACTCTGTTCCCTTCTCACCTGTTCTGGGCAGAGGGTGCGCAGTCAAGCGAGGTGCTATGGGAGAGAAATGGGGAGCCAGGGGTTTCTCTTCTAGAGGACAAGGAGCACAGACCTAACTGTGAGGCCAAAGGAGACAAATGCCTTAGGAGAAATTCAGATAAAGCCATGGGTGTTCAGAAGTGGAAAAGATGATTTCTGCCTTCGAGGAGGAAGAGAGGCTCTCTGGCATAGGTGATATTTGGAGTGGAATTAAGGTAACATGAAAGGATTCAAAGGCTCAGGATAGCCTGGAGAACCTTGCAAAAGCTGGGGAAGTCCCTGATGGGGAACATTGAGTCATCCGACTGAACCATAAGAGCATAGGAAAAGCAGAGCGATGGAGGATGGAAGGATGGGACATTTGGGGACTTGGGGGATATGATGATGTTCTTTGAACCCTACTTCTAGGAGCTTTCTCCTTAATTCAGTAATTGCTGGGAACTGAGCACTTGTGAGTAATGGAGTGCTATGATTAAGTTGTGGGTTAGTAAGTTTTTCTTGGGGAATGTGGGAGTAGAGAAGAGACTGGGGCGTTGCATTGTGCTAGACTTGGCAGGGGCCGAGGGAGAGGGTGAGGGGTAATAGGGTGATGAATCCACAGTTTATGACCGGAACATGTTGTTATAAGGAGGCACAGGATTCCAGTGACTGCCTTTGGTTTCAGATGTTTGCAGGCTTCTGTCATCTCATCCCCCAGGTTTCTCCTCTAGCTAAACCTCCATGGCTTCTCCCATTGTTCCTCCTGTGCCATGGCTTGTATATCTTACAGCATCTCTGCTCTGTTCGCCTCTTATAAAAGTCCAAGACCCAGACAGCAGCATTCCAGGTATAGCTAAATACTAGGAAAAAGCTTTCCTTGTTCTGAAGTTGTGTTTCCAGATGGGGAGAAGATGCTGGTCCTACAGAGCAGGCCATGTGCAAGCTGCATTTCCTGTGGGGCCCCAGGTGGGCTCACCCACTTCGCCCTTTCTCTTGTCACTCCATGTTGCCTGTTGTCTGTTCTTCTCTCCTGCCTGCAGCCTCCTGCGTGCTCACCCCATGCCCATTATTAATGCTTTCGCTCCCACCTGCCCTTCCTGGAAGTGGTTCTGCAGGTGCACACGTGTATAAAGAAAGTTTCATTGAGCTGTGTATGTATTCATTAACGTGGAATGGGGAGAAAGGACAAGTTCAGGATTTTAAGCCTGGGTGATTTGAAATCTAATTTATCATTGCCAGAGTAGTGAGACTTAAAGGAGGTGTTATTTGGAAGAGGACAAATCACAGGGCAGAGTTTTCTCTCTGGTTAAGGCTGCCTGGCAGAAGCAGCCAGGCTTTCTCCCTGTTTGGAGCAGTGAAGTTGCACTGGACTGGCTCGTCACTTAGACCACAGTCCTCGGATCCTTCATTCACAACCTTCCTTATCTTGAGCATATTTTATCACTAAAATCATCATTCATGACCCTTTGGCTACATTTGATAATTTTTTTTTTTTTTTTTTTTTTTTTTTTTTGGTGGTGGGTACTGGGGATTGAACTCAGAGGCACTCGACCATGAGTCACATCCCCAGCCCTATTTTGCATTTTATTTAGAGACAGGGTCTCACTGAGTTGCTTATTAGCACCTCAGTTTGCTGAATCTGGCTTTGAACTTGTGATCCTCCTGCTTCAGCCTCCCAAACTGTTGGAATTTCAGGTGTGCACCACTATGCCTGGCTACATTTGATAACTTTTGACTGGTCTCTGCTTCTTGAAATATAAATATATATAAATATTTAAATTTATAATATTTATATTATTATAAAAATATTTAATTGAACTCCAAAATACTATTCTATGTATTCTCCCCTTAACTTCCCTCTTTCTCAAGCTCTTCTTGGCTGTATCTCAACTTCCTAACCATTTGACATATTGGCATTCCTTAGGACCAGCTCTTTTCCCTGTCCACTCCCTGTTGATCTCACTGGGCTTCTGGCTGTACTGCCCTCTATGGTGACTCCCAATTTTCATCTGTGGGCCATATTTCTCTCTCTCTCTCTCTCTCTCTCTCTCTCTCTCTCTCTCTCTCTCTGGTTTGAATTCTGGACTGGTATCTAACTCCCTCTTTGACTTTCCAGTAGGATATCTATTAAGCACTTCAAATTCACCTGTCCAAAACTGAGCTGATTTCTGCCTTCCAAACACTTGCCTTCCACAGTTTTCCTTGGAAAATGGCCACTTCGTCTTTCACATTGCCAGGCCAGAAAACCCGAGAGTCAGCCTTGACTTTTCCCTTTGTCTTCTGCCCATTTCCAATCCATCAGCAAGTCCCGATAGCTCTGTCTAAAAGATGTATCCAAAGCTGGCATGGTGATGGCCCTGTTGTCCCAGCTGCTCAGGAGGCTGAGGCAGGAGGATCACTTGAGCTGGCCAGCCTGGGCAACATAAAAGCCCCTCTCTATAAAAACTACATGTTATCTCCAGACCTTCTCATGGCTGTGCTGTCACCACGGTCCCCCTCATTGGGATTGCTGGAGCAGCTCCTCACTGTGTCCTGCTTCCCCACCCCCCTGCTGCCATCCTCTTCCACCAGCTGCAAGACTTCTTTCAACGCAGCAGCCTGTGTGACCCCTCAACACATCAGATCATGTCCCTCTTCTGCTCATAACCTTCCAGCGACTCACCACTTCCAAGTAAAAGCCAAAGCCTCTGCAGTGCTTCATGGTCTGCACGTTCCCCCTCCCTGCAGGGCACCTCTCCAGCCCTTTCCTCCTGGCTCGTTCTGTCCTAGCCACACGGGCCTCGTCTCTTTCCTACAGCCCATCGGGCATCTCCCTCTCAGGGCCTTTACCTGAAGACAGCCTCTACCAGCCCCATGTCTGTTGCCTTTGGCTTCTTTGTGTCCTTCAGCTCTGCTCAGATGTCACCTTTGTTCGCAGCTCTTTCCTTTGACATCCTATATTAAGTGGGATCCCACTCCTACCTTCTTTATCTTCGCAGCACATTTAACACAATCTGACATATGTTTTTGTCCGTTTCCCTTGATGTCTGCCTTCCTGCTAGAATGTTCCTTGAGATCCACGGCTTTGGTTCCCTGTGGTTCGAGCCTGGTACATGGTAGGCAAAAGTAAATATTTATTGAATGAATAATGAGCTTGTGTAACAATGGTTCATCAATGCTTACATAGTGTTTTATGGTTTATAAATTGTTCATATCTATAATTGATCAGTTTGTTCACTTGTAAATGACTGAATCTAGTTGCATCAGCTTCCCTGACTACTAATCGCAAATGGGTTTCCTTGGGAGATCTTAACTATGGCCATTAAAATATATCTTACATCCCATTTCACTTCATCACCCGCAACTTTGTGTGACAATTATTTGGAACCTGAGTTCTTAGTTGGAGACCATTTATTTCTTTTATCAGTAGTTCCGTAGAACTTCCTCTATTGATTCCTACTTATTGTAGTATTACAGTTTTATATTAGTAAATTGGAAATCCATTAAAAACAAAGACATGTAAAATGTTTGCCTGCTCCGTCGTTGGTTGTGAGAGGGCCATGAAGCTGCACACCATGGGGACTGTTCAGCTCTGCATTCTGTGCTGCCAGCACCCTCTGGAGCTGTGCCACACGGCAGTGATGGTGAATATAAAAAGCCACCTTGGGGCTGGGCACGGTTGCGCATGCCTGTAATCCCAGAAACTTGGGAGGCTGAGGCAGGAGGATCACGAGTTCAAAGCCAGCCTCAGCAATTTAGTGAGACGCTAAGCAACTCAGCGAGATCCTGTCTCTAAATAAAATTCAAAATAGGGCTGAGGATGTGGCTTGGTGGTTGAGTGCAGTCCTGAGTTCAGTCCTCAGAATCAAAAACACGTTGGTTCTGTTTCAGATCCTCTGTCTGCATGCACCTTAGGCTCTGCAGGCTCCATTTGCCTTGTGCTCACATCAGGAGGTCTTTCTGGCTACTGTATGCCACTTTTGTATTAGCCGTCTCATGTTGTTCCCAATTCCATTCTGCTTCACCTGGCGCTTGGCTCTCTTCCGTGGTATTGCAGTTGGTCTGTTGCTGTCCATTTCACTTTATCGCCCGTAACTCTATGTGATAGCAGACGCAGTCTGTATTTTCATTAGGTGGTTATGAACTTTTGTCACCTAATCACTGTACCAAGTGATATTTGTCATTCAAAATTTGAGCCTAGAAATGTGCAAAGTGGTTAACATACTACCATTCTGGGCTGGTTTACCCATCCACAAAGAAGATGCAAGTAATAAACTTTGATTTGTGGGTCCATGGAGGTGAAAATTTAATCCCAATTCAACTTTGCATAGAGCATTTTAATTACAGCAGAGAATCGCTTCTTCTTCTTTTTCTTTTTCTTTTTTGGTATTAGGGATTGAACCCAAGTGTGCTATACAATCTATGTGCTTAGCCCTTTTTAATTTTTTGAGACAACATTTCACTAAATTGCTGAGTCAACATCAAACCTGTGATCCCCCTGCCTCAGTCTTCTGGGTTACAAGATTTTGTTGAAGAACTGGGCCTATAGCTCAGTGGTAGAGTACTTGCCTCAGATGTCTGAAGCCTTGGGTTCTAGCCTCAGTCCTGGGGGGCGGGGGATGTTTTCTGTGTTGGAACATTGTTTACATTTTTCTTCTGATTAATTCCTGGATGAGGTCTGAAGACTCAGGTCATTGCAGTGAATGGTTAAATGAGGCAGGTACATGGTACATATCACTCTTCTCCAAAAGCCTGGGAGGGGAGAGAGAGAGAGAGAGAGAGAGAGAGAGAGAGAGAGAGTGTGTGTGTGTGTGTGTGTGTGTGTGTGTGTGTGTACGTACCAGGAAGTAGGTTCAGAAAACAAATTCTCAAGAAGAATTCCAAAACTGAAAGTGTATGGTTTTGGGGGCCCAAGAAGTTTCAAAGTTTGAGGAGAGGGTGTGAATGGCTACAAGTGAGCTGGGAGGAAAACTTACTAATTTTTCAATCTAAGAAGCCTAATTCACATGAATGATTTCTCCCAGAGTAAGACCTTTCCAGATCTGTTGGTGCTATTGAGCTGGTATTTCAAGTATGTCCATCTGCATTTAAACGAATAGCTCCAAGACAATCTGATTATGCGGTAGTTACTTTGGTGAGAATAGCGCCTCAGTGGAATGGAAACTTCATTTTGAGTCTAATATTAGACCTTGCTTTGGAAAATTCCTTTTAAATGATCACAAGCTGGGAATAGCAAAAGAATTTAACTTTCGACAGACAGCATTTACCAAGAATTTTTAACTGCTTATGTTGGGTCCCTGGGAAGGCAGATGTGAGAAACCTACGGGACCAAATTGACTAGATGAGAGTTGACTTGACCTGGTGCAGGGTTTATATCTGTTGCTGATAAGTTTCCCTCTGAGTCTCCTTTGCTCAAAATATTTTCATTCTTAGAGTGTGAGCAAGCTAGGGATGAAAATTGCTAGGATGCCGGACATGGATGGCCTAACAGTCCAGTTTCTAGGCCAGCAGACTGTGCTTGTCTGTACAGGGGTCTGAGGCAAGGCAGAAACGTAGACCACTGAGGAAAGAAAGTATAAACAAACCCATAAGCAAAGCTGGTGCCTAAGTCTGGGTTAGGAACGTGATCAGACCTGGCCTTTAGAGAGTAATTCTAGTTTGTTTGACTGGTTGTGTCTGCATGAATTTACCCACCTCAGAAGGGTTCATTGAGCTTTAGTGAAGCACCGCCCTCTGTCATTTAAAAAGTAATTGTGAAGTTTCCAGATCATGTCTGAATTGGCTTCAGTTAAGGATATGTTTTATGTGCCGTGGATGGATTAAACCAATATTTGTGTTTGAGAAATGTGTTTTACTATTTTATTTTAAATGATTTTTCTGAAATTGAGATGCCTCTTCTCGTCGCTCTGCTTGTTTAATGTGGTGGGTTTTCCCTCCTATATCTAATCTGGTAATAAGTGGATGGTGTCTTACAATTGGGAAAAATGTGTACAGAATAAGAGTTACCGGGACTGGGGTTGTAGCTCTGTGGTAGATCACTTGCCTTGCATGCAGGAGACACTGGGTTCAAAACTCAGCATCACATAAAAATAAAAAAATAAAGATAGTGTGTCCATCTACAGCTAAAAATATTTTTTAAAAAAATAAGAGTTACCACTTATTGATGACTCCATGATTGATTCCAGGAACAACTTTGCTGGTTAACAATGTTATCTCTGATCTTCACAACAGCCCTGTGCGGTGGCAGTTAGCATGAGCCTGTTTCAAAGATGAGACTGAAGCTTAGAAATGTTCCATAGTGGGGGGGCTGGGGTTGTGGCTCAGCGGTAGTGCACCTGCCTAGCATGCGTGAGGCACTGGGTTCAATTCTCAGCACCACACACAAATAAGTAAAAATAAAAGTTCATCAAAACTAAAAAATATTTTTAAAAATAAGTTAAAAAAAAAAGAAAGAAAGAAAGAAAGAAAGAAATGTTCCATAGTTTGCTTGTGGGTCATCTGGCTAGTGATGGCTAATGAGTGAAGCTCAAACTCAAGGCTATTAAACTCGGGAGCTCATGTTCTTCCCTTGCGCTCTGTCATCCTCTGGTGCAACAATTCTTAAACTTTGTTGTCTTAGAATCCTTTTAAGCTCTTAAAAATTATTAAGAACCCTTGAACTTTTGTTCATGTTGATTATATCTTTTGATATTTATGGCACTTGAAATAAAATGGAAATTTAAAACATTAACTTATTAACTTTTTTGTGGGGGTTAAGGATGGAACCCAGGAACTCACATGTGCTAGGCAGGTGCTCTACTGTTGAGCTTGTCCCCCATCATTAACATGAATCTATTGAATGTTAACATAACTAACATTTTATTAAAAATAATCATATTCTCCAAAACAAAAAGAGTAAGAAGAATGTCCATGTTTACCTTTTTTGCATGTGTTATCTAGCAAACCGAAGGCAGCTGGGTTCTCATAACCTTCCACATTTAGCCCGTGCAATATTGTGTTTAGTTGAAATATATGAAGAAAATTTGACTTCACACAGGTATATATTTGGGAAAGATGTGTTTTAAGTGCCTTTTTGGATAGTTGTAGCTACTCTCCTTTGAGTTCATCAAAATTCCAAAAATGCTAGTTCCTTAAAAGGTATATGCATACCTTTTGGGAAAAACATGTACAAAATAAGAGTTACCAGGAGCAGGGAAGCCTGTGTGCAATCCTAGAGGCTCAGGAGGCTGGAGGGCTGGGGGCGGTGGGGGTGCAGAATCGCAAGTTCCAGGCCAGCCTCAGCAAGGCGACACATTAAGCAACTCAGTGAGTCCTGTCTCTATATAAAACACAAAATAGGGCTGGGGATGTGGCTCAGTGGTTGAGTGCCCATAAGTTCAATCCCTTGTACCTGCCCTCACCCCTCAAAAAAAAAGTAATTGCATTATAGAATCATTATAAAATCAAAACAATGGACTTTCAATACTCTGTCCCATTAAAATTCTTTGGCTGAAATATTCTTTTCACAAGATTGTGTGTGGATACTCTCCTCTCCAAATAATAATATATGTAGATACCCCCCTACTCTAGGAAGTAGAGGTCAATTACTCTTCCTCACCCCTCCCTTGGGGGACAGATTTGACTTAGTGACTTGTTTCTAAAAATAGAATTAGAGCAAATGAGTGACTTTATCATGGGGAAACCTGGGAAGCACTACTTTAACCAAATGATGAAGGAGAACATCATCAACCATGTCATGAGAGTATCTCGTAACCCCTTCTGAGAAAAACATCAGACAAACCTGAGACCCAACCAGAACTTCTTAAGATTGTTAATATCAGCTGGGTGTGGTGGTGCACAGGTATAATCCCAGTGACTCAGGAGACTGATGCAAGTTCAAGGCCAGTCTCAGCAATTTAGCAAGACCCTGTATCAAAAATGAAAAGGTCTAGGGATGTGGCTCAGTGGTAAATGGTCCCTGGGTTCAGTCCCCCAGTACCCTACCTCTCCACACTCACACACACACACAAAAGATTGTCAGTGTTATAAAAAACAAGGGAAGATTGAGAAGCTGTCATAGACCAGATGAAACCGGGAGCCATGACAGCTAGATGCAACCCAGTACTCTGGACTGAACAATGAAACAGAGAAAAACATTTTTTTGGAAAAAAGTAAAATCCAAATAGAGTCTGGAGTTAATTTAATAGCAACATGTCAATGTCAATTTTTTTAAATAGTTAATGGCTAAAATACAGTGACAAATAGTTAATGGCTTATACAAGATGTAACAGTAGAGAAACTGAGTGAAAAGTCCATAGGAACTCTCTCCTACCCTTGCAACTTTTCTGCAAAACTAAAATTATTTCTTTTTTTAAAAAAATTCCCATTGTTCTGTCTTGCACTTGGAGCAGATCATTTATCTAAGTATGATTTTATAATATCATTGCCATAGTCACGAAAAATACTGGTTCACTGAGTTATGCAGCTTGTCAAACTGTTCACACATCTGCATTATTCAGTATTTTAAAAGTTGCATTCATTAATATCATCATCTGTCCCATTTAAAAAAAGAAGATCTTTAACCACTGAGAAGCTGCTAAGCTTCCTAGAGGTGGATATGAGTTTCCCAAAATTTGGTTTTTTGTTGAAATCCCAGTTTTTAATCACTGGCAGCAAGCACTGCCCATGACTTTCCTTGATGTGACATGATCATTTTGTTCATTTTTGCAAAAATGTCTCCCAAATACATCTAAATAACCATAATTTGTCTGACAGTCATTCTTTTAAGTAAAAATGGCATTTGATAAAAAAGTGACTTGGGCTAAGGGGTTAGCTCAGTGGTACACCACTTGCCTGGCATGAGCAAGACCCTGGGTTCCATCCCCAGCATTAAAAAAAAAAAAACAACAAAAATTGTGTCTGGTTCAGCTGGCAGCAGTCACACAGGTGCTGTCCCTCAAAGCAGGTATTGTACTTCAGAATGTAGCAGAATGTTTATGATTCTTCCCATTTTGTCAAGTAGAATATTAAAAGAGATGTACTCAGGGTTCAGATCTAATGGAGTAAATATGTGTACTGTTTTATTTAGAACATTCTTAAGAGAAATGAACTCTTTGTCCTCTTGAAGCATGTCGTGGTGAGTAGTTTCCATTGGTGCTGGGGACTCCCGTGGCCTGGCTCCGAGCTAAGCAAGGTGCCTCTGTGCCATTGATTCAAGTATAAAAAGAAGGGAAAAGGCCTATGACATTTTAATATTCTTAGGAAAATAGTTTGACCTCATCAACCTCCAAAGGGTCTTGAGGACCCTTTAGGAGGTCCGCAGACCATACTTAGAGACAACTGGTCTGTTCGAGTGACAGTTTGTAAGATTTTCCGGAGGAGGAGCTGCCAGCGCTGAAGACACATCCCTGAGTGAGCGGAGGACTGTGGCGCAGGACAGTGTGTGCAAAACCGGTCCCACCTTAATGTTTTCAGTGATTCGGAAAGCTTTTCCATTTGTTTCCACACCAATTTCAAGTACAGAAATACAGACTTTGATAATTTGGTATGACATTTTTGCTGCAAAAGATTTGCTACCATTTTTACAATAATCACATATAAGATGTCATTCAGGGAATCTCAAAAATCAGCCCTTCAACTTTTTCTTTTCTCTTCTCTAAAGGTAAATCTCACCTGGCTATTGTGCAGCGGGTGAACAATGAGGGAGAAGGGGATCCATTTTATGAAGTTCTGGGAATTGTCACCTTAGAAGATGTGATTGAAGAAATCATCAAATCTGAGATTCTAGATGAAACAGATTTATACAGTGAGTAGAATCATCTGAGTGTAATTTCCTAAAACCATTGCTTTTTCTGTCATTCTGTTTGTGAGTCATCTGACATTTCTTCTCCCACGTTGTCCGCCTCTGTTTATACTTAAGCATGATGTGTGTAGGCTGGGTACAACCTCTCAGTGTATTCCCATCCCTTTATCAAGGGGGAAGAAGAGACAAATTCTGTAATGATGAGTGGCAATGTTCTTTGAAAAGTCAGCTTCTCTTGACCATTAATCTGCATGTTGCTTGCCCCAAACAGGAATTCTGCTCTTGGTTTTCAAATGTATTTTACATTGTTTTTAATTTTCATTTTATACACCTGGGCAAATTGTTTTCAAATGAATTTCAGTTTCTTCTTAAGCTTATAATTCATGTATTTCAAAATCGAATAGGGTTTGTTAAATTGATGGATGATAGCTGATTAGATTTCCATGTTTCAGGATCCTTGGGCTTAGATCAGAGCAGGAGGGGTAGGAAAATATTGTTTGTCCAGACATTGGACTTGACCCTGGGCTAAGTGTTGCACTTGCTTCCTGTCTCATTCAAGTGTACAACTGAATTGCTGGACAGAGGACATCCCATCCCACTCGTAGCAATGGGACAGTCTTCCAGGAGTCATTGCCAAAGAGGTCGTAAGGCCTAAGAGGTTGGGGGCTCTTGGGATGGGGTAGAGAGAACATCTAGCTCTATTTATTCTCTTGGCTCTGAAACGTGGCTTGGAGGGGGACATGAACTGTCCCAGTAGGTTGAGGCATCATCTTCTGAAAATGCACCCATTTTTCCCTTTTCACGTCTGTATAGAGTTTTGGTTTTTTTTCTTTTTCCTGGCCTTAATCATACATTTTATTACTTTTTAAACTTCTTCTAATTAGTTATACATGGCAGTAGAATTCATTTTGACACATCATACTTAAATGACTGTACAGAGTTCTTTTTTTAAATTAATTTTTTAAAATAAATGACAGCAGAGTGCATTACAATTCTTGTTATACATATGGAACACAATTTTTCATATCTCTGGTTGTATATAAAGTATGTTAACACCAACTCGTGTCTTCATACATGTACTTTGGATAATGATGTCCGTCATATTCCACCATCCTTGATAACCTGTATAGAGTTCTTGAAAACACTTTCCCACGTCCGCTTTATCCTTTTGACACTTGGAAGGTAGTCAAGGCCTCATAATAGAGAATGTTGTTATTTTCGTGTTTACATTCTTTTCGTCCTGCCTTCTAATCTGCTGATGAATACCAAGTGTGTCTCTGAATGCTTATGTGTTTTCCCAGGGAACCTCTTGTCGTTAGAAAGACAACTTACAGTGTTTATGAGATCTCACTTACTTTGGTTTAATAGAAATGTTAGTTGAATTTCTTGTATCTGGGATTGGACTCCTTTCCTACAGAAGTGTTCCTTCCCATTACAGTACTTGTACCCAGCATGGTACTCAGTGCTGAACTTGTGATTTCAGGTATATTGTTGATCTATAATGTCTGGTTTTCAGAGAGTTTGAGACAGAAGAAAAGCATATAAGATGAGATTGCCTTCTCCCCACGAAAAGCCTTGTAATCAATTTGTCTGGCCCTGTGCAGGAAGTGACAATGCAGTGACTCATGGTTCTTGGAGGTGGAGCAAGAAATTAGGGTCTTGTCTTTAAGCCAGTTTTGTTTTTTTTTTTTTTTTTCCCTTGATCATTACTTTGTCCAGAGAAAAAAATTAAACAAATAATTTGGCATAAAATGCCTTCTAGATTGGGGTTGGCAAGCTATAGCCCACGATTGCCTGTCACCTATTTTTGTAAGGTCTGCAAGCTAAGAAGGGCTTTTCACATTTTTAAGTTGAAAGAAAAAGTAAAGAATAATTACTTTGTGATGTGGAAATTAAATGAAATTCAAATTTCTGTGTCCATAATTGAAATTTTGTTGGCATCCGGCTGTGCTCATTCATTTGCTGTACAGCAGTGTGGATCCGTGTAACAGAAGCTGTATAGCCCACGGGGCCCCAGGTCTGCACTCCCTGCCCCTTTCCAGGGGAGGCTTGCTCAGCCCTGTTCTGGATCACCTTCTTCATGTTCACTTGACCTTGAGGAAATCATGGCAAGTGGCAGAAGTGAAATCAAAAGATATTAATTACAATAGTGTTTTGTGAATGCTTTCTTATTTCCTGAGGGGTTTTGTTTGTATGTTATTTCTTTCTTCTGAGGCGGGGCGGCCTCTTAAGGGCGGGAGACAGTGTCCCTTGTGTGTGTCCAGGTGGCAGTTCTTCACTGGAGTGTGGTGTCATTGAGTCGCGGGAGGCCACGCGTGCCTGTCTGCCCCGTCATGTCTGACATAAGGGCTCTCTGACGACCTTCGTGAGGTCTGATGAGGTCCCTGTGGTGGCTGTGCTCTAGGCCAACTTGGTGGGACTTTGCCCCTTGCTCCTGCGTGGTGTTTGGAGCCGAGTGCCCGCTCCTGCAGGGGCTGGCCTCCCGGTGTGCTTTGTCTCTTCCATCTGAAAAGATCCCTGTGCTAAAGGACTGTATTTCCTTATTTTCCTTCTTTTCTCATTCCTCCCTCAGCCGATAACAGAACGAAAAAGAAAGTGGCCCACCGTGAAAGAAAGCAAGATTTTTCTGCCTTTAAGCAGACAGACAGCGAGATGAAGGTTAAAATATCACCGCAGCTTCTCCTGGCCATGCACCGTTTCCTAGCAACAGGCAAGTGCGCTTATCACAGTTTGAGATCGCTGCCAGCCCTGGAGCCATTTCTCACCAGCACTGAGTGGGGGGCTGGGGGTGGAGACTGGGAAATGGGGTGATAAGTAATGCCACTTTTGTGTTTTGTTTTTTGTTTTTTTGTTTTTTTGTTTTGTTTTGTTTTTTTCTCTTTAAATTCTCTCCTCTCCTGTGTTCAGTGTCGGCATGAACCCTCTGAGACATTTACCAGGGGTGGACCAGTAACTTAAAATTGGTCTGAAAGGTAAGGATGAATGTCAGTGCCACACTGCATGTGTTCAGTAGGCCAGGCCATCTCCTTCCAGCTAAGTCCATGGGCCAGCCAGCTGGCGGAGTAGGCTGACAGTGCAAACCAGACACAGCTCGTGTGATTGGACAGTTGAGTAATTCTCTCTTCAGCTTGCCTTGGAAGAACAGTTGGACATCAGTGGTAACACAGGTGCTATGATTTGCAAAGAAGAAACATAGGTTCTCAGACTTAAATCTCTATCTTTTATGGTTTTGATGAAATCAGAAATTCTAAGGACTTTGACATGGATTTCTTGGTGGCCTCTTCAAATCAGATTGTTAACTTGGGCCCATTCCAGGAGGCAAGTGTTCACATTATTAAAGCCACCAACCCAGCCGGCACTGACTGCTCCCGAGAGGTCAAGGTTGAATGGACTTAAGAGACTGACTAACCCTCCCACATCCTCACATGGCTCCCTAGGTGAAGGGTGAGCTCTGTTGGCCAGGGGAAGTGTGAGAAAATGTGAAAGTAACCAGAGGCTTGTAGAAGACGTCTGTTTCCAAGATGGGCAGCCAGTACCTTTCAACTGCATGCAGTATACTTAAGATATTTTGAAAAGAAGGCCAACAACAACCACGTGGCGGAATGCTACCTACGCCTTCAGATACATGGAAGTGCTCACAGTCTCATTTATGACATGGGAAGGTGTCCATGACTTTAATGTAAAGAGGGAAAAAACAGGACCTAAAGCTATGTGTACATTAAGATCACAGTTGTGTTTCTGTGGTACACAGACACACATGCCTAGGCAAAGCACTGGAAAGAAATACTCACCAAATTGCTCTGAATGGTTATCGAAGTAGTTGGCTTATAGATAATTTTTATTTTCTTCTCTTTTTCTCTATTTTCCAAATTTTCTGCTATGTATTTTTTATTACCAAAAAGTTGCAGAAGTGAATACAGAATTTATAGCTCATATATAGCATCAATTTAAAAAAAATAAAAAGAAACAATATCTTTAACTTGTTTATTATTCTTCTTCTAATTCCGATAATATTGTCCTCCTCATTTAAGAACCACACGTTAAAGCTGAATGTTATCCTACTCTGCCTCTGAGAAACCATAAAGTCCAGTTTCAGGAATAGCGCCCTCAAGTCAGTAATTTGGACATTTGTTATTTTAAAGAAAGCTCCTATCTCTGTCAGCGCTGACCAACATTCCTTTTTTTTGGTTGTTGGCAAGTTGGAGTGCATGTTGATGTGTGCACGGCCTTGCTTTTATTCCGACTCTCTCCTTCCGTGGTCCCTGGAATCGCAGGATAGTTGCGCGGGAGAGTGGAGGGGAGCCCGTGTCTGCACCGGTACTAACCCACGCCTCGGCGCTGCCCGACCTTGGCTTCCTCCTCCCGCTGTCTTTGGACAGTCTGGTTGTCCTGCTTGTTGGAGGCCTCCTGGCGCTCAAGGAGCCTGCTGCTGATGGGTTTTCATTTCCATGTCAGAAACGTAGGGCATTTTTAGGAGACCGAACCCAATGACAGGGTGAAAAAGAAAGATTAAAAAGGAACAAACCTGAGAATTGAGCATTTTCTAATTTCTCCCAGGTAATCTGTCCCCAGTGGATCATCAGACGGAAGCCTTGTTCACCCATGTTGTATCACTTTGATGCCAAGTATTCTTGCTATCTGAACACCTTAATTACTAGCATGATCTTTTCAGTCCATTTGAAGTGTAATGTCAAGTTGTGTTTATATCTATAGAAGTAGAAGCATTTAGCCCATCCCAGATGTCAGAGAAGATCCTTCTAAGGCTGCTAAAGCACCCCAATGTCATCCAGGAACTGAAGTATGATGAGAAGAACAAGAAAGCCCCAGAGTACTACCTCTACCAGCGCAACAGACCTGTAGACTACTTCGTTCTCATTCTTCAGGTCAGAGGAATTATTCAACAGTTGTTTGCTTCACTGAACACCCGCCTTTTCAGTCTGAGGAGGCCTGGTGAAGGTGAATGGGTGTCAAGGTGTCCTAACTTTTTGTTTAGGGGAGAATTTCTTCTGTTTTCATGTCTGTAAAATAACCCTGCTGGAAAGCAGTGCCACTGTTACTTTAGTTTCCAGCACCGAAGGGCACTTGGTGATGGCCGAGGCTCCGTGCTGAATGAAGGATGGTGAATGTGGTTGTTGGTATTTCTTGAAGAGTTTGGAAAAGTACCTACCTGTGCCTGTCCAAATCCCAATGGGTGTTTGAAACTTATTGTCATGGTTTCCTTGGGAACCTCTCTTCTTTTTTCATCCCTCATGAGGACTTGGCCTTACATAGTGACCAAGCCATTAGCGCCATCAAAATAATCCATTTATAGTTGTTTTTATCCTTAATACTAACTATAGACTCTGACAGAGGAACTGATGGAAGGAGGACAGCATCTCCAGGTAGGGTAACTAGTTCCTCTCATTAGAACACCATCCACCACCCAAGGGGAAGGCCATCCATTCTGACCCCCTGTGGGGCTTGGGTGCTGCAGTTGACAGAAGGTCTTGATACATCTCAGTGCACAGCACATGGCCTGTGGCATGGAGACCAAGATGGATATCACAGTGAATAAAATCCCAGGTTTCATGTCTTCTTGTACCTCTGTATTTAAAATTTTTTTTTAATTTATTTTTTTTATTTTTATTTTTTTTAATGTTTTTTTTCTTTTTTTTAAGAGAGAGGTAGAGAGAGGCAGAGAGAGAGAGAGAATTTTAATATTTATTTTTTAGTTTTTGGCGGACACAACATCTTTGTTTGTATGTGGTGCTGAGGATCGAACCCGGGCCGCATGCATTCCAGGCGAGCGCGCTACCGCTTGAGCCACATCCCCAGGCCCTGTATTTTAAATTTTTAATTTCTTTTGGTACTGGGGATTGAACCCAAGGACACTTTACCACTGAGCTGACCCCTGGTCCTTTTTATTTTGAGACAGAGCCTCGCCTAGTTGATGAGGCTGGCCTGAATTTGTGATCCTCCTGTTCAGCCTCCTGAGTTGCTGGGATTAAGGCGCCCAGCTTGTACCTCTTTATTGGCAAGTCACTTTCTCAGGAAATCTGAGTTTTTCAATGCACAAATACTAGCATTTTAAGCTTTCTGATATTTCTTATTCCTTAGATATGAAGTGGAAGCATGATTATAAGAATATAACTAGTACTTGGTAGGACCTAAAATTTATATGAGTCCTGCAAGGCCCCAGCTTTCTGAATCAAAAAAAAAGGTCATTTTTACTTGAAAACAACTCTTCTCAGATGTGTAGGTGTCAGAAACTCTGCCAGGTGTTGTGTTCAGATGTGCCTCGTCTGGGACCAGGAGGAAAGAGCAGAAAGACACCCTGGATTGCTGATTTCGTGCCACTCTTAGCAGCTTCCATCTCCAGGTTCATGAGTTCAGCATCTACTAACTTGAGCCTCTTTCATTCACTCTTCTTTTATCTGTATATTGTAAGCTCAAAGCTGAGGGCACGGGAGCGGGGCTATTTCATTTATTTCACCTATTCCCTAAGCCTAGAGAACTGAGTAATAGTTAAATGTTGTTGTTTAAAAGAATTTTGAGGATTGATACTGTGAATTTCAGTAGTAACAAATAATGTGGCTTTCTGTTGTCTATTTTTGTGTAGTTAGCTTTTATTTAGTTCTGATTGGATAATGCTCTGTTGCTATAAAAGAAATCCATGGGTCTTAAAATGTTATAGGAAAGGAACTTTATAATCCTTGTCTATTTATAAGCAAGTCTTTTAAATGTATTTTTTTGATAAGGTGTTTATGTATAAGTACTAGTATTGAATATCTCCTCCTGTTAAATATTTATGTAAGTTGACAGGTTTGTTGAACTGACAGTGTCATGAGGTGTTATAAATACTTTTTTTGTTGTTGTTGTTATTTTTTTGTTATAGATACTTTGATTGCTTGATGAACAGGCCTGTGGAGGTATTTAATCTGTAGAGTTTAGCAGACTGGCCAGTTACCTGGGGTACCCAGAAAATAACAGAGTATCCCCTTTGACTCTAGAAAAATGTCTTAAGTAATTGACATTGTGACTCTAATTGTACATAGAATCATCATTTTTTAGTTTAATCCCTAGATGAAATAAAGTGTAATGTAGTCAAAGAAAATGGTTTAAATAAACTTAATTAAAAGAATATATTATAAATTATGTAATACAAAGTACTCCTACCACGCATACATAAAAAGGCTAAAACTTCAAGTTTTAAACAGAAATGTAGATTTTCAAGCTAAATTGTCAATATATGCCTTAAATAACCTAACAAAATATAAATGTAAATGTAGAAATGGTGAGGAACACAACTTTG
This sequence comes from Callospermophilus lateralis, assembly GCF_048772815.1. NCBI lineage: Eukaryota > Metazoa > Chordata > Mammalia > Rodentia > Sciuridae > Callospermophilus > Callospermophilus lateralis. The sequence goes on from NC_135319.1 coordinate 69,589,324, forward strand.
GTGGAGATTTTTTTACATTAGAGCTTTATAGCTATACGTAGTAGTTGGGTCCATCCCAACAGATTCACACATGCATGGAAATTGATTTCAGCTCATGAGCTCCCCTTTTCCCTCCCTGTCCTCCCCCACTTCTCCTTCTCTACTAGACTTTCTTTCACTTGCCTATTAATTTATATTTGATTGGTTCTTTGTTATCCTATCCTTTCCTCCTTCTTTATTTTACTCTAGCTTCTGCATGTGAGAGAAAACATTTGATTTTTGATTTTCTGAGTTTGGCTTATTTCACTTAGCATGATGTTCTCCATTTCTATCTGTGTACCGGCAAATGCCACAATTTCATTATTTTTATAGCTGAGTAGAACTCTGTGTATGTATAGATAGATAGATAGGTAGATAGATAGGATGATTTCTTTTTAATGTTTATTTTTTAGTTGTAGTTGGACACACAATACCTTTATTTCACTTTTTTATTTTTATGTGGTGCTGAAGCTCGAACCCAGGGTCTCGCACGTGCGAGGTGAGTGCTCTACTGCTGAGCCACAACCCCAGCCCCTGGGATGATTTCTTTTTTTTTTTTTTAGAGAATTTTTTAATATTTATTTTTTAGTTATCGGCGGACACAACATCTTTGTTTGTATGTGGTGCTGAGAATCGAACCCGGGCCGCACGCATGCCAGGCGAGTGCGCTACCACTTAAGCCACATTCCCAGCCCCTGGAATGATTTCTTAATCCATTCCTCTAGTGACAGGCACCTGGATTGATTCCATAATTTAGCTATTGTGAATCATAGTACTATAAATGTTGATACGGTGGCTGTTATCGCTGTAGTATCCCAATTTTAGATCTTTGGGGAAAATACCAAGCCGAGTCCTATGGTGGTTACTTTTTTGAGGCATCTCAGTAAAGATGTTTTTCCACCATCATAAAAGAGCAAGCATACCAAGAAAAGTTATATAGTAGTTTTAAATCACATAACTGGTAAAAGAATAGACTTGAAGAAAATAAAACAAAAAAGCCAGAGAAATATATTGTAAAAATATTTGTTCACTCTTTCATAAAAACTGATCATTTACTGTGTCGCAGTGTACACTCTAATAAATACAAAAACATAGAAATTTCATAAAACTTCTTGCATGGAGCATAATGAAATTAGGAATAAAAGCATAATCAAAAAGTAGTTACCCATAGGGGCTGGGGATGTGGCTCAAGCGGTGGCACGCTCGCCTGGCATGCGTGCGGCCCGGGTTTCATCCTCAGCACCACATACAAACAAAGATGTTGTGCCCGCCGATAACTAAAAAATAAATATTAAAATTCTCTCTCTCTCTCCCTCTCTCACTCTCTCTTTAAAAAAAAAAAATTATTAAAAAAAAAAAGTAGTTACCCATGTTAAAATTGTGATAAACTTTCTTATGTAGGTTTATATTTGAGGCACTGTGGGTGTGTATAACTTGTTCTTGTTTGTGAGAATGAAAAAAACCCTAGACTTTTCTTTCACACAAACATAAATATATGAAATTTATTGAAAGGTGCTGGTTGTAATTGTCTCCTTTTGGGACGAGGCCTGGAGCAGGGAGTAGAGTTGAAGGGGGTATTTCTCACTGTGGAGGTTGAGCTGTTTACTGTGGGCATGTGCTACCTATTTAAAAAGATAATTATTAAATATTAGAATTAATGGCAACTGAATTAGGGAGAAAATATATAGAATATCTTAAAATACATAGTATACCATAAAAGACTATTAAGTAATGTAATGCCATTTATTCAGTTTTAAGAAATTTTAAGTACTTAAATAAAAAAAACTGCAATTATGTTGCAAAAGGACAAAGCAATAAACTAAAAGAACAAATTAAATAATAAAATATCATAAAAATAAACTAAAAAATAAAAGTAGGGGGTTCATGAGGGTAGGAAAGATGGTGGAATGAGATGGACATTATTACTGTAGATACACGGATGATTGCACAAATGGTGTCTCTACGTCGTGTACAACCAGAGAATTGAAATGTTGTGCTCCATTTGTGTAAGATTAATTGAAATGCATTCTTCTGTCATGTACAACTAAGTAGAACAAATAAAAAAAAATAAATTTATTAAAAAAAAAAAAGAAACATTCCAATTTTCTCCTTGAGGAAAGCCCTCAGGGAATTATCATGCTTTAAAGACAATTAGATACTCTCCTTCCTCTCAAAACTTAAGGCCCCCCCCAAAAAAAGTAAAAAATAAAACCTTATAACTGATAAATAAAATCAACATTTGGTTTTCCTATTTTTTTAAATTTTTAAATGTTTTTAGTTGTTGATGGACCTTTGTTTTATTTATTTATATAACCTCACATATGCTAGGCATGCGCTCTATCACGATCCACAACCCCACCCCATTTTATTAGTAGTGTTAATAATAAAGGGACTGGGAATTGAACCCATGGGTTCTTTACGACTGAGCTATATCTCTAGTCCTATCTATCTATCTATCTATCTATCTATTTATTTTTGTGGTGCTGGGGATTGAACCCAAGGCCTTGTGCATTCAAGGGAATCACTCTACCAACTGAGCTATATTTTTTATTTTGAGACAGGGTCTTGCTAAGTTGCAAAGGCTGGTCATGAACTTGTGATCCTTCTGCTTAGCCTTCCAAGTTGTTGGGATTAAAGGTGTGCACCACCCAAGATTTGGTTCTTTTAAAAGATAACCAAAACTGCAGGGCTAGGGATATATGTTGGTGCTTGCCTCGCATGCTTGATTGATCGCCAGCACCAAAAAAAAAGATTCCCAAAACTGGGGCTGAAGATGCAGCTTAGTGGTAGAGCACTCGCCTAGTGTCAATGGGGCTCTGGGTTCAGTGCTACCAAAAGAGAAAAATTAACAAAATCAATATTGTCTTTCATAATTAGTGTGATTAAAGATGAAAAAAGTTCTCTTGTTTCTGAAAAAAAGCAGCTGGAATAAAGGATTTGATAGGGAAAAAAACATCAAACTTTGAAGAACTCAATGTTTCTGTATCATAGAACAAGATGATATGATAGTCAAATGCGTTCTTTATAATATGGGCTTAATTCTAAAACATAAGATTATGGTTCAGTGTCACTTTTTAACATTGATGTAGAATTTTTGAATAAAAAGATCATAGATAGTAACAATATACCCAAAGAGTTACTCATTGTGATGGTGACTGAATTGAGTTTATTTTAGAATGAAAGGTTAGTTTAATATAAAAACAACAAAATCAAAATATGCCACATTAATTAAAGTAGTAAAAAATTGTTATGCTTGTATCAATAAATATCAGAAAGGCAACTAAATTAAGCATCCATTATTGATTTTAGAAAGCAAAAATCTTGAGCTGGGATTGTGGCTCAGAGGTAGAGCACACACCTAGCATGCCTGTTAGGCACTGGGTTTGATCCTCAGCACCATGTAAAGTAAAATAAAGACATTGTGTCTACCTATTAAAAAAAAAAAAAATCTTTTTTAAAAAACCAAACTCTAAATAGTATACAGAAAAAGTGCTATCAACCTCTCAGATTCTTTAGTAGTCTCACATCTAAATAAACCATTGCTTTACAAAGCTATATCTATGCAAATATATAGATATACAATCAAATATATTAATTATAAAATAGAAATAGTTCACATGCTCAATAACTAATCAAACTCTGAGATATCATAATGAGGCACCACTAGGTAGTATAAAAGCAGAAAGCACATGCAAAAGTATGTCAAGTGCCAGGTGCAGTGGCACAGGCCTGTAATCCCAGTGGCTCTGGAGGCTGAGACAGGAGGATCACGAGTTCAAAGCCAGCCTCAGCAATGGCAAGGCGCTAAGCAACTCAGTGAGACCCTGTCTCTAAATAAAATATAAAATAGGGGTGGGGATGTGGCTCAATAGCCAGGTGCCCCTGGGTTCAATCCCTGGTACCCCTCCCAATAAGTCAAGTAAAAAGAATTGCATGGGCATAGTAACCATAACTGCTGTAAATTGTTTTCTTAATAAAAATGGACAAAATATAATAGATCACTGGATAACTTACACAGTTGGTGTTTTATAACGAAGGACTCAGTGGTCGTTTGAGGAGTAAAATGTCTGTAAAATCAAATGAAAGATAGTATGATTGCTTTTCCACAGCACATGACCAAATTATTATTTTTGTAAACATAAGAGATGATGGGGCTGGGATTGTGGCTCAGTGGCAGAGCCCTTGTCTAGCATGTGTGAGGCCCTGGGTTTGATCCTCAGCGCCAGAGAAAAATAAATATATAAAGGTATTGTGTCCAACTATGAGTAAAAAATAAATATTTAAAAAATAAATGAATAAATAAAATAAAGGTATTGTGTCCATCTACAACTAAAAATAAATAAATAAAATAAAAATAAAACAAACTTAAAAAAGAGATAATGGGAAAACATTTTCTTTGCCAATTGACTATATATATATTTTTTTCCTGAAGTTACTTTTTCTTGTTGATTTCATGCTTCAGATTAATATATTTTTTTTCTTTTATCACCTGCCTATCCACACTCTTTCAGAGCTTCTGACATGGATTCAAAAGATATTTTTCTTAAAATGACTATTGTTTTTTTGTGGAGATGGCAGGTGGCATCTTGGAATTCATATGGCTCTTGACAAAACTATGTGGTTTCACTTGTTATTGGGAGGAGAATTTAAACCTTCAGTATTGGCATTTTTGAATGCCAGAGTGTTATTTTTGAAGGGCAGGGTGGTAGGAATGGATCTGCAATCTTGAGCCAAGTACAGATAATACACCTATTTTAAAGAAAAATATAACTGGGACACCCAGCATTAACACTATTTTTAAAAAATTTGTACAACTTGGTGCCAGTGTATTTATAAGCACTTTGTTAGAAGATGGTCAACTAGATGGCTGAAAATATATATAAATTAAATTTTTGACTAGCAGAATATGTACATGCATAAATAACATATTCATTTTTCCAGTTATGGGGATTGGGATGGAACCCAAGGCACTCTATCATTGAACTTTATCGCTAACCCCTTTTAAATATTTTGAGATGGGGTCTTGCTAAGTTGCCGGGGCTAGTCACAAACTCGGGATCTTCTTGCCTTGAACATTGTACTTCTCTTACTTCATCCTCCCAGGTAGCTGAGATGATAGGCAGGTGCCACCATGTTAACTTCCAAAATTTAAAAAGTTAATCTTATGAAGCAAACTTGGAACACTAGGCCTACATCTGTAGTTCCGGATGGAAAACCACAGGCACCTTTGGGTGGTACTTCCCCTCTTGTTGGAACGTGACCACTTCATGTTTGTGCCCCTGGCAAGCCCCACAGGATGCTCTATGATAGTGATCTGAAAGACAAAAGTGAGATAAAATCTAAAAATCTGCACTTGAGGGTGAGCAGCGGTCCTGGGGTACCTGAGAAAGTCATCTGCAACAGCCTGGCCAACTGACCACTCACGGCTCTGCTCCACGGCACTTGGGCTGCACCTGCTAGGACAGCATAGGACCACACTCTAAGGCCAGTGACAGGAGCAGATGCTGTAGGACATGTGGATGCTTAGAAAGTTTGAGAAGAGGTTGTCCAAGACCTTCATCCAAAGGAAGGTAGGATTCTGTGCTAGGATTTTTACTTGGGAAGCCAGCTCTGCTTGGCATTGTGAGATTTTCTAGTTTGTCAGTTTATAAACAGAAAGCCCTAGTTCCCTCCGGGAATGCCTAGCATTCATTATGTCCTGTCCTGATTTTTTTTTTTTTTTTTTGGTAATGTGATAGTCAATTTATGAATATTTCAAAAGTAAAATCAATATGCTGCTCCTTGTGTGTGGAAGTAGTTATCTGAGAAGACACCTAATTGATTTTGAGCTGGACAAGCCATTTCATCAGGGGGATGGCCCTAGTCTGCGTATGGTGGGGTTATTTGAAAAAGATCTCTTTTTGGAGCCACTGACACACACTAATGAATAAAAAAATGTGTTTCCAGGATGTTCCTAAAACTTGCCTGTCAGAAGAGCTCGACCCTATGGAGAGGGCACCGGGCTGGCAGTTGTTAAAGCTCGTGCAGTTGCAGGGTCATAGACAGCTAGAGCTGAGAGACTGCAGGAGTCCTTTCATCTATTGTGATTCTATAAGTGGAATAAAATTAATGTAGTGTGGTTGTTCCTATGTGCTGATATTATAGCAGTTTTCACCAAAATGAGAAAAAGATGGTTACAATGAGTTTTTCAAAAAGTTGGATGTATTCGGTTTGAAGTCCTATTATTCTCAAATTATGTTTTCTAAATCTGTGGGGTTAAAATATCTGATCTTTTATGAAATGATGGTAACAGAAGATAATGAAATAGCAACCCTATAACGGTCACCCATTGGGGGTAGAGGAGTGTTTTACTAATTCTTGGAACCCAAATGTTTAGGAGCCACCAACCTAGTGCATCTGCACCCCTCGTCCTATAGCATGATGATCTGGACTCAGCAGCTTCTAGAAGGAAGATGGCTGATCCTCCCCTGCCTGGGGCCCTGTCTTGATAGACATAGGATGACATTTGACATCCTCTGAGATGACTATGATTTTGTGCTCTGATTTTTTTAAAGACTTTTTTTTAGTTGCAGATGGGCACATACCTTTATTTTATTTATTTATGTGGTGCTGAGGATCAAACCCAGTGCCTCACGCATGTGAGGCAAGCGCTCTGCCGCTGAGCCACAACCCCAGCCCTTGTGCTCTGATCTTCAGCTGACCTCATTTAATTAGCAGACCCACAGCCCCTGTGCCTTTTTGCAAGTCTCTTGAGAGGTCAGGGAATATAATTTCTGGAGCTGGGGCCATTATTCACCTGCAGCCTGCAATCGGGGACTCCCAAACTTTGCTACTTGCTAAAATCACCTAGAGGACTTTTAAAAAATCCTAGTGCCAAAGTTGCACCCCATACTAGTTAATTTGGTGCTTCAGAGTGGGAGCTGGAGGTTGGACTTGGGCATCTTTGCCCTGGGTTAAGTAGGAGGAACTTCCGGCCCCAGTACTGGGAGTTCTGCCCCAGGTAAGGTTCCTTTCCAGGAGGTAGGCACACTGCTATTCCTCACTCCTGTTCTGATTGTGACTGTTGCCTTGCTGGTTCTGATAGTTTGTCACACACAAAAAAATGTGAACTGACACCCACTTGCAGAGATTCAGAACACACATGGCCTGGTGCTTATAAAAAACAAACCACCAGACCCACTGCAGACTGTGAGGCCCTTTTTTATTTGATTCTCTGTGCAGAAGTTCAGGTAGACATGGTCCTACAGCCACTCTTGAGATTCCAGACTACAAAGACAGGTTTCCCGAGAGCATGTATGTACATATTAACTCTGATGCAAAATCCTGGGTTAGTCCAGGAAGAGATGGATAAGTAGTCTGGACTGACAGGCCGTCAGGCACTTCTGTTTTATTGCTCATCATCTCTGAATGCCATCTCTGTTCCTGCCTTGTCTTCCCTCCTCTCTGGGGGACCCTGCCTGCCTTGGCAGCAGTCACTGTGCCCTGCATCCCATTCTTCCTGCCAGCCAGCTTTTGCTCCCCATCAGCCCCTCTTCTCCACACTGATCGTACATGCCCCTGGGTCCTGAACACCCTTCCTTTGATCCACTCCACGCTGCTGCCAGTTCCACCTTCAGCCTGCTGATTCCTCTCTTCTCTGTGCGATGGAAATAACCTTGAGGGCCACCAGCAACTCCCTCAGCTCCACTGCTCTCCTTGGCCTCCCTGTGCTCATTCATGCTGCTGACCCAACTTTATCACGAACCCCCAGCCACACTGTGAGGAGATACTCATCGGGCTTCTCTTCTGCCCCCGGCTTCTCCAGTCCCACTTTGGTTTCTGGTCCTCTGGGTCAGGGTCTGGGGCTGGTCCTTCTCTCTGCCCGTTTGCCTCCTCTCCTCCACTCCTGGGTCTCTATCCACAGTTCTGATCTCCCCAAGCTTCTTCCATGTGTGTCTTTGGAGCCTCTTCAGAAGGCCTCTTTCTGGACTGGAGTCTTCCTCTCCTCCCAGCCTCGCCGTTAGAGCAGCTCTCCAGAGGCCTTCTCGCGTGGCTTGGCCTCTGTTCTGATGACTCCCTCTCACTCCCTCCCAACTGTCCTCTCCCTGGCAGTTTTACAAAGTTCTCTTTGTTCTTGACCCATAGTTTCTCTCATCACAATCTCTTTCCAGCTCAAGGGCCACCACCCTAGCCTGTCTAGACCTTCCTGAAACCATGTTCCTCTGCCCTAGAGCCCACCTGCCCTAGAGCCCACCTGCCCTAGAGCCCACCTGCCCTAGTCGTTATTCCTGGAGCCCTGTGGTCTGAGCTGCTCACTAAGCTGCTCTTCAGCCTCCTCTCCCCTCCTCCCTCGCACAGCCTCAGGCCTGGCATCTGTGTCACCTGCCTCCAACCTTCCTTCATGCCATTCCCTTCTCTCTCGGTTCAACCAGATCCTGCTCATCCTTAGATTTTTCTTTCCTGTGTGTAAAATGTGTCTTTATTGAGAATAGAAAGTGTTTTTCCTCTGAACTTCCTTATATTCTTTTTTTTTTTTAATATTTATTTTTTAATTTTCGGCGGACACAACATCTTTGTTTGTATGTGGTGCTGAGGATTGAACCCGGGCAGCACGCATGCCAGGCGAGCGCGCTACCGCTTGAGCCACATCCCCAGCCCCTCCCTTATATTCTTCTTGTCATTTTCCCATAGTGCTTTGTTTATTGGCTCGGTCATTGGTCTTCCTGTGCTGTCCTCTACCCACAGGACTATAAGCTGTTTAGAGGGCCAAGGCTGCCTTCCCATGGGCTCCATGGTGCTCCCTGTGGGGCCCTACCTGCATGGCAAGGATTTTCAGCATCCACTTATTTGCAGGTTGATTTAAAATTGTGGGTTGAGGTGTTGGGGTCATAGGGCCCAGGGTTTAATCACCAGCACTGGGGGGTAAAAAAGGTGTGTGTAATTTTGTAATTTTAAGTTCCTTTCTTACAGCAAAAGAATTGTCTAGGACTAGTAAAAACAAGTATTTCCATAGAGTGAAGAAAAACCTGAGAGAGGGGCACAATTAATCTTCCTCCTGAAGAAGGAATCTAAGAAAGAACTTCTATAATTGAGAATTTAATGTAGGATAATTTAATACAGTGTGATCAGAATAATGGGGTTCATAATAGTTGATGGCATGTGTAGCATGTTTAGTTGACCACTAAATACAAGCCCCTCTCTCCTGATTTATGAGAGAGATAATTTTGTCTGATTCATAGAGTTACGAGCATTAACGGGATTAACAAAACATCATGAGGTGTTAGCACAGTTGCTTTTCGACAAATGGTTGCTTAACATTTGTTAACCCCTTGTAAAAGAACGTACTGTCGAGATGCCTGCTCCCTGGAGAGGCAGCCATAGGTAATGTGAGCAAGACGTTCTGACCCTTGGCTGGGACATCTAGGAGTGAGACTCATTGAGAACATTGCATAGGCCAGGAAACTCGTGGGACACCTCCCCTGGAAGGATTATGGTGGCTTCAGGGCTTCAGGGGATGGATAAGGCGCAGTCTTCCCCACAGAAGTGGTAATAATGGAGAGAAAGGTTGCAGACAAGTTGGAGAAAGAGAAACCGGGGGAAAGGTTAGGGAGGCAAAGGGAGTTCTGTTCCAATGGAAGGACACTCTAGGCACTTTTCCAAGATGATGAGAAGGTCCATGAGCCGAAGTGCCCCCAGTGAGCTGGCCTGTTAGGTCTCTGCTCAGTTACTCAGGACATAGGGTTTATGAGATCGGACTGGTTCTGTCCAGGACTTTGATCCATGGCCACAAACCATGCTGGCCCTTGAGCTGGATTCTACCCCGACTCTGGGTCCTGCAGGACAGCTTGGGCAGCCACCACTGAGCACCGGCTCAGTGTTTTTCTCACTGATGGAGCAATAGCACCATCTTTTTGTTACTGGAGGGCTCTCAAAGAGCCCAAGAACTAAGGATGCTGGAGAATATTAAGTGGACTCGCAGAGAGTAACTGTCACACTTTATTACCACCTGCACATATCTATCCAAATCTGGTTTTCCTATTAAAGATGAATTAACCCCCTCTTCAACATGAGAAAAATTATCTGAAGCTTCCTTGGGATCATTGGGAAAGGAATTTAGACAAAAGCCCGGGGAAGGACCAAATTTTGTGTCAACTGTGCATACAGACTCATGCGGCCAGACTCAACCACCCCTTTTCTTTCCACAGGGGAAAGTGGAAGTGGAAGCTGGGAAGGAGGGGATGAAGTTTGAAGCAAGTGCTTTCTCGTACTATGGCGTCATGGCCCTCACAGCCTCTCCAGGTGAGTTTGGATCTTGCTTCCTAGGCGGGGCCTTGCTTTAGGCAGTCCTGCCCTTCTGCAGCAGCTTTCTCTCCGTACCTGCCGATTGACTTTATCTACTTACTTTTTGAACTTTTTATTGATGTTAATCATAGTATACACTTTTGTGAGTTTCACGCACTGAACATACCTGTGTAGTCCAGCATCAAGGTCGAGACAGAGCATCACCCACCTCACAGAAGCCCCCTCAGGCTTCCTGAGTCACTGTCCCCACAAAGCAACTACCATCTTGAGCTTTGTATAAATGGAATTATGCAAATGTACTCTGTGGAGCTCTGCTTCTTCCCCTCGGTGTCGTGCTTGTCACCCTGGTCTGTGGTCTTGTGTGTGCTTGTATATGTTTCTTCTTGCTGCATTGTAGTATTCCATTGTGAGAATCTACAGCTGATGGACAGCGGTAGTGTCCTGTTTGGGGCTACTTGAACTGTGTGCGGAACCTTCCTGGCCATGTCTTTAGTAAACGTGTGTGTGTTGAAGTGGAACTGCTTGTCACGGCCTACGTGCTTCTTCAGCTCAGGTGGACACTGCCCAATAGTTCCCAGAGGGTTGTACCAGCTACGCCCCTGCCTGTTCTGTGAGGTTCCAGTCACTCTCCACCTAACACTGGAGACTTCTAAATGTTAGCTACTCTGGAAGTTCTTATTTGCATCTTTCTGAGAATGAACAAGGTTGTTGATATCTGCAGCCCACAGCCACCTCTCCTCATCTAGAGAGCAGGCCTTTTGAATTGGCCAGCTAAGGGGTGGGTATGTCATGGTAGATTAACCAAGAGCTCCATGCAAAAGATTCCAAGATGCTGTAAAGCTGCCCCAGTCATAGAAGGGCATGAACACGGACATACCTGGTGTGCTTGCTCACCTTGGATGGGTCTTGAGTGCACCTCTGCATTTGCCACGGAGGGCATTCACTTGCAGCCTTGCTCTGGCTGGAGCAGGTCAGCAGGTAGACAGGTGCCAGAGTGCCACCTTGTGGCCAAAATGCCAAATGATAGACTGTCTTGGGAAACAGACCTCCAACCTAAAAATAACCCAACCTAAAAAGATGACTGTCACTTTTGAAAAACACTCTTAAAAAAGGGAGAAGACATCTCCAGACAAGTCTGTTTTTGTGATGTTTGTCTCTATCTACTGTGCCAGCCGGCAGTCTGAGGGGCCCAAGGATGTTACAGGGCACTGTAGAAAGCCAGGGCACTGTCGCATGTCTCTCAAAGTTCTAAACTTCCTTTGGCCCAGATGCATCTCCTCACTGTCCCATGCAGGTCTATGAGGGCCACAGGCACTGACCAACTGCTGACGGACACCCAGTATGAACACAGGCCTTTCTGACCCTAGTTAGTAGGTGTGTCTGTGGTAAACTTGAAGGTGATCTTCTATTTTCACTGTTAGCTTGTGTGAGAGAGGCTTTTAACCAGACATGAGAAGACCTGGGTACAGCCACAGTTCCATCATTATAGGCTATATGACATTGGGACAGGTCCTTGGCTTCCTCATTGTTGAAGAATATGATAATATTTCCTCCTGTGATTATTAGGATGTGGTGGTTCCACAAGTGTGGTGTGACCTTTACAACATGAGCAGAAATGTCTTATAATAGAAAGATGTTGTCATTGTGACTACTTTTGGCAGCCAGCCTCAGATTAGCCTCAGGTTAGCAGAACCAGATCTGTATGGTGACTTTGAAAAGAAAGAAGCCCCACCTGTGCTCTTTCATTGATTGCTGGTTCTCTAAACCCAAGTATTAGCCCAGTGCATGTTGAACCACATTTTAGGGACAAATCTCATTCAGAAGAGGAAGTGAAGAGTACCCGTTCACTAGCAAGGCCCTGGGGTGGCAATATCCTCCCTCGCCTAGTTTGAAGCTATCAATATAGAAGTGAAGTTTATTAACAGTATTTCTCTTATTCCGAAGCCTGGTGTTGTACTCGACTGTACATCTACTGTCTGGAATTTTGTATATAATCATTAAGGGATGCATTTAGTGCAGGCACTTCAAGATAAAGAGATGCCTGTTTCTATTTATTAAAGTTAGCTGTCTGGAAAAAAACCTATAAATCCTTGGTTTTCAAGATGTGCCCAACACTGTGTGTCAATGGGATCGCAGCTCCCCCTCCGAGTAAGTGGCAATGAGCATGACCTTGATCAGCCATGCTCAGGAAATCTGGGCTTGAAATGCTTTATTCAGTTTCCTCTATTTTGAAATTTGAAATTATTCCAAAGCAGTGCAAAGCATCAGGTCAAAAAAGACTCACCGAGAATGTGAATGAATTGAATAATTAATTACTTGCCACAGAAACGAGCGCTGTGGGCTGTGCTCTGAATAAGTATTGGGTGCGGCTTGGCCATCCTCTTGGTTGATCAGATGGCTCCCTTTTTGGGTGGCTATTTGTGATGAGGGTCCTTAGCAGTAGCACGTTGGGGGCTGCGAACCTTGATTCGGTATTATTGGCTTAAGAGATTTCTAGGCGAGGCAGGGAGCATGTGAATAGGGTTTCTCCTGACTGAGCCTCCCCGGTACCTCTTCCTGGAAAGCAGTGTGGGCTTTGTTTGTCATATTACATGGCTTTTGCATTTCTGTGATTGAATGCTCCTATCAGTAGAACAGGTGTCCACTCCTGTCCCTTGATTACAGAGATCTCCCTTCTTGCCTTTCAATATGGTCTCACCCTGTTTTTCTCCATTTTTTCAGTTCCTTTGTCCCTGTCTCGTACCTTTGTTGTCAGCAGAACAGAGTTGTTAGCAGCAGGTTCTCCAGGTAATTCTGCATGTTTCCTTTTCATTCTCCTGATTTGCCTCCCCGACCCTGCGCAAGCTGGCTGGCCTGGTCTGCTCCCTCTATTTGGACAAATCAGCTTCTCATTTTCCTTGGAGCCCTGAGACTAAGGTTCTCTGACTCAACAGTGAGCCATTCAGGAAAACATAAGCCACTGTAGGTACAGAAAGAGCTCGGAAAGCTGGGAAAAGATTCAGGAACACAGAAAGGGAGAATGACAGGCATCCTTAATGTCACCTGCCCCATCCCACCTGCACTGCTGGCCTGGGATTCTCGGGTCCGCAAGGGGGCGGCGTCTTTTGTACTCTGTCCTCCTGGAGTATGGAGTTTGCAGGGTCTCAAAAACTGAGGCTAGAACACATTCATCTTCTATAGAATGTATTAGGTCAAAAGCCTGAAGGACTGTGAGCTTTTCTTAGCAAACTAGGATAGTTCTCCATCCACTGAGGTCAACAACATTCCTGTTTCTTTGGTCATTTTTCCAGCATCCATGTGAACAGGGGGCATGTATTTCTGCTTACTATCAGGCAGGTGGCCCCCGCTTCTCCCTGTTTCCCTTTGTTTGTTTTGAAATTAGTACCATGCACATTCCTAACCGGCTGCTGATTACTGCCCTGCAGGAGAGTTTGGCCATGCCTAGCTAATATGTCCACCCATTAAAAAGAAAGGCTTAATCTTTCTTTAATTAAACTTGTTGGACTTTCCTATTGGGTAACACAACTTTTATATTTATTTTGTTCCATACAGCTTATGTTTTTAAACCTGACTGATGAAATTTGCATCTTATAATCCAGTTTAGCAAAACTCTACAATGCTGATATTCAGTAAAAGAGGCAAACTTTGTCTTAGAAGTAAACTAATGTTCCCTCAAATCTTTGCTTCTAAAGTTTGAGGGTAAGATGTCATAGAGCTCTAAACAAACCAGCCAGCAACATACGTATGTGTGTGTGAGTGTGTGTGTACACACATTTTTTTCATTTTGTTTGCTTGTGTCTGTTACCTGTTTAAAATGTTCAGATGCTAAAGCAGGTGACTTTGGGATGAAGCCCCTGGACATGTAATTTGCATTTTACTTTTACCATAGAACTTAGAAATTTCTCAGCTCTGCCTGCTTCATCTGATCCAGTGATCGTGAAGTCCCCTTTTGTGGGTCCACACTTGCAGGGATGCTCACATTGCAATAATGTGTGATACCTAGCAAACGGGAGTTGGACGGAACCAGTGATTTCCAGCCTCTTCCAGAAAGGAGCCTTTCGGCTCCAGACAGGAGGCTGGGAATGTTTCTTTATTGTGTCTTCTAGCTTACTGCTTAAAGGAAGGAATTGAGTCGGAGGCAGGGTGGATAAAATCAGCCAGGACAAAGCAATAAAATAAGAAGCCAGCAAAAAATAAAAAATGAAATTTCCCCCCATAATTTTATGAAACCTTAGCACATAAATTGGATGACAAAGTGTGACCTGAACTGAGGGACGGCTGCTCCAGCCTTGACTCTGTGTGGTAAGGGTCTCTCTGTATCTCATCGCAGGTGAATGCATTTGATTCCAGGGATGCCCCAGAATTGCTGGATGGTGCATGTAACACGGGGCAGACAGATCATATTACCTTCCTAAATTTTAGGACATCTCTGGTCTCCAAGGGTTTTTGGATAAATGATGTGGACCTGTATTATTAAGTCTTACTTTAATTATTATAATGACTGCACTTGAGGTGCAAGCTGTGAACTGAAACCAAGTGTTGTGTCCCCACCTGATTATGCCAGGCATCTGTGCGCTATAGAAGGGGTTCTGGGAAATGGGCTGCTTCTCCAGTCACTGCTATGGCATACGACAGGAATGGGCTTCAGGTAAAGGAGAGGGTCCATCCCCAGAAACAAAGGGCTATGGTCACTAACAAGACTCAGAAGTATGCAGAGGCCCCAGACTCCACCTGCTAGTGCATAAGGTCTGACCAAAAAGCCAAGTGTCCTGTCAGTGCCTTGCTTTTACACCTTTAAATTTTAACACTTAGAAGTAAACACTGTTTCAAAGAGTATAGGCCTGTAATCCTAGAGGCAGGAGGATCACAAGTTCAAAGTTGAGACCCTGTCTCACAATGAAAAAGGGCTGAGGTTGTGGCTTAGTGGTTAAGCACTCCTGAGTTCAATTCATAGTACCCCACCTCCTGAAAAAACTTATCTATAGAAATGCTGATGGGATTTATGACCAAAGCCCAGAGGTACAGTAGGATCCCTTGTCTCAAAGAAGTAATGAAGGCAAAGCAGGTGAGGTGGTGCAGCCTGTAATCCCAGCAACTCAGGAGGCTGAGGCAGGAGGATCACAGGTTAGAGGCCAGCCTCAGCAATTTAGTGAGGCTCTAAGCAACTTAGTGTGACCCTGTCTCAAAAAAAAAAAAAAAAAAAAAAAAGGAGGGGGGACTGGGGTTGTGGCTCAGTGGCAGAGTGATCACTTAGCACAAGTGAGGCACTGGGTTCGATCCTCAGCACCACATAAAAATAAAATAAAGATACTGTGTCCACCTACAACTATATATATAATTTTTTTAAAAAATAAAAAGAGCTGGGGATGTGGCTCAGAGGTAAAGCACCCCTGGGTTTAATACAAAAAAAAAAAAAAAAGCCAAAGAAACAACTCCTCATATTTCTGTTATTGTGGATGACATTATCACCACGAGGAAAGACTTTGTCCTGAGGATTGGTGTGTAATGAAGAGTCTGAGGAAACTAATAGGAGAGAATATGAAATGTTAACAAGGCACAAGTTTATCAAGTTCATACTGGGTGTCAGATGTTATGCTAAGCACTTTGTTATCTTTTTACCCCTCAGATCTTATGAGGTAGGTACTTTATTGTGCACTTTTTACAGATAATGAATTTGAAGCTTAACAAACTTGGTCACCTGTTCTAAAGTTCCATTCTGCATTGATAAATTATTAATGTGCCTTGTTCTTATAGAAGATAGTGGAAAGAAACAAGAGAAACTGCTACTCTGAATTTAATTTTGACTAGCAGTGGAAAACTGGTAATGACATGACAATTGTAGACATAAAAGTTTTGACATGGAAATCTTAAAAGAAAGTGGATTCATCATCTGAGAGTCCCAGAGCACTAATGTTTATTCCAAATGTCTTATTTAAAGAGGGACATTTACAAATGGAGGTTAAGATGGGGGATCAGGATGGGCTGAAGGGTTGGTAACACATGGTATAAAGAATAGCAGCTGAGGGGATGGGGTTGTGGCTCAGCAGTAGAACACTCGCCTAGCACTCACCTAGCAAGCCCTGGGCTCAATCCTCAGCACCACATATAAATAAATAAATAAATAAATAAATAAATAAATAAATAAATAAATAAATAAAATAAAGGTATTGTGCTCATCTAAAATTAAAAAAAAGCATTTGGCCTGGAAAAGAGTAGACTTCAGGAGGACATGACTCTCCTCATATTTTAAGGGCTATTTCTTTCAAATAGCAGAGGAATAAAAGTTGTCCAGTAGTACTCTGGAGTGGAAGTGAGACTAGGTTGTCACTGAAAGCCAGGGAGGCTGAGTTTGATTGGCCATGAGGACAACTTTCTGATAATTGAAGGGCAAGACTAGATACTCTTCTATGGGAGTATCTGTAAGGGAAAACTTGCAAAAATAGGTCCCCTCCATACCTGTGACATCATACAATTCAGGACCTGTTTGTTGTGAGCACCCAGTTAATATTTGTGCAACAGAGGAGGTTGGGAAAGCAAAAATGGAGAAAGCCTTGTAGGGATGGGTTTTATTTTTATTAAAAACTACAATGAATTTCCTCTAAGAACAATACTCACCTGCAACTCCTTTTATTTTATCTTATTGAAAGGATGTTATCAAAACCTCACCAAAGCTGGGCACGGTGGTGCATGCCTAAAAATCCAAGCAGCTTGGGTGGCTAAGGCAGGAGGATTGTGAGTTCAAAGCCAGCCTCAGCAAAAGTAAGGTGCTAAGCAGCTCAGTGAGACCCTGTCTCTAAATAAAATACAAAATAGGGCTGGGGATGTGGCTCAGTGGTTGAGTGCCCCTGAGTTCAATTCCTGGTATTCCCCTGCCACCCGAAAAAAAAAAAAAAAAAAAAGTTCACTTAGAACTGAGTGTGGTGGCACACCCCTGTAATCTTAGAAGGTTGAGGCAGGAGGTATGGAAGTTCAAGGCTAGCCTCTGAAATGTATCAAGACCTTGTCTCAAAATTAAAAGAACTATGGATGTAGCTTAGTCATAGTGTTTGTCTCGCATGTACAAAGTCCCTGAGTTCAATCCCCAGTACTGCACAAGGAAAAAAAAAAATAGGAAAAAAATCTTAGTCCAGGTTCTTAAGGGTCTGGTACCCTCAGTGTTCTGTGTTCTTGAGCTATCCTCCAGCTGCCTGGGGGGATATTGGATCAGAGACAAAGGTAATAGGCTTGGCTGAGGGTCATGGAATGAGAAGACAGAAGTATTATGAGCCATTTAAAACACATATGGATTTATGGACATTCTCCAGTCTTTTTTTTTGTTTTGTTTTTGCTTCTGGCAAAGGTAAGAGCCATCCTCTTGTAACCTGTGTTTGATATCAGGTGACTTTGCTATCTCAGGCCTTGTCCCTCATCTGTACAATTCATAGCATTCAGTGATGTTCCTCCCAAAGGTACAAGGCCACTGTGAGACTTGGGAGGATTCTGTCACAACTGAGATCAATATAACCTGTCCCTGAGAAGCCAGTGAGGCTATCTGTGCAGGACGCCTGTGTTGTAGTTGCAGGGCAACGGCACCTGGGATAAGCTCATGGGGCTTGTGTGGTAATTATTAGTTTTCACTTGGAATAAAGAGCCGACCATTGGCTACCTCTACTTTAAGAGGCATTTTCTCCTTTTCTAGGTGAAAATAAGTCACCTCCTCGCCCATGTGGCTTAAATCACTCAGACTCTCTCAGTCGAAGTGACCGGATTGACGCAATAACACCAACGCTGGGGAGCAGTAATAACCAGCTCAATTCTTCATTTCTGCAAGTCTACATCCCTGATTACTCAGTGCGAGCCCTTTCCGACCTTCAGTTTGTCAAGGTAAGTGAAGAGAGGGTGGCTTGGCTGGACCCTGCGGTAGATGCCAACTTCTATGGCAGATTGTTGGGACTTCCTAGCCCCTCCATTGTGCTTTCCCTTTGAAACTGTGTTCCAGTTCTTCTCCACAAACCCTCCCTCCTTCAGCTGGGCCCAGGACTAAGTCTAGGAAACACATTTATCCTTTGGCTGTACCAATTGAGCTGCCAAATCAAAGGCAGCCTGTTCAGGGCCTGGGAGCTGGAGATCTGGAGAAAAAGAGCCAACATTTTCCAAAAAGCAGTCGTGAGCCCATGACGGGTGACTCTGGTAGCTTGGAAGGGGTGAGCTTGGGAGACTCACAGGCTACTGAGGGGGATGCACCTCTGGAGAGCCTCCTCTTGCCTTCTGCCCTGGAGATAGGTCCTTTTCTTAGTGTAGTGGAAGCTCATCTCTATTTTCTCATCTCTCTGGTATTGAGTCAAAATTTGGAAATGGTTTATTTACATCAGTAAACTGACTTGTTTGCCATAGTCAATCTGAACTTTAAAAAGTGACTCCATTTAAGCCTGGAACCCTGGCACATGCCTGTAGCCTCATCTACTTGGGAGGCTGAAGCAGAAGGATTGTTCAAGGCCAGGCTGGGCAACATAGTGAGACCCCATCTCTCAAAGGGAATTAAAAAAAAATGGCTTAGTTTAAGCTCAAGGATGATTTTCTCCTGTAGTAACTACTATTATACATTAAATCCTTTTGGGGGATTTAATGTATAATATATGTTAGAGACAAGAGGACCTAAAATTAAGCATTCTCTTGGTTTGTTTTCTGTGTCATCTTCTGGCCCCAGATCTCAAGACAGCAATACCAAAATGCCTTGATGGCATCCCGGATGGACAAAACCCCTCAGTCTTCAGACAGTGAAAACACTAAAATTGAATTGACTCTTACGGAGCTGCATGATGGGTTGCCAGATGAGACGGCCAACCTGCTCAATGAACAGAACTGCGTGACACACAGCAAGGCCAATCACAGCCTGCACAACGAAGGCGCCATCTAGGAATGCCTACACTGGCCCTCCTCGACCGTCCCCCGCCTGTGGCTCTGGCCTCTGTCAGACCATGACTTCATTAGTATGAGCTTGTCTGCCATGCTGCGTCCTGCAACATTCTGAGACCAAAGACTTTGTCCCCTTCCTGGAAGCCGCAGAGGACAGCAAGAGAAGGAATGGGAAACTAGAGATGAGAAAGCGACAGCTGGGGCATGATGTTCAAGATTTTGGAGATGAACTTCTTCGCCCAAATAGAATCATGTTTATTTTTTCAGCTGTACCTTTTATCATTTACTCACTCTCCTCCCTCAATTTGCATGAAGTTGAAAATTGTTGCGATTTATTTTTTCAAGAGATCATGTTTTTCAAAAGTGTCTTTTGCAGAGTTTTAACTTGTTCTGTCTGAACTCTGCTGTGGTCCCATGATGTGACCCTAATAGGATGGACTTGCCCCTCAAGTGTCCTGCTGTGCCCTTCCCAGGGAGGGACACCCTTCCTCTGTGCCCCAGTGGGTGTCGCTGTCGAACTTGATGGATGAATGAAGAAAACCATGTCACTGCAGAACCTGCCAAGTCTGTCGTCACTGTGGGGTGTGGCATGCAGAGGGACCTGTGGTCGGTCGCCTCTCTGTGCTAAGTGTTGTTTTTGAGAATTTAATGTTTAACCATGCCCCTTTCCCTCAGGAAGGTTTAACGTTTGCTTGGGAATGTGATTTTGCTCCCACCCTAAGGAATTTTTATCACCAAAATGAATGTTAATGAATTTTAAACCCATGGTTTATCATTGGCAAGAGGCAAGTTGACTTCATCCTGACATTCCTTCGGCCTGGGGTCTCTGGCTCAGCCAGCTGTCCTCTCACACCCCAGTTCACAGAGCGCCGTCTCCACCTCCCCAGCCCTTGCTCTTGCTAACCCAGGATGCTGCTACACAGATGCCAAAATGGAGACCTTCCACAGGGCTTTTCAGTAAACATGTGGTGTGGAGGTCACATCCCTTCCCTTCCCACGGGAACATATGTAGTTATCAGAACAGGAGATGGATTATTTACTTGGGGCCAAGAAGGCATGTCTAAACCCATGTTTTTAAAGGAGGGAACTTTGGGGATTTCCAGGGAGCCAACTGTCCTCCTTTTTCTTCGTCTCTGGGCTCAGGAAGCCCATTGGTGGCAGCATCCCCCAAGGACTGCTGTGCCTCCTGCCTCAAATGCAGCCTGCACTAGAGAGGCTGCTTGGACAGCCAGGGTCAGTTTGGCCCCAACAGGGATTCAGCAACCAAATGTTTGTTGTGGCCATTTCATGTGTGTCTCCGTCTTACTTTAATACCAAATTTACCATGTGTAGTGAAATTAATGTCAGCAGATATTGAGTGACTGCTTTCTTAACTAGCTTATCTGTGTTTTACCATTAACCCAAGAGATAGGTGCATCTTGCTAGCGATATTCATACACTGAAATGAATTCTCCTGCCCACAGTGTTTATATAGGACTATCCATACCCACTGCGGCTGGTCACTGGCAGAGAAGAGAGCATTTCTGCATTTGAGTTTACTGCATGCAGGAGGGGGGGCTCAGCAGCAGTCTTCTGCCCCCTCAGGTAGGAAGTGTGCTCACCCCTGGTTGGGCTATGTGGGGGGTGCTGTGCTGGGCTGGCCTCCTGGTGAGCAGTTTGGTGGCTGTGGTGTCAATGCATGACTGATTTACGTGTT
Organism: Callospermophilus lateralis; assembly: GCF_048772815.1. NCBI lineage: Eukaryota > Metazoa > Chordata > Mammalia > Rodentia > Sciuridae > Callospermophilus > Callospermophilus lateralis. Next base: position 69,610,214 of record NC_135319.1, read on the forward strand.
TGCCCTGAGGTGGCAGTACGGGCATGTCTTCCTCAGATGCTGTCATGCCCCTTAGTGAGAGAGGTACTGGCCTCACATGGTGGAGGGTCATGGAGAGTGCCCCTAAGGGACACCTTGGGACAGAGCCTGTATGGTGTAGCACCCCACACTGGAGTGTCCCCTTTTTCAAGTATGTCCATCCAAGTTAAAAAGCCCATTTCCTAAGATGCATCTAGCCAGACACAACACAGATATGACAAGTGTGTACAAATGAGAATTCTCTGTAACAAAAAGAAACCTGGGCCTGGCCATAGCAGGGGTCTCTCCCTCAATGAACTGCCACTTTGGCCCAGTGGTGCTTGCCTTCCCTGAGGTCTCCGGAGCCAGGTGGTCAAGCCAAGGCTCTGTAGCCTCAAAGAACTTCACCCAGACCACCTCTCGGGCCCAGGGCCTCTCTCCATGTACAGTCTCAGGGCAGCCTTGCTAACAGGAGCCTCTGGAATGAGAGTCACAGGCTGGTGTCTTTCTCAGAGCCCCACTGTTCTTCATGGATCCTAAAGACCTGTGAGAATCAGGGGAGTAGGGGGAATACCAGCCACTGCCTCTCTTAGGAGAAACAGGAAATTTTTAGTATGCTGTCTTGCTGCTCAGCATGGTGGCTTCTTGCAGAGTATTCTGCTTATAAGGAGCTGGCAAGGTGGCACTACAGTGGGGATCCCAGAGGATGAGGTTTTAGCCTGCCAAGATTTTACTCATTTTCTGTTAACTATTTTTCACCTTTGATTCATACTTTTGATAACACAAAATCCAGAACAGTTCTTATCTGGTCCCCAAAGGAACAAATGTGAACTATATGTGGCTATAATTACAGCTGAGGAGAGCTAAAGACCCTTCAAATAGCTCTCATGTCTGAACCACCAGGTTCTTTTCCAAATTTCATGTTCCCTCTGAGTCAGATCCCTCAGTTGGAGAAACACTGGTCCCTTTCTTCTCCAGGGCAGCAGGAGAGTGGTCTCACTTAGGAGGACCCATGCCAGTCGGAGCTGTAAAAAGTCATTGGGGCTGGGCTAAAAAGACTATTAATTAGGTGAAATCTTGGTGCATAGTTGCTGCACCTCAGCGCTCTGGCTGGATTGTCATCTCCTAGGGTTGCCATCCAGATGCAGCCCCCACCCTCAGTTCTGCGCTGAGGGCCTTGTCTACAGTGGCCTCTGCTGCCAGTCCAGCTCTATGGTTTGAGACAGACCACACTTTCTCCTAAGCAGCCACTCTGGCATCCTGAAGGCTCCACTGGAACTAGACTCCTGGGATCCAAATGTCCAGGACATTTTGCCCTCTTTGCAATGGGGCTGTTTTCAACTGTCTTTAGAGGTTCCCTCCCTTCATGGTTCTGTTCTGTATTTATCATCATTTTGTCTGTATTCATCAGGCAAGTACAAAATCATGTATTTAAACTCTTAGGAAAACAGAACTCTAAGATTTGTAAATGGATTTACTAAGGCACTAATCAAATAGCTTAAATCTTGGTATTTAAATAAGTTGAATTTGAAAGGGTGCCACATTTAATTCTGTTCTTCCTTCCTTACCCTCCACTCCGTCCCCCCCACTGCACTCCCTGCAGAGAACTCAGTGCCATGGTGGACATGGTTGGCTCCCCTAGGGCCAAAGTAGGGCATCTTGCCTCTTTCTGATGTGTTTTTTTTTTTTTTTCAAGGAATTTGTGCAAATGCTGAATGCAGTACTTCACATTAATATTGAACACTAACTAAATAGATTTACCTTGACACCCCCATTCCATACAACTACAGGACCAGTTTTTCCAAGTCTAGGAAAATAGTGGTAGATGCCAATAGAAATGCATTTTTATACCCCTAGGAAACAAAGGAACAGGATAATTTTGAGCTAAGCAGGAACCATAAATTTCAGCCTTCAAATTCTCCAGGTTGAGGAGCAGATCTAAGGAGGCACTGACTAAGCCCAAGTCCCAGCTGACAAAAATGTACACCACCTGTCATCTTTTGAAGGCCACCAGGGATCTGTGACCATCTTTGCCATACCTAGGCCATGGGGCAAAGTTTCCAAGGAGCTTTTCAGGGATAGTCCCTGGCAGGTGACTCCTGTGTGTTGGTGCAGAAGATGCTCTCTTTGGTCCCTGGGTCTCCAAGAAAAGGCCAAGGAGGGCTGGCTTTGCACACTGCACTGCATAACCCAGGGGGCACAACTCCTGTCTGCTCTAATCCTAGAGATGGACTTTTGCAAAGGTTTGGGAACACAAAACTGACCCAGCAGGGAGGGGCTAGGTGGCTTCTGTGGCACAATTGCTCCCTACTTTGTGGAGGAAACGGCTCTCTCCTGGGCCATGTTGCTGTTGATCTGGGCTGTACACTAGTGGTGCTTCATTCTGGCAAGGGTAACTGGGTGAGGTGTAGGCTAACCAGAATTAGGGATTTAGAATTGAATATGAAAGCAGTTTTGGAAATTCAGAAACTTTTGATTCAAACTTTTTCCATGAGCAAGATACTCAGTGGATTTTTATACCTCAGGGCCATTTTCATTTGTTTTGAGTGGTCTGATAGGAGAGAGAGAGGAGTTCAGAGTTCTAGGTTGAGGTTCACTTGCCTCCATTTGAAGGATGAGTGGTGCACCAAGACTGAGCCTGCTGATACTGCTGTCCTTCAAGGCTTTGACAAGTGGGCCTTCCTCCTTTAGCACTTGCATGCTTTCTGCTGGCTGCTAACTAATGCTTACTTGCTGGTTTTCCCTCTGCTTCTTCCTTAATGGAAGACTCACATTCCAGAGTCCCTGGTCAGCCACAGGACTGGAGGAAGAGATGGCAGATACCAGCAATGGCAGAGTGAGAGTGGCCTTCTTCTTGCTGCCTTTTGCTGGGAATCTTCTTTGCTTCTTAGAACTATGGTTGACTTAGCTCAAGTAACCTTTTTTTTCTGTATTCTAAGGCCACTGACATCATCTCAACTAGAATCACATTTATCTTTTGGGAAATACCAGATGGCATTTTAAGCAACATGGAAACAACAGTACTAGTGGCAAGAGTCAAATTTTAAGTGTTTGTATGTCAAGGTTTTTATGTGCACAGATCAACGCAGACTTGATGAGTCTGTCAACAATATTTTCAGGATATAATGCCTGTTGAGACCATGTACAAATTCAAAGAATGATTGATTAGGGGTATTATCTTGCCTTTCTGGTGTTTGCCCATATCTGATGTACATGGACTCACTTAAGAAATGATTGAGAGCTAGATTCCTCTTCAGAAACATCCTGAAGAGAACTATTTAATGGGCCCAATGGGCTTGGTTGGGTGCCTGCCCTTTTTGTTGAAGACTCAGGACCCTTGAGTATAAACAGTGGGCATCCAGGCAGAGCAGAGGAAGTAGGAAAGAATGAGGTCTTTGGAGTCTCATTCCCCAGAGCCCAGCCTAGCTTCTGATTCATTACCAACTCTGTCTAACAAAGTCTGTTGTGGAAGGTAGAGTGTATCAATCAATCCATTGACTTTTCTTGTTTTTGCAGTCTTTAAATCCACAAATGTATATGCTTTATTTTATATTATTATTTATTATGTACATACACCTCTACTGTTAGTATGTCTGTGACCAAGATATCTTCTGAAGCCCCTCATCCACGGAGCTTAGGGTTCTGTTGTCCCTTAAGTTGGGTGAGAGGGCAGTGGTGGGTTCCCCCCACCTAAAAAACATGTTGCTGCTCTTATGTTGGCCTCTGTATCCCCAGCCCCCTTTTGAGGGCCCACCTCTATTCCTGATGATCAGTGTTTGGGAGGATTGTGAAGGCAGACCTTCTACCTTGTGGTAGGGCCTCTCAAATCCTTTCATGATGTATTGCAGAGGTGGTTTCTTGGTGACTGGGTCCCTTCTCTGATACAGTGGTACAGTTGGCTGAGACCACAGCCTCCTTCCTCACCCCTCTCCCAGCCAGGTTGTTTGCCTGGTCCCACAGTGATGGCCTCTACCTTGGATCAAAAATGCTTCTCTCTGGACCATGGAAGCTGCCTGCCCATCTGGGCTGTTAAATTTGCCTTTTCTTGGTGTTGGGGCCCAGTGCCAACATTGCCTTGGTCCTGATGTAAGCCCTGCTTTGTCTGATTTTCATCCTCCTTAGCCTTTACTCACTGTATCATGGTGTACATTTCATGCATTTGAGCAGTGAAGTTTTCTGAACACAGTATTGAGAGCTGTGTGAAGTTAAATAAGCACAAGTCGAGTGTATAGGTTTCATGAGCTGATTGTCATAATGAATGCATTTTATAAATCGAATGTTGTAGATTTACAATTTCTCCTATTTATTTTGTACCAATTTATTTGTAAATTTTGTGATTGTTTAAAAAGGTTTTGTTTATTTCTATTCTATTTAGATAAATGATGATTTTCTGTTCACCCTTTTAGATGTGTGTTCCCTCTTTCCCTTTTCATCTATGCAACACCAACCATGCCATCTTGTTCAGGCTTGGTCCCTGCCCCACAGCATAGCTTTACTGGTGAGAAAGCCAGGAATGGATCTCAATAGGGCATCTCCTTTGGACAGATACTTCAAAGTCTGTGTTAAGAGTGGGTACAAATTCAGTACCTCCAAGTTACAATCTGGTACTGACAGTTCAGGGGGAGAAGAGGTGTTCTTTCCAAGGAATGAAGTCTGTCCCCCATCAGTTAATCTCTAAATCAAGACAATAAAAAATATTCAGTTAACTCTCCCCAAACACAGGCGCTCAGCCACTTATAAAACAATGCAGTGGGCAAATGGCCAGACTGGGTTTTTCTGGGTAAGAACAAAGGCTTTATGCAGGCATCTCAACTGGCTCTTAAGGACTTACAAAGCCTTTCTCATCTTTATCTATATGAAGTATAGGAGGAAGGTTAAAGCAGGCATACATGGGTCACCCTCAAGTTAAAACACCTGGCACAAGTGTGGGGCAGTATGGTCAGATGCTCTTTAGGATGCAGTAGACATCCTACATTCCCCATTAATCCAGTATACAAACCTTATTCCCTTCCATCACTATTTCAGGTCTTCAATATTCCTTTGCACTCTTCTCACATGACTGGATCCTGAAGATCTTCCAGTCCATCTTCAGGACCCCTCTGTGATCCATTTGTAGGCCCCTTTTTGGAGTTCTTTTTTGCTCTATTCTATTTTACATTCCAAAGAGAATCATGCTGTAAGAACGGAGCTTCCTGACCGGTTCTTTATAGACCCCACTGATTTAACCATGATGTTTACAGTATACTTACACTTGTCCTGTAGTTGGAGACATTTCAGTGAAGAACTGCAGACAAGACTGGCTTTTGAGACCCTTCCTGACCTAACTACTACTCCCACCTTACCAGTTGTTACCCCATTTCCTGAAAGTAGAACAAGGTTTATCCTTATCTAGTTAAGTTTATCTTCTTGGGAGCCTGTCTGTTTTTCCTAGTAGCAGGGTACAAAGCAGCATCAGGCAGAAGGAAATCACTGCAGAACATTCATTTCTAACTTATAGCCTTGGTTGGGTTTTCTTGCTATACTCACTCTAGGTGAGTCTTTAGCTTAACTCGGGAATGCCCAAATAAAGTGGAGGCATATTTTCCTACTCTAAAGGATTTGCCTAAGCTTTTCCTCTGCATCCTTGAAGCTACACGTCAGTTCATTCTTATGTTTTATTGTGACATGCCTTGGCTTTCTATTTTACATAAACTGTGATCCCCAGAGCCTCTTCTCAACTTGATGCTTCTGAGGAAACAAATACTGATCTAGAGGAAGTGAATGATACAAACTGAATGACCTTTTCATAGCCTGGAGTTGATTTCTGGAAACTTAACTTTTTTGAAAGTAGTTAAACTTAGAGGCTGACTCCTTATTAAAATCAAAAAGTTGAATTCTATAAGATGGCTAATAAACTCATTTTCTTTGTTTAACTGCTTTAAATTTTCTCTCCAAGGGTCTCACATCTGTACTCATATTTTCAAGAAGTCCCAGGACAAAGATGGTTGTAACTTTTCACTGTAACTTTCTATTGGCATGCCATCTCCTCTGGTAGATGATTATGAGGCCTGAGAATGCAAGTTTTTAAGGGGGAATGAGTTGCCAGACTCCTTTGTTGAAGTGGTTTTCTCAGTAGGGTGCTAGTGATTGTGAAGTGTTCAAACACTACACCAACACTGTACAGAAACTTTTAGACTGAGCCACGGTTTTGCTACATCATTTGAGTTCTACATAGTGGGCCCCCAAATAGTTACTTGCTTCAAAATAATCACACCACAAATCAAAGGTTACAATCTGGTGAGAACATTCTCTCAAAAGAAGTCTGGACATTTAATAAATATTTTCACTTTTGGGAAGATTTTCTTGGCAAATTCTCTTTCAGGTATCTTGGGAGCTTGTGGGGCTTGGACTGTTCCATCTTCTATGAGAAAAATGTCAACTCCATTATGTTGTGTGGGTTCCAGTTTGTATGGATCTCAACCCAGATTCTTTTAGGCCTCATTTACAAACCTTTGGGGAGAACAGACCAAATACAAATACAGACCAAATATGTGTGTACCTATTTGTACCTAATTTGATTTATGAAGCAATCTATCTCAGCCACTCTTATTCTATTAATAAGTTGGAACCCAGGTATCTTTATTGTGTGTGAGGAAAAAAAGGGACTTGAAACTGGTCGTTTGGTTTTAAGTTGGAAAATACAAATTACTTAGACATGTGGTCAAGTCAGCAAGTTTGAAATGAAATGTTCTGAGTTCAATTAGGAGTACTACTTTGTGTTAAAGCTCTGCTCAAGAACTTAAACTACTGAATATCACATCACTTCACCACAGGAACATTTTCTGAGAAATGTGTCATTAGGTATTTTCATCATTGCAGGGACATCACATGCATGTACTTACACAAACTAAGATGGCTGCAAGATTACTAGGGAATATAATCTTATGGGACTTCTATGGTATACACAGTCCATTGTTGACTGAAGTGTCATTATGCAGAACATGGCTTGTGTTTTATTTTTGAAGTTACATACCTTTGTCTAATTATTGTAGCCTTGGGATGAAGACATTCTGTCTGAGGGCAGGAAAATGGTAGAGAACAGAACAGTTTTATTGTTCATTTTGTAAACTAACTTTCTATTTTTAGGTTGATTTGCTTTCTGTTATTTTTAGATGCTCTGCAGTGAGAGAACAGTGTGAAAGAAATGTTGCTTTACTGTTAGTGGCGGTATCTGATGGGCAGTGTAATTTCTGGAAATCACCTGGCTCTGCTTTCTGGCTGCCATGCATGCGTCATTCTTCTTTCTCATTAGTAGTACGCTTGTTCTTTTACCTTCAACAGTGTTGCTTGGGTAGTTCCATGGCAGACATTTCATTCTCAGGGCTTCCCAAAGTTGTATACCATTTGAAATTGTTCCATTTGAGGAAATACTTTTAAGAAGAGCTGGATGGCCTAGTTACCAAGAAAGAATGTCATGAGAAACATAAGCATTGAGTCCTAAACTACAAAACCAAGTGAGGAATGAGGCTGTTAATGATATGGCAATAGCTGGATCATAGTTACCATTTTTCCCACTATTAGAGAGGTTAAATAGTTTCCATAACCTGGAATTTGTGCCCCTGGGTTCAATCTTCAATGTTGCAAAAAAATTTTAAAAATCTATAACATGGAATGTGGGCAGGATTCCTACCCTAATATGCAGTTGTTTGTCTCCAGCTATTTGTGGTGAATACACAAAGAACTTTAAAATGCCCAGGCAGCCTTGGAAAAAGAAAAAAACTATATGGCTTTAGAGTTGTTGACAAAATATTTCTTAAAAAAAAAAAAAGCCTGATTCAGAAATATCTAAACATGGATAAAGTACTTTTAAATCTGACATGTAACTGCATGTGGCTTTTATAAGCAGTTTCTTAAAAGTAACTCTAACATGACTTATCAGTCCTATTTAAAACCACTTCTAAAAGTATCTTAGGAAGGGGTAGCTTGGAGGGCTTTGCTTGACTATTTCAGATCTAGGCAGACCAATGCTTACAGTAGAAGAAAGTAGTCTTTGGTCAAAAACAACACTAAATCTTTTTGGCTTCAAACCATTCCTGAGATATTCCACCAGAGCTTTAACTGACCATCTCTGCAGATGGTCAATTCCTCTCTGAGAGAACCTGATAGTGCCTGGGTTTGCTGTGCCTCTGATCAGTTGTTTCATATGCCTAGGTCCCTGTTAGTACACAATCTTAAGCTTGGGAGTTCAGTCTAGCACTCAAAAAGGATGCCTGATATTCTACAAAACCTGTAAATTGATGTTTTCAGAATAGCTATGAAAAAAGTCTCAAAAGATAGTTGATCTAGAGCTAGGGTTGTGACTCAGCAGTGGAGTGCTTGCCTAACACTTGTGAGGCACTGGGTTTGATCCTCAGCACTACATAAAAATAAATGTATTGGGGCTGGGGTTGTGGCTCAGTGGTAGAGTACTTGCCTAGCATGCATGAGGCACTGGGTTCAATCCTCAGAACCACATAAAAATAAAATAAAGGTATTGTATCCCCCACAACTAAAAAATAATATATTAAAAATAATAATAAAAGTATTGTGTCCATCTACAACTAGGAAAAAAATTAGAAAAAGATGATTGATCTAAGTTCTTCAGGGCTTAAAAACAAAGGAAAAGTATATATTTTAAATTCAGCTTTCTTAACTACTGGCAATAGAAATTCACGTTTTAAAAAGTCCAATTATAATTGCTCCAAGTGCCAGCCCACAATACTGACTCCATAGCACACATTTAAGAAGAGTATACAGGCCGGGCATGGTGGCACATGCCTATAATCCCAGTGGCCAGGAGGCTGAGACAGGAGGATCATGAGTTCAAAGCCAGCTTCAGCAAGGGGCACTAAGCAACTCTGCCTCTAAATAAAATACAGAATAGGACTGGGGATGTAGCTCAGTGGTTGAGTGCCCCTGAGTTCAATCCTCAGTCCCCTTCACCACCCCCACAAAAGCGTACAGGGTTAGGGTTAGGGTTGTAGCTCAGTGGTGGAGCATTTGCCCCGCATGTGTGAGGACTGGGTTCTATCCTCAGCACCATATAATAACAAATTTATTGTGTCCAACTTAAAAAATACTTAAAAAAAAAAAAAAGTATATAGAGAAGTACCACATTGCTCTGGGTCTTACATTTTTTTGTGTCTGTATGGTGCTGGGGATGGAACCAGCAGCCTCACACACGCCAGGCAAGTGCTCTACCACTCAGCCCCTTGGGTCTTAAGATTTTTTTCATAATATGTTCTGGTGGTCCTGAAGAAAGCTATGGCTAACAGAGGAATTCTTATTCCGCTTGTGTGCTTTCCACTTCTTAGACCTTGAACACACAGAATCCTTTAGCTATTAAGAAACTCTTATATGAACACAATACAAAACGTGTGGAAAATAAAGCAAAGTGAACTTTGCTGTGAAAGGGAAAATATGTAAATAAAATAGCCCTGTAGTTATAATAAGCCATTTAAAGATTTGAGTTTGAGAAAACTTCAATCTATATAAAACTGGGCAACGTCTTCATCTTGGATGAGAATAACCAGTTACAGCAACCACATTCTCTAACATTTTTAAAAAGATAGCATCTAATTTTTATATGCAATAGCATTTCTAAAGTGATTCTTTCAAAGGAGCATATATTCTCCATAGATCAAGTCATGCCATGAAACACATTCTGACTGCAATCTAAAGTGCAAGTCATGAGGCATGGCAACTTTGGTTATGTTACTGAGCTGTGTTGCCTACCCACAAAATGATTTTTTTTTTTAAAGCCTCACCTCGCAGTCCGATACCAAAAAACATTGTGAAAAAATTGAGGCGTGTGAGACACTATAGATATAATCATGTTAGATCTTCGAGTTCTGGGAATGTGTATCTCCCGAGAAACTGTCAAACTATTGTCACTAAGCCAAACCTGAACCCACTTGAAGACCAATAATAATTATAGTTGTGCTATAAAAGGGGTCAAAGTCAATATTTAGAAACATTGCATTTTATTGAATTCTAGATCAGCTAGTCTATTCTCCCCTATAGACTAATGACAGTAAGACTGGAAGAAAATATATGAAAGTTAGTTAAGAATCTATTATCACTGTTCAAAATGTTGGAACAACTTTCACTGTACTAGTGAAGCATTAATAAGAGCCTAATGTCTACAATAATTCATTCTTGCTCAAAACAAGAAGTGATTTCATTTAGAGTTCTGAATTTATTCTCACTGATTTTGCTATTTGCATTAGTAAGGTTCTGGCTTAGAGTCCTTTTCCCATTCTCTAATGTTCAATTTTAAAATACAACAATCAACACTAGAGCTTAGAGAAATGTAGAATTGGGTAGCAGATGCCACAATTACAGCCCATCCTGATACATCTTACTTTAACCACTCTCTAATATAAGAAGGTTTCTCCTCCTCTTTTCTGGGGGCTTGCTCCTTTGTCATCTTTCAGCTAAATTCCTTTATAGATTTATTACAGATGAGAAAAAGGTTTTAGATAACAAGTATTTGTGCTATCAACCTAAAAAAATGCAGAAAGAATAGGACTTTTATATGTCAAAATAGAATCCCTGCAGTCCACTCCAGACTGGTCCTAAAACAGAGAATACTTCTGGCAAGGTTACTGACAGAGCAGCAGCCTTGCCAGTCATTGAGGACACTTTAAAGGCTTATGAAAGGAAACTTGACCTCAACAGAAGACTACACTCAATAATGGAAACAATATATTTCTCCACTGATATACAATACTGTGTAATGCACTGAAAAAGTTGGATTTTAAAGTAATAGAACAATTTGAAACAATACAGCATTTTTGGATGTCTTCCCACTAGTCCTTGTTACACTCGAAACCCTTCACCCTTAGTGTATCCAGATACACTATGACATACTGATCATAAAAGACAAGCAAACAGTGTCACAAGCCACATGGAACCATCTGCATGCAGTTCAGCCTGACTTTACCCTTACTTCCTTCCAATACAGACTCCATTACAATTCTGAGCCATCTGCAAAGAATATAGATACACAAAACTAAAACAAGTATCTCTCTATGATTAGAATATTTTAAAGTCTTTAGAAACTTTCCAGACGTACCTCTGATGGAGCACCCCCACCCTCCCCAGTAGAACCCAAACAAGAACATCCTTTGCTCCTGTGGGTCCTGCCAGAACTTGTTTAATGGATGTTCAGGGTTTTGGTTTTCCTCCTTATTCTTCCTCCTCCTCCTCCTCCTCTTCATCATCATCTTCATCATGGCAGTGTGTAATTTCCTGGGGGGCCAGTGGGAAGAGGTTGGGGGGTTTAATCTCACTAATCGACCTTGTCAACTGGTGTCGCTTATAGTCGGTGTCTTTAAAATCCACTGATGTGCGGTTGCGGGTGGCAAGTGGGGACTCCATCTCATTGATATCTACGTGTGTGTGCTCCACTGTTGACTCATGAGGCATCTAGAACAAAGCAAGAAGCTCACTACATCCAGTAGAGCAAAAGAGATACTTCCCAAATCCTAACCCCTTTTCCCCTATTAGGTGGCCATGTGGAGTTATATCAGATAAATCAGTTAGATATACCTTTACAAAACTACTACCTAAAACTGCCTCTCTTTCTCTCTACTCCCAAAACAGTAAACCTATCCTTTACTACAGCTGGAAACTGGGTAAGACAGAGAAGACTATTATTTTCAATTTCACAGCCAGTCCTCAACTGCTCAATATCAGAACACAGGAATATAGAAACCACATTTCTTTGAATTAATATTAACAAAAGAATAGTCTTCATCATTCACTGTAACTTGTAATAGACTTCAGAGAGTTAAGTTATATTCTCTAAGTTTCTATATCTTGATCATACTTTCTGAAAGGCCCTTGTGCAACCACATAATCTGACTCTAGGCTTTGCACATAAGAATGTTCAAATTGTCTCCTGTGCAGTCCCACAAAGCTGGTTGCAGATCTTGATCTTAAAGTGTATCTTAACTATCAAAAGTAACTTTATTTACCAGGACATGGGCAGCTCTGAAGAGATAACTGAATGGGTAATACAGCAGGTTGATGAAAGATGCAGCATAGAGATCAGCATAACGCATCACTTGACTGGCAAAGAGTGTCTGCCGGGAGCCACTACGAAATAGGCTTCCCATCATCCCATAGCACATATCCATGTCATGAGTTACTTTCTAAAAAAAAAAATAACAAGATTGATTTTCAGTTCATTCAAGAAATTATTTATTGGGCACCAGCTATACGCCAGTCCCTGGAAAAAAATAAAAAATATGAAAATCATTTAACTCGTTTTCTATTTTCTCTCAAATCTAGTTTTGATACCTTTATACGTCTCTGGATGGAACTAATGTCTGGGCGCTCATTGCTACTGCTGTCAAGGTGCCTGAAGATAAAGAGAAAAACCCTGTGAAAATCTCCAGAAAGAACATTTCTTACACCAAAGTGACTCCCAAAAAGGTAGATGGTTTTTAGGGAAGAAATTTTTAGAACTGAGAAACTTACTTGTAGAGTTCAGCCAAGAAAATATCCAAGCTCTGAAGTTCTTCAAAAAGGGCTAAAGTTTGGAAAAGAAAAGAACTCAGTTTTTAACTGACACTAAAACTTCAGTAAAAAGTTGTACACAGGACCCAAGAGTATATATAGCCTGGACCAACATGTCACAGGCAGGTGTATAAATGACCTCTATCTCCTTCAAGAAAACCCATGATAATCTGTTTGGAATGTGGCAGCAGCTCAACACCTTAATTACCATTTCTTCTATTTGAACACCACTGACTACAATTTTTTCTTCCATCTGTGTGCTCATTCTGAGCTTGCAAAATACCAATTCCTACCCTATCTCAGATGTAGTCAGCAAAAAGCAAGTTTAGATAAATGAATGAGAATGAAGTGACTTGCCCAGGGTCACAAGTACAGGAAATAGTACAGCCAAATCAATTAGATTTCTGAAACTTCAAAGGTGGAAAGTTGAAAATACAGATGAAAGGACAGCCAGAAGATCCTACTGATAGTACAGACAACAGAGATAGCAACAGTTAGTATCTGCATGCTTTCCATGTGTTGTAACCCTTCTCAACCTGAGTTCCCCGAGGGAATTAAGCCCTAAGACATCTATTATTTTTTTCTATTTAACAAATGTGAGGACAGAGAGACTCCAACATTTCCTGCTGGTTCTCAGGAGGAGCTTTGGTTGAGAAGGGTTGTGATATCTATCTTCTTTATACACATATTTCCTAAGTCTCATCAACATTATGAGGTAGGTGCTATTATTATCATCCCCATTTCAATAATTGAGAAAATTAAGGCACAGGGTATTCTCAGTAACTTGCCTAAGGGTATGCAGATTTTAAGCGATAGATTCAGGGTTCTTACTCAAGGCAGGTCAAATTTCTGGAGTAACTTTCACCATATACCTGCATAAAGAACTTGTGTATCAAACTATATCCCCATAGCTCAATTTAATATAGTATATGTCCTGCAAATATACAGTGTGGCTCAGTCCAAGAATATAATTTGTCTTCATTCTCTATTTCTCAGAAGAGTAAATAAATACCAGGAGGTAATTAATGTTCAGAACTGTCACCCCCCAGAATCTCAGATATGGGCTGTTAGGAGAGAATGGCAACTAGGCATGGTTAGAGAAATATGGACTGCAGAGGAAGTGGAGCACAGGTTAGCAATTACAAACTGTAATACAACATGTAGCACTATGCTCAGAGAACACCAAAGTTTTCACAGTGAGGTCTGACACCAGCATTCTACACTTAACCTCAAAGGGATTTAAGAAGTTGAATAAGGGCTGGGATTATAGCTCAGTGGTAGAGCACTTGCCTCCCACACGGGAAGCACTGGGTTCGATCCTTAACATCACATAAAAATAAAATAAATAAAATAAAGGGTATTATGTCCATCTATAACTAAAAAAAAAAGAGCAAAATGGAAATAAAAAAGAAGTTTGAATAAGATAACAACCTCTTATATTTATTAAAATTCTGGAATTCTGTGAAATAGCTGAATATTCTAATAGGACTATCAAGGCCCATCTTTTGACCACATCCGATCCCCTGCTCAAAAAGTAATGGTTTATCAAAAAGGAATGAATTCAAAGATGGCCATTTAGATATAAACTAGCTATTTCAAAGATTTATAAAACACAATAATATAACAGTCCCTTACAACTCTTGTCAGTCCAGACATGCAGCTCCTGTGCAAGTTCAGGAATCACCAAGAAAGTTCGCCACCCTTGCCGTTTCTTTGATTTTAAAATGTCTCCAAAAATGTGATCTCCAATATACAAAATATCTTTGCCCTTGGCTCCCAACAGATCACAGATTGTATCAGATGAACCTGAAACAATGAATGTAAGAAAAAGATCTCCATGTTAAAGCCAGCATAGTCCATACCCACTTAATACTGCGATTAATTTTACCCTTATTTAAGGGACAGACCTTTATTAAAGACAAAGACTTGCCATTCTTCCTACCACTCTTTTTATTGCCTGTAAGATAAAGTCTTCAGCTCTACTGTACTGACTAGAACTCTAATACCAAATCTTACACAATTCTATCTCAGCTTAAGTAAATATAACCTTCAAAAACAACATCACCATTTTTTTTTATCACAGATCAGCCACTAAGTTAGCTTTGTTCAACTATTTAACATAATATGTATCTGTGCACAAACAGGCTACTAGAAAACTCCTGAGAAGCACCCAAAATTATTCCAAAAAGCTAAAATAAATAGGTAAAATAAAGAGGCAGTGGTGGGGGGAGGGGGGTGGCTGAACCTGCTAGTGAAAATAAAATTCTTTCTCCTTGATTTTTATCAATTTAGTGGGTGACTATTTACCTTTGGTAAACAGCATCTCTAAAATACTGAAGAGTACATGTAGCACTATGCTCAGAGAACACCAAAGTTTTCACAGTGAGGTCTAAGCGAAGAACATTAAATAAAATCTTTGGAAGTTTCTGACTTACCTCCTGAGTAGACGATGCCATGCTGTAGGGGGCCTGTGTATGTACCAATTTTCAGCTTCCCAGTTTTCTGTGTGAAAAGAATATGAACTTTGTAATACTTTATCATCCTGTTATAATCTACCCACAGCACTACTTGGCAGGCAGCCAAAGACATGGCACTCATTTTTTTCAATTATTAGTTTGGTTTGTTGGACTAACTTCAGTTTTAAGACCAAAACTATAAATTTTAAGAGAAATATGGCCATTAAATAAGTATCTATTTTCTTAGGGAGAGTGGGAATGGGGGAAGAAGACAGATTACCCTCTCAACTTACAGTATCTACTTGACGCAATACCGTGCCTTCTCCAAAAAAGAGTGGTTTCCGTGCATCTACCAAGATCAGGTCAAAGTAGGACTGCCATGGTCGATGGGAGCTCCCAGGCTGGTGAAGGAGAACCAGTAAAAACCAAAATACCACTCCTTAACTTAAGACACTCACATGTAATCTTGTTCAAATATAAGGAATTCAGCAGTACTAAGTATAATCAGAAGATCTCACTATTTAATTTTTAAAAATGCACTGTGTCTAATTATAAGCCACATCCTTCTGGAAACAGGTGTAAATAATAAATAAACTCAAGTAATCTCTACAGCTGGGCGTGGTGGCACATGTCTATAATCCCAGCAGCTTGGGAGGCTGGGGCAGGAAGATCCCAAGTTCAAAGCCAGCCTCAGTAACTTAGTGACGCCCTAAGCAACTCAATGAGACCCTGTCTCTAAATAAAATATAAAAAAGGGCAGGGGGTGTGGCTCAGTGGTTAAGCATTCTTAAGTTCAAATCCCTGGTTCCCCCAACCAAAGTAATCTCTACATTTTAAATCATTTAATCTCCTGAGTTCCAGTAACATATCACAGCAATTTAACATATGAAGGTGTGCTCACAATCTGAAATGTATGAAAAAGAGCTAGGGAGAGATGTAAGTCAATACTCAAGGGACAGATTAAGAGGGAGGTTTGATCAGCATTAGAACTAAAGTATATAAACTATTATGGACCATTATCAGGAAATTTTATTTGTTCTTAGAGTGATGGTTCTAGGTATATACTAGTCTTTGGTTCATATAACAAAGTAGTCACAATAATGTAGAAGTTATGCCCATTAAAATTATTTCTATCCTGAAGAGAAGTGCACATTAATTTGGGGTGATCTCAAAACAGGGATCTGCTGATTTTTATTCATAGAAGTCTAGGAATAAAATTCTACAAGTATATGACTAAGTTGTAATGGGTATTCCTTAAATCTAAATATAGCCATATTGTGGGAATGAAGACTTCTTTGCTAAATACCAAAGTTAACTGTTCTTTGGGCACAAAACTCAGCAATGACTTAACAGCAGAATATAGAAACTGTCAAGAACACATATAAATTTTCTGTTCCTATTAACCAAATATATTTCTCAACCTGAAAATTACTTTCATTGCTATACAAACTTTATAATTCCACACAGAACTTCTTAGGCATGAAATTATTCTGATCCAATCTTACTAAATTCCACTTGAATATTCTTTTTTTATTTCAATCTAATGAATATTCAAATTGCTAATTGTTTTTCTTTTGTTAATGAGAATTAAAGAAAAGGTTTAAAATCTAGGACTATTCTAGGTAGTTCCCACCCAATTCCTTCCCCTAAATATTCCTGAATGATTAAATGCATTCATTATTACTACAGCAACTATCTATTAAGTTAATGAAATACCTTGGGACCATGTGGGAAATCAAACAGGTAAGTCATAATTTTCTGGAAAAAAAAAGGCAAAATAAGGTTCACATACTACTTTTGCAAAGGATATGCAATAATTGAAAAAAAATCAAAACCTTTTCATAAAATGTCGTTTTTCAATATAGAATTCATTCACCACATTCTTGTCTCTTCTAGTTTATGGCAGTGGAAGCTAGAAATTAATACTTCATCATACGAGACAACCCCCCCCCAAAAAAAAACCCCACAAAACCTTATGAGATTCTCAGATCTATACAGATTCATACATATATCCCTATCTATTTTTCCTAGAACACAAAATTTGAGATAAGGGGCATATAAGGTAGGGGCACAGAGAAAACTAATGACTTATAGAATAATATATTTTAAAGTTTTTACAAAAATGAACTGGAGGGAGAACTTTTTACTAACACTATTAATTTGTAATTGTCTCAGCAGAAGTAAATAAGGAATTAATATTAGTTTTTTCACATGCTTTAATCACACTAAAAAACAATTTTAAAAATAAGAGGTAGTGGGCTGGGGCTCAGTGGTTGAGCACTTGCCTCGCATGCGTGAGGCACTCGGTTCGAACCTTGGCACCACATACAAAAAATAAGTACATAAAATAAAGATACTGTATTCATCTACAACTAAGAAAATATTTTTTAAAAAAGAGGTAGTAAATTCTGATTCTAAAATTCAAAAAATCTTTGTACCACTTACTACTATGGAGCTTCCAACATCAGGGAAGTACAGAAAGTAAAGCGTACGATTTCTTAGGTTTATATAAATGATGCTCCAAAGAGACACAGAAGCCATTTTAATCAGCACAAATATTTTAAATAGTCCCCAAATTAAAATCTTCAAGTAACCAACTATAATCAGGGAAAAGAGTCATAAAGAATAGAAAAAATTAGAAGGATTCTAATATGGCCCTTCTCCCTATACAGTTTTGCTTTTTTCACTCTGCTTTCAAAATAAGATGACAGAAACTACTTTCATTTAAAAACTTCTGTCCTCCTCATTATTTTCAAGGTTCTTTAGGCCAAAATAATTTCTCTGCATAATCAAAAAAATAAGAATATTAAGCACTTACATCTGTATATTTATAGTCACTGTTGGTGGCAAGAAATACTTTCCCTACTTCCTTCATCCGGCTCAAAAGCAAAGGCAGTTTTCCCTGAAATGCAGTAAAAACAAACACTAAAACACAAATACTTTCATTTTGGGGTAGTCATATGTAGGGTAAGTCTTTTAAAGATTAGTTGTTGGTTTCAGAATTTTGCATTTAAAAGCTCCCATAAGCGCTATACATGAAAAAAACTCTTAATATGTAGTTTACAAATTGTACATAGCATCTAGATTCATATGTAAAATGACTATAAGGACATTAACATATTTCCACCTTTCTCATATGGTCTACCTCAAGAAAGAGTTTAAATTACCTGGGATTTCCTGAAGTATAGAGTTAGATGTGTTAGAAATCCGGAGAAGTTAACACCAGCAAATTTGCTATTGGAGATTATTAGATATAGCCACATTACATATATACTAGGGTTTTACAAGCACCTTGCAGAATGTAATGGCAAGTCCAGATAAATCTAGAAATGCCCATGTCCACCTGCAGATAAGAAAATTCTAACTGCTGATATGTTTCTTTAACTGGAAAGAAAAACACCTTTTCCTTCTCTCACAATAAATAAATAGGTTCCTTTGCATAATTCTCCTGAACTATTTTGGTTTGGATATGAGGTATCTCCCAAAAGCTCAGGTGTGAGACAATGCAAGAAGGTTTAGAGAAGAAATGACTGGGTTAGAAGAGCCTTAACCCAATTAATGAATTAACCACCTGATAGGACTGAACTGTAACTGAAGGCAGGGGCTGTGTGGCTGGAAGAGGTGGGGCACTGAGGGCATGGCTCTGGGATATATTTTTTGTCTGGTGAGTGGAGTCTCTCTCTGCTTTCTGATCATCATGTGTGTGAGCCCTTCCCTCTGCCACACTCTTCTGCCATAATGTTCAGCCTCACCTTGAGCCCTGAGGAATGGAGCCTACTGTCTATGGGTTGAGACCTCTGAAACTGTGAGCCCCCAGTTAAACTCCCTCCTCTAAAATTGTTCTGGTTGGGTCCTATAGTCACAGCAGCAAAAAAAAAATTGACTAAAACATGGACCCTCCCCACTTAATGTTCTTCTTTGAAACAGTGTGGGAAGGAGAGTGAAATAGGAAGTACAAATTCTGAAAATAAAAAATCTTTACTGTAGTGCTTGGAGAAAATATTGTATTCTGCTATTTACATGCTATAGAAAAGAAAGAAATGTCTGAACTTGGGACTCTGTATGTGTTTACTTCTTATTTTGAAACAATTTTAGTTTACAGAAAAGTTTTAGAGGGATTGGGGTTGTGGCTCAGAGACAGAGTGCTCGCCTAGCATGCGGGAGGCACTGGGTTCGATCCTCAGCACCACATAAACAAATAGATATTAAGTCCACCCAAACTAAAAAGTAAAAAAAAAAAGTTATTGAAATAAGAGTTCCCCAGTATTCTTCCTTAAGCTTTTATTAATAGTAACATCTTATTTAATCACAGTATAACTGCCAAACCTAAAATATTGGTAGGATACTATTAATTTATTACATTATATTTTTTAAAAATGTAATGTTTCCCACTTATCTTTTAAGGTATTTTAAAGCCTTCCTCAATATTTCCTATTGATGTTAAAGGTATTTTATTTTTCAAAAAAGTTCTTGATGGTTCTTTTTTAACTTATACGCAATGCTGAGAATCAAACCTAGTGCTTCACACATGCTAGGCAGGCACTCTACCACTGAGCCACAACCCCAGCCCAAGGTACTTTAAATAACAGTCATATACATGCACATTTTTTAGATGGTCCAGTGTCTAGTATAATGCTTCTGATTTAAGTCAGATTTGGGTGTGAATCTTGCCTTTACTACTTACTAACTGTGTAATCTTAGGGAAGATATTTAATTCCTCTATTTCTTAGTTTTTTCATTTATAAAATAGATATAACAATAATATATTAGATAATATAATGGTGATATACACACAGTAACCCCCTAGTTGCTATGTTATAATTAGATCTAAAAGAACAAATGAAATACTAGGTCTTCTTGCTTACTAATCACACAAAAAACTAAGACCTATGTTCTAGTTATTCTTGGTGATTATACCTTGCACATATTATGTCACAACAAAGAAGTATCTTCCTTGCCATTTCATTATGAACAGGCTTATTATTCATTTCTTTAATAGGTAAAATAAGCTATGTAGATCTGTTTCTCCCTTTATTACTTACATCTTTGACTACATACTTCTCAAGATTTTCAACTGTCTTTTCCTTAAGGGAGCCCTGGGGAAAAGAGGAAAAAAAAAAAAAAAAGCTAAGAAAATAACAAAATACTTTTTTTTTTAACATTTAGTTCACAATAAAAATTGTGTTTACTGTAAACCAGAATGAACTTAAGTGTTTACCAAAATGGAAAAAACAAATAAAACTAGAGGGTTAGGAAAAAGTAGTAGATATGATTTGCTGCAACTCTGCCACCAAAATCTGTCTTCAAATATGAAACTGTCTACTTTTCTGCAAAGATTTGTTAAATATAATCTTTTACACGAAAATCTCTTCTAAGTCAGTTTGAGAAATGAAAACTCAATAAAATCTAGAAGCCAAGTTTCACCAAGTGAGGAAAGGTGGCTAAGATGACCAAATAAGAACAAAAATATTCTAGAGATCTATCATTAGGCGGAAAATCCCTTCACCCCCAACCGGTTTTGATAAATGGAAGAAAAATTTTGCTCCATTTACACTTGAAAAGTAAAGACATGCCAGACAGTAAGCAGGGGAAGAAGCAGCTTCTGAGTACCTTGTAATGAACCCAGTCAACAGCATCTCTTACATCTTGGAACATACTCCGGTAGGACATGAAGAGGTCCCCATCTTTAAATCCTGTCTCACAGCTACAGAAAGATAAAAAGAATGTGACAGGGAATTCAAAAGAGGATAAATAAAATGAATGACAAAAGTTACCCAGGGGACTCAAAGATTCCAATATCATATGGGTATGGCTGTGGCTAATTAGGAAAATAATTACTCCCTAATAAAAATCCATTTTTGACCACCAGAAATTGCCATATGTTCAATGGAATACAATAACTCTGAACAAATACAAAGTGATAGAATAATATATAGAATGGAAGCTAAAAGGTCAAAGTAATAAAATATCAGGTTTTTATTCATAACTTTTTAGAAACAGGTTCTCACTGAAGAAACATCTAAAACGTACAATTGGTCATTTAGGTACTTTCTACCCTGACTTCTTTCTGACATTGTCCCTAGGTATAAAGATAATGTCCAATTTCTTAGTGACTCAGTCTTCCACCAAATTTAGTGTCTTGAAGTGGGTAAGGACTAACATAAGAAGTTAGCAAACTCTGACATATATGGCTACAACTTCAGCAAAGGCTATCCAATTCCCTATAAAAATAGAGGATAATTTATTCAAGACTTAAGCAAAAAATTGCTTCAGGGAAAATAAGCAGTATTTATTCCTCAATGAAATCTTGCTGGGCCTGGGAATGAAACTAAATTACCATCCCTGAATGGCTCCTGGGTAGCTGCTGTGAAATGAGTCGGGGGGTTTCAGTGTAATTCTGCTTGGACAGATAATCATCACACAAACCTCCCACTCAGTTGTCACAATTAGCACCTCTGCTGGCCGTCTTCATTCCCAGGAGAAGCCAATCAGAAGTGGTCCCTTCCAAACATGGCTGCAGCACACTGGCAAGGAGAGGGGCCGTGTGGGAGGTGAGAGCCTGCATGGAGCTGCTGGTGCTGTCCCATCTCCAGGCTGGCAATGTGGCATCTCTCACTAGCACTAAATTCACTTTAGAAAAGCAGAAAAGACCTACAATGGCCAGTTCTCTAAAACCCTGTACATTAATTTTAAAAATCAACTGGAAAAAGAAAATTGTAGCATATACACACCTGGTATATCTGGGACAATTAGTAAAAAAATCTACTAGGCAGGCCAACAGGTAGGTCTCTGAAAAATGAAGAATAGATATTCATAAGCTATAAGTGAAATAATTCAAACATTTTATTATCTCCTTTGAGCAAAGACAAATGATTATGGAAAGAAGGGAAAGTACCAATATATAAGCATAGAATGAGTCTACCTGGTAGATTGAATAGTGTGTTCAGAATGTAAAATCTTTCAGTGTCATCTCGTTGAATAAATTTATTTGGATACTGCTCTCTAGTTTCTGGCCTGAAAGAAAAATTTTAAAAATTGACATTCAAAAAATTAACATGACTGGAGAATATTCATTATTCAAAAATTCATTCTAGGGGCTGGGGTTGTGGCTCAGTGGTAGAGCACTTGCCTAGCACATGTGAGGCACTGGGTTTGATCCTCAGCACCACATAAAAACAAAAAAACAAATAGAGAAAAGTATTGTGTTCATTTACAACTAAAAAAAAAAAAAAAGAATAATTCATTCAAATATTTTGATGGTTATGTACAACACAGGGTTCCAAATATTAAACATGGAGTTTTAGAAGATGAACAAGCTCAGGTTCTAGCCTTAAAGAGTTCTCAGCCTGGGAGGGAGAAACATACACATTTAAGTATAATAAGATTTTTAAAAAATCAAATCTACTACAAGAAAGCTGCAAAGAACTGTAAGAAAACTGAGGAAGGGGAAATCATTTCAACTTAAGGGGTAGAGAGAAGCAAATGAGAGAAGGATAGGAAAATCTAGGATTCATAAGAGGTGACATATAAGCTAAGCCTTAAAAGCCTTAAAAGCTAAGAGGACCAGCTGAGAAACAAGTCCAATTTTAGTACAGGCAGTGAAGCAGAGAAAAAAAAAAAACAGCCAGAAAGATGGGCTGAGGCAGATTATGCCACTGTTCTTACACTTCATTCAGGAATAAGACAGTATTACTTATAGTTTTTACACAAAGGGATCAACTCATCAGAATTAAATTTTAAGAAGATTAAATTGGTATCAGTTTTGGAATAAACTGCAGAAAGAAAATGCAATAAATAGCCCAAAATTCTTCCCAACACTTTGCAATGCAACTTTATGGTTTCTCCCATTAGAACTTCAGTCTATTTCTTCATCCTTAAACATAGGTGTGAACAGCAGCAAATGGGATCTAAGCAAACTTGGAAGACACTGTGCACAATGGCTTGCCCTCTCTTGCTGCACATGGAACCCTGAGACTACTATGTGAATAACAGTGAAATGGTCCACTAGGAGATAAAAGGATACATGAAGAAATGAGAAATACAGCCAACAGCCTGCCAGCTGCCAGACATGTGAGTGAGGCTATTCTAGATCAGCTGCCAGCTGATAACACCAGCTGACCACAGATATAAGAAACAGCCCAGAGATATCAGCTAAACAATCCAAGAATTGCACAGCTGACTTTCATAATTTAGTGCTAAATAAAATAGTCACTATTTTTTTAAGTTGCTAGTGAAACTTTTTTTTTTTTTAGAGAGAGAGAGAATTTTTTTAAAAAAAATATTTTTTCTTTAGTCCTCGGCAGACACAACATCCCCGTTTGTATGTGGTGCTGAGAATCGAACCTAGTGCCCTACACATGCTAGGCAGGCACTCTACTACTGGGCCACCACCCTAGCCCCCAAATAGTCATTATTTTAAGTCACCAAGTTTGGGAATAATTTATTATGCAAGCAAAAACCAACTATAGAAAGTAACAGAAAATCAGTTAGGTGGTTAATGCAGTAGTCACGAGACTAAGTAGAGCCTGTCGTAGCATGCTATCAGAGGAAAATAAAGGAATAAATGCATTTTGAGAGACTGCTGAGGAAATGAGTAAGACCAGGCAACTGTATGGGTGTGGTAAATGAGAGACCTAAGAGTCAAAAATAATGACAATTATGCTTAGGTATCTCTTGAGAAGTGATTGGAACTGCTAATAAAACATGATGGCTCTAGGTTTAATCCCCAGTACTAAAAAAAAAAAAAAAAAAAGAAAGAAAAAAATCTGGATAAAAAGTGCACATAAAAGCAGTTCTATTTTGGCTATACTAAGCTTGAAGTAAAAAAGATTCATAGTAGGCAATCAGAAACAAAGATCAAGATTTTAAAACAGGGGCTGGGGATGTGGCTCAAGCAATAGCGCGCTCGCCTGCCATGCGTGCGGCCCGGGTTCGATCCTCAGCACCACATACAAACAGAGATGTTGTGTCCGCCGAATACTAAAAAATAAATATTAAAAAAAAAAAAAGATTTTAAAACAAAGAGTCAAATCTGAAAGATAAATGGAATCATATATACACCGGTAATAGATGAAATCATGAAAACTAATAAAGAAACTGAAATTGGAACCATGGAGGATATTTAAGGTGTAAAGAAAAAGTCAGTGAAAGAGAAATTAAGTTAAAGATGCACAAGAAGCTTGTGAGTGAAATGAAACACTTCAAGAAAAAGAAGGGAACAATATTAATAAAAAATATTTCAGAAAAGCTAAAACAGACAAAGACTAAAATATGAAGATGTAAAATTCTCAAGCCAGATGTGGTGTGACACACCTGTAACCCCAGGAGGGGTGAGGCAGGAGGACTGCAAGTTCAAAGCCAGCCTCAGCAAAAGCAAGGCACTCAACATCTAAGTGAGACCCTGTCTCTGAATAAAATACAAAATAGGGCTGGGGATGTGGCTCAGTGGTAAAGTACCCCGAGTTCAATCCCTGGTACCCAGATAAATAAATAAATAGATAGGTAGATAGATAGATAGATAGATAAATTAATTAATTATAGTTCTCAGTGAATATATGAAAATTAACAAATCTAAATAAAAGAAATCAAAGTTAACACTGAGTGACCTGGGTAAATTTCTGCTTCAATTTGTTAACTGCAAATGGCATAAATTCCAGTTAGGCATATAAAATTTTATTATCATCCTGTCTTAGTTTCCTCTTAGTCATCCTTCTGAAATAAGAGGTCCTAATAAAAAATAACTTTGTAGAATACCTCATCTTCTAGTCTTCCAAATTTTATGTAATGAAAAATAAGAGGAAAGGGAATAACAATACATATTCCTCAGTGAAGTTTAGTAAGATGACATAGTTTTCTTAAATGTAATATACTGTTCTATCAGTAAAGAGCAATTCCTCTACAGAGATAGTTAACATTTATTAGGCAGTTACTACCCAAATTGACATATATGCAGTTAGAAATTATATTTTATTTAAATATCAAATCATGCTGGTATGTATTTAAAATTAAAAAATCAAATCAGGGAGAGGTAATACACCATAAAAGTAGGACAGTGCACTCAGAGTAGGAAGAAAATAATTTAGTGCAGATTACTGCTAACTTTCTGTGACCCACAAAATAACAGCTTTTTTGGGGCTGGAGTTGGAGCTCTGTGGTAGAGCTTGTTTCGCACATATGAGGCACTGCGTTCAATCCCCAGAACACATATAAATAAGCAAATTAAATAAATCAACAACTAAAAAATATTTTTAAAAAATAACTTAATTTTCTGAAAAATTAATTTCCAAATTATTAGCAAGACATGTGATGCCAGATGAAGCCCTGACTTCTTTTGGCCCTGTCCATCAATAACCATTTCTCCCATTTTATCCATCTTGTTTCTCCTTTCCAAGGACTTTCCCTTTTGACTCAAAGAACTGTAGTGTGTTGTTTGAATGATTCTGCATTTACTCATAAATTACATGTTTTTGAAACACCATTAAATATGTTTCCAGAGGAGCTACTTGGAAACTTTACTGAGGAAGAGAGGTAGGTGGTTGTGAATCTTGAATTAGTAAATGTGACTGTAAAGCTAAATTAATGAACTGCTTTTCTTCTCTATCTACCCCTCCATTAATACAAAAATTCCTTTCCAGACATTTGAAAACTGGTTCATCCTCATTGGTATTCTGAATAAAAGCGACAACATTTGTAAATAAAAGAGCTTAGGTTACTAGTACTACATGTTTTATGTTTAAATCCTGCTTCTTGATATTTGTGGCTGTTGAAAAACCCCAATGAAAGGAACAGTGGATATAACCTTTCTGGCCTGCCCAGATAAGTCAAGGTGGATGTTTATTTCACACTGTTCTCTGTACATATTATATGGGACATCTCTGAGCATATGTAATGTCAATAATACCTGAAGAGTATTATATCAGATGGTCAAATTCTAAGTGGGACACTACTATGACCTCAGATTTAAAAAGTTTGGTACAATGTCTTCTGGCAAGTACCTTTTGTGATAAGAGGCACTCAGTTACCTCCTACCTCTTACCACAAAAGGTATTTGCCAAAAGACATTGTCTTTCTATTTACAACTCTGCTGTCAAGAATGAATAACAGTCAGGTGAAGTGGCACACACCTGTGAAGACAACAGGATCAAAAGCTAAAGACCAGTCTATGTAACTTAGGGAGATCCTGTCTCAAAATGGAAAAGGTCTGGGGATGTAGTTCAGTGACAGAGTACTTGCCTTGCATGTGCAATGCCCTGGGTTCAATCCTTAGTACTCCAAAATAAATAGATAAATAAAAATAGAAGTTGCTGTTCTGTCATACTGTGTCAGTATGTAAATACTGTGTCAGGCAGTAAATAGAGAAAAGACAAAGTCATAATTATAGCAGTTGTCAAATTGTGATATTGTGATTTTTTTAAAGAAAAAACTGATGTTTCACTAAAAAAATTGTATACACCAAATGTTTTTATCTGCTATTTTCCAGGTTGAAAACTCAAATTAGTGACATAATATCCTGATTATGAAAATCAAGTTTATCCTTGTTTTATATATTATTACTCTTTCTCTCCCTCTATTGGGTAATAAATGTAGATGCAAATTATATTTTGTTTAAAGTAAGTGAATTTTAGTTATACAGCATCCAGTAAAGCTTTTTTCCTTCTTCTTTTTACAGTACTACTATGGATTAAAGCCAGGGCTTCATGCATGCCAGGCAAGTGCTCCACCATTGAGTTATATCCTCAACCCCCTTGTATTTTTATTTTAAGACAGGGTCTGACCAAATTGGCCCAGGCTGCCCTCAAACTTATGATCCTCCTTAGCCTTCCAGAATCTGGGGTGTGCGCCACTATACCTGGATCAACAGAGTTAACCTTGAAACTTGTTTGAGCTCAAGGACCCTTCTGTCTCAGCCTCCTATGTAGATGGAAATACAGGAACACGCCACTATGCCCAGCTTTTCTTATATTCATTTTTTTTAGTACTTCTTTTTTAGCTGTAGTTGGACACAATACCTTTGGTTTTATTTATTTTTATATGGTGCTAAGGATGAACCTAGGGTCTCGCATGTGCTAAGTGAGCCCTCTACTGCTGAGCCACAACTCCATCCTCCTTGTATTCATTTTTATCCCTATGTTTAAAAAAATTTTTTTAACTGTATGAATATCTGAAGCTATTTATTAGAACGCTAAAAAACAATGTATTAGCTTTTAAAAATCTTTATTAAATTGCTATAGTTTAACCACTGAGCCACATCCCCAGTCCATTCCCCTGCTTTTCGTATTTTTTATTTTGAGACAGGGTCTGGCTAAATTGCTTAGAGCCTAGCTAAGTTGCTGAGGCTGGCTTTGAACTTGTGATCCTCCATGCTAGGGATTGAATCTGAGGTCTCACACATGGTAGGCAAAAGTGCTTTATCATTGAGCTACATCCCCAGTCCAGGAATAATTGTTTAAAATAAATAGGAAAGTACATTTCATCTGGAAAGACAATGTCATTTTCATATTGTTTGACTATAGAAAAAACAAACAAACTCTAGAAAGAGACTGAACATTCTTTGTACTTACCCTCTTATGAAGTTAAATCCATGTGCACAGACCAAGAGGTTTCCATAGGCATCGACTTTCAAAAGATTTCCATATAATGTGTCAAAGACAAGTCCTCTATGTGAAAATAATGGCATCATTGATAATGCAAAGTAATATGTGCAATAGTTTTATATAGTACCACTCAATCACCATAAGCCAACCTCCTCTAACTCAAGCTTTGTAGTGACTTAGGTGTATTCTAAAACAATATAACCTTAGAGGCTAAAGTATGTAAATAAAATCTTTAAAATAAATCCCAGAGCAATTATAAATATTTATTCCAGATAAGTAATCATAAATGTTTTCTATTATGAATAAGGGCTTAATCAAACAGTATAAACTATAATTTCTACCAATACAACTGATATCATTCTAAAATAGTCTTTCCATTTCCTGGGATAAGTGAGCTGCCCTATATTTCTCTCTTTTAAAAAAATTATTTTTTAATTGTAGTTGGACACAATAGCTTTATTTTGTTTATTTATTTTTATGTGGTGCTGAAGATCTCCCACATGCTAGGCGAGTGCTCTGCCCCTGAGCCACAACTCCAGCCCCAATTTTTCTTTTTTTTGACACTGTGAGATATATATCATGGTATTTCAAATAAATATCATCTTTCTTTTTTGAGGGGTGCATACTGGGAATTTAATCACTGAATACATCCCAAGCCCCTTTCAGTTTTTATTTTGAGACAGCGTCTCACTTAGTTGCTGAGCTGGCTTTGAACCTGTGATCCTCCTGCCTCAGTCTCTGGAGCCACTGAAATTACAGGTGTGTACTACCACACCTGGCAATATCATCTTCTGTAATTTTAATTTTTGGGGGGAGGGGGCAGTACTGGGAGTACTGGGGATTGATCCTGGAGCCTTAAACATACTAGCCAAGCACTCTACCACTAAGCTACACCCCCAGCCCTTTTTTTCTATATTTTATTTGGAAATGTGGTTTTGCTAAATTGCTCAGGCAGGCCTCAAACTTGCAATTCTGCTGCCTTAGCCTCCCAAATCACTGAGATTATGGGCATGCCTTACAACACCCAGTTTAACCCTAAATCTTCCCTATCAAATCCAGAAATGCAAACTGTCTAAGGTGGCTCTAAGTATCCAGTAATTGTATTAGTAAAACACATAACTACTCTCTAAAAGCCAAAGGTAGGACAGATAGGACCATCTGTGATGCTGCCCATCAGGATATTGGTTTTGGTACTAGAGATTGAACCTGGGCGCTTTACCACGGAGTTACATTCACAGTGTTTTTTATTTTTTGAGACCAATTCTCACTAAGTTACTGAAGCTGGCCTCGATCTTCTAAGCCTCCTGCTTCTGCTTCCCACATCACTGGAATTACAGACATGCACCACTGCGCCAAGCACCATCAGGTGCTTTCTCATATCCCTAAGTAGGTCATCTTCAACAGCAATAAACTGAGTTCAATTCAAGAACACAGAAGATATAGTATATATGAAAGGTAATTCTAGAATTAATACCAAACCAAAACAACAAGGTATTATGTGATGTATTCTTTTAGTCAGGGATAAACTTGGAATTACTAATTTGAGGGATAGAGGAAGTGGTCTTAAGATAAAAATATCTTGAAAAATTACCTGGTAGGGAATGTAGAATCATAAGCAAAGCTGAGCAGCTCCTGGGGGTAGCCAATAGAAACTAATCTCTCCACAGTAAGCTCAAAGCCAAGGGATTCATACTCCGGGGACTTGTATACTGCACAAAGAGGAGGTTCTTATTAGTCAGCATAAAGAACAGCCCATTAAAAGAAGGCAAACAAGTGTGTTTCTACTCTTTCCTAATTCTTCCTTCCTCCTCAGTCTGCCATTTCGGTTTTTCCCCCCCTCAAATTCTATGTTCTGCACAGCCCCCTTTAATTGAGAGAATTCAATTATTAATCTGTAGAAATCATTCATATTATATCAGGAGCAGCAGTTAAAAGAAGTATCAAACATTTCAAAATAGTTCCTTCATTCTCAGGAAACCTAAACATTTTTTTTCTTTTATCTACTCTTTCACTCTCACAATCTGAAGGCAAAAAGAATATAGCTGTGATATTAACTGTAAGAAAATAAGTAAACAGAAAAGTAGATAAGAGAAGTCTGGGTTTGTCAAAGGTTTCAGTGATGTTCACAATTGACGTAGGAATCTTCAAAATGAGCTTTTTTTTTAAAAGTTTATTTATTAAATTCCTATTTGGTTTAATATTTGCTTTATACTCCTTTAATCAATATATCTGTTCTACTTGTCAGATTAACTTGTTTTTTGTCAGCTCTAACAATGTTATAGGCTTCAAAATTTCATTTTATAAAGAATTACTACAAACCAACCATAAAAAGACATGCCTGAGACAACAGGGAAATCCATATGAACTGGGAATTAGATATTAAAGAATCATGACTTCTTTTATTAGACATGATTATGGCAGGGTGGATACTTGCAAGCATGTGTAAAAAAAGGAGCGTTTGTTATTATAGGTCAAAAAGCATGGATTTCAGATTATAGAGATTTCTCTCTACTACTGTATATGTCTGAAATTTTCCACAATGAAAAAACTTTTTAGAATTATCATTGTAGTTCACCATAAAGAAAATGTTGCTCCTTTAAATAGGCTTCTCCCAAATGAAATATTTAGGTTACTAATATTCCATCAGTCTCTAGGAATAGGTAAGCTGCACTGAAAATAAAAATAAAATAAAGACCTGTTTAATTTGTTTAATGCCAAATGTGGCAATTAAACACTTATCCACCCTATTTTTGCAGTCTCACAATAATGCAGCAATTATTATATTATTATAGTTCTTCCATCTATTATTAATATCTGCTTAGCCTATAGCTCAAACTGATTTTTTTATTTGATACTTTTAGATATACCTGATAGTAGGGTGTATTTTGACATATTATACATACATGGAGAGCAACACATTCCAATTAGGATCCCATTCTTGTGGATGTACATGATGTGGATCAAACTGATTTTTCATTGCAATTAGTTTGCCTGTTCAAGTTAGTGTTAATATTTTAGTGAGTACAGTTCAACTTTCCCTTTCTAAAAGTAATCTTTAGAATATTTTCGGAACTATATAAGAAGCTGGTAATGCTACTTGTCTCCAAAAAAGGGAAGTGAATGGCAATGTTACAAAGTAAGGAAGGAGAGCTCTGTGTATGCTCTGTACCTTTAAAACTTGTAACATATTGATGTAGTTATCTGTTTTTTAAATTGAAATTTTTAAAAAAGCAAGCTGGTCTTTTAAAATCCTTTAATAAACATTGTCAGATTAAAAGAAAAATTCTAAGGTGCTTCTAGAGATCCTTGCATTTCATCTCATCAGAACAACACCAAAAGAAGTCATATTTTTCCCTTTTGTTGTTTTGGGGGTAATAGTAATCCAATGCCAATAACTCTAGATTAAACATTTTCAAAGCTGGTTGTATTTATTTCCCCCTCAACTCCTGCTTTATACCCCATTCCACCCTCCCTCCCAACACAAACATACACACACATACACACACCTTAAAACCTCATGTGTGGAATTCCTGAATCTGTAGGACACACACTGCAGTAAAGGAAGTGCTACATGTACAAAAATGTTAACAGAGTAAAAGCTGATGACCCATTAAGGCCTGCTACCCAATGATGTAAATTTGAGTTAGGTTGAAAATATAAACTAACATTTCTCATCTGGCTTTCCCTGCCATGTCTCCCACCAATTGCCAGTTGTCCCCACTTGAACAAAATTACCATAAAACAAAAATTGCTTCTTCCTAACCAAAGCCCCAGTTATTTCAAACAATACTTAATGACATAAAATTCTTGTACAGATAAATAATTTGGGTAACCTACCAACATTAATTGGTACAAAATGTTTTCTATTAGTTTTTCAGGAGGATAATTTGTGGTATTAAGAATGGAGAATGAAAAATAAATCATAACCACCCTCATACAAGCTCACCTCTAAATCACCAATTTTCCCTAGTTAATCATTATGGAGTGATGGAGTAATCTGTGATTGTAAACTATGTGTATGAGACAATTTGGACTGAAGAGTTCAGATTAATTTACTGAAAATTTTTTAGTGAGAAAAAATACAGGGAAAAAAATCTCAATTTCCCATTTTTCTAGTGTATAAGAAAATAAAACACTATATATTTATTTGCCACACTGCATTTATTCACGGGGCAGAATATCCAAGTGTTCAACTGAGGTGATTTTCTAGAAGTTCAACCTAGAAATAAGTGCTTTCAAAATTTCCTTTCCCTCAATGAGTTCAGGATACTTCCCAGAAACTCCCTATCTGCTAACCTGAAGTTACACTGCCAAGTACAAACAGCACTCAAATCAGAATTTAGATTTCTGAGTTTCATCCCAAACTCTCTATGGTGGGGAATACAACCACTGCTATGAATTTATACATTTCATAACCATCAAACTTTAAGCTTGGATGCTGAAATATGCTACTTCAATTTCTTTCAACTGGTCCAAAATAAAGTGATCTAGTCTCAGGTGGGAATCAATCTCTTAAAGTCCAAGTTCCATTTTCATAACACCATCT
Organism: Callospermophilus lateralis; assembly: GCF_048772815.1. Classification (NCBI taxonomy): domain Eukaryota; kingdom Metazoa; phylum Chordata; class Mammalia; order Rodentia; family Sciuridae; genus Callospermophilus; species Callospermophilus lateralis. The sequence continues at coordinate 69,642,349 of NC_135319.1, forward strand.
TTTTCATTAAGCTGTAAGACCCACAAAAGTACAGATATTTTCTCATAAGCTTACTGGATTACCAATTCAGTAATACAAACTCTGGGTTATTAAATCATCTGATAGCTGTACAAAATACAACTACTACTTCAGAAGCAGAACTGAAGTTTTTCAGGGCATGAATTTATATGTTCTATTCTGTTTTCCCTTGGGAGTAAATATTTTTTTCTTCTGATTTGTTGATAAAAATTCCTGAAGCTTAAAGAGTACCACTATTCCTTAAAAAAGTAAAGATTGAAAAGCAGAACTCCTTTTCTGATCAACCAGACCCTTCAAAGCCAGTCTCCATTTGTAGGCAACTGTATCTATCACCTCAGACTGTGGAGCTCTATGCCTCTCTACAGTTTGTAAAAAGGCTCTAATTTCAATTTCTTACAAAACGGTGGCAAGTAAATGATGCAGAGTTTTAAGTTCAACTCTTAAAGTTAACCTTCTGTGGTTCCAAAACCTACCCTGAAACTTCAGGGTAAGTATAACCTTGCACATTAACTGCTTATTTATTCTCTAAGATGGTCTTCGGGGCTACCCCCAACTTACTCAATATCCAAAGACAAAGAAAGAAATTGTTTTAAGGGCCAGAGTCCAAAAAAGAGGACTGCTTCAGCCACTAGGACAGCACAGAGTGTTCTCAGGTTACGTAACTAGACTATAAAGAGAACAACCAAAGCTTTGAAAGTTGAAGCTACTGAGAGCATTTAAAGATACTCTTTACTCCATAATCTGCAAGGGGGAAAAAAACAAAAACAAAAAACAGCTCTTCAAAAATAACTGTGTTGTGGGGATGAAAGTTGTAGTCTTTGTTCTGAGTAGATGCAGCTCACACAAAAAAGAATCTACAGGGAGATATTCCTTTAGAATGAGCAGAAACTTCCTTCGGGGAAATTTGGAATTCTCATGCATTTTTTACCTTTGCCACCAAGATATACTGTGTAGTAATTTATAGATTTCAGAAAAATAAAGGGCAAACCTCTACAGAGGTTCCAGCCTAGCAGAGTGCTGCTGCCAAAATGAGAACTCACATGAGGCAGATGCAGATGAGTGTGTGTCACTCCAGTCTTGAAGGAGTTACACTGGCTCTCCTGTTAAAAAAACAAAACAAAGCAACAAAACAAAACAAAAACAAAAACAAAAGCTGGTTTTAAAACTGTTGTGATGGGCTGGAACAGAGAGACACCATTTGGAAATTGGTATTTATTGGAGTTACCACTGCCCTCCGATTTAGAAGCCTCTGATCATCACTAAAATTAACCTAATTTGCCAATAAAAGTTTTTGAAGATAAGCCTAAGCATTGTGTATTATTTCTTTTTCTGGCACCCTGAGTCTGGAAATACAAGCCAATTCTGATCCTGACATATTAAGCCAAAAGAAAACAGAAAAATAAATCCATTTGTCATAGTTTATTTTCTCTAGCACATTTCAGGTTAGTAGAATAGAAAACAAATGCAGCTGGTAAATGGTGTTTAAAATTGAACAATGTCTAGAGAGAGATTAAATTAAGGATACAAAAACAAACCAAAGCAGTACCATCTTGCTTTCAAGTACCCATTTAAGTTGATTCTACCTATACCAGCTTCTCTACCTTCTAGCACCTAAACCCGTCATCTTGATATGGACTTGAACCAACTGCATGCTGCAGATGTCTAGATGTGGAATGGAAGAAGGGGGAAAGTTTTTTTTATTCTGTCTGTGGATATTTGTCCTCAGTAAATGTTATTACAATAATTTTTATAAGGATCCAGGAAATTACCTAGTCTAGTAAAAATACTGAGCTGAAGTTACATACATAATCCTTTAAATATATTGATACTTTAGGGGCTAGAGTTGTAGCTCAGTGGTAGAATGCTTGCCTAGCATGTGTGAAGCATTCATTGGGTTCAATTCTCAGCATCACATATAAATAAATAAAAAGGTCTACTAACAATTAAAAAAATTTTTTTAAATATATTGAAACTTTAAAGATACCTTTACAGGGAGTCATTTTCCCCAGAGACATTTACATTTTGAAAACATGTGGTTGGACTCCTCCTCCAACTCCTGGGAGGTGTGTGTGGGGGTACTCAATAGAAAAGTAGAAATGGTCAAATGCAATGCCTAAAAGTTCTGAAAACACTACAACTGGAAGAAACCACGATTAATAGTCCCTTTATAAAACAAATCCCAATCCAATACCCACAGTCATATGCTTTCATGCTTTAAGTCTAAAAGTTATCAGCGCTTTCTAGTAATTAGGATATACAATGTTGGTTCTCTGCTATTATAACTAGAAAAGGTAATAAAACACATTTTTTCCACTGAGAAAATGTTAAATAAAATCTTTCCAATTATCATATAAACAGGCACCAGAGAACTTTTTCCATTTTTCAAAACCATGTGAAAATCCTTAAAACAAAAACAGAGAAAGGCAAAAGATCACAAATGATCTAAAAAAGATTTATAAAGTTTAAGATTATCTCTCAATTTTATTTACTTAAAATAAAAAACCTATATACCATATAACACTTTCAGTAATGTAAAATAAGTTCCCAAGGGCTAGGGCTATAGCTCAGTGGCAGAGCACTTGCCTAGCATGTGTGAGGCACTGGGTTTGATCCTCAGTACCACATTAAAAAATAAAGGCATGCTGCCCATCTACAACTGTAAAAAAGGTTAAAAAAAAAAAAAAAAAAAAGTTCCCAAATGATTAGATACGTAAATAAGCAAGCGGAGTTTGAGAGACTGCCAATATTTCAGTTCTTACAAAGACAAAATTAAATGGTAGCTAAAAAATTTGTTTAAAAATAATAAGAATATTATTAGAAAGTTTATTTTAATAAAAGGAAAAAATTACCTAGCTCGAAAATTTCTCCTCTAAGAATCTGTACTTATTAGGCCTTGCAAGGCTGAAAAAGTAAAAATTTTTGAGATAATTGCTTTTTAAAAAATCCTGTTTAAACAAGGTTGCTTGTAATAAAAGAATAAATATAGCTAATACTTTTTTTTTTCAAAAATAAAACCAATTATGGCACTCAAATGCCAATTCTAAAGTTAGAGGAATTTAACAAACATTTGTATACATAACAAACATCTGTGAACCAGGTACTAGCTACTTTTAACAAGAAACAAAATATCTCATGTTCCTTAGCCTGAAGAAACATACAGCTCATGTTATATTACAGGGATATACAATTACATATTTATAAGTTTTAGAAGATCAGTAACATAACTAAGAAGATAGAGAGAGAAGGAAAAGGGGCCAATTAACTCAGTCTAGGAAATCAGTCCTTAAAACCTGTAAGATTTATTCAAGCTAATACAGATAACTCGTTTTAATGACCAGTATCTCAAGGTACTATAAAATTTACCTAATAAACTTTCTGAGATTCAGATTCATCTAACACGTTCCAAACTGCATCAGAGTCAACCAAATGAACTGCTGTGTGAAATGGGCCAAGTAAGGATGCACATTTTACCTGAAGAAAGAAGTAGCTACTCAACTGTAGCTGAGGGAACAGGAAACTGTGAGAATGACAGCCAAATATTGCCAACTGTATGAAAACAGCCAAGCTAGTTTTCTTTTTTTTTTTAACCTATAATCTCCAATTTTAAAATAATGACCCAATTAAGTAAACAAACATATATTCTTTTATATCCTATGGTCTGAGTTGGGTCCATCGGCCAACCTAACATATATTTTAGGTCAGATACTTCCACATAAGTTATCTAAATGTTTTTAAAGATGTTCATGGACCTTTATTTTATTCATTTACTTATATGCAGTGCTGAGAATCGAACCCAGTCCCTCACACATGCTAGGTAAGTGCTCTACCACTGAGCCACAACCCCATCTAGCTCTTGACTGAAATGTTTTGACTATCTTCTTCAAAATCTTAAAGAATGAAACAGAACTTAGATACATAATGAACTGGAAACGTAAGTGGAAATAAATTCACAAAGTGTCCTAGGTAATGTTGTTCTATTCATCCCAAGGAAGGATTGAGGGGCAGGGGGGGATTAAAAAAAAAATAAACTTTAGGAAAAATAAAAACCTTGATACAGTCACTTGATGTGGCCCCCTACAATGTCAAAAATATTGTAAAATAGGGACCTGGTTCTTTCACATGACTGTCAAAACCGAAAAAATGTTCTGAGTGACGGAATCACAAGGTCCTTATGATTTTAGAAGTGTTCCCAGACCTAGCAGGTTTTATCCATAAGGTTTAACCTAAATTTTTGCAACAGAGCTTGATTCCATTGTCATATGTCCTTTCCTCAGTTGGACACATAAAGCAAATATTCAGAGAACGTGAAAGCAGAAAAGATATAATGAATTGAAGGTAGTTATTATGTTAGAACAATTTTGAAAACAAGTTTAGCAATACTAAAAATAGACCATGACACTAAGAAGAAAAAAGGTTCCTCTTATTAAATGCAACTAACATAAGACATTTAGTCACACACACACACACACACACACACACACACACAAATATGGCTTACATCTGAATGCTTTGTGATTGGTGATAGAAAGTAAAAATCACAAACACTAGTAATAAACACTAGTAACTGATTATTTCTATCACTTACCATGTAATAGAGAAGATGGAATTGGGTTTTATTAAGCAATCTTTTTAATTTCCTAATGATCTAGAAACAAACCACATATTATTGCAATTCAGAGAGATTAATTTAATACTAATGAAAGCCTTACCTGGGATATAGACTTGACATAAAGGAAATCAAAGCTTGAATAATAAGTACAGGCTTAAATACATGATAGGAGTGCCTAAAAGTAATGTTAATGTAATATAAGTGTAAAATCTTAAAATAATAGTCAAGGGTGTTTATTTCAAATCATACAAAGAATTTTTATCCCTTACACGCAAACTTCTTGCATATGGACAATTTGTTTGGAGGCCTATGGGAAAATATGCAAATTCTATAATTCCCAAGTCATGGGAAAGATAACTTGAATACTTTTTTAAAAAAAATCTTTATTTCTTTATTTTTATGTGATGCTGAGGATCAAACCCAGGGCCTCGCACACACTAGGTGAGCGCTCTACCGCTGAGCCACAACCCCAGCCCCTGAATACATTTTTTTTTTTTAAGATAAAAAAAGTTCTATGACTTAGGACAAAAATTTCTCTGGTCATTTTGTTGGAAAAGTTATCTTCCTTGGTTTATACCAAACTTTTCAACAAATAAACTCCTTTAAAAATTTTTGTCAAAGAACTTTATTTGTTATTTTTTTTTAAAGAGTGAGAGAGGAGAGAGAGAGAGAGAGAGAGAGAGAGAATTTTTTAATATTTATTTTTTTTTAGTTATCGGCGGATACAACATTTTTGTTTGTACGTGGTGCTGAGAATCGAACGCAGGCCGCACGCATGCCAGGCGAGCACGCTACCGCTTGAGCCACATCCCCAGCCCTGTCAAAGAACTTTAAATAGATATAATCAATTTACACACTATCCATAGTAGGTTCAATTTAGTTAATATTCCATATTAATTTAACATATCACTATTTATTCTGGTTTCTCCCCCCCCCCCAACTAAATTGCTGAGGCTGGCCTACAAATTAAGATCCTCTTGCCTCAGCATTCTGAGTCTCTGGGATTACAGGGATGTACCACCATGCCTGGCACCCTATTCTTTCTTTAAAATGAAATGTTGAAGCACAAACATAAAACTTTACATTGCAACTGGTTTCATTATTTATTAAGAAGTGCACTTCTTGTACATATGGTGGATTTATTTTTTATAAAGATGGAGTGAAAAGACAACCCACAGAATGACAAACAATTCCAAAGCATATATAAGGGATTAATATCCAGAATTTTTGTTTGTTTATGGTATTAAGGATTGGAATCCCAGGGCCTTGAACATGTTAGGCAAGTACTCTACCACTGAACTACATTCCCAGCTCTTTTACATTTTATTTTGAGACAGAGTTTCACTAAATTGCTCAATCTGGCTTTGAACTTGAATTTCCTCCTTCCGTCTCCCAAGTAGCCGGGATTACAGGCATGTACCCACACCAGGCAATATCCAAAATGTTTAAAGAGGCTCTACAACTCAGCAATAACAGTCAACCCAATTCAAAAATGACATTTCGCTTTTGCCTCGCTGCACTCTTGAAAGCAAGATGGGTTGCCAACAGCTCTGTTGGAGCCACCGGTGAAAACTTCACCAGGGTTCTCTCTCTTGCAGCCTATGCTCAAACCAGCAGTCTGATCCAGGGGTCTGATCCAGAAATATGGCCTCAACATGGGCCAACAGTGTTTCTGTCAGCACAGGAAGGATATAGGCTTCATTATGTTGGATTAAGTGAGCCCGTAGGAGAGAAGGAAATACAAGCCTGTAATCTCAGCGGCTGGGGAGGCTAAGGCAGGAAGACCGCCAGTTCAAAGCCAGCCTCAGCAAAAGCAAGGCACTAAGCAACTCAGTGAGACTCTGTCCCTAAATAAAATACAAAAAGAGGCTAGAGATGTGGCTCAGTGGTTGAGTGCCCCTGAATTCAATAACCAGTACTCCTCCCACCAAAAAAAAAAAGTTGGACTAAGTGACCTTCCTTGAATGCACTGCCCAAGACAGCCACCCAATAAAAGAGAACATGCTAGCTCTTTGTACATAAAAAAAAAATTTAAAGTTTTTTGGAATTTTTACATTTCTCCAAATGTACAAGATGTACAAATGATCAACAAGCACATGAAAAGACTGACATAGGGAAACATCAAAATCACAACAGATACTATTTTATACCCATCATCAAAATGACCAAAAAAAAAGAATAGAAAATAACAAGTGTTGCCAAGGATATGGAGAAATTAAACGCTCATGCACTGCTGGTGAAAATGTAAAATGTTACAGCCACTGGGCAAAACAATTTGGTGGTTTCTCAAAAATTTAAAAAAGAATTACTACATGATCCAGCAATTCCATTCCTGGGTATTTATCTAGAAGAACTGAGAGCAAGAATTCAACAGATACTTATAAATCCATTTTCAGAGCATTTAGAAATAATCCAAATGTCCAATATTAGAAGCATGGGTAAACAAAAAGTAGTAATATACAACAAATAGAATAGTTATTCAGCCTTTTAAAAAAGGAATTAAATTCTGATTCAAGCTACAATATGGTCTAGCTTTAAAAACATACTGAGAAAACTAAGCTAGAAACAAAAATAAATACTTATGATTCTACTTTTATGAAACATCTACAATAGGCAAATTCACAGAGACTGAAAGCAGAGTAGAGGCTGGGGAGAGAGGAAGGAATGGGAAGTTAATGCTTAATGAATGGGTAAAGTGGTTCAACCTGGGATGATATTCTGGAAATGGACACTAGTGAGCACTGCATAACATTGTGGATGTTATTAATGCCACTGAATTGTATAATTAAGAATGGTATAGGGGCTGGGGTTGTGGCTCCGCGGTAGAGCACTTGCCTAGCACATGTGAGGCGCTGGGTTTGATCCTCAGCACCACCTAAAAGTAAATAAATAAAATAAAGGTATTGTGTCCAACTGCAACCAAAAAATATTTTAAAAAAGAGAATGGCTTAAAATAATAAATTTTATGTTATGTGTATTTTACCACTAAAGAGAGAAAGAGGAAAGTGTTCTGACTTAAGATGTCTATAGTGACAAACCAATATTGCATAATTTCTTACTTTAGATTGTTTTTCTCACTCCTCTAAATGCCTCTAATGCCAGTAGTTAGGTGAGGATATACAATTGCTGACAGAAACATGATAAGCTCCCTGGACTACAGTCCAAGTAAACACATCATGCAAAAATGTTCATTTAAATGTCAAGTGAATTGAGTCCATTCCAATAACAATAAAACAAGATAAGAGTGTGTGTTCTATGTACTTATCAGAGGGTAGCAATCAAAAGTCCTGAGATGCTTCTCCTAGCACCAGGATAACCCTGCTGGTTTGCCAACACCCAGAGTTAGTTTCTTTTAATTTCTTCCCTGGTACTCTTAATAGCTTTATTCTGATATCTCTCCCACACTCTGGAGGCAACAAAATGTACTTGGGTTTGAGATAATTGGATTTCATCCCCAATGGCTAATGATATGGCCTAGAGAGTTGGAGAAAGCAAAAATCCAAAAGGAGTAGTCAGGTCTAAAATATATTTTTCAATCCCATCTCCCTACACAATTTAATTTTAGAATTCCTAACAACATCTCAAAAAAAGTATTTATATAGTAAACTAGAGATTCTATTTTCCTGAAGATTATTTTTAAAAACCAAGCAAAAGAAAAACTTCATAAAACTATCCATATTCTAAAAATGAAGATTACATTCAATTTCAAGAAAAATACATTTTTATTCTAGGCAGGATTTTTGTTTTTGGAAAAAAATGAAGACTGATCCTTTTTATTTATGGGCTTTTATCATTCATATCTCATTTGAGACAATTTTTATACCTCTATAAGCTGGAAGCAGCATGAAAAATGGAAACTGAACTGAGTTTAATACCAGCTACACATTTTAACAAGTCAGCTGCTAGTTGCTGATGGGGTTCAGGACACACTATCCCCCAAATATAGCACCTTGACATTTTAGAAAACAGAAGAAGGTCACTCTTACCTTCTCCCCTGAAACATGTCATAAAACTTAGGAATAATTTTTCTGACCTTTCCTTAAGACCCTCATTTGATAGGTACACTTCCTGTACCTGGAGGAAAGAAATATCCTATCTCCAAGGCACAGAGAAGAATTGAACAGACCCAGTTTATAATCATTAGGATATATCCCCTTCATCCAATCATACTTTTTCATGACTGATTTTTCATCATATCCAGCATAAAGAATATACAGGTTTACTAGCATCTTGGGTCATCATTTCTCTATAAAGGCTCTCATTTCATATAAAACTTATATTAAACAAATTTGTATGCTTTTCTCTTGCTAACCTGTCTTTTGTTATATGGGTCTCACCCACAAACCTAAAAACAGAAAGGAAAGACTTCCTTTTTTCTACACTATAAGCAAGCCAAATTGCCTCTTGACTTGGTAGTCTTATTTGTAAAATGTTGCTAATAATACCTAGCTTAATGAGCTGTTATAAGGATTAAAAGGCACACTGTATAGGGCTGGGGCTGTCGCTCAGTGGCAGAGCACTTGCATCTCATGTGAGGCACTGGGTTTGATCCTTAGCACCACATAAAAATAAACAAAATAAAGGCATTCTGTCCATCTACAACTACAGATGTAGTTCAGATACCTATGTCATAAATGTTCATTCTCAAACTCCTAGAAATTTCTCAAAAGAAAGTGAGGAACTGGACATTGCTATGGTACCCATTTGTTATGAACTGATAACAGATAATAAGGAGCTTATTGCTGGATTTACTGAAATGGCTCATAACCTAAAAATGTTGGGGCTGGAAAAAAAACTGTAATTTACTTCCTTGTGAATTGTTGAGCCTAGATTCACAAAAATGTTCAACAAAAAAAAACAAATTAAAAAAAATCTAGCAAATTTTTACCCCTCACACATCAGACAGAGCACTAATCTCTAGGGTATATAAAGAATTCAAAAAACTAAGCACCAAAAAAACAAATAACCCAATCAATAAATGGGCCAGGGACCTGAACAGATACTTCTCAGAAGAGGATACACAATTAATCAACAAATATATGGAAAAAATGTTCATCATCCCTAGCAATTAGAGAAATGCAAATCAAAACTATGCTAAGATATCATCTTACACCAGTCAGAATGGCAGCTATTAAGAAGACAAACAACAATAAGTGTTGGTGAGGATGAAGGGGGGGAAAGGGTACACTCACATGTTGTTGGTGGGACGGCAAATTGGTACAGCCATTATGGAAAGCAGTATGGAGATTCCTTGGAAATCTTGAAATAAAACCACCATATGACCCAGCTATCCCTCTCTTTGGTCTATACTCAAAGGACTTAAAATCAGCATACTACAGGGACACAGCCACATTGTGCTGCTATAAACCACTCAATGTTTATAGCAGCACAATTCACAATAAAATGTGGAGCCAACCTAGATGCCCTTCAGTAGATGGATAAAAAAAAAAAATGTGGCATATATACAGAATGGAATTTTATTCAGCAATAAAAGAGAATAAAATCATGGCATTTGCAGGTAAATGGATGGCGTTGGAGAAGATAATGCTAAGTGAAGTTAGCCAGTCCCCAAAAAAAAACAAATGCCAAATGTTTTCTCTGATATAAAGAGGCTGATTCATAGTGGGGTAGGGAGGGGGAGCATGGGAGAAATAGAGGAACTCTAGATAGGGCAGAGTAGTGGGAGAGAAAAGGAGGGGACAGGGGATTAGCAAGGATGGTTGAATGTGATAGACATCATTATCCAAAGTACATGTATAAAGACATGAATTGGTGTCAACATACTTTACATATAACCAGAGATATGAAAAATTGTGCTGCATATGTGTTAATAAGAATTATAATGCATTCTGTTGTCATTTTTAAAAATAAGAAAAAAAAATCTAGACTTAAAAAAAAAAAAAAAAAAAAAAAGCCAAAGGGAGTCTGAGCCAGGAGAATCACAAGTTGAAAGCCAGCCTAAGTAACAGTGAGGAGCTAAGCAACCCAGTGAGAGACCCTGTCTCTAAACAAAATACAAAAAAGGGCTGGGGAAGTGGCTCAGTGGTTGAGTGCCCCTGAGTTCAATCCCCGGTACCAAAAACAAAAAAATTAAAAAACCAAACAAACGAACAACCATAACAACAAAAACAACCAGGATGATTTCCCAAATGAACCAAGTTAGAAATGATACATGTTCATAGTTCTAAATGAAGAGTCACTATATTTGTGAAAGGCTTAAATAAATATTAACAAACCCTTGTCTCAAGGGTTGCTCTAATTTCCCCTTAAGACTTCTGGAAATTTAATAATTTTACATATATAATTTTGATGTTAACTCCATGGAACTCACCAGGTATAATCTTTCATGTAATTGCAAAAGTCAGCTATTTCTTTCCGATTAAAAGTGTTGTTTCAAAATCAAATAATTCCTTGACCAACAGAGTAGAGGAAGAAGATCAAGATGCAGGGAGAAGGGGGAGAAGGGGAAAGTATATAAGGAAGTACTAGGGAATAAAATTTAACAAATTGTGTTATGTTCATGTACAAATATACTGCAATGAATCTCGTGTGTGTGTGTGTGTGTGTGTGTGTGTGTGTGTGTGTGATTATAATGTACTAATTAAAACAATAATGATAACAATAGAAGGGAGATCAACAGAGTACAGCAAATGGGTTAGGAGGAGGGAAAGAGAAAGAACGGGGAATAAGACTGATCAAATAATGTAATGTGCACGTATAAATATGGCACAATAAATCCCACTACTAATATTAAAATGAACCAATAAAAAAATAAAACCTAAAAAAAAAAAAAAAAAAAAAACCTCCTTTTGTACCAATTAAAAGCGTATCAATGAGCTGGTTGTAGCGGTACCTAAAAAAAAAACCTCCTTTTGTACCAATTAAAAGCGTATTAATGAGCTGGTTGATTACATGCCTGTAATCCCAGCAGCTCAGGAGCTGAGGCAGGAGGATCACAAGTTCAAGGCCAGCCTCAGCAACTTAGTGGGGTCCCAAGCAACTTAGTGAGACCCCGTCTCAAAATAAAAAGATACTGGGGCTGGTGATGTGGCTCAAGTGGTAGCGCACTCGCCTGGCATGAGTGAGGCCCAGGTTCGATCCTCAGCACCACATACAAACAAAGATGTTGTGTCCACCGAAAACTAAAAAATAAATATTAACATTCAAAATAAAAAGATAAAAAGGGTTGGGGATGTAGCTCCATAGTTAAGTGCACATGGGTTCAATTCCCATACCAAATAACAATGATAATAAAAATATTTGGCAATAAAACTGCTGATATATACTATGTAATTAAGCCCAGGATGGTTGCATTTATATGAACATGTATAGACTTTTTTTCTTGTCTTATACAAGGTACTTGAGCATTCTCAAATGTTGGTACCCTAGGGGAGAAGGGTATCCTATAATCAATCCTCTGCAGATTCCAAGATACAAAAACAAAAACAAAAAGAAAAACAAGTCTTCACAGGAAGCCAAAATATGCAAAGTACTATAATGTTGCTAAAGTAATTTGGGGTAAAAGAGAAATTGTAAATAGGGCAATAGGTACATTTTACATCAAACATAATCCACTAATATTGGAATTTTATATGTAATAGTCTAAGACAATCATGAGAAATCACATTGATTAACATTTTTTTACATTTTTTGTTTTTATAGAAAAACAAATCTTAGAAACATTAAAAATGATAGTTGGCTTCAATTACAGGGATGGTTGATAATAAAGGAACTTTCTCTGAAAATATTAGACTAGCATTCAAATGAGACTGAGATAATAAAGCTCGCATCAGAATGGATTATGTTACTAAACACTGTGTGATACACTTTAATCAGGGAATAAATGATTACCAAACTGTGAGGGAAAAAAATGTTAATACAAATCAGGCAATCAGTTTTTCTCTCAAAAAACTACTCAACAACAACTTGCTACCTCTGGCTTAATATCATTCTACAAAAGGTCAATATAATTTATTTTTGGAAAATCTCATTTAGAACGAACACACACACACACACACACAGAATTTAACATTCCTAGAGTCCACATATGCATTCTTCCTTCAATTATCCTCTTCATTAGCAACAAATCAAAATTTAAGTAATTATTCAAAGAAAAAAAATTATTTACCAACATTTCTATTAATCTTAACAACTGACATAGAGAACAGGATTCTTGAAACACCAGGACTATTTAAAACAAATTTTCTTATCCATCAATATGAACTACAAAATAAACTTGAAAAATCAACAAAAGCAAGCCATAATACCTCCTATCCCCTCAAAACAGTCTTCTGTGGCCATTTTCTTAAAAAAACAACAACAACAAAAAAAAACAATTGTTTCCTCAAGAAACCAGCTTAATTCTCCAAAATTAAATCCTTTCCCTCACTCTTTCCATGAAAAAAGATTACGTATGTTTCACATATTTGAAAACAAAAGGGAAAAAAAAACTTGGTAAAACCCTACATAGCTATTTCCTCAGAATTAATTTACACAAACTTACAGTGTGGTAAGGTAGGGCATGAACCAGTAACCATCTCTTAGCTAACATACCACTGAAAAACACTGCCTTTAGAGATAAGACATTCTATGTAGATACTTTAAGCACCAATCTCAGGATACCTATATTCTATCAATTTCACTACACTCCAACACTAAAAACTACTAACCCATCTATGCTGTAAATGGTAACTTTGCATCACTCAGAATATTGTTTGCCAGAATAGCCAATTTGTAGATTATGCTAATTTTAAAAAGTTTTATAGCACATGCTATGTCTGATTCTCACCGTGACCTCCCCCCTTACCAAACTTACATTGGAAACCAATGTGACAAAATTAGGAGTTTATTAGGTTACAAGTTTAGAATCCTCACAAACAGGATTAGTGCCTTTTTTGGGGGGTACTGAGGATTGAACCCAGGGATACTCAACTACTGAGCCACATCTGCAGCCTTTCCCCACCCTTTTTTTTAGTAGTCACTTGTATTTATTTTTTTGTAGTTATAGATGAATGCCTTTATCTCTACCTACTTCTTATCTACCTACTTACCTCTTATCTACCTACCTCTTATCTCTACCTACCCTGTTATTTTGTTTTTTTAATTTTTTTGTGGGGGAAGCAGTGGGGGGGAAGGGGGGGGAAGGTTACCGGGGACTGAACTCAGGGGCACTTGACCACTGAGCCACAACCCCAACCCTATTTCGTATTTTATTTAGAGACAGTGTTCTCACTGAGTTGCTTAGCGCCTTGCTTCTGCTGAGGGTGGCTGTGAACTCTCAATCCTCCTGTCTCAGCCTCCTAAGCTGCTGAGATCACAGGTGAGCTCCACTGCTCCCGGCCTTATTTATTTGTTTTTATGTGGTGCTAAGGATCGAACACAGAGCCTCACACATGCTAAGCAAGCGCTCTGTCACTGAGCTACTGAGCTACAGTCCCAGCACCCACCAGACCATTTTTTGCTTAGGGTCTCACTAAGTTGCTTGGAGCCTCGCTAAGTTGTTGATGCTGACTTTGAATTTGTGATCCTCCTTTAATCAGGGAATAAATGATTACCAAGCTGCTGGAATTACAGGTGTTTGCCACGGCACCCAGCAGATTAGTGCCCTTTTAAAAGAAGCCTGAGAGTCCTCTTTACCCTTCCACAGAGTGAGCTACCTATGAAGCAGAAAGCAAGCCATCATCGCAGACTGAATTTGCTTTGATCCTAGACTTCAGTCTCCAGAAATGTGAAAAATGAATTTCAGTTCTTTATATGCTATCCAGTTGATGATATTTTGTTATAGCAGCCCAAATGATAAAACAACACATCTAATCTTTTCATTTCAGATAAAATTAATACTTTATTGGGTTATTCTTCCTTCCTCTTTCCCTCTCCCTCCCACTTCTTTGTTTCTACTGGGGATGTGACCTAAGAGTGTTCTACCATTAAGCTACTCCCCCAGCCCTCTCTTCCTCCTTTTTTTTTTTTTTTTTTTTGGTTAATTTGAGACAGGATCTCACTAAGTTGCCAAGGCTGGCCTCAAACTTGAGATCCTCCTGATTCAGCTTCACAAATCATTGAGATTACAGGTTTGTGCCTCCATATCCAGCTAAAGGTATCTATTTATTATAATAGCTATTATTTATTAAGCTCTTTTTTAAAAATACTTTTTGGTTGTAGATAGACACAATACTTTTATTTATTTTTATGTGGTGCTGAAGATCGAACCCAGTGCCTCACACTTGCAAGGCATGTGCTCTACCACTGAGCCACAACCCCAGCCCCTATTAAGCTCTTAACTTAGTTAAGTCTCCTTAATTACATTAAATTTCAGATGAGTTTATATGTGCTAGTTTATTCTCCCATCAAACCTTCCAAGTTTTCCCTTAGCTTCATATCAGTGAAGGTTGCCTCAAGAGAAGATTTATCTCTCATCTCTACCTACCCTATTATTCATTTCTGCACTTTATATAACCTCCCCTTCTTTTGATACCTCACTCATTCCTCCCTGATGGTAATTACTAGACCACTAGATTATTCAGTACTAGATAACACATTTATTATTCCCAGTACACAACAAAAGTTGTCAACAAATCTTAGAGAATAGATTTGAGGATTGGGAGTGTAGCTAAGTGGTAGAGCACATGCTTAGTACGTAAAAGGCCATAGGTTTGATCCCCAGCAACCACCCCCTGCAAAGGTAAAAAGTAAAGGAATACTTTGGCTGTATATAAAGTATACATGGGAAAATTACTGAAACCCAAAGTGAATTTGCCCAGAGGTTAGAGCCAAGGGGAAAATCAATAAAACTGATAAACCTCTAACTAAATTAATGAAGGATCAAGAGGGGGAAAAAAAAAAAGATAACAAGCCAAGCCATGTGGGGCATGTCTCTAGTCCCAGCTACTCAGGAAACTCAGGCAGGAGGAGCACTTGAGTCCAGGAGTTCAAGGCCAACCTGAGCAACATAGCAAGATTCTATCTCAAAAAAAAAAAAAAGTGTGTGTGTACACATTTACACAAATACACACACACACACACACACACACACACACACACACATACAAATTACCAATATAAGAAATGAGAAAGGGGATATAACTTCAAAAGAATAAAAAATGAACATGATAAACAATTTTATGTTAATAAATTTTAAAACAGATGAACACAAATTATCAAAACTGATACATGAAGAAAGAGAAACTCTGGTCTTACAACAATTTTTAATTTTTTTAAAAAAATATTTATTTTTTAGTTTTAGGTGGACACAATATCTTTATTTTACATTTATGTGGTGCTGAGGATTGAACGCAGTGTCTCGTGCATGGCAGGCAAGCACTCTACCACTGAACCACAACCCCAGCCCCTTACAACAATTTTTAGAAGTTAAATGTATAATAAAGAACCGTCCCATAAAATTAACTCCTGGCCCCAGATGGTTTCTCTGGTGGGTGGAAGGAAGGAAGGAAAGAAAAAAGTTCTACCCAAGCTTTCAGAAAATAGGAGAAGAAAATGGTTTCCAACTCAGTACACCATGCCAACGTTACCCTGAAACTAAAATTAGATACACTTTACAAGAAAACTACAAATCTCCTTCTGAGCATAATGCAAACTATGAATACCCTCTTCTGAACACAATGTAAAAACTGTGAACAAAATCTCAACAAATCAAATGTACCAATATATAAAATGAACAAGATAAAAACTATATCACCAGGAATGCAAGGTTGGTTTAACATTCAGAAATCAATCAAGGTAATTCACCTTTCCTATTTTTATTTTTTTGGTACCCAGGATTGAACCCAGGGGTGCTTAACTACTGAGCCACATCCCCAGCCCATTTTATTTATTTATCTTTAAATATTAATTTTAGTTGTACTTGGATACAACGCCTTTATTTTATTTATTTATTTTTTTATGTGGTGCTGAGGATCAAACACAGGGCTTCGCACGTGCTAGGTGAGAGCTCTACCGCTGAGCCACAACCCCAGGCCCTTACTTTATTCTTTTGAGACAGGGTCTTGTTAAGTTGCTAAAGCTGGCTTTGAACTTGCAATCCTCTTGCCTCAGCCTCCCAAGCCACTGGGATTACAGACATGTGACACCATGCCTGGCTATAATTCACCATTTTAAAAAACAAACAATAACAAAAAAAGTCATATGACCACCTTGATAGAGGTAGAAAAACGCAATAAAACTTAGAACCCGGGCTGGGGATGTGGCTCAAGCGGTAGCGCGCTCGCCTGGCATGCGTGCAGCCCGGGTTCGATCCTCAGCACCACATACAAACAAAGATGTTGTGTCTGCCAAAAACTAAAAAATAAATATTAAAAAAAAAAAAAAAAAAAGAAACTTAGAACCCACCATTCATGTTCACCTACTTTCTGACAAGTATGCCTGAGTCTGTGTCCAATTCATAAAACATCAGAGTTAAAATGCTTCAAAAAACAATTGTAAGGCCATTATACAAACAAATATAACGCAGAGTATAAAGGGAAAAGAAAAATTCCAATCAGGGACTGTGTATATTTTTAATAAATTAATTTGTTTGGTAAAAAATCATAGCTACATCTATGTGGCAAGTACCTGTATGTGCTCATTTTTGTATATATATTCATTTATATTTGCAGCATAAACTGAACATCAAACTGAGATGTCTAATTTGAGGTGAAAACTGAGTTTCTAATACTGTTATATAAATGGTTCATAAGAAAAGTGAATTTATACATTTTAAGATTTTTTTTTTTTTTAAAGAGAGAGTGAGAGAGGGAGAGACAGAGAGAGAATTTTTAATATTTATTTTTTAGTTATCGGCGGACACAACATCTTTGTTTGTATGTGGTGCTGAGGATCGAACCCGGGCTGCACGCATGCCAGGCGAGCGCGCTACCGCTTGAGCCACATCCCCAGCCCCCATTTTAAGATTTTTGTGTACTTAAATATAAAATTTTTTTTTTTTTTTTTTTTTATGAGACAGGGTCTAACTTTGTTGCTCAGAATGGTTACAAACTTTTGGGCTCAAGAGATCCTCCTGTCTCAGCCTTCCAAGTGCTGGGACTACCTACCTTTAAGACCAAAAAAAAAAGTTTTGTGTGAATTTATTCAAAACACACACACACACACACACAAAACAAACAAACAACTCCACACACAACATTTTTTTTTTCCAGTACTGGGGATTTAACCTAGGGGTGCTTTATCACTGAGTTACATTCCTTAGCTCTCTTTAGTTTGAGACAAGATCTTGCTAAATTGCTGAAACAGCTTCAAATTTTGTGATCCTCCTGCATTGCTGAGATTACAGACATGCACCATTATGCCTAGCTAATACAAAAATTTTTGAAGACAATTTCTGAAATATTCTTTTCTAAGTGTCATAATTGTAACCATGTGTAAATCCAAATACGCAAGTTTTCAACTTGATCTCTCCTTCCCATTCAGTACTTTTTTTTTTTTAATTTTTTTTTTCTTTTCAGTTTTAGATGGACAAAATACCTTTACTTTATTTTTGATGTGGTGCTGAGGATAGAACCCGGTGCCTTCCACATGCAAGGCAAGTGCTCTGCCACTGAGCTACAACCTTAGCTCCCCCACTCACTACTTCTTAAATGAGATATTTATCAGATTATAAATACTTAAGTTCTAAAGAGAGATAACTACTGCCTAATTTACTATTTCAATTATATCTCAGAAACAGAAGGGAAAAATAGCACAGTGCTAGCATCTCCAAGGGTTAGGTGAATAAAACTAATCTAGTTTTTAAGAAACCTTTTTACAAGTGTGCAGTCACTTCAATGGAATATAAAAACATTTCCCATTTGTGTTAATAACATGTTAGAGACAGTGGATATAGCTCAGAGGCACAGTGCTTGCTTAGCAGGTATAAGGCCCTGGGTTTGCTCCCCAGCACTGCAAAAAAATTAAAATAGAAATTTAAAAACACCAAAAACCTAAATGAGATGTTGAAATTTTTCAAATGATAATAATTTACCTTTATGTCCAAGAGACACAAAATTTCATCTCTGAAGAACAAATTAATAGAGTAAAACCTCAAAATGTCCAAATATATTTATTAATGTATAATTTCACCAAATCATTTTTTATCA
Organism: Callospermophilus lateralis; assembly: GCF_048772815.1. NCBI lineage: Eukaryota > Metazoa > Chordata > Mammalia > Rodentia > Sciuridae > Callospermophilus > Callospermophilus lateralis. The sequence continues at coordinate 69,661,063 of NC_135319.1, forward strand.
GGGTCTCTAAAATAATTTAGAACTTGATCTACCTATCTGGTTCAAGCTCATGAACCAAAATCGCAAGCATATAGGATTTCAATATGCACAAATCTCAATGAGAACAGTTCAACGCTAAGAGTTTCTGCCAGCCAAATATATAATTAAATCAACATGTTTATTGGATTGCCCCCTATGGACCCACTGCCTCAAATCAGAAATAGCAGTTCTTAAGCAATAAGAAGTTATTACTCACCAGCAAGGGTGTAATCCATATCAAAACCAAAACATTTTATTTTTTCCATGGCTAAACTTCGGTTCACAAATACCCTATAGAAAAAGAGACAAAAAGAAAAAAGAAAATTAATACAGGGGAAGGAATTCTTAAGTTCAATTAAGTTATTTGGCTATTTTTCTAGATTTCTCATTTATTATTTTTCTTTTTATTGTATAGATTTAAAGTTTAACATGTTTCTTTGTGTGTTTTTTTTGAGAAGCAGTGGGGATCAAACTCAGGGGTGCTTTACCACTGAGCAACATTCCCAGCCCTTTTCATTTTCTGTTTAGAGACGGGGTCTTTTTTTTTTTTTTTTTTAAGAGAGAGAGAGAGAGAGAGAGAGAGAGAATTATAATATTTTTTAGTTATTGGCAGACACAACATCTTTGTTTGTATGTGGTGCTGAGGATCAAACCCGGGCGCCACGCATGCAGGCGAGCGCACTACTGCTTGAGCCACATCCCCAGTCCCTAGAGACCGGGTCTTGCTAAACTGCCTAAGATGGTCTTGAACTTGAGCAACTGAGATTATAGGTATGTGCCATTGATATTTTGGTTATTTACACACCTTGTGAAATATGCTGAAATTAATATGGAAATGAAGATATTTTTGCAAGGTGATTATTTCACTTCCTTTGGGCATACTGCCTGAATAACATGATGTTTTGTTGTTTACTTTGATATACATAGACACAGTGATTACTAGAGTCAAGCATATAGTTTTCTATCCTCTTTTCCTTCTTCCCTTCGATGGTAAGAGTACCAAAAATCTACTCTCTTGACTATATACCACATTATTAGCTATAATACTCATGTTGTACATTAGATCTCTTAACATTCACCCTACAGAACTGCAACTATGCATTCTTTGATCTGTATCTTTCCATCACCAACCACTGTTACTGTTTCTATGCATTCAGTTTTTTTAAGGTTCCATGTATAAATGAGCTCAGGTTTTTTTTTGTGTGTGTGTGTGTCTGGCTTATTTCTCTTAGCACAGCAAAGTATCCTCTATGCTCATCCATGTTGTTTGAAATGATAGATATCCTTTTTTTTATTACTTATTCATTCTAATTTGTTATACATGATGGCATAATGCAATTCATTTCATATTACATGTACAGAGCACAATTTTTCAAGTCACTGATTGTACACAAAGCATTTTCATACCATTTGTAGCTTCATACATGTACTTAGGGTAATGATGTCTAACTCATTCCACCCTCATTCCTACCCCCTTGCCCCCTCCTTTCCCCTCCCTCCTCTTTGCCCTATCTAAAGTTCCTCCATTTTGCCCAAGCTCCACCCCACCATCGCCATTATGAGTCAGCATCTTCATATCAAAGAAAACATTTGGCCTTTGGTTTTTTGGGATTGGCTTGCTTCACTCTAAATTCATCCATTTATTTACCTGCAAATGCCATGATTTTATTCTTTTTAATTTTGAGTAATGTTCCATTGTGTGTGTGTGTGTGTGTGTATGTGTATATATATATATATACCAAAATTTCCCTATCCATTCACCTACTGAAGGGCATCTAGATTGGTTCCATAATTTAGTTATTGTGAAAGGGTGCTACTATAAACATTGATATGGCTGTGTCCCTGTAGTATGCTGATTTTAAGTCCTTTGGGTATGAACGGAGGTGTGGGATAGCCAGGTCAAATGGTGGTTCCATTCGCAGTTTCCCAAGGAATCTCCATACTGCTTTCCAGATTGGCTGCACCAATTTGCAGCCCCACCAGCAATGTATGAGAGTGCCTTTTTTCCCACATCCTTGTTTGTATTATTGATAGCTGCCATTCTGACTAGAGTGAGATATTGCATGTTTTTTCATGTTTGTTAATTGATTGTATAGTCTCTTCTGAGAAGTGTCCAGTTCCTTGGCCCATTTATCCATTTATTGATTGGGAGATTATATATATATATATATAGGTGTTAAGGTTTTAAGTGCTTTATATATCCTAGAGATTAGTGCTCTATCTGATGTGCTTGTGGTAAAGATTTGCTCCCATTCTGTAGGCTCTCTATTCACCTCACTGATTGTTTCTTTTGCTGAGAAGCAGCTTTTTAGTTTGAATCCATCCCATTTATTGACTCTTGGTTTTAATTCTTGCGCTACAGGAGTCTTATAAAGAAAGTTGTGGCCTAATCCAACACGATGGAGATTTGGGACTACTTTTTCTTCCATCAGGCACAAGGTCTCTGATTTAATCCTAAGTCCTTGATCCACTTTGAGTTTTTGTGCATGGTGAGAGATAGGGCTTTAATTTCATTTTGTTACATGGGATTTCCAGTTTTCCCAGTACCATTTGTCGAAGAGGCTATCTTTTCTCCAATGTACATTTTTGGTGCCTTTGTGTACTTTGTGTGCAAGCACTCCATCACTGAGCTAAAACCCCAGTCCATGAGTTTATTTTTGACATAAGATAACTGTAATTATGATAGAATGTCCTTTCTGAAAGCTAAATAATATTTGTTTCTGTGTGTGCATTTCTATATCCATTCACTCATGGATGGATATTTTGGTTATTTCCACATCTTGTGAATAATGCTGAAATAAACATGGAAAGGAAGATATTTTTGCAAGGTGGTGATTTCACTTCCTTTGGGCATATTGCCACGACAGGGATTGATGGTTCATACTGTAGTTATATTTTTAATTTCTTTAGAAAACCTTTATAGTGTTTTCCACTGTGGTTGCACCAATTTACATTCCCATCAACAGTGTTCAAGGCTTTCTCTTTCTCTACACACTTGGCAATATTTGTCTTTTTGATCAAAGTCATTCTAATAGGTGTCAGATGATATCTTGTTATGATTTTAATTTGTGTTTCCCCAGTGATGAGTATTTTTGAGCACCTTTTCATATATCTGTTGGCCATCTGTATGTCTTGTTGGGAGAAGTATCTAATCAGGTCCTTTGCTCATTTTTCTTCTTCTTCTTCTTTTTTTTCTTCTTTTTTTGGTAGCAGGGATTGAACTCAGGGGCACTCAACCACTAAACCACATTCCCCAGCCCTATTTTGAATTTTATTTAGAGACAGGGTCTCACTGAGTTGCTTAGCATTTCATCATTGCTGAGGCTGGCTTTTTTGAACTTTTGATCTTCATGTCTCAGCCTCCGAGGATGCTGGGATTACACGTGTGCACCATCACGCCAGGCTCATTCCTTCACCCATTTTTAAACTGGGTTAGTCTTTATTTTAGCTATTGAGTTCCCTATATGTTCTGTGTATCAACCCCTTACCAGATAGAGGGTTTACAAATATTTTCTCAATTCATATCCTGCCTTTTCATTTTGTTGTTTCCTTTGCTGCAAAGAAGCTTTTCAGTTTGAGATAGCCCCACTTATCTACTTTTGCTTTTGCTGCCTGTGTTTTTAGTGTTCTATCAAAAAAAAAAAAAAAAAAAAAAATCACTGTAAAACCAATGCCAAGGAGCTTTCCCCAGTTTTCTTCTAGATCTTCTCATTTAAATGTCAGTATTAAGATTTATAATAGGGGGGCTGGGGATGTGGCTCAAGCGGTAGAGCGCTCGCCTGGTATGCGTGCGGCCCGGGTTCGATCCTCAAGCACCACATACAAACAAAGATGTTGTATCCGCCAAAAACTGAAAAATAAATATCAAAAGTTCTCTCTCTCTCTCTCTCTTTAAAAAAAAAAAAAAAAAAAGATTTATAATAGGGCTAGGATTGTGACTCAGTGGTAGAGCGCTTGCCCTCGAACAGGCAGGACCCGGGTTCGATCCTCAGCACCACATAAAAATAAAGGCGTTGTGTTATGTCCATCTACACCTAAAAAATAAATATTTTTAAAAAAGATTTGTAATAAAAATTATTAGAGTCCTTTTTATATAAGTGAAATCAGCTATTACCCAAAAACACATGATTGCATCCTACCACTAATAATGCCACATTCTCAAAATTTCAAGGACAAGACTCTCTTTTTTAATGTCAGGCCCCTAAAATGAGTTATTTTTTTTTAATATATTTTTTAGTTGATATATTTTGTGCTGTGATTTGAACCCAGTGCCTCACAGATGCTAGGCAAGCACTCTATCACTGAGCTAAAACCCCAGTCCATGAGTTTATTTTTGACATTTTACAATTCATTACTTATTTGTTTGAAATTTAGTTGTCAAAGATTTAAGTCTATTCAAAACAAATATTCAGTAAACAAATAGTTACTGAGTGCCTACTATATATGCTAAGACTGCAATATGGAAACAAACAAGAATGCTTGCCTCATGAAAATTACTTTAACTATCTTTATCCTTGAGGAACTAAGCCTACCAAGAGAAAGACTTAAAAGCAAATAATTACAGTACTTCAACGCTATAAAATAACAAGAAGAGAGAACCAGCTATTTAGAAAGGTCAAAGAGATGTTTTGAGCTATATCTATAGAAGTTTATTAGCAGGACAAAAGAAAAAAGAATGCAAGCAAGAAAGGTTTCCAAGTCAACTTCAAATCATTTATTACGGCGGGAGTTTTCTTTAATTAAAAGAGCTTTCTTAGCATAAGAAACAAATTTCATAGTTATTATGATGGTAGATTCTGCATCATTTTAGTAAAGATAGGTCATGGTTAAAAAAAAAAAGAGCTTTGTTTTTGTAGAAGGACATTTTATGGAGAAACAGGGGTAGTGGAAAGAACAATAAATGTTATGAAGTTTAAAAGGGTTAGCAGTATCAAAATCTTAAAAGTTTTATTTGTCATATTAGAGAGAATGGACTTTATCCTCCAAGAAAGAAATTATCAGATTTTGAAGAAATGAAATAAATTCAAATTTCAGAACGACAGGGCTAGGGACATAGCTTAGTGGTACAGTGTTTGCTTACCATTTGCAAGGCCCTGGGTTCCAAAAAAAAAAAAAAAACCTCAAAATCCACAAGAATGTGAAGATATGGGGGAAAGTAGACATATCCTAGTATAACAGATATCACCATGATTGTCTTTGGGAGCAAGTTTTAATTGTCTTTGAAAATAAGATACCCTAGCCTAGTCCATCTGATCTCCAAATTAATGGCCAAAATTAAAACTGGATGGTTTATCCTCTCTTATTACCAAACTTTTTTTTTTTTTTGCCTTCATTTCATAAGTACCTGTGAGAAATAAGAATGACACAAATCAACTTCAGTGTTTGTCAAAATCATTATTATTTGTGGAAATTGTAAAAAAATATTTAAAGCTATCTGGGTATGCTCCCCATTACAATTTAGATCAATAATCTCCAAAGAGTAGTAACTGCACCAGGGGATGAAAAAGACACCACTGAGATAAAATAAGAAAATATAAGATCTTCTACTGACATTTACTTATAACTTTAAAATGTCTCAATTCTTTTATATTGTATAAAAATAAAGATAGTAGTATAGATAACTTATAAATATGCACATACAGGAATGAATGCTTCATCTTTTAACTGATACATCAGAGAGTTTAGAAACCACTGATTTAGCTAATGACTTCTTTTAAAAACTTCACTAGCTGGACACAGTGGCAGCACCTGTAGTCCAACCCAGGACTAAATGATACCTCCTTTTTAAAAAGTTTGCGGTCAGCCTTGGCAACATAACAAGACCGTGTTTCAAAAAAGAAAACGAAAAGAAAAAAATAAAAGCCAGAAGTGGTGGCACATCTGTAATGCTAGCTATTCAGGACATTGCAGCAAGAGAATCATAAGTTCAAGGACAGCCAGGACAACTTATGGGGACCCATTCTCAAAGGGAAAAAAAAAATATATATATATATATATATATTTTTTTTGGTAGAAGGGATGAAGCTATAACTAAGTGGTTTAGCACCTGCCTAGCATGTGCTAGGATTCAATCTCCGCTACCACCAAAACAAATAAAACCTCTTTATTAACTAAATATTTACTATTTTAAATTTTAAAACTTTCTTTCTCATCTCAAAATGTATGTGCCAACTTAAATGAAGAAATTTTTAAATATTTGCTTAATATAGTTTGAGTACTTAAAATCACCACCTGAACTCAGAACAATCATCTCTTTTTTCTCTGAAAAATATAAAGTGATTAGCTACCTCATACACATAACTTCTGTGCACTATAGATTAACTTTATAAAACTGTTAGTTCCTGAAAAAGAAGTTACACAAAATATTTATACTTTCCCTAAGAAAACCTGGACTTTTGGAAAAATCAATATTTATTTTACCTTGGGTTAGTTATGGATAGGTAGAGAAAAACAGTAGTTGACAGCAGAAAAATGAAAGGAACTAGAGAATAAATGATACCTCCTTTTTAAAAAAACATTCCCCAACTAAAAAATAATCACCATGATTCCTCTACCACTTTATTAAACTTCACATTGCTTTTATTGATAAGAACATCAACTTTATTATCAACTTTTCCTAGTTACACAAATCCTTTAAAAAAAAATAACAAGAGTAAAAGGCATAAACTAGTGGTTCTAACTCTCGAAACTCTACACACTACTACTGAAGCTTACTTAGGCTTTTCAAAAGACACACACAATTCAGTCAAAGGGGCCAACTAGATCAAAACCTTAATCAGAGCCCTAACAGCTGACATGCCTAAAATATTCAATGGGAATACAAACAGGATTGGATTTGGAAAGATTTTTCTTCCTCATGATAAAATCCAAGAGAAAGAGATGTAAAAATATATAATAAAATAAATAACTTTGATTCTGAAATATGCTAGAGCTGGTTTCAGGCTCAGCTAAAATCATAAGACAAAAAGAAATTCTGCTAATGTCAATCAGTGCTAAAGGCATAAAGAAACTATTAACAGTACCAGCAAAGTGGCTTACCAGTTTATTTATTATTGAGAAGAGAGATTAAACCTATATTGCCATGAAAAATCTATCAAATATAAAATATACTTATATAACATAAAAATACACATGTAAAAATATACATAAGCATATATTTAGAGATATAAAGATCACAGTGAACATTTATTAACCATATAAACTCTGGGAATGACATATCTCAAGAATATGAAAATGTGTTTTTACCAAAATAATTATGTTAAGTACCCACAAAAATTACATCATTCCTCTTTGATTTAAGTAATCATGTTAAGAATTCAATTATACACTTACTGAATGTCTGCTACAAAGCAGGTACCATTTTGTGACATATACGATAGAAGCTGTCCTTTAGGAGGAAGCCAGAGCTAGGGAAGACATTATAAGTGCTTCAAAGTAGTAAATAAGACGTTTTTCTATGATCTTCCACCAAATATCCTTTACCTTTTCATTCAAAACAAGTACCCTAACTTACAGTAGCAGTTCTGTAAACTTGAATTAGAAAAGCAACAATCACTCCTCTCTCCCCCACAACCTATCCGTTTCTATTATTATGCTTATGAAACAAAAGGAAAATTTCCCATACATTTTAACTTTTTTTTTTTTTGTCTAACTTAAGCTATTAAACATGGAGGAAGGAACAATATGTGATGAATACTTAAAGTGCATAAGCAAAGCTATAATAACAAAATGGAACAGCTGCAGTATAGTGAACTTCTGTAAGTCAAATATAGTTATTGCCTATACATGGTTAAGGTTTATAAAGATAACATACACCCAACTGCTGAAAGAATTGACTTCAGCATAGAGACAGCCTTAAACCTGAAATAGTATGTCCCCAGGATATAATCTTCAAAAGAAGCTAATCTCTTGGCCTTAAAATAATAACTACTCTTCACTAAGATTTAAAAAAAAAAAAAAAAAGATGTTGGGTGCTATATCAACGAAAAGGCATATTTATCAACTAAAAGACTAGGCTTACTGCCCTACTATATACTTTAAAACAAAAAGATTTATCTGCTTAGGGAATCCAAAAATTTCTATTGGTACCAGGACCTCGACTATGTACCTCTGCTATGCATTTACCAAATCACTCTTCTAAATTTGGAACATACTCCACTCTTATGTTTAGGAATCTGCACATATTTGTGAAATTAATTTTCCAAATTTACCTTGAAAGAACAAAACTGTCACTCTAGAAAGCATGACTAAACTAAGCATCCAACCATAAAACACAATTACTAGCCAGAAATTCCTACAAGCTAAGTCATTTGCAAGTTGTAGATTTGACCAATAACAAGAGAAACATCTCTAGGAAACAGGAATACTATTAAAACTGAACATAGACTTTAATACAAAGGAAAATATAACGACATTTATTACAATATCCCATTGCAGTAAAGCATAAAATTTGAAGATGTAAATATAGATATTAACCATCATAAATAAAATAATTAACACAATGTACTTTAAAAAGAAGGGATCTAATAGTCTCACACTAAACATGAACATGCAATTTACTATATATGAAATTCTGTAAATAGCGAATTCTTAATGGTTTTGAGATTTAACTCACAATTCAAGCAGAATTACCTCATCTGTCACTGGTTGCCGTTTTGCAAATTGTGAAACTATCTGAGTCAGTAGTTCTTGAAGTCACATAACAAAATTCTTCTTAAGACCTAGTATAATTTTTGTGTGTGTGTGATTTTAACCTAACTTCAGAAAGACTGTTTAGTCTGAACAAGGTCCCTTAATGGCATGTATCTTCTGAGTGTTGGAGAAAACACCTCTGTGTCTAATTTAACTTGTCACTGGATATCACTGTTGCTCCACACAAATCCATTTGGAATAGAATTTCTTTGGCAATGTGAACTTTATCTGTAACTCCTCCCCTTGCTTAAGAGTCACAATTTCCTGGCCAAGTGCCCAACAACAGTTACTGCAAGAACAAATGAGACTAAAAAGAGTTCAAGTGTAAAATCTTCTTGACCATCTGTTTTCATTATGGGTTTGTGTCATTATACATTCAAACTCTTGTACAATCAAGAAAAGAAAAGTTTAAAAAAAAAGTAATAAAAGTGCATTTTGAGTTGGCAAGCTAAAATTATGAACCAATAAATATATGTGTGTATTTTTACTTAACAGAACAACACTACAACATGGATTTTTGCTGAAAACCTAATTTAGTACCTTTCTCCTCAACCTACAGTTTAAGGAGAAATACAGAATAGTTCCCATTTTCCAACTCAATCTTAAAACCACATCCAATTATCTCATATGCCTTCATTTAAATTTCCAAATATCTCTGGAATCCAGATCTTCCATTCTACTTAAATTGATAATTGTAGAACTCATAATTATTTCTTCAGAAATCATGTTCCAATTGCTCTGCCTTCACAGTTAACTGCTTCTAAGTTAACTGCTTTGAAGTAGTGCTATTCAGAATGTGGACTACACACTAATGCTGGTCTATGAATATTAGTCATTAATACATGACACGATATATACAGAAACTGCAAAGTATTTAGAAATTTTTATAGCTCAATATTTGCCTAGCATGTGCAAGGCCCTGTGTTCAGTCTCCAGCACCATAAATAAAAACTCAAAATCAAAACAAAAAAGCCCAGAAGAATCACTGTGAAGACATAGGGAAAGCTGAAAATATCCTAGCGTAAGAGAAATTTATACAATTCCAACCCAGCCTGGGCAACTTACTTAGACTCATTCTCTAAAAGACCAAAAAAAAAAAAAAAAAAAAAAGGAAGGAAAGAAGGGGTATGGGTGAGGAAATAATGAAATAATGATCTTCGTTCTTGAGATTTGCAAAACAGAAAAGAATCTCATGACTAGGTGTTAAGTTCAGAAGTGCACTATGTGGCCCACCTGCTATTGAGAAGGCACCCACCAGCCTGAGAACACCCATTAACTACCTATATAAACTACTGCTAAATCAGCTTCCCCCTCAAGTATGACTTTGAGCCAGGTTTTGATGAGCCAAGTTTTCAAACAGTCTCCTTCAAGTTTTCTCTTAACTTAAAGGGCCTGATGTGCGGCAAGCAGCTAGACTTGGGTCTGGTAACAAATATAATAATACAAAGTATAAGTTTACATTTTATGTTTTTTCATTCTTTTTTTTTTTTAATTTGTTTTTGTAGTTATCGATGGACAGCATGCCTTTATTTTATTTATTTTTATATGGGGCTAGGGATCGAACCTAGTGCCTCACACGTGCAAGGCAAATGCTCTACCACTGAGCTACAGCCCCAGCCCCCCATTTTTCTTTTTTGCATGATGCTGGGGATCAAATCCAGGGCCTTGTGCATGCTAGTCAAGCACTCTACAACTGAAGCACATCCCTAACCCTGTTTCTTCATTTTTCTAATAACTCATTTTTATTATATTTTATAAATATTACCAATTTGAAACAAAATGGAAAATATTTTTAAAAACTGGTCCTCTATCATAGATAAGCTTGAGAAACACTGTCCTAAAGCTTAGCTCTAATGACACCACTCTCCTACTTAATAATCTTTAGTAATTGCTAACACAGACCCAATTAAGAAAGTATAAATTCTTGGATCTTCAAGAAACTCCAAATCATTTGCCCCTTGGACAAAATCAACTTGATTTTATACTGCTACACTTTCATACACCTTTTGTTCTAATAAAGCAAACTATTTACTACTTCCTAAATATGTTCTGAGCTTTGTTTATGCTTTCACTATTCCTGAAGTGTCCACCTCAGTTATCTCTCTCATTATTCATCTCTCTTTATTATTGTATCTATAGTAATTTCTTCGAAAAACTATTTTGGCTATGCCACATAGCTATGTGAACAAAAATGCCTCTGGGTCTCAGATTACTTTTCTACTTAATGAAAAAGATTTCATCAACAACTAAAATTCTGTAAAGCTGTGATCCAAATGAGAGGTTTGAATATTCAAAATTCTTTATTTTGGCATTTAGTATATTTTGTCACATACATAAAATATACAAGTAGTTCTCTTATAACTTACTAAATTTTAAGCTCTGAGACTAAGATTTATAGCCTACCCAACACCTAATAGAAAGGTCTTGCAAATAGTAAACACAATATGTAACTAAACTAAAAACTCTTTGTGTGTTTATGTGTGTGTGTGTGTGTGTATGTGTGTTGCTAAGGATTGAACCCAGGGCCTAGTGCAACCATGGCAAGTACTCTACCAACTGAGCTATATCCCCAACCCTGAACTAAAAATTCTTAAACTGAACAATAGCAGTGTTTGCTAGAGGCAGTGGGGAGGAGAGAATGGAAAGTGTCTGCTAATGGGTACAAGGTTCCTTGATCATGAAAATGTTTTAAAATTAGTAGTACTGAATGCACAACTCTGAATATACTAAAACCACTGAATTACACACGGAATGGTATGTGATTGTATCTCAATAAAAATACTATTCAAAAAACGAAATAGACCTTGGTCTGCCATTATGTCTTCATCCTTCAGTAAAAAATATGCTTGGTAATGGGGGCTGGAGTGGCTCAGAGCACTTGCCTCACACATGTGAGGCACTGAGTTCAATCCTCAGCACCACATAAAAATAAAACAAAACAAAGATATGTATCCATCTATAAATTTTAAAAAATCTTTAAAAAATATGCCTGGGGGGGCTGGGGTTGTGGCTCAGCGGTAGAGCACTCGTCTAGCATGTATGAGGCCCTGTTTGATCCTCAGCACCACATATAAATAAATAAATTAAATAAATGTATATAAAAAATATGCTTGGTAATCTAAAAAATGTTCTAGGTAAGAACTTCATAAAATGGATTCTTAAAGATTCAAAGTTTAGGAGCTGGGATTGTGGCACAATAGTAGAGCACTTGCCTAGAATGTGTGAGGCACTGGTCTTGATCCTCAGCACCATATAAAAATAAGTAAATAAAAATAAAGGTACTGTGTCCTTCTACAACTAAAATAATTTTTTTAAATAAGTAAAATTGAAAGTTTAAGTCAGGTGCAGTGGCGCATACCTGTAATCTGAGTGGCTCGGGAGGCTGAGGAAGGAGGATCTTGAGTTCAATGCCAGCCTTAGAAAAGGTGAGGCTCTAAGTAACTCATTGAGACCCTGTCTTTAAATAAAATATAAAATAGAGCTGGGGATGTGGCTCAGTGGTCCAGTGTCCTGGAGTTCAATCCCCAGTACCTGCCCCCCACCAAAAAAAGTTGAAAGCTTAAATACCATAGGTATAAAAACACTAGAGAATTTGGAAGAGATTATAAAAACAAATAATTTAGTTGCATTTGTATTTATTTTCATTAATTCTAGACAGTAACTTCTTACTAATTTAACTTTTTCTCTGAAGAACATCCTCAAAGGGGATTTTGTACAGTGGGAGCCAGGAGAACAGCAGCCTATGCTTCTGAACAACAATTATCATTTATAAGATAAAACATGAACTAATTATACCCATTTTACTCATATTTAAAAGTTCCAGAGAAAAGTCAGTATTAAAGCATATACAGGGGGCTGGGGATGTGGCTCAAGCGGTAGCGCGCTCGCCTGGCATGCGTGCGGCCCGGGTTCGATCCTCAGCACCACATACAAACAAAGATGTTGTGTCCGCCGATAACTAAAATAAAATAAATATTAAAAAAAAAAAAAAGCATATACAGAACAAAATTTAAGATGATTTAGATGAAAGATGCCAACAACTCTAAAACTTACCCATGCTGTATATAAATAAGGGGGCAAAGTAACCAAGAAAAGTCACTAAGCATTAGTAGGAGATTCCACATAAAGCTATTATATCAAAGACAGGGATAAAATTGAAATACATCTGTAACACAGAAGAAGTCCACAAAGAAATGCATACATCTCAGCCTTGACACTGAATCCCAGGTAGCAGGAAAAACTTCCAAGATTTTGAATAGGTACCTCTTGTACATTGTGGTCTGAATTTACACTACCAGGAAAACTGACACTATTTCAAATGACTGAAAGAAGCAAAAGTAAATCCTGTCAAGAATTCAACTTAAATTCTAGATGGTATATTGCTAGACACAACCCAATTTCAGAGATGTTTAAGTATGGAAACAATGTGTAGCTTTAAAAATGATAAAATATGGGCTGGGGTTATGGCTCAGCGGTAGAGCACTTGCCTCGCACGTGCAAGGCCCTAGGTTCCGTCCTCAGCACCACATAAAATAAATAAATAAATAAAGTTATTGTGTACAACTACAAAAAAAATAAATATTTAAAAAAAAAGATAAAATATGCTGAGTACCTTTGGCACGTGCCTGTAATATCAGGGACTCAGTAGGCCAAGGCAGGCAGATCAAAATTTCATGGTTAGTCTGGGGAATTTAGCAAAACAGGAAGGCAGGCTGGCAGGCAGGCAGGCAGGCAGGCGGGCGGGAAAGAAAGAAAGGAAGAGAGGGAGAGAAATAAAGAGAAAAAGGAAAAAGGAAAGAAAGAAAGGAAAGGGAAGGAAGAAAGAGAAAAGGAAGGGAGGAAAAAGGAATGGAGGGAGTAAAGGATTAGGGATGTAGCTTAGTGATAGACAGCTCATGCAATCTCTACTATGAAAGAATCAAAAAAGAAAGAAGAACTTTATGATGGTTTATAAGAGGGCTCATTTTAGAACTTTAAAAATATTTTACATTCCTTTGTATTAATTAGGGAAAAGGATATTTATTCATATCTGGGAATACAAGAACAACAGTGATATTGTTAAAAGTTATATCTTAATATAGTCAATAGATTTATAATTCCCAATTCACTTACTTTAAGCAGTATTCCGTTAAATAAAACTCTGGTATACTTAGAAAAGAAAAGAAAGAAAGAAGAGCTGGGTGTGGTGGTATACACTTATAATACCAGCAACACAGGAGGATTAAAATTCAAGGCCAGTCTCAGCAACTTAATGAGACCTGGTCTCAAAATAAAAAGGGTTGGTAAATTAAAAAAAAAAAAAATAGTAAAGCACCTCTGGGTTCAATTAAAATTAAAGTTTCTTCATTCCAAATGAAGAAATTGTCGTAATGGAAACAGGATGATAGTGAATAAGAGACTAGCCAGGTACAATGGTACATGCTATTCAGTTCAGCTACTTGGGAGACTGAGGCAGGAGGATTGCAAATTCAAGGCCATCCTAGGCAACTTAGTGAGACCCTGACTCAAAAATTTTTTTTAAAGGCTGGGATATAGTTCAGTGGTACAGCCTCACTGGGTTCAAACCCTGGTACTAAACAAAATAAAATGAAAAAAATTAAACAGAAGACTAACAAATAAGAACTAATACACACATTAAGGGAAAAACTAGAGATGATATCAGAACATCTGAAAATATGTTTACTATTCTAAAACCTCAGTCTAACTAAATATAGATTTTTCCAATCACTTTTCCCCATTTTCCACTATTTCTCACTTTTTTTTCCCTTCAATTTGTGAAAGACTAGTATATAGAGGATAATTTATTAACTGTAGCATAAGATTGAATTTTGTGTGACAGAAATTAAAGGAAATATAATTATCCATGTAAGCATACACCCAAATTAACAAGTATGCTGCATGCCTACAATGGGAGAAATGTCAAAACCTAGAATTTAAAATAAAAATAATAATAAAATTCATTTTGGCCTTTTACCAAAAGAGCATCAGCTCTATTAATAAAAACATTCTAGGGCTAGAGATATATCCCTGTAGTAGAGCACTTGCCTAGCATATACATGGCTCTGGCTTTGGTCCCCACAATGTACACAAAAAAATTTCTAAAAACTCTAGATTAGTTGAATTATGACATTGATTGAACGTTGCATATCACATTACACACCCTAGGAGTGCCCATATTTTCCCAAAGATATTCACTTGCATGATGAATAATCAAACTTTTTATTTAAGTCAGTAAATTGAAGAACTCCTGAAGTCTTATTCCCTTATTAACTTTATTGAGTCATAATCTGCCCATTAAAATAAATAAAAGTAGCTGGACAAGGTGGCATACACCTGCAATACCAACTACTCAGGAGGCTGAGATAGGAGATTTGCTTGAGCACAGGAGTGTGAAGTCAGACTAGGCAACACAGTGAGACCCTACTGCAGAAAAAAATAAAGATGAAAATTAATGAGTCAAATAAATAAAATTCACTGATTTGACCAGTAAAGTTTGGTGAGTTTTGACAAAAGTATACATTCATGTAACAACTACCACAATCAAGATGTAGAATATTTCCTTCCATCCTAAAAATTCTTTCATGTCTTTATGTGATAAGGCCTCCAATCCCCGGTCCTAAGGAACTATTAATCTCTGCTTCCCCATCACACACCTCTAGAACAGGAGATATTCAGGAGTGATATCACTAAGCTACATTCCCTGGGCCTCTGGTAAAAATTTTTCTTTTGAGATGGGTTCTTGTTAATTTATCCAGGTTGGCCTTGAACTTGTGGTCTTTCTGCCTCAATCTCCCAAAATGCTGAGATTATAGGTGTGCACCATTGTGCCTGACTCGATTTCTGCCTCCTGTCACTAGTATTCATGTAAATGGACTCAAACATTATGTACTTATATATCTTTTTTTTTTACTTAGCATTAGTACTTATGAGATTCATCCATATTGCTGCATGTATCATAATTCTGAGTATTCCACTATGTTTATGTACATAGGTAGTGTCTACATGTATGTGCATATACATTTCTGAATACACACACACACACACATACATACATATACCATAATTTGTTTATCTACCCAGTTAATAGACATTTGGATTGCTTCCAGGTTTTGACAATTATAAATAATGCTGCTATGAATAATCACAATCATTGTGGACATATGCCTTCATTTCTCTTGGGTAAATATACAAAAGAAGAACCCTCTGAGTCATATAGAGTAAGTGTATATTTAACTTAAAAAATACTGCCAAGGGCTGGGGTTGTAGCTCAGTGGTAGAGCACTCACCTATTACTTGTGAGGCACTGGGTTTGAACCTCAGCACCAAATAAATAAATAAATACAGAAAGGTATTGTGTCCAACTAAAAAACATAAAAAAAAAAAAAAATACTGCCAAGGGCTGGGGTTGTAGCTCAGTGGTAAGCACGTGCCTTGCACATGTTGAGGCCCTGGGTTCGATCCTTAGAACCACATAAAAATAAGTAAAAAATAAGTAAAAAAAAAAAAAAAAAAAAAAAACAGATATTGTTCCCATCTACAACTAAAAAATATATATATTTTTTTTAAATGCAAAAAAACCACCACTGCCCAAAGTCTTTGCATTCTCCATACCAATGCATGGGAATCCCTAATGCTTCACACTATCAGAATGGGTTAATTTAATATTTATTAATTTTGGGGGATACTAGGGATTGAACCCAAGGTGCTTTTACCACTGAGCTACATACATCCCAGTACCTTTTATTTTCTTATTTTGAGACAGGATCTAACTAAGCTGCAAAGGGTCTTGATAAGTTGTTGAGGCTGGCCTCAAATTTGTGATACTCCTGCCTCAGCCTCCCAAGTCACTGGGTTATAGGCATGTGCCACCACATTCATCTATTTTTATTATTTTTCTTTTTCTTTTTTTTTTTTTTTTTTTTTTGCAATGCTGGAGATGGAACCCAAGTCTTCATACAGGCTAGGCAAGAGTTTCCCCACCCATCGCAGTCAGTGTTTTTAATTTTAATTATTCTAATGCATGTGGTGGTGGTATCTCATTGTAGTTTTTATCTGTTTCCCTGATGACTAATGATAAGAGTATTTTTTCAGTGCTAATGTATTTACCAAACCTTCTTTTGTGAAATATCTATTCAAGCTAGAAGCCATGCTGAGGCAGGAGAATTTCAAGTTCAAAGCTAGTCTCAGTAACTTATTAAGGCCCTAAACAACTTAGTGAAACTGTCTCAAAATAAAAAATAAAAAGGCCTGAGGATGTGGCTCAGTGGTCAAGCATCCCTGTCACCCAAAAAAAGAAAATAGCTATTCAGATATTTTTGCCATTTTAAACTGGTTGTCTTATTATGATGTTATAATAAGAGTTCTTCATATATTTTGGATAAAAGACCTTTATCAAAAATAGAGAGAGAGAGAGAGAGAGCGCGAGCACGCGCACGCCCACATGCTGGGTATGGTGGCGCACACCTGTAATCCCGGTGACTGGGGAGGCTGAGGCAGGAGGATCTCAAATTCAAGATCAGCAACTTAGCAAGCCTAACCAACTTAATGAGACCCTGACTCAAAATTAAAATAAAAAGGGCTGGGGATGTGGCTCAATGGTTAAGAACCCCTAGGTTCAATCCCCAATAGCCACCCCAAATTATATTTTATATATTTTTTCCTCTCAAAACATTAAGAATATTTTCTCCAGAACTGTGATTTGCCTTTTACTTTCCTTTTTACTGACTTTTCAAAGTAACATTTTTATTCGTTTATGAAAGCCAACTTATCAATTTTGTCTTTTAGATACTTTATCTAAAAAATCTTAACCAAATTCAAGGTGACAAAGATGACATTTAGGTCTATGATCCATTTGAGTTATTTTTATGTAGGGATTGTTTAAAACGCTAATATCTTACTACTAAACTGCCTTAGCTTCACTGCTGAAAAAAGCATATGCATGGGCTGGGGATGTGGCTCAAGCGGTAGTGCGCTCCCCTGGCATGCGCGCAGCACTGGGTTCGATCCTCAGCACCACATACAAATAAAGATGTTGTGTCCGCCAAATACTAAACAATAAATATTAAAAAAAAAAGCATATGCATATATATATATATCTCCATATTTGGTTCCATGATCTTTATGTCTATCTTTTCACTAATACTAGGTTTACATAAGGCTCAAGTAAAGTTCTGCACCACTTGACAATGGGACACAGTCTGAAAAACATTAGATGATCTCACCATCATGTGAACATCATAGAATATACTTACACAAATCTAGATGATACAGGTCAATCACCAATCATGTCACTTTTTTTTTTCCTTTCAATACTGGGAATCCTCAAGGGCCTTATACATATTAGGCAAGCACTCTACTATGAGCTACATTCCCAGTCCTTTTTTATTTTTGATACAAGGTCTTAATAAATTCACAAGGCTGGCCCTCAAACATGCAGTCATCCTACATTAGCCTCCCTAGTAGCTGGAATTACAGGCATGCACCATCACATTCATATAAACCAGTATTATAATTGCTTATTATCATTACCAAGTATTATGTACTGCACATAATTATATAGCTATATTTTATGGGCATCAAAGTTGGCTAATCTATTCCAGCTTCACAAAAAAAAACTGAGTAAAGCATTGGGTCTTATGATGACTACAACATCACTATCATCTTGTGGGACCACTATCAGATATGTAGTCTGTCAATGACCAAAACATCATTATGTAAGACATGCCTGTATAGTCCTTGGTGACTTAACTCTAATAACAATCTCTTCCTATTACTTTAAAGGAATCTCATAGATATGAAACAATAAGACTACAAAATGTCACACATTTAAAAACAGTAAATGTAAAAATTCTTTTCATCCCATAGCACAAAATTTATTCATTCACTTTTCTTCTTCTTCTTCTTCTTCTTCTTTTTTTTTTTTTTTTTTTTTTTGGTACGTGGTGCTGTAAGGCAAGCACACACTACCAACTGAGCTATATCCCCAGCCCCTATTCTAAAGAATTAAAGTTAATTGATTTCATTTATATAATCCATGTACTTCAAATGTACTTGATGATTATTCAGATCCCTATAGATAAAAGAATATCTCAGCCTTTTTAGTCTCTTTTGGTTTCTACAGATCTAACAATACAATTTTGACATACTTTATTTACTATAGTGTAAAATTAGCACTAATTACTTCCCAGGAATTTTAACTTCATTGCAAAATATAGTTCATCTTAAATCTATAAATTAGCTTTACAAACAACCATATATACAAAACTGACAAATATGCAGCATCTGTGACAATTCCTATCATAAAAACTATTTAGCATCTATAGATTCATAACCAGTTCTTAAAAACATAAAAACCAAAATTATACAGTCCTTTCATAATTTGAGAAAGCACAAAATTGTTGAGATGTCTAATAATAATACAAAATTATGAATACCTTGATTGTTCTCCTATTCGATAATAAGCAGTAAAAGTGGGCCAGTTTTATTTGCCCATAATCAATACATTATTTGCTTAAAATAAATCATAAGCTCTAGAACCATTTCAGAATTTCTTACACAACAAAAGAACCAGAGAAAGAAAAGCTCAGACAAAATAAAAATTAAAATTTTACTGTAATTTAAAAAATTCTTTTGAGATATTTCTGTCCTACTTAACCAAAGAGAATGTCTCTCTAAAATTAACCAGGTCTAGTTGTGCTTTAATCCTAGACATGAAATAATCTACAGTATGAATTCAGTAACTTATTATAATGGTCAAAAAAGAAAATCATAATAATTCAGACTCACAAGATAAAATTATATAAATACCTTACAGAACTATTTTGTATTATCAAGTAAAAAGAAACAGGGAATTCTACTTTAAATTATTTTTTGCCTACACTTCCCAGAAACAAAATCATAGGTTGATTTTCACTCAATCTTTCACATTTCCTAAAGGAACAATATGTTTTAAGATGCCTTCGAATTTTTCAACTTCACTCAATTCTTAGGTAAACCACCACTGTCTGCTTCCATGCTTTAAAAACACATTTAAAAAAAAAAAAGCAAAATGAGCTTACAATAGGATAAAAGGGGTACTTTATTTACTAAATTCCTATTAAGATTACCCATCCTCAATGCTGTCTCTAAAAACAGCAATAGTTTTACAACAGATTACACATGAGCCACTTATAAGCTTTTGGGTTGAATTTCTTTCAATCTCTGCCTCCACCCCATTCTCAGATTGGCAGCATTGCTTATTAATTTTCCAGTTCACTCAGATGACATGACAGCGCTTCACTGAGAAAATGAGAAAGAAAAATAAACTCACTTACCCTTCCTTAGACATTCTTAAAGATCTACTTCCTCGGAATAAGAATACAGGATCAACAAACAAGCTCCACTGATCTCTTGAGAACTGTAGCTCATTTGTTAGAGCACAGAGAACTCGGGCCCTGAGAGGCCCAACAAATTCGGGCACAATGCCGAAGCCTAACAAGGCAATATCTCTGTGACCAATATTCTCAGCTTTAAATACTTGAAATCCTACTAATAGAAAAAAAAAAAAAAAATGAAGACCAGGAAAAATAACTAATGGTCTGAACTGTTTAAGACTGTCCAGTTAAGGAAAGAGACAATCCAAATGGCAAGTTCCCGTGAAAAATAGTAATTGTTACTGGCAAACCCAGAAAAAGCAAATTTACCCCCTAATGAGGCCCTCCAACAGTACACAAACAATGTGTCACAGAATCAAACAGCCCTAGTCAGTCACAATCATTTTCAGTTTATTCTGGGGGGTGGGGGGTGTGTGTTAAAATAATTTAATGTTTTAATTATTAGTTATTTCCTCCCTTAGAAAATGAACAATGTGAACTACAAGAAAAGGAAGTATTTATGTGCTGATCACATTACAGGATGAAACTAAGTATTTCCACACTGAGGTCTTTTTTTCTAATTTTATTAACTGCTCTTAGGGAAAACTCAATTGCCTGAAATTCTCAGCTCATGTGAAAAGATAGCTACATATCTTTGGCACAGGGGATAAATCAAGAATGCTCTAAAGTATGTATTTCAAATCTCAGAGCAAGCTGAATCTTGAAAAAAAAAAAAAACATCTGCAACATTCCTGCCTCCTCACCAATATAATGCATAGGGATTACACAACAACAGGAGGAGAAATGTAAACAAGTAGGCTAAAGTCTAAGAACACTCAGATGGCAAATAAATCCTAGTGGTGATTCAAATTAAAAAGAAAACATATACACCTTAAGGAAATACTACTTAAATTTTAACAAACCCTTTATCTCTTTAAATATTACCTAAATATCTTGCCATAAAGTTTTCTGTTAATTATTAAGATGTTTAAGTTAGTCACCAAATAATTAAAACACTATTACATGCTGTACATTCAAAGTAAAATTATTTTCAGCTTTATTCAGAAGAGCATATGACATAATGGAAAGAGAAACAGAGCCAGAAAAAAGGTTTAAATTCCAATTCCTCCACTTTTTGGAACTGGAGATAAATTAATTATCTGTAAACTCTGATTTTCCATCTATGGAAAAGAGATAACATATGATAGGATTGTTGTCTGTCATACACAAGCACTCAAAGAATTACTATAACTTAGGAGTGGGGGAACAGGAAAAGCAACTGGATTGTTAGCCATTACTCTCACTGGTATAACTCTTTTTTAAAAATCCAAATCTCGCCAGCAGCTCAGGAGGCTGAGGCAGGAGGATCCCAAGTTCAAAGCCAGCCTCAGTAACTTAGTGAGGCCCTAAGTAACTCAGTGAGACGCTGTCACTAAATAAAATATAAAAAAGGGCAGGGGGTGTGGGTCAGTGGCTGAGTGTGTCTGGGTTCAATCCCCATAACAAAAAGACACAGCTGGCTGACTGAATTAAAAAACAAGACCCAACAATATGCTATCTCCAAGAAACTCACCTCACAGGCAAAGACATCCACAGACTGAAGGTGAAAAGATGAGAAAAAACATCACATGGGGCTAGGGATTTAGCTTAGTTGGTAGAGTGCTCATCTCACATACATAAGGCCCTGGGTTCAATCCCCAGCACCATACACACACATATACACACACAAACGTCATCACTCACATGGATTATGTAAACAAGCAGGGGTTTCTATCCTCATCAGATAAAGTGGACTTTAGGCCAATGTTAATCAGAAGGGACAAAGGAAGCCATTTCATACTGCTTAAGGGATTATACAACAAGGCTTGACAATCATAAATATTTATGCCCCAAACACTTCAAACAAACCCTTCTCAATCTCAAGAATCAAATAGACCACAACACCATAATACTGGGTAACTTTAACATGCCTCTATCACCACTGGATAGATCCTCCAAACAAAAACTAAATAAGGAAACTATAGAAGTAAAAAATACAATTGACAATTTAGATTTAACAGACTTATATAGAATATGTCATCCATCAATGACTGAATACACTTTCTTCTCAACAGCACGCAGACCCTTCTCTTGTATGGACTGTGTTATACCACATATGTTGGCATACAACTGTAATATTACCTTAATACATTTTTTAGCATCTGTAGGATTATTTTGATAGCTCCATTTCCATTGATATTAATTTTTGTGTTCTTGCTTTTTATCTTACTTATTTGATTTTTATCAAACTTTAGCTCTATTATTTCTTTTGTATTTCACATATTTCTTCTCCTATTCTTTATTTTTTCTTTACTACTACATAATTTGAAAATAATTTATTATCCTAGCTTCTTTCTGATACAAGTAATTTAAGTTATAAATGTTCATCTGAGTACTATTTCATCCCAGAGATCCTGATATTTTAAGTTTTCATTATCACTTAGTTCAAAGCACTTTTTATTTAGTTTTCTTCTGCTTTCTTCCTTGACCTCTGATATATTTATAAGTGCGCCACTTAATTTTGAAATAGTTGACATGGGGGTAAGGTTCTATATATCTTAAGGTGATTGATTTCCAATGTAATAAATCATGCAGGAAACAGTATGCATAATTTCAAAGTTTTTAAAAAAGTAATGGAAATGCTGTTTATATTGATTGTATTGGTTACATACAAGTCAAAACTGATCAAACTGCATACTGCAAATATGTGCATTTTATTGTACTTCAATTTTACCTCAATAAAGCTATGGAAAAAAATATTTCACTTCTTTTTACTGCTCAAAAGTAAGTATTCCATTCATAAAATATTTTGGAAGAAATCACCAAAAAAACCTTATTAGTTTCTGAGTCTTCACCTACCATTCCTTAGGAATGTGGAAACAATAATCAAGGCAGTAGAATGATATAGTGACAAAAAAAATTTAACAATATTTTGCTGTTCTACCTCACTCTTATTCTAATAGGTCACCCTCCATCTGTGGATTATTTTAAAAACATGAGGGGCTGGGGTTGTGGCTCAGTGGTAAAGTGCTTGTGCTCATCTAGTATGTGTGAGGCACTGGGTTCGATCCTCAGCACCACATTAAAATAAAGATATTGTGTCAACCTAAAACTAAAAAAATAAAGAAACAAAGAAATAACATGACTCCCTAGCATTCCTGAGGATCTAGTTTTTCCATGTGATTTTTCAACTTATAAAATGGCTACCGAAATTTTAACAATTTACTCATTTGAATATTTGATATCATACTAAAATGACAGTTAAGTCAGCCTTATTGAAGACAATTAAAAAGCTAAATGGCTGACCAGGCACAAAAAGAGAAATACTGCACCCTCTCACTCACAAGTGCAAGCTAAAAATGTTGACCTCATAGAAGGAAAGAGAAGAATAGTGGTCACTAGAAGCTAGGAAGGGTAGGGGGAGGGTGTATAGAGAATGGATGACAGGTACCAAAATAGACTTACATAAAAGGAATAAGTTCTAGCATTCTACAGCAAAGTAGGGTGACTATAGTTTACAAGTTTATTATATATTTCACAAAAGACTACAGGAGAGAGTGCTAAGGCTCCCAACACAAAGAATTAATTGTTGAAGAAGACACAAATACTAATTATCCCTATTGCATTGCATATCGTATGTATGTATCTAATTATCACTGTACCCCCCAAAAAATGTCTCAATTATTTTTTAGAAAAACTGAACAACATTCATATGATATCCTTCAGTATTTATGAGAGAAAGAAAATAAAAAATTATCTCATGACCTGGCATTTCTGTATGTAACCTGATACATGCTATTAATTTGAGGTTTTAAAAAAACAGTCTTTATAAACATTTTTAAATCTACTAGTATATCAATCTGTATATAGGTATTACAAAATCATTTTATACATACAAACAAATTTACTTTTATTCCTTAAATACATATAATAAATTTGAGAAGAAACTATAGTTCAACAGGTTTAAATAAAGATTGCTTTGAGTTTGGAGGCCTAAATTTCAATCAATTCAAATAAACATACAAATTTCACACAAATATACAAATGTCTTAAAAAGTTTAAAGTGATTGTAATGTATTTTAAAATAAGGCAAAAGAATGGTTAGCAAGAAATTCATAAGCCTAATTATTTATCAAATTTCAGCTCAACATAATAAAAACCACTGCTGAATTCATTAGCTATGTTCATTAAGGAAAAAAAAAAAAATCAATTCACTGCCTTAGAGAAAGCTGACTGTATTAGAATCAGAACTTTAAAAAAGTAAAAATCAAATACCTGATTTCAGCATCAGGGGCACAGTCAATGTGAAGAGCTGATGAAAAATCTAATTTTTCCATTCTTGGATTTGGTAAATACAAATTCTGATCTGTATTGACCACTACCAGCTTCTAGATGTTAAACACAGAACCATTAAAGAAATAATTTTCTAACCTGCCTCCTTTAGGTGACTAAGCAGCTCAGACTATCTTCTGACTATATAGCAAAACATATTCCAATGAAGGGTTTGGCCTGATGATTACACTCAAGTTTTGAAAACTGAACAACCATAATAAGGAAATGAAGGAGGAACAACAGTCATACATTCTCTGAAGGTTAATTTCTTAATAATGACACATGACCATTATATTTCCATACTGTAATTTAGAAGACTAATATTAACCAAGAAAAAAAGCTGTTAGATATTCATTTACTTAACTAAGAATTATTTAGCTGCTTCTAAAAGAAAATTTGAAACTATCACATACAATGTACAGATTCATCATGGACTGCCTAATTTAATCAGTGCAAATTACCAACTCCAATAATAGTCTTTAAAAAAAATCTTAGAAACAGAATACAAATGGACTTAACTAGAAAACTAAAAAAAATTTCTTCGAAATTACTTCTTATTTAAAATTTAAAAAAATAAGTTTGAGATCTACTGTAACTATAGTACTGTAACACAGTAACTATAGTCAATAATAAGTCTTATATATCTGAAAATTGGTAAGAGTAGATTTTTAAATGTTCTCACCACACACACACACACATATATACACACACACACACAAAAAAAAAATTGGTAAGTATGTGAGATAGTATGTGTTAGTTTTATTTAGCCATTTCACAGAGTATACATTTTTTAAAACATCATTTTTTAAACCATTAATTCATGTAATTTTTGTCAATTTAAAAAATAAAGCAAGGCACACTGGTGCACACCTATAATCCCAGCAAACTAGGAGGTTTGCAAGTTTGAGGCCAGCCTGGGCAACTTGGGGAAAACTTGTCTCAAAAACTAAAGAGGGCTGGGGAAGTAGCTCAGAGGTAAAACACCCTGGAGTTTTATCCCTAGTACCACAAAAATGAATGAATGAAGGAATAAATGAATGAATGAATAGTTTAAAAATTAAAAATAGATTGGAATCCAATTTTTTGTTTTATAAAAACTTCAATTGAAGATGCTTTTTCTATTATTTCTACTGTTTCATATTGCACCCTACTATATAAAGAATGTAGGGTGGAGAGGCCATCTAAAACCTTCAGGAAATACCATTCTAAATGAGTCAGAAAAGCATCCAGTCTATGGTATATTAAATACAATTAGAATGTTTACTAGGTGATCCCTCTTCATTGCATAATTCTAGCCTTTGTTTTCATTGATAAAAATGTCACAACCTTGGACTGGGGCTGTAGCTCAGTAGCAGAGCACTCACCTAGTATGTGTGAGGCACTGGTCTGATCTTCAGCACGACATAAAAATAAATAAATAAAATAAAGTCATTGTGTCCATCTACAACTAAAGAAAAATATTTTTTGTAAAAAAAAGTCACATCCTGATCAAATGTATACTTTGTAGCATAAAACTAAGAAAATAATTGAATAAAAAAATATAGAATGCCTCTATATAACGATGTGTATGTCTTTTATTTACACAGACACACATAAATGCTGTTTTTCACTTTAATTCCCATGTCATACACCAACATGTCACACACAGAAAAAAATCAATACCCACTCACTGATCTAGAGTCTTGATGGAAACCAGAAATGTTTATACTTTTTCAGAGTTTGAGGAATAACAGCAGCCTAAGACCAAGAAATGCTACACAGTTATGTACCATGATACCATGAGGTAAGTATCACCAGCCTGCTGTAAAACCAACTATTAATAAATAATTTTAAAAACAATACCACACCGGGCATAGTGCTACATGCCTGTAATCCCAGTAGCTTGGGAGGCTGAGAGAGGAGCATCATAATTTCAAGACAAGCCTTAATAACTTAGCTAGGGCCTAAGCAACTTAGTGAGACCCTGACTCAAAAAAAAAAGGTTGGGGATATGGCTCAGTGGTAAAGTGCTCCTGTGTTAAATCACCAGTACCAAAAATAAATATATAAAACAATACTAAATAAATATTTTCTTGCTGGGCATGGTGGCACACACCTGTAATCTCAGCAGCTTGGGAGACTAAAGCAGAAGCATCACAAGTTCAAAGCTAGCCTTAGCAACTTAGTGAGGCCCTAAGTAACTCAGTGAGACTCTGTCTCTAAATAAAATACAAAAAAGGGCTGGGGTGGGGCTGGGGTTGTGGCTCAGTAGCAGAGCGCTTGTGAGGCACTGAGTTTGATCCTTAGTACCACATGAAAATAAATAACAAAAGAAAGATATTGTGTCCATGTTTAAAAAAAATGGGACAGGGGGGCCTGGAGATTCACCTGAGTTCACTCCCCAGTGCCAAAAAAAGAATTTCACTTTCAGCTGGATGTGAAGGCCCACACACTATAGTCCCATATTAGGTAGGCTGAGACAGGAGGATCATTTGAGCCCAGGAGTTCAAGGGCAGCTGGGCAACATACCAAGAACTCATCTCAAAAAAAAAAAAAAAAAAAGCCAGGTATGACTGCCCATACTACTTAGAAGGCTGAGGCAGGAAAATTGTAACTTTAAGGCCAGCTGAGCAACTCAGAGAAATCCTGTCTCAAAATTTTAAGAAGGGCTACAGATACAGTACAGAGGTACAATACTTACTTAGCATATACAAGGCCCTGTATCCAATTCTCAGAATTAAAAAAAAAAAAAAAATTAAGTGCAATTTTCTAGCAGCTACTTCTTTAAGGATTTCGTTAGTAGATGTAAGTAGCAGTATGGCAGTTTGAAGCAGTTCAAAGTCTGGACTTTGTATATGAACCAAAAACTAGCTCTATGATTTGGGGTAAATTACTTGCTTGTACATTAATTCTATCATCTGTAAAACGAGGATAATGAGTGCCCACTTCATGAAGTTGTCTGAGGATTAACCAAAAAAATACTTACCGATGATAGGCTTCTCGCCGATACTTTTTCAGAGCATGCTTATCCATGTTAGCAGGCATATCTGCTGCATTCTGTAAGCGATCACTCCAGGAGGTTGTCATTTTACCTTAATTATATGCCAAATTCTAGAAAAGAAAACCAACAATAGTTTAAGACTGCCATCAGTATAAGGATACCTGATTTTTAAAAAATATTAGAAAAACTCTAGCTTGCACACAGCCTAATACAATTATCTATTAAAATATACTAAATAGGAAAATATACTGATACTTCTAAATTATGTAAATTTAGGAAAATAATTTCACATGGTAATTTTTATCCAGATTCATATACATTACTTTCAAATTAATAAGCATGGCTACCAGCAATCATTAAATATAATCTTAGATTTTAGAAAGGAACTGAGACCACAGTTTGTGATTATATATAATTTTTTTTTTTAAGAGAGAGAGAATTTTAATATTTATTTTTTAGTTTTCGGTGGACACAACATCTTTGTTTGTATGTAGTGCTGAGGATCGAACCCGGACCGCATGCATGCTAGGTGAGCACGCTACCGCTTGAGCCACATCCCCAGCCCAGATTATAATTTTAACTTATGCTTTTTGTAATTTTTTATTTCTTTTTAGTTATATGTAGATGAATTTTGACATATACATACATGAAATATAACTTCCCATTCCTGTGACTGTACATGACATGGAGTTATACTGTATTCATATGAACATTACAAAGTTTTATGTCTGACTCATTCTACTGTCTTTTCTATTCCCTTCCCCCCTCCCGTCCCTTCATTCACCTTTGTCTAACCCAATGAACTTCTATTCTTCCCTCCTCACCCCTTAATGTGTGTTAGCATCTGCATATCAGGGAGAACATTTGGCCTTTAGTTTTGGGGAACTGGCTTATCCATTTACTGGAAAATGCCATAATTTCATTCTTCTTTATGGCTGAGTAATATTTCACTGTGTATATGTACCACACTTTCTTTTCCATTCATGGGAAAGGTAACCAGGTTGGTTCCATATTATCTATTGTGAATTTAACTGCTATAAACACTGATGTGGCCATATCACTATAGTATGCTGATTTTAAGTTCCACGGATAAATGTTGAGGAGTGGGGATAACTGGATCAAATGGTGGTTCCATTTCAAGTTTTCTAAGTAATCTCCATACTGCTTTCCAGAGTGGTTGCACCAATTTGAAGTCTCACCAGCAATGTATGAGTGTACCTTTTCCCCACATCCTCAACAACATTTATTGTTACTTGTATTCTTGATAACTGTCATTCTGACTAGAGATGAAATTACAGTGTAGTTTTAATTGCTATAATGAACATTTTTTCATATATTTATTGACCGTATTTCTTCTTCTGTGAAGTGTCTATTCAGATCTTTTGCCCATTTATTGATTGGGTTGTTTGATTTTTTTTTTGGTGTTAAGTTTTTTGAGTTCTTTATATATCCTGGAGATTAATGCTCTATCTGAGGTGCAGGTGGCAAACATTTTTCTCCCATTCTGTAGGCTCTCTCTTCATGTTCTTGATTGTTTCCTTAGCTGTGAAGAAGCGTTTTAGTTTGATACCATCCCATTTATTGATTCTTGATTTTACTTCTTGCACTTTAGGAATCTTATTGAGGAAGTCAATTCCTAAGCCAACATGGAAGAGTTGGGTCTACTTTTTCTTCTAGTAGGTGCAGGATCTCTGGTCTAATGCCTATGTCCTTTATCCATGTTTGAGCTTTTTGCAGGATGAGAGAGAGGGGTTTAATTTCATTTTGATACATCCTGGATTTCCAGTTTTCCTAATGTATGTTTATGGCACCTTTGTCTAGTATGAGATAACTATTTATATGGGTTTGTCTTTGTGTTTTCTATTCCGTTCCATTGGTCTTCGTGTCTGTTTGGTGCCAATATCATGCTGTTTTTATTACTATAGCTCTGTAGTATAATTTAAGGTCTGGCATTGTGATACTTACTCCTTTCTTCACTTTTCTGAGGATTGCTTTGGCTATTCTGTACCTCTTTGTTTTTCCAACTGAATTTAATGACTGTTTTTTTCTATTTCTATGAAGAATGTTATTGGAATTTTAATAGGAATTGCATCAAATCTGTATAGCACTTTTGGTAGTATGGCCAATTTGACAATATTAATTCTGCCTATTCAAGAACATGGGAGATCTTTCCATCTTCTAAGGTTAACATGTTTTGAAAACAGGTTTAAAAAGCAACTTTTAAAATTCTGATAAACATAGTAACCTCAATCCATGGTGGCACAAATGTAAGTAATGAATGCTTATTTATATGTTTCTAATTATTTCATGCTTTTATATTTTTTCTATAAATCATTTTTTCAGTTGGAATTAAAGCCTAAGGACTAGAAGAAAAAACTTAAAACTCTTCATCTTCTTAGAATAAACACCTAGAATGGGGTGGGCAGCAGAGTGTCCATCTTAAATACTTTGACAAACTAGACTTGGCAAATGCCATAATTTCATTCTTCTTTATGGCTGAGTAAAAATCTTAGGTTTCACCTCTATTTTTGCGGTTTTCATCTACAAATGGTGTTTTTATTTGTTTTTTGTTTGTTTGTTTACATGGTGCTGGGGATCAAATTCAGGGCTTCACACATGCTAAGCAACTATCTACAACTGAAGTACACCCTCAGTTTATTAACATTTTATTAAATTACCAGTATTTATGAAAACATCTGAAGCATAAAATGCCAAAATCATTTGACACTAATTTTCAAGTAAACCAAGTTTGTATTTTTTTCTACACAATATCTTCATTTTACTCAGTTATTTATTTTAAATATTTATTCTTAAGTTTTAGGTGGTACAGTATCTTTATTTCACATATATGTGGTGCTGAGGATCAAACCCAGTGCCTTGGGCGTGCTACGCGAGCACTCTACCACAGAGCTACAACCCCAGCCTCCCAGTTATTTTTATGTGGTGCTGAGGATCAATCCCAGGGCTGTAAGTGTACAAGGCAAGCACTCTACCACTGAACCACAACCCCAGCCCCAAGTTTGTATTTTTTAAAAAAATAAGTTAACGAGGTGAAATTCACACAAGAAAATGAACCATTTTAAAGGCCAGGCACATTGGCATACACCTGTAATTCCAGCAGCTTGAGAGGCTTAGGCAGGAGGATTGCAAGTTCAAAGCCAACTTCAACAATATAGCAAAGCTCTAAGCAACTTATCAGGACTCTGTCTCTAAATAAAATATAAAACAGGCTGGGGATGTGACTCAGGAGTTAAGTGCCCCTGGGTTTGATCCCTGGCACACAACCCCCACCCCAAAGAAAAGTGAACAAGTCAGTGATACTTAGTATATTTATATGAACATCTGCTTTACTACTTTCAAAATAGCTGTATCACGCCAAAGTAAAAATCCTTACTCATACAACAGTTTCTTCCCCCTAGTACCTGCCACTACCAATCTAAGTTCTGTTTCTGTGGATTTAATGATTTTGGATATTTCATACAAACTGAATCACACAATGTATGATTTCACTAGGCATAATATACTTAAGGTTCATCCATACTGTATTATGTATTAGATATTTTTTTACTTTTAGAACTGAACAATATGTCATTGTATGTATAATACCACAATCTGTTGTTTATCCACTCATCCACTGATGGACATTTGAACTATTTCCATCTTTTGGCTATTGTGAATAGCTGGTATTTATATGTGTACAATGCATTTGACAACCAGTTTTCAAATCTTTTGGATATATAACTTAGGTCTGTAATGTTTTTGAAATAATCAAGATTTCCAAACATTTTATACAACAAAAGTACTGGCACTTGCAAAGAATTCTAATTAAAAATTTATTCAAGCATAATTGAGAAATTATTTGCTAAATGACTATAAATGAAACTTGATATACTATAGCAAAGAATTCTAATTAAAAATTTATTCAAGCATAATTGAGAAATTATTTGCTAAATGACTATAAATGAAACTTGATATACTATAGCAAAGAATTCTAATTAAAAATTTATTCAAGCATAATTGAGAAATTATTTGCTAAATGACTATAAATGAAACTTGATATACTATAGCATATTTATGGTATACTATATATTAATTAATTACCACAGATATTACCCTCAAATATCTATATATAGATACCATAGATACAATAGATATATGAGGGTAGGACTATTTTTTTTTTTTTTTTTTTTTTTTGAGGACTGAATCCAGGACCTAGGCCTCCTCTACCAGTAAGCTATATCCCCAACACTTTTTATTTTTTGAGACAGGATCTCACTAAATTGCCCAGGCTGGCCTTAAATCTGAGATCCTTCTACCTGAACCTCCTTAGTCACTAAGATTACAGACATGCACTACTGTACCTGTATTTTTTTTTTTTTCCCCTATAAAGTTCATGTAGCCAAGCATGGTGGCGCACACAGGACTTTCTGTCCTGCATATCCCTGTTTTCTCTATCTGCCTATTAGTCACTTGGTAGCCTCCTTGGTTAACAGATCTACTATTACAGTATCACAATGCCTGAGTTCTAGTAATCCTTATTTGGGATCAATAATAGCCCCAGTAAGTTAAGTCAAGAATTTTCCCCTTTTCATTTAAGGGTATGCTACAAGGGTAGCAATGTTTGCGCAATTTGGGTAATTTCTTAAATTTTCTCACCAGCCTGAAATTTACTTTTGTCTTCGTAAGTACAATTTTTATTTCATATTACTAAAGTACTTAGCTTTATGGAAGAAAGTATACCATACCCTCCATTTGCTATGAAAATGCTTCATTTTGTACTAAACAGTCACATTTTATATAAACCTCCTGATAACCCTGTTCCTCAACAGATAAACAAAAGTAAAACCAGGATCATGTAATAGTTAGCCAGTTGG
Organism: Callospermophilus lateralis; assembly: GCF_048772815.1. Taxonomy (NCBI): domain Eukaryota; kingdom Metazoa; phylum Chordata; class Mammalia; order Rodentia; family Sciuridae; genus Callospermophilus; species Callospermophilus lateralis. The sequence continues at coordinate 69,693,348 of NC_135319.1, forward strand.
TTTTATCATTATCATTATATTATGGTAAGGGTTTGCTCTGTAACACAGTACAAACCAACTTATTTCCAAATACTATTCCCTTAAAAAGAAAAGGTTGGATGCGGTGGCACAGGCCTGTAATCTCAGAAACTCGGGAGGCAGAGGCAGTAGGATCTAGGGATCCAATAGGGCTGGGGATGTGGCTCAGTAATCCAGTGCCCTTTAGTTCAATCCCCGGTACCCCCAATAAAATAAAATAAAAAATAAAAAGGTCTGGGGATATAGCCCAATGATACAGCACCCTTGGGTTCAATCCCCAGTACACCCCCCCACACACACACAAAGAACTCAGATACTAGTTTATTTTCGTTCACCAATGCTGCTAAAAAACTAACTCCTCATGTCTGTAGTTAATAGTGCCAAAGAACAGCATTTTGAAATAAACTACAGTTTCTGTTTATTTTTTGAAACTGGGTCTTGTTATGCTGTCCAGGAGGGCCTCAAACTCCTAGGCTCAAATGATCCTCTTGCCTCAGCCTCCAGAGTAGCTAGGGCTATAAGTGTACCTATTTGACCCAGCTCTAAACTACAGCTTTTAAATTATTTTTGTATTCTAATCACAAAAGTAATACATGGAAGGAAATATACACATAAAACATTTTAAGCCAGGCACAGTGGCACATGCCTCTAATCCCAGCAGCTCAGAAGTCGAGGCAGTAAGATTGCAAATTTAAAACCAGCCTCAGCAACTTAGTGTGGCCCTAAGCAACTCAGTGAGATCCTGTCTCTAAATAAAATACAAAACAGGACTGGGGATGTGGTTCAGTGGTTGGTTCCCCTGAGTTCAATCCCCGGTACCAAGATGAAGGAATGTCAATTTTCCCAGAAAAGGTTCTGAGAGCCTGTATTTTCTTCACTTCATTATAATTGAGGTTGTTTAAATCATTTGTCCCAAGTTGTACTATACATTCTATCAAAGGCCTACACTCAGCTTGCACACCAAAGTGATGGCTAACAAATAAAACCACACTTACCTACCCATGTATATCACTCGCTTATCCTGCTTTATTATTTTTTGCATATAGCACTTCCCGACATAATACATTTAAAATTTTTTTGTTTGTTTTTTAGTTACACATGACAATAGAATGTATTTTGACATATTATACATACATGGAATATAACTTCTCATTTTTGTGGTTGTACATGATGTGGCATTACCATGGTGTTGTATTCATATATGAACATAAGAAAGTTATGACTGATTCATTCTACTATCTCTCCTATTCCCATCCCCCCACTTTGTCTAATCCAATGAACTTCTATTCTTCCCTCCTTCCAAGACATAAAATATTTTGACAGTTTGCTTTTAGTCAGTTCTCTGTAAAACGTAAGCTCCATGAAGGTAGGAATTTTACTTGCTGTTCTATCCCCAGCATCTTGCACAATAAACTTGATACCTACAGAAATAAATAAGAGACTTTAAGCTCTTTGCTTTTCAGAAGCTTATTTTTTGTTTTTCATTACTGGGGACTGAACTCAAGGGTGCTTTACCACTGAGCTCAGTCTCCAGCCCTTTCTATTTTTTTTTATTTTGATACAGGGTCTCACTACATTGCTAAGGCTGGCCTGAAACTTGTGATCCTCCTACCTCAGCCTCTGGAGTCACTGAATTTATAGGTGCACACCATCATACCAGGCTCAGAAGCTAACTTCTATGTAAACCTGAAAATGCAAAAACATGGCACAAGTTTCTTTTAATGTTCAAAATGAATTTTTGCCAAACCTTCTCTTGGTTCAACTGGGTGCAAAGGCACATGCCTGTGATCAAGCTACTTAGAAAGCTGTGGCAGAATTGTAAAATCAAAGCCATCCTGGTCAACTTCAAAAGCATTGTCTCAAAAAATAAAAAACCCACCAACTTAAAATGAGCTGGAAGTGTAGCTCAGTGGCAAAACACTTGCTTAGTATGCTCCAGGTCCTGGGTTCAATCCCTAGTAACACATACATACACACAAAGATTCTTGGCTGGATTAATGTAATAATATTTTGCTAACCTTTCAAATATTGGACCTTAAAACAAAAGATTCTTTGTTCTCTGATGGAAAATAACAAGGCTAAAAAGAGATCTTGTCAAGTGAAAAAATGCAGTACCCGTCACCGGACAATGTCCTTCTTCTTCAAGCAACAAGTTTCTAACTATAGTCTAAAACTCTAACTAGAAAATACAAATTTATTTCATCTGTTCCTAAAGTTCTGAAAACATACAAAAGTTTTATTATGTTCCTTTGAATATTGTATTGCTGCTACTACTACTACTAGAATTTCCTTACATGCCATAGAATATTATATATTTGTTCTATATCAGCACATTAAGGTTACTTCTAACTGAATGTTTTGAAGAATACCAAAGTATGTAAATTAGAAAACATTTAAAGAAAAGGTTGGGCTTTCAATATCTTTAAAAAAAATTAAGGGTTGGGATATCAATATCTTAAAATTATTACTATACTTAACTGAGATCTTTTGAAAACATAAATTACAAAGTTGCATAATTTTTACATTCAGCCAATAACACTTTGCACAGTTAATAAGCATTCCTAAATATTCCTTAAAAAAAAAAAAAAAAAAAAAGGCAAGTATGGGGAGTAGGGATGTAGCTCAGTAATAGAGCACTTGCAGGCCCCTCAGTTTGATTCTTAGCATTATGGGGTGTGTGCATGGTGGGGGGCAGGGGCAGGTATAAAATTCTGCTTTATATCAAAAGCAATTTATTCTCTTACTAATAAGCTCTTACCCTTCAACTTTTAGTTCTCTTTCCTCTTACAAAATAATATAAATTTTAAAAATCAGAAAGGCAGAAATAATCACCACTTATTTTTACTTTTGTATATAAATTTACATTCAAGATTCTGTACTCTTATTTGATGAAAATTCACCAAAATTTATTGAATTTCACTATTTTTAAATGCATGATTCTAAGCACCACACATACTTTAATGACTTCTTACAATAGCTCTCTATATGAGATACTATTATCCTCATTTTACAAAGAAGCAAACAGGACAGAGAAGTCATTAAATAATTTGAGTCACAAGATTATACTTGTGATTAAAGGTGCAGTTTCTAGAGCCACACTGCCTAGTTTCAAAACTTGGCTCCAACACCAACAACCTCTAAGACTGAACAAATTATATCCTATCTTCAGATTCTTCCACTTCAAAATAAGTAACATTAAAACAAGATTCGAGGGCTGGGGCTGTAGCTCAGTGGCAGAGTACTTGACTAGCATGTGTGAGGCACTAGGTTTGATCCTTAGCACCATATACAAATAAAATACAGGCATTCTGTCCATCTACAACTACAAAAAAAAATTTTTTTTAAATAAAGTATATCTTGGGGCTGGGGATGTGGCTCAAGTGGTAGCGCGCTCCCTAGCATACCACTGGGTTCGATTCTCAGCACCACATAAAAATGAAATAAAGATATTGTGACCACCTAAAACTAAAAAATAAATATTAAAAAAATAATAATAAAAAAATAAAGTAAATCTTTAAAAAAAAGATTCAATGTATTAATAAATGCAAGGTGCTATGAACAGAGGCTGACATGGAAAAAGTCCTTAATGATACAATCATAATAACTTATAGTGCTAGTGCCTACAATATTTTAATATATGAGGCCTCTGCACAACACAATATTCTATATTTGGAGAAATGTGTAGTGTCAGATTGCCCATCATGAGTTAGGGGCTGTCACAAATTCATACAATTTTGTTTTGTTTTGCTTTTTTGGTACCAGAAATTGAACTCAGGGGTGCTTAACCACTGAGCCATATCCCCAGCCCCTCTTTTTTTTTAATGTATTTTATTTAGAGACAGGGTCTTAGTAAGTTGCTTAGGCCCTCACCAAGTTGCTAAAACTGGCCTTGAACTCCCAATCCTCCTGCCTCAACCTCTCAGGCCTCTGGGATTACACGTGTGGCACCACCATGGCTGGCTCACAAATTCACACAATTTTTAATGTCAATCTAGTATCCTAAATTTAATCTACTCTATAGATCTATTTGTTTTTTTCATGACAGCTCTTAGATCTGAGAATTATTTCAAGAATGAATTCATCAAATTCACTTCAAAAGTAAGCCAGTATTCAAGGTCAAAAAATTGTATTTATTGATCTCAGATTTATGAAAGAAAGTTTCGAATGTTTACTTTCCAAGCTACAGTCGGTCTTATTGATTGCATGATTCCAGTTAAATTCTTATAGCTGTAACTTAAAACTCTTAGAATTTTGACAAAAAATGTTTGAGCTACTTCAATCTACATCTGTTCTATTTTTTTTTTCTTTTTTATTTTTTCTTTAGAAAGAGGGAGAGAGGCAGAGAGAGAGAGAGAGAGAAAGAGAGAATTTTAATATTTATTTTTTAGTTTTTTTGGCGGACACAACATCTTTGCTTGTATGTGGTGCTGAGGATTGAACCCAGGCCGCCCGCATGCCAGGCGAGCGCGCTACCACTTGAGCCACATCCCCAGCCCCTACATACTGTTATAGATGGTTTACTTAGTAACTCTAAAACAAACTAGATACACAAATGTATTAACTAGATTCTAACATGACTTATTGATAAGTTTGTCAAATTGTCTTTCAAATATATAGTCAAATACATGTAATGTTTATCTTCACAAGCAAATCAGACAATATAGAATAACGGAAACCTGAAGTGTAAAATACTTAGATTAAAATAGATAATTTAAACTTTTCACTTTCTAAAACAATCTGGTTCAAAGAGTATTAACAAAAACTATCCTGTCCTTATGAATTTATACAGCATAGACTAAGAAAAAAATAAGGATTGTCTTTCTAAACTTAAATATGAAAAGCAAAAAGCATATAATTTTTAGAAGAATATAGTGATGAGATCAAGGTAGAGCTACACAGGATAAAAAACAAGAAACACAAACCACAACTGTATTAAATGTAAAGTTTAAGGTTGGGGAAACAGCCCAATAGTAGAGGGCTTGCCTAGCATGTATGAGGCCCTGGCTAGTACCACACACAGAAAATATTTAGCTTATTCCTGCCAAAACATTTAATCTAAATCTAAACATAAGAAAACTATCAGACAAATCAAAACTGAAGGACATTATACAGAACAATTGGCCTGAATTCTCCTAATACATCAATATTAAGGAAACAAGCAAAAGTAACAAAAGGAGGGGTCCTGATTATAGCTCAGTGGTAGAGTACTTGCCCAGCACATGTGAGGCACTGGGTTTGATCATCAGTACCACATAAAAATAAATAAATAAAGGTATTGGGTCTATCCACACCTTAAAAAAAAAAAGTAATAAAAGGAGGCCTGGGAACATAGCTCAGTGCTAGGTCTCAATGGCCTGGATTCCATCCCCAGAAAAACAAACAAACAATAAAGGGCTATACTAGTTGAAGATGCTCATAGGTAAGAATTTCCCAGGGGCTGGGGATGTGGCTCATGCAGTAGCATGCTCACCTGGCATGTGCGCGGCCCTGGGTTCGATCCTCAGCACCACGTACAAATAAAGATGTTGTGTCCGCCGAAAATTTAAAAAAAAAAAAAAATCTGATACATATTGTATTAAAAAAAAAAAAAAAAAAGAATTTCCCAGGTTTGGAATTCTCCAACATGTAAACAAGACTACATATCCAAGAATGTCATTATGTTAACAATAGCAAAAAGTCAGAAACATGTAAATTAATTATCCATAAACAGTGGCGTTTTCATATAATAGAATATAACACAGCAATGAACTAAAGACAAATACAGCATCAAAAACAATGTTTAGGTGCTGGGATTGTGGCTCAGTGGTAGAGCGTTCACCTAGCACGGGCGGGACCCGGGTTCGATCCTCAGCACCACATAAAAAAATAAAAGATGCTGTGTCCACTAAAAAAATATTAAAAAAATTTTTTTTGAGTTGGGCATGGTGGTACACGTTGGTAAACCCAGTAACTCGGGAGCATGAGGTAGGAAGATTCCAAGTTTGAGGCCAGCCTGGACAACCTGATGAGACCCTGTCTCAAAATACAAAACCAAAAACTGGGCTCAAGGTACAACTTGATGGTAGAGTGATTGCCTAAAATGCTTAATGCCCTGAATTCAACCACTTCACACAACAAAAAAGATGGACAGGGCACTGGGATAGCTCAAATGACAAGAGCACTGGGTTCAATCGCCAGCACAGCAAGAAAAAAAAAAAATTTCTGAAAAATGCAAGTTGCAGAATCATATAATATAGTAAACAAGAGTATATGCACTTTTATAGATACATATATTAATAAAATTATAGCTGGGCAAGGTGGTACATGCCTGTAATCCCAGCAACTGAGGAGGCTGAGGCAGGAAGATCATAAATTCAAAGGAAGCCTCAACAACTTAGCGAGGCCCCAAGTAACTTATTGAGACTTTGTCTCAAAATAAAAAAATAGATCCAGGTGGGGTGGCCCACGCCTGTAATCCCAGCAGATGGGGAACTTAAGACAGGAGAATTGCAAGTTCAAAGCCAGCCTCAGCAAAAGCAACTCAGTGAGAGACTGTCTCCAAATAAAATATAAAACATCCCAGGAATGTGGTTCAGTAGTTGAGTGCCCCCAAGGTCAATCTGCGGTACCAAAAATAAATAAATAAATAAAAATGAAAAGGGGTGGGGTTATGGCTCAGTGGTTAAGCACCCCTGGGTTCAATCCTCAGTATCAAAAAGAAAAAAGTATAAAACTTAATGGAAATAATTGCCTAACTGGGCTGGGGATACGGCTCAGTTGGTAGAGTGGCTTGCCTCTCATGCACAAAGTCCTGGGTTCAATCCCCAGCATCACAAATAAATTAATTAATTAATAATAATTAATTAGTAATTGCCTAATTGATGACAATGAGAGGGGAGTGAACAAGGAGAAGAAACAAGAATAGGATCAGCAAGCATTCATATCATAATCTATAATGTTTATATAGAGACCACACAAATTAGAGATGTTTAAAAAAAAAAAATCTTTCTTGGTACTGGGGAGTAAATCCAGGGGCACTTAACCACTGAGCCACATTCCCAGCCCTTTTTTGTATTGTATTTGGAGACAGGGTCTCACTGAGTTACTCTGAACCTAGCTAAATTGCTAAGGTTGGCTTTGAACTCACAATCCTCCTGCCTCAGCCTCATGCCGCTGGGATTACAAGCATGAGCCACCATACACAGCAAGTACGACGTCTTAACTGTTAAAATTTGATAAAGGAGCCAGGCATGGTGGCACATGCCTGTAATCCCAGCAGCTTGGGAGGCTGAGGCAGGATTATAAATTCAAAACTGGGCTGGGGAGGTGGCTCAAGCGGTAGCGCGCTCGCCTGGCATGCGTGCGGCCCGGGTTCGATTCTCAGCACCATGTACAAACAAAGATGTTGTGTCCGCCGATAACTAAGAAAAATAAATATTAAAAATTCTCTCTCTCACTCTCTCTTAAAAAAAAAAAATAAAAAAATAAATAAATTCAAAACTAACCTCAGCAATTTAGTGAGGCCCTAAGCAACTCAGCAAGTCTCTGTCTCTAAATAAAATATTTCAAAAAGTCAGGGGATGTGGCACAGTGTTTACATGTCCCTGGTTCAATCCCTGGTTACGCCCCCCCCCCCCCAGCCAAAAAAAGATTTGATAAAGGAAATGAGTAGTAAATGTAATAAATAATCACAATATGTATACTTGGAATATTTCACAATATTTTAGCTTTGAACTCAAGATCCTCCTACCCCAGACTCCAGAGCTACTGGGATTAAAGGCATGCGCTACCGCGTGCAGCAACATGGAGCTTGTAAAACTATATATTGTAGGGCTGGGATGTGGCTCAGGCGGTAGCGCGCTTGCCTGGCATGCATGCGGCCCGGGTTTGATCCTCAGCACCACGTACAAACAGGGATGTTGTGTCCGCTGAAAAACTAAATAAATAAGTAAATTCTCTCTCGCTCTCTCTCATTGAACTGGACATTTGAAATGGAAACATGCTAATACCTAACAGGTTTACAGATAGAAAGATAAAAAAAAAAAAATCAGTAAACTTTTCATTTAAGACACTGAATTTCAGGTACCAGATTTCAGTTATCTTTCCAAGCATATCCTTTAACAAAGCAGGCTCTTTCATATCACACTCTTGACAATGTTTCCCAAACATGAGACTCAAAAGCAAATACAAATGGTTTGTTACTCTCCAAATCAATTTCACCTAACAAGGTGGTATTTTTGCTGCCCTACTGGCAGTTTTGTTATTTTTTAAATTTTTTTTTAGCTGTTGATAGACCTTTATTCATTTATTTATATGTGGTGCTGAGAATAGAATCCAGTGCCTCACAAATGCCAAGCAAGTGCGCTACCACTGAGCCCCTGCCCCAGCCCCGTTTTGCTGGTTTTATTGATTTATTACTAAAGTTATTTTCCATAAACAGCCATTGCAAACACTGGCAATAATCATTATAGGATGCAATCAAATTTCAATTAGTGAACTCATTGAAGTCTTACTGGCTCGAGTGACGGGAACCTTAGTACTCCATAACAATTTGCTACCAACTTCCTTAAGGCAAACAACTTCCTCAAGTCTGAATATAAAAAACTAGATCAAGCAGAAAACAGTTTTTTCTTCATTCTGGTCTATCTGCAAAGAATCTAAGTATCGTATCTTGTAAATAGCTTACCAAAACTTCTTGTTCTCAAACTAAGAGCAATCTATTCCTTATATCCTTAACATACCACTTTGGCCTCAGTGTCACCTTCTGTTTTCCCTGATCCCACCAACCTACAAATCTTTCTCCGATCTGAACAAAAAATAGTAATATCTAACATTTATTGAGAATTTAATATGTTCTAATGTTTTTTCAATAGAATTATTCTATTAATCCATACAATCCTATGAAATTTATCCTATTTTCCCCTTTTTCAAGTGAAGAAAATGAGTGAAACTCTGGGTTAAGTTCTCCAAGGTCTCCCGGATGCTAAGTGGCAAGCCAAGTCTCAAACCCAAACTACAAAATCCAGGACTCTAGGCTGGGGATTAAGCTCAGTGACAGTGCTTACTCTGCATGTGTGAGGCACTGAGTTCGATCCTTGCACCACATAAAAGTAAACACATAAAATAAAGGCATGCTACCCATCTATAGTTACAAAAAATAATTTTTTTTAAACCAAGGCCACTGAACGTCTAATGCTGTCTCCTGGCTCAAAGTATCAACTGTCATTACTGCTCACATGTCAGTTAACATACACCTTATGACATTTAACATTTTCTGTTAGTAGTTGTTGTCTCAGAAATTCAACACATCATTCATTCAACAAAAATTTTCTCAAAGTCTGTGTGCCAGCATTGTTGACTACTGTGCTTTTTATAAAGGCATGTTACAAAAAGCATTAGGAATGGAAATGATTCTCCCAACATGTGGACATCCCAGAAATGTAAATGCAAAATTCAAAATAGCATGTACACAGCCATTATCATTAAATAAAAACCATGTTTATGTAAAAATTTAAAAAGAGCAGTAATAAATAAGATGATAAAATTGTGGAGTTTTTCCTATTTCATCATGTTTTTTGGTAAGATAGTTAAAAAATAAAAAGATTTTTTTTTTCCTTTTTGTGGTGCTAAACTGAATCCACGGTATTACACATGCTTGGCAAGTGGGTGGTCTACCAGGGAGCCACATCCACAGCCCAGACTTTTTTTAAAACATGTTTTTTGTACTTCTTTCCCCCACAGAACAGTAGAAATAGCCTAGAAACATTAATATAAACACCACTCCCCTTAACATCTCACTTTAATTTGACAACCCTCCACCAACTGGGGATTGAACCCAGGGTGTTCTATCATTGAGCTACACACATAAGCCTTTATATTTTATTTTGAGACAGGGTCTGACTAAATTGCCAAGGAATGGAATTCACACTGTCTCAATCTCCCCAGTCACTGTGATCACCGGCCTGCCCCATTGCAACAGGCTAATTTGGCTTTTTCAGAAAGATATAATATCTTCTGCTAAGGCTAGCAGGTACTATAAGTAAACAGATATGTAAGTGTTCTGGCAATTATAAACTTCTGGAAACTTGTAACTGGTTTTCCTGAAGTGTCATCAAATCTTAGAACTGAATGGAATCTAGCAGAACATCTTAGGCTCCCTCATTTTGCAGATTAGTTACTAAATTCTAAAACCTAAATTCTGGGTTATAGAGTAGAGTAAGGCAGCAACCTATACTGCTGAAATATACTGGTTTATATTGCAACGGAAAAGCACTTCAGAAATAGTATATCTGTTAGTATCAACACAGGATGTGCAGTTTTAATTTTAATAAATAGTTATATCTTTTTTTTTTTTTTTTTGGAACTGGGGGTTGAACCCGGGCTTTGCAAATGCCAGGCAACATTCCAGCCCCTAGTTGTCTTCTTGAATTAACCTTTTCAGGTATGGATGTCTTCATCTGGATAAATTTTAACCACTGTTGAGAAGCACCATGGTAAATATTTGAAAGCCCTGAGGCCTTCCCTACATACTCATTAAGTCTTACTGGCAAACTGCACCGTTCCAACATTCTCCCCTTCACATTCCAGTCAGTACAGTCTGCATCCTTAAGAGGCAAAAATTTATAGTCTATGGATGTTATGAGACAAATATGGGAAATATCTGCCCGCACTCGGGTGCGCGCACAGGGAACGCGCGCGCTCGCGCGCTCACACATACACACCCCCCGCTAGAATGGTGACTAGTCATTTCAGAGCACAGCCCTCAAACATAACGGCCGGAAAACTGAAAGCACGGGAAAACAAATCCACACCAAGCCCTACCCACCTCTTTTAAAAGCTGCGGCCTCCCAGGGCCAACCCCCCAAAACGTAATTCTTACAACGGGCCTCACATCCGCCTCTCGCCCGTGCTCTCCCCGGCGTCCGGGGCCCGGGGGAAACGAAAGGCACTGGCGGCCCCCGACGGCTGACCCCCGCCCGGAGGGAACTAGCGCGTCTCTCTGAGGCGGCTGGCAACCCGAGGTGAGCTTTCCAGGAAGCGCCGCACAGCGTGTGGGCCATCAAGTCGGCAGCGTCTCGGGGTCTCGCTGAGAGCTGCCAAGCTGCAGCCCACCGCGGGGCCCGCCAGTTCTCGGAGTCGGGTCGGCCTCGGGGTAGCCCGAGTCGGCCGAAAAAAACAGGCAGAACGGGTGGAGGGCGTCTCTAGAAGCGGGACCCGGGATGCCTCCGCCCGGCCAAAGCGGGGACGGAACGCGGCGAAGGCAAGGCGGGGTCCCAGCAAGACAACGCCGGGAAACAATGGCGCGAGCGTGACGTGGGCCGGGGGCGTCGCCGCGGCACCCGGGAAGGGGCTGCGGTGGGGCAAGGGCGGCCGGGGTAGGGGGCGTGCGAGGACTCCGGCGCGGGATCCGCGGGTGCGCAGGCGGTGGCTCGGCCTGAGAAGAGGGGTCTAAAGGGACGCCGCAACTGGGAACGGGGGCAGGCAGCGGCCCCTGCCCCGGGGTCGCGTGCTCGGCCGCGCACCCTCTCTTCTTTCCTCTCTCCCTCGCCCGCTCCTTCCCCTCCCGCCCGCGGCGCCCCTGGCTCCCGCGGAACTCACCGGCCCCACCGCACGGCTGCAATCCCAGCGCGCAACTGCTGCAGCCGCCTTGGCGCGCGCCCTCCCCGCCCCCGCCGCCCCGGCCCCGCCCCCAGCTCGCGCCCGGCCAGGGACCGGAACGCTGTTCCGTCCCTCTGTTCCGCCGCAGAACCCAGTGGTGGCGACGCTCCCTGGCCAACTGCAGGACTCCACACGTGATCCCCGCCAGTAGTTCGCCACTCACGAGCGTCTGGGGATCTTCGAAAGACAGAACACCGGTTGTTGCCCAGCTGTGTGGGGTGACGCACGTTGACAACCCTTCCTTCTCCTGTAGGTCCCCATTCCTTGATATTCTGCCCTTGTCCTTCTGCAGGGCCCTGGCTACCCTCTCTACTACCAGCATCTCACCTCCTCTCCCAAGAGGCTTTCCCTTAGAAGGAAAAAGAGTCCTTGTACCCAGTCACAGTACCTTTTACTCAAATGGGCCTGAGGGCGCCTTTGGTCCATAACCTGTAGCATGCTTGAATTGCCTTGGTGACTAAAAACACCGGCTTTTGGAATTTATCAGAACTGGTTCGAACCCAGTTTCACCACCTACAAACTGTATGACCTTGGGAGAGATACTGGACCTCACTGCATGCAGTACCCTCATCTGTAATGCAGGGACAGTTAACAATATTGACAGGATTAAATAATGTAGGTAAACTTTCTGGTACATAGTAAGCACTCAATAAATGTAGTTGTTATATTGGCACCCCAGCATTACCACCTTGTCACAGGCAAGAAGACCCCCCCAGAGACAGAAAGCCTACTACTTTAGGAGCATTGCATTCCTTCATTTGGGCGATTGTGACCGTGTTTCAGAAGTTCTAGCCTTTGAAGCCTCAAAGAACAAATTAGTCTCTCTTGGACCTTGGACTTTGTCTGCCCAAGGTCTTCTCTTGGAGATCCGAATCTCCCACTCCTTTCATTCTTCCTTCTTTGCCCTGATCCTGAGGGTCTCTTCTCCTTCTACCCATACACCTGGTCAATTTGTGTCTCCTTTAGAATATGTCACCCAAGACTGACAGTGTTTGTGGTGCCATCAGGACAAAGCACTATCACTTCCTTCTTTTAGGACTTGCTGACTTGAATCATGCAATAAAGTTGTTGGCACCTGATGACCTCTGCCTGTAGTCCCAGCTACTTGGAAGACTGAGGCAGCAGGATTGCTTAAGCCCTGAAATTGAGGCCAATCTGGGCAACATAAAGAGACCCTGTCTGGAAAGAGAGAGAAAAGAAAACAGTTCTTGGCATCCACACTATTGACTCCTATTTAAGCTTGAAGTCAGGGGAAATACTGGGGAATGATATTGGCCAAATTATATTGTAACATAACCTCTACATATGAATATATTGTAATATCACCTGCATATATGAATATATAACAACATATCCACCAGCATGTATAATTATAATGCAATAACAAAAAATATGGGGAAAAAATAACTTTCAGTCAACTTAAACCACCAAGTTGGTTTTTTTGATGTTGTTGTTTTGGTACTAGGGATTGAGCCAAGGGATATTTTACCATTGAGTTATATCCCCAGGCCTTTTTATATTTTATTTTGAAACAGGGTCTTAAATTCCCAGGCTGCTCAAACAAACCTGCACTCCTCATGCCTCAGCCTCCTGAGTAATTCAGATTACAGGCATGCATCACTACACCAGCCTTCCAGTCTTTCTACCGAGTACTCCACTCCAGCATTTCTATCTCCTCCTATGTTTTTGAGCCAACTTCATTCAATTCAGGTCAGGGATTTTGGCCTCTTACCTACTAGATTTTTCAGGATATGGGAGAAAAGGGAATGGAGAAGATGGAAGTTAACTTAACACCATCTTTAAAGCAAATTTAAAAGTCTTTTAAAAGGTCAGGGTTTGTATCTAAAGAAATACTGAGTTTGCTCATGCACAGGCACACATGCAGAGTAATTTCAACTGTAAAAAAAAAACACATACAAAAGATTAAAAGAAAATATGTAACAGGATATTTTAACAATGATTTTCTTATAAGTGCAGTGGCTTCATGCTGGTAATCCCAGCAGCTTGGGAGGCTGAGGCAGGAGGAGCACAAGTTCAAAGCAGCCTCCAAAATTTAGAGAGGCCCTAAGCAACTTAACAAGACCCTGTCTCAAAAAAATTTTTTTTTTTTTGTTTTAAAGTCTGGGGATGTGGCTTAATGGTTAAATGCCCCTGGGCTTAATCCCTGGCACACACACACAAAAAAAAGACTTTTTTTTTTACACTTTACCATTAATTTCTTACACTGTGTTATTTTTGTAATCAAGAATTCTATTACCCCAAAAATTCAGAAAAAAATATAATTAAAATGTAATCAGAGAGATGGGCTGGGTAGGGTACTTGTGTAGCATGTATGAGGCCCTAGCTTCAAACCCCAACACATACACAAACACACACACAAAAAAAAAAAAAAAAAAAAATCAGAGAAATGGAATAAGTTGAAAATTAAAAGATAACAGACTAGCAGAAAATATTTGCAATACATAAAACAGACAAACCATTTGTGTTCATCTATAAGAAATATTAGAAGAAAACAATAGAAAAGTAAGATAAGAATATAAATAGTTCATAGCAAAAGAAGAACAAACTGCCAAAAAAAAAAAAAAAAAAAAAGATGCTCAATCTCACCAATAATTATAAAAATGGTAAATAAAATTGAATCTGGCAAACAATTTCAAGCTTTGTAACATCAAACTATATAAACTGGCACAGCCACTTCAGAGGACAATAGAACACCTGTTAAGTCAGCAGTGTTGCCCCTGGTTATCTACCATAATTCCATGTGCACATGAAGATATGTATAGGGGGGCTGGGGATGTGGCTCAAGCGGTAGCACGCTCGCCTGGTGTGTGTGCGGCCCGGGTTCGATCCTCAGCACCACATACAAAAAACAAAGATGTTGTGTCCGCCGAGAACTAAAAAATAAATATTAAAAAATTCTCTCTCTCTCTCTCTCTCTCTCTCTCTCTCTCTCTCTCTCTCTCTCTCCCACTCTCTCTTTAAAAAAAAAAAAAAAAAAAAAAAAGATATGTATAGGCCAACCAATAAAGAAAATTTGGAAATCAGCCTCAGTGCCCACCAACAGAAGAATGGCTAAATGAAATGGAGAATACTCATATAATGGAATTCTGTAGAGAACTTAAATGACCTCAATCTACGTGTATCAACATAGAAATTTTCAATTTTGTATTACTGAATGAAAATAGCAAGTTGCAGAATAATATAGTATTGATATATATGGAATACAGTATCAATATTTTATATATATTCTTTTAAATCCTTCCCCCAAATGAAAATTTTCAGGCTTATCAAGAAAAACTATCAAACTGGGTGCAGTGGCACATGCCTGTAATCCCAGCGGCTCAGAAGATCACAGGCTCAAAGCCAGCCTTAGCAAAAGCAAGGCGCTAAGCAACCCTATCTCTAAATACAATACAAAAAGGGCTGGGGATATGGCTCAGTGGTCAAGTGCCCATGAGTTCAATCCATAGTACTCAAAAGAAAGAAAGAAAAACTATCAAGCAATTGAAATTGACCAAATTATGTGACATGTGTACATTCATACGTAACAGTGAAGGACACTATTGTGTGTAATTAAAATGCACCAATGAAAAATTACATACAGGGCTAGGGATATAGCTCAGTTGGTAGAGTGCTTGCCTTGTATGCATAAAGCCCTGAGTTCAAGCACCACAAAAAATAAAAATTACATACAAAACAGCAGCTTGGAAGGCTGAGGTAGGAGGATTATGAGTTCATTAATGAGGCCCTAATCAACTCAGTGAGACCCTGTGTCAAAATAAAACATAAAAAGGACTGGGGAAGTGACTTTGTGGCTAAGTACCTCTGGTTCAATCCCTAGTACCAAAAAAACAACTAACTAAAAAACCCATATTGCATACCTAAAGTAAGTTTTATATGATGTATAACTTTTAAAAAAGGAAAAAAATCAGACAAACCCAAATTGACAAAATATTCTACAAAATACCTAACCTATACTCTTCAAAAGTGTCAAAGTTGTGAAAGACAAGGAAAAACTAAGAAATTGTCTTGGATTCTTCCTATTAACAGTTATGAAGAGATGAAGGAGACCAGACAACTAAATGCCATATGGGATCCTGGAACAGATAAAGAACATTAGTGAGAAAACTGGTAAAGTTGGAATAGTCTAGTTTAGTGTAGTTAATAGTACTGTAGCAATGTTAATTTCTCAGTTTCCATCATTGAGCCATGAATTATGTAAACTGTTAAACAATCAGAGAGACTGGATAGAAGGTATGCTGAAACTTTCTGTCCTATCTTGCAACTCTTCTGTAAATCTAAAAATATTTCAAAAACAAAAAATGAAATCAAATGCAGATATAAATAATACCAGTATTTCCTATCATCACATTGGGTTTATAAGATTTTTTAAAACAGATCTGGCAGGGTGTGGTAGGCACACACCTGTAAGCAACTCAGGGAGACCCTGTCTCTAAATACAATACAAAAAAGGGCTGGGGATGTGGCTCAGTGGTAGAGTGCCTTTGGGTTCATTCCCCAGTAAAAAAAAAAATCTGTAGGATTGGGGTTGTGGCTCAGGGGTGAAGCACTTGCCTGGCACATGAGAGGCCCTGGGTTTGATCCTCAGCACCACATAAAAATAAATAAATAAAATAAAGGTATTGTGTCCAACTACAACTAAAAAAAAAAAAAAAAAATCTGTAAAGCTACCTGCCAAACACATACCAGAGGTTAACCCTAAATATAGAGGTTAAGGACCAGGATTGGGAATATTAGCTTTAGTTTTAACATTGTAGAAGATAAATTTAACCATGTATTGCTCTTGTAACTAAAAATTCTTTTAATGCAAAAAAAAAAAAAAAGTAAAAAGACAAGACATTTGATCTCATGACTTTCTAAGATAAGACAAACCATGCCAATTTATGAAACAGTCTTCCAACAGAGGGCTAGGAGGCTGAGAAATCACAGAAGATTTGCTTAGAGTCTTTAACCTGACACTAGCTGAAGGGCCTGAGCACAGCTTGATGAAAGAAGTCATCTCACTGTAGCTGTGGATGGCCTTTCACCAAGTTTTCCAGGTACCCACATGGCTGGCTGTCCTATCCATCTGATCCACTGTTTTACTCAAACTACTGTAAACTCTGAGTCATCCAGAATGCAGGTAGCATTCACAGGTCACTTAGCAGTTTTTCTGCTTCTTGGCAGAAATTCTATTTAAATATATTCATTGAGTTCGGCTGTCTACATGCCTAACACTGAACAACACAGATATGAGATTCTAGCCTCTTAGGGTTTGCTGATTGCTTGGAAGGTTAACTTTATATAGACCAGTAATTATTTGGTAAATGCTATGCAAAAAAAAAAGTAGAAGATGCTACAATGGAGAAAAAAGTAGGGGCTAGAGTTGGAGTGGAAAAAGGGTCAGGAAACATTTCCCTATGGAAATGTTATCTCAACTGAGACCAGAAGGATGAATAGGACTTAGACAAAAAAGCTAAAAGAGGGATTGTTTAGAGGAATGAATTCCTAAAAGAAGGAGCTGGAGGTGCAAAGGCCCCCAAACAGGAAGGGGGCTTTGAGGAATGATCAGAAGCCTAGAGAGAGAAGGAGAAAAATAGCAAAAATCAGTCCCAGAGGGAGGGCAAGGCCAGAGCTGGTAGGGTGCTGTAGTCCACGCTAATGACCTGGAGCCTTACCTTAAACACAAGGGAGAGTAACTCAAGGGACCAAAGCAGAGGAGTGGTAGGAATGAGACTCAGTTTTGTTTTGTTTTTCCTAGGCAAGAGCTCTGCCACTGAGCTATACTCCCAGCCTCAGATATGGAATATTTTTCAGCCATAAAAGGAATTAAATTCTGATATATGCCACAAATTGTATGATAAAAAGGAATACATTTTGAGACATGTTGGACCATGAAAACATGCAAAGTGAAAGAAAGCAAACACAAAAGGACATATATTGTATGATTCCACTTACGTGAAATAGCTGGACTAGGCAAATTCACAAACAAAAAGTAGATTAGAGGTTACCAGGACCTGAGGGTAGAGAGGCATGGGGAGTTCTTGCTTAATTGTTCAGAGTTTCTGTTTAGAATGATGAAAACATTTTGGAAATAGCTGTGATGGTTGCACAACATTTTGAATGTAATTATTCCACCTGAATCATACTCTTAAAAATGGTTAAAATGGAAATTTTGTTATATATATTTTACTACAGTAAAAACTTTTTTTTTAACTTTCAAAAAAATGAATCAAAAACAAAAATAGGATTATTTCTTCCATGTTCACCTAGAATACCCTGGTCTCCTTGTCCTTACAGATGCTGTTTTCTCTATCTGAAAAGCTCTTTTCACATTCTTAGCTCCTATTCATCCTAAAGGCCTGAACTCAAATATTCCTCAGAGAGGCCTTCTTTAATTCCACACCCAATTTCACAGAAATCTCCCCACCTGTTACTTTATTTAATATTGCCTGTGCCTTCCCATCCCTCCCCTAACTTAAAACAGTTGCATTGAATAAGAATTTGTGTGATATGTGTTTAATATCTTCCTTCTAATATTTCTCTTCTCAATCTCAGGAGTGCAGGGACAATATCCAATATCCATCTTGTCCACTGACAGGGATATAACTCATAGCCAGGGTCTCATACATTGAGAATTCCGTGTGTGTGTGTGTGTGTGTGTGTGTGTGTGTGTATATATATATATATATTTTTTTTTTTTTTTTTTTTTGGTGGTGCTGAGGATCAAACCCAGGGCCTTATGCATGCAAGGCAAGCACTGTACCAACTGAGCTATATCCCCAGCCCAAGAATTCCATGTATATTTTTAAAGAAAATAATAACTAAATGAATGCATGATAGACTTGGGAGATTTTATTTTAATGCCTTTTACAATACTATACTTTTTTTCTTTGCAGTACAGGGGATTATACACGGTAGGCAAGTGTCCTACCACTGACCTACAACCCCAGCCCAAACACTTAAATTTAATTAAATTATTTTTTTAAAAATAGAAAAGCAAACCAGGGCTCTCATTCTTACATTCCTGTCTCTATCCCGTGAAGTCATCAGCCATCTCTTCAAGCAGGGACCTAAGCGAGAAAACAGTACAAGTTGTTTCTAAGTAGAACTGATATATCACCAACCATTCAACCTTAAGTCTCTAAATAAGTGATAAGTAAGCCAGGTGCGGTGGCACATGCCTGTAATCCCAGCACCTCCAGAGGCTAAGGTAGGAAGATCACAAATTCAAGGCCAACCTCACCAATTTAGTGAGACATAGTTCAATGGTTGAGCACCCCTGAGTTCAATCCCCAGTACCATAAATAAATAAATAGTTGTTGGACTTAAAGCAGAACACTTTTGTTCTGCACAATCAAAACCAACAGCCTGCCTCTACAAGAGCTCAGCCTGCTTGGGTATTGCACCCCTTTAGGTTAAGCAGCACCCATACTGGATCTAAAGTCTGAAGCACACAAATACCAGAATGAGGAAAAGCATTTACTTCTGAATTCAGAAAGCCAATTTTTGCTGAATGCGTTGGCCAACACCTCTAATCCTAGCTGCTCAGGATGCTGAGGCAGGAGAACTGAAAGTTTAAAGTAAGCCTCAGCAATTTAGTGAGACCCTGAGCAACTCGGCAAGACCCTGTCTCAAAATAAAAAATAAAGGACTGAACCTGTAGCTCAGTAGTAAAGCACTCGCCTAGCATATGTGACAGACGCACTGGGTTCCATCCTCAGCACCATATTAAATAAATAAACAAAGGTATTGTATAAGAAAAAATAAAAATAAAATGGGCTGGGGAAATGGCTCATGGGTGAAGCGCCCCTGGGTTTAATTCCCTGTACCAAAAAAAAAAAAAAAGCCAATTCTATAATTAGTATGGAGTTAAGACTTTCTACTATTAGTCATTCCCTAATTGATTTAATTTTCCCATCTTGGCATTCCACAGGACTTCAATAAACAATTTTCTTGCTAACAGGATGCTAAACAAACATAATTATTTTTGGGACAAGAAATACAAATAAAAGCTAATTTAATGAATTTGTTTTCTGGATGTGGACACTCATGGGAACTGAAAGGTGTGAAAATACAGGAGGAAGACACAGCTTGCTCATAACAGCTTGCTTTCTTTCTTTTTTTTTTTTAAAGAAAGAATGAGAGAGAGGGAGAGAGAGAATTTTAATATTTATTCTTTAGTATTTGGCAGACACAACATCTTCATCTGTATGTGGTGCTGAGGATCGAACCTGGGCCGCACGCATGCCAGACTAGCGCGCTACCGCTTGAGCCACATCCCCAGCCCATAACAGCTTTCTTATAAACAAATTTTATCCCACAGACCTTTGACCCTTTCAACCCCAAAGCAACAGTTTTCCCTCTGCTTTTTACTTTTTTTACATTTTACATGTAAATTGCATAAACCAAGAGAGTGCAAAACAAACTAGAGACCACAGACATTAGGAAATTTTGGGTCACAAGTAACAGGAAACCCAGTTAAAACAGGCTACAGCATGAGGAAGTTTACAGGTATGGCAGAACCATAATCATTTAAGTAATCAACATTGCCATTAAGGACCAGCCTTTTTCTCTCTGCTGTTATGTGTTCCCCTCCTGCTTGTAAACTGGATTCAAGTTTCTTTGCTCTTCTCCACCCTGAATGTTAGTTAAGTCCTTCTCTTCAAACTAATTGATGTTCCTTGGAAAAAAGTTCTATGCTTGCAGAATTTGGGGTGGGTGGCAGGGTACTAGAGATTGAACCCGGGGCCTCCTGAATGCTCTGCAAGCACTGTATCACTAAGCTACATCCCTTTTGCAGAAATCTTGAAAGGCCCATTTAAACCCTTAGCACTCAGAAAAACTAGGGTACTTGTTATTATAAATGCCTAGGGCAGAACATAAGCTTTGTCTTTTTAAGATTGAGCCTTAGTACACAAGAAAATGGCTCTGGTTCTCAGACCAAAGAGGCAAGGAGGGAATTATATAGGGATTTTTAAGAAACCCATCATTTTCTTCATCAGTTGTTCTTAAACTTTACCTGGCATAAGGGTTGCCTGGGGGATTTTCTAAAAGATAGATTCCAGACCCTATCCCAATCCTACCAATTATGAAATCCTAGCCATGTGTCCTGGGAATTCCAGATTTAAACAAACTCCCAGGTAATTCTGATGAAGTGGTCCTTGTGTTCTCTGACAATGCTAACCATCTACCTCATGCCTGCTTGTGACAGCAATCAATGTTACCATGGTACCAACCAATCAGAGCCAGCCTCCGATGCTTGCTGCCCAGGCAACAACTGACTTTGCAAGCTTCTTGCTTGTTTGCTAACACAAGGGGCCATTTTGAGCAATTTCCTGAGTGCTGCAAAAATTATTCAACTGACCCAAAGAAACTGATTCATGGCTGCAGGATCAGGGATTATAAATCACTATGACACCTCACCTTCAGATCATTCATCTGTTAATCCCTTTTTTGATTCTATTTCAGATGTCAGATAATAGCCCCCCAAAGACTGCATTTCACTGGCATGAATAATTCCAATAAATGTCAAGATTCAGATGATGTTCCAAAGCCCACCATAAGCTGGGGTCCTCCCTTACCTGACACCTGTAGCACCCCTGTTGTTATAAGGGTCTCCACCTGGGCTAAAAGTAAATAAGTCCTACCTCATGTGACTGACCAGTGGTTGAGTTTATTACTTTTATTTTCTCAAAAACCAAACAAGTTCTTTTCAACTAATTCTTTGGTTTAGATGCTAACCATCTGAAAGAAAATCCAAGCTAACGGGAAAGAGGATAGGATAGGTTGCTGGGTACAAAGATGCACCATAATCCCAGTGGTTTGGGAGGCTGATGCAGGAGGATCACAGGTTCAAGGCCTGCTTCAGCAATTTAGGTCCTAAGCGTTTTAGTGAGACCCAGTCTCACAAAATAAAAAGAGCTGGGGATATACTTCAGTGGTAAAGTGTCCTTGAGTTCAATCCCCAGTACCAAATCAAGAAAGAAAGAGGGAGGGAGGGAAGAAGAAAGAGAATAGGCTAATCTACTCTGTAACAGGAATATGAAGTGAAATAATTGTGACTATGTTACAGCAAAGGAGATTTAAGGCAGCAGAAGGGATTAACTTTGCTAATCTGATGATCTTAAATAGGAAGAGTAGTTGGAATTTTCCAAGTGGGTCCAATGTAATCACAAATATACTTAAACAAGGAAGATGAAGGGACAAGTCAGTGTCAGAGAGATACAGTATTAGAAAGATTTGACCAACCAGTGCTGGCTATGAGGATGGAAGGGAACCAGGAATCAAGAAATGTAGGCCACTTCAAGACTCTGGAAAAGGCAAGAAAACTGCTTCTTCCCTAGAGTTTCCAGAAGGAACACAGCCCTGCCACTGAAACCCATTTCAGATTTCGGCCCTCCAGAACTGTAACATAATAAATTTGCTTGTTTAAGCCAATTAAGTTTATGACCATTAGTTGTAGCAGCAAAAAGAATATAAATACAGGGCTGGGGTTGTGGCTTAGCCATAGAGCACTTGCCTAGCACATTCGAGGCCTTGGGTTCGATCCTCACCACATAAAAATAAATAAATAAAATGAAGGTATTGTGTCCAACTGAAAAAAAAAAAAAGAAAAGAAATACACAGGGCTTAAGAGAGATACAGAACTAAAGGGTTGAATGAGGGTTTCCCTGCCTGTTGCCGTAGACCCCTCTCTCTAGTGGTGGTCCAGAGGAAATCCATCACTCCAAGTTTTCCAAGAGTGTTATCTTTTAAAAAAAAAAAAAAAAGATTTTTTTTTAAAGATGGGCACAATATCTTTATTTATTTTTATGTGATGCTGAGGATCAAACACAGTGCCTCACATGTGCGAGGCAAGCACTGTACCGCTGAACTACAACCCCAGCCATCAAGAGTGTTATCTTTTAACCAGGAAACCTGGTTCATAAAATCTGCAGGATTTTTTTTTAAAAAGATTATATATGGATAAATAAATTCATATACATTTTTTGGCCTAGTCAATGTTGCTGTGTTTTGTCTTCCTCTTCTTTTATTTTTTATATTTTGGTACCATGGATTGAACCCAGGGATACTTAACTTGAGCTACATCCCCAGCATTATTTATTCTTTATTTTGAAACAACTTAGTCTCGCTAAGTTACTGAGGTTAGCTTTGAACTTGCAATCCTCTTGCTTCAGCCTCTCAAGTCACTGGGATTACACGTGTGTGCCACCACACCCAGCATCCTCTTTTAAATGAAAGATAATAGAACTAGGGATGGGGCTGGGGTTGTGGGCTTAGTGGTAAAGCACCCACCTAGCATGCATGAGGCACTGGGTCAATCCTCAGTACCATATAAAATAAAATAGAGCTAGGGATGTAGCTCAGTATAAGAGTACTTTCCTGCTTGCACATCCAGTGCTGCCAGAAAAAAAAAAAAAAAAGGAGGAACATCTGCATATATATAGAAAAATGCACAAGTCATTTTCATAAGGTGAGCACACACATGTAACTACCACCCAAATCAAGAGATCAAGATATAAATATAACCAGAAGCTTCAAAATTTGCTTCATTCTCCTCCCACAAACTATTTCAATTCCTCTGACTTCCAATTCCAAAGGTATGGTTTTTGCCTTTTTTTTAAAGTTTAGGTAAATGTACTTATGTAATATGCATGCCTTTGTGTCTGGTGTCTTCCACCTAACATATATTTAGCAACTGCTTATTTTCATTGCACTATAGTATTTCATTATGTAGTTATAACCCAATTCATCAATTTTTTTTTTTTAAGGAAAACTGTGGGTTAAAAATGATTACTTGACATTCCAGAATTTCTCAGAGCCTTTAGCCTGCTAACAACTAACTGTAATTCTTAAAACTAAGTTAGCACATCCAAGGGTTCCCAAATGTATTTGAACATGAAACTTTTTTTTTTTCTTCTGCATCTTATTAGACTAATATTTTTACAGGACGTGCTTCAAGAAAACCTGGCCTGGACCAAGGATTTTCAAACTGCATTCCTCAAAGCTCTAGGGTCCCAATACTGCATGAGGGATGAAAGGAAGGCCAACTGGATCTCCCCTTTGGCTTCAACATATCACCTCCACTTTAATCTGTTTATGAAAAGGTTCCACATGGTGTGAATGTATATATGTATATGCATATCTATGTGTGTTACATGTATGGATATGTATACAAGTAACTGCACTTAGGCCTATATTTGAAAAAACAAGTTTGGTTGCTTTAAAAAATGCTTTTGAAAACTACCAGTTTAGGCCAGGTGTAGTGGCATATACCTGTATTCCCAGAGATTGAGAGGCTGAGGCTGGAGGATTGCAAATTTAAGGCCAGTTTCAGCAATTCATCAAGGCCCCAAGCAATTAGCAAGACCCTGTCTCAAAATAAATGATTAGAAAGAGCTGAGGATATAGCTTAGTGGGAAAATACCTGTGGGTTCAACCTCTGTACCAAAACAAAACAAAACAAAAACAAAAACAAAACTTGCCAACCTAGGCTCTAGAGGACCTCTCAGGTTCTATACTCTAAGGGCTTGCTGACCTTATCCAAAATTTCATTGTTTTTGTAACTGTTGTCTTTGAAGTCTCTGTCAAAGGGTTGTCCACTTGCTCTGATTTTCCCAGCGGTGGTGTGGAAACATCTCAAAAAGGGATCATTGACAAGCAGCTCAACAGAGATCAGGCAGCTTAGTCTACAAGCACTTTTTGTCTATGGAATCAGAGGCTGAAAATAGATTATTACATGTCACCAGAGTTTTAAATTGCCTTTTAACCAGGCAGTGCTGGGTGAGGATTAAGACTATGGATTCCAGAACCAAAGCCACTGGCTTCAACTCCTGGCTCTGCTGCTAACTAGCTGTGACCTTGGACAAGTTTCTTAACACCCTCATGTCTTAGTTTGCTCATCTTCAAAATGGAAGTGAAGATAATAATAAATATTGGTTTAATAAAAGCAAAGTGAAAATTGCTCTTTTATTTCTACATGAATTTATAGGTGGCAAAAACCAACCCTGGGTATTTGATTCTTTCACTGTTTGACCTTCTATCACTGGCTCTTAGGGTGAGGTTCATTCTGTGGCTTCCCAAAGTGAGAATCCAGAGTCATATGGCCTTGCTCCTGGCCCTACAATGTGGTGAGGAGTTACCAGACTTAGGATTTCTTGGATCAGTGACATTTCAAAGGGGCTGGGGATGTGGCTCAAGCGGTAGCGCGCTTGTCTGGCATGTGTGCAGCCCGGGTTCGATCCTCAGCACCACATACAAAACAAAAGATGTTGTGTCCGCCGAAAACTAAAAAATAAATATTAAAATTAAAAAAAAAAAAAAAAAAACAAAGGCAACTGTAGGATTTGCATAAGGCAGCCATCTTTTAGCTCTGCCAGTCAGAACATCAAAATAAACTGCCACCTACTATCATTATTATTTAATGAAAGGTAATTTTAACATCAAAAAAGTAGGGAAAATGTAATATTAGATTAATAGGGTTTTGAATTAATTACACTTAGCTTAGTTTAAAAAAAAAAAATCACTACTCCTTTATCCTATTCCACTTCATCTTGAGCCAGTGGCCAATCCCTGTTTGTGACCCAGAATTTGGCCAACACTGTTCTACATGGCCCTTCACAGTGTTCCTGGACACACTTGGTGTTATGACTTAACACCTCTCTGAATAACCAAGCTTCAAAGCTGGTACTGAGCAACCAAAATTTGTAAAAGGGAAGGCATTCACTAATGATCCCAGAGAGTAAGAGCTACTGTGCTCAGAGGGGACAAACCACAGGGGGTTGGGAGGAGATGTTTTAGTTGTTCCATGTAGCATTTGATGGGGCCATTTATAACCTAATTCCAAGTCAAGAAGGACTCTTAGCTACCTTAAGTGTATAGAGTTTTTCCATTCAAAACAGGGATCAGGGTATAGGGCCTCTCAAGCTATCCCACTGCTGACCCACTATAATTTTTGTTAAGGCTCTTAGCCATACAAGGATCTGGTGTTCTCATCAAGACATTGGAGGCAGTAATATCCACTTTACATTTCTCAAGATTGTTTGTGGAATCAAATAAGTAATGACTGTGTATATGGTTTTGAAACACTGTCTTGAAAAAAGAAATGAGTATTTGCAATTCTCAATCCCCACCCTTCTAGTTAGGGCCCCAAGTGCCCAATCATAAAGGCAAGTTTATACCTGGACCACAGTTTCCTCCTGTTAGGTCGGTGGTGGCGACTTAGTGGCAACTTAGAACAAAGCAGCCTGAGCTGGAAAAGAATATCAATCAGATGCCTGCAGAAATGCCTGTCAATCAGCCAGATCTCCTGACTGACTAATGCCTGTCAATCTGCCAGATCTCCTGACTAACGCCTGTCAATCAGCAGGACCCCCTGGCCAATCCTGGAGTTCAGCCAACTCCCCTGACCAACTCCAAGGGGGCAAGGGACCCTAGAAACACCTTTTCCTGTCCAAGCCCTTCCCTTCCTGCTGTAAGCCCCATAAAAGTCCAGTCCGGTCGAGCTTCCACGCGGTTTCTCCTCAGACCCTTCCCCTGTCCCCTCTGTCCCCTGTCCCCACTTCCGCCCGGGAGTGATATCTCAATAAAGCTTGTTCAGCGGCCCTTTTAAATCTGCCTCTCTTGGTCGCTGCCTGCCCCGCCTGATCTGACACCTCCACTTTTCCTTCAACCTGATTGGAACTCCATAGTACAACACTCTGGGACATCTAGGGTCCCAGGCCTGTGAAGAGAACCGTAGAGGTAGAGAAGAGTCTTTTTTTCTCTTTCTTGGAGCCCCCAGTTCCCTTGTTTTCTCCTGGTAGAAGTAAGCTGCTAAATTTAAACTCTTAGGAATCCACAAATACCCTTGGAATTCCAACTGAGTGAGCCTGTTCAGCAAGCTTCCTGCTGAACTAACAAAGGGTGATAGCACAAGAATGCCTGGAGACCTTCCATTTCCCTGCCTCCAGGGAATCCTGGCAGCTCGGCTTTCTAGCATCTTAGATCAGGAAGAAACTTTAGATCATGGTTTCAATTCTGGCTGAACATTAGAATCACCAGGGGAGCTTTTACAAAATACCCATGCCCAGGCTGTACCTCACACCAATTATCACCATCTTGGGAGAGGAGCCCAGACATCAGTGTTTTGTTTTGTTTATTTTGTGTGGCTTTGGACTCAATACCAGGGCCCTGTACATGCTAAGTATGTGCTCTACCACTGAACTACCTACCTAGCCCCTTGGCATCAGTATTTTTAAAGCTTTCCAGATAATTACAAAGTATAGCCTAGTCTGAGAATCATTGCTACAAATGATCCAGATCAAACATCTCATTTTACAGAAGGAAAAACTGAAGCATAGAGTTTACGAATTTTGTCCAAATCATACAGCTCCTTAGAGTTTGAGATCTCAGTTCAACAAGTGATGACAATGGCTAGCTTTTGTTAAACATTTACTCTGGGCCAGAGTAAGCACTAAGAACTTTACAAACATAATAATCTCAACTAAACTTCACAACAACCTAGTGAGAAAACTGAGGCCACCCCAGGAGTTTAACTATATTGCTCAAGGTCAAAGCAACTAAATAGAGGCAGAGAATCCAGTTCAACCTTCAACCAAATTTGAGCAGCATAGAGATGACAAGATAGAGAGAGCACATCTGCGCTAAAGGAATTTAGACTCTAGTGGGAGGGATAAAAAGCAGGTGGGCCAACAAGTTAAACCTAGTCTGGAGGCTTGGAGGTGTGGCTCCGTGGTAGAGCATTTAACCTAAGTTTAGCATGCAAGAAGTCTTGGTTTAGAGCCCCAGCATTGCAGTACAAAAACAAAAATAAAACAAAACCCAAAAAACCCCACTTAGTTTGGAGTGGGGCACAGAGGCTGTGGGTGGCACACAGTTCATGAGGCTGAAGAGGAGGATCACTTTGAGTTCAGTAGTTTGAGACAATCCTGGGCAACCTGAGACCTCATCTCAAAATCAAAAATAAACCGTAATATTACAAGTTATAGTAGAATTATTTGAAGGATTAAGCAGAGGTTGCCATGGAAAGCCAAAAAGGCACCTGACTCTGGGAAAAGTCAAAGAAGCCTTCCTAGAGGAAGTATTTGAAGGACCTTGTAAAAGAGGAGTAGAGATTAGTTTCATGCAAAGCAACCATAAAGGCATGGTGATGTCAGAGAGCATGGTAAATGCTCAGAGGTATGTGGCATTTCAGAATGATTTGACAGGTATAACTGGGCGAATGGAGCTGTCAGAGAGGAGCCTGAAAGTTGGAGACCAGATCATTAAGCTATGGGCTGGGGATCTGGCTCAAGCGGTAGCGCGGTCGCCTGGCATGCGTGCGGCCCGGGTTCGAATCCTCAGCACCACATACAAACAAAGATGTTGTGTCCGCCAAAAACTAAAAAAAAAATAAATATTAAAATTCTTTCTCTAAAAAAACAACAACAACAAAAAAAAAACAGATCATTAAGCTAAGGAGTTTGAAATAGGGAACCATAGAAGCATTATGAAAGGATCAGCTATGTATACAGCTGTGTATTTAAAAGAGTACTGGATGATACAACCAAAAGCACAGGCAGGAAAAGAAAAAGAAAAAAGATAAATTGGAGTATATCAAAATTAAAAACTTTTGCTGGACATGGTGGCTTGCACCCATAATCCCAGTGACTCAGGAGGCTGAGGGAGGATTATAAGTTCAAGACTAACCTGGGCAATTTAGTGAGACCCTGTCTTAAAATAAAAAATAAAAGGGATGGGGATGTAGCTCAGTGGTAGAGTACTCATGGGTTCAATCCCCAATACCACACATACATGCACACACACACACACACACACACACACACATATACACACACACACAAATAGAATTATTATGTGACCCAGCAGTCCTCCTCTAAGTATATACCAAAAAATAACTGAAAGCAGGGTCTCCAAGAGATATACATACATTCTCGTTGATATAAGCAGCATTCGCAATAAATAGACAAAAGATAGAAGTAACTCAAGTGTCCATAAACAGATGAATGAATAAACAAAATGTGATCTGTACAAAAGATAACAGCAGGGCTGGGGTTATAGCTCAGTGGTAGAGCACTTGCCTAGCATGCATGAGGCACTGGGTTTGATTTTCAGCACCACATATAAATAAATAAATAAATAAAAAGTCCATAAACAACTAAAAAATAGATATTAAAATAAGAGGGGTATAAGGATATTGTTCAGTGGTTGAGCACTTGCCTAGCATCTGCAAGGTCCTGGTTCAATCTCTAGTACCACCAAAAAAAAAAAAAAAAAAAAAAAAATGGGGGGCTGGGGTTGTGACTCATTGGTAGAGTGTTCACCTAGCACATGCTAGGCTCTGGGTTCAATCCTCAGCACCACATAAAAATAAATTTTAAAAATAAGGGTATTGTGTCCAACTATAATGAAAAAAATTTTTAAAAAGAAAACAGCATATTAATTAGCTTTAAGAAGTAGAAAAATACATGCTATAACATAGATGAACCTTGAAGACATTATGCTAAATAAAATAAGTCACTCATAAAAGGGTAAATACTATCGTTCCACTTATATGGGGTACTTAAAGCAGTCAAATTGACAGATACAGAAAGCAGATGGAAATTGCCAGGAACCAAGGGAAAAGAAATAGACTGTAACCGTTTAATGGGTATTGAGTTTCTATTGTAGAGGATGAAAAAAATCTGAAGATGGATGGTGGTGGTAGTTACATGACAATGCAGATGTGCTTAAATGCCTTTGAACTAGATACGTTAAAATGGCGAAAAAGGGTTGGGGTTGTAGCTCAGTGGCAGAGCACTTGCTTGGCACATGTGAGGCACTGGGTTTGATTCTTAGCACCACATAAAAATAAATAAATAAATAAGGTATTGTGTCCATCTATAATAAAAAAAAATTAAAAATAAAATGGCTAAAATGGTAAATTTTATGTAAATTTTACCACAAAAAATTATTGGAAAAAATTGGCAATCATATTCATAGATTAGAGGGGTGAAAGACTGAATAAACAGACCACTTAGAAAGCTAATGCCCAGGGGCTGGGGTTGTGGCTTAGAGATAGAGCTCTTGCCTGGCATGTGTGAGGCACTGAGTTCAATTCTCAGCACCACATATAAATAAATAAAGGTCCATCAAGAACAAAATATATATATATTTTTTTCTTTTTTTTAAAAAAAGCTAATGCCCCAAAGCAGTGACTTGCTGAGAGCCTAGTAAGACTGCAGCGGGAAAGATGCAGAGGAGAGGAACTAGAGATTGTTAGGAGGTGGCTGGCTGGGTGGGGTGTGAGGAAAATAAAGAGCCAATGACTACTCCAAGGTTCTGACCTCAGGGACTGGTGAACAGTGGTGACCAGCACCAAGACAGAGACCATAAGGGAAGGGAGAAGAATGTGGTGAGTTCAGCTTTGGACAAGTTAAATTTGAAGTATCAAGGGGACACCCATGTGGCAGTATCTCATAAGAACCAGAGGTATAAATCTATATCCAAAAGATTGTATATTTAAAACTATGATAATAATATTGTGATTATTCTTTTAAACTCCTGTCTTTTATAGAGGGTGGGAGTGAATGGGACAGGATTGGCTATGAGTTGATGTTTGTGGGAGCTGGGTCATAGGTATGTGGAGATTCGTTAAGCAATTCTGTCCACTTTGGGTACTGCTTAAAATACACCATAATAAAAAATTTAAAAACTAATAAAGAGCATGATATGTACCTATAGTTCCAACAACTTAGGAGGCTGAGGCAGGAGGATTCTAAGTTCAAAGCCAACTTCAGCAAAGTAGTGAGGCCCTGAGCAACTTAGTGAGATCCTGTCTCAAAAAAAAAAAAAAAGAAAGGGCTGGGGATATGGCTCAGTGGTAAAGTCCCCCTATTCAATCCTCAGTACCAAAAAATAAATAAAAAACAAACCCATAGGCTGGAGGTAAAGACATTTGTGATATTAATATCATACTTTATGAGATACAATAACTTACAAAGTGCTTCCATTTAAAGAGCATCTACTTCATGCCAGGCACTCTATTGGACCTTTTCTATGCATAAGTTGTATTTTGCAGGATACTTTGATTTTATTAAGCCTCGGAGATGTCCGATGTCATGAACAGGAAGTGGTAAGCATTAGACTATCTACATGAGCTATATAGAGAGAGCAAATGAAAGTTAAAAAAAGACTAAATGAGAGGCTGGGGTTGTGGCTCAGCGGTAGAGCGCTTGCCTCGGATGCGTGAGGCCCTGGGTTCAATCCTTAGCACCACATAAAAATGAATAAATAAAAATAAAGATATTTTTAAAAAGACTAAATGAGGAAAAATATGAACTACTGACATTTGGCAATGAGAAGATGACTGCATAAAGAAGGCATCAGAGAGGGTGCTTTACAAACTGAAAACAGAGGAGGAGGAAAAAGGAAAAGAGGAGAGGAGTAGCTCGTGTCAAATGTTGCAAAGCACAAAGTACAACTGAAAACTATTCGTTGGATTTTGCAATTAGCAGCCCCTTGTGGCCTTGGGAAGTGGAGTGGTAAGGACAGAAATGGGGCTGAGAGTGAGCCTCCTGTTTTGAAAAGCTATGCTGTGAAGGGAACTTGCAAGACTGGCTTATGGTTATAGGGAGGTTTCCTTTTTGAGGTGAGAGAAGCTTGACTGCATTTATGCATAGTGGGGAAAGAGAAAGAAGGGAAGGAATGTGACCATGGTGATGCAGAGTGCCAAGGGACTGGAAAGGTTGGAGTCCAGTGCCCAAGTGAGGGACTGGCTTCAGATGGGAGGAGGGGCACCTCCCCGTGGAAACAAAAAAGAGGCCACTCTATTTTAGAAAAGAGATCCAAGGCAGCCACCACGCCTGTGAGCAGGTCAGCAGGGTGTGGGGGAAAATGAGTAAGCTGAAGGCAAGGAAGTTCTGGCCAGAGACCAGCATGCTCGCATTTCTGAGCTAAAGCAGTTGTGACAAGGTCCAGGGCTTTTTGACTGAGGTGGCAGTTACATCACTAGAGTTAGAAGGTCAAGAATTCTGACGTGGGTGATCCTCAACAACAGTTTATGGGTGGAGAGAATGTCTGGTAGATTCTGCCCTCTGAAAGATCAAGAGAAAGCAGTTCCTTGGCCTCCCACACAAACAAATTTTAGGCTTTCAAAAATATTTCTATGTAGACCTAACTCATCACTAACCTAAATACCTCTGCTCAAATCTAAACTCATAGCTTCCTCCAGGGAAGATCAAGCTTTTAGACCAAGTTGCAGACAAAATATAAAGCAGGAGTCTGAATGACAAACATGGATGTGTTACTCCATAATGGGTTTAACCTACTTTCCCAAGTTAGACCAGGACCTGGTCTCTAGTCATTCACTTACTCATTCGGCAAACATGTATTAAATGCCTTCTTCTTGCCAGGTACTTTGCTTGGTCTAGGGATTCAAAAATGAAATCCAAGACTGCAGATGTGATTTGGTGGTAGAGTACTTGCCTGGCATATATGAGGCCTGAGCTGGATCTACCATAGCACAGAAAAAAAGAAAAAAGGAGGAAAAAAAAAAAATCCACCGTCCTTCGGAATCATAAATAAATGAAAAATATATATATATATGGGTAGAAAGCACAAAGGGCTTGTGTGAACACAGAGAAAAGCACCCAGATCTGTGAGAAATGCACAGAAGAGCTGACATGTGAGATGAACCTTAAAAGAGGAGCAGACTACACCCAAAATGATGGGAAGGGCATTCTAGAAAGGGGAGTGACATGAGTAGGGAAGGCACAGGGGTGAGACTGCCCAGATACAACCAGGAAAGCGACAATCCAATGGGCAGAACAGGATTTCTTAAGCTCCAGCCTGCGCAAGAATCAGCCATGGAGCCAGGCATGGTGGCACACACCAGTGGCTCCAACTACTGAGGAAGCTGAGGCAGGAGGATCACTTCAGCTCATGAATTCAAGACCAGCCAGGACAACAAAGCAAAACCCTGTCTTTAAAACAAACAAACAGGGGCTGGGGATGTGGCTCAAGCAGTAGCGCACTCGCCTGGAATGCGTGCGGCCCGGGTTCGATCCTCAGCACCACATACAAAGATGTTGTGTCTGCCAAAAACTGAAAAATAAATATTAAAATAAAATAAACAAACAAACACTGTGCCATCATTAAAATGCAGATTCCCAGGTTCTGTCAGCAGCAGATTCTGGAGACCAGGAATCATTCTTCAGTGCTGAAGAATGTGGTCCATAGACTATACTGAGAAACCCTGTGCTAGAGTACAGTGTGCATGGTGAGAGGAAGGAGAGGGAGTTGGGATAAAGCAGTAATTTTGGTCAGGACCACATTGTGCTAAGGAATTTTGAGCTCAAGTTACAGGTACCCCTTGGGTGTATGCTGATGAAATGGGTTTTAAAAAACTCTGGTGACGCAGTATTGACAAGAGCTGGGGGAGGAGAAGGATTGTGGCATCCAGGTAAGACAGGGAAGGTCTCAAGGAAGAATCACACTGCAACAAGGACCCGATGCTACTACCCTACTAGTGAGCCGAGGGCTGCTGGGCCTCCCTGGACTCCTAGGAGACAAAATCCCTCTGAGCTGATGAATAGTGAGGTCTTCACAACACCCCCACAACACTCACGGGCCTGCGCAGAATCCAGGAAGGGAACGCTCCCTGTCCTTTTAAAGGCCTGTGCTGAGTCATCTCAGGAACCAGCTTCTCACAGCCCCTGGGATTTTGCTTTACAAGCCACCGCTGGCCTTCCCCTGGTTTCCAGGCAGAGAAAGGAGAAAGAATAAATATTAACCAAAGGTGCAGCTGTGGCAGGGTGCCCCGGGCCCCTCCCTCCCCTTTCTGCCCTTAGCCCCTGACCCAGAGGCTGGGATAAACTGCTGAGCTCTCTGTTCTTGGCTGCTCCACAGAACAGGTGGGGTGAGAGGTGAGACCTCTCAGAACAGAACTACATGGTGACGTGGTATTCTGGGAGGGCCCCTTAGAGAGGGCTAAGGTGACTCTTATGTCACTACTTGGGCCTGATGCCCTGGGAGGGGCTCTCACTGTTTGGGAACAGACAGATGAGTACAGTGGGCCCATATTAAAGTATTATTCTCTTAACTTCATGTTCCCACCATCCTCATCTGTCTGTCCCCTAACATTACCACACTAGACTGATTCTCAGGGCAGCTTCCTGATTGACTGGCAAAAGAAATGAATGTACATAAAACCACTCCATTCTTGGGCTTGTAAAATGATGCAGGAATGTTAGGTAGCCCTGTCATTCCAGGAATGAAGCTAACTGGGACTGAATACACTCTGTTGGAGGCCACTTTCCTCCACCCACCAAGAGGGCCAGGAGCTATTTCAAGTCCCCTCTGGACATACCCATCCTTTCATTTATTATTTTCTAAGTACTCTACTTGTGCAAGTAATAATAACAGTCAACATTCTGAAGTATTTACTATAGCCAGGTACTTACTACATTGCCCAGGCTGGCCTTGAACTACTGGGCTTAATTGATTTTCCTATCTCAGCCTCCCAAATAGTTGTGAGCACCACTGCACCTGGCTATGCTAAGCATCTCACATTTATACATTATATTATTTGCTCATCCCAACATTCCTAGTAAGTTTTTTTTTTTTTTTTTTTTTTTTTTAAACTCAGGGGTGCTTAACCACTGAGCCACGTCCTCAGCCCCCTTTTTATATTTAATTTGGAGACAGGGTCTCATAGAGTTGCTTAGGGGCCTCGATAAGGTCCTGAGGCTGTCTTTGAACTTCTCCTGCCTCAGCCTCCTGAGCTGCTGGGATTACAGGCCAAGCACGCACCACAAGACCTGGCCTAGCAAGTATTATTATCTTTATTTTACAAATGAAAAAACGGAAGCATAGAGTACCTTGCCTACCAACATTCAGCTGATACAATAGCAGGTTGGTCAACTCCCAAAACCCATGGTATTTCCCCTCTATTACACTTCACAACCAGTCTTAACCAAGGACTATCAGTGCAGACCATTGCCAGTGTTGTTGGGCAGGGAGGGAGAAGTAAGACCAGATGATAAAATTATTTGTCAAATAGGAATAATAATGGTACCTACCACACAATTGGTGGTTGTGAGAATTAGAGAAATAGGTTCATAAGTGCTTTAGAAAGGCAGCTACTAATATATAATAACTACTGCTGTTAACAAATGTTACGTAGCTGTTACCACTTTTTAAATTGTGATAACACAAACATAAAATTTAGGGGCGAGGGTTGTGGTAGAGCATTTGCCTAGCATGCTTGAGGCACTGGGTTTGATCCTCATAAAAATAAAATAAAGGTACTGTGTTCACAACTAAAAAATAAATGTTAAAAAAATCATAAAACTGGGGCTGGGGTTGTGTGAGACTCAGGGTTCTATCCTCAGCACCACATAAAAGTAAATAAATAAATAAAGGTATTGTGTCCAACTACAACTAAAAAATAAATATTTTAAAAAATCATAAAATTTACAATTTTTAAGTATACTGTTTGGTGGTGGTAAGTACAAGTACTTTCACATTATTGTGTAAGCATCACTACCATCCATCTCCAGAACTTTTTTCATCTTTCCAAAGTGAATCTTTGTCTGTAGGTTTTTAATTATTACTAATATAACTCTTATTATCATGCTAAATCTGTTTAAGCTCCTATCTGCTTAACAAAGGGCAGTAGTTTGCAGTGATGGAGATTATGCCCCTGCATTCAAATTCAGATTTCCCTACCACTTACACAAATTTGAATAATTCACTTAATATCCTTGCTAGTTACTCTAGGGGGATGACACTAATACATATAGATTACACAGAGTTGTGGTTAGGGTTAGACCAGATTACTGCAACCTCCATTTAAAGTGTTCTACAAACAGAAGCTTGATCAATAGATAACCTTTATGGCCAGGTCTTTTAAACTCCTAGAGCAAACCCTTGGTGCAAACTAGGACCTCAGCAACAAGTTCTAAACCAACCATTGAAAGGCAGCACTGTTGAGTCATACTGCCCCCTGGTGGTAACCATGAGCCATACAGCATCTCTGGTCACCTGGGCGCCTCTGGGGCTGATAGGGTCAGTTAAAGTCCGGGTAAATTCAAATTCCACCTACTGGAAGATAGCCCCCAGGCCTGACCCTGGGCTCCAGAACGGCCAGTCTCCTCTCTGTGTTCTTAAACTTTCTCTTAACGCTTTTGCTCATGCTGTTCCACTTTCCAACGGGTGGCTTTTCCAAATCCTAAATCTTCAGACATGGTCAAATTCCACCTCCTCCAGGAGGCATTCCTGAGCCTCTTTAACCTCACCAAGAACTCAAAGCCAGTACTGGATTATCAGCTGGGGTGAGTTCTCTCCAAGCCATGATTGGTGGACATAATTTCCTGGTTAAAAAAAAAAAAAAGTTTCCACAGTCCCTAGAACCCCAATTGATCTGTGATGCTCCTTAAAGCCCATATTCTTTGGAGTACCTAACATGTACCAGGTTCTGGGTATTTTCACAAATGTGCCCTTAATTAGTCTTCATGATAATTCTAATACAACTGTACTGAAAACTAGATATTATCTCAATTTATAGCTGACAAAGACTGAACCTCAAAAAGGTTAAATGATTTGTTCAAGATCATATAATTATTAAGTAGTAAGTATGGGTTTGAACCACAAGCCTGGTGCCAACTCCTATCAATTGATAGCACCTTCCTGGAACAGTGAATTGAGAAAACCCCTGGGCTTAGAGAGTAAAGTGCCAGGTTGTGGAAGGTAGAGGAGAATGCTGTCCTTAATTAAGAACCAGAGAAAGACAAACCTTTGATTTAGGCCCTGACATTGCCTGCATGTCCAAGAAATGTGATAAAAACACCAAGTCATTAATCACAAGCTCCTACAGCAGGGATTCTAATTAATTTATTTAAAGTGAATTTAAAATAGAATCTATGGATCACTAGGCATTTGTTACAGAACACTGAGCAATTAGTGTTCTGAGGTCTGAGAAGAAGCAATGGGGAAGGAAAGGATGGAAAGTAGATTGTCCCAAGTAATGAGAAAATCTTCAACCCACGGTGGGTGGGAATAGCGTGGTCCCTTTAACAGAAAACTATGATACATAGAGGGCTACTGAGGCCCTTTCTGATAAGGGCCCCTCTATATACTCTAGATTCCTGTTTTCCTCTATCCTGTCCTGGTGTCTAAAGAAATGACAGAAGATATGAAGCAATGGTTTCTCAGAAGGTCAATTTCAATTTATGTAACCGCCTCGACCTGAAATGACCTGAATCACCAGCCTGGTACATAAATAAGGTCATGTCTCTTCTACTTTTCAAAATTAACTTGACCACCCACATGACAGATGAGCAGAAAGTCTTTCTCCTCCCTTTGAGTTGTTTAACATCTAACATTCCTGCTTTCTCAAACCAAATGGGCCAGTTGTTAAGTGCTTCAAGGACAGAGAACCAAAGACACAGTTCCATTCATCAGAAAATCCGTTTGTGAGAGCTGCAACCCCTGTCACTGGCACTGAGCAGCTAGCTGATAAAAACCCTCCCTGCACAACCCAATGCATCCCTAGTCCTGCTGCAGGGAACTTGCTGCTCTGGATCCTCGAGATGCTCCATGCTGAGTTCCCAAGGTCACCCTAACTTGCTTAATCATTGTTCCTGGGGTTCAGTGGTGATGGCTGGGTCAGAGAGTTTCCAGTTTCAGCAAACACTGCCCAAGAACTCCCTGCCTCCCAACACACACACACACACACACACACACACACACACACACGTCACCAGGCTTAACTCCTCCTCTTCTTGGTGGGTTCTCTTGGTCCACTTTCCTATAGTGAACATTATTCAGGACCATTTCAATCCATTGGAAAAATTCTAAAAACAAGGAATCTCAAAGAGAAGTGATTAGAATCTCAAACTTCATGTCTATCAGAGACTCCCTAACATTTTTATTTATTTATTTATTTTTGAGACTTCATGACTTTTATTTTGCCCAAATTTCCCTTTGCCCTTTTGCATCTTTTTCAGGTTGCACAAAGGATTCCATTACATAACCTGCCCTGCAGCAGCAGCAGGGGCCTCCTTGCCTTATTGTGATAGAACTATGGATGGATGGAGGGGATTTAGGTGACTTAACAATGCACACAGAAAATCCATTTGCCATGAACTTGCCTCCATCTACAGAGTGAAAGGCAAATTGTTTTCTTTTTTCTTCTTTGTCCTGGGGATCAAACCCAGGGCCTCATGCCCAGGACCTTGACCATGTTAGGCAGGAGCTATGCAGCTGAGTAACACATCTCCCCTGACCCCAGCCCCAATAGATTATTTTAAAGCTCCAATCAGGCCCCTGTAACATTAAATTTCAGACTTTGGGGGTTTAAAAAAACTATTTGAAATAATTTTTAAATTTACAGAAGAATTGACAAGATTGTATGTGTACCTTTCATTCAACTTATCCTAATGTTAAAACACATTGACAAAACTAAATAATTAGTGGGATGCGGTAGCACACGCCTGTAATCCCAGAGGTTCCAGAAGCTGAGGAAAGAAGATTGTAAATTCAAAGCCAGAATCAACAAAAGCGAGGTGATAAACAACATAGGGCTGGGGATGTGGCTCAGTGGTTGAGTGCCCCTGGGTTCAATCCCCGGACACACCCCCCCCAAAAAAATTAAGCTGGGCATGGTGGTGCATGCCTTTAATCCCAATGACTCTGGGGGCTGAGGCAGGAGGATCTCATGTTCAAGTCCAGCCTCAGCAATTTAGAGAGGCCCTGTCTCAAACATTAAAAAATAAAATAAAAAGAACTGAGGATACTGCTCAATAGTAAAACACCCCTGAGTTTAATCCCCAGTACCAAAAAAGAAAAAACTAAATGATAAACATTATTGGTACAATGCCATCAACTAAACCAGAGGCTTCATTCAGAATTCTGATTTCACTAGTTTTTCCATTTATGCCCGTTTTGTTTCAGAATTCAATCCAGGATGCCGCACTGTATTTAGTCATTGTGTTTCCTCAGTCTCCTTCAGTATCTGGCAGCTTTTGGGTCTTTTCTTGTCTTTCAAGGGCTCAGGAAGGAGGGTTAGTTAACAGGCTGGGAGAGTAGCTTAGTGGTAGAGTGCTTGCCTAGCATATGTGAGGTCCTGGGTTCCATTCCTAGCTCTACAAAAACAAAAACAAAAAGAGTACTGGTTAAGCATTTTATAACATATCCTTTAACCTGAGTTACTCTGACATTTTCTCATGATTAATCCGAAGTGATATGTGTTACGATGAATAGCATCACATCATGTCAGAGATAACATAATTTAAAATGACTTTCATTTTATTGAGATCAAATACACATAAAATCTACCCTGTTAACCATTTTAACCGATACAACCCAGAG
Organism: Callospermophilus lateralis; assembly: GCF_048772815.1. NCBI lineage: Eukaryota > Metazoa > Chordata > Mammalia > Rodentia > Sciuridae > Callospermophilus > Callospermophilus lateralis. The sequence goes on from NC_135319.1 coordinate 69,732,357, forward strand.
ATTTTTTTATTATATTAACAATGTTCTGTAACCATTACCACTGTCTATTTTCAGTTATTTCATCACTCCAAAGAGAAACTTTATATCATTTAAGCCCAGGCCTTGGCAACCACTAATTTTACTTTCTATCTCTACATGTTTGCTTGTTTTGAACATTGCACATGAATTAAATCATCTGTGTAGCCTTATGTAACTGGATTATTTTCCTTAGCATGCTTTTGGGGTTGTCCATGTTGTAGCATATATTAGTACTTCATTCTTTTCAATGGCCAAATAATACTTCATTCTATAGATATACCTCATTTGGTTTATTCATTCATTGACAATGTGTGTTGTTTCCAGAAATATTATGAGTACTGCTGCCATAAACAACCATATACAAGTTTTAGTGTAGACACATATATTTGGTTCTCTTTAGTATATGCCTGTTAGGGGAATTACTGAGTCATATTTAACTGTTTTACTTTTGGAGGACCTGCCAAATTGTTTATCACGAGGACTATATAATTTTCCATTCCCCCCCACTGCCGTCTAGTATGGGGATTTAACCCAGGCGGGCTTTATTCTGAGCTAACTCCACCAACCTTTTTTATTTTGAAATCCTATCTCCCTAAGTTGCTGAGCCTGGTTTTGAACTTGTGATCCTGAGTCATTACAGATGTACACCACAGTGGCTGGCCCTAAATCATTTCTTTTTTTCTTTTTTTTTTTTTTAATATTTTTTTTAGTTGTAGATGGACACAATATCTTTATTTTTATTTATTTATTTTTATGTGGTGCTGAGGATTGAACCCAGGACCTTATGCATTCAAGGCAAGTGCTCTACCACTGAGCTACAACCCCGCCCCTAAATTATTTCTTGAAGATTATCCTTACTCTATTGAATGGTCATGCACTCTTGTGAAAAATCAAGTGACATCAGATCTATCCTTATGCTAGCACTGATAGTCCCAACCTGATTTTCTCTCAAAATTGGGAGCCATCTCGCCACAAAGCCATGAAAAGCTAATTTCAGCTTTACTATAAATTACTGCAAATTCTGAACCTGCTTAGAATGCCTGCCTGTGCCTTGAACTCACCCATGCCTGGCTCTCTGACCAGATAGCAGCCCTCTCTGAAACTTAGTGACACCTCATAAATATTGGTCTTCCCTGGCCAGACAACGACCCTCTCTGAGGCTCTAATGATCCTCATAAATTCTGATGTTGGGGCCAGCAAAAAATGTAAACTACCATTCGTGTGATGCTTGTCAGAGTTCTGTTATCTGTAACCCCACTTTGTGTAACTTTCTGGGCTATAAAGCTGGGCTGCAGGAAAGCTGCTGCTGCTGTCTTGTTCCCGCGGTTTTGGGAGGGAGCCAGGCAGCCCAGCCGGTCGAAATATAAGCTTGCTTTAGTTTTTTTTTTTTTGTTTTTTTTTTTAACATTTTTTATTTTGAGAGAAAGAGAGAGAATTTTAATATTTTTAGTTTTCAGCGGACACAACATCTTTGTTTGTATGTGGTGCTGAGGATCGAACCCGGGCCGTCCGCATGCCAGGCGAGTGGCTACCACTTGAGCCACATCCCCAGCCCTTTAATTTGATTTTAATTGGAGTCAGTGGTCTTTTCTTGCGTCCTGGTCTAACAGCACTACACTGTTGGGAGGAGGTAGGGCTTTTTTTTTTTTTTAATTAGGCAGCACACACTGTTTTGATTATTGTATCTTCCTAGTAAATTTTGAAACCAGGAGCATGAATCCTTCAGGTTTGCTCTGTTTTAGGATTGTTTTGGCTATTTGGGGCCCCTTGCAATTCCATATGAATATCAGGATCAGTTTTTCCATTTCTACAGGAAAAAAAAAAAAAAAGGCAGCTTGGATTTGATAGAGATTATACTGGATCTGTAGATCAATTTGGGGAGCATTGCTATCTTAATAATATTAAGTTCCCATGAACAATGGATATATGCCCATTTATTTAGATCTTCTTTAATTTCTTTCAATGATGTTTTGTAGTTTTCTTAAAAAAATTTTTTTTGGTTGTAAATGGACACAATACCTTTATTTAATTTATTTATTTTTATGTCGTACTGAGGATCCAACCCAGTGCCTCTCACATGCTAAGCAAGTGCTCTACTACTGAGCTACAATCTCAGACTCTGTAGTTTTCAATTTACAAGTCTTACATTTCTTTTTTTTAAATTTATTTTTAAGTTCCAGGTGGACACAATATCTTTATTTTACATTTATGTGGTGCTGAGGACCGAACCCAGTGCCTCATGCATACTAGGCAAGCATTCTACTACTGACCCACAACTCCAGCCCCTTACATTTCTTTTGTTAAATTTATTTTGTTTATTCTTTTTAATGCTATTGTTACTGGAATAGTTTTTATTTCATTTTCTGACTGTTCATTGTTAGTTTATTTACTTATTTACTTGCAGTACTGGAGATTGAAATCATTTGTTGCTAGTTTATAAAAATATGAATGACTATTGTATATTGCTCTTGTATCCTGCAATCTTTTTTTTTTTTTTCTTTTTGGTGCTGGGAATTGAACCTAGGCCCTCATGCTTTCAAGAGCTACATCCCCAGTCCTCTCTTTTTTTTTTTTTTTTTTAAAGAGAGAGAGAGAGAGAGAGAGAAAATTTTAATATTTATTTTTTTTTAGTTTCCGGCAGACACAACATCTTTGTTTGTATGTGGTACTGAGGATCGAACCCGGGTCGAACGCATGCCAGGTGAGCCCGCTACCGCTTGAGCCACATTCCCAGCCCCCCCAGTCCTCTTATATCCAACAATCTCGCAGAACTCATTTAGTAACTCTCATAGTTTTTGTTTGTTTGTTTCTTTAGAGTTTTCTATAAGTGAAGTTATATGATCTGCAGAAGAGATAGTTTTATTTTTTGTACTAGGGATTGAAACAGAGGCACTCTATTATGAGCTACATTTCTAGCCCTTTTTATCTTTTACTTTGAGACAGGATCTTGCTAAGTTGCTGAGGGTGTCATTGATCTTGTGATCTCCTGCCTCGGCCTCTTAACTCATTGGGTTTATAGGCACGCACCACCATGCCCAGTTTATTTCTTCGTAATTTGAAGACATTCTTTTTCTTGCCTACTTACCTGGCCAGAATTCCCAATACAATATTGGATAGAAATGGCAAGAGCTGATAACTCAAGGGCATTTGGCCACTGAGCCATATCCCCAGCCCTATTTTGTATTTTACTTAGAGACAGAGTCTCACCGAGTTGCTTAGCACCTTGCCATTGCTGAGACTAGCTTTGAACTCAAGATTATCCTGTCTCAGCTTCCATAGCCACTGGAATTACAGGTGTGCACCACTGTGCCTGGTTCAAATCATAGTGTTTTTATAATGAAAAGGTGTTGGATTTTGTAAAATGCTTTTTCTGCATCTGTTGATATGATCATGTGTGATTTCATCTTTTATTAATATGGTATATTACATAGGTTGATTTTCATATGTTGAACCACCACTAAATTGCTAGGATAAATCCCACTTGGTCATCATGTATAATCCTCTTTTTAAAAAAATATTTATTTTTTTAGTTATAGTTGGACACAATACCTTTTTCCATTCATTTATTTTTATATGATGCTGAGGATAGAACCCAGGGCCCCGTGAGTGTTAGGCGAGCGTTCTACTGCTGATCCACAACCCCAATCCCATGTATAATCAATCCTCTTAATGTGCTGCTTGATTTAGTTTATTAGTATTGTATGGAAGATTTTTGCATCTGTATGCAGATGGATATTGATCTGTGGTTTTTTGTTTTTGTTTTTTAATAGGACATCTCTGATTCATGATATCAAAACTGGCCTCATTCAATGAGTAAATAAGAAAATGTTCTCTCTTTTTTGTAAGAATTTGAAAAGTATTAGTGTTAATTAGGTATGGTGGCATATGCCTGCAATTCCAGTGACCTGAGAGACTGAGGAATGAGGATAGCAAGTTCCAGGCCAGCTTCAGCAATTTAGCAAGACCCTGTCTCAAAATAAAAATACAAAGGGCTGCAGTTGGAGTTCAGTGGTAAAACGCTCCTAGGTTCAATCCCCAGTTTAAAAAAAAGGGGGGGGGAATTATTAGTGTTAATTCTTTAAACATTTGGTAGAATTCACCAGTAAACAAAAAAACAATCTAGTTTTGAGACTTTTCTTTCCTGGAAGTTTCTAGATTACTGATTCAATTTCATTACTCATTGTAGGTATTTTTTGTATTTTCTATTTCCTCATGAGTCAATTTAGAGGCACTAAGAGGTGGGAACTACAGAAGGTGATTAGGACAGGGGGCCACCACCCTTAACTGGGATTATTAGTTCTCATAGGACTAGGTTAGTTCTCACAAATGTGAGTTGTTACAATGCAGGGCCACCCCATGTGCTTGGCCCCTTCTGCACACAGATGTTTCCCTTTCTGGTTCCCCACTATGTTGTGATATAGCAAGCCAGGTTCTCCCCAGATATTGGCACTGTGCTGTTTGGACTTTCCAACTGTTATGGGGAGTCACTCCAGAGAGTACTCTAAAATCGAATTTCAAATCAAAAGAGAGCTTTATTTACCTGGCCAGGGCCTGTCATCCACCATAGAGACTCAAGCTCTGTGGGAGGACAGCAGCTTCTTGGTCTATCCAAAGAGAATATAAGCACAAAAACCACAACTCAGTGACTTGCTTATTGTCACGTAAACTAGCCAATCATAGAAATTAAAACATTAATAAGTGGGACTTGTGGGCTCTAGGAAGGACTGGAATTTTCTGGTCGGCAAGCAAGGGATGATAAACAGAAGCTTAAAAAAAGCATTAGTTTTAGAGTTCAATTGACCACAGTCCTGGGTTCAAGCAGGTGCTAGACTGTGGCACTCTGAATCTGGGTGGGGGTTGGCAGTTGAGAATCTACTTCAAAGTCACGTAGACCCACAAGGGCATCCAAACCCAGTATGTAGCTCACGGAGACCACAGCTGCATCCTGAGTAGGATACAATTCGTGGGGTACAAAGTACAGAAAGAATTTATTTTTTTTTTAAATGAGAAAACAGCTTTCATTTCAGTTTCTCAAAAAAAGCTCTTCCAATAGTTTTTTATAGAAGGCAGCAAAATTGAGTCTTAGGGGCTGGGGTTGTGGCTCAGTGGTAGAGCACTCGCCTAGCATGTGTGAGGCCCTGGGTTCAATTCTCAGCACCACATCTAAATAAATAAAATAAATGTATTGTGTCCACCTACAACTAAGAAATAAATATTAAAAAAACTGGAATCTTAGGCCTGTCTATGACAATTCTTGCTTTATAATTATCTTATCTCACTTATCAAAACCTTATATCTATGAACTATGTTTTTTACTAATATGTAACCTATAACTTACACTCTTATTGATTGTATTTATCAGTTCACACCACAACACAACCACCAGACTTGTGAGGCAAATAAACCTCTTTTCTTTACAAAGTACTCAGCCTATCCCAAGACAAAGTGGACTAAGACAAGTAGTTTTGTGTTTCTTGAAATTTTCTCATTTCCCCTAAATTATCTAATTTTCAGGTATATTGTTATAATCCTCTTTATTTCTGTAGGTTCAGCAATAATATTACTGTTTTCCTTTCTGATTTTAGTAACTTGAATCTTTTCCTTTTTCTTCTTGGGCAGTCTAGCTAAATGTCAGATTTGTTGATTTTTTTCAAAGAATGGACTTTTTTTTTTTGGTACCGGGGATTGAACTCAGGGGCACTCGACCTCTAAGCCACATCCTCAGCCCTGTTTTGTATTTTAGTAGAGACAGGGTTTTACTGAGTTGCTTAGTGCCTGTTGCTGAGGCTGGCTTTGAACTAATGATTCTCCTGTCTCAGTCTCCCAAGCCGCTGGGATTACAGGCATGTGCCACCACACCAGCTGAACTTTTTGTTTAATTAATTTTCTTTATTGTCTTCTATTTTCTATTTCATGTAAGTCCCCTCTAATATTTCATATTCCCTCTCTGGTGTTCCTTTGGGTTTACTTTGTATTCTTTTTCTGGTTCCTTAAAGCAGAAAGGTAGGTAACTAATTTCATTCTTGTTCTTTTCTGTTCTGGGGATTGAACCCAGGGACACTTAACCACTGTTTCAATCCCAGCCCTTTTTGTTTTTTATTTCGAAACAAGGTCTCACTAAATTGCTGAGACTGCTCTTGAACTTGTGATCTTCTTTCCTCAGCCTCCAAAGTTGCTGGGATTACAGGCATGTGCCACCATGCCTGGCCCTCATTCTTATTCTTTAATGTGCATGTTCTCAGATATAAATTTCCCTCGGGGTACCACTTTTGTTACATCTCATAAGCTTTGGAATATTGTATTTTTTTCCTCATTCATCTTAAAAGTATTTGCTAATTTCCCTTGTGTTTTATTTTTTGGTTATTTAGGAGCATGTGACCTAATTTCCATATAATCATTATTTTCCAAATTTCCTTTTTGCTATTGGTTTCTAGTTTAATTTTGTTGTGGTAAGAGAAAATATTTTGTGTAACTTTGGTATTTGAAATTTATTGAGACTTATTTTTTTGTCTTAACACACAGCCTATCCTGAACAATGTTTTGTGTCACTTGAGAAGACTGTATTCTGCTTCGGAGTATTTTATACATGTCCATTAGGTCTATTTGGTTATAGTTTTTAAATGTATGTTAACATTCTCTATTTTATTACTAGTCTTTCTTGTTATTCTATTTATTAATGGAAATGAAGTATTGAAACGTCCCACTATTATTAACAAACTATTTTTCTTTCCAAAGAGGAAGGAGGCCAGAGGAGAAAGAATGGGAGGGAAAAAGAAGATAATTGGGAATGAACTTGACCAAATTATGTTGTGTGAATGTACAAATATGTAACAATGAATTCCACTATTATGTATAATTAGAGTGCACCTATAAAAAATTAAAATTAAAAGTTATTTTCTTTTCAATGTGGTCAATAGTTCCTTCATATATTTTGAGTTTCTTTTATTAGGTGCATATATTTTTATAATTGTTGTCTTCGTGATTGATTTAACTTTTTTTTTTTTCTTGGTACTAGGGATTGAACCCAGGGGCTTAACTACTAAGCTATGTCCCTGGCCCTTTTTATTTTTTGTTTTGAGTCAGGTTCTCACTAAGTTCCTTAGGGCCCCACTAAATTACTGAGGCTGGCCTAAAACCTACAATTCTCCTGCCTTAGTCTCCCAATCTGCTGGGATTACAGGCGTATGCCACCATGGCCAGCTTGATTTAGCTTTCTATCATCATAATCTTTATCTCTTAATGCATTCTTTATTTGTTCATGTGATACTTTTAATATTTATTATAGGGAAGGTGTACTAGCAATGAACTCTGTTTTTGTTTACCCTGGAATGTCTTAATTTCTCTTTTATTGCCTCCTTCATTTTTGAAAAATAGTTTTGCTGGATATAGAATTCTTGTTGACAGTTTTGTTTTTTTTTTTTTGAGCCTGTGAACATGTCATTTACTACCTTTAGTTTCCATGGTTTCTGATGCAAAATAGCTATTAGTCTTATTAATAATCCATTGTGGGCTGGGGATCTAGCTTAGTGGTAGAGTGCTTGCCTAGCATGTGCAAGGCCTTGAGTTCAATTCCCAGTACTGCAAAAAAAAAAAAAAAAAAAAAGCAGTAAAATAAAAAGAATTGTAAATGATGAACCTTTGAACTTGTGATCCTCCTGCCTCAGCCTCCAGAGCTGCTGGGATTATAGGCATTCGCCACTGAACCTGCCTATATTCTGCACTTTAACACACACATTCTACATATTTTCAGTAGGTATGCTACTGGCAACCTTTATCACTCGAATTCATTTGTAGGTTTTTATCATTTTATGAGAGCTCCTTTTCTAGTTTGGAGATATTTGACTTTCAAATTCAATAGGCATTAGTTGGCCAGGCACAATGGCACATGCCTAAAATCCCAGTGGCTTGGGAGGCTGAGGCAGGAGGATCACAAGTTTGAGGCCAGCCTCAGAAATTTAGTGAGACCCTGACCCAAAAAGTAAAAAGGGGCTGATATGTAGCTCAGTGGTAGAGCATCCCTGAGTGCAAAAACAAAGTATAACGGAGGCTTAAAAAAAGAAAGAGAAGCTAGGGCTGGGTTTTGGCTCAGTGGTAGAGCGCCTGTCTAGCATGTGTGAGGCCCTGGGTTCAATTCTCAGCACCTTGTATAAATAAATAAAACAAAGGTCCATTGACAACTAAAAAAAATTTTTGAAAAATAAAATAAAAAAGAGGCTATAAATTGTAACAGGTATGGTACTGGGCCTCAAGAAGCCCACAGTACAGTGAAGGAAAGAGAACTCTGCACAAAGAACCAATTACAGTCTATCAAGGATCTCAAGTGTCCAACATCACATGGACTTCATTCATGTAATGGGTATCCAGTGAAGGTTTTAGGAAGAAGGTGACAGGATCTATACTGAGAAAGTGAGAAGACTGAAATGTGTGAGCCTAGAGACACGGGGGCCAAAGAGGAGGCTTTTGTGAGAACGCCTCAAGTAAGAAATTATATACTTTAATTGCAGTTAAGAATGGAAAGAAGTGGGCTGGACACGGTGGCACACACCTGTAATCCCAGTGGCTCAGGAGGCTGAGGCAAGAGGATCACGAGTTCAAAGCCAGCCTCAGCAACGGTGAGGTGCTAAGCAACTCAGTGAGACCCTGTCTCAAAAAAAAAAAAAAAAAAAGGCTGGGGATGTAGCTTAGTGGTCAAGCACTCCTGGGTTAAATCCCTGGTACCAGAAAAAAAAAAAGTTAATAGGATACAGTCAATTAGGAATTATGAATATGATCTTTGAGATTATCTGGTGCAACTCTCTTATGCTTCAGAAGAGGATGATGAAGACTGAAGATACTGTTTTACTTGCCTGAGGTCACACTCCTAGTCAGTGACTGTAATAGGGTGACTCTAGGTTATACTGCAATAACAATCAAATTTCAAAGTCTCCAGGGCTTAATGCTTAGAGGTTTATTTCCTGCTCATGAAAAAATCAGGATGCTCCCCAGGATAGTACCATTCCAAATGATGACTCAGGGATCTGGTCTGTTTCTATTTTGGGGATTTTGCCAACTCATATGTACCAGAAAGTAGAGAGAACATGGATCACTTCCTGTTACAGCCTACTACAAGGGATACTGGGAAATGTAGTGGGGAAGGGAACGTGAGATATTTATGTGATATTTGGTGAGCACCACATTCTCTGTCACAGTCACAGAACTATAAATGGCCTGATCTCACAATCCAGTCTTTTTCCCACAGCTTACTGGAAGTGTGTCCCACCTCGTGGATTTGCTAACACCTCAGTGTGTCCTGTATTCTGAATGTCTTCCTGTTACTCCAGACTTGGCAAGAGAACTGAAAACACACTTCACACTTTCAGTCTTAGAGAGACAGCCCTAATCAGAAATTTTAAGAAAACAGCTTGATGTAAGCTGAGAGTATCCCAAGCACCTTCAAATTACATATCACCAGATGGCAATTATGTGCAGGGACACCTGCAAAGTACACATCAACTCAGACGTAGACACTGCTGGCCCATGATTTGTGAAGTCACAGAAGCAGATGCAGGGCTGGGGATGTGGCTCAAGCGGTAGTGCGCCCGCCTGGTATGCGTACGGCCCGGGTTCGATCCTCAGCACCATGTTGTATCCGCTGAAAACTAAAAAATAAATATTAAAATTCTCTCTCTCTCTCTCTCTCTCTCAAATAAAAAAAAAAGAAGTAGATGCAGACCATAGAGCTAAAGTCCAACAAAGAGCCTGATAACAGAGCACAGGAGAGCTGATGTAGAGGGATGAAGTCAGTGACTGACATCTGCCTGTCATGTACCCAACCTCCTCCGGAGAGAAGCAGGTCTTTACCATTAGGAGCCATATTCAGTAGCACATGACTTATCTCCCTTACTGCAACTGATCAAAGCAGAGGACATGCTTAATTCAAGGGCAGCTAATTTCTAGATAGGCAGGTAGCTTATGAGATGAATGGCAAGAAATGATTATAGATTAACCAGTTTAATCAGAAAATGCAACCAGAGAATGTTGCAGATTTTATCAGCTGTCATTGGATACAGGAGATGAAGGGAGAAAAGACAGGGTATCATTGAAATGGTAGAAAAATACAGAAATAGAAAAAGCTTGAGGATTGCTTTTTATAGGTTATGAAGTGTCTGTTTGTTAGTACCAGATCATACAGAAGAACATCACTAAGTAGAATATCACTGTGCTGACACAATGGCCAAGTTTCAGAAGACAACAGCCTCCTGTCATTAAAACAATGAGACATTTTGGTCCCCAGAGCTGTGATGATCAGATTCAAACTGTGTTTAAGTCCCAATAAATCCATCCATATGAGTGTTCCTGAACTTCTAGGCATAGGCTGAGATTACTTTTTAAAAATTAATTTATTTTTAAAAATTTGTTCTCTTTAGTTAAACATGACAGTAGAATGCATTTTGACACATTGTACACAAACAGAGTACAATGTCTTCCTTTAGCTCTACATGGTGCAGAGTCTCACTGGTCATGTAATTGTACATGTATATATAAGGTCATAATGTCTATCCCATTCCGCTATTCTTCCCACCCCACACCCCCTCCCCTCTCCTGCCCAATCCAAATTTCCTCCATTCTTCCCTACACTCCCCCCATTATGGTCCAGCATTTGCTTATAAGGGAAAACATTCGGCCTTTGGTTTTTTGGGCTTAGCTTATTTCACTTGGCATGATATTCTCCACCTCCATCCATTTACCTGCAAATGCCATAATTTCATTCTTCTTTATAGCTGAGTAATATTTCATTGTGTATATATTCTACATTTTCTTTATCCATTCGTCTGTTCATCTGTTGGAAGGCATTTAGCTATTGTGAATTGATAGGCTGAGATTTCTGTCTTCCTTAATTCTGCAATGTTTTGACAATAACCCGTCATATTTTGGGAATCTTGGTCATTTGCAACCACAAGACCCCATCAGGCTATAAAGATAAATAAAGTTCTGATATGTGCTATGGCATGGATAAATCCTGAAGACATTGCTATAAGTGAAATAAGTCAGACACAAAACAAAAATACGTTATGTTCCATGTACATTTCATTGTATGTAAGGGCTCTAGAATAGTCAAGGACATAGAGATAAAAAATAGAATAGAGGTTTCCAGGGGATGGGAGATGAGGGAATAAGGAGTTATTGCTTACTGAGTCCAGCTTCTATTTGGGACAATGGAAAATTCTTAGAAATAGATAGCAAGGAAAGCCAGGCACAGTTGTGCATGCCTGTAATCCCAGAGATTCAGGAGGCTGAGGTAGGAGGATCACAAATTCTAGGCTAGCCTTAGCAATTTATTATTTTTTTTAAAGAGAGAGGAGGGGGGAGAGAGAGAGAGAGAGAGAGAGAGAGAGAGAGAGAGAGAGAGAGAGAGAGAGAATGAATGAATTTATTTATTTATTTTAGTTTTTCGGCAGATACAACATCTTTGTTTGTACGTGGTGCTGAGGATCGAACCCGGGCCGCACGCATGCCAGGCGAGCGTGCTACTGCTTGAGCCACATCCCCAGCCCTAGCCTTAGCAATTTAGTGAGGCCCTAAGCAACTTAGCAAGAACCTGTCTCAAAAATTAAAAAAAAAAAAAGAAAAGAAAAGAAAGAAAGGAAGGAAGAAAGGAAAGGAAGGAAGGAAGGGCTGGGAATGGGTCTCAGTGGCAAAGTACCCCAGATTAAACCCTTAGTACAAAAAAGAAAGAAAGAGTGATGATGGCATACAACTTGTGGATGTAACTAATGCCACTGAATTGTACACTTAAGATGGTTAAAATAGTAATGTAATGTAGATTTTACTGCTACAAAAAGAGATCCAATTCAGGAAAGAAGGTGGGAAAGAAAGAAAACCAGCCTGGAGTTACAGACACTTGTTCCAGACCCAGCTATGCCATTTTCTAGTTGTGCCACCTTGGGCAAATTGCCTAACCTCTCACTGTCAGTTTATTTATTTAGAAAAGGGGAATAATAAAACTCTTTCTTCCTTACTCTCTCCCTCCCTCCCTCCCTTCCTTCTTAAGTTTCTTGTGGGAAAAGAAGAACGTGACAGGGATGGTGGCACATGCCTATAATCCCAGAGGTTTGAGAGGCTGAGGCAGGAGAATTTCAAGTTCAAAGCCAGCCTCAGCAATAGTGAGGTGCTAAGCAACTCAATGAGACCCTGTCTCTAAATAAAATACAAAATAGGGCTGAGGAGTGCCCCTGAGTTTAATCCCAGGTACCAAAAACAAAACAAAACAAAAAAACACAAAATTCGTCAAGTCATTACATAATTACCTATTGAAAACAAGCCTTATGCCTCTTGCTTTGCCTATTTGGAAGAGAAGATACTAAGAGAAAGATTTCTCTTCTCACTTTAGGAAAGCGTAAAGCATACCTTTTGATTTGGGGCTCAAGGCAACTGGTATGAACTGCATAAGCTGAGCAAGTCTGCTTTTAGAGACCTCAGACTTTCCCAAATGCTCTGACATTCCCTCTCCAACCCTTCTGGCATGCTTCCTGTTCTTTTCCCTTATTTCCCCTGGAGACCAGCCCATAGGATGGACAGTTTTCTTACTTAAACTATAGTTCCTTTGTTTCCTTCTCAGAGAGTATCTGTATTAGGCCTTACTGTTTTCCAGGGAAAGAAAAGTTTGGTCCATACAAACCTGCTGAGTTGAAATGAAAGAATTTTCCCCCCAGTCATTAGCAGACACATAAGTATAGGAAGAGCGGAGGATGAAGAAGCCTCCAAGTCCCTTGTCTCTTTCCCCAGCCAGGCAATTAATAATCCTGAACCAGGGCTGGGGATGTGGCTCAAGTGGTAGCGCGCCTGCCTGGCATGCGTGCCGCCCAGGTTCAATCCTGAACACCACATTCAAAGATGTTGTGTCTGCCGAAAACTAAAAAATAAATATTAAAAATTATCTCTCTCTTAAAAAAAAAATAATAATCCTGAACCATTTCTGTCTGGAATCCTTTCTCTGGTAATCAGAAAAGACAAGGGTTGGCCAAATGATTTTTTATTATTATTATTTTTTTAAGGATTGAACCCAGGGGGTACTCTATCCCGGAGCTAACTCCCCACCCCACACCTTATCAAATTTATTTTTTATTTTTAGTTGTAGATGGACACAATACATTTATTTATTTATTTTTATGTGGTGCTGAAGATCAAACCCAGTGCCTCACAGATGCTAGGAAAGCACTCTACCGCTGAGCTACAACCCCAGCCTTTTTGTTTTGTTTTGTTTTGTTTTTAATTTTGAGGCAGGGTCTCATTGCATTGCCCAGGCTCACCTTGAATCTCCAACCTCAGCCTCCCAAGCTGCTGGAATTACAGTCATACACCACTGTGCCAGGTTCTCAGATTCATTTCTTCTTTTCTTGTTTTTTGTTTTCATGGTGCCAGGAATCCAACCAAGGGCTTCACTCATACTAGGGAAGTGCTCCCCAGCCCCAGATTCATATTCATTTTGACTCAGTGAAGGAGGCACCTACCACAAGGATGACAAAAATTGGGGAAGTGGTCCACATTTGGCACAGGCACCCACAGCAGAAAGGCCAGGGAGCTGTCCAAGGTACTGAAGTACAATGGATCAGGTGAGTCTCCTTGTTTTTCCTAATCTTGGGGCTCAGGACTGTGGTTCAGCCTCGTCTCAGACTTAGAAGTAGGAGAATGAAGAGAAAATTCTGAGAAGCAGGAAGGATCAGACAAATAGAGAACGCAAGATAATATGAATACACAGACAGGCTTGCACACCAAGAGAGACTGATGAAGTCAAAACACAGAAACTTTTGTTTCAGTTTCATTTTAAAATAATATGGTTAGCAAGAAACCCCAAACACCTCAGTGGTACAGCACTTGCCTAGCATGTGTATGGACCTGGGTTCAGTCCCCGGCACCACACCCACATGCACATACACACAAAAGGAGGAGAAAGAAAAGAAAAGCAACACTAAGCAAAAATATGGAACTAGTTTGGCAGGGAGAAAGGCTGTGCATCAAAACAATACAATGCAGAACTGAACCAATCATATCTGGGAACAGAACTACAACTACATATACAGAATTATTGCCATCAACTGAGCTAACCAACGGACTCAAAATTCATTTTTATCTTTCATGTAGTAAACAAAAGATGAATAGAAGTTTGACTTAGCTTGTGTCATGTTCTTTCATGTTTCTTTCTTTCTTTCTTTCTTTTTTTACATTTGAATCAGATGGGATTCTTTCATGTTTCTTTGTTAAAAACATTCCTCTTTCTCCAGAAAAGTTTGGGGTATGAGCCTTCCCAATGTTCTTTAATGATATGCTCATGCAAGCATCTCTTATTAGCTGAAAAAAAAAAAACTAATCTAAAATCAGTCAAAGAAAAGGAGTGGGCTTTGTTGTAGTACCTACTATGTATGTTTCATGTTGAATACATATAGGCTTCCGATGGTCCTGAAGTTAGGACAAGTTAGCACATCTCTTCAACTGATCATAAGCTCTTTTTTTTTTTTTTGGTACTGGGGGTTGAACCTAGGATCTTGCACCTAGATGCTAAGTAAGTACTATAGCACTAAGCCAAAGCCACAGCCTTGATCGTAAGTGAGAGATGCTTGATCATAAGCCTTTTAGGAATAGCGAGTATGTCTCATGTTTTCTCTCACACAGCACCAAGCATGCAATTGCACATGCGGTAGGTGTTTGATAAATATTGACCGGTTGGTTGACTGAGACAAGGTAAAGATGTAGACTGGATTTCTCTCAAGCAATGTATTTCTTTTTCCTTTCTTCATGAAATTTAGACTGCTGGGTTTTTTTTTTTTTTTAAACCTTTTTTAGTTGTAGTTGGACACAATGCCTTTATTTTATTTATTTATTTTTATGTGGTGCTGAGGATTGAACCCAGCACCTCGCCCGTGCTAGGCGAGCTCTCTACCACTGAGCCGCAACCCCAGTCCTTAGACTGCTGTTTTTAACAGACAAAAAGTAGAAACAACGCAAAAATCCAACAACAAAGGTTGACAAATTAAAGCACACCCATGTAAGTAAACTTTGTATTGAACTGTGAAAATAAGTAAGCAGATATATATAATTGATGTAAGAAAATGTCTGATTTATGAAGTAAAAAACATTATAGCGCAGTAAATAATATATTTCATATGATTCCATATTAAAAAAATTAAATTACTCTGAGAAAATTGATACCTTTTATCACATCTAGCTACATTTGTCCCTGCAATAGCATCTGGCCCATAGCCAGGGTTCTGTTAATGTAAATGATGATTGCAACACCCAGGATTCTGAGCAGCACACTTCCAACAGAGTATGAATTCTGACCTTTCTCTGTTAGTCCAAAAACAGTAGCATTTTCTGTTGTTGGGCAGAGGGAATGTGGAGAGGACTTTATAAATAGCCAGACTTAGGAGAATATTAGCTTGAAGGTCACTGACTCAATCCCATATTTGGGTGATATTTTGTTCTTGTATTCTTTTTACCTACCTAACTATATATTAATAATTTTTCTAACATTTTAAAATGTTTAAAATCTAGAATAAAGCTGCAGGGCTAATACAATAAATTCACTTTTTTTTTCAGTCCTGAGGATCAAACCTAGGGCCTTGTACCTGCTCACCTAGCATTCTACCAACTTTGCTACATCCCTAGCCCACCACTGTTAACATTTTAACATACCTGCTTTATCTCCTCTGTGTGTGTGTGTGTGTGTGTGTATACTGTTTATGCCAAATCATTTGAAAGTAAGTTACATAAACCATGATACTGCAATTCTAAATACTTCAGCATGTACCTCCTAAGAACATTTGCCTATTTTTAAACATATCTTACTTTGGAATACTTTAAGACTCATAAGAAGTTGCAAAAATAGTACAAGAAGTTCCCATGTAACATTTACCTGGTTCCCCTATAATAACTTCTTACATAACCACACATTATCAAAACTAGGAAAATGATATTGACACAGCACGTTAATTTAGCTACAGACTTTATTTGGATTTCTCTCTTATTTTATAAATTATTCTATGTATTAATTTGAGTAACAGAACTATTCAATCACAAAAACCTCTCCCCAATTTTACCCCTTTACAGTTACATCCTCCCTTATCCCTAATTCTATCAATTGCTGATCTGTTCTCCATCACTACAATTTTGACACTTCAAGATTGTTATATAAATGAAACAAATAAAATACATAACATTTTTGAGGTTAGCTTTGTTCACTCAGCAAAATACCCTTGTGATCCACTTAAATTGTTGCATATAGTTTATTTATTTTTTATTTTTTAGTACTAGGGATTGAACACAGAGAGGGGCACTTTACCACTAACCTACATTCCCAGTCCTTTTTAAAATTTTGAGACAGGATCTCACTAAGTTGCTTAGGACCTTCCTAAATTGCTCAGGCTGACCTTGATCCTCCTATCTCAGCTACTGGAGTCATTGGGATTACAGGCATTCACCACTGCACCCAGCTATATATAGTTTATTATTTTTCAATGTTGAATAATATTCCATGGTATGGCTATATCATGGCTTGTATTCCTGTTCACCTGTTGAAAGACATCTGGGTTGTTTCTATTATAAAGAAAACTGCTATGGGCTGGGGTTGTGGCTTAGCAGTAGAGTGTTTGCCTAGCATGCGCAGGATCCTGGGTTTGATCCTCAACACCACATAAAAATAAATAAAATAAAGGTATTGAGTCCAACTACAACTAAAAAATATATATAAAAAAGAAAGGTGCTATGAAATTCATGAACACATTTTTTTCCTCAGTGTTGGGGATCAAACCCAGGAGCATTCTACCACTGAGCTACATTTCCACTCCTTTTTATTTTGAGCAGAGTTTGGCCAAATTTTCCAGGCTGACCTTGAACTTTCAGTGATTACAGGCATTGTGCTACCATGACTGTAATCATGAACAGATTTTTGTGTAGCACAGGTTTATTTTTCTAGGTTAAATAATTAGGAGTAAGACTGCTGGATCATGTGACAAATGCATATCAACTTTGTAAGAAACTGCTAAATTATTTATTTTTGTTGTTGTTGTTTTAATTTGTTTGCAGACTGGGTATTGAACCCAGGGCCTTGCCCATGCCTAGGAAGTACCCACAGTGTTTTTCTGGAGTAGTATACCATTTATATTCTTACCAGCAATAGGTAAGAATATCCAGAGCTGAGAATGTAGCTCCGTGGTAGAGCACTTGCCTACCACCATGTGTGAGGCCTCAGGTTCAATCCCCAGGACTACCAAAAAAAAAAAAAAGGTTAGACTTGTTCTGAATCATTATGAGTACTTGGGGTTCTTAGGATTTTGTTTAAAGCACTTCAATAGATAATGTCGTATGATTATTATTTTTTTTTTAAAGAGAGAGAGAGAGAGAGAGAGAGAGAATTTTTTAATATTTATTTTTTAGTTATGGGTGGACACAACATCTTTGTTTGTACGTGGTGCTGAGAATCAAACCCGGGCCGCACGCATGCCAGGCGAGCGCACTACCACTTGAGCCACATCCCCAGCCCGATAATGTCATATTATAGCGTAGCCTTTTATGGAGAATGATATTTTAATTTGGATGAAGTCAAATTTATTGATTTTTTTAAATTTTATTTATCTCACTCTTGGGGTTAGGTCAAAGACTTTTCCAAGTGGTTTTATAGGAGAGTATTTTTTTCTACCTCATACCCATTTAATACTGTGACAAGGGCTGAGAGAGAGAGCTAGATGTAGAAGATGAGTTGTGCTTAGGAGCTCCTAGTTCAGCTTAGACAAGCACACAAACAACAGCAGGACATGAGGAGTACTGTGAGTTCTGCAAAGGCTGTGGGCAGAAGGAGGACAGTTCAAGGGTGAGATGGTTACTTTCCATTGGCAGCACCAGAGAAGGGTACATAGAAGAGACAGCACTGGAACCTTAAGAATTTCAACAGCTGAAGTAGGGCAGGGGAGGAAATTCAAGGAATAAAGAATTGCACAAGCAGAGGAACAAAGTGGGACATAAAAACAAAATCAAAGGGGCTGGGGATGTGGCTCAAGCGATAGCACGCTCACCTGGCATGTGTGCGGCCCGGGTTCGATCCTCAGCACCACATACAAAACAAGGATGTTGTATCCCCCGATAACAAAAAAAAAAAAAAAAAAATGAATATTGAGATTCTCTCTCTCTCTCTCTCTTTCTCCTCTCTCACTCTCTCTTTAAAAAAAAAAATTTTTTTTAAAAACTTTAAAAAATTAAAAAAAAAAAATCAAAGAAGTGGAAGGAGACTCTCAAGGGAGATTACAAGTTCACTTTAATATATTTCTTTTTACACAGACAAATATATATGTGTATGTATGTATATAAATATGTATGTGCATGTGTGTATATGTGTGTGTGTGTGTGTGTGTGTGTGTGTGTGAGACAACAAACATACCACTGTACCCTACTTAAGTTCACTTTTATTTATTTTTTCCTTAAATTCACTTTTAGAAATACAGTAACTCCAAGCAATCACAGGAGATAAAAGAGGCAGTTTTAGGTAGGTCTGGATTTGGAATTAGGAATTAGAGATTTGGGACTCATCAACATAGGTCAGTCTTTTTGTTATATGCCTCACGATAACTTGTGTCACAATTACAATTATGTAATTAGTTGTTTAATCTCTGTCTTCCTGCTAGAATGCCAGCCACATGGAAGCAAAGGCCACATCTGCCTTTTTTTTTTTTACTATTTTTTTTAGTTGTAGATGGACACAATGCCTTTATTTTATTTTTATGTGGTGCTGAGGATGGAACCCAGTGCCCTCCACATACAAGGAGAGCACTCTGCTACTGAGCTACAACCCCAGCCCCACATCTGCCTTATATACCTAGCATTTACCCTAGCACTTGGTCTACAGTAAACATTCAGTAACTGTTGAATAAATGGATCAAAGAAGTTGATGCTTCTGATGACCACCATTTATTGAATATACACACAGAAGGCCTTATAATATCCACTTTGGATACATAATCTTATTGAAACCTCACAATAATCTCAAGAGAGGTAGGTCAAAGGCTCTGAAACCTAGATTTTAGAATGGGTGTAGTGGAAGGCCTAAGAATCTGAGTTTAAGTTCTCAGGTAATTCTAATGATCAGCCAGGTTTGAAAACCACTCAGGTGGACAGTATTTTTTGTTGTTGTTTTGTTTTCTTGGTACCAGGGATTGAACCCAAGGACACTTAACTGCTGAGCCACATCCTCCTCCCTTTTTATTTTGAGACAGGGTCTTCCTAAGTTGCTTACATCCTTGTTAAGCTACTGAAGCTGGCTTTGAACCTGCAATCCTCCTGCCTCAGCCTCTTGAGCCATTGGGATAGGTGGACAGTTTTATAACAATTTTACAGATGAACAGGCTAAAATTCATCCAATAATAGTAATGTGTTCAAGGTTACATGGCTAGGTATAATCATTATTCAAAACTACATCTTGCAGGGAAACAACTTTATCAAAAGTCTCTCTGCCTCTGGGAGATCTAATATCTAAAAAGCAAAGTTCATGGAAAGAAAAGCAGAGAACCAAGAACCGAGTCCTTGAAGCCAAGGAGAATGATTAGCACTGCCAAATGCCACAGAGGGACTGTGGAGGATGTGGCATGAGGGAGAACTGGGGACAATTGACCAATGTGTCTTTAGGCCTGAGTGTGACACCAGAGGAAAGAGAAGACACTGTCCTGGCATGGCCAGGGGACTCCCTCAGGAAACTTGGCCAGCTGGAAGGAGTTATGGCTTGAGATTCAGCCAAAATCCTTCGTAGGATAGCTTTGTGTTAAGATTATTAAAGTCAAACAATTGGGTCTTTGAGTGGGATGCTAAGAAAGGGGAGAAAAGCCCAAGTAAGCTGTTGAGAAAATGCAGCCCACCGTAGACTTCCCAGGGCCATTGCCACTTCATTAGATTATTTAAGCCTTTTGCTTTTCTTTCTTCTCCTCTGTATATGTTTTGTCTTGTGCAGAGGAGTTACAGCTTTTATTAGAGAATGGAAAGGAAAAGAAAGATGGAATTCCAACCATGATATGTAATGGTTTTTGGTAGTCCTGAATAACATTATTGAAATGAGATTGGAACCATGGCCCAGAAGAAAGATCTCCTAATTATCTGTGTTGTTTCCATTTGCCTCACTCATGCAGGCTGGTGACACCACACACAGTCAATGTTGGCTGTATGCTGTCTCACAAGGGGCAACCTGGAGACCTGTGCAAGGTGTAGTGGATAGTTCTTTATAATCCTCTCACCACACCTGACTCAGAACCAGTGGTGGACATGAAGAAGTATCCTTTAACTAGAAAGAAGACAATGATAAGAATAATTATATATATATATATATATCTCCTACAAAATATGTTTGAGTACATTAACTCAATCTTTCATGACCCTGGGAGATGAGTGTTGTTATCCCCACATACTTAATAAGGACAGAAGTCACAATTCATACCTGCCACCTCTGAGTCCAATGTTCTTTCAATTACAAACCAGCTTGCTAATTTATTATGGGCCCAAACTCTCTTGGCCCTATTCTGGCTACAAAGAAATTAGTGGGACTTCAAGATTCTCATTGCACTAAGAATTATGTGGTGAGGAAAGAAGGCAAACGCATGTTTGTCTTTGCTGGTGGCCTTGGGCAGAGTACTGCACCTAAGCTTCAGTGTCTTCCTTGTAAAACAGAGGTGAGGGCCATCTTGAAGAATAAGGAAAAACAAACCACAAATTGCTGGCACAATGGCTGGCAGGCAGTAATAATTCAGTAATGTTATCACTCTTTCATACTTCACCCCACTCCCAGGTCTTTCTGAGCCCAAAGACCTCAGAATTGTGTCTCTTTTGCTCAGGTCTTCATTGAGTGATGAGGACATAGAAGGACAGGTTGTATCAGGGCCTTAAGATCTTCTAAATCAGCCGGGCATGGTGGCACATGCCTGTAATCCCAGCAGCTCGGGACTTAGTGGCACTAAGCAACTCAGTGAGACCCTGTCTCTAAATAAAATACAAAATAGAGCTCAGGATGTGGCTCAGTTGTTGAGTTCCCTTGAGCTCAATTCCTGGTACCAAAAGAAAAAAGAAAAAAAAAATCTTCTACATCAAACACAAAGCCAAGAGATATTCTCCAAAGTCCCCATAAGATTAATTTTCCCCCTTTAGTGCATTATCCAGGTAATACCCCCCTCCCAATTTACCTGTAGTTCTAAGTACAAGATCTTTCAAGATCAAAAAAGGACCTAACTCTGGTATTCTGGAATGTAACTGAAAAGGTCTTCCTTCTGTGTCTCCAAAGCCACATTCACACCCAACATGATATAATTATAAACTTGAAGGAGAGTACTGATAACCTAGCCTTCTTCTTTCCAGGTCCCATTCTTTGAGTTCCCTTACTGTGTGGCAAAGAAGGCCAGCTCAATCACCTACACTCTTCCCCAATTCGGGAATTTAATCTCTCTGTAGGCAACTCATTTGTCCAAAGAGATCTCCCAGGAAATGTCTCTCCAAAGCCCATGAGGACCTAATTTACACAAACTAGAATTTCAAATGTGTACAGGTTCAGACAGATAAAGTAATGAATTAAGAAGGTGGGTATGATTCAGTGGAGAGTGTGGTGGTGGGGGCATGATAAACAGAACACACTAACACAAATAGCAAGGGTGCCTCACATCCACCCACAGCAGCCATTCCAGCTCCTCCTATTTTCAAAAGAGCACTCGCCTAGTACCTGCTGGGCCCTGGGTTCAATCCTCAGCACCACATAAAAATGAATGATTGGAATAAAGGTATTGTGTCAACTACAACTAAAAAATAAATATTTTTAAAAAACATAATAACTTATAAAACAAAAACAAGTCTGCTGTCCCTTTTCACCAGCCTATGGTCCAGTTCTGTGTTAGAGCCCTACCAAAGAATCCCAGTAATTCCCAGCGCTTTCTTCTTTTCCAGGCCTGGCCCCTTTCTGACTCTACCTCCTCTTCTCTCCACTCTTTGAAACTTGGGCTCACGTTCTTTACCGATCTGCTCTCCTTTCCCCATCTTCCCCCTGGAAGCTGAAGAGCTGAAGGGATGCTTTCTGACGTAGGCCCATTTTTTCCCCTGGAAGCTCTAAGACACCTGAGGGACAACGCCTCATCCTTCAGGCTCCCACTCTTACTGGAGAAAAAAGATTTCATCCATGGGAACTCAGGGGTTGACATAGATATGGGGGACACCTCTCAGAAAACCTACTCTCCCAGTTGGTTAAAGGGTGAAGAGAGGCCTGGGTTTGGAAAAGTGACAGAGCTGTGTGGTTTCTGGCTGAGAAAACCGGGTCGTTTGGCCACTCTTGGCTCCAGGCACTTCCAAAGCAGTCGATTCTGCCTGAGAGGCGCGGAAATCTTAAGGCGGCTCCTACGCAGATGGCCCAGCCTGGGCACCCAAGGTTGCTCGCGCGCGCAGCTGCGGTAGTCACTGCGCTTCCCCGCCCCCGCTCCCGGATGCCCCCCTTCCCTCTCCAGGCCGGACCCGAAGCAGGAGCTCCGCCCCCAACGCGTTGTCCCAGCCCCCGTGCCTTAAAACCCGGTGCACACCGCCCCGCCGCGCCCAGCCTGCCGCACCTCTAGCGTCACAGTGTCTCCAGCTGCTGCCGCTCTCCAGGCCCTGATCCTGGCACCATGAGCTTCGGTTCGGAGCATTACCTGTGCTCCGCCTCCTCCTACCGCAAGGTGTTCGGGGACAGCTCTCGCCTGTCCGGGCGTCTCTCTGGGACTGGCGGCGCGGGCAGCTTCCGCTCGCAATCACTGTCCCGCTGCAATGTGGCCTCCTCGGCCGCCTGCTCCTCGGCCTCGTCGCTTGGCTTGGGCCTGGCCTACCGCCGGCTGCCGGCGTCCGACGGGCTGGACTTAAGCCAGGCGGCAGCGCGCACCAACGAGTACAAGATCATCCGCACCAACGAGAAGGAGCAGCTGCAGGGCCTCAACGACCGCTTCGCGGTGTTCATCGAGAAGGTGCACCAGCTGGAGACACAGAACCGCGCACTGGAGGCTGAGTTGGCTGCGCTGCGGCAACGCCACGCCGAGCCGTCGCGCGTGGGAGAGCTCTTCCAGCGGGAGCTGCGCGACCTGCGCGCGCAGCTGGAGGAGGCAAGCTCGGCGCGCGCGCAGGCCCTGCTGGAGCGCGACGGCCTGGCCGAAGAGGTGCAGCGATTGCGGGCGCGTTGCGAAGAGGAGAGCCGCGGGCGCGAAGGCGCCGAACGCGCCCTGAAGGCACAGCAGCGCGACGTGGACGGCGCCACTCTGGCCCGCCTGGACTTGGAAAAGAAGGTGGAGTCGCTGCTGGACGAGCTGGCTTTCGTGCGCCAGGTGCACGATGAAGAGGTAGCTGAACTGCTAGCCACGCTGCAGGCATCGTCGCAGGCCGCGGCTGAGGTGGACGTGGCTGTGGCCAAACCAGACCTGAGTTCAGCACTGAGGGAAATCCGCGCCCAATATGAGTCCCTGGCCGCTAAGAACCTGCAGTCAGCCGAGGAGTGGTACAAGTCCAAGTTCGCCAACCTGAACGAGCAGGCGGCGCGCAGCACCGAAGCCATTCGAGCCAGTCGCGAGGAGATCCACGAGTATCGGCGCCAGCTACAGGCACGCACCATCGAGATCGAGGGCCTGCGCGGGGCCAATGAATCCTTGGAGAGGCAGATCCTGGAGTTGGAGGAGCGGCACAGTGCGGAGGTGGCCGGCTACCAGGTAAGGGCCGGAGCGCTGCAGCGGGAGAGAAAACCTGTCCTCTCCCGTGCATACCTGCACTTCCCATAAAATGGGGGCCATAGTAAACAAGGGAGTGTGAGGGAGTGGAGAGAAGAGCCTCGACTGGAGGCACTGGCAAACAAAAAGCTCCACTGTGAACTGTTAGGTAGCTCTCTTCCCAGCCCCTCAATTATGTTCCTGTCCCGGCCCTTCTAACAAAGAAGCCCTTAAACTTCTTTGGAGTTCGAAAAATCCAACCATGCCTTTCCGTCAGCAAGTGGACACATACATACTGGCGACCTGGAGGACAGTCTCCTTTCCAGAGTAGAAGAGAGGCAGGTCACAGTTTCTCCATGGGCCCGACTGTGCCTCAGCCTCTTTTATTGTTTGTTTAATTCTTTCATTCTTTTTGTGTGCTTCAGTTAGTGTTGGCAACTGGGAAGGGACCCATCCCATTTTCATGACTCTTGCCTCAAAGGAGTACGGATTGGGGACGGAGGAACTGGATTGTAATTGAGCTAGTAACCCCGCTCTACCCTTTCCCCATACCCCCGCCCCACTGTTTTGAGTCGACCTATTGATGACATTCGCTACCTAAAGAAAGCTTTACACCACTTAGCAGACGGGGGGGATATATGGCTAGGGCGCTGTCCATGGTGCTGATCTCGTGTTCCTCCCATCTTAGAAACAATGTCTCTCCTATCCCGTGTCCCAGTTATGAATCTCTAGGCAATTAACTGCTTTGATTTCTTTTTCTTTCTTTTTTTTTTCTTTTTCAATACCAACACACCAGTCTTGGTTATCTGCAATCAAAGGTCACCTCGTGGACAACATCAATTTTTACTTTCATGGATGGCTAGGCACTTAAAAAAATCTCCTCAGTAGCTGTGAGGTCCCACTTGAAAATTATCATTACCTTAACAGTTTTGCGTCTAAACCACAGAGATGGTTTCTTTGTTATAGGCGACATTTTTTTTTTTTTTTCATCTCCTGCCCTATAAGCGCTTGTGAAGGTATTGATTGGCTCTTTCCTTCCAACAAAGACCACTGCATCTTCAGTTTTACTACATAGGACATTCTAGGTTTATGGCTACAAAGGGCATAGGCAGGATGCAGGGCAAATGAAAAATATAGGAAAGAACAAAATAGTGTGGTTCATTCTCAAGGTACAATGAAGAGTTCTTGGAATAGAATGTCCACAATTTAGAAACTTGAAATAATCTAGTTAGAATACATTACATTTGATAAGATTAATAGGGTTTGAGAACATTAATAAAGTAGAACTGAGAAAAAGCATGATATCCTAAAAGTACTATTTTTAGTAAGAAGTTAAAGAATTATTGATGTACAGGTAGTTGCTATTCATTACAAAGAACTCCTTTTGATAAAAGAAGAAAGCCAGCCTGGACTGTTTGGTTAGCTTTGTATTATAGTATTACTCAAATAAATACTTCAATTCTGTTTCAAAATGTGTAACGTGAACAGCCTGGACTGTTTGGTTAGCTTTGTATTATAGTATTACTCAAATAAATACTTCAATTCTGTTTCAAAATGTGTAACGTGTCCCCCACCCACCTACCCCCTCCATGATGTGAATTAATCAGACTCATGTTTTCTTCCAGAAGCCTCAAAGGTTAAACTAGGTGGTCTTCTGGAAAGAGTGCCCAGTATTTGTACAAAAAGGCTAACAGCACAAACTGTCAGCTGACTTAGGCTTTGCCAGGTACTCTGTTTGCTTGCTTTAGCCCCTACATTCAGGAGGCAGAGCTAGTGTTTTCTGGCTTATTTGCTCTAAAAGGCTTTCCATGCTAGACAATAGTAGGATCATCTGACCTGGTGTGCAAGAAACAAAAAACAACAGAAATTGCAGCATCTGCAGCTCTGCAGTGCTGTTCCTGACAGCTGTAGTCTTCAGAGACTCAGTGGACCCACCCATAGGTGTGGAAGAGGAGTTCAGACAACAGAGAGCTATTTCCTACCCTTTGAGATTTAAGGTTGGGGTGAGGCTCACAGCTTAACCTACATATCCAGAAGTCCTAAAGCTTCTGACTCTTCTCTCTGTCAGTCTTAGTACTGACCAAGGTGAAAAGCCTCCCTCTTCCATAGTAAGATCCAGCCATTGTTTTCCTGCCCTCTCACCCCACCCCACCCCACCCTCTTTCACTGCAGTAATGAGAAGCTGTTCTCTTCTGCTGCAGATATTGGTAGTAGACCCACTTTCCTTTGCAAGCTTGGTAACCCTCTCAGGGACACAGGAAGGCCCCATTAAAGTCAAGCTTTCTTTGCCTCAAAGAGCTGATAGCCTATTTGAGGAGAGAAAACTTATTACACTTTTGAAAGGGTAAAAAATGATTCAAGGTGACAAAATAAGTACTCAATAGTGGATGAGAGTCTGAACCAGGCAGAAGAAATTAGAAGAAGCTAGGGTCATTGTCTTCAAAAGCCAAATGTAGCCACCCTTTGCATGGAAAGTGTAAGGCCTGTTCATTTTTGACAGGGTAATTTTGATCCCTGCATGGTTACTTCACTACCATTAAAGTCCCAGTTGTGCTAAAGATGTGTAAAAACACTCCTAGAGGGTACTCGGGGTCCCAGACCTGAACTATGGCCAGTCTTAGAAAGCCAAAGCTTTCCTTGAAAGACCTTGCTGAACAATCAGGATCACTGCTGGTTAATGCTCTCCAGGGAGAACAGCCAAATCTGCTTTCTTCTCTCCAATATGAGATTGGCGTATATAGCCTAATTAAATAGCAGGAAGGGTCTGGCCCCAGGGAGATGGAGGTGACAGTGGCTGCATATAAATCTATAGTTTGATAGATCTATTTCTTAAATTGGAATTCAAGGGAAAAGAAAGGTATATTTGGTCTTTTTAAAAAGCTGTTTCACTGTTACTGTCATCTGGACCACCATGATATCTCCTTTACAAAAATATTTAAACCAGTAGTTCCTAAATCTATTGACTCACCAAGGTCAAGAAGGAGCTTTAAAAAAAGATGTAATTTCTGTTGTTTTTTTGCACAGGATGTCTAGATGACCCTACTATTGTCTAACACAGAAAGCCTTTTAGAAAGATCCTTGGGCCCACTCCCAAACATATGGAGTCAGTGGTTCCCAGTGGGCCCAGAAATAAACATTTTCACTAAAAGGGCTGCATCCTTTTACTGAAAGGATTGGTCCTCAAACTAATTTTGGAGTGCACTCACTAAAACCACATATTCCAGTAAACTAACTTAAAGAGATTACTTATAATACAGGATTTTAAAATGTGGTAGAAGAAAGAAAAAGAGAAAGACGTGGCTGAAGCAAAGAGTGAGAATAAGGAATGACAGTACATCATGGGTGGACCACATTTAAAATTCCTCTCTTACCACCTAAATTGATTATGCAGAACAATAACTCTGGATGATCCCTTTCAATCAGACTGTGCTGCATTCACTACTAATCATCTGGCTGAGGGGCCCCCAAAAGTGATGAAATCCACTGCACTGTCTCTCTTCACTGCAGATGCTAGTGTGGCTCATTCTTTTTCCTCCTCCAACCTGCATCCTTCCAGCCTTGGGCCAGATGCTCTTCAGTTGTCTAAGCTACTCTGGAAAGAGACCTCAGCTGGAATAGGGTGTGCCTCTGGGTCCCTGGGGCTAAGCCAGCAGCAGCTGCGTGGTTGGGGGAGGGGGCAGACTGCAGCACTCTGCTCAGATTTCCAGCTGGAGGCCATCTTGGCAGGGCTTTTGAAGGGCAATGCAAGACACAGACTGGTGTGGGGAGGAGAGTGCAAACAAAGGGGGCTACATGTTCATGAGCCATTAATGGTCAGCAGTTAGCCTCTTCATGAAGAAGCCAACTTGTGCTTTTTGTCCATTCTGATCCACAAATTAGATGTGTGAAATGTATAACATAAAACTTCCTGAAATCTCAGGGCTGGGGTTGTGGCTCAGTGGTAGAGTGCTCACCTAGCACGCGTGAGGCACAGGGTTCCTCAGCACCATATAAATATAAAGATATTGTGTCCACCTAAAACTAATAAATAAATATTTTTTTAAAAATTCCAGAAATCTCATCCATCTAGAACTTAGCTCCCCAGCAATCTTTCATTTAGAAAACACAACTATTTAACAATTTTTTTTTTAAAAAAGACCTCATTAACCTGATAAGACAAAATAGCATCTCCAAATCACATTTTATGAAACTGACTTCTTTGATACCCTCAGCCTAATCATTCTTTATGGGATTCTAAAATGCTTCTGTATTTGGGTTTCAAACCTGCAGCAGGATAGAGAAGGGTGACCACTGTTATCAGGCATTGTCAAAAATGAGTAGCCAGCAGATCAGGGTGTCTTTGAGGACAAAGAAAACCAATAAGCAGCAACTTGAGTTCAAATACTGATCTTTGGGGATTGTTTAGGGTAGAAATAGCTTGAGATACCTAAACGACATTACAGAATTATAGAAAAATGATTGTTTTCATGATGCTTAATTGCCAAGAAGGTTGCATTATGTTTACTATCTTATTTGTGAGTGGTATAAGCCACTTTAGAAAGGTTTCTATTGGAAATTGTTATTTTTTTAAAAAAAACTTGATGCTTTAAGAGATATGCAACCACTCTCCAAAAGTACAGTTTGTTATACATTAATATTGTATACTATTATATTCATTTCTTCATTACCTAAGAAATTGTAGGGACAGATCATGATAATTTGTCCATATCATCAAAAGAGTAAAGTCACATGATGTGTTATTAACAATAACAAAAATCACATAATCATTGACTATTATGTGCCATGCTATTCTAATGAGTATTATCTAACTTTACAAGTAATAGACTCCTCATGTATTAATGTAAGATGGATTAAACTAGAATCTTGACTCTTGGAACAACTTGGAAAAGAGTAAACACTGTAATTTTCCCTATTTAAAAAAAAATTCACAATTTGCCAAGTGCAGAAATGGAAGGTTAGAAGAAACTAAAATGTAGAAAACTAACACTGAATGTTAGTGGCAGGGCAAACATGTAGGCCAAAGATCCCACTGAAATCTTCCTCTCTTCCTCATAATGCATTTCTCTTGCTCTTTTGCATAATAATAATGTCCTCATTCCGCCCCCTTCTCCTTTTTTCCTCACCCTAGACTTCTTTCTCCATTGTTATAGTAATAGCGATTCTTACTCCTAATGCCTCACTAGCAGACTTGCTTGCATCGTTGTCCAGTGTTATCTGAATTTCCCCCACTGCTTATCTATCATTCTTTGTTCTATACCCATCAGTCAGTTGAGATTCTCTTTTGCAGTATACCTGTTAATAGTTATAACATGTGGGTAGCATGGATTTTTAACTCTTTTTACAAATTCTCTTGGTTTGGAAGTTTATACCCCCCTGACGGATCAGTCCTGCCCTTCATCATTGCTTCATCATCCACTTCAATACTGGCTTTCTTGAGGTTTCTGACTTGTTCATCTGCATCCCTATTTCATAAAAATAACTCTGTTATTCACTGTGTTTTTCCTGTCAACAGAGTTGGAGCTGAATTAATGGACTATGTGATCACATCCTTTCAGGTCTTAAGAAAAGAAGTAATGGGGTTGGGACTGTAGCTCAGTGGCAGAGCACTTGCCTAGCATGCGTGAGGAACTGGGTTCGATCCTCAGTACCGCATAAAAATAAACAAATAAAATAAAGGCATTCTGTTCATCTACAACTACAGAAATTTTTTTTAAAGTACTTACATAGCATCATTCATTCATTCATCTATTACTCATTGAACATTTACATTGTATTTATGCTAGGATCTGAGTTTCTAGGGGTGAACTAGACAGAAAGGATCCCAGTCACCATGTTAATTACATTTTTGGTTGTCACAACTGGGTTGGAGGGTGTGTGCCTCTGACATCTAATAGGTAGAACCACTGATGCTGGTAAACAAGATAATTTCCTATAAGAAGAGTGAAAAGCAGGATGCCACTTTCAAGTTTTTTCTAATTTGTCCTCCTTTTGAAGGTACATATTTGTAATTTGCCCATAGTTTCTGCATGTCCTAGGAGCTACCCTGGCTGGAGGTCAGATAATGTGCTGGATTGGTAAAGGGAGGGTACTTAAATTGAATGCAAAGGAAGAACTATCTAAGGAGATAAACTTTGAGCTGAATCTTACATAAGATATTGGTAAAGATCCAACATATGGCTCTCTAGGCAGAAGAAATTGCAGGCCGAAAGGGCCTGAAACAGCAATGAACTTGGTATGTTCAATGAACAAAAGAAAAGCCAGGGAGCAAAAGGAAGAACGCAGATCATGCTGAGGAGTTTTCAGTAGTCATTGAGTAGCAGACTTCCAGGAAACCATCAAGACCAGCAAAGGCATGGAGTGGTAGCAGAGAAGGAGGGCTGTTCTCTCTGTGCTTTACACAGTTAGAATGTCCTGAATCTAAGCTCCTAACCTGATGCTTCATGTTTTGAAAAGGAAATGAATAGTGGAGTTACTCAGCACCAGTACAACAAGCAATGGGTGGATGATAAATATTTTTTTAAAAAAATTATTTCAGTGTCCCCTGCGTACCATGTGCCTCAGGGTAGAAGTTCCTAAACCTCACCATGCATCTGAATCTCTTGGAGGCCTCTATGAAAAAATGCAAATGCTTGAGTCCCACCCCAGAATAAATGAGTCAGAATCTGGGCTGAGAGACACATCTGTATGTGAGTATTTCATACGTTGCTTAGGTGGCTTTAATGTGTAGTGGGGGTGGAGAATCCTTTGCCTTCAGGAAATTTCAGTGAATTTCAGCAACTGTGCCCTAAATATTTTGGATATGTTACTTTTCAGGATAGCATTGGACAGCTGGAGAATGATCTGAGGAATACCAAGAGTGAGATGGCACGCCACCTTCGGGAATACCAGGACTTGCTCAATGTCAAAATGGCCCTTGACATTGAGATAGCAGCTTACAGGTACTTCAGAGGGCATGCTCACCCAAGCAAAGCACATACTTACCTGGGGGCAATGCTACTCAAATAAGTGGTTCTAGTCTCTGTGGTTTCTGGTCAGCGGAGGAGGATGAAAAGGGACATCACTAGCTTCTTCCAGGCAAACTAAGCTCCTTGTCCCTCTACCTGGATCTATATCCCAGCTTTACCTTACTAGTCTTAAAATATTTTTCATACCTCTGCCAAGGGTTTAAGGGGATAATGGAGGTACACAGAAATAAAAATCCATCAGATTCTAAGTTTAAAAATAGAATTTATATACATAGAAAGCCCTAAAAGGCAACGTTTCTACCTGTATTCCTATTCAAGTGAACATTACCTTTAAAAAAAAAATGTAATTATAAGCCAAGCATGGTGATGGGCACGGTGGGATTATACAGGATTATACATGTAATCCAGGTTGCCTGGGAGGCTGAGGCAAGAGGATCACAAGTTTGAGGTATGCTCAGTAGTAGAGGATTTGTCTAACATGTAGAAGGCCGTAAATTAATCCTTAACACAGCCAAAAAAAAAAAAAAAAAGTAATTGCAAGTGCCATTTTCAGAATGACTACCATGTGCCTGGCACTATATTGATACTTCATAAAATTTTCCTAGGTATCAAGGCAACCATATACTGTGTGACTTGCTCAAAGCCATGGCTTTGGTGAATGGCACAGCTGACCTCAGATCTGTCTGGACTTTTTTCTCTTTTTCTTACACTGTATTCTACTTCAAAATAAAGCTCCAAGAGTATTGGATAGCATCTTGTGTTTCTGGTTTTCAGGGAAGCAAGGTATTGGGATTTCTCCCTTTTTTTTTGTTTTTTCCCAGTACTGGGGATTGAACCCAAAGGCACTTTACCACTGAGCCCCATTCCCCAATCCTTTTATTTTGAGATGGGGTCTTGCTATTGTTTAGGGCCTCACTAAGTTGCTGAAGCTGGCTTTGAACTTGTGATCCTCCTGCCTCAGCCTCCTGAGCTATTGGGATTATAGGTATACACAGCTGCACCCAGCAGGGCCTCTCTTTAATGGTGCTGTTCATGCCACGCTGAAAAAAATTTTGGTGTCTGTATAATGTCATTTATTCTGTTATTATTGCTGGTCCCATTCCCTTTGTATTTTTTTTTTTTTTTTTTTTTTGGTATTTTTGGTTTTGAGATGGGGTCTCACTATGTTTCTGAGGCTGGCCTTGAGTTCCTGGGCTAAAGCAATTCTTTCTGCATACCTGGGACTATCACTTTGTACCTTTATGAATTAAGAAACTACTGATGTCAAGTTCAGGCTGAATTAGGCAGTTCTCCTCCTTCCGTTGTGGACTTCTCACCTTCTTATCTGTTGCAGTAAAGTGTTAAACTAGGAAAATTACTTCTCCCTAAAGCTTTGAAGACTCTAGTTGCTTTAAAAAAAAAAAAAAAAAAAATGGGTGTGAGGTGGCCAAGGTGGGTTGTTTTAAGTTCTCCTTCAGGAACATATTTACAAATAGGATAGGTTCCCTTTTTTTTCTTAGTACTGAGGATTGAATTGAACCCACGGTTGCTTAACCACTGAACCATATCCCCAGCCCTATTTTGTATTTAGAGACAGGGTCTCTCTGAGTTGCCTAGAGCCTCAGTAAGTTGCTGAGGCTGGCTTTGAACTCTTGATCCTCCTGCCTCAGCCTCCTGAGCCACTGAGATTATAGGCATGCACCACCATGCCTAGCTGATAAGTTTCCTTTTGACAAAGTTTTATTTTGTTATTTATTTATTTTTTTAATATTTATTTTCTAGTTGTAGTTGGACACAATCTTTAATTAATTTTATATATATATATATATATATATATATATATATATATATATATATATTTTAGGTGTAGATGGACACAACACAATACCTTTATTTTTATGTGGTGCTTAGGATCGAACCCAGGGCCTCGCCCGTGCTAGGGGAGCGCTGTACCGCTGAGCCACAACCCCAACCCCTTGATGATGTTTTAAACACAGCTAATGCTAAGATGTTCATGTATATGTGTATGTGTAGGTACAAATGCTATGTACAAATCTCCAACTCTTTGAGCCTTGAAATACAATATTATTGATCTCAATCCCATGAAGAAATTGCAATATTGCAATGTCCTTTAAAGTCTCTCTAAAGTAAATAGGACTGGAAATTTGATTTCTTAAAAGAAAAAAAAAATGCAAGTTGATTTCTAAGAGTTTTTCTCTTGGATTTACAGGAAACTGCTGGAAGGTGAAGAGACAAGATTTAGCTCCAGTGGATTAAGTGTTTCAGGGCTGAATCCACCTCCCAATCCAAGTTATCTGCTTCCTCCTAGAATTCTCAGTTCTACAACCTCCAAAGTCTCATCCACTGGGCTGTCACTTAAGAAAGAGGAAGAGGAAGAGGAGGCTTCTAAGGTTGCCTCTAAGAAAACCTCCCAGATAGGAGAAAGTTTTGAAGAAATATTGGAGGAAACAGTAATATCTACTAAGAAAATGGAGAAGTCAAATATAGAAGAAAGCACCATTTCAAGCCAAAGCATATAATTCTGTTGCTTAAAAAAAGTTAATGCTTAAGAGGGAATAATATCTATTTGACTTGTTAAACAGCGTATACCTGAACCGTAACACCTGTCACCACTACATAATGTCTTCAAGGCTTCAATCCTATTTAGTGTTGAATACTTTCTCTAATAGGAAAACTAGCCCTTAGATTGGAGTAAACTGCAGTCCTGGAGCAATCACAAGGAATTATCTAAGAATACATCTTTCTCACCTAAAGCTCAGGCTTCACAGTGATAGATGATTCAGGTGCAGAGGAAGTACAAACTAAGGTGCTAAATCTGTGATCATCATCATTTGCTGTGAGCTAAAAGCAAACCCCATATATATTTACTATACCCAGCCAGTAAGCCAGTACCCAGCTATATAATCTTACTCTAGGTTCCTAAAACATAAGATCACTGCCAAATGGTGGTGTACATCACTGCATAAACCAATGGTCCATACCCAATTCCACTCTGATAGAACTAAGTCACAAATGATAGGTATTTAATGGACACTTTCTTCCCTACTCCCTTCAATTCCACATATCCTTTTCTTCCATCCAGGAAAAAAAAAGAAAAAAAAAAAAAGGTCTAGTGTAGTATGTTTCCCTTTTGAATACATTTAGGTTTTTCTCAAAAGAACTTACCCCCTTTTAGGTCTCTTTTGCTCAATGGATAAAATTAGATGCATGTCAACCATTTCTGTGATTTGTGTAATAACTTACCCTTGCCCATTTCATGTACTTTCTGTAGGTTAAAAAAAAATGGCCGTGATGAATTTTAATGGTTTCCCCCAACAAGCAAAATAATGGAAATAATCTCTAGATGTTAGACTTTGAACTTATTCAAATCCATTTAATTAGGGGGAAAAAAAAACACTTTATTAAGAATGTAGCTTTCACCTTACTTTAGAAGTACAGTAATAGTTTTCCCAAGCTGTGATTAAGCTGACCTTAGATGTAGTAGGATGTAAGAAGAGGTGGGTATTCTAAGAATGGAAAAAGCCAAGGTCTCATCTGTGTCAGACTGTGTGGTATAGAACTAGCTTTTTTGTGCCCTTATCCTTAGAATCCATGTGTTCCCCTTCTCACTAGTCTAGGTCCTAAAGAGGCCTTGCTTTCACTCTCCTATGCGTTTTAAGAATGCTAAGTAGAGGATATTTTATCACCAGGACAAATGCTATTGCCCAAAAGTTAAAAAACAATATCACTTCTGGTCAATCAGCATCACCAGCAAACATAAAAAAGAAATCATTCTCTTTTTTCTAAGAGTCTTCCCCCACAGTTGCCTCACTGCTGCATGGTTGGCAGGTGTCCCTTCCCTGCTGGAAAGGCAGAGACACTCAGACCCCAGAGGGGTGTGCACATCGCTTCTCACTTCCTGGACTGTAGTCTGGAGGGTCAGTTTTTCATCCGCCTGTGTAGCATCCACATTGCCCTGTCTGCCACATGTGCCAAGTTTGATGCAGGACTCTGTCAGCGCTTACTTTCACAAAGCTACAGCTGCCCCTGTCCCTGTCCCACGACTCCATTATGAGCTCTGGTGACAAGGACATGATGCGTTTACTGAACTTCCTTATTCTAGCACATGCTTCAATAGTTCAAGGAACTCAAAAGACACTTTTCTTCCTATCCCTGACTTTATTCCTCACATTTGCTGTAAGACATTAGTAAAATAATAAATTAAAAGTCACATGAATCCCACCAACACAATTTGTGTTCTGTGGTTTCTATTGCACAGAGAGAAGACTGTTTTGGTTTAGAGGGAGGCTGTCCCTAATTTGTGATTGCCATGAACTCATTTATGAAAGACTTTAATAATAATAATGAGTGTTTTACAGATTTGATAAATTATTAAGGAGAACTATAGGTAATGTGAAAAATGTTTAAAATCATAAGGCAGAGAGGGAGGGGAAGGGAAGATATCAACTGTTACTGACAACAGAACAAAGTGAGTCCAAGAGCGAGTGGGAAGCCTACTTGTAAATTAATGATCCTCAAGATGATTCAGATTCATTAGATGAGATCCTCTGTATCCTGAGACTTAGATGTGTTAGAAATAGCTAAAATTTATTCAGCATTTTCTTATTCAGACATAGTCCTAGGCAATAAACATAATTATCTAAACTACATATCTACTTTTTAAGTGTAGTATGTGTATGTTTATTTTACAAATGAACATCAGAATGCCAAGGTTAAGGCCCCTGTTTGATGTCACACAGTAAGCAGCAGAGCTGGGATTTGGACCTTGGTCATCTGATTATAGTGCTTGCTTTTCTTTCTGATGTTTTTTCTCTACATAAAACAAAGTGCCCACATAAGAGAGTAGAAATTTTTATCTTTATTACCAGAAGACCTTTCTTTTCATCTTTATCTCATTTAAGCTTATGCTGCCCAGAAAATGCTTGACAATACCAAGTTCCATAGGCAATCTGCTACAGTGCAAACTTCCTCAGCTACTGCTCTTCTGCATAGCAATGAGGTAGGAGATGCTCAAAATTAGGCTCTGGGCCCATCCAACCATGAGTCACCTCAGTTCCTGTTACCTATTAGAATTGGTAGTTATTTCCCTATTTAAAAAAAAAAAATAGGGAAGGGGACTTCTTACAATTTTGCAAAAGTATTCTATAGGTTCCAACCCAAAAGTCTGGAAATGAAGTATTACAGAAAGGACACTTCAAAGGAAAGTAAGTCCTTCATTTAGAATTTATTTTACTATACTGGTTAAAGGGAGGAGCAGGGACAAGATTTGAGCAATTATCTGGAAGGTAGAGTCCAAATTTAGCTCCCAAGTTACAAATAGTCATGAAAATGAACTTCTAGAACTTGCCTGTGAACTCAAACAGGAAGGCCCAGTACCACCATTCATGGCTCTAAAGGCAAATGTGAAACCATTTAAAAATGTATTTTAAAATTCACTGGAGGGGCTGGGGATGTGGCTCAAGCGGTAGTGCGCTCGCCTGGCATGCGTGCGGCCCGGTTTCGATCCTCAGCACCACATACAAACAAAGATGTTGTGTCTGCCGATAACTAAAAAATAAATATTAACATTCTCTCTCTCTCTCTCTCTCTCTCTCTCTCTCTCTCTCTCTCTCTCTTTAAAAAAAAAAAAAAATTCACTGGAATATATGCCTGCAATCTAGCAACTTGGGAGGCTAAGACAGAAGGATTGAAAGTTGAAAGCCACCCTCAGCAATTTAGTGAGTCTCTAAGCAACTCAGTGAGACCAAGAAAGAAAGAAAAAGAAAGAAAGAAAAGAAAAGAAAAGGGCTGGGGATATGGCTCCGTGGTTAAAAGCTCTTGGGTTTCATCCCTGGTACCAAACGGGATAAATCCGCTAGAGCTGGGCACATGCCTGTAATCCAAGCGACTTGGGAGGGTGAGGCAGGAGGATTGCATGTTTGAGGCCAGGCTTAACAACATAACAATACCCTGTTTATTTTGAAAAGGATTGGGGTTGTGGCTCAGCAGTAGTGCACTCGCCTAGCTCATGTAAGGCCCTGGGTTTGATTCTCAGCACCACATAAAAATAAGTAAACAAAATAAAGGTATTGTGTCTAACTACAACTAAAAAATAAATATTAAAAAAAAATAAAATAAAAAATAAAAAGGTGGGGCTGGGGCTGGGCTCAGAGGTAGAGCGCTCACCTAGTATGTGAAAGGCACTGGGTTTGATCCTCAGCACCACGTAAAAATAAAATAAAAGCATTGGGTCCATCTGCAACTAAAAAAAAAAATTGTTTTTAAATAAATAAATAAATAAAAAGGGCTGGGAATGTGGATCAGAGTAAAGGACCCCTGGATTCAATACCTGGTACCAAATAAATAAAAGAGTAAATACCATAAAAATACACTGGAACAAAAAAAGCAGATTGGTGATTCCCAGGAATGAAGAGGGAACAATGGGGAGTGAGTAGTCCATGAGTTTGGGTTTTACTTTGGAATGAGGGAAATCTTTTGAAATTAGAGGGCATGTAACTGACATTGAATGATTTACTTTAAAATGATTGATTTTTATGTAATGTAAACCTTACCTCAATTTGAAAAATCCACTGGTAGGAAATTTATGGAATAAGAAAAATGTCTTAGAAGTCTACAGCTCCTTCTCCAGCTGAGACCATTGTGTACAGCCACCTGCTTCCATCCTAATGAGGAGGAGTCCCTTTTGGAAACATAAGCCAGATCTAATCAGAGTATTGATTTCAAAACAGATCCTGCAGAAAAAGTCAGAAGTCACCCTGGATGTAAAAGAAGAAGAAACAAAACAGCTAGAAATGTTGCTAACTTAGGAGCACTTATCACTACTCTCAGCTGTTATTTTTATTCTTATGTTAGCAGACATCTCCAAGGTCTTGAAAAACATCTAAATTGCAAGAATACATTTTTTTTTCCTTAAAATCAAATAAATTGGTGCACCCAAAAATGCACCGTAAGGTAAAATGGAAATAACTGAGAGAAGAGACCTTTGTAAGGAATTCACATGTAAATGGTTTTTCTTTACAGAATATACAATACTGGCTTTGCAACATTTCCCAATTTAATGCACAGGTTAGATTGATATCATCGTGCATTTTGCAACCTACAAATCTCTCACATGGATATGCCATTTGCAAATGGAGACTCAAGTATATGCTTCTGAATCCAGCTGAACAAAGAACTGTTTTATTACATTACCATGCCCAGCTGCATCCCTTAAAGGAATGATTACTAAACAGATCAAAGGGCTCCTCTCCTCTTCTATTGATCTCCTAGATGATGATTTGATTGCTCCCATGTTTTATGATTTCACAAGTTTACTAGGTTTGAGTGGGGACCAGCTAAGATTTATAAATTCTTTCTTACAACACACACACACACACACACACACACACACACACACACACATACACTCAGTGGGGTTATAATAAAACAGAGTGAGTCACACTGCAGATTTTTAGATTTATGTTGCTGCAACGCCTCAGTGGTTCTTTGTAGCTCAGGCTACCACGAAAAATGAAGATTGATCATGGAGGACTCTCTAGGCTTAGTTTCTCATTGATTCATCACTATAGATACCAGATGGTTACTCTCTTCCCTGATGAGGCAAGTGGTCTCTGTTCAGTGTCTGAAACATTTCATTCTACCTCTATCACAGGCTCTTAGGACTTATAAAATGCTCAGTGGAGTGTAAGAAAATCATTTATACAAGGTTTGAAGTTTTGGAATACAATTAATAGTGGGTTCTAGTACATTGTTTATTATTGTACAATGCAAAAAAGCATCATTTCTTATGAATGCTGTTTTTTAAAATATTTTTATTAGTTATTGATGGATCTTTATTTATTTGCTTACTTGTGGTGCTGAGAATTGAACCCCTCACACATGCTAGGCAAGCACTCTACCAAGACACAACCCCAGCCCCCATGAGTGCTATTTTCATTTGTTTGCTTGGGGTACTGGAGAATGAACCCAGGTGTGCTTTACAACCAAGCTATATCCCCAATCCTTTAGATTTTTTAAGATAGGGTCTCACTAAATTGCTAAGGATGACCTTGAACTTGTGACCCTCCTGCCTCAGTTTCCCAAATTGATGGGATTATAAGCATGCACCACTATGTCCATTTTTTTTTTTTTTTAAGTGATGGAGTCTCACTATATTGCCCAGGCTGCCCCAAACTCCTGAGCTCAAGCAAACCTTCTGCTTCAGCCTCCCAAGTAGCTGGGAGTACAGGTTCTACAGGCACATACCACCAGAGGTGTTTATTAAAACAAATTAAACTCACAGATTCATCTACTATGCCATTATTATGAGTAAAGGAGAGGTATGATCTCCATCTTTGATTTCCTGACATAAGAATTCATACATGACATAATAAACTCCTGTTGTCCTCTAGAACATAACAATCCTTTACTAAAACAGACTTTAGCTCAATAAAAGGAAATTTCTGGCGTGTGAAACTGTCTGTCCACAGAATAAACTAGTCTAAAGTACAAACAAGAGTCTAGATTAGAATTAGGGTGAAAGCAGAAGCTAGGTCCAATCTGAGTCCCTGAGATGTTAATCATCACACAGATATTAATCACCTCCTGCTTACTGAGAAATGCTAGTATTTGAAGAAGATATGCAAGAAGGAAAAGTAGATCTTGTAATATTAATTGAATCAATTTTATAATATTAATGGATCACCTTATTCAATAGTAGGAGTTAAGAACAAAGTAATCTTAGGTCATAGTTTTTTAAAATATTTATTTTTTAGTTGTAGTTGGACACAATATCTTTATTTTATTTATTTATATGTGGTACTGAGGATTAAACCCAGGGCTTTGCACATGCTAGGCGAGAGCTCTAATGCTGAGCTACAACCCCAGCCCCTTAGATCATATTTGAACTTGATAGACTCTGCTAAGTACTATTCTGAGTTTTTACATATTCACTTAGTTCTTATAACAACCTTCTGAATTAGGTGCCCCTTTAAATTTAGAGAAATTACATAACACATTCAAGATCACATAGTTAGCAAGCAGCAATGCTGGGATTCAAAGCTATGCAGTGTGTCTCCATGATTCATGTTCTTAACCATTATGCAAATATGGCCTTTATGTCTTTATTTGGGGGATGGGGAAATATGTTCCTGGCAATCTTTGTCTTCATCATCTTCTTTTTTTTTTTTTTTTTTTAAAGAGAGAGAGAGAGAGAGAGAGAGAGAGAGAGAGAGAGAGAGAGAGAGAATTTTTTAATATTTATTTTTTAGTTCTCGGTGGACACAACATCTTTGTTTGTACGTGGTGCTGAGGATTGAACCCGGGCCGCACGCATGCCAGGCGAGCGTGCTACCGCTTGAGCCACATCCCCAGCCCTCTTCATCATCTTCTAATTTGAAATATTATTTAACTGATTTTTCTCTTGGAAAAATGTTTCTTGAGAAACATTAGAAGAGACAGAAAATCTTTTCTCATTTCAGTAAAAATAACATCACACAAAGAATCCTTGGAAGACCATAGACACCATCAGAACAAAATCAAAATGTAGTTAAGATAAAGCCACAATATCCATTCCATGTTAAGTAAATACTTGCAGGCTTTCAGAAGGACAATATGGCATTTCATTTGTGAGAAGACTATTAATCTCCTGTAAGTAATACAATTTAGATTTTATTAGCTCAGTTTTGAAGAGAGGCCAATATCAAACTCATATACACAACATTATATTGAAAAAGGATAAAAAATGAGAAAACTACACTTAAGTCATGGTCTATGAAAGAAAAAAAAAAGTGAACATCAGATCACCACCTGCTTGAAACTTCGTGACAGGAGTCTGAGGGCCTCACTGTGTTGCCTAGACTCATCTTTAACTCATGGGCTCAAATGATCCTCTTGAGCCTGTTTCTGCATAGCTGGGACTATAGGTATGTGCCACCATACTATATCCTGGTTCCTAAATCTGGACTTCTGACATGTGATATTGCACAGTAAAGGGTTAACTCAGCAGGCTTTGATTATCACTGTGTACCCCAGATGCCAATTGGCCACAGGAGACAGTTTATGCTAAAAATCCAATTTATGGTAAATACCTATTTTGTAGACCTGGAGTCCTGTACTATGCTTTATCAGTTTGACTTCAGAGAAGGTTCTGGGGTCTGAATGCTGATCAATCACACAGGCACCATATGACTCGCTAACTGACCCAAACAAAACAAAAACAAAACAAAATACTACACTGAACAGTAGGTCTTGAGTGAACTTCCCTGGTTGGTGACACTTTACATACCATA
This sequence comes from Callospermophilus lateralis, assembly GCF_048772815.1. Lineage (NCBI taxonomy): Eukaryota > Metazoa > Chordata > Mammalia > Rodentia > Sciuridae > Callospermophilus > Callospermophilus lateralis. The sequence goes on from NC_135319.1 coordinate 69,773,316, forward strand.
AAAAATTGCTTAAAGATTAAGCATTATCCTTGCAACTCCATGGGAGAAGACACCTGTGAACTTGTGCCTTGTTTTCCTTGATTCCACCCATTTGCCTATTCCCTTTGCTGGTCTTAATCTGTATCCTTTTGCTTTAATAAACAATAACCATGAATATATCAGCTTTTCTGGGTCTTGTGAGTCCTTCTAGTGCATTACTGAACACAAATGTAGCCTTAGGGATCCTGACATACATATGTTAACATGAGATAAAAATTAAAATATTAAGTAATCTGTGCAAGAGATATTTAAGAAGCAATGAATTCTATAGTTGCTACTTTGTCCATTTTCTAATAAAACATCTATACAATGAATGTACATGTTTATTAAATATCTATTTTATGGCACTTTAATTCACGCACCTGTCTCTTAAAGGCTTTTGGTTATTTTTTTTTAATTTTTTTTTTTTTAAAGAGAGAGTGAGAGAGAGAAATTTTTAAATATTTATTTTCTAGTTCTTGGCGGACATAACATCTTTGTTTGTATGTGGTGCTGAGGATGGAACCCGTGCTGCATGCATGCAAGGCGAGCGCATTACCGCTTGAGCCACATCCCCAGCCCAGTTATTTTTTTTTAAATCCACAGTAAACACATTTCAAAGTAAGCTAAAATAAATTTTTATTAAATGTTAGAAGAGATATATACACAATTCACAGATTCTTTACAAAACAATTGCCAATCCTTGTCCAATTTTTAAAGTTTTATACAGATTTGGAAATTTTGCTGTGAAATAGTCTACAAAATATTTCATTTAGAAAGAATCAGGAGGCGAATTTTAAGCAAAATAATGTTCAAAATTGAAGTCTGCATAAAAGTAAGCAGCTCTCAAACATTCTTATTCTTTATCCCAGTCACAAAATAAGGGGAAAATGAATATTAAGCTGATTTGCTGAGGAAACAAAAAGTATTCTGTAAACTTCTGAAATTCACCTGAAATGTTTTATTATTACTTTCAGAAGGAGTGCCATTACAAGTTATCAACAAATCATACTATGTATGCAAATAAAATTAAATAGGTCATCACAAATAAGCACCTCTTATTGTAAGATATGTTAAGAAGTCTTATTACACTGAAGGCTTATGACACAGTGTCTTCACACAGATAATGATAATTCATCCATTTTATGAACAAACATTTCTTTAGTAGTATTGCTGGTTTAAGGGGGGGAAAAAAAAAACTCTACAAGTTTAAAATATGATGGCAAATACAAAAGCAGCCAGTAGTTTTGGTCTTTTGAGAATATACCCTGTGGTTTAACAAAGACTGGCTTTGAATCTCCGATTCAAAAGCATACCTCTTTTTCCCAAAAGGATGACTGTCCAACTGATGCTGTTCCACAGAACAGAATCCTTACTGCCATCTTTAAAGTGATATGGCTCAACAAAGGAGAAAACAGTGATCACTTTACCTCAAAGATGGGAAGCAAAAATCAAAGTATATGGAATTTTAAAATATGCTGTTTTGGAAAAATTCCCCTGAGCTCTAGTGCTTTTTACATATAGTCTCTAGTGAAACAGGTGCATTCCTTTGTTCCAATTGTACCTAGGGTTCTTGGCGCTGAAAATAGATAAGTTATGTCTTGAACAGCACAACGTGGTAGTGATTACATGTTTTGTGGAAATCTTTGGTGAAATACAGTCCTGTAGAAATTTCCTTACTTTGTTTGCTTCCTTCCTCATAATATGCCTAGCATCTTCAAGTTATTTTCAGAGGAGAAACCACAAGACCATAATGAAGGACAAGCAGACCATCCTGAAAAGCAGAAGGAGAGAAAAAGACTATTTTGCAGTTTTTTGAAAACTAGTTATGCAAATGACCATATCAAAGCTGATTTATTGATTTATTTATTTGGGGTACTGAGAACCCAGGATGCTTTACATGCCAAGTTCTTTTAATTTTTTTTTTTTTTTTGGAAACAGGATCTCATAAAGTTGCTGAGACTGGCCTCAAACTTATGATTCTCCCACCTCAGCATCCCTAGTCATTGGGATTATAGACATGCCTTGGGGCCCAGCAGGCAAGCTTGCTTATGACAAACAATTATCCAAAGATGAATAAAAAAGATTTATCTTTCTTCTTCTTAAAGTATCATGGATCTGTTTAAGAAATGAAATGTTTAGCTGGGCACAGTGGCTTATGCCTGAAATTATGGCAACTGAGGAGGTAGAGGTGAGAGAATCCAAGTTTAAAGCCAGCCTCAGCAATTTAGAGAGACCCTGTCTCAAAATAAAAATAAAAAATGGACTGGGGATGTAGCTCAGTGGTAGGGTGCACTTGGTTCAACTCCCAGTACTATTTAAAAAAAGAAATGTTCATTTCCACAGTTCACTACTATTGTAAGTAATGTAACTTTGTAACTCTTACCCATTTAATGGAAGCCTAAAATTAATCATATAGTTTACATCCTCCCTTGAAGATTGTCCTTAGGGATGTTGGGCAACTTAACTTTATACTAAATGATTCTAGATGCTCTGTTTCCAAGTCTTTTTTTTTTTTTTAAGAGAGAAAGAGAATTTTTTTAATATTTACTTTTTAGTTTTCAGTGGACACAACATCTTTTATTTTATTTTTTTATGTGGTGCTGAGGATCGAACCCAGCACCCCGCACATGCCAGGCAAGCGTGTTACCACTTGAGACACATCCCCAGGCCTCCAAGTCTTTTTATCAGCTTTTTTTGTGGGTCTCTGTTTCCCTTCTGGATATCAGGTCTTAATTCTTTGTTCTCTCACCAAGCCTGTATTCAGTAAGTAACTCACCTTTATAAGGTACTATTTCTATTTTCCTATGGACTGAAAAACTAGCTAAAAGGAAAGACTCATTGGGAAATGTAACAAGGACTTCTCTGAGTAACTAAAAGAAATGGTGGCACATATCACTTGAATTGGCAATCCTTATTTCTCCCTAACTTTTTCTTCTTCACTAAGATTTTCCATGGCTCCCCTTCCTAATTTCTTACCCACTATTCTGTGATCTGGCTTCTATTCCTGGCTACTCCAGCAAAAATTATCAGAATTCGGGGCTGGGGATGTGGCTCAAGTGGTAGCGCGCTCGCCTGGCATGCATGCGGCCCAGGTTCGATCCTCAGCACCACATACAAACAAAGATGTTGTGTCCGCCGATAACTAAAAAGTAAAATATTAAAATTCTCTCTCTCTCTTTAAAAAAAAAAAAAAATTATCAGAATTCTAAAAGAGGGTTCACAAATTCAAATGCCCCATGAGGACCAGGAAAGTAACATAAATGAATATTTAAGTTAGGCATATTGAGTCTATAGGGAATGATAAAGGCCTGTCAACAGTAAACCAAAGAGCAGATAGATGACTGCTTGAAAAAATTTTGTTGTTGTTCTTATTGTTGCTGGGAGTGAAGCCCAGGGCCTTAAGCATGCTAGATAAGTGTTCGGCTGCAGAGTTACATCCTCAGAATCCAATGAAGAAATTTAAACTCAAAATAAACAAATTTTTTTAAAAAATTAGCTTGATTCAATGGGTGCAGTGGAAAAACCAGTAATCTCAGTGACTCAGAAGGCTTAGGCAGAAGGATCACAAGTTCAAAGCTAGTATGGCGAGCTGGGGTTGTGGCTTGGTGATAGAGCGTTTGCCTAGCATGTGTGAGGCCCTGGGTTCGATCCAACACTACATAAAAATAAATTAATTAAATAAAGGTATTTAAAAAAAAAAAAGCTAGCATATCTCAAAATAAAATTTAAAGGGCTAGAGAGTTGGTGTGGTGGTACACACCTATAATTTCAGCAGCTTGGGAGGCTGAAGCAGGAGGATTGCGGGTTCAAAACCAGCCTCAGCAAAAGTGAGGCGCTAAGCAACTCAGTGAGACCCTGTCTCTAAAAATACAAAATAGGGTTGGGGATATGATTCAGTGGTTGAGTGCCCCTGAGTTCAACCCCCACAGTACCAAAAAAAAAAAAAAAAAAAGTAGGGAGCCTAGAGATAAGCTCAATGATAGAGTGCTTGCCTAGAATGCACAATGCCCTGGACTCAATCCCCACAAAAAAATACATTAAAAATAATAAACATATTAAGAAATATATATATATATCAAAAAATACAGAATAAGTCAAATAAAGCATAACCCCATACAATGTCTCTGAACCATCAGATCTATTCTAGACTTAGTAACTGATCAAAGCAAATGAATTTGTATAACAGAAATAGATCCTTAGGGGCTGGGGATGTGGCTCAAGCGGTAGCGCGCTTGCCTGGCATGTGCGCGGCGCTGGGTTGGATCCTCAGCACCACATACAAATAAAATAAAGATGCTGTGTCCGCCGAAAACTGAAAAATAAATATTAAAAAATTCTGTCTCAATGTGGATGTGTAACCGATGTGATTCTGCAATCTTTGTAATGTTTTGAATAACCAATAAAAAAAAAAAAAAATTCTGTCTCCCTCTCTCTCTCTTAAAAAAAAAAAGATCCTTAACAGTTTTTATATGTATACAAATTATATTTTACATGTTAATTTTTGCATAGTTATTATGTTTCATAAATGAAAAGCATCATTTTATAAAACAGTATATTGATATGCACAGATATAAAATGGAAATGTGGATTGCAAGCTTTTTCAAGATCTCAAAATTATTTCAATAAAATAATATTTTATGAAATAATTATTCAAGTTTATATCTAGATGTCTAAAATTTTTAATTTCTATAAATATAGTATATTTTTATAAATATAAACATGTCAATATATCTATATTTATATTTTCTATTTAGATGTCTTCATTAATGGTCTCAGTTTTAACTATTCACTATGGTTTGGATATGATTTCTCTTTATAGGTTCATGTGCTGGAAACTTGGTCCCCAGTGTGGCAGTGTGAAGATGATGAAAACCTAAAGTAGAGTTGCCGGGTGTGGCATATGCCTGTAATCCCAGCGGCTCCAGAGGCTGAGGCAGGAGGATTAGGAGTTCAAAGCCAGCTTCAGCAGCTTAGCAAGGACCTAAACAACTCAGAGAGACCCTGCCTCTAAATAAAATACAAAAAAGGGCTGGGAGTGTGGCTCAGGGTTTAAGTGCCCCTGAGTTTGATTACCAGTACCCCCCCCCCCCAAAAAAAAAAGGAGAGAGAGAGAGGAGAGGTAAAGTGGAAGGTGATTAGGACATGAATGAAGTCTCAAGGGAGGGGGTCAGGTCTTTTTACAGGACTGGATCAATTCCCTCAAGAATGGGTTGTTATAAAGCAAGTTCAACTATTTTAGCTCACTTCTTACACAGGTACCCCTTATGAACATTGCTAGATCCCTTTTTACTTCTCAGCCAGGGGACTCTGGCAAGGACACAAACATTATCTGTTTGGGCCTTTTGGCCACCAGAATCACAAGCCAAATAACTTCTTTTCTTTGTAAGTTAATCTTCTTCAGGTATTTTGTTATAAAGACACAAAAGAGACTAGATATTATTCAGTCAGTGAGTCTTCTACAATGTAAGTCATTTCATCTATTCATCCATTCACTCTGTGGTACTGGGGATTGAACCAGAGACACTTTACCACTGTTCTGCATGCCTAGTCCTTTTTATTTTATTTTCAAACAGGATCTCACTAAGCTGCTGAAGCTGATCCTCCTGCTTCAGACAAGTAGCTGGGATTATAAGCATGTGCCAGCACACCCAGCTAGTTACTTTAAGGAAGAACAGAGACCTACTTGCATTGCTGCATCACCTATTGCACGTCGGATCTCCCTTAGAGTCTGGTACTGCTCCAGCAAGTGATCACCACAGATGATATCTACCTATGGAAGAACAAGAGCACATCAGATCACTTTCTGCAAGACACCATATGAAGAAATGAAGGGGAGAATATCAACATAATAAGTAGTCTTACTTAAAAAAAAAAAAGGGGGAAGAAAAAAAAAGCATACTATGCAAATTAGCTCGAGTTAGCTATCCCACAGAGTATACATACTTTAAAACATCATGTATACAATAAATATAGATAATTTTGTCAAAAAAATAATAAACGGGTGGTGGGATACCAACTTTGAGTTTTGGGAATCAATTTTCTGGTTTTTTTTTTTTTTTTTTTTTTTTTCTCCCAGAATTAGGGATTGAACTCAGGGCTTCTCATACATGCTAGGAAAATGCTAACCACTGAGTTTCATCCACAGTCCTGACAATCAAAATCTCTTAAATCACCATCTGTGGCACTTACAATCTAAATCCTAGAGAGGACCCCTCCTGAGTATTACTTCTCATTTATTCTATGTGATCAGAAGCAAGTCTTCTAACTTATGCTTTTAGAAACATTAGACTGTTTGTTAAGATCACTCACAATTCTTTGTGCAGGAGTCCTTAAACAACTGTCTCTAACCCAAAGCCCAAGGAGAGCCTCAATCATGCCATGGTTACAAGGTAATAAGTTATTTCTAATTTTCTTTTTTCATATATACATTTATTTATTTATTTATTTATTTATTTATTTATTCTTAGTGATGCTGAGGATCGAACCCAGGGCCTTGCATGTGCTAGGCAAGCGCTCTACCACTGAGCCACAACCCCAGCCCTCTAATTTTCATTGTACATGAGAATCAACCAGTATATGTTAAGCTCAGAGAGATCACTTTAATTTGATTTAATATACATTTTTAGTACTATGGTACTAAAAACACTAACAAAATTTCAGCATCATTTTAACATAACTACCAATTTAGTAAACAGCAAACAGGATATTTTAGATAAGAAATATTCCATAAAATTTTACACATATGGAGAATTATAAAAACTCCTTATAAATTTGACTAATGAAAAAGCAGTGCTATTTCCAGTGCATTTTCACTGGAACCACATAACTATACATATGTGTATCTTTAATGTTCAATAATATGTAAGGTTTGAGATTTACAGTTTACAAGAAAATATTATACAACTAGAATGAGGGATTTTGTTTGTTTATTTTTTGCTTTTTGGTGGGGCTGAAGAGCAAAAAGAGATATTTTGTAATCCTTAAAAAAAAACTAATAGCGGGGCTGGGACTGTGGCTCAGCGGTAGCACACTTGCCTGCTATGTGTGAGGCACTGGGTTCGATTCTTAGCACTATAGAGTACTTGCCTAGCAGGCACAAGGTCCTGGGTTCAATTCCCAGCACTGTAAAAAAAAAAAAAAAAAAAAAAAAAAAAAAAAAAAAATCCACCAAAACTAATAAGGTCTACCTTAGACAGACAGATATTACAATTTTCTAGGGTTTGTTTAGTATTGGGGATTGAACCCAGAGGTGCTTAACCACTGAGATATAGAACTAGCCCTTTAAATTTTTTGAGATGGGTCTCACCAAGTTGCTTAGGGTCTCAGCTTCCTAACTTATTGGGATTACAGACATGTACCACCATGCCCTGACACACTTTTCCAGGTATTTTGAGCTTGCTTATTACACTACACTTGCAAGGATGTTCTCTGAAGAAAAGTGGATGATAAGTAATCTTTTGCTTTACTACCAAATGAGAAAGAGCTAGAATTGAGAGTCTAGAAGTTCTTAAATATTTCTCACATCCTCAGCTTTCCTCTAACACTAAGAGATGGTCATTGATGGCAAAAAGAAATGAACAGAAAATCAAATGTGATCAAAGTTGGGGGTGGGAACGAACCATTGTGTATCAACATTTAATTGGTATTTACAATGTCTACAGTATCATAAAACAAAGCCACCACACAAAATCCTAGCAAGAAAAAACAAAACAGTTATTTCGTCAATATGGGTAAAGGTAATCTCACATCTTCGCTTGTCCTTTTACATACATGATGCACTGTACCTGACAAGCTGGATCAAGACCCATTTTTCTTCTGAGGAATTTTTCTACATGTCCAATAGTGGCTTCTCCTGAAACTCGAACAAACTTCTTTTCCAATGGCTACAAAAATAAACAGATAAATCTATTTTCAGAATTTATATATGTATACATAAATATAAAATATGTAAATCTTTAAAATATGTATATCTTGCCGGGCGCAGCAGCACAAGTCTGTCCCAACAGCTCTGGAGCTGAGGCAGGAGGATCGCGAGTTCAAAGTCAGCCTCAGCAAAAGGCACTAAGCAACTCAGTGAGACCCTATCTCAAAATAAAATACAAAATAGGGCTAGGGATGAGGCTCAGTGGTTGAGTTCCTTTGGGTTCAATCTTGAGTACCAAAAAAAAAAGATAATGTGTACCTTAAGACATATTTTATAGCAAAGCTGATTTAATTTTCTTTTTTTTTCTTTTTTCTTTTTTTTTTTTAAAGAGAGAGAGAGGAGAGAGAGAGAGAGAGAGAGAGAGAGAGAGAGAGAGAGAGAGAATTTTTAATATTTATTTTTTAGTTATCGGCAGATACAACATCTTTGTTTGTATGTGGTGCTGAGGATCGAACCCGGGCCGCACGCATGCCAGGCGAGCGCGCTACCGCTTGAGCCACATCCCCAGCCCTGATTTAATTTTCTTGAGTGAAAAATTACTATGTAATTTGAGTTCATTTATATTCCAAAGAAAAATAGGAATTCTTCTCTGTTTTTCCTCTCTGAAAAGTATGTCAAAAATTTATTTAATAGAAAGGCTTTCTAGCTTATTTATTTTATTATTTTTGTGGTACTGAAGATTGAACCCAGGGTCATTTTACCACTAAGCTATACCTCCAGCCATTTTAAATTTTATTTTATTTATATTTTCCAGATAGGGTCTTGCCCAGGCTGGACTGAGATTCTCCTGCCTCACCCACTCAAGTAGCTAGGATAATTTAACAGCACATCAAAACCACAACAAAGGACTGTAGGTTTATCTCAGGGGTGGAGTGCTTGCCTAGCATACAGGAGACTCTGGGTTTAATCCCTAGTATCATTTTTTAAAAAAGAGAGATAGAGAGCTAGGGGTATAGCTAAGTGGTATAATGCTCGCCTAACATAATCAAGGCCCTGGATTTGATCCCTAATCTGCAAAAAGAAAAAATGTTGAGCAAGTGGCACACACCTGTAGTCCCAACTACTTGGGAGGCTGATCACTTGGGCCCAGGTTTTTGAGGCCAGCCTGTGCAACATAGTCAGGTCCTGTCTCATCAAAAAGAAAGATAAAGAGGAAATGGCAAGGGAGGGGTAGCAATTCAGAGTAAAAGTTATTCATTCATTTCAAGTAGTAAACTTACAATTCAAAGACAGAGAAAATACACAGGATCAAATGTTTAAAACCTAGTTTCTTCAACTACAAAAACTGCAAAGAAGAAAAAATAAAATGGAGAAGGAATAGTAAAACTAAAAAGAAAAAAAAAAGATGTAGTATGTTTGTTAAAGTAGTCCTTATTATTTATTTATTCTGGTATTGGAGATTGAACATAGAAGTGCTTTACTACTTAGCTACATCCCCAGAACCTTTTGTTGTTGTTTTTGAGACAGGGCCTCACTAAGTTGCTCTAGCTAACCTTGAACTTATGATCCTCCTGCCTGAGCATCTCAAGTAACTGGAATTATAGGTGTGCATCACTATACATGGTTAAGAATAGCTCTTATCCTCTATTTATTTTTATTACTGATGTTGTTGTTATTATTATTTGCTGAGCTGGTGATCAAACCCAGGGTTTTGCACACACTAGGCAAATGTTCTACCTTTGAGCTACATTCCCAACCCTGCCCTTATCTTTTAGAAGCAAACTGAATTACTTATGTAAAAATGATTTATATTCTGGGATTTGCTTCAAAATTATATGAGAGGGGGACTGGGATTATAGCTCAGTAGTGGAGTGCCTGCCTAGTACACGTGAGACACTGGGTTCGATCCGCAGCACCACATAAAAAAATAAAGGTATTGTATCTATTTACAATTAAAAATATTTTTAAAAAATTGTATGAGAGGAAGAAGAGCAGTGAAGGTATAAACGAATATGTACACAGGATTCCGTTATACTATTCTGTCTAATATTGTATGAGTTTAAAATTTTCCATAATAAGCAGGGTGCAGTGGCATACACCTGTAGTCCCAGCTACTCTGGAGGCTTAGATAGGAGGATCACTTGAACCCAAGAATTGGAGACCAGCCAGGGCAACACAGCAAGTCTCTGCCAAAGAGAGCGGGCAGGGAAACTGGGTGCAATGGCACACTTCTGTAATCCCAGCTACTCAGGAGGCTAAAACAGGAGGATCACAAGTTCAAGCCCAGGTAGGCAATTTAGCAAGACCCTGTCTCAAAATAAAAAGGACTGGGGATGTATTTCAGTGGTAGAGTGCTTGCCACCAAGTCAAGCATGTGTGGGGCCACAGGTTCAAACCCAGGTTCTGGAGGGGGAAAAAAAAAATTAAAAAACCTTCAATCTGTCAGAAACTACAGGACAAGTGACTCAGTTTTGTCAACAAAAATTATAAGAAAAAATAAGGAAATAGAAACCTTAATGACCTAACAACTAAAACAAAGCCATACTACAATTTAGACAAAATTTTGAATATCAAGTAGATTTCTTTTTTCCTTCTTTTGCGATAGGGTTTCATCATGTTGCCCACACTGTTCTCAAACTCTTGGGCTCAAGTTATCTTCCTGCCTCAGCCCACATAGCTTGGGCAATAGATGTATACCACTGAGCCTAGCTCTAGATATTTGATAATAAGAAATTGTTGGGCTGGGGCTGTGGCTCAGTGGTAGAGCACTTGTCTCATATGTGTGAGGCACTGGGTTTGATTCTCAGCACTGCATATAAGTAAATGAATAAAATAAAGGTCCATCAACAACTAAAAAAAAAGAAAGAAAGAAATTGTTAATTCTTTCATTCATTACCCTCAAGCTTTAAAAAATGACAAATTTACAAAGTTATAAAAATAATAGACTCTCCAATAACCTTCACTTAGTTAACCATCTATTAATACATTACTTTTTATTTGCTTCATTTTTTTTCTTATGTGTGTATATGTGTATTTTTTTTCCTTAGACAACTAGAATTATTCGCAGGCACTGAAATATTTAAAACTAAACAGACTGGCAGTTAACTTTTCAGAGTAAGGGGATTTGATTTTCCTAATTAACTATAATGTAATTGTCAGGAAGTGGTATGGAAGTACTCAGAAAAATTTTTTAAATTAATATAATTATGTAAATAAGTCCATACTCAAATTTCTCCAATTGTTATAATGATATCCTTTATAAACTGTTCTTCTTCTTATTATTTTTTGGTATTGGGGATTGAACTCAGGGACACTCAACCCCTAAGCCACATCCCCATCCCTATTTTGTATTTAGAGACAGGGTCTCAATGAATTGCTTGGCATCTTGCCATTGCTGAGGCTGGCTTTGAACTCGTGATCCTCCTGTCTCAGCCTCCTGACCCGCTGGGATTAAAGGCATGCACTGCCGCACCCTGCATAAACTGTATTTATTTTGATCTAACTCAAAGAAGGATCACACATTGCATTTGTTTGTCACATCTCTGTAATCTTTAGATCAGAATAGTTCTGCCCATCTTATTTTTATCTTTCATAAAATGGACATTTAGTAACATATTTTTAGGTATGATATGTGGTCATTAAAAAGAAAACAAAGGCACAGTTGCACATGCCTATAACCACAGTGATTTAGGAGGCTAAGGAAGGAGGGTTACAAGTTCTAGGCAAGCCTGGGCAACTTAGCAAGACACTGCTTCAAAATAAAATATAGGCTGGGTAGACTACCCTTCAGTGCAATCCCTAGACCAAGGGGAAAAAAGAAAGAGAAAGTGGGAAAGAGAAAGAGATTGATTCTTTTTTTTAATATTTATTTTTTTAGGTTTAAGTGGACACAATATCTTTATTTTACATTTAAGTGGTTCTGAGGATCGAACCCAGTGCCTCATGCATACTAGGCAAGCGTTCCACCACTGAGCCACAACCTCAGTCCCTGATTCATCTTTTTAAGAATACTGAAATGTTGAGCTAGGGATATAGCTCAGTTGGTAGAATGTTTGCCTTGCATGCATAAGGCCCTGAGTGCAATCCCTGGCACCACACACACACACACACACACAAAAAAAAAAAAAAAAAAATCAAAAAGAATACTGAAATGCTGCCAGGTATGGTGGTGCACACCTGTAATCCCAGCAGTTTGGGAGGCTGAGGCAGGAGGATCACAAGTTCAAAACCAGCCTCAGTAAAAGCAAAGTGCTAAGCAATTCAGCAAGACACTGACTCTAAATAAAATACAAAATAGGGCTTGGGATATGGCTCCAAATGTGGTTGAGTATCCCGGAGTTCAATCTCCAGTACCAAAAAAAGAAAACTGAAATGTTTCCAGATAAGTGGTATAGTGCTGAGGACTGTTAAAAGATGAGTGGATGGGAGTATAGAAGAAATAAAATTGGACATTAGTTAATAATTGGTAAAGCTGATGATGGGTATATGAAAGTTCGATTCTGTCTACTTCTTAGACTGTTGTTACAATGTTGCAGAGCATGGTGACAGTCGTCTGTAATCCCAGCCACTCACAAATTGGAGGTCAGGCTCAGCAATTTAGTGGGGCCCTCAGCAACCTACTGAGACCGGTATCAAAATAAAAAACAAAAAGGATGTGGGCTGGGGTTGTGGCTCAGTGATAGAATGCTCACCTAGCACACATGAGGCATTGGGTTCACATCTCACATAAAAATGAAATAAAGATATTGTGCCGACCTACAACTAAAACATTGAAAAAAAGGGGTTGGGGGTTGAGGATGTAGTTCAGTGGTAAAGTGCCTCAGGGTTAAATCACCAGACCCCCAACCAAAAACCAAAAAGTTAAAATGCTGCTACTTTGTAGAAACTTTTTTATTGAATATGGAAAATAGAATTCATGACATTGATTATAGGTTTAGGGAGTTAGACATTTAACAACCAGGTATCAACCTAGTAAAATAGGTTTAATTTGAACTCACTTATTAAGTACAAAAGAGAAAGTGGGAAAGAGAAAGAGATTGATTCATCTTTATAAGAATACTGAAATGTTGGGATGGGGATATAGCTCAGTTGGTAGAGTGTTTGCCTTGCATGCTTAAGTAATGTTTTTTAAGTAATGGAATACTAAATTATACTGAAAAAGCTATAACTAGAACATCTATTATAAATACAGAAGTTAAAAACAATGAGACGCAAATTTGTTAACTACAATTGTGTAAAAGACTATTTCAACAATGTAAAAGTCACAAAATAAAATTAATAGAATCATTTATTTCTAAAACAATACATTCATCATTTCTCATATTTATAAGCCTACAAATTAACATCTGTATTATCAGTTTAACAGAAAATGTAATATCTCAAAACTATGAGACTAGTATAATGATTCCTATATACTTATCACCTCGCTTTAGCAACTCAAGGTCAATCTTGTTTTAGATTCATTCACCTATTTCCCATCTTGTCTATCCTATTTTCTGGCTCACCCTTGTCCCCCACATGTGTTTGGAAGCAAATCCAAAATATAGCATTTCATCTGAAAGTACTTTGGTATATCTCTAAAGAACTTTTAAAAAACTCAAGTATAATATCATTATCACACCTTAAAATCCCTTGATATCAGAAAATATCTAGTAAGCTTCAAATTTCAACAATTGTCTCTATTTTTATTTATTTTTCTCTAGAAGAAAATGATTTTGTTTTCTAGGGCTGAGGGAATAAAATTAAATTTTATAAAAAAAAAAACCATAATAACCAGTGGTGGATTCAAACTAAAATAGTAACATTTATCAGATATAATTTTTTAAATATTTTATTTTTTAGTTATAGTTGGACATAATAGCTTTATTTCTTTTTATGTGGTGCTGAGGATTGAACCCAGGACCTTGCACGTGCTAAGCGAGTGCTCTGCCACTAAGCCACAACCCCAGCCCAGGTACAATTTTTCAAAAATATTTATTTTTTAGTTGTAGTTGGGCACAATTCCTTTTATTTATTTATTTTTTATGTGATGCTGAGGATCGAATCCAGGACCTCACACATGCTAGACAAGCACTCTACCGCTGAGAAACAACTCCAGCGCCCAGATACAATTTTTATATTCCCAATAAGTTTATACCAAATAAATTATAAACAATGCTTCTACTTTAAATTTCTATTGGATCATGGCTTAATTACTTAAAAAAACCCAAAAAACAGTTCTCTTGAGATATAATTCATGTACCACTAAATTCACCCTTTAAAAATGTACAATTCAGTGGATTTTAGCATCTTTGCAAAGTTGAACAACTACCATCACTATCTAAGTTCAAATGTTTTCATGACCCCAAAAAGATCCCATATAAATTAAGTCATTCTCTCTTATAGTCTTGGCAACCATTTAATCTACTTTGCTTCTATAGGTTTCCCAGTTCTGGATATTTCATATAAATGGAACCATACAATAGATGGATAGCCTTTTGTGACTAGTGTCTTTTATTTAGCACAGTGTTTTCAAGGTTCATCCATGCTGTAGCATGTGTCAGTACATCATTCTTTTCACAAATAATATCCTATCACATGAATATGTTACATTTTGTTTAACTATTCATCAGTTGATGGATATTTGGGTAGTTTCCAAATGGGGGATATTATCTCAAAAACTGTAAATTTTTTTGCAAATAATGGAGATTGAATCCCAATGAACTACATCTCTATCCCTTTATACATTTTAGTTTTGTTTTTGCCATGTTGGGGACGGAACCCAGGGCCTCATACATGCTGGACAAGCACTTGACCACAGAGCTACATCCCCAACCCTATATTTATTTTGAGACAGGGTCTCACTAAGTTGATTAGACTGGTCTTGAACTTACAATCCTCCTGACTCAGCCTCCCAAGTGACTGAGATTATAGGTGTGTGCCACCACAAGTGGCTCAAAAGCTTTTCACAGATTATTTTTCAAATCAAATCCAAGTAAGGCTCATACATTGAAATTAATTTATATGTCCCCTCAGCTACTTTAATCAATAGGTTTTTCTTCATTTCTTTCCCTTTTGTTTGCTGAAGAAAAGAACTGCTTGCCATGTAGTTTTCCACTATCTACACTGGACCTATTACTTTGTGTCATTGTGTTCCTTTGTCCCCAATATTTCCAGGAAATGAGCAATCAAATCTGTAAGCATGATCAACTTCCCATCTGTTTTGGCAAGAATATGTTACAGGTGGTTCTGTCATCTTGGTTTTTTGATGTGCAATAATCAGGAACTAAATTCTACGTGTACATGTGCTTCTACTGAAGCAGTAGAGTAACATTTCAATTTATTTTCCAATTCTTTCTTCATGAGTTCTAAAAAAATGCTGGCCTGTCAAGACACCATAACTCAATGCAGAGATGTCTTCAGGGAACTCCAGAATCATACAACCCTGTCATTGTACCATTTAGAAATTTAACTGCCATTTTCTTACATGTATTATGAAACATTCATTGATATGACAGTTTCCTAAACAAATGCTATGAAACAATTTCTAAAGTTAATTACCAATAGTTTGATACTTTAAAGTAACCAAAAATTATGGGGACTTAACATTGCATTCCCTCCATCACAATAAACTCTGAGAGACATCTATATAATGTACTTTATCCAGAGAAGTACCTACGTATTCTTATGCTTTAATTATTTCTTTAAGTTATTGTGTTCACAAAACAAAGCAGTATGTCCAACCAGGCATAATTTGACAAAAGTTACATAGACTTTGATAAAAGTCACGGGAAACCTAAACAGTTAATCCTTTTTAAAAAATTGACTTTTCCTGAATAACTCATACTATAGCACCAACACTATATCAATGGCACCTGTGATCTGAGCCTTTAGGACAACTCTGAACTTTAAGTATGTTACAAAGGAATGCATTCTTACCTCTAAAATCTCAGTGAATGATTAAAATAACAAGTTAGGGCAGGTTAACTTGAGTCAGACATGTTATATGTAAATAAAATTTTAAGCTCATACTTAACTAAATGCCAACTATGCAAAAAATGCTTTGAAATTGTATTAATCACCAAGTTAACATAGCATTTGGTTTTAGCTTTTCTTAACATAGCATTTTTTTAATTGAAAAATTATCCACAGTTCTGAATTAATAACAAATCCCTACTTAATAACACTTCCCTTCATGAACCTATTATAATAGGTCGCTGTAGAATATACTTCATATTTCAATAATTTATTTTAAAATATTTTTATTATGAAGTAAGACAGTCTCCATTTGGTTACTAATCTGAACCAAATTTGTGTGCTAAGGAATTCTCTTATGAAATGAATGAAAAAATAAAAGTAAAATACCTTAAAATGTCCCGTGCCTTCATTAGCACTGAAAAATGAGAGCAAAGTTAATCAATATTTAATACTTTAAGTTATATGTCTAGTCATAAAACAACAGAAAAATAACTTGAATATAAATATTTGAGAAACATCAGTCTAATGTAAAAGTCACCTAAGTCTTTAGGAAATAAATAAATGTAATTGTCATTTCTGCCACCTAGTGGTAAGATGAAGGCAGTTTTATCCAGCCACTACCATCCATACTTCAGAGGTTAAAAATATATTCTTTATAGGAAACGTGCTAGAATTTTATTTACTTGCCATCTAATCTAGCATTATTAGTATATAATTGAAAAATTTAAAAATGTATATATTTACAATGTACAATGTGCCATTTCAGCTTCAATATATATGTTCAACCAAATGATTAAATTGAGATAATACATCCATCCCTTCATAACTTTCTTTGTGGGGGAGGTCCACTGCAGATTGAACCCAGATGTACTTTGTCACTGAGCTATACCCTCAATCCTTTTTATTTTGAGACAGGGTCTCCCTAAGTTGCTGAGGGTCTTGAAAAGTAGCTGAGGCTGGCCTAGAATTTGCAATCCTCCTACTTCAGCCTCTCAAACTGCTGGGATTATAGGCAAATACCACCAGGTCCAGCTCATATACTTGTTTTGTGTGTGTGTGCAGTGAGAATATTTAAGCAATTTTTCAAGCACATAACACATTATTATTAATTGTAGTCATCATGTTGTACAATAAATTTGCAAAAAAGGATATTGTTAATATTTAGATTTTCCCCACACTTATTGTAACATTTTCCAACTTGAAGAACAATGTTTGTTTTTTAAAATCATAATGAATGTATTTTCCATCCACAGTAATTTGATATAATTTCTTACAAGAAGGCTGCCACCTTTCTGCTGTTTTACTTGTAACATAACCACTGGGCTTGATTTTACTGTTTGCCTTTTACAGAAAAGCCCAAAGGGATTTCTTTATTATATCACAGGGAGATAAGGAGCACTAACTTGTGGTGAGCATATACCGTGCTCCAGGCATTATCTTCTTATACTATGTATGATTTTCATTTAATTCTGACAATAGCCCTACAAATCAGGTATGGGTATTCCCATTCTACAGATGGGGAAATTGAGATCATAGAGGTTGAATAACTTGCTTCAAGTCACACAGAGCTATAAATGATAAAGCTGGTATTCACACTTCATATGTTCCTTCTTCCCTATCATGTTATGAACAAGCAATATCACAATTGCATTATCTCCACAGTATTCTTTATTATAAAAATATAATACCTAAAAGGGGTTGGGATTATAGTTCAATGATAAAGTGCTTGCCTACCATTCACAAGGCTCTGGGTTCAATCCCCAGCACCATACACATACACACCAAACACACACACACGTTTATACAGAGATAGACATTATATATATAATATGCTGCATAATTTGTATACTATATTAATATACATCTATATATTAGGTTAGAAACAATTGTTTAAATAATATAGATATCTTAGTAAAGTACAA
The DNA here is from genome assembly GCF_048772815.1 of Callospermophilus lateralis. Lineage (NCBI taxonomy): Eukaryota > Metazoa > Chordata > Mammalia > Rodentia > Sciuridae > Callospermophilus > Callospermophilus lateralis. Next base: position 69,791,079 of record NC_135319.1, read on the forward strand.
ATATATTACATATATATAAGATTACAATATAACATTAGAGTTATAAAATAAAACCTATTCGTTACAAGAATGATCGCTTGGGCTAGGTGTGCCTTCTGTGGTAAAACATGTGCATGCACAAGGTTTGGGTTCAACCCCCAGCATCAAAAAACAAACAACAATAAAAAAATCCCTGTAGAAGGCAAGATGTATGGGCAAATGACTTCTGCCTGAATATCTAGAGGGATTTTCTTTTCCTTTTCTCTTTGTACTGGGAGATAAACTCAGGGATGCTTTACTACTGAGCTACATCCTCAGCCTTTTTTAAATTTTTTCTTTTGAAACAGGATCTGGCTAAGATTATTCAAGCTGTCTTCAAACATTTGATCCTCCTGCCTCAGTCTCCCAAATCACTGGGATTACAAGCATGTATCATCATGCCAACTTCCAGAAAGTTTCTTAACTGACAAAGGGAGCCCATTCTACTTGTGGGCAACTTTGTTAGAAAGTCTTTCTTGTATTAAATTGAACATATTTCTCCTGGCAACCTATACCTTACTACTGGCCTCATTTTGTCTATTGGTGCTCTTGTAAATTAGATAGATCTTTCTCATGTGATAATTCGACTTAAAAAAGTTTTGGGGGGCCAGGTGCAGTGGTACATGCCTATAATCCCAGCAATTCAGGAGGCTAAGGCAGGAGGATGGTGAGTTCAAAGCCAGCCTCAGCAAAAGTGAGGCACTAAGTAGCTCAGTGAGACCCTGTTTCTAAATAAAATACAAAATAGAGCTGGCAATGTGGCTATAATCCCCAGTACCCCCCGCCCCCCAAAATTGCTAAATTGCTGAGGCTGACTTTGAATTCATGATCCTCCTGTCTCAGCCTCCTGAGCTGCTGGGATTACAGGCATTTACTATCACACCTGGCTCCATGCAATCATCATCTAAAGATCTGAAACTAACTATTTTGTTCTTCCACAGCCAAATAAAATACATACATTTAGAAACCTTTTTTTTAGTTGTAGACCGACACAATACCTTTATTTATTATATGTGGTGCTGAAGATCGAACCCATTGCCTCACACGTGCTAGGAAGCACTCTACTGCTGAGCCACAACCCAAGCTCTCAAACCTTTTTTATTATTTTGATTACACCTTGATTTACCAACCTCTCTTAAAATGTGATACCTACCCAGAGATGATCACAGTACTTTTGATGGGCAAATGCAAAATACAGTGGATATTACCTCTCTGGTTTACAAAAAACTACTATGCATCAAGTTTTAGCCATATCATACTCATATGTCATATGAATCCGATTTTCTTAGCATTTATATGTTGTATAGAGTACCATGCACGACTTAACCAATCTTTCATTCTCTTTGCTTTCTTTACTTATTTATTGTAAATAAATACAAACACTCTACCACTGAGCCACAACCCCAGGCCTCTGCATTATTTCAATTTTAAGAACATGGTAAAAGGGCTGGAGCTGTAGTTCAACAATAGAGTACCTGTCTAGCACATGTGAGGTACTGAGTACAATCCTCAGCACCACATAAAAATAAATTAAGAAAGGTATTGTGTCCATCTATAACTAAAAAAAAAAAAAAAAAAAAAAAAAAATTAAAAAGAATATCAGATGGACATCATTACCTTAGGTATGTGTATGATTGCACAAACAGTGTCTCTCTAAACCGTGTACATCCAGAGAATTGAAATGTTGCACTCCATTTGTGTACAATGAATTGAAATGCATTCTGCTGTCAGGTACAACTAAGTAGAACAAATAAAAATAAGCCTAATTAAAAAAAAGAACATGGTGGGGGGGAGCTGGGATTGTGGCCCAGTGGCAGAGTGCTCACCTAGTGCATGCGAGGCCCTGGGTTCGATCCTCAGCACCACATAAAAATAAATAAATAAAATAAAGGTATTATGTCCAACTACAACTAAAAAATATTAAAAAAAAAAAAAAAAGAACATTGGGAGGCTGATTAAATCAGGAGGATCGTGGGTTCAAAGCCAGTCTCAGCAATAGCAAGGCACTAAGCAACTCAGTGAGACCGGTCTCTAAATAAAATACAATAGGGCTTGGGATATGGCTCGGTGGTTGAGTGTCCCTGAGTTCAATCCCCAGTATCCCCCCCCAAAAAAATAGAACACGTTAAGAACTGTTAAGAACACACCGAGGGGGCTGGGATTTATAGCTCAGCAATAGAGTGCTGGCCTAGCACATGCGAGGCCCTGGGTTCGATCCTCAGCACCACATAAATAAATAAATAGATAGATAGATAAAGTATTGTATATAGATAAAGGTATGTATATATAGAACACATTGAGTATTTGTTGTTTTTACAACAAACCTGTGAGTTGCTGTTAGAATTCTCAACTTAGAAATACAGAACTGAAGGGCTGGGGATGTACCTCAGTAAAAGAGCACTTGCCAAGGGCTGGAGTTGTGGCTCAGTGATAGAACCTTGTCTAGCACATGTGAGGCACTGGGTTCGATCCACAGCACCACATAAAGATAAAGCTATTGTGTCCATCTATGACTAAAAGAAATATTAAAAAAAAAAAAAAGCACTCACCTAGGTGAGGCCCTAGATTCTATCCCCAGTAGTGAGAGACAAAGAGAGAGAAAGAAAGACTAGACATAGATTCACAAGCACCAGTGCCATTTCCTAGGAGCAAACATTATTAATATTTCCTTATACGCCCTTTCAGAAATTTCCCACCACTCTTAAAAATAAAAGCACCATAAATAAATGGACACATGATACATATGACTTATTTGTGGGAGAGGGGTATCGAGATTGAACTCAGGGGCACTCAACCACTGAACCACATCCCCAGCTCTTTTTTGTATTTTATTTAGAGACAGGGTCTCACTGAGTTGCTTAATTCATTGTTGCTGAGGCTGGCTTTGAACTCTCAAGCCTCCTGTCTCAGCCTCCCAAGCTGCTGGAGATTACAGGCATATGCCACTGGGCCCCACTGACTTGCTCTTTTACACTTTGTTTTTTTTCTACTCATTACGTGTTAGAAATTGTTCCATATGAATGCAAACATTATTATATCAGCAAATATTCATGTATGAGTTTATCATTATTTAACTAGTTTCCTTAACCTACTTAGGTGGAAACTTTTTTTTTTTTTTTTGGTAGGGTTGGGGATTGAACCCAGGGCCTTGTGCATGTGAGGCAAACACACTATCAAATGAGCTATATCCCCAGCCCAAAACACATTTTTTAATAATAAAAATTACTGAATTAAATTTTGGAATTACACGGTTTCTTTTAATTCCTCTAGAGATCTTTATTTCATCATCATCAACCACTACTTATATGAGTTTCAGGGGAGGGGGCGCACAGGGGAGGTTTCTCGCCTCTTAAGCATTCTTAAATTGAAAATACAAGATAAATCTTAAATGGAGAATACAATATAATAGAGAAGGAGATAAATACAGGTAGAGAAGGAGATAAATATAACAACACATTAGATACTAAAATAAATGATACAGGCAGCCTAGAGTTATAAGGAGGAAGTGATTTAGAAGTAAAATAGTCACCAATAACACAAATTGGAAAATAAAATTTTTCTAAGAAAGGCATTTTATTCTGTGAGTTATGTAAGTATAGTATCTGAGAACGTTTGACACATGCCAACTCTATGACCATGATAAGTCTGTTTTACAAAGCTGCACTCTAAAGGAATATACCATATCCTACAGTGTTTGAAGCAATTGATTTGAATTAAATATCTAACTACTTTGGAAAATAACTTGGCAAAATCAAAATAAAATTGAGAAGAAATATATCCTAAGACTCAGCAGATCTATATCCTTAGATCTACCACATATGCACAGAAAAGATCCATAGAAAAATGTTTCTAGCAACATTGTAATAGCAAAAAACAACAAAATAAACACCTGGAAACCACCAAATTGTTTAGCAGTACAAGAAAAGGTACATCATCACATATTCTTTTTTTTTTTTTTAAAGAGAGAGTGAGAGAGGAGAGAGGAGAGAGGAGAGAGGAGAGAGAGAGAGAGAGAGAGAGAGAGAGAGAGAGAAAGGAAGAGAATTTTTTAATATTTATTTTTTAGTTATCGGCAGACACAACATCTTTGTTTGTACGTGGTGCTGAGAATCGAACCCCGGCCGCACGCATGCCAGGCGAGCGCGCTACCACTTGAGCCACATCCCCAGCCGCCCCCCTTTTTTTAAGATATTTATTTTTTAGTTTTAGGTGGACACAACATCTTCATTTTGTTTTTATGTGGTGCTGAGAATCAAACCCAGTGCCCCACACATACTAGGTGAGCACGCTATCACTTAAGCCACATACCCAGCCCGATCACATATTCATTTTAATGAATTATCAGACAATGGTGAAAATGAATTAGTGTTATACTTTCTAACATGAGTGATTCACAAAATTGAGTAAAAAAAAGCAAGTTGAAAAACACAGTATGCTATTAAAGTTTTTAAATTTGTAAAAACAATTCTATATGTTGTTTAGAAAAGGATACATTTTGTTAAGCCTATGAAAAATGATAAAAACCCTACTTTTAGGAAAGTTGTTATTAACTTCTGAGGGAGAGAGATGAACAGAATAGGTAGCCATGATAGCTACATTACTAATGGTTTCTTTCTTTCTTTTTATTGGTACGAGGGATTGAAACCAGGGACACTTAACCACTGAGCCACATCTTCAGCCTCCAGGCACCACCCCCCCTATTTCAATCTCACTCTTTCTTTCTAGAACAGTCTAAATTGCTCAGGGCCTCGATAAGCTGATGAGGCTGGACTTGAACTTGCAATCCTCATTTCTCAGGCTCCAGAGTTGCTGGGATCACAGAAATGGGCCACCACATCTGGCCTAATGGTTTATTTCTTAAACCAGATGATGAAGCTATCCATGGCTATTGTGCTATTTTTTTTTAATATTTATTATTTTTTAGTTGTAGGTGGACACATATCTTTATTTCATTTTTATGTAGTGCTGAGGTTTGAACCCAGGCCTCACATGTGCTAGGCTCAAATTCTACCACTGAGCCACAATCTCAGCCCCAATTGAGCTATTTATACCTTTTTCTAAATCTTAAATATTCTATATTTTATTTATTTAGGTACTAGGGGTTGAACAGAGAGGCATTTTGCAACTAAACTGTATCCCCAACTCTTTTTTATTGTTTGAGATATGGTCTGGCTAAATTGCTGAGGCTGGTCTTAAAATTGTGATCTACCTGCCTTAGCCTCCCCAGTCACTGGGATTATGGGAGTGTGTAATCATACCTGGCTCCATAATTATTATTTTTGGTACCAGGGATTGAACCCAGGGATGCTTAACCACTAAGCCACATCCCAGCCCTTTTATTTTTATTTTGAGACAGGATTCTGCTAAGTTGCTTAGGGTCTCGCTAAATTGCTGAGGCTGGCTTTGAACTTGAGATCCTCCTGCCTCAGCCTCCTAAGCTGCTGGGATTCTAGGCATGTACCACTGTCCCCAGCTCCATAATTAATTTTTAAAGGGGTATAAGAAAAACTTGATTTTACACCTGAGTTTGGAATAACTTCATAATTTTGGGACTTAAAAAAGTCCTTGTTGGGCTGGGGATATAGCTCAGGTTGGCAGAGTGCTTGCTTTGCATGCACAAGGCCCCTGGGTTCAATCCCCATCACCACCAAAAAAAAAAAAAAAAAAAAAAAAAAAAAGAATAAGAAGAAAATATCTTTGTTAAGATCAATGGATAGACTTTTAGGATACTCACCCAATGAACTCCAGTAATAAAGACATGTCAAGTTCAGGTGGAATACGAAACACTGATTCTAGGACTTTCTTAGTTCTTCCTTTGCTTGAAGGGACTGACTGTGAAACAGCTATTTGATAGCCAAACAAGAAAGCTGATTTAGGATAAAAATTTCATAAATTAAGATATCTCAAAAAAATAATTACATGTGTATTAGAATTATGTTGACTAAAAATGTCATAAAACACTCAATCCTCCTTTCATTAATAGTATCAACTAATGTCAAAATTAGTGAAATTAACAGCAAATCAAGGACCTCCTCCACAATGGAAAGCTGAAGTATGTGGCTGGTTTATCAGGGCCACAGAGAGAGTTCACCAGAACATCAATATTTGTAGATAACACTTTTTAAACACTACTATGTGCCAGGGCTCATGCTTAGCAATTACATGCATTTCATTTTTTTTTTAACTGATAAGAAAAAACCCCTGAAGCTTAGTAGATTAGGCAATTTGCCTAAAGTCAACAGGATTTAAACCCAAATCTATCTGACTTCTATACTGTGTGTGATATTACCAGCATCATAAAAACTAATGTCTGAGCAGTTACTATGTACCAGGCACTGTTTTAAGTGCTTATATTACTGATTTTTTTTTTTTTTTTTTTTTTTTTTTAATGAACTGCTTCTATAACCCCTCTTTTAAAGATAGGAAACTGACGCATTGAAGTAACTTGCTAGAGTCACCCAGTAAAATGGTAGAGCTAGGAGTGAATTCAGAAAATCTAGCTCCAGGGCCTGTACCCCCTAATTCTTTTATTCTTAGAACAATTAAATTGGGTTACACTGTAGCACTGCTCTCAAAACATTTCTCTCTCATCACATAATAACTAGCTATCCCCAAAAAAGAACTTCAAAGGCCATGATTTCAGTAAGTTAGTATTCTTTAATCTATAAATACATTATGGTATACACCCAAACTTACCAGGTTTAGGTACTTCTAGACCTCTTTCTTTATAGAAATCATGCATTTGCTTTTTTTCTCCTAAAAAATGATAAAACACAAACTAAATTACACTTAAAATGTAACTAGTAGAATCAGAGATGCTGGGGTTCACAACTATGTAATAAAAGAAACTTACTTTCCTCTAGATTGATCACTAATTTGTACACTATATCTTGTAATTGTCGGTCCAACCTAATAAAAGGAAAGGATGGAGAATACCTCAGAATTCATAAAAATGCATTTTTCTACAGTGAGTTAAGTGTGTTTTCCCAGGGGAATGGGCATCTCCTTTTTTAGTGGCAAGTTATTTTTAGGTCTCACTTAAAGCTCCTGAGACATAACTCACCGAGGAGAATCTCAAGTAATTAGTCACAAGTACTCATAAATTCTTAAATGGGTCACTAAATTATTCCCTGTGTTTTGGTATTATTCCCTCAAAAAGAATGTGAGCTTGAGGGTAGACACTGTATTTTTAACTTCTGTGTATCATCTATAAAACACTCTTCTATCAAGGCAATACAAAATCAACAGTATTTGCTGAGAAAATTAAATTAATCTACTTTCAGTATTTTTCTTTAGAAATTAAACATTCACTAAAACTTGTCTTAACAGTTATAATGATCTATAACAGATAGGTTGTACTACAGAGGCCAGTTGTTTCAGGTCTTACTTCCAAAAAAAATTCTAAATACTGTATGATGAAAATGACAAGACTAAACTAGCCCCGTTAACTTATATGATGGGATTTAAAAACCTCAAATAAAGAGGCTTGTTTCCTTTTCTTTTTCTTTTCCTATCTTTTACTTCTCTTTTCAAATCCCCAGTAGATACCACGGTGCCTGGTACATAGTAAGTGCTCTACACACATTTCTTTAAAGAATACGTAGTTCTCTTTCTTCTAATTTTGAGGGAGTAAAGAATTTATTCCCAACTACACAACTTCAAGCTTTCAGAAAAAGTATACTTAAAACAATTGTTACATAAATATTCCTCTTACCTTATATTGTAAAGTGGTTGTGTCTGATGTACAACTACGTTGCATTTTGGACATCTGTTGCTATAGTAAAAATGTCTTACAATGCAGCTTTTACAAACTGTTAAAAAGAAAAGTTTAAATTAGGATTCTTTAAACATTTCAAAAATTAATGATGTTATTTAGAAATGTAAACTGTATGCTTACATGTATGAAGACATTCTGTAATGGTAGTTGCATCAATTAAATAACCCTTGCAAATGGAACACAAGATATAGGGTGTCAGCTCAGCAAGATTAATCAGGCGCTGCAAATGCAATGGAAATAGTTTTAAAATACATCTTTGCCTTCTCAAATTCTTTTCCTCCCCAACTAAACACATATATAATTTTTTAAAAAATATTTTTAATTGACAATGGACCTTTATTTTATTTGTTTATATGCCATTCTGAGAATCCAACCAGTGCCTCACACATGCTAGGCAAGTGCTCTATCACTAAGCCACAATCCCAGCCCCTAATTTAATACATTAGAATAAATAAACTTCATTTTTTCCCCTGCCTTTCTGCACACTGGGGATTGAACCCAATGGCACTTTACCACTGATCTACATTCCCAACTCTTTTGCTGAGGTGGCCTCTAATTTACATCCTCCTGCCTCAGACTTCTCAGCAGTTGGGATTAAGGGCCTGTGCCCAGCTGCCTTCTCAAATTCTTAAACTAGGGGGTGAGGTGGTCTGGGTCTGTATTCCCAGCTACTTTGGAAGCTGAAGCAGGAAGATCTCAACACTGAAGGCTGGAGATCAGCTCGGGCAACACAGTAAGAAAGGTCTCAAAAACAAAACAATTTAAACCACATCTCAGCAGGGCACGGTGGAGCATGCCTGTAATCCCAGGCTTGGGAGGCTTAGGCAGGAGGATCTGGCGTTCAAAGTCAGCTTCAGCAACGGTGAGACCCTATCTCTAAATAAAATACAAAATTGGGCTGGGGATACAAAATGGCTCAGTGGTTGAATATCTCTGAGTTCAAACCCCGGTATCACCTCCCCTCACCTCCCCCAAAAAACCCACATCTCAAGATCTGTTACAAACAGCATGAAACTTAATTACAACATGGAAACCTATACCTCTAACCCTTCAAACTCCTACAATGATACAATATAAAGTAATGTTTCAGAGGGATCTCATTCTCTTGGATATGCAGTATACTGGCAGTGAAAGAAGGCCTCATTACACATTACACATTGCTTAGAAAATGGGCAAACATTACACATACTGGCGGACAAGTTTAATAATTTGGCTAGTTGCATTACCTAACTTGATGAAGAATGTGCTACTACGTTAAAAAAAAAAAGAAAGAAAGAAAGAAAAGAAAAACAACCCTCCGTTTACAGAATGAATAGGTAGAGTGCTTATTATCTGGGTCGCACTGTAAACCCGTGGACTGCAAGGGGCACGGCACCCTAGGCGTCTAATCCATCCGTCAAGCAGTAACCTCAATAATTATTTGCAGAATGAATGACTGGGACCCAGAGGGCCTGAGCAACCTACGGGGACCTCACAAAACAAGTCGGCTGGGAATCCGGCCGGGTCAGAGGCCTCCCCCCGCCACACGCATGGGCAGGAAGGGCGAGGAGGGCTTGAGGTACACAAGAGTGCCCAGGGCTGCAGCAGAGAGCCGGGGTCGGCCCGGGGGACCCGCGAGGGCGAGCTAGGTCCTCGAGGCCACGGAGGCCCAGCAAGATCAAGCGGGGGCCATATATACCTCCTCTTCGTCCTCAGAGTCCGGCCGGCCCCCTTCCAGCCTCAGCGAGAAGTGGCTCAGCTCTTCCTCCTCCTCCTCCTCTTCCTCCTCCAACTCCTCATCCTCTTCCAGCTCCTCCTCGTAGTCTTCGAAGCGGCCCCTCAAGCGGCCCAGGCTGCGCTCGGGCTCCAACTCAGGGGGCCGGGAGCCAGAGCAGCCTGGAGCCCCCACCTCGGGCAGAGGAGCCAGGCCCTCCTCGCCGGCCGCAGGCGGCGGGGTGAGGGCAGGTGGGGACACGGGAGGCGGCGGCGGCATGACTGCGGCTCCCTCAGCCTTGGCAGCGCCCGCGTTGCCTGCCGTGATCGCCGCGACCCCTTCCATGGCCCCGGCAAAAATCGGACCTGAAAAGCTAAGTGCCGCGACGGAAGAGCGCGGGAGTTCAGTCGGACCGCCTTCGCTGACAGTGCGCAGGCGCAGGAGCCCTGCAGGGGACGCTGGGAGATGTGGTTCACCTAGGCCAAGGTGAAGCGGGACGCTCAGGTGTGTGGGGCGGAGCTCGCGGCTTGCACCTTAAAGTAATCTCATCCAATTTTGCCTTTGAAAGGCTTGATTCTTGGCACTAACTTTAAAAATGACTAAACTACCTCAGTTTCAGACAATGATATGCTTGACATCAATTTATGCAGAACACTGAACTAAATGCCATATGATGTTGCATTATGAATCAAGATGATTTCAGTTCGAATACAAATTACATGTTTCTTCTGTGGCAAATTATATTCACCCAAGCTTATTTCCTTTGGCAAGTATGAGATTCCTATTTTGAAATATGTAAATTTATTTATTTTAAGGAATTATACATTATATTGCCACAGGATGTAAATCTATCCAATATTGGAAGTTGTCCATTATACTCTATCACATAATGAAAAATTAATTCTATTTAGATCAACGAACATTTATTGAGGGTCTTCTATAGCAGAAACTGAGACCCACACACATCCTCTTCCCCACTCCCCACCCCTGATTTTATTAGAAGAGAGTTTTGGAGTTGAATTACATTATCCTTGCTAAGATAATATCTGTTAATGTCAGAATGTCTGCAAGACAACCAGGTTCAGGAAGTCAAATGCTCCTTAGCTTAACAATTCTGGGGGGCAAGGGGGCAAGGTCACATTTCAGAAAATATGTTGTTACTGAATTAAAGTTAGTTTGATCATGTGTTAAAATGGACAAATTATTTTATCTTACACAATGGTATAATAACGAAGGTAAGGATGCAGAATAGGCTTTTCATTTGTTGGTGACAGTTTAAGTAATACAACCTTAAAGAAGGGAATTTGGTGCCAGGTGTGATGGTACATATCTGTAATCCCAGTGACTCAGGAGGTAGGAGGATTGCAAGTTCAAGGCCAGTCTGGGCAACTTAGTGAGACCTTATTTCAAAATAAAAAAATTAAAAAGGAACTAGGGATATAACTCAGTTGTTAGAGTGCTTGCCTCGTATGACCAAGGCCCTGAATTTAATCCCCAGCACCAAAAATATAAATAAATAAATAAGGACTGAGGATATAACTCAATGGCAGTGTGCCCCTGAGTTCAATCCCTAATACTAAAAAAATAAATAAAATAAAATAAAAAGAAAGAAATAGTAGCAAAATCATATCAATAGTTAGTTAAAGTATTGGGATTAATGTGGTTTTTCTTTGTTGTCTTTTCTTTAATGTGCGATTTTTTTAAAATAAAAATTGTATGTGATTAAAGCTTGAAGAAACAGGGGCTGGGTTTGTGGCTCAGTGATGGAGCACTTGCCTTGTACATGTGATGCACTGGGTTCGATCCTCAGCACTACATACAAATAAATAAATTAAATAAAGGTATTATGTCCATCTACAACTAAAAAATAAATAAATAAAAGACTGAAAAACAGATGAAAATTATCAATGAAAAAAGCCAAGTAGAAAAAAAAGTTTTTCATGGAAATAGACATGTTAATTTTAAGTTTCATACAGAGAAATACAAATGTAAGAATATCCAGGAAGTTGGGTGTTGTGGCCCAGGCTTGTAATCCCACCAGCTCAGGATGCTGAGGCAGAAGGATCATTAGTTCAAAGCCATCCTCAGCAATTTAGGGAGGTACCCAGCAACTCAGGGAAGCCCTGTCTTTAGATAAAATATTTTAAAAGGCTGGCAGTGTGGTTCAGTAAGCATCCCTGGTACCAAAAAAAAAAAGAAAAGAAAAAGAATAGCCAGGAAAACACTGTAAACAAAAGCTACAGAATGGACAACCTCTACCAAATATTAAGGCCTTCTTAATGAAAATCTTGTGTGTCTTACTGTGTGAATAAACAGACAAACCAGAGAGCCCAGAAATGAATAAAAGTGTTAGGGGACAGATTAGAAAGATGGGAACAAGAGGTTAAGAGAATAATTCTATAAAATGGGCCCACTGTGCTGACCCCCGCATGCTTTCTTTGCCAAAAAGCAATTTGCCTGCAGCCCTGCCTGACCTAAGTGGCCTAAGTGAACAAAATATGTCACATTCTTCAGCAAACTGCAGGAGAAATACAGGCCCAAAATAATGTTGATAAAGGGAATCCAAATTACCCTGAAGAGAGAGACTTTTGTGACTAGACCCTGAAACTCTGGGAGATAAGGATAGTCCATTAACTAGGAGGATAATCCATTTAACCATTAAATCCATAAAAATGTATGATTAGAGGGGCCGGGATTGTGGCTCAGAGGCAGAGCGCTTGCCTAGCACACATGAGGAACTGGGTTCCATCCTCAACCCACATAAAAATAAATAAAGGTATTGTGTCCATCTACAACTAAAAAAATATTAAAAAAAAAAAAACTGAATTGCAGGAGGTACACATTGTCCTAACCCTCTCTGAGAGGACCCACTCTCTCCGTTGAGTGTCCCCTTGCCTCATCCTATCCCTTCAATAAACTCATTTCTGTTATTCTAAGTGACATGTCTGAAATCTTTCTGACTTGATCACAAGAATCAGGGCATGAAAGGGGCCTTTACACTGCCTCAGTTTCCTGGAAGGCCCCAGCTCTGTAAGAAAAGTACATATGGAACTTCAGTATATGTTAAAGATGACATCTCAAATCACTGAGGCAAAGATAGACTCTTTCATGAAAGTGCTTAGGAAAAATGGTTAATCATTTTGTGAGAAAAGAGTTAAAATAGCATGTTTGGTTACTTATTCTTTTCTGTGTTCAGGGAACTTTGAACTATGATTGACCTTTGGTCAACCTCTGGAAGTATGGCCTTTAACATTTTTTTTTTTTAATGTCAGTAATTGATAATTTGCTTGTGTGCACCTGGAGCAACAGACCATGCTGTGCCAGTCTGTCAAATTGCTTTGTACAAACATCAAGATTTATGATGCGCATGCACCTGGTTTTGTGTTGGAGACCTGAGTTTTAGTTGCTATGGATGGCTGGGTAGCAGGATATGTCTCCCATATGACTAGGCCCCCATAAAATTCTGAGATCCTAAAACTCAAACATATCACATGTGTCCTTATGATTGGCTGCTACAAAGAAAGCATGTCCTGTATGGCCCTGGATAAGAAAGACACAGAAAGTGTGTCTGCCCCTCTGGATTCTGCCAGTATGTTTTCTGCTGCTTTTGTTTTGTATCCTTTGCTGTAATAAACCTCTTTCTTGGGTATAACCTGCTACTGAGTCTTGTGAATATTTTAAGTGAATTGCTAAATCCGAGGCAGTGTGGAATTTCTGGAATACTTTTCAAAAGAGAGTTAACAGCCATAACTCATATCATATGCAAGATTAAAGCTGAGATTGATTAGAAATTTAATTGTAAAAAAAAATAAAATAAACCTCACAGAGCTAGGGGTTGTGGCTCAGTGGCAGAGTGCTTGCCTCACACATGTGAGGCACTGGGTTTGATCCTCAGCACCATGTTAAAAAAATAAATAAAACAAAATAGAGATACTAAAAAGAAAAAAAAAAAAAAAAAAAAAAAGCAAGCTGGGGATATAGCTCAGTTGGTAGAGTGCTTGCCTTGCATGCACAAGGCCCTGGGTTCAATCCCCAGCACAACAACAACAACAAAAAAGTAAATTACCTTTAAAAAAAAGATAAACCTTATAGCTCTAGAAGAAAACATCGGTAAAGTCCTCTTTAACAGGGTTGAAAGGAAAGTCAGCCCATCTATGATTCTAAATCCAAATGCAATAAAAAGATTGATTAATTTGATTTCATAAAAAAACCACACAGGCCCCCCAAAATATAAACAATATCAAAAGTTAATGAAAAAGTTGTAAGAAAAAAATTGCAACATCCATCTCTGATAAACAGTTACTACTGCATATAGCTCTTTATGTTTCACTCATATTTATGATAATAAAATAACATCTTAATTTATTAACATATAATCTACTTTTTGTGTGTGTGTAATGCTTGGGATGGAACAAATCCAGGGCCTCACACATGCTAGGCAAGCACTCTACCCCCAAGCTATATCCCAGCCCTAAACCACTCTTATAAAATTATGGGAGGCAGGGCTGGGGATGTGGCTCGGCCGCAGGTTCGATCCTCAGCACCACATACAAAACAAAGATGCTGTGTCCGCCGATAACCAAAAAATAAATATTAAAATTCTCTCTCTCTCTCTCTTAAAAAAAAAATTATGGGAGGTAAAAAACCAAATGCCACATGTTTTCTCTAATATAAGGAGGCTGATTCATGGTGGGGTAGGGAGGGGGAGTGTAGGAAGAATAGACAAACTCTAGATAAGGCAGAGGGGTAGGAGGGAAAGGGAAGGGGAATAGGGTTAGAAATGATGGTGGAATGAGATGGACATCATTATCCAAAGTACATGTATAAAGACACAAATGGTATGAATATACTTTGTATACAACCAGAGATATGAAAAATTGTGTTATGTATGTATAATATGGATTGTAATGCATTTTGCTATCATATATAACAAATTAGAATAAAAAATTTAAAAAAAATTAGGAGAGGGCTGGGGCTGTACAGAGCACTGGCCTAGCATGTGTGAGGCACTGGGTTCAATCCTTAGCACCACATAAAAATAAACAAATAAAATAAAGACATTCTGTCCATCTACAACTACAATTTTTTTTTTTTAATTTAGGGGGAAAAGTTTACTTATGGAAGTGCATGCCTGTAATCCCATTGACTTGGGAGGCTGAGGAAGGAGGATCACAAATTTGAGGTTAGTCTCAGCAAATTATCAAGGCCTTAATCAGCTTAGTGAGAACTTATCTCAAAATAAATATAAAAAGGGTTGCCCAGCCAGTGGCAGAGGACATGCCTTGTAATACCAGTGGCTCAGGAGACTGAGACAGGAGAATTGAAAGTTCAAAGCCAGCATCAGCAATGATGATGCCCTAAGCAATTCAGTGAGATCCTGTTTTTAAATAAAATACAAAATAGGACAGGGGATGTGGCTCAGTAGTTGAGTGCCCCTGAGTTCAATCCCTGGTACAGAAAAAAAAAGTGGGGGGTTGCTCACTATGTCAGCCTTGGTGTGGTGCTAAGTGCTCTTGCTACATCAGTGAATAAGAGTCACACTGTGCTGACCCCCACATGCTTTCTTTGTGGAGTTGACTACTTATTGGAGAAAATGTCAGTGTTGTCTAAATTGATCATGGTTTTAACTGATATTCCTTTTGATTTTTTTCCAGTTGTAAAAATTATTTCACTTTATTTTTTTTTCAAATTATATTCAGGAGGGGCTGGGGATGTGGCTCAAGCGGTAGCGCGCTGGCCTGGCATGTGTGCGGCTCAGGTTCTGCTGGGAGCCATCAGCCAAGTAGGTATGACAATTTCCTTGCCAGCGTACCCCCATGTTTCTTTAGTGGAAGGACTCATGGAAATAGGACATTTTGCAGGACATTGCATGTAAGGTGACCTTGCTCAAGGACCAGGGCGGACCCGTGTTTAGGGTGTTCCTGGTTTAGCATAATAGGAGATTAGGGTGTTCCCCCTTTAGAATAGGGCGTATCCTGCTGCCTGGTTTCCTCTTGAGTTCTTAGGGTCATACAATATATTTGGGAGACAGAAGCCCAGGAGTGGTGGATTTTGGGCAGAGAACGTGGATTTCCCCAGAACGTGTTTGTAGACGGCCGGTGTGAGTTCGGGAATAAAGAATTGCTGTTTGAATCTACAAGCTGTGTGGAGACTCGTGATTTGTGCCCAGCCAGAGACTGCGGCATTCATTAGCCCAATGTCTCCCTCTACGGCATCGTGGGCAAATACCCGGTATTCTATTTCTTTGATACCTAGTTTTGTTAAACCCTCCTCCTATGGGGCAACTCCTTTTAAAATGTCCTGTTTGTTCACAATCATAGCATGTTTTTGGCCTGGCATCTAAAGCCTGTTGTACTGCAGCTGCTAAGACTTGCCCTTGTTCATTAATATCTCTACATAATTTAATATATGTGTTTAAATCTTCATGTCTCCATGGTCTAATAACCTCTCTGCAGCAACGATTTGCTTGGTCATAAGCCAGTTGTTTTATTAATGGCATTGCTTGTTCCGTATCCCCAAAAATTTTGGCAGCCGTTTGAATTAGCCTATCTACAAAGTCAGCGTAAGGTTCATTAGCTCTCTGTATTACCTTAGATAGCTGACCTTGTAAATCTCCATGTCCTTGTAAAGTCTTCCATGCCCTAACTGCATCTGCAGCAATTTGTGCATATATAGCAGGATCATATTCAATTTGTTGCCGCTGACCCTCATAAGGTCCTTTCCCTAGCAACATTTCTAGATTTCTTTGAGGGTAACCGGCTGCTGCATTTCGCCTAGCTGTCTCTGCACAAAATTCCTCATTGGCAACCTTCCATAACAAATATTGTCCTCCATTTAGCACAGATTTACACATGCTAGTCCAATCTGCTGGCGTCATGTCCAAGTTAGTAATGGACTCGACCATGCTTACCGTGAAGGGAGCTTGGGGACCATTGGTTGTTACAGCCTCCTTTAACTGCTTCACTGTTTTAAAATCTAAAGCACGGTGAATTCACTGCCCTCCTACCTGTTCAAGTACAGGGCATGCTAATCTTTGAGGTCCTGTCTCAGGATCCCATTTATCAACTACGGGGTTTGAGGGCCACTCAGCTGTCTATCGGTGGGGCTGTTGGTTGAATTACGCCCTCTTGTGATAAAACGGAGTTAGTAGCAGCCTCCTGTTGTGGCCTTTTTCCTAACAACCCCTTTTCCTTTAAATTTTCTTCCTCTGTCTGACTAGCTCGAGAGACCTTCTCTTTTGCTTGATCTAAATGTCTTTCTCCATGTTCTGAACCTCTAACAATTTACTTAACATCTTTTCAGTTTGTTTTAATCTACTATAAAGATAACGCAACCCAATAAGATAACACAAAACAAAACCGAAACTGAATGAAACAAAAACGGAATAAAAAATCGTTGTATCAATTTTCTCTTCCTCAGGGCCGACAAACTTCAAGCCTTTAGTCAACCATTTTTTCCAGTTTGCCTGAGAAATTTCTAGGGATAGGCAGCTTGAAAGAAAAACAAAATAAATCAAAAGAAGAACACATTGTTTTTTGAAATGGTCACCCATTCTCTCGCCTTCCCTCAGGGGCGAGCAATTTCACTTACCCCCAAGCTTCAGGCGTTCCGCGTATGAGCCACCAAATGCCGCAGTCATTTGCTAGCTGTGTGGAGACTCGTGATTTGTGCCCAGCCAGAGACTGCGGCAAGGTTCTATCCTCAGCACCACATACAAAGATGTTGTGTCCACCGAAAACTTTAAAAAATAAATAAATAAATATTAAAAAAAATTATATCCAAGACTCTGAACTAACTGCCCTTTTAATATTTTGTGCTTTATTGCATTACTTATTCTGAAATCACAAAAATAGTATGAGGGGCTGGGGATGTGGCTCAAGCGGTAGCGTGCTCGCCTGGCATGCGTGCGGCCCGGGTTCGATCCTCAGCACCACTTACAAACAAAGATGTTGTGCCTGCCGAAAAACTAAAAAATAAATGTTAAAAATTCTCTCTCTCTCTCTCTCTCCCTCTCTCCACTCTCTCTTTAAAAAAAAGAAATTAAAAAAAAATAGTATGATCTCAATGTAACAGATAATACCATGTACATTACAGGTGATGTACTCCTTCTCAACCTCTGTGCCCATAGGCTTTTTCATCAAATATCAGCATCATTTTTTTCTGTATATTTATTTATTTTTTAATTTTAAAAAAAAATATCTTTATTTACTTGTTTTTATGTGGTGCTAAGGATTGAACACAGGGCCTCGCTCGTGCTAGGCGAATGTTCAACCGCTGAGCCACAACTCCAGCCCTAATTTTTAGTTTTATTGATTTTTTTTTTTAAATACACGACAGCAGAATGCATTACAATTCTTATTACACATATAGAGTACAATTTTTCATATCTTTGTATATAGAGTATGTTCACGCCAATTCATGCCTTTTACGTGTACTTTTTTTTTTCACATTACAATTCTTATTACAAAAATATAGCACGATTTTTCATATCTCTGTTTATATATGAAGTATGTTGGGCTGGGGATGTGGCTCCTCAGCACCACATACAAACAAAGATGTTGTGTCTGCCAAATACTAAAAAATAAATATTAAAAAAAAAAAGCATAAAGTATGTTGACACCCAATTCGATTTTTCATATATGCAAGGGAGGGGGCAGGGGGTTAGCAAGGGCAGTGGAATATGATGGACATCATTATCCTTTTTTTTTAAATTTTTTTTTGAGAGAGAGAGAGAGAGAGTTTTGATATTTATTTTTTAGTTTTCGGCGGATATAACATTTTTGTTTGTATGTGGTGCTGAGGATCGAACCTGGGCTGCACGCATGCCAGGTGAGCCACATCCCCAGCCCTTTTTTTTTTTTTTTTAATATCATTTTTATTGTTGCTGTTTATTTTTTATGTGGTGATGGAGATTGAACTCAGGGCCTCATGCATGCTAGGCAGGCGCTTTACCACTGAGCTATCTTTCCAGCCCTATCCTTTTGCTTTTTAAAAAAATATTTTTATTGGCTGTTTATGATATTTATTTATTTATTTATATACAGTGCTGAGGATCGAACCCAGTGCCTCACACATGCTAGGCAAGCACTCTACTACTGAGTCACAAACTCATCTTTTGATTTTTATTATAATAAATTACTATCTGTTAAAAACAAATGGATTGGGGATATAGCTCAGTTGGTAGAGCGCTTGCCTTGCCTGCACAAGGCCCTGGGTTCAGTCCCCAGCACCACAAAAAGAAAGAAAGAGAGAGAGAGAGAAAGGGAGGGAGGGTGGGTTGGTGGGTTGGTTGGGGATGGGACAGAGTGGTTAAGTGCTCCTGGATTCAAGCACCAGTACCAAAACAAAACAAACCACTTCACCCTGTCTTTCCTATTAAATATAAGTAAAAACTTTGGGAAAAAAAACCCTGAGGTCTCTGAAATATAAATAGTAATAGGTTGGGAAACAAAACCAGAGCTCAAAGTTTTCTGAATCACTGAGCCATCACTGAGTTTCCCATTTTTTCCTCCTCTGGTATCCCCTGACTCAGACTCAAAAATAAGCTGAAACTCAGAAATGTGTATGTACCAGGATGAACGGAAGGAACTCCAAGAGAAATCCTCTATTGGTGGTCTGAGGAGCAGGAAAGGGGCTTCCTGTAGGTCATAGTCGGCGGGAGAAATTTAAAGTTTTCTTTTCTTTTAATTAATTTTTTTAGGTGTAGATGGACACAACACAATGCCTCTATTTTTCACATGGTGCTGCGGATCGAACCTGGGTGTCCCGTGTCCCCCCACCACCCCCCCGTGTAAGGCAAGTGGTCCACCTCCACCGCTGAGCCACAATCCCAGCCTCCCCCCGCCCCTTTTTAATATTTTCTAATATTCTTTAAGTTGTAGATGGACATAATACATTTATTTTATGTGGTGCCAGGGGTCAAACCTAGTGCCTCACATATGCTAGACCAGCACTCCACCACTGAGCCACAATGCCGCCTCAGGGGTTTCTTTGCTTTTGTTTTCTCATTGTCTCTCACACCAGTTCACTGGCAAATCCACAGTGGCAATGGAAGGAATGACAGGGGGGTCAGGCAGACATCTAAAACTCTGAGTTGAACTCTTCTCTCTGGCAAGAGGAATTGTGATTCCAAGAGTAAGGTGTTGGTGGTGGGGATCTTTACTGATTTTTCATTGCTTCTTGTCCCTAGAGGCAATTACAGTTTCAGAGAATTCAAAAGAGATGAGATCTGGGACACTTAAGTGCACCCCTGTTCCTAGCTAAATAACATTGGTGTTACAGTAATGACATGTGACTTCTGTGTTAATACAGGAGGTTAAATGATTAGATTAAAAGAGCTGTGACCAAATCCATGTATTCATCCGTTAGACGGACCAATAATTTGAAAGGACTAACTAGGTGGTAACTGTAGGCAGGTAGGGTATGGCTAAAGGAGTGGGTCATAGGGGGCTTTTTCTGGAGGGGTTCATCTTCCCTGGTGTCCCTTCCTACTTCTCTCTTTGCTTCCTGGCTGCCATGATCAGTCCTCTGTGATGCCCTTTTGCCATGATGTTCTGTCTGATGTTTGGCCTACAACAATGGAGTTGGCTAACCATGTGCTGAACCTCTGAAACAATGAGCCCAAAATGAACTTTTTCCTCCTGTAAGTTGCTGTTGTTGGGTATGTTGGCCACAGCAATGAAAAACTGACCAACACAGTTGGGGAGAGTAAGGAAATTAAGAAAATGGCTTAATAAAGCTGTGAATGAACTTCTGGGCTCCTCTCTGAGCTGCATTGGCATGGATTTGACTGACATTAGTCAGCATTCCACAGCTTTGAGAACAGATACAGGTTTTTGACTAGCTATGTCATAGTAATTTATATACCACTAGAAAAACTTTGAAAGCTTTTTAGCAGAGGAGCCATGGCACAGAGAAAATGAGTAGAATATGTGGCATTTCACAAGGGAAAAAATAATCAGCATACTTAAATAACAGCCATTGGAATTATGAAACAAAAACTTTGTGCTAGTCAACTTTTTGTTGTTGTAATAAAAATAAAATACCTGAGAAAATCAACTTTTAAAATGATTAATTTTAGCCTGAGGTTTCAGTCCAAGGTTTGTTAAATCCATTGCTCTGGACTTGAGGTGAGGAGGCAGTGGGAGAACATGGCAGAAGTGGCTGCTCACTTCATGACAGCCAGGAAGCAGAGAAAGAGGGGGAGAGAGGGATAAGGAGAGAGGGAGAGAGAGAGAAAGAAGAGAAGAGAGAGGAAGTGGCCCAGGGACAAGATATATCCTTCCAGGGTGTACCCCCAGTGTAGGCCCACCTCCCACAGTTTCCACCACTTCCCAATGTTGAACCAGCACACAAAGAGACCACGAACTCCAATTTTAAGCCAAATTAAAGCAAGCTTATATTGTGTACACAAAGAGAGCTGGCCAGCAACTTCCTCACCAAAATTTCAGGGCCTGAGGACAGTCCAGCTCTCAGGGAAGAAAAGGTTTATATAGTATAAAAAGTTACAAAGGGGTTTGTCTTGGGAACTTACAGCTAACAGGGTTCTGGCAAACATAATACAAAGACAGATGGCAGATTAATGATCTATATGGCAAGATATTTCAAGGTAGGGAGTAAACTCAGATCCCAAGATCAGAATTCATGAGGCGTTGCTGAGGTTTCAAAAAGGGTTGTTATCTGGTCAGGAGGAGCCAGAATTTATGAGGCCCCTCTAAGGTTTTAGAGAGGGTTGCTATCTGGTCAAGGAGAGCCAGGCATGGGTGACTTCAGAGCACGGGCAGGAATTCCAAACAAATTTAGAAATCTTAGTAATTTATAGTAAAACAGAAATTAACTTCTCATGACTTTGTGACAAGATGGCTCCCAATCTTTTTTTTTTTTTAAAAGTTTTTTTTTTTTTTTTTTTTTTTAAGAGAGAGAGAGAGAGAGAGAGAGAGAGAGAGAGAATTTTTTTTTTTTTTTAATATTTATTTCTTAGTTTTCGGCGGACACAACATCTCTGTTTGCATGTAGTGCTGAGGATAGAACCCGGGCCGCACGCATGCAAGGCGAGCGCACTAACGCTTGAGCCACATCCCCAGCCTCGGCTCCCAATCTTAAAATGGAATTAGCTGGGTTCTTCACCCAATAGTCTATCCAATTATGAACCCATCAATGCATTAGTCCATCGATGAGATCAGAGCCCTTATGATTCAATAATTTCCCAAATGTTATTGAACATTCTCTAAACATTGCTGCATTGGGGACCAAGTCTTTGGCACATGAGCATTTGGGGGACTTTCCAGATCCAGCTATAACAAACTTTAAAGCAGCTGTTATAAAAAATGCTCTACAAGGGGCTGGGGTTATGGCTCAGTGGTAGTGTGCTTGTCTAGCATGCGTGAGGCACTGGGTTCGATTCTCGGTACCTCATACAAATAAATAAAATAAAGGTTCATTAACAACTAAAAAATATTTTTAAAAAATGCTCCATAAAGTAAAGAACAACACTCTTTTTTTAAATATTTATTTATTTTTTTTTTAGTTTTCGGCAAATACAACATCTTTGTATGTGCTGAGGATCGAACCTGGGCCGCACGCATGCCAGGCGAGCATGCTACCGCTTGAGCCACATCCCCAGCCCAAGAACAACACTCTTGAAACAAACTGAAATATAGAAAATCTCACAGTAGATTTCCTATATTAGCATATGTTTAAAAAATAGAAATTTAGAATTGAAAAATACAATAACAGAAATTTTTAGAAAAATTACTGAATGGGGGCTGGGGTTGTGGCTCAGTGATAGAGCACTTGCCTAGCATGTGTGAGGTACTCACTGGGTTCCATTCTCAGTACCACATATAAATGAATGAATAAAAAAAAAAAAAAGATCCATCAACATCTAAAAAGTTTTTAAAAAATTACTGAATGGGGGTTTTCTGTTTCTGAGAAAATGTATAGACATACTTTCCCTATTCTTAACACTAACTATAACTAAACCCTGGACATTATGTACAAAACAGATATAAGAAGACTCTAAAAGGAAGAAAGAAAATGACAGAGAGCTAAAAGTTAATACACAAAGAATAACATAGTAGTGAGTTTCCTGGATTTTCTTTTTTCCCCACATATATCAGATTTTGAGCTGAAGAAGTTAGCAACCCACAAATTCCTTGGGAAACATATCCAAAACAAAACAAAACAAACAATCAAGAAGGGAACACTCTAATTAAAGACAAAAAAATTTCTAGCCAAACAATCAAGAAAGGAACAATTTAATAAGTCAGGAAAATTTCAGATGATAACCATTCTACTCCAAACACTGTAGAAAAATGTGTAGTTCTCTTGGGCTGGGGCTGTAGCTCAGTGGCAGAGCACTTGCCTTGCACATGTGAGGCACTGGATTTGATCCTCAACAGCACATAAAAATAAAATAAAGGAATGCTACAAAAAATAAAGAAAGGAAGAAGAAAGAAATAAGGGTTGTTTTCAACCTCCCCCACCAGTAAAGACTATGTAGGAAGCCTAGTGTTTCATCCTCATGGGATTATTATGTGGTACCTGCCACTCCTGACAAGAGCAGTATCACAAACCAAATAGGGAGTTGGAACTTAATCTCCAGCGGTCAATAATGAGTGCCCTGACTCATGGTCAGTGGAGACCACACAGGGAGATGGAACTCCCAGTCCCAGTCAGCAGTAGTAAGTTGCTATTGAAATTGGTGGAAGTCAAGTAGAAAATATAGACTTCTATTTACAACAATCAGTGATGAGGCAGTGGCCTCCCTCCTCCTGCTTGCCCTGCCAGAATGATAGCCAGAGAAAGATAGCTAAATACTAAATTTAATAAACTCCAGATTTCATGATATAATATGGACATGTCCAGGTTTACATATAAAATCACTTGTCATACTAAGAACCAGAATGATCTCAAATGAAAAAGACAATCAATAGATGCCAATACGGAGATAACAGAAATGTTAGAACTTTGACAACATTTTAAAGCAACCATGATAAAAATGCTTCAACAAGTAATTACAAATACACAGGAAGATGCTGGGAATGGTGATGCACACCTGTAATCTCCATGAAGCAGGGGACTGAAGCAAGATTTCTTAAGTGCAAGATCAGCCTGGGCAATTTAGCGAGACCCTGTCTCAACAGCTGGGTGCAGTAGTGCATGCCTGTAATCCCAATGGCTCAGGAGGCTGAGGCAGGAGGATCATGAGTTCAAAGCCAGCCTCAGCAATTTAGTGAGCAATTCAGCGGGAAGTTGTCTCTAAATAAAATATTAAAAGGGCTGGAGATGTGCCTTGATTTAAGCTCCCTTGGGTTCAATACAGTTACAAAAACAAAAAACAAACAAACAAAAAAACCCGGTATCAAAATAAAAAAAGAGCTGGAGATGTAACTCAGTGATAGAGTACCTCTGGGTTGCCCAATACTGTAAAATAAAACTATATATGAAACAAATGAAAAAATTGTAAGTCTTAATAGAAAGCCTCAAGAAAGCAGATATATAGAAAAGAATAATATACATCATGACCAAGCAGGGTTTATGCTGGGAATATAAGTTTTATCTAATATTTAAAAAGTAATCAATTTGTAAGGTATAGTGGTGTACACCTGTAATCACATCTACTGGGGAGGCTGCAGCAGGAAGATCTCGAGTTCAAGACAACTTAGAACCTGTTTCAAAATGAGTTAAAAGAAAAAAAAAGGGTGGGATGTAGTTCAGTGATACAGTATTGTCTAGCATGTGCAAGGTCTTGGGTTCAATCCTGAGCATTGAAAAAAATTAATCAACATAATCTATGATAGTGAAAGACCAAGGATGTGCTCCATGTGGTCGCAGATGCCTGGAATCCCAGAGGCTGAGGTAGGAGGATTACAAATTTGAGGCCATCCTCAACAACTTAGGGAGACCCTGTCTCAATATAAATATCAAAAGTAAAACAGGCCAGGGATGTACCTTTGTGGTAGCCTAACAGTGGTCCACTTTAGGCTTTGAATATCACCCTTGCTGCCCTGCCACTGTGACTTATTTTTCAAAGGATGTGATTTTTTCTTTTCTTCTGTTTCTTCTCCTCCCTAAACTCTCCCATTCCCCTAATCTCAGGGGAAACAGGGTTACCTTTCTTCCAGGTCCTAGGCAGTTTTCTGACCTTGAGCACCAGAAAAATCTCAGAAATAACTGTCTCCCAAATTAACAAGTGAATTACCACTCTGACAAAGAACTCATGGAATGTAGCTTCTGAATCACCTCTTTAAAAGCCCTCTGTTCTCCCTGATGGGCAGAATCACAGCTTCTAGAACAGACATCTCCAGTGTTTCTCTGTTAGCAAAGCAATAAAAACGTCTTTTTCCTTTTTATCAGAACTGTGTCCTCAGGCTGGGATTTTTGCTCAGGATTCTCAGCACCACATAAAAAACTAAATAAGCAAAATAGGGGCTGGGGTTGTGGCTCAGAGGCAGAGCGCTCACCTACCATGTGTGAGGCACTGGGTTTGATCTTCAGCACCACATAAAAATATTGTGTCCACCTATAACTAAAAAATAAATATTAAAAAATAAATAAAGGTGTTAAAAACAACAACAACTGTGTCCTACTTATTGGACTGGCGTGGGGGCAAGGACTGAGCCCTAAGTGAGACCCTATCTCTAAATAAATAAATAAATGGGCTGGGTGTGTAGCTCAGTGGTAAAGTGCCCTGGCATTCAATCCCTAGTACAAAAGGTGCAGGGGTCGCAGGTGGGAGTGTCTTAGAAAACTAGAATTAGAAATTTTTTTTTTTTTTTTTGTGGTTCTGGAGATTGGCCTTGTGCATATGAAGCAGGCACTCTACCAACTGACAACTGAGCTATATCCCCAGCCTGGAATTTCTTAATTTGTTAAAGGGCACTGGTAAAAATATCATTATACTTATGTGGCAAACATCTTACTTACAAGTAAAACACTAAATTCTCTTCTCCTAAAATATTGAACCAATCAAGTGTCTCTACTTTCGTCTTTTTCATCTAATACTCATATTCAACACATCAGGACCTCTTTTTTTTTGGCGAGGGTAAGTACCAGGGATTGAACTCAGGGGCACTCGACCATTGAGCCACATCTCCAGTCCTTTTTTCTTGCTTCTTTACAATTAATAAACCCATAAATCTGCTATTCCCTTTCTTAGTTGAAAATGCTCCAATGGCTTCATCTTCCCTAAGGGAAGAGTGAAAACTCTTGAACAGGATGAGCAATTTTTGTTAGGACTTGATCCCAATTTAATCCTGTTCTCCCTACTTATAGTTGGCCAATATGGTCCAGCCTCTCTCAGTTCTAGCCCTTTGCACCCCACCTTCCTAAGGTGTTCCCACTAGCATGGCAAACTTTTTTTTTTTTTTTTTAAGGCAAAGACAGTAGTTTATTTAGGAAGATAGATATACATTCAAGAGAAAATATGGGCTGTCTCAAGAGTGAGAAGCTGTGCCGTCGGCTGAGGGTCCAATATTTATAGAAAGGCGATATCAGGGGCTGGACTAGAGATGGATCCAGGGTGGAGGTGCACAATTTCGCATCTGTTTTTTCCTCCCTTGAGTGTTTTCCTTATTTTACAAGGCTATGGGCCAAAGGCATGTTACTCAAGATTATAACTGTGTTTTCTGCACCTCAAGGCTTTTGGCCATTTCCATTAAGATCCAGTATTTTTCTCTATCCTAAATCCCAGTCTCACTCTCCTCCCTCACCAGACTTGGATCCCTCAATTTTAAGGGTTAGTGAGAGTAAAGATCTGGATTCTTGCGCTTCTTCATGCTAGCAAGGAACGATGACCCTGCCTAATAGGGAATCAAAAATCTCACCCTGATTGCGGGGGTGGTGGTGCACTCCGGTAATCCCAGCATTTTGGGAGGCTGAGACAGGAGGATCACGAGTTCAAAACCAGCCTCAGCAAGGGCAAGGCACTAAGCAACTCAGTGAGACCCTGTCTCTAAATAAAATACAAAATAGGGCTGGGGATGTGGCTCAGTGACCGAGTGCTCCGGAGTTCAATCCCCGGTACCCACCCCCCACCCCACCCCCGCCGCAACCAAAAAATCCTGAATTTCCATCTTCACACTTCCTTTTTCTTGTGTGATTCTGACAAGTTACTTAACCTCTTTGGGTTTCGGTTAAGCCATCCGTAAAGTCAACAGGGATAATGGGGACAAGATTGCTGAATTAAATGACATATCATGTAAGATGTCTATCACAGTGCGTGTATATAGCTGGCCAGCAATAATTGGTAATTATTATCAAGCAAATGTAATAGGCGGTCACCAGCTCCCATTTCCTGCCTGCCCTTCACTCACTTTTGAAAGTAGCTCTCACGCCTATTCCTTTCCTCCTTCTCTTTCGCTCCTCCTCCTGCCGTAAATTGCCTACCACAGATGTCGTGAAATGCTCCTCCCCGCCCTCCATGTGGCGAAAACGCAATCACGCTTAACGGCGCGAGGTGGCTCAGCCGCAAGATGGCGGCGCTGGCGGAGGAGCAGACGGAGGTGGCGGTCAAGCTAGAGCCTGAGGGACCGCCAACGCTGCTACCTCCACAGGCGGGCGACGGCGCAGGCGAGGGTAGCGGCGGCACTCCCAACAACGGCCCCAACGGCGGCGGCGGGAACGTTGCGGCATCGTCATCGGCTGGCGGGGATGGCGGGACCCCCAAGCCCGCGGTGGCTGTCTCTGCTGCTGCCCCGGCGGGGGCGGCCCCGGTGCCCACCGCTGCTTCAGAGGCCGGCGCTCCCCACGACCGACAGACTCTGCTGGCGGTGTTGCAATTCCTACGGCAGAGTAACCTCCGAGAGGCCGAGGAGGCGCTGCGCCGTGAGGCCCGGCTGCTGGAAGAGGCAGTGGCGGGCTCCGGAACCCCGGGAGAGGTGGACGGTGCCGGCACTGAGGCGGCGAGCGCGCTTCTCAGCCGGGTCACGGCCTCTGCCCCCGGCTCTACGGCCTCCGATCCTCCCAGCACTGGTGCTTCAGGGGCCACAGTCGTCTCAGGATCAGCTTCAGGTTCTGTGGCTCCGGGGAAAGGTGAGCCGCGGTGTCCAGGGGAAGAAGGACCGGCTCAAAGGGGAGCAAGCCGGGAAGGCAGGGGCTGGCAGGCCTGCACCTCTGCGGGCTTGTTTTGAATTTCCTGGGCCCGCCTCTAGGGCCACATGCCCGCCCCTTTCTCCAGTGCGCCGGCTGCGCAGTCAAACCCTCTTCCTAGCTGTCAGTTCCAGCTAGAGGCTGAGCAGAGCTATTGAGCAGCGGGATGCATGGGGAAGAGGGGCGCAGAAAGGCGGGGAGCTCAGATTTTTGATTTTCCTCTTATTGGACTTTTGAGCCTTGGACAGGTCCGCACTAACACTATTTGTACAGTTCTCTACTATTGTTCTATAAGTACTTTAAGTTATATATTTTAATTTTCCCAATGGAACTGTGAGGTAGACATTACTTCCACTATAGAGATGAGGAAACAGATTTCTTGAGGACTTGCTTTGGACCACTAAGCCAGGGACTGATCGAACACAGTGTTGCAATATTTCTCAAAATATGGGCCACATACCACCAGTGTTAAATGTTTTGAGGATGCAAATTGTTAGGCATCAGTCCAGGCTCTGACTATCTAGAGGTGAAGTCTGTGAATCTGCAATAGTGCTTTTAAGGAGTATTAATGTATGGCAGAATTTGAGAGCCACAAATTCAGGAACAGGTGTGGGACAGACCTTTTTGTCCCTACTGGTTTTACTTGTGTGTTGCCTGTTCCTAAGGTTGAGTTTTTTCTATTAAATAGGTTATTATGAGGCTCAGATATATATGAAATGCCTAATTCTGAAAAGTTCATGCTTCTGTATTCATTCCTGAAACTTGTGTCCCCCACTTTCTCTCAGCAACTGTTGTCACAAAGTCCATGCAGTGAAACTTTTATGGGATATAAGATGTCAAAGGTGATCAATAAATATTGAATTAAATTATCCAGTGCAGCCCTCTCATAGCTAATCTGTACTTAGGAGGCCTAATCTTTGTAGCATTGCCAAAAGTGAAGTTTGAATACATAGCATTTTAATCCATAAATAGAAATGTGCTAAAATGTGATTGAGAAGAATCTTTTTTAAAATAGTTTTTTAGTTGTCAATGGATCTCCTTTCTATCTATCTATCTCTTTATATGTGGTGCTGAGGATCAAACCCAGGGCCTCACACATACCAGGCAAGTGCTATACCACTGAGCCACAACTCCAGCCCCAGAGAAGAATCTTTTTTTGGGTAGGGTTACTGGGGTTTGAACCCAGGGCCTTAAGCATTGCTAGGGAAGCATTCTATCACTGAGCTACATCCCCAGCCTCCCTGTCCTTTATACACATGCAAACACACACACACACACACACACACACACACACACACACAAAGCACATACCACTGTTTCTTTCACATTTTATTTCAAGACAGGATCTTGCTAAGACTTTGAACTTGTTATCCTCCTTCTCAGCTTCCTGAGTGAGATTGCAGATGTGTTCTACCAAAAATCTTTTCTGAATACTGAATTTTGTGAATGAACTGTAAAACAAATCATATTGTTATATTGCTATTATCTCTTATTTCTTAAGAAGCCTTTTTACTTATTTTTGGTTCTGAGGATTGGACTCAGGGACACTTTATTACTGTGCCACATCCCCAGCCCTTTTAAAAAATATTTTTAAATTTTGAGACCAGGTCTTGCTAAGTTGCTTAGGGCCTTGCTAAGTAGTTTATTATCATCATTTTTTTTTTTTTTGGTACTGAAGACTGAACCCAGGGACTCTTAACCACTGAGCCACATCCCCAACCTTTTTTATTTTTAATTTTGAGACAGTGTCTCACTAAGTTTTTCAGGGCTTAAGTTGCTGAAGTTGGCCTCGGACTTGCTGTCCTCCTGCCTCAGCATCTTGAATGGCTGGGATTGTAGGTGTGTGCCACCATGCCCAGCACTTCAGAAGCTTATTTTTAGATCTTAACTGAGAAACCAGAAAGGAGGAAAAGAAGCCATCAGAGTGATCCATAGCTGTGAACCCAGCAGTAGAGTGCTTGCTTAGCATGACTAAGGCCTTAGGTTCAAAACCCAGTATTGTCAGGTTTGATTGACAACTGTATCATTGTTTGGCATTGCTATGTTACTAAATACCCATGTTTTCTGCCTTGAAATAGTAGTTACGGAGGTTGCTTTAAGCTTATATAATTGAGTAACAACTCATTATCTTTTGGAGATAATAAAAGGCATCCTAAAATGCTGACATTTTACATGTGTACATATGAAAATAACACAAGATAGAAAGCGTTGGGCTGGGGATATAGCCCAATTGGCAGAGTGTTTGCCTCGCATTCACAAGGCCCTGGGTTCAATTCCCATCACCCCCCCCCACACACACACACACACACGAGACAGAAAATATTGCAGCAATGTCACAAATTATTTGGGTAGCTCAGAGAGTGGGAAATGTTTATAGCTGGTGGCTTGGTGGTGGGAGATGCCGTTTGCACTGAGCCTTGAGAGGAGATTAATAAACTGTTTGATTTGCATGTATTTATGTGTGTGGTGCTGGGGATTCAATCCAGGGCCTCATCCCTGCATATATGATTTTTTATACAATTTGTGTTTAAAAATAATGTAATTCTAGGAAAAATATTGAATTTTTTGTTATTGATTTGAAAACTTATTTTAAGATGTATACATGTGAAGGGGTTTTGGCCTGGGTAACTGAAACAAGTGCAAAATCCTATTAAAAGATTATGTGATTGGGTTGGGGAAGAGAGGTTGAGAGGAAAGGGACAAACTGAGAAACAGTTTACTTTTGAGGCATATCAAAACAGCAGTAGTCACATGGTACATATCAGATCATTTTCTTAAAAGTTGTCTTTCATTTTTTAAACAGTTGGAAATGTAGCTGTGGAAGACCAGCCAGATGTCAGTGCTGTCTTGTCGGCCTACAACCAACAAGGAGACCCTACAATGTATGAAGAATATTATAGTGGACTGAAACACTTCATCGAATGTTCTCTGGACTGCCATCGGGCAGAATTATCCCAACTCTTTTATCCTCTGTTTGTACACATGTACTTGGAGCTAGTCTATAATCAACATGAGAATGAAGCAAAATCATTCTTTGAGAAGTATGTGGATTTTTACATATATTTTATTTATACACACATACACACAACTGTAATCACACAAATGTAAAATTGCAATTCAGAAAGTACTTTGTGAATCTAGCATAGGATATTATTGAATTGGAGAAGTCAGGAGAAGCTTCCAGAGGAAGCCATACTTAAGGTGAGGTCTGAAGATTGCGTAGGAATTAATCAGATAAAGAAAAGAGGGGAAAACCATATATGAAAGCTTTGTGGCACGAGGGTCATGGTAGCTGCAAAGACTGAAAGAAGACTACAGTAGTTGGAATAGAGAATGGGGTGGGTTATGATAAAATATGCAGCTGGAAAATTGGTTAGGGGCTAGAACAATAGGTTCTTAGACCACGTTGAAATTCTGTTTGTCCTTAGAGCAGAAGAGAGTTGTATTGAGTAGGATTGAATTTGACTGAGAGTCACTGAAAATAATGATGGCATAAATAAAATTCTTCTTTTTATCTTTATCTAAGAGCAATAAGAAACTGATAGATTAGACTGAAAACCCAAGAAGAGACTTAAATATAGACTTAAACATAGTCAAAGTTTATTTCTCATAAAGGTAGAAAAGTTCAGAACTGGTTTTAAGCGTCCTTGATTATTGGGGATACAGGCTCCCTTGGCCTTATTGTTCTATCATTCTTGTCATGAAGCTTCCACCATGTGACATGATGGCTTTCTAGCTCTAAGTAGTCATATCTCTGTTATAGTCAGCAGGGAAGGCCACATTCTTCCTAGAAGATACACACATTTACAATTTTTCAGCCAGTGGTTATACTAGATACAAAGGAGGTAGGGAATGTGGTCTTAGGTGTCTATGTGCCCAGCTAATATTCAGGTGTTTTGGATATTTGGGGGTAGTGAGGCATTTCTGCTATAGAAGTCATTGGAGGGCCATGTCATTATTAAATGTGCAACTTCAAGGATCTTTCTTGCATGGTATGGGGAACAGATGGTGAGGAGACTGACTATTGATTGACCAGTCTTAGAAATTTCTGAGTGGTTCTCATTAGGGCTGATATTTCTTCTTTCCCTAGGTCATTTGCCAATGCAAGGAGATGTTGTTTTTTGTTTTTATTTGTTTTGGTGGTCATAGTGATTAGGGGGAGGAGCAAGGATACTGAATGTTCTAGGATAGGCAGGTAGTATACTTTTTTTTTTTAAAGAGAGAGAGAGAATTTTAATATTTATTTTTTAGTTTTCGGCGGACATAACATCTTTGTTTGTATGTGGTGCTGAGGATTGAACCCGGGCCGCACGCATGCCAGGCGAGCGTGCTACCGCTTGAGCCACATCCCCAGCCCCAGGTAGTATACTTAAAGAATTGTCCTACCTCAAATGCTAATAGCATTTGAGAAACAGGACTAGATCATGGTTGTGGTAGTGGGGGTAAAGAGAAATAGATCAACTGATGAAACACTTGATGGATTGAATATGGAGGTAAAGGAGATGGAAGTATCATTGATAATCCCAGGTTTCTGGCCCCCCATATGCATAGGGATTCCCTTCAGCTGACATAGAAAACTCTGGAAGAGGACTTGGTTTGTCAGGTATGAGAATAGTCTTTAGTTGCAATTCAGATATGCTCCAACTCATTTAAGTAACCTCCAAACCTGATCAATCAATAGTCACCTTTTCCCCTTCCTGTTTTTCCCTTGTTATAAGAGCTTAGAGAAATAAGGAGTGGAATCATAAATTGGAGTTATGTGCAATATTGATGGATATGGATGTGATTGTAGGAGAATATAAAATTAATAAGAGAACTAAGTCCAAGCCTTGGGGAGCTCTAGCATTTAATGGTAAAGTATAAAATAAAGGCTAGTGAAAAGGAAGAAAATCAGGAGAGTGTTGAGCTGTAGAAGCCAAGGGAAAGCAGCATTTAATAGTTTGAATGAGAGCTCTTTAAGGCAAGTAATAGAGCTTGAAGCCAGGACTTGTCAGATAACACAGTAGTGATAGAGGAACAATAGAACTCTTATGTCATTGTATACATTTATTATAGTAGGATGCTTCATAGAAAGTATAGAAATGCTCTGTAGCTTAGTATTCTTAAAAAAAATATTAAGGTTGACAATGACAAAACTTCTACTCTGGAAGCTAATTTCTCTTACAGTACTATCATCAAAAAACCTCTTGTGAGCTGGGCATAGTGGCACCTTCATGTAATCCCAGTGGCTCTGGAGGCTGAGGCAGGAGGATCTTGAGTTCAAAGCCAGTCTCAGCAATGGCAAGGTGCTAAGCAAGTCAGTGAGACCCTGTGTCTATATAAAATACAAAAAAGGGCTGGGGATGTGGTTCAGTGATTGAGTACCTCTGAGTTCAATCCCTGGTACTCCCTCCGCCCCCCCAAAAAATACCTCTTGCTCTTCCAGTCTCATGTTATAGCCATCTCCCCTCATAGGAAGATAGGAAGCTGAAATATCATAGAGGACTCTGTCTCCCAGACAGTTATGGACAAGCTCAGCCTTTGCCAGGACCCCACCATGCTCAGATGAAGGTAATAGGCAGTGATTGATATGAACCCCAAGAGGCTGAGATTTCTAATTTCATTCAAATCTTAGAAACTCTGAGTTCATTTAATGATGAGTCTATATGGGTAACAAGTAATAGTTTAGGAATCCATTGATATTGTATCTCAGAGCTAGAGCCCTATATCTTAAATCATTGTTTTCTTTTTTGGTACTGGGGGTTGAACCCTGGGGCACTCTACCACTGAGCCACATCCCCAGTCCTTTTTATTTTGAGATAGGTAGACTTGCTAAGTTGCTGAGGCTGACCTTGAACTTGGAATTTTCCTGCCTCAGCCTCCAGAGATAGTCATTGTTTTATAAATATTTTTCTTTAATGCTGCTCTTAGTGCCAAATATATATCTTTAATTTTACTTTTTAGGAAAGTTAAGATTTGTTAAAACAGAGAAGCACATTTAAATTTACCAATTGTTTGTAAGGCTGAAGGCTTTATTTAATTGCTTTTGGAATAGTAAATGGAAATGCTTATTGTTTATTATCAATATTTGTTCTTTAGTAATAGTATTAAATATAAGTATTTAATAAATGTTTGATATTAAGAACATTGGGAATAATTAAAAATGGTGGATTTATGAGAATCCATGTATTGATTGTTGTTGAGGCTGTAATAGGTACATTGAATACACTATATAACATTTTCTGCTTTTATATGTGTTTGAAATTTTTTATAATAAAGTTTTAAAATGTAGGGTTTAAAGAAAAAATAATTCAGCAAAGTAAGAGCTCTGACATTCTCAAATGTCTATCAAAGATGGTAAACAAAAGAAACTGTCTAACAGTGGTGGGTATCTTATCTTTCATTCACTTATGATGTTTATTTCAAATTCTTCTCTTAAAAATGTTAATGATAAATTTCATTAGAGAATTAAATTGGTCATTTTTAGGACAAATTTAGAAACTGAATTATAGTAATTTTTAAATGAGTTACTTCTGGTCCTACAGCTTAGTTCAGGGTTTTCTGAAAATATTCTGGGATGGTTTATAAATATATGGGGGAAAGGCAGATCCCTTGATGATTACATTGAAAAATGACTTTTTAAAATCACTGAAACAGGTTCCATGGAGATCAGGAATGTTATTACCAGGATGACCTACGAGTATTATCTAGTCTTACCAAAAAGGAACACATGAAAGGGAATGAAACCATGTTGGATTTTCGAACAAGTAAATTTGTTCTGCGTATTTCCCGTGACTCGTACCAACTCTTGAAGAGGCATCTTCAGGAGAAACAGAACAATCAGATATGGAACATAGTTCAGGAGCACCTCTACATTGACATCTTTGATGGGATGCCGCGTAGTAAGCAACAGATAGATGCGATGGTGGGAAGTTTGGCAGGAGAGGCTAAACGAGAGGCAAACAAATCAAAGGTATGGGAATAAACCTAAGAACTATATAATGCAGATTATGAAAAATCATAACATTTTCATCTACATAATTTATATTTTTTTGTAGCTAGTTTGAGAATAATTTTACACTGTATTTAAAATTTCATGCCCTAAGGACGGTGTATATATGTGAGGATTTGGGAATAATTGCATTAACAGAACCCTGACTACAGTGGCTGAAACAAGTAAGGAGTTTATCTTCAAGTGAAATGAAATGCAGAGGAAGGTCCTCTAGGACTGGCATGGTAGCTTTACAATACCATCAATGTCCCTGGCTCTTTCAAGTTTTTGGTCCACCACTTTTAGAATGTGACCTTCTTTGTGCTCACAAATGGCTGTTGCAGTGCCAGCATTGCAACTACTAGGAAGGAAAAAGGGAAAGGACAAAAGGCCGACTGAATCTCCTTTTTTATCAAGGAGATAAACTTTTTTTTTTTTTTTTTGGTAAACCATACCCAATATACTCAGAATTATGTTATATGTCCATTCCTAGTTGCAAGGGAGCCTGAGAACAGAAATGATTTAACTACTCCAATAAAATCAGGGTTCTGTTAGTAAAGAAAAAGGGGCATATGGCTATTGGTAAACAAATTCAGAACCCTGCCTTGGGGCATAAATTACTATATGTAATTGTGATTCATCCTGTCAAAGATGTGCAAAGAGTATATTAATGAACAAAAAATTAATTTAAAAAAATGCCGGTTCTTTTGACTTGTAGGTATTTTTTGGTTTGTTAAAAGAACCAGAAATTGAGGTACCTTTGGATGATGAGGATGAGGAAGGAGAAAATGAAGAAGGAAAACCTAAAAAGAAGAAGCCTAAAAAAGATAGTATTGGATCCAAAAGCAAAAAACAAGATCCCAATGCTCCACCTCAAAACAGGTGAGGAAGAAACCTCAGCATTTGTATGGAGCTTTAAGATATGTTACACAGGATTTGAGTTTGTTAATATTCAAACAGTAATTCCCACTCTCCCCACTTACCCCCACAGAATCCCTCTTCCAGAATTGAAAGATTCAGATAAGTTGGATAAGATAATGAATATGAAAGAAACCACCAAACGAGTGCGCCTTGGGCCAGACTGCTTACCCTCCATTTGTTTCTATACTTTCCTCAATGCTTACCAGGTTGGTAAAATAATTGGACAATATCTGCCTAGAGAGTCATATAAAATGGTGATTTACTATTAGGAGAAATGTAAATGTGTTAACTAAAATGGAGTTTTGTCATTTAAATTGTTGATATAATTTAAAGATAGGAAAAGAGAATTGGATACTATAGAGAATAGATAGAAGGCCATGTTTAAAAGACCCTTGCTTATACTAGTTCCTCATTTCACTGATTAGAATTCTTCCAGTCTTTGACTGGTTCATCCCTATTGAATTTGGTGTAAAAATTCATATAAATTTAATATTTTTTTGGTTTGTTTTTGTTTTTTTGTGGTGCTGGGATTGAACCCAGGGCCTTGTACATGCGAGACAAGCACTCTACCAACTGAGTTATATCTCCAACCCTAAACTTAATATTTTTTATTAAGCATTCTACATGTCTTGCCAGGGATGGTGGTGTACTTCTATAATCCCAGCGACTGGGGAGGTTGAGGCAGGAGAATTTCAAGTTCAAGGTCAGCCTCAGCAATTTAGCTAGGCTCTAAGCAATTTAATGAGAACCTGTCTCAAAAAGTGAAAAGGGATATGTTGCTTGAGATACTGGCATATGAATTGTGATATCTGCAGCATTCCCTTCCTCATTGGGCTAAGCCAAACCAGGATAGGTTAGGTGGGCAGACTTGTGCATAATCTCTTAGAGAAAGCAGGCTAACTGGCCTTTTCCACTGGGGATGGCCACCATATTTCTTGAACATGAGATGGAGACATGTGGCCTGGATTCGTAGCTAATGAGAAATTGGAGTTGTCCCCCCAAACTCTAGACTGCATCCCCTCCTGTTTATGGGGCTTTCCCTGTGTTGTGAGCCTTAAGACTCCTCCAGGACAAAACCCTGCAGGCCGGTAGAAGCTTGGTAGAAGAAGTTTAATCCCCCTACCTTTAATTTAAACCAGGAACATGAGTAACTGTAAAATAGGAAGACACTTAAACCCAGAGAAATGAAATGACTAATTCAAGGTCACACATTGATAGGGATGGAATCCAGACTTCCTGATTTCCTTATTGACCTGCACTATCTTTCAAATCCCACATTACCCATTTTATGGATGAAACCATGGGGATATTGAAGAGTGGACTGAATAGTCACTGCCTGCCCCTGGAGCCTGATGCATAACTCTTCTCTCACTTAAATGATAACAGCTGGTTGCCCTAACCCTATAGAATGTAAGCCCCATTTTGTTGGGGACCATCTTGCCACCCCAAGGAGAAAACTACACAAGAATGAAACTGACAGAGATGACAGCTGAGTTGTGAGATGGAAAGAGCTGGAGACTGGATAGTGTCTTGAGTACCTGGATCTAACCATGCCTTAAGCTGGTGTAACTCTGGACATTTCCTTTATGTGGGCCCAGACCCTCCCCCCCCATGAAAGTTTCATATGGATTTTTGTCACCTGCAGCCAAAAGTGTCTTAATTAATCCATGCCATAAGTTGTATATTGTTCTCAAAAATAAATAAAAAACAAAAAGGGCTGGGAATATAGCTTAGTGACAGAGGACCCCTGGGTTCAATCTCCAGTACAAAAAAAACCCAAAATAACAACAAAAAACCCTACGTATCTTAATAGATACAGTAAGCTACTGATGATATATTCAGTAAACTACAAAAAACAGCATTTGTTTCCTGTTATGTTCTCCATAGATAGAGGGCAAAAAGTGGGTAAATAATAACATGTTTTTCAAATAAGAGTTTTCAGACATGGGTTTTATAGGGGAATATAATCTCAAATGATCTTTTTTTAAAAAAAAATTTTTAAAGAGAGAGAGAGAGAGAATTTTAATATTTATTTTTTAGTTCTCGGCGGACACAACATCTTTGTTTGTATGTGGTGCTGAGGATCAAACCCGGGCCGCACGCATGCCAGGCGAGCGTGCTACCGCTTGAGCCACATCCCCAGCCCCTCAAATTATCTTTTTATATGAGAAAAATAGCCATCATTATGAAGTCTCTAACATATGGTTGTATTTTTTTTTCCTTTAAAAGAGTACTGTTTAGTCTAAAACTTCTTTTTATCGGCAGGGCCTTACTGCAGTGGATGTCACTGATGATTCTAGTCTGATTGCTGGAGGTTTTGCAGATTCAACAGTTAGAGTCTGGTCTGTGACACCCAAAAAGCTTCGTAGTGTCAAACAAGCATCAGGTAACTGAGATGACTTTTTGGGGTGTGAGCTTTCCATTAGTCTACACCAGTCTTGATTCCATGGAATATACATAGGAGATACTGATTTTTTCAGAAATTCACTTAATTTCTTTAAAGATGCTAACATTTCCAGCAGTGAAAAAGCATCAGAATAACTATTAGGAGACTGGGGTGCTAGTATTCTTAAATAGTAGAATAATACTTTTTGTTTCAGCCATAAAATTGGGTAAAAAAGATCTAATAAGTTCAGAATTCCATTTTTAAAGGTTTTTTTTTTTTTTTTTTGGCTAAACTTAAATTATCTAACCATAGTAACACATTTAAAATCATTGTGTATTTACATAGTTTTCATTTTTGTAAAACATTGTGGTATAATGGAAAAACTTGAATTTCAATCTAGTTCCAATACTGAGTACCTGTGTGCACTCTAGCAAACCAACTGTTCTGAACCTCAGTTTCATCTTCTACACACTGGGATGATATCACCTAATTTAGAGATGTTAGCACAGTGATTGGTATATAGGAAGAACTATTCAAATGTTAGTTCTTCTCCTGAACTATAATGTGATTGTCTTAAAATGTTTTGATTAATGTACTTTAAAAAAATATTTCTGGACCATTTTAGATCTTAACCTCATAGACAAAGAATCAGACGATGTCTTAGAAAGAATCATGGATGAGAAAACTGCAAGTGAGTTGAAGATTTTATATGGTCACAGTGGGCCTGTCTATGGAGCCAGCTTCAGTCCAGATAGGTAAAATACAAACAATAAAAATTAAATACTGCTATACCATGTAGAGGTAATATAAAAATATCTGGAAGGTATTTTTATATTACCTCCATATTACAGAGATAATATCTGGAAGCATAGTACAAATGCCTGGAAAATTTTCTTAGAAAAATCTCATGGTTGCCTATCATTCATAACCTTTTTTTAAAAGACTTTATTTATTTATTTATTTATTTATTTATTTATTTATTTATTCATATGTGGTGTTAAGGATCGAACCCAGGGCCTTGCATGTGCGGGGCAAGTGCTCTACCACTGAGCCATAACCCTAGACCTCATTTATAACCTTTTATAATCTTGCCATTTGCTAATTCATTTTGGGGTACTGGAGTACAAGATAGCAACTTCATATATATCTCAATTTATAGACTTCAAGATGCCCAGTTCTGGGCTGGGGTTGTGGCTCTGTGATAGAGCACTTGCCTAGCATGTGTAAGGCACTGGGTTCGATTCTCAGTACCACATATAAGTAAATAAATGAAATAAATGTCCATTAATAGCTAAAAAAATTTTTTTTGAAAGATGCACAGTTCAGAGCTAACTGGGTTTCAAAAATCAGCTTTAGCTTTGTATAACCCTAATTAGGGGTTGAATTGCTTGAGTCCTTGCGTTGTGTCTGTTGGTACATAAAAAATAAATTCCTGATATTAATGGCATACTAACTATGAAGTGGAACTTTATCTTTTGTATAATCAGAAGATAAAGAGGACTGGGGTTGTGGCTCAGAGTTAGAGAGCTCATCTGGCATGTGTGAGGCACTGGGTTTGATTCTCAACACCACATAAAAATAATTAATAAGTAAAATAAATATCATGTCCATCTACAACTAAAAAAATAAGTACTAAAGACTGCCTTTTTTCTTTGTTTTTCCATATTTTTATTGGTGTACTATATTTATACATCATGTTTGGGATTTGTTGTTCCATACTCTTACATGCACAAAATATAACATATTATTTGGAAAAAAAAAAAAAGTACTAAGAAATCCAGGCACTGTTGTATGTGATGTGTACCTGTAATCCTAGCTACTCAGGAGGCTGAAGCAAGAGGATTGTGAGACTTGCCTCGGCAACTTAGTAAGACCATGTCAAAAATTAAGAAGATACTAAAAGGAAATTTATAATTGCTATTGGTATTTTAGGTCTTTCTTCACTTTAGCCATATGATTCCAAAGTATGTATGTAGTTATTTACCTGTTTTTTCATGATCTGTAAGGTATAGTAATGGGTTGGGTATTTTATATTCATAAGACCATCTGTATCTTACTTAGCTAGATAATAGCTTTCAATCTATTAAGATTTTCCTCTTGAAACTTTTTTTTCCCTCCCATGGTGCTGGGGATTGAACCCAGGGCCTGTACATGTGAGGCGAGGCAAGCACTCTACCAACTGAGTTATATATCCCAGCCCCTCCTCTATGAAACTTTTTGGATGAGTTTTTGTTGTTGTTGTTTGACAGATAATATATATTTATATATATATATATATATATATATATATTTATTTATATATATTTATTTATTTATATATATATTTATTTATTTAGTTATTTATTTTTAGTGTTTGATAGATCTTTATTTATTTATGAGTGGTGCTGAGAATTGACCTTAGTGCCTTGCACATGCCAGGCAGGTGTGCTGCTGCTGAGCCACAGCCCCAGCCCCAGACAGATCATGATACATTTTTATTTGATTTCAGATTTAATTCTGATTTTAGTGAAAACTGTCAGGTTTTGTATTTATCCTTGTAGAGTATTGTTACCATGTTTGTAGTCTGCCCACTGCCCATAAAAGCCTTTTTTTTTTGTAGTGGTGGGTGCTAGAGATTAAACCCAGGGCTTTACATACATGCAAAGCACATGCTATACTGCTGAGCTACACTTCCAATCCCCTCTTTAATTCTTAAACAATTTATATAGAATAGGAAAATAGCATCTCCATTTTAGAGCCAAAAATTGTTGAGTTTTACATGGCAGCACATTTCTTTTTTTTTTTTAATATTTATTTTTTACTTCTTGGTGGACACAACATCTTTGTATGTGGTGCTGAGGATCGAACCCGGGCCGCATGCTTGCCAGGCGAGCGTGCTACCGCTTGAGCCACATCCCCAGCCCAAAGCAGCAGCACGTTTCTTAAACTTTCCCAATTAAGCTTCTTTGACTATACATTTTATTACCCAACATTTTTTTTTCTAAAGAACTGACATTTATCCTTTTATTATTTTTTAAAAATAATCTAATCTCATTCAGTAGGTGTTCACTATAAGTAATGTCAAGGCTAACATTTGGTTTTAACAATAGTTTAGTACTTTCAGCTTTTGGTATCTGTGAATTCCATGTATAAATTGAGAGTGATGTAACATGTTAATAAGTTACGTTTTATGTTCAAATGTAAGGAAAATCTGGGCAGGTAACCAAATGTTATTTTGGGAATATAATCTGGGAATGTACCAATTTTTCTTCTCTCAGGAACTACCTGCTTTCCTCTTCAGAGGATGGAACTGTTAGATTGTGGAGCCTTCAAACGTTTACTTGCTTGGTGGGATATAAAGGACACAACTATCCAGTATGGGACACACAGTTTTCTCCATATGGATATTATTTTGTATCAGGGGGCCACGACCGAGTAGCTCGGTAAGAACATGGTAATCTTGTGATTGTGTTTATTCAGTGAACAAACTGGTTTCTTGTTGAGCATTACCAACTTCATCCAACCTAATTTTCACTTCCATTATTTAAGAAAGAACAACTTGGGCTGGGGATGTGGCTCAAGTGGTAGCGCACTAGCCTGGCATGCATGCAACCCGGGTTCGATCCTCAGCACCACAAACAAACAAAGATGTTGTGTCCGCCGAAAACTAAAAAATAAATATTAAAAAAAAAAATTATCTCTCTCTTTAAAAAAAGAAAAAAAAAAAAAACCAAAAGAACAACTTTTGGAGAACATCTGAATTTATAGCTATTATTTGAAAATGAATTTGGGACAGGAGTTACCATATCAATATGTCTATACCAAGAGTCCTGCTTTTTTTTTAAGTTAGCTTATAAAATCTCCCCCATTAGATGATTATTTCTTCCATTACCACTTTGAGTAGCTTTGTTTCCCTATCGTTGTCTCTTTAAAAGTTCCAGATGAGGTACCTCAGGTTAGAAACTATATGGTTCACAAAACTAGGGGAAAATATATTTTAATGGTTTAGACTAAACTAGGAGTGAAGAGGAGGAAGGGGCAATATAGAATATTAAATACAGAAAGTACATAAAATTAAAGAATTATGAGGGGCTGGGAATGTGGCTCAAGCGGTAGCGCACTCGCCTGGCATGTGTGCGGCCCGGGTTCGATCCTCAGCACCACATACAAACAAAGATGTTGTGTCCGCCGAAAACTAAAAAAATAAATATTAAAATTCTCTCTCAAAAAAAGAAAAAAAGAATTATGAAAGCTAAAGATTCGTACCAGATCAATTCTTTTTCTAAAGAATGTCTCAGTCATTCCATCTTCTTCCATATAGTTGGCTGGCTTAATGGGAACCCATCTATTTTGGCATTTTACAGTTATAACTCCTAATTATCATCTTTCATATTTCATAACTTTTAAAAGGCTCTGGGCTACAGACCATTATCAGCCTTTAAGGATATTTGCTGGTCATCTTGCTGATGTGAATTGTACCAGATTTCATCCAAATTCAAATTACGTTGCTACGGGCTCAGCAGACAGAACTGTGCGGCTCTGGGATGTCCTGAATGGTAATTGTGTAAGGATCTTCACTGGACACAAGGTATTTTATATAAAACTTCATTATTCCAGCACTCAAAGATGATTTCCAGATAAATGTATTTTTTAAAGTAACCAGTGACTCATACATTTTAAAGATAACATTCATACCACTAAACTAAAATTCTAACTTTGTGTTATTTCCTTAGATATATTTAACTCTACTTTGATACTCTCCATGGAATTCTTTTCTAGGGACCAATTCATTCCTTGACATTTTCTCCCAATGGGAGATTCCTGGCTACAGGAGCAACAGATGGCAGAGTACTCCTTTGGGATATTGGACATGGTTTGATGGTTGGAGAATTAAAAGGCCACACTGACACAGTCTGTTCACTTAGGTTTAGTAGAGATGGTGAAATTTTGGCATCAGGTAATGGCTTTGTGGCAAACATATAAAATATATACAGCAAAATGTCAGAATCTAAATATGATGGATGCAACTAATGGTTTCCTTTGACTTCCCCTTAGGTTCAATGGACAATACAGTTCGGTTATGGGATGCCATCAAAGCATTTGAAGATTTAGAGACTGATGACTTTACTACAGCCACTGGGCATATAAATTTACCTGAGAATTCACAGGAGTTATTATTGGGTACATATATGACCAAATCAACACCAGTTGTACACCTCCATTTTACTCGAAGAAATTTGGTTCTAGCTGCAGGAGCTTATAGTCCGCAATAAACCATCGGTATTAAAGACCTTTTGGAAGCTACTGTTTGAAAAAGGGAGACTAAAAAGCAAATACCTCAGTGATTAATATTTAAG
Source organism: Callospermophilus lateralis (assembly GCF_048772815.1). NCBI lineage: Eukaryota > Metazoa > Chordata > Mammalia > Rodentia > Sciuridae > Callospermophilus > Callospermophilus lateralis. The sequence goes on from NC_135319.1 coordinate 69,834,270, forward strand.
CTACAAAGAATGTTTTTGTCTATATGGATCTGGAAGTATGCTGCTTAGAAAATCTGAACAGGACAGTTCCACGTTTCTACAGCAACCACATTTAACTAATTTCCGTTAGTTGAATAAGAGAGATACTATGTTCGTGGAGGGGACATTTATGGTGCTTTGGATTGTGTGGAAACTATGCATTTTCTGTTCAAATGCTATTTTAATTTATTATGTTTAGAAAAAAATTTGATCTTAAAAATTCATCCTGCTTCAAGATTCAAATTAAGAAATATAATACTGTCTTGAATTTTAGCTGAAGAATTCTATGAGCATGTATGTTTCTGCTGTAAAAATGAAGTTACTGTATGGCACTCAAGTACTATGTTAAATGACCCACTAACATTTTTCTTGGCCCATGATTAGTGGAATTTATGTAACTGGGTAGGGTGAACTATAATTCCTTCCTAAGATGTAGATGAAGTACAACCACCCACTAACATCTCAATTTATACCTTCTGAGTTTCGAGTGCACCAAAACACTCTAAAAACAGGTGAAGAGATTTAGCTATCATGTTCTACTTCAGCTAAAATGGCTACATATACAACCTAGTACACTTGAAGTCAGACAGACATTTCAGTTGCTTACCTCCAGTACTGAGCCTTGCTTTGGAAAACTAAAAGATTTAGACCAAGTCACTGCCAGTTTTTGCCTTTGTTGCATTTTGTACAGTTTTTATATTTTTGATATCTTGTAAATAAAGACAACCAGCTTTTCCAGGTTCATAATTTATTGTACAAATTGAATATTACATGATGAGTTGACATTAGCTTCTCCAGGGATGGGAACTTAACAGATGAGGTCACACATTTTAGAATCCTATAAACAAAGCAAAGACAATTTTGACATAAATGTGTTCCAATACTACTTTTAAGTAATTACAAAATAGGACTATTTAAATCCCCAGAAACTGAATGTAAATTCATCAGATTCTTTTTAATTTTTTTTTTTTTTTTTTAGTTGTAGACAGACACAATACCTTTACTTATTGTGTAGTGCTGAGAATCAAATCCAGTGCCTCACACATGCTAGGCAAGTGCTGTACCACTGAGCCACAAACACAGCCCTCATCAGATTCTCAAACAGGTAAGGCCTAAACAAGGTGTTGCTCAGATTGATGCATTTTAACCTAATGCTCCACCTTTAAAGAACTGCCAACAAATTTAGTATGACCTTAAAGGCAAACATTTTAAGTAGCAGAAAGGAGATATCCATCTGTTATTTAAAATTCGAGGCATAATTTTACATTTTTTATGAGGCTACTACCACTTTCCCCAAATTAGGAGTTAACTTGCATAGAAAATTGGGCAAAATACTACCTTTTTGTAAAGAAGAAGCCATGGATCATTCTGGAATATGCAATCCCTAAGGTCAACAATTTTGACTGGAAAAACTTCACAGAAGAAAATCAGAATCTGAAGGAGAGCTATATTAGATAAAGATGTGAATTTGGGGATTCCTGAATATTACCTGCCACTAATGCCACAGATAGTTACTCATTTAAGAATGGGCAAGTGAGAGGCTGGGGATATAGCTCAGTTGGTACAGTATGTGCCTTGCATGCACAAGACCCTGGGTTCAATTCCCAGCACCATACATACAAAAGAAGAATGGGCAAAAGGAGTCTGAGGAGAAAATATAAGAAAATAAACTTTATGGGGGTTCAGGGAAAAGACAATTCAGTATTTGAAAACTGAAACTAGCAAAGAAATTACTGAAAAGAACATATGTAACTGTATACAAAAGGTCAGTTAAGGTTAGGGGAGCAGCTTAAGTGGCAAGAGTGCTTGCCCAGGCTGTACAGGGCCTTGGGTTTAATTCCTAGCACTGCCAAAAAAAGTATTATGTAAAGAGCATACGCAAGTTGTCTAACAAATAAGGACAAAAAACAATTTTAAGAAAAATACAAATAGTAAAAAAGGGAAACAACTTTATTTTACTCATCAAATTTGCAAAAATTAGAAACAAGATTCCACATTGGATAGACAAGACATACCCTTAGAAAATTGGTACCCCATAATCTTTGGGAAAGCACTTCAGCCTAAGGAAACATTCATAGATATAGACTATATTTCATGCTCAAAAACATTCATTGTAATATTTATCTTCAAAAAATTCTAGATTTTTTCTGTGAAGTATAGTTCCTATGTCAATGAACATGTGCATTCAAATCATAATAGTTATAAAATTAAAGACATGCCCGAAACTACTGGAAATGAAATACATTTTTTAAAAAAGTTAAAAAGAACAAAAATAGATTAATAAGATGGGCAAATTTTGCTTGCTTGCTTGCTTATATGCAATAATATTTGCAAAAAATGACAATAGTTTACTTTTATAGTTGGGGAGGGAGGCCCCTAACATCAAAGTGGCTTAGTTACGGACTTGGAAATGTCAACTTACTATTTATGTTGCTTTCACAGCTGGAGTTTTTTTAGATCTTAGCTTGAAGTATAAGACAGCCAAAGCAATGCCTCCATATGTAGCCAGTACACACTGAAAAAGAAAGAAAAATATAAATAAAAGTTACTGTTATATCCATATTATTGAAAAATACAACTCCTTAAAGATATCATCAATACTTACATTCATTCTACCAGTGAGAGTATAAGAGTTGAAATATTTTTTAATACCAGTGAACTGGAATTGGGCATCATTTTCTGGACCTGCCATTATTTCAATCTTAAAAAAAAAAAAAAAGAAAGCAACAATAAATTGGTTTTGAAGAAATTTAAAATAAAATAAGGATTTTTTCTTAGTTAAAAAACTCTAAAGTCAGTGCAAATAACTATTGTGGTAAAATTTCATCTATGTTTCATCCAACACAGGAGTAGCAAAAATGGTGACAAAAGCCTTGCCAGTTAAGAGGAGCTTTTGGAAGTAGGACTTCATCTTGACTGCTTTCTTTAAAAAAAAAAAAAAAATGTTTAGTTGTAGATGGATACAATACCTTTATTTAATTTATATGTGGTGCTGAGGATTTAACCCAGTGCATAACATGTGCTAGGCAAGAGCTCTCTTACTGAGCTACAACACCAACCCCTTGATTATAATTTCATAAACACCCCAGAATATGTCACATCATCCAGCATAGGAAAAGAACACAGTAGTTACTAAGTTCACTCTGAACCAGTATAGCTTAACATTTTTAATTCCAAGTTTTAGTCACATTAGTATACTGTATATTGAATTAACCAGTTTTAAGATTAGTTGAAAGTTGGAGCCTATGATACTTTCAAATTTTCTCAGGTGGACACCAATTAGCTTAACTCTCAGCTCCCTATTATAAGTCACTTAGGACTTCCAAGGGAGGGTAGACAAGGTAACATCTACTAAATGGAGTTGATACTAGCCACTGAAGATGGTGGGAAAGCTGAAATTCTTAACTTCTTATTCCAAAATAGATAAAGGATGTTGAAATGAACAGTGAAACCAAAAAGTCTAGGAAAAAAACCCGGGCAAACATTTTAATTATCTTAGGAAAGGAAAAATATAGGGCTGGGGATATATAGCTCAGTTGGTAGAATGCTTGCCTTGCATGCACAAGGCCCCAAGTTCAATCCCCAGCACCAAAAAAAAAAAAAAAAAAAAAAAAGGAAAACTGGTAGACATAAAATAGAAGTTTGCAAAAAAAATTATAAGCTTGCTTGGAGTGTAAACTGGTACAATTTTCCTAAAGCACAACTTGTAGTATCAATTATTTGTATACTCTTCCATTTAGCTAGTTCATTTTTCCTCTAGGAATTTCTTTTTACAGAAATATTATTCCTGTTTCAGCTTCCTGAGTAGTTGGGATGACAGATGTGTGTCACCATGCCAGGAGGCTGAAACAGGAGGATCTGAGTTTGAGTCCATTCTGGGAAACATAGCAAAACCCCATAAAAAAAAATACTGTAGCCAGGCGTGGGGGCACATGCCAGTAATCCCAACAGCTTGGGAAGCTGAGGCAGGAGGATCATGAGTTCAAAGCCAGCCTCAGCAAAAGCAGGGCATAAGCAACTCAGTGAGACCCTGTCTCTAAATAAAATACAAAATAGGCCTGGGGATGTGCCTCAGTGGTCAAGTGTCCCTGAGTTCAATCCCTGGTACCAAAAACAAACAAACAAACAAAAAAAACACCTGTTATGAATGAAAAAACTGAAAAGTTCATTAGGATTCTGTTGGAGGAAATAATAATGTGCATAGAACTTTGTGTATGGATGTGGAAAGAGGTTCCCAGGTAATGTTAAAAAAAAAAAAAAATCCAATTTCCGGATCTTGGGAGCATATCAATGGTTCTCAAAGTGTAGTCTAGATCACTAAGAAGAATCAGCATCACTGGAAACTTGTTAGAAACGCCAATTCCCAGATTCCACCATAGACTTATTGAATTAGAAACTCTAGAGCCTAGCAATCTGTTTTAACAAGGCCACTGATAATTCTAATGAACACTGAAGAAATGGAAACAGAAAATCAAATGTAATTTTATATACCCACCCCCCCCAAAAAATGCTACCAAGACATATTTAGGTGGGCATGGTGGCACACATCCATAATCCCAGTGATTCGAGAGGCTGTGGTAGGAGGATTGCAAGTTCAAAACCAGTCTCAGCAACTTAACAAGGCCCTAAACAATTTAGGAGACCCTGTCTCAAAACAAAAAAAAATAAAAAGGGCTGGAGATATGACTCAGTGGTTGAATACCCCTGGGTTCAATCTCCAGTACCCCCCTCCCCCCAAAAAGAGACATGTTCAAAAGGTCACCATAAATATCAGAATATCAGTTGGAAATTCATATGTGTGACCACCTATCTACCACAACTTGGCACACTGTGAGTTCACTGGCAACACAGACCAATCAGGTTGATCTCTGGTGGAGATTGGTAAGCAGTGGCAATGACTCAGTTAGGTCTTGAAATGGAAGAGGGAGTTGTTGCTATGGAAACTGGCACGTCTTTGTTGATCATTCAAAGCATTCACTTGCAAAGAATTGGCAATGAAAATTTGAGACCTTAATTTGAAAACTGATTTAGAAAGGTTCTTGGATCAATGAAGAAAATCCAAACTTTTTTAGATTCCTTCACAGGCCTTGACCAGTTTAAACCCATTAGGAAAGACTCCATTAAAAGAAAGCTTTATGTCAGTTACCTAGAAGGCTGAAGCAGGTAAACTGCAAGTTCAAGGCCAGTCTCAGCAACTTAGCAAGACGCCATCTCAAAATAAAAAGGGGACTGGGCGACTGGGGTTGTGGTTCAGTGGAAGAGCACTTGCCTGGCATGTGTGAGGCCTGGGTTTGATCCTCAGCATCACATATAAATAAAGTAAAAAATCCATTAGCAACTAAAAATATTTAAAAAAAGGGGGGGGGGACTGGGATGTAGCTCAGTGATGAGCACTCTTGGGTTCAATTCTCAGTACCAAACAAACAAAAAACCCTTTATGATGTATTTTCATATCAACTGTTTCATTTTACTAAACCTATTATAAACTAATTTTTCATTCATTTCATGATACTTTTTTAAAAAATTATGGGATGATGTCTTATTTTTGTACCAGGGATTGAACCCGGGGTGCTTAACCACTGAGCCTCATCCCCAGTCCTTTTTTATATTTTAGAGACAGGGTCTCACTGAGTTGCTTAGGGTCTCACTAAATTGTGGGGGCTGGCTTTGAACTTACAATTCTCCTCCCCTAGCCTACCATGCCACTAGGATTACAGGGCAGGCGCCACCAGGTCTAGTCTGATGTCGTTCTTGAGAAACCCTACAGAAAACATGGCTTAACTTCTTCAAGTCATTAACTGATAACCCCTATTACCTCGTGTCTAACAAAACTTTTTAGGGGGGAGTGGTGTCCAACTGAAACAATATTATGATGCTTTAAATTTCACTCTTAACTTACACAACATAGAAGGCTGATGTTCGATATTTCTCAAAACAACTTTGATCCTAGGAAAGGGCATGGTATAGGAACTGAAATTTAGAGTGTCTTAAAGGAGGTCAACACAGAAAAGATTGAGACAGATGGGCAGTGGAAATGTTGCTGGTGTGATAAACAATGGATGTAAACCTCAAAACATCTAGGTCTGCACCTTTCAACAAAGGGCAAGTTATTTTAGGGCAAAGATCAGGAACCTTCATGTTGGAGTACCCTTTATGGAATAATTGAACTGAAACTTGCTTTTGTCTTTGTCACACCTAAGTTTAGAAAGCTATGTAAATGAAGGAGAAAATCAACTAACACTCCTTGTGAACTTGTGATTTAATGTTAAACACTGCTTATGGGAAGGTCTAAGTAGATGAATCTCCTCATTTATTTCTAATTAAGCCACTAACCAGTATTAAATATAACCAATCCTTTCAAGCCTGTCTCTGCCTATAAAATGGTCATTTCATTAAAGGCTTAAAATGACCAGTTGCCCTTGCTTTTTCTCTGTTCTTCGATATTGCTATTCTGCTGTCTGATTGGACAGCCACCTGGAGTGGTGAGTTCATCACTTAGGGGTAAAACCAAACACAAGAGAGAGCTACAGCTCTCTCTCAGGAAGGCCTTTCGCTGTTCGTGCGCAGGCCTGGAGAAAAAAGCAAGCGCCAGGCCACACTAGCTCTCGCTCTGAAAAAGGTTGCCGCACAACTAAAGGGGGCTTGGTTGCCAGTTTCTTAATCAAAACTTAGTGTCAACAAACATCCACAGCCATACAGGCGAAAAGAGAGATGGGGTCAGAAGTCCGAGTCCTCATTCAATTTTTATCCGTGGGTGACCTTGGGAGACTTCTGCGTCGGGTCTCATCTTTTCCCACTAGAAAAAGCAATTTAAGAGTCTTCGGAAAGCGGCTGAGCCTAACCGCTGCTCTCTGAGGTTTCCTAGCTGCTGCAGGAGCCTTTAGGCCTCGATCCTCATTTTCTCTAGCCCCTTTACCATTCCCCACAGTTCTCGACTCCCAAAGAAAAGACCTCGTGGAGTTCCCGAATCAGAAAGTCTAGCTCAGCTCCACAAAGCCGAGGTACTAGGTCCGAGCCGGGGAGCCCTCCTGACTTACCCTGTTAAAGCCACAAATTCGACAGCCGACGTCCTTCAACTTACACAGCTATCTCCTGGACCCAGCCGGAAGAAGCCACCTCCTCCGTTCGATTTTAACGGGCCACAGCGATTCAGCCTTCTGCATCGATTGGTGAGGGCTCCAAGTCCCGCCCTTCCGCTTCCTGTCTATACAAAGCTTCCCAGGCCTGCAGGCAGCGACATAGTAACGGAAGTAGGGTGTTGGGCCCGCCCACACTTCCGGAAGAGCTTCACGCGCTTGTAGGTTTGGTCTCCGCGTGTATGAGTACGTCTGGACCTACTCCGGGGTAGAGAGGCTCGCGGAGCTGGTGAGTGAGGTCGGGAGCGAGAAGGGAGGAAACTTCATGGCTTTCAGATCCGCTTCTGGGCTAGGTACATCGGGTCCTTGTCATGCACCCACCTGTTGAATTGAGTACTTTGTACACTCGAGCCCAGTTCTGCTCTAGCGGTTCCTGTAACCCCAAGCTATCCTCGGGAAATAGCTTAAGTTCCTTCTGTTCTCCTGAATGGCCTTAGTTGTTGGAGCCTCGGTTTCCTTTTGTCTGAAATAAGATTGAGGGTCGAGTGCCCAGCGAACTAAATCCCTTGCACTTTCCTGTTTCTATGAAGCCCGCACTTATACTTTGATTCCAAACCCTAAGGTCTTTCCCGGTCGTTACTTCTATTAAGTCTCGAGCCCTTCTAGATTCTTATTTCCAAGTATCTCACAGAACCAATACCTCCTATTTTCTGTTCTCACTTGTACCTACTTCTGGTTTTCATGGTTTCTTGGCTATTGCATTTAAATCCTACCCGATTTCCTTCTGCAAGTCTCCTCGTTACCAGTCCAGTCTATATTCTTTATTACTGCTCTCTCGCTTCCCCACATAAGAATCTTACTTGCCAAAGTAAACATAAACTGCCAATTTCTAATTCAGATCTTTTCTCCAAATCCCAACCTTTTAGAATTTAACTCTAATTATTATGCATTAATTTTCCCTATGATCTAATTGAACAACTGTTCAAAGGCAATAGCAAGCCATTGAACAATTGATAGGCAAATTATTAGTGTTTATTGAGTCTCCCAAGGTCACCCACTTTTCCTTTTTCATACATTACTTTCCTACCCATCAAATTCCTATTTATCTTTTTTTTAATCTTTATTTTTATTTATTTATTTTTATGTGGTGAACTTAGGGCCACACACCTAGGAGGCAAGTGCTCTACCACTGAGCTACAGCCCCAGCCCTCCTATTTATCTTTTAACATTAAGCTCAGAAGCATTTTCCTTATGAAGCTTGCTTTCTTTTCCAAGGCACCACTTCCAAGCTCTTTGTTTATGGTTTATAATCTGATTTTTAGCAGTCATTGAACCAGGGTGCTTCAGTCCACTGAGTCACATTCCTAGCTCTTTTTATTTATTTATTTTATTTTTATTTTAAAAAACTTTTTAGTTGTATACGGACACAATGTTTTTATTTATTTTTATGTGGTGCTGAGGATCAAACCTAGTGTCTCATACAACTCCAGACCCCCCCTTTTATTTATTTATTTATTTATTTATTTATGGAATTGGGTCTTGAGGACACAATATCTTTATTTTTACGTGGTGCTGAGGATCGAACCCAGTGCCTCACGTATGCTAGGCAAGTACTCTACCTCTAAGCCACAAGCCCAGCCCCGCCTTTTTATTTTTTGACACAGGGTTTCGCTAAATTACTTAGGGCTGCACTAAGTTGCTGAGGCTAGCTTTGTATTTGTGACCCTTCTGCCTCAGCCTTCTGAGCTGCTAGGATTACATGCATGTGCCACTGCACCCAACTGATTTATATTTTAAATTACTTGTGTAATTGTTTTGTTTTCTTTTTTTCCATTGAACACAGGTGTGCTTTACCAATGAGCTACATCACCAACCCTTTATTTTTTTTTTAAGTTTATTTATTCTAATCAGTTATACATGACAGCAGAATGCTCTTTGATTCATTGTACACAAATGGGGCACGATTTTTCACTTTTCTGGTTGTACACAAAGAAGGGTCACATCATTCGTGCAATCATACATGTACCTAGGGTAATGATGTCTGTCTCATTCCACCATCTCACCTATCCCCATGCCTTCTTCCCACCCATCCCTCCCCTTTGGCCATTCCAAAGTTCCTCCACTGGATCCCATGCCCCCCACCCCATAATGGATTAGCATCCACTTATCAGAGAAAAACATTTGTCCAGCCTTTTATCTTGAAAGAGGGTCTCAGTACGTTGCCCAGGTTTTCCTAGAACTTGATGAGGCTGTCATTGAACTTGAGATCCTCCTGCCTCAGCCTCTTGAATTGCTGGGATTACAGGGGTGCACCACTGCACCCAGTTTATTTTATCTTTTATTTCTGTATCTCTGACATAATTGTAGCTGCTTAATGTATTTAATGTATTTGCTACATTAAATCTAAGTCTTTTTCATGAAGGAACGTGAGTGGTTTGTGGTTTTGAAGCAGAGATATTTGGAAAGATAAAATATGGATTAATAGAGGCCTGATATCTCAACCATCTGTCTCATAGTCTTAAATCTTATCTTCATGTGACCCTTTACTACTCTTTGGTATTTATTCTAAAGAATTAAAGTTATACTATAGCAATACATACATACCTATATTTATAGTGGCACAGTTCACAGTAGCCAACCTATGGAACCAACCTAGGTGTTCATAGAGGAATGGATAAAGAAAATGTGGTATGTATCCACAGTGGAGTTTCATTCAGCCATAAAGAAAGATGAGATTATGTCATTTGTAGGCAAATGGATGGAACTAGAGACTATTATGTGAAACAAAATATGCCAGACTTAGAAATTCAAGGGTCATATGTTGTCTGTCCTATGTAGAAGCTAGAGAGGAAAAAGAAAAAGGCTGGGGAATCTCATGAAAATCAAAGGGAGAGCAGTAGAACAGAGGAAAGGGACAAGGGAGTGGGGAGCGGGAAGTGCTAGGGAGTGCTATTGGCCAAATTATATTGTGTACATGTGTGATTATGTAGCAACAAACCCTACCATTTTGAACAACTATAATGCACAATAAAAAATATGGGAGGGAAAATCTTGTCTTGCATATTGGTAGGAAGTTCTCTTGCTCATTGATCACAGCCTTTATGAAACCTGCCATTAATGCTACTTCTCACCATTGTTCTTTGCATTGTTTTTAGGAGACCCAAATATGGCAACTGTAGAAGAAAGCTTCCCCCGAGGGGGTACAAGAAAGACCCACAAATTAGAGAAATCTTTCCAGGAGTCAGTTGAACAAGACAACTTATTTGATGTAGGTTATATGCTGCTGTGGTGAGACTCACTTGAAACTTTCTCTCTAACATTTTTGTGGAGAATGAGCCGTATTCGAGACTTGTTATTTTTCAGAATTGTTTTTCGTTGAAGTTCACTTCTGTAATTGAACTCATTATCGAGGCTCTACCATCACAAAGCTGTATTTTTGAAGCATGACATTTAGTAATTGAGTTTGAAGTAATGTTGTACCTTGTCCTTGGGAATTCTGTGCCATGTTGGTTAAGGAGAGGGGGGAAAAAGCATGTTTATTATTATGTTTTTAAATGGGATCTTTGCCGCATACCGTGGTCAGAATTTGCATTAGAATTTTTTTTAAATATTGTATTTTTCAGTTACTGATAGAGCTTTTATTTTAATTATTTATATGTGGTGCTGAGAATTGAACCCAGTGCCTCACACATGCTAGGCAAGTGCCCTACCATTGAGCCCCAGTCCCAGCTCCATGCATTAGAATTTGTAGTCAGTCTCACCTCAAGTAGACTGTATTCCGTAAGCTAGAGGAAACTAACATTTGAGTGTATGGCCTTAGATCTATTTTATGTAATCTTTCCAACTATATTATAATGTAGAAATTGTCATTCTGTTATGAGGAACTGAGGCTTAGGAAGGTTATTTACTAAGACTGCATAGCTTATCATGGAAGAGTTTGGGAGTTCAGCTTGGGTGTCTTGACCACAGATTCTGTTTTCATGCAGTGTTGCATATTTCTTCTTAAGCTGGGAACCTCAGTGTTCATTTCCAATCAAGGAAAGAAGAATACAGGAAAGAAAAGACTTAGGAACATGAAGGCAGCTTCTCAAACTTTGGCAGTGATGGGTGAATGGGAGAGTTGGGATTACAGCAGGAATTAAAGAAACAGTTGGGAGTGGAGAGGGAGAGTAGCAGAGTAATAAAACAAGGTGACATAACCTGAAATGTGAGGTAAAGACCAGGATTGCTGCTTCTCGTTCTTTTAGATCTTTGTGGGTCTTTTTTTCCCCTTTAGATTTCCACTGAAGAAGAATCCACCAAAAGGAAAAAGAGCCAGAAAGGACCAGCAAAAACAAAAAAGTTGAAAATTGAAAAAAAAGAAAACAGCAAGTCTGTCAAAGAGAAATTTGAAATTCTTAGTGTTGAGGTTTGTTAATTTTTTTTTTTTCTTTTTTTGTACCAGGGATTGAACTCAGGGTTATTCAACCACTGAGCCACATCCCCAGCCCTATTTTGTATTTTATTTAGAGACAGGATCTCACTGAGTTGCTTAGTGCCTTGCTTTTGCTAAGGCTGGCTTTGAACTTGCCATCCTCCTGTCTCAGCCTCCTGAGCCACTAGGATTACAGACGTGTGCCGCCTTGCCTGGCTTGGTTTTCTTTTTGACATATTATCTTGATTAAGTTTGTGTGTTCTTTCCTGCTTTTCTTTCATTTTTGCCTTTTATATATAGATTTCATCTATATATATGTAAGATTTTTACAGATGTTGAGTATTATTTGATTGCTAAACCAATGCCTAATGTCTTCCTTTTTTAAAAGGTGCTGTCGTCTTGCTTGTGTTTTCATGGGACTTTTAATAGATTCAAAGGTTTGCGCTGACAGTAAATTTAGCAATCATTCTACCCATTCATTTCATTTATTTTTATTTTTTGGCATTCAGGATTGAATCTAGGGCACTTAACCAAATCACCAACCCTTTTTCCTTTTTATTTTGAGACATGGTCTTAGTTGCTAAGGGCTTTGCTGAGTTGCTGAGGCTGGCTTTGAACTTGCTATCCTCCTGCCTCAGTCTCCTGAGCCACTGGGATTATGGGTGTGTGCCACTATGCCTGGCTACCTATTCATTGTATAAAAGTGAAGCTGCCTCAGATATGATGCACTTTATGTTCTTAAAATCTTACATTATTAACTCCTGATACATATTAATTAAAAAGAATGATTTGAGGAGAACGATTCAGCCTGTAGGCATATCTTGTTTGTCTTGTTTACTTAAAAAAAAAATTGTTTAACTTAGTGCCAGCAGTAGAAACTATAGATTTTACATGAAAATGTGATTCCGCCTCATTACAACTTGAAAGTGTCCATGTTCCTTCATGTTTATAGTCAAAAAGGAGCTGCATAGTGGTTGCACTCTTCAGAGCCAACGTGTGCACACCACACTACTTTTGTCTCCGCTGGCCTGCATCTATCACTGTGTTGTCTGCCAGATATTTGAATTTGGGTTGCTTGGGATATGATAAAAAGCAAAAGTGTCTTCTGGTGACTCAGTGCTGTTAATACTGTTGCCTGTAGACCTTTTACAGTGCTCAGATATCTGATAAATATGTGTGAAATTCACACTTTCAAGTGTTGTTTTTTTTTTTTTTTTTTAATTTACAAAATTCCTGTAGCTTTTAATTGTTGCAATTGATACTAGAAACCAGGTCTTCTAACCTTCCTATCATTGTTCTCTTCCTTACTGTACACATTTCCTTTTTTCTCTTCTAGTCCCTTTGTGAGGGAATGCGGATTTTAGGTTGTGTGAAAGAGGTAAATGAGCTGGAACTGGTGATAAGTCTCCCCAATGGCCTCCAGGGATTTGTGCAAGTAACTGAAATCTCTGATGACTATACCAAAATGCTGAATGAACAGGTGGCACAAGAAGACCCTCTGAAGGTAAGGGAAATCTCTGTGAAACCTGTTACTAGAAGTAGGTGGTATTCAAATAAAAGTAAAATTACCACTTTGCTAAATGCTAAGAAGGAAAGGTAAAGGTGCAATGAGAGTTTATAATAAGGTGTGCTTAAAAAATAAATAAATAAATAAAGGGTTTTTCCTTAAGTCCAAGGAGCCTGGAAGATCTCTATGAGGAAAGGATGCTTGAGCTGAGATCTGAAGGATGAGGGCTTCCTGGGTCAGAAGGAAAGGAGTTCAGGTAGAAGATGGATGCTGTGTAACAGAAAAGGCTGGTATGGCTAGAGTAGAGACAGCAAAGGAAAGTGTGGCGTGAGATGGGGCCAGAGAGCTGAGTGGAAGCCAGATTATACATGGCTTTGGTAGACCGTATTAAGGGTTGATTTTAAATTCTATAATCAACAGAAAGTCCTTGAATTGTCCTCACTGGAATGGGTGACACATAGACAACTTAGGAAATAGATTGAAAAGGCATAAGGAGATTCTTACAAATTGGGAAGACATTGTAGTAGTCCAGGCTCTGAGATTGATGGCAGCTTGGGTCCAAGATTTACCAACTTCTGAGAAGGTAAAGCCATTGATGATAGATTTCACATTGGTAGTGAGGCAGACAGGTGGCTGGGACAAGTCTTAGGTTTAGAGACATGGAGGTTACTGGTGATTTTTCTTGGGAGAAAAAAATGGAGTGAGGGGTGGAAAGCAGTTTGCTTTGAGCTGAAGAGTGAGTAGTAGATAAAGTGGAGATAATAAATGTAGATAGCTCTTCTGAGGAGTCCTTGACAACTGCTTATTATTTGGAGACCTTATGCTGAAATTCAAGATTCAAGATTATGACTTGGCCTCAGAACCATCTTCCTTTGTGGTGAACGGCTACTTTTTACTCACTTTTTTATATCTGTAAAAAAATAAAATAAAAATAAAATCCACGGAGCCAAGGAGTGGATTCTTGGTTCAGAGGAAAGGGATGTATCAGTTCTTTCTCATTGGTATTATGCAGGACCTGCTACGCTTGCCTGAACTCTTCTCACCTGGAATGCTGGTGAGATGTGTGGTAAGCAGTCTGAGAATCACAGAGAGGGGCAAAAAAAGTGTCAAGCTATCTCTGAACCCCAAAAATGTCAACAGAGTGCTGAGTGCTGAGGCCCTGAAGCCTGGCATGGTATGTATCCGGGGTCAGGGAAAAGGAGCAGGCAGCATGCCTTTTCCCTCCCCCCACCTCCTTTTACTTTGAGCTTAATGGCTACACACAGAGATGGATCTTTTCCTGGAGGGAAGGTCTCCTGAGGGCTTTGGGTGCTTAATGAACATTGAAGAATTGAGCCTAATTTCATTGTCTTGGAAGGAAGAAAGGGCAAGCAAGTTCAGGTTTGGCTCATCAGCACACAAATGCCTCCAGGGAACCTTAGTGGGGGGCTGGCTGATGGTGAGGAGTTCCTCATAATGACTTCCCAGGACTTCTTCACAGATTAACCCTTTTTCAGAGGCCTTTTGGCATTTGTGTGGAATGCTTGAGGGTAGCTGAGAGCAGGTGGCAGTGTAGATGGGGCCATAAATCTGCCAGCTGTTAGTGGATACCTTGTCACTTTATATCTAGCTCTGTGGAAATTAAGGAGAATTTAATCCTGGCTTGGATCCTTCAAGTCCAATAGGTACAAAAGAATAACTTATAACCTTATAAATAAGTACTCTGGAAATTAAGGGGCAGAAGATGAATGTAATTTTGCAACCTTTGGTTAAAAGTGACATTTGAGAAAAGCCTGGAAAGTTTGGAAGGATGTAGTTGGTTAAAAAGGGAATAAAAATAAGCCAAGTTGCAGGAAATTGCCAAGTTTTGAGAGCCTTCTCATGACAGGTATTGTTTTAAGCACTTTCTCACAGTCAACCAATGAGGCAGATAAACATTCTTTTCTTTCTACATTTGAGAACATGGTCTCAAAGGTTTAAGTGACTTATCAAAAGACCAGGTGGCTAACATCAGAGCCATGCTACTTCCCACAAAATGTAAAAGAGGTTAAAGGATTTTTTTTGATGTCTTGAAGGTGCTTAGAGAAGACATGATGATGGCTGCAATGGTAGAAACTGGAAGATCCTTCAGACCTTGGGAGAAAGTTGATTCCTTTTGTCCTCTAGTGGGATTGTGGCTTAAAGTTTAAAAGTGGGGATTGTGGTTATTGCATAGTGTTCAAGATTAAAAGTGGAAACATTCGTGTTTGGAAGTGAATGTTTCATGTGTCCTGTTGTCTTTGACTTGGAACTTTGGGGCATGCTTTCTTTTCCCCCAGCTGCTGACGGGCACTGTATCTAGCCTGGAAGACCATGGCTACCTAGTGGACATTGGTGTTGGTGGAACCAGAGCTTTTCTGCCATTACAAAAAGCTCAGGACTACATCCAACAAAAGAACAAAGGTGAGAGAAGCCCCTGTATGGTGGTGAGGTGGTACATGCATGTGGGGATTATATTTAAATGCCACTTTGCAGTTAGCATGACAGAATGGTGATTTGGCTATTTGGCTTTTGGGAAAATTGGTGGTTAATCCTAGCTGATGGGAAAGGGAAGATGTACAAAGGGCCAGGGAATGGTAGGACCATTTTCAGTTTTCTTCGCCTAGATGATTTCACTGAATTTGGGGCCCCAGGGCCTCTAACCAGCACTCCCCTGGCTTGTTAAGATTTTCATATTTTTGTGAGATAGTTGAATTTCAGATTCCCTTTTGTAGTTGGTCCTTTAGTGATTTGGAATATGGGGAATATGAGATGCTAATTGGGCATGTAGACCATAGATCTTTTTAGGTGTTGCTTGGGCCTGTGTTAAAGTCCTTCTCATTCTTTTGGGTGTTGGGAATGTGTTTCCAGGTGCTAAACTGAAGGTGGGTCAGTACTTGAACTGTGTAATTGAAGAGGTGAAAAGCAATGGAGGAGTTGTTAGTCTGTCTATAGGGCATTCAGAAGTTTCTACTGCCATTGCTACTGAGGAACAAAATTGGACCCTTAATAACTTGCTACCAGGACTGGTGGTCAAAGCCCAGGTACAGAAGGTAAGCTGTTCATTGTTACTCTTTTCCAAATTTTTGTTATAATAAGAACATGCATACCATCTAAACTGTGCTGTCAGGCAGGCTATCCCCCACATGTGGCCATTCAGCACTTGAAATGTGTCTAGTGCAATATGTTCAAATACTGCTATTCTGGACATAGTTGGTTAAGTAAGCTATTAAAATAAATTTAATGTGTTTCTTTTTTGGTACTGGTGATTGAACCTAGGGGTACTAACCACTGAGACATATCCCCAGCACCCCCTTTTTAAAATATATATTTAAGTTGTAGTTGGACACAATACCTTTATTTTATTTATTTATTTTTTTGTGGTGCTCTACTGCTGAGCTACAACCCAGTACCCGCAACCCCCTTTTTTATATTTTATTTAGAGATAGGGTTTCACTGAGTTTTTTATGACCTCACCAAAAAAAGTTGCTGAGGGTGGCTTTGAATTCGCATTACTCCTGCTTTATCCTCCTAAGCTGCTGGGATTAAGGTGTGCGCCACCGAGGTGGCTTCTTTGTGTTTTTTAAAATGTGACTGCCAGGAACTGAGCGCTGCAGTATAGGTCTGTAATCCAAGGTACTCAGGATCTCAGCTACATGGGAGGCCAAGGCAGGAGGATCACAAGTTCAAGGTCAGCCTGAGTGACTTAGAGAGACCCTTCTCTCAGAATAAAGTAAAAGGGGCTGGAGATGTAGCTCAGTGGTAGAGTACTGGCCCAGCATGTATGAGCCCCTGAGTTCAATCCCCGGTAATGGGGGACCTGGGGATTGATCTGGGGTCGGGGGAGTGACCACTAGGAAACTAAAGTTACATATGTGGCTTGCATTATATTTCTGTTGAACAGTGCTGATCTAAAAGGTCAAATGGTAATAAAAGGCTTATAATAAAGAACTGTCTCAGGGTGTGACTGTGGTTCAGTGGCAGAGTGCTTGCCTAGCATGTGTGAGGCACTGAGTTTGATCCTTAGCACCGCATATAAAAAAATAAGCAAATAAAATAAAGACATGCTGTATATATCTACAATTAGAAAAAAAAATTTTAAAAAATCTGTCATTCCTCCTAACCCTTATCATTTTATGCATGCATGTATTTGTTTATTCAGTGGTACTGGGGATGTAACCTAGGGCTAAGCAAGTGGTCCACCACCCAGCTTCAGCCCTCCCTTCCTCCACTTTTTTTTTTTTTTTTTAATTTCAGACAGGGTCCCACTGTGCCCTGCTCTAACCCATACCATTAACTTTTGTAGCTTGTCCTGTGAAATTTCCCTCCATAATTCCAAGTGATAAGCTGTTTAGCCACAGTTTATCCAAGTTGTGAGTCTGGCAGTTCCCAAACATACTTGTGTGAAGCTCCTTGCACTCCCTTGAGAAATCCCAGAGGATGGAGGGTTGATGTCTGCTATTGGCTAGAAGGGAGGTGAGCTTTCTGAATAAAGAAATAGCCAGTGCTTGGAGTTATCCTGCCAGTTAATTTTATAGGAAGAAAGATTGATAAAAGGTTAGATGGGGAGAGAAATACAGTTATTGTGGATAATGTGGCATCCAGTGTTTGCTATGAACAGTGTCTCTAATACTCCTGGTTCCTTCAGAGAAATGTTTTTTATAACTTGTTCTGTTTATTTCTAGGTGACTCAGTTTGGTCTTAGGCTAAACTTCCTCACATTCTTCACGGGCCTTGTTGACTTTATGCACCTGGAACCCAAGAAAGTTGGGACGTATTTCTCAAACCAAGCAGTAAGAAATGATGCACCTATCTTTTCTTGATTCCAACTGTGTCCCAGACAGCTATACAGTGTCCCAGCTAGCCTCAAGGAAGGTCCTAGCACTGCATATGTACAGGTGTATAGAGAAAAGATGAGGGGAATGATAGAAGTGTTTTGGAGGGAGCACAAGAAACTACTAGTAGTACTTAGGTTGAAATTAGACAAGGAGCAGGTGGTACCAGGGATTGAATTGGGGAACTTACCACTGAGCCACAACCCCAAGCCCTTTTTGTTTTTTATTTTGAGACAGGGTCTTGCTAAGTTGCTCAGGGCATTGCTAAATTGCTGAGGCTGGCTTTGAACTTGTAATTCTCCTGCTTCAGCCTCATGAACTGCTGGGATTACAGGAATGTGGACACTGTGCTCAGCTTGCTTTTATAATTTAAAGTAGTTTGGAAGGGTATTTATCATAGGAAGATACTTTTAAGTAGAAAAACATGGTTCTAAAAAGTTCTATAAGGATTGGGGATGTAGCTTAGTGGTTGAGTGCTTGCTTATCATGCTTGAGGCCCTGAGTTTGATCCGGGTGCCACAAAAACAACAAAAATTTTCTATGAGTAGTATGAATCCAATTTGGAAAAATAATTAAAAAGAATCACCTGGTTAAAAAACTGGAGGATTATGCAATCAGGCATGAATTGTGATTAACCCTGGGTGATTACTCTATTATATATCTAAATATTTGAATTTTTTACAATGAACATGGATATTTGAGAAGGATATGCCACTAAAAGTTATTCAGAATTTTTTAAATCCTCAAATACTTTCTTTTCATTTTTTAACAGTAATGCATTCTCATGGATACTATAGAGAAAAATAATTTTCAGAGAAAAGTAGATTTTTCCATCATCTAGTGATAATACTTTTAATATTTTGTCAAACCTGTTTGTGATAATATATTTCTTTTATAGTACTATTTATGTACAGAGTTGAGACATTTTGCATCTTTTGGCCTTGGGATCAGATCTCATATGTGGTAGGCAAGTGCTTGATCACTAAACCACTGAGTTATATCCCCAGCCTCTTTTTTTTTTTTTTACATTTTCAAATTGGGGCATTATAGCTGTACTTAATGATGGAATTTGTTCTTACATATCACACATATACACAATGTAACAATGTAACTTGACCAATATCACTCTCTAGCACTTCCCACTTCCTACCCCCTTGCCCCTTTCCTCTGTTGATCTCCCTTTGATTTTCATGAGATCCCTTCCCACCCCCAACCTTTCTTTTCCTTTTTCCTCTTTCCCTGACACATACAAGAGGAAATAATATGACCCTTGACCTTCTGAAATTGATATATTTCACTTAACATAATGGTTTCTAATTCCATCCATTTTCCTACCAATGACATAATTTTATGTTTCTTTATGGCTGAATAAAACTTCATTGTGTAAATATACCAGATTTTCTTTATCTATTCGTCTGTTGGTGGATACCTAGGCTAGTTTCATAATTTGACTATTGTGAATTATGCTACATGGGTATGCACTAGAATGCTTCAGAACCAACTATTACCATACTATTACTATAGTATGATGACTTTAATTCCTCAGGATAAATAGTCGTATAGCTGAGTCATATGTTGGTTCCATGTCTAGTCTTTTGAGGAACTATCATACTGATTTCCATAGTGTTTGTACTAACTTATAGTTCTAACAACAGTGTATAAGTGTTCCTTTTTCTCCACATCCTCTCCAGAATTCTTATTTGTATTCTTGATGACTGCCATGCTGACTGGTGTGAGATGAAATCTCAGTGTGGTTTTGACTTGCATTTCTGTAATTGCTTATGATGTTGAATATTTTTTTATATATTTGTTAGCCATTTGTATTTCTTCTTTTGAGCAGTGTCTATTTAATTCATTTGCCCATTCGTTAATTTCCCCAGCTGTTTTTACATTGTATTTTGAGACAAGGGTCTTGGATAAATTGCCCAGGCTGGCCTTGAATTTATAATCTTCCTCCAAGTAGTTGGGATTACAGGTCTGTGCTGCCATGCTCAGCTAGATCAGGCTTCTTGGTGTTACTAGAGCAAAAAACTTATGTTGAGTTACCTATGCTGAGTTTTTGCTGTAGGGACACCATTATGTATTTTCTGTTGTATGTGCATTAGCTTCTTGGCCCCCTAGTTGATTTAGTAAGCATTGATTTAGTCAGATGTAGTTTTTATGGTTTTTTTGTTTTTTTATAGTTTCTTTTTTTTTTTTTAATATATTTTTTAGTTGTCAATAGATCTTTTATTTATTTATATGTGGTGCTGAGGATTGAACTCAGGCCCTCACACGTGCCAGGCATACGCTCTACCACTGAGTCACAATTCTAGCCCTCTTTTTTTTTTTTTTTTTTTGGTTGTTGATAGAACTTTGTTTATTTGTGTGGTGCTGAGAATCAAACCCAGTGCCGCACATATGCTAGGCAAGCACTTTACCACTGAGCTACAGCCCCACCCCCAGATGTAGTTTTTACAGGACTTTTATTTAACTTTTCCTTATTGTACTTGATTGTCCAAGCTAACTTTACTAAATATGTTAATACTTTCATGTGTGATCAGCACATGGGGAGTCTGCTCTATTCCTCCTGCTGCTCATTTTGCCCTTTCTTTTGTCTAGGTTAGGGCCTGCATCCTTTGTGTTCATCCTAGGACCAGAGTTGTGCGCCTGAGCCTGCGCCCTATCTTCCTGCAACCTGGACGCCCACTCACCCGGCTCTCTTGCCAGTACCTAGGAGCTGTGCTGGATGATGTTCCTGTCCAGGGGTTTTTCAACAAGGCTGGGGCCACCTTCAGGCTAAAGGATGGGGCTCTGGCCTATGCCAGGGTAAGAAGCCTTTGTTTGGTCAGGGATCTTGTCACTGGAAGAACTTTGGAGATACATGGGTTCTTTTCTGCTTTCTTCATTTCTTTCTCTCTCTCTCTCTTTTTTTTTTTTTTTTTTTTTTGTTATCAGGAATTGAATCTGGGGCGCTGCACCACCGAGCCAGATCCCTAGCCCATTTTATTTTTTGAGACAGGATCTCACCAAGTTGTTTAGGGCCTTGCTACGTTGCTGAGGCCGGCTTTGAATTTGAGATCCTCCTGCCTCAGCTCCCAAGCCACTGGGATACAGCATGTGCCACTGTGCCTGGCTTGCGGTCTTCATTTATTTTTTGTTTATTTATTTGTTTTGGTACTGGGGATTGAACCCAGAGGTGCTTAACCACTGAGCTGCATCCTCAGCACTTTTTTCTATTTTATTTTGAGATGGGGTCTTGCTAAGTTGCTTATTAGGGCCTCACTAAATAGCTGAGGCTGGCTTTGAATTTGAGATCCACTGTATCAACCTCCTGAGCTGCTGAGATTACAGGCGTGCACCACTATGCTCAGCTCTTTATTTCTTGATATGAGTTTCTCATTTTTATATATCCCCAAGTGTGAAAGACTATTTGCAGGGATTAGAACAATGTCTTTATTATATCAGAGTGTTTTAGAACCAACTTGCCCTATTTGTTTCCTGGTCAATAGTATGTACAAGAATGAGTAAGGGGTTGGGGTTGTGGCTCAGTGGAAGAGTGCTCGCCTAGCATGCATGAGACACTGGGCTCGATCCTCAAAACCACATAAATGTAAAATAAAGATATGTGTCCACCAAAGACTAAAAAATAAATATTAAAAAAAAAAAAAAGAAGAGTTAGGATCTACACCAGGGCTCAGCAAAGTTTTTTTTTTTTTTAATTGCTTTTTAAATACATGACAGTGGAATGCATCACAATTCTTATTACACATATAGAACACAATTTTTTATAATTCTGTTTATTTTATAAGTATGTTCACACCAATTCATGTCTTCATACATATACTTTGGATAGTTTTTCTTAAAGGGCCCAATAGGGAATATTTTGTTTGTGGACTATATGTCTGTGTCCTAGCTATTCATCTCTGTTACAGCACGAAAGCAGCCACAGACAGCATGTAAATGGATGAATATGACTGTTTCAGTAGAAGATTTTTTTTTTTTTTTATACTGGGTATTGAACTATATCACTGATCTTCATTCCTAACCCTTTTTATATTTTGAAATGGGTTTTGGTCAGTTGCTGAGGCTGACCTCAAACTTGCAGTTCTCCTTTCTGCCTTAGCCTCCCAAGTTGCTCGGATTACAAGCATGTGCCACTACGCCCAGCTTCAAATAAACTATTTTTTTAAATTTTAATTTTTGTTTTTTATTTATGTGGTGCTGCGGATTGAACCCAGGGCCTCACACATGTGAGACAAGTGCTTTACCGCTGAGCCACAACCCCAACCCCTTTTTTTAAAAAAATATTTTTTTAGTTATAGATGGACCCAATACCTTTATTTATTTTATTTATTTTTATGTGGTGCCAGGGATCGAACCCAGTGCCTCATGCATGCTAGACAAGTGCTCTACCACTGAACCACAGCCCCGACCCTCAATAAAACTTTTTATTCCATAAAAATGGGTCTTGGCTTATGAGTGCAGTTTACCAACTTGTGATCTAGATTATTCTCTAATGTTACGGAGATTTGGATTCTTTTTTTCTTTTTTGGTTGTAGTTGGATGCAATACCTTTATTTTTATGTGGTGCTGAGGATCGAACCCAAGGCCTTGCATTGCTAGGCAAGCATTCTACAACTGAGCCACAACCCTAGCCCCATGTTGTTAAGATTCTATGATGGTAAAGAGTGAGAAAAAGTATTTTAACAGTTAAACTACTCTTTTTGTCATAAGTGATAAATGTATTGAGTCATCAAGTACTCAATCACTTGGTACTTTGCAGCTCAGCCATCTCTCTGATTCTAAGAAAGTCTTCAGTCCTGAGGCCTTCAAGCCAGGGAACACTCACAAATGTAGAATTATTGACTACAGCCAAATGGATGAACTGGCATTGCTTTCTCTACGGACGTAAGTCTGCCATTATCCCGTGTGGGGGTGTAGAGGAGTGCTCCTGTGTGCATGTGCTCTCAGTATCTCCTGGCCTTGCTGGAATTGGGATTCTTTTCTTGTCAGCAAGATTGTAGTCATGCTGACTTTTAGGCAACTTTAGCCCAAGCTTATTTAATCATGTATTTTCCTTTTGTCCTAGATCTATTATCGAAGCTCAATATCTTGGATATCATGACATCAAAACTGGGTCAGTGGTGAAGGTAAGACCTCAAGCTTATATATAGATACCCACCTTCAGACATTCTGTAGTTCACAGGTTAATTGTAAGTTCATTAGCCTTCCTGTTAACACATGTGAAATCATATTCCTTGCTTCTGCCTGCTAACTGGAATTTCTTTCTCTTCCCTTGGGTAACTTGTAATTAATTTCAAGGTAAGGTCTTAATTAGCAGCAGAGAGGCAGTAGGTGATAGTTCTGGGACTTGGGATTTGGTGGTGGTTATTAGAGCACATTGAAAGTTAGTTCTGTGATAATTGAGCTCTCTGGAATATTAGAAGCCAGTTCAAGTTGCCTGGCCTTCAGTGTACCTCCCCTTTTTGGTAGAGTTTGTTCCTTAGGAGACTTGGTCGCCTCATTTAGGGAATGTATTTTCAGGGCAGACCAAAAGTACATGCTCAACCAAAAGATGTGAATGCTTCCATAAATAAACCTCATTAAATCTTTATCTATGTGGTTATGTGCTTACCCATGTGAGATCTGGAATAACATGCATAGTTAGCCCAGGAAGGTAGGCTTCAAAAGAGGTGTGACATCTCTGTTGTAAAAGATGAAGGGAAACCATTCTTGAGAGACATCGTAGCATTTTTTTCTTTGGATTCCTTAGGGAAAAGTATTGACCATAAAGCCATTTGGGATCTTGGTGAAGGTGGGTGAGCAAATGAGGGGCCTAGTACCTGCCATGCACCTGGCTGACATCCTGATGAAGAATCCAGAGAAGAAGTACCACATTGGGGATGAGGTCAAGTGCCGGGTGAGCCTTTTTTTTTTGTTTTTTGTTTTTGGTACCTGGGATTGAATTCAATCAATTGCACTCAACCACAGAGTCATATCCCCAGCCCTCCTTTGTATTTTATTTAGAGACAGGATCTCACTGAGTTGCTTAGCGCCTTGCTTTTGCTGAGGCTGACTTTGAAATCTTGATCCTCTGTCTCAACCTCCTGAGCCTCTGGGATTACAAGTGTGCACCACCGCACCCAGCCCGGGGAACCTCTTGAAGGGTCTATTGGGGTTTTGACTAGATGGAGTTGAAGTTTCTGCCTTTTCCCGTAAAGCGAGGGTAGAACATCTGCATTATGTACAGGGAAAAGTGATTTCCTGCTCTTAGGAATTGGGTAGTATGATTGGGAGTTATATTATCCATATAGGAAGAGAGAAGCCAATGTGTCACTTTCTGCCACGTTTGATTGCAATCTATATACTGTTGTCATGTCTTAAAAAAGGAGAGGGGAGGGTGAGCTGGAACAACAAAATCATTGATATTATGCATAACAACTACCAAGTAGCATGTGTTCTGTAACAGGTACCTGACATGCATTATTTTCATTTTGTCACTCTATAAAATAAACATTGTCCTCATTTTGCAGACTGAGAAATTAAAGCTAAGGATAGCTGAGTATCTTGCCCCATATCACACAGTTAATTAAACAGCAGAACCAGTTTTCAGGTTTAACTCTGTGATTTTTTTTTTTAATATATTTTTTTAGTTGTCAATGGACCTTTATTTAATTTATTTATTTATATGTGGGGCTGAATCAAACCACATGCTAGGCGAGTGCCATAACCCCAGCCTTCTTATGTGACCTTAATGCCTTCTGGATTTCTGGTAGAGGTGGGACTTGGAACTGGAAAGAATGCTTAGGATTTGGAAGATTGTGGAAGACCAAGAGATGTGTTCCAGTATAGAAATAACCTAGACAAAGCCACAGAAACATGAGTGGTTTTTTTACAAGATCTTGAATTCCAAGAAAAATTTCATAGAGTTGTGAAGATTAAACATGATAATAAACAGAGCACCTAACTTAGGACCTGGTGTATTCAGGTTCTCGGTGTGAAAGTTTCTGAGGATTTTCGAGCCCAGGATTCTGTGCTTGCCAAGCATGTGCCTACCACTGAGCTATACTCCCAACCTTATATTTTCTTCTTTATTTTGTTATTATTGACTCAACAAAGGTAAAGACTGTGCATTGGTACAAAATCTTATATAGTAAAATCAAGAAATAAAAATAGAGGAGTTTCTCTGCCCTTAATGAGATTATCTTCTGAGGGGTGAAAGATGATTGCATCAGTCAGTCCTAGTGTAGAGGGAATAAACAACAATGCTAACGTGGTAAATTGGTCCTGTCATTCATTTCATTAGACTAGCTGTATAACCTACTAGGCAGGAGCTGAGGTGAGGTAAAAGTTACTAGAATACAAGATTCTGGAGGTGCTGTAAAATAATGAGCATTGCTGCATGGCCAGGATGGGTAGTTTTTCATATCTTATGGAAGGAAATACATTTGATGTAGAGATTTATATGCCTTGATGGTCATTCTGCAGGAAGCAGAGAAGATTTGCAACTGAGATTATTAGAGGAGATGAGGTTCTTGGGGAATTGCCCATGGCCTTTGGGTTCAGCGGGGTTATAGATACCAGTTCAGCAGCTTTCTTAATAACAGGTAACTTGATGACCACCATCTTTCCCCTAGGTTTTGCTTTGTGACCCTGAAGCCAAGAAGCTGGTAATGACCTTGAAGAAAACTCTGGTCACGTCCAAACTGCCTGCCATTACCTGCTATGGTGATGCCAAGCCTGGACTACAGACACATGGCGTCATCATCAGGGTCAAGGACTATGGCTGCATTGTGAAGTTCTACAATGATGTACAGGGACTGGTGCCCAAGCATGAGCTTAGTGCCCAGTATATCCCTGACCCAGAGAGGGTCTTTTACATTGGCCAGGTACATTTCCCTTGGATAGGATTCACTACTCTTATGACCTTGTGAACAAAAATTTGAGGGACTAGTAAGCAGGAAGACTACCTTTTACAAAAATATGGAGTAGAGTACAAACAGCTCCTGCACAATAATGTAGTGGTCCTGAGCCAGCTAAATGGAGGAGAAGGGGCGTAGAACATAGATGCCTTTACTGGCTAATTAACGGACCCAGACCCACAATCTGGAAGAAATCAGTCATTACCTATAATGAACCAGTGTCCTTAACATCAGAAATTCTTCTGAAGCCCACTGTCTCCCCAGGGGCATTGCTGTGAAACTAGTAAGTTTAGGTCTGATTAGAAAAAATAATTTTTTAAAACTTAAGGTTGTACCCAAAAAAGTTATTTCTGTCTTCCTTTTATTCAGAAGGCTGGTTTGTGAGGATTCTGTGTCACCTCTGTACATATCTTCTTTTCACTACATTCTTATGTGATCCAAGGTCTTGATGGGTCTCCCGAGGCTTCTGTAGCACTGGTAGAGGACACCATGCTCCTGGGCCTTGAGGCCTGCTGCCTGAGCAGGTAATCGTGTGCTTTCTCACCAGGTGGTAAAGGTTACAGTGCTGAACTGTGAGCCATCCAAGGAGAGGATGCTTTTATCCTTCAAACTACTGAGTGATCCAGAGCCCGAGAACAAGAAAGAGAGTATGGAACATGGTCAGAAGACAGGAAGAGTCGTTAATGTTGGGCAGGTATTTGGACTTCTTCAGACAAGTTATTCTGTTGTTCACTGACAGAGTGGGGAGCCACTAACATATGAGATACTATGTATAGCCCATGTTGGAGAGAAATCAAGGTAGCTCATGAGAGTCTGGGACCAGAGGAGTTTTTGAGAGAGGACTTCGTTTATGTTCTTTTCCTGTGTGCCAGAGTAAATGAGAGCTCTTTTGAAAGGAAAGTTTTGTTACAGGTGGCTTCTCAGCAGAGTGCCACTGGTTTGTGAAGGATTATCTTCTCTGGTCACTAGGGCCAGCCTCTTTTCTCTGGAACCTATTGGAGGGATCAGCAAGAAGTGATAGGACCCCACAGATGAGTCCTGAGTTAGTGGTGGGGTGAGGTCTGGAGGAAAGCTTCCTCCCTGCTTCTGGCCTCTCAGAGATTCCTGGCTCTGGAATTTTGTGCCTCTGACTTCTGCCTGATCCTGACTAGGTTTCTGTCTGCTCAAGACAAGTGCTAGACTTTGTCTTTCTATTCCCTGAGCAGGTGGTGGATGTGAAGGTTTTAGAGAAGACCAAAGATGGGCTTCAGGTGGCTGTCCTGCCCCACAACATCCCTGCTTTCCTCCCTACACCTCATTTGTCAGACCATGTTGCCAACGGTCCGCTATTGTATCGCTGGCTCCAGGCGGGCGACACCCTTCACCGAGTCCTGTGTCTGAGCCAGAGTGAGAAACATGTTGTATCCTTGACTGGTTCTATGGGGCAGTGGAAGGTGTGTGGGGGGGTCCTGGGCCTTTGGGTGGGAAATTCTGGACCAACCTCTACTTAGTTGAAAACCTCAGGGGGGAAAAGAATCAACCGTTTTATGTCAGATATTGCTCCACAGGGCCAAACTAGTGATGAAGCCTGTGCCTGAAAAGTAAAAGCAGGCGTGAGAAAGGGCTACTCACAGATGGTGGTGATAAGGGTGGAGTAGGCAGAAAGTTTGCCTGGGAGAGTAGGAGTCCAGGGGATGAGGAGGAGTTAACGCATACACAGACCCAGTGGAGCAGCCCCAGTGTCACGTGTAGTCTTCTTGGAACATTTAGGTTTGCCCCTTGGGGTGGAACAGTTAATAAGGTGCTGCTGTCCTTCCACTTTTCTCCCTACCACTCTCCTTGGGCACATGGGGCTCATAAATAATCCTTTCAGTGTTTATGTGGGTGTACTGAAGGAAGATATTGTCTTCTCACAGAATATAAAATAAGATCATCTTAAGAGTGGCAGAGGAGGTTTAGTAGGGTTTGTTGTGAAGATGGGTCAGCAGAGAATCGTGCAATGGCTGACCCAACTGCCAGACCTTGGGGATGAGCCGTCCCCTTTTTGGTCCCCTCCAGTAATCTGGAGATGAGCTAATCAGTAAAGGTCTAAAATTGATTTTCAAATATTAAGTGTGCATCAGAAGTCCCTGGAGGGCTTGCTGAAACAGATGGCCAGGCCCTACCCCGCCAGAGTCGCTGATTCATTAGGTGGGTGGTGTTTAGGAACTTGGCTTCTTCTAACCTCTGGGTGATTTTGCTGCTGGTCTGTACACACGCAGACTCGTTGAAGTAGCAGAGGATGTAAGTGAAAAAAGAAAAATGTGAGAGTTGGACATTTCTTCTGCTCTTATGAGATCATTCCTTGACAGAGTACCTACCACTAGCTCCTTTGCAGGAAGCCATCGTTGGTTTCCTCAGTAGAAGGTGGTCAGGATCCCAACAGCTTCTCAGAAATCCATACAGGAATGCTGCTTATTGGTTTTGTGAAGAGCATCAAGGACTATGGTGTGTTTGTCCAGTTCCCCTCCGGTCTTAGTGGACTGGCACCCAAAGCTGTAAGTTTAGTTCCACGAATGAGACACCAAGTTCATGGAACATGAGGGGATGGGAAGGATCAGGATACTTAACTCTTTGAAGATGTCAAGAGGCATCACTTGAGGTGTGTGGTGGGGTGAGTGGAGCTAAGAGCCTGGCTACACCTTTTACCTGCCATGTGGTCCTGGAGAAAGGACACCTATTGTTCCGTACATGGCAGTATTGGGTGAGTGGGCCGTAGCTCCATTTAGTCTCCAATATGAAGAGGATGAAACTATGTTTACACTCAGCATTTTCAGAGTTGGAAATGGATTTTCCTGAACAACCCCCAGTACCAGTTTTATAGCCTTCTGGGGTTTTGAGAAGTTAAGATACCAGAATATCCTTGAAATTATTATTCCCTCCTATTATTGAATTTTAAACTTTTCAGTCAGGAAAGTATCATAGCAATCCTGTGCTTGGACCTCCATTGTGCCTGCTGAATAAACTGGGACCTAGAGAGGGAAGGGCATTCAGACTAGATTCAGTGTAAGATGACACTGAGCAAATGGCACAGAGCTAATTCCTGCCATAGGTTGTTGATAAATATTTTTTTTCTCTTCATTGGTCTCGCTTCTAATATTTTATCAAAGAAAGTCTAATTGCGTTCCCTGCTAGAAAGTTTTTTTTTAAATGGGAACATGGGGGAGGACCCCGGAAACATGCCTAGAGAGGGCAAGAGGGTCACCAATGGGAGTTGGAGACACACAAACAGCCTTGGTCTCTGGTTTGCTAGTAATGTGCCTTCTCTGCTGCTGGGTGTCCTCTCTGAAGGCTGGGTTGGGCAGCCTGGTTCTCTTCCTATGATTTTAGGCATGGGCAGTAGAGCTGTGCTCAGAGAGGGCTGGGTAGAGCTTCCCAGATCCCCTTTCTCCTTACTCCCCCACCCCATTTTTAGACATATAAAATGGGTTGTCTTAATAGAGGCTTCCTTTATTTTCCCCATTTTCTGCCTACTTTTTCTTTCAGATCATGAGTGATAAGTTTGTAACCAACCCAAGTGACCACTTTGTTGAGGGGCAGACAGTGGTTGCAAAAGTGACCAATGTGGATGAGGAGAAGCAGCGAATGCTGCTGTCGCTACGGCTGTCAGACTGCACTCTGGGGGAACCTGCCAGCACCAGCCTCCTCCTCCTGAGCCAGTGCCTGGAGGAGCTGCAGGGTGTGCGCAGCCTCATGAGCAACCAAGGTGGGGGGCCTCTGGGCCTGTTTGGTGGGGCAGGAAGCAGAGGATGGGGGCTGGGGTGGTGGGGGGGCGTGTTGAAAATATACCCATTGTTAGGATAAGTTATTAGGTTTTCCATAATTCAAAAAAGAAAAAAAGGGGCTGGGGATGTGGCTGAAGCGGTAGCGCGCTTGCCTGGCATGTGTGCGACCTGGGTTCAATCCTCAGCACCACATACAAACAAAGATGTTGTGTCTGCCGATAACTAAAAAATAAATAAAATTCTTAAAAAAATATTAAAAAAAAAAAAAAAGAAGAAGAAGAAAAAAAAAGGTAAAACTTTTTTGAGGGAGAGCAGTCTTACTCTTTTACCCAGGCTGCCCTGAACTACTGGGCTCAAGCAGTCCTCCTACCTCAGGCTCCCTTCCCAGTACCTGGGACTACAGCTGCCACCACTGCACCTGGGTTGTCAGACTTTTTTTTTTTTTTTAAATGCAAGTATGACCTGCATCAAAGTACACAAATCATTAAATGCATAGCCTAGTAAATATATTTGAAATGAACACCTCTGTTGCCATCCAGATTAAGATAAAGGTCATTTTGAAAATCTTAGAAGTGCCCTTTGCCCCCTCTGCCAATTGGAATAAAAATTTCCCTTAGTTTTATGGCCTTGGGTTTGCATTTGTTATGAGTTTACTTACCTTTATTTTTCATTCCTTTATTCAGCAAATATATAGTGGATGATAAAAGGTCCCTCTTAGACTTTGAGCCATTATGTAAAATTAATTGCATTAGGCCTGAAAGGATAGATTGAAAATTTAGAAGCCAAAGGAAATCCTGTGTTCCTGGTATTTGTTGGCTGATTTCACAAATTATGGCCGGGTAGGATTAGCAAGTAGCCCAGGTCTGTCTGTCACAAGAACTTTCCTAGATTCTGGACATTTTTGTAAAACCACCTTGTTAGTGCAAGTTTCCACTGCCCTCCTTGGTTGGTGACAGCACATTCTTAGAGGAAAAAAAACAGCAAGTGTTATTTCATCTAACTAATCCCTGCTTCCTTTTGGGCATTTGGCAGACTCTGTGTTGATCCAGACGCTGGCTGAGATGACCCCAGGAATGGTCCTTGACTTAGTGGTGCAGAAAGTGTTGGAAGATGGCTCTGTTGTGTTCAGCGGGGGTCCAGTGCCTGACCTGGTCTTGAGAGCCAGCAGGTATCATCGGGCAGGTGAATGCATTATTTGCTCATTGTGGTTTGTTGATTTGTGCTAGTTGTTCCTCTGCTGGCTATAGCATTTCCAAATAGATAATGGTAAGTGGAGTTGTTCCATCTGAAGCTTTTGGCATGCCTAGTTGTGCGAATGCAAATTAAGGTAACAGCATGCTAAAGAAGGGTTAGGTATGAATTTTTTCTTATAATTGAATAAATCTAGATTTGTATGTATCAGTTGCAGAAATTAAGATCCACCTGAACTTTATCTATGTAGGTCGAACACCTTGGTTTACTTAATTGTTGTCCATAATAAACCCAGGAGATATGTCTTCTTTGCTATTTTGGGTCGAAGGGTCCCAGGAGATGTGCTGTCCTCTACGCACTCTGTTTTAAGGGAATCATCCTTGTTTTATTCTATACTGCAGGTCAGGAAGTAGAATCTGGCCAGAAAAAGAAGGTTGTAATCCTCAATGTTGATATGTTGAAGTTGGAGGTGCATGTTTCCCTTTGTCATGAGTTGGTGAATAGGAAATCTAAAAAGGTAAGCTGTATACCTGGCTTCATTTCTTTCTTTCTTTTTTGCAGGGCGGCGGGGTACCGGGATTGAATCCAGGGGCATTTACCACTGAACTTTTTCCCCAGCCCTTTTTTATATATTTTTAGAGACAGGGTCTCACTGAGTTGCTTAGGGTATTCTTTTTTTTTTTTTTTTTTTTTTTTTTTTTTTAGAGAGAGTGAGAGAGGGGAGAGAGAGAGAGAGAATTAATTTTTAATATTTATTATTTAGTTATTGGCGGATACAACATCTTTGTTTGTATGTGGTGCTGAGGATCGAACCCCGGCCGCACGCATGCCAGGCGAGCGCGCTACCGCTTGAGCCACATCCCCAGCCCTAGGGTATTCTAAAGTTGCTGAGGCAGCTTTGAACTTGCAGTCCTCCTGCCTTAGCCTCTCAAGCTGCTGGGATTACAGGCGTGCACCACCAGATCCGACCTTGATTTGTTTCTGTGGAAGCCTCATAGACTTGTAGCTCAAGGGGTTATAATACAGGCACCTGGAGGTATGGTGACTGGGTGCCTGAATCTGTCTAGGACATGTCTGAATTTTTTTTTTTTTTAAACATGGATCTTTATTTTATTCATTTATTTAAATGTTGTGTTGAGACCCAGGGCCTCACACATGCTAGGTAAGTGCTCTGCCACAACTCCAGCCTCTGATTTTTTTTTTTAATATTTATTTTTTAGTTGTAGTTGGACACAAATACCTTTATTTTATTTATTTATTTTTATGTGGTGCTGAGGATCAAACCTAGGGCCTTGCACGTGGTGCTAGGTGAACTCTTTACTGCTGAGCCACAACCACAACCCCCTGATTTTTTTTTTTTTTAATGTTTCTTTTAGTTGTAGTTGGACACAATACCTTTATTTTTTTGTTTATTTTTGTGTGGTAATGGGGATTGAACCCAGTGCCTCACGCATGGTAAGCAAGTGCTCTACCACTGAGCCGCAACCCCAGCCCAACGTGTCTGATTTTGACCTCTTATCCTGATGAGGTTAAGAGGACTAACTTTCACTAAAGTTCAGGTAATAAATTACATGGTCACCCTATCTTTAGGGCCACGTGGATAATGTAGATGAGTGAGTAAGTCGTGTGAATCAGGGAGTGTAGGGCTAAGACCCTGATAGATGAGAATAAGTACCTACCCATACCAAAGGGGCGTAGAGTATTTTGTTCCATCCTATTTCCAGGTGGGAATATCTGTGTCTAATGCCTTTATTTTTATTTTTTTTTTAATATTTATTTTTAGTTGTAGTTGGACACAATACCTTTATTTTGTTTATTTATTTTTATATGGTGCTGAGGATCAAACCCAGGGCCTTGCATGTGCTAGTCAAGCATTTTACTGCTGAGCCACAACCCCAGCCCTAATGCCTTGATTTTTAAGAGATGACAGAATTTGGATTTTTGTTTGAATGAATGTAGAAAATGTTGGAAACTAATTTGATTTTTACAAAACATTGTATGAACCTGGTTGGTTCTAACCTCCAGGCTGCACATCCTCACTCCTGGTGTGCTTCTTATGCTATGCTTTTGTGTGACGTAAAAAAAGTATTTGAAGAAAATCTGAAAATTAGTAGCATTTTCTTCTGGTACAGATGAGCAGGTTGAGTATTTTTTATTCAAAAGTCTTGAAACCAGTTCAGAGTTCAGTTTTTCAGATTGGAATATTTTCAGTAGTTGAAAACGATACGATTCAAAAGGTTTTGGATTTTAGAGCATTTTGGGTTTTAGATTTTCTGATTAGGAATATGCAACCCATATTTATTTGGTCATCATCCTAAGTACTTATTAAGCACATAATTGCATGAAGTATGGATTAAAATTACCTAAATATAATCCTTGACCTTGAGTTACTTATAGTTTTAAAACTTTACGAGAGACAAAGGGAGAACAGAAAGCAACACTATGGTACTGGGGATTGAACCCAGGGGCATTTAACCATTGAACTAAGTTCCCAGCCCTTTTTTTTTTTTTTTATTTTTAGACAGGGTCTTGCTGAGTTGCTTAGAGTCTTACCAAGTTGCTGATGCTGATCTCAAACTTGAGATCCTCCTGCTTCAACCTCCTGAGTCACAACTGGGATTTTGAGAAAAGTCAGGTTGGGTGCCTTGTGCATGATGATCTCTTTGTAATGATACTGGCTGAATGGTGGAAGTAGTGAACATATTGGTAGGAGAGTCACAGGATTGAGAGTTAGGACCCACCATGTCTTAAGGCCAAAAAGCCACCAAGAGATACCTGGCTGTGCATCAGAATTGTCTAAATAACTTCTAAATTTCAGAACTAACTAGTTCTAGGATAGGGCCAAGAAATCTGAATTCAAAACAGAAATTAAGTCCAGGTGACTCTGATGAGGTTCCATGAGTTGTGTTCAGATAGGGAAAGCTGGTTCTGGGGAGGGAAAATTAGTTGGTTACAGCTTAGTCCTCTGGACACCAGAAGGTTTCTCCAGTCTCACCCTGCCAGGTGAGGCCAAGAACAAGTGATGCTGCTGGGTAAGGAGAGCAGGGATGATTGCTTTCTTCTCTCTTCCAGCTGAAGAAAGGCAGCAAACACCAGGCCATCGTGCAACACCTGGAGGAGTCCTTTGCTGTGGCCTCCTTAGTGGAGACTGGCCACCTGGTAGCTTTCTCCCTGACCTCTCACCTCAATGACACCTTCCGCTTTGACTCAGAGAAATTGCAGGTGGGACAGGGTGTCTGCCTAACCCTCAAGACTACAGAAC
Organism: Callospermophilus lateralis; assembly: GCF_048772815.1. Lineage (NCBI taxonomy): Eukaryota > Metazoa > Chordata > Mammalia > Rodentia > Sciuridae > Callospermophilus > Callospermophilus lateralis. The sequence continues at coordinate 69,868,217 of NC_135319.1, forward strand.
CAGGAGTGACGGGTCTTCTTCTGGCTGTTGAGGGGCCAGCTGCCAAAAGGACCATGAGAGAGATCCGGAAGGATTCTGAGACAGTTGATGAGGATGAGGAGGGGGATCCAGCTCTGACTGTAGGGACTAAAAAGAAGCACACCTTTGTTATTGGGGACATTGTCACTGGGACTGTGAAGTCGGTTAAGCCCACTCATGTGGTTGTGACTCTGGAAGATGGCATTGTTGGCTGTATCCATGCATCCCATATCTTGGATGATGTTCCAGTGGGCACCTCTCCTACTGCCAAGCTGAAAGTTGGGAAGACAATCACAGCCCGAGTGATTGGTGGACGAGATGTGAAGACTTTTAAGTATGGAGACTTTGAGGGATGGGCTGGCTTTGAGGGGAAGTTGTCATAATATGAGGGGAATATAGGCAGATTTCAAAAAGTTGCATGTAAATCAGATTCTGTAAAGAACCCTTTAGCAGGATACCTTACAAAAATAGGGAGTGGTGGTGAAGATTGTGGGTTTTAAGTCAGACTCTGGGTTTGAATTCCAGATTGACCATACCCAGGTGCTAGTAATTACTTAATTAATTACTTAACTACTTAATTCTCTGAATTTTATTTGTAAAGTGAGAGATTGTAGTGATTACCTTGTAGGGCTGTGGGGAAGACTGAGAGAACACGTATGGTGTGTGCCTAGTAGGCTGCATGGCTAATGGCTCTTGCTCAGTATACATCAGCAGTTGTCATAATCCATCCTCCACTTCACACCTTAATTACACTCATTTTAAATCTGTTATATGTTGTTCTAATGGAAATCCATGGTATAACAAGAAAAGTCAAAAAAAGAGTTCAAAGTCTGCTTGTGAATTTCAGGAACTAAGTGGATCTTCAGTAAGTCATATATCCTTTTTAGGCCTCAGTTTCCTTGTTTCTAGAATAAAGGAGTTAGGAATGTTCTTTTCAGTCCTAAAAGATGAGACAAACCAGCTCCTTATCATTTACTGCAAGGGATGAGAATGGACACATTCCTCTCAGACTGACAAATTTCCATCCATGGTGGTACAGGAGGGTGGTGGCTTAGGTGTGGTTTGTAGTGGAGTAGATAGAAGTCCTGATTTCCAGATCACCATGTTCCAGAGAATAAGAGAAGTGATTTGATTTGTTTGTTTCTCTAGGTTTCTCCCAATCAGTCATCCCAGATTTGTTCGAACTATCCTGGAGCTGAGTGTTCGGCCAAGGTGAGGGGGATCCTAGTGGCACAGTCCTATTACTGAAAGAGATTTGAACTTTGGAATCAGGAATCCTAAGTTTTCATCTTGATTCTGTATTATTTTGCCTCATTGATGAGAACGGCTGTGAAGGGAGGCTGAGGCAGGAAGAATGCAAGGTTGAGGCCAGCCTCAGAAGCTTAGTGAGACTGTCTCAAAAAATTAAAAGGGCTGGGGATGTAGCTCAGTGATAGAATGCATGTTTAGTGGGACCGAGGTCATGGCTCAGCAGTAGAGTGGTAGAGCACTCGCCTGGCACATGAGCACCACATAAAAATAAATAAAATAAAGGCATCATGTCCAACTATAACTAAAAAATTTTAAAAAAGAATGCATGTTTAGCATGTGCCTCAGCCTCCCTGGGGGAGCCGTCCAGGTTGCCATACGCACCTGGGGCTATTACAGAAGGAACTCTAAAGCAGCTTCCAAAGAAGAAGGTCTGGTCAGCATCTTGAAGGGATCAGCATAGAAAGCTAATACTTCTGAGAGGCCTTGTGCCTGACATAATGGAAACAGTCCTGGGACATTGAGTTCCAGAGCTGACCATACTTTTGGAATTTTAAGCGTCAGGCCTGTGGTTTTAAAATAATGAGATTTGATGAATGAACCACATTTCTATTTGCTTACTTCTTGGTTTCCTTAGTTTTTTAGATTTTGATTCTGTCTACTCCAGTCTTTGTTGTGAAATTAAAGAGACTTCATCATGTTAGTGGTTTTAGTCTTTACATCTTCACCTGAGTTGTGATGTCATATTTTAATTGGACCCATAATTAGTATTGAAGTCAAATAGTTTATTAAAACTGAAGGTGGTTGTCTTAAACTAATAGATACTGCCAGGGATAAGTTAGTGAACTCTGTGGGAAGACTCACTGTGGTCCTGAGAGTGCCTGTTGCCTGTCATCGTTACTGCTGTCATTGGTCTACCCTCCTATCCTGGGAGACTGTGGTATAAACCAGAGTGGCAGTGCCTGGCTGTGGCAAAGCAGGCCAAGCCTGAACATGAATAGATTTAATGAAGAGGTGGGAAATGCAGAGATATAATAGCAGATAGACAAATCCCAGGACTTGTCGCTCCTCCAGGCAGCTGTGTTGTATTGTGACTTATTTTAATCTCAGGGGCCCTGAGAAATATGGTATGAACATTATATGATATTTTTCTCATGCTTACATTTTATTTATTTATTTTGGTACTAAAGATTGAACCCAGGGCACTCTACCACTGGAGCCACTTATCTAGCCCTTTCTATTGTTGTATTTTATTTATTTTTATGTAGTGCCAAGGGTTGAACCCAGTGCCTCACACATGCTAGGCAAGTGCTCTGCCACTAAGCTACAGTCCCAGCCTTTATCTTTTGAGACATGGTCCCACTAAGTGAGGGCCTCACTGAATTGTTGGCTGACCTTGGACTTGTGATCCTCCTGCCTCAGCCTCCTGAGTTGCTGGGATTAAAGGTGTGCCCCACTACAACCCAGCCCTGTGCTTATGTTTTAAAATAAATATTTGGAAATCAGGATGAAAAACATTTAATTGATTATTTTTTTATCAGTTTACATGAATTTTCACTTGCTTTATTTCATTCACTATTTTGTTTTTGATATCTATCCATTTTTGTGTCTATAGATAAAATAGTAACCTGTCCTGTGATTGTGCCAAATTGTACAGATTCTCAAACTAATGGATGACATTTGGGGTTGTTTACAATTTTTCTCTAAATTATATAAAAATATTAAAAATTATACCATAGTGAACTTGTTGTATTGGACGTAAACGTAAGAATTTCTCTTGGGTGGAATTAGTGGGTCACAGGACATGTGCCCTTGCAACTTTAGTGTAGGAAGGTACCATTTTCAACCAGCACTTGTAATCATGTTTTGCATTTTTGCCAGCATTAATTGTACCATTTTATTGATGAGGGTTTTTTTTGGTTGTTGTTGTTGTTTAAGAAATTATTTGAAAAGTAGGGGTAGTACTTCGTTATTTTGGGGGAGGGAAAGTGATTTTTGGACTGGTAACTTTCATATCCCATGACTTTTTTGCTTTTCTGAAGAAAATAGAGGAGGGGCTAGCAGAGGGTCCAAGTTCTGGTTTTGAGTCAAGCCTTGACTTTAGCTCCTTTCAATAATGTACAACAGGCTTAATATCTACCCTGCCTAATTCATTATGAGATTGTTGTTAAGTTCTGTGAAGTTATTTGTGAAAGCAGTTCTGCAAATTGTAAAGCAAAAGCTAAAGTACTATGAAAGAAGTAAAACATTTTTATTTCCTAATTTTACAGAAATTGTTATAGTCTGGTTCATGCCTACATGAATGACATAGAAAAGATTAACCCTGGGTCAGTATTGTGAGGATTTCCCTTTAAGGAGAGAAATCAGCCATAGAGGGTAGATAAGAGTAGGGTAATCCTCTACAATTAGTTCACAGCCAATTAGGGGAGATGGTTTCAAACTAGAAGCCTCACCTAGAGGTTGTTTTATGTTTTCCATTGTCTTTCTGCAAACAGTGAGCTGGAGGAGGATGGCCACACTGCTCTTAACACTTATTCTGCCAGTCCCATGGAGAAGATTAAGCAGTACCATGCTGGTCAGATCGTGACTTGCTTCTTAAAGAGGGTGAGTAGTTGCTGCCCTGCAATGTGAGATGGTATGTCTTTCAGAAAAGAAAGGGTTGGGGGGCATGAAAGCTGGAGACATAGGCCATTAGGACTGGGCATTTGGTTCTGTGTTTGCTAGCTACCATGCTGAGCTTGTGAGAGGTGATATGTGGCCTCTGCTCCTAGAAAACCTCTGATCTGATCAGGGAGGTAAATTATATTTTTTAAAACAAGTATCAAGTCCTTTGCAATTCACCATGTTTATAGATTAATTGTATAAATGGAGACAAAAATAGACCATAGGGCAAGATTTGAAATAAGTATAATACTAGGTTTATAGTCTTGCGTTTCATTAAGTTCACCAGTAGTACAAAACAATATATAATCAGGTACCAGGTTATGTTTTCTTTTTTTTTTTTTTTTTTTTTTTTGGTGATGCTAGGAATTGAACCCAGGGCCTTGTGCATGTGAGGAAAGCACTCCACCAATTGAGCCAAATCCCCAGTCCCAGGTTGTGCATTGTGGCTTCTTATTTTATTGTATTGACTTGAACCTTGGGGTCTGTGTTTATGGCAGAACACTATAAACAGTGAATAATCAAATCTAACCCCAAGTGGAATAGGAGTTCCAAAAAGGAGAGATCATAATCATACCCATTAGAGCCTATCAACAGAGGAAATTGGACTGGCCTTGAATTTTAGGGGTACCTCCTTTTAGTTGCCAGAACCTCTTCCATAAACATCTGAGCATGTCAGTGATGCTTGATCTCTTTAGTTATCTACTACCTATAGATGTCCATAAACCCTGGATGCCTTTACAATAGAGTATAAGGCTCTTCCTGAGCTAACCTTAGGCACCTATGTACCTGTCTCTCTGAAAACTCCCTGTCTTTTCCCTTCCTGTACTCATCATGGTTTCTATACCTTGAGTACTCTATTCCCATTGCTTACTACCCTTCAGGGTTCAGCACAGAGCCCCTTTCCTGATTACTCATTATCAGTACTCCTGTAGTGTTTTGTACTCTCTGTATGTTGCTTATGGCTCTGTTATTCACATATTCTTTCAACTTACTGCTTAGACCACAGTTTCCTCAAAGGCAGCACCTGGCTTGTATTTACCATAATGCTCTGTGCATAGTGGCTTCTTGTTTTATTGTATTGACTTGAACCTTGAGGTCTTTGTTTATGGGAGAACACTATAAACAGTGAATAATCAAATTTAAATTGATCTATAAATAAGATGTTGGGGGTTGAGGATATAGCTTAGTTGGTAGAGTGCTTGTCTTGCAAGCACAAGGCCCTGGGTTCAATCCCCAACACCACACACACACACACACACACACACACACACATACAAAAGCATTAAATAAGATGGTGGCCCATGGAGATGGTGAACAATCAACAATCAGTGGGCGTAGCCAATCATGCAGGAGGGTAGAAAGGCTGGTAGGATTGATCCTGATGCATGAAGACATCTTTGAGGTCCTTATTTGCCTCAAGTGAGAAGTTGAGGAGGGATGCATGTTCTGCCATACTAACCAAGGCTGTGGTAGGCTCTGGATGAAGCCTGTGAGAAGTGGAGATTGGGTCAGGCTAGTGGGGTGGAGGGCTGGACTCCTGTCCCTTGGAAAAGTGTGGGAATAAGACCTTTTCAGGCTTGTGGTTTTAAAAGAGTATGTTAGTAGGGGAGAGAAGGGATGATTGTATTTATTCTATCTCATAGCTCCTGTTTTTTTTCCCCAGTATAATGTGGTTAAGAAATGGCTTGAGGTGGAGATTGCACCGGATATCCGGGGGAGAATTCCCTTGTTGCTCACTTCTCTTAGCTTCAAGGTTAGTGTGCATTAGATCTCTGGAAAGGAGGCCCAGGCTCCTGAAGCTTGACTGTCTGATGTGTGTTCCCAGTGGGTACATTCTGTACTTACTTAGGTTTGGGAGGTGTTTACTGTGGATATTTAAATGTTAGGGTTTGGGATAAATGACAGGCATTTCTTGAAGCATCAGAAGAATTTTTTTATCCTTCTAGGTTCTGAAACATCCAGATAAGAAGTTCCAGATTGGACAGGCCTTGAGGGCCACGGTGGTTGGCCCAGACTCCTCCAAGGCCTTCTTGTGTCTCTCACTCATAGGTGTGGGAATGAAGGGGTGCCTGGCTGGGGAAGGGAAGGGAAGCAAGGGGCAAGAAAGGGGAGAAGAAGGGAGGGGAAGGCATCTTCAGTTACTGCCCAGGTTGAAGGATGCCTTCAGAGTTGGAATCTGCGTAAAACCAAGTATGATTTGTTCTGGGAAGTTTTTCTCTTGGAGCTTTTCTCTCTGCTGTGTTTCTTTACCACTGTCAGAGTACCTTTACTTACAGTTATTATTTCAGGTCCCTCAGAAAAGTTGTCCACCATGTAGTTCTGGGATTCTTGCTACATGGTGTTGTGAGCTAGGTCTTTGTGATCCTTGTGGTCTGTTCAGCATGGATGCCCCAGGTCTGGGCAGCCTCCACCTCTCCCAGCCTGTGGTAGAAGAGTATTCCAGTGTTTTCTTCCCTCAATCTGGTTCCTTCTCCCACCAGGTCCTCACAAGCTTGAGAAAGGAGATGTGGCCATGGGCCGAGTGGTGAAGGTGACACCTAATAAGGGGCTGACTGTCTCTTTCCCCTTTGGGAGGATGGGAAGGGTCAGCATATTTCACGTTAGTGACTCCTACTCTGAGACACCCCTGAAGGACTTCATTCCTCAGAAAGTTGTCAGGTATGCCATGTTTCCTTCCTCTTTTTGCCTTCTGTGGAATTGCTGGATATTTTTTTTTTTCTTTTGTAGACGTAATCCATGATTTGATACTGGAAATAAAACAAGAATATAAAAAATTAAAAATGTGAATTTCTATCACTTCTCTCTGTATCCATCAGATTTTACCATTATACACACATGTACGTATAATTTTCCTTTCTATAGTAGTAGAGTTTTGCAACTGTCTTTTCCTTGGAGCAGTTTATCACAGACTTCTTATTTTTTAAAAAATTTATTTTTTAATTGTGGTTGGACACAATACCTTTATTTTATTTATTTATTTTTATGTGGTGCTGAGGATCAAACCTAGGGCCTTACATCTGCTAGGTGAGCACTCTGCCACTGAGCCACAACCCATCACCTCTGTTACCTTATTTTTAATATTTGTTTAGTATTTCATTACCCATTTCTTATCAAAATTTATCTAACCAGATCTGGGGTGTGGTGGTACATGCCAGTAATCCCAGGCACTTAGGAGGCTGAGGCAGAAGGATCAAAAGTTCAAAGCCAGCCTCAGTAACTTGGCAAGACCTGTCTCTAAATAAAATATTAAAAAGGGGTGGGGGCATGCTCAGTGGTTAAGCACCCCTGGGTTCAATCTCCAGTACCCAAAGCGGGAAAAATTATCTAACCTGGTCTCTGTTGATAAGCCATAATGTTAAAGTGAATATCTTTGTATATATGTTTTGGATACTAGAGCAAGTATACCTTGGAAATAAATTTCTAGATGTGAAAATAATGGATGAAATGTCATTATGCATTTTGCCAAATTACCCTCCAAAAAGATTATGCCAGCTTATTTCCCCATTAACAGTATGCAGCATATGACTCTTTCTCACATCCCTACAAACACTGGATATTCTTGGATCTTCCTTCCTTCTTTCCTTTTTTTTCTTTCTTTTTCTGTTTGTCTTTCTGTCTGCCTACCTTCCTTTCCCTCCCTCCTTCACTCCCTCCTTCCCTCCCTCTCTCTCTTTCTTTCTTTCTCTTTCTCCTTCTCTCTTCTTTCCTTCTTTCCTTTCTTCTCTCCTTTTCTTCTTCCTCCTTCCCTCCCTTCCTTCCTTCTTTTCTTCTTTCCTTCCCCCTCCTCCCTCCTTTCCTGTCCAGGACCTCACACGTGCCAGGCTAGATCTCTATCACTGAGCTACTTTTCCAACCTTTTTTATTTTTTATTTCAAGATAGAGTCTTGCTAAGTTGCTAGGTTCAGGCTGTCCTCAAACTTGAAATTCTTCTGCCTCAGCCTCCTGAGTTGCTGGGATTATAAGTGTGTGGTGTATGCCACTGTACCCAGAATCCTGGGTATTTTTAATTTTTATCATAGCCATTGGTTAAGCAGAAATTGATGTCTCAAAAAAAAAAAAAAAAAAAAGTATTGCTGTGAATCTCAATGCAAAAACTATGATGATGATAAAAAATAGTATAGCAGACACATGGGTGTCTCCTTTTAATTTGCATTTTTCATATTATTCATTTTTATTGACTATTTTACATTTGTTCTGTTTTGCCTGTCCAAGTCACTTGCTCATTTTTATTTGATACATATTCTTAATTTGAAATAACTGATCCATAGGTGTTTTCTATAAATGTATAGTAAGTTTTTGGGGTTGGGTAGAAGGGGCTTTATTTATGAACTATCATGTGCCCTAAAATGAACCTACCTCATTTAGAGTTTAAGACTATTTTATAGCTTGAATATATACTGGTGTTGAAAGGGTAGGTTTTAGCTTAACATAATAAAGTTAGCTAGTAGTTAGAACAGAGCCCTTCAGGAGGCAGAGACTGGAGAATATTCATTGCCCTCTCTCATCTCAAGTATCCCAGTCACTAGTACTTCCTAAATTTTCAACGACCTATCAGTTCTAACAACACAGAAATAACCAGGGCTTGGGAAAATAAAAAAAAAAAATAAGTCTCAGAGACCTCCAGAGTCCTCTCTGGTTTGTTTCTTGAGGCTTACAAAAATGAGGGTGAATTTTTAAAAGTGTATTTATTTTAAATACTTTTTGTGACAGCCAGACTACTGAGTAGCATTAAGTTGCAGTTTCATTTGTCAGATGAGAGTAACAAATTACTTGCTTAAGGTTAGGTGATCTCTTGAGACCTTTCTTGTTCTGAGGGCCCTGATGCCTATTATAAAAAGCAGATATCAAACTGTGGGAAAAATTTGGATTGTATTATTGCTGAGATCTTTTTTACTTCTAAGATTCTACACTTTAAAGTTACCACTTAGGATTACGAACAAATTGCCATTTTGGATGAAATAGTTTATAAACACAAGAGTCAACCTTGCTTTCCCGTCAAAACCTTCCCTGCTCAGGTTTTACTGATCCACTACTTATGAACTGCTATTTGTGTCTTCAGTAGATCTTTCCTTGGTTGTGGTCTCTTGTGGTTAATCGGTCTTGTCTGTCTCTCTCTCACTGTCCTAAGATCAGACACTCTTGGGATCTAATGTAGGACTAGTCTCATCTCTCTCCCTCTCTCTCTCTTTTTTTTTTTTTATATTTAGTTTTAGGTGAACACAATATATATATGTATGTATGTATTATGTTTATTTTTTTTAGTTGTAGGTGGACATAGTACCTTTATTTTATTTTTATGTGGTGCTGAGGATCAAACCCAGTGACTCACGCATACGAGGCAAACGCTCTACCACTGAGCCACAACCCCAGCCCTGGTCTCATCTCTTAAATGCACATACACCTCAACTTGTGTGTGTAGAGGGTTCTATCCCAATAAAACCATTGTAAGTTGAAAATATTTTAAGTCAAAATGCATTGAATTCACCTCACCTACCAAATATCCAGCTCAGCCACACTACAGAGCATTGTTTCCCTTATGATTGTGTGACTGGCTGGGAGCTGGGGCTTGCTTCTACATCACCAGAGCACATTCTACTGCTTGTCACTGGCCTGGGAAAAGATCAAAACTCAAAGTATGGTTTCTACTGAATGCATACTACTTTCACACTATTTTATTTTATTTTATTATTTTTTTTTTTAAAGAGAGAGTGGAGAGAGAGGAGAGAGAGAGAGAGAATTTTTAATATTTATTTTTTAGTTTTTCAGCAGGCACAACATCTTTGTTTGTATGTGGTGCTGAGGATCAAACCCGGGCTGCATGCATGCCAGGCGAGCGCGCTACCGCTTGAGCCACATCCCCAGCCCTTCACACTATTTTAAAGTTTAAAAAAAGTAAAATCTTAAACCCCTTGTAAGTCAGGGACCATGTGTACAAGGAGTATGACTCTTTGAGCCTTCCAGAGAGCTTTCACATCTTTACTTTTTTTTTCCTAATACCTTTCTTGGGTAAGAAGACTAGGTAGTGCTGTTTTTACTTGACAGACTAGTAAACTAAGGTCTGGAGAAGTGATGTGACTTAACCAGAGTTCCTTAGCAGGTTTTCAACAGAACAAAGTAGAACCCAGGCCTCGTGTCTCTTTGCTCTTGCCTCTTGTTCACCTCTGGGAAAGACAGCTGAGGCCCTTTGATATTTCCACAGATACTGACAATGAATATTTCCTTCTTTTGCTCTCCTTCCAGATGTTATGTCCTCTCCACTGGAGACCATGTATTAACTTTATCACTGCGATTATCCAGGTGAGTGTCCATGTTGTTGGGATAGGAAGGGAGGAAGACTCAAGTCAGAGGACTGAGGGGCAGCTACATGTGCCTGACATGGAATTTTGGACTTGCCACCTTTCTTCTCTGCTCATCCACTTTATACCCTGAAACTCTTATCCACAAAAGCTGGGGACATTCAGATTGCTGGAAGAACCCTGTCTGCTCAGGCTCTTGTTTCTCAGGGAGAGGTTCAGACATCCAAATGTAGGTGGTAAGAGCAGAGGGGAGATGGATTAATCTCAGGATTTCCATGGTTGGGCATGAGTGTGGCACGAAAGGGATGAAAGTCCTCATGCTCTGTGGATAGAAATGGGTATTTATAAGGCCAATTTTTAGGTTTGACTTCTTACTGACTTGGTCATCTTCTCCCAGTTTCTGCATGGTTGGCTCTTGGGCAAGCATCCCTGGCCTGATAGAACTCCAGGAGAATATAGTCTAGGTGTGGAGATTATTTCCTATGGATAGATCCAGAGGTGTATTCTTACATGCAAAGTACAATTATTGCAGGTGAATTGGGGAAGGTGGGAATGAGAGGCTAAAGCTGTTTGTACGTAAGCCTTTTATTCCTTTAGGACAAACCCAGAGACCAAAAGCAAAGTAGAAGATCCAGAAATTGATTCCATCCACGATGTTAAGGAAGGGCAGCTCCTGAGGGGCTACGTGAGGTCCATCCAGCCAAATGGTGTGCTCTTAGGGTGAGTGAAGTGGACCTTGGGACTTGGACCCAGACCATGCTTGATGATGTATTCTGGTTTACAAAGCCCACTTTATCCTGCTGAATGCCAGGAGCTTTCTGTGTTATAAATGTTGTCACAACTTGGGTCCTTGAGAAAGTGAAGTTGCTAGATGTGGCTGGGATCCTATGGTATCCATGACTGCAGGACTTGTCTGTCTCCTTCCAGTCTTGGGCCCTCAGTTATTGGTTTGGCCCAGTACTCACATGTCTCCCAGCTCAACCTGCCCAACAAGGACCTTTTTCACGAATACCTCCCAGAAGGAAAACTGCTCACCGCCAAGGTCCTAAGGTAGGTGCCTTCTCTCCCTCGCCATCATTCTGTTCCTCTGTGATAGAAATCAGCCTTCTTTTCTCTAGGAACAGATTTCCAGGCTGATGTTAAATATAGTGGCTTGACTGGGCATGGTGGTGCACACCTATAATCTCAGTGACTTCAGAGGCTGAGACATGAGGATCACAAGTTCAAAGAATAAGTTCAAGGCCAGCTTGGACAATTTAGTGAGACTGTATTTCGAATTAAAAAAATAAAAAGGGCTAAGGATGATAGTGGTCAAGTACTCCTTAGTCCAGTCCCTAATCCTAAAAAAACAAACATAATAGCTGGTGTTGGAGTGCTTGTCATGTTCAGATGAGCAAAAGGCTTTTGTTTAGAACCCTCTACCCAAGTCCTAGCCTCAATCCCTTGAACAGATGTGGCCCCTATTGGGGATGATGAAGCAGGGGGTATCACAAATGTCCCCTGAATTTTTACGAGCATAGTACAACATGCACGTCATTCTGAGAATACTGAGTGTATTGCCATAATAAGTGGGGGCAGGGCCTGGAGCCAGGGATGCTGAGGAGAGGCCTAGCTGCCTATGGTGCCCTGTGTGCTTTTTGCTGTCCTCACTTTCTGCCCTTGCCCTCTCCCTGTCATAGCCTGAACCACCAGAAGAACCTGGTAGAGCTCTCATTCCTCCCCAGAGACACTGGGAAGCCTGACGTATTTTCCGCTCCCCTGGAGCTGCCACTTCTGAAGCAAAAGGAAGGGAGAATAGAGACTGAAAAGCAAGATCAAAAAGGAGAAAAGAAGGAGAAGAATAATCAGAAAAGGAAAGAAACAAAGAACCAGAAGGGGCAGGAGGAGGTGAAGGTGCCCAGCAAGAAGAAAGAGCCCCAGAGGCCACAAGTGAAGAGGCAGGATAAGCGGGAGCGCCAGGAATCTGGGAATGAGCAGGTAAGTCCCTCGGGGAGGATTGAGCCTCATCTCCTGAACAAAGGAGTGTTTGAGAAGCCATCCACAGCTGCCCAGGTTTCTCTTGGATTGAGAGCAGCCTATGGGGCTAGGCACAGGGTAGTGTAGGGAGGAGAGGGACAGCATTCAGCTGGGTGCTGGAGGAGACACCTGGGCATTTTCCCACCTGACATCTCAGGAAAGAGCAAACAAGAGGCAGAAGACTGGTCTGGCAGAGGAGGATGACAGTGGCGTGGAAGTGTATTATCGGGAAGGAGAAGAGGAAATAGAAGAGACAAAGGTGCAGCTCAAGGTAAAAAGCCAACCCTTGGTGCAGGGAAAGGATGCGGGGAGGGGGGTTCCTTGGCTTCCTCCCAAAGAATTAGACTCTGTTCTCCTTTACCTCTTTTTTTCCTGTAAAATGTGAAAGGGTAGGGGAATGCTGCTAGTTTCCTCTCCTGGTCATCAGTTCCTTGGAGGTGGGATCTCTTAACCCATGGAGTGAGCTGTGTAAAATGAACTCTAATACACACTGAGTGGTACTTCATGAAATTACAGGGGTGGGCAGATAAAGATGAAACTTACCTCTCTGAGTTTGTTCTCCTCTGGGAAGGGGGAGCAGGGGTACTTGAGCTGAGAAGATGGGTCGGGGGCCCCCAGCAGGGTTTCTAGGCATCAGGTGCTTGCATCCCTATTTTCCACAGAATTTTGGTCCTGTGTCTGTTTCTGCTGTACTGTTGTTTTATACTTACGTTTTATAAATTTGTTGTTCTCTGTCACAGCTGTAGTTTCCCCAGTGAGCTGACTCCTAACTTGGTTGGGAGGCCAGGGAGGGTCTCTGCCTGGCAGGAGTATGTTCCTCCCAGTGGGCTAGGGGAATGGAGTCACTGGAGTCAAGTGCTTTCCTAATACCTGTGATCTTCCAGGGGAGGCTGACCAAGCCCGCAGATGTGCCCCGGCTGCAGCTTTCTTCGGGCTTTATTTGGGACGTTGGACTTGACTCTCTGACCCCAGCCTTGCCACCTCAAGGGGAGAGCTCAGATAGCGAGGAAGATGAGAAGCCACATCAAGCCACGGTGCAGTATTTTCCAGGGCTTTGTCCTTTTGAAGAGACCCCTCGGTATCAGAGTCCTGTGGCTTGTCCTAGCCTGGGTATTATTCCTGGGTGGGGATGATGGGGGGATGGCACCAGTCTCAGGCCACATAGTATTTATAGAGCTGTGCACTGCCCTGGCAGCTCTTGGCTTCCACCATGCACCTCCCCTAGGGTTCAAGGAGCACATGACTCACTCACTTTTCTGCTTTCCATAGCAGAAAAAGAAAAGCAAGAAGGAAAGGGAATTGGAAAAGCAGAAGGCAGAGAAAGAGCTGTCCCGCATTGAGCAGGCTCTCATGGATCCTGGGCGACAGCCAGAATCAGCAGATGATTTTGATCGACTAGTACTAAGCTCCCCCAACAGCTCCATCCTGTGGCTGCAGTACATGGCTTTCCACCTTCAGGCCACAGAGATTGAGAAGGCTCGGGCCGTGGCAGAGAGAGCCCTGAAGACCATCTCTTTCAGGTCTGGACTTTGGCTTCCTCACTGTAGGGAGGAGTCTTCAGACAGAGAGCCCTGTATTGCCCAAGTTCTAACTGCAGAGTTTGCCACCACAGGACATTTCTTTCGAGGCGAGCTAACAGTGTGGGTGGCTGTCCCAGGACTCATTGGTTCCCAGGCTTTCTCTCAGGTGTGGCCATCTGTGAAATAGATCTGCTCATTTATATTTTATGTCCTCTTAACTGAAATAGCTACAGGTGACATTTATTAGAGTCTTTACACTTAAACAAGGTATGCAGTTTGGAGCAGAAGTAGAATGGGGAAGACAGCTCTGTATATACCTGGTAAAAACCCAGGTGGCCATGTTCCAGGCTGAGTAGAGTTGTTCTCTGAAGCCTAAAGAAGGATGACTAGCCTTGTTTCACTTCCTTGGGGAGAGAATCAGACCCAGGAGTCTGCTTCCAGCCCAAACCTCAGGCCAGTTTGTGACCTGGAGGTTTCCTTCCAGGAGTAGAGGTAGAAGCCAGGGGAGCCTCAGTCCTGGCAGTTGGGCAGGGGTACAGATTCCTGATGGTGTGCAAGCTACAGTGGGGATGGGGCCTCTCAGTGTTTGCACTTGCCGGTGGGATCTGAGGACATGGGTGGAGCTTAAGAGAAGGAAGTAGGCCATCAACATCCTAGGTGGGGAGTGGAGGATCGTTGGGTTGAGTTGATGGCGCTTATGTGTGCCTGCTCTGCCCCCAGAGAGGAGCAGGAGAAGCTGAATGTGTGGGTGGCACTGCTGAACCTGGAAAACATGTATGGCTCTCAGGAGTCTTTGGGCAAGGTCTTTGAACGGGCTGTGCAGTACAATGAGCCTCTCAAGGTCTTCCTCCACCTGGCTGACATCTACACCAAGTCTGAGAAGTTCCAGGTAAGATGGCCAGATGGCCAGCTGTAGGGAGCCTTGAGCCTCTCAAAAGGGCCCTCCTAGAGGTCCTAGGGCCAGCACTCTCAGGGAAGAAACTCTGGATTCTAGGTCCTATCCTGCCCCGGGCTCACTGCCTGATTCCTGGGCCTTAAACTTTCTCATCTTCAGGTGAGAGGAGTGGTCTCTTCCCACCTACAGTTTGGGAAACTGAGGTGAAGGAAGTGATGACTTAAGAAATGGAGGGACAGCAGACCCTGGAGTGTATGACTAGGCCACTGGCGAGGCATTGTCGACAAGGTGGCATTCTGACCTGCTGTACCCTTCTCCTCCTGTTCCTACTGTATCCCCACATTCTCTTGTAATCCAGGAACAGCCTGAAGGGTGCTGGATGAATAGGAAAACTCCCACCCTTTCCTGCCACTGCACACCTCACCTCTCCTTTGGCCTCCAGAGATGGGTCTACATGTGACTTGGCATCAGGGAGCCCAAGTCTTGCTTCTCATGAGTGTTGCAGCCTGTCTTTGTTGTTGTCCCTGTGAAATACCCACTCTTCAGCTTAAGCTCTCTTTCCCACAGGAAGCGGGTGAGCTGTACAACCGGATGTTGAAGCGTTTCCGTCAGGAGAAAGCTGTCTGGATCAAGTATGGTGCCTTTCTTTTACGGAGGAGCCAGGCTGGGGCCAGTCACCGTGTGCTGCAGCGGGCCCTTGAGTGCTTGCCTACCAAGGAGCGTGAGTGTTCTCTCCTGGTTCCTGAATATGCTAGGCTCTCTGATATCTGGCAATAGGGATTGGCACCTTCTCTTCCAGGGATGGTAACTTCTGAGTTAGGAAAGCCTTATGGAGGGTATGGAGCTGTCTTTTTATATGCTCATGAATACAGTGATATTTCTTACATTTTAAATGCTAAACGCCAAAGATTGGAGGGTCAAAAAGTAATTAGCATTTATTTTGTTGGCCCTGGAACCCCACACTCTCACCTATCCTGTAGTGCCCATTTGTTGTGTATTTGGCTCTAAACCCACCTCACTGTCCTTTTTCCTCTTTGCCTCTCTTGTCATAACTAGGTCTTGACCCAGGAGTGGAATTAGGCTTAATCTGTCCCTGTAGCACATTGTGTTGAGTAGAGGGGTCTGTTAATTTACTAGGTGTCTTAAGCTCTCTTCTCCCCACAGATGTGGATGTGATTGCCAAGTTTGCCCAGCTGGAATTCCAGCTGGGGGATGCAGAGCGAGCAAAAGCCATTTTTGAAAACACACTGAGCACCTACCCAAAGCGCACAGATGTCTGGTCAGTCTACATTGACATGACCATTAAGCATGGCAGCCAGAAGGAAGTCCGGTGAGAGGGGAAGACAGACTGGGGCTGATTTGGCGGGGGTAATAATGGAGGTGTTGACCCACTGATAAGTTTTTAGCCCCAATGCAGCTCACAGTTCTCTTGTAGTATAGAAAAACAGCTTTGACATGACTGCAAGCTCCATGGCATTCAGTTTTCCAGCCTCAAAAGGCCAGCCTCTGATCCATGTCTGTACCTTTTGGTGGGAAGTGGCCTGGTCCCTGGCTTGGGAGTCAGCAGACTTGAGTTTCCATCACGATGAACACTGTGCCTGATTCTCGTGCAAAACTTACACAGGCAGGATCTCACTTATCCCCCAGCATCCACAGGTAGTGAGGGTAAGAGGTAGGTATACCAAGGTCTAGAAAGAAAAAGTACCTAACTCAGGCCCTTCTTGAGGTTTTGTTTTGTTTTGTTTATTTATTTATTTGTTTAAGTTTTAGATGGACACAATATCCTTATTTTACCTTTATGTGGTGCTGAGGATTGAACCCAGTGCCTCACGCATGCCAGGCGAGCACGCTACCACTTGAGCCACATCCCGAGCCCCTCTTCATGAGTTTTAAGCATTGGTTCTCTCATGGATCTGTGCTTCATTGTGGTCCCTATTCTAGTAGCCTTGTCCCCCATTCATTGTGTGGCTCGAAGCCAGTCCTCTAGCATCTCTAAGTACCTATTCATTTGGAAAATGAAGGTGTGGTGTCACTTCAGTTTATCACAGGATTCTTTTTTTTTTTTTTTAAACAATTTTTTTAATATTTATTTTTTAGTTCTAGTTGGACACAATACCTTTTATTTTATTTTATTTATTTTTATGTGGTGCTGAGGACTGAACTGAGGGCCTCACACATGCTAGGCAAGTGCTTTACCGTTGAGCCACAACCCTAGCCTATCACAGGAATTCTTAATGATGATAAAGTCAGAAGTGGGAGTGCTAGACGACAGAGGGCCCAGAGCCTCAGTGACTGCTAGCTAGGTGGGTGACCACTAGCTAGGAGTCATATGACTGGGACCACGAGACATTTGCTTCTGTTCTTTCTTATAGAGACATATTTGAGCGTGTCATTCATCTGAGCCTGGCCCCCAAGAGAATGAAGTTCTTCTTCAAGCGCTATCTGGACTATGAAAAGCAACATGGCACTGAGAAGGATGTGCAGGCAGTCAAGGCGAAGGCCCTGGAATACGTGGAGGCCAAGAGCTCAGTGCTGGACGATTAGTGGCTGTCTGGCTCCACTGGACACTCAGCAGTGGGCCAGCACCACTGTCCCCCCACCCTCCTTAGGCACCTGGGCACTTGTAAAGCTATTGCCTGAGGATTTTATTTAAGTGCAGCTTTTTCTGCAGCATCTTTGGGGTAATCCTATCAGGATGAAAAAAGAATTGGAGGCCTCCCTTCCTTTTTAAAAATGTGTATATTATTATTATTATCATTTTGCAGGACTGGAGATCAAACTCAAGTCATTGTACATGCTGGGCAATCAATCACTCACCACATTCTCTGGCCCTTGAGGTTTAATTTCTCTTTACTTGTTCTGTTTTATGATGGATTTGTGTCATCTTTTTTGAAGCTGTTCAGTGATTACAGGCAGCAGTTTGGGGGGCTCTCAGAGAAAACAAGTGTCCGTCCTTCAGGAGAGCTCCCTGGGAACCAAGAGTAGAAAGCCTAACTCCTGTGGATCTCATGATCAGGATCCTACTTTGTTCCTTTCAGGCTCTCAGTCCAGCCAGAGGGATTAGTAGTTCCCAGGAAGCAAGCCTTCTGTTAAGGCATTGCCTCAGGCCAGCTAGTACCTCCTGCCCTTTAGTGGAGGCTGGGACAGGAGGACAAAAGCAGGTCCTAGAAAGGAAAATCAAAGAACCTGGATTGCTGAGGAAAGCCACAAGTGTTGACTTAATGTGCCTGGTAATACCCCCAGGCCCACTATGGCCAGGTGACTTCACCTCTCCCAAGCTGGTACATCTCAGAGTTCTGGAAGAATAGTGATCCTTACTAGTTGTTGAACCCTTTTCTTTTTTGGCTTGGTCTTAAGGGAATTAAAAATTTTCTCTGGCACAGCCTTGAATATCCTGAGAGCTTTTCCCTGGGAAATGACTGAGTTGTATGCCAGGAAGCAGGACAGGGATGAAGGAGAGCATCAAAAGGTTTTAAGAGGTGGTGGAGGTAACCAGGGTGAGGCTGGGAGGGAGGAGAAATTGGGGAGGGCTGGTTCTTGGACATTAGCACTGGGTCAGGGGCTACATTTGTCCTATCAAGAACAGGATCTTTTGACTCTTGAAATTTCCAACTGAGCTTCCCTCTGAGAAAGGTCGTGTTCTCACTGGTCCAGATCAAATCAGAAAACTAAATCCAGTTGCCAGAAAATTCAGTCCTCAGACCACCCTTGCATGGACACCTGGCTCTCCCAAGCTATTGCCACTTTTGTGCTTCCTTTTAGTCTTGTCCCCTTCACTCCTATACAAATACAGACTGGGATCTGGGTCTGTGTGCATGACTGTGCCCATTCGGTTACACAGATACCAAGTTAGTCCTTTATAGTAAGAAATGACTTATCCAAAATTTAAATACATGAAATCATGCCAGAGGCATACAACAGAGGACAGCTTCCCAACCTTGCACCACTGAGCTCAATGTCCCTTTGCAATTAGATACACAATGTATTATACAAGGAACCTGCAGTGCATTTCTGTCACCTGGCTCTTCTGACTGAAGCTTCAGCTCAGAGTCCCACCTATCAAAAGAAAACCTATATCATGGTTAATTGGAGTCAATTAACCATGGTCTGGAAAAGTGGCCTTTCCACAAAGCTATGACCCAAGTAGGCAACAGGAGAGGCTTCAGGCCTAAGAGCTCTCCTGTCAGAGCAGACTGCATTGTCCACAGGATCCTTGTGTCCTCTTCCCTGACCTGTTTGGTCAGGAATCTGTGATTTTAAAAGAATTCCCTTCTGGTGCTGATGTGAACAGGCAGTGGGGGAGTGGGGTTCAGTTCGGATCCAAGTGGTACCATTTGCAAAGAGCGAGTCAGGCAGGTTCTTAGGAGGCTAGCAGGGCCATCTCCACGTTGTCGGGGGCTGTGCCATTGCCAGTTAGACCCTGGGCCCACTTGTGCAGGCGACTGTAGAGCGGGAGACCCTGGTTCTCTCGGTACAGATAGACACCAGTGATGGCGTTCCACTGTGGCCGTGGCTGTGTGCCTTGCACTTGGAATTTGGCAACCATCTCTTCTTCATCTTTGTTGAGTGCCACAAAGCCAAAGAAACGGCGCACGTTGTTGGCTGCGAGCACCCTGGAGTGCACCTCTGCCGTGCGCTGGAACAGCTGGTCTTCGTTGGTACGGTACTGTGCCCAGTAGGCCTCCTGGCGGTAGCTGAGTGGTGAGCAGTAATGCTTGAGGCACTTGGTCAGGAACACCAGGATGGCCACCACGCCGATGAGCAGCCACCCAAAGAGCTGGCCAAAGAACGGGCAAGGATCAGGAGGGGTAGGGAGCTGTCTTGTGTCAGTACCTACCCCACGAATAGTGGAAGGAACAGATTCTGCTTCTGTGGGGAGGTAGGAAATGCAGGCCTGTTCTTTCCCTTACTTCCTTTAACTTGTGCACCTTCCCTGTTCTTAAGCTATGCTTCTTGCATGTTCTGTTACTACTTCAAGCCCAAAGGTACCCCTCCATCATTTCACCCATCAAAACCCAGTTCAGCAGTTGGGAGTGTAGCTCAGTGGTAAGAGCATTTTGCTTAGCATGTGTGAGGCCCTAGGTTTGAATGCCAGCGTGTGTACACACACACCCAACCAACTCAACTACCAGGCTTAGTCAGATGCTATCTCCAGGAAATTTTCAAAGGCCCCTCTAGGAGTGATCTTGCCTTCCTGAATCCTTCATGGCCTGGTTCACCTTGGATCACTAATTGCCTTGATTTGAGATCACCCATGTGCTGGTCATGAATGCTTGGGTATAAACCTGTCCAAGATTATGTTGGCAAGGACCATCAAGGCCAATTGTACAGAGATCTGTGGGCATTTGATCAGCATCATTTTTTTTTTTAATATTTATTTTTCAATTTTCAGCGGACACAACATCGTTGTTTGTATGTGGTGCTGAGGATCGAACCCAGGCCGCACGCATGCCAGGCGAGCGCGCTACCGCTTGAGCCACATCCCCAGCTCCCTTTTTTTTTTTTTTTCCTTTGTTGACGTCTCTATCTACTTAGGTTTCTTACATTTCTGAGAGAAGTCCTTTTCAGGAAAGTCTTCTTGTGCTCCTTCCTGTCACCCTCACCCTCTGCTTCTCATTCTCCTGACTAACCTCTTCTCCTTCAAAATGCAGCAAAAGCTGGCCAGGATCGGGCAGTAACTGCTTCTTCCTGACTTAATGCCCTGTCCTGCCCCAGGAGACCCCTTGTATCAGCCACACATGAGGCTGATCCAAGTGTTGGGTCTCAGCCTTTCTGGGACAGGAATGCGATCATCTCAGCCAACTACACTACGTTATCAGTTCACAGCCCACAGCAAATGCTTCTGAGGTGGATTACAGGCCCATGCTCACCCTGGCTAAGGTAAACGGCCTATACATGATCAAAGCTCAGTCTGAACTAGAAGAATGTTCCTTCATTGTTTAAAACTGGGATTGAGGGGCTGGGGTTGTAGCTCAGTGGTAGAGCACTTCTCTCGCATGTGCAGGACCCTGGGTTCGATCCTCAGCACCACGTAAAGAATAAATGAGTGAAATAAAGGTATTGTGAATAAATATAAAAAAACAAAAACGGGTTGACGGGTATGGCTCAGTGGTAGAGTGTGCTTAGCATGGGTGAGGCCGTGGTTTCAACCCCCAGCACCAAAACCAAACCTCTCTTAAATTGGGGCTGAAATTGACTTGTCCCACCAAACACTAATGCACAGTTTGTTAACCAGCTCTGATGCCTAATGCCAACAATCTATTGCTTTCTTGGAAACCTTAACCCCTGAGTATTGACTCCCCCCGCCCCCCATTCAGCACCTCCTCACCACCTAGGGAGGAAGGAAGAGCCGCTTCTTGCACAGCTCCTTACCTGGGACTCATACTTGAGCCTTCGGCTGACCTCCTCCCGGAAGCCTGACAGGTTGGCAGGGCCCTCCCCACAAGGAAACCTAGCCAGGATCTCGGTGGCATGGGCTAGTGGGAAGCCCTCTTCCTCAGCTGTGAGTGAGGAGGGGTCCACAAACTCACTGAGAGCACAGACATAGGCCTCTCCTCGCAGCAGGGAGATGACAGACCAGGTGACGGGGGCCACAGCTGCACGGCCAACGATGGAACTTAGAAGGAGAAAGTTGGGAGCAGCTGAGCAGTTCTTGGTCCTCCGATACTGGCACTCGGCAACTAGGTTCCAGGTGTGGTTGTTGAGGATGACACCGATGAGGAAGAGTGCCAGGGCGGGCACTCCGATGGCTGTCAGCCCATACAAGTAGTTCCGGGCTGGTGAGCAGGGACAGTGGAAGGCCACCACAGAGAATAGCTCCTGGCTGCCCACTGTGCCCAGTGCTACCAGCCCATTGAAAATCATCACATCCTTGCTCTTGAAGAAGAGTGACAGGAAGCGGAAGTTCTCTGCAATCAGGGCTGCCATGGTGACTGGTTGGCTGGAGACTTGGAAAAGGACTGATGGTTCCAGGTGGGACTAGGAAGGCATGCAGGCTTGAGGACACCTGGAGGCAGGGCATGGTTGTACCATTTTATTGGCTATAGTAGCTGGTGTGGTGCTTCCTGCAGGACAGGAGATGGCTGATAAACATTTGCCTATGAACATGGTGGGTATGTGGGGTCTATTGACAAAGGAGGAACCCGAACCTGTGGAACTGATGGTGGCCATTATGCTGAGTCCTTGCCATGTGTCAGGTGCTCTCCATCCCCACAATTCCTCATGGAGCTCTTCTATGGAAGGGGAGGCTTCTTGAAGGTGAGCCACTGGTCAGGGTCACACATGACAGCTGAGATTCAAGGTCTATCTGGCTCTTTTTTTTTTTTTTTTTGCCACCACCACCTCCAGGATAGGGGTTAGGAATGGCCCTGTGGTAGTAGGGGATGTGGGATGCTTTCCTTCTGCGATTTCCGGATGCTAATGTCCCAGACTAAGTGACCTTGGACATTGAGAGATTGTCAAATCTGTAGTGGTTGTCTTGGCTGGGCTGTTATTCCTCTATTTTCTCTAACTCCTGCTGACTTTGCTTGTGATCCCTGTCCTACACAGCAGCCTCCCAGCAGCCCAGCTCCACCAAGTCCTGGGCCTGGGCCCTGCCCCACTTGCCAGCAGGAGGAAGCCTCCTTGAAGCAAGGCTGCCCACCACCCCTTCCGGAGGCTGCTCTGTTTGCTCTGGGCTGCAGCAGTGCTGGCAACCTGCCAGGGAGTGGGCCTGGCCTCAGGCTCCTGCAAAGTTTTTGGCCCCAACTCCTTACCCAAGCGCCACCCACAGGCCCTGAGAGACAAGCCAGGGTGTGGCCCAAGTCCTCCCCATCAGGAGGATGAAAAACAAAACTCCCCAGGCTAGAGGAAGCCAGGGAGTGGAGGGAGGGGTGCACAGCAAGCAGAGGTGGTTCTTTGGGTGATCATCACTACATCTCTGCCTGTCCCCACCTCTTCCAAGTCTGCCAGATGGGCCCAGGCAGGGCCATATGGCCATGTGGGCTCCAGGAAGAAGAGGAGAAATCTGTCTCCACAACTCAGAACCAGGGGCTCCCATCTAACTGCTTGGGAAAAGGACTTTGTCTTATTGCGGGGGATACATGAGCTAATGGCAGTCCTGTCTCCCTCTTTCCTTTTGATTTCTAGGCACCTCATTAGCTCCCTGCGGGGCCCAGAGTCCATAAACCCACCCAAATTTGGGTATAAGAAGTCTGGACAGAGTGGGTGATGAGTAGAGGGTGAATCAGGCTATCTTCTGAGACCACTGTGCTGGGGACAGCCTATTTCCAGTGGAAGTGGGACCTCCTCCAACCATCAGTGAAGATAGGAGACAGGCAGCTGGTGGTGGTTGGGCAGGGGACCGCTCCCTGGGACAAAACCTGGGCCACCTGAGAGGAGCCCTGCCATGCTCCTCTGACACCTGGCACACCCAGGGAGGGGCTCCTTCTTACCTGGGGCTGGCTGCAGGTACTGGTGGCCTTGGCTTCCTGAGGCTGGACTCAGAGTAGTGGTGCAGGCGTGGGAGACTTGAGGAGGCAATCGGGTTGCACCCTAAGTGCCTCCGCAGGCGCTCCGGGCTCCCTCCCGCTTTGCTTCTGCACGGGAGCAAAAGTTTGAGACCAGAGGGCTTGGGGCTGGCGTCTGCAAACAGACTTAACTCCAGGCGTCTGCAGGCAGATCTCAAGCACCTACAGACAAATTTAACTCCAGAAAAGAGAGAAGGAAACAGTGGGATGGAACCCGCGCATCAGCGAATGGAAAAAGAGCCTCCCCGGCCAGGAGAGGAGGGTTGGGCGGGCGGCCGAGGGCGGCGCGAGCGGAGAGGAAGTGGAGACGCTTGTTGAGCTGCTGCTGCCCCGACCAATGCTGCTCGCTGCTGTTGGTGGCTGGCACTCCACCTCCGGCCTCGACCCTACCTGGTGCTCCACACAGGGCGCGGTGGGGGTAGCTGGGGAGGGTCTCAGCAGGAGACAGGCAGCAGCTCTGGCCTGGATCTGCCCCCATTCCAGTTTCAAAAGCACCCCTTGCTTGATCCCACCTCTCCACCCCCCACCCCCAGCATGCAGGCAGAAACTACTAGAAGGAGCCCTAAGTCAGTTCCTAAGGTCGTGGGAGAGTGCCATCAGACAAGGTGGTCTCTCCGAGGACACAAAATGCTAGGCCCCACCCCAGTCTGGCCCTTCTCCTGAGCTGTCTGCCCCTGACTGAACAAACCATCCCCCATGTGGCTCTTCCCTCCATAGTTCAGCTAAGTCCCAGAACCACTTCACATCTCTGGAAGGCTCATAGTTGAATTCAGGAGTCTAGGATCTTCTGAGGCCCAAGGGGCACAGCCTGGCTGGTAGGTGGAAATTAGGAGGCAGATTTCTGAAGGAGCTTCCCAGCCTGCCCCAGAAGTGGTCCTATCCGTGGGAGTGTGCAAGCTGAGGCTGAAGAGTCATGGGTCAGGAATGCTGAAGAAGAGAGTTCTAAGGACAGGCCACATGGCCCCTGCCAGCTCTGCAAGGCTGTGGTTCCCTGATGGTGGAACTGCTGAGGGATGAGGAAACCTTGCCCGGCTTGTCCACACGCAGGAATGAAGGGGAGAGACCATTTTGGTGTGTTTGCTTGTGTGCTTGTTTCAGACCCTATGGCCTCAAATCCTTCCCTAAGAGCTACTTCCTTTTATCCTCACCACAGGCCTAAGAAGCAGGTCTTTTAACAACCCCTGCATGGAGCACACTGCAGCTCCAAGGGCCTAGGTGACTTGCCACAGCTCCTGTAGCTCTGGTGTTTCCACCCGGGTCTGCTGACACAAAGCTTTATTCTTTCATTCAGGTTTGTCTCTCTCAGTATCCCTGGGCTTCCTGTTCTTACTGGTTGCCCCCACCCACCAACACATGTTTGACTGTGCTCATCTGATCCCCTCTTCCCTGGACCTGGGTCAGGTCCCAACTCCTGCAGGGAGCCCTCCCAGACCACTTCTGTCTGCAGGGACCTGCCCTCCTTGCAAATGAAGAGGGAGACTGGGTCTCAGAAGTGTAAACAGAGAATGAGGAAGGATGGAAATCATGACTGGAAGCAAAGTGATTTCTGAGATGGGTGGGACTCAGGTCTGAAAGATAAGAAACCTATCTGAACCCCTGTTTCTTCCTCCTAAACAAAGACTGAAGTTGTTTATTCCTATGTCTCTTGTCCCTCTTTTGGGAGAGGAAGAGAGAAGCCCTCAGATTTAGAAATGAACAAACCCATAAACCACCATGTCCTCAGTGACTACCATGTGCCATGTGCTTTTTGACTTTTAAAAATTTATTTGTTTATTTTTACTTATTTTGGGAACTCACTGAGTTGCTTAGGGCCTCACTGAGTTGCTGAGACTTTGAACTTGCCATCCTCCTGTCTCAGCCTCCCAAGCCACTGGGATCACAGGTGTGCGCCACCGTGCCTGGCTGCTATGTGCTTTTGTACACAACCATCTCGAGTTAAGGGCCCTTGTCCCCATTGTACAATTGAGGGAGCCAAGGCACAGAAAATGAGTCACCTGGCCCAGAACACAGTTTGTAAGTAGTAGAGCACAGCATTGACCCAGTTCTGCCCCGCTCTGCAGTGTGAGCTATTTCCATTTAGGCAACTCCTTTCCCTCCTCATCCCACCTCAGGGCAGAACTTCTAAGTGCTTTAGAGCCCCCCCTTGAGAAAGTGGGAAGCTTCCCCTTCTGTTTCTAACAGGAGACATCTTCTGGGGATGGTGTGATTTCCCCCTGAGATCTGGGCATGAGGCAGGTGTTAGTGTGGTCTCCAAGCACCCCTCCACGGGGAGTGTTTCATGCTTGGTGCTAATTAACACGGAGTTCACCTCAATATTCGTCTAGTGACCTCTGTAGTGACCACAAACCCTGGCATCTCCTCCCTGGACTTAACTCTCAGCATATTGTCTTATCACCTGCTACCTTGGCCCACTCACCCAAAAGATTCTGGCCAATATCACAAGAGGGCTGGATGTCCTCCTGGTTCCCGAGTCCTGAGCTCCTCAAAAGTCATAGATGACAGAGGGTGCAGGGGCAGACCAGCCTGTGAGGCCTGAGAGGAGGTAGTGAGCCACCATAAAAGAAGCAGCTTTAGAAGTAGCCTGGGAAGGCGGTCAGGGGCCAGCCATCTGTCTCCCCAAGTCAGTTCCGAAACTTCTGAACTAATACTGCTTATGGGCCCACTGCCCCAGGGCAGTCTCAAAGCTGGAGGAAAGAGGTCCCCTTCTAGCTCCACAATTCCTTTCCTAAAAGGACAAGTGAGTGCCTGGACATGTGGGCCTGTTCCTGAGGCCTGCTGTGCAGCACCTAAAGCCTTCATTTCTCTATCTTGTTTGAGGGTCTGAGAGCTGTGTTTCCTAAGCCAGCCACAGCTCACACTTTGCTGAAGTAGGTGGCCACCTCCTTGCGTGGAGGCCGAGGCCCGCCCCCAGCCCAGCCATTGCCCATCAGAGGCTCCTGGCCCAGCCGCAGTGGTGGTTTGCATTTGTGCCAACTGGTCAGCAGCCTGTTGATGGCACCTTGGTCGGTGATGCCACGCAGCTTTTCCCTCTCTTCCTCAGTACCTTCGGTGGGGCTGTGGGAGGCAGATGGAGAGGTAGCTGTAGCCAGTGGCCCACGAGCATGACCCAGCTCCAGGTCATGGTTCATGGCTTCGAAGAACTGCTGGATGCAGACCTTGGCGAAGGCCTTGGCGTGCTCTGTGCACGTCTCATCAAAGAGCTTGCGCTCAATGTCGATGTAGTGGGACCAGTACTTGCTCTTGAGGAAAGCAGCCTGTGTGAAGCAGGGCCTCACGGAGCGCACCACAAACGCCAGCAGTGTAGTCAGCAGCACGAAGGACCAGCCCAGTGCCTGCGGGGAGAGGGAAGCGTTAGGCCTCCTGCCTCCCAACCTGTACAAACCCCCAAAGCACTCTCTGGGGCCTTTAGTGAGGAGAGCAGGAACTGGACAAGTGACTTCACCTCCTGGCCTCCTCTGTTTCCTCATCTGCAAAATAGGCGTGGGTATACCCACCTCTTGGGAATGAGAGCTTGTGTGAGGCACCTGTTGTGTTGGCTGGGTCCTCGTGCACAGGGGTAAACTCCAGACCCTGGAGTGAGTCGGCCTGGTTTGAATCCTGTCTGCACTGCTCAGTAGCTGACCAAGAGTGACGCAAACTGACTACTCTGTGGCCTGCCCGTAAGATGGGGCTAGTGATAGCACCTATCTCATAGTTCCCATGAAGACTAAAAGAGGTAATAGACTTAATAGCGCCTGGTACATACATAGCACCCACTAACTTTTAGCCCCCACCATTCCAATAGGCCCTCAGGACCATGCCTCTTCCTTTGGGAAAGCTTCTTCACCTCCCTAGGCCATAGTGGCCCTTCCTCCTCAGAGTTCTGTGCCTCTCCTTTAGCTCCTGCTACTGACACCTGCACCAGGTGAGCCTCTTCTCCACGTGGGTGGAGCTGAGGCCTCAGGGGTCCCAGAGAGGCCCTGGACAAGCTCTCAAACTCCGCTGAAAAACTGGACCCTTGTCTCTAGCTCTGCTCTGTCAGTACTGTGAGGGCGCTGAAGGCCCCACCTGGGCCCCCAGCTGCACACAGCAGCATTGGACAGGTCAGAATGGGCATGAGGGGCAAATGCAAATACCTATCCCAGGGGGCCAGGCCAGGAGCTGCAGAGCATGTGGTTGGTCTCGGGGTGAGGGGGGCGGGGAGCCCTCAGGCTGCTCAATAAGCAAGTGTGTGCCCAGAGGGGCTGGATCTTCAGATGTTTCAAATGAACTTGGAAATGTGGTTTTTATATAAAAAATTCTGAGTTTTAGAGGAAGCCAATTAATTCTAAAGGTGACTTTAGAGTTAAAATTCTGAAGGCCAAATGAAACGTGTCTCTAGACCAGGCAGCCATGGCCTCTGGAGACCCTTTCAGCTTATGATGTGGTAATTTAAAGGTCAGGTAAAGGAACAGCTGCTTAGACCCTAAGGCCTGGGGTGGTGGGACAAGTGCCCACAGGAGTGGAGACACTGGTCTGTCTGGGAGAGAAATCAGAGCTCGGTTTGGGTACTTACAGTGGGAGACTCACAGGTGGCATCTGGGTGGTAAGGAAGGCCTCATTGGAGAAGGGTCCCAGCTGCAGAGGGGAGCCCAGGGGTTTGCACTCACCAGAGCAGAGTGTGCATATTTCTCCAGGCCTTCCAGGGCAGGCCCAGCCTCCTGCCCCTCTCCTTGACTGACCATCAAAGGGCTAACAGAGTGGTCCTTTAATTCGTATCCCAACTGTGGATCTCCCTTACCCACGTGATCCCTTCCAAGACACCCAGACCCTCAGCTCCCACTCTCTGAGCAGGGAGGTGCCAGATAGGGGCATTTGCCAGGGAAATATACCCAAATGGCCCAGCCACCCACCAGCTCTCCAAGGCCCAGGCTGGAAGAGAAAATGATGCAAATTCCCTCAGCTTCCAAGCTCAGAGCTCAGGATGGAGGAGATGGGGTCAGCTGAGCTACTGGGTCCTCTTTAGGGACCTCAGGACAGAGGACAACTCTGCTACACTGAGGGAGCCACAGCACTTTCCCCAAGTGGCCCCAGTCTCAGAGAAAGTTCATTGGCTCTGCTTTCAGTCCCGACTGGGGAAATGTCCCCCCTCTCCCACTCTGTCTGAGGGGAACCCCATTTTGAGAGTTGGGGGAACAGGGCCTTCCAAGAGGGACCCTGGCCTGTGAGCAGACCGGCCCCCTCACCTGGGAGATGCAGCGCAGGTAGCGCACAGCCACCTCACGGGCCAGCAGCCAGTCGCCATCATAGATCTCGGGGCAGGGCACCCGAGCCAGCAGGCGGGCAAGCTCGGGGGCAGACAAGCCAGGTGTCAGGCTGCCATTGCCCAGGGCAGCCACGGGCACAGCAGTGCAGAAGGCACAGAGGAAGCACTTGCCATCGAGCAGTGTGACGGCCACCCACACGACAGGTGCAATGAGGGCTCGCTGGGCCATGGAGCAGAACATGTAGCGCAGCACGGCAGGGTCCTTGGCCCTGCGGCCAGGGGGTCGCTTCCACTCTTCAGCCAGCATGGACACGTTGTTGTTCATGACCAGGCCGAGCAGGAAGAGCACCAGGGGAGGTGCCAGCAGGATGCCTGCGCTGTAGGCTGCGTTGTAGCCTGGCAGGCAGGGACAGTTGAAGTCGAAGGCTGAGTACATCTGGGCGCTGGCCAGCGCCATGATGCCACAGATGCCATTCATGAAGGACTCCTGGTTGGATTGCAGGAACTGAAAGATCATCCGGAACTTGTCCATCGTGTCCCCTACAGGGCCCTGCGGCCTCTCCCCACCTCACTGTTGCCTCCAAAAAGGCTCCTGCAGCCCTCCCTGATCACTGGGTGCCCACCTCATGACTCAGCCCTCCCAGATGGGACTGGCAGAGCTCAGGGCAGAGGCTGAGGTCACTGTCGCTTTGAGGAACCTTCTGGTCAGGTGCTGGCCAAGAGGGTGCAGCTTGGCCAATCCTGTGGGTTCAGCCAGGGTTGTGCCCCTCCCTTCCCCACCCCTCCCTGATTCCTGTCTCTCCCCAGCTGCCTCCGGCGCTAGGAAGCCACAAGGGCCTCACCTGATGGAGATCAGCTCTCTGTGAGTGTGGGAGGGTGGGGAAGGGGAGGGTACAGGCTGGGAAGACAGTGTGTCCAGCAGGGTGGAGTCTGAGGGAGTCCCTGGTGCTGCAGAGGCCTCCAGGCTCCTGGGAAGCATGTCACCCTCCCTCTGCATGTCTTTCCTCCACACTGCATCAGGATCCCAGGGCCACCTCCATCAGTTACACAGAGATGGTCTGCTGATGTGGGGATGGCAGTGGTGGGGTGTCTGCAGCGGGTGTCATGGAGATGGGAAGGATTGGGAGGTGATGTTGGTCACCATGAGGATGGCAGTGGTGGTGGTGGAGATGGTGTAATTGTGGGCATGGCATGGAGTGAAATGTCCTGGATTTGAAATTGGAGGACCTGTAGTGGACAGGCTGCCTGGGCAGGGAGCTGTGGTGTGCAGGCACCTTCAAGTCAGACCTGCCTGTGCCTCTGTGTGCGCTGCATGTGGGTTGCGGATGGCGAATCCTTTCCTGCCTCCACCTCCTAGCTCTATGTCCCCAGATAAAAAAGTTAAGGGGTTGGTGGGGGTGCTTCCTGCCTGGAGCCTGGGCCTCCAAAGTGTCTACAGGACGAGGGCCTCCTCCCTCTACTCATCAAAGGGGAGGGCCTTGATGGGCTCCCTTTGATGCCCACAGCTCTCCCAGAAGGGCAGGTCAGATCTGGCTCCAACTGGATGGTTCCTGTCTGGGGCAAGGGGTGGGGATGGGGGTGAGGCAGAACCCAGACAGGGTGTCTCCACGGGGCCCACAGATCTGTACCTCCCCATGTTTGTGCCCAGGCATGAGCTTGCTGTGGCTCGCATCTGCGCCTGTAGGCGTGCATGTAACCTCATTAGTGGGCTTTGTATCTGTAAAGCTGACAAAAACAGTGTTGACCGGGGCCTTCCCAGTGTGAAGCTCTGGGCAAGAGAAGTCTCTGGAGAAGGGTCCGGGAGATTCCCTGAGGAGAGGGGGAACCCAGCTCAGGACCAGGGAGGTTCTTGGCATATGTGATAGAAAAGAATTTCAGCACAAGGAAAGGCATAGATGGAGGTTTATTTAGGAAGGTAGATCTTCATTTAAGAGGGAATGTGGGCTGTCTTGAGAGTACCTTGGGCCAGAGGTCTCTCATGTATAGAAGGGCTGTATCAGGGGATGAACTGGAGGTGGATCCAAGGTGGAGCTGCACAATTTCATGCCAATCTTTCCTGCACTTGTGTATTTTCCTCATTTTATAGGGGCATGGAACAAGATTTACAACTGTGCTTTTTGTATCTCGACGGCTGATGGGTATTTCCTTTAAGATTCAGAATTTCTCTCTCTTTATCCTGAATCTTGAACTCAGAGAAACCCTGTGGGACAGGCACTGTCCCATTTTACAGAGGTGGGGACTGAGGCTCAGAGAAGGTAAGCTAAAGGTTACCCAGCTTGTAGGTGGGGAGGTGGGATAGGAGCCCAGGCTAGCCCTCTCACAGGGTTAGAGTACAGGGTTGAAGAGAGGTCAGGGCAGTGGGTTTTTGGCTTTTCTCTTCTGGCTGAATCAAGGCCCCCTGTTCTACTAATCCAGGTGGTCTCACAAATATGATACAGATGGGGAAAATGTTGCTCTGGGACAACCGGAGCCCTTAGGCTGGTAGTCCCTAGAGGACCCTTGTCAGCGGCTCACCTGGGACACCTCTTGGTGGGGATGAGGATGAAGGAGATCAAGCAAAGGAGGCAACCATTGATGTGCACTGGCCCATTGCAGGCATGGCCAGCAAAAGGTCTGAGCTGCAGCTGGGGCCTGGCACACAGCCCCAGGAGTGGCGGGTGGGGATGGGATGGGCCTGGGATAGCTCCGGAAACCAGGAGGGGTGGCCCTAGGTAGCTATCTAGAATCTCTATCATGCCTATCTTTGTTGGACATGGCTCCCTGTAGCAATGTCCCTGTTTAGTGGTATCCAAGGTGCCTACTTTACCCTCATATTTATGCCCTGCAAATTCTAACTGCAATGTTATTTTAAAATCTTTGACATAAGGGCTGGTGGTGAAGCTCAGTGGTAAAATACTTGCCTAGGATTTACAAGGACCTGGGTTCAATTCCCAGTACTATTAAGAAAGAAAGAAAGAAAGAAAAGTCTGATATTGCTGGATGTGGGGGTGCATGCCTGTAATCCCAGTGATTCAGGAAGCTGAGGCAAGAGGATTGCAAGTCTGAGACCAACCTCAGCAACATAGTGAGACCCTAAGGACCTAGCAAGACCCTGTCTCAAAATAAAACATAATGGACTGGGGTTGTGGCTCAGCGGTAGAGCGCTCACCTAGCACGTGCCAGGCCCTGGGTTCTATCCTTAGAACCACATAAAAAAATAAATAAAATAAAGGTATTGTGTCTATCTACAACTAAAAAACAAATATTAAAAAAAAAAAAAAAACATAAAAAAGGGCTGGGGATGTAGCTCAGCAGTCGAGTGCCCCTGAGTTCAATCCTTGGTAACTCCCCACAAAATCTGCTTACTGAAGCAACCTCAACTTTTTGTTTTGAGAAGTTTAAAAGATTTAATTTGGATATTTTATAGAAACTCAGTATTTAACACATTTCCTAATACTTTGTTTATTTTTATGATAATTATATAAGATGATCGTTTTGTTTTGTTTTTCACTAAGTTCTATGTGGATGTCTCCAAATCCCCTGTTTGTCCTAGTGTCATAAACCGATGTCATCATGGTAGGTGAAGAGGCGAAGAGTGTTAGGAACAGGCAGATGGGCCGGGCAGGTTGCAGGGGTGGGGGTGGGAAGGAGGGTGTGGCCTTATGAGCACCAGCTGAGGCCAGAGAGCTGGTTGTTGTCCATGGCACAGAAGGGACACAGGCTGCCTGGGACTCTATGCGTTGAACATTTGTCCCCCTATGTTGACAAGTCAGAATCCTAACCCTCAACATAATGGTATTAGGTCATGAGGGTGGAGCTCTCATGGAGAGATTAGTGCCATTATAAAGAGACTCCAGAGAACTCTCTTACCTTTTCTTTACCAGGTGGGGACACAGTGACAAAGTGGCCTTCTATGACTGGAAAGGAGGCCTTCACCAGAACCCAACCCTGCTGACACCCTGGTCTTAGACTTTCAGCCTCTGAACTATGGGAAATAAACATGTGTGGTTTGAGGCAATTCTGTGTTATCTTGTTACAGCATCCTGGACACCTCACCTTCACTTGTGCTGTCCCTCACTGTCCACAGAGTCTGACTCAAGGCCCTGCCTGCTCACTTGTTGTCCCTCTGTGAAAGCTGCATCCCGGAATAGTTGAGAGCAACCTAACTGGTGACCCAGGTTCAAATTTTAGCCGTGCCCCATAGTAGCCAGGGACTTTTGGGCAAGTATTTAATCTGTGGGGGCCTCAGCCTTCTCATCTGTGAAATGGGGAGAATGATAGACCACCTCTCAGGGGGTTGTGAGGGTGCTGTAGGAGGATGCAGGTGAAGCACTCAGCACAGTGCCAGGCCCAGCATGGGCTCTCTGCAGACGATGGTTACAACATTACAGCAGTAAGAACAATCCTCTCCACACCTGAGCCGCAGCAGTGTCTTCGAAAGTTTGTATTAGGTCATGCAAAGGGGGCCCCTGGGGAGAGTGCCTGTCTGTACCTTTAGGGAAATGCCTGATTTGCATAGGAGAGTCACCCAGCAACTGGTGGAGCAGCCAGAGCACGGGGCAGTGGAGGAGGCAGGAGCCCATGGCGGATGCAGCTGCAGGGGCACTCAGGTGTCGTCAGGCTGTGTTTTCAGAGGACCAAGGTCTATTTTTGGTGCTGGGGATTGAGCCCAGGACCTTGCGCAGGCTAAGCAGAGCTCCACCTTCGAGCTCCGCCCCAGCCCCAGTGTGTGGTCTTCACCTAAAGAGGACACAGACTGCTCACCTAAGTCCCCACCTGCTGTAGTCATCCCAGCACTGGGTTTACATTTGGCCTAAGGCAGGCGGGGACCCAGTTAGGGCCCTATTGGGAAAGTGAGGCTGGGAGGAAACAATCCATTGTTCTCCTGAGCTGCTGACTCCACCTGGTCCTCAAGGTCCCCGAGAGATTGCACCCTAGGTGCCACCATGGTGACTGGGGATCTCGTCTGTTCCCCCCAGGGTTTCCTGGCAGCAACTTCCACATAAGCTACTGTACCCACTTCCTCGCCCCAGGCCCTGCCTCTGGGGATACCACGTGTCTTGAGGTGGCCCCATGAGATGGGGGCCATCTGCCAGCTGGGACCCCAAGTGACTCTGCAGAGCAAGTCCCTTCCCCTTCCTCCTCTCCTGAGATTTTGCTTGAGTTAGACATAAATCTTCGTCATGTTAAGCCATTAACTTCTGGCTTTACTTTTACTGCATTCTATCTATCTATTATCTATCTATTTTTGCAGAACTGGGGGTGAAACCCAGGGACACTCTATCACGGAGGGACTACATCCACAGTCCTTTTTATTTTTTATTTTGAGACAGGGTCTTGCTAAGTTGCTGAGACTGGCCTCAGACGGGCCCTCCTTCTGCCTTAGCTTCCTGAGTTCCTGGGGTTACAGGCGTGTGCCACTGCACCTGGCTGCATTGTATTTTTATATCTCAAATCTAGCCTGAATAACATAGAGTCTTTATTTTCTTTCAAATAAAGATTAACTGATTAATTAATTAATTTATTTTGGCATTTGGAATTGAGCCCAGGGGTGCTTTACCACTGAATTACATTCCCAATCCTCTTTATTCTTATTTTTATTTATTTATTTTTTAAAATATATTTTTTAGTTATACATGGACACGATATCTTGATTTTGTTTACTTATTTTTATGTGGTGCTGAGGATCAAACCCAGTGCTTCACATGTGTGAGGCAAGCGCTCTGCCACTGAGCCACAACCCCAGCCCTTTATTTTTTATTTTGAGACAGAATCTTGTTAAGTTGCTGAAATTGGCCTTGAACTCGTGGTCCTCCTGCTTCAGCCTCTGGAGTATTTGGGATCACAGACATGGGTCATTTCCCAAGCTGGTACAGTGTCTGTGTTACATTTTAAGCAGAGTCGGTTCTACCTCCTAAATCTCTGTAACTTACCACTTCCCTCCATCTCCACTCTCATCCAAGCTCGTCAGCGCTCACCTGCCTTTTACAGTTCACACTGGGCCCCCATCAAGCCACTCTGAGGCTATGGCCAGAGTGATATTTTAAAAGCAAATGTCTGATTGATCTATGGCTTCATTCCCTGCAGTAGTGAAGCCCAAAATCCTTCACACAGCCTACAAAATGCCACTCTCCCCCCAGGGTCTACACTTCAGCTCACCAGCTTCCTTTGTATTCCCCACACAGGACAAACCCCTTCCTATCTCAGGGCCTTTGCACATGCTTTGCATGTTCCTGGAATGCTTATTTTTCTATTCTTCATTGCAAAATTCTTGTTCATCTTTAAGTTCTCAGGTTAAGGCTCTCCACTTTAGGGAGGTCTTCCAGTCTCCTTAGCTTAAGTTAGTCTGCTGATATAGGCTTTCATAATGTCCCTTCAAGCACAGGTTACAATCTTAATTACTTAGGGAGTGTGTTTATTGACAATCTGGGGCTCAGGTATGGCTAAAGGTCCACATCTGTCCTATTCATTACTCTACTCTCTAAGCTTAAGTAATCTGGATACATAAAGAGCTCAATTAATAAATGCTGGGTTCACTTAAGTAAGTGAATGAAATGAGCCTTGGCCCAAGATGAAATCCTGGGGAGACACAAACAGGAGACAGTACCTGCCTTTCTCTCCAGGTTTCCCTCCAGTCTGTGAGGAGAGTGAGGAGGGCTAAAGGTGGTGGACGTTCAAAGCTCACTGCCAAGGCAGCCCAGCGTCACCTCTGCTCTCCCCATCTGCCATCCATTTCCCACTGGTCTTCTCTAGACTTTCAGGGATACGCTCCCCATTCCACAGTCCTCCAGCCTCCCCCGGCAGAGCCTCTCAAGCGCAGGCAAGGAGAAGAAATTTCATTTAGTCTCAAAGGGTTGGGTAGAGCTGGGCCCTCACCAGAGAACTCCTTAATTTTTCTATGGGACCCTCGGAAGTGGAAGCATGCTGGGGTGGACACGATTCCTCAGCTCCCATCTGGTCTTTTGATCCTGCTACCTCCCCATAAAGTCACTCCTGTATCAGTATCACAAATTGGGGCAGGCTCCAAACTCCCTACCCTTCCATTATAATCATGGGTGGGGCAGGTGCCCAGGGATTTATATGAATTCCACAGAACCACTCATCTGCTTGGCCTGGACCAATCCCTGGGTGAGCAATTCCCTGTCCTGGGCACTTGCCAATAATCAAGTTCTTTTTCCCTCAGTTCTTCCCTCCTGAGCCTCCCAGAAGTGCTGGATTCGAGTTCATTCCTGTGGCATTTTGAAATTCAGCTGTCTCTGCATTCTCTGCCTCTGGATGCTCTTTCTTTCTCTGCTTCTCCCTCTTCTTCCTCCAAAACTCATCCTCATCTCACTCAAGACTTTCTCATCAAGAACCTTATCTTTTCCTGGGCTTTAAGCATCCTCTTCACGAGGGTGAATCCCAGCTATCACCCCTTTTCCTGCAGGACAAAGTCAAAGTCTAGAACTGAACCCTGAAGGCTCCTCCCACTCTCCCCTCCTCCTGCAGACCTGGTAGACCAGAAGGCTGCAGCTGCCCGGTTGCACAGGGAGGGGATTTGTACAGCCAAAGCCCAAGCTTCTAGTACAATTTTTGCCCTGCGAGACTGTGTCTCTGAGGGAGACTTGATGTATAGGATGAAGTCAGTGGAAGGGAGCGGTGTGGGGGGCGGTATGGGGTGGACAGTAATCAAAATTGGTTGAGGCTTGGAAAATGAGCTTGGGTCCCCAAGACAGTGGCTTTCCTGAGGAAGAAGGATCTTTAGGAGCCAGGTGGGAGCCTGCTACCTGTGTCCCTTACTCTCTGGTGGGGTGGCATCCATGCCCCAGGCCTCTTGCTTTTACACACAGCGTGGCAAAGAGGTTGGGGCTTGGAAATCACATCGTCTAAGGACGGAAGAAGGTGGGCAATGCTTTCAAAGGATGTCAGGGAAGAGGATCCTGAAAATGTGTTGCTGAAACCTGGCTCCCGGCCTCGGTTGCTGTAGCCACTGGCGGGGTCACAGCCCTTTGCTGAAGGAGGGGCTCTTCACAGCTGGGGGTGCCCTTCAGTGTTCAGCCATGGGGACCTGGTTCCTAGGCAGCATGAGCGGGACCTGTGTGGGGATGGTGCTGCAGCTCTCCAGAGCAGGAAATGCCCGCTTACCTTTGCAGCAGACCCCAGTCACCTGCCAGTGACTTCTGTTCGGGTTCTTGTGAATTTTAAGAACAAAACCCCAGACAATGGAGAATGAGATGAAAGAGTAGGATTTTTTGCAAATGAGAAGAAAAGAAATAGAGCTCTCACCAGGCGAGAGGGAACCCTATAGGAGATTGCCATTCAGGGGTGCTAGTCTGGAGGTTAATATGGCTGCCACGTAGGTGCATTGATCATTATGTATGTTTATCAGGTATGGAAAACTACCAAGGCTATTGGTTTGACCTGAGACCTTCTGGTTGCTGGTGCCCCCCCACCTTTTTTTTTTCCTTTTGGTACCAGGGATTGAATTTAGGGCACTTGACCACTGAGCCACATCCCCAGCCCTATTTTGAATTTTATTTAGAGACAGGGTTGCTTAGTGCCTCGTTTTTTGCTGAGGCTGGCTTTGAACTCTCGATCCTCCTGCCTCAGCCTCTCAAGCCACTGGGATTACAGGTGCGCGAGCCACCACACCTGGCGGTAGTGCCCTTTGTAGCCCTTGAGTCTGAAGCCTTCACTCAGTGCATCCCACTTGCCTTTTCCAGCAGCTCTAAGACACAAGAGTTGGCTGGTGTGTTTGGAATTTTCTCCAAGTTAATTTCATGGAGTGGCGTTTACCTTTAGAACAGTCTTTATGGGGCCCATTGCACTAACTGCTGCCCATTTTACTCTCTGTCTATCCTGACCACTGACTGGACTCTTCAGTCCTCTGGCCAAGGCCCTCTACTTTTGCCAGGATGGACTGTCACCTTATTTGATTGTGTGTTCACGGCCCTGTCTCTATCTCTCTGTCCAGAAGCTCCAGTAAGACAGGAGCATGTCTGTCTTGCTCTCTGGGTCTCTAGACATTCAATGAATGTCTGCTGAATGAGAAAACGCAACTAGCCCAGCCCTTCACCAGACTCTTAGCCTTGGTTCTTTCTGTTCCCTCCTTTGAGCTTCCTCTGCACTCTCTCCTCTTTTCTCTTTTCACATGTCAAAACCTTCCCCATCCTTCAAGACCATTCAAATGGCACCTTCACTGTGGAGCCTGCCCTGGTCCCCCAGCTTGGAACTTTACTTCTCCCTGCAAAATCAAAAGGCACATGGCTCCTCCATTATATTGCACTGTTCATTCTGGACTACCACTATTTCTGCACCATCCCTGTTCACCAAATTGACAATGAGCTCCTTGGGGATAGGGCAGGTCATCTTGTTACCCTGTGGCTCTTGTACACTAAGAGGTGAAAATTTCAAGCAAGACAGGAAACAGGACACAAAATGTAATAAAAGTATAGCAAAGTACACCAGAGGAGAAAGGAAAGATGTCCTAAAAGGAAAGGGTGGTCTCCTTTGTTCCCTAGGTTTATGGGGGTCTTAGAGAAGTTTCTAGAAAGTCTTGTCCAGGTACCACCTCTTAATTCAATTTTTTTTTTTGTACCAGAGATTGAATCCAGGGGCACTTAACCATTGAATCACATTCCCAGCCCCTTTTTATTTTTTATGTAGAGACAGTATCTTGCTCAGAGCCTCACTAAGTTGATGAGGCTGGCTTTAAACAAGCAATCCTCCTGCCTCAGCCCCCTGAGCAGATGGGATTACAGGCCCACCTCTTTTTTTAAAATATTTTTTTAGTTATAGAGGAGCATAATGCCTTTATATTTTATTTATTTTTATGTGGTGCTGAGGATCGAACCCAGTGCTTCACACGTGCTAGGCCAGCGCTCTACCACTGAACCACAACTCTAGCCCCACCTCTTAACTTTTGATTGACAGTAGTCTGCACCAGATTTTAAAATCCCTAGTGCATGGTCTTACCACAGGTACTCAAGTGAAACTCATGGTGGGGGAGGGGAAATTTTGCTATGATAATAAGATTAAAATGAGATGTTAAATATCTAAATGCAACTCTTGGTCATCTTGGCCTAGGCTGACTAATTCCACCTGGAACTTGATTTTTTGATTTTCTTTTATAGATTTTATGATAGGGTTGTAGGGACAGATGAGGCAAGGCACCCAAAGATAGCAAGAAACAGTTATTTGGCTGCAGCCAGACTCAGAGGGCATAGCCTTTGCTATAATCAATCAATCCCCTGAACCCCGAGCTCAGGTAGTTTCAGAGTTTTATACCCAGCATATAAGGGGAGGGGCTCAGAAGTTCACAGTCTGCAGAAGTTCACATAAAAGTAGCTTTTTCTTTACTGTTCTGGGCAAGTTAAACCTTCAAGGACAACACCTGAGAAGGGGAGAGCTTCTTCTCCCATTTCTTTCCTCCCCCTGACAGCTGTTACCATGGAGCCCAATTGGTAACTTCTCTTATCTTAGAAATGTAGACATCTCTGTGAAGCCCAGCTCAAGGCCAGAGGCCTTGTTTACACATTTTTACAAACTACTATACTGAATACCTGGAGCGTTGATTTCTTCCCGGCCAGTGGCCAAGTAAAACAGGGCAACACGAAAATAGGAAATTTATCTACATTGAACTCTTTTGCAGAGATTCTTTTGCTGACAGTCCTAAAATCAGCCATGGTGAAGATTTCTGGAGAAGCCCAGTTATGACTTTTCTGTGGAGAAAGAGGGGGCCACTTCAGTAGTTCTGCTTTGCTTTTAATTATCCTATTCTCCTGGGTGTTGGAATTTTTGGTCTGCATAAAGTTCACAAAAGTCCCCTCTTCAGGGTGATTTGTGTTTTATATATATATATACTTGTATTTTATTTGTTTAAAAATGTGGAGCCTGGGACCGAACCCAGTGCCTCATGCATGCTAGGCAAGTACTCTACCATTGAGCCCCAGCCCCAGCCCCTGATCTGTGTTCTTATAAGCAGAGAGAAGTTTTAAATTCTGTGGCTAACAGGTTTTTGGTCAAGGAATGCAGCGTCCTATTGACTTAAATCAGAGCAGAGCCAGAATGGCTTTGGGTAAGGGTAAACTGCCTTTTGAAAGAAAGCACGTGGGCTGGGGTTGTAAAAAAAAAAAAAAAAAAAAAGATATATATATATATATATATACACACACACACACACACACACACACACACACACACACATAATAATAATAAAAGAAAGCATGTAGGGGCCAGTACATAGACCTTAATGTCACCTACCTAATGGTCAGGATGCCACCTCTCGTCTCCATCCTCTTCTTCAATTGCTGTAGCAATTTGCCTAAATCATGCCCTACCCTAGTGCCATTTCAGATATTTGCATGGCCTGACCACACCAGGAGGTAGTGGGAGCTGGGCTGCAGAGATTTTCTTTTCTCACAAGATCCCTTGGCAAGAGCCCAGGAGAGCAGAGATGGCCTGGATGGAGGGAGCTAGGCTCCAGGGGAGATTTCCAGGGGCCTCTGTACTGTCCCGAGGGCCCCAAGGAAATATAAAAGTCTTGGGTGAACCCAGCTCTGCACATGTATAGCAGTCATCTGTGCTGGCAAATCAGGTGTGTGTGTGTGTGTGTGTGTGTGTGTGTGTGTGTGTGTTTGTGTGTGTGTTGGATGAATCATCAGGGAGGGGCAGAGGAGGCCCTGGGTTGCTGAAAGACTAGATCTTCCCCTAACTCTTCCTGTTAGGGTTTCTGGAGAATGAGTGACAGTTTTCCCTGGAGATCTGACACTGGTATTTCAGGGACTTTTGGTCCTGAGCTAGACCCCACACCCATACCTGGCCCTGGACATTGCTGGCCAGGGGCCAACATCTCAGCACAGATAGCCCTGGAAGGGGTAGTGTATAGGACTGTGTTGAGCTCAGGGGTCAGGCTGAGGGCTAGGGAGGTGGAGGTGAGTGGGAATGTGAGGGGGGCAGTTCCTGCCAGCTGAAGGGGAATAGAGGGCTAGACCAAGGAAAGGGCTGCACTGGGCCTGCCCCAGCATTGGTTGGCTGTAAACAGAACTGGTAGAAGCTGGGAAAGTAGTAGCTACACAGAGTAGCCCCCTTGACATAGAAACACAGAAAAATACACTCAACAGGAAAATAGAAACTATTCACTGGAGTGGCCAGTAAGAGGCACTAACTAGGGCTTTCTAGAGGAACTCAAAGGCAGAGCTTACTAGAACTTACTGTAAGAACCTTGATAGAAGCTTTAGGAAACCCAACAAGGGCATTGAAAACCAACCAACCAACCAGCCAATTAACCAACCAACTAACCAACCAACCAACCAACCAACCAACTAACCAAATGGTCTAGAGGGCAGACTGATGTGGTAGCTCAGAGCAGACTCCAAAGTCAGTCCTCTTGGCATCCAATTCCAGTTCCTACATGGGTGACCTTGAGCAACTTAGCCTCTTTAGGCCTCAGTTTTCTTTTCTAAAAACTTGGGCTTATATTTATACCTACTTCATTAGGTTATTATGAGGATTAAATGAGTTAATATACCTAAAGAAGTTAGAACAATGCTGGACACATAATAGTCACCAAATAAGCATTGCTATTTTGATTATTTTTATTATTTAAAATCAACATCTAGGACCCAGAACCCATAACAGTTCTATTTAGACTATCCCCCCCACTCATTTTTAAAATCAGTGCATTGTAATTGTATATAATGGTGGGATTTGTTGTTACATATTTGTACACGCACACAGTATCTATGATACACAGGTTTGGTCCACTGACCAGAAACATCAGTATTACTCAAGAGCTTGTTTTGAGATTCTGTGGTCCAGTCCTGGATGCTCTGAATCAGAACTCACACTTGACTAGAACCCACATTCATAAACTAGGCCGAGACTGGGCCATTTGAGAAGGAGGCCAATGAGGGTAGACTGTCTACCCTGGGGTCCTAAGGCCTTGGAACATGGGTGTCAACATGGGCATTTCACATGGGTGCACTGTTGCCATTCAAGCCTGGCAGGGTCCCTACACATC
The DNA here is from genome assembly GCF_048772815.1 of Callospermophilus lateralis. Lineage (NCBI taxonomy): Eukaryota > Metazoa > Chordata > Mammalia > Rodentia > Sciuridae > Callospermophilus > Callospermophilus lateralis. The sequence goes on from NC_135319.1 coordinate 69,909,584, forward strand.
AGTGTGCTGGGACAGCCTTGTGCCTGGAGCCACCATGGGTGCACGGTGGCTAAGGCCAGCCCCCCAGAACCCCGGGGATGCCGCAAGGTCAAGTGGAGGTTTGCTGGAGTACCAGGTACTTAGGAGGTGGTCCACCTGCTCTTGGCTGCAGACTGCACGCAGGTGGGCCTTCCCACTTCCGCCATCCAGGTCGTCTAGGGGTTCAGGGGTCTCCTCCCCGAGATCCCGGCGCAGTCCCCTTGCCCGCAGCTCGCTCTGCATGCTGGCGAAGAAGTGCAGCACGCAGCGGTGCGCGAAGTCCCGGGCATGCTCACAGCACGTCTCATCAAAGAGCTTCTGTTCCAGGTCCACATAGTTGCTCCAGTATCTGCGCTGCAGCAAGACTGTCTGGTCGAAGCAGGGCCTCAGGCAACGAGCCAGGAAGGCCGCCACAATCAGCAACAGGGTGATACTCCAGCCGATGGCCTAGAGGTTGAGGAGGCATGAGGTGGGGTGCAGTGAGGCTCAGATGCGGTACCATACTGTGGAGGTGCTCCAAAGCCCCCTCTTTACTATTCCCTTCATCCTTCCTCTAATCCATCCACTTTCCCATTCAGTCATGCATCCTACCAGCCATTCTCCATCCATCCATCCATTCATCCATCCACCCATCCATCCATCCATCTTTTCCATTTATTCTCCCATTCTTGTAGCTACTCATCTATCCAACCATCTCTCCACTCATCCATCCAGTCATCTATCCTCTTATCTGACTATATGTCCATCATCTTCCCATCCAGCCTTCCTCCCATCTTGTCCATATCCATCCTCTTAGCCATCCACCTTCCCACCCATTCATGCTTCCATACTCTTAACCTTGTGCTTATCACCCACCCACCCATCACCCATCCTCTCTCCTCTTTTCATTTAGTTCTTCATGTGATCCTCATGTTCATTCATCCATCCATCCTCTCATCCATGCACACATTCATGCTCTATTTTGTGGGAGGCACTGTGCTAGGAATGGGGACAGGGAACAGTGTCCAGGCAGTAAGAAACTGGAAGTCATTCTCTAAGGCTGGAACCCACACCTAGCAGATTCTTCTTTCCTCTACTTTCCAAAATTGCATCTCTTCAAGACCCAGCTTAAATCCTGGAGCAATGAGAAATCACTCCTCGAAACTACAAATCCATCTGAATGCTTGTCATTTATAGATATGATTCCAAACATGTACAAAACTGTCTCATATGGCTGCACACAGGACCCTTCCACCCAAATTTAAGGTGAATATTTTATACATGAGGAGCAGAAAATCAGACAATTTGCTGAGCTTAACATGACTGATGGCTAACAGCTTAGTTAGGGTTTAAACCCTTGTCTGACTTCACTTTCCACTGAACTCAGGAGAGCTTAGTGTTGAAGCCCACAGAGACCAGCAAGGTTGAGGACAGCAACCCTTCCTTGCTTTATTTTGCACAAGAAACCGAGGCACAGAGGTCAGTGCCATGGCCAAAATCACAGTCTGAATCAGAGTCAAGTGCTGCCTGAGCACTAGTCCTCTCTCACTGCACCCCAGGCCTGTGTTTTCACCAGCCTATTTGCCCCCCACAGAAGACAGGGCTTGGGTCTTTATGGCCTGTAACCCTAGTGGTGCTCCGTGTGTAATGGGCTCCTGTAATTCTCTTTGGTGGATACACTCCAGCACAGGGATCTGGGGGTGGTGGGGATGGAATCTGAAATCTGGAAGTGGGCCTGGGTTTGCCCTCAGGATAATGGAGTGGGTACCCTATAGAGAGCCAGGCACTGAGGGGAACCTGCACTGTGGTGAGGGGTTTTAAGGAATAATGACACATGCATTCAGAAACCCCACCCTGCCTCTTATATGCTGTATGGCATTGAACTTGTTAACTAAAAACTCTCAGAGCCTCAGTTTCTTCATTTGCAAATGGGATGATAGTAATTGTATCTGTCTCTGAGGGTTGCGCTGAGAATGAAATGAACAAATGCATAGAAAATGCTAATACCTGTGACAGGCACCGCAGGTATCGAGAGACGGCCTTTCGAGCAGGGTTGTCCCTGACCAGCTCATCTTCCTTGCAGGGCACCTTGGCCAGGAAGAGCTGCACTTGGCTGGGGGTCATGTTGGCAAAGTCCAGAAACTTCTCAGGGTCCACAGAATTGCTGAAGGCACACACAAAGCACTTTCCATCAAGGAGGGCCAGCAGGATCCAGACTATGGGGGCAGCCAGCGCTCTCTGCAGCACAGAGGAGCACATGTACCTGGGAGCAGAGGAAGGAGGAGTCACAAAGAGCAGGCAGAATTCAGCTGTGGAGTCAGTCCGAGTTGGAGTCTGAGTACTGCCACTTCCTAGATGTGAGGGCTTGTACAAGAAACTTAACTTCTTTGTGCCCCAGGTCCTCATCCTTAAAAATGGGTCCTATCAAGGAGTGGACTCAGGGCTGAGGAGAGAATTCAGAGAGGGCACGCTCGTGAGGCCCTTAGCAGAACAAAGCTTGACTCCAGGTTGGAGTGCAGCAGGGGCTGGTGAGCATTGCGAATTGCCAAGATCATCGGCTGATTTTGATACAGGGCAGGTGTCATGCTCTGAGGCACAGGGGTGCTACAGGTGAGATCCTTGTCCTTGGGGAACTTGCAGGAGAGGGCATGCAGCCTTTAAGTAAACCACTGCTTCTCATGACATGCAGAAAACTGCTCTGCGTGCCATGGTTACCCCTGGTGAATGTGGCAAGTTAAATCCACAGCCAGTGTGACATTGGGGAATTCTTGGGAACCCTGTATCATTCATATTTTTATGGCACTGGTCATGGAAAGGTGACCAATGATAGGAACAGAACTACACATGTATTTCTTGGGAAGTTGAGGCAGGAGGATGGTAAGTTTGAGGTCAGCTTGGGCAACTTAGTAAGATTCTTTTTCAAAATAAAGTAATAAAAAAAAAGGGACTGGGGATGTGGTTCGGTAGGAGGGTGCTTGTCTGGCATGTGCTAGGCCCCGAGTTCAATTGCTAGTGCTGCAAAAATGTAGATCTTTCCAGATGGAAACTGGCAACTGGGTCTCTATGAGCTGAAGGAAGTTGGGGAAGGAGGGGGCACACCTGACAGTACCCGGGGGCTGGGTGGGGGAGCCCCTGACAGTGCCCAGGGATTGCTGAGAGAAGAGGTGTGGGATCCTACCAGATGATGCCCGAGTCCTTCCTCCGGTGCCCCTCAGGCCGGCACCACTCCTCCACCATCACCACAGACTGCCGGTTGACCAGGAGACCACAGAGGAAGAGGGCGAGCGGGGGCGTGAGCAGCAGGCCCAGGCCGTAGAGGGTGTTGTAGCGCGCCAAGCAGGGGCAGTTGAAGTCGAAGGAGGAGTACAGCTTGATGGTGACCGCGGCCAGCAGCAGGCAGATGCCGTTCATCACAGACTCGGAGCTGTTCTGGAAGTGTTGGAAAAACAAGCGGAACCTGTCCATGGCTGTTGTAGGGTGGGGGCAGCTGCCAGATGGGTGCACTGAGGTCTGGCCACACTGGACCCCAGGAGTTCTTTCTCCTTTTCCAGGGATCTGAGGAGGAGACCGTGTCTAGTCCTCAGCCCAGCCCCTAAAGACTTAAGGCAGAGGTAGGCCGTCTCCGTGAAGGCTCTTCTGACCAGGCAAATGTCCCCAGTGCTGCTCCCTCTGCGCTGGGCAATGTGTCACTGCTCTGTGACCAACCAGCCCAAAGCACCTCTAGGCAAATGGGTGTCACTCTGTCACTCCACCCCTCCCCACCTCATTCTTTTCTTTGGGGATTTGGATACTCAGGCCAGACAGCTGGGGGGAGAGGCAAATGCGGGGTGTGGTAAGGCAAAGATGCAGATGGGGCCAAATTGTGCTTTCTCGTCTTGGTCAAGAACATGACTTGGCTCAGACCAAGATTTCTGGTGGGCTCCTAGACTGGGATCAAGCCCAGGAGCATCTGTCTTGGCCTGGGGGCTTCTGGAAGAGAAGACTCCTAGGAAAAGCCTTAAACTGTGTCTCAGCATTGGCCTTGAAAAGGGTTGTGGGAAGGGAAGGGCTTCCAGGTGGGGGTTCTGCATAATCAAAGGCCAGGAGGTGAGAAGTGTCAGATGGGAAGTGAAGCTCAGTGGTGGAGACACAGAAGGAGTCCCCAGGTTCAACCCCCAGCACTGCAGAAAAATAGGGGGGAAAAGTGACAGACAGGGGTGTTGGGGAAGGGGCTGCAGGGGGGGTGCTACCTCCCTCGTATCCATTTTGTTCTATGCCCCCCCAGTCTGGTTAAACACAGCTTCTACCACACGCCCCTCGGCACAGCCTGCAGCCTCCTGAGCTTGGCATTCAAGCCCTCCTGATGTACCTGACTCCCACCTCTACACCTTTGCTGATGCCAGGCCCCCCCGCCAGACACTTACCCTTCCCTCCTGCCTGCCCTCCAGCAGGCAGCTCAAATGCAGCCCTTTTACCTTACCTCCCGCCCAGCCCTTGGGAGGGCTGCCTGAGCCAGTTATTAAGCCTTCCCGGGTGTGGGGGTGATGTCCCTTCTAGGTAGCACAGGAACCGGGCCTGCACCTTTTTGTTTCCTGGAGCATCTAGGTTGGTGCTAAGCAAATGTTTGTAAGTGATGGCAAATGTTTGTTCTCATGATATTGACAGGGGGACCCCCTTTATTTCCTCTCCAGCTCTGATCTTTCTCTTTCCACCTCTTGATTTGTACCACCCTCTCTCTCTGCTCCTAAGAAGCAAATGAGTGGACGTAGGTCTTGCCTTCAGTCTCTCTGTCTCTCTCCCTTTGTCTCTGTCTCTCATTCTTTACTCTTCTGTCTCCCTAACTCTCTCTCTTTCTCTCTCTCTCTATCTCTCTTTCTATGGTCCCTTGGTACATATTTCTGAGTGTCTCTGTCTCTCTCGGTTGTTGCCTCTGTCTTTCTGTCTGTCCTTTCTAATTCTCCTGTCCACATGTATTTGACAGTCCTGTGGTCAGTAGCCTGGCGACAGCCACAGCAGCCCAGGGGACCTGTTCCTGAGGTGGGAAGTCACCTGGGTCTGAATGAGGAGTCAGGGTGCTTGAATATCCAGACCCCAACTTCATAGGCTCCTCCTCAGCCTTCTTTTTTCTAGCTCCTTCAAACCTTGCCCACAGCCACTGATAGGGTAAGGGAAGCCTGAGAGTGGGAAGGACTTGACCCCCACTGGCCCCTGCTCCATCAGGCCTGGACTCAACTCCAAGTAATGTCCTTAGTGAAATGCCTGCCTCAGCCCTGTTGTCCCTTCCTTAGGCCCTGGGTCCTCATGGTCATGCATGTGTTTCCCACAGCCCTCTGGAGCACACCAATTAGACATCCTTCTGAATCTGTCCCACCGACACTCCATCTCCATGAACTCACCCTGACTACTGTGGCTGCACAACCAGCATTCCTTCCATACTCTCATGCAACTTTTAGAAAATGAAAGCATCTCTATTTTTTTTCTTTTCCTGATAAAACATATTATGGCCAGGCGTGGTGGTGCACACCTGTAATCTTAACTACTTGGGAGGTTGAGGCAGGAGGATCTCAAGTTCAAGGCCAGCCTGGGCAATGTAGTGAGACCCTGTAGCACCAAACCAAACCAAGCACTCAAAAAAAAAAAAAACCCACAAAAAACCCCACTCTTATGAAAAATTCAAAGATGGCACTATATCTTCCCATCATTGCACATGCAGAGAGTCTGCCTGTCTACAGTGGTGTGTATCCTTCCAGACTTGTGCCAGGGCCCTGTGGCCCAGGCTGGCTGGCCTGCCTGGAGTTTCCCAGGCTGGGGAAGGATTGACTGATGGGTGCTACTGCTGGTCCAAGGAGCTCCAGCAGCACCCACAGCAGAAGCAGCCTATGTGCCTCCCTAACCGTGACTTCCAATTTGGAGCAAGTCTCAGACACCACCATTCCTTCTCCTACCACATGTGATATCACATAGGTCTCTTTCTGTGCCTCAATCTCAGCTTCTCTGAGGGATGACAGCCCACCTTGCTGTGTGATGGACTCCTGGAACCTGCTAAAGGAATACATTGTAGTTCACTTAGCCTATATTTTTATTTCACATAATATGCATGTTAGTCCTGGTCTTCCAAGACAGGATTAACTGTGTGAGGAAAATGGTGGGGGTAGAGTTGAAAGGGCAAGTCCCCTGGAGGTCATCAAAGTGGGACCATGTGGAGGAACAGGCAGGTGTTCTGGGGCAGGAGTTGAGGAACCTTTGTCTCCTAACATCATGGAGGACAACCTCTACCACAATTTCAGGTGGAGGGCAGTCCCAGAAAGGTTGGGTGTCCTGTCTGAGGTCACACAGCCTCGTGGGGACAGAGTCAGGAAGAAAGTTGGGATCCTCTTGTACCTTTTTGCCTTAGTCACCCACTGTGCTGTTGACCAGAAAAGGGTCCAGGCTCCTCCACCCTGAGCCTGCAGAGCAAGAGAACTGGTCTGGGAGGGTCCTCAGCAACACTTGCTCCCATTCTGGTCTGCAGAGGAGGGTGGCCTGAGGTAAGGCTGCTTCTTACCTTGGAAGTCTCCAGAAAGGATTAAACAATGCTTCTGAGAGGTCAAGGTGAGAGGTGAGACAGCTTCAGGTCAGCCCAGGCCCCTGGGTTCCTGCAGGGCAGTGGTGTGCAGTTGAGCACCGACAATTGCCTTGCTAGGTATTTACTGGGAAATGCTTTAGAAGGAAAAAGATGAAGGACTCTAACCATAATTTAGAGATATTATTTCTCACAGGTCAAGGAAATGGCTGTAAAGTTTTTAAAAAATCTATGTTTTCAGAATTGTTTACTTTTATGATTTTTAAAAAATTTCCAATAAAATCATAAAACTTTTTCTTTTTTGTGGGGTGTGTGTGTACTGGGTTTAGCATCCAGGAGTGCTCTACAACTGAACTACATCCCCACTTCTTTTTATTTTTCATTTGGAGACAGGGTCTCACTAAGTTGCCCAGACTGGCCTTGAACTTGTGATCCTCCTGACTCAGCCACCTGAATCAGTGGGATTACAGGTGTGTATCACCACCCAGATGACAAAACATATTTATTGGAAAAATTCAAAGATATAAAGGGACAAGATGAAATGGTTATCATATCTTGTTGCCTTAAGCCTGGGCTTGCTGAACCAGAAGAAGAAACAGAGAAAAGAATAGGAGAAGGACTTAACTTACTCCTGTGTATGGGAAGATATTAAATTGCATATCTGCTGTGTGACAATGCCTATAACCAGACTTTATCAATCTCCTACCCCATCCCAGAGTTCGGCAGCAAAGTTCTTCTGGGTCTTTTAATTCTAAGAGGGTTTTTTTTCTTTCTTTTTCTTTTTTTGAGACAGAATCTTGCTGTGCTGCCCAGGCCAGGCTTGAACTCCCGGGCTCAAGCAATCCTCCTGCCTCAGTTTCCCAAGTAGCTGGCACTACAGATGTTCACATTTAAGAAATTCTTCCTCCTCCTCCTCCTTCTTTTCAGGGCCTCATACACACTAGGCATGTGCTCTGCTGCTGAGCTAAATCCCCAGCACCTCCTTTTAAAAGCGTTTATATTCATATATAAATGATGGCTCTGCTGGAGAAACTCATTGTATCTGGTGGCAGGGGTGCACATGCATGCATGGTTGTACATACATGGGTGTCTGTGTGTGTGTGTGTGTTTGTGTGTACATATCTGCTGTGAGATGGGCATGTGTGTAGTGTGTGTGTGTGTGTGTGTGTGCACTCAGAAATCCGTGTGTGATTAAGTTACCACTTTGTGTATAATGAAGAAACCCTCCCTGAGTTGCTCTTTTTTCTTTTTCCTTCTAAGGAAAGACAGTGGAGTGTGTCCCACTTCTTTCAGGCTGGGGAGGGTGTCTAGAGGAGCAGTAGGTCCCTCTCTGTCCAAGAGTGACAGGATTTTGTCAGCTACCATGAGGACAGAGGCCTTTCTGGGTCCTGGCAGACCTGGGGGAAGCCATGTGTCACTAATGTCACCAGAGTCACATGGCTCCCAAGCGACAGGAGGGAGGAAAACAAGGAAGCGAGACTATTTAGCCAAGGACACTGGAGCAACTGAGTAATCATTCAGGAACAACTTAAAAGAAATCTCTACATCATTTTTTTTTATACTAAAATAAATTCCATAGGGTTCAAAGATCTAAGCATAAAAATTAAAATCATAAAAAATCAGAAAGAAAATGTGGGTGAATTGATTCCTCATTAGAGGCTAGGAAGGCCCCCAGGGAGTAGAGTTCATCTAGTAGTTGTGGAGAAGAACAAAGTGGGCCTCATCAAAACTAGAAAATTCTGTGGGCAAAAATACCCAGTAAGTAAAATAAAATTGCAAACTGAAAAAAAAAGATATTTGCCACACACATATACCCTACAAAGGCCTATCTTTATGAATATGCAGAAGCCTCATATAAATCATTACAAAATGAACAATCATCTAAAAGAAATGGGTAAGGGATGTGAGTAGGCCTATTCACAGAAAAAGAAAGATAAGTGTTCAAAAATCCTGTGAAGATTCTAATCCTTATTCAAAATTAAATAGGAATCTAAACAACCAGGTATTTTTAAAAAGCTTCACAAGTTGCTAGAAACTAAAATGTTGATAATACCCAATACTGACAAAACCAGAGAGATAGTCACCCTCATAAACCAACAGTTGGGGTACTAAGGTAGAGGGCTTTTGTAGGATGGCTTGGTAATAAATTCAAAGCAAGTGGCGCTTAGAACAATAGGGTTAGAATGTTACAATTGACACAAAATAAGACAGTCAGCTTCAAATCCTAACATTCTTCCTCATTTACATTCTTGGTCTTGCCCAGCACAGTGGCACATGCCTGTAATCGAAGCAACTTGGGGGACTGAGGAAGGAGGATTGCAAGTTCAAGACCAGTCTCGACAATTTCGTGAGACTCTGTCTCAAAATGGAAAATAGAAAGGACTGGGCGTGTAGCTCAGTGGTAGAGTGTCCCAGGTTCATTTCCCAGCACCAAAGAAACAAAAAACCATCCCAAACCCCCAATTGATCTTTACCCCACAGGATATAGTTTCCCTGGTTCATAATATACTTTTGACTCCTTCTTTTCTCAGAAGAGACAGATAAGCCTGGGTTTTATAATATTATCTCTCCCCACTTTTATTTTTGGAATGACTAAGAAGCTGTGAAGGAGAATTATAGGACTAAACTGAGATGAAGTTGTTTGCAGACCCTGCGGGAGGGGTTGGTTTCCTGGCTTGGAGATCTTTCTACAATGGCATCAGACCCTACACGTTGGCTCAAATGCAGAGACTTGGGGGCAAAAAAAATGTGGGTTGCTGGGGCAGGAGGGGCGCGTACCCAACTGGATTTCCTGAATTCTACTTCTGCTCCATAAGCACACCAAAGTCAAAGTGACTTCGGGTCACCTTTTCCCCTCTTGCCTATATTCATATTCATGAGAGGAAAGTGATTTCTGAGACAGCCCAGGATGGTTAAATGGATGAAGAAGGGGTTTGTGGGACATGCTGGGGCTGGAAGTGAGTACCCCCAGATTTGAGGGTAATCAGGTGCTCAGAAGGCCACCCTAGGAAGCACCCCTCCTGCTGATCATAACTTCAAGCTTTGGCTCTGAAGTTTCCCAGGTGTCTGCAGAGGGCCAGGTGCTGACCATACACAGGTGTCCACACAGGGCATCTCACCTTGAGCAGGAGTGCTCTGAGCACCCTGATCCATGATTGGGTTTAACCTTTCAAACAGTTGCCCCCATAGGGAGGGCTTCTCCTCTGGCTCAGGGTGAAAGAAGAGAAAGTGGCCTTAGTGAAGTAAACATGCTCAGAGGGTAACCTCGCAGTGGCTAAAGAACTGGGCCAGTTTCCTTAACGACATGTTTTACTTGTAATGAAGCTGCTAATAAAAGCTATAAGAACTTAAATTCCCCCGCCCCCAGAAAAGCTCTCTGCATTTTGAAAGAGGAAAAGAGCACCCGGTAAATGTCTCTTATGGTGTTTTTGTTGTCCGTTTGCCAGAGACAAAGGAAATTCTTGTGGTGTTCTAGTGCTACCTAGTGGTGGCTGGCGAGAGATGGATAGGAAAAAGGAGGGGGAGCGGGAGGTGGGTGGGACACAGGGCTCTCAACTGAAGGGTTCCCTGGGGAACTCTCAGGTGTACCTCTAGGATCCTCTTGGAGAAGAGGGTCAGAGCGAGATAGCACACTGGCTGCAGCAACTGGAGAAAAGTCAGTCCCTACTCGGGGCTGGGGATGAAGGGCACTAGTGGGAGTTAAGGCTAATGGCTCATTGGAGCGGGGCTTCCTGGCTCTTATTTGTCTGCCAGCTTTTGCCATGAAGGAGTTTTACATTTTTATGCAGTCATATTTATCATATTTTTCCATTATGATTCTCTGGTTATGTAAGATGCTTGGAAAGGCTTTCCTGCCAAGTAAAGACCATTTTAAACATCTTTGAGAAAGAGAGATAGGGAGAAAGGAAGACAGAGAAAGACAGAGAGAGATAGAGAGAGGGAGGATGCAGGAATACTGCAATCATTTCAGAGCTTCTTTCTTTGGTCTCAGTGTTGTTCTTTTCTTTCTTTCTTTTTAAAGAGATTCCTTTTTTTATGGGCCTTTATTTTGTTCATTTATTTATATGTGGTGCTGAGAATCGAACCCCCAGTGCCTCACACATACCAGGCAAGTGCTCTACCACTGAGCCACAACCCCAGCTCCTCAGTGTGTTGTTCTTTTAAATCTATTTTGTGTTCATTCGCACCTGGGCACTGACTGGCTAATTTCCAGAGAGTTACAGGGTGTTGTAAGGGGTCTCAAGCAGGAAGGGGCTGTTTCCGGAAGTTGCTGAGGAGATCACCCCTGTAACAAGTGTCACCTCAGGCTGGGGACTCAGAGGAATCCAGCCCAGTACAGGCATGGCATCACATGGGCATGCTAGAGGTGTAACTCAGCTCTTCACTCGCCAGCTCCTAGGCAAGCAAATCTAGGCTTTCCTAAATCTTGGGGTTTTCATTTGTAAAATGGGAAAAAGAAGAAGAGTCAAATCACAACAATGGCAAGAGTTTGTACCTCCCAGGATTGCAATAAAAGTTTGTACCTCCCAGACATGAACCGCTTAGACCAAAGTCTGGTTCCTGGGAATAAGTCCTTCATTGATGTCACTTGCCACAGTGATCTGAATAAGTGGCCTCGGGATGGGTCAATGGACACAGGACTTTGAAGTCATTACACAAGTTTATCAGGTGGGGGCACTTTATCCTCTTTCTGGCATTGAACATTTTCCTTTCTGCTTCCTGAGGGGACTTTCACCTGCCCTTTCAGATGCAACCTTGGGAACATGCAGCCTCAGGCCTGAATTATTTTTATTTTTATTTTTACTGAAGTTGAACCCAGGGGTACTTTACCAATGAACTTTATCTCTAGATCTTTTAATTTTTTAAATTTTGAGACAGGGCTTGTTAAGTTGCTGAGACTGGCCTCCAACTTGTAATCCAACTGTCTGAGTCTCAAGAATCATTTGGGGGCTGGGGATGTGGCTCAAGTGGTAGCGTGCTTGCCTGGCATGTGTGCAGCCCGGGTTCGATCCTCAGCACCACATACAAATAAAGATGTTGTGTCCACCAAAAACTAAAAAATAAATAAATAAATATTAAAAATTCTCTCTCTCTCTCTCTCTCTTTAAAAAAAAAGTTTTTTTTTTTTTTTTTTTTTTTAAAGAATCATTTGGATTAAAGGCATGGCCCACCACACCCAACTCAGGCCTGGATTTTATGAATGCACACTGTAAGCCCAGTATTTAGGCCTATAGGACCTTTAAGGGTCTGCTTGAGACTGGGGGAAAATTACTGGCTCCAAATTATGGAAGGAAAACTTTGAAATAAAAATTTAGAAGTGCTCAGTTAAATGCCTATAAAACTTCACATTGTATCGACTTTATTAATCATTAAATGGTAGTACTCATAAAGATTTCATTATGTTTGAAGACCATCATAGATTTTTCTCACTTAGCAAGAAATTCAACACATACATGATTGCTCAAAAGTAAAACACGTGGTAAATTTGATGAGTTCCCTTTCAAAAAGAATTAGGCAAGAAAATTGTTTCATGTAAAATGTGGTATATTTTAGTATATTTGACCTAATGGAGTTAGACCCCAAAGATAAGAGTTTGGGGCTCTATGAAGATCTTACAATCAATTCAGGGGCTTCCTTCCAGAGGGCAAATCTGTCTGCAGAGCGGGTGAGGGGAGCTAAGGTCCAGGCATGACCACCTCCTGCCCTACCTTCAAGGTGGCTTGCCCTGCTGGCTGGCCTGGTCCCCCAGGTAGTATCCAGTGTTCCCCAGGAAAAGCTGCAGGCCTTCTTTAAACCTCACCCCCCAACTAGAACATGTGGACCAGTTTCCCAAGGTGTGAGCAATAAGTGATCTATAGCAGATTCTATTGAGCCAGAATCTCTTGTGGGGAGGAGGATCTTCATTTTAGTGACCTTCTTCCCCTCTCCCCAAGTTCCTATAGACGATTTGGATGCACACCTAAGTTTGTGAATTATCAGTCTGAAGAGCATGTGTCTCCCAGGAGGAGAGCAAGAGATCTACATTTTACTCAACCATTTGTCTATTTAGGGAAGTTTCCTAATATGAATATAGTATTCCTAATATGAATATATATATATATATATATATATATATATATATATATATATATATATATATATATTAGGGTATACATTTAAAGTTTTATTGCTGCTAGGAGTGCACAATCAAAAAAGTTTGGAGCTCAGAGCCAACTGCCTGGCTCTGCAATCTCTGCAATCAGTATTTGTGAAACTGACTGAGGGGTCAGCCCTGCACACAGGCCTGGGAGGAGGAACTGGAATTAGAACATAGAGATGCACATGACAGGCTCTCCTTGGTGCTAGCAAGGAAACTGCATCCTGCTCAGTGCCAGGTATACAATTAGTGCTCAATAAATAGTCTCTAGTCAATGAATAAACCTGTATCCCAAAGTATCTGAAAACAAGGCAGTATGATGCCCATTCCATGCTAAAATGGGTAGCACAGAGTTCCATCCGGCAGAGGGAAGGCTTCTGGCCTCAGAGAAACTGAGGAAAATGTACTGAGGAAAATGAACTACCGAGAAGGGAACTGCTCTCTGACTGGCTGGGTAGCTGTATTGATAGGTTAATTCATCTGTTTCTTTTTTCATTTAATAAATACATAGTATATTTACTATCATTTTAGTCAGCTCTGAACTTGGCATGACCAAAACTCCTGATAAGAACAATGTAGAGCAGGAAAAGTTTATTTTGGCTCATGGTTTCAGAGGTCTCAGTCTATAGATGGAGACTCCACTGCTATCAGCCCAAAGTGAGGCAGAACATCCTGGTGGAAAGGTGTGGTGGAATAAAACAGCTCAGAACATGGGAACCAGGAAGGGGAGCAGGGGAGAGCGCACACTGGGCTTACCAAGGACAAAATATAAACCTGAAAGGCGTGCCTCCATTGACCTGCTTCCTTGAGCCACATTCTACCTACCTACCCAGATTACCACCCAGTTAATCCATATCAGTGGGTTAATCCACAGATTAGGTTACAACTCTCATAATCATTTCGCCTCTGAACATTCTTCAGTTGTCTCATACTCATGAACTGTCTTCATGAGCATATGGAGAACAACTCATATCTAAACCATAACGACTATGCTTTCAGGCACTTGCAGCCACTCCCTGCAGTAGAGGTAGGACAATCCCACACAGTTTTCTGATAGCCTGATTAACTCTGGACTGACTGGGTCTTGGGGATGTGAGAGGTGTCACATATCCTAGCTAAGGATGCATGTCGCCGTTTCCTGATTGAGGATTAATTTCTCAATGGGGAGAGAGATGTTATTCCATTGACTAAGGTGGTCTCAAGTTCAGAGTGGCCCAGGTTGACCTAGATGACCCCCACTCTTGCCTGCCTGGTAGGGGCCATCCCCTTGGTTGTCTCTGTGTCAGCATTCAGGGGCTCAGGGAAGGAAGAAAGTGGACTCTCAGTCAAATATTTTATTATTTTATCAACCTGGAGACTTTTCAAAATTTGAATATAGCTGGGTAGGAGCTGTTAAGTTAGAAGGGGGCGAGGTGAACCAGGTGGGAAGGAACCATAGGAGCAGAGGGACAGCAAGAGAGGGTGATAATGGTGGGGAGAAGCAGAGAAGGAAAGGTGAGAAAAGCAAGGGAGCTGGAGGGGGTGGGGGGCTGGGAATGGAGAGAGAGAGAGAGAGAGAGAGAGAGAGAGAGAGAACACACACGAGCTCATGCTCAGGAGAACAGCTTGAAGAAGGGAGACGAGGCTGGTAAAGGAAGGGGAGAAAAGGGTTCAGAGCTACTGTTGAAGGAATCTGGTCTCCTCCTTAAGTCCCTGCCTCGGGTCCCTCCTAGTGTAGGCACACCCACCAGCCCTCAGAATCCGCACCACTGGGAGGGGGTTGCCACGGCGACAGGTGCTGGAGCACCACCTTGTGAGTATTAATAGCTTCCATTGGAGTCACTGAAACAGTGACTTCATTCTTTCCCTGGCAGTTTCCTCCTCCCTTCTCCCTTCCAGGATGGGGTGGGTTGCTTCCCTGGCCTGGCGGTGTCTTGGTGGAGATCTGTTCAAAGGCATGGGGGTCCTGGGGGAAGGAGGGTACTGGTGTTCTTTGATCCTCTGACCACAGAAAAAGGTTTCTGGAGCACAGGACCTCTCAGAGGGGTCATGCTCAGCCTCTCTGGGCTGACCACATCTGCCTCTCATAGGTCCCTGCCTGGCCAGAGACCTGCACCTAGTTTACACTTAAAAGTAGGGTCCCCTTCCCCAGTTCAGACGTCCCTAGAAGTTTTACCAGGGTAAGGCTAGGGAAGGGCCTAGAGGGTGACACATGAGGGGCCCTACACTCAGGTTTATGCCAGTACTATGGTGACACCTTGAGGAGAATGGATCTTCTCTGAGTCCTCATATTTATTCTGATTTATAAAAGGTCTGGTCCCAGCAGCCTCTCAAGGTGACTTCATTCTAGCACCCTTCAGGATACACACTGGTACATACATACACACACATATGTGCGTATGTGTGCTTGTTTAGAACGAGGTGTACAAAATGCATGGTAGCAAGTACACTTGTATAGCACGGAGGTGTGTGTGAAAATGTGTGTATTATTATTCAGAGCCCACAGGTTTTTTGATGCATGAGTCATCTGATGGGAGTGAACTTTGGGTAGATCTTGCCCCCAAATAAGATAGCAGTCCCTGACCTTCTGTGTCCATTCTGCAGCTGGCTGTCATGTGATTCTGCACACCCAAGATTCTGGCAGCTGGGACCAGGGGCTGTCTTTCCTTCCAGACTCCAGAGAGTGCCTATCACAGATATTTCTAGCTTGCCTGGAGTTTCTGACATTTAAGGGTGTGATGCCTTGAATGGGGTGGGGGTGGAGAAGAAGGGAAAGAAAGTCATGTCGAAGTGTCTAAGGACACTTAGAGAAGTCCCCTTCCTTCAGGAAGCTTTCTTTGACTGCTATAGGCCACAGATTCCCCTCTCCAGACCTCAGACAACCACTCAGCTCAGAGTGGGTGGTTCTCTGATGGTTTGTTCCTGAGATCTGTTGCCAGGAGACCTGGTCTTATGGTTCTGCTATTAGTCAGGTAATGGGGTCTGTCTAGAATTCTTGCTCTGAGTCATTTCCATGGTGCCCCTGTAGATCTGATTGAGAGCTGAGGGGGAGATCCTCATCTCGATTCCTTTGTTCAACTGTCCATTCACTCTTGAGGGTTTTACTCTGTGCCGGACCCTGAACCTGGTTCTGGGAAGTTATATTAGCACTACCTCGCCCCGCCCTGCCATCAGGGAGCTCAACGTTCCGGCGGTAGTCTCTTGTTTTCAACAAGGAGTTCCACTGTTCCGTGGGAGAATAAGCCCAACCCGGGAGACCCAGTCTGCACTAGACTCTGATTCCCCAGTCGCGCCAGGGACCCCTGCATCGCCGAGGACTTGTGGCAGCTGGGGACGCGGCGCGCCCAGGGGCCACATCTGGCCTAGCGGGCGCGCGCGTGTCACTAAGACGCTCATTCACCAGCGCAGCTGTCACCATAACAACCGAAGCCCGGGAGTCCTGGCGACGGCTGGGCGAGGGCGGGGGCGGCGGTCGCGGGAACGACCCGGTGGGGGTGGGAGCGCGAGCTCGGCGGCCTGGGGACAACAACCAACGCGGCTCCGCCGAGCCCCGCTACATGCAGACCCGCCGGCGGGAGGGCGCCACGCAAGTCACCGCAGCGGCCGTCCCCGCGGGCGGGGACCGAGCCTGCAGCTAAGCAGCCAAGCCACCTGGCAGGCCGAACCGCTAAGCACCCGCGTGCGAAGCCCTGACTCTATGGCCCACGGGGAGTGTGCCCAAGCCGCCGCGCCACCCACCACCAGCCCGAACCCGAGCATCAGCGGGAGGAAGAGCGGAGTGCGGGGAGCCGCTGGGCCTGACCCAGGGGCCCGCCTGCGGCCCCCGTCCCCGCCGCGGGGGATGGGAGACAGGTAGCCGGCTCGCGCGAGGACACCCGCGGCGGGCAGGACCCGCCGAGGACCGCAAAACCCAGAGAGAGGGAGGAGAGGAGAGGCCCGCCCGCCCCCGGCCGCAGCCCCACCAGGGCCCTCCCCCGGCGGCGCGCACTCACGCGCGCACACACTTGCACACATTTTACCTCCGCTCCTGCCCAGCCTCGCCTGCGCCCAGTGAGAGCAGAACCTCCTGGGACCGGATGCCATGGGCAACAACTTCTCCAGTATCCCCTCTCTTCCCCGAGGAAATCCAAGCCGGGCGCCGCGGGGCCACCCCCAAAGCCTCAAAGGTAGGCTTCGCGGTCGAGTGCAGCCGGAGGACTGGGCGCTGAAGGAGGCTAGGGAGAGATGGAGAGGTGTGGTTGAGGAGGCCCGGCAGGTGCCACCTGTTGTGTGCCTTTGGAGACCGGAGATGCCCATCTGACCATGGAGGTGGGCTGGGGAGTGGGCGCTGTCTATGGTGATGGTGAAAATCAGGGAGAATGGCATTAGGTGGGGTCTGCGCAGTTCTCCCTGCCAGCACTGGAAACAGTCACTGTGTCCCCTCAGGGCCATGATGCTAGGCAGCAGGAAGGGGTGGAGAAGGGCATTTGCCAGGTGGATAGGTGAGTGGAGGGAAGCTCAGGTGGTCCATCTGAGCGCAAGGGAGTCACAGCCATCTCCTTTTCATCTGCTTGGGGCTGGAGAGATCAGGCTGGAAGCACTAGTTGCATTTCTAATTAGAAGGTCTTAAGAATCCAGGACTAAAGGGGCCAGAGATGATGCCTTGTTCCTGGGGTCCCCTGAAGCTATTGACTATATGTATCCACTGAATCAGTCCCCCATAGACCAGATATCTAGTTGGAACCCTTAGAAAAGAGGGACTGGGATCCTTGAAACAGAGGTCTTTGCTCTCACTGTCCCTGGATCCACTCTGCACCCTCTGGGGGGCCCTAGGCCCAGACTGGGGCTTTGCAGCTTCCAAGGCCGTCTCCTGACCTTCGGAAGACACAGGGCTGGATCCTCCCAGGCCTTCAACCCCTGCTAATTCCCTTCAGGAAGCTGCTTTTCTGTCATCCTCAGAACAGTTGCACTTGTCCCGGACATGCTGATGGCTAAAAGCCAGGAGGGGGAAGCCCTTGGCTTTCACAAAAAATAATCTACTTCCTCAGTCCCCCAGGTTGTGAGAAGAATTACAGAAGTGCCCTTTAACACAAAGTATTGAAGTGTACAAAGAACTTTCAAAAATATCTTTTCAGTGAGCACAGAAGCCACTTGGGGTAGTCAGCAGAGCAGAGCTAACTGTGCCCATTTTACTGTTGAGGAGAACCAAGGCTTCTTTTAGATTCCCAAGCCAGTGAGAGACAGAGATAGGCTATAGTCCCTTATCTTCTGAATTGGAATTCTGTCCCCTCTCTTGCTGGACAGCTAACCTTGGAGACCAAGGGTGAGGAGGAGAGACAGGACCACCATCTTGCATTCCAACTCCAACTCTCAAAACGTTCGCTCAGGAATATCAATGGGTCTCTTGTGTTTTGCTAAAAATTAATATGGTGATACATGTCCAGACCATTTTTAATTGACCTTGTAATTCCATCTAGGGAACTGATTGTAAGAAAATGGAGATGCAGGCAAACACTTATAGCAGCAAGCTAGGATGTTCTCGGCAGTGTTATTTATAGTAGGAAAGCAACCTAATGCCCAGTAATTGCAGGGGAGCACATGCAGGCACTAAAATTATGTTTTGAAG
This sequence comes from Callospermophilus lateralis, assembly GCF_048772815.1. Classification (NCBI taxonomy): domain Eukaryota; kingdom Metazoa; phylum Chordata; class Mammalia; order Rodentia; family Sciuridae; genus Callospermophilus; species Callospermophilus lateralis. The sequence goes on from NC_135319.1 coordinate 69,927,842, forward strand.
AATATTTGATGACTTGGTAAAATGATCACAACACAAAGACAGGATATGAAAATATGAAGATTGTATGATCCCAATTTTGTTGAAAAGAAATATGAATGGCAAGGAAAACCAACAAAACAAACAAAACCCCATAAAGAATGTTTCCAAACTGTTAACGAGGCTTTCTTCTGGGTAATGGGATCATACAGGTTTTTATTTCTTTTCTGATTTATATTTCGCTCTTTTCTAAGTTGTGTGCAATAAATATTATTTTTATAATCAGAAATAAGCTGTCATGTTAGCATATCTAAAGACTGTTTCTGGTCATTGAAAACAGATTCCTAATGATGGAGGAATCTTTGGACAGCATTCAGCTCAACCTCCCTTGCAAGCATGAATGATGGGGAAAAGGATAATGATTTGCCCAAATTACTTTGTGGGTCACTCAGGTGGCAACGCTGGACTCTGTCCATCAGGGATCAGAGGTTTGCTGGAGGTTGGAGAGTTGACTTGGTCCTTTAATACTCACAGATTGTCTCTCTAAAAAGGTCCTGTTCCTTTTTTTTGGACTCCATGGAAGTCTAGAGGAGGCTCCAGGAATTGAACTTCATTCTATCTAAAGTTTGGAATTGTGGGGATCTGAGGTCTTTGACAGAAGGAAAGACCAGGCAGGAGAAGCTGTCCCACTTCCCTGTCCCTATTCACACATCATGGTCATGGGAATTTCAATTCTGCTCCTTCCAGTCCTGGAATGAAAGAGAGAATATTTCCAAAGGACATCTATTGGTATTTTCCACCTTTCATCCTGGGTCCATTGATCTTCCTTCTTAGTTTGACTTCTAGGGACCTGTCCCCATGTCCCCACCCTAATAGAGCCATCACCTTTATTCTGTAATTGTTTAGTGTTCACTACAAATTCTCTTCTACTCGGATCAGCATTGACCTAGGTGTCTGCTCTGATGTATCTTTGGTCAGCCAGAATTCCATTCTAATTGTACTGGTGTTAATCCTGGTACAGCATGATTCTAATTCCCCACCCAGAGTTCCGCTGTGGTTGTTTCTGTACTCACCTAGAATTCAGCCTCAATTCTCAGAACTGTTTGTTCAGAAATTTGCTAGGGGTGGAGCAACCCGTTCTATTTTTCCTTCTTCTTCTGTAATTGCAGTCTGTATGGATTCCTTACCATTTTAATTAAAACAATTAGAGGGGACCTGGAATAGTAGGGGGCCTGGGACTGGAGTTCACAGATTGGTCCAGCTCTCAGGCTTATGTGATACGGGGTCCATCTTCATCTTTCAGTGGTAGACTTTGGTCTTCCTGGAGACACACTGCCGTCATTTCCACTGGGGTCTGAAGAGTCTTGGAGGAGGTTCATGGTGTAGTTTAGGGACAACAGGCAGACTGAGGAGCTGCTGTGTGCTGGGCTCAGAGGTGCATGACATTAACACTCCTGGGGTTTCATGGATTGAAGGAGTATTTGGAAAGGCAAGGCCAAGGAAGTGAATCGAACTGTGTGCTTGCATGTTTGGATTGTTGAAACCCCAGGCTCATGGGCTAAGATGGGGCTTCAGGGAAGGATCTGAGGTGACCATGGAAGGAACTGCAGGAATTGGATGGCAAGGGAGTCAGTGGATCCTAGGGTGTATGGGGAAGGGATAGATGGCCAAGGCTTGGGGGAGGGAACACGTGTGTGTATTATCAGTGAGGGTCACGGGGTAACTGAGGCAGGGGTTCATGCTTTCTCGAGAAAAATACAGTGAATAAAGATATTCCCTCCTTGCCCAGCCCCGAGTGTCTGCCTGCTTGGTGCTAAGTGTGGATGGGCAGGCAACTAGGAAAGCTTTTGGGGAGTTACTCAGCCCCAGTGTCACCAATGGATGGCACTTGAGTGGGCCACTTCCCATCTTCTTTTTATAGTAGCAAAATTTGCATAGCACGAAATTCACCATTTTAACCATTTAAAGTATAACTTAGCATTTAGGACCTTTGGTGTTGTGTGACCACTTTTAATTCCAAGCTATTTTATCACCTCAAAAAGAAACCTCATGCCTATTAGGTACCCCCTCCCCTAAATCCCTGGCAACCACTAATCTACTTCCTGTCTCTATGGATTTGCCTATTCTGGACATTTCACATAAATGGAATCACATAATAACTGTCCTTTCGCATTGGGCTTCTTTGATTTAGCATAATATTTTCAAAGTTCATCCATTTTGTAGCATATCTTTTCTTTCATTTTTTTTTGTGGCCAAATAATATTCCACTGTATGAATATGCCACAGTGTGTTCATGCATTTGGTGGACTTTTATGTTGTTTCCACCTTTTGGATATTATGAATAATGAAGCTGCAGACATTGTGTATAAGTTTTTGTTTGAACACCTGTTTTCAATTCTTGCATACCTGGGTGTAGACTGTACATCTTTTATAAAGGTAATGCTTCTGGAATTGAACACTTTACAAAGCCACTGGTTGTGACAGCTGCAGGGAGGTCATCCCCTCCCCCCAGCTTGGGCTGGATGTGACACCAGCCTGACCCCTGGTGTTTGTATACTCTTTTCCACAGTGGCTAAGGCTCCTGGTGACTGAGGGAGGAGCTGCTGGAGTTGGCTAGGGGGCCTGATTATCGAGGTGGACAACAGTGAGCCACAGGAACTTGTCTGCAGATCCGGAACTTCCTCACTGCCCTCTGGGGGTGGTGATGGAGGATGGTCCTCCTTGGACAAGGCCCTAGCAGATTCTCTGCCTTCACATTCCTGCTGCTATTTCCGTGATCTGGGTCCTCCTCCCAGATATTGCAACAGCTGCTGTCTTAATCAGTCTGTCTACGGTCCGTCAGAGAGATCCTCCTACAGCGCTACTTTCCTTGTACCCCTCCCCTTGGACACAGTGGTTGTGGCTGCCATAATCGGATACTCAAGGCCTCCATTCTTTGGCTAGCTTTCAGTTATTTCCATTGCTCTGTCTGGGTTGCTTTCTTGGTTGCCATGACACTTGTAGATTAGATGAGCTCATCTAGCTTTCTGCCTCCAGATGTAACAGACAGACCTGGGTGGGGGTCTTGGCTGGTGTCCTCCTCAGCCACCTGGAGACTTCAGAGAGGCAGGGCTGAGTCAGCACCTTCCCACCTGCCCTGTTGGTTTTCAGTTCAGCTTTACCTTTGAACTCTCTTTTGTTAATCATCATAATAATAACCACCATATGTTGGGTGGTTCCTGTGTGCCAAGTACTTATATGTAGATTTTTTCCATTAAGCCCTCCTTATTTGTTACCATTTTGTCGATGGAGAAGAGAGACTCAGAGGGATAAATAACATCCTGGGTCACACAGTCAGAAGCTAATGGAACTGGGATTCAAACTCAGAGTTCCCTGCCTTTAGAGTTCATTATCATAGCCACTCTATACTATCCTGTTCCTGGGGAATTCTACCTTGGGTGGGTTCTGTCTTCCACTGTGGGAAAGAGACTGGTCAGTGATCACCTGGTTCTGGACTGAGTCCCAGAGGAGGGAAAGGGAGTATTATGGGGTTCTTGCTGCTGTCTCCCTTGGTTAGCCAGAGGACCAAGGGACTGGGCAAACCTGGAATTCCCAGTCCTGCACCTCATACCACCCCTGTGTGGTTTTTAGCCATATAGAAATATCAGCCAGCATCAGACACTTTTGAGAGAACTTCCTTTTTCTCAAAGTGAGGTTTTTCTCCTGCTTATGGTGTAAAATTCAGGCTCCCAACCACTAGCTCAGACCTACTGACTCAGAGATAGGGCCTCCAAATATGCAAGTTAATAAGATCTTCAGGTTATTCTGATATTTATTTCCTAAGACCTGGGAATTATTGAAGCTGTGGGTCCTCAGGACAATCCCACCCTGGTACTTTCAGGGTAGGTGGGATCGGCTTCCAGGGGAGGGGAGCTTGGAGCTGGAGAGGTCCCTCAGTGAGTGGCCCCGCAGCAAAAACAGGAAAGGCAAGGAGGCCAAGAAATGCAAGATGTGCTCGGGTCGGTGAGCAGCTCCTTTGGCCTGGGATTTGGGCCCCACTGGGGAAGTTAATCCATCTTTTAAGATAGGTTGGGATAAGACCTCAGAGGACCGTGGTAGTCAGGACGAGGAGTTTTATATTTTATCCTGTAGTCACTGGGAGACATGGATGGCTTAAGGGATGCAAAAGGGGCGCAGTAATTTTATTTAAACAGTAACAGCAAAAGTAGAGTAGAGGTTGAAGAGAAGAGAAAATGAAAAAAAAAGATTTTTTTAAGAAGCCTAGATTCTAATATTGTGCTAGGTACCTTCATATGAATTAATCTCCCAATAAACATGAGGCAGGTGTTATCATTCCCATTTTATAGATGGGAAACTAATAGATGTTAAGGATGCTGTCCAGAAATACTAGAATAAGAAAAGGCAGAGCTGGGGTTTCTGCCCAGGACCCCAAAGCTCATGAAGGAGAAAACTGGTCTTGGGAAAATTTCTCTGCATTGGTGTCTCTTCTCCCTGACTCTGGGCGATGTCTTAGTCTGCTTGGGCAGCTGACAGTTTTGGGGGTTGGAAGTCTAGGTCATGGTGCCAGCATGTTTGGGTTGTGATGAGGGCTTTCCTCTTGCCTTGCAGATGGCTTCCTTGATGAGTTCTCAAGCGGGCTTACCTTGTTCCTGCAGATGTCCTCTGATACTGTTAGATCAGGGCTCCAATCTTATGACCTCATTTAACCTTCATTATGTCCTTATCTCCAAATATAGTCTTGTTGGGGATGTTGACATAGGAATGGGAGAGGGGATCACATTCAGTTCACAGCAGATGGCACGTGCCCCTCCAAGTGCACACCGAGGCCCAGGCATTGGCTCCACACTACAGATCCCAAGATGGAGGCAGGATGGGCAAAAGCAGAAAGAAAAGTGGGGAGGTAGGGAGAGGAAGAAGGGCAGGAGCTAGGCACTGCCCAGGTAATGCCGGGGTTGCCTTCTTCCCACTGGGCCAGCTGGCAGGACTCATTCCTATTAGTGTGTGACCAACTCATTCCTGGGCCTACACAGCCAGGGGCTAAGAGGCTGAGGGGCTGCCTCTCTTTGAGCTGGTTGCTTTGGTAACCTTGGTCAGGAAGTAAGAGGTCTCCTTGGTAACGCCTGGGAAACCTGCCTCAGGGATGGAGGGACAGAACTGGCTAGTGGTCAGGCCTGGTGGCACAGGCAGAGCTGAGCCAGGCCACTGAGATGACCAGGGCTGTGAGGAAGGGCAGGCTTAGGGAATAGCCTGAGCGGCCTGTTGGCTGTTCCCCAGCAAGCCAGAGTTTAGAGGACCTGTGGTCCTGTGGTCCTGCACGGGCGGAGCAGAGTCACTAATGGGCCAGCCCAGGAAGTGGGTAGGGTGGTGTCGGGGGAGGGGAGTGGGGAGAATATTGCTCTGGATGACAGATCCAGCTCCAGCTTATTAAAAGATGCTTATCAGGGGTCATTACCCGGATCCTGCTGCTTCCGTAAATGAGCAGGTGCTGACGCTTGGGGGAGGGGCAGAGCCTAGAGAAAAGAAGGGCTCAGAGAGGAGGAGTGAATAGTGGGGAGTCTTTAGGAGGCAGGTGGGCAGCATCGGCCTTCTCCGCTCTTGCTGCAGTTCTGAGGAGGCTGGGCACAGCGCTGGGCATGGGACTGAGGAGGAGTTCCTGGGATGCTCTGACTGGGGGAAGGCAAGGGTGGGTAGGGGAGCCCCTTCCCTGAACACAAATACCAAGCCTGGGCAAAGGCCCAGCATTCCCCTAGGCATGAGGATAGTGTCCCACAAAACAGCAGGAGCCACATAGAGCTCACCAGAACAACAGTGGGAAGCAGATAGGAACAAAAATGATGGACAAGTGAACAAAAATGAGTTGGGATAGGATTACTGCTCACATTCTACGGCAGGTGCCTGTGCCACCATCCATATACCCACCGTCTCATTTAGTCTTTTTTGTTTTATTTTTTGGTACCAGAGATTGAACCCAGGGAAGGTTTCTCTAGGGATGCAACCTGAGAGCTTTACCATTGAGCTACATCCCCAACCCTTTTTATTTTGAGACAGGGTCTTGCTAAGTGGTTTGGGGCCTTGCTAAATTATTGAGGCTGGCCTCAGATTTACAATCCTCCTGCCTCAGCCTCCTGAGTCACTGGGATTATAGGTGTGTGCCACTGTGCCTGGCTCACTTAGTCTTCACAGCAACTATTTGAAGTAGGATTGGTAATTAATCCATTTACAGATCAATAAACTGAGGCTTAGAGAGACTAAATAACTTGCTTTAGGCGCCATGGCTGGTATAAAATGGAATTTAGTGGGATTATAATCATGATCTCTCTGACCTTGGAGTTACCACTCTAAAAAAATATTTTTTTTTTCTCTAACGCAGTTTTGGATTTACAGAATTATTGCAAATATAGTACAAAGAATTTATATATACCCTACACCCACTTTCCCTGTTTTATCATTATTATTTTTTCAGTGCTGGAAACTAAACCCAGGGCCTTGTGCATGCTAGACAAGGTCTGTGCCACTGAGCTACTTTCCCGGCCCCTGTTTCCCTATTATTCACATTTCATATTAGTAATGGAACCCTGTGACAATAAACCAATATTAACGTGGCATTATTTTATTATTTTGTTTTTAAATAAAGATTTCTTCCTTACTTTTTTTAGAGAGAGAGAGAGAGAGAGAATTTTATTGTTTATTTTTTAGTTTTCGGCGGACACAACATCTTTGTTTGTATGTGGTGCTGAGGATCGAACCCGGGCCGCACGAATGCCAGGCGAGCGCGCTACCGCTTGAGCCACTTCCCCAGCCCTTAACGTGGCATTATTAATTAATGTCCATAGTTTATTTGGATCTCATCATTTTTCCCTAATATCTTTCCTCAGTGCCAGCACTCGTATCTGGAATGTCAACCACATTATATTTTTAGTTACCACATTCTATATTTCCTTGTCATGTTTTCTTAGGCCTCCCTCGGTTGTGATGATTTCTCACACTTTCCTTGTTCTTCATGACCTTGACAGTGTGAGGATTGCTACTTTAGGTATTTGTAGACATTCCCTCTCTATTGCAGTGTGTCCTATGTTCCTCTCGTGTGTGGACTGTGAGAGAAGGACCAAAACAGGTAAAGTGGCTTTTCATCAATCCCACCCACTGTGCATGCTGTCCACGAGACTCCGCTATTGATGCTGACCTTGAGCACCTGGCGGAGCTAGTGTTCATCAGATTTCTCAATTATAAAGTTAAAGGCACACACCACCCTCTCCCTGTTGTGCTCTTTGGAAGAAGGTCGCTCTGTAGAGCCACACTTCAGGGCTGGCAAGTAGTGTTGCACCTCCTTGCTCTGCTCAGTTCTTTCTTTCTTTTTGGAACCAGGAACTGAACCTAGGGGTGCTCAGCCACTGAGCCATATCCCCAGCCCTTTTTACTTTTTATTTTGAGAGAAAGCCTTGCTAAGTTGCTTAGGGCCTCATTAAGTTGCTGAGGCTGGCATTGAACTTGAGATCCTCCTGCTTCAGCCTCCTGAGTTGTTAAGATTACAGGCCTGTGCCACCACACCTGGCCATGGCTATTTTTTACTCAAGCAGTTAAATTTGGATAAAGCTGTGAAAGAGAAAACCAGGGAGTTGTCATGGGAAACTTGATCTTGGAGGGACAGGGAAGGCTTCTCTAGGGACACAACCTGAAAAAGAGCTAGGGTTGACTTCACGTTTCCAGAGCTGGAGCAGTAAGCATATTGGGCACGACTGTCCATTTGTCATCCTTGATCCCTGCAAATTAAATGCCACTGGCCACCCCAGGTGTCATTGTGACACTCAGTTGAAAGCAGTGAGCTGGATGTGGTAGAGAGCTGCAGTGAGGGGTGCTTCTGGGTCAGAGACTAACACAGGCCCCCTGTGCTGGAGGATGGGGCTCAGGGTTCTCAGAGCTGCTGCTCAGCGGACTCATCTGGCCCCTCCTGGCCAGAGCAGGACATCATCAAGCAGCCGCTTCCTTGCCTCTCAGAGCAAATTACTGGTCACTAAGGCTGTTTGTATAAGAGTGGAGCAGGAGGAAGGAGGATAGAGGATCCTTTTTGGGATGGAGGGAGGGGGAGGGAAGGATGTTCGTTGGCTTACCTGTCTACAGTTTCTTTGGCCCTGTTGTCCTTTTTTTTTTTTTTTAATGTGGCACTGAGAATCGAACCCAGTGCCTCACGCTTGCTAGACAAATGCTCTACTACTGAGCCACAACCCAGCTCCTGGCCCTGTTGTCCTTGAATGTCATCCTGGCTGCTCCAAAGTGGGGACAGAAGAAGGAGAACATTGCCAGGGGCAGGTGACATGATTAGGGCAGAGGCACTCCACATGCCCTGGCTGTCACCTTCATCTTCCCTCTTTGGCTGCCCCCCTCTGCCTGGCCTCTGCTGAGAGGGTGCTCTTCTCCAGACCTGCACTGCCTAGATGGGGGTGTTCAAGTCCCCCTAAGAGGGGGCAGGGAGGCACTGTACCCCAGTCAGAGTTGAGCGAAGCTGGCTAATCACCTTATGTCATGCCTTCTCTGAGCTGGGCATGGTACTGGGCATGGAGGATAGAGAGGTGAACACTGGCCTGGTCTCTGCGCTCCAGGCTCATGGCCCAGCCGTGTCCCAGTCACACATCGGTCTCTATGGGCAGAAAGGTCCTGGAGCCCTCCTTCTCCTCCATGCCTGCTTTCCCATCCTTTTCTTGTCCTGATCTTCCCAGGAAATGTTCCACTGACCCTTTCCCCAGGAGGGAAGAAGGTCTGGTAGGCGGCCAGTCATGTGCTTGGTGGCTAGTGCGAGGACCGGTGGCCCCTGACTACAAACATCAGAACCCAAATACACCATAGAGATTGTTTTGTCCTGCCTCCTCTCAGCCCAGGTCCTCTGAGCCCCAGGGGGCAGTGACTGACTTACCCAGGATCATATGGTTGGATTGGACCATCCTGAGCTTGCAGGATGGTGCTGAGGAGCTGATAGAAACTAACTTCTGAGTTACACCTGAGGGGACGGATGCTTGCTCCAGTTGTGGTGTGGATGTTTTCCTGCTTGAAGTGTGCTGTCCAGGGGACCCTGGAGGGCTTTACCCAGAAGAGGGGCAAGATTACCTAGATGTCCCAGAAAGTTCTCAAGGCAAGAGAGAGATGGGGCAGGCAGGAAGCCACTACAGTCTTCCAGGTGAGGACGAAGGTGTGGCTTCTGCCAGGGGTTGGAGGAAGTGAGTGGGGGCAAATACAGTGGGCCCTCTGTATCTGCAAGTTCCCCACCTGCAGATTCAGCCAACTGTGGATCATACGTACTAAGAAAAGAAAAAAAATGTGTCTGATTGAACAGGCACAGACGTTTTTTCTTATCATTATTCCTTAGATTATATGGTATAACAACTATTCATGTAGTATTTACATAGTACCATAAGTAATCTAGAGATGACTTAAAATATATGGAAGGATATGCGTAGGCTATGTGCAAATACTGTGCCACTTTATATAAGGGACTTAAGGTTGCTTGGATTTTGGTGTCCTCTGGGGTCCTGGAACCAAACTCCCTGGAAACCGAGGAGTGGCTTTAGATACTTTTGAAGGTGGACCTGAAGATTTGGAGGTGCGGATTCAGGAGAGGGAGCTGTTGAGGAACTAGCTACTTGTGCGATATGTCAGAATTTTGACTTCCTGGGAAAGTGGCCAGTGAATCACCCAGGGGGCCTTGTGGGAGGTCATTGCATGCCCATATGTGCACCCACCCTCTGGAGTTGTGCTTCTGCCAAGGGTGTGAGGTTTTAGAGCCAGGAGGAGAGAACAGTGAGCAAGTTCAGGCTGGCCCTGAGTTGTCAATTCCATCCCTACCCCCAGGACACCATCAATAATTAATGTCCCCTTTGTCATCACATGTGGCTCATGGGAGGGCAGAGGCCAGGTTCTAGCACCTGAGGTGCACCTGGCTTCTACTGTCCCTGGAACCCGAGGTCTTCACTCCTGACCTGGCCAGGCTTCCTCAGGTAGCCCGGGCCTCTTTGTGGGTGCCAGTTCCCAGTCACGGACACACGAACATGAAAGGTGGCCATGAATCAGCCAGACAGGCCAGGTCTTCTCCAGCTTTTGCAAGTGAAGATCAAGGCTGGACCCTCACCCTAGGGCTCAATACTTACTAAATTATTAAGCTCCCAAGTGGGGGAGGGGCAAAAGCAGGAGCGACTGGATGGATGGCCTTGGGTAAAACAGTGCAGAAAGGGGACTGAGAAATGGGGAGCAGGTGGGGAAGGAGAGGAGAGCAGAGAGAAGGGCTGCTGGCCCCTGGACTGGAGCTTTCCACAGGGCCTGGTCCTTTGCATCTGAGTAGCACTTAGACTGTCCCCTCCTGTTCTCTGCTCTCATGACAAGGAGCCACACTCCAATGCTGAGCCTCAGACTGTCACAGATTGTGAAAGTCCAAACTTCAAAGTCTTGTTCTAGGCTCTTCTTGGACTTCTTAGGACCCCCCGTTCTTGTCCTCACTCTCGGGGGATAGCCAGCACCTCTTCCTGCCTGCCGGTGCCCTGGAGCTTCCAGGGACAAAGGCAGACCTGGGGCCAGTACAGTGCCCATCCCTACCGGAGTCCGGAGCAGAAAACCTCCTCTCATGGGGCTGGTGGGCCTGTGGGGCTGAGGAGACCTCCAGCCTCTGTTGTGAGGCAAGGAAGTGGAGGAGGTGGTCATGATAGGCTGTGAGTGACCAGGATGCCACACACATGGAAATTTCTGCATGAGAGGGCAGCCCACTTGGAAACTGGGGCTCTGCTTGCACAGGGCTTCCTGTATGCTTCACAAGTGCAGAGGAAACTGTTTTAGGGAGCTTGGGTTTCCTCATCTAAGCCCCAAGTTGAGGTTGTGTTAAAACAACAAAAGTGCAAGATGTGCTCGCTGGGTTGGCTGTTGGGATTCAGGACTTGCTCTGAAGGTTCAGTTCCTGAGGCACCAGGTTCTATTTCGGGGTGAAGGTGCCTTTTCTGCAGGCAAGCTTTGACTTTCTATGTGGGTATCTGGATTCCAAGCTGGGGTGAGGGTTCCATTCCTGGAGGGCAGCTCTCCATCTCAGGGTCCAGGAGTTATGATTGCACTTAAATTTTGAGTTGTGTGACCAAGCCTCCATTTGGGTGCTCAGTATTCTAGCATTGGGTTGAGATTCTCTTGTGACGTAGGACAGATGAGGCTGGACACCAGAGGAATTTTCAGGAGGCAGATTTATTTAAGCTGCAGCTGTCCAGAGGGACTAATGCCTAAAAATCTGTGGATCTGGAAATTCTTTTAGATTTACACTCAGTGGGGTGGGTACTTGACAATTACTCTTTGTCCCATATTTTAGATCAGATAGAGGTTTCACAAGTTTTTGCCAAGAAAAACAGAGATAGTAACTTTTTGTACAAAAAGCTCTCTTGAGACAGAGTTTATCACACCTTTTTGTCTGCAAGCCTGGCGTTTAGAAGAAAGAGGAAGCTTCAAACCACAGTGAGCTCTCTGCAGAACTCCTGTGAAATCCTGTTGATACTCTTTGTGAAATCTTACTGACAAGAAGCCTTATTATGGGGTAAGGGTCTTTTGGGGGCTACTTCACTTGGGCTTGGGTTTTGGTTATCAGGGTGGAGGTCTCAGGCCCTGAGGGAAAGATAAGAGTTTTCTTTTCTAGAGCAAACTCTCTGGAGCTGTGTTAGTTAGCTTTTTATCGCTGTGACCAAAATACCTGACAAGAACAACTTAGAGGAGGAAAAGTTTATTTAGGCTCATGGTTCCAGAGGTTTAGTCCATGGTAGGACAAGTCCATTGCTTTGGGCCCAAGGTAAGGCAGGACATTATGGCCCAAGGGCATGGTGGAGGAGTGCTGCTCTATTCATGGCAACCAGGAAAGAGAGGGGAAAAGGGAGAGAAGGAGAGGGAGATGGGGAAGGGGCAACAGGGGAGGTGAACCCTTCTAGGGAACGTCCCCAGTGACCCACTTCCTTCAGCCACACCCCACCTGTCTACAAGTACCACTCAGTTCATTCAAACTAAAATGGACTGATTCGTTCCCAGCTCTCACAATCCAATTATTTCACCCCTGGACATCCCTGCATCGACACAGTAGCTTTTAGGGGACACCTCACATCCAAACCATAAAAGGGCCATCAGCAGATTCAGGGCAGTAGACGGATTTCTGAGCTGATCTCCCTTGGGTTCCAGCCCTTGCCTGAAAGTAAGACCATGGTCTAGTCGCTTGTAAGCTCTAGGTCTCTGGGTGCCAGTGTTGGCCAGACAGCGAGGCTGACTCACAAAGCACCATCCATACTCACTTAAGCCTCCCAAAGTGACACTAATGGTGGGCTCCAAAGGCACCGATGGCCATTGCTCCATGAGTCAAATCCATGGTGACAGCGCTCAAGCTGCCCCAGGCACTGCCAGCTTGGTCCAATTAGTGCCAATCGGATCTTAACTTGTACTGAGCGGGCCCTGGGGAGACGGAGCTCTTGTTGAGTGGGATGTTAAGTCTGGGTTCTTAAGGCTTGGCCTGTGGCTCTGGTGGGTGGGAGTTGGGCTGGGCCGGGCCAGCTGTTCCCTTCCTCAGTGACCAGCTCTCACTCCACCCAGGCGGTGTGAGTGAAAATATGTTGTAAACTGTGAACAAAAGGGGTCCAGCTGTCTTCCTTGTGTTCTCTGAGTGGCTGGGATGCAGAGGGGCTGTCTTCTTGCCCCAGGCTGGCTGGCACATTCGAGTCTGCAACAAATCTTAGCCGCCCCCATCCCCTCTCCTGTCTCTCCTCTTACCTCCAATGTGGGTCCCTTTCTTAGAGAGCCAAAGTTGCTGGGGAGAAAACACTGCTTCGTTGGTCTTGGGCTTTCAGCTTGGTGGACCCTCTGTCCTCTTCTTTTCTGGGTCTTGCTCAAGATCCCCTGGAGGCTGCTCAGATATAGGACCTGAGGCATAGGACCTGAACAAGGAATCACTATTTCCTAGCTGTCTCCCAGGCACCTCACTGCCCCTGTGCCCAAGTGGCCAGGTCATGTTGCTGCCCATGGACCTTGGGGTAGGTGCTGACCCTTGGCCTCAGTCCCCATCTACCCTTGCTCCAGACGTACCTTTCTTTTTCAGAAGTCCTCTGGGACTGAGCCCAGTGATGACAATAGCTAAGGTTTGTTGTACTTTCATTCCTTACCTCAAATAAAGAGCCAGGACAGAGGTCCTCCTCTGCTCCACTCAAACAGGGAACATCAGTGAATGGGGGAGATGGTTTCCAGGTATGGGGTAGTTTGTTTCCTGTTTCAGAGTACCTTTTGTGGGACAGAGCCCCTTCTCTGGCACCTGAGAAGGGAAGCCATGCTCTCACCAGCAAGTCCATCCGAGGATGTCTGCTTGGGACTGCAGTGACCCTCAACCCTGCTTTCTGGGCCTGGCCAAGGAACGTGGGAAGCAAGGAGGCCTGGGGGTCCAGCTAGATGTTGACCTCTGGTGCAGCCTCGAGGCCTCTGGAATTCCCCAAGGACATCGGGTGGGTGGAGGGTTGGGGGTACCATTCTGTTAGTTAGGCTAAAGGTATGAGGAGAGGGGAGGAAAGGCAGGCAGCGGGGAGGCACAGGCTCCGAGTTGGACTTTGTCTTGCTGCCTACACCAGAGGCCTGACTCTTCCATGTCCTGGTTCCTTACTTAAGACAACTGATGGAAATACAACACATTTGAGCCATTGTCATCAATTGGGCTCAGATTTCAGGTCTTGGCTTAGGGTATACTTCCTCGGGGACACCAGGGTAGGCTGCGTGGCCTCTGCTGTGGTCTCCCATTGCTGCCCTGGGCCCCCATAGCAGCTCTGATCATACTGGTAGTCAGGACCAGTTGCTTGTTGGTAGCATTTACTTTCTTTCAGTTACTGTTGTATCATCACCACTCGTGCCTGGCACACACAGCAGGCAGTCCACAAACATTTTGAAATGAGTGCAAGAAAGGGCTGATTCTGGGGAATTCAGACTTTCCTTCCATGGGCCCTGTTGAAAGGACATTTCCCGAATACCAGGCGCTGGTCTGAGATAAGAGAAGGTGAGAGCACGATGGGAGCATTCATCCCTGCTTCACTCATCCATGGCACAGATGTTCCTTGGGTGTCTCGTGGGTCTGTGCCAGACTCAGAGCAGACATGGTCCTGGAGCTGACCAGTGGGGCTGAAGGAGTCCCGAGGCCAGAGGAGACCACGGTCAGTTAGCCTGAGTGGAGTTAGGTGGGACTTCCTGGTGGAGGGATTTTCCTTGCAGATTGAGGGAGAAGTTTGGGTAGACAGAGAAGGGCTTTCCCTTGGTGGTGGGTGTGGTGGTGGGGGCTGAAGGAGAAGATGGAGCTGCCTGTCTATGATAAGGCGAGGCTGGCCAAGGACAGTGTGACTTGTGGTGTAGGACCTGAACCAAGGACTCGGAGGCTGTGGGTGACACTGGTCTCTGCACACCCCCGATAGATGAACCATGCTGGGCAGGTCACTCAGTCACTGAGTGTTGTTTATGCGTCTCTAAGATTGGAAGAGTGGTGCCTGCCCTCAGGCCGCCAGATCCCAGTGGCAAAGGCCATGGTCCCGGCAATGAGGGAGGAGGGGCAGGCCCTGCTGGGCCTGGCTAAGTTAGAGGGCAGGTGTGTGTTGGAGAATGGCCTCCTGGGAAAGCTGGCAGGCAGTCTTGCTTCAGCCTTCTTTGTTTTGTAAATAATTCAATGTTTATTTCCTGTAGTTTGTGTCCACACTGAGGGAGGCAGGTGGGGCAGCTGGTCCAGGAAGTGGTTGAGTCCCTTTTCTCCCCTCTTCCCTTCTTCCTGGAAGGTGGGTGGGAGCCTCCCTCCTTCCCTTCCCTTCTCCCTCTCCTGCCTCCCTTTCTCCCACCCTCTGGCTTCCCAGTCTGGTCCCCCCCTCCACTCTTCCCTCGGGGCATCACCATGTTCATCTGCTTCGCTGCCCGGCTGAAGTCCACCTCCCACCTCTGGGTCTGCGGAGCCTCTCAGGGGCCTCGGGGGAGCACCAACCTCTCCCGTGCCCCAGTGCTCCAGAGACAAACAGGCGCTTTTTCATTTTTAGTGCTTAATACTGGGAACGTGAAGGTCTGTTTAGTCTTGTCCAGCTAACATAAACCAGCCGGAACTGGGCTGTGGCGGGGGACTTGCTGTAGGTTCCCTTATTTGGAATGAAATTCCTTGTTTTTCACTGGGAGGCACTGGGAACTTTGAGGAGGCCTGGCTGGGCCTCACCCCGGGAGTGTAGCTCAAGTGAACCCTGTAAGAGTCACCAAGGTGTCTGTGACATAGAAGCTGGTCCTGGGACTCCACCAGGTTTATGGACATGGAAACAGCCTTGGGCTGTCCCAGGGGTGGAGAGGGCCTGGGCGTGTGTTGTCCAGTCCGGCCCCTTCAAAGAGGAGAAACCAAGGCCTCGAGAGAAGGGACCTGCCCAGACTCACAGGGGTTGAAGCAAGGGGAGGACTTGCAGCCAGGGCTTTTGGTCCCCTGCTTCTCAGGCCTCTATGCTATGGGCCAGGGTGCCTCTGGCCTAGACACTGGCAGGGCTGGGGGTTGAGGGCACTGATGAATCTGGCTGGAAGTGACCTGCAGCCTGGGAACCCTCTAAGGGTTCTGGGAAGCTGATCACTGAGGCCTGGTGTCCGGAGCCAGGGGAGGGATATGGGAGAAGATGAGAGGGAAGAGGCTGGGAGTCCAAAGGGCTGGCTTTGGCTGACTCTGCTGTGCCCGTGTAAATTTGGCCTTGGTCTTCCAATCTGTCCTGGAGGCCCAGCCTGTTCCTGAGCCTCTCCAAGGATGTGTAATGTATGAACGGAGGTTGAGGGAGTGTTTCTCAGCTGGGACATGCTGTGTGAGCCAGCTTACTAGTCAGGGCACTGTCCCTCTCTGCCCAGGTTTCTCCTTCCTGGGCACAGGGGTGCAGACATTCCATAAGGTCTCTGCTCTCTGATGATCTCTGGCCAGAATTAGCCCCTCCTTCCCTGGCCTGGGCCATCTGCCCTTGGGCTTCTCCCTCTTCCAGAATCCTGAGTCTGCAGGGGCTGGTCAGCCTCACAAGTTTGTTGGGGGAAGAGATTCTTCCTGCTCAGGCTCCTAGAGAGGGTGGGGCTGGTGGGGGACAGAGAGCATCAGCAGGCACCGTGCCGAGGGCATGAGCTGTAAAGGCAGAACTGGGATTCACATCTTGACTCTGATGCTTACTGGCTGGCCTGTAATTCAAGGCAAAAGCTTCAAAATCCAGGGCTCTGTTTCCCTAGCTCTGCAGAGAAAGCAGTGCATGTGGACTGTTGCAAGGAGGACATGAACTCACATCCATAAATGTCTGCCTCTGAGGGTGGGAGCGGGCAGGAAACAGGCCAGCATGATGCCTCTGACCCCTGAGCCAGGGTCCTGACTGCTGGATGCTCAGCCAGCTTGGGGTCTCTCTGACCCTGCTTCCTTATCTTCATCTGGGACCCCAACTCGAGAAACAGAAAGTGCATGTTTAGATATTCTTTCTAAAGGAAGCTCCCTGTTTTATGTCCTTTGAAAAGAGCTTCTCATCTGTCACTTCTTCTTTTCACAGAGAACACACAGCTGGGGTGAAGAAGCTGTAATTGACCAGGGTAGGACTAGAAAACCACAAAGAGCCATGTCAGAAAGTGTGGCCTAAAGACATCGTACCTAGAAGGCCCCTAGCGTGGGGAAATGAGGGTAGGAGACGTTGCATAGTTTACTATGAAAATTCCATTCATTGCTCTTCTGCAGTAACACTAGTACTGTAATCCAAGGCTGTTTATAAAGGTACAGTAAACTTTCACTTCTACGAGGTTAGTGAGACACTCATTTACAAGACTGTCTTGTTGCCAAGAGCAAACCACCACCCAATGAGACAGTTAGCTCAGCAGTAAAAGTAAAAGGGGACATGATGCAGGAAGCGGCATTCACACTGGCCCCAGGTTTCTCTGGGCAGTGGGAGTTAAAAGTTTTGGATCGGATTACTTGAGCTGCCTTCCTGAGGATGGATTTAAGAGGGAAAAGATGGGAGACCAAGTAGAGTTGTATTGGGGAACAATCCAAAGTCTGAAGAGGTGTGTTTGATTGGATTGGTGAATGAATGATATGGATGGCGAGGGAGAAGGAAGAATCCAAGATGGTGCCCAGGCTTTTACACAAACACACAAACCAAATACTGTTTGATTCCAAGGTTGATGGTGATTCCATTAGGATCCCAGGCAGAAGAGGAGGGTTGGAGGGAAAGTTGGTGGGTTGAACTTTAGTTGGAGTGTATCAGAGGAGCCCTGAGACATCCTGGGCGAGATATTCGGTCAGGAGCTTCATGTTTGATCTTGAAGCTCAGAGAAGTCTTGGCTGCAATGTGTTGTCAGCAATGGGTGCTGCTTCACTGTGACAGTAATTGAAGAAACACAGGATAGACAGAATGAAACCACGAAGGAGTTGTTGGAGAGATCCAGAGAGGGCCAGGAGAGGGCAGAGGGCTAGAGAAACGCAGAAGTAGAGTTTAGAGGAATGATGTGGCACAGAGCAGTGGCTCTCAGACTTTAATGGACCTATAAATTGCCTGAGAACTTGTAAAAATGCAGATTCCTCTTCAGAAGACCCAAAATAGCCAAAACAATTCTGTAAAAGACCAAAGCTAGAGGACTCACATTTCCTGATTTCAACATTTAACTGCAAACTACAATAATAACAATAACGTGGTACTGGCCTGAAGATAGCTATCTAGACCACGGTAATAGAATTGAAAGCCCAGAAATAAATCCTCTTATATATGCTCACATGATTTCCAACAGGGGGCCAAGAACATTCAAAGGGAAGGACAGTCTTTTCAACATATGGTGCTGAAATGCCTGGATATGCATATGCAAAAGAATGACCTTGGACCCTTACCTCACATCATATACAAATATTCAAAATGGAACCATGGCCTCAATGTAAGACCTAAAACTATAAAGCTTTTAGAAGAAAACAGTGAAAAGACTTCATGACATTGACTTTGGCAGTAATTTCTTGAATGTGACACCAAATGCACAGACAACAAGGAAAAATAAAAATATTTAACTGCATGGAAATATTTCAATTTTTTTTAAAAAAAACTATCAAATGCCTTTAGTTCCAGATGCTTGGGAGGCTGAGGTGGGAGAATAGATTGAGCTCAGGGGTTTGAGAACAACCTGGGAAACATAGTAAAACCCCATTAAAAAACAAGAACAAAAACAACAAAAACAAACAACCCCCCCAATATCAACAGAGTAAAAAAGCAATCCACAAAATGGGAGAAAATATTTGTAAATTATGTGTCTGAAAAGGGATTTCTGTCTAGACTATATGGGGAGCTCTTAGAGCTAAACAACCTGATTAAAAAAGGGACAAAGAACTTGAATATTTGTCCAGAGAAGATACATACGTGGCCAAGAAGCACATGAAAAAATGTTTAGCAACACCAATCAGGGAAATGCAGATCAAAATTACAACGGCATGCCACCACACACCTATTAGGATGACTACTGTTAAAACCAGGAGATAAGAAGTGTTGGCAAGGTCTTGGAGAAATTGAACTCTTGTGCACCATAAGTAGGAATATAAAATGGTGCAGCTGCTGTGGACAACTATATGGTGATCTTTTGAAAAATTAAAAATAGACTTGCCATGTGATCCAGCAGTTCCATTTCTGGGAACGCACATAAAGTAGTTGACAATAGGATCTTTTTTTTTTTTTTTGAAAGTACGGTATTGAAGAGATATTTGGTTACCCATGTTTATAGTAGCATCATTCTCATAGCTAAAACATGGAAACGTGTCCGTTGGTAGTTGACTGTGTAAGCAAAGTGTGGTATGTATTTGTAATACATACTATTTAGCCTTTTTACTGGCAAGTTATTTTTTCCCTCTCAGTACTGGGGATCAAACCCAGGGCCTCAAGATTGCTGGGCCAGCTCTCTACCATTGAGCCTGCCTCTCTACCATCCCCAGCCTCAGCAACCTTTTTTAAAGAGAAGAAAATTTTGCTGGGCACAGTGGCATGTGCCTATAGTCCCAGAAACCTAGAGATTGCAGCAAGAGGATTGCAAGTTCAAGGCCAGCCTGGGTGATTTAGCAAGATGCTGTCTCAAAATAAAATAAAAAGGGCTGAGGATGTAGTTCAAGGGTAGATGTGTGAGGTCCAGGATTCTGGAGGGAAAAAAAAAAAAAGATAAGGTACAGATTAACCTTGAAGACATTATGCTAAATGAAATAAGCCACACACACACACACACACACACACACACACACAAACCAAATACTGTTTGATTCCACTGACATGAGGTGTCTAGAGTAGTAAAATTCATAAAGACAGAAAGCAGGTTGGTGGTGACCAGGGGTTGTGGGGAGGAGGGAATGGGGAGTTAGTGCTTGGTGGGTTCAGTTTCAGCTTTGTGGGATAGAAGGAGTTCTGGAGATGGCTGGTGGTGACAGCTGTACAATGTGAATGTACTTAATGGCATTGAACACTTAATGGCATACTCAAGATGGTTAAGGTAGCAAACTTTATGTTATATGTGCATTTTACCACAATAAAAAAAAATGCAGGTTCGAGGGGCCCACCTCCAGATAATCTGGTTTAGTAAGCCTGAGGGTGGACTCCTTGGGCCTCTCTCTCTCTCTCTAAATAAGAATCCTAGGTGATACTGGTACAAGGAACCATGGGTACTCATTGTGAAATATTTGCCCTGGGGTCAGTCAGGCCTGGGTCCAAAAAAAAAATTTTTTTTTTTCCTGAGTCGGAGGTTTTGCTGTTTTGCCCAGGCATGGTCTTGAACTTCTGGGTTCAAGCAAACCTTCTGCCTCTGCCTCCTGGGTGCTTGGGTTATAGGTGTGTGCCTCCAGGTCTGGCTTCTGGGTTAAAATCCTGACTCCTGAATCTTGACCCGAGGGATTCTTGGATGTCTCTCTAGGTGCATGTACTATTGTGCAGTTTAAATGAGACTATAGCTGTAGGTGATGTGGCTCAGGGCCTGGTACATAGTAAGAGCTCATTAAACATAGACGTTTATTACTGGAAGTTGAAAGAAGGTGTGATATGGGACAGGGCAGGCTGCTGATCATATAGATGGTCAGTTTGAGGAGGGGGTTTCTAGTGGGCACATCTCTGCCCAACCTTTGATCTTAGCTAGGCGGGTCTCAAATTCCCATCTTCTCAACTCCTCTGAGTTGATAGGCCTGGGAGATCCTGCTTCCCTCTATGCAAGTCCACAAAAACTCATGGATCAAATCAGAAGTTCACTCTTTCCCAAAGAGAAATTTACTGCCTGACACACTCCCCGCTGTAGAGAGCTCTTTGGGGGCTGAGTAAACCCATATCAAACGAGGTGAGCTGAGAACAGTCTGAGAGTTTAATGCCTGTGGGCTCTGAGCTTTGCCCAGGCCATTTCACCAACAGGGAAACACCTGCCAGGCAGACCCAACACGTGGGCACCAACTCCTTGGCTTTGTTTCGTGGCCCTATCATGATTTGCCTCAGTGACACCCCTTTTCACTGATTCCTGGCACCCAATGAACACATCTTTTCTTGGGGGTTCACACCTCCAGCCAGGTCTCTTTGAAGTCCCACCAGGTCTGGGGGCCATATCTCCTTTTGAGAGCAACTTTGTATGCGCTGGTCCATGAAGAATTGGTTTCATAGTCTGAAATTCAAGTACCTTTATTGCCAAGAGCCATGGGGGGGCATCTCCTTGTGCCCGCTCCCCACTTGCTGCCCACACAGAGCTTCAAGATGGAGCGAGTGGATTAAGAATGGAATCTCCATGCACGGGAATACTTTGCAGCCATTAACACTGATGAGGTTCCATGATGAAAAATGTCTACCATATTGTTAAGAGAAAATTTGTGCAGCAATACGTGCAGCATGAACCTTTTGTATTTAGACTGTTACGTTTCTCTTTCCTCCCTCTTCTTTTCTCCTGCCCTCCCTTCTTCCTCCCCTTCCTGCCTTTCTGATTTCGTTCTTTCAGTTCACATTTATTCAAGGTCTACTGGGTGCCCAGCACTGTTTTGGACACTAGGATACAGCAGCAGATGATTCCCTGTGCCATGGACTTATACTCTTACAAGGAGAGACAGATTAAAAAAGAAAAAGGCCCAGAATGGCATGTCAGATGGTGATAAGTGCTATGGAAAGAAAGAAGACATGAAGGGGCATGGCTAGGGGTACTTTAAAATAGGTTGGCCAGAGAAGGCCTGATGACCTTGAAGGGCAGCGAGGGATTGACTAATGTAGAGATCCAGAGGAATAGCTCTCTAGTCTGTTTCATACCTTTATCTAGATGTGCATCTACTTATCTCCCATTCATTAACTTTGTGCAAATAGAGGCTAAGACTGAGTGGCGACCCATCCATCTACTACCAGGGGCTCCCTCTGGGAATGGATGGGATGGAGTTGTTAGGGTGACTTGTGGCCAGTTTTCACGGGGTACAAAGTTTTGCAAACAGAGAACAATAAACAGAAAAAACAAAAACAAACAAACAAACAAAAAAACCCAACCATTTTATTCACTCTCCAAGAGAAGAGAGGGCCCAAACTCCAAAAGATGTTCTGGCACTGAGTCTGCCTTAGCCTCCCTATGGTTGGGATTATAGGTGTGCACCAATAATATAGGTGTGTACCTGGCTTCCCTGTGTGTGGGAAGTGTGTGTGTGTGTGTGTGTGTGTTTTGCTGGGGATGAATCTAGGACCTTGCACATGCTAAGCATGTGCTCTACCATTGAACTACACCCCCAGCCTCCCAGTTCCTTCCTTTTTTTTTTGGTGCTGGGATTGAACTCAGGGACATTCAACCACTGAGCCACACCCCCAGCCCTATTTTGTATTTTATTTAGAGACAGGGTCTCACTGAGTCGCTTAGTGCCTCACCATTGCTGAAGCTGACTTTGAACTCACAATCCTCCTAAGCTGCTTGGATTACAGACATGTGCCACCATGCCTGGCCCAACTCCTTCTTTGACCAGCTTCATTGAGGAACAAATGAGACCTTTTAGTAGTGACCACAGTGGCTGTACTTACTGCTTAAAAAGGGTTAAATTCCTTTTCCTTCTCCTCAATCCCAGGCCAGACTTAGGTGTTCAAAAGTGTGTAAGGTAACACGGAGGAATCCTGGATTCACTCGCCTTCCCAGGGGTCTCTGGGAGTCTGTGCCAGGGCTCCATCTTGGGTGCCTCTGAGGGCTAACTGGGTCTGGGACTCCGCAGAGACAAAGGAACCTCTTAAGAACTTGTCCACAGGGTCCTAAACCCTCCCGGGACTGTGTGTGGTTTTGGGCTTCTGTCCTGGACATCCCACTCTGCTCTAGATCTTGTTTTTTTAAAAAAAAAAAAAAATTTAAATTCTGATACCATCATCCCCAAAAGCTATCTTAAAAGCTCTTTACTCACATTATTATGAAAGTGATCTACACTTTTTGGAAAATCCAGGAAAGCATGAAGAAAAAAACGTAAGAACTCTCCTAGAAAGGATTAAAGTCAACATTTGGCTGCATATTTTCCTGGGCCTTATTTTTATATCTGTAGAATCCCTTTTGTCTCATATAGTCACAGTAGAAGCCTCACTGGTTGGTTAAGTGAACAGTATTAGGAGAATGGTATAAAGTGACACAAACATCCCTAAGTGAATTTCCTTTTATTAGTAAATCTCTTGATGTAGACAGAGGGCCTGAAGATTGGAATTCCCCTGGATTGTTCTTGTACACCCTCTCCTGGGGCATGCTGTCCAGGTTTGGTCTTCTTGAAAGCAGAATAAGACGGGCAGGGGGTTGTAGCTCAGCGGTAGAGCAGTTGCCTAGCATAACTGAGGGGCTGGGTTCCATCCCCAGCACTGAAAATAAATAAGCAAATAAATGAATAAAAGTGCAATGAGAGCCTAAAAATGCTTGTGAATGAATTTGTGTGCAAAATCCTTCTAGATTTTTTTCCTGAGTGTTTTATAGTTGTCTTGACTACCTATAATTTAATAGCATTTTTTAAGGGACCAGCATCTTTTTAAAATTCTCAACTTAGTTTGTGTTTTGTACTTTTAAAAAAATAATTGCAGCAAATAACCCAATCAATAAATGGTATAAGGAACTGAATAGACACTTCACTGAAGAAGAAATACAATCCGTCAAAAAACACGACAGAAATGTTCAACATCTCCAACAATTAGAGAAATGCAAATCAAAATTACAGTAAGATTTCACCTCACTCCTGTCAGAATGGCAATCATCAAGAATACAGGCAACAATAAATGTTGGTGAGGATGTGGGGGAAAAGGTACACTCATACATTGCTGGTGGAACTGCAAATTGGTGCAACCACTGTGGAAAGCAGTATGGAGACTCCTCAGAAAACTTGGAATGGAACCACCATTTGACCCAGCCATCCCACTCCTCGATTTATACCCAAAGGACTTAAAATCAGCATACTACAGTCATGCAGTCATGTCAATGTTTATAGCAGCTCAATTCATGATAGCTAAACTTTGGAACCAAACTAAGTGTCCTTCAATAGATGAATGGATAAAGAAAATGTGATCTATATATTCAATGGAATATTACTCAGTTTTAAAGAAGAATGAAATTATGGCGTTTGCCAGTAATAGAGAATTATGGAGATAGAGAATATCATGCTAAGTGAAATAAGCCAATTCAGAAAAACCGAAGGCCGAATGTTTTCTCTAATATGCGGATGCTAATGCACAGTAAGGTGCAGGGCACTAGAGAAGAATAAAATTACCTTATATTAGGTAGAGGGAAGTGAAGGGAGGGGAGGGGAGGGGATGTGGGGATAGGAAGGATAGTAGACTGAAACAGACATTATTACTTTATGTACATATGTGACTGCATGTTCTACAACATGTACACTCAGAAAAATGAGAAATTATATCCCATCTATGTATGATATATCAAAGTGCATAAATGTAACTCTACTGTCCTGTATAACTAATTAAAACAAATTAAAAAATAAAAATAATTGCAGGAAAACATCATTGCATAAAATTTACTATATTAACCATTATTTTTAAAATATATTTTATAGTTGTATAAGGACACAATACCTTTATTTATTTATTTTTATGTGGTGCTGAGGATCGAGCCCAGTGCCTCACACATGCTAGTCAAGCGCTCTACCACTGAGCTACACCTCAGCCCTTGTCTTAACCATATTTGTTTGTTTATTTGATGGTACTAGGGATTGAACCCAGGGGTGCTCTACCTCTGAGCTCCATACCCAGCCCTTTTTATTTTTTATTTGAGACAGGGTCTCACTATGTTGCCCAGACTGGTCCTGCCTTGGCCTCCTGTGTCACTGGGATTATTGGCATATGCCATGGAGCCCGGCAGGCATACAGCTCAGTGACGTTAAGCACATGTGTTCTTTTGCAACCATCATCTCCAGAATGCTTTCAGTTTTCTCAAACTGAAGCTCTATTCCCATTCAACAATACCTCCCTGTTTCTCACTGCCCCAACCCCTGGCAGCCACCATTTTACTTTCTGTCTCTGAGATTTGACTGCTCTAGGTATCTGAGATAAGTAGAGTCATGCAATTTTTGTCCTTTTGTTACTGGCCCATTTCATAAATTCTTTTCTCTCCCTCCCTCCCTCTCTCCCTCCCTCCTTCCATTCCTCTCTCCTTTCCTCTCCTTTCCTGTGTTGTGGCGTGAACTAATCAATACAATCAATAAGTTATAGAATAGGTTATAGACTATAGGAATAAGATTTTGATAAGTAAGATAAGATAAAGTAACAGAAATAAGCAACTGTAAGACATAGGATTTAAGCCATAGGAAATAAGGTATAAGATGAGTAACAAAGGCATAGATAAGGTTAAACCAGTATAGCCATAAACAGATATATCAGCATGATCATATAGCTTTGCTTAGGATAAGGACATAAGGTTTAAAGATATTAGTGATAAAATAATAGGTAAATATGTGTGTGTATGGGCCGTAAGTTAACTATAGTCTTAAGTAAGCATTAATAAGTTACTAATACTGATTGTGTATACACAATTATAGCTGAGTAATATTCCATTGTGTGTATGAATGTATGTATGTGTGTGTGTGTATGTATGTGTGTGTGTATATATATATATATATATATATATATATATATATCACATTTTCTTTATCCATTCAACTATTGAAGGGCACCTAGGTTTGTTCCTAGCTTAGCTATTGTGAATTGAGCTGCTATAAACATTGATGGGGTCGCATTACTATAGTATGCTGACTTTACCTTTGGGTATATGTCAAGGATTGGGATAACCAGTCAAATGTGGTTCCATTCCAAGTTTTCTGAGGAATCTCTATGCTGTTTTCCAGAGTGGTTGCACCAATTTGTAGTCCCGCCAGCAGTACAAGTATATCCCCTCTCCCTCGCCCCCGCATTGAGGTTGGCTTTGAACTTGTGATCCTCCTGCCTCAGCCTCCCAAGATGCTTGGGATTATAGGCGTGTGCCACCATGCCTGGCTCATTTAATATAATTTCTTTAAGGTTCCTTTTGGCAACGAATTTCCTTCCTTTTCGACAATGAATGACATTCCTTTGTATGCATGTATGCCACCTTTTGCTTATCCATTCATTCCTTGATGGACACTTGAATTGCTCCCATTGTGAGTAATTCTGCCATGAACATGGGTGTGCAAATATCTGAGTTCCTGCTTTCAATTCTGTGGGTTTGTACCCAGAAGTGAAATTATTGGATCATATGATAATTCTATTTTTAATTTTTAAAGGCATTGACTCAGTTTGGTTTTTATAGAAACAACAATTTTCTTTCCCTACTCTCTCCTCTCATGCTCAGCGCTTTGTTAAGTTAGAAAATACAGTTTTATTAAACTATAATTGGCATACAATATATGGCACATATTTAAATGTACAACTTAATGTGTTTTGACGTACGTATAGATCTGTGAAGTCATCAGTACCATCAGGACGTCTCTGTTACCTTCAGAAACTTCCTTGTACCTTTGGGGATTACTCGCTCCTGCTCCTCCCTGTCCCACCCTGCTACTCAAGTCACCGCCTGTGTTTTCTGTCATAATTTTGTTTGCATTTTTTTGAGTTCTGTATAAATGGAATAATACAATATTCACTCCTTTTCCCCTCTGACTTCTCTCAGCATAAATATCTTGAGATTCATTCAAAATGTTGGAATGTATCTCAATTGTCCATTGCTTTTTTAAAAAAAAATATTTATTTTTATTTTTAGGTGGACACATTATCTTGATTTTATTTTCATGTGCTGCTGAGGATCAAATCCAGTGCCTCATGCATGCTAGGCAAGCGCTCTGCCACTGAGCCACCACCCCAGCCCCCTGTCCATTGCTTTTTATTACTGAGTGATATTCTGTGATGTGAATATAGCACAATTTATTCGTTCACTTGTTGATGGACATTTGGGTTGTTTTCAATTTGGGGCTATTACAGTAAAGTTACTAAAAGCCTATGTGTCAACATGTTTTTCCTTTTCTCTTGGGTAAATACCTAGTCGTAGAATGGTTCAGTCACATATAGTAGACGTTCAGTCACATATAGGTGTGTTAACTTCTCAAGAAAATGCCCCAAAAATGTTTTCCAAAACGGTTGTGCCGTTTTACATTTCCCCAGCAGTGTATGGAGAGTGAGAGTCCCGATGTCTCCATATCTTCACCAACACTTGTTAATTTGGGCCATTCTGCGAGGCATGTGTGGTATCTCATCTTAGCTTTAACTTGCATTTTATTAATGACTAATCATGTTGAGCATTTTGTCACATGCTTTTTTGTCATCCATATGTCTGCTTTGGTAATGTGTCTGTTTAAATTTTTGCCTGTTCTTTTTTATTGGGTTATTTTCTTATTTTTGAATTTTGAGAGTTCTTTCTTCTGGATTCTTGGAGCCTGGGTCAGGCTGTCTGTTAAAAATAACCACTATTGCCCGGACCTGGCTTAAGCAGTGAGGACTCGTTTTGTGTGGCGCGGACAAGTCATTGAACTTCTTGGAATCTCAGTCTCCTCATCTGTAAAACAAGCTGCAATAGCTACCTCCTGCCATTCCTGGGGAGCCCATGGGTGCTAACAGGCTTTGTGCACTGTAGGTCATTGACACCAGGGGATGGCTGCTTAACATCCTCATTCAATGTGGAGAGAAAGTAAAGTTCTTCCTCTGCCAGGGACAGCCAAGGTAGAGTTTTCTCTTGAGCCCAGATTCCTGTCAACAACAACAACAACAAAACCTGAAAGAGAAGGGAAAGGATAGACTGGGAAGCCACAGGCAATCGCAGTGGGCTTGGAAGGCGTGGGTTTGGAAGGCGTGGGTTTGAATGCGCTGCTATAAATGGTTTATGCAAATGAGATGGAGGAGCTCTTTCCCCTGCTGATTTAATCCAGAGGAGAAGCTGGGAGGGAGCCAGGTGCAAGGCTTGCAGCATCTCCTCCTGGGGTCCTGCAGGGGGATCTGGGATGCTCTTCTGCTGCCTACAGGGAAGATGGTCAGATAAGCCTCTGTGTTCCGGTTCTTCACTGTTCCAGGACACACCTGGCTGCTCAGCTTCTTGGCTTTTTCTGAGTGAGCACCAGTTGGTGCTGCCAGTAGTACCAAGAGAACGGGGAGGGTCACCTCTGGGGTGGCAAGGTCATGGGCCAGGCAATCTGTCAACTATGGGTCCAAAGGGACCTTGAACATCATGGCTGGGACAGTGACCTCAGGGCTGCAAGCTGGCCTGGAGAAGGGACGAATGGGGGCAAAACAAGGATCATGCCATCAGTCTCAGCCTTTCTTCCTCTTCTTTTTTCCTGCATAAAACATACTTTGAGCATCAACAAGTGCCCACCATGTTAGGCGCTGGGGATCCAGAGATTAAAAGCTCGCTGTCCTCAGATTGCTGCCTGTATGGGAAGGGGTCTCTGGCTGTTGCTGTAGAGCTGGGGCTGCACAGAGGACATTGGATAGGGAGTCTGCCTTCAGGCACTGAAATGATCTCAGAGGAAAGACCCCTCTGAATCAAGAGGTGAAGGTTAATTGTGAGTTTTCTTTTTTTGGGGGGGGTACTGAGGATTGAATCCAGGCATGCTTACCCACTGAGTCACATACCCAGCTCTTTTTTTTAAAAAAATTTTGTAGATGTATGGACCTTTATTTTATTCATTTATTTATATGTGGTGCTGAGAATTGAACCCAGTGCCTCACACATGCTAGGCAAGTGCTCTATCACTGAGCCACAGTCTCAGCCCCATCCCTAGCTCTTTTTTGAATTTTATTTAGAGACAGGCTCTCACTAAGTTGCTTAGGGCCTTGCTAAGTTGCTGAGGCTGGCTTTGAACTCATGATTCTCCTGCCTCAAACTCCTGAGCTGCTGGGATTATAGGCATGCTCCGCTGCATCCAGTTTAAATAGGAAGTTTTAAGTGAACATTTTGGGAGAAGGGGACTCCAGATGGAGGGACAGTACTCAGAGTCATGGACATGCAAGATGTGGCCATGTTGACATACGGGGCTCATGTGCATGGAGTACCTGGGGTGGGGAGGTGTCGAGGGAGATGAGATCAGACAGGGCTGGGGCCAGTTCACAGAGGACTTTGAATGCTCCCCAAAGCGGGTCAGGTTCATCCTGAGGTGCTCAGGAGCTACTGAGTCAGCCTGGCTGCCCGGAGGAGAGGATGGAGTTTGGAACATTGTCCACATCAGGTTGATGCTGGTGGCCTAAGCTGTGGGAAAATTCAGAGGATGGAAGGAGGGGATGAATATGGGAGGGACACAGTGACCGCTTGAACAGGGCTACACTAGACCTCTGGCCTGGATCATAGAACCCAAGGGGCGGGCCATGGAACCTTGGTTCTGGGGGGCCCATGTTGGATGGAGTCAGGAAGGGAACTGGGAGGCAGTGAGACCCAGGTGAGAGCTGGCTGGTCCTTGATGTCCCACCAGACCTTGGTTGAGGGACTCCTGCTTTAGGTGAGTCCGGAATTCCCGATTACCTCCCCGCAAAGACCCCCCCCCCAACCCCCTGATGCAGGTAACTTCTGGTTCAGTTCAGAACTAAAAATGGACGAGTCCAATGTGTCCACTTCACACACGTGAGAACTGTGGCCCCAGGAGGGCATTGACTTGCCCAAGGTCACATAGTGAATCATGGCAGGTGGTGTCACACTTAAGAAAACAGACCCCTAAGCAAGGCCTAATTTAGCCACCCCCCTTCACTGGCCCTGAGAACAAGGAGATCTCTCTTCTCTGAAGGGGAAGTGTGTTTGGCTTAGCAGGGTTGAGGGTGTGAAGGTTGGGTATCTGCTTAGAGATGGAGGGAGGGAGTCCCTAGGAGAAGACCCCCAACTCCTAATGGAGGGGCATTAACCTGCCTCCTGAGTCCTTACCCCATGGAGAGCAGAACTGAGGAGGCATTAAAAGAGATGCCCTCCCTGGGTCCCCCAACACCCAAACATGGTACCAGGCTCTCACAGACTTTCCCGGGTGGAATTTTGCCACAGCCTCAGGGTCTGCTGGGACCCCAGGAATCCTGACTCCCTGGGAAGGCTTTACCATCTAAACTTTGATACCCCCAGCATTGTACTGGTTGCTTGTCGGATCCTGGGCTTCAGGGCTGGAGGCAAGAAGAGAGGGAAGAGGGGTGGCCTCTTGGGGTGGAGCCTGATAGGCTATTGGACAGAGAGAGGGAAGGATGGGGCAGTGGGTGGTGTGCACAATGGGAGATGGGGCAGTGACAGGAAGTGGTTACAGGAAGCAAATGGGTGTCCTGCCATAGTATTTGCTGGAGGTGGCTGTCCTTCCTGGGGTGTCCTTTGGTTAGGAAGACCATCGTCTTGATAGTTGCTTTGATGGGCCACATAGAAACCACCATATGTGCATGGTCCCCTGTCTTTAAGGACCTGTTGGGGAGGGCTGTGGGGTATGAGATTGTGGGGTTTGTAGTCAAAGCCTGAGTCTGGGGCTAGAGCTGGAAGTGTGGTGGTGGAGGACAAGGTTCAAAAGAAGATGATGCCACTGCACTTGGCATAAGCAGACTGCTCAGAGGAAGGACAGTTGGCTGCATGAAGCCCAGGGTGCCACCCAGCCTTGGGTGGTTTCAGCTGGCTGGAGCCCTGGCTGTAGAAAGGGTGGGCAGTGGGAACCTTGGCTGAGCTGCAGGGCCTGAGGTGAGTAAGTGAGTGTGCGTCAGGGAGGGAGGGGACGGCTCTGTTCTCAAGAGGAGGGCTTTATCCTTGTCACCCTCACCAGCTTTTCTCAAATCCTACAGACCCCAGGGGATCAGCCAGTGTGTTTCCGCTTCTCTGATGCATCAGGCTCTGTCTTGTTCCAGCACATATGTCCTATCTCCTATGTCACTCTGGGTCTCCTTGTTGTGCCGCCTCTCCTCCCACCATAAAAGTCTCCTTGTCTGCCCTTCCTCGCCCTCCCCAGCAAGGTTATACTGAAGCGAGCAAGTCTTATGAATGCAGATGCTGGTAATTTGTCACTTGTGATTGGGACAAGGACTAGCTTCAAGTTTAAAATTCATCCGTTTTGATCAAAGGCAGAGCACTAACCCAGGTGACAAGGGACAATGCTTAATCTACTTAGTGGAACCGCTGCTCCCCAGCACTCTGGCAGAGCATTTGCACATACGGCACGCATGCGCTGACACACGGAAAGCTAGGAGCGGCCGAGCGCGGTGGTCCCAGGGGTGCTGGTGTGCAGGTGGGCGGGGTCTTGCTGCAGCGCCTCTGCCGCTCCTGGCTGGAGCGCTCACATTCTACCCTGCATCTCCTCGCTGGGACCTGCATCTCCTCGCTGGGACCTTCCTGTCTTCTCTGGGTCTCTGGACAGTTGCCAGACAGCGTGCCTTACAGACGTTGTGTCATTCTGTCCTTAAGTCCTGTGCCGTTTTAAGTCCATCTTGACAGAGGGAAAGGCGAGGCTCACAAAGCCCAGTGGCTAATCCAGCCACACAGGGGTAGAGCTGGCCTATGTGACCTCAAGGCCAGAGCACCCAGCCTCCATACGGGTGGGTGGGTCCATCCATCCACGCTTCCTGGACAAAGATCTTATCACGGGCAAATGTTTGCTTCCAGCTGGGGGCTCTGTGGGTGTGGGCTGTGTCTGGCACACGCTGTCCTGGGAAGAGGCTCCTGGTTTCTTCCTTGTTTGGTCCTTTTTGCCCAGCACCGACCCTCTATCTCATCCCAGCTGAACTGGCTGACCGAGGGGCTAGAACCAGGGACCATGAGCAGGTGTGTTTATGTGTCTTGGAGGGTCCCAGAAGGGGTGGCCTGGCAATGGTCCTGGGGCTCGGAGGAGCCAGGAGGGGCACCCAACTCACCCAACTGCCTGCAGCTTTCTCAGATTCCCTTCCAGTCCCCGCCCCCGCCTCTGCACCTGTTGTGTTCCCGTCATCCTGGGCGGCTGGCAGCTGTCACTGCTGGGGCACTTGTCCCAGACCCAGCCCTGGCTGGTTTCTCTGAAGCATGCAGCTTCCACTCTGTGTGCTTTGCTCTCATCTCTGTGGCCTTCTCTTCCAGACCTTAGGCAGCAAACTCACCCTTGTTCCGTTTGTGGGTATGGGAAGAAGTTTGGGGGTAGCGTTCCATATTCTCCAGCACC
Source organism: Callospermophilus lateralis (assembly GCF_048772815.1). NCBI lineage: Eukaryota > Metazoa > Chordata > Mammalia > Rodentia > Sciuridae > Callospermophilus > Callospermophilus lateralis. The sequence continues at coordinate 69,959,382 of NC_135319.1, forward strand.
GGCCCAGCCTAGTAAGTCAGGAGAGGGAAGATGTCCCTGGCAGGTCAGCCTTAAGCCCCAAATATCAGGTGACTTATCAGCTCAATCAAATTATCCCTTGTTCTGGATGAAAAAAAAAAATACTGTAGCAACCAGAAGCTGCCTCCTAGATCCTCCCTGCAAGGCCACCTGCCCTCCCTGACCTTTCCAGATACCAGTCACTTCTCCTACCTCATAAAAGAGAAGTGAGCTCCCTTGTTCATTTTTTAAAAAAATTATTACCAGGGATTGAATCCAGGGGCGCTTAACCTCTGAGCCATATCCTTAGCCCATTTAATTTTTTTTTTAAATTTTTATTTAGAGACAGGATCTCAGTAAGTTGCTTAGGGCCTTGCTAAATTGCTGAGGTTGGCTTTGAAGTTGTGATTCTCCTGCCTCAGTCTCCCGAGCCGCTGAGATTACAGGCATGCACCACTGTGCCGGGCCCATTTTGTCTTCTCCACCTCCAGATGCCCTGGACAATGTGTTATACTAAGCACAGCACCAGAAGACAGTGATCCTGTGTTCAAATCCTCCTTACCCTACCAGCTGTGCAACCTTGGGTAGGTCTACAGTTTAGTAGGCCTTCTTTGCCACATCTCTAAAATGGGCATAAGTCTTCTTTGTCCTCTTGAAGGCAGGGACTGGACCCAATTCTCTCTAGAGGATCTTTCCCTTTAGAGATCTCTGTCTCTGAGCCTGAAGGTTTCTATTGCCCAGTGAATTTGTTCAATGTTATATTCTGCGGTTGCCAGTTCTGTCTTTAACTGGAAGTTCTAAGAGGTCAGGTTTAGGATGGGGATGAGGATGCTGGGCCTAGGGGGAACATGGGGGAGACAGGACTTGGCAAGGAAAAAATTGATCTGGGTAGCCCACCACTGAAGCCAAAATGGTGCCCAAGATTCAGGAGGAGTTGGCAGAAGGGGGTCAGAAGGCAGGGAGGTGAAGGCAGAGCAGGGACATTTCTGGGGGTGGCTGCAGTTTGAGAGCTGACTCGGTTCAGAGAGCCAAGGGGAGTGAGATTCCAGGTAAGGTCAGTGGGCAGTTGCAGCTCCACTGGACGGGAGTGGATTTCTTCTGAACCCAGTAAGGATTCTGTCAGGCCAGGGAGTCCCCAAGGACACAGCTAGCTGTTGTCCTTGTGTCTTCCTCAAGCAAGAGGAGTTCATGCTCTTTGGCATTTTTTCTGGATAGAGCATGAACTTGGATGTCAGGCAGGGCTGGATTTGAAGCGCAGTTCAGTAGAACCCTCAGTAGAACCTCCCCTCGGTACCTTTGCAAAGTGTGGCTACCAAACGGAACACTGCGGGGATTCAGCCAGAGCCGAGGAACCTCACTCCTTGATCCCAGCCGAGCACTCAATGGGATCTGGAATCATGTTTCCTGGTCCATCTGCTGAAGGGCTTTTGAAGGGTGGGGCTGGGTCTTGCTCACCAGCTGGTCCATGGTGAATGCCTGATGTAGCTCAGTGGTTTGCTCACCCCTTTTAGTAACAGAATCCTTGAACCAAATGAATCCTCATGCGATGCCCCAGTGAATAAAACAGGAGGGGTGCATCTCTGGCTCTACCCTGTAGAAGGGGTGCTGCCTCCTTCTAGAGATTCCCTGGACATTATGCGGGGAAGGGGTAGGGAGGGAAGCTGCAGACATAGGGACACTGCTACTTCCTGTTGAAAACAGGGCAGTGGAGTATGGAAAGCCCAGGTAAGCCTGCCCAGTAGGGCTGGGATGGTCGGGAGCCACCCACATTGCCTCCCAGTCCTCTATTCTCTTCTTGCTCAGGTGTCCAGACAGAGGGCTCCTGAGCCAGTCCACTGTGGACTCCCAGCTCCTGAGCCCCCACCTGCCCCTCCCTCTGGCTTAGTTACTTTCCCACAATCCTGTTTCTGGAGAATTACATGAATTCAGTTCTAATCGTGGGCATCTGCTCTGTGGGGGCATGATACTAGGCCCAAGGGCAGCCAAAGTAAGCCAGGCGCAGGCCCGACCCTGCTGGATGCCACTGCTCTCTGCTCTGGCACTTCTTGCCTCCTTCCACATGTACCCACTACCAGATGGCAGAGTGACCTTTTTGAAATGCAAGGCTAGTCTTGGTTCCACCCTATTGAAACCTGTCAGGGGTTCCCTATTGTGTTCAGGAAAAAGGCCGGTTTTTCCACCCTGCTTCCTAAGGCCCTCCTGGTGTATCTCCAGCCCATCTGGACTTGCCAACAGCAACTCTCTCAGGTTCCTCCTGTTGACCTTGCTCCAGCTGTACTAACCTCGCTTCTCAAATACACTGGGCTCCCTTCGCCCCAGGGCCTTTGCACATGTTGCACTCACTCTCTGGAGCACTCTATCAACCTATCTCCACAGCACATAGACATTAGCATGTTTTCAGCATTGCTTTTTTTTTTTTAATATTTATTTTTTAGTTTTTTTAGGTGGATACAATATCTTCATTTTTTAATTTTTATGGGGTGCTGAGGATCGAACCCAGTGCCTCATGTATGCTAGGTGAGCGCTCTACCACTGAGCCACAACCCAGCCCTCACTGCTGCTTTTCATGAAAGCCTGCCCTGAGTCCCCCCAGAACTTTGCCTCTTTGTTTCAGAGCACTTTTCTAGGATTGTGATTCTAAGTTCCTAACCAAGGTTACTTGATAAATGTGTTTCTTTCAGGACTATAACAGCCAGCTCTGCTTCTCATGGATTATCATTGCATCCCCAGTGCAAAGCTTAGGTCTGCCACATAGGTGCTCAATAAATGTGGATGAAGTTGTATTAAGTTGTCAGCATGCACCCAGGGGAAGCTGAGACAGATAGACGCCTTGTAAGGCCCCAGCCAGGCTGTGGCTGTCTCTGTGTAGGATGGAGCAAGACAAGCAGTAGGAGAGGTAGAGCTTGGGTTCAGAGGAGAGACAAGTTCCAAGATGGGGACACTCACTGTAGCTGGGGCCCTAGGGAGGCTTCCTGGAAGAGGCATTCCTGGATCTGGGTGGCTGGAGAAGGGACATCCAAGTGGCAATAAGATGGGAGCCAAGGTGAGAGGGAGGCTGGTGTGGGGAAGGACTGGTATGCAAGGGCTCAGCCAGGTGCATTAAAAGGCAGGTGGGATGAGGGAATGACTCTCCTGCTACAGGAACAGCCTCCAAAGAAACTTTGTTCTGCCACAGTTTCCTTATCTGTAAAATGGGCATTAAAAATAAACCCATTTCTTGGTCTTGTTGAGAGGGTTGAACGAGTTCATACGTGCAGCATGCTTAGGGCGGTGCTGGGCACAGAGCAAGGCCTTGTATTTGGTATTAATATAACTGTCATCCACAAAAGGAGTTTGGGTGACTTCCTCTTGGTCAGACTGCCTGAGCCTCCCTCCCCAACAAGAAGTGCCCATGTGCATGTGAGTGCATAGCCGGAAGCCAGCCTGTGCCTGTGGAAAGGGGGTTGCTTGGGTAAGACCAAGCTGCAGCTTCTCCCAGGGAGAGGTCTCTGGCAGCATGCTGGGCTCTGGGCACTTCCACCCAAGGCCTGCTCAGCTTCTGGTGGCTCACCCCAGGTCAGGCCTGAATGTCCCTCCCTATTTTCTCGGCCCCTCCCCCATCCCCCTCACAGGGGATGGCAGCAGCAGGGTCCCGAGCTGAGGACCCAGAGCCCAACACAGTCCCTCACAGCAGCCAGGCCTCTGGATTCCATCCTATGTGGGGCAGCCCCTGCCTGTCCCACGGCTCCTTCCCCAGCCCCCAGCCCCCAGCCCTCTCTTCTCCCATCCAGAACTTTCCCTAGGGCTTGGGGCCAGGCTAGAGCCTGGGAAGAGGAAGCTGTGCTGTTGTTTTGGAAAAGGCCCCTGTCCTGAGGAGAGCCTGTGATGGACAGTGAGATTGTCCCAGAGACCTGGCTTGGTGTCTTTTGCTCCACTCTGAAGAACTGCAGCAAGCTCCTTAGCTGCTCAGAACCTCCACTTTCTTTTCTGCAAAATGGATTCAATAGTAGCCCCTCCATCAGGGGGTGCACTCCCAATGATGACTTGGGTGCCAGTGTCATTATTTGCTTGCTTTGGGTTGGAGGGGCCTGCCTTCCTGGCCTCTCTCATCCCATCTTGTCTGCACCTTCCCCTCTCCTCCAAGTGTGGGGTGCCAGGTTCTGCACCTTAAGATCTCTCCAGAAATTGCACCAGTCTGGTAGGAGAATGCGTGTGGTGTGGTGAGTGTGTGCAGGGTGTGTGTGTAGCCATTGACTCTGTGCCTGGTAGGCAGGAAGTTGCTAGGGGTGCATGGTGGTGGATGCCTGCAGGAGCTTATGAGACATGTCTATGCATAACCATTGACATGATCTAGGTGTGTAGTGCAGGTCTGTGTTGCTCTCTGGGTGTGTATGTACATGCACGATAAAAGGAACAATTTTTTCCCTTTGCAGGGTAGGATTTGGGGGGATGGTCCAATTTCCTGGGAAATGAAAGCCTGAATTCTGTGCTGGATTACCTAGGTCTGCATCCCTGCCCTGCCCCCTTCTAGGTAAGAAATCTGTGTCTCAGTCTTCTCACCTTTAAGATAATACTCCTCAGGGTGCCTGTTGATAATAGCAGTAATATTGGCCTCATCATTCAGCCCAAGAGGACCAAAGGAGTTAACGACTGAAAAGTGCTTGGAGCAGAGCCAGGAAGAAGACAGAAACTGTTAGCTGTGTGTGAAGAAGCTCCTCTAGCTGGACTGTGAACCCCTTGAGGGAAAGAAGGATTTCTGTTTTGTCCCTCCCTGCACCCTTCCTAGCCCCACTAGCCCCATATTTGCATGTAGTAGCGTGTGACAAAGGCCTGGTGAGGTGTCTTTGTGTGTCACTACATCCATGGGATGATGCTAGTGTGTGTGATGGGTGTGTGTGTGTGTGATGGGTGTGTGTGTGTGTGTGTGTGTGTGTGTGATGGGTGTGTGTTTGTCATGGGTGTGTGTGTGTGTGTGATGGGTGTGTGTTTGTCATGGGTGTGTGTGTGTGATGGGTGTGTGTGCGTATGTGTCATGGGTGTGTGATGTGTGTGTGTTATGTGTGATGTGTGTGATATGTGTGTGTGTGTGTGTGTGTGTGCGCCCGCCCGCCCGGCGCGCTGGGGCATCTCCAGCTCTGGAGGGCTATTTCAGGAAGCATCCAGTCTCCTCCTCCTTATGTAAATAAACATGACAGATCCCCTCGCCTGTACCAGCGCGGGGGCGGGGAGGCTCCGAGTGGGTGGGAGCGGGAGGCGGCTGTGAGCAGGGCCAGGGGGTGTGCATGCGTGTGTGGCCGGCTGGCGGGCGGGCGTGTGCGTGCGGGAGGGAGCGCGTGGGGACGCAGGAGGGGCCGCTCGGCCCTGCCATGCCGGCCGGCCGCGGGGGAGGGCTGGGGGGAGGAGGAGGGGAGCTGGCGCCCGGGGCGGCTTGGTGACGAGGCCAGCCGGCCAAACGGTGGTGGCCGTGCTGTCCTGTCCGCTGCTGGAGATGGGGGGACAGATCACCCGGAGTACCTTCCACGGTAAGGCCCCAGGCGATCCTAGGGGTCCGTCCACCCCCAACCTGGGGACCACCTGGGAGGCTGGGACCGAGGGGCACTGGGACTCAGGGCTTGGTCATCCCCCTGCCTCCTCATTGGTTGGTGGGCTCCAGGGCTGCGAGGGGTGCCTTTGAGTGGTAGGCACTGGAGTGGGGGAAGCAAGGAGGGCTGGGGAGCAGAAAGGTCAGGCAGCTGAGTCCCCCTACAGAGTCTCCCCTTTCTGCTCCCAGGGTGTTGATCCCAAGTGGGATGTAAGGTCTTGGGTGTCTCCCCACCTCTCCCGCGGCCTGAGGCAGACCACAGCTGGGGGGCTACATGTGGGCTATGGAGGTGGTGCTCTGCTCCTTGATGGAGCTGGAGAGAATGCGTGGCACACACATGTGTATGCACTGGAGGTGTCTGCGGGTATGTACCTGTGCTGGCTTGTGCCTAAGCACATGAGTGTGCTAGTGACAGCTCACACAGTGCCTGGGTTTTCAGAGTGTCAGAACTTCTGATCCTTGGGGCCCCCTCCACTGTGAGACTGACAGGAGTGCAGGGGAGGGGGCCAGCGGGCTTGTCCGCTCATCCCTCTGGTTCTAGAGCTGTGGTCTTGGAAGCAACATGGCTGATGTGGTACCAGATCCAGGAAGGGGAAGGCTTCCTCAGGAGTAGGAACTGGGGTTCCTCTACAAAGTGGCTGGTGACAGAAAGCATGCTGACTGTGGGAAGTCCTTGCCACACTCCCCTGAGCTCCTTCCCTTGGACTCCACAACTCCATCTGCTGAGTCTGCTGGGCATCCAGGGACCTGGGAAAGGCCCAGGCAGGAAGAAGGGTGGTAGCAGAAGCCATTGGGAAGCCGAGCCTGGTGACCGGTTGGCATCCCCCTTCTAGGCTCTGAACTTTGGGACTATAAATTTTAATTTAAAAAGAAAAGGCAGAGAAAGACATGGGAAATGCAAATCACTGGCTCTCTTAAAAGGAAATTTATTTTGTCCTGGGCACAGAGGGCCAAGTGACAGATGGAAGGCCCTGGAAGACACATAATCCGGAGTCAGCCAGGGGCAGTGCCATTGGCCTGGGCCTTGGCCTGAGACTTGGGTTGGGCTGACCTGGGCCTGGCCTATCTGTCTGTGGGGTGGGGGTTCTTTTCAGGGCTCGCTGTTGGCAGAGGGTCTGGAGCTGCCTGACATTTTCCACTGGAGTCAGACTTGGGCAATCTCGTGGCCTGGGAAGGACAGAGAGGCACTCAGTGCAGGCTCCGGACGAAGTACATGGCCCTCCAGCTGCTTCCAAGCACAGCATCACAGGGGCCAGAGGACCCTGAGGGCTCCCGAGCTCATGATCTGGAGTGGACGAAAGAGGGCAGGGGTTGTGATGAGGGCAAGGGTCTTCCTGCGCTTCCGTGTTCTCCTGTGTCTGTGGGGTAGCTCCATCAGGTGAGCCTGAGGATCACATGGATGGGTGCGAGCAGGGAACTTGGGGAAAATCAGGAGGGCTCGCCTTCTGAGCCCAGGAGTCACAGTCCTGCCTTCCATATGCCCCATTTCCCTGGGGACAGGAGGATGGCTTGGGTGGGCATCCAGGCTGGGTGGCCCTTGGTGAGTGCTAATCAGATGCCCTATCTGCCTGCCTCTGACTCAGGCTGGGTGTCCGTAAGCTGGCCCCAGCCACTGCCACCACTGCCATCCACATCAGTCTAGGGGGTGTGGGGGTGTGCCTGTGCCCACACAGCCCCCACCAGAACCCCTGCCTGCACGTCCTACGCTTCTGCATTCGTGCCCACCCTGTATGCACACACCAGCTACTTGGTGGTTTTGCCTCCTGGGAGGGACGTGGGGCCAGTGTGAGGTGCAGGGCTTGACTCCTTCTTAGCGGTGCTTTCAGCCTGCACAGACTCCCCAAAGACACGTTGACGTGGTCCTAGATTGTATTTCCTCTGTGGCCTTGGGCTTTTGGTTTGCTTAAAGCCCCCAAATTTTGGATTGCTGGGCTATGGTGAATGAAGGGGAAGTGGCAGAGACTGACTCGGGATTCTAGGGTGGTGGTGGCATGATCTAGTTCTGTGCATGAGGATGTGTTTTGGGTCCCTATGTGTTTGGTGTCCACAGAGTGTGTTTTGGGTCTGTCTTTGTATACCTCTGTTATGTGTCTCTTGTCTCTGTGTTGAAGGGATTGTGTATTGTTCTGTGTTTCCATGTGAGCAGCCACATTTGTGGTATATTCTGTGCCTATGACATGCCTCTGTGTGTGTGTGTGTGCGTGCGCGCCCGTGTGTGTGTGTGTGTGTGTGTGTGTGTGTGTGTGTGTGGTGAGGCTGCTAGTGAGGAATCAGGCTCCTCTGGGACCAGCCTGGCAGGGGACTCACGGGGGAAGTGAATTCCCAGTTGGAAATGGTTTGGGCAGGGGCAGGCTTGATCTCTTTAATCAGGCAGGTTCCCAGAGCTGCTCCTGGTCTTGTGGGCAGGCTGGTGGGGGTGGGGCGGGGGCTCACAAAGGGAGGCAGCAGTGGTTCTGAGAAGCCCCCTCTCCTCTCCCTGATCCCCTCTTCTTTTCTCTTCACTTTCTATTCTTCCTCGGCCACCTCCTTTAGGCACTCCCTCCCAGGGCAAGGGGCAGACCACTGCTGAGGGACTGACACTTGGATAACACCTGTTGCACACTCAGACATGTCACTCCCAGCTTTGTCTCTGGGTTTCACAAACCTGAGTGCTGGGGGTGCCAGGGGTCAGTGACCTGAGATATTGGTTCCTACTGCCTCCTTTCACAGAAGGGGATGCTGTGCTCTGGAAAAGGAAATGGCTAAAGTCATGCAGCTGGTGACTCAGAGGGGATGCCAGGCCTTGTCCTATCAGGCTGACTCCCTACTTCTCCTTCTTGGGTTCCTTAGTCCTCAAGCCAGCAGCGGGGGAGGAGGCATCCCATGGTCTTATGAGCCCTGAGATTAGTGCAGAGGGAGCCACCAGTTTCCCAGCAGCAGTGGTGGGGGCTTAGGCCAAGGTGAGCTCCCTGGAGCTTGGGGGCGTGCCGGTGACCTTCTGTGCACAGGCACACTTGCATCCCACTGGGCCTGCGGGCTCTAGAAGGGCAGGTGGTAGGCTGACCCAACTCCATGTTCCCTTAACTCAGCCCAGTGCTCGGTGCTCAGTGGACACCAGCAGGTGCTCAGTCAGTGGGGAAGTGGGAAGCGTGTGGGGTACTGCTGCCTGCTGGAGCTGAAGGGGTGGGTGTCAGGGAGAAGAGGTGAGATTGAGCTGCGCAGCTGGGTGATGAGGCCAGGCAAGGTGCAGAGAGGAAGGGGAGTTGGGGCAGTTGTTCTGGGTGAGAGTTGGCTGCTCTGCTCTTGCTGGCTGTGTGTCTTAGGGTCGGTCCCTTCGTCTGCCCAAGACTCAACATCCTCGTGCATGGACTGGGGATGGCAGGGTCTTCCTGCAGAGGTGTAGCAAGGATCCAGTGGACTAACAGGCTCCATAGCAGGGCACTGGCCTGTGGTAAATGGGGTCAGGCTTTTATGAAGGTTTTGTGGAGGTGCCTCAGGCCTGGGTGTGGTTGCCACTGCACCTGCAGCCATGGCAGGCTCCAGGACAGTGTTCCCTGAGTGCTCATGTTCCCTATTAGGCACTCCCACCATCTGTGTGTATGCATGCACTCAGGCGGGGGAGCTCAGGGTGGAGGTCTGTGTGGCAGGGTGTTTTGATGTGAGTCATGCCTCCCCTCATTGTCTCAGGCCTGGCCTGGTGGACTTTGGAGAGGTACTGGGAAGACAGGGACAGGAAGCTGAATCATCCAGAATCCCCTTCTGGAACCTTGAGGTAGGAAAAGGGAAGAGGAGGAGGACTGGTCTGCTTTCCAGCAGTGAGGATATTCAGAGGCACAGCTGCCTGCACATCTGGCTGCTGGGAATGGCAGATTGGGATGTCATAGTGCATGAGAGAGGCTTGGTTTGGAGATGCACTTGGCTATGGAGGTGGCAGTTGTCTGTTCCTGGACACACTCCCCACCTGGGCATCATGTTCTGTTCATTCTTCCAGGCAATATGCAGTCAGGTTCTCTGGGGAGATGATAGGGTGCTAACGTGGCTCCTCACTCTGGGTTGAAGGTGTGTGCACAAGGGCTGAGAGGTCAAGGAGAAACTGGCTTGGGTGGAGTGGCAGGCTCAGGCAGGGGAGAGGGTGCTGAGCACACTGGTGTAACAGATCTGAGTTCAGGACTGAGCCCCGCCCCCTTACAGCTATGTGACCTTGACGAGTCACTAGTTCTCAGAGCCTCTGTTTCCTTATCTACCAAACGAAATTATCAGTACTGCATTAATTATCTATTGCTGTGCAAACCTTAGCAGTTTAAAACAACAAACATTCAACCATCTCACCTTCTATGGTCAGGAATCTGGTGTGATTCACTAGATGCTCTCCCGAGGATGTGATCATATTGGCTGGGGCTATAGCCTCATCTGAAGGCTCACCTGGAGGGCAGCCGTTTCCATGCTTACTCAGTTGTTGGCATTCTCGGTCCCCCACAACATGGGAGTCTCCATGGGGCCTCCTGTGATATGGCAGTTGGCCTTCCCAGAGGGAGCAGCTCCAGAGAGCCCAGGGAGAGTGACCAAGATGGAAATGATGGTGTTTTTGATAACTTGGTCTTGGGAGTGGCATGCATAACTTCGGCTGTATTCTACTCTAAAAGTGAACTTTGGGTCCAGTTCACGCTTGGGGGAGAAGGAGGCCACATAAGGGCAGGAAGGCCACAAGGAGGATGGGAATCACCACAGTACGGGATTGGGAGGACAAGTCAAGTCTGGATATGAAGGGCTGGTGCAGTGTCTGGTATACAAGAAAGATCAACACACACAGACTTCCTTTCTCTTCCTTTTTCCCTGCCAGCAAGTGGGTAGCTATTGAAGGGTCTCCCCCACACAACACATCCCCAGTCCTTTTTATTTGTTGAGATAGGGTCTTGCTAAGTTGCTTAGGGCCTCACTAAATTGCTGAGGCTGGTCTTGAACTTGGAATCCTCCTATTTCAGCCTCCCTAGCCACTGGGATTACAGATGTGAGCCACCACACCTGGCTGAAGGTTCTTGAGCATGCACAGCTCTAGTCAGGGGTGTGGGCTGGGATCTTGGTGCTGGGCAGAGGAGGAAGCTACCCCATTTATTCCCTCTGTTTTGCAATGTGTCCACTGGCCACTAGAAAGGGCAAGGCACAAAGTGAGTTCTACCTGAACACCTGCTAGTTGTGCAATAGATGGAAGAATCAAACTGGCAATTCCTTCAATAGCTTTTGTTGAATACCTGCTATGTGCTCAGAGCTAGGCACTAGGGAGATAGCAGTTTAAAAAAAGAGATGAGGTTCTCTGCCTTCAGGAGGCTCACAGTCCATCAGGGGGACCAACAGGCACAAAGAACCCTGCAGCCTTTCCCAGCCAGTAAACTGCTTTGCAGAATATGGAAACTGGTCAGAGTTGTCTTTCTCAGTCTCACAAGGGTGGTGTTCTGGATACAGAAGAGCCAAGTCAATGCAGTGTGCACACTGAGGCCCTTGGGGGATTGGGAGGAACCAGGATTGGGAAAGTCTGCTTGGTGATGGATGCTCAGCTTGGGGGTGTGGAAGTCCCCACAGATCCAGAGCAGTGCCCCTAACCAAATTTGGGGGTTGGAAAGGAATTGAGGTAGGCTTGATAACTGAGAGAAAGGCAGGTACTTGGTGGGAAGGGGATGGAAAGGTTTGCAGCTGAGAAATGGGCTTTGGCCACACCTGGAGGGAAGAGCAGTCAAAGGGCCCCTCCAAGGAGACCAGGAGGCTCACTTCTGCCCAGGTTTGCAATCATCCCTGTCACCCAAGTCCCCTTCCAATGGCCCTCCTGCCTTCAGTCAGAGGTCTCCACCCTTTCTCTCAAATTCTTTACCACAGAGGGAGCTCTGTTCAGTTAGTGCTTGCAAGCTAGTCCACATGGGGACTGTCCTGGCAATCTGAGATTAGAGCGTTTGGAATAAAATAAGACTACAGTTGTCTGGCCTCCCACTGGGCTGAAACAAGTTGTTGCATTTATTAAAAAAATATAAGACACGTTGAGGTCAGGTATTAAAATTTGCAAAATTCTTTTGCATCCATGAACTCGCTAAACCTGCACAACCACCTGGAGAGGGGGCAGAGCAGTTATGATGAGCCAGAAAAAGAACTCAAGGTCCAGAAAGGTGAAGCAACTTGCCCAAAGTCATGTAGCAAATCTGTGGCCGGTAAGGGTTTGTACCAGGGCCTCCTGCTCCAACGCTTGGGATTGTGGCCCCGCCCCATTATCCAGAAAGGGAGACAAGCCTCCTTCATAGGAGATGGAAATGACAAGGCTTGCATTGGGATTCAGAGCCATGGGTTAAGGGCAAGGTGATCTCAAAAGCAGTGGAACTCAGCTGGGCCTTAAGATAGGCAGGATTTGCAGAGGCTGAGTTGGGGCAGGGAGAATGGTCTGAGTCAGCATGTGGAGGTAGGAAGGGATGGAACAATGTAACTTATGGTAATAATCATAATAACAGCAGCCACTTCCTGAGTGTTACATACAGCATCTCATTTAATCCTCACAAGAATCCCACGAAGAAGGTCTGCTGTGATTCCATTTTATTGAGGAGAAGAGCAAAGCTCCCAGAGGCCTCCCAGTTGGAGATGGAGCTGCTGGGCTGGGAGGCAGTCAGGCCTGGGTCCAGGCCCTGGGCTCTTCACTCTGACCGGGTGACCTTGACATGAAACTTAGCTCTGAGGGCTGTGTCAGAGTGACAATGGGAAAAAGTCAAGACACTGCCTGTGGAGCCATGTGGGGGTTGGGCACCATCATCAGGGTTAGGGCCACTGCTCTGGTTGAGTGGTGACCTCCTGCTGCCTGTCTCTCCTTGGTGGCTAGGTTGGACATGGGGGCTCCACAGTGGTTCTGGGGCAGAGCTTGGTGTGGGCCATGGGCAGCTCATTCTGGAGGCTATGTGTTCAGGCTTCTCCCCTGGGATCCTGCCAGGGGCAAGAATGTGATCCAGAGCTGGCGAGGGTCACTCCAGGGGCTGGCCAGGCTTGTGTCTGGCAGCTCATGAATTCCCTGGAGGACTGGGGCAATGGGGGTGAGTATCCATGTGTCAGCTGCAGCTTTGCCAGAGCAGGGCCCCTGGGGCTCCCAAGAAGCTTGTAAAGCTGTCACTAAGGGGGCCCTCTCTGGAGGCTCTGTGGGAGTCAGGTGTTATGATGGGGGCTCCATTCAGGGTCTCTGGTCCCTGGTAGGCTAGTTGTGCCCCCCACATGCCCACCATCGTGAGCCCCCACAGCCTACCATCTTGGACTCTAGGGAAATGAATTCTAGTTTTAGGCGCTGCAGAGGGTAAAGGACTGTGGACATGGCATTGGAAGACCAGTGCTGAGGTCCTAGTTTTGCCACAGAATTGCTGGGTAGCCTCAAACAGGTTGCTTCACTAGTCTAAATTGTAATTTACTCATCTTAGAATGGAGACCTAACGGGGTCGTGGTGCATGTCAAAGTGCGGGGAGGAAGTTGGATGGTGTAGGGAAGGAGCCCTGTCTCCAGTGGCCCTCTCTGGACCCTTGATACCAGAGCTGTGCTCAGGTTAATTCCCACTTTGTTTTCTGTCTCCTGCCCCCAGGGATTTTCAGGCCAGCTGAGATGGGAGAGGGAGATAGCAGAAGCAGAGACTCAAGATGGTGGCCACCCTGGCCAGGACCTCCACTTTTGGCCCCCAATTCACATGGTCATCCATGAGAACAGACATCCTGGGAGTGTTCAGGACACAGCCTATGTGGCTGGACATAGTGGGCCTGGTCCTGATTCAAAAGAGAAGTGACATGGCCTGAACTATGGTTGTAACAACAGAGTGGACAGGAAAGAGCTGATCCAGGGATGTTGATTTCTGAGGCAGGACTTGAGATTTGGAGTGTTCAGGGTTTCAGGTGTCCAGAGGTATGGGAGGGTCGAGTCAGGTGTGTGTCTAGCACCTGCCAATTGCAGGAGCCTATGGTCCAGGGGCAAGAGGTGCCCAGTAGACATCACTCAGACAGCTTGAGCTCTGAGAGAAGGGGTTGGGACCAACTCCTCCTGTCAGGCCTGACCTCTGGCTATCTTGATGGCCTTGGAGACCTCCCAGTAGGAAGAAGGTGCTCAGAATTTCTCAGACCCCAGGAATCAGGACATGGTGCTTTGCAACTGTTAGAGTGCTCTCTGTCCACACCCATGAGGGACAGGGAACAGCACCCATTTCATTTCAGAGATGTGGAAGGGACTTACAATTAAGAGTTAGAGTGGCAAGCCCAACTCAGCTTTGGGAGGTCTCCTGTGAGATGATCCAAATCCTAGCACTGCCTGGGGCAGAGCGATGGGGGTGCCTTGGGGGTCGGGAGCACCAGCCTCTCCTCCCTCCTTCTTCACGAAGACCTGGCTTATTAGTTGTTGCTTTTTAATTGAGGCATAATGTTCATTCAGTTTTTTTTGACAAATGTGTGAGTTGTGTAACTACTACACCAACAAGATAGAGAGCAATTCTGTCATTGAGAAAACTTCCTTCATGCCCTGGGGTGGTCATATCTTCCCCCAAACGCTGATACCCACTGATCTCTACCTCCCTGCTTCTGCCTTTTCCTGAATGTCACACGGATGGTGTCCCACAGTAGGTAGCCTTGTGTATCTGGCTTCTCTCCTTGGCATGCTTTTGAGTTTGTCCTTGTTGTGTGCATCTCTGTTGTCATTGCTGTTTTTCTTGCAGAACGGTAATCCTATGCACGTACCACATTTTCTTTATCTGTTCACAGTGGAAGGTTTTTTTGAATTGTTTCCAGTTGGGGATCATTATGTATAAAGCAGCTATACATTATGCACAGGTCATTGTCTGGATGTGTTTTCATTTCTCTTGGGAAAATGCCCAGAACTGCGAGTGCTTTGTTGTGTGGGAGGTGTGTGGCTTTATTAGAAACTGCCAACCTGTTTGCCACACTGGCTGTCTCCGGCTGCATCCTGCAGGCCGTGGACAAGGGCTGAGAACATGGTTTGTATTTCTTCTTTCTTTTTTTTTCCTGGTGCTGGGGATTGAACCCAGGGCATGGTGCATGCAAGGCAAGCACTCTACCAGTTGAGCTATATCCCCAGCCAGTGGTTTGTATTTCTGTGTTTTGGTGGCTCTATGTGTCTCGTAAAGGCAGTGTTTAAAAGCGTTCCATGGCATGATTTTAGGTGGTACCTGGATGAACTTTTTTTTTTTTTTCACATTTGTAAGTTATAATTGTATTTTAAAGTGCATTTAAAAAATGTACCCAGAATGCTAAAACCATGATTTTCCGGCTATTCAAAGCTTAATAGCTAAATGACAGTCCTGGAGTTAGATTGTGGGTTTGACTTCCATTTTTTACCTCCTGTGTCATTGATAAAATGGGTTGATAAGAACCCTTCCTACTTCATAGATTTGGTGTAAGGATATGTAAAACTCCCAGTTCAAGCTGGGTGCGGTGGCACACACCTGTAATCCCAGCAGTTCAGGAGGCCGAGGCAGAAGGACCATAAGTTCAAAGCCAGCCTCAGCAATAGTGAGGTGCTAAGCAACTCAGTGAGACCCTGTCTCTAAATAAAATACAAAATAGGGCTGGGGATGTGGCTTAATGGCTGAATGCCCCTTAGTTCAATTCGTGGTTACCCGCCCCCCCACCAAAGAAAAAACCCTCCCAGAGCTTGGCACATGACTGCCATGATTATTAAATATGTATGGCCTCTGTGTGAGGGGCACATGTTTTCTGTGTGTTGTTTTGTACAACCACATGTACACGAAGACATGCATATGTCAATGTGGGATTCCTGGTCTCAGGATAAGGAAGAGGGAGGAGCCCTTCTCCCTCTGGTGTGGCTTAGGGTTGAGAAGGCCTTTGTGTTCTCACAGGTGTGTGTGCACGAGTAGGGCTTTTGGAGGCCACATGTCTGAGTGCATGTTGGGCCCCCAGGACAAGGGTATCCTATGTACGTACACCTTCTCCAATTGTTCTACTGTCCCTCAGAACATGGACCCTGTGCTGTCCCTTCCCCACTCTCCACCCCCACCCAACCCTGGAATTGGCCAGGGATCTGTACCTTGGGTCCTCCCCGTGGAAGGGAAGCCTTGGAGAATGTCCTTCCAGGTCCTGGGTCTCTGGATCCTGGGCATCTCCACCATATTTGCCTAGAGCCAGTGTTTTCTAGACTTTTTTAAGGTCTTTATTTTTTAGCTGTAGTTGGACACAATATCTTTATTTATTTATTTTTATGTGGTGCTGAGGATTGAACCCAGGGCCTCACATGCGCTAGGCGAGCTCTCTACCGCTGAGCCACCACCCCAGTCCCTGTTTTCTGGGCTTTTACCTAGAGCCTCAGAACCCTAACAGGGATGGGTGGGAAGGAGAGGAGACATCTTGAAAGAAGCTGAGGCCCTGCTTCAGCTGAGGTCAGTGGGCTCTGGTTGGAGGAATGGGGAGTGAGGACTCTAAAGGAGAAGCTCTGGTAGGTAGCTGGGCTCAGCAGGCTTTGAAAACTAACTTATTGGCTGGGCAAGGTGGCGCAGGCCTGCAGCCCCTGGGACTTGGGTGGCTGAAGCAGGAGGATCTCAAGTTCAAGGCCAGCCTCAGCAACTTAACAAGACCCTACACAACTTAGCAAGACCTAGTCTCAAAATGAAAAATAAGAAGGCTGGGGCTGGGATTGTGGCTCAGCGATAGAACACTCACTAGCGCGAGCGGGGCTCTGGGTTCGATCCTCAGCACCACATAAAAATAAATGAATGGAATAGAGGTATTGTGTCCAACTACAATTAAAAAATAAATATTAAAAAAAAATAAGAAGGCTGGGGATGTATCTCAGTGGCAAAGTGTCCCTGGGTTTAGTCCCTAGAACCCCTCCGCCACAAAAAACCCTCAACTTGCCTTATTGAGGTATGTTTGCCATTCAATAAACCATGCGCCCTTGAAGTGTATGACGTGAGGCGTTTTAACATGTTCACACCTATGAAATCACCACCACCATCAGGGTGATGAGCATGTCACCTCCAAATGCTGCCTCCTGCTCCTTGGTGATCCCTCCCCCTCCCTCTGCTGCCCTGGGCACCCACTTTCCTGCTTTTGATTGCTGTAGCTTGGTTTGTCCTTCCTGGAATTTGGTAAAAATGGGGCAGAGTGGAAGGAGAGGAAGGCTTGAGAGAGGAACAGGGGTTCTTTGGTGGCTCCGTGGACCGTGCTGGGTATTTAGGCTGGCTCGTGTCACCCAGCCTGATTATTTTGCAGTCATCTGTGTCGTCACCTGTGTCAGCAGTTTGTTGCTTTTGCCCACTGAGTACTAGTCCCCGCACAGATGCTCCGAGCTCTGTTTCCATTCACGCAGCAGGGGTTTTCTCCCCTTTATAGTTTCTTTCTAGTGTGGATAGTCCCTAAACAGCGTGAAATGCTTCCTTTCACCAGCAGGTCTTATTTGAAACTGAGAGTCAAGCTGTGTCTGAGGCGGCCGGAGCCCAGTGGGCACCTTTTCCAGGCAGCACACCCTCTGCCCTTCACCCCAAGCGTCTCCTTCCTGAGTGACCCCCCTTCCCCTGCCCCCTCCAGAGCTCATTTGACTTCTCCCAGGAAGCTTCCCGGGCTGTCTGGGGCTCTCTGAGCAACTCCAGCCCTGGCAGCCTGGCGGTTCTCAAAGCCTTGCGTGGTTTGGCAGTTCTAGAACGTCTTGTCTCCTCGGTGAGAGCAAGGCCAGCCTTCCTCATGCACCCCCACCTCTCAGGCCTGGCATGCAGGAAGCTGCTCCAGACAGGCCTCAAGGACTGTTCCCCAGGGCACGACTGGTCCTGGGCTGCGGGAGCTGGTGCTTGGGGCCCTGCGAGAAGGAGGGAGCAGAGATGCCAAGAGATGAAACCAAAGCCGGCAGCCTGGACCGAGGTCTCTGCCCGCCGCCTCCCAGCTTCCTCTTTTCCTCCCCCTCTTCTGCAGTGGCAGGGTCTGGGCAGACCTGAGGCGGCTCTTCTCTGCATTACTAAATTCCTGTCTTGGAGGAACTAAAAATTTGCAACGTCCCAGAAAACCCCAGTCACCTTTTGAGGCTTGGAACCCCTCCACCTCCTTCTTCCCTGTCCTCAGTGGCTCTCTTTCCTTAAGATGATAGAATGGACAGGTACTCCAATTCCTGAAGGACTGGTGGGGACAGCTCCTGGGGAGGAACTGAGGGCCCCAAGCCCCCAGCCCCTAGTCATGCTGCCCAGCTCCTGATTTGTGTCTTAGAGTAAGAGGCAGAGGCCACCCCCTGTGCCAGAGAGAGAAGTTTCTTCTCCAGAGTCACACAGCCAGCGAGTGACAGACACAGACACCTAACACCTAGCTCTGTGCTCCTTCCTCTCCCTGCCCCATCTCATGCCAACCACAATGGTTTGTAAAGTGTCTGCTCCTCAGCCAAGCCCTGCCCCATTCTCTATGCCATTTTCTAGAACTGTCTAAACCTGGCGTGGGACAGAGGTGACCCTGAGGGAGGGACGTGATGGTGGACACAGTTCTGGGGCTGATGCTGTAGAGACTCTCTCTTCCTCCCTGCAGTGGTCCCTCATGGACCTCAAGCCTGCCCAGCTCCAGTGTCACCTTGATTCAACTCTTCCCCAGGAGGCCTTCCCGAGAAGTGACCTGCATGTTGGTCCTTTTGGTGTTTGTCACTGTGTGCTGTGATAACAGAATGTTCCATGTCTGTCTCCTTTTCTGGACTTGTGGCTTCAGGAGGACAAGGTCCATCCATGTTTCGCGTCTGTAGCTGCAGTGCGTAGGACAGATGCGAAGGCTATAATTCAGTGGTGGCGGTGGTGATAGTGAATGGCGGTGCTCACGGCTGGGTGGGTGGGTAGCTGGTGGATGGCGTTAAGACAAATGAGGAGGATGAGAGGGTGGATGGAAGTGGATAACAAACCAATAAAGGATGATGGGAGAAGGTGACCTGGGAGATTGTGGCACATGGCAGCAAGAGAGGACAGTGGTAAAGTGGCCATGGTGCCGGGTGGCAGTGATGGTGGAAATACTGGGTGACAGACAGGTGTTGTCTGCTTATGCCCTAGCCTTGGGCTCTTCCCTGGGGGACCTAGTCTTGTTCTCAGACCCGCTAAGTTCTCTGACACTGTGGCCTGTTCCTTTGCAGACTCCATCGGGGGCCCCTTCCCCGTCAATTCTCACAGATGCCACCACAAGCAGAAGCACTGCCCACCAGTGCTACCCAGCGGGGGGCTCCCGGCCACGCCGCTGCTCTTCCACCCACACACCAAGGGCTCCCAGATCCTCATGGACCTCAGCCACAAGGCCGTCAAGAGGCAGGCCAGCTTCTGCAACGCCATCACCTTCAGTAACCGCCCGGTGCTCATCTATGAGCAAGTCAGGCTAAAGGTGGGCCGCCCCTATGTCCCCTTGTGCCTCTGACCCTCTCCCCACAGCCAGGGTCTGCTGTTAATGCCATTAGCCCCCTGTCCCGACTCTTTCCTTTCCACTGCCACCCTTCCCTCTCTTCCTTACTTTTTCCCCAGCCTTCCTTGGTGACAAAGAGGAAGGGGCTGGGAGTGGCCATGGGAACCGCTGGCTCTCCCCAGCCATGAGAAGGCTCCCTGGGGGAGGGAAAGGACAGGCTGCAGGACATCCCTGGAGGTCTGCTGAGGGTGGTCTGCAGAGAAGGGTGTCCTCCCTTCCCCTGGTCTGTCTGAAGGGGGAGTGGCTGGGCTGAGGCCACCCCCTGCCACCAGATCACCAAGAAGCAGTGCTGCTGGAGCGGGGCCCTGCGACTGGGCTTCACGAGCAAGGACCCATCGCGCATCCACCCGGACTCGCTTCCCAAGTATGCCTGCCCCGACCTGGTGTCCCAGAGTGGCTTCTGGGCCAAGGCACTGCCTGAGGAGTTTGCCAACGAGGGCAACATCATTGCCTTCTGGGTGGACAAGAAGGGCCGTGTCTTCTACCGCATCAACGACTCGGCCGCCATGCTCTTCTTCAGTGGGGTCCGCACGGCTGACCCACTCTGGGCCCTGGTGGATGTCTACGGCCTGACGCGGGGCGTCCAACTGCTAGGTGAGTGACCACTCCCCCTGGTCCCTGAAGGGCACGGCACATCCCTCAGTCTCCAGGTGCTGCGCCTTGACACTGCTCAATGCCATCAGGTAGGGGACTTCTCCTCCCCAACTTGGCAGCAGCCCCAGGGTTGAGGGGCTCCAGGGCAGCTCTGGGGGCTGTTGTGTGACTGCAGAGAGCTCGCTTCCTCTCAGCCACAGCTTTGGCAGGTGGAACCCAGGGGAGACCCCTCCCCTCTGCAGCCCCTCAGGTGGTACCTCTGAGCAGTGTACAACCTTTGCCATCAGCAATAGCCTTGAGATCCCACCTGCAGAAGTCATCAGTGTTCATCGTAGTAGCCCTGGTTTATAGAGGTCTTACTGGATGCCAGACACTTCATGATCACCTGTTGTTATCACAACCTGGGAAATATTGGTCCTATAGAGGCAGAGACTCAAGTTCAGGGAGGTTGAGTCATGAGGCCTGTGAGTGTGGAATCAATGCTCTGCACTGAGTTTTTCCAGCTCCAAAGTGAGCTCTTAGTCCTGGGTCTGCAGCCTCCCCAGAGCCTGGGCTCCACACCATCCTAAGTGCTTTTCACAGGGAGGTTGGGTAAGAGATGGAGCAGGAAGCAGAAGGCACTGGGGGCCAGGAATGGCCAAGACTTCCAGTACCTCCAGCTCCAAGTTATCCTCTTGCAGAGGGAGGACTGACATACCGAGGGGGTGGCGGGTGGCTAGGAGAAGGATCATCAGAGGTGGCCTGGAGCACTAAGGTACAGACTTCCTGCCACAGCACTCCTGTGTGTGGTAGACTTTGGGTACAGATCAGCTTGTTGGTGAACTGTCTTTGCCCCTGGGCAGAGCCTGCCGGAACCCGACACAGCTTCCTCATTGTGAAATGGGTTGGTGGGAAGAGTCCCTGTGAGCGAGTGTCCAGCACTCCTGAGTACCAAGTGTTTGCCCAGCCAGTGTTTGCTCCTGCTTCCATCTCCCATCCACACCCCTTCTCCTCTCAGGGAGAAATGCAGTGACCTGGTTCAGAACCCCCGCCCCCTTTCTGAATTCAAAGCATAGAAACAGTGAAACTTTTCAAAAACATTTTTACTTGAGTAAAGAGAGTGAAAGTAAAAACAAAGTAACAAATAAATAAAAAGGGCTGGGGATATAACTCAGTGAGTAGTGTGCCCCTGGGTTCAAACAGCCAAAATTAAAACAACAACAGACATGAGTAATGGCCAGAAGCCTGTTTGTGGAGTCTTGAACATCAGAAAGTTGTTTTTATTAACTCACAGTTTGGGAACTTTCTGTTTCTCAAGTCAATAAAAGTGTTTCTGCATTCACGCTGACACATTGAAAGCCTGAAACGGGCTGTTCCAGGTGTCAACTGAAGGAGGATGCCCTGATTGACCGACGGCAGTCTGCTCCCCACTTCTGATGTGAACTGGGTGCACCTACGAGACCTCCTCTGGCAGGAGGGCTAAGAGATGTGCCTGAGCTAGAGATAGACCAGGTTGGGTCCTGGACTCACTTTGTGCCAGGGGTGGGACTCAGTTTCCTCATCTGTACAATGGGGTAATAGCAACTGACCCTGGGGTTCTTTTAAAGAACGGACTGATGAGGAACAGTAGGTGTCTGACACAGCAGGTGTCAGATATCTTCACCCACCCTGGGGAAGGCAGTGCTTAACCCAGGGTTAACTGAGCATCATCTTCTTGGTGCTCTTCCTCAAGACAGCACCCATCAAGGCCGTGGGGTCCCAAAGCTCGATACTTAAGCTCCAGCCTGGCCACTCCTGTCTGAGGCTCAGTCTCCTCTGTAAAGCGGTTGTGAATTCTGTGACTCAGCCCTGAGTTCTGCCACATTGTGGAAGATGGAGAATGTCTCTGCTCCTGAGAGTCACAGCCTTGTTGGCGGGGAAGGTGTAGGATGTAGTGGCAACGTTCCTGCTTTCCCCTGAGCAAAGAATGCTCTTCCTCCCAGTCCCCACGCTGGCTTGAAGGCCCAGCCCAAGATCTGCCCCTCTCTTGGGCTGGGCCTTCAAGCCAGAGTGGGGACTGTGGCTTCCCAGGCTTCCCCAGGAACGCTCTTCTCCATCCTGCGCCCTACCACATGGGGGCTGCGCTTTTTGCAGTACTGAGACCTCTGCTGAACCAAGGTCCAGCTACGTGTCTCTTCCCCTACAATAGAGAGGGCGCTGAGGGAGGCACCTATGTCTTACCCAGCCAGGCTCCCCTCCAGAGTGGACCCTCAGCTGGGCCTGAGAGGATGTTGAGTAATGTTTGCAGGAAGGGGAGAGTGGGGAGATGGATGGATGGGAGGATGAGGGACTGGCTAGCTAAGGAACAGAGTGGGTGGATGGGGGCAGAGACAGAGCAGCCTGGCCCTCAGACAGCCCTGGGGTTGCTTGGAAGTTCGGGAGACAGACACTGCAGACACAACCAAGGCATGACCAAGGGGGGGGTAGTAAATCGTTAAGCGCTATGGACCTAGATCCCTTCCATCTACAGTAAAGCTTTCCATCCGGGCAGCTCCTTTAACCTCTCAGCAGCAGACCCAGGAGGGAGTGTTTTTTCTCCCCATTTGTAGGCAGAAAACTGAGGCCCATGAGGACCTGGCTTGCTCATGTAGGGATGTGGAAGGGCCGGTCCTCCAGGAGGTTTCAGAATAAAAGGGGCAGGAAGTCAGAGGAGGCTGAAGCCAGAGGAGGCTGAGGTCTGTGAGGGATGGTGTAGTCCAGGAGGCTTCTCAGGATAGAAGATTTGGACTGGGCCTGCCTGTTCCAGGAGGCTCTGGACAGGTGGGAATGAAGGGGAACATCCCAGGTGACATGTTCCGACCTCCGGGGCTGAGGGGGGCCTGGGGAATAATCCCACAGGGCCCCGCCTTGGGGACACAGCCCATGCAGAGGAACCTGGCCTGGCCCCACTCCCCTTCTTTGACTATCAGTGGTGGGTGGGGGTATTGCGGTTGCCTCTGCGTCTCCTGGCGCAGGCAGGCTGCTCTGCACCCAGATAACCCCAGCTGATTCCCATCCTGGCCATAAATCACCATAATCCCTGGCCGTTTTCAACTCTGATTATGGCCCCTAAATTCAATTAGCAGATTAAAATATCTCTTCATTTGTTCCTCCTAAATTGATTTTTTGTGTGTATGTAAAAAAGGGAGAGAGCAGGGGCAGGAGCTGGAGCGCAGCAGTAGAGCGCCTGTCTGGCACGTGTGAAGCACTGGGTCGATCCTCAGCGCCACATAAAAATAAGTAAATAAAGACATTGTGTCCATCTGCAGCTAAAAAAGATGGGGGGAAAAAGAAGTGGGCGGGGCAGAGGGGGAGCGAGCCGTCCAGGAGAGCTGAGGTGGCCGCAGCAGGCTCTCTTCCTTCCCTCCGTGTCCGCACTCAGACCTGCCAGTGGCCCTGTAGAGACTCAGAGCCAATTTTCTTTCTTCTCTTGTCCCCTCCCTATTGCCAACCCTGTCACTACATCTGTGTCTTTCAGGGTCCCTCTCTCTCTCCTTCAACTCTGATTCCATGAGCTCTTCTTGCTTTTCCTGGGCTCCCTTCTTAGCAGCTCTCTCTCTCTCTCTTTTTTTTTTTTTTTAAGAATTTTAATATTTATATTTTAGTTCTCGGCAGACACAACATCTTTGTTTGTATGTGGTGCTGAGGATCGAACCCGGGCCGCACGCATGCCAGGCGAGCGTGCTACCGCTTGAGCCACATCCCCAGCCCCACAGCTGACTCTTTTTTTGAAGAAAGTTGTGCCCTATATTGGTGGCTTTGAGGACAGGCCAGCCTTTCCTGGGGTGATGATCCCCCCAACCAGTGTCTGATCTTTAGGGATGTCCTGCCCCTGCACCTGTCCCCTCCTGCTCTTTACACCTCACCTGGCCTGTGTCTTATCCTCGGTTCGGAGGTGTCCCGGGTGCCTGGCACATAATGCACATGGGTAGGTATGCACACAGTAGGTTTGCAAGCTGGATTGTGGATGGGTGGGATGTCCAGGAGCAGCGTGGAGGCAGAGGCTGGTGTCACACCCCTCCCTGCCTTGATGGTGCCCAGGCCCCTGCTGGTGCCCATGCCATGGCCCAGCAGGCCAGCTTCAGGCATCCCAGGCCGCCCGCCATCATGCTGGGCTCAGCAGGTCCAGGCTGGTATCTCCAAGAATAATAGCTTCCTACCTCTAGGAAGAGGAACCTGTCAGCAACTAAACAAACACAAGTTTTATGGGGTGATTAATACTAGGGCAGATAAACTCCTATCCTGGCTTCCCAAGGGCTCCTTGCTCCTCTCCAAAATGTTAACTGTGGAAGAGCAGCTGTGGTCCTGGCAAAGGGCTGGTGAGCTTGGATCCACCCATGGGTGCTCTGAGCATTCCCGGTGCCCACTACAGCTTGAGCACCATGCAGAGGTCAGGGATGACAAGAACTGAAAACCCGGACCCTCCTTGAGGATTTCTTACACTTGGGGACATGCGGTGTAATTGCAGTGAGGTGGCCTAAATCCAGTTTTTCAATTCAGTGTGACCTGAAGAGCAAAACTGTAGGGGTACAGCTGGGGAGCGACCCAGAAGGACTTCCCGTAGGAGATGAGTTTCAAGTTAGGATCCCAAGGAGTGGAAAAGAATGGGTTGGCTGGGGAGGAATAGCTAAGGTGATTCAGGAGGGTGTGCGCAGGCACAGGGGTGGGAAGGAGCCGCTGGAGGGGAGCGGATGCTTGCGGGGAGGCTGAAGTAGAAAGGTAGAGGCAACTCGTGGGTGAGGGTGTGCACGGGGAGATTGGAATGTTCCCACAGCTTCTGCGCTGTCAAGTTGTTCCATAGGAGGAACTGCGGTTGACAGTAGAGGAGGACGGGGCCCAGATGTGGGGGGAATTCTCCCAGCTGGACAGATGCCAGGACAGGCCTGGAATTCAGATCTCCCAGGATGATCTGGACATAAGGTCACGTGAGGGGAGCTGTTAGCACATCCAAATGGTGGAGCCCAGGAGGGTGTTAGGTGGGGGCTGCCAGGGCTTGTGGCATTCCGCTTCATTCCCAGGTCTTGGTGAGGGACCCCCACCTGCCACTGAGGAGGGCGATGTCGGGAGACTCTTGATGTACGGAGACTGCTACGGGGCTGCTTCTGGGGGGTAGGGAGCGAGCCAGCCCTGCTGTCCTGCAACAAGACCCCCCTTCCCCAATCCTGGAGATAAAACAAGGTCAGGCTCTACCCAGAGTGTGTCTCAGCTTGGTGGCACTGAGAGTGTGAGCAATGCCCTCTGCCATCTGGGGCTTCTGCTTCTCAGGCTAAACCAATATTTACCCTCAGCCTTGGCTGCCAGGGGCCACTAGACAAATATTAGTTTAAGGTGCCTGTGCTATAATGGTGGACAGCTAGGATGCTGATATGTCCATCACTGTTTCTTCTCCTTTGAAAATTTCCCTTTTTTTCCCATTAAAAATAATATTAATCTCAACTAGGCATGGTGGTACATGCCTGTAATTCCAGCAACTTGGGAGGCTAAGGCAGGAGGATTGCAAGTTCAAAGCTAGCCTCAGCAACTCAGTGAGACCTTGTCTCAAAATAAAATTAAAAGGGCTGGGGACAAAAAGGGCTGGGGACATAGCAGAGTGGTAGAGTGGTAGAGGGCTTGCCTAGTATGTTTGAAGCCCTGGGTTCTATCCCAGCACTGGAAAAACAAAAATACCGCTGTTTCTTCTGTTTCAGAGACTCTTCCAGACCCTTCTCTTCTGCTCACCCCAAATTCTGCTAATTGTATCAAGGCCCCATACCAAATCTTCCCCTCCTTCAAGGAAGCCTTCTCTGACCTCCCCTGTTCCAAATGATCCTTCCTCTTCTTGACCATCCAGAGCATGTGGAGGTCTAAGTGACCTAAGCAGTTTTGCACTGTGTATTGTCCTTCCCTCTCTTTATAAAGAAAGTTATTATTGCCAGGCATGGTGGTGCACACCTGTAATCCCAACGGCTTGAGAGGCTGAGGCAGGAGGATTGTGAATTCAAAGCAAACCTCAGCAAAAGCCAGGCGCTAAGCAACTCAGTGAGACCCTGTCTCTAAATAAAATACAAAATAAAGCTGGGGATGTGGCTCAGTGGTTGAGTGCCCCTGACTTCAATCCCTGGTACACGATCCCCCCCCCCCTGCAAAAAAAAAATTATTATTGTACCCATTTTGTAGTCAAGGAAACAGAGAGACCTGATAACTTGCCTGAGATCATGCAACCAATAGTTGGTGGAGATGAATTTGAACCCAGTTGCCTGGGCTGCTTTCCCTCCTAACACCTCCAGATGTGAGTCCATCTGAGCTCCTTATTAAGTCCGGGGCCCTCCTGTGTCTTCCAGAACAAGGTGTGTGAGAACTCAAGTCAGGAAGGACCAGCTGCACATGTTGGGCACAGAGAGGCAATCAGGGCCCAGCAGTGCTGGCATAAGGAGGTGGGGTCCCAGAATGCCTTATTTGGTGACAAGGGTGCATCTGCCTGCCTTGTATTCCCTGAAGGTTCCCGAGGGCTTTATCTGGCCCCTGGTGTGGGTGCAGTGTGGCCCTTGTCCAGATACACAGGCACAATGGAGCCTTTTGTGACCATCTCGGCCTGCTTCTCACCTACTGAAACGGCAATTTCATATTTCTACCTAGTATCTCTGGCCCAAGATGTAGTTCTGGTGACCTTGGAGAGATCTGGGGGGCTGAGGGACGTGCTCATAGGGAAGAGCTGGGCCTCGCAGTATTGGGGACAAAGCCCTCGTTTCAGAAGCAAGAGAGAGACTGAATCCAGATTTGACGTGGCCGCTCACTGGCTGCGGGCAGTTCTGTGCTTCCCTGTGCCTCAGCCTTCTGTGGAATATTTGGGCATAATTATACACGCCCCACTTAACTCACAGATGTCATAGATTCAGAAGTATTTACAAAGTGGGAAGCATTCTTGTCTTTGGTTTAAAAAGGAATATCTAATCTAACCTCCTCACCCCCCTCCACCAAAGAGAGACAGACTCCTGAGCCAGTCCTCCAGCCAGGAGGAAAACTGTGTGGTCTAAATTGTCTCTTGGAATAAGATCTCTGGTTCTCCAGCTGGGTTTCTTGGAACACTGGGTGGCACAGAGGCATCTCTGGGGCACAGAGGGAGGGTGAGGCAGGGCTCTGCACCCACCTCCTAGACTTCAATTGGAGCCTTTGGTTCCTTTGGACAAAAAAGATTCCCTTCTTGAAAAAAAAGAAAGAAGAAAATTTGAGAACCACTAGACCAAATGATTCTGAGAATCTATAAGATGCTCTGGCATGAAGATTCTATAAATCTAAGAGTCTGTGACTATGAGTGATTCCGGAACATTCCACCCTTCCCTCGATGAACCTCGGGAAGCTTGTTTGTTTCTCCTTGCTTTCCCGTGGTTGAGTTTAAAGGGAGAGGGTGGAGGCGGGTGTGGGTCTCAGGGTACTGCCCAGAAGAGGAGTGGAGAAACCCCTCGTCCGTCCAAGCCACACACCCGCCCTCCTGGGCTCCTTCCCCTACCCGTGCCAGATGCAGACCAGCAGGAGGATGTTTATGGAGACAGTAAATGGCCTGGCAGCGCCTTCCAAACAGGGGCTGGCAGATATTGGCCAGGCGGCCAAGCGGCTGTAGGCTGACCCGTGGTTAAAGATTATCCAGTGCTCCGGATGTGAGAATCCAAACAAACAAGACTCAGGCCTGATGGTGGGCCCTGCTTCAAAGGAGGCCCCTGTGCCAGTGCCAAGGCCCTGCCCTGGTTACCCTGCACTGCTGGCCCAGTGCAACAGAGCTGGGTGATTCTCTGGGCTAGAGCTGGTCCCAAGGCCCTCCTCACCTGGCCTCTCTGATTGTTCTCCATTTGCCAACAGTCTTCCGCCCTACAAGTCTCTCATTCTAGATGAATCCAAACCCTGTCCCTCCAGTCCAGGTGGAATCCTGCTTCTTCCAAACCCTTTCCCCGACCTCCGCTGAAACAGGGGACAAGGACTTGGTCCTCAGTTGGAGATCTTTATTCCAAAGGGGGTATTTATCCAAAGAAAGGGGAGATCAGAGGGAGCCCCATGGGTGGACTAGGACCCCTGGATCCATACAAGGAGAGATTTTCTAACAGTCATTGAGGGTAGGGCACAGGGAGCCTTGAAAGGTGATGAGCTTCCTATTCCCAGGGGCATCATAGCAAAGGTTGAGTTAGAACTTGGCAGGGATAAACAGATCTCTTCATGCCTTAGCTCCTCAGTTCCTCTAAGCTCCTTCTAATGGGAGATGCTAAGTAACTGAATTGTATTAAAAATAACTTCACACCTCGAAGCCTTGACCCTCCACTGTCTGATAGCCCCCTAGAATCCAGGTCCTGATTTATACCTCTCCTGTGCTCCCTGTGCAGGGCTGGGCACCCAGGAGGTCAGCAAGCGGGGTGCCCGGCCCTGGCCTCCCCAGCCTGGCCAGGCCTGGTTAGTTCTGCTCTGGCTTCACTAGGCACCAGAGTAGGCAGGAGCGGGTGGCTGGCTGACGAGTTTTTTCCTGAAAAAGGGGACATGCTGCTGGGCAGCTGAGCAGCTCTCTTATAGCCTTGTTTGTTCCTGACTCCATCACAAACACCTGCCTGGGGGCAGCCAGGGTAAACGTGGGGCCACCCTATTGCTTCCGGTTCCAGGTTGCCCCTGGTTTATCTCAGCTGTATCCCAGTGGGCAGTCCAGAGGTCAGGTCGGGCCCAGGGGTGTCTTCTAGTGGCTTGGGGCCAGACCCAGCCCTGATGCTCATCTCGATGTCATCTCATTCAGCTGGACCTTTGCTGTCCCTCTTCAGGAGGGTACTCTTCCAGCTCAAGTTTCATCTATTTCAGGGACTCACACAGCTGGGCCCACTGGTGGGATGGTTATTTTGGAGTTTGCTGGCTGCCTGCAGCTGCTCCTGGCCCACGGGGTGGAGGGGAAGGGGAGAAGACATATTTGGCTGGGCACTGACCCTGGGGACTGGTGCTGTGTTTAGCAGTTTCCCAACAGCTCCCAGGACCTGGCTTCCAGCTTCAGCAGTATTTCGAGCAAGGCCAGACGGGTCACTTTCCTATCCCCTCCATCCCTTGATGCTTCTCCTTCCTTCCTTCCTTCCTTCTCTTCTTTCCCCTCCGGTCTCCACATGTGCGCTTCCTCTGGGCCTTTAGTCAGTGATTTCATTCAAATGAATATTTTCCCAGTGCCCATCAGGATGGATGTAAAATCCTACATTAGGGTTCAAAAAGTTGATGGTCTGAGTACAGGTGGTTCTGACCTTGGCTAACAAACCCACCCAAATATCTGAAGTTGTCAGGGACCTTGTGGGTGTCAGGGACTCCACTGAATCCTGATCCTGCAAATGTCACAATTGAGGCAGCTGCACTCCTGCTCTCCAGTGAGCCCTGGGGGCTGTGGGAAAGTTGCTCACTCCAAGCTACCAGCCAAGTGCTAGATTGGGCATTTAAACCCAGGCCTGGAACACCCCGGAGCCCGTGCGTTGGCTTCTGAACCACTTGGCATGTAAACAATAGTAACAATGGCTCGTATTGACCTAGTGACTCTTACGTGCCCAATCTAGGTTTTCTACTGGTGCCCAAGGACCTTATTCCATTTCATCTTCACATCGTCCTTTCTAAGGGCGGGGTGAGAGTAACAGACTTTGTGTGAATCAGTAGACTCAGATATGACTGCTCAAGAAAAGAGGCCCCATGAATTTAAGCTGCTTTTCCATGGTCATGTGGCAATGTCCTAAGGCAGTCGCAGTCAGGATTTGAACCCAGGATGATGATTTCAAACTCACTGCACTTTACTGTGTCCCTATTCTGCCTACCAGCATATGGATTTTGATTACTGAGAAAGCCCAAAGTACTCTAAGGTTGCATTATTAG
The DNA here is from genome assembly GCF_048772815.1 of Callospermophilus lateralis. Lineage (NCBI taxonomy): Eukaryota > Metazoa > Chordata > Mammalia > Rodentia > Sciuridae > Callospermophilus > Callospermophilus lateralis. The sequence goes on from NC_135319.1 coordinate 69,988,785, forward strand.
ATGTATCATCGGAGGTGATGGCCAGACTATCCCTCGAAATGGTCCATGTGCATATGGAATACTGAGTCTGTTCATTGTCTAATGAACAGAGGTGGAAGGTGTGTGGGCAGTCTGTGTATTCCCTGAGGAGAGGTGTCTGTCAGGCCTGGAGGTACTGGATTAGATACCAAGAGGTAGATTTTGTTTAAGAGAAGGAAACACGTTCTTAAAGGCAGATTAGCTCAGGTGGGAACAGGTTGCCTGTGTGGGTGAGGAAATCTGGTAGTAGGTGATTTCAAGTAGAGGACTCCTGAGGGGACAGAGAGACCAGGATAGCTCATGCCCAGCCCTGTCAGAATACAAGGCCTGTCTTGTTTATTTAACCCCTTCTGCAGAGGCAATGTCCCCAAATTTGGCTGGTGTCACAAGAAGCCACACTAGGGTCTTCCGAGCTTGCTCTTGGGGGATAGGCTGGGTAGTGCAGGGGTCCACATGCATTTGGGCCCAGGGGACAGCTTAGTTCCTGAAGGCTCTGGCTGGGCATCTCGAGAGACTAGATTCCCCTTCTCCCTACTGCTCCCTCCCTTCCCCTTCTCCATTTCTCTGGAGTCCCCAAGGGCCAGTTCCTGGAACCCCTGGGAGGCCAGGGGGCAGGGACTGTTCCCAAGAACAGGTCAGCCACAAGCCTTCCCTGCTTCCCGCCTCTGTCCCCCAGGCCTCCCCTCCTGTGCAGGCCCTCCACTCTCCACGCAGCCCCCAGCCTCTGTGCCATTGCTGTCACAGAGTCAATTCCCCGGAATAATCGTGTTTTCCAGTTGGCTCCCTCCTTCTCGCCAACACGATGCTGGGAAACCCTAACCAGCCAGGCCCCAGGAGGCCTCTGCAGAGTGGCAGGAGACCTGGGGGTGGGAGCAGCACCCCAACCTCACAGGCCCCAGATAACATGGCTCCTGAAAGGGCCATGGAGGCAGGAGAACAAAACCACGGAGGCTTTGGAGACTGGCTCTGTGCTCAGCAGGAGCTGAACTCTGGTCTCTGCTGTCCCTATCACATCAGTCCCCCAAGCTTCCCTGTCATGGCAGAGCACACAGCTGCCCTCATCCAGTTCTTGAAGAGAAAGCACAGAGAGGCATTGATCCATGGTGTGGCTTCCAGTGGCACCAACCAAATTTGGGGACATCAACTCAGAGTTCAGTCAGGAGGCCTAGGAAGTAACCAGTATGGTGTGGAGTGGAAGTTGGGCAGAGCTGGCTTTAATCTTGGATCAACCCCTTGGTGGCTGTCATACAACATCCCTGAGCTTTATCTGTAAAGTGGCCCCCCCTCCATGGGCTGCTTTAAAGTGAAATGGATTCATGGCACATGGTGATTACTTTCCTTATAAGTTTATGACTCCATAAAGCAGGCTATTAAAAGCCATGAAAAGAATATGGCATTGGATCTGGGCACTGGTGGTGCATGCCTGTGACCCCAGCAACTTGTGAGGCTGAGGCAGGAGGATCATGGGTTTGAGTTAAGCCTGGGCAATTGAGCAAGATTCTGTCTCAAAATAAAAAGGGATGAGCATGTAGCCCAGTGGTAAAACACCCCTGGGCTTGGTCCCTAGTATTGGGGTAAAAAAGAAAAAGAAAAGACTATAGTGTCGGAAACATTTACAGCTTGAAAAAGAAAATTCATAGTGCAGGGTTCTTAGCCTTTAGGATATTCACAGGTGTCCTAAAGTTATCCATAGAATTTAGTGAAAATGTGTGTATTTTTCTGGGGAGATCGGTCAAAGTTATGGTCACATTTTCAAAGTGATTTGCTAACCAGAAAAGGTCGAAAACTGCTAGTGTTTATATAGCATAACTCAATTTTTGCATTAAGACAGTAACGAAAAAAATTTTTTAAAAAATTGTTTGTACTAGGGATTGAACTCAGGGGCACTCAATCACTGAGCCACATCCCCAGCCCTATTTTGTATTTTATTTAGAGACAGGGTCTCACTGAATTGTTTAGTGCTTTTACTGAGGTTGGTTTTGAACTCTCGATCCTCCTGCCTCAGCCTCCCAAGCTGAGGGAATTACAGGCATGACTGTGCCCGCTCCTCAATATTTTTTTTTTTTTAAAAAAGGCTGGGAGATCATGATCCAGATGTTTAAAGTGCTTTTCTCTGGGTGGAGGGCCAGCAGATGGTTATTTTTCTTTCTGCTGAACTGTATTTCTGTAAAATAATTTGTATGACTTGTCTGATTAAAGAGAAAGGGTTTGACTCAGTCAAATCATTCTCAAAAGGCTTTCTTGGATGAATGGACTTAACTTTTTCTTAGGCCTTGGTGTCCTTATGTGGCAATGGTAATCTCAAAAGACAAGTGTTAGGATTAGATGATTCAATTTCCGCAAAGGAGTTGGGGAGGGGGTCCCTCTGGCCCCCTAGTGTGTTAGAATGTCATGAGTGCATTCAGTAAGACAAATATTTATGTTTGCCTACTAAGTGCTGCACTCAGCTCTAGATGCTGGGATACAGAAGGGATACATTTAGGAAAAGGGTCCTACCCGCTGACTGTAGGCAATAAGGAAAATACACACATTGCCAAGAGCGCAACTGGCAATTTTAAGCATTTAGAAGCAACCACATGGTCCTGACGTTGGTGTCTTCCCTTCCAGCCTCCTTCTTTGGCTAGGCAGATTCCTGTGCAACCTTGCTCCCTGATTTTGCTCACTAATTTATGTCATAAGCATTTTCCATCCCATTAAGCATTCAGTAAGTGTTTCAGTGGTGCAGACTTGAAACTCAGCAAGAATAAGGGAGCGGGGGGGGGGGTCTCCCCCGCGGGCCGCCCGGGTCTGGGGTGACGGTCGCCCGGTCTCCCGCTCTCTCCGCTGCAGACAGCGAGCTGGTGCTGCCTGATTGCCTGCGGCCGCGCTCCTTCACCGCCCTGCGGCGGCCGTCGCTGCGGCGCGAGACCGACGAGGCGCGCCTCTCGGTGAGCCTGTGTGACCTCAACGTGCCGGGCGGCGACGGCGACGATGGCACGCCGGCCGCTGGTTGCCCGATCCCGCAGAACTCGCTCAACTCGCAGCACAGCCGCGCGCTCCCGGCGCAGCTCGACGGCGACCTGCGCTTCCACCCGCTGCGCGCCGGCGCTCACGTCCGCATTCTGGACGAGCAGACGGTGGCGCGCCTGGAGCACGGGCGCGACGAGCGCGCGCTTGTCTTCACCTGCCGGCCGGTGCGCGTGGCCGAGACCATCTTCATCAAGGTCACGCGCTCGGGCGGCGCGCGGCCCGGCGCGCTCTCCGTTGGTGTCACCACGTGCGACCCTAGCACACTGCGGCCAGCCGACTTGCCCTTCAGCCCCGAGGCCCTCGTGGACCGCAAGGAGTTCTGGGCCGTATGCCGCGTGCCAGGGCCACTGCACAGCGGCGACATCCTGGGGCTGGTGGTGAATGCCGACGGAGAGCTGCACCTCAGCCACAATGGTGTGGCCGCTGGCATGCAGCTGTGCGTGGACGCCTCGCAGCCTCTCTGGATGCTCTTTGGCCTGCATGGGGCCATCACGCAGGTCCGCATCCTCGGTGAGTGCTGGGGCGCGGTCCTCCTTGGAGTGGGGGCGATATGGCCAGGGTTAGGAGTGTCCCTGGTTCACTGTGGTCCTACTAGGGAATCCCAGATACCCAAGGTTCCTCTGAGTTCGTCAGATCAACCCGCATTCCTTCAGACACATAAACAGCCCAGACGTGCAAGCCCCAGGGGCTGCTTAAAAATGGGGAAAAGTGGTTCTCACCGTCAAATACCTTTTTGAGGCTCCTTTTCCCTACATTGGGAATAAAGATCCCTGCCTTTAAGGATGGTCATGGGTCTAAATGAAAGGTTGGTATGTCAGTAGCCAGGTGTCTCAGTAGGGTGGTGCCTGGGTTGAGGGGTTAGAGGAACACCTGAGCAGGTGGCCTTGGGGAAAATGGGGTTGCAGAGTTTTAGGTTTGCCTTTTCTGGGGGGAGGGACACAGTTTGAATGGACTGCAGAATGTGAACTTGTGTAAGCCATGTTTCCCAGATAGTTCTATAAGGTGTTAATAGGTACTCTTTGAAAAGGGGTCCTTGTGGTTAAAAAGTTTGGGAAACATGGAGTTAAAAAGGGGAGTGGGATGAGGGTTTCTTGCAGGACTTCTCAGAGCCTTTAATACATGGTGAGAATCTTAAGTTGATGATGGTCACAGTGTACAGTTTTTCCAAACTAATTTGATCAGAAATTTTTTCCTTTTTCTCCACAAAGCATTTCCTTGGACCTCTGTTACCCCAGAGGGAGCAGTTCTGGTCTGCTAACCAGCTTTCCATTACACTGCGCTGTTTCATTAGCCTCACCTGGAGAGCCTTGGGAAGATTCTTGGATCCCTCCTCCAGAGATTGCTATTCTGTAGATCTTGGAGAGGTTCCTGGCATCTGCTTTCTTTCTTTCTTTCTTTTTTTTTTTTTTTTGTTCAGTGCCGGGGATGGAACTCCAGCCTGGCACATGCTAGGCAAGCACTTTACCCCTGAGCTACATCCCCAGCCCTGATCTCCAACCCTGCCTCCCCTCCACAAAGCAAGTATGCTTTGCCAAGTTTGGAGCCCTCTGGGGCTCACAGCCCCAGCAGGCTTGATAGTTTGAATTGTGTGTGTAAATGTGTGAGTCCGAGCTGCTCTGAGCTTGGCATACTGGGTCGAGGCCGTGTGAGTGACCAAATGCGTGCATGGTTGTGTGTGTGCTGCTGTTGGTGATTGCAAGAGTGGAGAGCCTGTGCAATCAGATAAAGTCAGTGGGCCTCCCAACTCTGGAAAGAGCAAATAAAGATGAAATGAAAAATAAATAAATAATGAATGAAAAGAAACGAGGCTAGGGTGCCAAGAAGTTAGAGCTGAGGGAAGATATAAATCAGGAAGGAATGAAAGATTAGATGAAAAGAAACCAAACAGAAGGAAGATGAATCAGGCTAGGGTGGGAATTCAGGATGGAATAAAAAGAAATGGATAGGGGAGAAAAAACCTTCAAGCTGAGGTGAAGAGATACTGAGCTGCACTCACCAGGAGACACTGCTTCTCAGAGAAATAAAATTACATAAGGGCAAGGTACTCTCTTGCGTCAGCACCATCTAATAATAGATAAGTAGCTTTCCAGTAAGGCTGTGCTGCCCAAAGAGGCTTACGAGACTGGAGCAAAGGGGAATTAAAAAAAAAATAAAATAAAATGAGGACTTTCCTGTGCCAATGATAAGTGAGCCGAGGTGGATGTAGAAGAGTAACCATCCAGAATTCACCGTCTGTTAAACAGAGTGCTCCAAGCTGTTTGGAGAATTGGACATCTCATCCAGCAAATTGGTGGTATGAGACACTCATTTGACTCCAAAGGCAAACTAAATCCGTGGCCATGTAGGAAGGATCACTGTTGGTCTTACAGAGGAAAGTTTGGCTTTGTGGAAGGCCTCTGTAAACTAAGAATGGAAGACTTTTTTCTTCACTCATGAACACCGCCAGACCTGCAGCCAATTTCATACTTATCGTTAGAACATTAGAAATATTCTCATTAAACATAGGAACATAGCCAGGCGTGGTGGTGCCTGTCTGTAATCCCAGTGGCTTGGGAGGCTGAGGGAGGAGGATCACAAGTTCAAAGCCAGCCTCAGCAACTTAGCAAAGCCCTAAGCAACTCAGAACCTGTGGTTAAGCACCCCCTGCGTTCAATCCCTGGTATAAAAAAATAATAATAGGAATATAAGTAGAGATGCCTTAGAAACATTGTTCCAGAAATGCTAGCCAGTGTGATAAGACAAGGAAAGTAAATAGGTGTGCGTTTCTGATGGGACATGACAATGGACTTAAAAAGATATCAACACAGTAAGAGAAGCGCTCTGGACATTTATTGAATTTGCTTAGGAATAATAACACTATTGAGTTAGAGCTAATAATAAAAAGCCCCCTTGAGCACCTGTGTGCGGGGATCTGTTAGGGTTTTGGGAGAGTCACAGGTGGATGATGGTTCTTGTTCTAAGAAAGCTTGAGGTTGAACTGGAGAAATAGAGCTGGATTCCTGGCAAAGAATGGATAATATCCCTGGCCTGTAGTGGTTCAGTCTGTATCTGTAGTGGGTGTGGGGTTAGTTATGGCTGGATGGACCAGTGTGGTTTGGGGGAGTTGAGGCTGTCCAGAGAAAAGGGGATTTGAGGGCAGCTCCACTAGGCTGTGTGGGCAGTTGGCTCTTTAAGGACAAGGGCTCTGTCTGCAGCTCGTGTAGACAATGCCTGGTCCCTGTAGGCCCTTGGAGAGGATTAGTTGAAGGAAGGAGGGAGGAAAGGAGGGGAAGAAGGGGATAGGAAGAGGACAAGGGGAGATAAGGGGGGAGAATGCAAGACTAGGACACATGGGAGGAGGTGAGGTGTTGGGTGCATCAGTGCCGAAGAGGTGGCATCTGGGGATGGTGGGAAGAGGGCAGGGCTCTAAACAGGAGGTGCGGCAAGGGGCAGGGAAGGTGGGACTTCATTGTCTGGACTGGAGACCTTGGGCTGAGGTGGGACTCCATGGAGACCTGGGAGCCCACGCTGGGGCAGGCCCCAGCCTTCTTGCTTCAGGCCAGGTGGTGAGTGCAGCCCCCCTCCCTGCCGCCCTCACTGCAGGCTCCACCATCCTGGCCGACAGGGGCATCCCATCGCTCCCCTGCTCCCCAGCCTCCACACCGACCTCACCCAGTGCCCTGGGCAGCCGCCTGTCTGATCCCCTGCTCAGCGCGTGCAGCTCTGGCCCTCAGGGCAGCTCTGCGGGTGGTAAGTAGAGTCCCATGTGCTGTGTCAGACTGTCACCCCTGACGGCTTCTGCTGAGGCAGGGGTGCAGCTGCTGCTGTCAGGCTGGGAGTGAAGAGCAGCTGGACTTGTTGGGTGGTGACTTCCGGGGTGTCTCTTTCCTGTCCCCAGTGGGCAGTTTTTTCCAAAAAAAATTTTTTTTAAAGCACACAGGGAATGCCAAAGTGTAGTCAGGAGGGATCTGCCTTAGATTTTGGGGCCCCTTCCCTTCACCATGCCGCCTTCTTTCCCTCTCTGCTGCTCATGGCTTCCTTGGCCCCTGATCTGGGGGCTGAGTGGTTCAGAAGTGGGGCTGCCCTGCGTTCAGTGTCATCCCTTGTGCAGGAAGTTGCGTTGTTGGGGTGAACAGGCAGGTCTCCTTAAATGGATTGGGGTGCAAGAGGCCAGGGGCCCCCTTCCCGTGAACCCTGTGCCAGGCATACTGGGTAGAGGCCGTGTGAGTAATTGAATGCGTGCATGGCTGTGTGTGTGCTGCTGTTGGGGACTGCAAGAGTGGAGAGCCTGTGAAATCAGGGGACCCAGCCACATCTGCTCCTGACCGGTGCCCTTTGTGTCCAGGGACAGCCCCCAACTCACCGGTGAGCCTGCCTGAGTCTCCAGTGACCCCGGGCGTGGGCCAGTGGAGTGATGAGTGCACGATTTGCTATGAGCACGCAGTGGACACGGTCATCTACACGTGCGGTCACATGTGCCTCTGCTATGCCTGCGGCCTGCGCCTCAAGAAGGCCCTGCACGCCTGCTGCCCCATCTGCCGCCGCCCCATCAAGGACATCATCAAGACCTACCGCAGCGCCTAGCCCCGAGGGCCCCTCTGTGGACATCAGCTGGCTGCTGCTGAGGGCCAAGCCCAGGGCTGCTTCTCTTCCTCATCCTCCTCCATTAGACGCAGGAACCAGAGTCTCCTGAAGGCTTGGGCACGGAGCAGCTCCGAGGCAGGAAGGCAGGGGCAGAAGCACATCACTGGGCAGAGAGGGGAGAAGGCCACGCTCCCCAGTCTTTCCCTTCTTTGCATCAGTTCTTCCCTGCATGACGAGGGGCTAAACGGAGGTCAGCCTGTCCTACACCTTCCCAATCTGGGGCAGATTCTAGGAGGTCCCTGTAGCCCGTGTGGCACCTTGGTGAGAATTAAAAAGTGTGGATCTTCTAATGGACAGATGCTGCCCTAAGCCAGGGCATGTGGCTTGGTCAGTGGAGTAGGGACTGGATTTTAGCCTCCATTTTCTCCTTTAGCCAGTGACTCTTGAGTAGTGCACAACCTGCTCAACAGCAGCCCACAATGGGCGGCTCCTGAGTTGCTCACTCTGATCTGGACCCACCTTCTCTTTCCCCTCTTCCCTGCCTATTGGGATTGGCAGCAGGGGACAAGAAGGCCAGTTAACTCCTCTTACCCCAGGCTGTGGAGGGCTCTAGGTTCTGGATCCCTGGCCCTGCTGGGCTGAAAGGACTCTTTCCTAGCCATGGTTCTGTCCCAATCATCTCGCCCTTGCCCTTGCACAGGAGTGCCCTTTGGTATGGGGTGGGGACAGGTATGTCTTTGGTGAAGGTCTCTAAGCACAGGTCTTAAGCTACCCCCACCCCCTCCTGTCCTCCCACATCTTAGTGCTGGCCTGGGCCCAGGACGACCTCAGAGGCTGTACTGTGCCAAGGAAGGGCCATGGCTCCTGGTGAAGGTGGGGGGTCCCTAACTATGACCAGCCTTTTCCCTTATTTTAATTTATTTATTTATTTGGTTGGTGGGTTTTATTGGTTTGTGGGTGAGTTCCCATCTCCTGGGCCCCTAGAAATGCCGTCCTGTATATGGGTGCTGGCGAGGGGACAGTAGTGGTTATCGTCGCTCAGATCTTCCCCAGGCCCCATCTGGGAAGCTCACCGCCAGCCTAAGTTGGAACTCCATCTAAAAGGGCCAAATTGGGCCACTTCCTGGCAAACTGTGTCCATCTTGTAGAGAGGCACACTGAACCTCCACAGTGCCCTGGGGCTGGTAGGTCACCCAGCACCATGAAGTGCCCTTCCTTCCCGAGCAGAAGCTGGGTTATCATGGTTGGCTCTGGAATCGCAAATGGCCCAGGAGTCCCCTTTCCACAAGGACATCAAATGCTCCAAGAGGGCGCAGGCAGGGAGCCCATCATGGGCCAATGAAGGACCCAGGGACCCTTGTCATAGGAGGGCAGGGAACCTGCTCTGGGAAAGGCTCTTCACCCTGGAGCAAGGTCCTGGCTCCCGCCCTACCTGTTCTGAGGTTGTGGTCACCTCAGCCCTGCCCACCTGTTCTGGGCTGGGCCAGTGCAGTCTTGGCCTAGCCCCCCTGCTTCCTAGCCTCCTGTCATCAGGTGACTCTAGTGTACCCTCAGAGACAGCCTCTCCCTTGACCGGCAGAGCCTGGGGCTCTAGCCCTGGCCAGGCGGCTGCCCTGAGCCTCAGCTTCCTGTGTGAGGTGGCTGTTTGTGGGGGGCAGACTTTCTGGGAGTTTGGGAGTTCTCTGTGGGGTATTGCCAAGAGGTGGTGTGATGGAAGCATGGGACAGGACTCTTGGCCAGACAGGCACCTGCACTGGACTTACAGTCACCTTGGGGAAGTCCCTGGACCACTTCTGGGTCTTGCCTTCCCGGATCCTGCCTCTCAGACCTGCGGCAGGAGTGGGCTGGGGCCAGCAGGTGGCCTCATCAGTCAGACAGGCACAGGTCCCAGAGATGAAAGGTCCAAGTGCATGCAGGGGCTGCCCCCCTGGGGGCTGGGGAGAAGCCATCATCCACTGTTAGAGCAGGGGTAGCCGCTGCCTCACACCTTTGTGAACTCCCCTGTGGGGTCGCTGTGATTGTGAATAAAGGTGATTTCTACCAGCCCGAGGGCTCTGCTGTGCTGTGGAGACTGAGAGGGAGGGTCCGTGTGTATGTGGGCATACACATGTGTGGGTGGGGTTACCCAAAGTGTGGCCCTGGGAGAAAACAGTGGGCCTCTGAGGCCCCAAGGTGGCTGAGACAATCAGGCAAGGCTCCCAGGAGTTGTGGACGAAACAGTACCTGTGGCTTGTTCAGCAGGGGCCATGGTACCTGGTGAGCCCTGTAAGTTGGAAGGGAGAAGCCCTGGTTCTCCTGGTGGCCTCAGAATCCTGGGTCTGTGGGAGCAGGGTGTGGTCCATGCAGTGGGAGCCCAGGAGGATGCTGGGCTTCTCAAGGCTGAGCAGGCCCAACCTGGATAGGAGCCTGTGGGGTGGTGGCACCACCTAGGGGAAAGTGAGGGAATGACAGGTCCTCCTTCCAGGTGAGCAGGGCTGGCTGTGTCCTCCCTAAGCTCAGGCCTCTCCAGTGGCTGAAGCTCAACTATTTTCTTATTGATGGGTGCAGAGGCCTATACCACACTGGTGGTACAGCTGGGGAAAAAAGGAAAGTCACTGGACAGGGACCCCTGGAGGAACTTTCTAGATATGCTAAGCACATCTGAGTAGCTGGAAGAGCTAGGGGCAGTAGGAAGACAGCCAAACTGACCCCAAGGTGTGGGCACACCACCTTGGAATTGCACTTATTTGGCAGGGCCAGGCCTCAGAGGCACATGGGATATCTGCCTACCCACCCTGTATCCTGGCCTCCCAGGCTCAGCCTGGTCTTGAACCCAGGACCATGCTGCTCTGCTTACTGCAGTTTAGCACAGATAGGTGGGTTCAGGGGTTCAAGCTGAGGACCCAAGCTTGGCCATCCCCGAGGCATGGATGGGGCTGGAGAAGTTTGTCTGATTCTCATAGTAGGGACATGCATCCCTCTCCTGAGTCCTCTCAGAGGCCTGGGATTCTGGAGTCTGTGCTGAGTTGGGGATAGAGGGACCTCTGCTATCCAGCTGAGTGAGGGAGAATTAGGTGATTATGTACAGTTAAAAAGGCCAAAAAACTTTATTTAGTTTTCAGGGAAATACAAGATGCATGTAAACATAAACAAAATACAAAACAAAACAACCCAAATCTTACAGTCTAGAAGCATGCCAAGACAGCATCTCTGCAGACCGAAGAGTCCCGTCAAAGTGATAAAGGACACCTGGAAAGTGGCAGGCCAAGGGGCTGAGTCCCTTCCCCAAGGACACTGCATTTTTGTGATGAGATAAAAAAAAAAAACTTCACTATTAAAAATATCAGAAACATGGAGATAGTTTAGCACCACCATTGATCCTGGGATGATCTGCACTCACCCTGACGGCACTGCACTTACTGCCCTTCTCTCCAGCTTCTCTGCTGAGGCGGAAGAGGGAAAAACCCAGAGGAAGGGCTTCTCCCACTAAGCCCACTAAGGGCTGGGTGGGGTGAGTGGATACCACTAGGAGTTCCTTGCAATTCTGGAGCCCAGTGACACCCACCATTTCACTTCAGACCATGGTTCAGGGATGGCCACTCTGTCATGCTGAGAAGTCACCTTCCTGTAGACCTGTCAATACCTGGCAGGGATACCCATTCCCCATCTAGCATCCTGGATTTAAAGAAAACCTACTACAGAGAACAGCTGTAAATGCAAGAATGGAATAAACTCTAAGAACAGTGTGCCCTAGTTAGAAGCCACTAAAAAATGGAAGAGCACATATCCATGGGTGAGTATCTCACCTGGTCTACTTCATACCAGGGAGGCAAACTCTGCAAATGGAACCACCCCCAGTGACCAACAGAGTGCCTTTGGAACAACTGGTATCAACAGATACTCCCAGGTGGAGTCCAGGTTGGGGATGGCAGATCCCTATTGCATAGCCTTTCATGGTCACTGTTCTCATTTGTAAAGTTTGAGACTGGCTCTGGAATAGGCAAAGGGTAGTGGACAGACTCAGATGGGAACATGGGAAATGAACATAACTCTCCTGGAAACAGCTTGCAGCACCCCTTCCCCACAAAGTAGATCAGTAACCATTCCCTGAGACCCAGCTTGTGACCCAGTGAATGGTAGTTTCCTTTGGCCAGCTTCTTCTATGGCTAGGTTCGCAGACTGTCCCACCTCCAGCTCTGACTGGACCCTTGCGTGTTGAATCATGAAGCTTCCTGTCTACCTGCTTTCTCTCTTCTTCCTGAAACACTCATCATCAACCTCTTCCTCATTTCTAATAAATAAAGACAAAAACAAACCTCCGAGCCCTCTTTCAGCCCTCCTACACCTTCTTCTGTCTGGAAGATATCCTCTTTTGGAAGCTTCCTTCCCAGTGAAGGAACGGGAAGCCCCAGCCACCCCAAACGTGCACACACTCTTGCCAACGTGCCTCTCACTGGCTTCAACGTGCTCAATCAACCCTTTTGCTCTGAATCACTTTTCTCTCTCACACACACCTCTTGAGGCCCAGCCCACTGGCCAGGGTGGACCTGGGAGCAAGGCAGGGGCCTCCAGCACAGGGGACCCCACTCTCAAAGGCCACTCAGTTTTAGGACTGGGAAGGGAGAGGGTGCTGATTGTCAAGTGCAAACATGAGATTTAGATGGAACAGGGGAAGGAGGACTGCATGCTAATCCTGGCCTTACAGGTAGGTTGGGATCAAGGTCTTGGAAGGTAAAACCCTTGACCCAGTCTATAAGCACCATCCTGTGCCTTGTGGCCTGGGGATTCCAGGCACGTAGGACAAAGCTGGAGAGAAGTTAAAACCTGGGGCTATTTCCCCTAAGGCTGTAAGTTACTGACCCTGTCCCCTCACCGGCTCTGATCATGGAGCTTGGGAACCACAGAGAAATATGACACTGCCTCAGTGAAGAGATTTAGCCAAACAGCTCGGTCAGGTCCAGGGGAGCCCTCCATGCTACTTTCCTGAAATATTAGCCGGGGTCCGCATGCGCAGGTCTTGCTGTGCACAGACAATCAGTTCTCACCCCACCCACTCTGCCTGCCCTCAGAAATGAGAACCAAGGGTCAGCAGTGCTTGTATCAGGGAATCTCAGACTGATGACTCATAGAGTGAGAGGTGGGAGCCGTAAGGTGACTCTCTGCAGGCCGATGACCTAATGGAACCACCTCAACACTTCCACACCCAGTGGTATCTCTTTTCCACATCTTCGTTTGGAGCCTGGGACATGGCCTAGGCTGCTTCTGCTAGACCTGATAACGCCAGTGTGAAGTTTCCAACTAAATAATAATATTATTACAAAAAAAAAAGACACATTGCACTCTCCAGCCAAAAATTGTGTGTATGAATGACACACAGACTTGATGCCAGAAGCTGCGAGTCCCTTGGGACCTGCCCAATGCTAAGGACTTGTTCAGTGGAGACAGCTTGCCCGGTGTTTTTTTTTTTTTTTTTTTTTTCCTCTAACCCCATGTTATTAGTTCAAGCGGGAAATTACCAACACTCACACGCACACACTCACAACCCTCAAAAAAGTGAGGGAATCGTAATTTTTTAGCGATGTGGACAGTTCTCTTTTTAGAGAGCTCTGCATCAAGATTCTCAAAGATGATTGGCTATGTGGATGTGTCACTCCAAGGGAGACTCACACAGGGGCTTGAGTCCTACTCTGGGCACCGAGATCCATGTCTGTACAGAAATTCACCAAATATGGGGTTGGAGCAGCAAACGTACAGTACTGGAGGTGGAGGGGACAAACCAGCAAGGGCATGCCTGCTGCCCTGAGGGGCAGAGCTCCTGGTCTGGACCCCAGGAGACTTCCCAGCCTGCCACTTTCTCTATCAGCACCAAGAAAGGAGGCATCTGGCTTGGTGCCTGTTGTGGGGGCATCTGTCTGCAGAGACCTAAGTAGACCCCTCTGAGTCTTCTCTGAGAACTCCTACAGACTGTCTGGGTGTGGTGCACAGGCAGGGCTTGCTGCTCAGGCTGAAGTCGCTGAGATGAATGGGCAGCTGGGCTCAGTGCCGGGCCCTGCTGCAGGTCTGCGGGAATTCCATCTCCCTGGGGTAGGCCTCGGTGCCCACACCCTCCAGATGGGTTTGGTTACATCTAGGTTTCCTGCCCATAAACTGAACTGAGGTTTCATAGTTTTAGAAAGATTCAGACATACATCAAAAGGATCACAGCCCAAACATCAGGAGACTAGGGGCAGGGGGAATGGGGTAGAGGGCTGCTGGGAGGCATTTTTAGGACAGGTCTCTCTGAGCAGCTGGCTGCAAAACAATGGAAATGAAAACAAGGAACAGTTCCTGGGTGTTCTCACTCTGCTCTGGAGACTGGGCTCAGGAGGTCAAGAGCCCCCACGCCTCTTCCCTGAATCCCTTTCTTCTGGGTGGATGATACCCAATAGTAACAGGGGTTGCCCTCTGGTGGGGACCCCTACCAACTTGCCAGGGAAGCAGGAGAGGGAGAGGGCTAAAACATCAAACCCCAAAGCCCACCTATCAGTTCCACAGTTCCGATTCCTCCCAGCAGTCCCCCTCCAACTTTCTGCAGACTGGACCATGGGGTCTTTCTCCACCATGCCAATAAGCCCTGGCATCCCTCTTGGTAATATTGCACTTTTCCTGTCTCTCAGATTGTTTTCATTTCAATTGAGAATGCAAAGTATTTGAAAGGGGTAGGGGAAGTGAGTAACCTTAAAGAAATAATATATTAGTTAAATACAAAAACAGGAAAAGTAGGGGCTATTTCATTTTTTCCCCTTAAAAACAAAACTACCAAACCAAAATCTAAACTTAAATAGTTCTACGCCTACTCTGCAAGTACTAGTAATATGAAAATAACATTTGATCGCAATTCCCTTGTCTTTTTTCCTTAAGATGATGAAAGTAGTAACATGCCTTGCTGAGGAAAGCGATGGATACAAATGCCAGTAAAATATGCTGCTCTAACATCTGAAAGTGATTACAATGATTCTATATAATGCCTTCGTCAAGATGGAGAAGAGAGGAAGAGAGAAATCTTTGGAGCCAGACGGGGGTTGGACAGGCTGAAGCCTGGCAAACAAAGCCCGCTGGGTGGAGGGGAACCCCAAGGCAGACCGCACACCTGCTGCTCAGGGGTGCCCCTTTCCAGCTTCCTCTTGAGCACAGAGGAGCCAGGCAACACGCCAGGCCTGCCGAGACAAAGAAGGACAAGGTGGGAGAGAGATGAAGACGTATTTTTTTTTTCCCTTGTAATAAAAGAAAAAGGTCTTTAAAGTGAATAGAAAAAACAAAGCACCAAAGGATGCAACTTCGGGCATTATATAAACCTCAATAATGACCGCAGAAGGGCTCATTATGGTTAAAGTTGCAGTATACAGCAATACAATGTCATTTCACATTTTCAATTGCAACTAATGGAAAACTAGGTTTGGACACTGCTGAGATTTCATTTTTCTTTCCTTTTAGTCCGATCTGGTTTTCCTCCTGGTGGGTCAGAACCCCAGGCCTCCTCCCTCCTCCGCTGCTGCTGGCAGTTTCCTCCAATGTCACAAAGCAGCTCAGTAGCTCTAGGGAAAGGCCCTCTTGCTCAGGGTAGGGCTAGGAGTCCAGGGGCACAAGGCTTGGCACCCCCTGGCCATATCTGAGAAGGACTGGCATGCACCCTTCTTACTTCAAGTATTAATATCCTTTGGGTTGCAGGGCTTCTGCTGTGCTGGGAGGCAGGGGCTGAAGGGGAGGGGTCAGGAGTGGGGTCTAGACGAGGGCGTGGCGATCCCTGCTCACTGCCCAAATCTACGTGACGTCACCAGGTGGCAGCATTTCCCACTTTTCCTGGATGCCTGAGCAACTCCCAGCCATCCTTGGGGCTGGATGTCACAATGTAAACATGACGACCACAGAATAAGCTATAATGGGGGCGGGAAGGACACAGGATTAATGCAGTGGGGAGTCTGCCATTAACTAGCTGTGTGATTTTGAGAAAGTCACTTCCTGTCCTTGGGCTGCAGTAACAGGAAGGGATGGGATGGAGCGACCTCCAGGGTCCCTTCCAGCCCTGCTTTTTAATGACTCTCTGGCTTCAGGGCACTGGGAATCAAGGAGAGGGGGTCCTTGAGGGGCTGGGGGACTGGTGGGTGGTAGAGAACCTGACGGGGCAGATGCACACGTGGGGCAGGGGAGGCAGGCTCTGGGGAGCACTGTGGTTGGTCCAGTCCAACTGAGATGCTCTGTACTTGGCAGCCACCATGTGCTGTGCTCCCTCGGGGCCTGGCCGGCGGTGTGCTAGTGATTCAACTGGCTCAGAGCGGACATCTGTGGAGCGAGGCCACGGGCCCTCCCCAGGAAGGCAGCTATGTGGAAGGTCCTTTAACCCGACAGAAACTCTACTTTTAAATTTTATTTTAAATAATCATAAATTACTTTTTTTTCTTTTAATAAATATGTGCTGTTTAAAAATGAGAAAAGTATATACTGCATCTTTAAGTAATGCACTTTGCTCTCTGGGTTTCTTTCCATTCCACCTTAAAGTGCATTAATTAAAAAATAATGAACCACTTCTTTATCATTATTGTTCAAATAAGTAAAAATAATATTAATATGAAGACACTAATCCACTACCATTAGTACTGCAATCTAGCAGATTAACTCAACATCCTGCTCTATTTAATACTGTCCAGCAGAAGAAAATATCTAATTTTGATTTTAAGCAAACTCACGAACAAAACAAAAGGAAACAAAACAATCTCACCACGGCCCTCTGACAAAGAACTTGAGCAGTTTGCTACAGCTGCCAGGATCAGTGTGTGGCGAGGGGCGAGGGCTCGGGGATCCTGGAGGGTGCGGGGAGAGGGTGAAGGCCTGCTCGGGGGAGCAGGTGAGGGCAGGGATTCCCTCCTCTGTAGGAAACAACAGCCCTTAGTCTGATGATTCTGGCAGCTCATTCGGTGGCCGTGAAGCCTGGTCTGTCTGAAATCAAAGGCACGTGCGGAAATCCACTCCCAACAAAGGGTGAGTCCTTGGAGAAGCTGGCTGGGCTTCTTTCTGGAGAGTCCCTCTGAGATATCAACAACGGAAAAACAACCCAAAGTTGACAGAAGACCTGCAGGAAATGTCACTCTCTTGCTTCTCTCTTCACTGGGGCACTGCCCCCGGGGAAGACCAGACTGGCTCCAGGCACAGGGTCCTCCTTCTTCGCGAGCAACTGTGGCATTGCCAGTAGGCCAGAGGAGTGGCTGGTGGTGTCTGCTCCAGTCTGACCCAGGAGGCCCAGCTGGGGTCCCCTCCACCCAGGGTGGGGGCCACGGCTGCTTCTCCACAGTCTCTGTAAGGCTTTCGGCCCTGCCCCGGTGGGAGAACATACACAGAATGGCAGCCACCCAGCAGCCTGGGTGCTGCCTTCTCTCCAAAGGTCTGGCTCCTAACAACACCTTCCTCCCTCCCGGGGAGGGTTTTTGCCCCACCAAGGTTGGGCAGGAACCAGAAGGACAGTTTCTCTGTTTTGCCAAGACTGAGATCTGGGCTTACCCAGCTCCAAATCCCTCCGGCAAGTGCTGCGCAGGCAAAGTCCACACAGTGGAAACCAAACGAAACGACGTGGCTTATGGAGGGGAGAATGGGAAGCCAAATACAGAACAAAACACCCCTCCACAGAGTACAACAGAAAAGCCCACCCTCCACCCCTTCTGTTCCCAAGTGAGGCTGACCCCCCAGGGTGCCCAAACAACCCCTAAAATAAGACCCAAACCAAAGGCCTGACATATAAACCCCAAGTCAACAAACCTCTCCCGAAACATGCAAAGGAACTGCTAGCCCAAAAATACCCCAAGTAGTCTGTGCTGACGACGGAGAGCCTGACGGCTTCCCCTACCCTCTCTAAACTCCAGCATTGTGTCCTCCATGGGGTACCCCAAGGAGGGCGGACTCTCTTCTCAAGGCCAGGGCAATGACAGCTAAGAAGGTAGTTCTTGCTGGCACCTGGGAACTGTGTTTTCTTTAACTCCCACACACTGATAGTGGCCTGGCCCCGGGAGAGACGTGAGCTCAGGAGACAACTCCAAGTCCCAGGGCCTCTGGGGTCTTCATATGCACCCAGCCATGGTGGGTGGTGGCAATCCCTGGGAACAGCACAATCCACAAACACGGATAAGGACAATACAAGGGCTACCTCTGGTGGCAACATGGTAGCCACCAAAACAGCCCAACGGGCAGGATGCTGGAGGGCCCCCTATGACCACATCTTTTCCAGATTTGCAGCAAAGGCACAATTGGGGTTTCCCACATGGCCTGTCCCAAATGACATGTAGTCTATCGATGAAGTCACCAAGGTGCACACGTAGGTCCCAGCTTTCTCATCTCTGGGTTCCAGGTCATTCCCTCCCTATTCAATGTATCCTCCCTTCCAGGCAACAGCTGGGAGGCGGGCCATCTTTCAGCTCCCACATCTGCAGGGTTTAATGCTGTTCTTCCCCCACCCCTCCCATTTTGTCCTTCCCCTTTGGTCTGCATGTCACTGCTCATTCAGTGGCAGGTACAGTGGCACAGAGGCTGGGGTGACTGCACAACCTCGGTTAGTTCTTTTTCTCCAGGTAGTTGGAGGGCACCCAGCCTTTGAAGGGCTTCACGTCATCCAGGATCTGGCAGTACCACCAGCCATTGGGGTTCCTCTCCAGTACCTCCATGGACACCCCCTCCTGGAAGCCCGCGGTCTCCTCATCCCCCTCATAGTCTGCAATAGAGACGTACACATCTTTGAGGTTATTGTGGATGAACTGGGACCTCTCAATGGGCTTGGGGCGCACAGGGGACACAGGGATGCCATTGCGCTGTGTGGGCAGCAGGGGTGAGTCGGAGCCCTGGCTGGCGGCCCGCTCTGCCAGGCGACCCTTGGCCTCCGCGGCCGCTGGGCGTGCTGTGCTGAAGGAGGAGTTCCTGCGGACGCCTCGCAGGCTGTCGGTGGCTGTGAGTGACTCGTTCCTCCGCAGGGCGCAGGACAGGTTGTTGTCTTTGGGTGGTGGGGACACAAACACCGACTGGGGCCTGACTGCTACCTGCCGCACACCGTTTCTCATTGTCACCGCCACAGCCCCTGATGTCTTGCCACAGCCTCCCGGGGGCTTGGAGGGGATAGGCGGTGTGGCCCTCTTGCTCTGGTTGACAGTGTTGAGCGCCTGCACCCGCCTCTCGATCTTCTCCAGGCTGTCTGACTTGCCCTCATTCTGCCTGCTCTTTAGCACATCCTGCTCTTTGCCAGGGGTGTTGGGCTGCTCGTTCTCATCGGGCACCAAGTAGTGGGAAGGGGCCCAGCCCTCCAACTCCCCAAACCTCACATACCACCAGCCACTCTCCTGCTTCTCCAGCACCTGCACCTCCACGCCGGCAGGGAAACTGATCTCCGAGTCCTGGACCTTCTGGTAGGCGCTACATGTCACGTAGGACGTGGCTGGCCCTTCCCACTCCTTCTTGGGGGTACATGGGAGAGCAGTGGCTGGGAGGGTGATGATGTCGGCTGACCCTCTCCTGGCCCCCTCACTGGGCCCCTCGGAGGCTGTGTGTGGGGGCAGCTCTGAATCCTCACTCCTTGAACCCTTGAGGCCCCCCCGGAGCTGGCCTGTGGGTCTCAGTTGGCGTCGTAAAGTGCTGATGTCCATCTTCTCTTGACTCTGTGACTCTGCCCGGTTCAGGAAGGGCTTAGGCCGGACAGATGGCTTGGCCCGGGCACAGGAGGTGAGCCCAGCCCTCATATCAGTGTCCTTCTTGGCCCCGACCTTGGGAGTGCCACGGATGCCTGCGTCCGAGGCAGAGCGGGGCTTCAGGTCACCACTGTTCTTTGACAGGGAGGAGGAAGAGGAGGAAGAGGAGGAGCAGGTGGTGTTGATGGTGATGGACGAGGAAAAGGAGGCCGAGGAGTGGTTCTTCCCCAGTTCTGCCTGGGCGTTCTTCTCTGCCTTGAGCTTTAGGAGAGATGATGACTTTGGGGAGCCCGACTTGGGCGAGTTTTTCCTGGCAAGGGACAGTGAGGAGCCACCTGGGGAGTCACTGTCCCCAGAGGAGCCTCTGGTCGACAGGGTGTCCTCTGCATATGGCCGGAAGCCCTCATTCTCATAGATGGTCTCCTCTTCCAGGGCCACGTCTTCTGAAGACTCGCCCACCTTGAAGCGGGCCCGCTGCAGGGAGGAGGCAGGTGAGGGTCTACGGGGCTGGGCAGGCTTCCGGTCTCCTGAGCCTCTGTCCTCTGTGGGCTCCTCATTCAGCTCTGGCTCAGAGTCAAAGCCAAAGGCGGGGATGTCATACTCGGGCTCCTCATACTTGAGCTTCAGTGGGGAATCCTGGCTCTCGTTGGCACCCACAGGACCCTCCTCGGTCTCCTTGGGCTTGCTGGGGGGTGCTGGTGGCGGGACCTTGGGCCGTGTCAATGTGCTTGTGCGGCGGCTCAGGTTGGGCTTCTTGCGCTTATCGATGTAGGACGCGGGGGCCCAGCCCTCCTTCTCACCGATCTGCACGTACCACCAGCCGCCTGAGTTCTTGTCGATGACCTGGGAGGAAGAGGTGGCAGGCCAGTGAGCTGAGAGGGTCTCTGGAACCTTGTGGTGTCCCAGGTGAGGGGCCTCACACTGGGCTCCATCACCTCTGCTTTGCAGATGGGAAACTGAGCCCTTGAGAAAGAGGCCCAAGACCCACTGCAGTAAATGACAGATCAGAATTTAGACCATGCCTCTAACATCTCCTGGTTGAGGGGTTTCTACTGTCCCCTAACCTTCCAAGTCTGTATTGAGCTGGCCTCCTCTACAGAAACCTCCTCCACTTCCCCTAAACTATCACACTGTTCCCAGTCCCTACAAAGCCCAACTTGCCAAGGAACCAGATGTACAAAGAATCACCACCATTCCACTACACAGCCCTCCTCCCACCCTCAATATTCCTAGGTCCTCCCTGGGAGCCCTCGAAAGGGTGTCTCAGGGAAGTCATAGATGAATTGAAATGGGACATATAGGCCTAAGCCAGAGCCTCTTGGCAAAACATCTCCCCAGTGTCCCCTGACTACTGTCATTTCACTGTAGAATCCTACTGAAATTCCATGACCTGAGATTTCTTTGGGTTGAATGCCTTCCTGTAGAAAGGGTGAGGGGCTTTTATTCAATCATTTCCATGTTATTATAAACTAGTTCAAGGAGCTGCCTCCTTGACTTCTAAGATGGGCTAATGACCAGGAATGAGCTGCTGGTTGTGCTGGGGTTCATTTGAACTGGGGAATGTAAAGGGAATATAAGTTGGGATCGTGGGACACTTGTGGAGGGAAAGGTCCCAAGGAAGACTTCTGGGGCTGGGGAGCATGAAAACACTGGCACCATGGAGTGGGGGGAAGGAAAGAAGAGAGGGAGAGTGGAGAACGACAAATTGAGCTCTTTGGAGACCATGCCTCTGCAGCCCCACCAAACCTACATTCTAAGTTTGTAGGCTTTTCTGGAAACCCTAGAACTAGAGAGAATGATTTCTCTTGAAAATAGTTCCAAGTTCCAGACACGTGGTTGACAACATTCATGCTGGGGTGTCGGCTCTGCAGCCGGCAGAGGAAGCCCAGTGAATCTGACAGCTTCACATGTGTCTCTCGGATTTAACTGCATGGCCATACAAAGCTACTCCAGAGAAACGAACCAGTCACAGTCTTCTCTGTCCCCTGGAATACCATGCTCAGCACCAATAACACATGAAGTACAGTTGTTTTCCCTTAGCCAAGGTTTGTGTTCCAAGGTTGCCATTACCTGTGGTCCATTAACTGGAAAATTCCAGAAATATGCAATTCGTAAGTTTTAAGTAACTTTCATTATGGTATATTTAATTGTCGTGTTTTATTAGTTGGTATTGTTGATCTCTTACTCTGCCTAATTTATATGTTCAACTTTATCACGACTGTGACTATACAGGAAAAATTGGTATATATTGGGTTTGATACTGTCCATGGCTGCAGCCATCCACTGGAGTCTTGTAAGGTTTCCCAGGTGTGTGTGTGTGTGTGTGTGTGTGTGTGTGTGTGTGTGTAGAATTGTTTAATGCTAGGAGGCCAGTGGTGGTGGGGGTGCATATCAGGGTCTTGTACCCCTTTTTAGAGACAATTACTCAAAACCTGGGGGGAAAGAAGTGACTGCATCAAAGGCCAGAGGTCCTGTGGTGCAGATGTGGCCACACTGGGGCTTCAGTATGTGGTTACTGTACCGGCCTGGACCACAGTCGCCCAACAACAGCACTTCTGATGTGGGTTCTGTGGGGTGCAGGCCCCTGCAGTGCTCCTGGGAGAGAAAGGCTGTGGGGACAAACAGCAGGCCCAGCAATACCACTACGATAGACTGGGTGCCACCCTATCCTAGGCTCTGAGAAGCCCTACCACCATAAAAACAAAATGAGTTGGGTCTTATTTAACCCCTGTCCTCGGAGCTTGTGTGCTCATAGCAGCCCTTTGTTTTGAGGCACCCATTCTCAGCTCTCTCTCACGCTCTGGCACCATGAGTGCGCACAAGTGGAGGCACACATCCGGGTTTCTAATCCCTGCTGTGGCCCTGATCAGCTTTAGGCAAGTGCTCTTCACTGTGGGGCATGTTTCTGTACCATCCCTTCTTGTTCCAGGAACCTTTGCTAGCAAGACGTAAAATGGGAAATGCAGGCCTTGACCACAATGAGTGAAACCCTCGGCATCAGGGCCAAGGCTCACCTCTGCCTTCTGTCCACCACGGAAGCTGATCCCGTCAGAGATGCACGATTGGAACTCGGCAATGGTGTAGTACTCCACCTCGACAGAAGGGGGCTCTGGTGGCTTTGGCAGCTGGAACCCCTAAAGTGGAAAGAGAACACTGAGCAAAATCCAGCTAACCAGGGAGGTGACAAGGCCAAGGACCGGTGCCCGTTCCAGCTGGGGGATGTGCGTGTGGCTGTTTGGACCAGCTGGACAGCAGCTGGCCCCGCAGGCATCTGTCCTCGCTTGCAGGGCAGATCCCCAAGAGGCTGCGCTCCTGAGGAGATTCCAGCGGTACTTAGGGTTCACTTGAGACTGGTCTGAGCTGGCAGATGCTTGCTCTTAATATTAGAGTTTCTATGCTTCCATCTCTGGAGGGCCAGTTTTCAGATGCCTCAACAGTTGGATCCCAAAATGAAAACGATAAAGCAGAGAAATTCTCTGACAAAATGCATGCACTGCCCCCCAGAGAGGAGCGTCTCCATCCTGAGTTGAAAGGTGAGGGGCTGCAGGTGGGGTGCCCAGCAGCCAGGCGGGGCCTGGGAGCTCACCATCTCTAGGAGGCTGAGGTGGGAGTGCAAGGGGCAGTGGAGTTGGGGAGAAGCCTTCAGCTGCTCATCCTGACAGTGCCAAAAGGTTAGGGAAGCCCCGATTAGAACTCAGGACACTGTCTCCAAGGCAGATAGAACACACTGAGGTCCCAAGTGCCTTTTAGACCCCTGTACAGCAACATCTAAACACTTTTTGTTTTTTTTGCCCCAGCTCATGGTTCCAGGCTAACGTGGGCCTCATTTGTTCATTCTACTACCATTTGCTAGTGGCTCCCAGGTGCCAGAAGCTGATCTGAGATGCCGGGCATCCAACAGTAGCCCCAATGGACAACATGCCCTTGTGGATTCTAGCTTCAGTTAGCCTCCACTGATAAGAATGGGCTTTGGGTGTGTGTGACCTACTTCATACAGAAGGGGTTAAAGCAAACCAACTGGGAGGGGGGAGGAGGGAAGAGATGAGGAGGGGGAAGCAGCTGTGCTGTGGCAGGAGGCAACTGTTTTCAGTCCCAGGGTAGATCCCCACCACCGCCTCCCTCACTCCCTCCTCCTTTTTCTGTGATTGGAAGACCTAGAAGACTGCTGGGCTCCAGTCCCAGTATTTTACCAGCTGTGTGTGAGGCCATTGATGTCAACTCTCTGAGCCTCAGTTTCCTCATCTACAAAATGGAACTAATAACAGGGTCATTAAGAGACTTACTGAGATATGTAGATAACTTCTAGTCCAGCAAGGGACATAGGAAGAGCTCAAAGACCAAAGGTCAACACCCCTGAAACCCTCATGTCCTAATCTCAATCCTGTCAATCAAAACAGATCTGTTAGCCGAGTGCAGTGGAGCAAGCCTGTAATCCCAGCAGCTCGGGAGGCTAAAGCAGGAGGATTGTGAGTTCAAAGCCAGGAACAAAAGTGAGGCGTTAAGCAACTCCTTGAGACCCTGTCTCTAAATAAAATACAAAATAGGGCTGGGGATGTGGCTCAGTGGCTGAGTGCTCCTGAATTCAGTACCAAAATCAAAACCAAAACCAAACCAAAAAACAAAACAAAACAAAACAAACAAAAACAAACAAAACAGAGCTGTCTTGGAGCACAGTGAATGAGGGTGGGAGGGAGCTGGTTTTCAGGGACTGGGTGTGAATCAGTCAACCCTCCTTGCCCAATGCCTGGCTCTGTGATCCTGTGCTTCCTGGCCAGGTGAGATTCAGAACCTACCTGGACAGTGGCCCTGTCTCAGCAACCCTGAATTTGGCGTGTGGAAGGAATTAGCCCATTCTCACACAAATTAAGTCTGCCTGAAAATAATTAGCTTGTGTTAAAAGAGATGGGAGGGAAGCAGAATCCATTGTTCAGTTGTAAGCCCATGGGGAAAAGAAAGCCAATAGCTAGGGCAAGGAAGGAGCAAAATCTTCCAAGCCCTATATGTACAGAGGTCTCCTCTCCATGGACTGATGCTATCCCCTCTCTAAGGGCAGATGTCACTGATCACAGTGATTTGCTGCTAAGCCCAGGTATGACCTTAGCATCTTTTCCTGTACACCAGAAGATTCTACCCCCATAGTCAAGTTGATATGGGAAATAGAAATTGCCTGCCAGCCCTATGCATCGCTTCTTATCCTTAGGATAGCCCTAAGAGATAGCTAGGGCTGTCCCTATCTTGTAAGGAAATTGAGGCCTGAGGAGGGTAAATGACTTGCCTAGGGTCTCTGCATCAACATGTTGGAAGTAGAACGCACAGCCATGCCTGGCAGGCTGAAGCTCCAATCTGTCCACAGCCCTGATGACAGTTCTTTGTTCCAGTATTCTCAGCTTGCCACCACCATTTGGGTTCCCCAAGACCTAGACTGACTGCACATCTACCTGCTTGAGATGCTGGTCACCAGGAAACCCTACCCATAAGAGCCCGGAACCCAGCAGTGGGGACATTCTATAAACTTTGGTGTGAGCCTGTCCTTGCAACTCCCCACTCACGGATCTGCAATCTGCCCTCCCAGGCTCTGACATCCACCACATCCACCAGGCATTCCTGAGCAAGGCAAAGCTGAAAGTCTTCCAGGCAACATGGACAGCAGCCCCATTTCCAGCTCCTGGCAATGCCCTGGTTGGACATTGCTGCCGGCCAGTCTAAATGTTTATGTCTGCCAGTGCAGTGGCTGGGATGGATTTATTTAGCTTTGGAGTGCAGTGCATTTCCGATTATAAACTGTCCAGCCAGGCCCCGAGAAAGGCCGGGATCTACAGGCTTCCCTCCATGCCTCCAGCCCCCCAAAGCTAGAAGCCCCAGCAGAGCCCTGGAAAACCGTTAGGCAGTAGGCTCTGCAGCAAGACAGCCTCTTAATCAGAGCTGCTAGAGAGCAGCCCCAGAAAAGGAACAAAAAGGGAGTAGAAATTCAGCACACATACCAAGCTGGATTCTCGGCGTGGTGGAGGTCTTGTCCTTAGGTTTGGGGAGCCTAGAAGAAGAGACATGGATTTAGTAATTCCATTCAGGCAATGGGCAACAGCATGTCTATTTTTTGCTCACTCTAAATCCTTAGAGGCTAGCACAGAGCTAGGCAAGAGGGGACACCTAATGACAACTTCCCAGCTGATGCCTAAAAGGTTTCATGCACAAGGGCCAACAGAACCAAAGTCAGAGCTCAACTGTAAAAACAGCTTTCCTCCAGCAGCTGGGATTATAGGTGTGCATCACCATGCCCAGCTAAAGGAGATCCTTGGCATAAACTCTGTTGAAACCACTTTGTGGAGATTGCTAAAGTCTCAGCTCATTCTTTCAGGTTTCTAGAAACTGGTGGAAGAGCTGGGTGTGCTAGTGCACACCTGTAATCCTGGAGACTCGGGAGGCTGGGGTAGGAGGACTGCAAGTTGCAGGCCAGCCTGAGCAATCCAGCAAGGTCCTGTCTCAAAATAAATAATAAAAAGGGCTAGGGATGTAGCTCAGTGGTTGCACACCCCTGGTTCCAACCCAGTACTGCAAAAAATAAAAAATAAAAAAAGAAAGAAAGAAAGAAAATATACTGGTTTAAGTCCCAGGAAGATGTCCTACCATCTCTCACTCCAAACAGAAGCCCTGCAGGCGCTTGACAAAGCAGGGAATTGAGGGCTTTATTTTTAAATCATGTACACATCAACCACTAGGTTCCTAAAATCTTTATTATAGTGTGAAGAAACCACTTCTTTCTCTTGGACTACATTCCTCTGAAGAGTGGCTGTTCCTGGTCTCTAGGGAAGGGGCAATGCTAAGAGCCTGCACTCATGTGACTCACTTTCAGAGAGACACGGCTAGGAGAGGCACAGCCACACCCTCCCCTGCCTTCTCCACTGGTGATGAGAATGACCTGAGCTGACAGCCTAAGGGCCCAGGATCCCTCAGGCTGCAGCTTAGGTCCCACTCTCCTCTGGCCTCCCTTGCACTCTCTGCCCCCACTATAAAGAGCTCTGTGGCCAGGACCTGAAGGTCAGTGATGTGCTTACTGATCTGGGCCCTCTGAGGGGCAATCCTGGCCACAGCTGGAGAGCCCTGGGCCAGTTTGGAGACGGTCCTCTCGGGGACACCGAGGGCACTACCATTGGAAGCATTGCACAGGATGGGCAAGCTTATCTCCTTTTTGGCAATGGGGGCCTCAGAGCCTTCGCCTTCAGTTGGTGGAGTCTCCTTGTCCCCAGATGTCTTCTTGTTTAACAGGTTGCTGATCTCCATGATGTTCCCAATGATCTCCACGGGGCCCGCCAGATTCTTTTTCCGGGTTGGCAGGTCATCCTTGGCCTTCTTTAGGTAGGATGCTGGTGCCCAGCCCTCTTTGCCCAGGTATCTGTGGAGAGGAGTGGGCCACACCATCATTACATCTCTTTCAGGCTCAGGCCCTAGTTCCACCTGGCCTTGCCCAGCTGAGACTTTTCTACCATGCGTTGCCAGAGACTTGGTAATCCCACTGCTCCAAGAGAACCAGAGCTGAGACTTGCTGGGAAAGATGCTCAGAGAACAGCTCCTTTCCTCTAACTCCCTTTGCTTTGCCTGGTCCCTCTTGGCATGGGCTCCCATTCTCTGCAAAGTGTCAGGTAAAATAAACATGGGACCTTGAGATTAGAGTTCTCCAGTGGTGGGTGCCCAAAGGTGGACTTCACAATAACTATTCACAATTGAGAATGTTATTCCACAATCATTTGAGGGTAACCCTAGAGATAAGAAATGGAAGATAAGGGGCGAGAAAGTGGTGTGTGGAGTTAAAACGCCCCACAGGAAAAAAAAGGATTATTAAAGAGGAAAGAGGTATCACAGGGTGAGAGTTCTGGTCTATGGGACCTTGGAAAAGTCTGTTTTCTGGAGCTCAATTTTACTTTTCTGCAAGATGTAGGAACAGAGTAGCTGTTAAAGTGTATCCATAAGGATAGACACACTGAAGAGGTGTGTAAAGAAGACTGACTGGGGAGGGTGTGGGTGCTACGCAGGGATAGCACATGGGTGAAGTTTACAGAGTAAGTCCGTGAACAGGCTAACGGCAACATTTCAAATCAGTGGGGTAGGATGGATTATTCAATAAGTGATTTGAGGACAATGCATTATTCAATTAGGAAAAATAAGTAAGAAAGAATCTGGCTATACAGGGGGCAAAAATAAAAAAATATTTACATAATTTGGAGGTTTGAGAAAGACTTTCTAAATGGGGTTCCAAAAGTAGAAACCATAAATGACAAGAATAAAGCACATGACTGTAAAATTAAAACCATTGGTATGGCAAAACAAAAACAAAGCCAAACAAACCCAAAAGCTCATAAACAAAAGCAAAAGACAAATGACAGGGCTGACTTCATTCTGGTGATTTGATGACTTCTTAAAAAACAAGCTTTTTCCCTTTTCCCCGTGGTGTTGAGTCTTCACCCAAATCCACTGGGGACTCGCTTCCTGGACTGGCAATTGCTGGCCAGTGCCCCCAAGCCTGAGTTGCAATGTCCCTGTCTGCTCCCTGGGACACATCTGGCTCTTTGGAATAGTTTTTCCAGGCCAGATGTCTAACAGCCCTCCTCTCACCCTCTTTTCTTAGGAACTCATTAGGTGGGAGAAGGAACATGGAGATTTGCTGGAGAACACAGGAAGGAGGAGGCTCCTTCCGTCCGTAACAGTAATGTGCACAGGTTGTCCCAAGCTCATCTGTCTGGGCTTGGAAAGCAGACATCAATGAATGAAGGATGGAAGTTGGGGCTGTGATGGCTCTCAGGTGTAACGGTGACTTTCAAAGGTGGATAGAAGCAACTAGTGAAAGTGCCTAAGCTTCTTATTAGCCAAAGGCCAAGGCAAAGAAAAGCAAAGCAAGGCCTGCTTACAGTCCCAAGTGCCCCCATTTCAGAGTTTATATGTTATTTAGATAAATCCAGGTTCCAGGCAGGGAAATGCAAGGGCACCAGGAGTGGCTGTGTCTGAGCCCCTTTCTCTCACAGCCATTTCCCAGCTCTGAGCAGGGCAGGCAGCAGAGGGGTGTGTGTGTGTGTGTGTGTGTGTGTGTGTGTGTGTGTGTGTGTGTGTAGGTGGGGGAGGAGAAAAAAAGACAGGAAATGAGGATCAACACAGAGCCTGGAATGTTGGGAAATGGCATACTTAAGGGGGTGTCTGGCAGCTTTCTTAAGGTGGAACTGTTATGGCATGGCATTCTCAGCTGGAATTCCCACTGGCTAATGGGGACAAGGACTAGGCCATGGGAACAAGAGTTGATTAGAAGTAGCTCAGAGTAACTTTGCTGGTCATTTTAGAAAACCAAAAAATGAAGCAAAACAAAGCAAAATAGAAAACAGCCTTATAGGTCACTTCCAGGCAAGTGAATGAGGCCACCAGCCTGCCAAGATATTTGCTGGCCTTTCCACTTCAGGCTCCTGGCTGCTAAGTCTTTGGCTTGGCTTTAGTTTTTGCTCCTAAACATAAAAGCCAGGGGCAATGACCATGGGCAACACACATCCAGGTACTGTTCATCCCACCTAGCAGAACAAAAAGGGACATTTCATTACTCCTGAGTGATATACAACAGGGCAAGGACCATGAGGGGAGAGCCTCCTACCAAGTCACACTAAGGTTTGGATTCTGTGTAGCCAGTGGCCTTCATCCTGTCCTTCAGCTCAGCATAGACTAACTTTTAACACCACCATGTCCTGCCATGTTCCGAGCAACTGTCCTGTGAGTGCTCACATTGCCTTGGTCACAGGGATGCCATAGCACAACCCTAGCCTCTCTGGGAGAGACCACTCAGTACACATCCTGCCTGTGCAGGGTCGGGGGCTGCTGGGTGTGCTGGGTTGAAGCGGCAATTCCCAGAGCCCACAGATAGGGGGCAGTCTCCCCCAGCCAGGTGGCAGCAGAGGAAAAGCTGGGTCAAGTCCCCATGGCTGAGCTTCTCCAAAGGAATCAACAGTGTCTCCTGAGAGTAAGTGCCTTGAAGGGCAGAGGGGGCTAAAGGGTAGGTCTTGGTCTGGTAATGGTGAGTGAAGCCACAGGGTTCTGTTTACTTCCAGTGGGTCAGGAGACTGCCTTCCCCCGCACTCCCTGACCCATACCCCAAATGGATTTCTCAACTGAGAAGTGGGATTAGGTTCTGGGAGAGGGAGGGGGCAGGGGAAGGAGGAACCTCTGATAGCCCAAACTGGGTTTGGGCTCAGACCTTTCTTCCACTCTAGTCTCAAGACAGTCCTGAAAAGTGGAACAGCCCTCACTCACAGGCCAGGGACATGGACGTCACAGGCTCACATCTGGAGCCCTGGGTGGTGAGCCATGGCAGCAGAGGCTGTCTGATGGGACTTCAGTAGGGCCTGGGGACACCAGTGCTCCAAACTGCTCTAACTGTGGATCAGACCATGCAGCCAAGGCCGGACGCAGAAAACCAAATTCAGATGTGCTGAACGCTTGGCAGATGAGCGGGAAGGAACTGCACCATGGCCTGTGGGCCCTGCCCTGTGCTGGCTGTGCTCAGCCTTGCTTTCCTGCCCCCGGAGACACTCTGCAAGACCAGCGCTCCCTGGTTGAGCCTTCCAGATGTGCACAGTTGGTACAGGGCTGCTGTCAGTACGTACCCGCCAGCGGATGGCCATAGCTACTTTGCACCCAGTTCTGTGGGCCCAGGACAGATGGGCCAGAGGCATCTGAGAGGGGCCAGATGGACCAGAGGTATCTTGTGGCTCTGTCAAGGGTCCTACCTGATATACCACCAGCCCTCCAAATTCTTCCGGATCACCTCCACGGTGACACCCTTCTCAAAGCCAATCTCGTCCTTGCTTTGGCTGACATAAGGTTGAACGGTGACATACTTCTCTTCTGTGAGTGGGCAGTGGGAGTAAGAGAGCAAGATTATTTGAGGTTGAGGTGCAGGCCCTGCTTCTTGTCCCCTCCTGCCCAGGCCTGGCCTTGCTCAGCTGCTTGCCAAGGTGCTCTGGGTCAGCTCTGGCTTCTCCAGAGAAGGGAAGGACCAGGCCTCAGGAGTAGCAGTGGAAAGGTCACGGGGGCGGGGGTTACTGCCGTGCCCAGTGTGTGCCAAAGCCAGCCACGTCCCAGGTTGTTCAGCAAAGCCAGCTCTCCCAGCCTAATAATGGCAAGCAGGATGCCGAGCCTGGAGTTTAGAGGGCCCCAGAAGCTCCCTGGGCTAAAGGCAGAGTTAGAAGGAAACTGCTTGTCAGAAAGTCTTGAGACCAATGCTGGATTTCTCCTGGTGCCTTCAGGACCCTCAGGCAGGATACCCCTTCCACAAATGTGCCACGTTTCCATCTGTGTCCCACATGCCCTCTCCTGGCCCTGCTTCCGCCTCAGTCCCTTAAATCCTTCCTCATTCTAAGCCTCAGACAACTCCAGGGGCACCTCCTTGGTGAAGCCTTCACTAAGCACCTGGCCCCCGATTGACAGCAGGTCATGTAATGTCCCCAGGAGAGTTCCATGGAATGCAAGTCCTATGGGAGTGGCTGTGTTTTGTTAAGATAAGGTCCTGTGGCAGGTGTGGAGATGCCAGGTGTCCCACAGCCAGTGCCCCACATTCTCCACAGTTCCTGGGTTTGTGTGGCCCCGGCCGTCCACAAGATGACTGCTCATTCACGTCTACGCTACTCTCATGGGTGTGACTTCAGGGTCTTGCTCAAGGTTTTCCCAAGGCAACAGAAAGGCACCTTGGGGAACCTCAGGAAGAGCTTGAGGGGACAGGTGTGGGGAGGCTGGGGTGCCAGGCATCCCCTTGGCCCCCTTCAGTCTCCCTCCTGCGGAAGCCCCATGCTCCCTCTAAGGCTTTTGTTCAGGTTTCCAGGGAGGTGTTTGCTCCAGGTCTGCTGGGTCCACTCTTCCTGTCCCTGGCAAGACCAGGTAGACTCATAGTTGGCTAGGGAGGACACCCTGCCTCCTAGGTGAGATTCTGCCTAGAGGACAGACAGCTCAAGGCTCACACTTCCCACCCAGCCTCACTGGGAGAACAAGGGACAGCAGAGGTGAAAAAACTGACGATCTGGCAATGCCCTTGGAAAGTCCTCGGGGGCCTGGGTGCTCCAGAGGTGGAACTGTGCTGGTGCAGCAGGAGCAGGGGGCTGTGGGCCGCTCCGTGAGGAGGAAGGCCAGGCTGGGCGGGGCAGTGGCTTGAGTGGGAAGCCTGCAGAGAGCTCGAAATAGCAGGAGCTGGCCTCTAAGAGCCTGCCCCTCCTGGCTCCCAGCTGTGACAACCACCCCCTGGACTCCTTGGCTGGACCCTCAGGCAGCCTGCCTGGGCCTCTAGTAGCTGTTGAGGGGGGGGGACAGCTGCCACCCCAGCTCCCTGCTGTGGGAGGGCCATCTGTTCATTCTCCCCTGGATTATCAGGGTTCCTGTCTGCAGCCCTGTGCTGGGCCAAGATAGTGACTCCCTTTGGGGTGGAGGCGGCTGTCCTGCCAGGCTGAAGGATGGAACCGATGGGCCACTGGCCTAATCTGAAAGGCTGCCAAAAAGCAAAGGGTGGGTGACAACCCATGGGAGGCTGTGCCACTCCTCAGCATGCTCTCCACAACTATAAGTCTTCTTCAGTCCTGATTCAGGGAGGGCCCTGTTCCAGGGGGCTTCAGATTCCACCCCAGACCCTCCCCCCACGAACTGCTGCCAAGCCCGCCTGAGAACCTGCCCAGACAGACTCTGACTCGGGCCTTGGAGCAGCTCCCCACTCTCTGGGCCAACCTTTGCTCTCCTGCCTGCTTCTGGTCCTGCTCCATTTTCCAGTGGGACACGGTAAACCCTGGCCCAGGCAGCGGCCTAAGGGGCAGCACCAGGCTGGGGAATCCAGGGTCTGAGGTCTGGGGGAGGTGAGGCCTGTGCTTCATATTTTGTCTTTGTTCGGCAGGGCTATTTTTAAAAGCCTGTGGTTTGAGCAGGAAGCCATCATTAAAGTTTTCCTAGGCAAGGTTACTTTTTGCAGAGAAAAATGACAGTTCTTGCGGGGAAGATCAGAGAAGCCTTGCCCTGCCCCACCACCAAGTACAGGGCCTTGACCATGTAGTGTGGGCTCGCCTTCCGGAGCAGCCAGGCCCCGTTGCTGCAACCTCTTAGGGTGCCTATGGCAGACAAGCGTCTGCAGGCCATGGAAGCTCCTGTCTTCTCTGACCTCCTGGGATAGGAAGGGGGACAGAACCAGATATCAGTTCTGCCAGCAAAACTGAGTGGGTCCTGCAAAAGGCCTTGTTCTTAGGGGTTCTGGGCTGTGACATGTCCCCCCGGAGTTTATGTGCTCCTTGTAAGACCACTGGCTACCAGTGAGGCTCACTCTGCCCTGGTCGCTGGGCAGGACACTGAGGGAGAATTCAGGTTCCTCATCCCTGGAGGGGCCAGGCAGTCAGACCAACTCTTCCCACTTGTCTCCATGGGGAACGGCTTTCTGTCCTGGTTGGCTCAGATGGAAGAGGCATGGGCTGCCTCCATGTGGACATGTGTCACACAGTCCTCCCAACTCACAGGTGACTCGAAGGACAAGTGGAGACAGATACTCTTATGGACCTGGCCACAAAGCCCACCTTGGGGATGTCCAGACAACAGAATACACAGATGGACAGAATCGGCCTCAGTGGGTCCTGAGTGGTTCGGCAGGCCAGGAAGAGCTGGTCCCTAGGAAGCAGCTGAGGGGTGGGAGACTGTGAGCTCAGGGACCTCTCAGGGCTCTGGGAAGTACCAGAGCCTGGGGACTGGGATTGTGCCATGTAGGGATGGGGGCACTCCTGTCCTGGTAAGGGCTGGCCAGGCGACTGGCAGGGTGAATGGGCAGGGGGAGGTGGACAGACTGTTCTGGTTTGGGAGGCAGGGGCTGGAAGTCCTGCAGTTTCCAAACCACAGAGGCCTCCTCTTTCCAAACACTTTCCCCTCTGTCAGCAGTCTCTCCAGCTCCCCTCCCGGCCCCCACAACTCCCTCACCCCTCTGCGAGACAGAGGCCTTTGATTCCAACGGCCCCGGCTGGCTGTGGGGATGGGGAGTGGAGCAGGGCCCCGGGGAAGCACTGCTTTCTCTTGTCTAGTTCTTCGATGTCCCCCTCTCCACCCTGCTCCCACCCACTCTGCTGTTTGCAGTGCTGTCCCCAGCCAGCTCTCTGCAGGCCTCTCTTGGCTGCCTGCTTTAACAGAGCAAGGCTGGAAATTATGCTGGCTAGGTCTCTTGGCCTCTTATGGGGGGTTGGGTATTTGCTATGTATGGGTGATGTGGAAGTATTCATTTGGTTGTGTAATTGTGTCCACGTGCATCATCCTGTGAATAGCTGTGACTACACTGCCTGTGAACCCGTGGTAGGGGGGTTATGTGTATGTGGACTTGTGGGTGTTGCCGAATGTGATGATGTGATTGACTGTTAGTTGTGTGTACAAAGCCTTGATGACTAAATAATGTACTTGTGGCATGGTCTATGTGTGGCTGCATAATTGGAATTATATTTGTGCCCTGTGAGTGGTTGTGTGTGCGCACAGGACTGTCGATGGGGAGCTGTGATGGGAAGGAAGGGTTAGACGTGACAAGGTACTGCAGCCATACTGAGGCCATGGGAGCCGTGCAGGGTGTGTACTGCACCAGCTGCGTGTCTGTGGAGTCAGTCATGTTTGGGGTTTAGTGTGTGAAGCGTGGAGCAGGCCAAACCTTCGTCCCTATGATTCCAGGTCCCCATTCCACTCTCTTTTGCCACCAAGGCTGGGGCTGCTTCCCTGCACTGCTGTTCCTCCCTCTAGGTTGAAGGTGGCCTTTGCTTTACATTCGGCCTGGTGCTGTTTTTACAACTCAGCCCTCTGTCCTACGTC
Organism: Callospermophilus lateralis; assembly: GCF_048772815.1. Taxonomy (NCBI): domain Eukaryota; kingdom Metazoa; phylum Chordata; class Mammalia; order Rodentia; family Sciuridae; genus Callospermophilus; species Callospermophilus lateralis. Next base: position 70,022,876 of record NC_135319.1, read on the forward strand.
AGCCCCCAGGCTCCAGCCCATGTTCCTCCCTGGGGACAAGCTGGGTTCCTCATGATCAGTGTTCTGAGCCTGATGCTGAGCCAACCACAGGCTGTGGCCACCCAAGAGTCCAGACTTCCTGCTGCCTCAGGCTTGGGGCAGACACCAAGACATGCTCCCACTGTCTTCTGGAAATAAGCTTTGAGGGTGGGAGTATGAGCTGGGGCATCCCTGTGTTCCCAAAAGGCCAGTGCTCATTATATGCCCCTCTCAGGGGTGACAAGCTGCTCTCAGCTGGGTCCTCACCCTGAGGAGCACACTCTCTGCTCTCTGTGGGGCAGGAGAAACTGGCCCTCCACCAGTCGGGGGCTCTGCAGATGGTTAAGGGGTGTCCAAAGGCGTGTACCTTCTTCCCTCACCTCCCCAGCTCCTGGGTGTTGGGAAAACTCCGACAGAGCAAATGTCTCCCCTCCTCATCAGCCCATGGCCAGGTGAGGAGCCTCCCTGGAATCTTCTTGCTTTAGCCCCTCCTAAAACCCCAGTTTGCTGCTGTTGGTGGGGTCTAACCCCATACCCCACTGGTCGGGGCTGTGCCCTGGTTCCAGGCTGTGCCTGACTTCTGCACCTTTCTAGTTTAAGTGGAGCTGGACGAAGGGGGAGGCTTGTGGGCTGGTCCTTCTTTGCACTCAGTTCCCAAGCAGCCACAAGGACGGCTTAGCCAATGGAGCCTTTCTCAGCAGGAGACAATGAAGGATGGGGAAGTAGGGTGCCCTTATAGGGACTGAGATCCCCCTGGTCCCTCAAGACTTGCTCCTTTCTGGGGGACCTATAACCGTGTCTGAAGTCCCACGACCCCCATTCCCAGGACACCAGCAAACCAGCACCACCCTTAGTGCCGCCCCAATTCCCAAGCATGGCCCCTTCCCCACTCCCAGTCGCAGCAAGTGAGAGGAAAGTCTGTCCTGTACATATGGTAAGTCAGGAGGCCACAGGCAGAGGTCAGAGGGCAGAGGGTGGGAAGGAGCAGGCGTTAGTGAGAGACAGCAGCAGTGGGGGGAAGAAAGGCGTGTGCCCGCAGTCACCTCGGCTGTGCTGCCTGTTGACCATCCCGCCCAGGGTCCACCGGCGATCCAGGCGCCGCAGATGGGCCTTGCGTCTCTTGGACACTGGTGTGGGAGATGGTGATGGAGCATGCGGCCAACACGAACCAATGGAGAGAATGGAGATGAAGATGAGATGGGATGGGGGAGGGGAGGAGGAGGGGACAGAGGGAGGGAGGTCCAAGCACGCTTCCAGGTCATCATCACCCAGTCTGAGCCCAGGGTCAAACCTAGCTGGATGAGGGTAGACCTGACAGATGATACTGTTGGCATGTGGGGGAAAAAATGCAACCAAACCCAAACCTCTCAGCTTAGGTCCCAGAGCCGTGGAGAGAACTACAGATTTTAGGATCCTGGCCAGGCATGGTAGTGCATGTCTGGAATCCCAGTGACTGGGAAGGCTGAGACAGGAGGACCTCAGCAACTTTAGCAAACCATGTCTTTAAAAAAAAAAAAAAAAAATTTAAAAAGCAGAAGAGCTGGGATGTAACTCAGTGGTAAAGCGCCCCTGGGTCCAAACTCAGTACCAAAAAAAGAGTCCCTTACATCAGTCCTTGAGAGACAGCCCCTCAGCTACAGCGATGGATCGCTGTTTCCTGGGAGGGCTGATTCAGAGGGCTTGTGTCCAAAAGCATCTGGGTTGACATCAACAAGTACGATTGTGAGCTTGCCATCATGGGCCACGCAGTATGTTGAGAGGGATGAGTGTGCCTAGGAGAGACCTGGGGTCCCTTCCTGGCAGGCTTCGCACTTTCTGGCTTATGTCGTTGCTTTCGCACTTGTCCCATCAGATGGTGTCTATTGAGGATGACAACTTTGCCTTTTTTTTTTTTTTTTTGGTACTAGGGATTGAACCCAGGGGCATTCAACCACTGAGCTATAGCCCCAGCTCTTTTTATTTTTTTTTACTTTGAGACAGGGTCCCACCAAGTTGCTTAGGGCCTTGCCAAGCTGCTAAAGCTGGTTTGAACTCGTGTCCTCCTGCCTCAGCCTTCAGAGCTACTGGGATTACAGGAGTGTGCTAGAGCACCAGACAGGACTTTGCCTATTGTCTCTGCATTCCCAGAGCCTAGCACAGCGCCTCTGGCCTAGGAAAAGTTTGCTGAATGAAATGCACAGGGACAAATGCCGCAGCCCTGGCTCTGCTCCTTCATGTCATCCATTTGGGTCTTCGACAACAGAGACTGAGTTTCCCCAGTTTCTCACTGTTTGAGATCCCTCTGCCAGGGCTGCTCTCTGCGCAGACTGTGCACCCGTCCTCTAGTTATTATGGCTGGGTTTTGAGCCCCCATGAACCCCTGTGCTCAGGTCCAAGTTCTAGATGCCCCTATCTTCCTATGGTACTCCCAAGGGGAATGGACACTGAACCAGGACTCCTGGGTGCTAGCTGGCCCTACCTCCTACACTACAGAAGGAGGCTATCAGGTTGCCTGGGGCCAGGGGAGGGAGGGAGGCCAGTGGTTAGAATGAAAGAAAAACTGCCCAAACCCCTGCAAGGCCTTTTGGGATGCATTTGCTCTCCCTGGGAGGAATCTGACCTGCCTTGTATAAGTAGAGGTCTGGGGAAAAGGCGAGGAGATGTGGATTCCAATTCAGACTCCACCACCTGTGATATTCTGTGAGGCCTTCCAGCCCTCTCTAAGCCTCTGTTTCCTCACCTGTCATAGGGTGACACCTCCTGGTCTGGCAGGGGCCAAGCAAGGTCTTAAGGAACTCTGGGGACATTAATCAGGTCCTGTGTAAGGTTTTTCAGATGGGGTGGCGTGAGGGAGTGGGGCCTCTCTGGGTGGCAGAGGGGCTTAGCTGATGTCTGGACCTGGGGCCATTTTTATGGTAACTAACATTTACTCCCGGCAAGCCAGGCCCAGTCTAAACCACTCACAGACTATCTCGCTCAAGCCTCACAGAAGCCTTGTGTGGTCAGCACAAGCCCCATCACACAAGTGGGGAAGCAAAGGTCCAGGGGTGCTAAGTTACACATCTACTACCCAGCTGCAGAGCTGTGGACACACCACAGTGGCTGGGTCTGGGGCATGGAATACCCAGCCCTGAGCCCTTCTGTGGTTCCGGCAAGGTATGCCCAAGATGTGATGGTGGAATCTACAGCTGTCTATGTGTGGCCAGGTGTTGGCACACCGGTCCTACCAGAAGCAAGTAGAAAAGGGGCACTCTGGGTGTACATGTACACATGTACATCCCTGACGCAGAACTTGCACTGATTGCTGCCTAATTCTTACTCTATCAAGATCAAAATCCTCAACAAACTGCTGCCACCTATTCTATGCGAAGCACCTGTGCCTTGTTCCGGCCAGGCTGGTGTCATGCTCCCAGGCCCGCCAGGCTCCTTCCCACCCTGTGCTTTTGCTCACTCCACCATGTACAGCTCAACTCTGCCCTCGCTGGTGCAGCCTTCTTAACCACACACTCTCCTAGAGTAGCCTCCCTGCCAAGGAGCAGATGGTTCACTGAGAGGCATGTGGCACAATGGTGAGGCCCAAGAGGGCCCAAATCTAAAGAGATGCAGAACAGCAACCGTGTCCTCCCAGGGTGGTGGCAAGGGCATCGAAAGCCTCTGATCTACCACCCGGGCCCCTGTGAGCCATTGTTATCGAGAGGCGGTGGCATGCCTCCCAGGATGCAGAACTAGGTAGGAAGTGGGGACTGTGGAGCACAAACTAGACAGACCACCTCAAGGCCAAGGCCTTCCACTGCTCCAGAGGACCAGTGGGGGAGGATGCAGGCTCAGTCCCTCGGCTCAGGGAGTAGCTCAGCCTGAAACTCGCACCGTCCCTGATGGGGCCTATTCCCTGAGACCTGTCCAAGGTGGCTGTGCATTGAAAAGGCCAAGCTCTGATCAGTGTGACACAGGAAGAAGGGTGGGGCCCAACCGCCAACTGACTTTTAGGGATGGGAGGAACGAGGGGCTGGTGCGGGGGAGCTGCTTATTTTGGCCTGGGCAGCAGGGAGGTGGGCGCGGGAGGAGCAGGCCTAGAGGTGGCTGAGCCACGGGTGGTAAGCCTGCATCCCTCTGGCTCAGACACATCCTCTGGATCATTCCCACAGTTGGTTAAGGAAAGACTGGCCGTTTCCAGGCCACAGGAGGTTTGGAAGGCACTAGGAGCAGGCAGCAGGGAAACTGGGGGTGGCTCAAAAGTCCTGGGCTTCAGCAGGCAGCCCGCTCTGGGGAATACCGAGTCCACAGTCAGGCTGCCAAGGCCAGCGATGGCCTGGGGGCAGAGGCAGGCTCCTTGAAATGCAAGGAGAAAGACCCAGAAAAACCTCAAGGAGCCAGAGCTAATCAGAGAGGCCGAGTGAGAGGCCTGAGCCTCCTCTGGGATCTGGGAAATGGTTCACGGACCTGCCTGAGCCTGTGCCATGGGCCAGGCTGGTGGCCACCCAGGCAGGACACACATACACACCCAGTCTCTTGTGGTCATCCTTGTTGCAGGAAGCCCAGCATGGGGCTGGGACCATAGGCCAAGTCTCTGTGGGGTCCTTGAGAGGTGTCCAGGGCTTATATAGACAGGGAGTTTTCTGGGGGTTTCTAGCTCTAAGACTATTCTTCCCACTCTCTGCTCCAAAGTTGCCAAAGCCTGGGGTCCACACACCAAGGGAATTTCCCCTGTGTTCTCTGCCCCATGTGGGGCCAGCCAGAACAGGCCTGGGGAGGTGCACTTGTGGGCTGGTCTCTATACGGTGGAAGGGGCTTGGGTGTGGTCCCACTTACTTCAGTGGTTCAGGTGGTTTTAGGGAGAAGAGCCTCCCGTCTCTGGTAGGGGCTGACCCCAGAGGCAGCTGGCCATGCGTGCCAACCTCTATGCTCCCTCCCAAGAACCTGCAAGCCCTTACCTTCCCCGGTCTTGGAGGTGTTGATGTCTGAGTCATCCCGGGTCCCATTCTGGGCCTCTAGGTAGGTGGCAGGGACCCAGCCCTGCTCCTCGGAGGTGCTAACAAACCACCATCCTGTAGAGGGGACAAGAAAGAACAGGCCATGAGAACTTTTTTTGCAGGGTGGCGGAGGTGGGTTGGGGGCAGGGATGCAGAGGGAAGGAGTGGCCAGAGGGCAGGGCACAGGGCCAGATGGCCTGGGCACCAGGCAAAGGCCTTTCCCTTGGCCAGCCTTGAGGGGCCTGGGTTTCATCTAAGGCAGAAAAGACCTACACACTCCCTGAGATGACCAAACAAACTGCCATCCATTCCTATACGTTTGATGAAAAAGAAAAAAAAAATCCAAAGACCAAATAGAAATAATGATGTCCTACATGAGAAATGCACTTTGCAGGAAAGGCCAAGTGAGCTCTGTCCCTGTACAGAAGACTCAGGGTCTTTCAACCCACTATGACCATGAGAAGGGTGGAGGTTGGTGCCTCCTCTGCTTTCAGAGGCAGCGAGGCAGACCGCCTCACACCTTCCTAGCACAGATCAGCAGTACTGTCACCTCAGTGCCACTCCCAGCTGCTCTTGGATGGTGTGGCCATTTCAATCACAGTAAATGAGTGTTAGAGCCTCAGGTGACCCCTGACAACTGCAGCCACACATGAAGGCTCAGCAGGTTATTTCTGCATCCTGGTCCTAAGGAGCCAACAGCTCAGAGAACTAAACCAGCCCTCTCTACAGAGGATGAAACTGAGACCCAGAAGGGCCTCAATGGGCTTTTCAGAGCTGCAAGCAGAGTGTAGAACTCTCCAGAAAGGGCAGGCAGCAGAGGGCATTTGAGCCTAGGCCTAGTTGGTTCAGAGGCCTCAGCTGGATCAAATACTATGACCCAGGGCCCCTGCTGGCCACCTAGCATGAGCTACAGAGAGTCTATCTCTGCTTGGGGTGAAAGACAGGGAGCAGTAGGGTACCTCCCTAAAAAACCCAGGTCCTGCCCTCTGCTCCCTGGGCCCATCTCCCTCCTCAGGCCTGGCCAACCCCAGTGACCAAGGCCTTCCCTTGACACAATCCATATAAGCCTGAGAAAAGCAGCCTGGCCCACCAAGTCACAAACCTTCAGTCAGGAAGAACTGGGGACACACTCCTGCTGCTGGAAAAACTGAAACCATAGGTCTAACTTCCTTTCCTTCCTGCTCTGGCTCCAAACTCCCATCTCCCAAGATGGTTCACTTGGACTGCCCATGCCCAAGCCACCTCTTGCTATGTTCACTTTGCAAACAGGTACATAGGTGATGAGGAACTGTGGCAGAGAGACTGTGAGCCTTGACTGGACCCTGAGCATGTGGGCCTAAACCCTATTCTATGCCACTGCTGCAGGACCAGGGGGGCATTTCATTTAAACACTGCCCCACAGGCCCTGAGACTTCCTGCACTAGGCCTATCAACAGGATCCAGAAGAGGATGTGATCTTCAGGCTGATGGTTTTCTGGTTCAAGGAAAAAAGGAGGCTTGATTTTTTTTTTTTCTAACTGTATTGGAGATATACCACTGAGATGCTTTACCACTGAGCTATATTCCCAGCCCTCATTTTTTATTCTGAAACAGGGTCTTTGTAAGTTGTTCAGGCTGGCCTTAAACCTACAATCCTCCTGCCCCAGCCTCTAGTCACTGGGATTACAGATGTGTGCTACTGTGCCTGGTGAGGCTTAACTTCTTAAGAGGGAACAGCTGAAGTCACTGAGCAACTTGTGGGGACAGGCAGGTACTGGCATCCACTCTTGGGGCCAGGGCAGCAGCCAAGGCAGTTCAGAGTCTAGTGGACACTCCACTGACATCCACTGGCATTTCCCAACTTTGGGTCTGAGGATGGTTATAAAGGTACCAGACACTTGCACTCACTCAACTTCTGGTGAAGTGACTGGTTCCAGGAAGCTGATACTCCTGGGAGCTGATAGCTCAGATTGTGTGTTAAGCACCCTCAGAACCTGCTAAAGGGAGATGGATGCTCACTTTGGGGTCCAGACCACACTATAAGAGGTGGTCCTTGGCCCTGGGGAGCCCCTGCCCAACATATAGGTTAACAAAAGAGGCCAATCTGACACTCTGAGGGAGGAAGGCTGATAGGACCACCATTCATTGACATGGTGGGAAGGGTTTTATTGTCCAATTCTTTTGAACCAGGAAGACCTTGAGTCCCACAAGCCGCTCAAGAAATGCTAGAGGATCTGTCTCCAGAATGATGTCCAAGGAGGTTTTTGTCCATTCTTTGCAGTGTTGGGCAGCAGGAGGCAGAGGAAAGCAGGAGCAGCCAGTGTGTATGGGGGGCACTGTAGGCACTCTGACCCAAGGCTTTGGGTGGACACGGAACTCCCCTCTTGGCACAATTCAGGTTGGTAAAGAGCGGTGTCTTGCTTGAATGGGATGGGAGTGGCCACCTTTGTCTTACCCACAGCCATCTGCACATTTTGACCCTCTTAGGCGAGGGAGGGCTGCTTGGAGCAGCACCACCCATCCTCTAGAAGCCCAGGTCACAATGGCTTGGATGCTCAGAAGCTGTGGCTGATTGGGCCCCAAAGCAGCCAGAGGGTGTTGCCTTTTCAGGGGACCCTGGGTGGGATATCTGCCCCTCAGTCTCTAGGGTAGCACTCTCAGGAATCCCATCAGTCTTTGCCAGGAAGCCCCAGTCCCAGCAGTTCCTCTACGACCCTGGCTGAAGGTCATGGAGCAAGGTTCCTCCATTTCACTGGGTTGGCATCACTTGACCTTGCCTCCTTAACCACTGAAGTGGGTGCAGCTGGCCAACCATGTCTCTCTCTCTTTTTTCCCATAGCTTGAACCAAGGGGCGCTCAACCACTGAGCCACATCCTCAGCTCTTTTTTATATTTTATTTAGAGAAAGGGTCCTTCACTTTTACTGAGGCTGGCTTTGAACAAATGATCCTCCTGCCTCAGCCTCCTGAGCTGCTGGAATTACAGGCATGTGCCATCCCACCCAGCTGGCCAGCCATCTCTTGATTGGTTTGTCGTCTCTCCAAACACTGTGATAGTTCAGGGGTAGATCTGAGACCCAAGCAAGGCTATCCAGGGGCTGTTCTAAGAGCTGACAATGGCGCTTGTGATGATCTGAATCCTGAGTCCCACACAAGCAGGAATCACAGGGGCACGTAGGAAGAGAAGGCCTGAGAGCCAAGTCAATAAAGCAGCAGGTTTGTCATGAGAAGGAGGACAAGCTAGTCCTGAGGACATCTTCTACCTGGGAGTCTGGTGTACCAAAACTAGACCAGCCTGCTGGACTTCCTCATTACAATAAGCCAAGGAACTGTTCATTGACCTGGAGGTCCACGGAAGAGGGCAATTGATGAGTTGACCCGGAGCTGGGTCTCAGTCGTTTGAATAAAGAAAGCCCTCACTAATCACCCATCACAATCTCCAAGCATCACATGAGCCCAGTCTGAAGAACAAAAGTCACCTGTCACCACAGACCTCAGCAGCTGGGCACTGAATCCTCTAAGCCATTCCAGGCAAGGTGCCACTGCCCCAAATCCTGCTCACCAGGATGATCCCCAAGACCCCCAAAGAGCAGTCACCAACTTTGGTCACTTTCAGAGGCTCTTGAAAGCCAAGGCTTACACATGACTTCCCAGGTTCAGGGTCTAATTCCAAGAGCACAGTTGTGGCTCTCCCATCTCATCCAGATCCTTCCAAGCAGACCTCCAAAGGCCTACCCTCTAAGCCAAGCCATGTCCAGTAGCCAAGGAAGTGCCTGGAAGGCCTGGCTTCAGATGGGAGCCCTTCTTCCAGAGAGAGGGTTTCCCCAGAACAGACTTGGGCAGGGGCCAGGGATTTTATTGTCATTGGATGAAATGAGATGTGCTTTGAGGAACAGCATAGCTCAGGAGCACGCCTCTGGTTAGGGACTTGCCAAGATCACTTCATGACCAGCCTCTTTTTCTACACCAAGGTGTCCCTGCCAATACCATGCTCTCAAACAACCCCCCTTCTCCCTGTTCAGCCACACTGGGAGACTATTTCTTCCCTTTTCTTGTGTGAATCCAAGGTCCCAGATAAGCAGGTATCTTGGTGGTCTCATAGCTGGCTGTCTTCTAAACCTTCTCTCTGCTTCTAGAACTTGGGACCCAAAGTAATCCTCAGCAGAAGGAGGCAACCCCCCTTCCATGGATGCAGAAGGGAGACAACATTCCCTCTGCCTGTGACTGTGAGCCCTGGAACCTCTGCTTTCCTGAGGGAATTTTCTTCATCAGTCTCATCCAACTGGTCTGTATCCTGAAAAGTTGGGAAGCAAGTCCCAGAGCTGCTGCCCTCTTGCGTGGGCCTTTCTCTTTGTCTCAAGTGCCCTGTGATCCTAGGACTCAGGTCTCTTCTCTGTTGGAAGCATCATGTCTTCTCCCCCTATTCCATTCCTGGGAGCCCTTCCATATACATGCTGCTCTTTCCCATTCCCAGGAGCCAGGGACGCGGGTGAAGGGTTGATCTGCACCTATAAGCACCAGGGGCACTCCCAGGGCAGGGCAGGGCAGGCCAGTTCCTCCTTCTACCTCTGCTGCATAGGCCTCAGCACATGGGAGGACTGGATAAGGACTTATGAGGGGCTGAATGGATGACAGAGGTGCCCAGTGGGCAAAGCATCACCATACTTGGTACTTGACACTGTCTCTGGATGTCCCATGGATGTGCTCTGCTGTCTGAATCCTAGCCTTTCTAACATCTCTGTTGTTCTAGAAGCTTCTGGGACAACTAGGCACATCTTCTGTTGACTATGAGCATCTCTCCCCAGGACAGTAACTTAGGATCCTATTCTGCTGTGGCCCTAGGACCTAGGGCTAACACTGTCATCCCCCCAGCCTGATGCCCCAGACAATCTTGCCTGAGAACACTGGCCTAGGTTCCACTCCAGCCCAACACTTGCAGAGTGTGCTGGGTGGCTTCTGACGCAGGCTCCTCCTGAATCAGGCTCTGAGGAGGAGACAATGGCTATAGAAAAGAGACTGCCGTGGGCTTGGCTGTGGGCATCTCTGCTGAGCCAAGACGTATAGGCTTAAACATGGCCTAGGTGGGTGAACATGGTGCCCACCCTGGTTCCACAAAGACCTTCTGGGATTCTGGGCATGAGTCACATGGCTGGGCTTCCTGGAAAGACTCCCTGGGCCCGCTCCCACCCACGGCTGCTGACAAGCCTCTCCCACATGCCAGCAGCTCAGACGTTCATCACTGCACCAAAGTCACTGTTGCTCCAGTGAGGAACCACGACAACCTGAACTCCTGGGTGTGGCTCAACTATCCAAGAGGGCTCAAGTACTAGCTACAGGCCTGTGGGGTTCCCAGGATCACCCCCCAATATGTGTAGGGGCCTAGCTGTCTTTTCTAGTCTCTATGTGCTGGGTGTGGGTGTGGACTAGGGCTCGTATTTGAGTCTATGGAGGTGAGTGATGTACATGTGCACACCTGTTGGGGGGTGTATAGGAACATGGGAACAAAGCCAGGTGTCTGTGTATTATAACCAAACACAGGGGAGGGTACTCTGTGTCAGGTGCTAAACTTGACATACATCCCTTTACTCTTCAAGGTTCTCATGGAATAATGTTACTGTGATCAGCCTTCTGCTTTACATGAGGAAGCTTGTGTTGTAAAATCCAGGGGCCAGATGGAGATCTGGATTCCCAGCCCCACAGAGGCAGTGAGGGTCTTCTAGCAATAAAGGGGAATAATTAGGGTGCCCTGACTTGTCCCATCTGCAGGTACCTTGCTCTGCAGAGCTTCCAGGCTGCTCTTGGGGTTTTGGAAGAATGGGGGTTTATCCCCTAGCACGGCTTGCTGTTTCCAGCAGTTGTACTTCATGTCAGCAAACCATGGAGGGCAATGGGGTTGGGGGTATACATCCTGGGGGGAATCCCTTGAGGCCCTGGGACCACTCTCAGCCTGGCTTCTGTCCTCTGGCTCACTTGGTTCCCCAGCACAAAACTCCTGCCGTCTCCTCTCTCCTCTCTGTATCCAGCTCATCCTATGAAGTCCTGGCTGCAGCCCACCTCCTCCAGGAAGCCTTCCTTGACAAATATCCAGGTGCCAACATGTCCAGGGGATCACCACAGCTGCTTTACTCTCTGAGAATTATCTTGTCAGCACTATAGGCACCAGGTCCAGTTTGTATCCAGGGCAGAACTGAGCTTGCAGCAAGCAGCCTGGCCGATGAGGAAACTGGCACAGAGCGATGTATAGGAGCCAAAGAACTGAGTCTAAATTCTACTACTGCCACTTCTCTACTCTGTGGCTTCAGGAAACTGCCTTAACCTTTCTGAACCTTAGTTTCCTCATCTGTGAAACTAAGAATACAAATGGCAGCTATGGGCATTATTAAGCTCTTCATTAATGACTACATCCACCCAGACCAGAGCAGCCACCTCTTCTTCTAGCATCCAGGAAGATGATTCTAGACTCCCAAGCTGACCTCTGCTAGCCTTGTTCTTCCATCCTCCTGGCCTCTCTTTGGAGAAAGACTCAGTAAGTTTCACTAAGTTACCTGGCCATGAACTAAGGAAGTGGCTGCACCTGTGCCATGTGGGGCTGCTGTTTTGGGGCCGGCAGCCACACCTGGCCTCTTCTTAGCAGTCACCTGGTGAAAGGGCAGCAGGCTCTTTCAGGGAGTGAGGCAGTGAGTGTGGTGGAAGCAGGAGATGGTAGGGACCCATTGTGGCCCTGGCTGGCTGAGAGACCCTTTGGCATGTGCCTCCAGGCCCAGCCTGGCAGCCCTGCCCTGAGACACCTGCCAGGGCCTTACTTAGGAAGGTTTTCCCACCTGGAGTAGCTTTATGCTGGGGTGACCCCTCCCAGATGGGGGCAGGCAGCGGGAATCCCACACCCAGTTCCTCTAACGGGAAACTGCAGACTGATCCAGAGGAACCCTTTAAGTGGACACTGTAGACACCTGACATGCAGGAGAAACCCGGTCTCCAGGGCTAGGCCCCACCCTGGGCTCCTCACCACGGAGAACAATGACCTGGCCAATTCCTTGAGAGCTCCCTCCCTCTGGCCCTTCTTTCAGTCAGGGCTGTGTTTCTGTGGTGCCAGGGGCCAGGACCCAGTCCTTTACAGCAGATAAAGACCCAGAACAGCAACGTTCCTGTCATCCAGAGCCAGTTCTGCCAGTAGGCCCCAGGAACAACCCTCTTCTCAGTGGTGGGTCCAGGGGCCAAGGAGGGGGAAGACACATCAGGAGGTCTGAGCAGCATCTCCAGCTCAGGGCAGCGGGAAGGGAGACGCTCAATCCCAGGCCAGAGCCCAGCTTTCCCAGCTGCCATAATCTTCAGCGCGATGGCCCAGCCATTTGATCTGGGCTCATCTGTTTGGCCAATTTCAAAGCCCTCACAAATGGACTCTAACTGGGGACTCCCAGGGCTGGCAGGGGTCGGGGAAGAGAGAAAGAACAGACTTTAAGAGTGACACAGACTGAGGCGGACAGTGAGGCAAGGGGGACTGAGAGACAGAGGGTGGGCTGGGGGCCTCAGCCTCTACAGGAGGGGCTGAGCCTGGTTGGGGGTGGCAGGAAGTGATGGCCACTCTCAGGCCACTGCTGTCCCTAGGGTGACCAGGCCACAATGGCCTCCTTAAGGAGGCAGGATAATGAGCTCATTAGGGCCAGAGTGAGGCCAGCTGCACACAATTAGGATGTTAATAAAGTCCTCTGAGGTCACAGCTCAGCCTAGGACAAAGCAGATGGTGGGGGAGGGGAGACCCCTGTGCCTTCCTCTCCCTCTGAAATCCTCCCAGTCCTTCCAGATGTCCTCCATAAAGCCCCAGTGCTCCTTACTGTCCCTGCTCACCCAGGGGTCTGTGGGATGCAACTTAGCCTCCTTCCCAAAACAGGCTTCAGTTTGGAGCCTCACTTCACCACTTCCTAGATGACCTAGGTGACATAGGGCAAACCACTAGTCCTCTCTGAGCTTCGCTGGCATACCTGAACAATAAAAACTACTCCCAGGATTGTCCTGTAACAGGGACATGTGATGTAGTTAACATCCAGGAACTTTGCACAAGCGAGTATTTCCTGAGCACCTGGCATGTGCCAGGCACAGCTCCACACATGACAACACCAGCACTGTGAACGGCACGCATTCGGGGCTCAGACTCTGCTGCCCCATCACCCTGGGCACGGCACACAGTGGGGTTCTCAATTGTGCACTGGCAGCCGAGGCCAGCAGGCGAGCTCTGGCTTCCCCGCTGCAGCCCGCCTTCAGATCCCTAGGCACAAACCAGAGGATTCTGAGGCAGGACGAGACTCCGATTTTGGAGTTTGGGAGACCCAGCAGACTTGAGTTGCTATCCAGGCCCTGCCTGTCCTTCCCACCTATCGATTCACAGTTGAGCAGGCTTGGAGCACTAACTCTGACCCAGGCCTCCCTAAAGGTTCAGGAGGCTGATGGGAAGGGCAGTCCACGGAGCCAGGGAATGGAGAGGACACAGCCCCAGACCTCAAGCATTTTAGGGTCTTGCTGGTTTGGGTTCTGGGGGAGCTGAAGTCCCTCTTTTCAGAACCTCAACTAGCACCCTGGGCTGCTGCCTGCATGTCCTGGCTTGGGCTTGTCCTCTTGGAAGGGGGACATGTATAGGTGCTCCCATGTTCTTTGCTTGGAGTGGGCTCTCAGAAGGGAGCAGGGTAGGTGTCAGTGAGCACCAAACATCAAGAGTGAGGAGAGAGATACTGAAAAGAGGAAGAGCTCTAAAGTGGACCGGCCATGCCACACCTGGTAAAAGGCTAGGCTTTAGGGGGTTGCTTCTGCCCTGGGCCCAGCCTGGCCCCCTTCCTATAGCCTAAGCCAGATCTAAGGCTTCTGGTGAGAGACCAGGGAACTGGAAATGCAGGCCACTGATGCATGCTGTGCCTTTAAGAACAGTGAAAGGCCACCCTTCCTGGCCAGGCCTCCCTGGTCCAAAGGCTCTGTCACTGCAGCCTTTGCCAAGACACACTCCAGTTCTCAGCATGCGGCCTCCATGGTCCAAAGAAAACAGGAGTGGCTTTGGAGCCGGGGAGAGGCTCCCCCAGCCCCTCCTGGGTGCACCTCCCAACTCCTGTCTTCCAGGCCTACTCAACTGGTCTGAACCCTGGCGCCCGCCCTGCTCTACTATCCAGGCCTTCCCTCCCCCTCAGATGGGGCTCTGAGGCCACCAGGGCCCCAGAACCTTCCCTGGGTGCCTGGATTCCAAGACCATTAGCCAAGCTGCTACGTCACCATTTAGAAGGCTCCATGCAGCCCATGGCAGGAAGACAGCAAGAGCTGGGCCTCTGCCACCTCTCCCCACCTCGGCTCCAGCCTGCCCACCTCACTGGACCAGCCCAGAAGCCCAGGGCTGGGCTGGGGCCCAGACAAACCTGCAGGGCTCTGGCGGGTCTGGGCAAGCGGAGGTCATGGGCAAGGCACTCAGAAGGTGGCCGGGTAATGAGCACTTACAGACAGGGACACATGACAGACGACAGGTGAAGGACATGATCTTCAGGGCTCCAGAGTCAGGCTGCCTGGCATTAACTCCCAGCTCGGCCACCTCCTAGCTAATAAGTTTGGCCAGAGTGAGGCCAAACTCAGTTTGCTTCAGTTTCCTCATTTGTGCAACGGACCTAGAGTGGTACCCACAGTGTTGTTATGACTAGAAGAGGAGTCCTTCAAAAGTGTGAAGAATAGCATCTGAGTCCTGGTGAGTTGCAAGATGCCAACATTAATTTAAATGCAAAGCACAGGGAAGTGCAAGAAGGCCCCCAGCGACTAATGCTACCCACAGCTAGACACGTGGGTCTTAGGTGTCTGGTCTCAGTGGAGAAAGACTTGGTTTTGTTATCATTTAGCCTTGACATGTCTTTAAGATCCCCAGTGGTAACTGGTAGGTGTTTGACAAGTGCTCTCAGGACCCTGCCCACACCAGCACATGGAGGACATCTGCCAGCACCGTCCCTGTCTCTGCCTTCCATCCACCTGCCCTCCTTCCCTCAGCAAGCCCCGCCCCCCAGCGTGGGCAGGGTCCTGAGAGCACTTGTCAAACACCTACCAGTCACCACTGGGGATCTTAAAGACAGGGATGGGAGCAAGGCCAGAGGACACAAAATGGGCAGGCCTCAACTTTCCAGGAAGGTGAAGGTCAACTCCAGAGCAGAGATCAGTAACCTCAATGCTGGCTGTGGTCCTAATGAACAGGGATTCCCTAGGCAATGCTTGGAGAAGCCAGAAAGGGTCTCTGCGCACTAATCAAAATAGTGCTGCCGGGGGCAGTGGAGCACACCCATAATCCCAGTAGCTTGGGAGGCTGAGGCAGGAGGATCACGAGTTCAAAGCCAGCCTCATCAAAAGTGAGGTGCTAAGCAACTCAGTGAGACCTTGTTTCTAAGTAAAAGGCAAAATAGGGCTGGGGATGTAGCTCAGTGGTCAAGTGCCCCTGAGTTCAATCCCCAGCATCCCCCCACCAAAAAAAAGATAGTGCAGGCCAGGGGGAGTCGCAGGAAGTGAGGGGCCAACCACTCAATCACCCTAAGTTCTACCAGCCAGTGAACCGCTGGCCTGATGGGTCCAGGATTTGCCAGAGCAGAGCTTCCAGGCCTGTGGGTCTATATGACCCCCCAGCACCTGGGGGCCCGCAGAGCTGCATGGACAGATTCACAGCCGCCGGCTGGCATATCACCAGGGAACCTGTCCTGATGGATGTTTTAATCAACCCAGGATGAAGACTGAGATGCTGTGTGGGTGGTGCCATCTCATTTAGCAAAAGCTGTGCCAGGATCAGGAGCCAAAGGGGGAAGAGCAGATGGTAATAACAGGTCAAACCTGACAAGATGCTAAGTATTAAATGGAAATATGAAAGGACATGACTTAGTATTTGCAGTGCTGGGGATTGAACCCAGGGCCCATGCATGCTAGGCAAGTGTCCTATCCCTGAGCTAGGTCCCCAACCCTTTTTAAATTTCTTTCTTTGAGAAGGTAAGATGCCCAGGCTGGCCTTAAATTTGCAATCCTCTTGTGTAACTAGGATTAGAGGTGTGTGCCACTGTGCCTGGTTAGTCTAATTAGTAAACTGGTTACAGTTTACTATCCAAACTCTGAGCAAATGAAGGAGTGCTATTAATAATTATGCCAAAATTTTAGGTGGTGCAAATGGGGAGTACCTAGGGCAAGCCAAGTTGTTGAGTTGTATGGCTCGCCCACTTGACAGTGAGGATGAGCAAGGACTTCTGAGGATCTTAAATCCAATATGCCTGGAGGGGAAAGTCTGCCTGCCTCCCCCTGAGTTTGTTAAACCTTAGGCTCCCTTAGCAGACACCAGGAACAGGTGACTAGGAGCAAGGTTAAGTAGCAGCCAGGTCTGACACCTAGCAGAGCTTTCATTTGGTTACCCTTAAAAACCTCTCTAGCCATTCATTCCTCTGCAGAAAGAGACCAGCATCACCTGTTTATTCTATTAGTTCCTCAAATCCCCATTTCCTAGATGAGCCAAGGAAACCAGTCCCCTCACTGGCTCTCCTCCACTCGATTGACCAGTGTCTACCAAGCAGCCCACGTCTCAGGCAAGTCAAAGGCATGGCATTTCTACCTCTGGTTCCCACTAAGAGGAGGGGGCTGACAGGTGGGTTTCAGGCCCACTTCTAAGACACCTCTCCTCTGAGCCCATATGGTAAGGTAAAGCAGGGACACCCAGGCTGAAGGAGCTTTTTGACATAAAATCTCATCCAAGAGTTTTACCAGGCAAGAGTAACTTGGGATCAGCATTTCTTAAACCTCAGATATCCTCCCTCAGAAGCCACCTTTGCCACATATTTGAACCACATATTCCATGGCTCACATGATTGATATATATTATACATATATGATCGCCATGTGTTGCTTAATCATGGGGCTGAGTTCTAAGAAATGTGTTGAGACAACTTTACCACTGTGCAAACATCTTAGGGTACACTTCCCTACACCTAGATGGTACAGGTCAATCAAGATGGCTGCCTATGCAAGCAAAAGATGCAGTAGTCATGAGAAGTATGAGGCTGCTGCCCAGCATAACATGACATGCTGCTTTACAGTAAACTTTTAAAAATATGTAGGCAGAATGAGTACCCTCTAAAATAACAATAAAAAAGTATTGCATAAACTGGGCATGGTGCACACACCTGTAAAATTTTTTTATGAAGGTTTGGGGATGTAACTCAACGCTAAACTGCTTGTCTAATATGTGAGAGGACCTGAGTTATATATATAAAATATATAATATGTATATATAATAATATAATATATAATATATATGTAGAGAGGAATACATAAACCAATAAGACAGTCATTTGTTATCAAATATTATGTACTATACATAATTGTATGTGATGTATTTTTATACAACTGGCAGCTCAGGTTTGTTTATACCAGCAGCACCACAAACACCATAATGTGTTGGGCCATGACATTTTTACAGCTCCAACATCACTAGGACATGGGAAGTTTCCGCTCCATTAGAATCCTATGGGACTATTCTGGTACATATGGCCGGCTTATGAGGTATGTACCTATTTAAAGGAATTCACCTTTTTATTTTCAACTTTAAGAAAGTAATTTGTGGGGCTGGGGATGTGGCTCAAGCGGTAGTGCGCTCGCCTGGCATGTGTGCGGCCCGGGTTCGATCCTCAGCACCACATACAAACAAAGATGTTGTGTCCGCCGAAAACTAAAAAATAAATATTAAAAAATTAAAAAAAAAAAAAAAGAAAGTAATTTGTGGGCTGAGGTTGTAGCTCAGTGGTAGAGTGCTTGCCTAGTAAGTGTGAGGCATTGGGTTTGATCCTCAGCACCGCATAAAAATAAAGATATGGTGTCCATCTACAACTAAATATTAAAAAAAAAAAAAAAGGAGAGAGTAATTTGTTAAGGAGATGTCATGTCTCTGCTATGAATTAACACACAGGACCACTGGCCCCAACCATGAAGCACACCAGTGGGCAGAAAGCACAGGAGGAGACTGGAGCTGCTACAAGCCAGAGGCTGCCTACTGCCCAGGGAGGTTTGTCAGATGGGTTAACAATTGGGGAGCATCAAGCTGAGATAAACCCCAAGGCTTGAAAGAGAACAAAAACGGACCTACCTACCGTTCTCACTGTGAGGCAGAAGCATTGCATATCTGCAATGCCACCCAACACACAGCCGGAGGCCATCACAGGGACCACCATGGGGAAGGGATTTCAGGAAACAACCATGGCACCAGTATGATGCCTCCTTATTCAAAACTGCCCGAGGAAGAGGCTGAAGAGACTCATCGCCTCACTGGGGAGCAGGAGTCTGAAGTCCCACGGTCGCCCAGGGGTACCGGGAGAAAAAGGCAAGCCTGGAAACTGCCTGCCTAGCACTGCACCTGTGTCATGTTTGACAGGTGGTGTGGAGAAGAGGCTACGGGGAGGCCCTGCGGTTGTCACCGCAGGGGCCAACTAAAGGTCTAGGCCTATTCTTTGAGTGAGCTCTCTCCAGGGCCTAAGAAGTACACATGGACAAGTTTGTCCATTTCTTCTCTTTCCTCTCTTTGCTAAAAATGGAAGCTTCCTGGCCCCAGAACTGAGTTGGTTTCAACTAAAAGCTGGAGGCTGACAACCTCCCCACCCTCCCAGCTGAGTTCAGCCCCTCTTCAATTTGGCAAAAATAAAACGGGGGCAATTGCAACTTTAAAGACCATCCCCATAAACAAAACAAACCCGCTCCACAATTTGTTGAGGGCATTCCTCCTTCCAAACCCTCTTTATTTAATTTCTGGGGAATTTTAAATAGAGGGCTTGCAAAAACTCTGTACCGCCTGACGTCAACAGCTCTCTGACAACGTGGATTCCTCTGCACGGTGTGGGGAGCAGCCACCACGAATGCCAATGCTTTTCCAGGCTCCTTTCCCATTTGGAACTTGGGAACCACTGGTGTCACCCTAGGAGACTGTGGGACATGGAGAGTGCCCAGGGGAAAATGTCCCACTTAGGGTCCTTTAACTCTGAATTTCCCAAACTCCCAGGAAACTAACACATTAGCCTGAGTAACACCTGTACTGGTGTTTCCTTGGTGTGTTTATTTAAACCGACTTTAACAAATGTAAATATGCTTTTTAGGAAGACATTCTCCTATGCTACCCAGAATGGAAAACCAGGATCCCTTGGCATAAATAGAATATAACTGGAAAAACGCATACAATGAAATGAAACGATGATGTCATTAAGTTCAGCAAGATTTTAAGGCAAGTTCTAGCAAGAAACTAAGCCTGGACCAGATTTTCTCTTAAACAACCAAAAAAGGGACATTGGTCATTGTTACAAAGGCACTGACAACACAGGAGCCCAAATGGAGACTTCTCCCTTGACCCAAGGTGTAGAGAAAGGGAACAGCGATGGAAGCCTACGTCATGTGCATCTACCTGCCTGACCCACTCTCAGGGAAACACTGATGTTGCTCTGGAAGGAGCACTGAGTAAGGATATGCAGCCCCTTAGTTGACACCCCAGCTGGGCCACCAGCAGCAAGCTTGGAGTTCTTGGGCAAACTGTTTCCCTTTTCTCCTTTTGAAAAACAAAAACAAAGCCACCTGTCCTACTTATCCTCAGAGTTACTCAAAGACAGATGGAAAAATGCTTTGAAAAATCTCCAGGTTGATGGCAGATGCAGGTGGAAGCGTTATTACTCCATGTAATTTCAGGAATCCAATGGACTTCTAACTTTCCCCCAGATATAACTTACTGCCTGGACTGGGTAGTAGCCCATCCCTGCCATTTAGAGAAAAGGAAAGGAAAATGAATACATCACTTGACAATTTTCCTTCATGGTGACAGCTACATGGTTTTGGATATTATTCCCATTTTATAGACAGTGAAACTAAGGAGCAGAATGGCCACATGCTAGCCACAGGGTGGCAACTCAGTGACAGTGGGATCTGACTTGTGCCTTTCATGAGGTCTGGGGAAATCTCTATCCTTCTCTTTTTGACCCAGCAGGTTTGAGAAGCCCCCAGATGTACTGGGCTCTCTGATTCATCACTATATTCAGGCCCATCCTTCAAGCTACCACTTCTGCAAAGTTCCAGTCACTCCCTGCCAGTTGGCCTCTGATTTCTTACCCTGAGCTGCCCCAACACCCTGACTGAGGTTTGAGTTGGTAATGTCCCCAAGAGCTCTCTGAGGACAAAGTCCAGGTCCTGCTCATCTTGGCAGCCAGTCATGACACTGCCTGGCTTGGTGTTTTGGACAAAGAAGGGGCCCAGTAGGTAGTTGTTGGGAATGAAATGCAATGACAGATTGGCCCAGGCTTGCTCCTTCTCTGTCTTCTCCCCTCACTCCAGGTCTTCCTGCCTCCTTGTCCTCAGAATCTCTCAAGCCCAGCTCCTGGGGCCAGTGCTGGGCATCTTCTCCCCAGCTCTCATCCCTTTGGCCCTGGGGGGCCTTCTGCCCTGCTAGAATCCAGTGCAGCTACTCCCTGGGCAGTGTTCCCTCCTCCCGGTCCTCAATTTGGGGAAATAACTGACTCCCAGCGCCCCAGGTCATCCAGGGGAATCTCCCCTCAGGGACCTGAGGTGGGGAGATTATTGTTGCTTTTGCCTGTCTGGCCCCAGATCACCCAGGAGGCAGATACTCCCAGCCCTCATGAGAGCTCCCGGGCCATTTCCTCCTGGGCCTACTTTTGGGTGAGGCTCCTGGAAGAATGCAGAGTAGCAGCTTCTCCCAAGACCATTTGAGGCAGCTACAGGCCTCCACAGGGAAGCAGGGTGCCTTGGTTTCTCCTACAGGGCCCTCCTCCTTGCTGGATGCTCTGGGCTGCCCCAGAGACCTGTCCTGTTACCCCTGCAGAGGGTGGTGGGGAGACAGGTACACCAAAACCAGCTTCCTCACCACGATGCCCTATTCTGTGGAGAGCCTGGAGAGCCACCGGAGTTACCAAGAGCAGCAGGGTGTATGGGGAAGACCTGGCAAATGACCCCAAATCTCTGGCCCTTAGTTTCTGATCTGTATAACAGAGGTCATGTTACTGTACTGTGTAGGGCTATGGTGAGAATTATAGGACTAAAGAGGTCTGGCTCCCTGCCTGACATGGAGGAGGGACTTTTCCTCTATGATCCCTTATCTGCCTTTCCCAGAGATTTCAGAAAATAGCAAATGAGTTTAACTTCAGCCCTTGTCCCCAGGTGACTAGCCTCAGTGGGGTTCTCTGTGGTGATCTAGGAATGGGTTCTCCGAGCTTCTTTCTGCCCTATTTTCCTTCCCATCTCTCTTACTTCTAGGCACTAGCTTGTTTCCTGGTTCCCAAGAATGGATCTAGTATAGATCCTACTCTAACCCATGCAGAAAAGGCCACTTCAACCCAGAAACTCCCTTAGTTCACATGCCCTGGAGTCTACCCAGTTCATTCTAGAGGCCTGCCACAGTGACTGGTCAGGCAGTGTTGATGAACACTCATGAGGATCAATGACGAATGCAGCTTTTCCTAGGAAATAGCCTAAGGTGGGAGGGTTGCAAGTTCAAAGCCAGCCTCAGCAATTTAACAAGGCTCTAAGCAACTTAGTGAGACCCTGTCTCAGTGCAGAGGGGAGTGAGGGGAGGCGGGGAGGGGGGTGTGCAAATGGAAAGGTGGGTGACATAAGATGGACATTATTACTCTATATGCATGTCTGCAGTGTGACTCTGCACCGTGTACAACCAAAGAACGGAGAAGTTGTGCTCCATTTGTGATCAATGTGTTAAAATGCATTCTACTGTCATGTATAATTAGAACAAAATTTTTAAAAATGTGTACATACACACACACACACACACACACACACACATAATTACATATATATGAATGAATAAGTGCCCCTTGGTTTAATCCCTAGTACAAAAAAAAAAAAAAAAATTTTCCCTGGGATGAGTCAGAGCAGGTAACTGTCAGCTTCACCTTCAGCCCATCTGCTCCATGAAGGTGGGGATCAATCTTCCTTGTTCACTGTCTGAACACAGCAGGACATACAGGTTGGGGAATGAATCAGCACATGCAGGTCTATCTCTGGCTTCTGATTACATGCTCACTTACTTGCTTGGTTCTAGATTTCTCCATCCGGAGTAAGTCTCAGATTAATCACACCCTACCCAAGGACAGAGATAGGCCAGGCAGCTGGGGGAAGTCACTGTCCTCACCTGTGCTTCATACAGCCTCTCATCCACATCCTACCACCACTGAGCCCTGGGAAGACAGACTACATTCTAGAAGTGGCTCTAGGGTGGCAGGCCTAGAAGAGCTGAAGACAGAAAGTGTGAGGGCCATGAGCACCTCTCCCCTTTAAATATGTCTTGGCAGTGGCAGGCTCGAGATGCCTTCATAGAGTCCCAGGCCCTCAGCCGGGCACACTGCAACTTCATTCCCCAGGAAGTAGGTAAAAGCACATCAATCACAGCTCCCAGCTCTGACCTGTCCGTTAAACTGGAGCATGGCTGTCTCCTTCCCCCAGTCTCCACATCCAGGCCTCTGGATCAGGGTACCTGCCCAACCTGCCTCAGACTCCTTCTAACCTCCCACCTGGGAGTCACTTCTCGAATGAAGTTTTTTCTTCTCCAAGGGCCCCAGGGGGGTAAGATGATCCCATGGGGGCTGAGAGATGGGGGCATGGAGGGTAGTTTAGGGCTGAGATCAAGAATCCTCCTTTCAGCTGCCACAATAGTATTGACAAGTCGCTCTGGCCCTCTGAAAGTCAAGGCCCTTTAGATTCAAGGTGAGTCTATGTCTGGTTGTGCAGCGGAAGGATGAGGGTATAAACTTCTAAGGGGTTCAGTGAGGCAGGTTCTTGGACACTCATTCTCCTAATGCAAAGCTGGATGATGAGGTCAACTTTTCTCTCCTCTAAGGAACAACCAGTTACAATTCCACTGTGGGGCAACAAGGTCCATGCTACCCCTGGATCTGTTTAATGCCAGGGGAAGCATGTCCCACACAAGGCCAAGCCTCCGAGGAGCGGCATTAACGATATCCAACACAGTAGAGCTGATCAGAGGCTTGCCTGGGCACTGGGTGAGGAACGGGGAAGACTGCAGCCACAAGGAATGAAACCCCAAAATTCCAATGTGCTGAGCCATTTTCTTTGATATTCTCACCTGACCTCTTCCCCACCCACTTTCCCATGCAGTCAAAGTGCATGGCACACGCAGAAGACACCAGAACACTTGGCTGGTGGGCAAGCCAGAGAGGAGAGACCCCTGAGAGACAAAAAAGACTGGGGAATGCTAGGCACAGTGGCGCAGGCCTGTAATCCCAGGGGCTCAGGAGGCTAAGGCAGGAGGATTGAGAGTTCAAAGCCAGTCTCAGCAACTTAGCAAGGCACTAAGCAACTTCAGTGAGACCTGACCTGTCTCATTATATTTAGAATGAAAATGCTTATATCATTATATTTAGAATGAAAATCCCCCAAAAATGCTTGGGGATGTGGCTCAGTGGTTGAATGAGATGAGCTTCGGATGCTCTGGCTGGAGAACACAAACTCACCAATCTCCAGTATTAAAAAAAAAAAAAAAAAAAAAAAAAAAGATTGCCCAGTTCACCAAGTAGGAATGGGACAGCAGGTGGGTCAGGCAAATTCCAGCCCAATACCAGTGGGGGTCAGTGGAGCCCTCCATCACTGTGTCTTTGCGACCCTCTCCAGATTGAATACTGGCCTCTCTAAGCCCCAGAGTATGGCTTTCAGATCTTACTGAACTTGAGGTGGTTGTGGGAGGGGCTGGGCAAAACCACATTCTTCCCCATCAAAGCCAAGAGTCTAAAGTAACACTTCTGGTTGTAACTGAGGCGGGCCTGCTTGTGATCAGATCCTGTGCTGGCTTTCTGGCTGGGCAGCCCTGGATCCCCACAGCCCTGCTATGGAGAGATACTTTCCCTCACTCAGATAATCTTGTCCTCATGTGACATGGCCAAAGACAGCCATCAGTCCTTCTGCTTTCAGCAGTTCTCTAGGGCAACCCTTCAAAACATTATTTTAAGGGGGGTAGTGCAGGGAAAGCCACCCAAAAGCTCCAGCATGACATTCCATGACACTCATCATATTCTTTCTGTTCCCAGCACTGGCGAACATAAGAAGCTTGAGCCACCACACTGGCTGATGCAAACTGAAGGAAAGAGGAGACTGGACCATCTTCCTGCTTTGCCTAAAGTGCCCCCTCCCCCGCCTTTTAATTAGGGGGAAACACACACACACCAGCACCTTTCTGCTGCAATAGTACAGAAGTGGCTCAAGACTACTGCTCAGCTGTTCTTTCTCCAGAAATTTAATCTGCAAAGCATTTGGCCTCACAAAGCCCATACCAAAGGTGTCCAGGAATCCACAATCCTGTGATCATCATTACAAACCCAGGGACATTTGCAGCCACTGACCCATTTGGCAGCTGGGGAGACAGGCTGAAGGCTGCCCAACATGGTCAAATTCCCCTCGCCTGCTCCCTCTGTGCTGACTGGCTTGTTTCCAGAGCCCCAGGGGTAAGACGGAATCTTAGGACCTCCGACCATGCAGATGAAGGGGCTGCTTCTTGCTCAGCTTGGTAAAGACACAATCAGGGGACTGGGAAGCTTGGTCACTAGAAAGCAACCATGGTCACTGCTGTCACTCCTTATCACACTTCTGTTCCTCAGATGATGACAGCAGATGCTCAGAGAGCAAAGTGGCTTGCCTGAGGTCTCCTCACTGGTTGGTGGCTGAGATCAGAGCCTAGATTGATCAAGATCCTCTTATGCAAAGCCTGGTGTTCCTTCCACGATGGGACACCAGCTACTCCGCCTATTAACATGACACCCTTAGCACTTTGCCAAGTGCAATCCCTTGACCCAAGGCCTCCAGCAAGAAGTGGGTGTCCAGAACTGCCAGAAAGCTCCACCAAGTCACAGGGAGGTCAGTTGGTCAAGCCAGGCAAAAGAGAAGCCTGTAGTTAACACTGAAGGTGCTGGTAAAGGGACCCCAGGCCCTGTGTCCTTGTCACACCTGCTTGCTACCTGCCCTCACAGCCCCTATCACAGCAGCTTAAAATTCTGTTGCAATCAAAAGATAGTGAACGTGCTGAGCCTAGAGAAGTCTGGGGCCTTGTGTGAGCACTGATTAGAAGTACAGAAAACAGACAAGAAAGACAGAGTGTCCAGAAACACCAGGACTGGAAGCCTGGCCAACCTCAATAGCAACCACACCCCCTTCCTGGGGGAGAGAGAACGAAAGAGGCTGAGGCCGCAGAGCCTTGTGTCTGAGGGGGGCTCCCAGCCAGCCACAGGAAGGCTCCCTCCCTGGATGGCACTTCTCCCTCATCTTGACCCCAACCCTGAGAAGTGGCGTTGCTAACTGGGTGAGTTTGTGTTCTCCAGCCAGGGCATCCGAAGCTCATCTCACCAAGAAGATAGAAAAATGAGTCTTGGAATGCACGGGGAGGTGCTGAGGGATCCAGCCTCAGCCAAGGGCTGCAGGGCACAACGTGGGGAGCTCGGCTCAATAGGGAGGGTGGCCCAGGTGCTCTGAGTACCTCCTGCCCTCCGTGGCATATGCTGCACCTCTCCCGGCAGCCTCAGTAGCCCCTGTGACACCAAGGGCCCAGAGCCAACCCTGGTATAAACTGGCTGTGATGCTGACCTTGGGCCATGACATCCCATTCCCAGGCCTCTTTTTCTCTTTCATGGAAGGACAGGGGGGGTGTTCCCTGTACCTGACATCTGAGGCCCCTCCAACCATTTTCTTGTTGATAGCAACCATCCCTCAACCAGGTCACTCCTGCCTTCTTCGGCCCTGCTGGTCATGTGGGCCTCACCCCGTTCAGGCCTTGCCTTCTCCAGAAGCCTTCCCCTCTTGGCAGACCAGGCACAGCCCACAGCAGTCATGAAACCTGCTTTGGAGTCCCACCCTGCATGGTAGCAACCCTGTGCTTTCTGCCTTGTGCACTGTAGGGGTGCAGGGGACACAGAGGACTCATTGCATCTGGATTTTCCTCTGCCGGAAGAGAAAAAGCCCTAGAATGCCGTCTGCTTTGGCAATGGGAAGACAGGCAGCTGCATCTTGTCCACTGCTGTGCCTCAATGCAGGGTGTACCATAGAGCACACAGTAGGAGCTCTGTTTCTTGACTGAGCAAGCTGCATCCCGAGGAAGCTGTCCGTGGGTGTAGAATTTCACTGAGGTCTGGATGCTGGGGTAAGGGGGGGGAAAGGGGCTGGATGGCAGGTCTCTTCTGGGTGGGGTGGGGTGGGCAACGGGGCCAGGATGGGTATGCTTGGTTGGATGAGGGGAAGGCAACATGGGGTAGAGCCCTGACCAGCACCAGAGAGACACAGCCCAATGCCACCTCATGTCCTCAGCCTTGTCCGCCAGGGACCTGATGAGCAGACCCACCCAGCCATGCAGACTAGGCCCCCTCCCCAAGGACCCTGTGAGCCCAAAGTGGGACAACTGTGAAACTTTCTTGCGAGACACTGAGTCAACGTGCTTTTCTTTCAGATCCCCTCTGACCTGCTGCCCCTTGGCCTTTCGCAGGATTGACCTGTTTTCTGGCTCTCAGAGGCCTAGGGAACTCACACTGCAAAGCTCTTAGGGGTTTGGCTTTACAAAGAAGTAAAATCCATAGTGCAAGCACTCCAGCCTCCCACCACTAGTCAGAGCACAGTGTTTGAAGCCCGTGCCTCCCTTCCTAGCTGTGCAACCTTGGGGCAAGTCACGTCACCTCTCTGGGCTTCAGTATCCTCCTTGGAGAGACAGAATGCCAATCTCCACCCTGCTTTTTACCAAGATGTTTTAAAATCTGCATGACTTTATATCTTATAAAACATAAAATATTATGATTCAGAAAGAGATCACCTTGAGAAAAATACAAAAATCCTCTATTAGTTGGCAGGAGCAGGCATTTCCCCAGGTGGCCTTGACCTCCCAGCTGGCCTTCCTAGTGGGATTCTAAGAGAACAGACATGCAGGCTTCTGGCCACTGTGCTGAGGTTCCAGGACATCGCCTGTGGTGATGCCAATGGGTCAGATCCTTAGAGGAGAGAGGGCTCTGCTATCACATGCTGGTCTCAGGCCCCCACATGCAGAGGGCCACTTTACCACCAGTCTTTGGCAGACTTCCTCTGTTTCTGGCTTTCCCTCATCTCCTGCGGTGCTCCTGGGCCACTTCCCCACAGTCCCATCCAATAAAAGCTTAGGGGAGGCAAACGAACTTCAGCATGAGACCGAGCCATGCCCAGCTGACAGGGAAACATGGAGCTGGACTGAGACAATTAAACGAGACCAAAATAAGAGCTTCAAATAGCACATTTCAAACAGAGGTAGAAATGGCCATGGGGATACACGAGCCAAAAACTTCCCTCCATTTTCTGGGGCTCAGGAGCTCAGCTTGAGTGTCCTATGGAGGAACGCTGGCTCCCCACAGACTCCTCAGGCGCCTGAGCTAACTGGGTCGCCTGCTTGTTCCCTGCTATGAGGCCAGGATTCTAGATCAGCACTGGGACCCAGAGGATGAGGTTATGGAATCTGAAAAGATGCTGATAGGGGTGAGGGTGGTTACCCTGGGTCACCCCCAACTACCACCAGCGTGATTACTGAAAACCCCAGTGCTGAAGGGTGTAATATCGAGCGGCCACAGGATACACTGGGGAAAGAACGAGGAAAGGGCAATTTGTGAGCCCAAATTCCCTGAGGTCCTGACAAATTATACTCCCCAGAAAGTGTCTGCGCTACACTCTGCTGAAGTGTTTTATGTAAGAATAGAGGAAATCAGGGGAGATGTTTTCCCTATACTTCAGATGAGGCCTGTCATTTGTACTGGGGACAAAGGGAGTGTGCGCACACGTGTTGGGGTGGCCAGAGGGTCTCTAGTGCTGCTGGTGTACCGGACACCTGTGCAAAGGTAGATCTGGGTAGGGGGAGTGTCCACAGAGCCAACATCAGGACAGGGTGACCGGCTGCTCCACCTGCCCAACTGAGCAGGTGGAAGCCCAGCAGCCAGAGCCTCCCCTGCCTGCTGACCAGCCAGGGCCCCTGGAAGCTGGCTCTGGGCTGACAATAGCCCCAGCAGATCTGGCCAAGGAAAGAGTTATTTCCAGAGTCTCCCTGTTGCCACCAAACCTGTCCCTATGCCTTCTAGCCACAGCCAGGATAGCCTGCTCCAAACACTGCTCTTCAGGTGGCTCTGCTGCTCACAGGCTTTGGTGGCTAATTTACCCACAGCTTCCCAGCTGCCACTTTTCTTCTGCCCCGGGCACTCACATGCCTGCTTTGCTGTCCCTGTTCCACTGTCCTGCATGTCCCTCTTAGCCTACCAGAACCTTTTCATTCACCAAGGCCAACTCCTCCTCTGAAAGCCTTTCCCACTATGCTAATCTTCTTCCTTGGCATTTTAGCTCTGTGTCATGTGACAAAGCCACAGCTAGCGGGGGATGTCACTGGTGGGACTCTCCTCTTCCAGCCTTGCATGAAGCCCCCCAATACCAAAGATTGCTCTTGAGTCCTCAAAGAAACTTGAGCTCCAGGGTGGTGGCTGTGGCCAGACCCCAGCAGGTTTGTCCTTGGCCTCACTACCTTAGAGTAAACTTTCTGCTGCTATACACACCTGACTGGCCCTCAGGGCTGACAGCACCCTCAGAACCACTGGGTACAATCAGTTCTCAAGCAGTTGGGGAAACTGTGTCAGAGCTGTCCCCATCCAGTGGCCTTATCAGGGCTCTCATACATTGAGTACTTACTGTGTCCCAGGCCCTAAGCACTGAATTCCTTTTGAATCAGCATATACAACCCTATAGTTGTGGGAGCAATTATTTCCCTTTTACAGTCAAGGAAACTGATGCTTAGGAGACCCAGGAAACTTTGTCCTAGAGTCATCAAATCAAGATTAAAACCAGGCTTATCACTGGGTGTGGGGGGCACATGCCTGTAACCCCAGCTACTCAGGAGGTGGAGCAGGATTGCAAGTTTGAGGCCTGCCTCAGCAACTTACCAAGACCCTGTCTCAATGTAAAAAATAGAAAGGGCTATGGATGTCGCTCAGTGGTAAAGCAACCCCAGTACCAAACAAGCAAACAAACAACAACAACAACAACAACAAAAAAAAAACCTGGCTTATCTAACTTGAAATCCATGTTCTTAATTGCTAGGCTATCCTGCAGTCTTATTCTCAAAACAATCTCTACCCTGGGGTGAATAAAACTAGACTGAAGCCTCAATTAGGATGTCCACCTCTGCTCTGGGATTTATGCCCCCAGACATTCTCCTCTCCAGCCAGCTTTGTGAAGTGGATAAGGGGCATACCAGAGATAGTTGCAGTTCAGAATGGACCTGGGAATTGCTGATTAGGTAGATACAGCAGGGATACATGTGGTGCACTTAGGAAGAGAAGAGCTATCAGAAAACAGGTCTAATGGCTTAGACAGGACCTCCAAATGGAGACTGGTCACGGGAACCAAACTACTTCAAGGCTCTTCCAGAGATAAGAATGCTAGTTCACAAATCTGCAATGCAGACTGCAATAAACCTACCTTTCTAGAAACAGCCTATACTTATCTTTATTGGGACACCCATTTTCTAAGAACAGTGTAGCCTGGAAGCTTGAATTGGCAATTAAGTGGTTCTTTAGTGAGTAAGAGTAAGTGCCAGAATGTTCAAATCAATTAATATTCAATATCCATAAAGGCAGGAACCTTATGGGTATGTATCCAATAAGCACAGGGCCGGGGACAAAGGAAGTTTTCAAAAATTATGAAATAAATGAACAAACTAATGAATTCTATAACCATTATATTTCACTCTTATAAAAAGCTCAGGTGGTACATATCACTGTCCCTTTTTTCTAGGCAAAAACAAATGAAATCCTATTTAAATCACATAGTTAGCATTAGATATTTTAGATTTTTTTTTTTTTTTTTTGGTGCTAGGGATCCAACACGGACTTTTGCGCATGCTAGGTAAGCTATATCCACACCCCATAGCTTTCGGTCTTAAATCCAGTATTTGAATTCAGGTTTCTTTGCTCTTTCCACCATACACAGCTGCTAAACAAGTAAATGGTGGAAACCACCATTTTTTTTATTCCTTACCCTCCTCCCCAATATTTCTCTTCTTTAAAACCTGCCCTCAAGAGCGTTGTTGAAGAGGTAGCCCTGCTTACGCTCTTGGTGGCTTCTCCTAAAGATAGCTGATTGGACCATAGTGGACATGTGATCTATAGTCTGCCAATTCATTGGCTGACTGGGAACCAATCAGATCCAAACTTCATTTTTTTTTTCTTTTTAAGAAATGGAGTCTCAAAGCCGGAATGGAGGCACACTCCTGTAATCCCAGGGGCTCCAGAGGCTGAGGCAGGAGGATTGCGGGTTCAAAGCCAGCCTCAGCAAAGGCAAGGCGCTAAGCAACTCAGTGAGACCCTGTCTCTAAATAAAACACAATAGGGCTGGGGATGTGGCTCAGTGGTTGAGTGCCCGAGTTCAATCCCCGGTTAAAAAAGAAAAGAAAAGAAAAGAAATGGAGTCAAACCATGTTGCCCAAGCTGATGTTGAACTCATGGGCTCCAGCAATCCACTTGCTTCTGCCTCTCAAGTAGCTGAGACTATGGGTGTAGACACTGCCCAGCTCTAGCATAAAATTTTGAGCTCAGAGAAGCAGAAGCCAGTCAGGAACTGGTAGCTATCATAGAGCTTCTGATGCTAACAAGCTAACACCATGTAAACGCTGCTATCTGAAGAAAAGAAGGCTGGTCTACACTTGGAAGAGCACAGCTATGCTTTCAATCCATTTGGAACCCAAGACAGCCAAGAGTAGCTTCTTTTGGCTTGCACAGACTTTCTGGTTCCTAATTTCAGCCCCCTGAGGCTGGGATTTACTTCTCATCCTTGGGTTCAGTGAGATTTTCCTGCAACCTTTCAATAATCTGTTGAGCAAGACAGCCCATTTCTATCCCTTGCTCACAACTCAGTTGGGACCAAAGCGCTGACTTTGGAGGAACCGAAGATTTTCAAGGATGTGTTCTTACTGGTAAAAATAAGTGGAGGGACCAGAGGAGCTCAAAATGTCTTGCTTCCAAGGAAGTACAAGAACCCCCAGAATATGGTGCCAGTGCCAGGAAATAAACAAGACTCAGAGGAAGAAAGCTGAGGCAGGAAAAATTCTGTTGACTCATCTCCCCACTTCCTGTGCTGGCCTGTATTCCCGAGAAGGAAAAAACAATTCTGGAAAGTTGGAAGCAGTTTTGCTCAACACAGAACTCAGAGAAATCAGGACCCTGGCACCTTCACACTGCCAGATGTTAGGGCTGCTGCCTACTAGAGGGTGAAGCCAATGTGGTCTTTGAGGCACAAGAATGTTCTACAAAGGAGTCATCTCAGGCACTGCGACTCACGTCTAGGGTAGAAGGGCTTCCACAAAGCAACAACGGCTGCCTCATGCCCTGCTTGGCCTGCAGGGTGGCAAAACTACCAAAGTTGTTGAATCTTTCTGCTCTATGTCACCCTGTTGATGGACGGAGACAAAATTGTCCTTTCTTGGCAGGGATCCCCCCCAGGCTCTGTTTGATCAAAAATGCTTTCCAAAAGCTACTCAGGTTCCATTCTTGGGAACCTGTGACTTCTGACTATCTATGTCCAAGGAATAGGTTTATCTTTAGTGCTGGGAAAACATCCTCCTTCTGAGATCTTCTCAACTGTCACCTGCCTCCAAGTTCAAAGAATCAACTAGCAATAAGCAACATGAATTTCTACTGTCTATGAGCACCATGCTGGCAGAGGGTCTCAGAGACATCCTCTGGCAAAGATGGTCCTGGGAGTTCTGCATTGGCTCTTTTAGCTTGTGTCTCTCCCCGGCCCACAGCCCACTTGCCATCTGGGCTCACCCATTCTTAGCCTCTCCCAGGAGATCTGTAGAAGGGAGAAATCTCAACTCTTGGACTCTTTGCTACTTCAGCCCCAAAACAGTTAAAAGTGCCCTCCTGCGGCCACATAGACTTGTTCCATGGTTCTGGTAGAATGATTCCGTGAAGGACAGGGCCTGGCACCTAGTGTTCATTGTTTGTGGACTTGGAATCACCTTCCAGGCACATGTGCCAAGACAGACGAGAGCACAGGGCACTGGCACGCCCACACCTGCATAGCACTTCCTGGCTAAGGTCCCAGCCAGAGGACCAGAGGTCGCCTCCATGGACCCTCTATTTTACTGCCAGCTAGGTGAGAAGGTACCCAGGCAGAAACCTGGCACCCAGCGGGAGGTCCAGGGAGGCAGGGATGGTGCTGACTGGGCTGCCGCCCCAACATGGCTGGTGGAAATGCGTCAACTCGCCCACCATGTCCCAGGTCAAAGGCATCACAATTGGGTCTTTGTTCCAGAGTTCAAAAGCCTCACTCACCACTCTTTCCAAAGCCAGCTCCCAGGACGCACAACAGGCTTCCCCCCACCCCCACCCCCACCCCAGGCCTCCAGCTTCCCTATCAGAGGAACCACCTCCCAGGATCTGCAGTTTGGCCTTCTTCCTTTCTCCCTTCCACCCACTTAGTTCTTCTGGTTGTAAACTCCAGGCCTCCTGGCTTCTGATGGTGACAGAGAGGGTGGGTTTGTATGGGTGGCCACAGCACTCCAGTTCTCTGTACAAACATCTGCAGCTGAGCAGCTGTCTCTACCCAGGGGAAAGACACTAAACTTCCAGAGAAGCAGGAAAGCTATGCACAGCAAGGCTTTCTCCACCTAACATCAGGGCCCTACTGAGTTCCCCAGCCAAGTTCACCCCAGGAGAGGGCTCAAGGAAGTCATCTACTCCAGCCCCTGTTCTCAAGAAGCTGCAAGGCTAACTCCATTTTACAGAAGGGATAACTGAGGCCCAGAGAATCAGAAGGACCTGAAGCCAAGCAGACAGCAGGTGATAGGTAGAATCCTGTTTCCAGGGATAGCGGCTCCCTCCCAGGGAGGGATCAGGCTCCTCCAGCCACTCAGGGTGAGGGGGAGATAGGGAGTCATGGGGAACAGATATGTCTGCACCACTTCCAAGTCTAACACAGACATCCATCTTTCCTCCAGGTAGGATTCCCAAGTGTTCCTAGGCTCTGGGAGGTGGGATAGGAAGGGAGAAGACACAAACACCCCTACGCATCTTAAAGTAGAACAGACTTCCTTTCATACAGAGCTTCCTCTTCCACTATCCCAGCCAGTGGCTGACCCCAAAGACCCAGGAGCTCCTCAACCCCTGCTGCTACAGGGTTACATGGCTGTGGGTGAGATGAGAACCTCTAGAAAGAATTGACCTTGTACAGAGAAATGGGCCTGTCTTTTTGAGGTGTAAGCCCCCAAACAAGCAAACACCCCTTCTCCTGGCATCTCCCATTCCAGAGACCCTACGGCAATGCCAGCTTCCCTAGGGAGCAGGATGGTGGGATTGGCGATGGGACAGAGGCTGAGGGCAAAGCTGTTGAGGAAGGGACCACTGTGGTGGTTCCTGGAAGTGAAGGGTCAAACCTTGCATTAGAAACGTGGTTCTGCCAGGTGTGCAGTGTCATTGCCGACCACCCTGGCCATGGCTCCAGGCATGAGGACAGAGCTCGACCTCCCTGAGAGAGGAACAGTCTGTGAAGGGCCCAAGCCTTGGAGGTCTGTTCTCAGGGAGCACGTTCTCCAGCTGCCTGAGGTAGGAGTTAAAAGTGCCTCCTGCACAGGAGCCTGGGCCTGCCTCCCCTAGGAGGCCCACTGGATTTCTCCAGTCTCTCTGCAGCTACCTGCCACCCAGAGGCACAGGAATCAGGGGCGCAGGATCATTCTAGTTTTGCTTTGGATCTCAGAAGACTCCCCACCTCCAACTCTGTACCTCAGTCACTCTGTCTACAGAATGGACTAGTAGTCCTTTGGCTTCCTTGGGTTGGGATGTGGCTCAGTGATAGATGACTTGCCTGGCAGGCATGAGGCCCTGGGTTCAATCCCAGCACCAAAAGGAAGGAGAAAAAAAAAAAAAAAGTTGGTTTGTGTTCCTTTTGGGACCCGGAAAGAGACAGGGAAGAGAGAACAGGCCCCTCCCCTCTGGGAGTGTCCATGAAATACAGTCCAGGGAAGCTCCTGCACACAGGGGCCTCCCCGTTGTAAAATGAAACTGAAACAAGATGCCCAGCAAGCAGTCCAACGCCCCCCAGCAGGCTATGGGACTCTGCCAGTAGAAGCATTGGGTCTAAGGCCCATCCCGGTCCCTGCAGGGGCCCACAGGCCCACAACTCGAAACTGACACACTCAGGATCTCCTTTTTCCACCTGCTACCAAAGACACCAAGGGACTTTGGTCCACTCTACAAGAACCTTGGAACCAGCAGTCCCCAGATTGCCACAGATACGGCCCCTACGTCAGCTTCCAAAGACAGATTGCTGTAGGTCCTGGCTGCCTCCCTCAAGTCTCTCTTCCCAGGTCCACAGCGGGCAGTCAGTTCACCAACCAAACTCCAGCCAACTCCCACAGGCCCGGTCCTTCCTTAGGGACTCTGGACCCCACAGTGATGTCACGGCCTGCTTTCCCAACCAGCTGGCTGAGTTCTCCTGCTCCTTCCAGGACCCCAGCTTAGAATATGGCCCCAACAGGGAAAGCCACGGCTGGACACTGCTGAGCCTGAAGCCACCTTCCCCAGGGGCCTCAGATGGCATGGGGTCCGTGGGCAGGGGCTGAACAGTTATGCCCACGGCTGCCACCCTGGCCTTGCATTCACACAAGCCGGTTAATTACCCCTGAGCCAGGGAGACATTCTTCCACCACCAGGCAAGCTGCTGGCCTGCAGCCCAAACCAACAGGGGGAACTTCAGACTCCTTGGCCTCTCCCTGCCAGATGGAAATAACGTATAGCTGCAGAGGTGGGGGAGGAGGAGGGGAACAAAACCCAGTCAGGCCCGGGAGCCAGGCCGGGGCCCTGAGTGGACAGCCGGATGGCCGGGCACTCACCGCTCTCGTTCTTCTCGATGACATCCACCACCTCCCCAGCCTGGAGGCTCAGCTCTGAGTTCTCTTGCTTCTTATAGTTGGACACCACCACGTACTGTTCCAGGATCATGGGCTCGGCGTTGGTGTCGGCACCTGGCGAGGGCAGAAAGCACGCGGTGAGCCAGCGGCCGGCCATGGCCCCGCGGCCGGGGCGCCCCCTGTCCATCAGCCTCGGGGGAGGCTGCTCGGTCGCCAGTGCTGCTCCGAGGGGCTGCCCGCAGCCAGGGCTCGCAGCTCTCTGGGGCCCAAGGACAGGCCATATAGCAAGGCTCCACACCGGCCCGCTACACTGCGGGGACCGGGGGACATGGGGAGCCAGGGGACAGGGGGAGGAAGAGGAGGAGGACAGAGACAGAGGCGGACAGAGACGGAGGCCAAGGATATTGAGGAAAAGGGCTTCTGCTGAGAAGAGTTAAGTCACAGCCCAGCATTGGGGAGCTGAGGGAGCGGCCTGGGGCCCAAGTGGTCTGTCCAGACGCTGGGGCCAGCAGGGGTGTGTGGAGGGCCCCAGGGGGCGGGTGGGCGGCCCATGAGGGCTGAGGCCAGAGCGCAGGAGGGAGAAAGAGGAGAGGGAGGAGGAGGCCCTGCCTCTGCCCCAAGCCCTGTAAACCCAGAGAGAAAAGGCAGCCCTGCTCCCCTCGGGCGGGAGAGGGAGAGAGCGGGAGAGACTTCTCCGCAGCCCAGGCCCAGCGAGGAGTCCGGAGGGTTTGAGGCCGCCAATCAGTGGGGTTTACTTGCAACCCTTAAATAGAAACACATGAGACCCATCGAATGAGGAGCTGGGGGTGGAGGCAGGGGAGGAGGAGGGCTCAGACTGTTTACTTGAAACCCAAGAAGAAAGTCCCAGCGCCAGCGCTGGAGAGCCCAGCCCACCCCCCGCCAACTTTTCCTCAAGTTCGGCTCCATTCCTGCCCCTCTGGCACAGACAGCTTGCCCTGCCCGCGTCCAGAAGGACCTCAGTGGACCTGGCTGCCGTCCTCTCCCCACACAGGGGTGGACTCAGTCTCCCTGTGCCCTGAAGTGCAGGGCTTGAGGGTGCTCATCCTCTACCACCCTCCTGCCACCCTCACCAGCAGTTTCAGGAGCCTGAGGGGACGTAGCACAGGGAGGGCAGGTGGGGCCCAGGCTCCCAAGAGCAAATTCTCTGTCCTCCTTGGCCGCTGCACCAGTGGGACATTCATCAAGCACCCCACTGGAAGGTGGGCAGCCTGGGTGCCCATCTCAGCTCCCTGGCTGTGCAGATGTGACATCCTGTGCAAACCTCTTTGCACTTCAACTATTACACTCTCCAACACCCAGATGTCACGTGCCCTGACAGGAGTGAAAAAAACCCACAAGCCAAAGACTGGCTAGAGCCCTCCTTCGGGAAAACCTTCCCAGCCCACTCCCAGCCCAAATAAAATCCCTAAGTACACTTCTTAAACTGTACGCCTGCCAGACAGTTGGGGTAGTGCCCTGTAACCCCAGAACCTGGGAGGCTGAGGCAGGGGGATCACTAGAGCCCAGGGGTTTGAGGCCAGCCTGGGAAATGTAGTGAGACCCTGTCTCAAAAACAAAACAGCATGCCTGCCAATCTCCCTGGAGGCCGGGGTTCCACAGAACTGGCCTGGCTGCAGAAATAGCTGAGGATCTCCTCTCAGCCCCTTGGTGCCTCAACCCATGGCCACAGGCCCTACACTCCTGAGCCTGACTTATGTGCCAGCACCTCACAACAGCCCTCTTTCCCCATTTTACAAACTAATCAGAGGCTCAGAAAGAGCAAGAGACTCACCCCTGTTCCCACTGCTGGTATGGAGAGAACCAACTTCCCCAGTGTTTTTAGGCTCAAGTCCATCTCTCTTTCCATTACAGAACCACCTGATGTCTGTTTCCATACATGTCATTCTTTGACTACAGTGGTCCTCAACCTGGTGGCACTGAATCACCTGAGGAGCTGTTTAAAAACACCAGCTTCAGAGGTCCAGGTTCAGGTGGTCGGAACCCAGGAACAAGTATTTTGTAGACACCCCATAATGCCCCATGTTCTGGGGTGCAGCCAGGAATGAGAAGCACTGCTTCGATCTTTGTTGGGCAGCCTAGGCAGGGGGCACCGGCCACAGAACTCTGGGAAACCCTGAGGGAGGCCCTCCTGGCGGCTTTCTAACATATAGTGTGGGCCTACGGCCCCTGCAGGACTCTCTGGAGACCCAGAAGGGACCCCGCCCCTGCTGAGGTGTGCCACATGAGTGTGTACATGCAGCCCCAGGCAGCCCCTCCACAGGCGGATTGTATTTCAGGCAGAAATGCGACCAACAGCTGGGCAGCAGGCCGGCTCCGCCCCTGCACTCAGATGCTGCCAGCTTCTGTGCCTGCCCTGCCAGCAGGACAGCAGCAGCACTAGGCGAACAGATGTCCCCCACTGTGTCCCCAAGGGACATCAGCTTCCAAGTCCTGGAGCACCCCAATTCTACCAGTAACAGCAGACCTCAGTTGAGGCTTCCTCAGGGTCAGTCCTCCGTAAAGTGCCCCACTGCAGTCCTGTGCTGTCTCATTTAATCCCCGTGACCGTCTTATGCAGTAGGCCCTGCTGTAGCCCCATTTTACATATGGGCAAACTGAGTCTCAGGAAGGGAAGTGATTTTCCTAAAGTCCCACAGCTGCACCCAAGTCCAGCTGACCTTCACATATGATCTTTACTTCGGCACCTTACATGGCCAATGGGGTGCCAGGTACCTGGTCTCCAGGGAAGAGTCCCGTCTCACTCTATCCCCAGACACCCTGGCATACAGGTGGTGTCTAAGAAAGACTGTAGTGTGGGATTCTTGCTGCCTCTGTTGGGCAGACCCCAGGACCCATTAGGTGGTGGACACTCTGTGTGAAGTGAATGATCTGGCAAGACACAGGACAGAGGGATCTGGTGTTGTTGAGCCGATCCCGGCCTTACATGCTGAACAGGGGAAAACTAGACAATGGAACTGGAAGAGAGAAGGGGGAGCTGGGGAAACTGAGGCAAAGAGGAGCTCCCGATTTGTGGCCAGAGAATGCTGGAGCCCAAAGAGGAGGTGCTGGCAAGTGGATCCCATCAGCTCGTTTTGATCCACGCCAAGAAAAATTTGAGGCAAGATTTCCAAAGTGGAGGAAAATCTACTCCCTGGCCCCTCCCCCCAGCCTCTGGAAAATTGGTCTGGAGCCTTCTGAAGGCCCACACTCTGGGACACAGGTAGGGAGGTGAAGAGAATGCCGGCCAGCGCTACAGAACTCAGACGGGCTGTAGCTTTTCCTGGAGGCCACTCCTTAGGTTGTGGGACAGACACACAGAAAGACAACTTGTCCTTCTTGCTGCCCACCCCTCCCCCAACACAGGCACCCAGTTTACCCTCTCTGGCATCTGCCTCTTAGGGCGTCACTATGCTAGCATTGCCCCGGGGCCAGGGTGGCGGGTGTGCTGGGAGGTGCCAGGACCAGGTATCCAGACGAGAAACTGCTGCTTGGTGGGCCAGGCAGCTGGTGGGCAGTGATGTCATCCCAGAGGCGGCTCTGGATCCCCTCCCAGCCAAAGCTTGGAAAATTGGGGGCTGGAGGAGTCTGCCCAAGAGAAGGGAGGGGAGGGGCAGAGGAGGGAGCCTCTGGTGTTCAGATGAAAAGGGTTTGGCAAAAGCAAGGAGGAGAGCTGGACCCCTGGTAGAGAGCAGAGCCTCCCCAGGATGGAAGGGGACTTCGCAGAGCCTCATTCAGAGGCAGACCTTGTGCTGGATCTGCTGGGGCTCCGGGGGTCCCTGGAATCCCTGTCCTTCCCTTGCCTCACACCTGTGTTTCTCCAACACCCACCTGGATGGAACCCTGGCTCCTGGTCAATCCTGACTGCCAACTTAAAATTTCTAAACTAGGCCTCTGCCAAGTCAGTCCCGTGCTCCGGCATCTTCAGTGGCTCCCTGTTACCTACAGAATAAAGGCTGAATTCAAGCCCGATCTTTCTTGCAATCTAAGCTCAAGTTCCTTGACGCCCTGCACACTTTCATGAAATATTCATGATTCAAAACACATGCATTGAGCACCTACTACGTGCCATTGACAAAGTTTTATGCAAGTTCTGACTTCCTTAGCCTTTGCTGCAGCCCCTGCCCCTGCCTGGAATGCCTTCCCTTCTCTTTGCCAAACCCAGTTCTCCCCTAACATTTCTGCCCCTGCAGAAGGCTCCCCCATCACCCTAGCCATGGTGCCCCCTCCTGTTCTCTCCTGGATTTTTGTGTTGGGCATGGATGCCCAACCAGACTGTGTGCTTCATTCCACAGTCTCCATGATGAGTGGTGACACCCCAGGACAGGTGCCATAGGATGGGACAAAATCATTATGAGATTCATCCATGCAAAAGCTTAGGATCTGAGGGTCAGGTCCAGTCCTGCTTTACCTTTACTTGCTTTATCCTGGGGAGGACACTTAACCTCTCTGAGATGTAGCTTCCTCATCTGCACACAGGAAAAAAAAGCAGAACCTCTAGGCTATTCTGAGCATGGAGTGAAGTTACAGGGGTTAAAGTCCGATGTAAACTGTAGGGCTGTGTCTCTGCAACATGCCTCTCCCATACCCACCTCCAGGCAGGCAGCCAGCACTTGCCAGCAGGAAAGAGCCAGACCAGAGCTCCCTGGGCCTACTCCGGGGTGGATGCCAGACTAAGCAGCCCCCAGACCCTTATCTATTAGCATCTTTAGCACCAACCAGTCACCTCTGAGTTTCCTGTCTCAAGACTTCTCAAACAACCTCTCAAGACTTTTGAGACTCCAAAGCCCAGAGAAACCTGGTGACTTGCCTGAGACCCCAACACTGGACTCCCCTCAGCCAAACTGCCTCTCCTGGGTCTCTGGCTCCAAGCAGTGGGGCTCCTCCTGAGAAGACAGGTCATGTGGTAGCCTCTGCCCCAGGATCCCTATCACTCTCCCAATCCTGGGCATGCCACCAAGGCCCCTCCAGCTCTTCACAAGCCCCTCCCAGGCTGCACTGGGGCTGCTGGTCTCTCAGCTATACGTTTGGTGAATAAAATGTATCGCTGTGGGCCAAGTGGCTCACTGGCTCATGCAGAGGGGAAAAAGGGACAGGCGCCCAGTGATTAGCTCAGGCCCCAGCCCCTCGTCACAGGGAACACCAGAAGGATGATTGCAAGGGAAGCAGGCCCTCCCCTCCCCACTGCCTCCTCTTCTCCTGGCCCCACTCCCAGGACGTTGGCCTCCCATTCCCTGCCAACAGCTGTGGTAGGGAGGGCTGGGGCCTGGGCTTTAAGCCCTGGAGTCAGCCCAGCCCCCTCTGACCCTCGACCCTTCTGCTTTTCCTCCAAGCCCCCAGCCTGCATCTCTGCTCTTAGAAATGAAGGGGCCCCATGGAAGACCATTCTGGAAATCCCATCCTTCCTTTGATCATCTCTGTCCAGGCACTGAAGATCCCGATGTTCAGGGTTTTGTTTTGTTTTTTTCTTGACATTGTCTAGCAAGACCAAAGGCTAAAGTCAAGTCCCTGACCCATGGCCCAGTTCTGCCCAGACACAGGCCAAGGCCCTTGTCCCTGAGGGCCCTGTGGGCCAGCGGGCCAAAGCCTTGAAAACCCCCAGGCTAGCGGCAGCTTCAATATCTGTATTGCTGGGTCCTGGGAGCTGTGACCCACCCTCGGTCACAGTCACAAGACAGCCCCAACCCCCACCCCAAATCACCAGTTCCCCACTGAGATCTCTGGAAACCAGGCTTGGCACAAGGACCTCAGCTCCCTGCCTTGGTTTAACCACCTGAAGTGAGACCAGTCACCTTTGCCTGGCCTGCCCCACACTCACAGGGTCAGCCAATGAGATAATGCCAAAGAGAACGGTAGCCCCCACCCCCCCAGCGCTTTCTGTGTGTCAGGATCCCCAAGGTAGCATTACACCCCCCTAGAGGGGTTGCGCAAGCCGCTCCAGGCGGCTCAGCCAGGACGTGGCAGAGCCGGGCTTCAAACCCACACACCCTGTGGCCAGAGCACATCTGCTCACAGCTGTGCTGCGTGGTCAGCACCCCACAAAGGGCTTCAAGGCTGGATCTGAGAATGAAAACGGGGTAGCCTGGCAGGCAGAGGGCACGGTGAGTGCCAGATGCCCTGCATGCCGACAGAGGGCTGCCGCAAGTCACAGGGAAACAAGCGGAAAGGAGCCCGCGGGCACCGGCTCCGGAGCATGCGCGCTGGGACCCACATGTTCACATGCACGCAGGCACATGCACACCGGGCAGTACCTGTCACGTCCTTCTTGGGAGACTCAGCCCAGCTGGACAGCCACACTTCAGAGTCCCCAGAGAGAGCAAGCAGCAGGAGAGGAGAACCAGAGGAGAGAGAACCGTTAGGCAGGCAGGAGGTCCACCCGAGTGCTGCAGGCGCCGCTGGATCAGCAGCCGTGGGCGGAAGGCGGGGGAGGGGAGGGGAGTGATTTCCTGGCCCTGGGATGGCTGCTGGGCGTGGGCCTGTGTGATTACAGAGGCTGGGACCGGGATAATGAGGTGTCTGTCGAAACGCAGGAATCCTCTGGAGCGCAGAGAATCCTACGCAAAGCCTCCCTGCAGTGGGACCCTCTGGTTCCAGGGCCCTGCAGCAGGCAGCCCTCTCTTCTCTGTGGCCATGTGGGTGGCTGGCCCCACAGAGCTCCGGAGATTCTGGTGAGCTAACAGGCTGAGCAGCCTGGTCCCAGAAGCTCAAATGTAAGGGCTGAGGCACTCAAGGCCAGGCTCCAGGTTTTGGGGTGCCAATCTACTAGGTACCCTTGCTCAGCTCTTGCCACAGTCCCACCCAGTGAGAGTGGAAGGGAGTCTCCCTAATAGAGCCTCACTCCTGGCTCTAGGCAAGAGGGACCTCTAGTGACCAGGACATGACCGCTCTGTTCCATGCTCAGACAATGGTATTCCATCTGGACCTCAGTTTCTCACCTGTAAAATGGGGTTAAGTTATCCTGTGGAGGAGGAGCAAAAAAATCAAAGCACCATAGAAGAACATCTGATTATGAGATGTGGTGCCACTAACATCCTGAGGCAGAAAGCTCTTGGCCTAATCATGGGTGTGAACATTTTTAGAACATCAGAGGCTACCACATGCAGCACGGGTACTGGCTGCCAGTACAGACTCATTTACTTCCCACACAACCCCAAGAGGTGGGCACGCATCTGTGGACCCATCTTGCAGACAGGAGCCATTCAGACAGGGGGAGTAACTGGCCCAAGTTCCCAGGAGCCAGAAATGGAACCAGGCCTGGCGACACCCCAAGACGAATACTTTCTCTGCTGGGCTGTTCATCACCTCCAAGGAGCAGAGAGCTGGCTGCTGTGGGGATAATTATAGGAAAACATGGAGATGTAAGTCTGAGAGCAAACCCTTGCACTGTCCACCAGGCTGTCCAGGAAAGCTGCCTGATCCCTTCACAGATAGTAACAATAAACAGCAGCATACATTTATATAGCACTTACTGTCTGCCAAGCTTTGTACCAATACTTTCCATAGAGTAACATATTTATTTTTCACAACAGTTTACAGTGGTAGATACATTATTCCCTCCCTTTTGCAGATGAAGAACCAAAC
Organism: Callospermophilus lateralis; assembly: GCF_048772815.1. Classification (NCBI taxonomy): domain Eukaryota; kingdom Metazoa; phylum Chordata; class Mammalia; order Rodentia; family Sciuridae; genus Callospermophilus; species Callospermophilus lateralis. The sequence goes on from NC_135319.1 coordinate 70,065,331, forward strand.
CAGAGAGGTTAAGTTACTTGCCCAAAGCTGCGAGCTAGTAGTGTACATCTCTTTAGGGACACAGACCTCAGGTGATCAGAGCTGGATGCCACTTACCATTTAAAGCACCTCACCCTCTCCCTTGCTGAGCAAGCCACCTTCCAATTACAGGCTGACTTTCCACAGAGAATGAAGGATAAAGTGACGTACTTACCTCCAGTTGCTGTGAGGATTAAATGAGGTAATACATTACAGTGCCCTGCATGGTGCAGCTCAGTAGGGTGAGCTGCCATTGGCCATATCTACCTCGAGTGTGTTCGCACACCCCAGATTCCCTGGGTTCAGTTCCCTCTGAGTGCCGCAGGAAAATCATGCTCCCAGGGTTGCAAGGATGGGAACTCGATGGCATTCGCTACTGTACGTACCAAGAACACACTGGCACCTGCGCCCAAATATTTCCCCGCAGTCACTCTCAGACACCAGGTCAGCCGAATTGGGGTCAAGGGATGAACAGGGTTCGATCTGCAGCCAGAGCCTGTCCTTAGGCCTAGTAGTCAGCAGGCGCCTTGGCAGCAGGACTTCCAGCCCTGGCGTGGCCTGGACACGGACGATGCGCCGAAGCCCCCCAGGGTTACGCCGTGTGGACGAGCAGGCCCGAGCTCCCGTTGGGTGCCCACATCTTGCTAAACTTCCAACTTCCGACTGCCCAACCCAGAGATGTGGCTACGTGGGCTGCCCAACCAGCAGTGCCAAGCCACGCCCCCAGTAGGCTAGTGCCAGGTCCAGCCCAGCCCCATCTGTCCCTGCTAAGAGGTCACCCACAACTCCCTCCACCTCTGATGGCGTTGGTGCTCCATACCTCCCTTTTGGGGTTCCTTGTGAGGAAATGCTTTGGGAAAGGCTGACCTCTTTCAGTGGACCAAGGCGTCTTCCCCAGCCCGGAGAACCCAGGAGGACCTGTCCCCTAGAACCGGGGTCTACAAGGGGCCTCCATGGAGACCCTACTCTGGCAGGGCACACGTAGCCGCGGACAGAATGGGAAACCAAGAGCAGGCTGCTCCCAGGTGTCACTTACAGAACCACTCGGGGGGCTGGGCCTGCTGACGGGCAGACAACCTGAGCTCCAGCCTGTGGCCCTGGCTTTCCTTCCCCTGCCCCCAATAGAAAATGGGAAGCAGACCAGAAACGAGCTGTCCTTCTAAAAGAAAAGAAGATGACCTCTTCCCCCGTCCCATGGATGCACAAAATCACTCCAATGCCATGGCTCCCACCCAACGCCCCCGCTGCAGAGTCCCTTCACCCCAGGCCACCCGAGCAAGCCCTCTCCCTGGGTGGGAAGGAGCCCTTCCGCTCCTTACAATGAACAGAGGACAGCCCTGGCTCGCGAACCTTGGCTGTCTGGCCAGGAGGCAGAGGAGGCTGCTGGCGCAGGGCTGGGGAAACGGAGATGGAGAGACAGCGAGGTGGGGTGAGGGGGGCCAGAGGGTGCAGCCGAAGGAGCAGCTGTGACCGACACAAACCAACTGCTTTCTGTCCTCCCCACTGCCTCCACCTCCCTCTCCTCTGGTGACACAGAACCCAAGGCCCTTCGGAACAGGGTCACGGGCCTGCTGGGAAGCAAGGGGCACTGGACTGGGAATCTGCATGAGGGGTCTTGCCCATAACCAGCTGTGTTACTTTGGGCAAGTGGCTTGACTCCTCTGAGCCTCAATGCTCACACTGTATAATTAAGCATGTGGGCGTACTGATCTCTAAGGTAGTTGTCTGATGTTCTAGACTTTCCAACAGAAACCTGGTAGTCTCCACAACACGAGTGTACCATAGCTGAAAATAATCTTTTCAAAGAAAGAGATCACCTTTCCAGAGAAAAACGCTCGAACGTGGTCTCAAGGTAAGGAAACTCAAGTTCGAAAGGGATCTCTCCGGCACTGAGCAGAAATTGGGAACAAGACTCAGAGAAGCCTAGTTCTTGTGCTCAGCTCACCCTGCTGCTGTTGCTCACTAACTTGGGGGGCATTTAGCAAGTCTCTGAGCTTCTTTTCCTTCCATAACGTGGGCTTGAAATGACCTACTCTGCTTCCTTCACATGTACACTTTAAGACTGAAATGAAGCCAGGTGTGGTGGTGCATGCCTGTAGTCCCAGTTACTCAGGAGGCTGAGGCAGGAGGATCCCGAGTTAGGGGCCAGCCTGGGCAATTTAGCAAGACCTTGTCTCAAAGTGAAAAATAAAAAGGGCTAGGCATGTGGCTCAGTGGTAGAGCATCCCTGGGCTCAGTGCCCAGTATTGGGGGAAAAGAAGCCTGAAGTGACCCACTGCCTGTGAGAAGCAGAGTGGAAGGAATGAGCTTTCTGGGACATGAAGGGGAGTGGGCACAGGGCCAAAGCTGAGGGCCAAAGCTGGGGGTTCCTGGCAGTAGAGGCATGTGGATGTGCTGCTCCCTACAGCTAACCATGGTAACCACAGTGTTCCTCCTGGCTGGGGAGGCCAGCCACACTCCAGGCCCAGGGAAGCCCAGGTGTGTGCAGGTCACAGCCAAATTCAGGGACCTGAGGGTGCTTCGATGCTGACCCTGGTTCTTGCCAGGTCCAGGTGATGACGAAGCAAAGGACTGCACTACAGGGGCCTGACTTTGTGGGGGCTCCCAGGATGACCCCACCTGGTCAGACCCAGTCTGGGGGAACTCTCCAGATGCCTGATAAGTCTTTCTTTAACCTCATGCAACTCCAGAGCACTGGGAACTGCACTCAATCTACCCAAATCTAGTCCTCAGCCACGTTTCTGGGAATGCTTCCCTGGTGTAAGGCAAGTTCCACCATCAAACTAATAAATCCAGAGTGGGCTGAGAGCCCAGGTGGGAGAGACAGGGCCGAGCACTGCCAAGGCCCAAACCCTGTGGAGAAAGAAAGCCAACTGAAGGCTCAGGGGACCAGGCAGGGCCACCCCTCATCAGCTTCCACAGCCCCTGCCCTGGGGTCCTGGAGGGCAGGGACAGCAGAGACCCTGCAGGGCCCTGTGGAAGCAGATACCTCCCCTGTCCTGCAGGACAGCCCATTCCTGGGAATTCTGTTGTTCTTATCCACAACCTTGAACTGGTCTCCCAATAACTGCTGAACCCTGGTCCTTTCCTCGCTGTGGTACCTGACCCTGCACAGGGCTGGAATTCTTGTTTCCTGCAGACCACACCTGCTTCTTTTTCTTTGTAACTAGGCCACCCAGAATCCGGCCACTGCTTTCAGGCCATCCACTACGGAGGGCCTAGCGGCAGCTGGCCTTACTACCTAATCGTAGTTGCCAAGCCAGAAAACAAACCACCGTGCAAAATGTCTTCCCATCCAAACTCACCTGACTGTAAGCTTGGAGTGAGTGGTTCACTTGTTTGGTGTGTGCTATGGTTCGTGGGGTCTGAAACATGTTTACACATCATTGCCATTGTAACGGTGTTGGGAGGTGGGGTCTATGGAAGGGGTCTGGGTTGTGGGGCTGGAGTCCCCGGATGAGACAATGCCTTTCCCCTAGGAATGGGTTAGCTACCGTCAGAGTTCTGCCCCTTTTCTCTCTGGCACATGCCCTCTTGCCTGTCTGCTTTCCACCCTAAGTTGAAGCCGCAGATGTGGCTGCCTGATGTGAGACTTCCCAGCCTTAAGAACCCAATAAACCTCTTTTCTTTATAAATTATCCAGTCTCGGTATCCTGATATAGCAACAGAAATGGACTAAGATGGCATGAGTGAGCTGCTTTTCACAGGGGAATCTCTGTGAAGGTTATTTCAGCATGAGCGGCAGCTGCCATCTGGCCATAAGTACTTATAGCAGGAAGACACAATGCCTTTGTACCAGAGGGGAGGGGTTCATTCTGCTAGAGCAGCAGCTCTGCCCAGGCCCTGCCTCCTACTCCAACCCTTGCAGGTGGCTGGTTTCATGGAGGTGTGCTCTGGGCTGTCACCTATGACCTCATGCTGAAGGGCCTTGGGCTGTTTAATGCTGCTCTGTCACGGGGCTGAAATCATTCATAATTTATGAGGCCCTCTGTTTTCATTTTGCATTGAGTTCCAATTATGTAGCTGGTTATGCCCAAGGCCTGAGGGTCCTGTTCCACAGACTTTTGAGCTAAATAAATAGAGTACTTAAGCGGAGTGTTAGTAGGTTAGATTTCTGCTAGGAATCTTCTTCTTTTCTTTCTTCTTTAAAAAAAAATTTTTTTTAATTGTAGACGGACACAATACCTTTGTTTTATTTATTTTGTTTTAATGGGGTGCTGAGAATTGAACCCAGTGCCTCACGCACACAAAGGCAAGTGTTCTACCACTGAGCTACAGCCCTAGCCCATCTGCTAGGTATCTTCTGCAAGACAAAAAGCAAATCCTCATTGCAGACCCCCCTCTCGCTGCCACATCTCTGGCTTCTTGGTGGTACCTTAAGGCTAGGAAGACCACGTAAGGATTTAAGACCAGAAACAGGAAGACACTGTCCTAAGTCACGCAGCAAGTAAATAGTAAGGCTGGGGATAGACTATACCCCACTCACTTAACGTTCATGCCATGCATGGGGTTCAACATTTTCTGGGCATTACTTTCTTTAATTATTACAATAATCTGCATTTGGCAGGTGAGGGATATGAAGCCCAGGGGAAATCAAGGTTCTTTCTCAAGACTCCACAGCAAGGAAGTGATGGGGTCAGCCTCGGACCAAGGCAGGCTGGCTGGGAACTGGGACCCAGGGGCCCTCATGGAGGATATTGTTTTCTGGATCCTCCGCAGTCACTGGCCAAGGCCCATTCATTTCGGCTGTGCCTCTCTTTGTCAATGCAGCCGTGTTCCCACTCACTGTGCACTTGGCAAGAGAGGGCCTGCCCCTTCCCCAGAGTCCTGCCTCTCCCAGAATCCAGGGTACATGTGGGGCAGCCCAACCCGGGACAGGAATGCACCCGACCCTCTGGCGGCTAAACTATGCAGTCAGGGAACAGTCAGTCTCCCTGCTCAGGTGGGGAATGGGGTGCGGAGAGGGGCTGGGCCCGGAGCCACCCACAGCCCCTGAGGACTAAGTTCAAGGGCGCCTGCCTAGACCAGGGCTGGACCAGAAGGCGGGAGGCCTGATCGGCCCCTGGGAACAGTGCAGCTGCCTAGGGGGCCGCCCTGGCGGGGGGGCAGACAGGTCAGCCAAGGTGCCAAGGAGAGCTGAAGCTTCCCAGTGAAGACAGGTGCTGTGGTTAGCTGGAGGCACCGCGGGTGGACAGTGGGACGCTGTGCGGGGGTGGGGGGGGTCTGAGCCTCTACTCCTGCAGCTGCTGCATGACCCCATGGCGGCCCCTGGGGTGGCAGCCTCCCCCTCAGTTCTCAGGTTCTCACCTCGCCCTGCTCCGCCAGGATGTGTGTGTGTGGAAAAGACAAACTCAACGCTGTGCAGAGTTCCAGGATCCCAGCCACCCGCCTCCCTGGGGTGGTCCACCTTGGTGGTCCTCCCCTACTTAGTGAGATGTCCCCCCATTACCTCACCCACCAGCTCCCTGAGAAGCCCAAGCCCCAGCCCAGTACGCGTGCTCAGGAGAAAGAGGCAGGCTGAAGCCCAAAGCGCTGGGTACCAGCTCCACAGGCCTGCCTGTTGCTCCCAGCTCAGTCTCCATGGGAGGGAGCTGGGAGGGAGCAATGGAGCTAGGGTGGTACCCTTGGGACACATTCCCACCCAAGCTGAAAAGCAGAGGGTCTGCAGAAGAGCCTCTTGTGATCAACCTATCAATGGATCAATTCCAGCTATTTGATGAGCATCAGCCCCGTGCATACCTGGGGGCCTTGCTTTGGACCACCTGACTGTAGATACAGCATGACAGTGGGGACAGGGGCACACACATCTTTCCCATGCAATCCTGTCTATTTCAGGAGTCCTGTTGGCTTGGGGAGAGAGCCTGGCTCCTCAGCCACCTGCCTGATACAAATCACAAAAGTGATTCCAACGGGAGGCAGGTTGCTCTTGGTAGTCCAAGGCCAAGCCTTGGAGGCTGAGCCTGTGTAACTGGGCTGTCTTTGGGGCAAAGCTCACAAGGCTGTGGCAGACACCTGGTTGGATGCTGCCATGAACTAGACCAGGACAGGAATGCAGATGAGGGTCGGGGGTCGGGGACAGAACTCATCCCTGAGCAGAGGTTGAGGACACCCACTTTGCAAAGTCCGCCCATCTTTCTCATCTTGCCTGGTATGGTTCGCTGACTATTTCAGCTGGCTGCAGAATGTCTGGTTAGGACTAGAGTCCTAGCAACTTACTGACACATAGAAGGTGCTTAATAAAAATTTGTGAATCTCTCCAGGTAGACCTAAAGTTCCTTCAGGGTCTTAACCCTGTCCACACCTCTATAACACCCTGAACACAGGAGCTGCACAATCAATCCTCAGTGGCTGATGGGAGGATGGACCCTTGTTGATCTTAGTCTTGTGGATATCATGGGAAAATGAGACTGACCCACTGCCCAGGGCCTTCTTGGTACATGCAGCCCTGACCTCGCCTTTGTCCAGCCTTTGCCTTCTGTGTCTAGCTTATGTTGGGCCCAGAGGCTCACGGGAAGACCCCTAGCCTGGCAGAACATCCTAGACATGCTACTGGCTTACAGCATCTGCTTCAAAGCCTTTCAAAGAGATTAAAAACAAATCATCCATAACCAATATGGTCTCGTAGCAAGATGAATGTTGCAGGAAATGGGAGTCTGCACAGGAACAACTTCCTTGTCTATGACGTCTGCCGGGAGCAGGGCTCAGCGCAACCCCCCACAGTGTTTGCTGGGAGCCCTGGGCTTCTCCTTACCCCGTTCCTCCCCTGCTCTGTGTGGGTCTGGACCAATCCCCTGAGCTCGCAGATGCCACGTAAACAGAGCTGTGCATGCGCGGGGCGGGCGTGCATACACACACACACACACACACACACACACACACACACCACTGCTTGGGAAATCCCCACATCTGGCTCTCACGTGACTGAGCTATGCCCAGAAAGCCACAGGACAGGGGAGGACGGAGTTAACCCTTCAGCACCACAGTGCAGGGGCTCTGGCTGATGCTAAGCTCCACTCCAAGGAGGAGCCTGGAGGAGGCCTGTGCTTAGATGCTCAGATGATCCTGTTCCTGGTTCATTGCACAAGCCGGTCAAGGTCAGGTCATTTCTCGGGGTCCTGCTTGGTCTTCCCCGGGGATGTGAAAAGGCTATTCTTTGTCCTGTCAGTCTGGTCCACCATCAACCACTGGGGGTTCTTCTGGATGGATACTCCTTCCCCAAGAGAGGCCACAGTCGGCTATCCAGTGAGTACCTCCTAGTGCCAGGCACCTGGCTGGGCGTGGGGCCACTGTCCTATAATCACAGTCAGGATTCACGCCTTCCTTTCACAGGTGAGGATAAGCATCTCCTGAGACCCTTAGAGGATCCTAACGATAAGGAGGTTGGTGGTGGCTCTTGGGGCACGTTCTTGTTCTTTCCGGCCTAGGTGCTGCAACTCTATGGAGCCAGCACCCCTGAAACGCACCACACGGTAGGTACTCCAGGACACCTCAGGACACCTATTGCTGCGACTGGCCAGATGTCTTCGGCACAGTTGCTCCTTCCCTTTGCCCCGCTGGCTCATTTAAAACTTTGGTGAACCAGCTGTGAGAGGCCTTGAGCTTCCCCAGCAGATCTGTGTGTCTTGCATAAAGACTCCAGATCACTCCACTCCAGCTCTGTGTGGCACTGGTGACACTGTATTAACACCATTGTTGACATGCCCACCACTCCCACCAACTCCCTGTTGGAGCCATCCAACTCCAGAGGAAAAGTCTAATACCAACATTTAATCAGAAACTTGCTTCCTATCCAATCAGCTTTCAAAGGTACCTTCCCTGTCTCACCCCCAAGGCAGGTTGCCATTAATGTCCACTGGCCACAGACCTAGAAAAGAGAGCACAGCCCAAGTCTTGAAGAAAGGCGGAGAAGGGCTCCACACCCATGAGCAGGAGCCTTGTTAGGGGAAGGATCATAAAGAGGCACCAACTCTATTTCCAAGCCCGGGGACCCGAAGGCACTCCCGACAAGGCCCTGCTGCCCTGGCGTGAGACTCCAGCTCCAACGTGAACTAAATCCATCTTCCTGCCAGATGCTTGGGTCACACTTGGAAACAAGATCCAGAGGGCAAAGGAAAGGCAGTCAGGGAAAGGCATTTTTTATTTTTCCTTGCAAACTTCTAAGTTTTCCTAAAACTTTGGAATTTTTTTTTTTTTTTTTTTTGCCTTCACATTTCAAAACTGACCAATTCTAGACAGGCCCTGGGCCAACCAAGTTATTCACGCCACATTTCTGTTTCTAAACAAAGTAACTTTAGATCAGAAAAAGGTGCTACAACAATAAGTAATGCACATTTTCCCCAAATCTTTGTTTTTCCGTTGGCTCCATTACTGGAAATGTTGCCCGTTGTCACATGTCTCTGAACCAGAATGCTGAAGGCAGGAACAAGTTGCCTTCTGGCTGGGGGCCGTGGTGGGAAGCATTTCTTTGGTGGACCACAATTTGGGTGTCTCCTCCCCACGGGAAGAAAACCTTGTGAGTTTTAAATAAAAGGCAGACGGAGACTCGTCTCGGCCTCCTGATGAGGCCAGATGGGAAGGCCCCTCACATGGCCAATCTCCAAATGCTGGCCTGGCATTTCAGGGAGAAGAGGCTTAGAACTCTGTCCTCTATGACAGGTCCCCCATTCCTGCTCCTCCAGGCCACTCCCGACTCAGGAGACACTGAAAGCACTTTCCAAAAGCAGCCCTGTCTGTCCAGTCACAATCCATCCTGGGGACACCAGCACTCCTGCCACCTCGCTGCCTGTCTTCCCTGATCATGGCCCACATCCAGAATGTAACCCTGGCTTGGTTTTGGACTCCTGAGGAGCCTGACAAAATGCAGAGGGCACCCCCGAGATGCTGACTCGGTGGGCCTGGGCAGCGTCTGGGACCTGCATTTCACCGTACAGGCCTCTGCCCACTCCTTCCCTTCTAGAACAACTTCCTATTTTCCCAGCAGTGATAGGTACGAGTGGGCAGAGAGTGAAGCAAGCAGGCAGAGGGAATCAAGGCTCCGGGCTAGCTGTCTCCTTCCTGGGATTCCAGGATGGGGAAGCACTCCCCTGTCCTGCCTCGCCCTTCCCTGCCCAGGCTCTGTGTCCAAGCCAGTCGGGCAGAGGGGCTGCTGCCTCAGCTGGGTGTCGTGGCGCGCGCACACGTGAGCAGCATCACTTTCTCCATCGCATCACTGCCACATGGGCTGGCCGTGGTGTTGCCAAACCAATCAGCCTCCTTTCATTTCCAATTAGATGACTTTGAACTCCAGGGTTGACATCAGGCTGAGGACCCAGTGCCATGAAAATAAAAACTGTTTAAAAAACACCACCCCGGGTGAGAGGTGCCAGAAGCCCGGGCCTTTACAAGACACGCTTACTTTGGGGATGGGCTGTGGGAGGGTTCCAGGAAGATCTTGGCCATGTTCATGAAGCAGCCGGGGCCTTTCTCGCTGAGGATGGGTGGCTTGGGCAGACGAGGAAGCCCTGGAGATTGCTCTGAAAGGTCCTGCTGCACTCCCTTCAAGGCTTTCTTTCTAGAATTATCTCCTGTCATCCCCTTCCCCAGCAGCCTCTTTACCTCTGCCAGATGAACACTTTTCCTTTCTTCAAACTTCTCAAACTCAGGCTGGGGAGGTGGCGCAGGGGTATAGCACTTGCCTAGCACTTGCCTTCAACCCCAGCACCACTGAAACAAACAAATTCTCCGTCTAGATCCACATCCGTGATCCTGGCAGTCTCTCCCACGGGGGGACCCTGTCCACCCCTGGAGGTTCATCCCAATCTCCTGCACCATCTCCAGTCTTCCCCTTCCCCTTGTGGATCATGGTCCTCCTGCCTGGTGTGAGCTGGGGAATCCCAGGCAACGTCCTGCCCTCTCAGGTGTACTCCATGGCGCCCGCCCAAGACACACCTCAGTGAAAGGAAGACCTCAGGACCCTACTCCAGGGAAGGCAGGCTGCTGCTGGCAGCTTGTCCCTATCCATCTCCTCTGTGGCTGGTGAGCAGGGCAGGTCCAGAAGGAGACAGAGAGCTGGTTCTGTCCTGGGCCCTTCTGGGCCTCATTTCTTCCCTCCAGGCCTTCTTGCTGTGCGTCACAGTGGCCCTAGATCCAGCAGCTGGTGGGACCAGGTTCTGCCCAGCCTGTACCCCAGGCAAGCAGCAGCCCCCCGCTCATTTGCTTCTGTAAGAGGAGGGCGGGACTAACTTCTTCAGATAGAGGAACTTTTTATAGTAGCCAGTACTATGGGCTGGTCTTATTCTAAGTAAATCCACTTTATTAAAAGCCAAACCAATAAAAAAAGAGAGAGAGAGAGAGAGAGAGAGAGAGAGAGAGAGTGAGTATGGGGCTATTAGTCATGCCTTGTATAGAGACCCTTTACCCTATTAAGAATTTCCTTGTGACCAATGAGTTCTTTCTAGAAACCTGGCAGGGGAGGTGCTCTCTTGAGGCAGGCTCTTCCCAGTCTAAAGGACTTCCAGTCCTGGACCCCAGTGGACCCCTGAGCCCTGGAATAGGAGGGCTCACACATCAGTGGGTCAGAAGGGCCAGATGTTAACCCTGGGTCTGCCCGACCAGCTGACCTTGGGCAAGCTCCTTCACCTCCCTTTTCTGGCCTATAAAATGGGGACAAACTAGGCGTGGCGGCACACACACTTGTAATCCCAGTGACTCAAGAGAGTGAGGCAGCAGGATCACAAGTTCAAGGGCAGCCTCAGCAACTTATCTGTTGTAACAGTGGCCCACTTTATGCCTAGAATATACATACCCCTTGCTGCTCTGCCACTGAGATTTATTTTTAAAAGGACATGTTCCTTTTTCTTTCTCTCTCTCTGCTCTTCCCTAATCTCCCCCACTCTAATCTCAAGAGAAACAGGATTACTTTTGTTCCCCATCCTAGGCAGATTAACCTGTCCGTAAGTACACACCCACCACAGTAATCCAGACTTTGGGGATGGCACCAGAAGATCTTGGGAATGACTGTTTCCTAAATAAATAAGTGAATTACAACTCGACAGAGAACTCGCAGAATGTAGCCTTTGAATCACCTCTTTAAAAGCCCTCTGTTCCCTCTGATGGGCAGAATCATAGCTTCTGGGACAGGAGTCTCCTATGCTTCTCCTTTGCTAGCAAAGCAATAAAATTTTTTCCTTTTTCTCAAAACCATGTTCTTGTCCCCATTCATTGGCAGTGGGGACAAGGGCAGAGATTTTGGTAACAGCGAGGCCCTAAACAACTTAGTGAGACTCTATCTCAAAATAATAATAATAATAATAATAATAATAATAATAGGCTGGGCATGTGGCTCAGTGGTTAAATGCCCCTGGTTCAGGGCAGTTAGGAGATGAGGTTTGCTCAGCCCTCTCCTGTCTGAGTTGCTGCAGGAGGGGGCAAGAACCAGAGGTGGAGCTCTGCAGATGGAAGCTAACCTCTCCTGCTGCCTAGCCTGCTTAAGGCCCTGTAAAAACCATGTAACCGGGGGCTGGGGATGTGGCTCAAGCGGTAGCGCGCTCGCCTGGCATGCGTGAGGCCCAGGTTCGAACCTCAGCACCACATACAAACAAAGATGTTGTGTCCGCCAAAAACTAAAAAATAAATATTAAAAAAAAATCTCTCTCTCAAAAAACAACAAACAAACAAACAAAAACCATGTAACCGGGTGAAGGTTTACTCAGTGTAGGCACTTCATGTTTGTTACTTTCATTTCCAGCCTCAGACACATGGCCTGATAAGCATTTTAACAGATAAAAAATCCAGGCACAGGGAAGTTAAGGACTTGCCAAGGTCACACAGCAGGCAGGGATGGGATGTGAAACTAGGCATTCCTGCTTCAGTCTGCATTTTTTTTTTTTTTTGGTTACTGGGGATGGAACTCAGGGGCACCCAACCACTGAGCCACATCCCAAACCGTTTGTGTAGTTTATTTAGAGACAGGCTCTCACTGAGTTGCTTAGAGCCTCACTGCTGCTGAGGCTGGCTTTGAACTTGTGATCTGCTGGGATTACAGGCATGCTCCACTGTGTCCAGCAAACCCTGTATTCTTAACTTGACAGACCACTCAGCAACGACTGCATGTAAGTTTTGTCTCCTCTGGGGCTCAGAGAATGGAAATAAATGCTAGTTGATTTTTTTTTTTTTTTAACATACATTCTCTTCTATAGCACTTTATTTTATTTTGGATGGTGCTGGGGATTGAACGCAGGGCCTGGGGCATGCTTTAGGCTTTACCACTGAGCCACACTCTCAGCCCCCAGATGAATCTTTTGACTCTCCAGTCTAAAGTACGGACAACTTCTCCCCTTCTTTCATAACCCATCAATAAATAAGACAATAATAAAGCTAACTCAGGGCAGAGCTGAGGTTCAAACCCTGCTTGGTTCGACTGATGCCAAAACCTAAACACTCAACCCCAGCAACTCTGCTCCTTCGCAATGGAACAGCGTCAACGCTGATCTCATCACCTCAGCCCAATAACACCATTTAATGATGCTGCCTGGCAGCGGGGCTGAGCTCACTGCTTTTCCAAGGAGAAACATAAAGTAAACAGGACTTCACGAGGAACATCGACGCTTGCCTAAGAGAACAGACTTGCAACACTCTTGAGCAACCAACCTCATTTGCATTTAAACGAGCTGGAGCTCCTCACAGCTTCCTTGGTGGGATGGAGCACCTGGCCGTCTGCCTGGCTGCAGTCGCAGGGCCACGATGATCTGAGAGGCTCATTGGCCACCTGCGCCCCCTTGTGGCCGGTCTCGGAACTCCACACAGCTTCCTGCAAGGCTGTGAGATTGGGTGGTGGGCGGGGCGCTCCTCTCTTCACAGGTCTGCAGAAGCCCTTTGGACCTGCTCTGGCCTCTCTGGGCTCCTGGATAGCTGCTCAAGTTGGGGAGCACTCATAGATAATAACACTAGGTCCCCCCCTGCTGCCTGGCATGGCACAAAACCCTCTAAGTGCATTGCCTCACTGAGCTCGGAACGTGAATGTCCCTACCAGGTCACTGTTTCTACGGCTATCCATTTTACAGGTGTGATGGTCAGTGTTAGGTGTCAAGCTGGCCAAGCCACAGTCCCAGGTATGCTACTACTAATCCAGGTGTTGCTGAGGAAGGTAGTTTTGAAGTTGTGATTAAAACCCATAATCAGTTGACTTTGAGTGAGGAAAATTATCTTAATAAATGGGTAGGCTGAGCTAGCAAGGTGAGAGGCCTCCAGGACAGGGCTGAGGCTCCCCTGAGGACATCTCCCTGGGGACAGCAGCTCCAGCTTGCACCTGCATTCCAGCCTGCCCTTCTTCACGCCAGTCATTACAATAAAGGACTTAAAATCTCTGCCCTGCTGGTTCCACTTCTCCCGCGGAACCCTGACACAACAGAACAGGCAAGCTTGGAGGTGAAACAGTTGTCCAGGGTTATGTGACTGGAACACTGGAGACCTGAGAATAGGAACCCAGGCAAGCTGGTTCTGATGTTTCCCAACTTCCACGCATCCCATCGGTGAGGTCCACCCAATACCACCGGTCTTACCCTCCACTGAACTCCTCTGCCATCCCTACTGGTCTCCTCCCTGTTGGTCTCCACGTACCAACCAGAAAAATCATTCTATAATCAAAGTCAGATCACACCAGGTGAGGTGGTGCATGCCGGTAGTCCCAGCGACTCAGGAAGCTGAGGCAGGAGGATCACAAGTACAAGGTAAGCCCCAGTAACTTAGTGTCTGTCTCAAAATAAAAAGGGCTGGAGAAGTAGCTCAGTGGTAAAGTGCCCCTGGATTCAATCCCCAGTACCAGAAAGAAAGAAGAAGAAGAAAGTCAGATGATCACATTTACCCCTCAATTCAGAACGCTTTGGTGGCTCATTTTACTCAGGGAAAGTCAAAATTCCTAAAATGGCCTTCAGCCCTTTCAGTGGGTGCTGCTCCATCTCACCCGCCCTTAGTCACATCTCTGCTCTCACCCCTATCACCCTGCCATCCCTGATTCTCCACTCTGGTTACAAGCCCTATGAGCAGCCAGCAGACTCACCCTCGGTCCTTGCACCTGCTGTGCCCCTGGCTAGGTGACCATGTGGCTTCAGAAAGACATATATATATATATATATATATATATATATATATATATACACACACACACATATACATATACATACACACACACACACACACACACACACACACACATATATATATAAATTTTTAAACTTATTTACTTATTTTTATGCAGTGCTGAGGATCAAACCCAGTGCCTTGCGCATGCTAGGCAAGTGCTCTACCACGGAGCCCCAGCCCCAGCCCCAGATATATCTTTATAACCTCAACACCTCGCAGAGTGCTGGCAGACAGCTGGTGCTCCATGTGAACTAAAGTATCTGGGCTATCTGGGCTGCACACAAGCCACACTTAGTCCTCCTGGGCCACCTCTTTGCATGTGCTCTCTCTGGATTGTCAAAGTGTGCAGCACTCTGCCCCACATCAGGAAAACTCCTCTTTTGTCCAATGTCCCCAATTTGAGGCAGACTGACGTCTCTTTCCTGACCCTGGCAGGTTCATTCAGGCACACCTTCATTTTTCCATCGACTCCCCTGTTCAACAAGCCAGTGGCCATGGTGCTGATGCAAGCCCTGCAGCCTAGGTCTTTGCTCTTGAGGTGATAGGTGACAGTAAGCAAAAAACCCCACAAGACAACTGATGGGTGGTCAGTGATATAGAAGGAGGCAGTGACCTGAGAGAGCAGCCAGACAATGGAGGATTGGCGTGGCTTTGCTGAAAGGTGATGATAAAGCAGAAATCCTAAGAAGGGATCAGCCACGTGAAAGATGGAAGGAGAGCGTCCCAGACAGAGGGAACAGGAAGTTCAAGATGTCACAGAGGAATGAGCTTGATGTGTTTAAGGCACAGAGGGTGACCATGCGTCTGAGCAGGATGGACTCAGTGGGGTTTTGTGTGCGGGGTGAGGATGAGGTCACAAGAAGGGTAGAAGCCAGGTTAGGATGGTGGGCAAGGGCCAAATCATAAGGGCAGTCCCTGGGGGAATTCAAGCAGTCAAGTCCATTATTTGGTATGAGCGCCCCCTAGCTGTGATGTGGAGAAGGACAGGAACAGGTAAAGGTGAAAGCAGAGACCAGGTAGGAAGCTGGGGCCTTCTAGAGAAAGAGGGTTAGCGATGGTGGAGGTGGGAGAAGCTGGTGGCTCTGGAGGTCAAACTGGCAGGTCAGAGAAGCACAGGAGCCCTAGATGATGGACTTGAACAACAGGTGAATGGTAGCAGCTCCTGAGAGGGGGAAGGTACTGGAGCGATCAGGCTCGTGGCAGGGAGGAGCACAGGTGGCTGTGGGACCATGCTGCCTTCCAGTTTTCAAGGGCACATTCCCTCTCCTCCGTGAGGCTGCAAACTGCCAGAGAACTTTCCTCCTCAGCTGAGTCCACCCTGTCTGACCCTTGCTTCAGAGACTCCACGCTTGAGCAGGGCATGGTGGGAGCGTCTGTGGTCCCAGCACTCATGGGGCCAAGGTGGGAAGATAAGCATGACTCTAGGAAGCTTCATTACAGAGCAGGACAGAGCCCTATACATGCACTCAATTCTATACTTCCCCAGGACTCTGGGCAGTCATCCCCTCGGAACCTCAGGTTTTCATTTACAAAATGGGAACCCCCCCACCCCCCCGCCACCATGTGATATCACTCTGAGCAGCAAGTGAGGAAACATGTAAAGTTCCTAGCACATAGTAGATGCTTATTAAATCATAGCAGCTAACACCTTGGGAGAGCTTCCTAGGAAGCAGGCAATATTCTAGGCATACTTATGGATATTAATTGATCTGGCCTTCACTATTACCAAGAGGTGAAATTTATCTAGTGTTCTCCAAAGAAACAGAACCCATATCATGGGGACATAGAGAAAAAGAGATTTATTTTAGGAATTGGCTCAAGTGATTATGGAGTGTTGGTGAGTTTGAACACTGAAGGTGGGGTTTGGTAGGTAGGAGCCTGAAAAAGAGCTTCAGTAGAGTTCAAATATAAGTTGCTGGCAGAACTCCTTGCTGGGGGTGGGAGTAGGGTGTCTTTGTTCTAGTAAGATCTTCAACTGATTGGATAAGACCCACCCACATTAAGGAGGGTAATCTGCTTTACTCAAAATCCACTGATTTAAACGTTAATCTCACCCAGAGACATACTCACAGGATATATCCAGCCTCACAGAAGATTGAAAATAAAGCTTGACCAAATATCTGGGGACAATGGTCCATTCAAGTTAGCATGTAACCCCCCCCCCACACACACACACAAAGTTAACCATCACGAGGTAGGCATAACTGTTATCCTAATTTACAATGGAGAAAACAGGTACAGGAGGGTAAGAAATCTGCACAAGGTCACAGACAAAAGCAGTCAGACTCTCCTGCTTGGCTCCAGCGAGGGCACTTTCTACCACACACTAAGTGGCCATTATCATAAGCATACCAAATGTAAATTAAATTTCTCCATCCATCCGTTTCCTGGCCTGAAGGCAGAAGGCACAGAAACTGGAGGAGGATTTTCCTGGGGGAGGCAGCTTGGGTGGGGCCCTGGATTGCTTAGGAAGCCACTCAAAAGCTAAGCTGCAGGAGCCTGGGGTGTGGAGTAGGGACAGAGGACCTAGCTTTTTCAGGGGGAAACAGGTTCAGAGTGGAAAATGGATTTGTCTAAGATGACAGTTGAGCCAGGAGTAGGTCCCAGGGCTTTTTTAGAAGGTGATGATGACAATGATGGTGTCTACCTGATAACTTAGGTAGTTAGTTATGTGCTAGGGACTACTCCTCAGTCCCCCTCCCAGGGCTGAGAAATGAATGCAGGGCCTCACACAGGCTAAGCTAACACTCTGCCGGGGAGCTAAATCCCCAACCCTTGTGCTAGGGGTTATTTCACATTAACTTCTTTAATATTTTGCATGTGACATGTATTCTACTATTATCATCTTTGTTTTAAAGAGAATGAGGAAACTTCAGCACAGAGAGATTAAGAAATTTGCCTAAGGTCACACACAGGAAGAATTTGAACTCGGGCTCAACCAGTATACTATACCTCTGAGGCCCAGGGCAGGTTTCTTGGGGGGGGGGGGTGTCATGACACTACACAATCCCAGTCTTGTACCTCCCTCTCAGCTCTCCCATCTGGGCTCTGCCTGGAAGTGACAGCTGAGATGAGGCCACAGTCCCTCAGCTCCTCACCCTCCTCTTCATAAGAGGAAATGCCCTTCTGCCCCAGTGGGCGGGCAAACCTGAACCCGAGACACCCACCTGACAGTCATGGACACACCTCTCCTCACAACCGGATGGGTCTCAAAGAGGTACACAAATACTCTTGAATACCCACTCCAGCCCCCACCACCAGATCTAGCCCAGCTCACTGGCACACACCCCTAGCCTTCACACCCAGACAAGTAAATGTACCCCCGGAGCACACAATTATCTGGACGACACATGTCCACCCCCAACACACACATCACTGCACAACTTTCCTCCTCCCGATGAGCAGGTAAGCAAGCACTCTATGTGCAACACATAGAAACGGTACCCACACTCACAAACACAGCAGTTACATCTATCCCTATTCACATCGCAATTGTGTGCTATCATTCAAGGCACACGAACCTCTTCTTGTACCCAGACCAAGGCACCTGGGCACAAGAGCCGTTGCGCAAGCCACTGCCTACATTCTCAAAGGCCAGATCCCTCAGATGGCTGCCCAAGGATGCACATCTCACAAATATGGGCCACACACGGGTAACATAGATTGCTCCAGTCTGTCCCTGCCCCACCCCCAGAACACAGAGCCCTAATTCCTGGGGACCACACCCCACACCCCTGCATTTGCCTTTTGGAAGAACAGTCTCGCGCACCCCTAGAGAACTCTTGACCCCAGCGGTCAGCGCACAGCACGCAGTGTCCGCCAGAGGACTTGCCCCACCTCGCTCTCCTAGTCTCCGCCCACTTCGCAAACTCCGGGAGGGCCCGGGCACCTGTCAGGCCTGTGCAGAACCGGCTGCCCCCTCCCACGCGTCTCGCCCGCCAACAAGCCGAGCCCCCAGCTTGCAGCAAGGAGAACGCGCTCGCATCTGGGGGAGGGGAAGGTCCACCATACAGGCGCTAAAAACTCAAGTCACTCAAGGATGACCCCTTTCCAGTCCTCATCTCCCTTCTCAGGGGAAAAGGGGCCGTCTCTATATTAACCCTTCCACCACCGCCGCACCACGGGAAGGAGCTGCCCAGCAGTGGCCACCGCAGCCCGGGGGAAGGGGGAGGGATCTGCCTGCCGTCGTTGTGGGGGCTTGGACCCGTCACGATACAACCCCACACTCCCCAGGCATCCCCCCCCCGCTCCCACCCGGGAGCCCAGGGGACTCGGTGGGAGAGATCTCAGGGGGCAAGGGCTAAGGAGGGGGCACCTGGAATATCCCTGGCTTCTCAGGACCAAGGCGCCAGCGGGCAAGGACAACCCCCGAGAAAGTCCTCCGCAGGATCAGACGGGCACATGCAAGGGGCAGAGAGGTTGGAGAGAAAAACGCCCGGAGGCTCCCTTACCTGATTTCCTCTTGGAACTGCCATAATCTCTGAAAAAGAAGCAACAACAGACAGACATGGTTAGGGTCGGGCGGGGGGCCGCAGGGCTGCGGGTCTCAGGCTGCCGGGGCACCCACGAGCGGGCTGCGGTCGGTCCCGGCGCCTCTGCTCATGTGATGCCCGCGGCTCAGCAAGCCGAGCGCTCCGCAGCTGCACGCACTGCGCGCGGCGCTGCCCGCGGGTGGCCCCGCCAGCCCGGCCTCCGGGAGCGATCGCCCCGCCCCGCCCCGCCCCGCATCCTGCACCCCTGACCGCCACGCCCCAGCCCGGCCCGCCAACAAGGGTTCACCTTCCCAAATCCTCCGAGGACCGAGGAGTGCAAGCCGCTGCCGAAGCACTTGGTGAGCAGGGAAACTGAGGCTCCAAGAAGCAGGTTGCTAAAACCTAGACCCGGACCTGCGCTGTGATGCGGCTCCCCACCCCTGGAGCGTTCTGCCTCCCAGTTCTTTCCATCACTTGCCCCATCCCACTCAGCCTCCCAGTCACGACTGAAATGTCACCTGCTCGATGCGTCTTCCTCAACACCCCCAGCCCCTTAACAGATTTGTGTAACCTTGTTATTTTTATTTTTCTTCTGGTACTGGGTATTGAACCCAGGGGCAGTCCACTTCTGAGTTAAGTCCCTGGCTATTTATTTTTGAGCTATTTATATTTGAGGTAGGGTCTAGCTAAATTGCAGAGATTGGCCTTGAACTTGTGATCCTCCTGTCTCAGCCTTCCAGAGTTGCTGGAATTTACAGGCATGTCCCACCCTCTTGACCCTTAGATTAAAGTGTGCCTTAGGGCACACTATGGGTCCTTTCCTCCCCCACCCCCCACCTTCTCCTGGGCCCAGCAAAGGTGAAGGATAAACACTGACTGTGGGGGTCAATGTTGAACTCAACTGTCTTTCTTCTTAAAGACTCAGGCTGGGCAATCTGGGTAGTTAGTGGGGTATAACACACTGCAGGGTTAACTGGGAGGCCAGGAATGGTAGGGATGGGGGTTGCGTTTCTGAAGGAGTACTGGATTGAAAATCTATCACTGACAATAACTGTTAGATGACCTTAGACTCTTACCCCTCCCAACCTCCACTCCTGGCTTGGAGGCTCCCCTGCCCTCCAGGGAGAGATTAACCCAGATTCAGGATCAGGCAGGTTTCCCAAATCCTGCCCCCACACCTTCCCCAATCTTCAAGGGACCCAGAAAGGAGAGTAGTTTTCCTAAACTGAACTTCTGGACCCCTGAGATGCTTTGAGTTTTTGTTTTGCAGTACTGGGAATTGAACCCAGGGGTGGGTGCTCTATCACTGAGCCCTTTTTATTTGAGACAGGGTCTTGCTAAATTGCCCAGGCTGGCCTTGAACTTGAGATCCTTCTGTCTCAGCTTCAAGAGTCGCTGGGATTACAGACATGTGCCATTGTGCCCTGGCTTACAGTGCTGAAGTTGTGTTAGCACTTAGACACTGGCAGGCTGCCATGGGGTCTATCTGGAGACTGGAGGAAATACCTCCTTGCTGTCCATCTTTGGTCCAAACTAGTCAGCTAGATCTGCCTGCTGGAAAGGAAGTCTCTTGGAGAAGGGACAGATCACAGGCAACAACATCAACCTCATGAAGACTCTGAGTTCCCATTCTAGAGGCCTAGGGATGACCTAGGCCGATGGGTATTTGTTAAGCTGCAAGGTAATCCACCTGTACAGCCAGGGATGACACGCCCATACACAATCTCCTATATTTCCCAAAGTCTGGGCTCTGAGCCCATTACACTGGAATGCTGGGGCAAAGTCTAGGAAGTTTTTCATTTCTTTTTTTCATTTTTTTTTTTTTTTTAGTTGTAGATGGACACAATATTTTTATTTATTTATTTTTATGTGGCGCTGAGGATCGAACCCTGGGCCTCACACATACAAGGCAAGCACTCTACCACTGAGCTAACCACAGCCCTAGGAAGTTTCATTTCTAATCCCTATTCTTCCCCCTTATCCTGTCTGAGAACCCCCTTGGTATGCCAACCCTCCATCTACACTAAGAGGAAGGGGTTATCATCCCCATTTTTCAGATGAAGAAACAGGTTTAGCAGTGCCCAAGGTCACCCAATGGGGGAAGGGCTGTTATTTATAAACCCACCAGCAGGAATAAAAAAATGCTGGATGAGAATCTGTTGAAACTGTTTCTCCAAAAGGCATCAGGAAAGGGAGAGGGGGAATCCCCCAACTCCCAACCAACATGTTCCTCTTTCTGAGCCAGAAGAGAGGCTGGGCAGACACTGTCCAGGTCTGCCTGGCAATGCTGTCTTGGAGCTCAAGCATGGGGAGGAGATTACAATATGGTGGCTGCATCCACCCAGGGGGCTCTCTGTGCCCAAGGAGGGAATTAGCTTTTCAGGCTTTTTTGCTGAGCAAGGCTGGGCCACCAGGGAAGGGCAGGGAATGACTGACAATAAGGAGCTATTCTCTGTCCCACCATTTTCCTGCTGGACCTGCTGGGAGAAGCCTCCTGGGCTTGGACTCCACAGCCACCCGACATTCCTGGGGACACCAGCAATCCAGATAGGGGGTCACTTCCTCACAGCGATGCCCCTTTCTCCCCATTGTTCGTGCAGCTGAAGGCTGTTCAGGATTCTTTCTAGCTCCCAGCAGGGAGGCAGGGAGGCTATTCCCTTGTGACAGGGGAGTACACTGAGGCTCCGGAGTGTAGAAGGGACATAACTCATATGCCCTGAGTGGCTTTGTGCCAGGTACCACATCGGTAAGTCTCAGCCTGGCCACTCAATGTAATCATCTAGAAAGCTGGCTAACCCCCACCCCCATTACCTTCATCTCCAGAAAGCTTCCCTGGGGATTCTGAGGCTCACCAGTGTTGCATAATCTCCATTGGGCCCCAGCCACCCCTAAGACACATCCACACTAAGTAAGAACAGTGTGCTTGGCATGCCAAAGAAGCTTCCAGACAAATCCCTTGGCGGGCCTGGCCTTCAACCAGAGTGGGGAGCCCACCCCACCAAAGGCTTCTCTATCGCTCCCTGCAAGTGGAACAGTCTCTTGCAGGTGAGAACAAGGTTTAGAGACCCTGGGGAATTGGGTCAAGGTCACAGAGCGAGTGAGGCAGGGTTGGGCAAACCCCCAGTGAACACCCCTCCCCCCAGCAGTGGGTGCCAGAGTGGAAGGCGGAGCCCTGGGGCCTGACAAGCACGTGGGGTTAATGAGTGAGGCTAAGCGCTTGCGGTGGGGGCAGCCAGGCTGAGACTGAATGGCGGGATGGCAGGCCGAGGAATCCTTCACTCGGTATCTGGCCTCCAGCCCAAGCAGGCGCTGCCCTAATAGGAAACCTCTTAGAGGTTTCCGGTTGGGCACCTTTTAGCAAAGCCATTTTGTATTTTTAGCTGCCGAATATGCTGAGAAGCAGCTTAGGTATCCAGTGGCTGGGAATCCCCCCAACCCTCACATACCAGGGCCCCCACCCCTGGCACACCCACTCCCAAGGGCCTTGCAATCAGTCCTGGCCTGGGCAGGAGGGCAAGGCCCTCTGTTGGGGTACAGTTCCCTCACAGCTCAAGACCCCCTCCCCACAACCCTTCTTTGCTCCAAGGCTTGCCCTGAGCGGTGCGGTGCTGACAGCCCCTACCCTACCAGTGACTCCCCTCCCAGGAGGTCAGTCTAGCCACCTTCCGACTTGCTGCTGAATCACCATCTCTCACTGAGCCACAGGAAGAGAGGAGGGGAGGGTAGGGCTAGCGTCTCCCTCTAGCGATGCTGGAAGCTAATGTAATTGAAAAGGCCTCCCAGCCTGTGTCTTGAAGGCCATTTGGCCTTCTCCCCAGCTGGTCCAGGGACAGACTAAGACCACAGGCATAGTGAGTGACCAATGGAACCAAGAAAACAGGGACATGGAACTTACAGGGCTTATACTGGACAAACTGTGACTGATGGTCCACAGGTCTGGCGGGTTAGGGAAGAGGGGTGGTGAAATTCCTCCAACCCAGCACCCTATTCGAATCTATCCAAGGTCGCCTACAGCCCTACTCCCCAACCCCACGTGACAGCGTTCATCCCTAGGCCCTTCCTCCTGGGAGATGCGTCAGCTCTGCATGAGGACAGCCAGTCTGCAGTTCTAATCCTGGCTATTGAGGTACTTCTTTCATCCCTGAGCCTCTATTTCTCCAAATGCAGGATGAGGACAGTCACAGAACCTTGAGCTTTGGAGAAAGTGTGCAGTATGCAGAACGGGGCAGCCTGGCTGGACACGCACTGTAGGAATCACCTCGGGGATAGCATTCATTCTTCTTTCATACCTGGACGCTGTGTCCAGCCTTGGTTGCTACCCAGATGGCAAAGGCCTGTTGAAACTTGGCTACTACAAGGGCATAGTGGCTCATGCCTGTAATCCCAGCAACTTGGGATTCTGCGGCAGGAAGATCATAAATTCAAGGTCAGTCTCAGCAATTTCCCCTGGATTATCTATAAAAGACCTGGGATGTAGCTTGGTGGTAGAATGCCCCTGGGTTCCATCCCCAGTACCAACAAAGCAAAACAAATCAAAACCCTGCAGATCCCTGAAACTCTCTGAATATTGGTAAGAGGTTGGTGGAGCTGGGTGATCCTAGTCCTGCTTTCAGAGTTTTCACGGACACCAAGACAATCATTGGTCTCTGTCCAGTACCAAACACTGGGATAGCCTAGTGTTTTTGTTGTTGAGATGGGGTCTTGGGGCTGGGGATACACCTTAGTTGGTAGAGTGCTTGCCTCCAATGCACAAGGCCCTGGGCTGAATCCCCAGCACCACAAGAAAGAGAAAGATAGGGTCTTGCTATATTGCTCAGGCCAATCTTAAACCCCAGGGCTCAAGTGATCCTCTTGCCTCAGCCTCCAGAGTAGCTGGGATTATTGGCACTGTGCTGGGCTAACAAGACACATGGACCCTTCCCAGGAGCAGGCCCTGCATCTTTGTTCTAGCACACACCTGGAAGGAGCGGCTTTCTTCCTTTGCTTTCTTTCTTTCTTTTTCTCCTCTCATTTCTCTTGCAGAGACATGATGGGCTCCTTCGCCAGGCATTCAAGTGCAGCAGTTGGTGTGGGAGAGGGAAAGGTATTTAATTCCTGCCCTCTGACAACCTGCTTTTGCACTGACTCTCCCCTTTCACCCTCCCCTGGAAAATTCTGCTAGGAATGTAGCTCAGTAGCAGCTTGCTGGCCTAGCATGTGTAAGACGCTGGGTTCCATCCCCAGAGAGTTAAAAAAAAAAGAGGAAGAAAGAAAGAATAAATTCCCAGTATCCAGTATTTGGCCTTCAGTGCTCTAAAGTAGGCAGAGCAAGTATTAATCCATTTTATGAACGAGGAGCCTCAAATCTGAGGGTTTAAGTGGCTTGCCCAGGCTCCTGAGGCTAGATGGACAGTCCTGACCCAGAATGTTCTCCCTGACCCAGAATGTTCCCGATAGGCCTGCCAGCCAGGGATTGGGCTGCAGGAGGGGATGCCCTAGCAGCAGGCAGTGGGCTGTCCCTGGGGAAAGGAGGTGCCATCCTGTGGTCAAGGTTCCCAGAGTGAGAGGCAAAGGCGGGAGCCAAGGCAAGGGAGGGAAGAGGCAAGCCCACTCCAGTATCCCCAGCTCTGGGAAGGGGGCAGAGTCCCTGACAGTGCCATTCTGACTGAGCCCCACAGCCTGTGGCTCCCGCCCCGTTCTCCCTCCACAGCAAGCGCCTTGGCAGAGGAGGACACATAGACTTCCAGCCCCGTGTTCTCTCCCTGCTGTCTGCTGGCTGACATTGGCCACTCGGCCTGGGATGTCTGTCTGCAGGGCCTGCTGCTGCTGGGAACTGCTCGAGAGATTGGCTGGGTGCCAGATAGCTGACTTGGGGTGACCTTGAGAGCCACACAGTGGCTGGGGACATGGGCACTACCTAGAGTAGGAGGGCTGGGAGAGAAAGCTCACAACCTTGGCCAGGGGATAACCTGAAGGATTTTGACCACTTTTTGAGCTCCTTTTGTAGGTGGGAATTGTTGAACCCAGGGACACTTTATCACTGCCCTTTTTAGTTTTGAGACAGGGCCTCACTAAGTTGCCAAGGCTGGCCTCAAACTTGCAATTCTCCTGCCTCAGGCTCCTGAGTTTCTGGATTACAGGGTGCACTGCCAAGCCTTTTCCTTTTTTTTTTTTTTTTTGGTACTGGGGATTGAACCCAGGAGTGCTTAACCACTGAGTCACATCCCCAACTCTTTTTATACTTCGCTGAGTTGCTTAGGGCCTCACTAAATTGCTGAGGCTGGCTTTGAACTTAGATCCTCCTGCCTCAACCTCCTAAGGTACAAGGATTCCATGCCCAGCTTCCAACAAGCATTTTAAAAACAGAATAGATAAGAAATAATCAAGGAGTCCCTCATTGGCAGGCTGTATTGGGAAGCTCTGGTTTCAGGTGTCTGACGACCTACCTATCTATCTGTATTGGGCTGTGATGTGAAATGTATTTCTTATTGTGGCAGAAAAGTTTAAAAAATACCAACAAATCCTCTGGGTCTCAGATTGTCCACTCCTAAAAGAGAAGATTCCCAGTGACCCATGGAGCCGTTGTAAGGATTCTAATCCTCTGGGAGACCCATATAGCAAGATCATCATGTTCTTCCAAAGCCAAGTTAGGAGGGTCTGAGTGAAGGGGCTTCAGGTCAGCTGGGGTCTGGAGAGAGCCAGGGGATTTTTCCGCTGCTCTTAACCCCAAGCCGGGCTTTTGTTCTGGCTTTTGAGGGCCTTTTCACGGAATGGTCTGGAGAGGCAGCGACCTCCAGGCAAGGCAGAAGAGGGGCATGAATGCCGTTCTTTGCCCCCATTTGTGCCCTGGTCTAAATTGTTGCACTGAGGGCTCTTGTGTTTAACAAGAATCCCTCCTTTCTCTGCAGAGCCTGTGTTTCCCTGGCTTCTGAGAATGGGTCCCATTGTGACCCTGCGGCTAGCCCAGAGAGGCCAGATTCCTGCCCTGGGTGAAAATTCTGAATTCCTGGGGAGGGAAGGGGTCTTGGGTCCCCCAGTCTGTGTCCCAGACAGTCTGAATGCTATGGCTATCCCAGACCCCAGAAACCCCCTGGGAGTTTAACTTGTGTCCAAAACATCCAAGAGGGTTGCTACCACTTCTCCATCCACAGTGAAAGGACAAAGCACTGTCTGTCTGTCTGTCTCCACTGACTTGTCCCACCATTATGAGCAAAGGCCCTGAGTGTCTCCAGCCCAGGGATGGACTCTACCTTGTCTGGACCTCAGAGCAGAGAGCTAAGAGGGAGAGGGGTGGGTTCAAACCCTGGTTTAGTCGGTCACCTATGACTCCATGATGCAGACAAGTTACTTAACCTCTTTGTACTTTCAGTTGTAAAGGGGGTAAGTCATTCCTATCTGACAGCGTTGTTATGGGGATTAAGAGGGATAACGGGCAAAACTTTAGGACACCATTGGGCACATGGAGAGGACCCCAGCCAACAGCCTGGGTTCATAAGAAGGGCTAGATTTGGAGAGTGGATGGTTGCCAAAATATGGCAGGTGCTGACCAGCCCACCTTTGTGGGTATGGACAGTGTAAGACCCTGGCTGCAATCTCAGGGTGCCACATTAGGACCCTGAGAACAGATAGGCCTGGATTCCTATCCATGCGCATTCCAAGGAGTCCCACCCAGAAGGGGACTCTGACATGCAGTACAAGGGAGAGGATCTAGGAAGCAGGAGTGGCAGAAACAGACAGATGATTTCCTAGAGGGAAAACAGGGCGGAGACTGCTCGTTCAGCCCATTGCCTTGGAGGGCTGTGAGTTAGCAAGGCTACCTGAGAGCCTACTTCCAATTTTGCCAGCCTCCTCTTAGCTCAGGGGCTCCTTGGATTCTGGGGGGGCTGCATGCCAGACCCAGTGAAGGACTGGCAATAAAATGTGGTTATTGGTTTCAACTATGAAGTCCCAAGAGAAGGACATCAAGAGCCCTCCATGTTTGGAAGTCCTCCTTGTCTTTTTTCATTTGTGTGTCCCTCCATCTATCCACCAGCCATCCTTCATCCATCATACATCTTTCCTTCATTCACCATCTATGCTCCATTCATCTATTTTCCATTACCCTCCATCCATCAATCACCACCCATCCACCATCCATCATTCATCCATGTCTTGGCAGATAGGTTGCTGTGGACCCATTCTTGTGCTTGAAGCAGAAGACAACAGTTTTGCTTTAAAGAACACACTGAAGATACAAGACAGACATCCAGGAAACAACACTTTGTGATTAGCTGCCCCCAAATTTGGTCAAGGAGTGCGTTGTATAGGAATTCTCAGGACGGGGACATCAGAGTGGTCCGGGGTGGTTGGGGAAGGCTGCCTAGAGAATGGAGGACTAGAGCCAGCCCCTGGAAGATGGACGTATTTAGAAGGTTAGAGCAGAGGTGGGGAGGAGACTGGAGGTGGAAGGGATAGCGTGAGCAAAGGTTCAGAGGCAGGAATGGATGTGGGGGTCACACGAGGAACACAGGGCCTGGACAGCTCAGGGAAGCAGACACCAGGGGGAGCAGGACATGCATCTGGGGCTGGACTACAGTGTGGGGAGCTGGCTCAGACTTCAGAAGGAACTTGTGGGGAGAAACTCACTGGCGATGTTTGTAGGGAGAGATTTCCCATGGAGAGCGGTGGCATCACCTCCGTGACTGATAATCAGAGTCTGGTCCTGGTTTCCCTGCTGGGGTGGCAACGTGGGGATTGTTCAGGGGAGACAGAGGACTGCTTTGCTCTTGAGCTTCACAGCCTCATCTGTGTGTGTGCCGGGTCTGCGTGACAGACAGACAGCCAGGCCCCGCTGCTGAGCACAGGCCTGGGGCTTGTTCCTGGGCTCCTGGCCTCTGACTCCCGAGTCCTGGTGTAACTTTGAGCTGGAACACTGGAGCTGGGCCAAGGGCTCTCTGCTTCCCATTTAGAGGCACAAGGGAGAGGCCAGGAAGGTGGGCAGGCTGCTGGAGGAGGGAAGGCCCTGGGGAGATTAGCCTCACCCCCCTCCCCCCGCAAAGCTTGGGGTGTCTGTAATAGATGAAGAAGCCCGGGGCCACAGGGCTGGTTGGTGGCAGGGCTGGTTGGTGGCAGAACTGGGTGTGGCAGAGCTGGGGACTGAAGCCCAAGCCAGGCTGATGGTCCTCTCAAGGGCCTGGGCCCTCACTGATTCATCCAGGCAACAGGAATGACCGGCCAAGCCCGGACACCCTCTCTGCTGGGCCAAGAGGCGGACTTAATGAGGCTGCTCCACAAAGAGCAGGCGGCTGCCACGCTCCGCGCAGCGGGTGCTCCAAATGCAGGACAAAGGGGCTCTCAGCCAAGGCCTGGGTGCCCATGGAACTTGGGGATGCTCCAGAGCCAGACTGGGGGCTTCCCAATCGCCTGGGGACTGCCTCCTGGCGTGTGGAGGAGAGGGCTCTCCCGGGGAGCCCTGACAGACCCCGCCCAGGGGCCGCGAGACCTGAGTTCCAGGCCTGGCCCTGCCTGAACAGGCAGTGTGGCCTGGGCAGGGGCAGCCCTCTCTGTGCCTCACTTTCCCTGACTGTAAAAATAAGGTCATTGGACTGGGTCCCACCTTAACCCGGACTCAGACACTTCACTTTCACTTACAAACGTTTGATGGGCGGCTAAAAGCGGGATTAAAAATTTGGCATCTCTGCCTCCATTTTGCTTCTGTCTCCTTTGCCTGGAGTCGCCCTGGACTCCAGGAATAACAGGTCTGACTGACAGCACCTTACCATAAGTGGCGGTTACCCCACCCCCACCCCCAGGCAACAGTGACCTTCCTATGCCCACAGGGCCCCACTGGACCGATCCTGGGTACAGATGGGCAGGCCTCACCTGATGAACATCCCAGCTCTGGAGACTGTGAAAAGCCTCCAGCTAGGCACCCCACTTTCTGTAAAACCCCAAAGTCACTGTCAGCCCCTCAAAGACAGAGCTAGGATGCGGGTCCCCTCAGCTGCCAGGAAGAACCACGCTGATGAAAGTTCCTGTTGCTCTCCATCGTCACCCTTTCTATTTGGCTGAGGGGTGAACGCTGCACCTGATTTGTTGGATCCCCAAGGCGAGGCCTCTGGCTCAAGGCTCCGGCAACGTCACCTGCTCCCTGCCACACACAAGCCTGTGTCCCTCTTGTGGCAGGAGGGGCGACCTGGGAGCCCTGGTGACCCTTCTTGCCCCTGTCCTCCTCCACCTGTGTCCTGTCCACGCTGCACCCTCTTCTCTGGGTGGGTCCAACGGCAACTATAGAGAAGTCGCTGCTGACCAGGACACCATTCCAGAGGCCAGCAGGTCAGCCCTGGCCCTCTGCCTCCATCCTCCACCAAGTAATGTCCTCGGAGCTTCTGCTGCCAAGGAGCAGGCCTGAGCCCTTGGACTCCAGACTGGACACAAGGGGAGGGAAGCCGAGGGCCAGATCCAGGATGGAGCCACCTGGGAGTGGCCCTCCCAGAGGCGGGCGGGGAGTACGTCTGGTGTCGGTGTGTTATTCCCTGGCTGTTATGACGAGAGCTCTGCGTTTGGGGAGCCTTCTCCCTCGGCCACGCACCAAACCGAGACCCGGACACACTTTAATCTGTTGTGTCCTCACAATGTGCCTATGTGGCAGCTTCCCTTATCCCCGTTTTACAGAAGTCCCCTGGGAGGCAAGGCCCCAACAGGTCCCACACCCTCTCCAAGGTCCCCTGTGCCCCCCTCTGGAGCATCTCTAAGGGACTTGCTTGATGGCCTCATGTTCAACCACTGTCCATGGTATGCTGCCCTCCTGGGAAGAGAGATGCAGGCTCTGGCCTCCTCCAGGTGGGACTTCCTGATAACCTTGGCCAGCAACGACCTCAGGTGATCACAGGCTAGTTTCCACACTCAGCGAGTGACAAAGGTCTCAGCCTGGAGCCTCAGCTGGGTGGGAGTGGGGGTGGGGGTGGGCCCCTCCCTGTAGCACCAGCCAGCTGCCTCACTTAGTCCTGGTACTCTCCCAGTTCACAGGGATGTGCTAAGAACCTATTGGGTGCCAGGCCTCTGGGTCACAGGTTAGACGGGCTCACTCCCTGCCCCTGGGGAGCAGAGGCACCAAGTCAGCAAACTGATGCAGTGTCACGGGAGCCATGCAGAAAACGAAAGAGGAAAGGCGGCTGAATGAGGAAAGGCAAGGTGAGAGGAGGTGAGGGGCAAAGGAGAACATGAGCGGCAGATGGCAGAGGTGGGAAGGTTGGGAGCTAAGGAGATGGGGGTTGGGGACCTGGCTCCCCAGTCACAGGACACCAAGGGCTCTTGAAAGTTACCCGAAGCACATTGGAAAGCCACCAGAGTTGATCTCACTGTGGCTCTTTGGCAAGCCCCCCTGGCTGCTGTGTGGAAGGGCTGGAAACGGGTGTGTGGATGCCCTGCACCCTGCCCTTGCGGTGGCCCTGCAGGGGAAAGCTGGTGACTGGCGCCCGCTGCTTCCCTTCCTGTCTTACACCGCACTGTGGGCTCCTGCTCTCACCTCCCAGACAAACTTGAATCCTCAACCTCAGATCAGCTTCTGGAGGATTCCATACCAAGAAATGTACCTCTCCTGGAATTATTTTGTGTCTCGGGGAACATGAAGTGTCCCCTACCTGACCAATAATGTCCTCATGGTTGGTAGGGCTGGGCATAGTGCAGGGTATGAGCTGACATGGGGGAGATATGTCCTTTGTCCTGGGGCTCCCAAAGCACCTGCCTGCAGCCATGCAGTTCTCTGAGGTCCCTGACCAGGTAGCTAGGTCCACAAGTGACTTTTCCTGCCCAGGCCGAGGTGCCCCTAGAATTTCCATTCTTCAGCCTGCAGATCCAGCTTCTCTAATTGGAATCTGCCTCTGCCTAATGGAGTCAGACCCCAGCATGGCGTAGCTCCTGCTCTGGGCCAGGCAGATCAGGGGCCCTCCTATCTGTCTCCCGTTCAAGTCTCCTTATGAGCTTACCTTGGGCCCATGGGCAGCCTCCAACACACCAGCTGTGGAGATGCTCCAAGAGCCAAGAAGAGCCCTGGACGTTGAGCTAAAATGCCTGAGGCTGGTCCAGCGTCTCTGACCTCAGGCCAATCTGTCCCCTTGTCTGGGCCGTGTAACCTGCCAGGGCTGGATGGATGATGTCTGAGGAACTTTATGCTCTCAAGACTGGGACTGGAGGTGACCTCCCACTCTTACTTCTCACTGGGACAGCACCCTAGAGATGTGAGGACATCCTGCTCCAATGGCTCCAGAAACGCCAAGCCACACAGCTGCCAGCAGGATGCTGTTTTGTGGCCTTGTTTATCTGTGTCTCTGGCTTTGCTCTTCAACAATAGCATTAGTACCAGCAGGTCCCGGTCATTATGACCCCATGCCACCCTGTGCCACCCTGTGCCAAGCACTTGCTGAACTTCATGGCAGGATGGGGAAGAGCCAGAAAGAGCCAGAGGCAAAAAGCCAGCCCATCGTGGCCACTTACCAGCTCTGCAAGTCATGTGACTTCTCTGCCTTAGTGGCTTTATGAATAAACTGGGGGAAATAACTATCCCTCTTCATAGGATAGGTGTAAACCTAAGAGTTAAAACAGGTATATTGCTCAGAAAAGTGCTGGCCCACGTGAGCATTCAAAAAAATAGCTCTCATTACCCTTCTAGACCTTACAATAACTCCGATTGTCCCTGTCATATTCCTGGGGATAATGAGGCTCAGAGTCATCCACCTCTATTTATTGGACATCTACTGTGCTCAGCCTTCAGCTGGCTGGAGGAACACAGTGAGGCCCAGACAGAGGCCGTCCTGGTCCTCAGGGAACCACAGCTTCTCAGGGAAGCTGGATGCTGAGCTGTTGAATTACATCCTTGGTATGGGCCACACCTAAGGCCCAGTGTTGGAGGCGGGGGCAGCGGTGGGGCAGGTGGCCTATGTAGGGGTGAGCGAGTGCAGTTTAGGTGGGGGTTAAAGGTTGCCCCACCTGATACACAGCTGGCAAGGGACCTAAGCAGGATCTGAGCTTAGACCAGTAACTCCAAGGCCCCACTCCTCTTAACCACTCTGCCATTTCTTTCCTGGGAGCATCTTGAGAGGGAAAAATGATCATAAGAAACCAAACTGACAATCAGCTTCTCATTTTTTGCTAAATAACTGGGCTGCCGGGACCCCTGCCACTTGGGTACAAGTTGGGCATCTTTGTGGCTTGGCCTGTTAGTCTGCTGCCTGTGCCTGCCGGCCTTCTGAGAAGTTTCGAGAGACTAAGCATTGCATTTGAGGCATTTTTTTCTGCCGTCCTGGGAGCCTAACTACCTGGGGCTGTGTATAAAGTTGAAGGTGAGCACCCAACTGGGCTGCTGGACTCAATAGGCAGGGAAGGTGCCCACCAAAATGGGTACATATCCCCTCCACCCTGGGCCTCCACTCAAAGGTCAGCCCTCCTTAGGGCTGCACCAGTAATCTGACAGGCCTATCCCTGGGCTTTGGAGCAGTTTGTGCAAGGGACAGAGCAGCGGCTAGAATTCCTGGAGGTCTAGCAACCAGAGTGGGTGGGGAAGGCACTCAGTACCTGCACACAGCACTTTGTCTTCTCAGGTAGGAGCAGAGGGAGGGATGCTACTGGAGCTCCCAAACACTGGAGTTTTGAATGAATTGAAAACCTCCCTCTGGGATCCTTTTGGGGGTGATGGAGATGTTCTGAAATTAGACTGTGGTGATGGCCGCACAACTAGAAATGCATAATCATAAGGGAATCTTAAGACAAGTAAACTAGATAGTATGTAAATTATACATTAATAAGGCTGTTTAGGGAAAAAAAAATCTCCCTCTGGCCCTAACACCGAGCCAGGCTCCACCAAAACAGCCTCTCCTGGGAGCTCTAGGCTATGTTGCCTAAGGCCATCTGCAGGTCCTTGTGATTCACCATTCTCTGGGTGGCAAATGGGCCACGTGTTAGAGGGTAGGAGGGGGATTAAGGGCTCAGCCTGTGATTTGTGGGAGGGGGATTGGCTTTTCTGGATGCTTCCAGAACCAGCCTCCTTGTCCGTTCTAACATGGGAGCCTGTACCCACCAGGAAGCTCTGTAGAGGTCTGGCTCCAGAGCAGGGAGGCCCCTGAGCTAAGGGAAGAGTCTCAACCAGCTGCTGTGGGGAGCCTGGGCTGGCCCTGGGGGTGCCCTGAGCTTTGTATCTTTTCAGGGCTGTGGCTGGGCAAGAGCCTGGATCTTCGTTAAGAGATCCTTAACCATAGAACGTCCCTTCCACTCGACCTTCAGCTTAGCAGCTCCCGGTCACCACAGCAAGCAGGGAGCCCTTTTTGTCAGGTGAAAGGTCTCATTTTGAAATTTAGAGCTAATCACCCTAGCGTGGTTCAAGGGCTTCTCTTTTCTGCAGCCCTGTGTGGTCGTCTGGGGTGCAGACTTGGTGTTGGGTGTCTTAGGTTCTGAATGCAGCCTCAGCCACTTACTAGCTGAGAGGATATGGAACCAATCTGAGCAACCAATTCTCACTTTCAAAAAGGATCATGAGCCTCACGGAAGAGCACTGCTGGTTAAACAAGGCAAATCACGCTCAAGCTGTGGCACACACCTTTGCCAGACAATCATCTGGATCTGCAGGCTCTGTAGCTGTAACATCCACTATTGCCACCAGGTGGAGCCACACACACAAATGTCTCCAACTGAGTGGCTTGGGATGCAAAGTTAGAATGGTGTGGGAACTCCAGGCAAGCTCAAGACCCAAGTTACAGAACCTATCATGGGGAAGGGGCTGCATGATCTCCATGATGCTCAAGGTGACCACCCAACCTGGCTGCTGGACTCAATAGGCAGGGAAGGTGCCTGCCAAAATGGGTACATTTGTCTATGAATGCTTCCCATTCCCACAGCCAGCAGTCCCACTCCAGACCCTGCCTGCTGCCGGCTTGGACCACTAGAATAGCCAACTAGTCCAGAAAGACATAGAACGTCAGTGGCAGGGGGGACCCTGCAGATTCCCAGATTTTGCACTCTCACCTGATGCTGAAGTATGGAAATGGTTAATGAACGCCTCAGGCCCATCTCTTCTCAGAAAATCCCCTTATTCATCCTCCAGGGAGACGGAATTTCTTCCAATCCTGGAAGCTGCTGCAGCCTCAAGGACTCCCTCTGGCCTGGAGGCCCCCCTCAACCACCCCCTGGTTCTGTCCTCAGTCTCAGCTTGGATGCCACCTCCTCGGGGAACCCCCCGCCCACCTGCTCAGGCTGGCCCCTTGATGCAGATGGCCCTGTACCTACATAACCACTTGTTTCTTTTCTGTCTTCCCCACTGGATCAGCCGCGGTGCTAAGCCCCATTTTAATATGTGCGGGAACTCTGGCTTTGGGAGTTTCAACATTCCCCGGCCACTCAGAGGGAGCTGGAGGAGCCAGGGCTCTGGCCGGCACCTATGATGCTCTGCTTCCTCTCCCAGGGGTTCCTGCGAATGCTGTCCTTACCCTTTGACTGTGGTTTCCCATAGGTGGGGGCTCAGCTGTGTCCAGTCCCCACACCTCACAACGATGCTCAAAAAGTGCTCGACTGACCCAGTGCTTCCTGCCTGGGAGGCAACAGAGATCCCTGTTCCAAATGGCCCACGACC
The DNA here is from genome assembly GCF_048772815.1 of Callospermophilus lateralis. Lineage (NCBI taxonomy): Eukaryota > Metazoa > Chordata > Mammalia > Rodentia > Sciuridae > Callospermophilus > Callospermophilus lateralis. Next base: position 70,099,516 of record NC_135319.1, read on the forward strand.
CAGGCTGTAGCTCCAGCTCTGCCCAGGGAACAGTTACTCAGGGGGCAGCCCTGATGACTTCAGGCGAAGTGAGGCCACCAGGAACGAGTCAATAGCAGAGCAGGGTTAGGGCTCTGAGAGGCTTCAGAGGACACTGTGGGCCTTGGGAGTGAGGAGTGGGCATGTGGGGACCTTGGGCACCTGCACACCAGGACCACCCACCCAGGGCTGAGGATTCAGGGAAACACAGAAAGCATGAGACTGAGAAAGTAATGGGGGACCCAGCTACTCCTCCATAACAGGACCCTTCCCTGATAATTCTCTCCAGCCCTTGCTTGGGAGAACTGAAAACCCTGAGGCGGTCCCCAGAGCTGCCCGTGGAGGTGGTCCTCGTGGGCTTTAGCTGTAGGAGCTGAGCCCAGACAGCTTTGAATCCACTCCTCTCCAGCTTGTCTGCCCAGCACAGCAGCAGACCCATGGAAGTCCTTGCTCCACAGAGCTAATGTCCCTTTCAAGTTGGGTAGATGGTTTCCTGTGGGCACCTTCTTGCCACCTGACCACCCAGGATGAAGGATTTACTTACATAAAATTCCATGCCCCTCTTCTCCCAGCCTCCCTCGGACCCACAGCCTCTAGATCCAGCTGGCTCTCTCAACCATCAGCATAAAGAAGCTATTTGTGCAGTGGCCAGAGGCGAGGGAGGAGGTTACGGGGTAGCTGCAAGGACAGGTTGGCCCATATCCCTCACCAGATGAGCAGGGTGCATTGAACCGTCCTGCTCATGAGGGTCTGGCCAGAGCTCAGGCAAGCATGGGGTGGGCTGGTTCTCTACCCAAATTCCCAATCCAGGACAGGAATGTGGGATGCCAAGATTCCCAGTGCCAGCAGGGTGCCTGGTAGGACAGGGGTGAAGGGAGCAGCCTCACCTACGGACAGCGGGGGGGGGGGGGGGCATGGGGGGCATGGGGGCGCTCCTGAGGCCAAGGTCTCAGTGGGCTTGTCCTGCTCTCTTCTTCAGCCCCACCCACTTCCATTCATGCCTTTGATGAGCAGCTCCTCTGGACACTGGCCTGGGTGGATAGAGGGGGAAGAAAGCCCAGGCCTGCTGACTAAGCATCTGGACGGGTCAGGGATGCCAGAGGCATTTTATAAGCATCCCTTGGAGCCCATAACGGCCTTGCCCAGTGGTTCGGTTGGCCCTGTGCACAGATGCGGGAACTGAGACCTGAAGAGAAGTAATTCATTCAAGGCCACAGGCAGAGCTGGGTGTTGACAGCCATTAATTCAACTCAGTTTAAGATTTTTAACTGAATGACGGCCTTAAGGTTTGCGTTCATTGGCCTTCGCAGTCCCTGGCACACAGTAGGTGCTCAATAACTACCTGCTGAGTGAGGGAAGGCTGTAGCAGAGATTCCCTCCCTCCAGGGCTCTCCCTATGACTTTCCATTGCCCACCCCCAGCCCCCAAGAGGAAGGGAGGAGGAGGAGGACCTGACTCAGCACCTTGCTGTGTGCTCCACACATGTCACCTCAGGTCACCCTTAGCTGCATCTGAGCTATGACTTTGCGACTTATAGAGAAGGAAAGGCCATATCATCGGTGCTGCTCACTGGGGCAGGCTGGACTCTAACCCCAGATGTCAGCCGTCAGACACAAGCCCAGCAACCAACAGCCTTCTGAGCAGGACAAGCCCGAAAATCCTCTGGGACCAGTGTTGCCCGGCTGTGCTGCCATACCTGCCTTTGAGCTGGGTCTTCCTGCTGGGCCTCCAAGGCCAGGCTTGCCCTCCCTTCTCCTCTCCTGGAGTCTGTCCTCACAATCCCCCCCGGAATGTCAAGGTGGGGGCTGGGAGGGGATGACATGTCTGCAAAGAGGTGAAGGTCCTGGAATCTGGCCTCTTCAGCCTGAGCACCTCCAGGCCAGCCCCTCGGCCTCCTTAACCATCCCTGGCCCAGCTTCCACCCCAGTACTCTGGCCGCGTCAGACCTCCTCATGGGATGCCCCCTATCTTCTGCCTGTCCCTGTGTCCCAAGGGCAGGGCAGGTGGCAAGGATGTTGGGGTGGACTCTGCCTCAGAGGGCTGGGCAGGGGCTTTCCCAGCAGTGCCCCAGCCCCTGGCCCTGATGGAAGCTGGTCTCTGCCAGGATGGGGCAGGAGTGATCCTGATCTGGCAAAGGCCCATCGCCTCTCACCCCGGGTCCCTCGGAACATTGGGGCATTGTTCCAGGCCACAACAGAGGGTGGCTCTGTGGCTCTGGGGCTGAGGAACAAAAACCAGTTTAGCAAGGCTCTGCTCCTCATGCAATTTCAAGAATTTAATCAGAATCCTGGCTAGCTTGGACAGGAAGACATGAGCTGAGGGACAGGCCTGGGCCTGGAGCTGAGAGGGGGCAGGAGGAAGCAGGACACCCTCCGGACCACCTTCCATGCCACAGGGCTGTCACAGAGGAGGTCACTAGTTGTGAGCTGACAGCCAGCTGGACAAGCAGACACTGGGTGACAAGAGGGAGGCATGCCAGCTCAGCCTCCATGTCCTGTCTGCAATGTGGGGGTACTAAGTCCTGGTGCACCCCTACCCATGGGATTGGCCTAAAAGCAGAGGCCAGCAGTGGTGACGGAAGGCTGGAACGACAGCTCTGTGGGGACAGATGGCAAGTATGTGGCTTCAGTGGTGGATAAATGTATATGGGGGGTGGGGATGCAGACAGATGCCCTTGCTGCTGTAATGATAGCAGACCCTGGGTGCTGGCTTGTACCAGTGTTGTTCAGGCTCCTTCCTCCTCCCTCCCTCCTTCCCTCCCTTCCTTCCTTCCTCTTTCTTGTTGCAGTACTGGGGACCTGGGCCTGACACATGCTAGGCATGTGCTCCACTGCCAAGCTACACCCCAGTCTTTTCTATTTTGAGATGGGGTCTTGTCACATTTTTCAGGCTGAGGCAGGAACTGTTATCCCACTCTACAGATAATGAAACTGAGGCATGGATGGGCTGTGCCACTCACCAGGGGCAAGGAACAGAACTGGCCTCTGAACCAGAGTTCTGACCACCAGCAGGGTTGAGGGCAGTCCAGGTCTGCCCCTGGGGTGGGGGGCAGTCCAGTGTATAACAGCTCAATGGCCTGGTTTTGCTTGGGCACAGATCGGCAATCAAACAACACTTATGAGGTATCAGGCCCTTGGGGCACAGAGACCCATAAGCAGAGTTGGGGTGGCTGGTGCCAGCCTGAGGTAGCTGGTTTTAGGGGGGGTTCCCTGGACTGGCAGCTGGAGTCTGAGGGCAGAGCAGGCTCAGGCCCAGGTGGCTGGGGAGGGCGGCTGCTCCGGGGAGGGGGAGCCGGGCACAGCATGGGGGTGGAGCCGGCAGCTGGCAAGCTAAGGGCCAGGGAGTGGCAGGGGGCCAGGGCACTGCAGAGATGCGAAGGCAGGTCACAGGCCTGGGGGGTGGGGCACCTGCCCTGATCCTTCTCCAACAGGAAGCTGCATCCTCACACCTGGCTCTGAGTTCCCTCTGAGAACCTTCTAGATTCATTGTTTGCATCGGATGAGGATTTAAAGTGGAACACAAAGGGGTGATTTCTGGGTCAGCTGGTTAACCATGGTGTAGGTCCTGCCAGACTAGTTGCTCATTGGCCATTAGGGCACCACATGTCCAGCAGCTTCTAGGGAGATCAGAGCAGAGGGGCTCCCTGCTTAAGGGGTATCCCTTGGGGCTGCAGCAGCCAGGCCAGATGACACCTGACCCCTCTGTCTAGGAGCCAGGGAGAGAAACTCCGGAGCTCAAACAGAGCAAACCTCGGGGGCTGGGTTAGTGCGGTGTTGGCCCCAGGATGCTTTGCTGGGCAGGGAGACCATGCACAGGGGTGACGTCGGGTTGGGGAACATGAGGTATGTCACCTCACCTGGTCAGGTTCACCCTCATTGTCAGAAAAAACGCTAGTCCACCCAGGCTGCATTCCTGCCAGCTTCATGGGCTGACAGGACGGTGGCCAGGCTTCCCAGGCAGGCAGCCTGGGTTCAAGGTCTTGCTCCCCACACTTCTCAACTGTGTAGCCTGGGGTTGGCCCTGTAACTGCCACCACCTCCATTTCCCCATTGGTCTAATGGGGACAATAATTCCGCCTCCATGGGGTACTCTGAGAGTTAAATGAAATAATATTGTGCAGGGGACAGGGAAAGAGCAAGGAGGCAGACTCGTCCCTTCCCCCTCTGCTCCTCCCTCCTTGTCAGGAGGCTGACACCAGTGTGCATATGCACACACACCCATGCACACACTTACACTCCTACTCATCTTCCAAATGAGAACACTTCCTGTGTTCCCCTTAAATTCATGTATGAAATCCTAATGCCAGAGTGATGGTATTAGGAGGGGATTAGCTCACGATGGAGGAGTGCTCATGGAAGGGATCAGTGCCTTATAAAAGAGACCCCAGAGGGGCTGGGGTTGAGCACTTGCCTTGCATGCATGAGACATTGGGATCAATCCTCAGCACCACATAAGAATAAATAAATAAAATGAAGATATTGTGTCCATCCACAACTAAAAAAAATATTTAAGAGAGAGAGAGAGAGAGAGAGAGAGAGAGAGAGCGCCCAGATGGCTTGTTTGCTTATTCACCATGGGAGGAGAGGTGGCTATGGTAAAGATGGCCACTTATGAAGCCAGAGGCAGGTCCTTACCAGACACTGGATCTGTAGGTGGCTTGATCTAGGACTTCCAGACTCCAGACTGTGAGGAATGAATTTCTGTTGCTCGTAAGCCACTTGGTCTAGGGAGTTCTGTTATAGCAGCTCACATGGACTAAGACACATACCCTCCTTGCAAAGGAACTGAGGAGGCTCCACCAGCCCTGGCTCAGGAGGGGTGCAGCTGAGGTGCTGCAAAACTTTTGGAGACATAAACCAGGAGTTGGGTTAGGGAGTGGTTAAAAGAGTAAGTCTGAGCCAGGCTTGGTGGTGCAGATCTGTAATTTCAACTACTAGGGAGGCTGAGGCAAGAGGATTGCAAGTTTGAGGCCAGCCTCAGTAACATAGCAAGTCCCTGTCTCAAAATAAAAATAAAAAGGGCTGGGGATGTAACTCAGTGGTAGAGCATCCATAGGTTCAATTCTCAGTACCAAAAAAGTCATGATGTGTAAAATCACATCATAGTCATAACTACCATGTAAGACTATAATAAAAACTGAATGACATCAGTCACTCATTCGACAGATTCTTCCTGATGATCTGCTCTGGACCAGGACTACCCTGAGCACTGGGCATGTAGCAGTGAGTAGGGGAGGTCCAAGTTCCTACTCACCTGGAGCATGCCTTCTAGTGGAAGGGACAAATAACAAACAAACACAGATAGTATCAGTCTGCTTAGGCTGCTATAACAAAATATCTTACACCAGGTAATTGATGAACAACAGAAATTCACTGCTTATCACTGAAAGATGGAAAGCCAATATGAAGGTAGGTACCAGCAAATTTGGTGTCTAGTGCAGTCCCATACCTCATTGGTAGGACATTCCAGCTGTGTCCTCACATGGTGGAAAGAGCAAGGAGGTTCACTTGAACCTCTTTTATGAGGGCACTAATCCCATTTGTGAGGGTAGAGCCCTTGTGACTTACTCCCTAGTGGCCTTTCACCCTAATACTGTTGCATTGAGTATTAGGTTCCAACACTGAATTTGGGGCGGGGGGGGGGCTCCCACATTCAGACCACAGCAGTCAGAGAACAGGTCACAAGTGAGACAATTGCTTCTATAAAGGAAGAGAAGGCTGGGGAGGGGCAAGTAAGTGCTGGCGAGTTCAAGCAGGGAGGCCAGGGCCAGCTGCACCAAGAAGCTAATAGGTAAAGACTGGAAGGCAGAGTGGAGCAGGCTGGGGGGCTCTCCTGGGGGCTCAGCGTGCCAAGCCAGGTCTTGCTGCCCACGCTTCGCAACTGCGTAGCCTGGGGTTGGCCACAGGTGTGCTTAGAGGGCAGGTGCAGGCAGACTGGACTCTGAATGACAGAGGGATTTGGAGCAGGAGAGGGACATGATCTGATCACAGGCAGCCAGGCAGAAGCAGGGGGGATCAGGCAGGGGAGATGGGGAGACTTGGGTCTAGCACGGATGTGTTCTGAAGAGAGTGCCCACAGGGTTGGCTGACACACTGGGTGGCAGATGTGATGCACAGAAATTAGTCTACAAGAATGCGGGGGCTCGGAGTCTGAGCCAGGGGTCCCGACAAGGCTCAGCACCACTCTGCACCCTTCAGTGATATGTGGCAGTCACTGTTCACAGTGAGAGGAGGGGACATGGGACTCCACAGCAACCTTCCTGGGGTCGCCACATGAAGAGGCAGGACCACCATGGCTCTGTGCCAAGCCCATCAGAGGCGTCTGTGTAGAGCATCCTTTCTGCGCTGGGCCAATGATCTTGAAGATCAACCGCTGGCTGCCACCGAGGGGCCTGGCTCTCCAAACAGAAGCCAGAAAAGGGATCAAAGCCAGGGGCTGCTGCTCACCTCCCCCACCAAGCCTGCGCTGTCGCAGACTTTGTCTTCCCTGTAAGATGGAAAAGGAAGACATCCCCTGCCTCTGCCCCATGAAATCCCAAGGCTCCCTGAGAGTAGCACACTTGAAAGAGACTGAGGTTATCTGCAAAATTCCAATTAAATCCACAGGCTTTGATAATTTGATAAGCCACTCTGCAGTCGCCCTGGAGTCAAAATATGCTGTTACCAGATCCGTGTTTACATTTCAGGAGAGAGCGGGGGCTGCACAGTGGCCCGGGAAGGTGCATGCGTCTCTGGGAGGGAGGCAGGCGGGCATTTGGCTGATATATGGTCAGCCTGTCTACCCAGGGTCATGGACAGGCTGGGCTCCTGCACAGCAAGCACTCTTAGGGAGCACAGGTCTCTGAGCAGGTCCCAGAGGCAGAACGCAGACAGGACTGGGCCAGGGGAGGAGCAGTCTTTCCAACTGTCTGCCCTCAGCTCACACCACTTCTCCAGCTTCAGGTCTGTGGGGGATTCCTGTTCTTCAGCCCATTTCTTGCCAGACAGATGAGGGACTGGCCCCGATGGCAGATACCACCTCAAGAAAGAGGCGGCTAACCCCTATTGCCAGGATGACCTGGAGGCCAAAGATTTCCAACTTATCCCTGCAAAGCCAAGCTATGCTCTGTGGGGTGCAGTGTGCACTGAGCCACAGTCCATTCTGTCCCCCAGGCTTCTTAGACAACAGAATTGAGCATCTACCTGTGTCAGTAGCACTGGCTGCGTTATCTCAGTGAACCCTTTTACCCAGCCAAAGCATCATCTCACATTAGGGATGGGAGGACATGTGCAGAGAGACTGCACAAATGGTCAAAGATCTCAGAGCCTTAAATGGCAGGACCTGAACCCAGAGCCTGGCCCCAAAAAGCCATGCCCCACTCTCCTGGTAACACACAACTCAGGGGCTGTGGTGTGGTTTCCACCTTTCCTTGAGGGCCTTCTATAGATGAGCAAAAGGCCATCCTTCTGCCATATTAGGTCCTCAGTGAAATAGGGCCCATTTATTTAGCTGACTGGCAAACACTAGGGGCAGTTGCAGGGGTCTGAGGCCAGGTGGGCTGCTTTTGTGGCTACACACCTGCCGTTTCAGTCATCAACACTCCCTTCCCACCCTCCCTCTGCCTCTTCCTCACCTACCCTTTACTTAAAGATTTCAGAGGAACAGGTAAGGAGTGAGGTGATCAATGAGTATCTCCTTAGTCCTGTCCCCAACCCTCTCTCCTACCCAATACCCTTCCCTGGCTACTTTCTTTGCCTTCTTTGGCCCACCGATTTCTGAGTGGAAATGATTTCTCTCTCTATTGAGAGCCTGTGGTGGGGGCTGTAGAGGAGGAAGCTGCCCTGAGGAGAGAGGTTGGACTTTAGTCAGATTTGTGGGAACCCAGAATGATGAGGTGCGCCATCTTGACTGCCAGGCCCAGGGCACCATGACTCTAGTGTATTCTGCCATTTCTCTCCAAATGAGGAGACATCTGGTTCCCAGGCCACTGGGCACTTCCAAGTCTCACACCTGTCATGTACCCAACCAACCATGTGACTTTGGTAAAACCAGCTGACCTCACTGGGCCACAGTTTTCAACTGTGTCAACAGGGCTACTAATGTCAATCATAAAATGCTACAGCTAAAAGCAATCTTGGAAATTCTTCGTTATTTTTTATGATCCGTACACAATCTGTGGCAGCGCCCAGCTCTTCAGCAGGTGGGTTTTCCTCCTGGGCAGAATGTGCGGCCTGTGCCTGCATGTCAGCTGGGAAAATTGTAACCTTAACAGTTACGAGCAATGACTGCTAACCCTGAACGCACCTGAGCAGCAGGACCGTCACGTTTTCTGCTATTTTGTCTGCTCCTTATAACAAGTCTGTGAGCTACAAAAGAGTTTTAGGAACACCTACTCCACAAATGTAGACACACCCTCACTTTCCAGCACAAGGGCAAAGAGAAATTAGGAGCAATCTTTGGCAAAAAGGAGCCTGAGGAATAAACAGTCCCTTGTTCCTTTGACATGTCATTCCTTAGCTGGGTTGGCATTGCTAGCTCCCCCTCAATTGTGTTCCCACATCGTCAGCCTCCCTGGGGTGGCCTCGGCTTTGGATCAACCTCTCAAGCACATAGGAGAGGCCTGAACTTCCACTCACTCTTTTGGGGGGTTGACATCCTCAGGTCGGGCCTCGAAGAAACGAAAGACTTCATCACACTGTGAAATGTGGGGAGGGAGCCGGACTAGCGCCTGTGGAAAGATAGAAAGTAATGGCATCATGAGCTTGGGACAGAAAACCAGAGTGCCAACGTGAGCCAACAGTGATGGGAAGGCTCAAGTACTGTGCCTTGGAAGGCACAGTCCCCCAGCCAGTCACCAGCCACCCAGTCAATCAATGACTTAACTAGCCGACTACTGAAGTTATTATTTATCCATCCATCCATCCATTCATCCATCCATCCATCCATCCATCCATCCATCCATCCATCTCAACTAAAAATCCAACAAACCAGCCAACTAATTAATCAACTAAACAAACACTCCATTACTCCATGAACCAACTGGACAATAAAAAAGATAATCAGTTAACCAATCAACTATCCAGCCAATAATTCAATCAACCATCCAACCAGCTGAGCAATGAAGCAGCCAACCAAGCAAAACACATTGACACTGAACCCTAGGTCTCAGGGCCCTCAGGGACTGGTCCTTCTGCATGAACCCTGGAGGAATTTTCTCCTGCTCATAGGATAAGCCTGAGCTCCTGAACCTGACAATGTGAGGCCTCGTCTTACCAGGCTGACCTCCCATTAGCCCCTCTCCAGCTGCACTAGATAGCCACGTTCTCTGAATACTGATGGTGCAATTAATTATTTATTGACTGCTACTGAAGACAACAGGGAGCTATGGTGGAGTTTGATAGGACATAAGATGATGGGGGCCTTTCAGGAAGGACTCTGTAGCTGAATTCTAAAGCCTGGGAAAAATTGAACTGCTCAAGGTGGGCAGAGTTCAAATGTGGGGGCTCCAGGAACTGGAGGAAGGTTGATGTGGCCTGGGCATACAGAGTGAAGGAGAGAGGGTGTGGGGCACCTGACCTAGCAGGGCTCCCTGGCCACACTGAGCATGCCTGGAGGGACAGTGCCCCGCGATGGGGTGAAAGGCTTCCAGCTCAGTGGGCCTGGCCTTGGCTGGAGGGATTTGGAGAAGTAGAGAGGAGAGGAGTGGGCACCCCATGGGGAGTAACAGTGAAGGCAAGGGTGTGGCCAGCGTGGGCCAGTCATCCGGGAGGACGAACCTGCTGCTGGTGAGGGGCGGGGCTGGTGGTCTCAGGTGGTGCTGTCCTCTCGCAGGTGCTCCATGCGTGCAACAGCCCCGCCAACCCAAAAGCAGGGTATGAGGGGAGGCCAGGTGTAGCCTTGTTTCCTGGGCCCCTTCCTCCATTCCGTATGGGGAGAAATACTGGGGCAAGGAAGGGTCCCTTGGGCCAAAGGGACAGAAGAGATCACTGCCAAAGCAGACCTGAGGGGTGTGTACAAGGGAACCCAGGGCTGGCGACAGTAAAAGAAAGAGAAACCTGGAACTGGAATCCAGGAACATAGGAGTGTGATAAGGAGTCTCCAGGTCCATATGGAAGGACCCCGTCACAGGCCTCTGCCTCCCGGGACCCCACACCTCCCTGGAGGGCCTTCAGATGTAATGCCCTTCTCTGGTGGCTCCTGTGCTAAGCATGGTGGGCCTCTCTATGTGGCCACCTCATGATGGCTCCCTGGGAGCAAGATTCCCATCCCTGTGTTGCAGACGAGGAAACAGAGGCTCAGAGGGCCACGAGGCCTGTCCGCAGGCTCCCAGGGAGGGTGGAAAGACCACACAGGGTTAAACTCCACGCAGGCAGGGATTTTAGTCTGTTCTGTTGATTTTCACCAGGTCCTAGCAGGGTGTCTGCGGCTGAGCAAGCACTCAATGGACATTGTTTAATGAATGAGTGAATGAACGATGGATAAATGATCAGGGCTTTGGTGTGTGAAGCCAGATGCCCAATAGCAGTGGGACATGAGGAGGAGGCAAAAATAAATAAATAAAACAAAACACGTGTGGCCTTGGGTGGCATGGGCAGAACCCAGGGGAGGGGAAGCCGTGGCTTGACTCTTGGCAGAGCTGCTCTTCTCCAATCCGTCACCTAGCGCTGTCGATCAGGAGGCCCTTCTCAGGGCCAAACTCCCAGCCAGGCAAGACGGGGCAAGACGGGGCAAGGCCACTCTGCAACTCCCCAGACTTTCCTTCTAGAGCCCTGGCTTTCCAAGGGTCCCCAGAGCCCATCATGCCAATGAACTCCCATGTGCCACTTCCACTCATCCGACCGCGGTGAGGGCTTTCGGTGTGTGGGGGACACGGGGCTGTCCCTGCTGTTATAGGGACGGGAGGGCTAGTCCTGCTCTCCAGATAGCATGGCTAAAGATGTGTCACCACATCTTGTCCTGGAGACTGACGTTCAGGATGGGCACACCGAGGATGTCGGGAGTATGAGGTTATAAATGAGTTAAGCGTCAGAGTCAAGTCCCTTGCTCGGAATATAGGGTGGGTAGACTTTGTCCCCAAAGGGGGCATTTAACCGCACAGGCTACTTCCTGTTTTCTCCACCAGGAAGGATAGAAAGAAAAGGAACAGAAAAGTTGAGGGAGACAGATAGACAGACATAGAGAGGGAGGGACAAAGAGAACGTGTCAGAGAAGGAAGTCAGGCACATGAGGAGTAAAGGCTCTGGACAGAGGGCAGGAGGCCCCAGGGGGGACCTAAGGGCTGGGACGGGGGCGGGGGGGAAGCAGTGGGGAACCCATTGCCGGCAATCTGGGCTGTGTACAGGGCAGGACCACAGCTCCCAAAGGCAGAGGGAGGGACGCAGGGCAGGGGAGGGCAGGCTTTGGCTGGCCCAGAGCGCCAGCCAGCCCAGTGCTGCCACCCAGCCTCACAGCCCCGCGTGGTCATGAACAGAGGAGCTCTTCATGCCTGCAGAGAGCAGCGTTCGGGGGCAGAGGATGAGCGTGTGGGCTGTGAGGGCCTCAGACAAAGGAGCCTTTGGGTGGACCGACCATGGCATCTTTCTTTAAGAGGGAGCCCTGCACGGAGCACTTAAGCGCCTGTCCTGATCTCAGGCTGACAAGAGGCCCTTGGGCCACAGCAGCTTCCTTCAGAGCTGCCGTCAAAGCCAGTTCTGGCCAAGACCATTTGGCAGGAGAGGCTGGTGCTGAGCAGTCTATCAGGGGCTGTGCCAGCAACCACAGCCGAGGCCGGGAAACCTCAAACTCAGACATCCTGAGAAACGCAGGGTGATGGGGCTGGATACATGGGTATTTTCGGGAGTACCACCCCTGGTGTAGGGGTAAGGTTCTGCCTGAGACATTCATGAGGTATACTGAGTGGGGTTTTGCTGGAAGACCAGGTTTTGGGGCCTGGCTCTACCATTCTTGGGCTGTGTGGTGCCAGATGTATTACTTGCCTTCTCTGAGCTCAGCATAATGGATTCAACAAGGAACCTAGCTGTTAAGAGGTTAAGTGAGATGAGGAATAGGAAGAGCTCAGCTGGCATTAAGTAAACACTCAGTAAATGTTAGTTGTTATGACATTATTTTCACCACCATTCGTTGGGTGAAAAGAGTGTTGTGCATAGGAATGGGAGTCAGAGACCCTAATTCTTGTTCCAATTCTCCAGCTATGGATTTGCTATGAGACCCTGAGCAGCTCACCTCACCTCTCAGGTTGTCATTTCTTGCAGGTTAAAATACAGTAGCTCTGGAATTCCAAAGTACATCTCATGGAACAATTTGCTTGATGGGTATGATGAGTTCCATAGGTATATGTGAAATGTGGGGGGCCTTGAAGGTCGACCCCGCCCCTGTACCCAGTGCCATCCTGGCCTTGGAGATCACCATGTTCAGAAACAAGGCAATGTGTCTGGAAAGTCCTGCAGGAACCTCTTTAGGCCAGTGTTTAGTAACAATGAGGAAGCCCTAGGAACTAATCCAATCATCATGTCAATGCTAAGAGTTTTTTTTTTTTTTCCTTTCCTTTCTTTCTTTCTTTCTTTCTTTTTTTTTTTTTTTAATAGTCTGGGGATAATTTCAAATCTATAGAAGAAACTCAGGCCCAAAGAGTTTAGTTCCCCAAGGCTATACTCTAAGTATCAACATTTTGCTTCAGGTGTCTGAATCCAGGCCCCTGCTCTACTCATAGGCTGCTCACACCTGCTCTCTTTCCCTCTCTCTCCTCCTCTCATTCTCTCTCCCTCTGGTACAGGAAATTGAACCCAGAGGGGTTTAACCCCTGAGCCACATCCCCAGCCTTTTTTATTTTGAGACAGTATCTCTCTAAGTGCTTAGGGCCTCACTTGGTTGCTGAGGCCGGCTTTGAACTCACAATCCTCTTACGTCAGCCTCCCAAGCCTCTGGGATTCCAGGCATGCACTACAGTGCCCAGCGACACATGCGCTCTACTGCCTCAACATTATTCACAGGGATTTGACTGTGGAGCTGGAACTGCTCATGGTGACACCTCACGGAACACAGCTGGGGCCAACCGAGATCAGACACATCCTGAAGGTCCTCCTAGCGATAATAGGCTGTGGCACTAAGGCTATTCACAGCCCCTTTATCAGTGATTTGTCAATCAATCTGTTGAACCTTTCCAACAGGACTCTGACTCAGGTGAGGTCAGAGGGTCCCAAAGGCCCTGGGATGCAGAAGGGCCAGAATGAACCTGACTCACACCTCAGCTCCTGGGTAGGGAGTGGGGCCCTGTGGGGCTCCTAAGCATGTGTGTCCCTGCAGGATGCTGGCTGAGCTAACCCCAGTCCTTTCCAGTCCTGCCATTCTGAGATCTGGGCCGGGGAGGTGGCTAATACCAGGTCAAGAGAAACGGGGAAGGGCTGTGGGTGGCCGGTGCCTAGTTTGTGCAGACTGATAAAGAGGCACAAGAGAGCCATCCAGGTTTGCTGTCAGCTACTTCTGCTGCCGGAGCCCCCCTTTCCAGTCCTGAACTGCCCTAAAGTCTCCAGTTCCTGCCCCTCAAAACCATTTTCTTAGCAGCAGGTGTCATCAGGCCCATTATGGAGCAGGTTTGGAGGGTGGGGAGCAGGGGCTGCGTGATGTGTCTCTGAGACCTCTGCACAGATACATGAAGCAAAAGTCTAGACTTTGGAAATGCAAGTGGCATGGGAAGGGGCCTGGCTGACGACTCAGTCCTTGGCTCCCTTGAAGCTCAGCTCTCTAGGTAATGTCTGTCCCAGGGCAAAAGACAAAGTTCTGCATTTGGCAAAACAACCATGGGTGTCCTGCTCTTTACACAAGATCAGGCATTACCCTCTTTCTAGAAGTGCCAGTTGTCAATCAACAAAAATCTTACAGGTAAAAGGCAGACTGCTCTCCAGGCCTTGGGGCTGCCTCTGACCTGCCCAGGCTGTTCTTCCCAGATCACTACCTGGAAAGCTGGGGTCTCATGGAACTTCTGTAAGCCAGAGTATTTCAAATGCAAGAGTCTCTTTTGAGGACCTAGCAGCCCCTCCTTTTCAAATATCAATCATATCTATTTCTTGGTGGCAGTTTAAGCTGTTTCTCAAGGGATCCCAGGACACTGGGGCCTGGAAGAGGTGTCATCCTCTGAGGAATTTTCTCTCCTGGGACCTTTTCATCTTGTCAGCAGATGCTGTCACTGGGGGCCACCCTTCCTGCTTGCTAGAGAAGACAGGAGGATAATAGATGTCCCCCCACCCCCTGCCAGGAGCTTCTTATCTGGGAAGAGGTCAAGGGGAAGTTACAGTCCTGCAGAGGACAGATATGCAGAGACATGCAGAGTGCCTTCTGGGGCAGTGCAGCAGGGTGCTCAGCTTCCCTGGGAGACAGGAGGCATCTCTGAGGGGCCACTATGGAAGTTGCATGTGTCCCTAGGAAGCAAATTAGCTCAGGCCAAGGGGCAGAGCCCTGGCTGGCTGGAAACAGCCTGCTCAGGTCTGGCTGACTGGACTGCAGCGTGTGGGGGAGAGGCAGGAGTTGGGGCTGGAGCAGTTCTTGGAGGCTGCCCCCAGAGGGCCTGGCTGAGACACTTAGCCATTCTCGGTGGCAGTGGGACTCCTCGAGGGCCTCTAAGGAGAACAGGAACTGGATTAGCTTTCTCCTAGGCTGAAAACACCTTTCCTGGGTCTGTCGGGGAGATGGAGAAATTCTACTGATCAGGGTCCCCCAAGGACAAGACCACTCAGGAGGTATGAATGGTCACTTCACGGAAGATGTGTCATCCTCAGGAATTTTCTCTCTTTATCAGTCTGCCCAACTTAGAAATCCTCAGCCTACCATGCCTCAGTCTCTCCCACCAGCAGCACTCCTGGCCCAGGCCCTCCCTCAGAACAAGGACCACAAGTTCAAGATTACCCTCCCCAAGGGAACAGCCAATGATGGGCCAGTATGTAAGAATCTCAGTTTCCAATCTGGGAAGTGGGGACAAAGTGAGTCTGGGAGACGAAGGAGAGGGCCAGGGGATCTGTGGCCTTCAGTGCCTGACCTCTTGGTGGGCTCGTTCTTCCTGTCCCCCATTCCTTCATCCCTGAAATCAAGTGTGTTGTGGACAGAAGAATAAGAGAAATAAACTCAGCTACTGGGGCAGCAAAAGTCATAGTCACACACACCAGAAAATGCAGATTTGCATAAATGGCACCAAGATGTCAAAGGTGAGTTGACCATTCTCGAACACTCTCCCTCACACACATGCTTTCCATTGGGATACTCATTTTATTCCCTGGACAAACACTGCAAACCTGTAGGTCCCCGGAAGGAACAGGGTAAATGGAGTCACAGAAAAAATTGGTAGTCTGAGCTTCTAAATAGCTCATGCTTGTTCAGTTAAATGAAAGTCTTCACCTTGTTGCTCTCCCCAGAACCATTAAATAGTAACCGCACAACCATGTTGCCCTTTAAATTAATTTACAGAGTTAAAGAAATGCCTTTGGAACCCCTCTTGTTAGACATCTGGCCTTTAAGTGCCACATAAAACAATCGTCAGGCTGGAGCTTGGTAAATTTTCCATGATGCTCATCCAATCTGCTCCATATACATTCAAAATCAACATTTTGAACATTCTGAGATTTGGGTTATGAAACCACCCTTAGAGGAGGGACTAGCTGGCTGATGAGGGCAGAGAGCCCAAAGTCTGGGGAGTTTCTCTGTGTGGTCAGACTTTTCACATCTGCCTGCTCCTTATGTAGAGCAGGGCTCATAATTTTGGGTGCATTTGAATTCCCACCAAATCCCAGATTCTGAGACCACGCTGTCTCACAGGCCCAAGGAAGAAGATGCTTGCTAGCCACGCAGAGCTGGATATGCAGGGAGCTGGAAATAAGGACTCTAGAGACTCCAGGTAGCGTGCATCTAAGGACAAAGGAAGGGCTGGCATAGAATACGCTGCACGTGGCACTGGCCATGAAGTTGGCTTTGGTGGGCAGTAAAACTCAGTGGTCATAGATTGGACCATCTGGGGGCAGAGCTGTGAAATATGCAACACTGGGTGACAGTGGCCATGGATGGCTGCTGGCTGCTCCCCACTGACTGTTCCCGGGTCAGGGGTTTCTCAGACAATCAGACCACAGATCCCAGCTTCTCAGTTCAGCAGAATTAAAGGTCAGTCTGCCCTGTCCCCTCTCCACTGCATTCTAGAGTGAATTCCTGCCTGTGAGAGGCTGTCTGCCTGGCAAACCCCTGACACTGTTCATGGTCTGGCTCAGAGCAGTTCTGAACTGTGCTAGTCGGGTGGGGAGGACCCCCTCTGTTGGCTCCCCCAGCCACCAGCAGCACATTAGAGCCCCAGACACCCTCTGAATCAGGAGTCCCATTCAAAGCCTGATCCTAAGAGATAAGATGCTATCAGTTTCCTCCTCTGGCTGATCCAGGAGACACATTTCCACAGAGCTCAACTGCAGAGGCCTCTGGCTCCCCAGCTCAGAGAGGCTGAGACTGATTTGAGCCATAAATCCTAGCTGGAAAAGGCTTCCTCCCGCCCTTTGCCCCCTCCTCCATTAGCTCTGCCCATCTATTTAACTTCCTGGGAAAGGAATAAAGAGAAATGAAAGCTCAGGCTGAGGCATCAATTAACCGGAAACAGTGCATGCTCTTTAAAGAAAAAAAATGAATATTGATCTGAAGAAGAGGGAATCTAGCTCGGGGGAATTCACCCTCTGGGCATCCTTTTAGGACAAGGCAGAACATGTGACCCAAGTTTAATCTGCACAAAATTCAAATTCTGGTTTAATGAAATTGTTTGGGAACATTTGTCTTCCTAGAGGTTTGGGAACCACAGTTAATAAATTTAGCAACTTGGTTCTTATTTAAACATTTATTGCCAGGCATAATGATTCAGAATTATAAAATGTCAGAGTAGAAGGGGACTCCACAGGTAACAGTTCTGTGTAAGGACAGGGCATTTCAGGAGTCGAAACGGTGTGCTGTGCCTCCTCCCCCTCAACTCTGTGAGACAGGATCTCTATCCTCACTTTTCAGATGAGGAAATTGGGGCTAAAAGAGATAAAGCAACTGTACCAGGTCACACAGCTCGTGAGTGGGGCCCTGGGATCCAACTGCAGTTCTTATGTTAATGACCACATTTGGAACAAAGCATTATGCCATACTTGCTTCCCTAATATTTTTAAGTCAAATTCCACAAAACAAAATTGTTTCTGTTAAAGCCAGTGGTATACAGAAGTAACATTATTTAATGCTTGCTTTTTATTGGTTTGTTTTTATTTGCTTTTGTTTTCTTTAATTTTTTTTTTTTTCACTGCTGGGGCTCAACCCACCTTACATTTGCTGGTCAAGTGTTCTACCACTGAACTAAACCCCAGCCCTTTATTTACTTTTTTTTTTTTTTTTTTTCCTTTTGCAGTGCTAGGGATTGAACCCAGGGGTACTGAGCTATGTCCCCAGCCCTTTTTATTTGAGTCAGGGTCTCACTAAATTGCTCAGGCTGGCCTTGAACTTGTGATCTTCCTGCCTTAGCCTCCCAAATTGCAAGGATTACAGGTGTGTTCCACCATCCCCAGCCCTTTATATGCTTTTAATAAAGTTTTTTTTAATTTGCAAATAAAATGCTTGTGCCTTGTAATTTGTAATAACAAAATTATCTACTAAAAGCTTCCTCTGAGCTAAACAGTAGGCCTGATGATTGCCAGTTCATTCCATCTCCATGGTCACCCTCTCTGCAAGAGGGACAATTCTCCTTCCTACTGACATGGAAACTGAGGCTCAAGAAGTTAAGTAAATTGCCCAAGTTCATAAAACTAGCCAGATGTTTGAACCCAGGCAGTTTGGCCATCCAGAGGTCATGTGCCAAGGACATGAAGTGGCCTCCCATCCTCACTGCAGGGCTCTAATCAAAGCAGAAGGACAAATGGGCTCTGGCTCATGACATTGCTGTCACTCTCCTGTCTACTCTTTGGTATTGGTTGCTCTAGTTATGCGCAAGTGTGTGTATGCAAGCTGGCTGCTGCCAGCTGTGCGCGTGTGTGACACAGAGAAAGAGAGAGAGAGAGAGAGAGAGAGAGAGAGAGCATTTGCATCTCTAAAGATGTGTATATGAACATTGGCATCTATAAAGCTTAAGTGAATAAACAAATGTGTATTCCAGATGCCCCCAAACTCAGAGCTGACTCCAACAACATCCCAAAAGGAATTCAAAGAAACAATTGTCCATGTCCAGCAAAATGCCACACGCAAATCCCTTCAGCAGGAGGCCTCTCATGTAGGTCCCAAGCCAGTGGAAGTGATTTAAAACAGCACTTTGTAAACATGGCTGTGTTCTGAAAGGATAGTGACCCCTCCTGGTGGGCCACCCACTTCCATCCTACTGGCCAAGCAAAGCCAGGCCTCAGAAGTGTTTGTACAGACAGCCTCCTTCACAGACAGACAGCCCCTCAGGCAGAGGGTCCACCCCCACTCCCAGACACACCCTTACCCGGCAGTATTCATCGATGGGCTTCAGCCTCTTCACAGCTACATCCCGGATGTGGCTTCTCCGGAAGAGGATCTTGCCTGGAAGAGAGACGTTTGTGAGCCAGACATTCTGGCTAAAGCCATCATAGGATCTTTTCATTTCCCTCCCCCTTGTCGAGGAAACAAGAGGAATGGTCACCTCTCCTGAGGGGCAGGAGGCGATCAAGGCTGAGAGCCCAGGGCCTCTCCCTGGAGGCTGCCATCTTGGGCTTCAACGAAGGACTTGGCCAAGTCACCTTGACTGGGTCTAATGGTAGGATCAATGCCTGACATGGGTGTGGCTTCTAAATGACCTCACAAATAAACATAAAGTATGGCCCAACCCACATGCTATGTTTTGTTTTCAGACCCATCCCTCCTTGAGAAATCGACATACATTTCTGCCAACTGGGCAGGAATTTCTATTCTTAGTGTAGGTGGGTGGCTATTTCCAGGGCGGGCACAAGCCAACGCCAAGGGATCATGGCTGCCCCAGTGTGACTGTTGCCTGGGCTTTCTGTACACACAGCCTCCAGCCATTCGGGCTGCTGCCAGCTGTGTTGGTACATCTTCCTACAGGTATGGACAAGGCTTACAGGAAGTGCCACTCGTCAGACCTTTCCAGCAGGTCCTTCTGCCCTGGCCACATTCAATCATGATAAATACATTGGTGCACAATCCTTTTCCAGACTGTTAAATTCAGAACCTTAACTCTGACAGTCAAGGTCTTATGCAACTGACACTTCTGTGCCCAGCGGCCCAGTGGGCTAGGGTCAACGTTCCTTTTCAGAAAAGCTTCCTTGATGGTCGAGCTTTCTCTTTCCAGAACATCCGCAATACGCCCATTCCTGGGGCACTGGCCACACTGTACTGTATTTTATACCACTGGTGACCCATGGTAGGTCCAGCAAGCCCAGCACGTGGTGGAAGTGCTGACCTGGAGCTACAACATGCGTCTGTTATCCCAATCTGGGCAAGGCCACCTCCATTCTTAGCCCTTGGGATGCCAATGGAGCTAACCACATGCCAACGGCAAATGGTGCATGTGACTCAGCTTAGTCAACCGGTGATTGGCTCAGGGATGGGCACCCCTGATATGGGCCAATGAGGGTAAGCCCTGAGACTTCCTTCTTCCACAGTTGCTAAGCCCCTGAATGAAAGGCTAGTGCCTCTAGTGGCCGAGTTTATTATTTCCTGAGAAGAAAACAAAATGAGAGAAAGGAATTGTGCCTATCACAGGTAGGTGCTCAATAATTGCTTCTTAAATGATTGAAAAATCAAAGGCAAGAAATGACCAGGGCCAGATTCCTTTGATATCATTTCAGCAGCTGGATATAGCTGTTCCTGGACCTCGGATCATCCTGCTACTTGTCACTTGTGTAAAGCAAAAAAAAAAAAAAAAAAAATCTTTTTTATTTAAACTAGTTGGAGATAAAGTTTCATCACTTGCACTTGAAGGGTTCCTAATTAAGATCATTTCCACTGCATGCGAGCAAATTCCACTGCATGTTAATCCACTCAAGCTTCTTCTGCCAAGGTCCAAGTGAAGTACTAAGAAAGGCAATGACCTTAGTTCAGGCTGTTCGCATGGAAGCAGCCCTAGAAATAAGAATTTGAATCCTAGTGATTATGTGGGAGGCCATCCGCGGAGGCATCCTTAGGGGAGAGGGAGAATAAGGCAGAAGGTAGAGAGATCAAGAGTTATCTCCAAGGGCTGGAGCTCCGTTCTGTTGGGCAATTCCAGGGGACACACCTCAGGGGCATCCTTGCAGAGGCTGGGGAGTCCATGGAGGCTAGGGAGGCTAGGGAGGCTGGGGTAACCACCCACCAACTTCCTGCTTGTCACTGAGGGCTTCTTTTGAGGGCATTAATTCTAGCCCCTCTGGCTATGTGTGTTCATGGGTGCTGGTACTTCCTATAAGGAGTCTGTGGTAGGCAGAAGGGAACAGAGAGGACATGGGGACATGGGGACATGAAGCAATTGCTGCAACCATCCCTGATTTCCCTGTCACCATAGTGACATGGCTCCTTGACCGCTGAGCTGCACAACCAACCTGCTAATCCTGCTGGGAAGTGGCAGAGGAGCAGCAGCCCAGGAGGGCTAGAGTATGGGCTACCAGCACAGGCCCTGGCCACTAGGAGCCTGCCACGCCGCCATGGGCCTGAGGTATGGTGAGCCAGGGCTGAGGCAAACCAGGGCCCACTGACGGGTCACCCTGCAGCAGCCAGACTGGGCCTGGTGCAGAGGCCTGCTCCCTCCAGTATGCAGCCCAGAACCCCCAAACATCTACCATCAGACAACCTCAACCTCCCACTTCCAAACAAGCAGTGGAAAACCCAAGTGGGGCAGACCAGAATGGAGACTGCAGTGCTAACCAACAGCTTTGATACTTTCCCAAACCCTGATTAGCATAAATCTGGACCAATAGCATTGACCCAAGTGCTATATAAACCTCTAGACTAGCACACGCAAGTGGCAACCTGCTATCAGATCCCCTCTCACCCTGTGGGAGCTCTGTTTCTATTCACACTTGAATAAATCCTGGTCAGACAAGAACCCAGAAAGAAGTTGGTGGTGAGCTGCTGGGGCCTGCTGCATCACTGGAAGGCCTACCCTGCCAGAAAGAACTGTAACACATCACTCAATGGTAGTGGAAAATAAATGGGCTAACGGGCCTTCTCAGCTGTAGAGGCCTGTAGCTTATGCAGACCCCACCTGCCTGAAGAAGCAGAGAAACTCTGGTTTCCACAGTTCTGGTAACAAGCCTTGCATAGGTCAGACAGTGGAACCCATAAGCATGTCACAGCATGTGTGACTTGCTTCCTGCTTGAAGCCTTTGGTTTTCCATACCAAGCCTGGCCTCCAGCTCAGGCTCTGTCTGCCCCACATGTTCCACCTGGCAGGGGCCTTGGAATAGAGCCCATGCTCAGTAAGCACACACTGGCTCACTTCCTGCTTGGGCCTCTTCCCAAGCTCTCCCTCCTCTGGGCTCTCTAGAGTCGGTGCACAGGTTATCTGTGTAGATGGCACCATGTCACCAAGACAAAGCACTCTGCCACATGCTCCTTTGGAAAGGAGATAAAAGGTGATGTCTCAAGGCACTGGTGATGGCTGCTTTGCATAGGGGAAGATGTCACAGATCTGGTATTCCTTGCCTCTTTGCCTCCTGCTCTTTTCTGGTTGCCTGTTGCTTTACTGCCCACATGCCACAGAGCCTGTGTGGGCAGCCATGGGGACTCTGTGAACACAAACACGTGGCATGAGCAGACCTGCTCTCTGGACTGACAAAATGACAGGCAGCCAGGACTAGCCTTCCACCTGAGTCATCAGGAGCTGGAGGTGGCCGAGACCCAGTTGACACCAGTCATCAAGGGGTATGAAGGAGCATCTGAGGACTGGAGGAAACCACAGGGGAGGAAGCCTCATCCTCTGAAAATGGCGCTCCTGCTCTTTCTCATCCCACCCAAAGTCAAAAAGGAAAGGAGGGAGATGGGGAGACACACTGGGTCCCCCTCCCAGCCCCCACCCCAAAGCTGGTCGTACCCCTAGATGAGCCTTGTATCCTGAAGAAGTAGATGTTGCTCTTTATTTAACAGCAGGGACAGATCCAAAAAACAGGGAAGGAACACTCAGGCCCCCAGAAGAGAGGGATGGGCAAGGTGGGCAGGAGGCAGGAGGCTCCCCTTGACTCTGTCACACTGGCCCTGGAGCACGGGACCCCATTTGCCCTTTGCATCTACTCATGCAAGCAAGGCCACCTTGCCACCAGCATGTCCAGTCCCCCCAACAAGCTCATGGTCTGCTGCTTGGGTGTGAAGTCGGAGGAGAATTTTTGCACAAGCCAAATCCCCATGTGTGTTTCGGGTCCCCACCGGACTGCCCTCTTTGCTGCTGAAACCCTGACAGGAGCAACACTTCCTTCTCTTGGGGCTTTGGCACAGTCAGCCAGTGGGGAATGAGGGAGGGAGAGAGGGAGGGAGGGAGGGATTCCACGGTCTTGACTTCTCTGGAGGAATCCAAACCACACTCTGAAAGCCGAATGGGTGACCATATTAAAAGGGAGAGAGAAAAAGGGGGTGGAGGAAAATCCCCATTAAGGAAACCGAGACCACAGGGCAGTAAAGGCCTCTTGTAAATGTAATTCAGCCTCTTTATGGCGACGCTCTGCTTCTGCCAGAGTCTTCAAAGCCCTGCGGATGCTGCCCCAGAAATTTGATAAGAATCATAAGGCAGATCACACGTGGCCTGAAACAGACCTGGCTCAGCCTTAAATAGACTTAACTCGCTCCTGAAAGTAGAGAAAGAAAGCTGGAGCCTGCAGTCTGCAGGCATGCCTGCCACTCAGGGCCAGGCGTGGACGGAACAGGCGGCCCTGGGCAAGGGGCCTGTGTCCAAGTCCTGCCTGTGCATGTTCCACCAACAAGCTGGCACCCAGGGGTGCAGCCTCCGTGGCTGTGTGGCTGTGTCTGGTACTTTTACTAGGTCCATCTTGTACAGGAGGAGATGGCAGCTCAGAGAGATGGCTGAGTTGGGATTTCACCTCAGGGTTTTGAGCTTGGAAAATGAGGGTAAGAGTGTTGGCAATGAATCCAGAGGGTTCTATGGGCTCAGGCCATATAAGGTCTTTCGAGCCATGATGTGAGGACTCTGGGTTTCACCGGTGTGTAAGGGAAGATGAGAGCAGTTAACCCACTGGGCCAACCACAGCCTCTAGGTAAAAAGTGAAATCTATGGTCCTCCATGAGAATCTGGGGGTCAGATTCTGCAACCATCCCTGATTTCCCTGGAAGAGCAGAAGCACAGCACAGATAGGCCCACTCCAGCTATGAAGAGTTCAGAAGCCACCTCCATGGACTAGGTGCATGTTCTACAAACAAGCTAGCACCCAGGTGTGCAGGGGCCATGGGGCACACTGGCTGCAGGGGTGATGAGAGAATCCCTTGTGGTCTGAACAGGCTGATCTATTCCCAGTAGCCTCTCCTCGTCAAGATACACAGTGTCAGCCAGGCGTGGTGGTGCACACCTGTAGTCCCAGCTGCTCAGGACACTGAGGCAGGAGGATGGCTTGAGCCCGGACATTCTAGGCTAGGCTGGTCAACATAGCAAGACCCTATCTCAAGAACAAAAGAAAGAAAGGGAAAAAGGGAAGGAAGGTTGGGAAAGAGGGAGGAAGGAAGGAGATATACCTGTCTATGCCAGCATGTTTAACTCCCTCTTCCTTGCTTTTCTTTAAATTTTATTTTATAATCATCTGGAATCATTATTCAAAGACATCCATCTGTCCATCCACTCACCCAGCACAGTCTTGGTGGGGTCTGCTGTGCTGGGCTTGCTCAAAGCCCTGCAGTGAATGTGACAGACAGACGGACGAGGCTTTGCTCTCAAGGACCTCACATGCTGTTTGGGAAGGAGGGGCAATATATATATTTTTCATACCAAGTAAGTAGTTTGGTAAGATGTATAGGTCCCCCCCAGCCTCTACCGAGGGAATAAAAATAGGTGTCTGGGGGAGAATTCAGATTGGTGGGGAATTGTCTCAGAGGTTCAATGGAAATTCTTTTGGGTACAAGGGATTGAATACAGGTGTGCTCTACCCTTGGGCTATATTTCCAGTCCTTTTTATTTTTTATTTTAAGAGAGGGCTTTGCTAAGTTGCCCAGGCTGGCCTTGAACTTGCAATCCTCCTGCCTTGATCTCCTAAGTAGTTGGGATTATAGGTGAGCACCGCCATACCTGGGTCAGTGAAAACTTCAAGGAGGAGACATTTGTGCAAAGCTCTGGGGCAAGAGGACTTGGCCAGAGGAAGTCACAACAGCAAAATCCCTGAGGCAGGAAGAACTGAATATGTTGGAAGACAGAAAAGAATCTAGATAGTAGCCTGTGAGCCACAAAAAAAGGGAGCGGTTCTATTCCAAGTGCCCTGGGAACCCTTCCCATCCTTGGCTAAGGCTCGCGTTCTGTGCCGCTGCTTTGCAAAGCTTCCTTGAATGCCCATTACCCCTGTGTCAACATCCCAGTGCCTCGCAATCACCCATGTTGTCCTCTCTCCCTTGCTATCTTGGAGAATGTCGGGAATATCTCTCCGTAGGAATATCCAATTAAGAGTTCCCCCTGGTTTATAGCCACAGTGTCAGCAGTCCCCGGGCTTGGGGACTTGGGGAGGGACAGCTCTCCCAGGTGCCTCTCAATCCTCTCTCCTCAGTGCTGCCCTGAGAGCCTGGAGGGTCAGAATCAGAGGAGACCACAGAAAGGCCCAGAGGCCCACAGCTGCAGAGTCCAGCAGCCTTGCTCCTCAGGAACAGCACTCCTGCCCTTCTCATGGGGGTCTGAGGACAAAGGAAAGGGGAGCATACAGGCCTCCTAGGGCTGTTGTAACAAACTGTCACCAACTTAGTGCCTTAAAACAACAGGGATTTATTTTCTCTGAGTTCTGGAGGCCTGAGATCTGAAGTCCAGGGTCAGCAGGGCCAAGGTCCCTCTGAAGGCTACAGAGGCCTGGCCCTTTGGCTTTTTTGGTGGTGCCAAACATTCCTTGGCTTGAGGTGCATCACTCCAGTCTGCCTCCACCCACACCTGGCCTTTCCTTTCTCTGTCTCAAATCTCCCTTGGTCTTTCCTCATTTTGACCCTGGTCACTGTGATCGTAAATCTAGGATGATCTCACCTTGAGACCCCTGACTTAATCACATCTGCAAAGACCCTTTTACCAAAGAAGGTCCTAGTCACAAGTTCCAGGGGTCAGGACTTGGGCATCTCTTTAGGGTCATCATTCGACCCACTGCAGGAGGTTATGGGAGAGAACACAGAGCCGTCTGGTTGCCTGCCAGTCTCTATCCCTAGCTGACTGCCATTGCCTGAGGGCAGGTACAATCTTCTATCCTCCTTGTGCCCCTGGTGATACCTGGCCTGGCCCTGGGTACAATGAACATAGGAGCTGCCTGATGTCTTCAGGAGGAGAGGGAAGTTTCTGGGTCAGGGAAAGAGTGCACCAGGCTCCCTGGGGCCCAAGGGGGGTGAGGTAAGCTGGGAGGGTCTGAGTGCTAAGTGGCTGAGTGAAGCGGGCGGGGGTGCCCTCTCTGGCTGTGCTAGCCAATGTGGCACCCAAGAGACAAAAGTATAAGAAAGATGTGATGGTCATAGAGGGACCCTCTCTTCAAGGGAGAACACAGGCAATTCTTGGGCAGGGGTGGGTAGTTAAGTATCCTGCCCCCCACTCTGCAGACTAAAGACCTGGGTCCCTGTGGGAAGTGGGCCAGGCCAGCCATGAGCTTGAATCCAGTTGCCCTCAGAGGGTGCCTCTGACAACGTGTTTGCTGACCAACTGCTGGAGTGGAGCTTTGACACAGGAAGGAACCTAGGGCAGAGGAGGGCAAAGAGAATATATTGCAAGAATCTGCTGATGGTCCCTCCTTCACTGTGAAAAACCAAACAAACAAGCCCTCCATTCTGTTTGATTTCAGAGAGGCTGGTATTAGCCCCCAGTCCACAAGGAAACCAAGTTGGTACAATTCAGAATCATCCTAGGACTTTTTTTTTTTAAATACCTTTTTTTAAGTCGTAGATGGACACAATAACTTAATTTTATTTATGTATTTTTATGTGGTGCTGAGGATCGAACCCAGTGCCTCACACGTGCTAAGCAAGCACTCTACCACTGAGCCACGACCCCAGCCCCTTATCCTGGCACTTGTGATGGTTTAAAGCAAGCAGCCAAAAGTAGGGTTCGCTGTGGGCCCTAAGAATATCTCACTGTAGAAAGCATGCCTACAACCCACAGCCTACCTTTTGGATACCTGAGATTACAGAATTAGAATTTATTTTCTTAGATTTAAGATTTGGGTTACAATATATAAACCTCTCCGTGGAGAATGGCACAGTGAGCCTCTAGCAACCAGTCACACCTGAGTATGAATAAGCATCAGTTTTTCACTGGACCAATAGGTCTAGTTAGGGAAGAGGACACAGCACAGAGGCCTTGACCAAGGTGCATGGGAAGCAGGAGAAGACTGGAGAAGGTGGAGTCAGCCTTTGCTGGCTTCCTGGTCTTCCTGCAAGGTGCTTCTGCCACTTCCTGGTTGTGTGGTCTCCCAGTGTTCACCTGGGTTAGCCCTGCCTTGCTGCGGTCTGAGTGGCAGGTGGGCAGACCCATGATTATCTTGTTGATGCTGCCACCTCTGACCTTCTGCAGCGGGGACCACAGGCCCTGTGCTCCCTGGAAGGCTGCTGTCAGCCCTGGTGCAGCTGAGCTGGCACACCCCCACCTGCAGCCTCGCACCTGGCTCAGGCAGCACCCCTAATCCTGCTTCTCCCCTGCAGTGCCCGGCCTGGCTTGCCCTTCACTTGGGCTGGGGTGAGGCCTTGAAGCAGTCGCAGGTTCTGGAAGGAGATTCTGTCAGCAGCCCCAGGCCCCGACTCCATGCTGAGTTCTGACCCACGATTCTCTGTCTTCTAGAATCACGTCAAGACCTTGCTTCTGGCTTGAAGTATCAGGCATCCATGGGTTTTGCCTGCCAGCCTCTGCTCCCCTTTTACAGCAGCTCCTCACCCATTAACTGTAAGCCCCAGGCTTCTAGGGAGCATCTTTTTTTTGTATCTCTTGTCACCAGCTGGGGGATATCCACCCGAGAATAAAGTCAACAGAAAAGAAAGTAAAGCTGAGAGCTTGAGAGACATGATATTTGGCCACCTAGATCCAGCCATGCCTGATGACATTACTCCTGATTTTTCATTATGTGAACCTTACTTCCCTCCCTTCTTTTAAAGGCACAGTGAGATGGGTCTATTTCTTGTTACCAGGAGAATCCTGATGAGTACTCTGCCTCTTACTATTGTACGACGTGGGACAAGTTAAAACCTACTTGAACCTCAGTTTCATCAAGCTGCAAAATGGGGACCATATGCCTGACCATATGCCTAAAGGATTATTGTCAGCAATCAGTGAACTAGTATATAAACACATTTACCACAGATCCCAGTCCATGATAAACGCTGAACACATGGGATCTTACAGTCAATGATTCCAGGTCAAGTAGGTGGGGCGTGGGAGGGTGTGGGTACAACCTGGCTCTGCCTGTCTCTTTGCTGGCACATGGAAGCCAAGCACTGTAAGCATTTCCCAGGCACCCAGTCTGTCCACCTGGCTCACTCTCCCAAGGCCAGACCCCTCCCACACACCCCTGCAGCAGCCTGTCCTGAATCTTCTTCCCCCATCAATGTGCCACGTCTCCCCCACCAGCTCCCCGTGCTCCCCTGAGGGATGCTTTTCCATGGGCCCAGTTCAAACAGCAGAGAACATAACAATGACAGCAGTGATTCACTTCACGCCCCACCTTGGGGTGGCCCTGGGTGACTCACACAGGTGAGTGTCCCCCCTCCAGCACTCCTGCCGTTCTCCCCCACACTCAAGGAAACAGAAATGGCAAAAATCCCCTGGGATTCCCCACGGAGGGAAACCATAACTTCCTCACCATTGTGTGCTTGACAGCGAACACCAGCACATCCAGGAGGGGAAAAGGAGCCCCCGAATTCTGGCCTGGGGTTCCCATACTCAGCACCCAGAGCCAGGCTATGGGGAACAAATCTTCTTTCTCTCAGCCAGGGCTGAGCGCCTGGGTCAGTGTCCCGCCAACCTGGACTGATTCAGCCACCCCATCCCATGTGCTTCTCTGCTCTCGATCCAGTGGGAATGCTCAATAAAACTGAAATCTCGGGCCGTGCAGTTGGAGGCAGCAGGGGCCAGTATGGAGTGTGGTGCTGATAGGCACAGGCTGGACACCACCGTGTCCCTGGCACATGTCCATCCTGAGCAGCAATCTTCTCTCATTCCCAAGGGATTTCGGGGCTGGATTATGGCTTAGAACCAGCACGTAGCACACAGCGCCAGGCACACAGGACTGTCGAAAATGTGGGGTCAAGTCACTGGATATCAGGTCAGTAGCCCATGAGTCCTTTGGTGACCTTCTGTCAGTCTTGAATCTTGATCCTGTCTCTGGCCTCACTCCCAATCCACGTTCACCCGGCAGCCAGAATTAGATTCTTCAAATGTAACCCCGGCCTAAAGCTTCCAGCCACTGCACAGGGCACGGAGATAAAACCTAGACCCCTTCCCATGGCCTGTGAGGCTGTGCAGATCAGGCTCACGCTGCCCCTCCAAGCTCATCTCCCCTCACTGCACCCCGGTGTGTCCATGCCACAACCTCCCCACTGCCCCACCCCAAGCCTGTGTGCACACCGTCCCTTTCCCAGAACCCTGCTCCACTGCCCTTTGTGCACCAATGCCTTCCAGCCTTCAGATGGCATTATAAATGTCACCTCATCAGGAAGGCCTTGGCAGGCCACTCAGAACACAAGAGGCTTCTCCCCACTTCTCCAGGCCCGGATGGTATCCTTCTCAGAGTAGCCACCATTTGTGATGATCTTACTGACGCACTCTTCATGTGATTCCCTCAGTACAGAGCACAAGCTCATGCAGACAGTGGCGCTCATACCCTTAGGGCCCAGCACAAAGCCCTGTGCACAGCAGGCAACTGACATGTGCTGAACAGGCCAAGGAGTGTGTGTCTGGCCATCTCCCTCTGAGCCAGCTCGTTTATACATGAGCGTGCACACACACAGTCTGAGGGTTCCAGCAAATATGGCTCACCTCCACACCCCCCACACGGGCTGCCCTTTAGAGCTGGGCTGGGGCTGTGGTGAGGGGTGGACTTGCCCTCCAGGACCCAGACAGAGTGGGGCCAGAGAGTGTGGTTAGCTGCGAGGCCGGCACCAGGGCCAAGCTGTCCCTGCTCTGTACGGGCGTGGGTGTAGCGGGCGTGGTGGGCAGAGGCTTAGTACCCTCCCTGTGGGAGCCCAGGAATAAAAGGCCCATTCAGCCTGGCAGCCTCAGCTCCTCCCCTGCAGGGGAGCTGCCCTCAGGAAAGAGGACGGTGGGATGCTGGGCAGAGCTCCCTGGCAGCCTCTCCCTGTGGCATGGCCCACAGTGGGGAGGGTGGGGCTGGGCCTGAGCATGGAGATGTGATAGAAAGGCCCAGCCTTCTGAATGAGACACCATGGGGTAGGCAGACTAGACTCCAGGCCCAGAGATGCTTGTTCACTTGGATGCTTGAAAGCACAGGAAAATCCCCAGCATGCAGAGGCTCACTGGAAAAAGGCCCTATAGGCACAGGCTTGACGGTGCCAGTAGAGGGGTTTGCCTGGCTTGCTTGAGATGGACGCCTTGAGTCTTGGCCCTGTGGGCAGAATTGAGCTCAGACAGATGACCCTATTCAACAACCTCCCACCAACCATAGAACCACTTTCTGCAAGGATATGATGATAATATTAAGAAAGCAGGAACGTGCACTGAGCACCTGACCTTGCAGTAAGTGCTGTGCATGAACTTCATATTTATTACAGTATTGGATCTTCATAACAACCTTTGATCTGGCTATGAGATGTTGTTGTTATTTCCACTTTACAGACGGGTAAACTGAAGGTCAGGAAAGCTGAGTGACCTGCTGAAGGTCACACAGCTGTTAAGTGGTAGAGCTGGGATTTGAAGAGCCGTGGTGTCTTTTTTTCGTGTAGACTGAAGGTGCCTACATTCTTAATTCTTTTGCTATGTTTCTCTTTTCCTTGTCCCAAGGACTGTGTATCCCCTTGGTCCACCTTCCTCAGGAGGCACATCTCAACCCACCTGGACCCCACGCATAGGGTCAGCAGGCATCATTTATTCTGTCCCTCTCAAATGCCAGGTATTACACAGAGACTTGGATGTGATGGTGATCAATATTGACACAGTCCCCGCTGTCGCAGAGGACACAGGATGTGTGGGCACTGTGCTGCAATGTATGAGTTATCATGGGGACACGCGGGAGGGTGACAGTTCTGAATAAGTGGCAGGAGACAGCCAAAGAGACATGGGAAGAATATTCCAGGAAGGGGAGGAGCCTTAGCAAAGGTCAGAAACCAGGCGCATGTGAGAAGATGAAGTTTGGTATGATTGGAAAGAGGGGTGAATGTGGGGGTGGGGCTGGGGTGTTACTGGGTGTGGGTCATAAGTGGTGCAAGAAGAGACTGAGCAGGTGACAGGATTTGACCACAGAAGCCACACAGAGCAATGTGAAGCCACTAAAACTGCATATTCAGAAATACTCAAGCTCCTGGATCTTCAAGGCCAAGGACCACAATTTCTACCTAAAAGGACACAAGCACCCTCAGACACAACCCATGTCCTTCTTTCTCATGTCTTAAGCTTGGGGGTCAGGAGCTGGGGGAGCAGCTCCAGCCTGGTCACTGGCTGGGGTCACACAACACAACTCGGCCTGTGGTCTCGCCAATGTCTATACAGCCCAAGTGGATGGTGGAGGTGAAAACCAGGAGACCCCACAGGCAATCACATCCAGGCCCTTATTCCTGAGGTCAACGCTGAGCTCAGACAAGGCCATGCCTTGCCCCACTGGACATAGCAATTTAGTGGTCAGCTTGAACTCAGAAGGCCATTTGGGCTGGCAGCCCAGTTCTGGGGTGAACACTGCAGCTTCTGCACTTATAGGTCATGCTGCCTAGGGTCTCCAACTTGGCTATCTTTCTTGCCTCCAAATTCTACCCCAATCCAAACCCAGTGACAAGAGTTGCCACCTACTGGCATTATTAGATAACTGGGGAACTCATGGAGATTGCATCCAAGATGGCCCCTGGTGGCCATTTCCCTCCTAGCCTGAAAAGACTCACCTGTGTAACCAACGATGGCACGACTTCTAAAAGACCGCAAGGGAAGATGAGCTGTGTTATGAGGACACTCAAGCAGCCCTAAGGAGAGGACTATGTGGCCAGGAACCAAGCCTTCTGCTGACACAGCACCGACCTGCCAGCCACATAAGCGAACCATCCTACAAGAGAGCCACCAACTCCAGTCAAGCAAACGCTTGGACTACACCTCATGAGAGATTCAGTCAAACCCATCAGGTTAAGCAGTGCCTGAGTTCCCGCCTATAGAAACTATGAGAAATTCAAGAGAGTAATTTTATGTAGGTAACTAAAATGCAGGGCCTAGCAGTGCTCATGGGAAGGTGAGGGCTCCTGGTTGGCCTTAATAAGGGATATTTTAGAGAGTTGGCTGCAAATACAGATCCTTGGATTTGCCCGGATTCCCTAAATTAGAATAGAAGGAAACATGGGCAGGGTGAGAGTCTTCATTTTTAACAAGGCCACGACAAATGCTCACATACTTTGAGGCCAAGAATTACTACCCTCATCTAAACCCCACTGGAGATCTAGAGAGGCCCAGAGTGCTCTCTGGGATGACCCTACAGAAACTGAGGCAGCCTGGCCCTGGAATCCACTTCTGACTCCTGGATCGGTGCTCCATCTTCCTTGCTCACCTATATTGCTTGTTTGAGAGGTAAAGACAGCTTTCTTGTCTTTGTTTCTCTTATTTATGTTTTAAATATTTGCCTGGGAACAACTTTGTCAGCACTACCATGTGGGCCTCCTACTAAGAAGGATGAGTGCTGCGTCTCGCAGAGAGGTGGGTGCTGCTGTGGAGCAAAGCTCCAGAAGGTACTTGTTCTACCTCCCAAGATGTCTCAGATCCAGCCTTTCTCCCAGACCAAGAAAATGCAGTGTCTGCAAAGCAGAGGTGAGGAATGAGGATAATGAGGGAGTCTATGTCAATGCCTGCCAAACCTTCACCCTGGTAGGTAAGAATAATCCCACTTTCATTTGCATAGTATTTGTGGCTTAGGAGAATCCATGCATGGCCAATTGAATTACCTTTGCAGACTGCAAGACAGGGAAGTCTGGTACCCATTCAGTCATGCTTGCTACATACTGGTTGAGCATCTGTAATGTGCCAGGTAATATTCTAGGCACAGGGGATAAATAGATATGTTGTGGATGTCCCCAGGTCACACACTGCTGGACTGAATACCAGGTCTGAGTGCAGGCAGCATTACCTAGCTCCATTTCATGTGTCTGCTCACCAAGAAGGCTTAGCAAGAGAGGGGTACAAGGGCAGCAGACAAGGAGTGTGCTGCTAGAGCCCAGAAAGAGGGTTTTTCCAGGCCCCACTGGTAAGTTAGAAGCATCCCAAGAGACACCAAAGCAACTGACTAATGCTTACGCATGTCCAGACCTTCCTGATTTGTGACTGCCTGCTGCCCTGCCACGATTCATGCCTCCAGACATTTGGGGGCATTAGTATTTATAGACCAAGTTTCTATTTATATTTTCACTGAATTCCTGCTAACCCTAGCTGCTTTCCCCCCCATCCCAAAAATTAGAGAGTGGAGGATAAGAACTCTTTTTTCACCAAGTAAGTGAAGGGCAAAGGTGAAGGTCAAAGTCTTGGCTATGTGTGCACTCTTTCAGCAAGAGCCCTTCCCAGGGAAACATTCAAGACAAGGGGGCTTTCTACGCCTTCCAAAGGAAATGGGGGTGGGGTGGGGAAAGGGAGGTGGGGAAGGGCACAATGTTGGCCTTATACAGAGGCAGCCACATTCTGCCTATATGGTGGGATTTGAGGCAGGCCTAGAAGAACTCTGCTTCCCTGAAATGTTTTTTCCCTTTTGCATAATATTCCATCACTAGGCAGTGATGATCCTTTGTTCTTCATAACTTTTAAATCACAAAAATATTGGCACTATAAGAAAACCCAGACAGTATCAAGTCCATTGAATTTCACAGACGGGGAAACTCAGGCTGTGATCTGTCCTCCTTATGGGAGAATCTGAATCAATAAATGGAATCCTATTACACTATGCAGGAGACCATCTCAGTGTTGTTGGAGGAAGTGCTGTTGGGCACAGCAAAAGTAACTGGGGAGAGCAAAGCAGGCCCAGAAATCCTCCCTCACCAAGTTTTAGGAATAAATAAGTACAGCTATGGGACATAGTTCTGTTGGCACCCCAAATTGAAACTTTTAGGTTTGTATCACACAGAAAATCAAAAGTAGGGTTTCTGTCTTCCTCATTTTTAGTCTCTGT
Organism: Callospermophilus lateralis; assembly: GCF_048772815.1. Classification (NCBI taxonomy): domain Eukaryota; kingdom Metazoa; phylum Chordata; class Mammalia; order Rodentia; family Sciuridae; genus Callospermophilus; species Callospermophilus lateralis. The sequence continues at coordinate 70,132,959 of NC_135319.1, forward strand.
TGAATCAAGGTTTGTCATTGCTTGGCTACTTTCCAAAGCTAGCTGGCCAGATGTCTATTTCCTTCTGGGCATTATGCCTGCAATTCCAGAGTTGGCCACTAGGTGGTGGGATCAGGCAGAATGAATGAAAGGTAACAGAAAATATTGTAAACTAGACGAGACTTTTACTGTTGGAATGTGACTCTATTAAGAAAAAAAATAACATTGATCATCCTCTAACTGATATATTTTCAAAATACAAAACTTGAAACAAGGATTAAAGAACTGCAAACACCTTTGTATAGGGAACACTCCCATCATTTTACACCAAACTTCAACTGATAGTTTCCAAGTCGTACATCTCAGGTCTGTCCCACTCCAAGGACTTCCAGGGCACACAAAGCAGTGGTCAAAAGCTTGATCTTGGAAGTAGAGAGGCCTGAGTTTGAAGCCAGCTCCACCTCTTACTGAGTAGCCTTGAGTAAGTCACCTGTAAGTCTTCATCTGTCAAGCAGATTTGTTGTCATTCAATTAGATAATATAAGCACATGGATTACTTTGCACGATCTCTGGGAAACATATATGTTTAGTAAATAGTAGCCACCATCCTCTGGCAGAAAATTCTCCCATTTACAATCATTTAACCTGTTTCAATTTCCAGGCCTTATCTGCATTTCGTCAGGAGGCTCTGTAACTTCTCCCCTACCACCAGTCCCACCAAATGTTACCTCTGGGCCGATGGGCTCCTGTTGAGAACAGTTGTTCTATTCTCCCTCTGCGGGAACAAGCCTTTCCAATAAGCAAGAACAGCCCTGCCAGCCACTAGGTCTCACGTAAGCCATCCTCACCAACTCCCGACCATTAAACTTGTAAATCCATCTTTCAGAACACAAGCCAGAGGCCAGGAGTGTGACCTGGCCACCACCAGTCACTCCCTAGACTCAGTTCTTTTCCTGTAACTCCCTTTTTAATTCACTCATTCATTCTTTATTTTTTTACATTTATTTATTTATTTATTTTTGGTACTAGGGATTGAACTCAGGGATGCTTTACCACTGAACTATATCCCTTTATTTTTTATTTATTTTTATTTTTTTGTAGTTTTAGATGGACAGAATGTCTTTATTTTATTTGTTTATTTTTATGTGGTGCTGAGGATCAAACCCAGTGCCTCATACAGGCTAGGTAAGCGCTCTGCCGCTAAGCTATAGCCCCAGCCCTTACTTTTTATTTTGAGAAAAGGTCTGTCTTGCTAAGTTGCTGAGAGGCTCACTAAATTGCTGAGGTTGACCTCAAACCTGCAATCCTCATGCCTCAGCCTCCCGAGTCACTGGGATTATAGGAGTGCACCCACTGTTCCCAGTTCTGTGACTCTCTTATTCTAAAGTTCAGGTCTGCAATAATTATTTTATCTAGATAAGCAAAAGAGTCTTCCTTTAAAAAGTCTCCTTCTCAGGGGCTGGGGATGTGACTCAAGCAGTAGCGTGCTCGCCTGGCATGCGTGCGGCCCAGGTTCGATCCTCAGCACCACATACAAATAAAGATGTTATGTCCGCCGAAAAAGTGAAAAATAAATGTTAAAAATTCTAAAAAAAAAAAAAAAAGTCTCCTTGTAAAAAACAAACAACAAAAGAGCCAGCATCCCTTATTAAAAATAAATAAAATAAAATCTTACTTTTCTGTCTTAATCTCTCTGACCAAGTCTCCTCAGAAGAGACCCCCTCTTTTCTAACAGTCCAGCATAACTAGCTATATAGGTTGTAGATATTCTCATGCCATGTTATCTTCAAAACAAGAGGCCAGTCACTCCCATCTCCAAAAGAGACTTCTAAAATGAAATCAGCAATCTCCTTGGCCCCAAACTTCACTGTCTTGGAAGGGAAGGGAGAGACAATGTTCTGACTCGCATCTGATGGAAGTGTGTAGCTGGGCCTGAGTATCCTCCTGCTTAGTCTAGTGATGGGAATCCAGGATTGTGCTATTGCTTATGGCCTCATGCCATAGGATATAGGACCCCAGAAACAACTGGGCAGCTGTATAAAGATGTGAGGCTACGGCGCCACACTCGCCAACTGCATGAAGCCTCGTCTCCCAGTGCCCCTCTATTTCAAGTCGGAAATGAAGTTGTCATCCCAGGTTCAGTGGTTTATACTATGTGAATGAACTGAACAAAACCAAACACCAAGAACTTCCTAAAGACAGGGCAGACAGCCTACTGGAGGGCTCCGATGAACCTTAAAACAGTGCTTCTCAAATGACTGGGCTCTTGTTAAAATGCAGACTGTGACTCAGCAGGTCTGGGGTGGGGCCAAGACTGCACTTCTAACAAGCTCCCAGATGTTGCTTGAGCTGCAGATCTGCAGGCCTCATGTGGGGGGGGGGGCGGGGGGGGGGACAGAGAGAGAGAGAAAGAAAGACTAGGGATTGAACCCAGGTTATTTTGCTACAGATTGCTAAATTGCCCAGTCTGGCCTTGAACTTGCAATCCTCCTAGCTCAGCCTACAGGAGTGCGCCACCACCCAGCTCGCAGAACACATTTTGAGCTACAAACCTTCAAACACCCAAGCCTGTGAATCCTTGTTTCTGCAGAGAGCCCTTGTTCCTGGAAAGGATTCCAGGAGGCTGCCTTTCAACTACCCCTGAGAGACAGCTCACCATTTTGGTGGAATCCAATATTAATAATCACAATCACCATCATGTAGTGAGCACTTACTGAGTGTTTCACAGGTGACATTTCATTCGAGATCTCAGTCGCCCTGGGAAGTGTTTCCTAGATGAGGCTTATGATAGAGGTACAGGGATGCTGAGAACTGGCCCAGCGTCACACAGCTCGGAAGAGGAAGAAGCCAAGTTGTGATTTGAACCCAAGTCTGTCTTGCTTTTAGGCCTCTAGTGCTGAAATACCAGAAAGTATGTTCCATTTCCACTCCAGGAAAAGTAGTGTCTGAGTCAGACGAGGACCACCAAGAAGAAGGCCCAGATCTGTCTGAGCCCAGAGCCAGCACAGTTCCCCTCCAAGGCTCACAAAGCCCAGAGCTGCACTAGCTCTTAGGCAACACAACTCTGGAAACTCACCGAACCTGCTCATCTCCCCAAGCTCTTCCCAAATCCACTGTCACTGAGGTGAAATCTGGGGTGTACGGGCCTGGGGAGAAACAACATGGTCTCCTCCCCGTCCCTTGGCTGCTGAGGCCTGTGGGGTGTGGCCCCTACCCAGGCCAGACTTGCCAGGCACCCTCGCCCTCCCCTTTGCTTCCTTCTCTGCCTCCTTAAGGTGCATTCAGGTGAAGAGACTCCATCTTCAGGCCATGCCAGTCTCCTCAGACCACCTGTGGTCTGGCAGTCTGGCAGCCTGGCACCCCGGAGCCTCTTTAGTGGATTCGGTCCTGGGCACTGTGGAGGTACAGGAGGAGTAGGTGTTATCTGGGCCGGAGATGGATGGACTGCTGGACGGACGGACTGCTGGATACCCTGGATGAATGCTGCATGAGCTCCTATGCTCTGGGAGACTCTGAGAGTCAGCTCAGGCCCTGCCAGGGAAGAGCTCTGGCTAGTACTCTATCCTTGGGCCTGGGTCCAGTCAGGGTGACCTTGGAGAGCAGTGGGGGGTCTGGCCAGGAACCCCGTGGAGATTTGTCATCCGTGCCCCTCACATCCTCAGTGTGCGTGAGATGAGCTCCCTCTCAATGGACCTCAGTGTTCCCTCTACTACCACCACACCCCTGTGTCCTTCCTTGCCCCCACCAAGACCTGGATCCAGAAACCAGAGTGCCGAGAGCCTGGAGGCTCCTCGGAGGGAGGCTGCCCACCACAGGGCACCTTTCAAATGCTCTAACGACCTTAGTTATCTCAGGGAAGAGGAAGGAAGCCATTTCCTTTTGCCCTAGGGATGAAATCCACAGGGGATGGGTGCTGCGTGGAGACGTGAGTTCTACATCTTGGCCATAGCAGCCCTGACAGGTCTGTGGGCATCATCGATCTTGACCCCTCCCTCACCCCACCTCCAATCCACCAGCACAACCCCTTGGATGCTCCCCGAAGACACATGGCGGATCTACTTACTTCTCTCACACTACGGCCAGCCTAGGCCAAGCCACCTTTAGTAGGTCAGCCTAAGGAATCCTTTCAAAACAGAAATCGGATCCAGTGGCCTCTCAGTCCAAACCATCTCGCTGCACAGAGAGGAACCTCACCCTTAGCATGGCCCCAGAGAACCTGCACGGCCTGGCCCTGTTGAGATTGCCAGCCCCCTGTCCCAGCCTGCACTCATAAGGTTCCACTCTGCAGCTCACACCAGTCCTGTCTCCTGGGTTTCTCACAGGCCCTACAAAGCCTAGAACTTTCTTTTTTCTAGGCTTTTGAAATTTATTTAGATGAACTAAAGATTGAACCCAGGGCTTCCTGCAGGCTACACACGTGCTCTACCACTGAGTTGTATCCCCAGCACTTTTAATTTTTTTTTTAAATTTTGAGATAGGGTCTCCCTAAATTGCCCAGGTTGACCTTGAACTTGTGACCCTCCCACCTCAGCCTCCCAGGAGGCTGGGATTACAGGTGCTCACTGCTGCACCCGTCATTCCTTCTTCCTTCTCTTCCTTCTGCCTCAGCTGCCCTTTAGCTCTCTCACCTCTACCAAACCTGGGCTCAGTACTGTCCTGTCAGCTATCGACACTCGAGTGTAAACTTGCTGACAGCACCAGTCCCAGGGACACCAGGGGATGAAGTGAAGGGATCTGACCTTGTAAAAGGACACTGGACATCGGGTAAGGAAACGATTTATTTCCAGGGGAAGGGGTGGGAAGGGAAGGTCAGGAGCATTACAGAGACCTGAAATCACTCCCGTCACTTTCTGGTCACTTTGCCAACAAGCAAGGTGATTCTGGTTGCTCTAGTTTGACTTCAATTGTGTGCAACAGAGATCAGCAGGAGTTACACTGGAATCCAGTGTGCTGAAGTCCTGAGCCAGGGTGCATTTCTGGCAGGGTGAATGACACCAGCTGACTGAGACCAGGGAAAGATGCACCCTTCTGCTCAGATCTTGGGGAAGATGCCTCAGACACACTCCATTCAGGAATGGGTGTTTGGGGCAGGCGTTCAGGAGGTTGCTTCCCTTCTAGAACTATCTCTAGACAAGGAAGACACAGAGCAAGCTATAACGGGGTGGTTCTGAAATGCAGAGATGACATGAAGGAAGGGTCTGAGGTCAGATCTACATTTACTTTCAAGAATAGGAAGGTCCCCTGTATGGCTGCCTCCTGCAAAACTTCACTGTCAGCCAGACCTGGTAACTCTGGGGCCAGAGCCTGTGAATCTGGGGACAGGCTGTTGGGACAATGATGTGAGTCCAGGGCTTGGCTGCCTACCCATCTTTCAGCCCAGGTCAATGAGCTGTGATGTCAGCATTTTTTTTTTTTTTTTGTATTGGGGATTGAATCCAAGGGCAGTTTACCACTGAGCCACATCTCCAGCCCTTTTTATTTTTTTATTTTGAGACAGGGTCTCACGAGGTTGCTTAGGGCCTCGCTATGTTGCTGAGGCTGGCTTTGAACTTGTGATCCTCCTGCCTCAGCCTCCTGAGTCACTGGGATTACAGGCATATGCTTGACTGGGTTGCTGACTTTTAAGAAACAAGCTCTCTGCTGCTTCAAGTTGGCATAGGTGCAGAGGCAGCTGCAAGTGCCAGGCAGAAGGCACTGTGAGAGCTGAATCATCATGGAGGAGGTGGAGCCTGTGTTTGTGTCCTGCGGCAAAGTCACCAAGAGAAGCAACCTTGAAGCATCAGTCCTCTTTGCAGTGTGCACACACTTTCTATGCATTAACTGCTTGGAACGTCTCCCTGAACCATGCTTAATCCATTTGACAGATGAGCAAGGGACGCTGGAAGCTGCGTGCATGTGACTGGGCCAGATAACCCAGTTCGTGCACACATGCACGGAGCCTGCTCCCTCCCTTCAAGGGTAGCTTTGCCACAGGAGCCTGTCTCAGAGCTTTCTGGTTCTAACTCCTGCCTGCTCAACTCTCTGTGGTCACCCAGCCCTCCCACCTCACTCCACCAGCTCTTGCTGTTACTCATACACATTCTTGGTCCCCCACTTAGGTCACTGTCCTTGTTGTCCCCTCAGCCTGGCACCCTCGGGACCCTGATCTTCCCCTGCCTGGCCAAGTTCAGATGTCATCTTCACAAGAGGCCCTTTTGGCCACTGAATCTCAGATGTCCTGATTTACCTTACCTGCTATATGACCTATTTTTTTTTTCTTTCTGACACTTATTGCTATTAGAAATTGCTCATTTCTTTGTTTTCTGACTTTCCCAGTGGAATGCAAACTTCCTGAGAACAGTGACCTGTCCTCCTGTTCTCAGCCATATTGCCAGCGCTTACAGCTGGGTAGGCACTCAGTAGGCGCTCAATAAATACCTGCAGTAGGAATGAATGAACACAGCTCTTTCATGTAGTGTTCAGAGCAGGATGCTGACAGCAGGCCCTGAGAGTTGCCGGCCTCAGATTACAGAGTGGGAGAATGAGTCTGGGGGTGGGGTAGGGAGCTGTAATTATAGCACGAGAAGACCCAGCACCTCCAGGGGAGGACGGAGGGGTGCCATGCAGGCCTATAATCATGTTGACCTTTTTAAAACCCCAGCATTACCAGCAGACCTTCTCCATCATGTAGCTTTATCTTTTCCTGCCATCCCAGGTTACCAGTGGGGCCCAGAAGCTTCCCAGTCCCTCTCCTTAAGGGGCTGCGGTGCCTGCCAGCATCTCTAACCTGTTGTCTCTGCAACAGCTTCCAGGCCCTTGGGCGAGGGTTTTCTTAGGCTGGTGCCTGGGGGAGGCACCCAGAAACACCTAAGCCCAGCAAGAGGGTCAGCTCTCCCCACACTATGGACCAGCTCTGGCTAAGGCCATCCCTCCCCCAGCTTCCTTCTGTGCCAAACAAACACCGGATCTGCTGTGCAGGGCTCAGAAGACAGGGAGGAGGAAGGCCCAGGAGCGTGTGTCTGCAGTTCACCCAGAGCCCTCCCACATGGGGGCTCCCCACTACCTCTTCGTTAAGGGGCCATAAAGGAAACTGGCAAGCTGGTACAAAAGAACCAAGCATGCCTGCTGTCTAAAAATACACCCCTCGAGGTGCAAAAGGTCACCAGGCTGTCTCAGGCTGGCAGTTCCCACCTTGATCATTCATGGTTAGAGGTTCATTTTTCTCCCTAAGCAATCCCGCTTCTTCCTGACTCATGGGTCCAGGAATAGGTACAGTTAAGGGTGGGGCTGGGTCTGCAATTAGGATATGGGGCTTTGTGAAACCCAGGGACCTGGTAGCCAGCACAGACACACATGTGGCTTGCAAGGGAGGGGACCTCGCATTGCCTTTGTAGAGTGATTTCTGCTCTTTCTGCTCCACTGCCTGACTTCTGAAGTCCCTTGGTCCCTGGTTGGAGTTGTTTGCTTTTTACATCAGCAGCTACACACTCTGCTTCACTCTGTAATGACCATTTCCTCCCAGGGAGCCTTCTCTGGCCAGCAAGCTCGGGATACACAGGAAATCTACTCCAATCCCAGGATGGGCAACAGGAGATGGATTTTCCACAATAGTCTTTTAAAGCAAGGCAGAAAGTTCCATGTAAACAGTAGGCTGTCCTCAGAGTCTGCTGACCCCAACAAGCTTGGCCCAATATAAAAAAGAACTTCATTTCTGCCCACCCATCCCCAAGGCAGGAGGTCCCAGAGAGCACCAGATAACTTTCAGAGAATTCTTGGGTTTCTTGTAAACAAGGCAAGAAAGGCCTTTGCTTTGCATTATCTTTTCAAAGGTGTTTGCAAAAGGGGTGTCTTACCCTACAGCAAACAGCAGGTTTGCTTCCTGCCCATTATAAGAGATATGGGGTCCCTAAGATCTGGGTTTCTTGCTTATAATGTAACCCACCTTATGAAAAAGGCATTGATCTGAGCCCACTGTGTCACACCTGTGGAACCTGAAGGCATTGGGAACTGAGACACATGTGAGGATGTTCATGCTGGTTATTGTGCTGGGATAAAGTCTTTCGTTTCTGACCCCAGGGTCTTTTGTTTTCTTTGGCACCTGTGAAATCATGGCAAGCTAACTTAATTGGCTTACAAATTGGTAAAAATCTCAGACTTTTCACAGTGTTTGACAGTGCTGTTCTTTTATCTAATGATTGAGGTCAAGGTGACTGTCCAATCTCTAAACTCTATGTCTGCCCTGTTTCCAGAAAAATCTGGAGAAGTTCCAATTCTAAAAATGAATGTAAACTAGATTTGAAAAAAAAAAAAAGAATTACTTATAAAAGAAAGTGTTTTTTTGCTTTGCAACAGGATTTCTCACATGCCTCTTTTTAAATAGAATAGCACTGAGGACACCTACAAGATGATATGATTTGTCCCAAAGAGCTGAATTTATATAGAAGATTCAGGAATAAGCTCTCATGGAAAACAAATTTTACCTGCACCTTTTGTTATTGTTGTTGTTGGAGGTGGGGAAAGCCAAGCAGTATGGCCCGAGAGTGAAGCTTCTTGGAGGGTAGTCTCAGGCAATGGCCTCCTTCCTCAAGGCCAGATGGCATGCTTGTTTAAAGGCACTCCACCTTCTTAACATAAAAGTCAGTCACTCAGCTCTGTGGGTCCAGCTAATTGAGTTGTGCCAATATCAATTTCCTGGTTTGATAACATACTGTAGTTACGTAAGATGTTACCATTGGCAGGAGGGATGCGATGGTGGAAAGTGAGTTGACCTCTCCCCCTCTCTTGCTTTCTTGTGTTTCTTTTTTGCGATACTGGAGATTGAACCCAGGGATACTCTATCACTGAGTTATACCCCAGCCCTTTTCCCTCTCATGCTTTTTAGTTTTTATTTGGACGGACCCTTGCTAAGTTGCCCAGGTTGGCATCAAATTTGCAATCTTCTGCCCCAGCCTCCCAAGTCGCTAGAAGTACAGTGTGTACCACCATGCCCAGCTCGATCTCTCTTTAAAATGGGAACAATGCCCTACAGTATGGAGGTGGAATGTAGTGTGCCTAGCATTTTTGCAACATTTGGTTTCTAGGATTATTTCAAAATAAAAAGTTAAAAATGCATATGATTTAGGAAACCAAATAACCAATCTTTGTTAGTGCTCTGGCCTTATTTGTAATCATATTAAAATAATAATACTCTGAGTTTTAAGAAAAAAATCAATTACTTCGTGCTAGTGATCTCAACTACTCAATGAATGAGAAAGCCCTTACAGGTCACCTAAGGCCACCTGAGGTTCAGGCTACTTCCTTGCCTCACACAGGGCACTCCCGATGCTCATGATGGCAATGACAGCTGGGGGAGGGACTGCTGGGTGCAATGTCTCGGGTCCCTAAACTGGGAGGTGTGGAGGCCAGAGGGAAGGGTAAAGGCAGAACTTAGTGGAGGCTGGCTGTGACAATTCCCCCCTGGCCAAGGGAAGACCCAGGACATGGCAAGAACAGCACCTACCATGTGTCTAGCCCATGACAGAAGTGTGAAAGAAGTAGACAAGGGCCTTGTCTCAAAGGGAGGCCACAAAGGTCAGCCACGGAGATAGGTGTCACATAACACAGGTTTGGAGGCCAGGCCCGGAGGGGTTCCTTCCATCTCTGGCATCCACTGTCACTCCCAAGGTGGGCACGTCCTGGAGTCACTCTTCCTACTACGAAACCCACATGAGTTTTCCCCCTGAGTAAGCCTTGCTGGAGAACTGCCTGCCCCACGTGGGCACCCTAACTCTCCTTGGCCTTCCCATGGGCACTGCAGACTGGAAATTCCAATACGGTCTTCAGCCAGTCAGAAAATCAGTTCTAGCACTGGTGAAAATAATTGAGTGTCCTTCCAAAAGAAGTCCCCCTACAACTCTTATGTCAGATCTGATTGACATGAAAATGTCAATAATTGGACTGGCCCCTGGACCCCCTGTAGGCCCCAAGCCCTGCCTCTACTAGTGTCACTGCACAACACCCAAGAGCTAATGGGCCTCATCATGTCTTTGTTCAGGTGGCTCAGAACAGAGCAGTTGGACTGAGACTCCAAACACCTACAGACACCTCCCAGGAAGCAGAAATGCTCATCACATCCCAGCACCTCTATAGCCCAAACTGAGACCCTCTGGGAAATAATGCATGCTCTGTTTCCTCTGCTTGGATTTTCCATCCCCTGAAATTCCAGCTGAGGCAAAGGGCTGACAGAGCTGTCCCCAGGGCTTCCTGCTAAGCTTCCCTAGGGTGGCAAGAGAGTTTGCATTCGCTGGGTTCTGCTGAGTCCTTGCTGCCAGAGGTGAGCCTAGGGGAATTGGCAGGTGACCTCAGATACCATCCCCCAAGGCAGGGAGGTGGAAACAGCCTCAAAGGGGTGTCGGGTGACACAGCAGACACTGAGAGATTACCAGAGAGTGTCACTGCTAAAGTCACACAGCTGCCTCATTTCTCAGAGATGTATCCTCAGTCATTGGGAGCCACCGTGCCTATACTTCATATCCCCCAGGGCAGACAAGGGATGAACAATATGTCCTTCAGATGGGTCAACTCTATGCCCTGGCCCCAGTGGGATCAGAAGGAGTCTGGGCTTAGCTGCCCCTACCTCTCTGCCTCACTTCTTCCCCTGCTCTGTCCTGCTTGCCTCCCTGCTGTGGGAAACTCACAGGCGAGAGCACCCTCTCAAAAATCACTTGCAGATCCATGTTCCTCACTGACCTTCACTTATATCCTCCCTCTGAGGACTCCCTTTGATATAGCAGGTGGGGTGGGGTGGGAGTCCTCATGGTTCCCAGCCTGGTTCTGATTGTGTTGGGCTCTTTTGCCCCAATCCTTTCCCTTCACATTCAAAGTGAGGAATGAGTACAGTAGGAAGGGGGTAAGGTGGATTCCCGTGAGCAGGAGGAAGTCCCGGGACCTGGGATGGGGCTTGGAAGCTCTGGGATGGGTTCCAAATGGCCAGCAATGGCATTCTGAAGTCCTGGAGAATGAAAGAGCAAAGGACAGGAGTTCAAGGGAGAACACTAGTGTGGGAGGGCTGAGAGGGAGCCAAGCCAGGACGAGGGAGACTTTTCTTTTGGAGACGTGGAGTCAACCTCACTCCCCTTGACAATACCTCCACTATTCACAGTCACCTGTATTTGGGGGCTGGAAGGTGTTCCATGCTTGACTTTTCTCAGCAGGTGGGATGAGGTGGGGGCAGGTAACTTTACCAACAGCTGCCATTTGTTGAGCGTTGACTATGGGACTGTGCTAAGTGCTTCACGTGAATTCTCTTAATCCATACTCCAGTCCTTTAGAGCAAACTGAACTTTGAATAGAGCCTGAGTCTCACAGTAGCCATTGGGTGATTGTCCCTCCAGGCCAGCCTGCGTGGAAGGAGCCTTGGTCCCAATGTCAGGTCTAAGAGTTCTGGTGTTGGCTATGCCTCCTGGCTTTGTGCTTTGTGCAAGTCTATTAGCATCCCTTGGCCTCGATTTTCTGGCAAAATGGGACAGTAACCTTACTGGGAGGATCAAATAAGATTATACATGACTGTGTGGTATGAAACACCAGGTGTGTGAGGCATTGGTAATAAGGGCTGGCATTCATTTGGCACCTACTTGGGGTCAGCCACAGTTCTAAGCACTTGAGATGCACTGATTCATTTCATCTTATACAACAGTGTCACAAAGTAGATATTGGTATCACCCCCATTTCTCAAATGAGGAAACTAAGGCATAGAGAGTTTAATACAACAAGTAACTGCCAGAGCCAGGGGTCCAGGGCTGACCCCTATACATGGGACTGGGTGGCAGCTCTACAAAGCTGTGCCCTTTGCCCCACGCTCCAACCCCACTAGACTCCAGGGGTCAGATCCGGGAACCCCTTCCAGGGAGGCCTTTGCTGACCTCCTCATCTCACAGTGAGTTCTCTGAGCTCCAGTCCTTTCACACTCACAATTGCATGATGGGATAGGGCCACATCCTGCATTATATGGTTCTCTGATTATGGAGATGGTCTTATCTTGCACCATATTGAGGGTTCCTTAGATGAAAATCTCCCCTTACTGGCCAGGCCAGCCCTGCCCCTCCTAAACAGCTCACTGGCTGACAGCAAGGAGCTTTTTCCCTTGGAGCTACTGCCAAGGAAGAAGTGGAAGAAACAGCCCATTCTTGAGCAAAAGGGTAGCCTTCATGGCCCAAGGCCAGGTTCACCACCGCACTGCAACAGGGAACCACCCTGTCCTCCTGTTACCTCTAGGACACTTATGCCCACAGCATCCCAGCTGGGCCCCCACTTCCAGGTGAACAGAGTATGCAGACTGCTGGAGGAGCATCTAAAGTTGTTGTGGACCTAGATATTGGCTATTCCAAATTCCCTTGGGATTCAGTATGAAGCCAAATGAGGCAAGAAAGTCAGCCTATAGCAACTTGGAGGCCAGGAACAGAGAAGCCATATTCTGCCTCTGTGGAAGGAGGAGGCCAGGGGTGAGAAACCTACATGCTTATTTCTGGTCTTCAGAAACTATGGGGTTTAGATGTTCCTCCTTTATAGCTAATTCTCTCCAGTTCTAGCACAAGTCTCTGAGGACAGGCAGTGGCATATGCTCTGGCCTTTTGATGCTTTGGAAGATGGGGGTGAGTAAGGACATCCTTCACAGGGGGGGCCACTCTGTGGCTCCCAAGTCTGTTTTCAAGTCAACAAGTAGGTACTGACTGTGGGCTGGGAGTGTGTCTAGAGCTAAGGATTGTCCTGGTGGCTGGCTTAGTTGGGGGGTCCATGGCCAGCATTAACCCAAAGGGAGGGAAGCTTCCCAGGAAACCCAAGCCCAGTGGCCTGGGGACAGGTAGAAGCCCAGGGGAGCCATAAAGGCAGTATTATCCACTAGTTTTAGTGCAGAGACCAGGTGTGGTATAAGGGACCTGAGTTCACGCCTCAGTTCTGCCACCTCTACGGCAGTTACTTAACCCCTCTGAACCCTCAAATCGTCCTCTCTTTGGGGAAATGATAATACCCACCTTGGTGGGAATATCTGTACATGAAAACAAATAGAGAAGCACTCTGTAATTACACTGCAGGTCTGCACAAACCTAAGGCATCGTAGTAATAGCAGGCCAGGCACACCTGAGACATCTTCCTCTAAATTACACGACATAATCAGTTGTCTGAAACAGTCCAAATTGATGTTGTGGTTAATGTCCTGGCTCTTTACGGCCAGACAGAGTTGGGTTCAAATCCTGTCTCTCTCAGAATATAGGGATGTTGTATGAGTGTGTAAGGACTTGTGAGGCCTTCCGGAGCTCAGATCTGAGGAGTGTGCTCAGTTTGAGGTGACCTACAACTGGAATGGGAGGCAGTAGGAACAGTTCTGCCTACAGTTCCTCTTCCTTTCCTAGAATTTGGCCTCTAGGTGCCTGTTATGAAAAGGAAGCCAAACTCCAAGAGCCTGAGAAACTCCTCAGAGGCTACAAGCCGGAGGTCAGCAGACATAGGACTAGAATGGCTGGAGAAGCCACTTGGAAGACAGTGGCCTTCAAAATCAGGGGCTTCCGGATCCCCTGGGGATGATTAATGTGCAGATTTATAGGCCAAACCCACATGGTTTTTCTGGCTTAGCAGCTGACCTCTTGACCTACAAGTGCCCTTCTCAAAGTCACCTTCAGCCCCTTGGGGGGCCACCTGAGCTTACCTGGGAGGAAGGGTATGATCCTTTGCTTGGGGTCCTTCTGGCCTCCTTCTATGGGGAATTTATCCAGAAGCTGCATCTAAGGAAGCAGACAGACAGAGAGACGGGATTCAGAAGACTAGACTGCCCTCACGCCCCTTCCCCACCCCACCCCACTCCACTGCCCACGGCGCTCACATGGATGAGTGACGCTTGAAATCCCTCATTTCACAGACGATTAACAAACCACATGGGGCATGAGAGGGATGAGGCCAGGGCTCTCCATGCATCAAAGAGGGTGTCTGAATAGTCTCGGGAAGGGGGAGGTATCTGGAGACACCCAGAGTAGCGAGGCTGGGCCAGGGACCTGCAGCCCTTCAGGCAAGACTGGGGTTGCCAGATGCTTCTTTGGGCTCAGTTCTTTCTTTCTTCATCTGCGGGTGAATCCTTTAGCCACCGGCCATCCCAAACTCTCCTGGGCCAGGATGGAGGAAGGCCCCACCTGGTGCTTCAGACAGACCACCCACCTTCTAAAACTGCTCTGCAGAAACAGACCCAGATGTTATTTTAATTGCAAAACCAAATCTATCTCATTGTCCCCACTGCTGGAAGACCCCTTCCTCCGCTTCATCCCCTCCTACCCTGAGATTGCTACTGTTTTTCTAGGGACATACCCACTGGAAGAGTTTCCAGGAGAAACACTATTTTTTTTTCTTTAGCTATTCTGGGCTGAAATTCTGTGTAAACTGGAAAAACACACAGGAGGCAGGGCTCCTGTGTGTGCAGTTGATCTCAGTTCTAAGGCACAGGCAGGAAATGCAGCCAGAATCTAGTCTTGCTGCCCCAGCTGTGTGACCCTAAGCAAGGCAGGGAACCTTCCTTCCTCAGCTGAGCCCTGGGTACCATCCTTGGTAGAATGAGAGGATCAGTCACATGGTATCTAAAGTCCATTCATTCTTCCATTCCTTCAAATCTTTACTGAGCCCATATTTAGAGTACTAGGCACCAAAGAAAGAAGCTAGGGTCCAGGGATATAGCTCGGTGGCAGAATGCTGGTCAAGCACAGATGAGGATCTGGGTGGCATCCCCAGTACAGCAAAAAGAAAAAAGCCAATGTTTTCCCTCAGGGAGTTTACATTCTAGTGGAAAAGGACAAATGAAAAGGAAATAGGTCATGTCAGGAGAGATACATGCAATGAAAAAAAGTGAAGTAGGGTAAGGCACTGGAGCAAGATCAGGGTTGTTACTTCATCTGCAGTGGTGAGGAAGTCCTTATGAATCCAGAAGCAATTTAGCAGAGACCCACAGGAGCAGAGGAAGCAAGCCACTCTGGAGGGGGAGGATGTTTCAGGAAAGAAGAACAGGAAGGCAAAGAGCCGGAAAACACCAATGTGGCTAGTGTGGCGTGACCAGGGCAGAGGGACAAGCAACCAGAGGCAGGATGGGCTAGAATGTAGAAGGCCTTGCAGGCTATGAAGACTCAAGAGTTCATCCTGATGCAAGGGGAAGTCCTGAAGTTTTTGTGCAGAAGAGAGACACGAGCTGATCCATGTTTTGAAAAGGTAGCTCCAGCCCCAGTGTAGAGAATAGGCCAGTGGACGGAAGCCAGAAGACCAATTAGGAGCCTACTGACACCAGTGAGGCACCACTTCAAGGTGTTAGCACTGCAGGTGAAGGAGGTCCTAGGCTAGGCTGTATGTGTGTGCACCTCTGTCCATCTGTCCATTTGTGTGTCCAGCTCTACACAAGATTTCAGGATTGTCTCTTGCACAATCATTACGTGATATGCATAAAGCCCTTGTATGAAAGGGGGTGGGAGAATTGGTGGATTCCATTCAAAACAAGACAGAGACTGCACCATGATTAACTTTCACTTCCCTGAATACAGATGGCTATTTAGCAAAAGCAAGCTCATGAGTTTTTCATGTTGTAACTTCAAATCTCAAACATTTAATAATCCCCTGCTACATGTAAATATAGCCATTGGGCTATAACTCTATACACTGTACTTAGTTTTTTTTTCCCTTAATTAATACATTTTCAAACAAATTCTGCTAACTAGAACTCCAATTTTCTCTTTCCTGTTTGCCTTGCTCATATTCTATTTTTATACATTTCATTTCTGTATTACATAAGAAATTCATGCTCACTGAGGGAAAAAACTAGAAATTACAGAAGCAGCGGGTGGTCGAAAAAAGGAAAGAGAATCACTCATAGTCTCTCTCCCTGAAAAGGCAGCATTAATATCGAGGGCTACGTATATTCTTTCCAGGCATTCTTCCATGCATGTAATTTATGAAATGAACACGTCGATGCTTTTACATTACACAATGAACATTTTTTCCATGTCAATGTACATTTCCATATCAGCATTCTCAATCATGACATGGAATTTCAATGTTTGCGTTGTTTATTTACCTACTCCCCTACTGTTGGATATTTAGGTTGTTTCTGACTTTCCGCTAACTGTATACAACATTAGATTGAACAACTTGTCCGTGGATCTCTGCACACTTCCTTTAGACCAACATATTTTTTTTGAAAAAAAAAAATTTTTTTTTTGTTTTATCTTGTATTCTATGCGTATTTTATAAATAAATGCCTTAAATGTTTTCCAGACCACTGAGAATAAATAGATGGATAACTATTATGTGTGGGCCAGGCCTGAGGCCTTCAAGCAACAGTTCCATAAGGTCTCTGAGGAGGAGGCAGAGACATCTGAGGAGTAATGTAGGCCCAGGGGCATGCCCAGGTATGAAGTGATCTTGCCTTTACCTGTACCACTTCTCTCCCCAAACAGGGTGACCAGCTGCACCACAACAAGCTGTGGCACCTTGCCCAAGTGGCTGTCTCTCTCCAGAGCTTACAGGAGGTAAAGTATAGAAACTTAAATTTCCCTCCAGCTCTGCTATATACATTTTCTCTGACTCCTACGTTTTGCTTTCAGACTCACACTGTCGCTAACTGAGAATGTGGTGCTGAAAGGAGTGGGCGGGGCAGGTGACATTCACGAATCATGTCTTTCCTCCCCAAACACTGACATATACTGACATATGCCTTGTAGGTGCCAGGCCCTCTATTAGAAATAAGTCCAATCCCAGCGCTGGCATCAAGGGGCTCCTGCAGCCCAGGGCTGCGGGACATGCATGCAAAGTGCTGGCAGCAGTGAGAAGGCTGGTTCTGTGGGCCTGGGCAGGGCCCTGGGCCTCGTTTCTCGCCAGCTTGCAGGTGCTGTTGAAGCTGCTGGGCCACACTCTTAGCAGTAAAGCTCCACAGCGCTACTGTCCACATGACAGCCCCTGGCCACTAGTGGCACTGAGCACTTAGAACGAGACTGGTCCAAAATGAGATGTGCTGCATGTGTCAACTATACACTGGATTTCCAAGGCTTAGCAAATGTGAAATGTGAAAGAATTTTGTGCTGATTGCATGTTGATAATTTAGATCAATCAGGATATAAATAAAATTATTTAAATAATTTATTTCACCAGTTCCTTTTTATGTCTTTAAGCAGCTACTAGAAATTTTTAAATTACATACGTGGCTCTTTCTGTTGGACACTGCTGCTCTAGAGCATGATGGCTCTCGGAATGTGCGGTGATGTCTCTGCTCACCTAATTTGCATGGGGGCTCGTTGTTTAAAAATGCAAGTTCCCGGGCCCCGCCTGGAAGCATGTGAACCTTTGATCCGGTGCTAGAGACAGACCAGGAAAGTCCAGCATGGGAGCTGAAGGGAGAGGTCAGGGGAGGCTTCCTGGAGGAGGCAAGTGACAGTCACAACCTGTGTCTTCCTAGTCAAAGGGCAGTCTGAATTCCCTCACTGGGTTCCTGTGCCTCCTGGAAGGAAGGGTCATGTGACAGCCTGGCAAAAAAGTAGGCAGATTGGATTTTCCTCCACAAGGCCTCCTGAGGGGTGCTTTGCAGCAGCCTCTCACCTACCTTTTCTTTCAATGGCAGATTTTCCTCATCCTGCACCTCTGGTTCCATCTAGCCCTCTCCTCCCCTCCTACTCCCAGGCCAACATAAGCCCATCCATTGAGACTCCTGGATCAACCAGTCCACTCCAGGGATGTGAGCCCCTAGCTGGCCTGCTTCCTACCTCTGGTCCTCAGGAGCCCAGTCCAGCCCTGTCACCTATTCCTACCATCATGGCTAAGCCAGCAGGACCTTGGTGTTGGCCCTCCCCATCAGTCTTCCCTAGAGCCCACTGGCCATGGGAGAAGGAAGTCCAGCTAACCAGCTGCCAGTGACAGTTTCTCTGCCCACAGGTCACCTTTCAAAGAAAGCAAATTCCCTGGCTCTGATTCCACAACAAACCAAATAAAAGCACCCAGCCAAGCTGCTTCTGTGTAGCCACAGCAGAGCTGCACCATGCAGCCTCTTGGCCCACAAGATGGCGGATAGTGGGCAGTGGGACCATGCTTGACACACAGTGCAAATGTTGCCCCTTCTGGGTGACCAGGAAGACAGCACAGTGGGTTCTTTGACCTGGTCAGTGGCTGATGTGCAGGGTTAGGTTCCACAGATAAAACAACTGCATGAAAGCTGAGTTGAGGGGGCTGTCTGCTGGAGGCTCCCGACTGGGCCTTCCAACTGGGCCTTCGTGAGGAAGCCTGGGTGCGTGGGTAGTGAGGAAGGAAGACTCCGCCCAGCAGGGAGCTCTGCGGCCACCTTTTCAGGCAGGAAGTGGAGTCTCCCAGCAAGGCCCTTACTCAGGCTGGAAGAAAAACAGATCCCATTGCCAGGATCCTTTTTGGAGTGAGGCGTCCGGCTAATGGAGCCCCTTGCAATTTCTCAGAGTGGGGAGGAGACCAGCTGTTTACCTAAGGGGTGGATGGTGTGAGAGATGCAGGACAGTTCGGCTCCAGGAGCTGGTTCCAGCCAGAGAAAGCTGATTGGCAGCTCTCCTCGGCAGGGCTCTACAGCAATAAACACAGGGAGAGGAGGGTGGGCCCTGGCCCAGCTGGGGCACATCTGTAACCCAAGAGGCCCACTCCTAGCCTGCAGAGAGGGTGGAGTTCCCAGAGACTTCAGCCTTGGTGCCCTAGTCTCCAACCTTAATCCCTGTGACCCTCTACATCAGGAACAAGGGAACATTACAAGAAGATGGTGGGTTCCCTGACCTAAAAATTCCCCTTAAAAAGGGACAAGGCCACCCAATCTCCGAGGAACCAAGAGAGATCTAGGAAACCTCAGAATTCATCTGTCCACTCACTGAGCACTCAGCAGTCCCTGTGTTAGATGCTGGGGACACATCAGTGAGCATCACAGAGGCAGGCGACAGCAATAATCAGAGATGCTTTTCTTAAAGTGCTCACCCCTTGAGGCTTAAATGCACTTCCCTGTTCTCTTCTCTTCTTTTATGACCTTACAAGTGACACTGACTTTAAGAAGTCTTCCTTTTTGAATCCCAGCAGCCCTTCTGCTTTTCACACCCTACCTCACCACATCAGGTGGTCTCCTGGGATTTGCTCCTTAGTACAAGTTCATCCCATTGCCCAGAGGAAGCACCCTCCTTCACCCTTAATGGTCTTGGCTCCCTTGTTGAGCCAATCTGATATGAAGATATAGAAATACCAGATCTGTAAGGGACTGATTAGCACCTCCACAGCGATATCAGCAAATCCTAACTTTGGGGAAGAGTGAGTTGAGTGAAATTCTCTTTTCAAATTAAATCCAACATCAAACCTCAATACCTAATTTCTTTGGGTATAGATATCCTATCACTTCAGAACAATTTGCTGAAAAGAATCTGTTTCCCATTGAATTAATTACCTTAATGCCTTTGTAAAAAATAAATACATATATGAGGTTCTATTTCTGAACTTTATGCTATTATATATATACATATATATATAAATCTATATGTATATACATATAGATTTATATATAACATATATATTATATAAATGAACACTTTTCAGGTAGAGGCCAATGATTGACATATCTAACTATCTAGATATATCTATCTATCTGCTCCTTGGATGCCATGGGCTGAGAAGGATATCTACCTACAGATATATAGATAGATATTGGTATAATCAATCATATGGAATATCTTGACACCACACCATTCTTTCTTGATCCTGTAGATTCTAGTAAGCATGTCTACAGCTGTTATGTCGATACTTTTAATAAGTATCGAGATCAAACTTCTTCTGCTGCTTTTTCAAAATCAATTTGGTCATTCCCCCCTCAAGACTCAGGCCCTGAAATTGAGAGGGGACCCAATCCAGACTCCAAAGTCCTTAATAAGTTAAAGAAGTCTCCCTTGGCCATTCTTAATGTTTTGGACATGAGATGTCCCCTGAAAAATGCATGTTAGACAATATAGAAATGTTCAGAGATGAAATGATTAGATTATGAGAGCTATAACCTGATCAGTGGATTGATCCATTTAATGGATTAATAATTTGAATAGACTACTGAGTGGGAACTGTAGGCAAGTGGGGTGTGGCTGGAGGAAGTAGATCACTTGGGACATGCTCTTGGGGATTGTATTTTGTCCCTGGTTCCTCACTCTCTCTGCTCCTTGGCTGCCATGAACTAAGAAGCTTTCCTCAATCACACTCTTCCACCATCTTGTTCTGCCTCATCTCTGGCAATAGAGCCAGCCAACTATGGACTGAACCCATGAAACTGTGAGCCCAAAATCACCTTGTCTTCCTTAAGTTGTTCCTGTCAGGCATTCTGGTTACAGTGACAAATGCTGACTAACAGCCATTTCTGGAAAACATGCAAACCTTCACCACTTCAAATCCCTTCCCTATTAGCCTTTACCTAGGATGTTCCATGTACTGCACCAGCAGTATTCAGGAGTATGAATCATGGTCCAGGATCTGATTGGGAGCTGGGATACCCACATGTGCAATAAGGCATTTACCTGGTATAAGATGAGTGTCAACCTGCTGACAAGCTATGGGGAGGTGGGGGATCAATGCAGCCAGGTGAACAAAGTGAATGGGAAAACAGAGGTGGGCCCAGAATAAAGGGGAACTGGCAAGAAGGGAGGAAGGCACCCCAGAGGGAGGAATGGCAAGCATAAAGGCTGTGGGAATACCATAGCTGCTGCAGCAAGCAGTCAGATGGGATTAAACAGACTCATTCATGAATTCCACAAAGTGCTGCCATGGGTCAGGGAAAAAAGTGGGATCCAGGGTGGAGGCTCCAGATCATTTATTCCAGAGATTTGGAGATGAGCACACAGTTGGCATCAGTGCTGGGTAAGGGCAGATGCCTGGCATGCCGCTCACAGAGGTTGTGGGGAGGGCATCCTGAAGCAGCACTGGAAATGAGAATGTATGGAGAAAAAAGTCCTTTATAGAAGTCAGTTGGAGGATGGTGTTGCATGTGGTTAGAGTCTTTGGGGTGGGGGATGGGCAGGTGAGATGCCCCAGCCTGACAGAGTAGGGTCTGGGGACGCAGAGCTGCCTGCTTCCCAAGACCAGGTGAGAATCTGATCCATTC
Source organism: Callospermophilus lateralis (assembly GCF_048772815.1). Taxonomy (NCBI): domain Eukaryota; kingdom Metazoa; phylum Chordata; class Mammalia; order Rodentia; family Sciuridae; genus Callospermophilus; species Callospermophilus lateralis. Next base: position 70,154,041 of record NC_135319.1, read on the forward strand.
CCTTGCATATTTTAGCTTCCAGAGGCCACCGTGTTCCTTGACTTGTGGCCCCTTCCTCTGTCTTCAAATCATATGTGTATCAGGGTGTGTGTGGTCTGACTATATTAGTTTGCCAGGGTCATTATAACAAAGTACCACAAAATAGGTGGTTTAAATGATACAAGTTTATTGTCTCACAGTTCTGGAGGCTGGAAATCAGAGACCAGGAGATTTGCAGAGCTGATTCCTTCTCAGAGCTGTGAGGGAGACTCTGGTCCACAACTCCCCACGAGTTTCTGGTAGTTGCCAGCAACCTCTGCTGCATCGTGGGCTTGTAGAAGCATCACCCTGATCTCTGCCTTTGTCTTCACATGGAGATCTCTGTGGGTGCCTGACTGTGTCTGAATGTCCCTTTTTAATAGGGACACCAGCCATAGCACATTAGGGGTCCACCCTACTCCAAGATGACCTCACCTCAACTAATTATATCTGCAAAGACTCTGTTTCCAAATAAGATCACATCCCAAGGTATAGGGGCTTAGGATTTCAATATGTGAATTTGGCGGATGGCATATAACCCTTCGGTCCCCAACATTAACACACTTCTTAAATGACATATAACTGCTGGGCTGCAATGAGGCATGACTCTAGTCCCAGCCATCTGGGAGGCTGAGGCTGGAGAATCCTAAGTTTCAGGCCAGCCTGGGCAATTTAGGGCAAGCTTGTCTCAAAATAAAATGTAAAAAGGTTTGGAGATGAAGCTCAGTAGTAGACCATGTGTCTAGCATGTTTAAGGTCCTGGGTTCAATTCCCAGTAAAAGAAAAAACAAGAAAGGAAGGGAGGGAGGGAAGAAGGAAGGAAGAGAGGAAGGAAGGAAGGAAGGAAGTCAGTCCAGGACATCACTTCTAAAAGGGAATGCTTCTAACCATATTCTTCCAAAGTCTCTTCTTCCTGCACTCACAGTGATGCTTGCACAACATTTTAGAAAATGTGAAGAACAGTAAATAGTGCGGAGCTAGGCAGATCCGGGCCAACCGGACACCTCATCTGTAGAATGGGGACAGTGAGAGAACACGCCGGGGAGGGTGGGAGGGAGGATGAAGCGAGATGATGTGTGTAAAGTGCTTGGCGCAGAGCCTGGCACTAAGTGCTCTGTACACATCAGCTATTATTGTCACTCTTGTGTCATTGTCACTCTTGTTATACCAGATTGTGTCCCTAATGCCAGGGAAAGTGCTTAGGAGGCTATAACCATGTGATCAGGGAGGCAACAGGGAGACCGTGAAGGACAAATGGGCTTGGGAGGGATCTTGGCCAGGCCCAGGCTGGCTCTGAGCATCTAGAGGCCCCGGGGGAGCTGCCCAGATGGTGTGCGTGGGCCAGGCGTGGGGCGGAGCCCTCTGGCTTTTCCAGCGGCTCGTCAGGGGTGGGGGAGGCCAGGATGTTTAACATTCAACATGGTGCAGCCTGGGCTAACAGCCTGCCACAGGCAGGGAGACACACACGGAGGGAAGAAACCAATACCTTTATTCTGGGGCACCTCCTTAAACCTGAGGATGCCCCTCCCTGATGCCCAGAATGTGCCCAAACAGGCTGGCTTCCCTTGCCTCACTTAAATCACCACAGTGTGTCCATTCCACCTGCTGACCAACGGCCTTTGTGCAGGAAAAAGAGCACTGGATTGAAGTCAAGAGAGGAGGGCTTCAGTTCCAGCCCGCCAAGGACGTACTGGGAAACTGAGGCAAGTGACTTGGACTCTCTGGGTGACAGAAGCCCCACCTGTGAAATACTTGTTCTGCCTGTATCCATGGGCGTAGTGAAGATCCAAGGAGAAGACACTCGAGAAAGTGCTGCCAAATGCCAAGTGCGATTATTCCTACTTATTCTTTGAGCCTCAGTCCACTCATCTGCAAAATCTCTTAGCACTACTCTACCATTATTAGTATCCTAGCTAGTCTTATAACGCTGGAGCTCTGAGGTCAGAATTCCAGCTTATTCCTTTGCTACATGATTGTGGCCATGTCACCTTTTTCTCATCTGTAAAAAGGTGAGTAAAAACAGCACCACATCGTGGTGTGTGGATTACACGAAGTAGTACAGGTGATCAGGTGCCCCTGGCTTACTCTCAATGCTTGATAAATTTAAAACAGGAGTTTTAAAATGAAGAAATCCCATGGTATCATCTCATTTCTGATGCTGGCATTGTCCCTTTCTGCTTTCAAGGAGCTGCCCAGAGCTATTGGCCAGCCCACCACTCCTTCCCTAGGGTCCTTCACCTGTAACTTCACAGCCCTTCCCTTCCTACGGCTCTTGAGTTTTGACCCAAGGTGACGGCCCTTGTGTAACCTCAGCTCCCCTTGGCCAAGAGGAAAGGGCACGATGCCAGGGCAGCCAATCATCTAGAGAGCTAGGAACCAAGAGTGCCAGGCCAGGGGCTCCGGCCAGTCAGCTCTGAGCCCGCTCTGGGATGAACGAGTAGAGCTTCCCCAGGACACACACGCACCTGAGATGCAGTTTCCTACTACGGAATCAGAAATGCACCCACCTCCTCCCAGCACCCCAGTGTGTGGCCTGGCTACTTGCTGCTCCTCTTCCTTTCACCCTGGAAGGTCTCAGGGCCTCAGGAGCTCGGTGCTACAGCAGGGTGGGTGTGTGCTGGGCGGCTCCGACTGAGGGGAAGAACTTGGACTTCCTGCTCTGGGAAACAGGGAGCCTCTGGAGGCTGCTGAGCAGAGGAGGAAGAGTGTGAAAGTAGAATTCTAGAAAGACACATCCGGCCAGCACATAGGCTAAAGAGTGGTGAAAGAGACATCTGGGACAGACGGCCAGAGGAACCTTGGTGCCAGGCCAGAGTGTGGGTGGTGACACTCCCCCAGTGGAAATGAGCTCTGCCTGGACAGGCATTATTGTTCCGTCAGGGTCCTGGCGGGGTCGCCCAGTTTCTTCCTCAGGGTCTCCAGCTATTCCCTAACCCTGCCTGGAGACCCCTCCCAAGGTTCCTAGACTACCTCCCGGGGCTGCCTGACATTTCTCCCTCCCACACGAATCTCAAGGGCCAAAAGGGGGGGAGGCCCTGAAGAAGGGGGACGAGGAAAGGAAGAGAACAGGCTTGAGCCTCCTTCCAGCCAAACCATATGCTTGGCCTCAGTTCTGCTCCACTCTGCTCATTCTCCAAATGGCCCAGAAATGTGGTCCCCAAATTGCCCTGGCCTTCATGGGATCAAAGTTAGTCCCAAATCAGTTTTGAATAAAGAAATGACACATTTTGGCAGAAATGCGGCCAAAACAGACCCTTGGTGGTCTCCTCAGGCTGAGGCTGCTGTTCAAGGCAGTGAGATTTCAGGCCTGATCCTCAATGTGCCTTCCTGATGGGAAGAGAGGCCAAGCAGGTGGCATCTGAATGACAAGCCTCCCTCCCTCCCATGTCCAAGCATTTCCATTACCCATTTTTTTTTTTTCTCAAATGGGTCAAGGTACTTGCAGACTTTTTTTGTTTTTGAGACAGTATCTTACTATGTTGCCCAGACTGGTCTCCAACTCCTGGGCTCAAGCAATCCTCCTGCCTCAGTCTATAGCTCAGGAATAGCAAGGACTACGGATGAGTGCCACCACACCTGGCTGAGGTACTTCCAGGCTTTAAAGCTCCCTCCCCACAAAGTTCCTTCCTTCCTCCTGTAAAAGGAAAAATTTTTTAAAAAAGTGGGTCCTGTTTCAAAATAAAAAATAAAAAGGGCTGGGGATGTATCTCAGTGATAAAGCAGCCCTGGGTTCAATCCCCACTTCAGAAAAAAAAAAAGCTGAAGAAGGTAGAGATCAGAGATTAAGAGCAGAGTCCCTCTCTTCCCTCTGCTCTTGTGCTGCCAGCATGGAGCCCTCGATTCCCAAGAGCTTGCTGGGGAGCTTGGGAAGAGCCTTGGAGTAGCTATTGGAGCCAGCTTGGGAGTAGCCTTGGAGCCGGAGGTCAGTACCAACATTCCCAGTACCCCACCTAACTAGGACACAAGAGCAGTTGGGCTGTCGCAGAACCTGGGAAGGGTCATACTCTGTGCCGTCAGGTAGACCCAGAAAGCTGCAGCAGGATATGCATTTTTGAGCCTCCTACACAATCTTCTTAAAACTTGGGCATTTTGGCCCAGTCTCTCTGCTTTGGTCCCCGCCCGCCCCTTTGTACTGCTGAATGAAGGGAGGAACAGGCCCAGCCAGCACCCCTCAGGGGCACACGCAGAGGAGTTCCCTCTACCCTTCTACTGGGGATTCCTCCTCAAACTGCTCAAGTGGGGAGGGAGGCCCTGGGAATCTCAGGACAAAACAAGCCTGTCTCCTTGGGGAGTGAGCCAGCCAGCCTTCAGAGAGCTGCCCACAGTGGGAAGAATGGCCAGTTTGTCACATGCTGAGCCACACTCTGCAGACATCTCCAGCCCATGCACCAGCCCCACACTTCCCGTTTGGTTTGGGTTTTCTTTTTGAAGTATATCTGAATGTGGTCCATTAGTCTCATGGACTCCATTGCCCAATCCTAGCCTCCTCCCCAGCCCTCCAGCCAGCACTGAGCTACCAGATAAAAGCTGGGTACCAGATAAAGGCTTCCTAAAATTTTCAGATAAAGTCAGTCCCTGGCTGGCGTGGAGGCCTGTCTCCAAGCATACTTTTACTGCAGGTTCAAGGTGCCCAGGAACCTCTGGTGACTGGGGACATGTTCCTCTGGTCCAGGCTGGGTAGACACTGGTCACAGGGGGAATCTGGAGCCCTTTCCTTCTTCAGAAAGGCTAAGACCCCCCCACACAACTCACACTGATGCTTCACAGCTGCTCGGGGTAGATGGCAAAGGTTTCCTGTGCCTTGTCTCTTTAAAATCACAACCATTCTGAGGTAGATTCTGTAATGACAGCCATTTTGCAGGTAAAATGGTAGAAACTCCTGGAAGTTAGGTAATCCCTCAGTCACAAAACTGGTAAGAGGTGGGACTAAGGCCCAAATGCAAGTAAGACTGATGGCACCACCTGAGTTTTCCCTTTGCAAGGGACTGCCCCACTTGGGAAGTTGGGGATTAGGCACCGGGAACTCATAAGCCCTTTTGAAGAGTTACAGTGGAGGTCTCTGGAGATCTGAAATCTTTTCTTTGGCTGCAGCTAAACTGATCACATAAAGGAAGCATCTCTAATTCTCCAGCGACTCCCACCGTGGTCTGATTTAAACAAGCCTCCCTGAGACCCGGTGATTGCAGACCTTAAATTCACCCAGGGGCCGAGGTCCAGTGTGGGGTGGTGGGTTGCTGATGAGGGGAATCAATGCAGCTCCCATTCCCCAGGGGCCCTGCTGGTGGTAGACCACCTCCCAGAGGGATGAACAAACTCTGTCTTCCCTCAGAAGAGCCCACACCTCAGGCTCCTGCAGCTCACTCTGGCTGGCCCACATGCCTATTGCCATAGAAGTCAAAGCAAAAGCAAGCTGACTGGTGCCATCGCCAGTGGGAGGTGGGCAGTCCAGGATGCCAAGGCCCATGTCACACTGCATGCTATCTGCCACAGCACGCAGGCCTGATGGCGCGGTCTACACTAGGGCTCGATCCTCTCTGGGGCAACACCCACTGGGCATTCAGCCTGCCCAGACTCTTCCACCAGCTGACAGCTCCTGTCCAGACTAGGGCCACCGGCCTGCCTCTTCCTCTTGAGGTCCCTAGTACAAGCACAGTGCCAGGCACTTAGCTGGCACGCCTCCACAGATGCCAGGATCGACATGAAATTCCTCCTGGCAGGAAGGGACCGACTTGATCAGCTAAAGCTTTGGGGTGTGCAACACACACACACACACACACACACACATGCACATACACACGCACACACACGTCACTCACCTGGCCACCAAAGACATTCCTTCCCGTCATTCTCCAGTTTGGAGAAGGCGCACTGTCCCCCTAAGCACTTTCCATCCAACTTCCCATTGCTTATCCAAAGAGGGGTGGATGAGGACCCGGTGAGGACAGAGCTGAGTTTTCTAGGTCGGGCCTTTGGGCCTAAGACCAGAGCAGGAGGAGGTGACCAAGGCAGCAACTGCATTCCACAGCCTTCCTGACGTGACACCCAAACACGCCCTGGTATGACACCTTCTACCAGGAAAACAAGGTGCGCAACTCCCAGGAGTCACAGGGTGGTGCAAGCTGACTCACGCTGCCCCTGGCGGGGCTGAGGTTTTACTGTCCGACAAGGAAGGAGTCTATGGCGGTGGGCAGGCAGAGGGGCTGCGCTCCAGGCAGTGCCCATGCCTGAGGGAGCTGTGTGGACCTTTCTGGGAGCTAGAGAGTTCTTCTGTTCTTGGCACAGGCAACTTCTCTCTGGGGAGGGAGAATGGTCCCTGACCCCTCACCAGGAGCTCTCTCTGTGATGCAGCAGGAGCTTCCTGCCCTCCTCACCCCAAAACCAGAAAGGCTTCTGGGTGGGCTAGAAACTCAGATGGAAATGAACTAGAACCTAGAGCACTCAGCTGTCACTTGCTGGTCCCATCATTTTGGACACATCACTTCTCTGTGGGGGTCTCATTTTTTCATTTGTCCAGTAACAGAAAGGAGCTAGCTCAGAGGGTGGTCAATCAGTCTCACCCCAAAAGGCCATTGCCAACTGACAGGTGGTGACTCACTGAAGTTTTTTCTTTCTTCTCTTTTCCTTTTTTAGCACTAGAGATTGAACTCAGGGGTGCTTTTCTAAGCTATATCCCCAGCCCTTTTTGTTTTTTATTTTTTGAGACAGGGTCTCACTAAGTTGCTTAGGACCTCCCTAAATTGTTCAGGCTGGCCTTGAATTTGTAATTCTCCTGCCTCAACCACCTGAGTCACTGGGATTACAGGCATACGCCACCACTCCCAGCTTGGTTTAGTGTTTTAGAAAGATTCTGAGATGATGTGTGGGCTCATGGTGGATTAATAATATCTGCCATGGGCATAGGTTGGGAGATTTACCATGAGCAATGAAAGATGTCTGCAGTGGGCATGACGAACATGTGACACAAATGGTGGTAGATGACCTCTAAGGGCCTCTGGTTGTAAAACTCACAGTTCTACATGATTCCCTAATGGACATGGTTAACATTGTTTTGTGACAAGCATGTACCTTTCATAACTGTGGTATTTGCACATAGCCCTCATTCAAAAGACTTCCAAAAATTTAGAGTGCCATGGCTTAATACCTGCAGGATACTCCAGCTGCTCTTCTGACTTCCCCTGTCTGTGAAGGAGCTGCCCTTTGCAAGGAAGGAAAAAATCCTAGTCTGACCTCAGAGAGATGTTGAGGGGTGGCAAAGGGAAGAGAAGGCTTCTGACTTCCCAGCGCACACCAGAGGGACTTCTCTGACAGGGCTTTACATCTGTTAGGAACAGACACAGCTGAACTGCTGAGCCATAAGAAGTGTGCACCTGGATCTGATGCACACAGGTACCCAAAAGGAGCTCACAGATCATGTATGGAAAAGCCTGATTCCTGAGCATGCCTGCAGGACCGGGAGAATGCCACAACTCTAGACTGTGAGAGGGCTGGACAAGCTCCTCTGTACTCTTTATACCCACAGGCTCTGTGTGGCTGGCCCTGTATAGAGGTTCTTAGGGCCTGAGCTCACCTACTGCTTGTTTCCCTTCTGCACAGATGTGCAGAGCCCCCCAGATACTCGTGCCTGCTGCCTCTGTCCCCTCCCCTCTCTCCATCTGTTCAGAGCCAGTCCCTGAATTGCCCTAGATTTGAGAGGCCCCACCTGTAAAAAAAGGGTCTTTCCAAACTCACAGAGCTGCAAAACTACACAAGAGGCTGCAGATGCCATGTGCTTAGAGGAGAAAAGTAAACCCAACTTTCCCCAATGCCTCCAGTTGAACACTATGAAACCCCAAGACGAAAACTCGTGGTAAGCAGCTTTCCCATCCTGAGCCTACCTCCAGGGACCAGGTGACCCAGCCCTCTCCTCCTATCATGCCACAGCCCTTCCCAGCCCTGGCATGTTGTCCCCCAGAGAAGACCTGCCCAAGGGGTACATAGCAGGAAAGAAACTAGGGTTCACCTTCAGTCCCAGGGGTGAGAGGAAGGGGAGCGCCTGGAAGAGGAGCCACCCCCCACCCCCCGCCGGGGGAGGAAAGCCAGTTATGGAATTCCTGTGTACCAACAGAAGCCCCAAAGGGCTCCCCTGGAATCCCTCTGTGTCATCAGGCATTTGAAAGATGTCTCCCTCTTTCCAAGAGCAAGGAAAAGCTGCCAGCCAATAATTACTTTTTAAAAAATAGTGTTTTCTTAATAACATTGCTGGGAGGAAATGGGATGGAGATTACAGTATGAAGGCAGACCACGCTATCTGGCGAAAGTGAAGTCTATGTTAATGGAGCACAGGAAGAAACCTTTGTCTCCAGATGGTGTGGGGACTCTCTGGCTGTTTCCCCTTAGAGTTAAGTTTCTGAGGTCCTAACCGGAATGTTTCAGCTTCCCTCATTTTTCTAAGGGCTTACTTCACAGGGATCGTTTCATTTCATTCTTTCTATTACACCCTATGAGGCAGGTATTTTTATTGGACCCATTATAAGCATGGGAAAACTGAGGCACAGAGAGGTTAAATAACTCATCAAAGGTTATACAGTTAGTAAGGGCTGGAGCTGGTCTTGGAATCCAGCCACCCTGGTCCTAGAGCACATGCCCTAACCACTGTGCTCTCTACCGTTACCTGATTCACTGTAGTTTCATCCTGACACAAGAACTGTTGCCAAAGGGCTTCTTGCTCTATATTTAGCTCAGGGATTTTAAGCAATACTTCAAGACAAGATTCTAGTTTGACGAGATAATTTGGACAAGTCTGAGGGGTTGGTTCTAATGAGATCTAACCAGTTATATTCTACTGAAATGATCCAGAATGATAATCCAGGAAAAGTAAGGCAATATGCTTTTAATAATTAATTCCATTTTCTTTCTCTTACTAGATATGCTTCTAATGTCTACTTTTTAACCTGTATTTTATGTCCTATTTTATTGTAATGACCACAAGTGATATATTTTTTTAAATATTTTTTTAGCTGTAGATGGACACAATATCTTTAATTTTATGTATTTGTATGTGGTGCTGAGGATCAAACCCATGGCCTCATGCATGCAAGGCAGCACTCTACCACTGAGCCACAACCCTGGCCCCACAAGTGATATATATTTTATTTTAGATTTCCCACTTCCCTTGCCTTGCCTCAAAGCTAACTTTTCTTTTTCTTTTTTTTTTTTTTTCTTGTGGCACAGGAGATTTAACCCAGGACTTAGAACATGCTAGGCAAGCACTTTAGTCCTTTTTATTTTATTTTGAGAGAGTCTCACAAAGTTTCCCAGGCTGGCCTCAAACTTTGGATCCTCTTGCCTCAGCCTCTTGAGTAGCTGCCCCAGGATGATAGGTGTGTGCCACCATGCCAATAGTTAACTCTTCAGTTATTAACTATTAATGTTACAAATATCACATGAGGGCAGTTTTCTTTTTTGAAACAGCAAAACCTTCCAAATGAGGCTAAGGTTCTCCTTTAACCAATCTCTCCCTCAACTCATGTACCCTAGCCCCCATCTAGAGATAATGGTAACCAACCTTCTAGATCTCTTAATGTATCTGCAAAAGAAATGTCTTACTGTTATTGTTGTTTGAATAATTGCCATCATCCTGTAAATATAGTCTTGAAACTTTCAATTTTTCATTCATTGACATTTCTTGGGGATTCTTCCATGGAACTGAGATCAATCACATTTGTTTTGACCATGGAACTAAGCCGTCTGAGAATACCGCAGTTGGCTTTTGGATGGTCATTTGTTTCTTCTGTGGATCGTCATTTGTTTCCCATTGTCATCATGTCAAAGAACAGGAGGTTCTCTGAGCCCTCCTGGGACTGGGACTGACCTCAGTCAAGGTCAATGTTCTCTTCTGTGTAAGCAATCACAATGGGCCACAGCACACCCCAATGCTGGGTTGGAGCTACCACATCTGCACAGAGGGTGTCAGAACCCCTTTGGCATAAAATCATTTTTGGAACTGGCTAAGTTACCTCCCCAGGATTTGACCCCTTGCCTCTCATCTAGGGTCAATGATCTAGAACATGTTCCCTAAAAGGCAGAGATCTGCAGGAGAGGAGAAATCTTCTTGCTCTCAGGTTGATTCCTGCCACACACCAGGATCACCCCAGTTGGAAATCAGCTGAGGTCCACTCTGGACCACAAACTGAAATAAAATTCATAAATTTCATAAATAAAAAATCAATAAAGATTTTTACCTGTAAAGAGAAAGATTTAGAATAAGAATTCTTCTGATTCTAAAAATGCAACAATCCCATAAATATCCATAAGTTATATCACACCCACACCCACATCCAAACCCACATCCATCCAATGCTGGGTATTAGCGATTCAGGGAATATAGCTTTGCTCACTCATCATTAGTCAGGCTATTCAAGAGCTGGAAAGTGAGTCTCACCCTGGGGTGGCTACGTGGGCAGCGTCTGGAGCAATGAATAAGGAAGAGAGATAAAAGCTCTTCAAAATAGGTTAAGTCCTTCAGAGCAAACGAGCAGACCTGAACAGCTCTCTTGACTCTGTCTTCCAAGTGGTGCAGGGGGAGCTGAGGGCCTCTCCCAGCTCTGATCAAATATTGACCCAGTGCACTTGCTGGCCAGGGTTCAGAGTAAAGGACCAGCAGCACCATGGAGCCAATGTTTGCAGAGAAATTACTGCAACCCAATGTCTTGTAGGTCAGGCTGTGAAACAACCCCCGATAGAGCCAGGGCTTCAGAGAGCCTTCCGGTCCTTCCTCAGAGGACCAGGTCATGGGGAAGCCACTTAAAGTAAAGGACCTGTACAAGGAAATTGACAGAGAGGGGGAAATATGGTTCAGCTGCCAATGAGAAGGCAACTTAAAGGGCATCTGTGGCCCCTCACCCTCCTCCTCCTCCCCTTAATGCAAGACAGCCCCCTTATAACCAAACAGGCCTCAAGGTTAGGCCCTGTCCTGCCCAGCTCTCTCTGGGACAGCTCCTTTCCCTGGTCCCACAGGGTGAAGTGGGGAGTTATTTTTAGAAATCAAGAGCTTCACCTCTTCCCTGTTTTCAACTTGACATCTGAAATGCTCTTGAAGTCCTCTCTGGAAACTGACCTGGTTCTCTGGAAACTGAGGTGTATGGAATTGCTGAAATGCTCTATTGATGGGGAAAATCATGCAGGACATAGTCACCCTCTTCTTGCTGAGGCCCTAGAAGATTTTAGCAGGTAATATGAGGAAGGCCTGGCAGGGCTGCTGAGCACTCTGGGTTAGGCATGAAGCCAGACAGAGCCTGTTGTATATAAGACAGTCTACAGCAGCACAGCCCTACAGAACTTTCTGTGATGATAGGAACATCCATCTGCTCAACACAGAGCCACTAGCCACTGTGGCTACTAAGTACTCATAGTGTGGCAAGTACAGTCAAGGGACTAAAATTTTAATTTCATTTTTAAATTTTAAAATTAATGTAAATTTAAAGAGCCACATGTGGCTAGTGGCTATAGCATTAGTCTCAAAGCTTTGGCACCTGGGGCACGTGTGTGCTCATGCATTTGTCTGGGGAAAGAATCTTCTTGGAAGCACAAAAGAATTCCAGATCTCAAAAGTAAAATCAGATAAAATACCTCATCAATCTGTGAGATAAAACTCACTTCCTCAAGGAAGCCTGCTACAAGCCCAGAGTATAAAGTTTCCTTGTCATATGTCTGTGGCACCTTCTCTGCACATCTAAAAGAGTGTAAATTATTATTTGCCTTTTTAAAAGCAGAATCTGACTTTGCCCACTAAACTATGAGTCCTATGGAATCAGGAACCAGATCAGTGTGCCCCCAGAGCCTAGCACACCACCTGGGATGAGGAGGGCAGACACTACCTACCTGTTGAATGGATGGAGGGAAGGAAGGAGGGAGGGAAGAAGCAGAAATAAATGGGTGAACAAACTAACAAATAAATTAGGGACACATTTCAGTCCAATAACTGTGGTTCTCAAAACCCAACCAAATCCCCCCAAAGGAGGAATGGGGGCATATGTTTATCACTCCAGGCTACCACCACCAATTGAGACCATATGAGTGTACTCTGTCTGCCTCCCAGGAAAAATGCACTTTCCTTCCTCTTTATCACAGAACATTTTTTTTAAGTTTTTTAGCTGTAGTTGGACACAATACCTTTATTTTACTTATTTTATGTGGTGCTGAGGATCGAACCCAGTGCCTCGCATGTGCTAGGCGAGCACTCTGCCACTGAGCCACAACCCCAATCCCGCAGAACATGTTTTTTGTACCCTTATCTAGTATTTATCTCATCTACAGTAAATTAATTATTAAAAAAATCTTTTCTCCACCGGGCATGGTGATGCATGCCTGTAATCCCAGCAGCTTGGGAGGCTGAGGGAGGATTGCAAGTTCGAAACTAACCTCAGCAACTTAGCAAGGTCCCAAGCAATTTAGCAAGATTCCTGTCTCAAAAACAAAGAATAAAAAGGGCTGGGGACGTAGCTCAGTGATTAAGTGCCCCTAGGTTAAATCTCTAGTACGAATAAATAAATGAATGAATGAATGAATGAATGAATGAATGCCTTCTCTCCCCACTAGATATAGACTCTGGGAGGAAGAGAACTTGTCCTGCTCAAGTCTGCTTCTCAGCCTGTGCCATTTTTGCTCTGCAAAGTGCAAAGCCTTGGCAAGCTCTGCGCAGGCTTATGTGTTTCATTCTCTTTGTGCTTCCACTCTCACCACTCACCTAGCCAGAGTTGGGCTGGCAGATTGAGCAAATAAAAATGCAGAACACACCGTAAAACTCCTGAATTTCACATAAAGAACAAATAGCTTTTTTAGTGTGAGTACTTCCCATGTAATATTTGGAATATACTTATACTAAAAAAAAAAAAAAGATTTTTTGTTTATCTGAAATTCAGCTTAATAGGACATTTGGTATTTATCTGACAACCTTAACTCAGGGGTTTGCCAGAAGCAGTCAGCTAGGGAGTGAGGAAGGTGTGTGGCAGGCTGGGAAGGCGAGATAACAGGATCTGCCCTGTCCAGGCTAAGGCTTGGGTAAGCGCTGCAGGAGCACTTACCTGCCATCTCTGCCTTCTCTCCCCTAGCTCTGCAATTTCCCCTATGGCCTATGAAGAGCCACCTGTGTACCATCAGAGGTCTAAGTGCCCTATAGATGGCTCAGTAATGCCATGGGTCACCTCAAAGAGGTCACAAGTGCAAGCCCTCTGGCGCTTCCTCCCTCTTGCTGCCCCTCGGGGCTGGCTGCTGAGCTGTGTGCCTGAACCTGCCCATGCCCAGGGATTTTTCTCCATGCACAGAGCAGTCAGGTCCTGGCAGAGGAAGATGGGAACCCAGAGTGACATCCCGAATCTCAGTGTGCATAGAGTCGGGTGGGGGACGGTGCTGGCCTGGACTCTGCAGCAGAGAGAAATGAAAAGCCCAGTCTGGGGGTTCTGTTCAGGTCTGCAATGCTCCCTGACCTCATGGCTTGGGACATGCAGGGCACGGCATGGCTGTGCATCTCCTGCTGGCCCCCCAGAGGGAAAAATGGAAGTGTACTTTTCTGGATGACATTGGATCTGAATGTACCCCATGGCCCTCAACTCACTGTCAGAGGAGGGTCAGGTTCACTTGGTATTACCTTGCACATGATTCCTGAGTTACATTAGAGGTGGGAACCCAAGGCCTTCTTGTGGTAACCTGACCTCCACCAGGGGCAAAAGGCACCATGTGGCAGGGGAGAAATCAGGGGGAATACATAAGGACACCCACAATGGGGACAGAGTAACCAACTTGTGCTGGGGGGGGAGTGTGGCCCAGGGGACCATCAAAGGGTATCCAGGCCACATGTGATCCTCAGAATGCCATGAATAGAGGCCCAAGCAGCACCAGAAATTCATGATTCATGATCTAAACTAGTTTGGCTTGGTGGCTCTTTGTTAGAGGCCCACTGGGGGTTCGTAAAAACTTGCTGCTATAAGTAAAATTGTACATATATGCGCTTTTTCTGGGGAAAAGTTTTCTACCAGATTCACCAATGGGTCTGTAGTCCCAAGAAGGCCCAGAACCACATGCAGTTTTCCTTGGGCTGGCTTCTTGAGCCTGGGCCTTTATGGTCAGGGGGAGGTGGGGCTCAGTCAGAAAGGGAAGGGGCAAGATGGTTCTGAGACCAGGCCTGTGGGCTACCCGTGTTTCCCATCTACTCCTGCCTGCCCCAGAGGCCCCTTCCAGAGAGAGGCTGTGCCTGCACACTCTGAATACTCCAGCACACAGCAGGACATCTGCAGGGTGAAGCACACATGGGATAGATCCAAAGTCCTGGCCCCTTGGACAGCACAGCCCAACATCTCATCACTTGTGATACCTCATCAAATCCTCAGGACAACCCTGCCAAGTGAATACCATTCAGGCTTTCATTTTGCAGATCAGAGAACTGAGTCTGGAGCAGTTAAAGAACCTTTCCAGAGTTACATGATGACAGTCAGGAACCAGTCTCAGGCAACATGTCTCTCTACACAGCCTCTTAGAAACCCAGAATTATACATTCCGTTTTCTCTTCCTCTATAGGAGCTACCATATTAAAACCAGCAATCCTGATAAATAAGAAAGTCATGAAAATAAGTGAATGAACACTATGGAAAGTGAAAATAAATGGGAGAAGTCACATGGTGTGTGAAGGGGCTCACAAAGATGCTATGTTGGATTCTAAGGCTAAATTCCAAAGGTCCAGCTCAACCCACTCCAGCTGTATCTGCAGTCATTTCTCAGGGTCCACAGAAGATTGGCTCCAGGTCCAATACCAAAATCTCTGGTGCTCAAGTCCCTTATATAAAATGGCACAGTATTTGCATATACTCTGTGCAGATCCTCCTATACTTTAAATCTCTAGATTTCTTGGAAACAACTATTCTATGACACTGTTTAGGGAATAATGACAAGGAATAAAGTCTGTACATGTTCAGAGAAACGTTTTTCCCAAATATTTTTGATCTGCAGTTGGTTGAATCTGCAGATGTGGGAACCACAGATAATGGCAGACTGATGGTAAGGACCCACATGGACAAGCCTGGCCATCAAGACAAGCTGTTCCATGCTTGTGTCCCCCTCCCAACATGCAGGAAATGATCCCTCTGGGCAAGGGAGAAGAGGGGAAGCAAATTCCTTTCTTGTGAGATTCTAGGGAGGGAGTAGGGGGCCAGAACGGAAGGGGGGTGGGGAAAGAAAAGTCCTGATTTGGAAGTTTCCACTGGCTTTCAGACCTCATCCCACTCATCAATGAGCCCTTTCAGGTTGCCTCTCCCCAACTGAGTTATCATTTCCTGTCCGGCACACTGTACTCATTGATGGAGTGTCAGCAAATCCCACCAGTTTATGCTGGAAGGACCCAAGGAGACTGGACAGGAACTGAAAGAGGAAGAGAAAGAAGGCAGAGGATAAGGAATGGCTCTCAATCCCATATGCAATGGGACATTCAGTCAGAATGACCAGGGAATAAAGGAAGGTAATACAGGCAGCTGAATTACCTTTGGTTTGTCTCAGAGGAAGAACAATAAGGACAGGAGATAAAATCAGGTATTAGGGGTTAGACATTCAGTCTTGCCTCTCAGAAAACCCACCGTCAAAGGCCTGCAAGCAAGCAAAGGAGTGAACTCTTGTCCTGAGGGCTAGGAGTGGGTGTCTCTGGTCTGTGTAACCAGGCTCACACCCTGAGGAAGAATCCAGAATACCTCAGTGTAACCAAGTTCACACCCTGAGGAAGAATCTAGAATTCCTATGTCAACTTGCAATGACTCTCTCCCTTCTCTGACATTTGCATCTGACACACTGGAGTAGACTCCCAGGTGGCCTTGTCTGTTCTATATGGCCCTCTATCCCCTGGCCATTCTGATTGGTCCAGAAAGAGCACCTGACCCAAGTTAGGCCAATCAGAGTCTTCCCTTGTGTTTGTCAACTTAGAACTGGGAGAGAGTCCGTGTGTCTGCTGCTGGGAATCACAGATAAGAAATTCAAGAACTCTTCACAGTCAAGCACCTCAGGGTGTGAGGGAAAATAAGCTGAGGACAGTGTCAGAGGGAAACAAAGAAAAGACAGAGGGAAAGCTGATCTGGGGCTTAGATCTGCCCAAAGTCACTGCTCTTCTCTCCATCTGGTAGGCTGCTCCAGAATACCTCAGTGTAACCAAGTTCACACCCTGAGGAAGAATCTAGAATTCCTCAGTCAACTTGCAATGACTCTCTCACAGTCAAGCACCTCATAAGCTTCCCAGATATATTTTTGTCTCAACCAGTATAAATGTAAAAGTGTCACTTGTCACTAAAAGAAGACTAACTAAACTGGTTGGCACCAAGGGGTGTCTGCAGTGGTAACTGCAGGCTCTGTAATACCACCCCCCTGTGAGAATACGCCTGTGTGAATTAGAGGCCCACACCTACCATCCACATGTACAAACTGGGTGGCAAGTGCCTTATTTGGTTAGGCAGACACAGTGGTATGCCCAGTTTGCGTCTGGAGTTCAAAAAGTTGCTTATTTTCTGTTTCGGTCTTCTCCTCATGTTTGCTTTTCTTTGCCTGAAATGATGTGGCGGTTTGTGTCTCATCCTGAATGTTTACAGACATGTCTGCTCAGGCCTTAGCACCCACAGCCATCCTCCTGCCTCTTTGTTGAGCAAGTCAATAATGCCCTGAGTGTCTGCGTGCCATATCCCAGATGGACAAGCACAGCTTCCCTCATCTGTCCCTCTGCACCAACCTCAATTCCAACCATGACGGCTCTGATGGGGGCTCTCTAGAAGAGGGACGTCATGAGAGGCCAGTCCATCAGAAAGACTCGGGCCACCATCTGAGCTCCAGCCAACTCACCTGCAGGTCAAAGAACTTGCTGTACCTCCGGTAGATGGTCTGGGAGGTAGAGTCGGACCAGGTCACGTTGATAATGTATACCTGTGGGAAAAGGGAAGAGCAGGTGAGCAGGTGACCAAGGCAAGCCTTCAAGCTGTGCTGGACATCTTTTACATGTGTGTAGGTGCACCAGGGCCAGGGCCATGCTTCTTGTCCCATTTGTTCCCCAGGATATGAATGTCAGGTACCATGTGGATGCAACAATATACATCTGAATACATTGCATCCACATGCAGACCTGCACACATCTAGAGGGACATTCAATAAAATGTTAATGATGATTTTCTTAAAAGAGTAAGATTAAAACAAGTGGTTTAATTTCCTTCTTTTTAAAAAATATTTATTTTTTTAGTTGTAGTTGGACACAATAACTTTATTCCATTCATTTATTTTTATGTGGTGCTGAGGATCGAACCCAAGGCCCTGCGTGCGCTAGGTGAGTGCTCTACCGCTGAGCCACAATCCCAGCCCCTAATTTCCTTTTTTATATGTATATACAATGAACATAAAATTGGAGTCATTACCTTTTTGTTTGTTTGTTTTTAAGGTGGTTAATCTACTGGTTCTCAAACTTTAGAGTGATTTTAGAAGATTCCATGAGGGATCTTCCAAAATTATATGTGCTTTGGTCCCACTCGCTAAAATTCTGCATAGGCAGACCAGGGCATGGGGACTCGGACATCCACACTTTCAATAAACCCAAGTTATTCCGCTGCGTTCATCCTCAGCACTCACTCTGAACAATGCTTCAGAGACCATAAGCCCTTCAGAGAGCTGCAAGTCACCTAAGTGTCCCTAAATCTTAGCTTGGTCCCTGGCACAGAGCAGGTACTCAGAAATATCTGAGTACATTGAACAATCAAACAGGATGGTAAAATAAGAAGCAGATTCACAGAAGAGACATTAGCTCATTTGCGTGCTTTTCTCTGTGGGTTTCTTGCAATGAGTGTTTCAGGGCCAGACTGGCACCCCAGTTCCCAAGGCCCCCTCAGGCTCTGCAGGGCTACTGCCTCAAACCATTCTGGAAGGTGTCTGGGTCATTAGGTTGCTGGAGAAGAAGAGAGAGCTCCTGCCCACAATCCAGCCTGCTGTTCCCACTATTTTTGTTCCTCCTGGGAGAGGCCTTAGTTAGAGAGCTGGGCCATCTCCTATAACCATAGGGCTCTTGTGCTGAACTCCCTTGGTGCCTGGGCCAGATGTGACCCAGGTGAGACCTCAGGAGAGAGGCAGAAGCTGTAGGTCCCCAGTGGTGGTTCCCACACCAGGATGCCTATCAGAATTCCCTGGGAGACCTGCAAAAATGCACATTGCCAGGCCTTTGCCTAGTGATTCTGATTACAGAAGTCTGGAGGGACACTACCACTGAGGAGGCCAACGTAGCCAGAGAAGGCTAGGGTCCAGGCCATGGTGAGGAGAGAGAATGTGAGCAAAGAGCAGCATTTAGACCCTGGGCACACACTGGCTGCCCTCCCTTGCTGCCTGGACCAGGGCTTGCCCATGAATGCCCAGGTTGCATGCTTGGCATTCAGGTAACTGTGCTTCCTCCCCTTCCATCGCTAAGTCACAGAGCCAGTCTCATGCTGCGGGGAGAATTTGTTTCCAAATGCAGCTGAGGAAAGAGCCATAAAGCCAGGCAACTAGGACTGGATGCTGCCATCAGAGATTTATTACATGAGATCCCGATAAGAAGAACATTAAATAAAAGGCCATCCCTACCTTCACAAGCTCAAAATAAATTATTGACTTATTATAATAAATAGACACGGATATGCTTTGCTTTATAGCATATGTAAATGTATGTCTCATACAATAAATTGTAAAACCATTTAGCTAACGAAGTGTTAGCTTATGTTTTGGTAACCAAATGTGACGACATGCTAGTACAGTGTAAAGTATTTATACCTATTAGCTCATTTAATCTTCAGCCCCACAAAGTAGCAACCAATGGTATCTTCACATGGCACAGGAAAAGGAGAGGCTCAAAGAAGTTAGTAACTTGACTGAGCTCCATAACCAGTAACATATTAAGCAAAAAAAACTTGAACCCAATCTAGCTGAGTCCACACCCCATGTTCTTGACCATACTGGATATCTTAGTTCATTTTCTGCTGTTGTAACACAATACCTGAGACTGGGTAAATTATAAACAATAGAAATTGCTTTGGATCTGGACTCTAGAAAATCCAAGACCATGGTGCTGGCATTTGGCAAGGGTCATTCCAGTAAGGTGGAAAGGCAAGTGAATGCAAGAGACAGAAAGGAATCAGGGCTGAACTCATCCTTCTATCAGGAACCCACTCCCACGATGGCAGCATTAATCCATTTAGGAGGGCAGAGCCCACATGACCGCTTCACCTCTTAAAGGACCCACCTCTTAACACTGTTACTGGGAAATTAAATGTCAACTTGAGCTTGGAGGGGACACTCAAACCATAGCCCCTGGACTATATAAATGTGGGAGTGTGAATATTTTAATCAAATTACTTGATCAGGCCTGAAAGATATGTTTTAAAATAAAGCTGCAGGTGACCTGAAAAGTGTGAGCCAGCACATGCTCAGGGGGGTGGCCAAGAGGAACATGCACCAGAGTGCAGTACAGGCAACCGTGAGAGCTCAAAACCAAGAAGAGACAGAACTTGGGGCCCAGACAGAAGCCGGTGGTTAGGACTGCTATGAACCCAGACCACCACAGAGGAACCCTGTGCACCAGAGGCTTCCTGATGAGGCAGGAGGCGCTGGGATTTCCACCCGTTAGAACCCACCCCATTCCCGCTGCTGACCTCCAGCTCCATCTCTCCTGGGCCCCACTTCCATCTGCACTTTCCCTTCCCACAGGTCCCCAGGCGGGGAGCAGCTGTGTGCACCTGCCAGGTGTTGCCTGCTGAACCTAAGGAGGCCCCGAGTGGCCTTGCCAGCCTGGAGAGAAAGCGCTTGAATGCCCCTGCAGGACACAGACAGCAGCCTTTCTCCTGGGCCAACCAAGCGGAGCCCAGAGGAAGGGCTTAACTGGGGCTTAACACCCACCCTCCACCCTGCAGAGCAATTAGGGGCTTCCCTTCACCTCCCAGAGAGAATTAATCACAGGCTCACAGTCCCTGGCAGCTGGGATCTGGGGAGGCCTGTGTGTGTGTGTGTGTGTGTGTGTGTGTGTGTGTGTGGTGCTGAGGCTCAAACCCAGGGACTCACACATGCTAAATGGCCTCTTCTTTGGCAGAAGAGGAACCTAGGGCCCAGCATGGTGACTTGCCAATGGGGACGGTCAGGTAAGGAGTGAATTCTGGAGACAGCCACAGCCAGGTTTCACTCCCACCACCACCTTGTTAGAGGCTGGGAGACCTCAGCCCAGCCTCCCAGACCCTCAGACTCCTCCATATAGTGGTCACCACCTTCAGGGCTGCAAGGCCTGATGCATGCGCAGTTATCACTGTAGGGTGCTCATTCTTAGTGGAAAAGCTGGGATGGGGACACAGACCCCCCCCCAATTCCTAGCCTAGGACTAGCTGGCATGTGACTAAACATGCCACCCCCCCCCCCCCCGGAAAAGTCCTTTGTCTTTTGAAAACTTATAGGAACCATTTCTGTTCTGTGGGTCCATTGACCTGGACCCACACCAAAAATGCCTGCTGTGGAGAATTGGTCAGAGGAAAGGGGTGACAGAAAACTGTCCCTATGACCCTTATCAGTTATAGCCACACAGCCAGGACAGGGAAAACAAAAAACAAAAAAAAAACTTATTCCCTTGTTTGGCAAAGAACTGCTCCTGTTGACACCTTGCTCCTCCCTTCCCAGGCCCCAGGTGGCACAAGCATGACACAATGGCAGGGGGTAGACTCTCAGTTTCTCTGAAGTTTCTGGGATGTGCGAGAGGCTCCCTGCATTGAGGAAATAGTCAAAGTCCTCTCTAGAGATAAGCCCAGGACACGAGGACAGTCTCCAGAGCCTATTCTTTCATTGGCCTGTCTGCTTTCTTCCAAACCTTGAATATCCTAGATTATCCCTCCAAATGAGTGATGGGGACACAAAATTCCAGCCTGGCCTATTCCTAGCAGCCCTACCCTGACACCAGAGTTTCTTAAGTCTCCCTGCTGGCGCTGGAAACTTTAGAGATAAACTGCAGAGAAAGAGCAGGTGCTGGAAAGGGGGACAGGGCGGAGGTCACCCGAGAAAGCCAGCTCTGTTTACCGAGCCTGCGTCAGGGGCCCAGATAAACCCCCTCTGGTCTCAGGAGCAGCCAAGATAACATTACCCGGCAGCTGGGTCTCAAGAAAGGTTTGGCAATTAAACATCCTGCTTCCAAGCACAGTACTTGGGGTTATGTTTCCCGGGTGGAGTTTCCCTTCCTTCTGGATTTTAAAATGCACGGATTCTATTTCCCCGTCTCCGGCCATTTCGGGCAGATGGTGGGCGGCTATGAAGCCTCACTAGAGACCAGCAACTGTGTGCAGCTTCCCCTGGGTCAGCCCAGGCACAGGAGGCCAGACGGTCACAGTCCCCTGCTGGCTTACCTGTGTGGAGGAGAATCCCCCGCCCCCCGCTGCAGGCACAAGTGTGGCGCTCTCATATGACCCATGTGAGGCTGCACCAGGCTGCCCTCTGTCCCCCAACTCAGGTGGCCAGCCAAGTCCAAACTTTCCAAACTTGTCTTCCCAGTGGGTACTTCTCTCCTCCATTAACTGTGCTTCAACAAGACCATGACCTGGATGCAAATCAGACTTGCAGCTCAACCCTAGAGCACAGAGGATGAGGCCCAGTCTGGTTCTGTGGAGGGATGGGTGCACGTGATAGGATCTGGGCTGATGGATCAAAACCCGAAAATAGGTGGCCCAACCTTTGCTAGAAAGCCTCGGACCCACCTGTGCTCAATCAGAAAGCTCTGGTAAGTACCTGTGCCTCATCTGCTGACACAGTACAGCAAGAGGCAAGAGCTAGAAGTGGTGGTGGCCACTGCACATCTCCATGGCACCACTGCTCCATTTACTGAGGAAGATCTTATTTTTCCTGGGCCCTGGCCAGCTGACCCTGCCCTTGGCCAAATGGAAACTCAATGACCAGCTTCCTATACCTGCTGTCCCCACCATGAGGCTGGGATCAGCTGGCTAGGACTAGGGCCATGGCATACGATTGGATAAGTTGTCCACTGCCCAAAGTTGCTAGTCAAGAGGTGAAATCCAACCTATTCTCTAGTTCCCAGACTATACATCCATGCAGAGAAAGGGACACCTTGTTCCGCTGCATGGGCTGTCACTATTTTCTAGGGTCCTTGAGGTCACAGGATCACCTCAGGCTCAGTTCCTCAACTCCCCAAGTCTATGGATGGAGAGAGGCCTAACATTTGGGATTAACTGCTAAAGATCATGGCCCCCAAAGTCAGAACACACACAATCCTGCAGTCAATAAAAGGGACTTTACATCTGGTGACATGATCATTGCTATGGCCTCCTGTTGAAATTCATCATGCCAAGTTCTTCCCCCAAGAAATTAATGCTGCCCCTCCCCACCGCAAGGTGCAAATAAATTCTGCCTTTCCATTCACACTGCTCCATGTACTAAATTCTTATCTGGCAGGTTGGGGGAAGAGTGGCAATAAGTCCCAAATTCAGCCAGGCTTGTTCTGTAGATCCAGACCACCCAGCATGGCAGAGGACCCGGGACTGCTCCTGGTGCAAGCAGCTACACCAAACAAGGCCAGTTCCCTGTCTCCTCCCTGCTGTGCCTGCTGAGCCTCCCTGGTGTTACATTACTGGCTGCATCCAGAGACAGAGCCCTCCTGGGGGCCAACGTCTGACCTGGGGCCCCATTAGCCTCAAAAGCCTATGTCCATCTCTTGCAGTCCTCATGGTCTGTGTTCACAATTAGCCAATTATCATATCTGCCTTTGTCTGCTAATTGTTGGTGCGGAATGAGCCAGTGCTTGACAGTGCTGTGCTGGTCTCTATTTAACACGGGTGAGTCCATCTCCCTGTCAGGGGGCCCTCCCAACAGAAAGCGTCTTCCCCTTCTCTTGGCCTGCCAGTCCACTGGGCACATCGTGGTAATGACTGACTAATCTAATGACAGAAAACCTACAGAGTCTGGAGCAATGAAGAGGTGGCCGGTGACACCCTTGGAGACTGCTCTCCAACCCAGAGGCAAGCCCCAGAGGCCAAGGGGTAAAATACAAATACATCTGACTGGATGTGAGGGTCTTTGCCAATCTGAGGCCTTGCCAGCAAAAGCAAATTCAACAGCCTGAGGCCACTTGGCTGAAGTTTTTGGGCTCAGCCTGGGAACACTGAGAACCTCAGGGTGTGGCCCTATTAAAATTCCAAATCCTCTGGGTGGTGGCTTGTTCCTGGGGGGCGGGTTACAGATTTGGGGAACACCCACCACTTAAAAGCCTGGACTTGCGGGGTGACGTCCACTCCAACACACACAAACACTCACAGGCTGACCACAGGGTTAATGATCAGGTGGTTCTTTTGGGTCCTCAGTCCCCAGACTGCAGGCTGTCAGGGAGCAGTGAGAGGGAAGGCAGCAGAAGCGTACCCCCAAAAGAGTGGTGGGGTGTGTGCCAAAAGAGGGCTCCTCCTAAAACCACACATCCACCTATCACCGCCAAAACAGGAGTGCCTGCAGACCCGGCCACCTGGCCTTTTCTGGGATAAAGAAGGGGCTTTTAAAAGGAACTCTGGAGGAAACAGTCTGCAGACTCCAATACCACGTCAAATGCCACTTGAGAGTGCATCACCTGTGTATGCAGGGATCGTGGGCCTGAGTTATTAGACTTGGGGGATAATGTGTAGGCAGGAGGATCTGAAGGACCCCACACAATGACAGTGGGTCTCTCACTTTGGGGGTTGACATGATGATTCAGTGAGTTAACCCTGGAGGCTCTCTGAAGACATCCTGGTTCTAATGCCCATCACGACATTTGGCCCACTTAATGTTCCCTAAAGATGTGAAAGAGGAAAGCAGTCAGTAAGTACTGCCTGAGTGCTTACCTGGTACCTGGTTTTGTGCTAAGCTAAATAGAAAGTACAGTAAAGTCCCAACCTCCAGGCCCTTACAGCTCAGCAGAAGCAGCAACACTTACAATGAGGAAACAAGCAGGGAAAAGTGTGAGATGGAACAGTACCAAAAAGGAACAGAGGAAAGTGGCTTTGAAAGCACTGGTTCGATTGTGATTTCAGACCTTACACTTCCCTGCTGTGTGGGCTTGGATGAATATCTTAGCCTCTCTGAGTCAGGGTTTCCTTAGCTATAACATAATTTATAATGGAGCTTTCTATTAAATGTGAGGCTGTGCATGGAGGCTGGCCCGAAATGTTAGGTGTTTAGACAGCAGGAAGGAGGAGGCAGGCAGCTGATTTCTTCCCATTTGCCATGAGCCTTGAATTGTAACCCATGAATAGAAATAGGAGGGGAGAAGGTGAAAAGGGGGACACATGAACACACACGTGTGAACACATGCACGCACACAGCAACAGTGGAACCACTACTAACAATGCGCCCAGCCTGGGAAAGTAGAAGAGCAAAAAATAACTGTATCGCCCAGGGCCAGGAAAACCATGGGCACCCCAAGGAGTGTCTGCTGAAGGGACAGGCGTGCTATGGGGGCCCTCCTGGGACAGAGGCTTTTTTATTTCTTATTTCTTTTTTCCATGTTTCCTGGAGGGAAAGTGAGCGTGTTATCTGGGAGCTCCCAGGACCCACAGACCCTACGGAGGCCTCAAAGAAAAGATCAGCGGCCAAAGCCCTATCTCGGCATCCCCAGAAAAGCAGCCTAAGGAGCTGCTCTTCAGACCTTCTTCCTATGTGGGCAACCAACTGGGTTCCCGGGGAACACCGCTCCTGGGACTAAACACGGCCAGTCCCCCACAGCTGGACCACGTTAGCTTCTTGAACAGACCACACTGCCTGGAGCAAGACCTGGACTTGTGGTCCAGTCTTCTCCTCTGCTGTGTGGGTGTCAACCTCTCAGTACTGAGGAGACCTTCGAGGCAGGTGGCGGGAGTCCTGTGCTGGGATCAGAGCTTCATTTTGCATGGTCTGCAACCCTCGGGGCAGCTCCACAAAAGTCAGCACTCTCCCCGAGCCCTCATTCCACATCCATAATTCCTGCCTCACTCTAAAAACTGAAGAGAACACAAAGCAAAGAATAAGCCCAGATCCGGGGGCTCCCCAGTAAGTGGGACTCGCTTTCCCATTTCCCTTCAAAGTGTCTGGATGTTATGGTTTAGATATTCAGTGTCCCCCAAAAGCTCATGTGTGAGATAATGCAAGAAAGTGTAGAGGTGAAATCCTTAGGTTATAAGAGTGTTAACCTAATCAGTGCACTAATCCCCTGGTAGGGATTAACTGGGTGGCACCTGTAGGCAGGTGGAGTGTGATCGGAGGAGGAGTGTCACTGGGAGTGTGCCTTTAGAGTTACTATTTTGCTCTTGTTGAGCAGAGCTCTCTCTCTCTCTCTCTCTCTCTCTCTCTCTCTCTCTCTCTCTCTCTCTCCCTCTCTCTCCTTCCTGATTGTCATGTCCTGAATTGCTTTCCTCCACCACACTCTTTCCACCTTGATGTTTCCTGCCCACTTCAAGCCCAAAGAAATGGAGCTGACTGTCTATGAACTAAGATGGTGGCAACTAGGAGTCCCAACTTCTCTAAAATTGTTCTTACCAGGTCTTTTGGCCACAGCAGTGAAAAAGTCGACTGAAACACTGGCACAGCCTTCTGCCTTCTAAGAATTTTATTATTTTCCCTAGAAGATTCTAAGGGTACCAATTAATATGGGGCCTTAAAAGAAATCCCCTTTGGGATTTCAAGAGCTCTGGGCATGATCCCCACTGGGACATTTTCCAGAGCGCCTGAGGATATGTGGTTGACCTTTGGACCTTCCTTCCACCAACCCTGCCACCACCCTCTGGCCCCAAGCCAGCTTATCATACTGTTGAACCAGCAGGTGTCCCAATGGAGAGGCCAACAATGGGTAATGGCGCTGTTCGGTGATACCCAAGTGCCCAGAGAAGGTGGCAGTGTGCCCAGGCTGGGGGAATGAGGCTCAACCTCAGATGAAAATGGGGGGCGGGGGGGAGGCAGGGACCCTACATGCACATTAACAGGAAGAGGAGCTAGAGCCCTGGAGTCTTTAAACAAATGTATCCTCTCCTGAACCATCCAGATAATTATGTCCTGGGCATTCCAAGGGCTTGGATATAACCCTGTGGATCTAGGAGAGTTAGAAAGGGGGATTCTTGTTCCACACACTCCCAAATCAATGACTGACCCTGGCCCACTGCCCTCGGCACACAGGGTACACACATCCTGTGAACGTGCCCCACTCCGCTGTCACACCCTGAGAGCAAGGCAAAGGTCAACACACACAGCTTGGTTTCCTCTTCCCTGGGCAACACGGCAGCAGCCGGGGAAGGCCAGAGGCCAGCGGCTCCTCCACACACAGCCCACAGGGGAAGCGACCCGGCGCTCCCTCCCCACCAGCCGGCACACTCACACCTTCCTCTCTGCTGTGCTCAGCAAAGTTCAACTTTTGACACATGGCAAAGAGCTCTTGTTAGGAAATTGTTGCCTGGGATAACTGGAACAATCTTTTTGCAGAGCAATTTGGCAATCTCTATCCCCAAACGTATTCTCTTTGACTCCGCAATTGGACCTCGAAGAATTTACTCACACAAGTGTGAAAGTACATGTGTGTGTTGTGTATGTACATAAAGATGTCACTGCAACAAAAAATAAGGAATATTCAATGTTTATTGATTTTACTTTATTTCCGCCCCCCAACATTTTTTTTGAAAAGTTATATAAAGTATGGTTCCTCCACCTGTTAAGGATAAAGTGGAACTTTCTTTATTGTTATGAAAAATGTCCACAATACACTGAGAAAAGAAAATGTAAAGTGGATTGCAAAACAGCATCTATCTAACATAATACATTGACTTGGGATGTAAGTGCACGGGGATACACATGTATGTAGATGCACATGAAAAAAGAAAAAATACGACAAACTGGTCATGGTGGTTATTTAGGGAAGAGGAATAGAGAGGAGAAACAGAACAGTTTTGCTTTCTACTTTGTACAGTTCTTTCTGATGTGTATCACTTTGTATACACATCAGATCACTTTTTATCACTTTATTCTGATAAGTATGGCTTCCATAATGTAACACAAGATTTCTATTTTAGAAAACAATTATACCCTCCTAACCTGGCCTCTGGCTCCTGCCAGCTGCTGAATGCTGTGGGGACTTCCAGCACTTGCTCGTTCTTGTGGTTCAATGCTGAGTTCTTAAAGCCAAGGTCTACAACCCTGGCTGTACATTATAATTACCTGGGGTGCTTTAAAAATACTCCTGCCCAGGACCCGCCCATTCCAACTAAATCAGAGCTTTGGACAGTGGGGTGGGCTTTGGTAGTTTTAAGAGCTCCCCAGGCAGGTCTACTGGTGTTGAACGTTGAGAATCATTAAGTTTAAGCAAAACCCTAAAGACACTGGATTGGCTGAATAAACAAACAAACAAACAAACAAAGATACTCTTTAAATGGAAAGTAATATCATAGTAGAATTTTTTCTATCAATCAAAATCAGCTAGATGGGCTGGGGTTGTGGCTCAGTGGTAGAGTGCTCACCTCACATGTGGAAAGCACTGGGTTTGATCCTCAGCACCACATAAAAATAAAATAAAGGTATTGTGTCCATCTACAACTAAAAAAAAAAATTAAAAAAAAGTCACCTAGAGAGTTTATACTCAGAACTTCTACTCAAAATCCTGCTTCCAGGTATGAAATTCATCAGTTCAAATGGGAAAAGAAAACCAGGAGCCAGGTCCATTAGTTCTGGGTGTGGCTGTGCCTGAGCTTTATTTGGCAGCCTGTGCCACCCCCACATGGTGGTCTAAGTTAGTGACCCAGGGGTCTGAGTCGGGCCTTTCCTGGCTCAGGAGGAACAGCTGAAAGAGCTAGAGGTACTCAGCCCAGAGAAAATATTTAAGAGACACATGGTTTCAAATATTTAAAGGATGATCAAAATGTGGGGCTCGAATACAGCTGTAGATAAAGGTGCTGGATAATGTGTGCAAGTTATAGCCAAGCAGGACTTTGTCTAGTCAAAAAGAACTTTCTAACCAGCAGAACTGGTCAAGATGGAAGGGGCAGTCATGTTGGGATTGCTGGGGCACAGGATGTGGCTGGAAGACCCCTTCCCACTCAGTTTCCAACTTCCAACTCTATCAGGTCAGTTTTTAGCAAAATCCACTGGGAATGCAGCTCCTTTGAAAAAGAATCTCCTGCTCTTAATGAATAGTCTGTGCACCAGGTGAGGGCCAGGCACTGTGGTAGGTGCTGGAAATCCTGGCAGTGGGCCAGCCAGAGCCTCTTGTCTTCAAGAGTACACTGAGGCCAACAGAAAACACAGGGGCTATGGATGAAGGCCCAGAGTGCATTGGCAGACACCGACTGCAAGGGAGACACGACTTAGATTGATGGCCACCTAATAATAACAACTTGTACCTAGAACAGATAACACTCTGTGATATGTATGTGAGTGTGTGGGCATGCTTTTGTACCACTCACTGTAAAGTCAAAAGCTCATAAGTCAGACCTTCATAAGTCAGGGACCGTCTGCACATGAATCATCCAAAATAAGCAAATCTACAGTCAGAAAGTGGGAAGTGGTTGTATAGGGCTTGGGCAGTGGGGTGGGATGGCTCAGGGGTGGCTTGGGGAAAACCGAAGGGACCACTACTGGGATTTCTTTTCTAGAAGACAAAAATGTTCCAAAACAGACTGTGGAGATGGCTGCATAACTCTGTGACTATTCTAAAAACCGATGAATTGCATTCATATAGATGAATTGCATCCATATAGTGTGAACTATATGGTGTATGCATTTATTATCTCAATAAAGCTATAGTTAAAAATTAGAAGAGATGTCACTCTTGTTAAGGGGTCCTCGACTCCATTTCTATATCCTCTCAACCTAATTCCTCCAAATTCCAATCGGGATCTGCAGTGTCCCAGACACCTCCCTGGTTGCCCCAGCCCTGGTGCTCCCTCTGCCCTCATCTGGTGCATAAAGTACTTGTGCAAGCAGGGGTCATGCGCACCCATCAGGCTTGGAGGGTATTGCTGGACCTCTGCCATCCCAGGTCACTGGTCACCAACACTGGTACCCCTGGGTGTCATGGCAGATAAAGCAGGAAACCTGGCTTCAAGAGAATGCACCTGATTTCCCAGGTTTGGCAAGGAAGAAGCCGGGTCTTCCAGCATTGAGACTAAAGGAACAGGTGCCCGAAGCAGCCTGCTCTTTGCCTGGAGAGTTTGCTG
Organism: Callospermophilus lateralis; assembly: GCF_048772815.1. NCBI lineage: Eukaryota > Metazoa > Chordata > Mammalia > Rodentia > Sciuridae > Callospermophilus > Callospermophilus lateralis. The sequence goes on from NC_135319.1 coordinate 70,183,248, forward strand.
GCCCATAGACCCTGGCGTGCAGTAAAAGTTTCCCAATCAAGCAGCAAAATTGGAATGCTATCAGCATGCTATCAGCTCCCGTGTGGCTTCCAGGAAAGGGAAACTGCACTTCAAATCCACTCACCCTGTTCCATTTCTGGAAGATTCTAGGACGAGGTGAAATCTTTGTCCTTTGCTCCAGCCCAGGTCTTATGGGGTTCTGCCCATGGTCTTCTCCCCCTTTTCCAAAGCCCTATGAGTCCCTGGCACCACAACACACAGTTCATTACTAGAGGCTCCACTGGCAATGTCATGTATGTCCATATCCTCAGTCCATTCCCAGAACGGTCCTCAACTGCTTATGAGGCCCTTGGAAACAGTATTTTATTCTCGACTTCCCTTGTTTGTCCTACAATATCTAATGGCATTGAGAATATGGTAAGTACATTCTCAATAAAGCCATGTTGCTTGCCTGATAAAGTCCAGCTCAGTTCAGGAAAGAAGTATTGAGTGTTTGCCATGTGCTAGGCTCTGCACTAGACACTGACAACTCAAAATTTATCTAATATTATGCAGTTCTGATCCCAGGGAGCTCCTAGCTGGTGAGAAAGAGTAGCACCAATGGATAATGGTCCCGTGAGTTCAGATGGAGAGTTGCGCATGGTTCCAGGGAAACCCAAGCGAGAGGCACCAAGTTGTGAAGGTGTCTCAGTCCAATTTCTGTTGCTATAAGAGAATAATTGAGATAGGGTAATTTATAAAGGAAAGATATTTACACTGGCTCAGGGCTCTGGAGGCTGGGAAGTTCATGAGCATGGCAGCAGCTTCTGGAATCCATCATAACATGGTGGAAAAGTGGAAGGCAAGCAGGTACTGGAGGGGCAGCCTCACTTTATCAGCAATCAGTGGCAATCAAATTTCAACACGAGTTTCAGAGGAGTCAAGCCATGATCAAACCGTAGCAGAGGACTCCCAGAGCCGGTGGGGCCAGAAGTGAGTCAAGCAGCAGTGGCAGCAGGTGCCCCAGGCAGAAGAGGGTGCAAAGGCAGCTGTGGGCTGGGGTGGGGGACGCCATGAAAGGGACCCGAAGGTGTGACAGCCAGGGGCAGCTGGGGGAGCTGCAGCCTGGAACCCAAGGCAGCCAGTGGCAGGAGATGACCCTGGCAGAAGGTGACCTATCCTGGCTCTGAGGCTTGAGGGAACCTTGGGGACAGAAGAGAAAGGAAGGGAAGGATGACAAAGAAGCAGAGGCTCAAAGGCAGCCACGGTGCTTCTTGGGTGGAAAATCTGGCACGGTTGGAAGTGGAGAGAAGAACAGGTATGGGGACATCTAAGGACCACGGGGGGGAGAAATGGGAGGAAGGAGCCCTGAAGGAGCCCGGGGAGCCCCTGGCATGTTGGCGAGGTCAGGTTTAGTAATGGGAGAATTTGGGCAGCAGAATGGATGGGGTCCCTGAGGAAGGGACGGGAGATCGGAGCCCGTGATAGGATGTTTGGAGATGGAGAAATCCCACTCCAAAGGCTTCTGGGACACCAGATAGATGGGTCAGGAGGCAACTGAATGGTAGGAGCAGAGTGGGGCTGGGGGACCCCAGTGCCCGGCAGAGCACAAGGCATTTCACCTGCTATTTTTGGGCAGTCGATGACTAGGACCTCGAGGCAGTCAATGCAGAGCATCAGCAACTTTGGAAAAAGACAGGAACAACGTGCTGAAAGTCAGAGCTCTGAGTTATGCTCCGTTCCCTCTCAGGCACTGGCTGGCTCTGAGGTAAACCTTTAAATCCCCACTCCCTGCCCCAAACTTGGCTCAAAACACAGAGCAGGGGACCGAGGATAGGGAACACCAGGTCACGTCTTTCCAGCCCCCGACCTGCTTCTCCCTGCCCCTTCCTGCCATGGGGCTGAAGGGGACCCTCCTCTCTGCCACAGCCAACTCCAGGACGTCATTTGCTCCGAGGTCCCTTCAGGGAGGGGGAGGAGGGACCTGCCAAGCCAGCTGGAGGAGAGCCCTGCACGGTCGGCCAGGGAAGCCTGCCAGGCGCTGCATCTGGCGGGCCTCCCTCGTTCTGATTCCTCATCAGGCCGAGGCTCAGAGGTGAGCAGGGAAGCAGCCAGCCCTCCTCCCGCCGGCGCCCCCTCAAAGTCACGTCATCCAAGCTTCCCCAGGGGATGCGGCCCCCTCCCTCTGACCTCAGCCTGTTTCACTTGGCCACAGCTCACCCCTAGGGAGCCAGCCCCTTCCCCACACTCGCTCACGCCCAGGCCCATGCAGGCGAAGGCCTGAGTTATAGATTCCAGCCCTCCCAGGCCGCACACCGAGCCCCAAATAAGGGCCTGCCCCTCCCAGCCCTGGCTGCAGAGATGCCAGCTGGGCTGCAGGGGGGCACGGGGGGCTGGGGCACTCGGCCAGAACCCCAGAACACCGCTAAGTGGAGTCTCTCCGCAGCTTTAACCAAGGGGTCAGGGCTGGGAAGAAAAGACAGGGAAGCCCAATGTGTGGTGTCAGATTCCCATATTAGATCCTAGCTTTGCCTCTTATTTAGTGTAGGATCTTGGAAAAACGACCTGGTTTCTTTGCACCTTCATTTCTATCCATCTATGAAAGGAGAGTAACGAGGACATGCTTTGGATGGTTTGAGTTGGGGAGTAGAGGGGATAATGCATGCAAAGTGTCTACAGAGTGCCTACCAGAAACACTCAGTGGGGCTGGCTCACTGGTGGGACACTTTCCTAGCACATGCGAGGCCCTGGGTTCAATCCCAAGTACCACAAGTTAAAAAATACATACATAAATAATCAAAGTGGCAATTCCTTCTTTTTATTTCCTGGTTTTCCTGGGAATTCCTGCACTGATAGCAGTGCCAGGGAAGGTTTAGTCTGTACCTTCACAATCTCTATCAGTTGGCTCCAAATACAACGGAAGTAATTCTCTGATGCCTGTTAACAAGGACAGGCCCAGGAAGCTCAGAAAGCCCAGGGAGGGCAAAGACACTTCCAGTTCACAGCCCCCAAGGAAACTGATGTCAACAGCACCAAGCACCCCCGAAGAACAACACCACCAACTCTTCCCAGGGAACAGTCCTCTAAGAGTAAGGTAGTGAGCTAAACCACCTAATTTTTTTTTAATAAGCCAATGATGTGAATAGGCATTCCATGTAAAACCTATACACAAAAAGATGCTCAAACTCCTGACTGAAGAAGGACAAACCAAAACTGCAAAACAGTGCTTCTATCGGAACGGCAAAGATGTTCAAGTTCAGTAAAACCCAGTCCTGATGAAGTTACGAGGAAATAGATGCGTCTCATGCTTTGTGGGAAGGTGGTGGATTCTTTTAGAAAGGCCATTTGCCAACATACATCAAAATGAAAAATGCAGACTCTTTGACCCAGCAATTCCCTGGCCAGAAATCTCTCTTGGGGAATAAACTCACAAAAGTGTGCCTGATTAGGTTTAAAGGCATTGTGGGCAGCCTCCATCAAGTTGCTCTGGGAATCCTCAGGATAAATGCTTGGCATATCCCCAAAACCAGATAGTCCAGGCTGGCTGATAGGGACAGTAGGCCACGGGTGACGGGAGAAGAACCAGGTGCAGGATCAATCCCTTTGGCATACTATACACTTCAAGGCAGTTCTGGCTTTTTCTAAGAAAGTGATGTTCTTGACTCAGTGCAGAGCTTCAACCCATAACGTCACCAGTGTCAGATCTGCCCTTTCGGAGTTGGGAGCATCGTCCTGATCAGCCAAGTCAAAAAGCACTACAATTTCATGGGACTTAAGGAAGGAACAAAGCTAGGGTCTCTTCTGGAAACAGGCCTACATAACCCAGCTCACGTGATCCACACACAAATGCTGTTAATGCTTATAAGTAGTATCTCCATCTAACAGAAGATGATGCTGAAGTTCCAAGTGGGTATGTGACTTACCCACAGTCACAGGGCCAGAACGTAGCAGTGCTTAGATTCTAATCTCAGTGAGCCTGATTCCAAATGCTGTGTTCTTTCCCACCTTCTGGAAAATTCTCATGCTATGACTCAATGACTCTTAGAAAGCTGAGAGGGCTTGGTGAGCCCAGGGAAGGAGAGGCAGGGAGGAACCCTCAGAGGTGGCTAAGGGAAGGAGGGGGAGTGGGCAGGGGCTGGTCTCAGCAGGGACAGCCAGCCTAGGCCAGTGGACTTGCCTCACTCATTCCTGCAGAGTGATGAATAGAGACATCTCAGCACCCGCACCCTACATCTACCAGGTGCTCCCTCAGGCTGTGCCTGCCAACTGGAAGGCACTCCCTGGCCCCCAAGAGGAAGTTCCTGGGTCGGCAGGGCTATTTTAAAAACTGGAAGTGGCATGTGCCCTATATGGCATTTCCCCAGTGACTTCATATGCACTGGCTCTCCAGGGCCAGATGACCTTCCCTCTGCAGAGACCTCCAGGGGACAGGGTAGAGGCCTGTGGACTTGAGAGGAGACTTAAGCCATCAGTGACTTTAGCCAGTGACTTTAGCCATCACTTCATCCTTTGGTCGCAGAGTCCCTATCTTTAACATGGGAAGACAAGGGAAAAGGCAGAGTCGGGAAATGACTGCCAGTGTCCCTTCTGCTTTTAACACTTTCTTCTCTGGGCTTTTCTGTGGCTGGGTGGGGAGGTTATTTGAAGGAATGCTACAGCAGGGACCAGGCTGGGGCAAGTGGGGAAAAAGGGGATTTGGGGTCAGAGCCTGGGGTTTGAGTGCAGCTCCATCACCACAGGCTCTGAGACTAGGAGCCCAAAAGGAGGCTGTGGATATCAAATAAACACTCAGCGAGCCCGTGTGGGGGACAACTGCCCACTTGTCCCCACCTCCAGGCCCTGACATCATTCCCCTCACTGACACAAATAGGAGTCTCAAGTGAGGAATCCAGGAAGCAAGAGCCAGGTCCCCTGAGTTTCTAATGACAGAAAGAGCCAGAATTGACCAAGAGACGAAAACGAGAACCAGGCTCTCACAACTGGAAAGGAACCCAAAAAGTCCCTGATCCTGGCTCAGTGTTTGTGTCTAGTGTTGATGGGGAAGTCACAGGAAAGGAGGCCCATTCCATCTCTGGGTATGAGACGATCAGGTCGTTCCTCCTTATATTGATGGGAATCTCCTCCTGCTAGCTCCTGCCTGGACCCCCATGCTCTGCCCCACGGCTACAGGCAACGAATCAGCCTCCTATCCCAAAAGAGCATCTTGCAGGCCCCCTCTAGCATCTCCTCTGTCCAGGGCTCACTTCCCACTTCCTCCTGTTGCTTCTTGTGGCCAGTGCTGTGTCCTCCACTATCAGGGCTGCCTGATAGTGCTGTCCTCCTCCCTGCTCCCCTCACTGTCTAAACCCTAAACTTTAAATGCATTCTAAGATCTGTGCACCTGTAATTGTACCCCCAGGACCTGGAGAGCTTCGCTTGCTTCTGGCATCCACTGAGCTCCTGGGCAAACCAAACCCTGGCTCCACACATAACTGCTTCCAAACCTCCTGCTACCTGCACTTGGGCCATGATTTCATAGATCAGAACCCGTGATATATATTTTCAGGAAAGTGCTATTTATTGAGAAGCTACTCAAGGGTAGATGCTGGGTTGAAGGTAAGAAAATGGAGAATTGGGCTGGGGATGTGGCTCAAGCGGTAGAGCGCTCGCCTGGCATGCGTGCGGCCCGGGTTCAATCCTCAGCACCACATACAAAACAAAGATATTGTGTCCGCTGATAACTAAAATAAATAAATATTTAAAAAAAAAAAGAAAATGGAGAATTACTGTTCATAGATAGAGAGCTTCAATTTTGCAAAACACAGGAAAGACATGGATTTTTTTTTTCCTGTGATGCTAAGATAAAGGGATTTTAAAAAATTTCCTCTTCAATTTATTCATTCAAAACCCATTGTAAAGCCAGGTGTGGTGGCATATCCCTGTAATCCCAGCTGCTCTGGAGGCTGAGGCAAGAGAATCACGAGTTCAAAGCCAGCCTCAGCAACAGCATGGCTCTAAGCAACTTAGTGAGATCCTGACTCTAAATAAAATACAAAATAGGGCTGGGGATGCGACTGGGTGGGTGCCCCTGAGTTTAATCCCTAGTACCCCTCCCCCCACACAAAAAAACAAACATTGCATTTATGCCTATTTAATTCCAAGCTTCCTTCTTCAAAGTAGTTTTGAAGCTGGACTATTATTAAGCGCTCCCCCCCCCCCCCCGGTGGAACCAATAAATGTAAGTAGGATGACATGAAAATCCCATCCCAGTCATTTTCAAACATTCTGGGTCAGAGACAAAGAACAGAATCCTAGAGACTGTCCCTCGGGTCACCATTGACAAAGTTTAGTTCTGTATGAAGCTAAGAACAGGGTTGCTGCTGGGTAAAACATGGTCTTATATAACAAATAGTTTTTCAAACCATAAAGGAAACTCTCTTTATAAAAGAATTGTCAGGCTGAGTGTAGGGGTGCACACTTATAACCCCAGCTACCTGTCAGACTGAGGCAGAAGAATCACAAGTTCAAGGTCAGGTTGGGCAGCCTAGCAAGAACCTTTCTCAAAATATTTTTTTTTTTTAAAGGGCTGGGTTTGGGGAATGTAGAACAGTAGTAAAGTGGTCAAGGGTTCAATCCCCAGTATAAAACAGAAAAAAAAAAGTGCCCATGTGTTAGGCTTCAGTTGAGTGCTTCAGGCATGAAGGCACATCATTAATATTGTCACCTCCATTTTGCAAGCAAGGACACTTGGACTCGAGAAATTCCATGACTTGCCTAAGGTCACAGATATGTAAAGAACACACAACCAGGTCTGTTGGACTCCATACCTGTTCTTTCTGCTTTGTTTAAAGAAGGTCCCATCTGCTTACATCCATTCTCTGGTCTTAGCCCAGAACCCATCGCAGACCCGCAGCATGCTTTGCAACTCTTGCCTGCAATCAGACAGCTTCAGACTGGCTAGGACCATGGTAGGCCCTGGGAAACACGGGGAGCCCAGGATTAGCGTGTAACTGGTTCCTGACGCTAGAATTTTTGTTCCCTAGTGAACATGATTCCTTATGTTACTCTGAGCACACTTCAGATCTTAGCAACAATTTTGACCCTCTTCTGCTCAGGGTCTACCAAAAAAGCAAGTCCTACCGAAGTTCAAGAGAAAGGGAAATGGCTGGGCTCTGTTTTAATTATCCATTAAAAGGGTATCACAACAGTGATAGGAAACTGACTTCACAGATGCCAAAACACCTTCCCCCTATCCACCACAGGGCCCCTGCCAAATGTCATTCTCTCAGCTCAGAATGCTCCTACCCTTCCTTCCAAGTTTGCAGAGCTGCCTCTGTTCATATTCAGAGCATCCTGTCCTTTTTCCAGTTAATTCCAGATCTCGGTTCACCATGGCACATGCACTCCTGTGACACTTTGGTTAGTGCTTGTTGGCCCAGCCACTCTATCAGTTCATCTGGAGATCCACAGTGTCTGACACAGTGCCTGGTGCACCACAGGCACTTCATAAATGCTTCTTGGATGAACATCAAATAAGATACTGGACATGGGCATGCTTTTCACAAGGTTGGCAAAGGTTTTCGAGGCTGCTATGAGGTAATTAGGAAATACTGCTTGGAGAGGACTCTAGGACCCACAAAGAGCCTTTTTCAGAGTGGGCACAAGGTAGAGAAGCAGAGGGCAGTAATCAAGGAATGAATCCAGTTCCCTCCACACAAGGATGTCTCCTGGCTAATCTGTCATCTTGACGTGGCCACACCCATTGCACATAACCATGTCTAATCAGTTACCCAGGGAGCTGGGGTGAAAGAAGGGTGGGACAGAGATGTCACCTCCAGGGAGCCAAGGAAAGTTGGCATTCAGCAGCCAATACGTGTCATCAGCTGTAACCCTGAGCTGATGTATTTGTGATGGCTATGAGGACTGGGCCATTGTGGGAGGGTCTGGTAGAAATCTTGCCTTTCCTAGCCCCTTCCTCTTTCTCTTCCCTTGGCCTGAAATGCTCACCCTCCTTCCTAGCTCCCTTCTCTCCTCTATCCACCCTTCAAGGCCTTCCCTCCCCGACAATTCTATAAAAGTCTCAGACCAAGAGAATGTGTTTTGGAATTAGAAAGCATGTGAGTCCAGGACCCGGTCTACCACCCATGAGCTATGCAGTGCATGGTAACTATATAACCTCTCTGAGCCTTCGTCCTATATTTATAAAATGAATTTCATAGGGTGCTGCGAGAATTAAGAGGTCATGGATACAAGGGAAATAGCTCAGACTGATAGATGGTATGCTCAATGCACCATGAGTTCCTGCCAACTCCTCCCTGGAATTCCCTTGGACTTTTGGTTCCAGATAATTCTACTAGGTGCAGAGAACTATCTGTTACTGAAAGGAGGTGCTCTCTCCATAACCAGACAGGGAGGTTTTGGAGGGTGGGGCTGTATTCTAGCCATCTTACCCAATCCAGAGCAAGCACAGTGCTGAAAATTCCCAAGGCCTAGGTTTGCATTCCAGCTACACAGCACATGTATGAGCATGGGCCAGAGTCTCTGCTTCTCCATCTATAAAATGGGAATAGGGAGAGTGCATGGTAACAGTCCTACCCTGCCAGAGGCTGATGGGAGGCTTTGTGAAGTCACAGGTGTCCAGCTTGCACGGTTCCTGGTGTAGAACTGCAGCTCAGTCCATGCTGAAGACATAACCATTATCCCTGCAGGGCTGGCACAGTATGCAGGGGCAATGGCACATTTTTGGGGAACGAGAGGAAGTGTTTGCAATGTGAGGCTACAGTTCTCTGCTTCTGTGTCTCGGGTAACAGAGCTGATACACACCCCACAAGAGGTGACACGAGAGGGATCCCGGTAATAAGGAGCTGGAGTTAGCAAGCTGGTGCCAGGTCACAAATCAGAACAAGAGTCCATTCTCCACACCTGGTAGTTCTTCCCGATGATTCATGGGCAACCTTCTCATGTTTCAAGTCTGGCGAGTGATTTTACAGCCACTCCTCAAACAAGCTTCCCCCAGCCCATTAAAGCAGAAGGCCAGCAGCTCAGAACCTGGTCAGCTTTGAAGCATCGCCCTCCCTGGGGGCGACCCTGAGATAACCTGGTCTAACTTTTAATAAAAGCAAGATGATTCCTGGGTCTCTTTCCAATTAAAGTCAGGCTGCCCTCACAAACTCACCCTGGCAGTGGGCAGTGGGCAGTGGGCAGCAGAAGCCAGAAGAGCCTCATTGCTCAGGTCTTCCATTTGCAGAGTCAGGGACTCTCCTGGCTCAGATGCTGCCTGGATCCCAAGGGTAGGGCCTCTGCTAGAGCCAGCAGCTCTGTAGCTGTGTCCATCTTCGTTTTAGACCAGGATGAGAGTATTTCCCTGTGACTCTGCTTTGAGTCTTGGGAGAACAAAGAGCACTTCTGATCTGCACTTCCTGTCCCCTCCTCCTAACCTCACCCCAGCTTAACTCACAGGTGGACGATGGCTTGGGGGAGCTGAGATACATACATGGGTGCCTTGATTCACCTCCCAGGTGAGAGGCCAAGTCACAACTTTTGTGTATGGAACACACACACACACACACACACACACACACACACACACACTTTTCATTCTTTTAATGGACCAGTCACCCGTTGCCGCTCATGCTGCTTTGTAGCCCTTCTGCCTTTTGAAGTCTCCACCACATCTTTTGCCCACTGAGTGGGAAGTTCCATGCTGCCGGGTTCTTATTTTCTTAACACAGTGGAAATATTTTGCCTTTTGCACAATACTCAGCTCTCCCGATACAATACATAGACAGCACTTTTTTTCCTGTTGTGTTTTCAAGGGACTGTTTATTTAAGAGCGGTCAGTAGGATACCACACACTGCTAGGGGAGGCCAGCCCTGCAGATGGGGGGTGGGCGGGCCCATGAGCCATCCAGTGTGTGTGCTCCTGACCCACTTCTGGGACACATGCAGGCATCCACTCCTCTCTGAAGAGTGTAATTTATGTGCCTCTGTAAGTTAAGGGGACTCTCCAAGTCACTCCCAAAGACCCCCTACCCCCAAAAAGCAATAAATGAGACTAAAATGAACATTTGTGAGGTTGAGGAGGTAATGCCATTTTTAAAAGGAAGGATTTTGTTTGTTTTTTTTTAAATGGTCTGGTTCTAGCCTTTGAAGATGATGGATTAACATGTAATCCTGTGTCAACCGCCCACCAAGTATTTACTGAGCACCTGCTAAGTGAAAAGATCTGTGGAGCAAGGCAGATGGGGGCAGAGGGGGGCAGGTCTCAGGAGAAGAGAGACCCTAATGCTCCCTACCCACAGCTCAGAACATAATGGGAGAAATCAGACAAACACATACTGTGTTCATAACACAGGACATAAGCCATGTTTAAGCCTCACTGGAACTGGGCAAAGTAAAAACAAAGACGAAAAAGATAAGACTTCAACAATAGTCCATTCTAGCAGTGTAGGATGTCACAGAACAGTTACGACTAATTATCGGAAGAATGGCTCAAGCCAATAGTTGAGTGGGATTAGGTAGGATTCTTTTTCCTCTAATTATCCCCAACAAATAAGCTCAATTTACTTCCATTTGCAAACAGGCCCACAATTTAAACAGAGCTAAATCCCAAACCAGTCTTCTGAGATTGGAGTGACATCCCAGGGAGGCCTGGAGCCCCACCCACCATGGGCAAATGCAGGTGAAGAAACACCTCTGGGTGGGGGGCTCCTAAAGGGGCAATCCACAAAAATGGACAGCAAGCCTTCACCCACTGAGCAAGGGGGAGAACACAAAATAAGAGGAGTCTGTTTCAGAGGAGTGGAAAAACAAAGGAGGTTTAGTTTTGAAAAGCTGGCCGAGTTCTTAAGATAATGGAGGAAGGTTTTAGGTTTCTGGTTGCATTAGTAAGAACCCGGTAGAAAATTATAAAATGAATTTTCACTCCAGGCCAGGGGGACAGGCAAGGAAGGAATAATATAAAGAGATTAAAATTCACTCTATCTTCCGGTAGAGGTTGGTTTGGTCCGTGGGAGGGGTGCCAACAGCCTGGAAGGTCTTCCGGTAGTGCCAAGTGCTGGCGAGGACATAGGAAGGTGGGAACCTAGGTCTGCTGCAGGAGATATATACACTGGTGCTGCCATTCTGAAAAGCAATATGGCGGGGTTTACTAAACTAAGTCTGTGTACGCCCCACGCTGCAGCAATCCCACTGCTAGGTACACAAGTGGAAGAAGTACCTGTGCAGTTTGTAAGGGCTGCAGTGTGTGTGGGGTGTTTGCCACAGTAGTGTTTGCAGTAGAGGCAACCTTCAGTTTCCATCAAGAGGGAAGTGGATCAGTGACATGCAGCAGTCATGGGTCTGGAAAGCTACACAGCAGTAGAAGCAATAACCTAGACATTCACAATGCAAACCAGGCTTCTAGACATCATATCGAGAAAAAGGGGTTTGCCAAACAAAACTGGTAGCATAATACCACCTATGTAGATTATAAACCAGACACATGTGAATAGCACAACCTCTTTTCTGAGGATACACTGGCTTGGATTAAATAATAGCTAAAAATAATAGCTAGGTTGTGGAACCAACCTAGATGCCCTTCAATAGATGAATGATAAAAAAAATGTGGCACAGATACACAATGGAATATTAATCAGCAATAAAAGAAAATAAAACCATGGCATTTGCAGGTAAATGGATGGAGTTAAAGAAGATAACGCCAAGTGAAGTTAGCTAATCCCAAAAAACCAAATGCCAAATATTTTCTCTGATATAAAGAGGCTGATTCATAGTGGGGTAGGGAGAGGGAACAAGGGAGGAATAGAAGAACTCTAGATAGGGCAGAGGGGTTGGAGGGGAAGAGAGGGGGCATGGGGTTAGAAATGATGGTGGAATGTGATGGACATTATTTTCCAAGATACATGTATAAGAATACTTTGTATACAACCAGAGAAAGGGAAAAATTGTGCTCTATATGTAATAAGAATTTTAATGCATTCCACTGTCATATATAAATTTAAAAATTAATAAAAATTTTTAAAAAATAGGAAAAAAAGAGAGTGGATACCTAAGGGAGAAGGGGACAGGAATAAAGATTAGGGCTAAAGGGGGAAAAAAAACAGTAAAAGGGCTTTGCAAGAGTGATAAAATGCAGTGAACTGAAAAATAGGATTAATTTAGCTAGCTGCACCTGAAGTCACACGTAACCTGTGCTTTAGGTGTGAAAGGTCCCAAACAAGGCAGGATCAGCAAATATTGACAAGCATTCCACTCAAGGTCCAGGAAAGCCCTTGTCCTAGGGGAGCTTGATGCCTTAGTAAGGAGCTCCAGGGCAGGACTCAGGCTGCCCTCTCCTCACACACACCCTTTTCCTTAAGTAACTAAGTTAGACTACAAGACAGGCATGGAGGAAAACCCTGTGCCTCGGGAAAATCTGGAAGACCCTGTTAAGGAGGCATCTGAGCGGTGCCTTAAAAGATTCCAACAGGTGGAGGGCACACTCCAGGCAGTGGAAACGGCTTGGGCAAAGATGCAGAGATGTAGGGTGGCAGCAAGGTGGCGGTTCTTGTCAGCCTCACCAGGCTGCCAGGTGGTCCAGAATTGGGGCAACAAGGAGAGGGGTGCAAAATGGAAACTGAGAGCTAAGGAGCATGTGAGGCGGGGCAGAAGCAAGTCCTGGAGAGTAGCTCTAGCACACGGTCTCCTGGAACCTTTGAACAAAGCTTCAGATCCCCTCTACCCTCCCCAGTCCTATTTCTCCCTTCCCACCCAGAGCAGCCATAGTTTTTTTTGTGTATATTCTTCTGCTCTATGTTTTCATGCTTCCACTAAAAACATATGAAACTATAAATAACACACTAATGTTTTGTGAATATTTAAAATTTACATAAATGGTATGATATTTGCATAAATAAAATTTACCTAAGATAACAGATAATATTCTACTTCCTGCTTTTTTTTACCCTATTTTTGTGGGGACTTTCCATATGGACAGGTGTAAATCTTATTCATGTCAGCTGTACAGCAATTCTACCACGTGACTATGCCATATCTTATTTACCTATCCTTGTTCTCATGAGCATTTGCCCTGTCCCAAGTGACAGTCAATAGAGCTGGTCAGTGACTGTTTCAGTTCTCCATGTCCTGCCAGGTACATGACAGGACTGTGCTTCCCCAGCAACTTGATGTGGGGTCTGCATGATTTCTTTGACCAGTGACATGTGTCCATTGCAGACAAAAGCATTATTTAAAAAATCTAATGTATAACTCATACACCCTTAATTTCACTATTTAAAAATATACAATTCAGTATTTTCAGTACATTTCTAGAGTTACACAACTACTACAGCAATGCTAGAACTAATTCTAGAACATTTCCATCACCCACAAAAACAAACTACCTACCAGTGAGCAATTGCCCTCATCATCCTGTACCTCCAGCCCATAGAAACTACTAATCTACTTTCTGTTTCTAAGTATTTACTTGTTCTGGACATTTCATGTCAATAGAATCATACAATATGTGGCTTTATGTGACTGGCTTCTTTCACTTGGCATGTTTTCAAAGTTCATCCATGTTGTAGCATGAACCAGTCTTCCTTCCTTTGTATGACCGAATAATATTCCAGGAACAGAAGCAGACACTGCTGCTGTCTGTCCTCTGCCCCAGGGACTATGGAGCTCTCTGGTGCCTTTGCCAGTCTCCATCCTTTAGTGCCTACAAGAGCAGAGGTCTCTGTCGACTCCAATGGACATGGAGTGTGAGCAAGAAATAAAATTTGGAGCTGTTAGGACTTGTGCTATAATTCATCTCATTCTGACTGACAGACCAATTTCCTACTTTTTTATGAAACTGCAGTAATAGGGGCTGGGGTTGTGGCTCAGTGGTAGAGCGTTTGCCTAGCACATGCGAGGCCCTGGGTTCGATCCTCAGTACCACATAAAATAAATAAACAAAATAAAGGTATTGTGTACAACTAAAAAATAAATATTTTTTAAAAAGAGAAAGAAAATACAGTAATAAACATCCTTGCAGGTGTCTTCTCACGTGCACACAGGGGAGTTTCTCTAGAAGGGAAACCACAAGGCTACAAGACAGACACACTTCACATGCATTCAGAGGTAGATATTGCCAAACTATTTCCCAAAGTGGTTGAACCATTCCTCCCCATATTGTCACCAAGATTAAATATACTGAACTTTTTTTTCCTTTGCTTTCCAACAAGGAATCACATAATCTCTTGAACAAAGCTGCTAACTAGGGCAATCAGGAGTATAGAAAATTCCAAATATCTAGAGTTAACCAGGAATTCCTTTGTGTTGCATCTTTTGTCTCTGAACATTATTTTAGCCTGCTGCCCAGTCACAAATGGGAAGAAAATGCAAAATAACACAATATTCCTTCTGTTATTTTTTTTATTATTGGTTGTTCAAAACATTACAAAGCTCATGACATATCATCTTTCATACATTTGATTCAAGTGAGTTATGAACTCCCATTTTTACCCCAAATACAAATTGCAGAATCACATCAGTTACACATTCACATTTTTACATAATGTCATATTTGTGACTGTTGTATTCTGCTATCTTTCCTATCCCCTACTATCCCCCCTCCCCTCCCCTCCCATCTTCCCTCTCTACCTCATCTGTTGTTGTTCAGTTCTCTCCCTTGTTTCCCCCCCTTTCCCCTCACACAATATTCCTGAATTGCTTCCACAGATTTCAAGGATCCAGCACTTCAGCACAAATCTCACTTCCTATTTTATGGGTCTAGATACAGATGGTAAAGCAGAATTGCTTGAATGTGACCTGATCTACCTGACACAGATTCCAAACTCTCTTATCCATCAATGTCACTCATTAATTTATCCTACAAAAACAGGACCTAAGTTCCCAAAGATATATATGGATAAATGTTTAGGGCTGTATGGTTTGCAGTGTGGGGGAGGGAAGTTGGAAACAATATCCAAATTTTCATTAATAGAGGGATAGTTTTTGTTTGTTGGTTTGTTTTTAGATTATATTCCTTGCTATGTACTTAGGAATAGCCTCAAAAGTGAGATGATCATTGCCACATGCTGAAGTCAGGTCTGCTGGGATTTTGTTACTTGCAGCCGAATGCCTCCTCACGGCTGTACCAGTTTTGCACTGGCCTGGCTCTAGTTAGAGGAAAAACAAACTCAACCCAACTCCACACTTGGAGAACTCCAAAGCACTTGGCGACTTCCCCATCAGCTGCCCCCAAGAGAGAAGTCCCATGACCCTGTGTCTCCAGGGAAGAGAGCAGAAACTTTCACCAGAACTTGGTAGTGGGGCTGGGGAGTTCATCAACATTAAAAACAAATAAAGATGCTTTTCTGTCTCTCTCCCCACCCCATCCCGGAAAGAGAGTCCCTGGGGGACAGATCAGTAAAGGCTTTGTGCAGTTTCCACCCCTCCCCCAGGTCTCTGACCAGGCCAGAGGAAGTATTGGGAATAAAGCACAGGCCAGATCAGGGCTTCCTGAAAGACCCAGCCTTGGCCAGCTTCAAGGTCCTGGGATGGGGGAAGTCCATGCGCTGATATGATTAAGGAGGGGTGTGCTCCGTGGAACTTGCGCCCAGGACCGCTGGCCCCCACCCTGCCAGAGCCATGATGAAGGTCTGTACCCAGAGGACCCACCTAGCTCACCCTACAAGCCATGGAAAGGGCTGAGCTACATAAACATGTTATGCTAAAGAAAGAAGCCAATCACAAAGACTACATAGTGTGCAAGACTCCCTTTACATGAAATGTCCAGGACAGGCCAAGCCACAGACAGAGAGTGGTGGCCAGGGACTGGGAACTCGTGAGGGACTCATGGGGTGATGGCTAAAGGGTACAGGTTTTTTGGTGTAATGAAACTAATCTAAAATGGACTATTACAGTCATAGATGCCCAACTCTGTGACTGCTCTGTATAATAAAAGCGATTGGATTGGGTACTTCACATGCATCAATTGTGCAGTACGGGAATTGTATTCCAATAAAGCTGTTCCCAAAGGCAGGGGCTAGCAGCTGTCATCCCTGGGGCAGCTCAGTGAGGGTGCCAGTGTCCACTGTTTCCTGTGTTTTCACCAGGAAACATATTGTTTCTGTACAGCCACCAACTCTACGAGTTTGTGCCACTTTGTTAGCCCCATTATACAGAGGGCATACTGAGACTCAGGGAGATTAACTAATGTGCCCCAAGTCTCATGACTGGTGGAGACTGTCACTCCAGAAGCCCTGCCACTTGGAACCACAGCGCTATATCACCACATCCTAACTCAAGTCAGTATCAGAAGAGCCAACATGAGGTCAATACTGTATGCATTGAGCACTTTCATTAATAGTACTGGGCCTGGGACCTTATTAGAGTATGGTTTTTGAATAATTGTGCTGCCTGAGTGAGTCCTATCGTTTCAGGGCTATGCATGGGCAGGTCGGTTCTTTGGGGTGGTAAAATACCCAGTTTCTCCACAACTTCAAACACTGTCACAAGAAGCTTTAATGTTTATAATGTCCAACTCCCTGCCAACTAGCCAAATTTTACAGACAGGAATTTCATGACACATACAGTGTCTCCTCATCTATGTCTCCATGCACCTGAGCCCACGGGCCAGCAACCCTGACCTCCAGGCCCTTATTAACTAACACTGCTCCTCCCCGCCTGACCTGTGATGGATGAAGACATCAGATTTCTAGTGTCCCTGAGTCCCTTGTTCGTTTCTTTCTCTCTGGGGCAAGTCTCTATAAGGTCAGAGTCCACGTTCCCAAGGCCCAGCATCCCTCCATCATGTCTGCATTAGCTAAGCCTCTTCCCCCATGAGCCCCTAGAAGCTGTTGTGTTTATCAAGCATCCTCCACCCCGTACACTCTGACTCACTCCAGAAACCGCCCTCCTATTACAACAAAAAGACCTGCATCAAAAAAGGTTTGCTTCCTGTAGAAGAACCTCAGAAAGACAGCATGGCCTGGGGACCAGGGGCCACAGTGATGTTAGTCCTCTCTCCGTCATTGCTAGCAGAAATGTGCTCCTAGTCGGGTTCTTCCTGAAGCAGACCTGAAGACAGCCTTGGGTGCAGGCTGCTGACCCCAACCTGAGCTGCTTGTGGGTGGCCCCCGCCAGGATGACGACTTACGGCACCTTCCCCTGACCTTCCTGGGCTTGCCTGCTTGAGCACAGCAAGCCTCATTTATGCCACAAAATTGGAAAGGCCCTAATACAGAGAGGTGAGGAGGGGAAAAGGGAAGGGTCAAAAGCCTGAGGATGGGCACCGCCAGGGTGCTGGACACCACTGCAGCACGGCAGGTAGACTCAGGGGGGCCCAGGGCATGAGGGGGAGAGCGTCAGCAGAGTCCAGCACACTTCCAGAAGTCAGGGCCTTCTCAGAACATGTCCTCATCTGTGAGACGGACAGGAGACCTGTTCTGCTTCCTGGCAGGGTCCCTCGGAGGAAGTGTGGGTTATGTGAGCAAACTGGGGTGCTGTGGGGACCAGCAGGCGCCATCACCCTCGGCACCTGTGGACCTGCAGCAGTGAACACCGGGAAGCTTCTGAGGGCAGCGGCATAAAAGAAGGCGATTCTAGGCGGCAGCCCCTGACCATCCTCCACCTCCCCTTGCCAAGCCCTGTGGCGGTCTGGTCACATGAAGGGAAGAGCCCCCTGGCTGTTCCATGCTGTCCCCGGCTCTCACAACCCCCAGGAGGCATGGCCAGGGCCAGGGCCAGCTGAGGAAACACCTGGCAGGGTTAAGTGACTGGCTCATGGCACACGGCTAGGAAATGGCAGGGTCACCTTCACTCGCCTGCTGGTATGAGCCTCATAGAGCCTCCCTCTAGAGGATGCCACAGGCTCCTTTCAAGATGCCTCTGTCACAGGCGCCATGCAGCCCTCTAAAGTGCTGGGAAGCGACTCTCCTGCCATGTGGGCTCCGCTAACAGCACTAGCTGGGCACCAGCCTCCGAGTGCTCTCCTCTTCCTCAGCCCAGGTAAACCTCCCCATGATGCCATGGGGACAGAACTGGATAGCCCCACTTTACAGAAGAGGGCACTGAAGCACTGGGTGGGTGAGTCACTTGCCCAAGGCCACACAGCAAGAAAAGGCAGAGCTGACATATGAACTCAGGCAGGGGCTCTGATCTGCTGAGTCCCTTCCTCTCTGGGGTGCAGCCACATTTTCCTCCCTTATCCATGAGTAGGCCGCATCCGCAAATGATGGGAGTGGAGCCGCCATTGCCTTCTCTCCTTGAGTGAGAACTGACGAAGACCAGGGAGGCGAAAACAGCATGCCCAGCCACCTCTCTTAAAGGCTCAGGCTCCTACAGAGTGCAAATCCTCGGTCCTGAGAGAGATCTTCTTACTGGGAACTGGTGTGCCCACGGTGGCACCAGGCACCACGGCCCAACGCAATTAGAGCCAAATGCCATTTTGTTTTTCCTTTTGAGAGTGACGACTTTTCCTTTTGGACGCTCTAAGGGGGGTTCCCAGTACAAGTTTTCCAAAAGAGGGGCAAACGCAAGGGAAGGACAAAGAGCAAGAAGCTACCGCAGGACGGAGCCAGGGGGAAGCCTGATGAGCTGGCTCCCGGCTGCAGCTCTGGAAAGACCAGAGACCCTGCAGAAGAACACCCCTGGGTGACCTCACGAAGATGACGGCTTGCACTCTGGGGGCATCGGCTCAGCAGCTGAGGACCTCAGGCACGCCCACCATCTTCTTCCCACTTCCCACATTCTATCAGCAGGACCAAGTAGAGAGTGCTCCCAGCCTCCTTTCTCGTGCCTCCACCCTGACTCATAAGCACTTCTGCCACCACCTGTCAGTCCCAAGGTGGGATTTCTGACCACAGGGCAAAACAAAGCCAAGCAAAAGAGCTGAGCAGCCCAGGTCCAAAGTCAGGTTAGGGGGCAGTAACTCTGCGGGCTCTCGGCTATGCATGGGCAGGTTGGTTCTTTGGGGTGGTAAAACAGCACCCCCAGCCACCTGTCTTAAAGGACCAAGCTTCTGGGAGGAGCACACAAAGTTCCATTCCCTGGGCTCCTATGTGGGCCTGGCACAGGTTTGAATGTTTTACATACATTGGCCCATTTAATCCTCACCACCAGCATGGAGATGCTTTGATCATCCCATTTTTCGGATGAGAAAACTGAGGTGCAGAGAACTTCCTCCTCCCTAAAGGCCCTGCAGCTCTTAAGTGACAAAGCTGGATCTCAAGTCAGGTGGCCTGCCCTCAACGACTGCCCAGCTACCTCAACAACTGCCCAGCTACCTCAACAGCACTGCACTTAGTTCTCACAACACCTTGCAGAGTTACTATGAGCTGCTTTTACAGACAAGGAAACTAAGGACTGGTGCTGAGCTACCTGTCCAAGGCCATGAGCTAAGAAAGGGGCAGAGCCGGGGAGCCCAGCTGAGGTAGAATTCAGGGGTACCATTCACACGTGCCTCGCTCTGGGACAGGAGCCAGAGGGGAGGCAACAGGCCTGGGAGAGGGCAAGCCAGGGCACACTAGCTGGCCCAAGGCAGGCTCCATAGTATAGAGCCAAAGGTCCCCAATGCCTGATGCCATGGAACCCAAGGGTGCAGGGCCAACAAGAGCCTGGGGCCAGCAGACAATGGAGCCAAGGACAGCTGCTGTTTATTTTGGGGCTGGGGAAAAAGGGAAGGACTGGGTAGGACCCGCCTCCATCCAACAATAAGCTGAGCAGGGCCCGGTAGGGAGGCTGCCAGACCCCAGGCAAATCAATGCCCCACCACCTGCTGGGCTTTGCTGAGAGCTGAAAGGTCTAGGTGTCAAAAACTCTCTTGCCAGACACCCTAATCTGGCCTTCACCAACAAACACCCCCAGCCCCCTGGGCTGGACTTGCAAATAGCCCAGGAAGACAACTTCCCAGAGCAAACCCACCCCCTGCAGTGTTGAGTTCCAGGAGCAAATGGTTTTTCCTGTCTGGGGAAGAGAGACTGCTTCTGCTGGTCTCCCAAGGCTTTGGATCCCCTCACCCTGACACCGGTTAACTCCTCTCCTTGGAGTCCAGGACACCTAATGATATGAGTGTCACAGGCAAGGCCCACAGGGGGCCAACCTGGGCTGCAGTGAGACTGGCTGGTTGGATTCCCTGAGAGGCTACGGAGCAAGTTTTCCCAAAGGACTTTGGAGTCCCCCTGCCTGGCTCTGAGCCCCAGCTGGGAAATGAATCTCTCTGAGCCCCTGTTTTCTCATCAGCAAAGAAAGGAGCACCCTAGTGCTTTCCTCATAGGGTTGTTCTGAGGATTAAAGGTGCTTAGAAGTGTGCCTGGCATATCAACAGTGCTGCCACTGTTGTATGACTTGCCTTGGGGTTTCCTTCTCGCTGTGAATACTGAAGATAGTTTTCCTGGATCAATACACCGAGCATTTAGGTTCCCAGGTTAGCCCATAATGGAGGTGAATTGAAGACCTCTGGTTCTTGAGATGTAATTCTGTCGACTCAGAGAAAGAGAAGAGTTTTGGTGGGCTGACGTGAGACTCTTAGCACCATTTACAAGATTATGTTGATAGAAACATGTGTTTTGAGTTTCCACCAACCAATTCCTACCACTGTAAGTTAGAAGCTGTGGTAAAAATAGGAGTGGGGTAGGAGGAAGGGGCCTTGCTAGAACAAAGCCTCAGTCTGGGTTTATCCCACTGATCAGGGACCTACCATGATGCAGACGCTCTGCTGGCCTGAGGAGGGTGTGGAAGAGGCAGGACGCTGCCCTCACGGGCTCCCCACTTCTGGCTCCCGGCTTTCTGCACAGTACCTCACACATGGTGGGTACAAGACTATGTTCAGCCTCCAAAACTCCCTAATGTGCACACTGTCCGGGACCCTGGAGTTCCTATCCCCATCACTGCTGCCCACGACTGCATCTCCCCAGAGGGCCCCAACTAGGGGGTCAGGGTCAAACCCCAAAGAGTCCCCAGCCACTTTTCCAGTTTCCATCTTCGAGGCCCATCCCTGAGCAGAGCATGCCACCCAGGTCGGGGAGGGATATGGGGCTCAGGTTGACCCCCTTCCCTGCCCCCACTGCCTGCTGCTCTTCCCTCATCAGTCCACAGTGGCCTCCTTGCTCTTGCCTAGAGAGGTCAGGCATGGCCCTACCTCAGGCCCTTAGCACTTGCTGTTCCCTCCTTCCTCGACTACTTTCCCCAAATAGATACAAGCCTCACTTCCTTGCCTTCCTCAAGTCTTATTTAAAGTCACCCACAGAGTGGGGCTGTCCTTGAATACCCTCTACAAAAAGCACAGCAACCCCCACATCACCAGCCCTCCCTGGGTCCCTCACCCTCCCTTAGTTCTCTCCACAGTATTTGTCCCCCATCTAACACACGATATTTACCATGCGTTTGTTTACTGTTCCCCTTCTCCCATCAGAATGTAAACTCCAAAAGGGCAGGGGTTTTCATCCGTCCTGCTGTGTTCTCAGTGCTCGGGAACATCAATAGTGAAGAATGAATATGAGTAAGTAACAGCTTGCCAAAAGCTGGAAACCCAAGGCCATTCTTGGTGTTAAATGAGAAGTAAAACAGTAATCATTTTTAAAATGCACAGACAGGAAATATTTTAGGATGAGAGGTCAGGGAAGCTTCCGGAAGGTGGAAGAAATGGATCAAAATCATGGATGATAATGATGTTAAGGACAACAGCTGCCATTTATTGAACAGCTATTATATGCCGAGCACTACGCAGAGTCACAACCATATGGGGTAGGTATTATTATTATTCCCATTTTACAGATTAGGAAACAGAGACCCACGGAGGTCTTGATTAAGTGAAACAGGTTAAGAGGCAGGGCTGAGACTCATAACCCACCTGGGACAATGGGCAGAGGCCATCAATCCCCTGTCCCTATCCTCGTCCCTATCCCCTTGCCCTCAACTTCCAACCGCTGGCACCTCAGTCTCTCCCCAGGGATTTATTCCAGTTTCCAGAGCCTGGTTTTTGCCTGAGGCTGGAGTTTTTGCGCATCAGTGAGAAGCCACAGGAGATTAAATTGCCCCCTGCTCCCAACCACAGAGCTGTGCTATCCACCATACTCAAGGAGAGGACAAAACCCCTACAGCTGGGACCTCTGAAGGGCCAGGCCTTCAAAAGCGACCCTGGACAAGAGTTGAAGGGGAAGAAAAATTCGAACCCAAAACAGAGACCATACCTCCCCATAGGCTTGTTCTCGGTTATCTTATCTCGACCAGCAGCTGCAGACCCATAAGATAGAGGGGCTCAGAGGAGGTCAGAGTGAGCAGGTGACCTGGGGTTTAATCCAGATCCTTGATGCTTTATCTGGGACCCATGAGCTCCCAAGTCCCTGGCCTCTGAGGGAGCTGTCAGAAAAGGCATCTGGACAACCCTGGATGTCCAGCCTTCTGTGGGAAACCCACTGCAACACACTCCCCTTTGGTGAACTCCCTTTCTTCTGAGCCCAGGGCAGTGCTAAGTGTTCCGGTCCCCCACCTCCAGAGCCACAAAGCAGGCTGAGGCCCCCCCTGAGAGCATGGAACAGCCACAGAGCCCAAAGTCTGAGGGAGAGTAGAGAGGGTGAGAAAGGCCACGGACGTGCAGCTACTTTTGACATGAGTGGATGTCTCCGGCCTGGGCAGGGGGAAAAAAGGACACCCACCCTGCAACCCAACTTCCCAGCGGCAAGCCATGAGATCTCTGGGAACCCAGTAGAAACATCACAGGTTTTGTTGATCTGGGCTCAAACTCTGCCTCCCGCCATTTGCCACCAGTAAATACCAGATGCAAGATGTGGTGCCTCTCTGAGTCCGTTTTCACATCTCTACGACACAGACGATGACCAGGGCCTGCCTTGTGTCAAATGAGACAACAAACAAGGATCCCTAGCCCAGTGCCTGCACCTAAAAGGGGTTCCAATGACTCAACTCTCCACTTCCCCACCTGGAAGGGTGCCTTGATCAGCTCCGTAATCATGGGGAAAATGAGACTGCTCTTCTCAAGTTGCCAATGAGCAATGACTAAATAACGAATCCCGCTTGAAACCAAAGCTCAGACATCATTCTAGGACAGACCTCAACTCTGTAAGAAAAGGATCAGTTTGCCAACCCCCTGGGGCTTAGGCCAGCAGAAATCCTGGCAGCCACCTCCAGGAACCTGGTCCTCATCAACAAGTACTTATGTCCCTCCTGGGTGCCAGGCACTGTGCTGAGAGCTCAATTAATCCCTTCCGGCCCAGAAGGCAGAATTCAGGAGTTTCCCTCTGAGAGCTGCCCTGCTAGCACTATGCCAGGCAGTTGGGCCTCCTCCTCTGTTGTCACAAAGAAAAATTCTCCCACACAGGCAAGTCCCTTAAAATAGCTTTTTGGGTCTGGGCCATCAGGAAACAGAATAAAGCTGGATCAGAATCGGGCCTAACATGAAGGTTTATAAAGCAGCCACTTCAAATGACAGGAACAGCCCCTATACACTCAGGGTGGGCAAAAGTGGCAAGGCAGGCTTCCCAAACAAGAATGGGGGAGCCATTCCACAGGAGAACAGCATGTTGGGCGTGAGACCCTGGGCAACCCTGGAGTGTGTAAGGCACAGTGACAGCAGCTGGGGGAGGGGCAAACACTCCTGATTGTGCGCCTGACTGACAAGCAACCTTGCCTTTCTGAACTGCAGGCTCAAGTCAAATGGGGTTAAAAATGCAGCCCCTTCAGGTCTGTGTTGGGACCGGAGATTATAAATCAGAGGGCTGGCAGTGCCTGGCACAAAATGTGTGGTGGCTGCGTGACAATGGTGGTGACGTAAAACAGGTCAAGTTCTGCTTCAACTATTACCAAGTAAGAATGTTCCTTGAAAAAAGAAAATGCAGGGGCCTCTACCAGGGAGGGCGCTGTGATGGCCTCTTGAGCCCATACCCCACCTGGTGCCCCCAGCAGGTTCACCATCAGCATGGGGCAGCAACCCCACCCCCTGTTCCTAGGAATTTCGGTCAGATCTGATAAGAGTGATCAACAGCCCCAGGTCTGAAGTTCACACTCCCGGGATCCCAGAGACAGATTAGATGGCCCCTCACACTGGCCCCTACTACATAATTTATGCTGTGTTGACACACTCGGAGGAAGGGCTTCTGCCCCATTCTGCTTTGCTGGTGCCTCCACCCAGGCTTGGGAGGGTGGCTTCCTCACCAGCCAGAGGGAAATGACAGCAAAGGGTCAGAGAATGCCTCAGGGTGGCTGGGCAGAAAGCACAGCTGTTTCCTCTTTGTTAACTCAGCCCTCTGGGAGTTGCTCCCTCCCCTCAGGTAAGGAGGAGGAGAGATGGGCATATCTCTTCCCATTCCCCAAAATGACAGGTTTGGAAAGAAGCAAAGTGTCATTGCCAGAGGTGGTATTCTAGAAAGGTCTGAGGTGTCCTGAGTCAGCCTGGCTATACCTTCTCAAGAGGAGGCTGGGCAGGTGAGCCTTGCTGAGATTCTCTGGGAGTCCAGAAGAGGCTCTGTTCCTAAAGTATCCTCTGCCCCACGGGTTTAAGAAACCAGCCTAAGGGGCTCTGGAGCCTCCTACAGTGATTTTCTCTGGGCTCAGTGCTTTGCAAAGCAGTCATCATGGCTTCTGCAAGGCAGGCCGGAGAGGAAGCAGTCACCTCCTTTTCTACATGGGCAAATGGAGTTCCAGAAAGGGGAAAGTGAGGTGTGGAAGAGCTCATGGCTGGAGAGACTAACCAGTAAGGCCCCAGGTTGAATCCCCTGGGAGCCCAGTCACCGCAGGTTCATACCATGTCATTAAGGGACTGCAGGGTCTCTGAGGGGACACCGCAGGCTTTGGAGCCCACAGCTCCACTACAAGTGCAACTCATGGGCTGCACAGGGTCTGGCCATTCCCTTGGGCTCCTGAGCCTGGATGCCCTCCCCTGGGTGATGTGGACACCAGCAGGCCGGAGGGGCTGTTTGAGAATATCCACAGACAACTCTTAGCACATAGAAAACATTTCAGAACGTGCGCTGTTATTTTTATTATGACATTTCACCTGAAGAATAAGACTTGCTAGAACATCTAGGAGTGGTGGGGGTCAAATAAATGAAGAAGTAGATGTATTTAAAATACTCAAAATGAGTTCAGAAAGCTCTTGGAATTGAAGGCAATCTTAGTGTGAATGTTTCAGATGACACTGAGAGAGACTGCGAACCTACCCTGGGTCCGGTGGAGCTGTTTGGTATTAGCCCCCAGGCCATCTAAGGATAGGTCTGCCAGCCAAACCCACAGCAGCTGACACCTCACTCCTGGCTGCTCCCCCTTCTCCTCCTCCACAGCCCACCCTCCCAAGAGCCTGGGTGCAATCAACTTTTATGGGGCAGCCTGACCCCTAGAAATAAGAGCTATAAACAGGAGGGACTGGGATCTGGCCAAGTCAATCGTCCCCAAAGCAGAACTAGAAAAAGGTTCCAGTCCTTACCTAGCCCTGTTCCAGCCACGGCAGCAAGAGCAACCCTAGAGTCCGTTCTGGAGCCCACCCAAGGTCTGGTACCAAGAAGCCACTGCCCCCCCAGCCCTGGTGAGAAAACAGAGATTCCTAGGGATCTATTCAATAAACTCTGAATTCCCTGAGCTGCCACCCAGGCCCTCAGGATCTGGCTATGACCTTCTCCTCATCCTTCTTCCCCACATTTAGGTTCTGCCTAGATTTTCCTGACCCGTTCCACCTCCGCACTTTTGCTTTTCCCTTTTTGGGAATCCCTTTTCCTGATTTTCCCATCTCAATCCTACTCTTTCCTAGTCAATCCTAATTACTCCCCAAGGCCCACCACGAAGCCTTTCTTGAGCCATCCTCCTTCCCTGAAAACTCTGGGTCACCGGGAGCACCCCCTCCTCTGAGCATCTTAGAGACTTAATGATTCACATGGCAAATATGTATGCTGCATCTTGGATGTGTCAGGTGTCGTTCTAAACTCTTCACATGGAGGACTCGAGCCTGTGAACCAGGTCCGATCTCCCACATTTTTTTTTCCAGATGAGGAAACTGAGGCAGTATAAGGAGGAGATGGAATTCCAGCCAGGGATACCAGAGTCAGTACTCAAGGACACACAGCATCCCCAGAGGCACCTCTCCTGCCCTCAGGATGTGGTGACTCCCCATCTCTGATTCCCAAACCAGGGAGCTGCCACTGTCTTCCCCCTGAGAGCCGAGTCCAGGAGAGATAACCAGAGTCACGTAGAACAGAGTTCACACAAAATGCCCTCTAATGGCATCTTCCACAGTGCCTGGCATCCCAGAATGTCTCATGTTAGTTCTTCCCATCCTGACTGGACTCTGGTCAGTTCTGTGCCTGCAGCAGGGGCTCAGTCCCTACAGCTGATGTAGTGATTTGCCTGGAGGTTATCTGGGCCAGGAGGGGGGTCAGCCTCACATCCCATTCACCTGCCTGCCTGCAACTGATTCCCAGCAGGCAGCAGCAGCCCCGCCAGGCAGGAAGCAACTCTGGGAATTGGCCTGTTGGACGCTGACCACTCTAGTGGGAGCGTCCATTATTTTTGGCAATTGTCATGGCAGAGGACACCTCTGGCCCTCGCTCAGGACCCATTTCCAAAGCCAGAATCTCCACCTCATTTCCCACACACACACCCCTTGTCCTTCCTGTCATTTGGGTCTTGGTCCCAATCCATTATGCCTTTCCTGGATTCTCAGAACTCAAGAGGAGTAAGTGTGACTACTGTATGCATAACTATCATTTGTTTTATTTTGGAGGCAAAAGAGAACAGAGTTGCCTGTTAGACTTTTTCTGGCCAAGAAATAGTCTGGTCAGTGACTCAAGCTGAGGAAATTAGAAGGTAATTTCCAGGGAACTGCTTTGCAAACCCCAAGTCAGAAGTCCCCCCAAACGCTCCCTAATTTGGCCTCCACTGCCCGTTAACTCTGCTGGCCCCAGAATATCTCTCCGGAAAATGCAGCAGCTGGTGCTTATATTTCTGGAGCTGGAAAAAGTCTCCTCTGACATCAAAAAGGTTTATTTTTCCCTTCCCGTCCCCTCTGCCTGCCACCACACATGGTGATCCCAACCCCAGTTTGCCCCCCAGAAAACCCTCACTGAGCTCTGAGCAAGGCCAGGATAAATGGCTGGCTGTGATCCCTGTTCCAACGGTCTTGAAGGATGTGGTTGGTTGTTCCATGAGCAAGGAGCCTCGTCAGCCCTGTGAATCACCCCTCAATCACTTCCCTCTCCAGAGAAGAAACAATTCCTGTTCCTGTGCATGAGAATATACAGAGAGAGAGAGAGAGAGAGACAGAGAGAGAGAGATGGGGAGCAGGCAAGAGTGCTTACCCATGTATGGCACTGACTACTGACCTTGCTTTTATCTGGAGCACCTTCTTCCTCTCTCCCAACCCATATTCCTTCCCTTCTCAGCTTATCAGGAAGCCATCAGTAGGTTCCAAGCTCAGCTCAGGATCCCCTCCAGGTCTGAACAGCTGTCCCATGTTTATCTGTTTCTCCAGTACTGGGTGTTTTCCATGGGGCAAGTAGCCCGATTTCACATTAGACTATGAACAGCTGGGCCTTCCTTTCTGCCCAGTCTTTCCTTTGCTCTCCATTTCACCTATAAGGTCCCAGATGCACTTCAGTGCTTTGGTGAGGAGGAACACCACATGGAAACCAGTATGCAGCGAGCACCCATGATGGATGCCAGGTTCTGGGTAGAAGCTTTCCCCTGAATTATGACAGGTCAAAGCCCTGTGAGGTTACAGAAGGAAACAGAGCCCCAGAGTGACTGGTTCAAGGTTGCACAGCTAGGAAGAACCAGAGGCCAACCCAATCGGCCCAACGCCATTCCATCCATAAAGGAACTGGCCCTGGAGAAGGCCTTTTCAGACTGCAGCTGTACATCCTCACTCCTTGTGGGCTGGAGCCACAGTCTAAGGGCTCAGAAATGAATGAGTTTGGGGTCAATTCCTAAAAATGTGGTTCCAAGGACCAATACCAAAATCTGTGATGATCTAAACACAGGGAGAATGTATTATTTCCACAGGGTCCACCCTTCATTCCTCACTCTGCGCATCACTGAGTTCAGAAACCATTCTGAATTTGCTCCACTCCTCCCAGTCCCCAGGGACCTCCCATCATTGCCCATCAAACTCACCTACCTGCCTCCTGGTGGATGGCCCGTACAGTGAGGCAGCCCTCTGATACCACCCTCCATTGTACAGGCCTGAGCCTGGCCTCCCCACTCATGTTCCGACTGAAGAGAGGGCCCATCTTAGAATCTCTCCTCCTTTGGACGTAAACTGATATGCATTTCCCAAGATCTGCCTGAGAGACCCCATGCAATCTGGCTAACCTCTCTTAGCCTGTTAACCCATCTGTAAAAAGAAATCAAAGAACCTCTCCCACACAGGAGTACATTGGATGAACTGTAGCAATCCCATGAGAACATGCATGTTGAGTGTTAGGCACCATGGATGGTAGCTGTTAACACTGGCTACTACTTGTTTTCCCTAAGGAGTCCTGTGGATATCAGAATGTACATGATTGGTATTTGTCTGAAATAAACACTCAGGAAAGAAAATGATGGTCCAAATCCAAACATCCATAATATATCGTTTGCTTTAGATAAACGAGCTTCTCATACAGCTCGACATACACCTATACTCATGTGAACACAAAGAATTATGTGAATCTGAACTCAATCCCTATCAGAAAACTTCCAAATGGGATTAATTTGCAGTTTGCATCCAGCATTAGCAGGACTCTTTTAAGGACAAGTGGTGGCCAGTTTTCCTACAGTCTCCTTTGGGCAGCTCATGAAGACTAGGAAAGGGGCCCAGCTCCCGGCCAGGAGCCGGACCTAAGCAGCAGCTGCTCGCTCTTCCCAGCCCCACCCCTAGTAGGGGCTGGCAGAGAGGAAGGAAGCCAAGGGCTGGCGGCACCATGCAAACTGAAGGAGGCTACTGGCCTGTCTTGCATAAACAGACCCAAAGCACAGGACCCCAGGCAGCTCTCCCTCCTCATGGAGATGAGCACGCCCCTGGCTGGATGTCCTGAGAGAACCTTTGCATGTGTTCCTGGAGTTTGGGAGCCAGTGGAGCTCCTCCTGCTTGGGCCCCAGGCCTCTCTCATCAGCGAGTTCTGGCTAATGCGCACATCCCATAAAACCTCTTTCCTCTGCAATTTACCAAACCACAGACTCAGCATTCACCATAGGTGGAGGGCAGACTAGAAGGAGGCATGCTTCTCCAGTGTAGAGGTTTCTAGAACACACACAACTTGGACACAGCACATTCTGCCAGCTAACCACACCAGAGTACTTTACCCAGAACACTTAACCTTGTACATGAGGTCCACACCCCAAGGGCCAAGAGATGAGGGGATTCCAAGCCTCAGGGGTCAAAGCCTCCTCAACTGGCTCCTCCTGTCCCTGTTGCCCCTGCTTCCTATTATTGGACACCCTATTTTATGCCTTATGTCCCAAATGTAGAGGAATCTCTCCACCAACAGATATTTGTCTTTCTAGTCAACCTCAGCCAGACTTAAGGTACCATTGATGAACAAAACCCATACCACAGGCAAAAGGCCAGTTCAACTCAGAGGCTGAGACAGCTGTGATGCATATTACTCCATCCGGTTCTCAGTTTCCTCATCTACCAGATGAGACCTTGATCCCTGCCAGCTCCACAATCCCACCACATATACTTTCTCCTCTTATTGTTTTCCAGGACCTCAGTTCAGAAATCTGTATGGCTCAGTGACATCATTCCCTGTCCCAAACACTATGTCATTGCTTCTTACATGGGAAGCGGAGCTGTCCCAGGAAACACTTTGTCTGTAAAGAGGGAGGAAATGATCATTTCAAGAGAACTGGACAGGACTTCTTTTGTGTTGCCCATACAGCACACGTTATTATCAATCTTAAGACCCAAAGACTTTCTTCCTTTTTGCCAGACCATTAATAGCTGCTTTTCAGAAATACTTTCTTAGTCAGAATCTCACCAACAGTCAGTTACCATTTAATGAGTGCTTGTATGTGCCAGGAACTGGGCTAAGTGCTTTACATGGATGATCTCATTTAATCTTCCCCACAGCCCTCTGAAGTACATACTATTATTAGCCGCACTTTTAAAATGAGGAAACTGAGGCCCACGGAGGTTAAAGAACTTGCCTAAGGTTGTACGGCTAGTTAGTGGCCAACCTAGGCATTGAATAAGACCTCCTAACTTCAGAGCCCCCAGAAAGACCCTCCCTGGTCCTGGTGGAAACACTCTTGGTTTGTTGCCAACAGATTTTGCATTTGTAATCTTGGGCATTGTTGGTCAGAGCTAAAAGGCAAGGTTTAAAATGTCTAAAATCCAGAGCTGAAAAAGCACCTGCCTGGGTCTTGGAGCAGAGTGCCATCTGTTGAAAGCAGTGCCAATCTCTGCCAAGGACTAGAAAACAGAACCCTTAAACTTCGCCTGCAAAACTTGAGAAAAGAGGTTAGGAAAACTGGTTTGATTCTAAATCCTGGTATGTGCAAATGGGCATCTGTCCTGGGAGCTGGGTGATCAATTGGTGATCCAAGCCCTCCAAAAGTTTTCGTGTAATGGCAGTAGAAGAAGCTTGCAAAGCCAGATGACACAAATGGATTGACTCCCTGATTGTATGTCAGGAAATATCCCCCACAGGCACCTACCTCCCTCCTGATCACTTTAACCTTCTCTCCAACCTGAGCCCAGTCACACTTTCTCACCTGTAAAGAACTCCCTCTTCAGAGCTTCTGGTGATTCCAGAGAAAGAGTAGCCTGAGGCTGACAGTACCACAAATCCCAGTTCCCCTCCAGCAGGGAAATAACAGGCACTTCAGAGATCAATGTGCAATCTAGGGCAGCAACCAACAGCCTGTTTTAATTGTTAAAATTAATGCTTTGAGCATTCTAAATGCTCCTTTAAATGCTTAATTTGCAAATAAGATGCAGCCCTGCTGTCACCAATCCTCTGTACTTTGGAAACTGGGTTGTGGATCTCCTTTCTCTCTAGGACAGGAGCACGGTGCTAGGTGCTAAGATAGGCATCTTCAGATGTCGAAGACACTGTTTACTTCCTAAGGTGTGAAGGATGGGAAGACAGGACTGGCTTAGATGAAAAGGGGACTGTCACACAGAGCCTGGAGCCCGGCCCCGGTCAACCTCAGCCCCTTCTCATTAAGTTTGGGGAAGGTGGGGGGAGGGGCGGTTGGCCATTCCTTGGAGACCACAGCCAACATTTGCCTTTTCGTGTCTGGAGATGGAGCATCACTTAAGAGGAAATGACCCCGGTTAAGGGTCACGTCCAGAGGAGGGATAAAAGGAAAAGCCACAATTCTCCTCACACCACGGGACACAATGGCTTTAAGAAGGAAATCAAAGCTGGGCGCTGAGAGCCGAGGGGGCAGGGGACATGGCGCTTCCTTCTGCCCCCAGACCCAGGCCTAGGCAAGCAGACAGCAAACGTGGGCTGCAGAGTGCGAGGCGTGGGTCTCCGGGCAAGCCTCTGAAAGCATCCCGGGCTGAGCGAGCGCGAGCGACCCGAGCCCCCAGGGAGCGCCGGGAAGGTGCTCTTTCCCAGTGGAGTCGCTCAACTAGGGGCTGACGAAAGCGCCCCCCTCCCCGCCCCAATCCATCAAAGCTCAGGCGGACAGATGACTTCACCGTTGTAACAGACAAGGGCAGCCACTTGCCAATTCCAATGCCAAAAAAAGAAACCGGAGAGAGGGGAGTGGAGAAAGGACAGAAAAGGTTTCCCTGAAGATCACAGCCCTGCAAAGAAACTCTAGAGCCACAGGCTGCCCTGAGGGCACGCAGCTCCGGGACTTACTAGCGAGGAGGAGCTAGGGGCCACCCCGGCCCTGGCCAGTCCCCCGCTGGGGTATCTGGGTGTGGGGGGAGCGGACAGTACTCACATAATGCTTGGAGGGGTTCCTCCGCTTCTCCACGTCCACCACGGTGGCATCTTGCACGCAGTAGGCGAGCATCTTCCCCACAAAGCGAGTGGCGCCCCCCGGCGGCGTCACCTTCTCATCCCGGCCCTGCTCCGGCTCCTGCAGCCCGGGTCCCCGCCGCCACCCGCCACACCGGCCCGGCGCGCCGATCGCTGCCCGGGCTTCCTGCGCCCACGGGCACGGCCCGGGTCTGGCGACGGTCCCGGAGGGCACGAGGGCTCCGTGCGTCTCGGGAGGCTCCCCGAGGGCCTGCCTTGCGCCCCTTCCCTCCCGCGTCGCCGCTGCAGCCGCCCCGCTCCTGCTCGCCCGCCCGCCTGCTCTCTCCGCCGCCCGGTGGGTCCGGCGGGAACTGGCGGAGCAGAGGAGGGCCGGGGGTGTGTCCCGCCAGCGAGGGCACGGGGCGGGGGACCAGATCCTGCTGTCAGCGCGCCGGGGAGGGGCCGGCGGCGCCCCTTCGCGGCGCTCCGGCTCCGGGGGGCTCGGAGCAGGCGGAGGTTGTGGGCGCAGGAGGCGGAGGCAGGGCTCGGCAGGCAGCGGAGGGAAGGGAAGGGAGGGGAGGGGAGGGGAGAGGGGAAGCGCGCGGGGAGGGGCTCCGGGACGGGGGAGGGGCTCGGGAAGACGGGGAGGGGGCTGCAGGCGGCCCGAGGGGTAGGGGCGGGTCGGCGCGCCCCCACCAGAGCGGAGAGCGCAGCCAGAGGCCTGGCGCGGCACTGGGCTAACCCGCTGGGCACAAAAACTCGGGGTGGCTTTGGAGGGCGGAGGCTTGGGGAAAGTGAACGCGGCTTTCTGTCTCGGAAAGGATTTGTGCTTTCTTGTCGCCACCTTTATGTCCCCCTACCTCTCCTGTCCCACATAGCTCTTTAATGAAAAGTAGTTTATTACCCGGCTGTTACTGCCCAGGGACTCAGAAAGAGAAAGGAATGGAAAGGGCCTGCATTAAATCCTTCAATCAGAGCCTCTTCGGATGAAACACCTGCCCCCGCCCCCATCGGGTCACAAAGGGTGAATTCTCCCCGGAAATGGGATCGATGGATTCGCTGCATGAGTCGTTCATCGATCTGGGCTTGTGTAACTATCCTGTGACATCATTTACCAAAGACAAGGTTACATACTACATAACAAGGCTGCCTTAAGCCCAGGGCTCCCCTGGGACCCTCCCGGGGCTAGCTACCAGGGAGGGGAACACACAATGGTGGGAAAATCCACTGGGTCGGGGGCCAGCTCTTCATTAGCTCCAGGCTCTGACTTTCTCACCACCCTTCCTCTGTTCTGGAAAATCAAGTATCCAAGCCACTTGTCCATCTGTGGACTTGGAGCACAATTTTACTTAATTTGATTTAGCTTTTCCCCCAACTATTTCAACATTTTTTTCCCATTCTACTTTCAAACATTTAAAGAGGGAGAGCTTTCACAACTAATCCAACTGTTTCACAATCACAATGAAGTTTTGTGACTGTTGACCAATGGAAACATCTGAAATGGGGGCGAAGAGTTTTGTGATCTTATTTTCTTCTTTGCACTATCAGAACCCTTGTACCAATCGAAGACTGCATTCCCACATTTGCCTGGGGCAGAGTACCCCACTCTGTTCCATCCATTTTGGGGAAGGGTGCAAGGACACCAAATGATGGCACATGAGAAGGAAATACAGAAGAGCATAGGGGTCCAGACTTGATGCACTGAAGACTTCACAGTTGTTTCAGACAAGGGCAGCTACTTGCCAATTCCAATGCCAAAAAGAAAGAAAGGAGAGAGAGAGAAAGACTAAGCATCTTGTCTGAGATGCTAAAAAATGCTTTTGGGGATTGCAGCAAGAATACTAGGAGAAGGTGATCTGGCAGTGAAGTTCAATTGATGGGGAAACAGGGAGAATAGGGCCCCCTCTCTCAAGCAAAGTTTGTTCCTTGAAGGGGTAAGTGGGAGAAATGGCTGTCAGTATTGAACTTCCAATCCAGCTCCCAGTCTTCTCTGGTGATGAGTCAAGGAAGTCTGTGAGTTCAGTTAAAAGGATTCATAATAGCACTAGCAGCCCTTCCTCTACAGAAGGGAAAGCATTCTAATACTCTAACAATCCCCTGGGGAGGGGAGCTGATGTTTGTCTGTTGCAGGGAAAAAAGAGGAGGGGGCCCAGTTCACCATGGGTCCCCTTGGGAATCAGAGCAGTAGGCTCAGGAAAGAGGGCACCATGGCTCTCCTGCTCACTCTCCTACTCCTGGGCCCTGATCCACACTGAATATGACACCAAACACAAGAAGTCTGTGGAGAGAGGGTCCCATGCTCCCCTGCTGCCCTGGCAATATGGTGTTCACCTAACTTGTATTGATCCTTTTCCCACTTAAGAAATTCCAGAAAATCTGACATGTCTTAAATTCAGTTTGTTTGTTTGTGGTGCTTTTTGTACCAAGGATTGAACCCAGGGGTGCTTAGCCACTAAGACACATACCCAGCACCCTCCCCACCCTTTTTTTTTTTTTTTTTTTTTTTTTGAGACAGGCTCTTGCCAAGTTGCTTAGAGCTTCGTTAAGTTGCTGAGGC
Organism: Callospermophilus lateralis; assembly: GCF_048772815.1. Classification (NCBI taxonomy): domain Eukaryota; kingdom Metazoa; phylum Chordata; class Mammalia; order Rodentia; family Sciuridae; genus Callospermophilus; species Callospermophilus lateralis. The sequence continues at coordinate 70,217,628 of NC_135319.1, forward strand.
TGGCCTTGAACTTGCTGTTTCAAGCCTCTCAAGCTCTGAGGTTGCAGGAGTATGCCACTGCTCCCAGCTTAAATAAAATTCTTTTTTTTTTTTTTTTTTTTTGGTGGGACCAGGGATTGATCCCAGGGCCTGTGCATGCTAGGCAAGCACTCTATCAACAGAGCTGTATCCTAGCCCCAAATACTCCCAACTTCCCCCATACTCCTGAACAATCTCCATTGGAAGGAGTAATGGAGTGCCACCACTTAATCCCAACCCCATTGTACCAAGAGCTCTGGAGAACAGAGGTTATTTATACCGGTGGGAGAAAAGGTATTTATGTATGAAATGGTGCAGGCAGATGCCCTTCCCTAGGGACATGTCAACCTCATGCAAACTTCTTTTCCACCATTGCTTTAGGTATTCCTTTCCATTGAACACTTGTTTACTGAGAGCCTCCCAGGTACCTGGTTCTTCCCTAAATGATGGAAATTAGCAAAAGTCAGGTTGGAGATGGGGCCTGTGCTTAATTAGGTACCTACTATGTGCTTAGTGCCTCAGAATGGCCTCTGTTGGAGACAATGGCTTGAAGAGCCAGTGCTGGAGGGGATCAGATAAAGTCCTATTTTGCCACCTCCATCTATGAATAAGCTAGGATAACTCCAATTCAAGGATACTGTGTGAGTTCAAGTGACAAAACACAAACTGAAAAGAAAAAAAAGTTTGGGATAAATGAAGGAAAAAGAATTCAAGATAAAGATGCAAACCAATAACTGAAAATCAGATTTTTCATAAACAAGCAATTATAGAATTTTTAGAATCTAAGAATTTTCCAGCTGGAAGGAACCAGAGAGGTTATTCATTCCTTTTTTTACAGAGAGAAAACTGGGACCAAAAGAATCTAAGCAAGTTACTGGATGCCACATAGCTAGTTAGGCCCAGATCCACCATATTTTCCCTCCATCATGCTATGTGCCTATTCACAGGCAAGAAAAGTTCATTTAAAAAATAATAATAATAATTAAAAAATTTTTAAAAAAGAAAAGTTTATTTAAAAAGCATACTTAGGGGCTGAGATTGTGGCTCAGCAGTAGGGCGCTCGCCTAGCACAGGTGGGACCCGGGTTTGATCCTCAGCACCACATAAAAATAAAGCCATTGGGCTGGGGTTATGGCTCAGTGGTAGAGCGCTTGTCTAGCATGTGTGAGGCACTAGGTTCAAACCTCAGCACCATATAAAAATAAATAAACAAAATAAAGGCATTGTGTCCATGTGCAACAAAAAAGTAAAAAAATAAAGGCATTGTGTTGTGTCCATCTACACCTAAAAAATAAATATATATAGAAAAAGCACACTTAGCGGGCTGGGGTTGTGGCTCAGTGGTAGAGTGCTTGCCTAACATGTGTGAGGCACTGGGTTCCATCCTCAGCACCATATAAAAATAAAATAAAGGTATTATGTTCAACAACTAAAAAATTATAAATTTTTTTTTAAAAGAGCACACTTAGCACATGTATTACCACCTATAGATTCAGAATGCTGCATGCTCTTGAACCCTGGCATGGAACCAAGAATTGTTCCTCACACATGATGCCTGGATCCCTGTCCCCAAGGAAGACTGGATAGTCCTCCAGGTTAGGGTACTCTGTGCATATGCAAATCCCACCTGCTCCCTGTATGCACAGCCTACGCCACCTCCTCTTCCATGGATGGTCTTTGTGGCCACTCCAAAGAGAACATACAGTAAAGCACTGAAAACTATTGAGCACTAAGCAAAGGCACAGTCTAATCCTTTCTTCCTCCTTTTATGGCAATTTCCAGGAGTGAAGGTGCACACCTGTGATCCCAGCAACTAGGGAGGCTGAGGTAGGAAGATCACAAGTTCGAGGCCAGCCTCAACAACCTGTCAAGGCTCTAAGCAACTTAATGAGACCCTATCTCAAAACAAAAAAATAATAAAAGACTGGGGATGTGGCTCGGTGGTAAAGTTCCCCGGGGCTCAATCCCCAGTGCTGCCAAAAAAAGAAAAGAAAGAAATTTTATGGCATTTGCTAACCATTCACTTGGTTATTAGTCAACATTAGAACTGGGACTCTCAGACTCTACTGTATTGAACCGTATTTACACTTTTTATTTTATTTAACTTTCATGAGCTGAGGTTGTAACTTCTAAGCCAATAAGAAGTCTGTGAGGGCCTTAAGGACCATGAACTTAGACTTTGACACAACCCTCTTCCTCCCCACCCCCATCCCATAAACCACTTCTGCCACTTGCCATCTGCCACTTGCCATACACACCCCACTCATCACAGGGCTTTCTATGAGGCAGGTGTTCAACAAATGATTGCATTTTTAAATTACTGGGACCTCAGCAGATATTTGTAGAGGTGGCTTATTCTAAGGGATGGCCTAAGAAGAGTTGGAAGATAGAATCTCAGAGCAGGGCTTATCTAATCTGGGTTCTAGTCCTAGCTCAACCACAGTCCAGCCTTGCGACTTGAAGTGAATTCCCTTCTCTGGGTCTCTGGTGATCTTTCTGGGCCCTTCCTTCCATGCTCTTTCGTGGTGGATAAACTATTCTGTAAAGTGAAGTCTCACTAGATTGTTACCTAGAGATGTTCAAATTGGAGTGAAATTTGGGGCCCCCTCCTGGCCAAAGTGGTTAACTCCAGCAGCTGGCCCAGGCAGCATCCCTCTGGCTACACTCTGGTGGGGACAAACAGGAGGGCCTGGCATGAAAAGCCTGACATTCTACAGAAAGCATACATAATCCTGGGCTCATGCATCTCTTTCTGTTTCCTCTCCTTTCTCCCCTCTTTCTTCTTCCCCTTCTCTCTTTCTCAAATTTGGCAGTAACATATGACTTATAAGGGGCATGCTTTGAAGATGGTCCTCTCTGATGCCAACTTCCCAGGAAGGAAATTGCTGGTCAGGTTTTTCTTGCTGGACAATAGGTCCAGGTTTGGGCCCTAGAACTGCCCACAATTCACTAATTCCAGCCATAATAAGACCCTGCCAATTTTTCTCTGATGTCCAACACAGCAAAATCTCCATGTACTTCTTTACAAAATGCTGTTGAGGGTCTCAACCTCCCATCTTAGCCTTCACTCTGGTGAGGGGCCTTGTGTGGCAGACTTTTGTGATAGACCCACTTGAGATTCCAGCCTTAGCAAATGACCATGCCCCTGGAATACCAGAAGGAAATCTGGTAACTCACACAGCCAGAGGCCAAGGACACAATTGAATTCACAGATGAAAAAAATATGCTTCTATAACTCCAGACTTCACCCATAATCCTGCCCAGACATCTGGTCCCCAGACTAGTATACTGTATACTGTGTCTTAAGACCTTCAGAAACTAGCGTGGATAGTTTCATATCATCTGATCTCGGCTACTGAACACACCTGGAGGGTATTTCTATCTGGTAGGGGGTTACCAGCACCATCTTGGTATAAAATATCAGTCTGTATAGTTCCATTTTAACCATAAACCAACACATATTTTCTTTTTCAAAATTCCCTGGATTTTCCAGAAGCCAGCAAACCCTGGGTTGGCCACTGGATGACAAAAAGAACAAGGGAAAAAGAAAATCCCTTGGGGAAATTCAAAGGCAGTTTATTTTAAAATAGCCAGAGGCTTAAATAACCAAAAATGTAAGTCTGGTTTTGGTTTGACCTGCGTGTCCCGCCCCACCCCTCCCCGCCCCCCACCTCTTTTTTTCTAGTTCTCTATTCAGAAATGTCATAGAAATTACTCTGTGGTGGGTGTGTGTGTGTGTGTGTGTGTGTGTGTGTGTGTGTGTTTTCCTATTTGAATCCATGTCTCTTTCAGGTGAAAGATGCAAGACTCTCAAGGTCAAGTCTGGCTCCAGCTCCAGCCTTCCCCTTTCTGTATAAAGCAGAAACAACCAATAGATGGTTTATTTCCTACTCAATAGGTGAGAAAAGGCAGCCGTCAGAAAGCTGGTTCCCATAAAGGTGAATCTGGCTGGGTTGTTATCAACTTGGTTCATTTTCTTTCCTAATATATGCAGAGTACATGTCTTATTTAGACTCTTCAGTTTATAAGTACTAGACAGTGAGCTGAGCTAGCTAAAAAGAAAAAGGAAATAAAGGCTGGCCTTTATTTTCAACATACGTAGTTCCTTGTAGAATCTACAGATATTTGGACTTCAGTAGAACCTAGAAGTAGCAAACTTTGAGAATATGAGCAATAGGTTTCTTCATCTCTTATCTCTGCTTAGTATTGTGTGTTTTAGTCTTCTGACTCCAGACTTTTTTCTCCTTCTCTATGAACATAGCAAGAGCCTCAGTCCAGACACCTAAGACTCACTGGCTGCCTCTGGAGCTTAGTCCCTGGTTTGCTGTGGAAAGAAGATTGATTTAACCACTGAGTCATCTCCAGCTCTTTTTTTGTTTGTTTGTTTTTTTCAGGGGGTACTGGTGATTGAAAAAGATTGGCCCAGGTTGGCTCAAGTGTCTGTCTCAATCGAATCAATTATCATGGGATGGAGTCATGTAGTACAAACTTAATCATAAGCTAACTTGTTTGGTTAGGATATTAGTTCTAAGAGAGAGGGCTGTTATAGGCAGGTCGCATACATCAAAATATAGCTACTAAGCCGGGGTGTGGTGGCACATGCCTGTAATCCCAGCGGCTCAGGAGGCTGAGAGAGGAGGATCACAAGTTCAAAGCCAGCCTCAGCAATGGTGAGGCACTAAGCAACTCAGCAGACCCTGTCTCTAAATAAAATATAATATAGGGCTGGGGATGTGGCTCCGTGGTTGAGTGCCCCTGAGTTCAATCTCTAGTACCCCCCCCAAAAAAAAGGGCTGGGGATGTGACTCAGTAGTTAAGCACCCCTGAGTTCAATCCTTGGTATCCAAAACTAGCAAGCAAATAAACAAAATGTATATAGCTGCTAAATTATTGATTTCTTTTTCAAGGACTTCATTAATTTATTTATCTACTAAATAAGTATTTGTTAAGTTCCCAACATGTCTCACCTGCTATGCTAGGAGTATCGGCTTCAGTTGGAGGCAAACCAGACAAGGCCTTTGTCCTTATGGAGGTTTACATAGTCTTTGGAGAAGATAAACTTACTTTTGTTTGTTTGTTTTTCTATGGCATTGGGGATTGAACCCAGGGGTACTGGGCCATTGAGCTACATACCCAGATCTTTTTATTTTTATTTTGAGACAGGGTCTCATTAAGCTGCCCAGGCTGGCCTTGAACTTGAGATCCCCTGCCTTAGCCTCCTGGATCATCAAAGAGAGAGAGAGAGAGAGAGAGAGAGAGAGAGAGAGAGAGAGAGAGAGAGAGTGTTTTGGTTTTTTAAATTTGAATTTGGGAAGGTTCACTATAGTCAGTGGAGGGGCCTAGCAGGGGAGGGGAACAGAAGTGTTAAAGTAACATCTGAGAGATGAAGACAGCTTGGACTAGGATAGTGGTGTTGGGATGGGATACAGGTAAGCTTTAGAGGTAGAGTGGTTTTGAGATAAGTGGGCTCTCAGGAAGAGAGAGAAAGAGACCCTTAGGAGATGGAGACCGGATGTACAGGCATGACCAGCCACTGTCCCTTTAGTTAAATGAACAAAACCTCCTGCATAGGCTTGTACCAGATCAACTAGAACAAAACCATAATCAATTTAAATGTCACCAGATTCAAAGAATTATATAATGTGCCCACAGCTGATTTAAGGCTAAACTGCTTAACCAAAAAGAAACATACCAAACCCCAAATATCAAATGATTGTCATGGAATTTGATTTTCAAAGAAGCTTTCCTGAGAGCCTGCACATTTCTTCCCAGGAAAATCATATATATGATCAGAGAGCCCAACCTGGGTGCATTACCCATCTTCTTTGAGAGGCCAGGGGTGCCCACCTCCTAATTTTGGTGTGTGAATGCCTTCACTGTCCTTAAATAAATCTTCACTTGTGCCTTGCTTTTAATGCATCATGAAATTCCTTTCAGCAGCTTAAGTGAAGAACCTCCCCAGGCTGAGTTGAGGTCCCACTGCCCCATGGAGGGACCTCCTTGGACCTCTGTCTGGTGACAGCCTGTTTGGTGATATTGTTTGCCAGAGATGAGGGAAATAGAGGTGCTAAGGACAATTGTAGTTCCTGCCCTATGTAACTGGAGGGATGTGGTGCTATTGCATTTTCTAACTTTTTACTTAATCTGTAAAATAAGGTGACTGATCTAACCCATGTCAAAAGTTCTCTCTAAATATAATAATGATAGTAACAACAATGTAATATCAGCAATTGTTTATTAAGCCCCTATTACGTGCTGTACCAGGAATTGTGCTGAATAAGCACTACACTTGTACATCTCTTACACAAATGGGAATTTATCCGCAAACAATAACATCAATCCCTTGTGGAAATCACTGTCTTGGTGACAATGAATTACACATGAGAAAAGCAAAACATTGGGGCCCCTTCAAATCTCTATGCTTTAAATATTTGTTCAGCATTAATTAATTTATTTTTTCCAACCATCCACAAGGGTTCCAATTTCTCCACGTCCTTGCAGCGCTGAGGATGAAACCCAGGGCCTCCCACAAGAAAGGCAAGGGCTCTACCACTGAGCTACAGCCCCAGCCCATTCAGCATTTATTTAATATAGAAGAAATAAATTTTCTAAGAATACACCTCTTTTTCTACATGTAAAGTGAGGCATTTATAATATGAACTGATCACAATGTTTTCTGAATCATCTTTTATTTCATGGTTTTTCATACCTGAATAATGTTACATGCTTGCCACAGGTAAAAATAGCTTATAGGAATGTAGCTTCAAAGTCTTAAAGGATTCTGCTGTAGTTTTTTCTTTGTACTTTCGTGGAAATCAGATGTTTGTTAGTTTTCTGGAGTTCTTTCTTGTTTATTCTTTATTTTGGGGCGGGGAGATCACTGTTTTGGAGAGTTAATTTCTTTGGAGGCATATTAATCCATTTGAATGTTTCGGCAAATAATTGCTTCCAAGGAAACAGCAATAGGCCATGCGATCCCGCATACTGCAGCCTTGCCCTGCTGACTTGAAGGGCCATCTGCTGGCTGGGGTCAGAGCTGATGAGCCAGCTCACTCTAAAAGTGGACAGCATCTCTCACACACACACACCAAGTGTTCCCTGGAGATGTGAGGGGCTTGCCAGAGGGGATTTTGTTGCTTCTTAAACCTCCTGTGTTCTGTGCCAGGAATTGTGCTGAGTAAGCACTATGCTCATTTGTTCTACAAACAGGAATTGAGTCACAAACCAGAATATCACTCCATTGTGGAAATCACAGTTTAGGTGACAATGGATGAAGCAAAGGAAAACCAAGACATTTGGGCCCCTTCAAATCACTATCCTCTAAATATTTGTTCAGCATTTACTTAATTAAGGCAGGAAGAAATAAATTTCCTGTTAAGGACACACCTCTTTATCTGTATCCACTCAAGGATGTGTCCTACTCTGGTAGGAACTGGACCACTTGTGCCAGTTGACCCTTGGAAAATCCCACTCTTTCAGGCCAAGACTCTTGGCCATTTGTCTACATTGCCCAACAGTAGGAGGGTGATCACTGCTCAGACCTTAAGAAACAAGATAGAAAGGCCTCACCGATGGAAAGCCAAGAGACCATGTAGACGATATCTGATTATTAATTCATGATACGACTAAAATATTAGAAGGTAAACTCTAAGTTTGCAAGTTTTCACTAAATATGCATTAAATGAAAAAGTGACTCTTAAATAGAACAGAAAGTGGGTGATTGAAAAAAAACTTTTCAACTGAAGCCTAACTCTTAGAATTCCAATTTTTTTCTCTCATTGCCCATTAAAATTTTTTTAAAAATATTTATTTACTTATTGAGGCACTGGGGATCAAACTCAGAGCCTGTGCAGACTAGGTAAGCACTCTACTATTGAGCCACACCCCCAGCCTTAGATAAAGAGCTAATTAATTACTTTTAGCTTCTGTAAGACGAATTTCTCCTAATCTTTTCCCAAATCTATGAAGCGCCCCTGTATTTTTCAGCAGTTACATAAAGGCACATGGATGAATGCAGCCACCTCCTAGCATATTTCGTTTATTTATTGCAGTGATGTTTTTACATGCCTGTGGATTAGTACTCCAGGTGGCTGACCTACATTAATCCAGCTCTGGTGATCACTGCTCCAGAGGAAATACAAGAGTCCCCATCTCCATCCAAGATCAGGAAAACCACCCAGGAGATGTTCAGTTAAGCATGGGGGATGAGCAGCAGTTCACCCCTTGGAAAGAAGCTAGAGTACGTAAGTTTCAGGCAGAGGAAGAAGAATGTGTGAAGAAAGGGAGCCTAGGTCTGTGGGTGTTGAGAGCAGTTCAGCAGAACCTCTGCAGGGCTGGGAGGAGTAACAGAGAAGCTGGAGACATGAGAAAGAGCCATGATGAGAAATATGGACTTGTCGTGTGTGTGCGCGTATGTGCATGTGTGTGTGTGTGTGTGTTACGTTTTTTGAGTTCTTTATATATCCTGGAGATTAGTGCTCTATCTGATGTGTGTATGGTAAAAATTTGCTCCCATTCTGTAGGCTCTCTCTTCACCTCACTGATTGTTTCTCTTTCTGAGAAGAAGCTTTTCAGTTTGAAACCATCCCATTTATTGATTCTTGGTTTTTATTTCTTGCACTTTAGGAATCTTGTTAAGGAAGTCAGGATTTAATCCAACATGATGAAGATTAGGACCTATTTTTTCTTCTGTTAGGTGCAGGGTCTCTGGTCTAATTCCTAGGTTCTTGATCCACTTTGAGTTGAGTTTTGTGCATGTGAGAGAAGGGATTTAATTTCATTTTGCTACATATGGATTTCCAGTTTTCCCAGCACCATTTTTTGAGAGGCTACTTTTCTCCAATATATGTTTTTGGCACCTTTGTCTAGTATGAGTAAACTGGGCTGAGGAACTGAACAGACACTTCTCAGAAAATATACAATCAATCAAATATATGAAAAAAAGACTCAACATCTCTAGCAATTAGATAAATGTGAACCAAAACTACTCTAAGATTTCATCTCACTCCAGTCAGAAAGGCAGTTATTAAGAATACAAGCAAAAATAAGTGTTGGCAAGGATGTGGGGGAAAAAGCACACTCTTACATTGCTAGTGGGACTGCAAATTGGTACAATCAATCTGGAAAGCAATATGGATATTCCTTAGAAAACTTGGAATGGAACCACCATTTGACCCAGCTATCCCACTCCTCAGTCTATACCCAAAGGACTTAAAAACAGTATACTACAGGGACACAGGCACATCAATATTTATTGCAGCACAATTCACAATAGCTAAATTGTGGAACCAAACTAGATGCCCTTCAATAGATGAATGGATAAAGAAACTGTGGTATATATACATAATGGAATATTACTCCGCATTAAAAGAATAAAATCATGGCATTTGCAGGTAAATGGATGGAGTTGGAGAATATCTTGCTAAGTGAAGTAAGCTAGTCCCCAAAAACTAAAGGCCAATTGTTTTCTCTGGTAAGTGGATGCTTATCCATCACGGGGGTGAGAGAGAGCATTGGAAGAAGGGAGGAACTTTGGATAGGGTAAAGGGGAGGGAGGAAAAGGGAGGAAGTACAGGGATAGGAAAGATGGTGGAATGAGATGGACATCATTACCCTAGGTACATATATGAAGACACAAATGGTGTGACTCTACTTTGTGTACAACTAGAGACATGAAAAATTGTGCTCCGTTAGTTGTACTATGAACTGGAAATGCGTTCTATAACAAATTAGAACAAATTAATTAATTAATTAAAAAGAAATATGGAGTTGTCCAGAGAAGCACTGAGAGGCCTTAAGGAGATGACCTCTAACATCTTGAAATGCTAACCTGTATTAGCAGGAAAAGCTGAGCCCAACCCACCCGCTACCCATACACATTTGCACAGTTCAAAGGACTGTGGTTGTCCCTTGCTGTCTGAAAGGCCCTGGTTCCAGGACCCTGCTCAGATGCTTAAGCCCTTACATAAAATGGCTTCATGTTTGCATATAAACTATACAATCCTCCCTTAAAATTTATATCATCTGTAGATTACTTATAATACCTAATACAATATAAATGTTATTAAATAGTTGTTACACTGTAGTATTGAGGGGACGATGACCAGAAAATAAGTCTGAAAATGTTAAATGCAGACACAATTGTTTTTTTCTGAATATTTCCTATCTGTGCTTGGTTGAATTTGTGGATGCCAAACCCAGAGCAGCAGAGAGCCAACTCAGCTGGTCACCTGTGCTCCAGAACCTGATTAGGAGGCCAGGGAGGTCTGACCTACCCTGAGATGTAATTAGGTTCAGGGTCCCTGCATTAAGACATGAGTACAAAAGACACTGTGCAATTTTTCCTTTATTCTTTTCATTTCTTTAAAAGATACAGGACTACTTAAAGCAAAAATTATAACATTGAACTATGTAGTTAATAATCTAAGTAGATGAAATATCCATAGCAATAGCACATGTGTCAAAGGAGGACTGTAAATATTTTTTATTTTGAAGGCCATGTGATCTCTGCTGAGACTACTCATTCCTCTGTAGGATGGCTATGCTACAACCCAGCAAGTTCACTCCTCAGAACAGATCCAACAGAAGTTAGTACATATCCACAAAAATAAGCAGAAGTATTTATAGGAGTATTATTCATAATAGTCTCAGACCAAAAACCACCCTAATATCCATCAATGCCAAACGCATCCATAAATAATGTTCTGTTCATACAACAGAATATTGTATGCCAATGATAAGGAAGAAAACTATTGCTAGAGACAATGACATGGATGAAGCTCACAAATACGATATTAAGCAATAATGACAATGATAATACAGACGCAAAGAGGACATGCTGGATAATTCTTTTTACATAAAGTTTGAAACAGGCAAAATTAATTTATAGTGATAGAGGTCAGAAGTATGGTTGCCTCTGAGAGGTATGAACTGGGAGGGGACACAAAGACTAGGACACTGGAAATGTCCCCCTCTCAATCTAAGTGAAGGTTTTGAGGTATGCGCTGGAGTCATGCGTTTACTGTGTGGGTGCTTTACCTTAATATAAAAGAGGAGAGGGACTGAAATAAGCAAAATGAATTAGCCTGGATGAATCTTCTAACTAGTGAGTCAAAGCAGGTGCAGAAAGATATGTATAGTTACAAAGGTCAAACACAAAAATATTGTAGATACTATATATATGTATACACACACACACACACACACACATATATATATATGCAATAAAGCTGGACAGGAAGGATACTCACCAATTTTAAGGTGATTACCCTGATGAGAGAGAGGAACCAGCCTCAACGACTTAGCAAGGCTGCAAGCAACTTAGCAAAAACCTGTCTCCAGATAAAAAATAAAAGGGCTGAGGATGTTGCTCAGTGGTTAAGCTCCTCTGGGTTCAATTCCTGGTAGCCAAAAAAAAAAAAAAAAAAAAGAAAGGAAAGGAAAAAAAAAGCAATTCAATGCAGGAAACTGTTAATATTTGTTCTAAGTGGTGGTTGGTAAGAACTTATCTTTCTATATTGCTTCCTGTACTGTGAAGTGTTTAAAATATTCATGATTTTTAAATACTTCATTATAAATGAAAATATAAAATCAATCAGTGAGGACAATGAATGTGCTTAGAAAGCGTAGAAATCAGAAGTTGGTGGTTATGGACTTCAGTTTCAGTGTTATATTAGTGCTAGCTATCTATTTTCATGTTTTGTAATAGATGCACAGCAGAGTAACTCAATTCCCATGAAGAAGCCTTTGCAAATAATGTCTATAAGCAATTTGCTTTGCAGACTTCTGACATTCTTCAAAGAAACTGTTCCATGAACTTGAAAGAGTGGTAATAAGAATTATCTCTTTCAAAGTTCCATTCCTAATAATATCTCATAACTGCTCACATTATTGAAGCGATTTCAAGTCATCAAAAGGTTCCTCTGCTAATTTCTCTTCTCTCTCTCTCTCTCTCTCTCTCTCTTTTTTTTTTTTTTTGTGGTGCTGGGGATTGAACCCATTGCCTTGTGCATGTGAGACAAGCACTCTACCTACTGAGCTATATATCCAGCCCCCTCTGCTAGTTTTTAATCCTTATTGTTGAGCAAACCTTTCAGATATACTTTATAACTTTATGAGATGTTCAAGGAAGCCATTTTTAAAAAATCAGGTATCTTAGAGCCCTAGTGTATCAGATTTCTTGTAAAATTTCTAATCTAAATAATTATTTTTAAAATTTAGAGTCCAGACTTCATTTTAATTTTTAACCAACACTTTAAGTTGCAAATACAATATAACTCCAATACTGCAATGCAACTTCAACCTGCTTGGGTAGGTGAAAATTGCAGCTGGTGCATTCAATTTAAATTGAGCTCATTTAAATAAAAGAAGAACTTAGCCAAACAAAGGGTGTTTTTGAAAGAGAGTAACTTCTTGTAGTAATTTCTTTTCTCACTTGGTTGGCCTGAAAAGTTAGAAGTTAATTCTGGATTTCATAGCCCCTATTATAACAAAAGCTCTAAAACACTAAAAAATCTGCATTGCAAAGACTGTACCTCAACATCATTGAAAGAGCCATCACATTTAAGTTGCTATCTTCTTCATATGGTCAATTTTATTTTTCTTTTGGGTACTGGGGATTGAATTCAGGGATGCTTTACCACTGAACTGAAACCCAGTTCTTTTTATTTTTTATTTTGAAACAAGGTCTTATTAAATTGCTGAGGGTCTCACTAAATTGCTGATGCTGGCCTTGAATTTGCAATTCTCCTGCCTCAGCCTCCCAATTCGATGGGATTACAGGTGTGTGCTACTGAGCCCCACTTGTATGGCTAATTCTTTGTGTGGGGGGTACTGGGGATTGAACCCAGGGGTGCTTAACCACCGAGCTAAGTCCCCAACCTTTTTATTTTTTATTTTGATACTGGGTCTTGCTAAATTGCTTAGGACCTTGCTACGTTGTTGAGGCTGGCCTCAAACTTGCAATCCTCCAGCCTCAGCCTCCTGAGCCGCTGGGATTTCAGTTTTATGACTAATTCTTGATATGTGCCCTATGATGCCGCTTGACCTTGCCTGGAGCAGGTACAACTTAGTAGTAATTTGTAACTTGTAGTAATTTCTTTTCTTACTTGAAATGGTCATTGTTCCCTTTTACCCCTTGCCATTGTTTTCTCACCATTTGAAAATCACCACTACATTTTTGCCAAGGTTTATCTAAAAACCATGTCTTCCTAATAGCTTTTCTGAACATCTATGTGGCAGAGGAGAGTGGTGGGGAGAGGTGTGGGCTCTGGGTTCCCATGTCTGGTTTGGATTTCTGCCCTACTATTATTCTTTGTGTCACCTTGGCATAAACACAAGAAACTTCAGTATTTTGCCTATAAAATTGAGATAATAATGACTATCTTATGGTGTCATTGACACGTAAACATGAGCTAATTATGTAAAATGGTCAACAACAGTTGAGACACATGATAAATCCCCAGGAAATAGTAGTCATCATCATTATTATTATTTACTAAAATAAGCACCACTTATTCTCTGGTCCTGTCAAATGGCAAAGATTGAAATAACTTTGCTCTTCAAACATCAAGCAAGCTGGGTTCAAATGTTAAGTAAGTTGTGTCCATTTACTGAGCAGCTTATTGCAGTGACTAAGGTAGACTAGAACCCTGCCCTCAGGAGACCTGCATTTCTAGTAAGATTTGTGTGTTTGCAAATTCCTCTCTGGGCTGAGTTAGCAGACTGTGGTTCTTGTGGCTCTTTTCGCAGCAGCCTGCTCAGTCAATGTTCTTGTTGTCCCATGACTAATAGGTCCTATTAATAATAGCTTAAGGCCTCCTAAGCATTTCCTTAACAGTGGGTTCTCCCTCGTGGGCAATGTGTTATTTATGTGTAGCATCGACCGTGCATGTTCATTGCCAGGTTTCTCTGCATATGTCTTTTTTTTAAAAAAAAAGATTTTTTAAAAGATGGACTCAATATCTTTATTTATTTTATTTATTTTTATGCAGTGCTGAGGATGGAACCCAGTGCCTCACATGTGCAAGGCAAGCACTCTACGGCTGAGCTATTACCCCAGCCCCTGGATATGTCTTTTCAAAACATTAAGTTGTTCTTCCCTGGATGGGAATGGAAAGCCTTGTTTTCATACTCCATCGTATTTAGTCTCAAAATGGCATTGCAACTTGGCAGGTTCTACAAAACTAATTTGCAAAGTTTGCTACACAAAACATATTGAGGACTTGGGTAATTTTAATTGCTATAAAAGGTGACCCCCCAAAAAAACAATTAAATATCTTTCTCTCATGTCTTTGCAGACATATTTTTGGCACACTGCTTCATAATCTACTGCCAATGAGGCTGATGCTTTGAAGATTTGGTCAGAGGTAGGATATTTGATATCTTTGACTTGATCAAACTCACATATATCATTAAATTTTCTTCTTCTTTTATTGTTTTGCAATACTGAGATTGAACCCAGGGCCTTGCACGTGCTAAACAAGCTGTCTGCAATTGAGTTACACCCCAGCAATCCTACTTTTCTTTATTTTTTTTTGAGACACTAAATTGCCTAGGCTGGCCTTGAAACCTGCCATCCTCCCATCTCAGCCTCCCAAGTTACTAAGATGATAGGCATGCATAACCACACCAGCAAAGTTTCTCCTTAAGTGTTCCATTTTTTCATCAGTGGAAGCCATTTTTAATTAAGGGAAGCTGTTTAAGTCCACTTGTAGAAAATATTACATTAATATACAGTGGCTCTTCAGGCACTCAAATCTAAGAGCTGTGGCAGGATAGTGCCTTGAGAAGGAACAGGACCGTAAACTAGTTTCTTGCAGGATTAAGGAAGGATGAGGAGTGAATTACCTGTGGTCACTAATGTACTCCCATTTGGAATGATCACTCATTTGCATGTGGGGATTGTTGCTTGAGTTTTATTTATTTGTTTGTTTATTTTTACGTGGTGCTAAGGGTCGAACCCAGTCCTCACACATGGTAGGCAAGCACTCTACCACTGAGCCATAACCCCAGCTTACTTATTGCTTGAGTTTTAACACAGTTCAAGTCTATTTGGTTTTGAAAATTTATTTTTTATAGAATATTGCAGAGCAGGGCCCTGTCCGTGTATATGAGGAGATTGACAGATGTGTATCGGATATAGTCAGCGCCCTGCCCCCTCCCCATCCGCCCACCCCAGAGACCTGCAGATTCAGAGGACAGACGATTTAGCTTCCCTGCATAATGGCGGCCTCTGTTCTCAGGAACGTGTGTTTGCGCTCTCTCTCTCTCTCTCTTCTCTCTCTCTCTCTCTCTCTCTCTCTCTGGCTGTAGGAGTCGGCTTGAGAAGCTACTGTCCCTAGGGGCAACCCACAACCACTGAGGGGCTGGAATTGGTGGGTACATTTCCCAACTTCCTTGTCCCTTGGTAGGACACTTCTGAGGTTTGTTCTAAAGGGTTGCTCAGAGGGTCCCAATGGGTTGCCCAAGTGCTACCCTGTACAGAGCATCCCCCCATTGCCCCCCCTTTTCTGTCTCACTTCTCCATTGCTCTGGTCCCAAGATAAGACAGAACATCGTGGCAGAAGGGCATGGTGGGAGAAAGCTGCTCAGCTCAAGACAGCCAGGAAGCAGAGCAGAGACAGACAGAGAGGGAGGAGTCAGTGACAAAATATGTAGTCTACAAGGCATGCCCCTAGGGACCTATTCCTCCAGCCGTGGGCCACAGTTACCATCCAGTAATCCATTCAAATTATTAATCCATCAAATGGTTTAATCCACTGATTAGTTTACAACTTTCCCAATCTAATCATGAGCTTTTGGGAAGACCACAATCAAACCATAACAGACACCATATAACACATACATACACAAAGGACATGGAGGGTGCAGTGAGCACAAATTAAAGTGGCTCCCCAGGAGGATCACAAGTTCAAGGCCAGCCTCAGCAACTTAGTGAGGCCCTAAGCAATTTCGTGAGACCCTGTCTCAAAGTAAAATGTAAAAAGGGCTGGGGATATGACTCAGTGGTTAAGCACCCCTGGGTTTAGTCCCTAGTATAAAAAAAAAAAAAAAAGAAAAAAGAAAAAGAAAGTGGCTGTTCAGCTCATAATATGTCTCCCATTTACCATATATATGCTACCTCTCTCCTTTTGAAGAATTGTCCCCTTACCCAGTGGGAATTGCTTCCCTGGCCATAGTGACTGGTTGGGGCTGGGTGTCTTATTCAAGTCATTAATAATATCCCAACCCTGGCAAATGTGGTTGGTCTATGAAGCCCAAAGCTGATCCCAACCATGTCTTACCACACAGAGGATCCTGTTCCCAGTGAGAGTATGCCACCAGTTCCCAGGGGAAGGCAGAGAGATGAATGACAAGAACATCTTCGTGGCATTTGAATCCCTAGGTCAGTTGATCCTAAACCCCTTCCACTCTGTCCCTCCTGACAGTTTGGTTATGGAGTCTTCCCTACACCTTAGCATCTTAGCATAAGCTAGTTAGAGTAAAAATTTGTCATTACAACCAGCGACTCCTACTATGGATGTTTAGCCCTGGGGTGGAAAGGGGAGTTGAGATGGGAAGCAGAGATTTACTTTTCAGATATTGTGTTTTTTAGTTCTTGGATTTCCATTTAGTTTGTTCTTGTAATTTGTAAGTCTCTCTTAAAATGTCTCTTCACCCAATATACGTATCTTTTCCAAAGACTATTTAATGTATTTATTGAAGTTTATTATAGAGTCTTATCTACCAATTTTGACACCTGGGTTGTCTTTGGCTAGCATTTCCTATCTCTTGATTATGGGTCACATATTTGTTTTTCTTCATGTATCTACTAATTTTTGTATAATGAACAGGGTGAATGATATGTTGTTATAGACACTGGATTCTTGTCTTCTTCTAGTGAGCATTTTTTTTTTTTTTTTTTTTGAGAGGTATCAGGGATTGAACCCAGGGACACTTAACCACTAAGCCACATCCTCATTCTTTTTTTTTTTTTTTTTTTTTTGAGACAGGATCTCAGTTGCTTAGGGCCTCATTAAATTGCTAAAGCTGGCTTTGAACTTGAGTCCTCCTGCCTCAGCCTTCCAGGCTGCTGAGATTACTAGTGTGCACCACCCCACCTGGCCTCTCTTCACCTCTTCCAACTATCAACTGTCATATGTCCCCTCAACTCCTGGTAGTCTCACATGCACATGTACGTTTCTGGGGTCCACCAATAATTTGAGGAGAACGTATACACATATTTGGTAGCTTCTGGCCCTGGGACTCTCCTTCCCCAAGTTTCTGCTCAACTTCCCTCCACTTCAGATGCAAACTCCTCTCAATTGTCAGGCCAATATGCTGTGGCTTTCTGCTCCAGTTCTAGTTCCTCAAGGATTCCTGCTCTGCGCGAGCTGTGGTTTTCAAAGTGTGATACTTGGACCAGCATCATCAGCATCACCTGTGAACATGTTAGAAATGCAAAGTTCCAGGACCCATCTCAAATCCAGCGAATCAGAGATGGAACCCAAAATCTGTCTTTTAACAAGCTCCAAAGATTCTAACATACATAGGTTCCAGAATGATTCCTTCGGGGAAAAACCATACAAGTATGGATCCCGTCCAGAGTGGTCCTTCCTTCTTAGGATCATTGCCCTTTCTTTATTGTTTGTTGCTCTCCAGGAGCATCAAAAAGGTGTTTGTTTTTGTTTTACCCTAAGTTCGTAATTACTGTTTGTAGGAGGGGCTAGCCTTCTGCCAATCATTCTACTCTCAGACCAGAATTTGGATACTTTTACTGGGATTTCAGGTATGTACCATCATGCCAGGCCCGTTTGATTTTTTTTTTAAATAATGATCATATGCATTCTTTGTCATTTAAAAGATAAATTAAAAAACATTTTAGACTGATATTTGAATCAAATGTTTGTGAAACCAAGCCTTGTAGTGTTATGGGACACAGCTTGAAAATCTTTAGTCCAAGCCACATGATGGGCAGGGATTAGCTTCAACCATGCATAGGAGTATTTCTATGGTAACTGTCACCATAGCATCAGGCCATGACAAGAGTGGTAAATGAGCTTGTGCAGAGTGGGGAGGGATGCAGTATGATGTCTTCTTAGTTCTCTTTCCAGGAAATCCCAGATATTTGCTCTGTACCTTGAAAGAGGATGCTTGCAAGTGGTGACAGGTGCAAATGACCTCTTTGCAAAGAGCAGCCACATTTCCAGCATTCCAATTTTACTCAGGAGGCTCTCCTGGGACCAGATTCATGCTCCCAGTTTGCTTTATCACTCCTTACCTCTTACCCTCACCTGCTCACATTACCCAGGTGCAGAGGGTCCCACTCCCCCATGAGAAGCAGGAACTCCCATCCAAAAGGGAATCGAACTCCAGTTGCACTGTATTTCCACCCTATGGAATGAAAAGAAAATTCATAGAAAACACGTGGGCTTCTCCTTCCCTACAGACCCTATTCACACCCACTGGTGCTCTCTCCACCAGGGAGCAGAACTGGGCATCTCTTCTTCAATACTAAGGTCTACACAAGTTCCCTGGAGATTTTCTTGGAGTGTTAATCCTGATTTAGTAGGTGTTATGGGCCTAAGGGGACCCTCAAGATTCATGTTGAAATTTAGCCCTATACCTCAGAATATGACTGTATTTGGAGAGAGGATCTTGAAAGTGGTCATTAAAATTAAATGAGATCCTAAGGATGTGGCCTTAATCCAATATGACTGATGTCCTTATAAGAAGAGGAAATGGAAGCTGGGCACAGTGGTACAGCCCCGTAGACCAGCTTGGGCAACAGAGTGAGACCCTGTCTCAAAAAAAAAAAAGAAGGATATGGAAGAGGAGAGATGAGAACACAGGTACACACAGAAGAAAGACCACGTGAAGGACCACATGAAGACACAGGGAGAAGATAGCCAATTAGAAGCCAACGAGAGACCCTTCAAAGAAACTAACCCTGCTGCCACCTTGATCTGGAATTTAGCTTCTAGAATTTGAGAAAATTTCTGCTCTTTAAACCACCCAGTATGAGGTAGCTTGTTATGGCAGCCCTAGCAAATACATGTCTGGGGAGGGAACTGAGATTTTGTATTTCTAACAAATCCTGGGTGCTGCTGATGCTTCTGGTCCAAGGACCACAGTTTGAGTAGCATAGACACACAGAATCTGGTTCCTTTTCATTTTATGGTACTGTCAGCAGCTTTGTAAGTCACTGAGCAGGTGAGGAGAAGGACATTTTTCTTTCAAACTCTGGCTTCCTTAATATACCCAGGGCAGTTTTTCTTCATTTTAGTTTTGGTACTGGGGTTGAACTCAGAGGCACTTGACCACTGAGCCACATCCCCAACCCTATTCTGTATTTTATTTAGAGACAAGGTCTCACTGAATTACTTATCACCTCACTTTTGCTGATACTGGCTTTGAACTTGAGATCCTCCTGCCTCAGCCTCCCGAGCTGCTGGGATTACAGGCGTGCACCACACAGACAGCTTTTCTTCACTTTTTGAAGATTACAAACATGGTAGCACCTTCCCAGTTCTGTAAATGAGTACATGGGCAATAACAAGAGGGTAATGACAGGTGTCTACAGTGGGTGACTGCTACCCTGTCCCCATGTTCTTAGAAAGTGAGCTTCATGTGGCCAGATATCTCCAAAATTCAAGAGAAGCCAGAAATTTGTTTTTTTACATTAAGTCTCTGGATTTTTAAACTGTTAAATATTGGCAACTCCATTCACTTAATTTCACAATGTTGTGAGACAAAGGAGCCCTCTGAGCAGCTGGACGTGTTCTACATCTTGTCTTGGGTGTAAACCTTTATAAAAACCTATCACACTGTACAATTAAGAGTCATACAACTTACTACTTACAAATTATGCCACAATTTTTAAAAGTTTTTAAAAATTTGCATAGCAATGATATGAATCATAGTTGTTACCTGTGGGGCCAAAGGCAGGGAAGGAATAGGTTGGCCTTACAAGTATGTCTAGCTTATGTTTCTTTTTTTAATGTTTCTTTTTTAGTTTTAGGTGGATACAATATCTTTTATTTTACATTTATGTGGTGCTGAGGATGGAACCCAGTGCCTCAAGCATACTAGGTGAGCCTCTACCAGTGAGCCCCAACCCCAGCCCCCTTTAGCATATGTTTCTTTAGAGAGGGAGAGACGGTGGGCCCCACAGGGGAGGTATTAACAGCTGGTCCATCCCTGTGGTTTCTAGGTTCTGCTTTATCATTTTTTTTTTGTACATTTGAGATAACTCATAATCAAACATTTGCATTATTAAAAGAAATAATGCCTGTGAAGGCATGAGCCCCACCGAACCCCTGGGAATCATTCTCTTGGCTCCCCCTGGACTATGACGCTGTTCGGGAGGAACGTGTGCTCCCCTTGCCCAGGTCTCCTCCGTCTTCAGGAAACACGTATCCCCTCCGTGCCCTGGTGTGTTGTGATGTCACCCCACCCACTCAGCCAGTGTTCCATGGACATTCACCACCAGAAGCTCTCAGTGTAGCTCAGCTATGGTCAAGAAAAGCTTATGTATCAACCCAAGTTTGAAGACACTCTGTGTCAGCTTCACAGTCTACACCCACCAGAGAACGGCTTCTCAGACCCAGAAAACAATAATTCCTGGTGGTCAATCTCACCTGGTAGGAGCCTGGTTTTCCACTTACTAACTGCATGTCCTTAGGCAAGTTGGTCTCTCATCTCACTTTTCTCATCTGTAAAATGAGACTGAAGAGAATCTCTGCCTATTAGGGTGTTAACATGAAGATTTAAATTTACTTAAATGATTCTGCATAACTATTCAATAATCACTAGCTATTGTTAAGTAATTAACACTTTTACTTGTGTATCTTGCTCACATCATGGATTAAGTCTGAAGCCATGGGGTTACTAAATCAATACCTAGCCACCAAAGGGAAAACATCTGCAACTCTGATTCAAGTAGCCCATGCAATCAAACATTGTCAAGGCCTCTTTGCCAGAACAGAGAAAGTCAAAACTTGCTTCCTGCCTCCAAAGAACCTACCTGTTTCTAACATCAGTGAAAGGCCCCAAGTTGCTAAAGCCAACTCAATGGAAAAGAAGCTGAGGTCGGTTTACTTCTCAGCCTCAAGCCTCTGGGGCAGTGTTACCTGGCAGTCTGGCTTGTTGATCCCCTGGGGTTGCTATGTGGAGCTTGTTGCTCAAGGTAATCACCCAGAGCAGCACCCTGCCAGTGGCCTCACTACCCAAAAAAGGGCTTTAGACGTGACTAATAAAGCTGTAAAGGATGGTCACAGATCCAGGAAAATTTGTTCCCCAGAGGAACAGGATATCAGCTACTTTTCAGTTGGCAATTCTTTGTCTTTTAAGTCACAAGCATTAAGTTTCTCCCTCTGAAATTCCAGTTCTTCCATTTGTGTTCTCTAAAGATGCCATTTTCTCTGGTAAATCACTGGGACTCTGGGTGCCTGGAATGGGGGAGAGGAGCCAGTCACCCCAGAGCCTATTTTCTATGTGGGTTTTTCCTTGCATTTCAGGGATTTATTCTTCCAGCATTTTTGCTATCACCAGAGATCTCCTGAATCCCCTTTCCCTTCCCTTGGCGTAAAAGTCCTGTGCACTTTCTGTGGTCTGCTGAGCAGAATCTAGAGTAACCTGGCCTTTTCTATTCTCCACATGGTGACCCACCTCCCAGTTCTATTGTCAGTGCCTCAGCCTGTTTCCGTCCCTGTTACAGCTCAGGCCCTCCCTGGATTGTTGCACATTCACAGGCTCTCTGGTCTACTCGCCCCAGAACTTGTTCTTCTGTAATGCTCCAAACATAAATGCGACGAATGTAAATCAATGCCAGCTCTCAGCTTAGAGTCAAATGCTGACCCTCCCCTTTCTGTTACCAGAGTAAATGTTCCCAGGACTTCTGCATTATTAAGAAAAGCCAGAAATTTGGATTTTTTTGTTTCTTGAGTTATTACATTTTACACATTAAACAATTATAAAACATTACAATGTCTCTCGTTGACTCCTGGCCCCCAATTCCCTATAAGAGGCACTGCAATTATCCACGTCTCCTGCAGGCTTTGATGCACACATGCTACCTTTTTAAAGGACATGGATGGTAGTCAATTTTTCAAAGTTGCTATAAAATTTTAAAACCCTGATGTCAAAAAAAGTCCTTTTGCACCCGAGTGATAAACCACATAGGCATATGCCTTATGGCCCACTTGACTGAAAGTTCCGGAAAACAAAGAGCTTTGTCCAGCATCTCGTTCCGTACTTGGCCTGATGCCTTGCATATAGTTGGCACTCCATAAGCACACTGCCCACACAGGAAATATTTATTAAGTACCAATGCTGTGCCTAATGCTGAGTCTGTCACAGACTTCCAGGTGAACCAGGTGGGATATAGGCAGCCTCAGGGGGAACAAGGGAACAGTTTGGTCTTGAGCCTCACACCAGACTCATCATCCATCTGCAGGTTTGGTGCTTGCCCACCTCTCATTTTCCACAGCCATCAAGTCCACAGAAAATGGACAGAAACAGCAGATCATCTTCATCTCATAGTCTGCTCATGCTGATAGCCCAAGCTCCAATAGAGTGCTGAGACCAGCATTCCTAAGCCAGCTGTCATTCCAGGGGCACAGTTTCTATTTCTTGCCCTCTACCAGGACAAGACAAGTCCGGACGTGACAGAACCACAGGCATAGGCAGAGCCTGCTGACTCTACCCGAGGCGCAGGGCTGGGCTGGGCTGGGCTGGTTGCTCCACTGAGTAGAGACTTCAAGCTTCTTCACGTTGGGAGAAGACTCATTGCTTAGGCATTTTGGAATCTCCTGAGTTCGGTCTATTTGCTCACTTGCCTGCATTCACTGTTCCGCACAGTCAGGTGAGAACAGGCCCATGTGCACTGGACACCTTCCCTGCTGATGGCCAAGCGCCATGGTGAGATTTTTCTGATCAAGAATAGATGGACACCACCGAGGACACTACCCCCATGCTCTGAAGCAGTGATTTCTGCAGCAACAGTAATTTTTTTTTTTTTTTTTTAGTCACCAATCACAATCCCGTGGGAGGGTCATAAGCAATGTTCCTGGAACCACACTGTGACATCACCTCTTCTTCTCCCACTCAATAGAGTATCCTGGAATGCAAGTGGGTGGGAATGACCTTCTTCTAAGATTCACCTTCAATTCATTCTAATTATTGTGTTGTAGATAGTCTTTCTTCCAAAACTTCTGTTATATTCCTTCTTTTCTTCACTTCAAGTTACCCATAGGGTGAGCTCTTATCTTCTGGGCTGGCAAGAAAATTATGTTGGTAGTAGCAGGATAAGGCAGGTTCTCCCTCTGGGAATCTGTGAAAACCCAGATTATGTGCAACCCACTAAATATGGGCAGGGCCACTCTTCTCCAGAGACCAAGGCCTCTGCAGACATCCCAGGATTCCAGCTTACACATCTGCATCCCTTCAAGGAAAGAGGCTTGTGGCTCCTTCCCTCCCAAGCTTCAGCTTGGGGCTCTAGGCTGAAGACTCTAGGCTGAAGAATCCTAGGCTGAGACTCTGTCCCTCTGAAGTTACCACAAAGCCTCTCCACAGAAGTCCTGCCACCTGCCACAAGACTGTCAGGGAGTGCATTCCAGTCTGCAGGACCTGGGGTCCACTAATCTCCAACCAATCCCTCCCCGGGCTCCTGGCTTTCAGCAAACATGAGCCTGGCAGTCTACACAAAAACTTCTCAATTCAAACCAAACCTCCCTGAGGCAAGGCTGGCTTCCTACTGAGAAAGAAGAAATAAAATACAGGACAGACAGACCTAAACTAACAGCTCAATACAATATCCTGCCACCTCATTTGTATTAGAATAAACTAATTATCTACAAATTTCAGTGCAACACAAAAGCAGCGCTTATCAGCAACACAAAAGCAGCTTGCTTGTGCTGTTTAGGAGAGCTTATGTAACACCTGCCATGTTGCATGGCAGGAAAGTAGAGCTAAAAAATGGAGGACATTCTGTCCTTATCCGGCCTCATTTCCTCCATTCCCTGTCCTCAGAATAAAAAATGAAGACCCTCCAACCCAAGGGAGCAATTTCTAGCCAAGATTATCAAAATGGGTGCTGCCCAATGGTCCAATTAACTGCACCAAACCCTGTCATAAATGGAAATGAAAGCAAGGGCCTGCTGGGATAATTAGGCTATCCTGATTCATATGGAGGAGGTAGCAAAACCATTTCTATAAGGAAAGCTCTCTCCTCGCCTTAATTAGCACTCTCTTAAAAAAAAACTGACAGGGGACAGTATCACTGAACCAGCACTGAATAGTGTCTGATCTGAGAAGTCTGAGTGGATAATATGGTGATTGTTTCTAAACAGATCATGGTCAATGGAGGGAAACTGAGGAACCAGAGATGGGTAATCGAGAAGTGAAAGGCAGAGACCAGGTAAAGATACACACGAGAGTTTATTTGTCAGAGCTGACAAATAAAGGCCATCTCTCTGTAGGAGAGAGAGGCCACACAGGCTTGGGGTCTGGGATTTTTATAGGGCAGGCTCAGGAGCGGAGCAGGTCCTCATGAGAGCAGTTAAGGGTTGGGTTGGTATGAGGGAGAGGTGGGCCTTTCTCAGAAGGCCCTTGGGTGGAAAGTAAAACTGTTTCCTTAAAATGGCGGCTGTCACTTAAGATGGCCATCCAGATGCTAAGCAAGGACCTTATGGTCAGAACTATTAATATTCGGGTGGGTTTATGATCAGGCGCTTGTCGTAGCAAGTAGGAAACTCTGAGGGTTAAGCTCTTTGGGATGTTTATTCTGGCTATTCGTTAACTCATAGCAGCCAGGCAGGTTGGTTCTAGGGCTGATGCCACTACCAGGACATGACTGGCCATCTTCTGTCCCTCTTAGAAGCAGGGGCTACTCTCCAGGGTAGAACGTTTTCCGTGTAAACGTTCTCAAGATGAATGCAGGCTCATAGCATTCACACTAAAGAAACACGGGGGCAAGCAAAACCAGAAGTTGTTCTTTACCTGGTTGGAAAGTGATGAAACATATTGATAATACAGTGTGGGTGAGCTTGTGGGCAAACAGTAAACTCATCAGTCATCGACACGCATGGTCATTGGCTCAGTCTTTTCAATAGGTAATTTTCAACATCTATTCAAAGTTTTATAATAATAATAATATTATTATTATTATTTTAGTTACTGGAGATTGAGCTCTATCCCTGAGTCACATCCCCAGCCCTTTTAATTTTTGAGATATGGTCTTGCTATGTTGCCTAAGATGGTCTAGAACTTGTGATCCTCTGCCTCCGCCTCCCAAGCAGCTGGGATTACAGGTGTGCACCACTGTGTCCAGCTATTCAAAATTTTAAAATTCATATCCTTTCCTCAGGCAGTTCCTATAAAGTCCTTGCTTAGCATCTGGATGGCATTTCTGAGAAAGGCTCCACTCCCTCATACCAACCCAATCCTTAACCACCCACATTAGGACCTGCCCAGCTCTGATTCCTGAGCCTGCCCTATAAAAGTCCCAGACCCCAAGCCTGTTTTGCCTCTCTCCTATAGAGAGATGGCCTTTATTTGTCAGCTGTGACAAATAAACTCTCATGTGTATCTCTGCCTGGTCTCCGTCTTTCAGTTTTCACTTACCTATCTCTTGTTCCGTGCTTTCCCTTCAGTTCCATTGCTAGAAATTTACCATAGAAAATATACTCACACCCAGGTGTGGTGGCACAGGCCTGTAATCCCAGCAGCTCGGGAGGCTGAGGCAGGAGGATAGCAAGTTCAAAGCCAGTCTCAGCAACTTAGTGAGGCACTAAGCAACTCAGACCCTGTCTCTAAATAAAATACAAAATAAGGCTGGAGATGTGGCTCAGTGGTCAAGTGCCCCTGAGTTCAATCCTCAGTACCTCTCACAAAATAGCAAAATATACTCACAAATGTATGCCAAACAGGTTGCAATAGCAATAAACCAGAAACAATTAATGTTTCTCAACAGGAGCCTAGTTAAATATACTCTGGGACAGCCATACATTTGAATTATGTCACCATTTAAAAGAATGTGGTTATTCTTGCACATAAAATGGGGAAAACTTCCAAGATGTAGTATTTAAAAAGCAAGGTGCATGTAAAATGCTGACACTTTTTCCCCTAGGATACGAAAAATAATATAGTTTATTTTTCTAATTATATATACATATATATGTATATACACACACACTCACAATCTTTGAAAAATATCTAGTACCTGGGAAGTAGTTGATCATTTCTCCCTTTCTTGGATTAAAAAATGTGTTATTTCTTTAAAGAATGAAGCTGTCTATGCATAAAAGTTGAATGACTCTATTTTCCAAAAATAGCCAGAGCAATATTTACTATCCTGTATGTCCTTCAAGAACCTGTTACTTTGCATCAGAAGGTAGAATTTACTCCCATCCTCTTGACCTGGTTGGGACTTCGTGACAGCCTTGACAATTAGAATGCTGTGAAGTGACACTGCATGGCTTTGGGCTATGCACAGAATGGCCATGCATCTTCCATCTGGCTCATGCTTTCTCATGCGTTGAGTGACACTCAAGTGGGTAATGTACATATGACACTTAGAATAGCATCTGGCATAGTGTTAGGTGCCAGTGAATGCTGGGTGATTATTTCACATAGGCAGCCCTTTTTCTTTTTGTGGTGCTGGGGATTGAACCCAGGGCCTTGCACATGCTGGGCAAGTCTCCACCCTCATGCTCTCTTGGGATGCCTGTCCTGGAAACCCAGCCACGATGATGTGAGGAATCACAAGCTAGCCCATGGTTCAGTAATTTGAGTATATTTAGTTGGTGCAAACATTACCGCTGATTCCAGGACATTTCCATTAACCAAAAAGCAACTCCACCACTGAATCCCCTTCTTCCCTATGCCTAGAAACCACTCATCTATTTTTTATCTTAAGGATTTTCCCATTTCCTGGACTTTTCATATAAATGGGATCATACAATATATGGCCTTTTGTGTCTGGCTTTTTGCAATTAGCATGCCTTCAAGGTTCTTCATGCACAAAATGACCAGACAGCGTCCATCTGCTCGTGCTGTCTGTATCAGAATTTCATTCCTTTCCATGGTTGAATAATATACCACAGTATGGATATCCCACCTCTTCTTTTGCTTTTGGCACCGGGGATTGAACCCAGGGGGTGCATAGCCACTGAGCCACATCCCCAGCCCTTTTTATTTTGAGACAGGGTCTCATTAAGTTGCTTAGAGCCTAAGTCACTGAGGTTGGCTTTGAACGCGTGATCCTCCTGCCTCAGCCTCCTGAACTGCTGGGATTACAGGCATGTGTCACCACACCCAGCCTCTTTTAAGTACTTTGATTTATTTTTTAGTTGTAGATGGACATAATATCTTTATTTTTATTTATTTTTATGTGGTGCTGAGGATCAAACCCAGGGCCTCATGCATGCAAGACAATATACCACCGAGCTACAACCCCAGCCCCTTTTAAATCACCTAAGTATCAGATAATAAATAATGTATTCTCAAATGATAATGATACATACTTAAAATAATTCTTTCATTAAAACAGGCTCCCTAAGAGCAGTCCTCCTTTACAATTCAAATTTAATAAGGACCATTGGGGAGACCTACAGTAATAAAATAGCACTACTTCCAACCCAGACTTTCCAGTTCAGACTTCTTACCAAATCAGTCTGAATTAATGAGACATCATTTTACTGTCTCTATCTAAAACAAAATAAAAAACACCCCAAACCAAAAACAAAAATAAAAAAACCCTAAAGCTATTATGTGGTCTTCAAAATGTCTCTCTTTATATCCCAAAATGAGAACCTATCATTTTACTTTGAAATACAGGGAGGGCCCTGAGCCTCTTCAGGAATTTGGGGTTTGATTTCAACTTCCTGTGAAATGGAATCTTGTGCTGTGCTGTCTTACTGTTTGTGTTTACTAATAAATACAGGAGAGGTTAACTGGTAATGCATTGCTCAAATTCAATAAAAATGGGCTGAATCTAAAAAACAATTTTGGATTATATGGAAGCCCACTGGCATAGGAGTAGGGGTTCACACTGAGCCCCTCTACCAGTGGAACACCATGCAAACAAGAGCTCAGTCACAAAGCTTTGTTCAAAGGCAACCTCACGCCTCAAGATGGCCCCAATCTCCCCCCAGTGCCTACCATTGGCGGCTCCAGTGAGCTGCTTCAATCTTGAGTTTGCTATAGGCGTCATGTAAATTTAATACAGAAACAATGAGACTTTTCTTTGGGAAAGCTTCTGTAGAAGCCACTTGTGGAAAAGAAACCAC
Source organism: Callospermophilus lateralis (assembly GCF_048772815.1). Taxonomy (NCBI): domain Eukaryota; kingdom Metazoa; phylum Chordata; class Mammalia; order Rodentia; family Sciuridae; genus Callospermophilus; species Callospermophilus lateralis. Next base: position 70,245,914 of record NC_135319.1, read on the forward strand.
ATTAGTAAGAAAGTGTAGATGTTTTCGCCAACAAAAAAATTACCAGTTTGCTTGGTTTCAATCCTTGGCCCTGAGTCTTACGTTCCTCATCACTGAATGGACCTCTTTCCACTTGGCTTTCTCTGGGCCAGTGTCCTGGCACACCATCAGAGAGGAAAATAATTACAAAGAAGTGTCTTATAGGGATGAGGAGTCCTGGTGGCTTACCAGATGGGGATAATCATGGATCTTCAAACAAATCCTTGACCAGACAGTAGTATTATTTGTCTTCTTGCCTACATCGATTATATGGGTCCATGCCTTCCGAAACACGTGAACATAAAGATCTAGAGGTTCACTCAGTATCTCTCCTTTTCAGGAGGACCCTCTGCTGGCCTCACCACACAGGCAGTGGCCCCCATAGTTAGCCCCATCTTCCCGCATCTTCTCAGCTTTTCCATTGCTGTGGGAGAGGCCCATCTCATTCTTGGCTTACTCATAATTCAGGTTACATGAGTGGGTTGGGGAGTGGAAATAGCTGTATCACTTTTGTACAGACGACGTTTGCTAATTGTAATAATACCAAGTATAGGCTAGTAGTTGATTATTATGTTTTCCATATTTTTTATTGGTGCATTATGATTATACACATTAATGTGATTTCTTGTTACATGTTCATATAGGTACATGATATAACAATATAATTTGGTCAATACTATTTTATTTTTACTATTGTTTGAGATGGGGTCTTCCATGAGCCACCACACCTGGCTGTAGACCTGACATCTTACTTTTCAAAAATCATAGGTGTATTACTTCAACAAACATTTCTAGTAATCTTTCTTTGGGTGTATATAATTATTCATGCATTTCCCAAATGTATCAGTGAGCATGGTGTGCTCATACAAAAGCTGATCCTGAGGCAAAGGCTTCTATAGAGCAAGAAATTCATCTGAGAGGTCTACTGAACAGGAATTGGGAGAAGGAAGAGAGACAGGCAGGATCAGACTAGTGGGTATCAAATTGGCAGCTACTGTGGGTGCATGTTGCTTCATCCTGCAGAGCTCTGGAAGATACTGTAGAACATGTGCTGTGACAACCTCTCACCTGAAGGCAAGGGAGCTGGGACATATACACAGGAGGCTGCTCCCAGGGAATGTTGGTTCTGCACTCTTCAGTAGAAACAGCCTTCTAAGCTCTGGAGAAAGCCCCTAGGAAGGCAGACCCTGGCAGCTGGAAGTTCTCAAAGATGTGCCAGGCACTGCTTTCAGTGCTAGGGACAGGCAGAAACAAAAAGAGAACCTTGCCCTCATGCAACATTCCTTCTACCAGAGGCAGACCATAAACTGGGCAGGTAAGAAACATCTGGAGTGTGTGAGGCTCCACAAGCTGAGGAGGAGGGAGAACAAGTTGGCTACAATCAGCAAAGAAGGCTGCGGGCAGGCCTCACTGTGAAGGTGACACTCCAGCAAAGACCTGAAAGAGGGGAGAGGGCGGCACATCACATGATTATCTGGGCAAAGAACATTCTAGGCAGACAGAATGTCAAAAGCCAAGGCCCTAAGGCAAGAACGCACCTGGGGTGTGAAAGCAGCCACGCCTAACAGCTGAGCAGAGTGGCAGGGGCTCAGCAGGAGAGGCCACTGGCACGCCTCAGGCTCCTACCTGGAGGGAGTCCAAAAGTCACGGGGAGTGGGAGCGTCACATGACCAAGGTTGCTACACTGAGGATGCCATAAAGAGTGACAAGGGCAGAAGCAGGGAGGACAGTGAGGGGCAACTGCAACACTCCCAGGAGGTAGAGGTGGAAGAGAAGCCGTTGGAGTCCACAAACATTATGAAGGTGGAGCCAAGATGATCTGCAGCAGATTGAATGTGGGGTGTGAGAATGAAAGAAGCCAACAGAGAGCCTGAGCGCCCAGGAAAACTGCACAAGGGTCAGAGGGGAAGTCAGGGCAGCTGGGAGCCTGGATGTGTGTGGATTAAGCTTGTGGTGTCCTCTCCACTCTGTCAGTAGGAGGCTGGATACAGAGGTCTGAGCATGAGGAGATGCATAGCACTGAGATAGTGTGACCCATGAAGCTGGTTGAGAGCCCCAGTGCTATAAGCCAAACTGAGATGAGGTCTGGGACTGGCCCTGAGTCTTCAGGGAGATAGAGGCTGACCACTGAGAAGGTGCAGCCAGGGAGTGTGATGTCCTGAAAGCCAAGTGCAGCAGGTACTTCTATGAGGAGGGAGTGATCAACTCTATGTCTTTGTGTACATGTGCTATAGGTACAAATGACACATATGCAGAAACACACCATGGATGTAGGACATGCACACAGGGAGCTTTAGATCCAGGGTACTATACTATACAAACACATCTTTAACTCGATTTCCTCCTCACTAATCTGTCAGTAGTACCCTGTAGCAATTGTATCCATCTGTTCCAACATTTTAGCAGCGGCATAATATTTCATTGTATACATGGATTGTAATTAACTTTTATTCTATAAAGCTTTCCCCTAATCACAGAACTCTAGATTACCCTGTGACATGCGCCTGTGGATTCATCCTCTCACACTGTGTAGTTATCTCCTGGAGATGAACCCCTCGGCTGCTCTGTGCCAGGACATGCCCTTTTTCTGTTCTGATTCCAGACTCTCCTGGGAGGCTCCACTAATCGAAGATATATTCAATATGGAAATATCACTGATTGAAGAACTGCTGGGAGTTCATTCCAGGAAGGGCCTATTCAGAGACCCTTCTGAGCATAGTCGAAACAAGACAGTTGTCTGTACAACAATGTTAGAAGTCGGCAGAAGTGTGGGTCAAGCTGCAGGTACTAGCTCTCTGCCTGACAAATGCAGCTGAGGCAGACTTGTGAGGGTAGAAACCACTCCGTGTCCACAGAGGGCAGAATAGCTCTCCAGGCCTGCAGTATCTCCAGCTAAGCCACTGAGACTCTATTACGTCAAGAGCCAACACAGCAGATGAAGGCAGATGTGCCTTCTGCAAAATGACTGTAATTAACTCCAAATCTGTTTCTCCATGCTTTATTTTTGCTGGCTGGATTTGTCATTTTCTGTTAGAACAAGCTTACTACATGCCTCAGATGGTTTTTCTTTACCTTGTCATTCTGAACAAAAGCATGACTCCATCACCTGTCTGGGCACACACCAGGAGTCTCTATCTTGATGGCGTCAGCACCTCTGGCACACTCAACAGCAACCCTGAAGATCACATCTACCCCTGCCAGGCTACTGACACCTCTGTCCCTTGCAGAGGCACTGAGGGACCATGTGTTTAGTCCTGCAACACTGGGAGTGCAGGGAATTGTTCTGTGACACCTTTTAATTTGGAAGGGAAATAAGTGCTGAATACAGAGCCACACCTTGAACCCCTGCCTACTTCCATCTCTGGGGGAATCGGTAAACAGCAGCAAACCTCAGGCCCCGCCACTGGTGCTGGAGCCTCAGAAAGCAGAGGTGAGGGGCTGTCATCTAGAAAGACCCCCCTCCCTCGCCTGGTTCCTACCCACTGAGAGTGGCCACAGGGACATAGGTGACAGCCTGAAGGCTTGCCAAGCTTAGAACTGGTGATCCGGCCATAGGTTCCTGAGTTCCTACAGTGCAGTGCAGTGCCTTTGACCCTGTGATGTCCCTTCACCAGGACAGGGCCTCAAGCCACAAATACACCAATTAAGGTGACAATACTGTTTCCTCCCCATTCTGCTCCTTGAGCCATGCCCCATCCAGACAGGAAGTCAACAGGGAAGAATTTCTTGTGTGAGGGGCTGAGATCAAAGTCACTGTACCCCAAAGTCACAGCACATGGGAGGCAGCTACATCTCATTCCCCAAGTGACCATACTAAAGTAGGGTTGGGTTTATTATGAGGTAACTTCTTCCAGACATAAGCCCTGCAAGATGTTTACAATTAGAACCTGGGGCGAATGCCACCTTGTCCTTCTGCTCCTCAGTCACTCCGAGGGCCTCTGCTCAGAACGCCTTGTAGTAGTGGTCCATTGTGCTGATGATGTCACTCTGGTCCTCCAGTAGCTCCAGCACTTGCCGCAGCACGGCCTCACTCAGGCCCGGGTGGAGGCTCAGGTGCACACAGGCCAAGATATGCTGGAAGTGGCAGCCCTTCTCCATGTCTGCAGGCAAAAGGCAGGTGGCTAAGCTTCACTATGACCATCAGGCCCTCCTCTGTCCTATCTGTAAAATCTTATGCATTAGAATTATATAAGTATTGGATCGTGACATAAAATGTATTTCTGAGACAAAGTCAAACTTCATCACTAAAAGTAATCCCACCCCAGTTTTCATACTTTGAAGATCCCGGCAGGGCCACACACACCCAGGACCAGGCATACTCCACTGCTCTACCACTCTATGTGGTTTTCATATGACAAAATGCTTTAGGCTGGAAGGTGCTCAAAGGTATTGTGGTATTGGGAAAGTAGGGCTTGACATTTGGTGCACCCTTGCACCCTGAGGCAAGCCATAGCACTCCAAGCTTCAGTTTTCTCACCTAGGGCTGGGGGACAAGGGACTGATCACCTCTGAAGTTCTTACCAGTCCCAAGGTTCAGAGGCTGGTCTTTGTTAAAGATGTACTAAATTGCGACCTCTAGTGGCTGCATCTACTCCTTAATCCTCCCAATTGGTTTAATGTTCTCCAGTTTCAGGTATGCACAGAACTGAACACTTACTGTGTGTGTAACACTGAGCAGGAAGGAGCAAGTACAGTGTGGCTGATGGAGAGCTGACCCTGGAGCCCAGTGGACCTGAATGCAAATCCTGCATGTCAACTGGGGCAAAGTGGCTCATAAGAATAAAACCACCTACTTTACAGGGTGGTGTGGGGGTAAAAGGAGACCCACATGCTTCTTAGCTAGGGAACAACCATGATTCTTCATCACTTTCATAACATGAGACCGCAGCCCGCCCCCGACTAAAGAAGCTTCAGCCCTTTCCCAGAAGCAAGGACTCATGGAGCTAATTGCAAAGATGCGGGATGCACTGCTGATGGAGGTGGAGGAACTCAGCACACCAGCTGCAGAGCAGAGAGCCCAAGCCAGGAATTTCACCGGCACTCAGCTTTTCACCTTAACTTTGAGGCCCAGGTGCTTTGGCTCAGGGCTGAGTTGATTCCCACCATACATGGGGCTCTGGGCAGTGCTTCTGACAGCTGTAGGCCTTAAGCCATTTCTCCAGTAGGTGGTTCTGTTGGAAGGGTGGTCTGGTAAGCTATTCCCAAAGTCACCTTCCAGTAACATGGGGATCATGCCTTATACTCTTCTTTTTTTTCGGTACTGGAGATTGAACTCAGGGGCACTTGCCCACTGAGTCATATCCCCAGCCCAATTTTGTATTTTTATTTAGAGTCATGGTCTCACTGAGTTGCTTAGTGCCTCAAGTTTGCTGAGGCTGGCTTTGAACTCATAGTCCTCCTACCTCAGCCTCCCCAGCCACTGGCATCACAGCCACTACGCCCAGCTTAGACTCTTCTTTATATGAGATATTACTAGAAGACAGATGAGTAGTAAAGCCAGCAAGCAGTTCCCCAGGGGTTAGGACAACAGTAGGCAGCCCTGTATGGGACACCCCTCAGCCACAGCAGGCTTTTCTGCAAGGTGCTTGCTTGGAAGCCATTGAACTGATTTTATTTATTGATTTATTTTTGCAAGGTTAATGATCAACCCCAGGATCTCATGTGTGCTAGGCAAGTGCTCTACCACTGAACTACATCCCTGGCCCTTATTATTTTGAGAAGGGTCTTGCTTAGTTGCTGAGGGTCTGGCTAAGTTGTCCAGGCCAGCCTCAAACTCAAGATCCTCCTGCCTCAGCCTCCCAAGCTGCTGGGAAACATTGCTCATCTTTAGAAAAACCTCATCAATCCTTTGATGAGAAACACATCAGTGACTGAAAAGTTCAAGTCTGTCTACCAGTCACCCTGATAAGGAAAACCCTAAGCTCTTATTTTATATGAAAGGCCAGAAGTGAAATGAAGGCCCAGGAGGAATGGTGAAATAAATGGCTGACTCTCTCTAGATATATGATGGAATACTGCAGTTAAGACTGTAGCACTTTCACATGTGCCCTGCTGATGACAAAGGACCTCTAGAAGCCAATGTTAGAAGTAAAATGCAAGGTACGGGGCAAGGTATTTTGTAGGCTAAGCTTTACTTGTGTTTTTAAAAGAGGATCAACTATACAAGTATGTTTGTAGGTGCACTAATATCTCTAGGATACATAAAAATTAGTAACAACCATGCCTTTGCAGAGGGAAAAGCAAAGCCTAGGCTCCCTGCTGGGAGGGATCTCTGATTTCTGCGTGTATTTTTTGCACTGGTTGATTTTTTAATGTTGCACATACCCTATTATTCAGAATAATTTCTACTGCCATAGGTGATAACATTATGAAGAAGAGTGACTGCAGCAGATACAAGATAGTCCTAAGAGGCCTCTCACTGGCTTTACTACCTAGGGTCTGGAATTTAACTTCTGAGAATTTATTAGTGCCAGGTGACTGGCCTGTGGCTTTTAGAGGCTCCCTGGTACAGACTGGATAGCAGAGCCTGTCCATCTTGATGCACATGTTCAGAGGTGGGAGCTGGTCCCTCAGGGCCACCTAGGACATTAGGTCCTTTTAAGGGATGAAGAGTGGATTTCTTTCCTTTGCTTCACCAGGCTGCAGGTTTTAATCCATTCTGTTCCTAATGTAGGAAAGGAATCTTGGGAGCACCTCCCTCTCCTCCTAGTTGAGGAATCCCAAGGACACTGCTCTCAAATGGTCCCTAGGTGTGAGAAACAGACTTCTATTCAACAAAAGTATACCTGTTCTTATTGTTCCAAAAGAAGTGAACTCACTGACTGCATTAAAATCACAGATTGCTTTCAGTTTATTTTAAGACCTGTTGTCATACCACTCTGGGGTCTGACCTCATCAGGTCCTAAATACCAGGGCGGAAGACCTGGCCCTACTCCACCCGCTGAGTCAGCCTGGACCAGGTCCAGGCCCTGGGATGCCTGGGACGAAAGGCCTGGAAGTGAATTTCAATGGCAAGCAAGGAGGCAGGACTGGGAACCTCAGGTCAGTTATAAATCTTTCCACTTCCCTCCTAGCATCACGTGTTGAACTAGGTCAACATTCATTATTAGCATATGTTTGCACAAGTGAACTTTGAAAAGTCACCTTGAAGACTGACCATTTTGTATAGGATTTAAAGATAGGACTAATGCTGCCTTCTCTAACCAGGAAAAGGTCATGTTTGTCGTCAGACCAGTTACAGTTCGAGAGTCTAACCACTAGGGGATGACCTAACTCCACTGAAACTATTTTCTAAACCATTTCTTTTGCAAACTTTTGGTTTCCAGAATGACAGAATCACATCATTCTAAACTAAAAAAAATTAAAAAACAAAAACTGTAGTGTCTAGAATCATTCCTCCCGACACTGAAAGGCTTGATGTTAGGAGTAAGTAAAATGTCAGATTTATATTCAAAGACAAGGAGGATGAATGGAACAAGAAATGCAACTCAGAAAGAATATGAGAACCTGCGCAACATCACAAAATCCTGGCGATCTGGCTTACCTCACAAAACCATCTGAGCCGCTTACCTATTGAGCCTCAACCCTTCCCCTACAGAATGAGAATCCCCAGGGGTGGGACCTGGGCACTGCACCTTTAAAAGAGCCCCGAGGTTGAAACTTTTTACATGGAGCCAAGGTCTGAACAACTGTGCTAGCCTAGTACTCATGTTAGAGGGGACGAAACTAAGGCTCAGAGAGAGTGGGTGCCTTGACTGTCATCTTTCAAAGTCACTGCTGGGAACAATCCCAGTCTTCTGACTCTCTGTCCAATGCCCTCTGGGAGGGAGCAGCCCCTTCCAGGGCACCCGCGCGTCACACTATGCCACTTACGACTGGGTTTCTGGCAGTCTTCCTGAATGATCCGGTGGATCTTTTTGTGCAGGTCTTTGTCTTCTCTAGTTACCTATATAGGAAAGATAGTTCAGGAAAAAATGTTCTTACATAGCACAGCAGTTGTGACATCCAGACTCCCAAATAAGTATGCAGGATAGTTTCTAAAGATTCCACCCCCATCAGCTTCCCTACACTAATGATGTGACTTTTGGTACCTGGCCTAGTGTCAAACCAGTTTTGTTCCTCAGCAGCTCACTGCTCAGGAGGTGGCCCAAAGGACATGCCCTTAGAGTGGGTTCACTGGGGCCATGATGGAAAGGAAAACTGGAATTCTGTGTTTTTAAAGGGCTACTTACTAACTGAACACTTATATTCATAGCATCTCTCTTATTTGTTATATTTTTGAGGGGGGCACCATAATCAGAGTCTCTGATCTCCACCCAGGACTCCTTGCTCTGGGCCCTGACTCCTAACCAAAGGGGAAAACAAAAGAAGAAAACAACTGCCAGGAACAGAGCAAATCTAGCCTACCACTGACACACTGTCTGCTCTCAAAGGCAGACATCACCAGGCTTCTTTTCAACCTAGTCCAGGGAAAGGGGGAAGCTGTAACTAAATAGGGCTTCGCTTTCAGGTTCAACAGCAAACCTAATAACAACAACAACAAAAGGTGAAGAAAAGGACGACAGAAGAGGAAGAAATGATGGGGAAAGAGGGAGAGAGGGGAGAGGAGAGAAAATAACACGGATGGGGAAGAAAGAAAGAAAGTGTGCCGGGAGCTAAGTTTCCACTGTAGAAAGCCCCCTATGCCTGTGGGCCTGACTTAGCATCCCTCAGTTCCCAAGGTGATTGTGATGGCTAAATAAGGTCATGTAAGCCCATGGGCTGGGCTGGACAAGAAGTACTGACATGACAATGATAACCATTTCCCTCAGGCTGGGCCCTGGGAGAAAGGAAACCTTCCCACACACAATGAGTGGAAGAGGAGGGGCGGTGTCAGAGAAGGGGACAAGGGACCTGCTCTTGCTCCATCTTCCCATTCTAACTCACAGTGATTCATAGGAGGAAGTGCCCCAGCCAGGCAACACCTCAGCCTGGGCGGTGGCCTATGGCACTGTTTTGTTCCCCAGGAATGGCTGCTCACTACAGATCCTGACAGAGCCCCAGAGCCCCAGGAACATGTGTCTCAGAGGGGGCTTGACCTGAGCTTGGCCTGGTGGGACAACCTCCAGCCAACTCCCCGGTGCCTACCCATCCCAGCCCACCCTCTCCCACAGGTGGATCAACTCTACCAGAAGCAGCACTGAAACCAGTCTTGATTTTTAAAACCCTCTGAAATGGGGAATCAGTAGAATAAATCAACATCAGGAAACGTGCTACTGAGGAAACCTTCCCCTCAGGAATTTCACTCATAAGTAATGACACTGATCTATCTCTAGGAGACTCACACTTTCTGGAAGCCACATCTATGCTGACGACATCAGTGGCCCTCAGAAGGCCCATTTTCAGCTGGGCTCCTCCAACACTAAGGGCATACAGCAAGAGGAGGCCTTTTATATCAGGAAGGGAAACCAGGAAGCAGCCATTTGTATATTCCTCGGAGGTCAACTGGCACAGCCTTTAGGGAGGCCAATGGGATTGTGTCACCCAGAAGCTTAAATGCTCATGTCCTTTGCTCCTGGAACTCTTCCTTCAGGAGTTAATTGTACAGAAATACAGACATGAGATCACAGGGACATCTGTGCAGAAAGGGCCACAGCAGCACTCTCTGTGACAGCAAAAGTTGGAAACACGATAAATGTTCCCTCACAAAGGTATGGACAAAAAAAATTTATATCAGTACCCAAGCATGGAATATCATCAGGGTGTCAGAAAGAATGACGTAGATTCCCAATAATGTGGAAAGGTGTCTGCGAGATGCTATTTTGGTACCAAAAAAAGTTGCTGAGCGTTATTAGAGCAGTAGTTCTCAACTGTCCCAGAGGACATTTGGCAATGACTGGAGGCATTTTGGTTGTCATAATGGGGGAGGTGTCATTGGCAATGAGTGAGGGAAGGTCAGGGATGCAGCTAACCATCCCATCATGCACAGGCTGGTCCCCATGGCAATCACTGGACCCACTTAGTGTTGAGGGTGAGAATTCCTGATTTAGAAGATGATTACTATTTTTTTTTTTGGTGAAGTGGAAGAGCTACAGGAGTGTATTAGTGCATCTGTAAATGTACAGGTGAACCTCCAGAAGGATGTATGGCTGTAAGAGGTAGCTCAGGGAAAGATAAGGATCAACATTTACTCCTGACTTAATATACCTCCTTCATGATTTTTTTAAAAAATAATAAGCAGGTATTCGTAATTAATAAATACATTAGTAATTGAAACTATGAAGGAAAAAATTAAAATTGTGGGTCTCTTACATGGTACAGGTTATTAAAATCACCACTCTTCTGGAAAACGAGTCCTTTTTCCTGTAGCAGCTGAATAGCATTCTTAAATACACTATGAATTGCCTTGGAAGGGGTGTCATTCTTAAACTCCACCTGTATAAATAGGAGGAAAAAAAAAAGAAGAAGAAAAGAAGTAAGGCACTTTCAGGCACCTAAAAGCAACTTCCCAGACCAACTGGTTTGTGAATTTGCCCAACAGGTTTTTAATCTGCTGAGTCAAGATCAAGGCATGTACCAGCCTAGCAGGAGGGCTAGAAGTTTGCTTTGGCAGGATCACGCTTGATAACTGCTGTATATTTCAGCTGTGATTTGTTTAATTCGGTGATATGGAGTGGAAGACCAGGAAGATACTCTTACTGTTGGCTGGTCTTTTGTATACACACTGGCTCTTTCCTTCCGCAAGATCAACTGGCAGAAATCGAGCATTGGAGGCCTGGGAGAGTGAAAGCACAGCTTCGGCTGTGAAGCAGGAGGACTCATCTGAAAAGGCTCTCGGTAAATATAAACAATATGTGATGCTTCCTTTCCAAAAACTTTGCCTCAGCTGACCCAGGGGATTTTTTTCCAGCCTGGTTTGAAGACATCAGTCTCAAGGGCAAGGCCTCTCTACTCGTCCCTTCTACAAGCTAGCAGTTCTTCTGGACAGGAATCTGTATCTTTCTTGTCATTTTTGAAAGAGCAATGACAGACTCATCCGATTCAGGAAATGGAAATGGCTCCCAGACTCAAAAGTTGGCTGGCTGCATGTGCTGAGCCTCAGGCTCCAGCCAGGAACTGGGCGGCTCCCTGAAATCTAGCTTCTCTTCACTCCCAAACCAACTCAGTGTTCATCTGGCTGTCAAAGATACAATGGTTTTGCCAGACATGGTACTGCACACCTGTAATCCCAGCCACTTGGGGCTGAAGCAGGGGAATCCTGCTTCAAGGCCAGCCTGGGAAACTTAGCTTAAAAAAAGGGGGTATAGTGGGGTAGGTGTAGCTCAGTGGTAGAGCGCTTGCCTAGTCCACAAAGGTCCTGGGCCCAATCCCCAGCGCCATGGGGTGAAAAATGGTTTTGGAAGGTCTGCCTGTCATGTTTCTGGATTTGCTAAGGGCCACAAAGGAAAAAATAGAAAGGGGGAAAATGCTCTCACCTCTCTCCCACCTCTCAGCTAGGGCACCATCACAGTGACTTTTTGTTAAGCTTTTGTTTGTATGAGGAGGGAAAGTGCCAAAGGTCTCAGGTTTCACCATCATTCTAAGCATCTTTAGTCTCCTGGGGATCTATTAAATGGAATTCAATTTAATGACACTGACCTTCCCAACCAGAGCAATGTGATGGGCTAATTCATAATTAATGGAAAAAAATCGCTTCCAAAGACAAATAAATACGATGCCACAGCCATTCCATTTCAAACATACAGCGTTGGGCAGGCACGATTTTCTGCTCTAAGCTTTTTGAGAACAATAGCACACGAAAATGTCCCCACAGATCATTTTGAATGGAGGAGTCTTCAGTCCTCAAAGAGCGCTTAAGTCTCTGTACTTCATTACAACTACCACAGAAGAGCCAGCTTCAAGTGAAGAATGTGGGCTTTGCTGAGCCTTAAAGTTTCCTTGCAAATATGCTGATAGTCATTAAAAGTCCTAGGAGGTTAATTTGGCTTTGAGCCTCCTCTGAATGATTAAATGGGAAGAAGGTCAATCTCGCTGTCAGGAGACAGCTGGAAAGCTGCAACTGTTTAGAAGCGACCTTGGCAAAGAACAAAGCACCCAGCCGTGACCCTCCCCACCTGGGTGCTTTCTGAAATGATATCCCTCATCTCTCTGCATGAAATCCTGGGTCACTGGGCACACAAGCATGTTGGCAGGAGGAGGTAATTAGTGCATGAACAAAATCGAGAAGCAGTGGTCATGCCTCGGAGGTCGGGATGGTGACCTGGTTGGTGTCTATTCCACCAGAATCCTGAAGAAAAGCTTTGGTTACTTAGCAAAAGTGTGTTCTCAGCAGCCCTGTTGGCAATGGGAGGATTGGAAAACATGTTAGTCCAGAAGGGAGGAGACTGGTTAAATACATAAACCAATCTTCCAGGAGAGGTAACAAGATTATTACACAGGAGCAGATCAGGATGTCCTACTAGGAAAGCACCTGCAAGAACTGCTCAGTGAAAAGAGAGGTCAATTATATGCTGCCATATGAGGGAGAAAGGAGAGAGAGACTCGACTACCTACAGTTTATATATTCATCAACTATATTTAGGAGGACATGCAGGAGACTGGCAATGGGGCTTGTCTCTGGGGACAGGGACAAGGTGAGAGGGAGGATGGGAAGAAATCTACTTTTACTTTACTACCTTCTGAGACCACTTGACTTTTTAACAACCATTCATTCATTCCTTGTATCAACAAACAATCACTGAGAATCTGCTTCATCCAGCCCTGTTCTAGGGCCTGGGCAGAGGGCACCCCCACAATGCTAGGGATAAAAATCAAAATGAAAAATTTTAAGAGGGAGAAGGTATTTCATTCCATGGAGGGCAAACAAATGCAGTGACATCATAACGTCACAGATCTGAATGTAACAGGGTGGGACAAGAGGTGATCAGGGCAGATGGCTGGGGGACCAAGGTGATATTTAAACTGAGATCATTCATTTATTTAAAAGTAAATAAATATGAGTCATGTCACAATGAAAACAAACCTAAGAATAGTAATAAAAGGGAAAGCCTAAAACAAGTCTCCAATAATTCAAACACACACCAAACAACCAAACAAGTTCATCTGTTATATTAGAAGTGAAAAAACAGGGACAGATCTCTCCAAGAACATTACTTTAGCATTCCCTGAAATTTTTACTTATAAATCAACTGAATACAACTTTGTCTTTATTTAAAACTCCTAAAACATGTCAGATCAACCTTATTTTTGACATGCCAAAAAATCCGGGTTCAAGTTCAAGAATCATCTTGCTGATCGATAAGTAATTCTGGGGCTGGGGTTGTGGCTCAGTGGTAGAGCGCTCACCTTGCAAGTGCAAGGCCCTAAGTTTGATCCTCAGCATCACATAAAAATAAATAAAATAAAGGTATTGTGTCCAACTACAACTAAAAAAATATTTTTTAAAAAAAGTAATTCTGGATGTAAGATAATGACCGCCCTCTCATCTCCTTCTCCCTCATTTGGCTTCTGCTAAGATGAAATACTCATCTCAGTGAGTACTAACAACTAGGTGCTATGACCTGAGCCTATTATTATCTTTTTCAACTCAAAGATTAAGGGCAATGAGATTAAGTAAAGAGGTGGAAAGGACAGGTCTAGCCTCATTTCAAATTCTTAGTGGTCAGTGACCTTTCCAAAATAGAAACGGCATGTGCTGGAAGGGTGACCTCTGCCCCTGGGTCCACCCTGTGATTCTTAACATCACAGTCATGTTCACCCACACCCTTCAGCTGCAGACTTGGGGCAGAGGCCCAGAATTCTCACATGGGCATGTGGCACTCACTTGGTCGGAGCAGGTGCTGTGAATCACGGGCTGATTGGCAAGAGTCAGCAAAGATGGCACCATTTCCAGCTCCTGCTGGTAAAAGGTTTGTACTCTCTTCTCCATGAGGAACTCTTTGATTTTTTCACTCAGCAAACACGTGAGACTGGTAAGGTCTCGGGCTTCTGGATTGCTGCCAGGGGAAAGTTTTTAAAAATCCCTGAAGAAAACCATTACCTTTGTTCCTTTTTGGTGTGCATAAGGCAGAAAATTAGGTAGAAGATGCAATATTATATTGAGACTTGTTTTTGACAGAGATACATACAGTGAATACTGTGTGGCTGCTTAAAATTATGAGAACCAGGGTTGGACATGTCGCTCAGTGGTAGAGCAGTTGCCTAGCACATATAAGGTCCTGAGTTCAAACCCCAGTACCACAAAAAAAAAAAAAAAAAAAAAAAAAAAAAGATTATGAGAATTAAAAAAGACATTCATGGTAGACTAAGAAAAATGTCAAGCTTCAGAAGAAATAAAACCTATATGGTTTCATTTTTGTAAAAAAAAAAAAAAAGTAAAGGACAACCTACAAACATATATGTGGCATTTATGCTTATGCATGCACAGAAGAAAAGCGTCTAAGAGGAAACAGCTGCCAGGAACAGTGGCAACCTCTGGAGAACGGAACTGAGGGGACAATTTCTATTTTATACATTCTAGAGTTTGCATGTTTCAGGAAACATAATTCCTGAAATTCACAAGTTAAAAAAAAATTAAAGGAGGGCTGAGTGTAGCACAGTGGTAGTATAGTGCTTGTCTAGCATGCATGAGACTGTGGGTTCAAATCCCCAGTATCACAAGAAAAGAAAAGAAAAAGAAAGGGGCCATAGTAAAAAGTCCGCCTTTCTCTTCTTCTCCCATCCTGCCCCAGCCTGCATCCTCTCCTGGTTCTCTGTAATTCTTCCCCTATACTAGCAAATATCCATATATTCTCATTCCTCCTGGGGTTGGCTTTGTTATGTTGCCTACCTAAAGGAATAAAATCATCCCTGGTGGGAAACAACTGATGTAGGTTTTTTGCAGGATTCTGGTTATGATGTACTATGGTACAATACTTTGTGATGTGCCTCAGAGCAGTTTTCTTCATGTTTCTTGCCCTGGGGTTGGTTGAGCTTCTTGGATCTGTGAGTTTATAGGTTTTCACAGCTTGGAAAATTTCAGCCATTATTTCTTCAAATATTTTTTTTCTGTGCTCTTCCCTCCACTCCTTCAATGATTTCAATTATACATCTATTTTCCTGACTTCCCTCTGCAGATGAGGAAATGGAGGTGTACGGAGGTGAAAGCCCCACAGCGCTCAAGTGGAAGCTTCAGGCCTGGCCCAGGCCCACCCCAGCCTCTGGCTCCCACTGCTCAGCTGCACTGCTGCTGACTCACCCCTGACAGTGGTAAGACCCAACTTACCCTCCTGCTGCTTCTTCCTCTAGAGCTGGACTGTGGAAGGGCTGGTCGTAAACTCTCCTGTAGAGAGTGGGCAGCTCAAGCATTCTTGCAATTTGAATTTTCCACACTGGATCATCCACTTTGTCTAATAAGGCCAGGAAAAAAAATGTCAGAAATTATACTGAGATCAGTTCTTTCCCATGTCCATGCTACTACAAGGACAGCAGTCTAGATGCACTCCCAGCCTTCCTGTGAGGGTGAAGGCAGTGTCCCGTCATAGGTATAGCCAGGGAGCAGAAGGAGACTACAAGGAACGTTGGTACAGATTCATCTGACAGTCTGGAGGACCACAGGGGCTAAAAATCAGCCAGGGGAGATAATGCAGGACTGTCCTATTTCTAATTAGCTGTTTTCATTTAAAGTCAATGGACTTGGCCAGGCATAGTGGCACATGCATGTAATCCCAGCAGCTTGGGAGGTTGAAGCAGGAGGATCACAAATTTGAAGCCAGCCTCAGCCAAGGAACTTAGCAACTTAGTAAGAACATCTCAAAATAAAAAAATAAAAAGGGCTAGGATGTAGCTCACTCCTGTGTTCAATTCCCAAATAAACAAATAAACAAACAAAAGTTAATGGACTTAATGGTGTTCAGGAAATTTCCATCATTTTGAAGAATATGAACTCTGCCCTAATGGATTGACACATAGAATTTCAAAGTTCTTTGGAAATGACTATATTATTAAAATAAACTTGCCAACTCTATATAGCCAATAATTCATTTTCTTTCCTAATTCACTTATTATTAACTTTTTTTCCAAATAAAATTGTGAAGTGCTGCTTTTCTTTAAAAAAGCATATTATACAATATAACATTAGAGTGAAATCTTGTGAACTTTTTGAAAGTTAGACTTTCAGCTAAACAAGAGTCTTCTGGATCATTCCCAGAATAACAACCAATTTGACAAAAACTTCTTGTGCTTACAATAAGCAGTGGCGTGAATTTCTCGCTCTTCTCTGTATGTGCGGATGTAGCCTCTGATTCGGATAATGTCCCCAAGTTCTACCTTAGTTCTCTGCTCAATGGTCTCTTGAAGCTTCTTAAGCCGTGAGGTCAGACTCAGCTCACTGGCTGCACTTGGACCAGCTGCAGTGTGAAGGGGGCAGGAGAGAGAGAGGTTTAACGCCATCACTCCACCACACTGCGGACAAAATTCAAGAGCAAGACCCACACAGCACATTTATTCTCCTTCTGATCAGTTGCTATACTATAGGAAATCCTTGTAACCTTTGAAATCCTCAACTGAACAGTAGAGGTATAAGATATAGCTGTAATTATTCAAAAGCAGAGAGAAGGAGTCTGGACAGGCCAAATAGGCAAGCTCCAGGGCAGTCCCGAGGCCTTCTTTCCCACCTCTGCAATGCCAGCAGTCAGGGCTCCACAGGGTCCTGAGTGTGATTCCAGGGGCAACAGCTCTAAATAACCCTCTAAGGTGTCCCTGCAAACAATTGTCCTACCTCAGTGTTCCACATCCCGACCCCTCACCTCTCATTCATTCTCTTACACACTCACTCACTCATTCTCATACAACTCAAGAATATACCCTTATGGGCTGGGTGTCATGGCACTCACCTGTAATCCCAGCAGCTCAGGAGGCTGAGGCAGGAGGATCTTGAGTTCAAATCCAGCCTCAGCAATTTAGTGAGGCCCTAAACAACTCAATGATACCCTGTCTCTAAATAAAATATAAAAAAAGGCAGAGCTATGGCCGAGTGGTGAAGCACCTCTGGGTTCAATTCCTGGTAATGTCATGGTGAAAAGAAGCCAAGGCACACTCAATCCTAAATAGTCTCTACCCCTCAATTTTATTTCCAAACCATGTTAGTTAGTTAAAAGAACAGCCACGGATGTTCAGGTAGACAGGTGCTACTCTAGAGCCTTTTCAATGTATCAGCACATCCAATCCTCACAACTACTCCCACATATTACTAGCCCTATTTCAGAGAAAGAAACTGAATCACACAGAGATCAAGCAACTTTTGCCCAAATGAAGCTGCAGCTTAGTCGCTGGCTGCAGAGCCTTCTCACTGATCCTTTATTCTCTGTTGCTATCCCAAGAGGTTCCTACATTTTCCATAGTCAAGAGTTGATTGGTGTAAAAGATTTTATGTTCTGCCAGGCGAGGTGGTGCACACCTGTAATCCTGGCAAATGGCGAGGCTGAGGCAGGAGGATTGGGAGTTCAAAGCCAGCCTCAGCAACTTAGCAACTCAGAGAGACCCTGTCTCTAAATAAAATACAAAAAAAGGGCTGGGGATGTGGCTCAGTGGTTAAAGCACCCCTGGGTTCAATCCCGGTACCAAAAAAAAAAAAAAAAAAAGAAAAGAAAAAGGTTTTTATGTTCTGTTTTTCTGCCTACCATAATTCCAAATAGGACAGTCCTGCATTATTCCCCCTGGCTGATTTAGTTGCAAGTCTCAAGGACAGCCACTATGGTCCTGCAGAGTGTCAGATGAATCAGTACCAATGCTCCTTCTAGTCTCGTGTATCCACACAATCTACAGAACTCAGCATTTTAATTAACAATATAGCATTATCTTGCTGATATGCTAGTTTATTTTACTAGTCTCACTAAATAGCCCCTCCCTTTAAAAATATTTCTTATTTTGGTAGAACTGTGGATTAAACTCAGGGCCTCATGAACAGTAGGCAAGAACTCTACCACTGAGCTACATTCTCAGCCCCTCATTTTTATTACTTTTGTATCACTAGCATTGAGGCGGGGGCAATATAGGCTAGAGGTCAGCATTTGACTCCTGGAGTCAGAAAGACCTGACTTGAATCTCAGTTTACCTGTTGTTAGCTGTGTGACCTTGGGCAGGTTGCTTAACCTCACTGTCTCTTCTTCTCCACTCATACATCTCTGTTTCTTCAATTATGAACTGGGGATAATGGTAGAGTACCTCATACCTCAAGGTATTGTGTATGACCTAATTTAACCCTTAACACAATGCCAGAATATCAGAAATAATTAATGTATGGTATTTGTGATAACAAATAATTCAGATCTCTAGACGAATTATTTTCTTTGGGGTCTTTCATTGGGGATTACTGGATAAAAAGTGTACAAACAACGTACAGTTCACGGCATATTGTCAGAATGTTTGCCAGAAAAAATTCTGGCAAACCCCAGCCACTCTGCCTTAACATGATGTCACCAGTGACGCACGTGCATGTCCTCACGGCTCCGATGCCGGCTTCAGTCACTGGGGCCTCTAGTGCTTTAATCAACACATCATGACTCCATGAAGTTTTATTTTGCTTTTAAATCACAAGAGTGGCTCCATATTTTTATGTGAGATTATCTCCTCTCTGTATTTCTTTATAGATCTGCCCTTTATCTCTTCAGCTTTTGTTAGTTCCTATTAAATCTCAGGGAAGGATTATCAGTGATGTTTATTACATGCACTCTCCTCACTCCATTGTTTTCCTTTTTATGTTTAGGGGACTTCATTCTACTGTATAACACCTTGAAAAGATCTTGATTTATGAGAACATCCCTCTTGTCATTCATGATAGCAGCCAGGGACTTATGAGAGCTTAATGTGTTTATTGGGATAAATATACAACTCTGTCTTCTTTGGGTTGTTCGGTGACAGCAATCAAGGTGAACTCTTTTTAAATACTGTTATCTACCTGAGGCAACAATATTTGCTAAATGCTGATTTATTTCTACTGTCATATTATTTCTGGTTTGTATTCTAATGGTGTTTCTAAAATGGAGCAAATCTCTCTTTTGGTCTCTGAATCAAATTTTTCTGCTTTTTGACCTAAAACAATTTTGAAACCATGACTTTGTAATAAGTGGAGGCATTAATTTTGACACATTTGCCATACCCAGGGAAACTAAGGGAGAGCAGGGACCTTGCACACGCAGTAACCAACACCTAGGAGATTCAACACACTTGGTATTAGTGTTGCTCAGCTTACTGGGTTTCTCTTCAGAAAACATCCAAGAATAACTTCCCAGAAGGCTGCTCCCCCCATTATTTATTTATTTATTTTTTATCCCCAGCAGCCTTCTTCTTGGGCTGAGTTTTAGAGGTATTTATAAATTTCATTGCCCATTACACAGACATTATAGGTGACATAATAAAAAAAGGCTTCGTATAGCACCACTGAAATTATCAGGCTGACAGTTGGTCTGCGAAAAAGAGGCCCAGCTCTCACTGCAAGGGTGAGCCAAATTGCCAAGAGAAGGCTCCAGTGTGTAATTTAATGAATGTAGTGAGACGGCTGGAGCCTGACAGAATTTCATTTTAAATAGTCTATTCCATCTTGAACGATAAATCCCCTTTAACATTCTAAGACTAAAGGCCAAGCTTTCTTAACTTTGCTCATAAGCAAAGCACATTCAATGTGACATTTATGGGAGCTAACATTATATTCTTATGCTTTAATTAAGTGGAACATGACTAATTTTGACTTAGACTAAATTCTGTTTTAAAAAATGTCTTCATTGGCCACTTTCCAATGGAAAGCTTTTAAACTTTGGGCAATTAAATTAAAAGGAGAGAATGGGCAAATTGGGAACAATTTAAAAACATCACTTCATGGGTAATATGATAAGAATAATTTTTAGGGTTTCTCTGGATACTCTTATCCTCTATATTTGCAATTTCAAATTAAGGCTACTCTCAATTCAGCTATTCACAGATATTTTTAAAAACTTAACTCTCAATATTCTTAGTATTACATTAGCCATTTTATTAATCTAAAAATTACTAAGTGTAAGAATTATATAATATTCCTGATGATGCCATTTCTTATTAGAGTTAATTTTAAAAACTAAAATAATATTTAAAACCATTATCTATAGACCAAATCCATTTACAACCTGCTTTTATAAATAAAGTTTTATTGGGACACAGTTATGCCATTGTTATGTATTATCTATGGTTGCTTTTATATTAAAATGGCAGTATTCAGTAGCTTGACCTAAAGTACAGGGTCCACAAAGTAGGAAGTATTTATTGTCTGACCCTTTACAGAGAAAGTCTGCTGACTCTCCATCAAAATCAAGTAATATATACCTTCTGATTAAAGATTGTGACGACATCCATAAATCTACAAATGATATCAATACTGCTATGATTTGAATGTTTTTGATCCCTTCCCAAACTCATGTTAGAAACTACAACTATATTAGTCAGCTTCCCATCACTCAGAGGAAATACCTAACACAGACCATTTATGAAGGAAAGAGGTTTATTTTGGCTCATGGTTCTGGAATTTCACGTGCAAGATCAGGCAGCCTCATTGACTTCTAGTGAGCAGTGCATGTCAGAGTGAGCAATCATGCATTGAGTCAAAAAACAAAGCAAGGGAGAGACCTGGGCACCAGGATCAGGCTTTTATGCATTGGTCTTTGGGGGACATTGATCCAAACCACAACAGCAACATAACCCATGTTGGGAGAGGGCCTGGGAAGGGTTAGGTTATGGGGTTAGATTAGCAGAACTGGATTAATGCCACTGTCAAAAGGATTCTCTAGTTTGCTCTTCTGCCATGGGAGGGACCGTGCTCCTCTCCCATGGAGGACTCAGCACTCAAGGTGCCACCTCAAAGTGGGGACTAGCCTTTACCAGATGTCAAAACCTGTCAACACACGAATTTTAGATTCCCCAGATTCCAGAACTGTGAAGAATAAACTTGTTTTCTTCTTAAATAAATTACCCAGTTTCAGATACAAAGTAGTAACAGCATAAAACAAACTTAAGAAAATACCCTAGACATACATGAAAATCCAGATATTTGATTGTCTTACGAGTTTATTTTTTTACCTAAAAGATAATCTGCATAAAAACCTGTTATCCTCCTTAAATTTATCTGCAGAGCTCATTGATTTAGATGTTCCCAAATTAGGAATGAAAATGCCAAAGTTACGTGAAACTGATGGCCAAATTCTAAATGTATTTATATCAGGAAACTAAGCAAATGAGCACACCACTGCTCGGTAGAGTCAAAGTAGGAAGTTGAGATTTTGACACCTATTGGCAAGGAGGAAAGAAGAAGCCACTGCAAGCATCACACACCTCTTGACATGTATAACACAAGTCACTAAACAGCCCCATGTGCAGGGCACTATGCTGAATCATGTTGTAAAACAGGAAAACCAAGAGGCCAGTTTCTGTACCTTCTCTAAAGCCAAAAATGATCACGAGTAAAGCATGATGCAGTTTAAATATTATGAACTTAACTTTAAAAATTATCCTAGAGGTGCACAGCTGTAATCGCAGCGGCTTGGAGGCTGAGGCAGGAGGATCGTTGAGTTCAAACCCAGCTTTAGCAACTTAGTGAGGCCCTAAGCAACTCAGTGAGACCCTGTCTCTAATAAAATATTAAAAAAGGGCTAGGGATATGGCTCAGTGGATAAGTGCCCCTGGTTCAATCCCTGGTATGGGGAAAAAAATTATTCCAGAGAGCTAGGGGTGTAGCTCAGTGACAGAGCGTTTTCTTAGCATGCAACAGGACTTGGGTTTGATCTGCAGCACCATAAATGTTATTTCAGTTATAGTCAATGTGTTCAATACACAATTTTAAAGTTGTTTTGCAGTTTATATTATTTAGTGGCTATCTTCCAAAGAAATCTCATCTTAACAACAAGAATTTCTATCTGGCATTTGTTTGACTGTGTTAGAAATTTCAAAAAATCTAGATCATGGTAGTATAGAATTGAGAGACAACCACATAAGAGCAAGGGCCTTGAAAACTTTGGTCTTGACTTACATAGTAGCTACCAGCGTAAAAACAAATCACTGATTCCCCCAGGATCCGTTCTAATTCCTGCAGCTTAGGAGGAAGTGAGCACCAAAAAGATGGGAGAAAGAAAAGCCATGCCCTTGACCAAGGTGCTAGTTTTCAGAGCAGCAAAAGCTCTGGGTATAGTGCTTCAAGTCCATCCCTGTAATTCACAGAAGATCAGTGTGAAAATTTAGCCCTGTAGCCATTTTCCAGTGAGGTGCTTTGAGTAAAATCCACTGCTTAGCTGAAAAGCAAAGGAACATGACAAATAAAATTACCTGATGAAGACTCGGGATGGCTCGACTTCTTCCAGCAGATACAGTTTATTACTCCAGTGCTGTCGTCCACTGCAAGAGAAGTGTAAATGGGCAGAGGAGCAAGGAGGACAGGGCTGGTGAGTGTACATGTCATTACAGCATTCAGCCTTACTGAAAGATGACATTTTTCAATAGCCGACAGGGGCAAATCCCTTATCAAACTCTCCCTCTATCTTTAGAAACAATCTCTCGCCATACATCAGCATGAACTGCTTGCCTGTGCACGTGAGCACAACACACAAGCCCAATGGGATGCATCCAACATTTCGATTATTTTACCTCAAGGGCGCTGTGACTAGTCTATACCTCTCTGCTAAAAGTGGCATCCTCAAGCCCTGTGCAATAATCTCAATCACTGCCCACACACAACATTAGCCTTTTTTGCCCTGCTGCAAGCAGAAGCATCACGTGGTCTGTGGTTAGGGGCATGCAGAGCAGTGCCTCTGTCACCACTTCTCTTTGACTAGCATGCTGACTTCCCAAAACAAAGCATTCCACATCACTTGGCCTGGGTTTCTCTTTGTGGAAGGGCTGCTGTCCGGCCCTTACCCCTGTAGGGGGTGTAAGGAAAGCCAAGCATGTCCCAGAGGGCAGACTTTTATTTCCTTAAGATAAAATAATTATATCTTGGTCACAAAATCCATATTGGTCTGACTTATTTTATTCCTGATTGTGGGGGGAAAAGTCAGACAATTCATGGTATCTGGATTTGTAACTGTAGAGAAATATGGATGTTTGCTTGGGAAGATAGACAATTTTTCTTTAACTAATTTTTGACAAATTCAGAAGAGAAGTTGTTAAATATGGGCTCAGGGGGGGCCTCATGATTTTTTAAAAAATCATCAAGTAGTCTGTTGTAAAAGCATATGTAATATATAGAAGAAATATAAATAAAGCAAAAATGTTTTATTGCTAGCTTAAATCTCTGTTGCAATATGCTGTAAATACTTCTCAGATGGGTTTCATTTTGTTAATTTTTCTTAAGATAAGAAGATATGGGTGAACACTTTCAACCGGAGCTTCCAGCTGGTAGGAAACACTTTTTAAAGCAGAACCTAAAAATTAGAACTCATTTGAAAAAACAGTCTGATGTTTGCTGACCTAAAAGCCAGTAATGGGTAGCAATTTTCCAGATGACAGGGTTGGTGCTTTATATGTAAAGAGCTCATATAAATTAATAAGAAAAAGACCAAGACCAGAAGAGGAAAAAATAGCAAATTCGTAGAAAATATAAAAAATATAACAGTTCCCAATAAGTATATGTCAGTGTGCTAAACTCACTAGTTACCATTTTTTAAAAAGCAAGTTTAAATCTCTCAATTACTAGATTGACAAATATTAAAATACTGATATTCTCATATGCTGTTAGTACTAAATTTCTAAAGAGCAAGCTTGGAGAAATTCATCAAATTTTGAAATGTGTATGTGTATGTAAGTGTGTGTGTATATACACATATAATTGATTTGGCAATTACTTCCACACTTGATCTTAGCCAAAAGGCCGAGAAGCGATGGCAATTACTTCCAATAAATTAAACTGAAGAGGAAAAAAAGAACAAATACACGGATGTATATATCTTGTATAAATCTATTGCTCACTGCAGTATGGTTTGTAATACTGAAAACTGGAAATAACTAAATGTTTATAAATAGCAATTGGTTAAATAAATTAGAATAAGTATATGAAAATAAAAAATTATGGGCTGGGGGTGGAGCTAACTGGTAGCGTGCTTGCCTAACATGTGTGAAGTCCTGGGTTCGATTCTTGGCACCACTATGCCTAAGTAAAATAAAGGTCCACTGACAACTAAAAAATATTTTTAAAAAAAGAGAGAATAAAAAGTTATGAGAAATCTATGATCACTGCTATTAAAAAATATACATGCTTCCCTGCCAAGCAGAAATCTTATGTCCTAAAATCTTATAAATAATCTAACTTATATAAAGCATTAAACAGTGTATTTTAACAGAAATTATTTTTATGATATTAAATGCTAAGAGCAGCATCTTTTGGAGTATGGAGAAGGAATCTCATATTCAATATATACATTAATTATAATTCTAATTTCAAAAACATTAAGAAGAGAAAAACATGCAAGTAATAGTGCTAAGGAAATAAGGCATTTCTAGATTTCTTCAACATTAGCAGCACTCTAGGAATATCAGGGAAGACGTTCACTAAAACACTAACATTGTTTTGTTTAATTTATAGTGTTTAACATGACTTTTATGTACTTCATTAAAATCTTCTCATTTTAAATTTCATTTTTTAATGAGTAAATATCAAAAAGAAGCAAAAAAACAAAAAAATCGAGAGGAAACATTTGAGTTGAAAAAAAAAAGTATGACCCCTATAGGATCACCACTTCTCTGGCCAATTGAAAAATCTTGATTTATAATGAAAAGTCAAAGAATTAGCAGATGAGTATTATTCTACATTCTGGTCTTGTCTTGAGCTCGAGTGGCTGCCAGGTGCTCTGTATACCACAAGCACTGCTACCAAGCCCTCCCTTGTGA
Organism: Callospermophilus lateralis; assembly: GCF_048772815.1. Classification (NCBI taxonomy): domain Eukaryota; kingdom Metazoa; phylum Chordata; class Mammalia; order Rodentia; family Sciuridae; genus Callospermophilus; species Callospermophilus lateralis. The sequence continues at coordinate 70,270,787 of NC_135319.1, forward strand.
CCTCTTCTAGCAGACTTTATGCCACAGTCCCCAAGGCCTGCAGCTGAATGCCCTGGAAGAGGAGCATGCTGGAAGTGTGGCACAGTGTCCTCCCCAGAAATGAGTCAGTGTGGGCAGAAATACCCCCAGCACAGGCCTGCAGTGAGTCAGGGAGAGCAAGCCCCAGGATTGCAGGGAGTGGCTGCCTGGCAGGTGGCCCGAGAGCCAAACTGGGCCTGAGGACAGAAGGGAGAGAAGCAGTGCTCCACTTGAACAAGCCGCACAAGAATTAAAGTTGCCAAACAAAACACAACCCATAAAAAAAGAGTCAAAGTTGCAAAAGCATTTCTGCTCTCAAGTGCTTCCACATCCAGACGCTTGCCACCACGTTCCCACAGCCCACAGATGTGTTGTGCTCTCATGACACCCACTCAGAGGGAAAGGCTTCTTGGGAAAAATCAAACTTCATTTCAATTTTTTTTTTTTTTTTAATGGGAAAAGGAATGAAGTGAAGACCCTTTAGGTCAAGGGCCAAATTCTGAGACCAGGACTAAAGTCCTCAACAATCTCATTTATTTGATCTTAAAAAATAGAAAACTAAAAATCAAATCCAGCTGATTTAGGGGCAGGAGGCTGGAGGAGGAAGGGGATGAGAGAAAGAAGCAATCCAACTTATAAGCAAATTGCAGAGCACACTGGGTCAGTGCACAGCAGATTGGACCCACAAACCTCCATCAGCAGGGCCTTGAACAAGTTACTAAGCCTTAGTTTTCTCACTACAAAATGGAAATAAAAGCTGTCCTTTCTATTTCAAAATATGAGGGAGAGAATAACATGAAATGATGAATGAAGATGCTTTGTAAACTTAAAGACACTATTATTTCCTCATTGGTGTCAAGAGAGGAAGCACTTTATTGTATCATAGTCCACAGCTGAGTGGACTGAGGAACTTAGTAAATGTTTGTTGTCTTGGAGAAAACCAGGACCAGGGTCTTTGATAAAATGAAACAGAGAACAGGTTCCGTATGGTTGTGCCTGACAGAATGATCTATTGCTGATTTAAAAATTTATATATGCTGGGGAAAAGAGTGAAAGACAAGCAAAATCTCCTCTCTCATGTGCTATTTTAATATGCATGAGACTATTGTCTTCAGGAAAAAGAGTAAATGTTGAGGAAATGCAATGACATTGTATCTACAAATGATCAATCATGTATAGACTGCCAATAAATGTTCTTGGTCACAAAGTTTGATTACCTTCTATTATTCCTGAAGTAAAGCAAGAATGCAAATCCAAGCTGGGGTTGTGGCTCAGCGGTAGAGCTTGCCTAGCATGTGCAAGGTGCTGGGTTTAATCCTCAGCACCATATAAAAAATAAATAAGTAAAATGAAGGTATTGTGTCCAACTACAACTAAAATATATTTATTTAAAAAAAAAAAGAAGAATGCAAATCCAAGATAATACCACAAAAAGTGACGGCGTCAATTACAACAAAGGTTTGGAATTCAAGTCAAGCTTCTCACCAAATATCTAACAAAGCCTCTCGACTACAGAGACTCTTGGAGTTGTATAAGGCAATGTATTATAATGCTCAAATAAAACTCAAAAAAATCAAGACCCACTACTCTAAAATCATATTCTAGCAATTCTCTGATCCATAATACAGAAACCCTTTATTTTTTTCCTTTTATCTTTTTTTTATTGGTTCACTATATAATTGTACATAACGGTAGGATTCATTGTTACATATTTGTACACAAAACACAAAATAACAGTATAATTTGGCTAATATCATTCCCCAGTATTTCCCCTTTCTCTCTCCTCCTTCCTCTCTCTGGTCCCTTTCCTCTGTTCTACTCATCTCCTGTGGCGAGCCAGCCATGGGCTGTGTGAGCTGGGAGCATTTTGAACGCACAAAGCAGACTGGACGTAGGATGCCGCTCTGTCTGGGCTGTGTACGCAGTTGTCCCTTTCGCTTGCTCTGCCTTTGGTCATCACACAGCACGTGAGATGGGTGTGACCTTCCAAGATGTCAGTCAATCTTCAGACAGCAGACATCCCGAAGCCAGACTCAACCCCGTGAAACCTGACCCCTTGCCTCATTTGAATGGCTTCTCCCCAATAAAATCCAGGTCCCAGGCGTGCTTTTTCTCTTTCTTGCCTGCCTTGTCCCCCTTGGTGGAGCTGCAGCTGAGGAACAGTTACTGAACCCAAAGAAAAGGTAGTTTCTGTGTCTGTGTCTTTATTTAGTCCCCAAATTCACTTGGAGTGACCCTGACCAATTTAGTCGTGTCTTGACAATCTCCCTTCGATTTTCATGAGACACCCCCCAACCCCTTTCTTTTCCTTTTCCTCTCTAACTTCCACACATGAGAGAAAATATTTGACCCTTGACTTTCTGAGTATGGCTTATTTCACTTAACATAATGTTCACAAATTCAATCCATTTTCCTGAAAAATGTCATAATTTCATTCTCCTTTATGGCTGAATAAGACTGCATTTTGAATATATACCACATTTTCTTCTTTCATTCATCCACTGACAGACACCTAGGTTAGTTCCATAGTCTGACTATTGTGAATTGTGCACTATAAACATGGGTATGCATGATCACTACAGTGATGAAATCTTTAAATCCTTTAGAATAAACACCAAGGAATGGCATTGCTGGGTCATGTGGTGGTTTCATTCCTAGTCTTTTAGGAACCTCCATACTGATTTCCACAGTGGTTGTTTCATCATGTGAGTGAAAGGAACTTTTCTGATAGTGGATGTTTATCCCTCTGAGTACCAGAATTTTTTTTTGTTTATAACTGTTCTGGATATAAATCTTTTGAAGTTATTTTTACACCTCTCTGTCTTCTTAAAAGGTCTACTTTTTAATCTGTTCTTTTTCTTTTTAAGGTATCACTATAAACATAAATTGGCCAAGCACTATAGCACATGCCTATAATCCCAGCTACTGGGAGGCTGAGGCAAGAAGATCACAAGTTCAAAGCCAGCCTAAACAACTTAGTGAGACCCTGTCTCAAATAATTTACAAAAAAAAACAACAGGGGCGGGGTGGGGATGTGGTTCAGTGGTTAAGTGTCCCTGAGTTCAATTTCTGGTACTTAAAAAAAATAGAGATCTACATCTTTATCCGTAGCCATACAACTGTCCTTTGTTATTTTTAGCTATGCCTGTAGGTATCGGTGTCCTCCCTGTCAATCAGTAATCCTAGACTGCTCTGTTATTTTTCCTACCTTCTGGCTCCCTAGCAGTGGTCCCTTTATAGTATTCCTCAGTATCATTCCTAACTCATTCCTCACTCAGTCTGCATGTGGGGCTTCAAGAGCTCCCAGCAGAGGAATGGGCTTTGTGAACTGGCTCCCAGATGCTCTGAAAGGCTGTGCCTGCTTAAAATTCAATTTTTAGCTAAGTGAGGACCTTCTACATAAACTTGATTTCAGACATCATTGTTCTTACCTGCATAACTGTAGAAAGCATCTTTTTCTCTCATTCCAACAACAGTCCCCAGAATATCTACCTGTTTTATTGGATGGCCATTGTACAAAAATATACCTAAAATTAAAAAAGAGGCAAAGTTCATATAATGTATGATTACATTTTCTGCTTCATTAAATGTCTGTTGAGGGAGGGTGTGGGGATGTCAAAACACTGTGGTATGCTATTTGCTGAAATTCCAATCTTAAGAAACAGTTGCCACGCATGCCTATATTCCTAATGGCTCAGGAGGCTGAGGCAGGAGGATCACAAGTTCAAAACCAGCCCCAGCAAAAGCGAGGTGCTAAGACAGTGAGACCCTGTCTCTAAATAAAATACAAAATAGGGCTTGTGAAGTGGCTCAGTGATCAAGTGCCCCTGAGTTCAATCCCTGGTAGCCACTCCCCTCCCCTGTAAAAAGTAAAAGATAAAGAAACAGTCCTTGCCAAAAGGCAAGTTACAAGAAAATTAAAGGTCTTTTCCTCAAGGGTCAGAGGCAGAAAGCTTGGCTTTAAAGAAGTCTGGAGTAGTGCAGAAAAAAACTGACGTGGCCCAACTAGATTTGGTGAATTTGCTTTCCATTATGATTATGAAATGTACATGTATAAAGACACAAATTGGTGTGAATATACTATGTATACAACCAGAGATATGAAAAATTGTGCTCTATATATGTAATAAGAATTGTAATGCAATCTGCTGTTATGTATAAATTTAAAAAAAAAGAAAGAGAGAAATGTACCTTCGTGAAGAAGGCTCTCAAGGGCCTACCAACAGCCGGCATCTGATGGGACCCACACAGGACTGCATTTTGAGAAAGAGAAAGGAAACCATGAGAAAGGCTTCTGGGCTTTTTTAAACCAGTGCTTTTCTAAGAAACCAGTCATCATTTCTGTGAACTGGCCAGAGCCCCCCTTTTTTTTTTCCTTTTGTAAAAAAAAAGGAGATGACACATAGGTTACAAAACACTACTCTTCGGGGCCAGCAGATTATAATTCAAAAACCTCTCTTTTTAAAACTCTGTTTCAAAACCCAAACTACAGATGCTGTCAGTCAAAGTTCTGCCAGGGGAGAAACCTGACTGGGGAACCCACCCAACTAAACCCACAGCCTTTTTCAGACCTGGTGACAGAGGCAGACAGAGGGACCCTACCTGAGTCCCTGACTCTGATCTGAAGTCCCAAAGCTCCTGACTTCTGCAGCACCTCTTTCTGGGGCCCTCATATTCTTACCTGAGCTTTCCACTGTAGCTTAAACACTGTGTTCCTGCCACCTGCACAAAGGGTCCGGACTGACCTCCTCTCTGGCCTCTCTTATTGGTAGTTAATAGTTTATTTTCAGAAACAGGTTATAAACTTTTAAATGGCCATTTCTTTCTTTTTTCTTCTTGGCACTGGGGACTGAATCCAGGAGCACTTTAAACTGAGCTATATGCTAGCCTTTTTGTTGATTTTGAGATGGGGTCTTGCTAAGTTGCTTAGAGCCTTGCTAAACTGCCCAGGCTGGCCCTCAACTTGTGATCCTCTTGCTTCCGCCTCCTGAATCACTGGGATTACAGGTAAGTGTCACTGCACCCAGTTTTGGCCGTTTCCTTTTTAAATAAATGCATAAAATATAAACAAAGAAGCCATGGTCACTTCAGGCATCTGGCCACCTCCTCCCCTTCCCACCAAGTTTGGTCAGAGCCTATGGATTTCAAGCCACAGTGGGACCTGTGGCCTGAATCCAAACTGTCCCCTGTGGGTGGTTCTCTTGTTCCCCTTTAGGATGATTAGAGATGAGTCACTCATGGCAGAGTCCCAGGTATAGACAAGGAGCCCCTGAGCCTTAGCCTGTCAGAGGCACTAAGAGAATGAGATATTTGTCTAAAGGAAGAAAACAGAGTAAATTTAGCCCAAAGCAGACTCCTCTCCCTCTGCAAAGGGCGACTTCTAAAAATGACTTGGTGGATGGGAGATCATCCCCAGGGCAGCTTTGGAGGCCAAGAGCTGAAAATGGCAGTCACACAAGGGAAGGAGCCTGAGTCTCCCCAAAAGGAGAGTTACCCTTATCCAGGAATATTTGGGTTGAATGGGAACAAAGTGGATCCACAGAAAAACCATGAAACTTTAAGACCTTTAAGATGGGGGACAGAGCTAGACAAAAGGTGCTTTGCCTAGGTTGAAGTCTATGGAAAAGATGGTGAGGTGAGATTCCTGGACTAGTGACACAAGCCAAAGATGTCCCCAAGTTGCCTCTCCTCTGATGTTACAAACTCTGTATCTGGTAACATTTGATAAAAATCTGAAGAGTTCTTTTCTTAAGGACATGGTAGACTTCTTTGAAAAAAGACAGATGTGGGCCCCATAAACTTTTACCTCGTGAATTGACAATGGCTTGCCTTTGAAAAGATATATAGTCACTTGAGGATGCAACAAAAAATGTTGCGTCTCCAAGGATTGATGCAAGAAAAAAAAACTTATGAGAATCAGAACAAAAGACAACAGCTGTATAAGAAAATAACACATGGTTTGCATTTAAAACTCTGAGAAAATTCACTGAGGAGGAAATACACTGCTTACAAAGACAGAAGAAATGTCTCAAAGTACACGGAAACATGAACCACACAAATAGAGATGCGTGGCCTCTATAAGAAGAGGGCCAAGGACACAGAAAAAGAATTAGAGAACCACTTCCTTCCATCAGAGTGAGAGCTCTCCTATGAGAAGAGAGCTCAAGGGAGCTGGATGACAGCCCTGTCAAATGAGAGAAAGCCCAACAGGCTAGGAAAATGATCACAACAGACAAATGCTAGCTGACACCAAGTTCATGCTCCAGCTTTTTCCAAGGGGTCCCCTTGCTCCTGATGATCCACATACAGCCCACAGAGGCCTACAAAAACCAGGGGATCCCTGGAGCCTCACACCCTTGAGAGGAGAAAGGTCAAGCTGTGACGACTGAGGGACCTGGGGTCACCAATAGATTTGACTCAGATTTCAAACAGCAGAACCTGAACACCCATGACCACAGCAACTTATTTGCCTGTTTTTTTCTCTTAAAAGATACTTTTGATGGATCTATTTTCAGCTTAACTGTTATTTTACTGATATATAATTGCTCTTATTGAAATATGACAGCAATAAAATTACTAATAAAATATTTTTTAAATATAGATTCATTTAATATAATCCTTATAAATACCTGGCTATCTATGAGGGATTGGTTTTGGTTTTCCCTTGCTTTAGATGGCCAAAGGGAATTCTCTGACCTACTTTGTCCAATTGTAGGTCTTAAGACCCTCCTCATTTCAAAGGGGTCCTGCCACATACCTTGGAGGCAAGATACTGGATAGAGAGGCCAAGAAGAATCTAAACAGAAGGGCCTTGCTGGGTCTCCCCACCTAGTCTCTTAGCATTACATCCTATCCTTATTGTCCAATCATATTTCTCCAGTTATCCATGCTCCCATTATGCCTATGCAAATAAGTCTCCAATAAGATGCCATAATATAAGGTTTTCAGAGCTTTCAGGTAGTTGAATATGGAGATTCCTAGAGGGCAGCACATCTGGAGAGGGCTTGGAAGCTCAGCAGAACTTCTCTCATAACTTAACTATGCATTTCTTCATCTCCATCCTTTAGAATGTCCTTTATAGTCACCCAGTAAATATAAGTGTTCCCTGAGTTCTAAGAGCTGTTCAAGCAAATTAGTTGAACCTGAAGAAGGGGTTGTGGAAACACTACTTTATAGCCACTTTGTCAGAAGAACAGATAAAAACATCCCAGGACTTGCAACTGGCATCAGAAGTTGTGCAGGGGAAGTCTTGGGGACAGAACCCTCAATCTGTGGGATCTGACACTATCTCCAGGTAGATAACATCAAAACTTAAGATAATCACAAGTTAAAAGCCAGCCTCAGCAAAAGCAAGGTGTTAAGCAACTCAGTGAGATCCTGTTCTAAATAAAATACAAAAAAATAGGACTGAGGATGTGGCTCAGTGGCCGAATGCCCTTGAGTTCAATCCATGGTACAAAAAAAAAAAAAAAAAAAAAAAAATTGGACTATAGGATGCCCAGCTGGTTCCATGGCAGAACCTGCTGCTTGCTTTCTGATGGGGAGAAAAACCTCACATCTTTTGGGATCTGAGAAATCTTCTGTGTTGTGTATGATAAGAGCAGAAGAAAAACAAAGCTGTTATTTGTCTAATCTTTGAAATTTGACATTATGGGGACATTTGAAACAAAGACCTTTTTTTCATGTTATGAGCTGTTATTTTTAATTGTTTTTTTTTAATGCAGAAACTCCCCCAAACCTAAGCATTACCACCACCACAGAAACTTTACAATATTTTTATAAGTTCAACCCTAAATTCACAGATTTAGGGAGATAACATTTTGCAATGCAATTCTCACACTAAGTCTCCAGCCAGGTCAAATTTCACAGGTTTAGGATACAAACCCTTACAGGACTGCTCTCACTTCAGGCACTAGCCTCAAGTTTTGAGGGAATCCTCTGACCATCTGCATTCTGACCAACTAGCTATAAATCTAGGGATTCCCATGAATCCCTCAGATTTGGTAATTCACTGGAATTTAGAAAGATGTTACTTAGGAGTACAGTTTTATAATAAAGAATACAATTCAGCACCAGTTAAATGAAGAGATAGCAAAGGGTCAGGTTTGGGAAGGTCCAAATATGAAACTTCTATATCTCCAGTACACATCATCCTCTGACATATCAATATAAGATCACTAGCCAGGAAAGCTCATCTAAGCCTCAGCATACCAGATTGTTCAGGAAAGCAGAAAACTACGGGGGAGGCTGGCTACCTTCCAAGGAAAACTCCAGAATTTTTATTGGGCTTTCATAATGTAGGCATGATTGATTCATTAGACATATGACTGAACTTGACCTCTGAGGGGTCAGGCTGATGGACCTGGCTCCAAACCCCAACTCTCTAATAGTAAGGATGCTCTTTGTATACAGACAGCCCCATCCTGAAACTATAAGCACAGCAGGTGTGGTCCAAGGGCCTACCATCCACAACAAAGACATTTCATCACTCAGGGAATTCCAAGGATTTAAAGGTTACCTCCCAGGATCAAGGACAAAGGCCAGTCATATTCTTTATTACAGAACACACATGATTCATGTTTTATCATTTTTTTTGGTTAACCTTTGTTATTTTAAGATATTCTCTGCTGTTTAAACATTTCTAAATTTTATAAAGTCTCAAGTTCTCTCTCTCTCTCTCTCTCTTTTTTCTGTACCAGCACCACAAAAACAAAAACAAAAAGCATCTGAAACACTTTTACCAGTAATGAAGCAAAAATCAGTACTAGTATTTTATTTGTTTGTTTTTAGTACATCATAAAATCCTTTGCCCACAGGAAAAGTGAAGCCTCTACGATATCCCTGATACTTGCTTGCTCATAAACAAGGCTGGCATTTGGTGTGAATGAATTTCTTCCTTTAGAGATGAGCTATAAAGAATACCAGATTGTTCTGGAAAGCGGAAAACTATGGGGGAGGCTGGCTACCTTCCAAGGAAAAAACCAGACCATGTCCAACAATAATTAGAAAATAAAGGTGTGGTGAAAAAAAATGTGTACAAAAGGCTTCAGTGTTAAATCCATTCAGATATATTTGTACATATAAGTGGAATCACATAAAAGTTCACCCACTTAAACCTGTGGATACTCAAGATCATTGACCATTTCTGGCACATAGCTTGATATTTAAAAAGCTATTGATTGGAAAGCTTCACTCAAAATAGCAAAAAGAGTATAACTGAGGGCTAGGGATATAGCTCAGTTGGCAGAGTGCCTGCCTGGCATGCACTAACCCCGAGTTCAATCCCCAGCACCAAAAAAAAAAAAAAAGTGTATAACCAAACTTCTCATATTGTTTTCGAAGCTTGGTCCTTGTCCCTGATGCCAAACCAATTACAAGGACACAGTTTGTTTTTTAATTTTTTTTTTTTTTTAGTTGTAGTTGGACACAATACCTTTATTTTATTTATTTTTATCTGGTGCTGAGGATTGAAGCCAGAGCCTTTGGCGTGCTGGGTGAGCACTCTACCACTGAGCCACAACCCCAGCCCCAAGGACAGTTTTGAGAAAAAGGAAAGAGAAGGTTTATTGCTTTGCTAATAAAGGAGAAACACAGATAACTCCTGTCCCAAAGGCTGTGTGATTCTGCTCAACAGCAGGAATAGGGGGCTTTTAAAGAAGGGATTCAAAAGCTACATTCCACGTGTTCTCTGTAGAAGTTGTAATTCACTTGTTAATTTGGGAGACAGTAAATTCCGAGATCTTCTGGTACCATCCCCAAAGTCTGAATTACTTCACTTCCTTGGGATAGTGGTTGTGTACTCAAGGACAGATAAATCTGCCTAAAATGGGGAAGTTTTCTCTAAGATTAGGGAGCGAGAGAGATTAGAGAGTAGCAGGGAGAGAGAAAGGGAAACAAACATGTTTATTTTAAAAATAATTCGCAGTGGCAGAGCAGCAAGGGCTTTATTCAAAGCATAAAGTGGACCACTGTTACAGTATAGCACAGTAAACAAGTGAAGACACACCCACAGCTACTCCAGTTATTCAAATTTACCCCAAACTCTATTTGTTGTACTTTTAGGTATGATAAGCCTTTGTAGTAGCCATTACGCTACCAAATTTTATTTTGAGGTACTGAAGCTTGAACCCAGGGGCACTCCACTACATCCCTAGCCCTTTTAATTTTTGTGACAGGATCTCACTGAATTGCCCAGGCTGCCCTTGAACTTGCAATCCTCTGCCTCACCTTCCCAAATTGCTGGGATTACAAGAGTGCACCACAGCCCCTGGCCTAATGAACAACTTTTATTTATCTTTATATGTGTAATTTGTTGTTTCAATTGCCTTTTCTTGAGGGCTCCCTCACTACATGCCAGGCACTGCTTAAAGCACTGTGAATACATAGGTGAACAAGACAGATGATGTCCTTACCCCATGGAGTTCATAGTTCTTTGATTCTGATTAATTCAAAACAAAACAAACTCCCACAAGATCAATCATGGTTATTAACCATTTTTACAATGAAGAAATCTAAGATTTACAGAAGGTGGGTCACTCACAAAGGCAGGTGACACAACAGGCCGAGGAACAACTGGTTTGATGATTTTTAACACCAAGGGCAGATCCAAAGAAAGACAACTGAGTATTTTTAAATATGGAAGACCTTGAACACAGGCAAAAAGCTTCCTTAGTACAAAGGTAAGTTCCCCAGGCAATCTTTTTTTTTTTTTTTTAATTTTAATTTGAGACTGCTTTAACTCATTCCAAGGTCCAAACTAGGTCAAGTTCTAAGCAGAGAGGATTCTCTTTAAAGCACCTAAGCTTCTGCTTTCTGCAATTTTGGGAAAGAGGATGCAGATGCAACACAGGGATCCATCTGGCTGACCAGTCACATACCTGGCACTTGACGGGATTCCTTCATGCCCAAGATATCCCTGATGTAGAGTTTTGCAAAGGCTAGAAATATAGGATCCAAACCCCACAAGAGGGATGGGGTCTCCTCTTCACACCTGCTGGATTCAGACTGCATCAAGAGGTCGGGCTGTGGCATTCAGCTAAACCTTAAAGACTGTCTCACTGAGTCAAGGATCTATGAGACACAAAAATCAGGATGCCGGGCATTCAATATAGGCGAAATTGACAGTGTCTGGAAACTGCTCCCAGCAGGCATCCAGAACTCTGGGAGAAGCCAGGTTCTGTCAAACTCTTAAGCCACGGGGTGCGGAAAGAAGCATTCCTGTATAAGGACCTTTTCCCCAAAGTACAAGCTTGGAAATGGCTAAACAACTACTTTTCATTTTGGGGAGAATTCCCCCCCACACACTGGTATGCCCTGAAACCGTTTTAATGGTGGGTACCAGGAAACAACACGAGCCCTTGGGACCACGCACGTGTAGGGACACAGTAGATGCATGTATCCGTCGCTTTGCTTCTGCACCTTTCGCTTTTCCGGATGAACCAAGGGGGGGAAAAAAAAAAGAAGAAGTTGTAATAATCACAGCGGCTCGGGAAGCTGAGACAGTAGGATCGCGAGTTCAAAGCCAGCCTCAGCAATGGCGAAGTGCTAAGCAACTCAGTAAGACCCTTCTCTAAATAAAATACAAAATAGGGCTGGGATGTGCCTCAGTGCCCAAGTGCCCCTAAGAGCAATCCCATTTAGGGAAAAAAAAAAAAAAAAAGGGAAGCAAAAAATGGACCCGTTCGCAGCCGCAACGGCTTGGCCTCGGGCAGTTCCCAGCAGCGCAGAGGCCGGTGCTTCCGGTGGTCGGAACCGCAAGAAGCCACAGCCCTCGCGCGCTGCAGGAGCAGTTGGCCGAGGTCAGCCCTGGAGTTCCGGCGGAGCCCGACGCCGCCTCCAGCAGGAGCCAACCCTAGTCAGCCAGCCTGCGTATTTCCTTCCTGCAGCCCGCGCCCCGCCGCGGCCCCGCCCCCGAGCCGCCGCGGCCCCGCCCCCGTGCTGCCCACGCTCTGCTTCAGGTAGTGGAGGGGCTGTGACTTCAGCTGCCCGGGCTGATCTCTAGCACCTCCCACGACCCGGCCCCCGCTGCGGCGCCGTGAGCAAATGGCGGAGGCTTTGGAGTGGTTCCCGGATTTCCTGTAGTCCAAACCTGCCTTCCCAAATCACTCTTTCACCCTGTTTCCCGCGGCTGACGGGACCCTGAACCAGCATCTCTTAGAGATTTTTTTTAAGGATCAGACTTTTGTTGTAAAGGAACAACAAAATAAAGCAGCTCCCAAGGCAGGATTGCGAGTGGCTTCTTTGTTAGCTTGTGGTACTAAGGTTTGATTCCAGGGTCTCGTGCATACTGGCAAGTTCCCAATTGTGAGCTATGTCCCCAACAACATTATGGTGTATTTTAAATGATCTCCCTTGGAGATACTATTAGAATCTAAATTTGAGCCTTTGAGTGAATACCAGACCTTGTCTCTGCTGTGGACAGCCCTGGAAGGTCATGACCCTACCCTACATTTTGTCTCATTTCCTCTTACCCGATCTACAGTCCGGAATGTTGTACACTTAAGAACTTTGAAAAGCTGGCACTTTGATGCTACCCTGTTGGTGCCTTGTCCTCTCACTAATTTAAAGCGAGAAAAGATAGTCACGTTCCACTTTCATAAATAATGAAGCTAAATCATAATATGACTGGAGATGGCAGGAGTTCTTCCTAATTTACTGGGCCTCTAATATGACATGAACAGGACAGGTCATCCCAGCAGACCAATCCCCCAGGGGGCAGGTGGTGACCCAAAGAGATAATTACTAAACTATTTATCAGAAAAGGAACTTTAAGCAACTGGAATGGAAAATGTGTCATTAGAACCATGGCATTCAATTACCTCTCTGGCACAGATGAAGCTGAAAACAGGCTTTGGTAAAATACAGCATCACCCAGGTTCTACTGCAATGAACATTTGGGCCTGTAGAATTTAAGATCTAATTAAGAGAAAACACCCTCTTTCATAGAAGGGAAACTGTCCCCAAGGAAACACACCCAGTTGGACAGGAGCTTCCAGCTCACCTGCCAGGCAGGGAGAGACAGGTTGGGTGACATTTTCCTAAATGCACACATCTGCTCCAGGGTGGGACCCCAAAAAGGAAATTACTCCTAGGTGTACTCAGAGCCTGAGATGATTTTAGAAATGACTCTCATGGCTCTGAGGGGTAGAGTGCTAGAGATAAGAGTCCTTGGGGACTCCAAGCTTACTGCCAGCCTTGGGCAGGGCCCTACCCAGTTGAATAAACATAACAGATTACCCCATGTCATCTTTTATAATGAAGGGAGGACTCCTTTGAGTCCAGGGGGCTTCTTTTGATCTGAGCCACAAACCTAAAGGAGTAGGTTATAACTGAAACCTACAGTGAGGTGTGGAAGAGAATTTCCAGATAGCAGAAATCTCATCTAGAAGAATCTGGGAGAATCCTTGTAGCTTCAGTCACCAACACTGTAGATTCCAGCTTCCCCAAACCACTGCCTGGACTTTGTGTGAAGGGGCTCCTGAGATCTTTATCAACACTGCAGGGCTCCTGCTTCAGACTCCATAACACTGCAAAGCAGACATTTCCAAACCCAACAGCTAGCACTTAATGCTAGGAACCCTTTCTTATGGGTTCACAGTGTGGTGTAAAATAACTTGTTTTATAGGCTATTTATTTATTTATTTATTTATTAACAGAATAGACGATTCTTTCTAGAAAGTTAAGATTTTAGTAAATTCTTCTGGGAGTTGAACTGCATATCTCAACCTCAAAGACTAAATTGTGTTGTAAATATTTTTGACATCTTTGTAGGTAGATGGGGTTAGTCCATTTGCAAATTGAATTAGATTTTTTTTTAATCCCAAGTTTACAATTGACAAATATTCTCTCCTTAACCAAACTCTAATCAGGATCCTTTGAGCCCTCTTTTGGGCTAGGCCTCAACCTTGGCCTGCAAAGATCTGAATAAACACTAAACAACTCAAGGACACATTCTAGTCCCTCTTAAAATGCCTGCCTGAGAAAACTGAAGGCTGGCAAAAGAATTACAGCTTGTTCCAGCCCTTACTTGAAGATAAGTTCCTGGTACCTGGGGGAGGGTAGGAGCCCAACGTCTATGAGTACCAGTTAGCAAACCTAGATGGGTTTCACATGACCACCCCTTCTTCCTACTTTTGATAATTTTTCAATTCCCTAACTCTTGTCAAGCCCTTACTGTTCATCTCCCCCTACTCCTTCATTTTCTCTTTAATAAAAGACTTAGTTCTCTAGAAGTCTGAATGAACTCAGCTCTTTACCCTCCTGTCTGTAGTTACTAAATAAAATCTGTTTTTATTGCTTTAACTAATGTCTGGCTGGGTCTGTCTTGATGTAATAAAGACAACTTGACATTATATTATCTCCCTAGAGGGACCTTCAATAGCAGCATATCTTGAACTCTCTATGCACTTTGACACTGGACTATGGGACTATGGGGGAATCACTAATTATATCATTGGTACAAAAAGAGTGGTGTGTGTGATATGTTAAATAACAAAGCAAGAGACTAACTTGTGACTTAATACTGAGTGTGTTTGCCTGGCTAATAATTATTTTATGGGTTATGAGAGATAAATGGAGGGTTCTTATTAAATAAAATAATATAGTATTGTGTATGTTGGAATAAAGCTTATGTTGGAATAAAAGTATGTTGGAATAAAGTGCTCAATATATTCCATCTATTATTTGTTTTCACTATACAGTTGCAATTTAAACTGTGTTTTGAAAAACTGGCAAACCATAGTCTTAAAACTCTGGGTCAAGCACTGTTGACTAGAAGTGGGGACCAGGAGGCAAAACCAGGTGCGGGGGCTTCCAGCCCTCCTGGAACTCCCATTTTGTTGGGAGGAAAAGGAAGGGCGGTGAACAAAAGTAAATAAAATAAATACAGATTGTTTTCAATGCTTTGAAGAAAGCTAGAAGTGCATTAGGCTTGCTCCTATTGGGATCTGGAGGCTACATCAGTTGAGATGAAGTAACGTGTAGGCTGAGACCTGCAGGATATGAAACAGCCATGCTCAAAAAAGTGCTCATGAAGGAGCATTCCATTCAGCAGTTAAAGTCAGGCAAATGTCTGGAGGTAGAAAAGTACTTGCTTGTACCAGGAACAGGAGAGAGTGTGGGGAAGCCTGGCTGTCAATGCAATTGAAGAGACAGGCAGAAAGCAAAATATAAGAGACCTGGTAGGCCACAACAGATGGGAATTTTATCCTCAGTCTCCCTGTCTGTATAAAGGGGATAATATTGTGGTGGGGCAGGAACAGTACAAAGGCACTAGGATGAGCCAGGCCCATGTGTAGGCAAGCCAACATGGCAGCCTGATTGGAGAGGGAGCTGCAGTGAAAGCCAACTGGAGACCAGGATTTAAGCTAGATTCTGAATGGCTTGAATGAGTTGCTATTTTTATTCCCTACAAACAATTTAATGGTCTTGATTATTGATCAGAGGAATGATTTAATGAATTAAAAAATTGTAGGGATACCTGCCATCTCTGATAAATAGTGATGGGAATACAAAAATATGTAAGAAGTGTTCTTTATCCATTTTCTGAATCTATCCTTAAAATTGTGTCTCAGGGATATTCTCCAGTTGAAGGCAAATAAACTAGGATAAGAAAATATTTGGGGGCCTATTCCAGTGGCCCTGATCTATATCCTTTGTCCCCCTGTCCCCTTAACAATCTTGCTAAAAATTCTGTGATGTTTCTCCCTCTTTCTCCCTTTTTCTGGCTCCCCCTTGGCACATAAATAAGCTCTCCTCTCTTCTAAAGTGTCTTCCAATTTAAAGCAAATAGCCTTTCTGAAGACCTCTGCCCTTTAATTACTGTCCGCTGGCTTAGTCTCCTGCTCTCTCCTTTCAAAGCTAAACCCCTTGGAAGAGTCTGGGCATTCCCTGCCCACATTTCCCTATGGTGGTTCTCCAATTCAGCCCACCATAATCTGACACCAATCCACCTCTTCACTGAAATTGCAGTCCTGAGGTTATAATTACATTCAAATTCTCAAATGTGATGGATATTTTCCTTATCATTTCTGATCATTTTTTTTCTGTTTTTCTAGCATTTAATGTTGAGTGGATCATATTCTCTCCTATCCCACCTTGGCTCTTCCTTCGCTCTCTTTCTTCTTTCTGGTGTTCTTGTTTACTGTTTATCTCTTACAGGTTGATGTTCTCAGGATTCAGCCTCCTGCTCATTTTCCTCTCTTCTCACCTTATACATTTCCTCTGAGTGCCCGGCCAAACCTATGCCTTCAACTGAAGCCGTATTCCAGTGACTCTCAACTTTTTATATTTAGCCCAGAGCTTTTCACGAACCCTGCACCTGAATTTCCAACTGGACTCCCCTGGATCCCCAAACTAAACCTCTTCCCTGTTCTACCATTCTGTTCCCTGTCAGGATGCACGTCACCATCACCTGCCAATTATCAAGGTCAGAAAACTGGAAGGCTTCAATGACATCCTGCTCTCTATTACCCTGAGACGCAATTAGTCATGAACCTGTCAATTCTGTTTTCTAAATATGTTCTCTTGTTTAGCCCCTCCTCCTCATTCCTGTGGCCATAGTCTTAGTCAGACTTTCACAATTACCTCCTGGATGGCTGACACTACGTTTCAACTAGTTCCTCTACCTCAACCTGGCCTCCCCCGAGTTCATCATCTACACTTCTGCCAGGATGATCCTTATAAAATGCAAATTGGACAGTGTTACTCCCTTGTCTAAAATCTAATGGCTTTATGTAGGAGGTAGAATAAAGTTCAAATTCCTTAGTATCTTATATCAGGTTCCTCCTGGCCTGGTCAAAATGTACATTTCCAAGCTCATTTCCCACCACCTCTTATATTTGACATCCCAGGCCAGCATCTCCTGGTGCTTTTCTGAGGAGTCCTTTCTCAAGATATTAAAGAAAGTCAGGCTGAATAAGTTTGGATTTAAGTCCAATAAGTGAGGAAAGACAGTAGAATGAGTCAGACATAACTTTCCTATGTTCACATATGAATACACAACCAGTATAACTCCACATCATGTACAACCACAAAAATGGGGCATTATACTCCATGTATGTATAATATGTCAAAATACATTCTATTGTCATGTATAATTAAAAAGAATAAATAAAATTTTAAAAAATAAATCCAATAAGTGGATTTAAACACAGTAATACATATTTGAATATCTAAAACAGAAACGAAGTGGGTGAAGTTTGAGCACCAAACTAACATTTCAATGAAGTTAGTTTGGGAAATGCAACTGAAGATATGTGGAACTACTTACAGTAACTAGAATATGCTAGGCTGTCTTTTGCTTCTCCCCCTTATGGCTGGGATATCACTCACTTATTAGATACAAAAATGACTCTTCTATATGTGCTGGGAATGCAGAAAAAAGTGCTATGTACTGGTCATATGGAAGGAAAGAGGCTCTGTAAGAACCTAACATGTAAACACATGGTCACAGTGTGTCATGATGAATGCTGTGTAACTGGGCAGCATGAGGTGGGAGACCTGAGTTGAAGTGATCAGCAGACAATAACCTTGCCCTCTCCTTCTTCACCTGAGTTATATCTAAGGTACCTGTCAGTTCATTTCATGTATTTTGGATTAGCTGTTAAGTTCACATATATTTCTAATTGTTATCTCTTCTTGAAGTTTTGACTCTTAGCATTATGACATTTTCCTATGTCTCCAAGAATAATTCTTGTTTTACAGTCTATTTTTCCTGGTGTTTTTATAATCACTCCAATTCTCTAATGGTTAATGTGTATAAGATATATCTTTTTCCATCCTTTTCATTGTAATCTATTTGTGTCTGAATCTAAGCTTCTTATAGATGGCATATATAGGCATATATAGTTTTATTACACTTTGTTTTACTGTGCTTTGAAGGCATTGTAAATTTTACAAATTGAAGGTATTTTTAATTAGCTGGGTGCAATGGTGCACACCTGTAATCCCAGCAGTTCAGGAGGCTGAGGCAGGAGGATCTCGAGTTCAAAGCCAGGCTTAGTAACTTATAAAAGCCCTAAACAACTTAGTGAGACCCTATCTCTAAATAAAATATAAAAAGGGCTGGGGATGTGGCTCAGAGTTAAGTGCCTCAGTACAAAAAAAAAGTATTTGTAATTAAAATATGCACATTATTTTTTTTAGACACAATGCTGTTGTATACTTAATAGACTACAGTATGGTATGAACATAACTTTTCTTTAAATTTTTTTTTAGTTGTAGATGGACACAATATCTTTATTTATTTAGTTTTATGTGGTGCTAAGGATTGAACCCAGTGCCTCACATGTGAGAGGCAAGCACTTCATCACTGTGCTACAGTCCCAACCCTGAACATAACTTTTTCTATACATTGTAAAATCAAAACATTTTATGTGACTTTATTTTGATATTTGCTTTATTGTGGTAGTCTGGAACTTGCCATTATCAATAAGTATATCTATAGTAGGCCCTTCCCTTTTTATGTAGTCTAATAATTTCTGCCTTTTGACTGGGGTATTAGGCTATTCATATTTAATGTAATTGTCAATGTAATCAGTTTAATGTTTTCCATTTTTCTATTTGTTTTCTCCATGTCAACAGAATTTTTTTTTCTTCTGTTCCTCCTGAACTACTTTATTTTGTATTAAATGTTTTAGGTGACATTTAAATTACTCTGTTAATTTTGAAAAATATTTTTATTTTGGGGGATTTAAGAAGTATAATATGCATCTTAACTTTCTACAATCTATTTCAGATTGCCCTAACCTAGTTACTTAATTTTGCTTCAATACTCTTATATTCCCTCCCTCCTTCTTTGTGTTATTACTGCCACATATATCACATTCATATATATTATAAACCCAACAGTACAATGTTATCATTATGGCTTTGCATGATCTCATACCTTTGAAAGAAGACAATAAGTGAGAAGAAAAATTGCTATAGATTTTTGTGTCAGTCAGCTTTTTGTTACTGTGACCAAAACACCTAATAAGAACAACTTAGAGGAGGAGAATTTGGGACCCATAGTTTCAGATTCAGTCCAAGGTTAACAGACTCCATAATTCTGGGCCTGAGATGAGGCACAGCATCATGGTAGAAAGGTGTGGTGAAGGAAAGCTGAAGATATAATCCCCAAGGGTATGCCCCTAGAGACTCACTTTCCTCCAACCATGCACTACCAGTCTACAGTTACCACCCAGTTATCCATTCAAATTATTAATCCATCAAATGGATTAATCAACTAGTTAGATTGCAGCTATTAAATCTAATAATTTCACTTCTGAACATACCTGCATTGTCACATGAACTTTTGGGAGGTATATCTTATTCCCAAACCATATCATTATAATTACAATTTCTGGTGGTTTTCTGTCCCTTCAGATATGAATGCTCCAAATGGAATGAGTCCCTTGGACTGTAACAGAGAAGCTGTTGGTACTCACTTTGCTCCGCCCAACAGAACTTTCATATTGACCAAGCTGGGTGCAGCAAGCAAGGGGAATGGGAGCAGCCCCAGACCAGAACGCCTCAGACTCCTACTCTTACTCTTCATACCTGAAGTTCAGTCATTTTCCAAGTACAATTGCTTTTAAGATTGCTGTGTGCCTTGGATCTATCTATCCTCAGAGTGACAAAATAGTTGTTCTGGTCAATTTTCGTCCAATTGCATTTTTTGGAGATGGTTTGTGATTTTCTTAATCAGCCGTGGTTAGAGATTTCTGATAGTTGGGCTTTCAGTTAATAGCAGATCAACTGGACAGGGAGGGATGAGGTGGCTCAGAAATAAGGAGCAAAGGACTAAAGAGTAGAACAAGGTCAGAAGTTGCCTGGTTGGAGAAAACAGGTACAGCACATCCTGCCTCATTCTATGTCAATGAAAGACAATGTGTGAATTGGGGTGCAATTCACTAGAGCACCTTCCAGAAAGAGAGGAACCAAAAATGATAGAGATGATTGAGTGTGAGTCACCCTCTGTATCCTTACATGTCAACCAAGTAACTCCTCTTTCCCACACAACTGATCTGATTTCATCCACAAAGAGCCAGAGATTGGATGGTCACCTTTGTAAAGATAAAGGGTATAGTAGTAGGCAGGCCGAGGTTCATCCTGGAGAGCAGAGAGTGACTTCATCATGGGAAAATTTTTTGAGTTCACCTGTTGGAAAATACTTGTCTTATCCTTATATTTATCTTGTCATAAAGATGCTGCACAGTTTGTAAGGCATTTAGAGTTAGGTAGGATTAAGTTTTGGAGAAATTGAATTAATCCTTATTAATCATAATAGACCTTTATAAAAAGATTAACCAAAGTGTCAAAAATAAATGAAAGCTTTTCTTTTTAGACAAGACTTTTGTAAATGTTTATGGTCTTGACCAAATGAATTTTGTGCAGACATATATACAATTTTATTTTTGTACCAGGTATTGAATACAGGGGCACTTAACCACGGAGCAATATCCCTGGCCCTTTTTTGTATTTTATTTAGAGACAGGGTCTTACTGAGTTGCTTAATGCCTTGCTAAGTTGCTGAGTCTGGCTTTGAACATGTGATCCTCCCGCCTTAACCTGCTGAGTTGCTGGGATTTCAGGTGTGCACCACTACACCTGGCCATACATACAATTTTAAAAATAATTTAAAATATGCTATTTTGCAATTTAAAATTTTTGAGTATATATTACTTAATAACAAAATTTACTTTGAAGTTAGCATCTACAAATCTCACAAATGTAATATTGAGTGAAAGAAGCCAGACACATAAGACAGTACATATGTATGATTCTATTTATATAAAGTGTAAACCAGGAATAAAGTGTGTGCTGTTGGAAATCAAAATAGTGGCTACCCTCTGTTGGGTGAACCACAAGAGAGCATGAAGGGGACTAGTGTGAGTCCCGGTCATCTAATGCGACTCACCCCGAATCTATGTTGTATTCCATAAACTTTTTTTTTCTTTCTTTTCTTTTTTCTTTGTTTCTTTTTTTCTTTTTTTTTTTTTTTTTTTTTAGTTTGCATCCTTAGTATTTGAAGTTGTACTTGAAGTTGAAGAGAATTAAAAAGTTAATTTGTTATCTGGGGAAGAACTCATATTTTGTGTTATTGTCCCTTGCAGAGAAAGTAGATCATTTTCAATGTTAATGTGATTCAAGACAAGAGACAGAACATCTTCATATATCTTTATTATTTGACATGTTCCGGTAGGCTCGAATAGCCATGCCAGTTCATATGCATTAGCATAAAGCTGGCCAACTGAATAGAATTTTGTTTTTTTCTTATCAATCTATAATCCTCCCGAGGGCTACTTCCAATCAAAGAAAAATTTAACTCCCCAATGATATCAAAGACAGCACATTCCAGAGGTTAATTAACAAATCACCCAGAGAAGATCGAAAGGCTATTATGCTGACAAGTTCAAGAGCTAATCTGTTTTGATGATGTAATTTGCAGTAGTTCTTGATCCATATTAGCCTGATGGGTAACAGCTGCTCTGGTCCCCAGATGATTAAAGTGGGAGCAGTGAAGGGTAAATGCCGTCAAATGGAGAGAGAATACACAGCCAGAGTGAATACACCTACTATGCTGCTATCCTATCTAGAAAACTTGCTTACTCATCTTGCTTTCATTAATACAGATTTTACAAATCTATCACAATCTCGGCTCTGGGTTCCCTCATCCAAGACCACTCCACTCAATACTGGCTGGTGCCTCTTCCCTAAATGCCTGTGGCACTGACAGCATCACACACTTACTCTTTGCTAGTTATGTCAAGAATGTGAACCTTGTCCCCCAACTTCGCAATCAGTTGCTTAAGGATATCTATCTATCTATCTATCCATATATATATATATATATTTAAAAAAATTTTTTTTGTATGTCCTCATATCATGAGAGATGATAACCACAAAAACTAAATAAAATATTACTGGAGCAAAATGCTGATAAATGCCCAGGAAGAGGGATAGTTACATATGAGTCTATTCTATTATCCTATCTGCTTTGGTAGGTTTGAAAATGTCCTCAATTGTAGGGTTGGCAGATTTAGCAAATAAAAATGCAGAGTGTTCAATTACATTTGAGTTTCAAATGAACAACAAATACTTTCTTACTATACATAACTCACATTTTATTATAATATCACTTATAATATTTAATATCTATTTAATTTAAATATGCAATTTATAACAATATTATAGTCATGCATTGCCTAACAACAGGAATACATTTCTGAGAAATGTATCTAGGTGATTGGCTTCTTGTGTGAATGCCACAGAGTGTACTCACAAAAACTGAAACAGCTACAACTTCTTAAGGTGACATGATCTTATGGGACCACTATCATTATGTGGTATGAGTTGAGTGAAACACTGTAATGCAGTATATGATTGTACATATAACATTTTATTATAATATTATTGGATATTATATTCTATGTTTATATTATTATTATATGTTCTCATGAGACATACTAAAGTTATTTGTTGATTACCTCAAATACAAATTTAATGGGGTGTTCTGTATTTTATTTGGCAATCTGATTTGTTAGAAACTTAAAAACATAACAGGTGATTAATTGATGGGCTAAAGGAAAATGGATGAAAGATACCTGGACATGGTGATATATGCTTATAAACCCAGCTCCTCTGGAGGCTGATTTAGGAGGATCTCAAGTTTGAGGCCAGTTTGGGCAACTTAATGAGCCCTGTCTCAAAAAGAGGTTGGCGTGGGTAGGGGTGGTACTGGGAATGTACCTCAAAGACAAAGTGCCCCTGGATTCAATCCCTAGTATCAAAAGTAGATGGAAAAAATCCCATGGAATCTCTTAAAGAATGATCTGTAGTCACTTGCATCAACCCTCTGCCCCCAAGGAACTAGTGAAAAGGGCATCTCCCCTGGGCCCTCACCCCTCTCTAGAGTTGCCAAATCAGCACTCTGCTGGGGACACAGTATTTGCAGTAAGTTTCCCAGGTGATTCTGATGCTGTCCCTAGAGCCAATCTGATGTCTAGGATGTTTCTAATTTTTCTGATTTGATCTCTTTTCCTTGTTTGAGCAACTTCTACTTTTTGTACGTCAGGGACCTGACTGAAGAGGTGTTAATATTCCTGCTTAATGACTCACTGAAGTTAAATCTAGTCACAGACATTCTAGTAACTTTTCATAGTGAATTGTTCCTTAATATTCATCTAATGGCCTAGCATCTTAACTTTTTTTAAAAAAAATTTAGTTGTAGATGGACACAATACCTTTATTTTATTTATTTATTTTTATGTGCTGCTGAAAATTAAACCCAATGTCCCACATGTGCTATGTGAGCACTCTACCACTGAGTCACAATCCCAGTCCTAGCATCTTAACTACTGATCCATAGTCTACTAACATATATTCATTGTTATAGAAAAATATTAATTGATAAAAATCACAGCATCCTTTAGTATTTAAAGACAAGGGCTTCTGGAATGACCAAACATCCTTCTGTGTTTAGGACTGTTCCAGTTTTAGCCCTTTTAGTCCTGTGTCCCAGGCTAGTGCTCAGTCCTGGTTGTTCCTGGTCACCTTACCCATGATAGATGTCATGGTATGTTATCCAGATATGTTGTCCATGATAGATGTCATGGTAGGTTGTCTCCATTCAGGGCCAACCTACACATTTGCCTAGTTCATACTTGAGACTTTCCCTAGAGAACTACCTCACCCAAACCTATGGCCCATCTTGGGGTAGTAACTGTGGCTGCAGCCTGAGCCCCAATTCAAGACATTGCTAGTGGTCGTGGCTCCAGAACCCACTGTGGGACTAGCCAAGGCCTCTGTTACAACTGCCCTGCAATTCCAACTCCCCTTTACCCCTTGATGTTTCCCTCAATGCCTCTCAATGCCTCTCCTGTTACATTCCCCTGCAGGCAACGTCAGGGTCTGAGAGTCCAGAGGAGCCTGACCTACAACGTGTGGATGGGATGCTGCTGGAATGAAAGGCACTGGAGGCTGCAGTGCCACAGGCCTGAAGAGGTCCAGGGAAGTAGCAATTTGAGGACAGTGGAATGGGATCACTGTTATTGGCTACTATCAGCACATTATGGAGAGACCATGAAGACTGAGCATGGTTAATCACTGATATAAGGTTGAGTGTAAAAGCCAGAGGACCTTCTGAGCAGAGAGATTCTCCTGCAATCAGAGTCCAGACCTCCTGGGTTTAAGACCTGGAACTTAATGTTAACGTACCAAAGCTTCAGTGAAGATGAAATTCTTGATCCCAGCAAATAGGCTATGTCAAAGTCACACATTCTGTTTGGGGAGCAATGAGATCCTGAGTTTACGAATGAGAATTTATGGACCACTGTTTATTAATTAATTTATTTAGGTACTGAGGATGAAACCCAGAGGTGCTTTATCTCTGAGCTACATCCCCAGTCCTTTTTTATTTTTTATTTTAAGACAGGGTCTCACTAAGTTGCTTAGGGCCTTACTAAATTGCTGAGGCTGGCCTTGAACTTTAAATCCTCCTGCCTCAGCCTTCTAGTCACTGGGATTACAGGTGTGTAGCACTGTGCCAGCTAGGACCACTGTTTTTAAAATCTTGACTCTGCAGGTTTCCTCTAACCCCTCTGGACCTGCAAAAGGGGCCTACTTTCCAGGTGAACTATTGTAGTAAAATATTCCTTGGCATACCCCACTTTTGAAGTCAACACAGAGATTTTTGCCTTATAATAAAACACCGCACTTTACAAAATCTTATCTAATTTCAAACCAATAATGAGGGTTCAGTCACAACAGAAATGATGGGCTTGCCAAGAGAGAAAAGAGACTGTTCCTGGAAAGAGCTTTTGGTCCTAGACAACATGTGTTGGCAGAAACCAAATGAATAAAGACAGTCCCAATTTAGGATGGTTTCATTTAGGTTTCTTCAATCTTATGATGGTGAGGAAGAGATATACATTCAATAGAATATGTACTTTGAATTTTGAATTATGATCTTTTCCTGGACTAGCAATATGTATTAATACTCTCTCACATGGCTGGGCAATAGTAGGAAGCCAAGATATATACAATCATGAGTGTGAACAACGTATGCTCAGTATTGTACTGTGTTGCTAAGCAATGAAATACGGCAGGTTAGTTATATTAAGTGCATTTCGACTTATAATATTTCAGCTTACAATGGGTTTATTGTAATAAGTAACCTCATTGTAAATTGAGGAGCATGTGTATATATGGATCCTAATTTTGTATAATTAAGTGCCGGGTTTCTGTTCTCGCGACTAAAAGGTTTGGGGGTTACTCCAGTTGAATTGGGCTGACTGGGCTGCACAAAATAACTACACAAGTGGCACAAATACTTTTTCTTTGGGGTCCCTGTGATGGCTCCTCTGACCTTAAGGGTCCGCAGGAAGACAGAGAGAGAGCACGCGCTGACCCCTTTTATTGAGGAAAAGCTATTCAAATGAGGCAAGGGGGCAGGTTTCAGGGGCTGAGTCTATGTTCATGATGTCCACTGTCAGCAGGTTGACTGACATCTGGGTAGGCCACACTCGAGGGTAGAGTAAGAGAAGAGGACACACACAAGGCACTTCCATGAACATTCTATCCTAAACAAGGCAAGGAGTTAATATTACAAAGGAACAGGTGAGCATAGCTCCACCCATGGGACTGTAGGAAGCCACACCCAGGCTCGAAGACACAGTCATTAGAACCCTAGAAAAGCGGGGCAATCTAGCAGCATGGGTGCCTGAGGCCATATCGCCCAGCAGGGGAGTTAACTCAGTCACATGTGCGAGGTTGGTCTCCCACAATTAAGGGGAGTAGAAAATAAAATTGGATAAGGAGTGATTTGATGATAAGACAGCATTATTCTGGTGTAGGAGTTCTCCTTGCCAAGGACCTCAGGATATGGTACTAGAATAGCTCTTGGAAGTTACAGTTAATATAAGCAAACTTGGTCCACAATATCAGTGATATGTATTAAGCATAGTAGGTAAGTAAGATATGCAAGTATATTGGGAGCCTTGATAAGACATTTGTGCTTCAGAGGGTGGGGGCTCTACCTCCATCAGTAAATGCTACAAAGTATGTAGACTGAGCTATCCTGAGAAATTCCCTCCCAAGTAAAAGATAAATAGTTGCATTTCCACTGAGAAGGAACCAGCAATACTTGGTTGGATTCTGAAACAACATTTTCCACTCAGGAACACGGTTGTGGCTCTTTTCCTGGTAACTGGAGAGACTTCCGGTTTTGATTAGGCTTTGAAGCATGTCCAGGATGCACTAAGAGCCTCCCTGCTGCTTGGGCCTTTCTAGCTTTTCTAGCTTTGCTAGATCTAAGCATTTGAAGTTGTTTGTATTGCCACATAAATTCCTCCATCATGCCCCTCAAGTCCTTGGCAAAAAGGAACCTCTTCCATGAGTGGGTGTGAGAGGTGCTGGAGTTTCACATCCAGATTCACAGGCTGTGAAACCAAGGCACTGATGTGGTAATGGAAACCCAGAAAATGAGAAGTTAAAGATGGAATGACAGGGAGGTCCTACCTGACAACAGAGTTGCACATTAAATTAAGAAGATGAGGGGTTGTTAAAAATGAGAAACAAGTCTTGAAAAAGGCAAGATGGTAATGCTCTTTTATAGTTGCCCTCACACAATTTGCACAGAAAATATAAAGGTAACTTTGGATGCTTCACTCCGCCATGTTTGCTGACTAGCCTAGAATGGGGATAAAATTGGGAACCTGATATAAAACCATTTCCTTTGGGTTTCCTCCCAGATACCATGTGGCATCACCATGGCCCTCCTTCTGCCCTGCTTCAGCTCCTTGGAGTCCGCTGCTGCCAAGCTTGCCCAGGCCTGGGCCCAAAGTGCCTGTGGGCTCTTGCAGAGTCCTGTGGAGACACTGACAGCACGTTCCCCACTGCCACACAGCCCAGGTCACCAGCTTCCAAGTGGCTGCTGCAGCTGCTGCCCTTTGGCTTTTCAGTGCTCCAGAGAGAGAAACATCTTCTCAGCTTGTCCCCAAGACAGCCTGGGTAATGGACACTTAATTAGGCCCACAGTGAAGTATCTAGTTATGGGGTATTCCGAGGGTATAGTTTTTAAACAACCTTCCTTAAGCCAAAATAATGTTCAATAGTAATCATGAGAGAGAATATGTATAATGGATATATAAGTATATATCTATGTATAATCATGTCCATAAGCAAATAATAAAAAGACTACAGTACAAAAAAAAGAAAAAAATTAACACCATTAATACTTTAGATACATGAATGATTTTTCCCCCAACATTTTTTTTATTTCCAACATTTGCTTTTTAATATTTATTTTTTAGTTTTCGGCGGACACAACATCTTCATTTGTATGTGGTGCTGAGGATCGAACCCGGGCCGCACGCATACCAGGCGAGTGCGCTACCGCTTGAGCCACATCCCCAGCCTCTCCAACATTTTTTTAATATATTTTTTTAGTTGTAGTTGGACACAATGCCTTTATTTTATTTATTTTTATGTGGTGCTGAGGATTGAACCCAGTGCCTTGCATGTGCTAGATGAGCACTCTACTGCTGAGCCACAACCCCAGCCCCCAACATTTTATTATGCATATTTTCAAACATACAGTAAAATTAGAAGAATTTTATGTCAAACACTTATATTGCTTAGCACCTTGATCTTACCAGTAATATTTTATTATACTTACTTTATTTTAGAGCTCTCCATCTATATATTCCTTGAGTCATCTACCAATCTTATTTGTTATCCTTTTTTATTTTTAGATAGTGCTAGGTTCACAAAAACCTTGATGGTTCAGTGCATACCCTGCACTTAGTCTCCCCTATTATTTATGTTATAATATGGTTCATTTGTTACAACCAATGAAACAATACCCATAACATTTTTACTGAGTTCCATACCTGTGTGTGTGTTACTGGGGATTGAATTGAACTCAGGGGATTTTACCACTGAGCTTCATCTCGTCCTTTTTTTTTTTTTTTTTTTTTTTTTTGTGTGTGTGTGTGTGTGTGACACTGGGAATTGAACCCAGGGCCTTGTGCATGCAAGGCAAGCACGCTACTAACTGAGCTACATCCCCAGCCCACTAGCCTTTTAGTTTTTTCCTGAGACAGGGTCTCATTAAAGTTGCTGAGGCTGGCGTTGAACTTGTGGTCCACCTGCCTCAGCCTGAATTGCTAAGATGACTGGCCTGCACTAGCATGCCCAGCCTGAGCTCCATACTTGGATCAAGTTTACTGATATGGTCTTTCTATTTTAGCTGTCTTCTTCAGGGTTCTATGTTATATCTAGTTGTTATTTATCCTTAGGCTTTTCTGGGCTGTGAGTTTCTTAGATTTTCCTTGTGTTAGATAACCTTGACAGTTTTGAGAATACTGGCCAGATAGAATGTCCCTCAGTTTGGATTCTTCTGATGTTTCTCATAGTTAGTCTGGTCTTTCTGTCGGGAAGAGGACCATAGAAAGCGAGTGTATTCTCAGTACATCCTGCCAAAGGTATATGCTGTCGGGACGACTTGCCACTGGTGATTTTAATTTTGATCACCTGGAGAAAACCTTGCTGGCCACTTCTTTCATTGTAAAGTTACTGTTCCCATCCTTTCCACACTGCGCTCTTTGGAAGCAGGTCACTGAGAAGCCTATACTCACAGAGCAGGGAGTTAGGTTCCACTTTCTTGAGGAGAGAATGTCTACACAAATCATTTGGAGGTCGTCTGTATGGCAGACATGGTCTTTTTTTCTCATTTATTTATTCAATCATTTATTTATATTAGTATGGCAGATTTATTTTCTATTTTAGATTATAACCAATACTTTTATACCAATACTTTTATTTTTTTACTTAAAAAGTATTATACCAATACTTTTTTAAAAAAATTTTTGCCCCAGTTTGTCCAGCTTTGGTCATTGGGAACCTTGGTCCTTTTGTTATACCCAAATTGTTTTATTTTTTGAGTACTTCCTTACCTTCTGGCACTACATGATGTGTTCAAGCCCATTTTGTATATTCTGTGGCCAGGTTCCAGAACCAGCCATTTCTCCAAGGATCTCTAGTTCTTTTTAATGCAGGATAATATTAGAAACAAGATCTGGGTACTAGGCGTGCTTGTAGATTTTGCTTCTAGACCCCTTCGATAGATAGGGCTAAGAAATATCATGTGTATGTATACTAACTTACATATACACACTTACCTATAATTATTTCTATATCTATACAGAATATTAACCTAAACGTGATTTCACATGTCTCCCCTTCTAATGCAGAATTACATACCTCATTTGAGGCTCTTCCCATTGCTTACCTCTAGTCTCCCTCTCCAACAGTGAGAAGCCTGTCTTCCGCTATCTGCTAACCATTTTCTTATTCGTTCAGTCTCAGCATATATTTGTAGCAGTTTCAGAATGATTAACTTGTATCCATTAACACATATCCTTATCAACTTAAGTAGGTACAGTTCCTCTTGTTTTCAGTCTTGCAGTTTCCAATCATTTCCAAAGATAGGAAATGTATTCCCCCATAGATGTGGTACATTTATAATATTGTTCAATTCTTTTATCATTTTCTGTATTCCATCCTGGGATCCCCAGTGTCCTGTATTATTATTTAACACTTTGCATACCTTAAGGCTCACTGTTCTGTTAAGTTCTCTGGATTTTAACAGTAGGTAGAATCATGTATTCACCACTACAATAACATACAGAATAATTTCATAGCTCTAAAATTCCTCCATGCTCTTCCTTATAAACACTCTTCTCTCCCCTGGCAATAATGAATAGATCTGTTTTCTGTCTCAATGAATTTTACCTTTTCAGAATGTAGAATTTTCATGGCTTTATCATTCTGATTTCTTTTACTTAGTAATATGCATTTAAGATTTATCCATGTTTCTTATAAATGACTAGCTTATTCATTTTAAGAAAAAGAGTGGCTATTTCAATTTTAGCTTATCTAAGTAATGAATAATATTCCATGACGAAAGGTCTACAAAATGGTTAGTGACTTCATCAAAATTGATCTTTGCTTCTTCATAGTCAGAAGAAAGTGCAACCAGATTTGACAATCTATCATTACTCATAGGTGACCAAAGAATACATTTTATTAGTTTTAATTTTGAAATGTTTCTTTCACCTAAAGTAGCAAGTATGGAAAGTTCACAGAAAAAGTAAAATCCCATGGCTGTTACATCTACAGGAAAAGATGTTCCATTTCAATGTAAGAAAAATGCAAATTAGAATAATTCAATAATATTTGTACTTCTCAGATTGGCAAAGATCAAAGAGTTTGATGACATGATGTGTGCAGGAGGATGTGGGAAAGCAAAAACGTTAATACATTGCAAGCGGAAGTGTAAATTGGAGTATCCTTTTAAATTATGGCAAGAGCTATCAAAATTATATGTGCATGTGCCCTTTGGTTCTGCCTTTCACATACAGAAATGTTCTCATTTTATGCTTTACTATGCATAAAATGAATTATGTCAACATTATTTATTGCAGGATTATTTGTAATGGCCTACAATTAGGAAAAATATAAATGTCCATCAGTAAAGGGCAGGGTAAATAAATTATATTAATCACATTAAATTCTATGCCATTATTTAAAAGATATCAAAAGATCTTTCAGATATATGAAGAATGCAAGATGTAGAGCACTATGTACAGTATCTTTCCATCTGTTTACAAAATATTTATTTGCACATGCAAAAGTTATCGCTTGAAGGATGCTTATTTATAATGGTGTGACTTCAAAGAGAGCAGGCAAATGGCTGGATTCTGGAGTGGAAAGAGACCTACTTTTCACTGTGCATTCTTTTGTCCTTGTGAAATTTGTATCATGTTAATGTACCTGTAACTTTGGGAGACTTGAAAATTACCCTTGGGAGACTTTAAACTAACTCTAGAGAGTAGTTGCTGGATGAGAGCCTTGTATATCTGTATTTAACAATATCCTGTCTACAGAAAGAAAAAAAAAAGTGACAATGGCCTGGAATACAGCAGGGCTACAGGTGGCCAGAATGCTAATGATTTCTTTACCAGGTAAGGAAATATTCATGTCTAAAGATCAAACACCCATGCAAGATATGCAACACACAGTTCATTTTTTTTAAATAGTTAAGAGAATTTTTCCTAACAACATAAGGGAAATATTTATATTGAGGATTGACGCCTGAGAATCATCCTAAACACTCTATCTCCTCCCAGTCACATATCTACAAAGCATCAAGTTCTATTAATTTAGTCTCCAAAAGATATCATAAACATCCTGTCTTCCCTCTACCACTTCCCTAGAACAAACCACTACCAGCTAGACTGGCATTCCCTGATCCTTCCATTCTAAATTAGAATCCCTTGTTCACTTTCACAACATATTTTATTCTTCTTCATGACACTTATCCATACATAAGACATTTATTTGTGTACTTGTTTGATTAATATCTATCTCCCTAACTGGAATGGAAGTTCATAAGTTTAGAGACTATGTCTTTAATTTTATTTTTTATTTTTGGCAAAACATAATATTCCCAACTCAAAAATTTGTGTTGAATGAATGAATGAATTAGACTATGGAACAGTCTTTGAAAAACAGCAGTCTATCTAAGGGCAATTTTTTAAAATTACATTGAGGAGATTAACAGGAGATAAATGATCAGAAGCAGTTGTATTCTTGGTCAAAGAGGCCAGTCTAAAAAATGTTCTAGGTCCTTTGAGTCTCTGCCCTCTACAAATTTGACATACTGAGAATTGTCAGCTTAGGTGTTCCCTATAAATGAGGCACAAGACTTTTAATAACAGTCAGTGGAGCCATCTTCTCTCCCTTGGAAACATGGTTCTTTCTACTGTGCTTCAGCATAGGAGAGCAAAGAAACTCCAAGTCATGAGGTCAAAGAAGATTGTATTGTTTTAGCAGCTCCTCCCCAGCGAGCCTGTACAGGCTGAGTATGACTCAGGTGGAGTTCATGACAAAGTTTAACTTCAGGCATTTCCTGAAATAACTCTCTGCAGAAATTCAAGTCTCATAGTTGAAAATGACTTGACCTCATGTACCGCTAGTACACATTTAAAAACTCTGGGAATCAGGACCACCACAAAGAAGTTTCTAGTGTTTTATGTTACCAGGTTATAATGGTCATCAGTATTTTGTTCATAATTTTCATATTCCATTGTATTGTGATAATCCATTTATGCGTCTATCTCTTTTACCATTAGGCTGTGCCCTCCTCAACGACAGGAATATACTAGGAATTCAATAAGAATTTCTTAGTATTCAATAATCTATATTCTGTTGCTGGATTTTACTCTCGAAAGAAGAGAGATTACAGAGACAATTGTAGTTTTATTTCTCACTTGTTAGATCTGTAACCCAGAATAGACCATTTATTCCCTATTTACTTTCCCCCTTTTATAAAAATTGTGAAGAATGTAAGCATACAAATTATTAAGACTAATAAAAATTAACATATACCACCCAACTTTATACAATTTTAATATTGTGTCAAAGGTGGCAGAAAGAATGCCATATTTTCATTAATTTCTATTTCGTTTTCCTCTTCTCAGGCCCACAAAAAGCCTGCATTTCTCAGTCTCTTTTGAGGATTAGATTGGTGCCATGACATAAGTTCTGCCAATAGGGCTGTAAGCAGATGTGGCATAGGTTATTTTCAGGCCAAGCCTAAAAGAATGACTGACTTCTTTGAGTTTGCTTTCTGCTGCGGAGATCCAGGAAGCCATCTTTCAAAATGGCAGGATCAGAAGACACTGCAGTTCCCATTAGTCTTGTTCCTGAATGACTTCGTGATTCAGTGTTTAAGACTCTTGCTCTATTCTTCAACAATGAGTTTGTCATCTTTCAAGACTTTTCTGCCAGTTTGATGGTTTGCAATTATTGTTTTAATTTTTTTAAAGTTGATTATGAACGATGCTGAGCACTTTTTCAAATGTTTGTCATTTGGGTTCTTCTGTAAGTGTCTGTTTGTAGTTTTCACCTGTGGTGGTGGCAGGAGTTCATTATCTTAGTGTTTTTCTTTGTTTCAGTGCTAAGAATTGAACCCAGGACCTTTAGCATGAACTTTACCACTGAACTATGCCCTTGACCCTATCTGAGTTTTGTCAGAATACTTTGGAAACCAATCTTTTATTAGTTACATTTACTGTAAATATTTTCTCCAAATCTGTAGCTTACTTTTTCACTTTGCTTAAAGTATCTTGATTGTATAGAACTTTAAATTTATCAATTTTTTCCATTATGCCTTGTGTAAGTGTTCTTTCCTATATCAAGTTCTCAAAGAAGCTTTCTTATATTTCCTTTTTAAAGTTTTAAAAACATGCCTTTCATTTTAAAATCTTTACTCCATTTATAATAGTCTGTATGTGTGTGTGTGTGTGTGTGTGTGTTTGTGTGTGTGTTGTAATATAAGGACCTTTTTTTTCCTCTGTAAAATAGCCGGTTTCCCAAGAAAAATTGGTACTTATCCATATTTTCCATTGTAGGAAATACAACTTTGCCAATACCAAGTTTCCATTTATGAAGGGATCTGTTTATAGTCTCTATAGCCTGTTTCATTGGTTTATTTGTCCCTTGCTTTCTTCATTGTTAAAAATTCTGACATCTGATGGTGTGAGTATTCTTCCATTTAATCTTCATTATTTTTATCTATTGTTGACCTTATCTTTGTACTTTGTACTTTAATTTTAGCTTGAGCTTATCAAATTCTATAAATAACTAAGATTTGTGTCAAAACTGCTTTTACATTCTGTTGTTAAAATTCTGTGGTTGAAAATGAGATATTTTTACCATTATATTTTCTACTTAAGATTGATGATGCATTTAAATGATATTGATTGCATATTTTGACTTCATACTCAGAAATCTTGTTGCATCTTCATATGAAGTATGTGTATAGAATCCTTGGAATTTGTAGAGCTTTTATATTCTTTAATAAGAACAGTTTTTGTTTTTTTCCTTTTCAATTCTTATATTTCTTAGTACTAAATGAAAATGGCGAGTCTTAATCTTGATTGTAATGAAAATGCTTTTAAGTGTTTTGTCTGTTCGATGGTTGATCGGTTGGTTTTGCTCTGTTTTTGAGAGATGTATTTAGGCTAAGAAAGTATATTCAAATTTTTGCACTTCAAACTTCTCATCTGAAGCATGTGGATATCACCACCTGTTTTGCTTATTTT
Organism: Callospermophilus lateralis; assembly: GCF_048772815.1. Taxonomy (NCBI): domain Eukaryota; kingdom Metazoa; phylum Chordata; class Mammalia; order Rodentia; family Sciuridae; genus Callospermophilus; species Callospermophilus lateralis. Next base: position 70,304,956 of record NC_135319.1, read on the forward strand.
GCTAGGCCATTATGAGGTTTAAATGAGATATTATATATGAAGAAAGCTTACTGTATTCTAGCGTTAGTTCACGTGTGGGTACGCATGTATATTTGTTCTGTTATGTCTCCAATACCTGGAATATTTTCTGGAACATAATACTCAATAAATATGTGTGAGATGATTTTTAAAAGATATTGTTAATATTAAATAGATGTTTCATAAAAAGTAATATTCACTTACATCTCGACAGGGGTGAACACTAAGGCATTCATGCTGCCATTGCCTGTCAGATGCAAAAAAAAATCACTGTATTATCTCAGAATTCTGTTTCTGAACTTGGCCTGTGGACCTTGGAATCCATTTCAACTCCGTGTTCTAGGCAGCCGTTTCCAATCTATGGTAGCTGGCATATGAAAAATAACTTATTTACCAATTTACTACTGGTTTGGTAAAGTTTAACAGCATTTAATTTCCATTTGATTAGGCATATGGTGTTGTTACAAAAGAGAAATTTAGTAATCAAGGTTTTCTTATTTCTAAATGTAAATATCCATGGGTTACTACAGGGCTACGTAATCATCATTATGTAAGAAAGCTCAATCCAATAGGATTATTCTTCTTGTATATGTCTTAAGTTGAAAACAGAATGTTATCTAAGGAAAAAAGCAATATCAGGCCTATACAAATGTTTCCTCTTTATTAATAAAGTGTTTTATTCATAAGTTTATCTTTCTTATTGTATGACTGGCTGGAAATGAGAACTGTGAGTACCGGTTTAATAAGGGGATTAAAGGGCTTTATTTCTAAAAATCTTTCCAGCAAAGCTTACTGAATCTTTTATTTCTGACAGTTAAAAATTGAGGTGAATCATAAATAAGAACAAATAAACATTAAGCTTACAAAGTAAATATGAAGTACCTTATTTTATTTTGAGCATGGATATTGCTTCTCTGATTGCATTTGCTATTTTCACATCTTTTCATGTTCTTAATCTATGATTTCATATAAAAGGGACCTTGCTGCATTTCTCTTCCCAAACATTTCCAGCTGTCACTCCCCTCCTACTTGTCCCAAACTTCTGCCAATATTTTTTGCCTTAGAATATGCAACATTTAGAGATTAAAGATAGAAATGTAAGGCCCATGTCACGGGAAGGATGTGTTCATTTTTGAGAACTAGTTGATCAACGAAACGTGGAATCTGACATTGAACCACAGACACTTTATACCTATAAAGACTTTGGTTTCACCACGGTTGTTGATGCCTGTCATTACCACTCTGGCTCCTTGGAGGTGGATGTGCTCCAACCTTGTGCTCACACTGCTGGGCTTTTAGGAAATGTGTCAGAACAGTCAAAAAAAAAAAAAAAAAATCAGATGCTGTATTCTCTACCAACCCACTTTGCCAAATTCAAGACTTGAGGCTCTTATAAAAGATTAAAATGTCAAAGCTAGTTCTTTGCAATGAAAAGCATGCATCATTATTTTGTTCTAATCTGCAACCACCTGACAGGCACAAGAGGTAAAGACGGCCAGGACCCAGAAAATCCCAAATATTGTAGAGTCATTGTTGATTTGCAGATTCGATTTAGGCTGTTCAGAAGCAATCAAATAGGGAAATGTGAGTGATATAAAAAGGTAGTTATAAAACAGAATAAAATGTTCACATACACACATAAATTAAGAAAGTTAAGATCTCTAAGTTTCAATGTCCTCTTCTACAAAAAAATGATGATGATAAAAATATCTATATCACAGGATTGTGGTATTGAATGAGATGATTTATGCAAAGGATACAGCACAGTGTGTGGCAAGAAAATAACAATAAAAGAGTCTTGTAGACTACATATTATCACCAATATTTTATTTATTTATTTTTTAAAAATATATTTTATTAGCTGTTGATGGACCTTTACTTATTTATATGTGGTACTGAGGATCAAACCCAGTGCCTCACACATGCTAGGCAAATGCTCTACTACTGAGCCACAACCCTAGCCCCTATTTTTAAATTATTATTACTATTTGTGATGTTAGGGATCAAACCTAGGGCCTCAAGTATCTACATAAGAGCTCTATCACTGAGTTACATTCCCAGCCCAATAGCCAATATTTTAGAACAAAGGTTGGAGGCATATATGCCTAAAATCTATTAGTTATTTTTGGGTATTGGTATACATGGATATGCTTTTCTTTCTTTTGCTTTGACATTGTTTCTAAATTTTCTCCCATGAGTTGTTGTTGTTGTTGTTATTATTATTGTTATAAGAAAACACAGTAGTCTCCTTCAACAAAAGTCTTCAGGTGGTTCTCACTCCCTGGAGTCACAGTTTAGACAGTGGAGCAGTATTAAGGAAACGTGTGGAGCTGCCTGTGATAGGTCATTATAATGGCCCCCCATGGCCCCCATCTCCCTTCTCCACACACCTTTGCAATGTGATGTTGCTGCTCCATCCATCAATAAATTGAGTCTTGAATCTGGGCTGGCCTTGTGACTTGCTTTGACTAATAGAGTGTGACAGAGATGATGTTGTGAGAATTATGGAACCTAGACTTCAGCAGCAGCTAATGCCTTAGCATCATAACATCCGGATCAGCTCCATGCCATGCTGAATCCCGGTTTAGTCTATGTGAGGATAGCATGGGCCCCACTGGAGACCAGCGCCCACTGCTAAACATGTGAATGACACCCTCCTGCCCTCGAGCTCTAGGCAAGCAGTCAGATGACCACAGTCACTTAAGTGACTCCACATGAGACCAAAAAAGAGGAGTGCAGCTTGTCAACACACATTCTGTAACATCGGTGTTTTCAAATGCCCTGTTTGGGATGGTTTGCCATGCAAGCTTAGATAATGGAAATACTGTTCTTTGTAGATACAAATGCCAACCAAACAGCTTATTTACTTCATGGGGGCTAAAGAAAGAAAGGATTTCTCTCCAAAGATGGTAAACTTCTCTGGGCTTTATACTTGAAATTAAACTTACTCTGTAGTAAACCTAGATGTTACTTGGTAAATGTGAAATTGAGGGTCCACCAACCAACAACCCCGGAAGCGACAGTGCTCGTTTCCAGGGAGGGGTTCAATGTTTGAAACTTGAGAAACTATGTTTTATTCTCACTGTTCTGTTATATGATCTCCATTTTCTGGTGTTTCTCTGGCTGGATATCAAAGGAACAAACATTCATTCATTGATTTGTTGAAAATTTCTTAAAAAATCTACTGAGCACATAGACATATGAGACTGGGATAAGCGGTGAAGGAGAAAAGACCTTAAGACACAGCTACTGCTCTTCATGACAGGTAGATAAAATATACAGACAATTGCTACAGAAAATAATGCATGCTACAGTACAAAGTAAATGTACAGATAATATAAACAATATAAGCACGGAGAGGGTGAGAGGTCTTTCAACTAGGATGTCATAATAGCAAACATGTGACTTGATTTTAATCTTAAAGGTTGAATTAAGAGTTTGGTGAAGGTGAGATGGGGAAGAGGTTGTTCAGACAAGGGAATCTTCATGAGCAAAGGATAGGAGATGGACAAGTCCCATCTGAGAGATGTGTCTTGGACACAAGTTTAATTGAAGCAGAAGGTTCACTTACCAATATGTTTATTGACTCAGTAAACATTTAACTCATGGCTACTAGGTGTCAGAGCCTTTGCCAGCTCTGAAAATACCAAGATATAATGACACAGGGCCCACTTTTAAGGCATAAATAATCTAGAGTGCAGGTGGCAAAAAAGTCACCATGGTGAACAGGATAATAAAAGTTTGTGGTTAAGTACTGACAGAGAGAAGTCTGGAAAAGTAGGTTAAGACCAAACTATGGAAAGCCTGGAAAGCCAGATTTCCCTTTTATGGGTTTGAGAAATTTCCACATTTTCAAAAAACAGTGGAAACTTTCTTTTCATATTAAGTGTTATTTGGAATCACAGTATAGAAGACAGATAATTGGGTACAGTGGTGCATGCCTCTAGTTCCAGCCAGGCATGAGTGGGAGAATAGCTTGAGCCCAGGAATTCAAGACCAGTCTGGGCAACCCAGCAAGACCCCAGCTCAAAAATAAATGATAATAATAATCAAAGAAAAAACAATTTGTTTCAATACAAAAAGTAAAGTATCAGATTATATTAACATTAACCATTCACCTTTTCTAATAGGATATGGCACAAATTCATGAAAATATTGCCTCAGCAGGTTTTTGGAGTACTCAGAACAGCTCTCCATAAAGAAAAAAAAAAGGTCCATTAAAATACTAATGGGTACTCAGACTGACTTATAATTAAAGAAAAGCAATGTAAAACAAAGAGGCTCCAAGGTCACCATGTATACTTGTTTGGCTTGAGCACTGTGCCATGGTGAACAGCCAAGGGGACAAATTGGGTGGAAATGGAATTCTGGACACCAAGTCCCATGTTCTGGCATGGCCTCTGTCTACCTAGAAGGTTGCAGAGGTTAGGAGAGGCGAGAACTTTTTAGCTCATTCCCCCAGACCTTTTAAAAATTCCCGCAAAGATTTTTCAGCTATAGATTTTCAGAGTTCCTGAAAAATAAGTTTTGTTATGTCAACAGCTGGTGAGTTGCAAATAAAAAGGTATTCTCTCTTTTTTTTAATATTTATTTTTTAGTTTTCGGCGGACACAACATCTTTGTTTGTATGTGGTGCTGAGAATCGAACCCGGGCCGCACGCATACCAGGGGAGCGCACTACAGCTTGAGCCACATCCCCAGCCCCTAAAAAGGTATTCTCTTGCATTGATTTTGGGGAATTTTTGCAGCTTAAATTGGTGCTGCTTTTGTGGGAAGTAATTTAGCACTATATATACTTTTTTAATTTAAAATTCTCATAGTATTTGAACTAGGAATTCTACTTCTATGAATTTATCCTGAGGATATATTACACAAATGGACAGAGATAATATTCAAGGATGCTCCTCGCAACATTTTTTTTGATAAAAGGGAAAAATTCAATAACAAAATTCAGTACATTCAACTCTACATATTCATATAGAAAAGTCTGGTTAAAAATTATGGTAACTATACAATGGAGTAATATGAAACTTTATGGCGGTACCTGTATGTACAGATATGAAAAGATATATAGAATGTATTTAAATGGAAATGGAACTGATCAAGTGGTACAACAGTTTACGTGTTATATCTCATCTATGCACATAAGTAATATAGTTATGTGTATCTATAGTTGTAGATTTATTTACAGGAAATTCCTGGAAGAACATATAAGCGGTAAACAATAGTGATTTCTTCTGGGAAATGATGTTAGGAGGATGCGGTTTTAACCTTTCAGCATATACTCATTTTATTGTTTAATTTTTTTTTTTTTTTTTTTAAGAACAAGGTGGAAACAAAACATTTTGAGGAAGACAGATCTGGGACAGAAAAGTGTGCTGAAAGTTTATCCATTGGAGGGTTCTCTTAGATTCAACCCTGGTGGAAGAGAGGGGAGGAAGCAGAAGTGGGCAGGGTGAAGACAGACTGAGAAACTTTCTCAACAAGGTCTCAGCTAACCCTATTGAGATCTCCAAAGTTTTGATGGAGCTAGAAAATTCTGAAGAGCCCTGAAATGGAGACTGGGTGGCATACTTGACGTCTGCTTTTGTAGCAGGAACACTTTCTGCAGGCCAATATTTATTTGTTTGTTTGTTTGTTTGTTTGTATGCAGTGTTGAAGAAAGAACCCAGGGCCTTGTGCAGTGCTAGGTAACTGCTCTAGGTAAGTGCTCTACCACTGAGCTACACCTTCACCCTACTAATTGATTTGAATTTGGAATTTAAGGTTATCCCTTTCTTTCTCTTCCTACCTTCTTTCCTGCTGGGGATGGAACCCAGGGCCTCAAGCATGCTAGGCAAGTGCTCTACCACTGAGCTATATCCTCAGCCCAGTTATCAAAGACAATTGATACAAAGAACAGCACTGAATTTTGGCCCTTGGCTCTTGACTCTGGCCTCCCCTATTAATATCAACCAACATCATTTAATTACTAGTCTTCTTGAAGGCTTAACTTCTTATGTCAAGCTGGTCATAAAAAGACAAAATGTCTTCTATCTCAGAAACATCACTACTCTTTTTTTTTTTTTTTTTTTAGTTTTAAGCCTGCCTCTATTCCTTCTTCAAAATGCCTACTAAAGGGATTCTAAATCCTCTGGTTAATTTGCCATGTGCTTTTGGGAATTAAGGGGATACTGAATTGTTCCTTCTGTGTAGCACACAAATAAGTAATATTAGAACACAGAAACCCTCATTCGTTAATAAAAATGATGTCTTACTAAACCCAAAGGAGCACACCACTTTACAGTACTTTTATATTCATAATTGAGCTAGCTTATTTTGCCAGCTCAATAACGGGGTGAGCAATTTGAAAATAACTCAGTTGGCCTGGTTTATAGGAGTGCACCACACTGTAAATGAGTTTATCTGGAGAATCTGGATACTATCAAAGCATAATAGAACAGAGCCTGCCCTAGGGAAACTAAACCATGCGGCTTGAAGGCGAGACAAAGGAAAGTGAACAAGGGCTTCTGAGTCTGTTGGTTTAGCAGGATTGGTTCGGTGCTGGATGGCAGTAATACTTGGCTTCAAAGCAGTCTTTATCCCTTAATAATTCCCTAATCCTTGTTGTTATGTGAATTGGCAAACATTTGAAAGACTAAGATGAAGAATGGAATTAGGATGGTCTCCTGAGTGAAGCAGAAAGATTTAATGGAAGCAAAGAACTTGCAGGGTTCTAACTGAACCCACATTTTGTGAAATTGAGTGAATAGCAATTAGAAGCAAAATGTCTTATGAATCAGTGTAATTATCAGTGCTTTACAATTATAGAAGGTATCACAAAATGGTGAAGGCTACTTCAGGGGTGGTTCAAAATTATATGTTGAAGGGACATAAGGGCTCATTGTCGGTTTGGACTAAGAGATGTCTCTCTAACTTGTGTTTACCACACATTTTACCTAACTTGGAGGAAAACTGTCTATTTTATTTGTCCATTTCAAAGAATGGTAGTTATCAATGGTGGTGCTGGGAGTGCTACAGTCCACTCAGGTCAGACACTCTACCTCATCATTGCTATTATTTTTCTGTCCTGAAAAAAATGAAGTTTCAATTAACAAAATGACAAGTGAAGGACCATTTCTTAACATTTGCTTAGGGCCCCTGAGTATAAGCTTAATGTTAATTGCAGCATGTAATGTGAGTCTGAGTTTACTACTACTATTATTATTATTACAAAACTGTGAGTTGTTTTTGAATAAGATGCAAGGTCATAGTAATTGATTATATTCATTAGTTGATTAGATATCTCCATTAAAATGGCCTTTTCACTTTCATAGAACTATGGTTGACACATAAATTGCACAGATTTTAAATGTACAGTTTAATAAGTCTTGACATTTATGAATCCATTACAATAATCAAACACTGAACATAGTTATTGCCAACCTTCAAGTTTCTATTAGCTCCTGTATCATTTTTCCCTCCTCCTTCTGCCATCTCCAGACTTTTTGTCACTAAAGTTTAGTTCATATTTTAGTTTCCATTTATTGTATGCATGGAACATAATCTTTTTTGTCTAGCTTCTTTCAACTTAATTCTTTTGAAATTCATCCATATTGCTGCATGTATCTCATTCCTTTTAATTGCTAAGTAGTATCCCTTTGTATAAGTATACCATAATTTCTTGATCCATCTACCTGTTGATGGATATTTGTGTTGTTTTCAGTTTTGGCTATTATACCTGGTATTAATAATATTGAGTCTTCTAATCCATGAACATGGTATATTTCTCCATTTACTTGGATTGCCTTTAATTTGTCTCAATGAAATGCCAGGTTATAATGATTTATTTTAAAATATCATTAAAACTTACTTTCAAAACCAAAATTGATATTTTCTTTTAAGTGGAAATAGACTAGAATGGTCTTAGAACAGAGATAGGTCAAAAAAGATGCTATGAACATCCATGGGCAAGTCTTTGTATGGCCATATATATCCTTTTCTCCTGAGTATATACATAGGAGTGTATGGCTGGATCGTATGCAAATATATGTTTAATTTTTTAGGAAACTACCAAACTAACTTTCAAAGTAGTTGCACAATGTTACCTTCCCACCAGCAGCATGTAAGAGTTGTTCCACATCTTTTCTAATATGTGGTGGGGAGAATATTTTTAATTTTGGCCATTTTGGTGGGTGGGGAAAGGTATCTCATTACAGTTTTAATTCACATTTTCCTTTTGGCTAATGATAATGAGCATATTTTCATAGGGATAGGAAGGATAGTAGAATGAAACAGATATTATTATTACTGTGTGGATATATGTGACTGTATGACCAATATGATTCTGCAAACTGTACACTCAGAAAAACGAGAAATTATATCTCATCTGATTCAAATGTAAAAATAAATAAATAAGTAAATAAATTTAAAAGCCCCCCCCCCAAAAAAAAAAAAAACCAAACAAATATCTTGCCAGTTTTTCAAATTGGGTTGGTTGCCTTGGAAGGGACACTCCCAGGGCAGTTTAGGACACCCAGTTTTGGTTCCAGTGTTGGTTCCATTGGTTCCAGTATTGCCATGTGATTTTAACCACAGCCTTTTCCCTTCTTTGGATTCTTTGCAGATGAGGTTAGGTTCTGGTCTATAAGTCTTCTTTGAGTTTTAAGGTCCATGTTCTTCATTGGATATGTGTTTTGCAAATGCTTTTTCTTTTCTTAATATATATTTTTGTGTGTGTATGTGGTGCTAGGAATAGAACCCAGAGTCTCACATACAAAACACTACCACTTAGCCACGTTCTCAGCCCCAATAGTTTTTCTTTTCTTTCTTTTTTTTTTTTTTTTTTTGAGAGAGAATTTTAACATTTATTTTTTAGTATTTGGTGGACACAACATCTTTGTCTGTATGTGGTGCTGAGGATCGAACCCGGGCCGCATGCATGCCAGGCGAGCGCGCTATCACTTGAGCCACATCTCCAGCCCCTTTTTTTTTCTTAAAGAGGAAAAATTTTAAATTTTGATGAAGTTCAATTCATTAATATCTTATCTTTTTCTTTTCAGAGTCTTGCTATGTTGTCCAATGCCTAGGCTGACCCTGAACTCGAGATCCTCCAGCCCTAGAATTCCAAGTATCAGAGATCACAAATGTACACCACCATGCCCAGCTTAAGTTACATTCTTTTTTGTTGTTTTGTTGAGGTGCTGGAGATGGAACTCAGGGCCTTAGGAATGTTAGGCAAGTGCTCTACTACTGAGCTACAGCCCCAGGCCCACAAACATTTTTAATCAACTCCAAGTGGCTGTTTGCCAGATGATGTGCCACTGGATTACTCCTATTTAGTGTCTTATAAATGAAATGAATTCAGTAATGAGCATTCAAGTACCTAAAGTTTAGAAGATGTTATGGTGTCTAGATTTTTAAATTGAAATTTGTATAGTACTTATAGAAGAGGTATGTCTACACAGTTTTTATTTTTTAATTTCCCAAGGTTTGAATATGTTAAGCCTTCTTATTATTCTGCTAAATGTTTATGATTCATTTTAACAGAAGTAATTAGGAATAAGGAGAGGTGGGAGTGTGTGTGTAATAACTATGACGTAGAAAGAGAGATGAATTAGAAGGGAGGATATTTTTAGACTCTTTTCCTGAAACAAAAAAGATCTTAAATCAGGTGATTTGCTTACTTTTTTCTTTTAAAATAGGAAAAATATGATAAAAAATCTGATTTGTAATTTTCTGAATGACACTGAATTCTATTTCAGGAGGACAATTTTCATAACTGCAGGTTACTTTCTTAAAATACCTGAGAAAAATTCTGTCTAAAAATCAATTCCACAAGGATAGAAAAATGTGTTTATGCCACAGAGTATACATACGTCAAAGACATTAGTTACTTCCATCTGACATTTAAAGAACCAACAAATATATTAGAAAGGGGAAAGGAAATAACTTGTAATTTCTTTCAGTGGGTATAAACATTTTTCGTTTTCATTCATGTACTTAACAAAAATTTATGGAATAGGAATACATTGGGCTAGATTCAGGGGCTATAAAGATGAACATAACCCAGCCCCTGTCCTCAATGTACTTTTAGTATAAAGGGAGAAACATATATATACCCCCACACATGTTATTATGATTTAGATATAAGGTATCCCCCAAAAGCTCATGCGTTAGACAATGCAAGAAAGTTCAAAAGTGAAATGATTAGGTTATGAAAACTTTAACCTAATCAGCGTGTTAATCCAGTGATATGGATTTACTGGGTGGTAACTGTAGGCAGATAGGGTGCGCTAAAGAAGGTAGATCATTGGGGGCCTTTGAGATTTATATTTTATCCCTGGTGAGCAGAGTTCACTCTCTCTGCTTCCCAATTGTGCTAAATAAACTTTTTCTCCTCTAAAATTGTTCTTGTCAGGTCTTTTGATCACAGCAGTGAAAAAGCTGACTCAAACACATGTACACAGGAATATATACACACTTGCATAAACACACACACACACACACACACATATACCTGTTCATACAATACATAAACACATTCATACACCAACATACTACACACTCACATATATTTAAATGTAAACACATATACACGTAAGTAACCATATGTTTTCTAAATATAAAAAGTATATACCTAGAAAGAAAGCTCACACCCATATATGATTGGGTGCTAACAAGGTGGAGACAGTTGAGTAGAATATGGTTTTCTTTTTTGATAGGCCTGAGGATCAAACCAGGGCCTCAACCATGCTGGGCAAGTGCACTACCACTGAGGGAAATCTCCAGCCCCTAGAATATGTTTTAAAGTTAAGAAAGGGAGGAGAACGACATTCAGTGGCAATAATCCTGCGAGATAGCAATTAGAAAAGCTCAGTGAGGCTAAGGAGATAATCTTAGTGGAGTTGTCAAATACTAGGGAGTTAGGTTTACCAAGATCTGGATTCAAGTTCATATCTGCCATTACAATCTGTGAACTATAAGCAAATTATCTAACTTTCTGCTTCAGTTTTCCTCTCTTTTACAAAGGGATTAGCATAGTAACTGCCTCATAGGGTTGCTGTGTATAAACCACTTAGCACAGTGCCTGGCATGTACATTGGCTACATACTAAATTCTAAGTTAAAAAAAAACTTTTATAGTTATAGGTGGACAGAAGGCCTTTTTAAAAAATTTGTATATGGTGCTAAGGATAGAACCCAGTGCCTTGCACATGCTAGGCAAGTGCTCTGTCACTGAGCCATAGCCCCAGCCCCCTAAATCCTAATTTTAAGTGATATTCGTTCTTTTTGTTGTAAGAGAAAGTTAATTAACAGGTAAACTGTGAGGATAGTACTTACCTTACCAACCTGTTTAGTGAGAATGTCTTAAACTATTTTTAAGGTAAATGGAGTTAAAAATTGTGTATTAAATGAATACATGGCCCCTTGTTAAACTTTACTTTTAAAGTTCTAAAAATTTAGGAAAGCCAAAGTATGATTTATGAATAATACAACATTTAGATATCATGGCCATTACTAGGAAAATCTGAATCTGTTTAAATGACATCTCATTCGGCTTTATTAAATAATTTCTGTGGCTGTAACTTCATGATGAAAATGTGTAAGTTATTATTTAACTCCACAATACAGGTAAAAAAGAAAGTAATACTAACTTAAAAGGTTTTAGGGGGGCATAATTTACATTTCACCAAAGTATATGAGACTTGATTCATCTCATTAATAGGATGTCAACATCATTTAATATTCTTCATTGATATGAGGAAACAGTTCAGAAAATAAGAATTAAAGATGGCCAATATACATATGAAAAGGTGTTATTACATTACTAATAATCTGAGAATTCTAAATTAAAATGAGAGGCTATTTGGGGGTCATCAGCTGGACAAATATTAAAAAGGTGGTACTATTGAAGGTGTGGTGTACTTGGCACTGTATGAGAATACAGTGTTGATAGGCGTATAAATTGGTACAGTTAATCCTTTTAGAGGACAATCTGGCAATACAGGTAAAAAACAATCTAATATAGTCTTGGCTTGACATTTCCACTTCTTGAATTGCACCTTAAGTAAACACAGACAGGGGCTGGGGATGTGGCTCAAGTGGTAGAGCGCTCGCCTGGCATGCGTGCGGCCCAGGTTTGATCCTCAGCACCACATACAAACAAAGATGTTGTGTCCACCAAGAACTAAAAAATAAAATATTAAAATTCTCTCTCTCTCTCTCTCCCCTCTCTATCTTTAAAAAAAAAAAAGAAAACACAGACAAATACACAAAGATACTTATATATGCATGCTCATTGTAGTAGTATTTATAATGATAAATTGGAAATCACCTAAATATCTGCCAATGAATAAATATTTACATAAATTATAATGACTAGACACTGAAACTATGTAGCTACTGAAAAGGATAAGACAAACTAATTTATGGGGGCATAGAAAGATGTCAATGTTCTGTACAGGATGATACTATTTTTGCATTTAAAAAAATATAAAAAGTATATACCTAGAAAGAAAGTAATACTGACTTAAAAGGTTTTTAGGGGGGTATAATTTACATACAATGAAAGTCATCAATTATAGTATACAATCCAACAATGTTTTTAGTAAATTTATACAGTTGTGCAACCATCCTCTCAATCCAGTTTTAGAATCTTTTTATTAAACCCCAAAGTCCTCTGATGTTCATAGATTTAAGGTTTTATTTTTATTTTTTGGTCATGTTTATTACTTATTTGAAAAAAAGCTTTTTAAAGAGGTTTATTTCTTTTTGCATAAAATATGAAAAAAACTATGAGAATATTTATATTTATTAAAGTTTTCTAAACTTTGCTTTTTTTTGAAGCATGATTAACATTCCAAAAGCTGTTCATATTTAATGTATATGACCTGATGAGTTTGGAGATATGATGAGTTTAGAGATAAGTATAAATCCATGAAACCAGAACTAGGAAACAAAATTCTATGTCACAAGTAGGGCGTGTGGTGCATACCTGTAATCCCAGTAGTTTAGGAGACTGAGGCAGGAGGATTGTGTGTTCAAAGCCAGCTTCACCAATTTAGTGAGGCCTTAAGCAGCTCAGTGAGACCCTGTCTCTAAATAAAAATACAAAATAGGGCTGGAAATGTGGCTTAGTGGTTAAGCACCCGTAGGTTCAATCTCTGGTACTGGGGGCGGGGAAGTCTATATATGAACATATATCCATCATCAGAGACTTACCTCATAACAGTAATTAAATCAGGAGTGAATTTGAGTGGGGGAAAGGCAGGAGATGATAATTACAGACAGCTTTCTAATTTATAATTCCTGCATTTGAATTATTTTAACAAGGACATAAATATTTTCTTTTAATTTGAGAAAACAGTAAAGGCTTTACTATTTTGAAAAGAACAATAACAAAAAGGAAGGAAGGAAGAAAGGAAGGCCTGACAGAAGGAAGGAAGAAAGGAAGGCCTGACAGAAGGAAGAAGAAAGGAAGGCCTGACAGAAGGAAGGAAGGAAGAAAAAAGGAAACAGATATATACCTTTGACCCAAATCTGTTTCTGGTGATTTGTACTAGGAAAATGATAAAATATGTGGGAAAGGATTTGTGTTCAAAGATATTTACCAACATTTTATTTAAAATAGAAAAAAATAGTACATAATCTAAATATCTTATGATGGAGAAAAACAATGATTTAATTGTACCAGAATCTGAAAAGTGCTGGATGCAAACCTTTATATGAAGTGTAATCTTATTCATGTAAAAAAAAGTTAATGCATAATCAAAAAATAATGTTTTGAAATACAATAAACTTATCAATGGTTATGTTTGGCTGGTGAAATTCCACTACTTTTTATTTTCTGCTTTGTTCACTGCCTCATTTTCTCCATAAATGACTAATTAAAAAATAGATTATGGCATTTTTTAAAAAATATTTTTTAGTTGTCAATGGACTTTTATTTCATTTATTTACATGCGGTTCTGAGAATCGAACCCAGTGCTTCATAATGCTAGGAAAGCGTTCTACCACTGAGCTACAACCCCAGCCCCAGATTATGGTATTTTCATGAGCATATACCTTTGTCAAAATTAATATATTAAAGTGCATGCTTTAAATATGTACAGTTTATAAGTATATTTTATTGAAGTTATATTTCAATAAAACTGCTTAAAACATAGAAGGATCTTGAGAAACCCAATAATTTTAAGCCTCTTGCTGGAAGAGGGATTTTTGTGTCAACATTTTAGGGCTGGAGGACAAAATGGTTGGGGGTGGAGTATGACATTATGTAAATAGCAGTATTGCCTTGCTTCAGTTAACTCCAGTCTTCATTCATCAGGTTTGCCTTCCTATTCCATGCCAGGAATATTGCCAGGTACTTGATACTATGATGAATGACTGGCCCCGGCCCTGAAAGAGCTCTCATCAGGTGGAGGAGGGAAACCGTAGGTCACCATCTGACGGGTTCCAGTCAACGCCCACACAACCCCAGCAGATCAGGAAGCAAGGGCCTTGGTTCAGATGGAGTCACCAAAGGCAGAACCAGGTTTATGGCTGTGGAGGTGGCTGAGAGGTTAGGACACCTTCAAGGGAGTGTCGCTGTCATCACTCTCGAATTGCGCTAAACAGTTTTTGTCTGTCTTACTTGCACACTGAAACAACAGTAAGAACGAAGCTTTTGCTGGTGCAGGCACCATGGGTTCCCTCACCGCAACCTGAAGGTAGGGACTATTAGGATCTTCACTTCACAATGAGGAAACAGGCTTGTAGAGGTTACCTGCCCAAGGTTACAGACCCCTGGCTCCAGCCACCACGTGTCTGCTCCTCTCACAGTATTTTGCGACATAAAGAGTTAAAAAGTCAACTTTTGGGCCCAACCTGGACAGCTTAGCTTTTTCGCTTTACCGCTTCCCCCAGATCCTGAATGGAGGCAACAAACTATAGCACAATCAACCGGGTCATGCTCTCAGGGGCTGCTCCACTAAAGCCGGGACTGACTTGCATTTGAGGCTTGGCCGGGAACCAGGGTCGGGGACTGAAGAGCTTAAGCACCCACCACCAACCAAGTGCCGGGAGCCTGTAAGCCGCTGGGGCCGCAAGCCAGTGGGACCTAACGCGCGTGCGCGGGGCCAGAGGGGACGCCCCCCCCCTCACGAGCGCGCGCGGCCGGGAGCGCGCGGGCGCGCTGCGGAGTCGGCGTCGGCGTCCGCGCGCGCTCCAGGACGAGGCTGTGTGGGCTCCAGAGAGAGCGAGGCGGCGGCTGTGCCCCAGAGCTGAGGGGACGCGCGGGCCTCGCGTCGCAGGAGCAGACCGCTGTGGAGGAGACTCTGACCCTGGGCGGGAGAGCTCGGCTTGTCGACGGCCACTCTCGGAGGCGCCGGCCGCTTCCCTGGCCCGGGGTGGCCGCCGCCCCTTGAGACTCGCCGTGACACGGGCCTCAGTCTCGGCGACCGCGGGCGACCGGGCCGCTCGGACCCGTCGGGCCAGGGCGGTGGGACGAGCGTTCGGGCAGGTGCAGCCCCCGAGGGCCGGCGGGGGTGAGGCGACGACCCGCGCGGCTCGCGGCCGGGCTCTCCGGAGCGGCCGCCTGCCCGCGCCCCCCCACGGCGGGCCGGAGCTGAGTCCCGCCCCGCCTTCTTGGGACCGCCCGGCCCCAGCAGCCAGAGACCCCGCGCCCGCCGCCGCCCGCCGGGCTCGCGCGGGAGAGCTGGGAGGAGAAACTTTGCCTTTTATTGTTGTTTCTAGTCCTTAAGTGCAAGGAACTCTGTTCGGAGGAAAAATGTCCTTCTTCAATTTCCGTAAGATCTTCAAGTTGGGGAGCGAGAAGAAGAAGAAGCAGTACGAACATGTGAAGAGGGACCTGAACCCCGAGGAGTTTTGGGAAATTATAGGAGAACTGGGCGACGGAGCCTTTGGGAAAGTGTACAAGGTAAGAGGGAGAAAACGGGAAGTTGCACTTGGGAGATGAAACTGCCACTAGCCCCGAGTGGCGCGAGGACTTCTCGCTCTCCCAGTCCCTTTCCTGTCTCTTGCCCCGTCCTTTGGCTTTGTAATTTGCGTTGGAACTTTATTTAGCTTATCATCCAAGCAGTAGCTTAAACAGTTGGTCTGAACACAATGGGGCTTGAATGTAGTTTAGAGTGATTGCTGAGGTTGCAGGGTTGTTCAGTCTACTCTGTCAAACTTGAGATTAATGTTCTTTAATTTATGGGAGGGGTCGGGTTGTGGCCCTCAAATATTTTAAAATCGGAAACTCATTACACCTTTCAGTGTATGTTTGTGTAACAACTGCACGTGCATGCGTGCTGTACTAAAACGGTTTCTTTTTTGGAGACCAGGGCATATATTTGATAGTATCCATTGCTAAAACATAACCCGTCTCTTAGGATCAGAACAAAGTGATTGCCACTTGCAGTCAGTTCTTGAGTTAGCTGCTTGGACACATACTATAAAATGGAATGAATTTTCTGGTAAAAAATTTCCAGATTAAATTTGCATCTGGTACTAGTTTTTAAATATAATAAGCATTGACTAGAAGTCTATACCAGCACTTGAGAAGTTAAAAAAAAAACAACACTCTACATATGTGTGTTTATTTATTTCAGTGGAGGGGTTTGGCATTTCAACCTGAAGGCATTAATGTGAACTGTTTACACTCTCCTAAGGAGCATATGAATGATGTCATAGGAATATTTTCATCCTGAAGGGTGAGGTTTTTATGAGACACAGTTTAGGGGAAGAACCCACCGGGTTGCCTAGAAATGAAAACAGTAAATAACTTATAGAACTTTGCAGTTTTTAAACTGTTTCACATAATTTGGCCCCCATACAAATCCTGGAAAGTAGGCAGGTTAGTAGTAGTGTCCACATTTCATGGGTGAGTATACTGATAGTAAGAAATTGTTCACAGTCACAGTCATTTGTAGTGTTGTTGTTTTTTTTTTAACTTTATTACCTATAGGTAAAAGTGATAGATAGCCTTTTCCTTATTGCTAAACACTATTAGACTTCTGCTTTGCCATGTCTTGAATACATTTTGTTAGAACCTCAGTCTTCACTCTTTACCCAGCCTGAATATTCACTCCTTTCTGTATGCTTTCAAAACATGACTACTATAGCACTTGTTACATAGTTAATATGTTCAGGTTTCTATAATAAAATTAGGGGCCAAAGTTATACATTTGGGTCCAGCTATTGCCTTAGCACATGCTTTTCACTTTGTGTTTGTTGAAATGAAAGAATATGTAACTTATATGTGAATGCTATTGAAAGCTGGCAAAGTGAACTTCAGTGTTTGTATGGAGGTAGAGTATGGTAATAGCAAGAGCTTAGGGTATAATATGCATGATAGGAAGGAAGGACTTCTAGTGTGGTGGGAAGGTTATTTCTGGTAGTTAAGAGTAATGTTTTGGTGCTGGTGGTCCCAAGCCAGCTTTGTGGTCTTGGACAAAGCATTTAACTTCTCTAGACTTCATAATCTTAGCTGTAAAATCAAAGATTTTCCTAAGTGTTTTTTTAAGATCCCTTCTATTAAGATTCTGTGAGTATGCAGTTAACTAGGAAAGACAGAAATAAACCTTCAAGACATCTGGAATCTTGTAGAGAAGGTGCTAGGTGATCATAGGCAGTTTTCATGGTGTAAAGTATGTTTTATTGAATATAAACAGTATAGTATTAAGAGCACGGACTCTGAAGGGGAATATTTCTCGACTCCCTTTCTGAGTAGTAGTCTATATGACCTTGGGCAAATTACTTATTCTGTACCTGACTTTCCTCATCAGTAAGGCCTACTCAATATGTGAGGATTAGAGGAAAGGGTTCAGTAAATGATACAAATTACTGTTACTACATTTAGAACTCAAAGAATCAAAATACCTGGATAGGGTAGAAAAATAGACTAAGAAGACTATAAGCCATTTTCTTGGTTTCCCATGGTATACGCAGATTGTGTTGTTTCAGGTGTAGTGACTTTCAGCAAAGTTAATATCTCTTATAGTGAGACATAAGTTGAAAAATTTCTGAAAAATTAGTGACTTAATCCTTGCAGCTAAAACTATAAAACTGTGGCCAGGGTAATTTCTGTGGACTTGATTATGTTTTAGTACAATACTTCAAATACTTTGCAATTTTTTTTTTTTTTTTTTTTATTTCACTACTCTGTTTTTGAGGAGCCAGGATATTCTTTTTTTTTTTTTTTTTTTAAAGAAAAATTTTAAATTTAAACTTATCAGACCTTTTTGGCCCTTTTTTCCTAAAAGTTTTGTTTTTCAAGATTTCCAGAAATTGTAAATTTATATGAGAGAAATTGTAAATTTTCAAGCCTTAATATTTTATGTAGTAAAGTGCAGTAGAAAATGATTTCTAAACCTGATCTAGCTATTATTTGCTTATGGAAATGGTAACTGTTAACAAATATTAAATTGTAACTTGGAAATCGTTGTGTGTTTAGTTTATCTGAATGATCTTTCCATCATATAGTTAGTTTAGCTATATCAAGCTTTGTATAACTCTAAAAAAGTTATTTCCTGTCCTGAAAAATCTTCACTATTTTAAATATATTTTTTCTCTGGTATCGGGGATTGAACCCAAAGGTGCTTAACCACGGAGCCACATCCCTGACCCTTTTTAATATTTTATTTAGAGAGTTGCTTAGAGCCTCAGTAAGTTGCTGAGGCTGGCTTTGAACTTGTTATCCTCCTGCTTCAGTCTCCTGAGCCGCTGGGATTATAGGTGTGGGTTGTTACACCTGGCTATTTTCTCTTATTAAGATGTTATTGATATAAAATGAAGGTATATAATATTCTTTACAATACTTTCTCTTTGGATTTTTGTTTTATTAAACAGGAAAAAAAGAAATAACAAAATTGTTTACTGAATTACAGTTCTAGAAAGCTGTTTTATATGTGAAACCAATTGAAGCTGACATGTGGTTGTGTGCTGGATGATTCTTTTTGACAAACGATAGGTGTGTGCCTTTAAAAACTAGCGAAACATTTATTTATTTATTTATTTATTTAGTTAATTAATTAATTAATTTTTTGTACCAGGGATTAAACCTAGAGGTTCTTTACCACCGAGCCACATCCACAGACGTTTTTATTTTTTATTTGAGATAGAGCCTCACTAAGTTGTTGAGGGTGGCCTTAAACTTGCCATCCTCCTGCATCAGCCTCTCAAGCTGCTGGGATTACAGGAGTGTGCCACTGCACCTGGCTGAAACATTTAATCTTTGTATTGAAAAGTATAGAAACATTTGTACATTTAGCAAATAATTTTGTGATTTTATATTAATGACATTAGGGTCAAGGGATTCTGCTAACACCCCAGATTCCCTCCTGCCTCCTTTCTGAATCTGATCCCTTCTCCCTAAAGGAAACCACTATCCTATCTTTAAGTTATTCATTTGTTTGCTTTCCTTTATTGCTTACTACCTAGGTGTCTACCCCTGAATATTATAAATTTAGTTTTGTATGCACTTGAACTTTGTAAGAATGGGATCATATTAAGTGTATTTGGTTGTGTCTTGTCTCTTTCAAAATCAGTATTACATTTGTTACATTCATCTTTATTATCACTTAAAGCTATGGTTAGTTCCTTTTCATTGTTGCATAGTATCCCATTATGTGATTATATCATCAGTTATTTATCATTATACTGTTAATGGGCATATTAGTTGTTTTCAGTTTTTGGCTATTACACACAATGGTGCATGTAATGCTTGAGCTTCACTAAGGCATAATCTAAGAGTGGAATTGTTGGGTTTATAGAGCAGTGTAGCTTTAATTTTACTAGATGATG
Organism: Callospermophilus lateralis; assembly: GCF_048772815.1. Lineage (NCBI taxonomy): Eukaryota > Metazoa > Chordata > Mammalia > Rodentia > Sciuridae > Callospermophilus > Callospermophilus lateralis. Next base: position 70,324,740 of record NC_135319.1, read on the forward strand.
CCAAACTAATTATACAAGTTTACTTCCCTCTGGTAGTGTATGAGAATGTCCTTGCTTTGCATTCTCACCAATGTTTGGTATTGTCGGAATTTTTAGTTGTGACAATCTGATGATGTGTTTTATTTACCTTTCTCTGATAACGAATATGTAATTCTTTTTGTATGTTTATTGGTAACTTGAGATTCTTTTGTGTTCTTTTTTTGTTCATTTTTCTATTGATAACCTTTTTTTGTTTATTTTTGTGTATACATACACACACGGATATGTATATTTTGAGTTTTGACCACTTGCTGGTTATTGTTATTGCAAATATATTCTCATTCTGTAACTTGTTCTCATTTTCATTATAGTGTCTTCCTTTTAATAGAATTCTTGATTTTAATGTAGTTCTGTTTATCAATTTTTTTCTTTATAGCCAGTGGTTTTTATGTTACATTTAAGGCATTGTTTCCTAACCCAAGTTCATGAAGATAATTTCCTGGTTCACCTTTAAAAAGCTTTTTATTTAAGCCGGGCTTGGTGGCGCAAGCCTGTAATCCTAGTAGTTGGGAAGGCTGAGGCAGGCGAATGAGAGTTCAAAGCCAGCCTTAGCAAAAGTGAGGCACTAAGCAATTCAGTGAGACCCTGTCTCTAAATAAAACACGAAATAAGGCTAGGGGTGTGGCTCAGTGCCCCTGAGTTCAATCCCTGGTACCTCCAGCCCTAAAAAAAGAAAGCTTTTTATTTAATTTGTTCTTTTTAGGTATATATGATAGTAGAGTATATTTTGATGTGTTATACATACATGGACTATAACTTCCCATTCTTGTTGTTGTACATGATGTGGAGTTACAGTGGTCGTGTATTCATATATGAACATAGGAAAGTTATGTCTGACATTCTATTGTCTTTTCTATTCCCATTCCCCCTCCTTTCTCTTCATTTCCCTTTGTCTAATCCAGTGAGCTTCTATTCTTCCCTTCCCCCACATTATTGTATGTTAGCATCTACGAGAGAGAGAGAGAGAGAGAGAGAGAGAGAGAGAGAGAAAGAGAGAGAGAGAGAGAGAGAGAGAGAGAGAACATTTGGCCTTTGGTTCAAAAAGCTTTTTGATTTTGCCTTTATCAGGTAGGTCTACTGTTCACCTAGAATACATTTTTGTTTATGGTGTAGGTTAGGGGTCCAATTTTATTTTTTATCCCATATGCACACCCAATTGTCCCAGAATTAATGAGTGGGGATGGGGTGGGGTTTCTCCTTACTACTCTGCTGTAACATTTGTCTGTTCTTGCAATTTTTATTCTCTTTGTCAAACTATTTGTGTATTCCTGTACCAGTATCTAACTATCTTAATTAGGAAAGCATTAAAGTAAATCTCTTGCTATAGTAAGACGACTTCTTGTTTTTATTCTTCAATAGTGTGTAGTATATTCTTGGGTCTTAGCAAACTTCATTGTACATTTTAGATTTAGCTTGGTGAAGTTCCATATAGTGTCCTCTCTTTTTTTTTTTTTTTGGAAGTATTTTATTGAATTTATAAATCAAATTTGGGAAAACTAATATTTCTGTGATACTGAATCTTCTCATCTGTGCATATGTTTTGTCAGTATTTAGGTCTTTTTAGTCTTTCTCAATAATAGGTCATAATTTTTTTCCCCTGGAAATCTAGGGATCACAAACTACATCAAGGGTATCTTTGTTTGTTTTTTAAATACTTTTATTTTGTTTATTTATTTTTTATGTGGTGCTGGGGATCAAACCCAGAGCCTCACATATGTGAGGCAAGTGCTCTGCCGCTGAGCCACAACCCCAGCCTCATATCTTTGTTTTTCCTATTAGAGTTTCCTTCTTGTTTTTATTGTGTGCAACCTTTAGTAGCTTAGAAAGGATCCATGAAAAGTGCACTTTTAAAGGTCTTGCCTATCTGAATATGTTTTTATTATAATGCCATACTCGATATATAAAATTCTAGTTCAAAAATACGCTTTTTTTAGAATTTTTAAGACTTTGTTCCATTCTTTGCCTTTTTGCTTCCAGTGTTGCTATTGAAAATATGATGCCATTTTGTTTCCTGATTCTTTGTGATCTTTTTCTCTTGATGGCTTTTAACTTTTTTCTTTTATTCCCTGTTTGTGGTGATATGATTTAATGTACATCTCCCCTCACCCCTTTTTAATTTGCTGGTTTCTTTGTAAGTCCTTTAAGCTCAAAAATTTAGTCCTTTAGTTCTGTGACATTTTCCTGTATTATTTATTTGACAATTTCTGCCCCTCCCAGCCCCCAGTTAAAAGCTCTCACCATTGTTTTAGATTCTCCATGTTTCCAAATTCAATCAGTACTTACTGTCTTACTTGGTCTCTTAGGAAAGTTTGAGACACTTGGCTGTTTTTTTTTTTTTTCCTTTAAAAAGCTCATCTTTTTACATTTAGGGCTCTGTACTCTTGATTTTCCTTCAACTTCTCTGTCTAGTCAGACTCCTTTGTTAGCTTCTCTTCTTTCTTAAGTGTTGGTATTCTATAGGGCTTTTTTTTTTTTTTTCTTATGAGAACCCATCTTTTCCCATAGCTTTAATTACCATTGAACTATAATTTATGTCTCTACCCAAAGACCTCCTTTTGAACTATAGATTTGCATATCCAGCTGTCAATTAGAAATTTCCACTTGGTTGTCTCATAAATACCTTAAACAAGTCTAGAACATGAACTAATTCAATTCATGGGGTCAGCCCCCAGTTTGTTCCTGTATTCCCATTTAGGGAGTACCATCTCCATCTACCACCTGCATAGGTAGAGACCAGTGATCATTTTTAATACCTCCTACTGCCTTACACACCAAATGCAATCAAACTCTGAATCTAAATCTAGAATTAATTTTTCCTCCTTTCTTGTTTCACTGTCACTATACTAGTCAAAACTGCTGTTCTCTCTTACATAGACCATTGTGATTCTTATTGGGCTTGATATAAATGTAATCATACCTGTGTTCTTTTGAGTTAAGCTCTTTTGTATTAGAGAGATGCATCCATTTTGTTGGATGTAGTAGTCATTTGATGGTTGTCCTCATTCTGTAGTATTCTTCTGTTGGTAGGCATGTTTTTTAATTTTTGTGTATTAAAAATAATATAGCTGGACACTTAGTACATACCTGTAATCCCAGTGACTCAGGAGGCTAAAGCAGGAGAATTCAAGTGGGAGGCTAGCCTTAGCAATTTAATGAGACTCTTGTCTCAAATTAAAAAAAGGGGATCAGGGATGTAGCTCAGTAGTAAAGTGCCCTTGTGTTTATTATCCAGTGCTGGGAGAAGAAAAGAGGGAAAGACTCGTTAATATTCTCACTCTTTTTTTTGGTGCATATATGCATTCATTTCTGTTGGATATACACCTGGAAAAGGATTTTCTAGGTTATACAGTTTATGTATTTCAACTTTAGAAGACACTGCCTGTCTCCCAAAGTGGTTATACCAGCTTGTGTTCCCTTCAGTAGGATATGGGAGTATTTTCATCCATTTTCTATTGCTCTAACTATACCATAGACTTGGATAACTTATAAAGAATGGAAGTTTTTGTTGGTTTATGGTTCTGGAAGCTGAATCATCTAAGAGCATAATGCCAACATCTGCTCAATATCTGATGAGGGCCTTCTTGTTGCATCATAGTATGATGAGGGATTATCACATGGTGAGACATCAAGCATGCCAGGGAGAATTTGCTTTTATAAGAAAGCCACTCTTTCAATAAGTCTTAATCTATAAATGGATTAGTGGAGGGCTTTGCCCTCATGATCCAGTTACCTTTCAAAGTTCCAACTTCAAATACCATTAATATATGAATTTGGAGATTAAGTTTCTAAAACATGAAATTTGGGGGACATGTTCAAAACATATTTTTCCCAGTTACCCTAATGTCCTCACTCACATTTGATATTAATATTATACTGAATATTTTACATTAGCCATTATGTTGAGGGTGAGTGGTTGGTTTTATTTACATTTCCTGATGACCCATGAAATTGAGTGTCTCTAATATTTGTGAAATTTCTTATTGAGTCATTTGCCCATTTTATTTTATTTTATTTTTTTTTATTGGTTATTCAAAACATTACAAAGATTGCAGAATAATACAACAGTTACTATTATGGTATTATGTAAAAATGTGGATGTGTAACCGATGTGATCATTTGCCCATTTTAAAAAGTGGCTTTATTGAGCTGGGTATAGTGGCCCAAGCCTATAATCCCAGCAACTTGGGAGGCTGAGGAGGAGGAGGAGGATCTCAATTTGAGACAAGCTTCGGGTAACTTAGACCCTGTGTCAAAATTAAAAAAAATAATAAACATAAAAAGGGCAGGGAGTGTAGCTTAGTGGTAGAATGCTTGCTTGCAAAAGCATGTAATGAGGCCCTGGGTTCAAGTAGCTTTATTGACATATAATTTATAAACTACAGAATTCACCCATTTTATGAGTTTTAATAAATTAGTGTATTTTAGTAAATTAGTATAGTATAATATACTCAAGTTTCAGAACCTTCAGTCACCTCCAAGAAGTTTCCTTGTACACATTTTGTAGTCAATCCCTGTTCCTATTTGTACTCAGCCTAAGACAACCAACCAACCAGATTTGCTTTTTGTCTGTAAAATTTTGCCTTTTCTAGCGTTATCAGACCAAAGGAAACATACAATATATATTTTGACCATACTGGGGACTAAATGCAGGACCTCATGCATGCTAGGCAAATGCTCTACCCAATATGTGATCTTATATGTGTGACTTTTCTTATTTAGCATCAGATTTCTTTAAATCTTGGTGCTATGGACATTTAGGACCAGAGAATTCTTTTTTTGTGGAGACCTAAGCTGTATATTGTAGGATATTCAGTAGCATTCTTATTCTCTACTTGCTAGATGACAGAAGCACCCTCCCTGCACCATGTGACAATCCAGAATTTCTCTAGATCTTGCCAGATGTCTTCTGGAATGCAGAATCATCTCTAGTTTAGCATCATTGGTTGAGTGCAGTATTTGTGGGGTTCATCTTTTGCCCATTAAAAAAAATTATATTTTTTTTATTAATGAATTGTAGAACACAAGTCCTTTTTCTGTTATGTGGATTGATTTCATTTATTTAACTCATTTTCTGACTTCTAGAGGTTTTAAAAAATAGAAAATGAATTTATTAAAAAACAACTTCCAGGGGCTGGAGTTGTGGCTCAGTGGTAGAGTGCTTGCCTGGTATGTGTGAGGCACTGGGTTCAATCCTCAGCACCACATAAAGATGAATAAATAAAATAAAAGTATTGTGTCTACCTACAACTAAAAAAGGAAAAAGAAAAAAGAACTTCCAGGTTTCATGACAAATTGAACAAACACTAATTGTGCTTGCTCTAAAGCCTCACTAAAAATTATTCTTTCTTAAAGTTCTAGTGTGTGTGTAAGAGTGTGTGTGTGTGTGTGTGTGTGTGTGTGTGTATGTGTGTAAGTTCTGTATTGTTAAATTTTGCCTTGATATTTTAAGTTTTCAGTTGCCATTTTGAATGGGATATTTCTTTCATTAGATTTTGCAATTAATGTTTGAATGTAGGAAAGCTATTATTATTTCTGTAGTTTCTTCACCTTATTGAATTATCTTATTTATTTTTCTCTCAACATTCTTCATGAAAATTTCAGTCTTACAGAAAGTTTAAAAGAGTTGTGCACATACATTTCCAGTGCCTAGATTCTATAGTTTTTCATATTTGTTGTATTTGCTTTATTACATGTCTGCCCGTCCATTTATCCATTCATTTCTTGTTTCTCTTTTTCCTTTTGAGTTTTTTTTCCTCTTTCAATTATTTATACTTCTAGTTTCTTTCACTTACATAATTGTGCTGATTCATCTTTCCTGAACAATTTTAAATAATCTGATGCTGGAAATGCTATTTAGTGAATTATTTTATAGTATATTTTCAGCTTTTAAACTTTTAAACTTTTTTAGCAGAAGTTTAAACCTTTAAACATTGTTAGCTTTCTGTTTTTAACTAAAGAGTTACTGTTTATATGCTGACAGATAAGTGAAATGTTACTGTATTTCCATTTTTTCTTTGTAACTCCATTTTAAGTTTATCCAGATCTTTTCCCAGTTTAGTAACAGAAGCAGTTCATTATTTATTTATTATCTTATTTTGGTACTGAGAGTTGAACTCAGGGACACTTAACTACTAAGTCACCAGCCCCACTTTTTAAAAATGTAGTTTATATTGAGACAAGGTCTTGCTAATTTGCTGAGACTGGCCTCAGACTTGTGATCCTTCTGCCGTAGCCTCCCAAGTCAATGGGATTAGAGGTGTGTGCCACCATGCTTGGCTTCCAGTATTCATTCTTATTTTGGCACAGTGGAGTCTCTATGCCAAGGCATACTGCTTTTTGAATTTAAGATGCTGTTGTTGTTACTGAAAATGTTGGATCTTTTTAATAAAAATATTACTTTTTTGTACTGAGAATAAGAATTGTTTTGGAGTTTCAGAACAGATTTTAATGGTAAACACTATTCTGAATCCCAGTGAATAATTTCTTTTTCTTTCCTAATGATGAATCATTTTCAAAAGTAGTATTCTCCACGTCCCCTTTTTCTCTTTGGGATGCTTTACCACTGAAGTATATTCCAGCTTTTTAACATTTGATGTTTTGAGACAAGAGTCTTGCTAAATTGTCCAGGCTGATCTTGTACTTCTAATCCTTCTTGCCTCAACCTCCCACATTGCTGGGATTGTATGAGTGTACCTGTCCCTCTACTGAAAAGACACCTCCCCCACCGGGGATTGAACCAGGGGCGCTTAACCACTGAACTACATCCCTAGCCCTTTTTTTGAATTTTATTCTGAGACAGGATCTCACTAGTTTCTTGGGGCTTCACTATATTGTTGAGGCTGACTTTGAACTTGTAATCATCCTGCCTCAGCCTCCTGAGCTGCTGGGATTATAGGCATGCACCACCATGCCCAGCCACAAAATAGTTTTTAAGTGGGTAATCTTATCTCAAGGTTATGTAAAGAAAAATGTCAAAACCAAGATAGTTGCTTTATATCCCTGTGTTTCTTACTAGCCATTTGTTTTTATTTGCAAGGATAAAATCAATGAGTGTACATATAGAGAATAAAAACAGAATAGTCGTTTCTTATTCTTGTCATTATTTTATAAGATGGTTAACTTTTCCAGTTTATCTGATCACACTACTTCCTATAAATTAGTGCTTAAATACTAGTTAATAAGAGTGCTTTTTTTGGGGGGGGGGGAGGAAAAGTATTTGAGCCAATCTTTCCTCTTTCCCTTTTTTCTTTAATATCATGACTTCAGAAGGGTAAACAAAGTTAATAAATTTATTCTTCTTTGTACATTGTCTTTTTACATCTCAAATTTGAAGAACTATGCTAGAAAACAAGATATCTTGTTTTACTTTTGCACTTTAAGCATATCTATTTTATATCTAGGTGTGAGCTTTTTAAAGTCTCGTGAAATTGTAAAGGTCTGTGTTGTGGCTTATTATCATTCAGTGACAATGTAATATTATACAGTTTATTTCAGGATATCCTGCCAAAATTTCATAAAGAACGGTCAAGAAACTAACATACCACATTTAGTTTTTGATCTTTAAATTATCTTAATAGAATTGTTATAGTTGCTTGCCTCTTTTTCCTAGTCTCTACCCTGGATGTATGTTAAGTAATATCTTCCTGATTACTAATGAAGTTGAGCTCCTTTTTACATTTATTGGCTATTTAGATTTCCTGTTCTCTGAAGTCCTTGTTAAAGTCTATGGCCATACCACCCTGAACGGGCCCGATCTCATCTGAAGTACTTGTTAAAGTCTTTTGGGTTCTCTTTTTTTTCTCAATGATTTATGGGAGTCTATAAATTCTACGTACTAATCCATTGTTATTTGTATGATGAGCACATTTTCTTTTGCTTGTGGTTTGTCCTCTCACTGTATGGTTTTTTTTTTTTTTTTTGGTATAGATATTTTATATTTTGACGTCCAATTTGTTAACTTTTTCTTTTCTTTTTTTAATTTTTTTAAAGTTGTTGATGTACCTTTTTATTTTTTTTAATATGTGGTGCTGAGGACAAACTCAGTGCCTCACACATGCCAGGCAAGTGCTCTGCCACTGAGCACCAGCCCCAGCCCAATTTGTTAACTTTTTCTACATGATTAATACTTAGTTTTTTTTTTTGTAGTTGTAGGTGGACAGAATGCCTTTATTTTATTTATTTTTTATGTGGTGCTAAGGATTGAACCCAGTGCCTCACACATGCTGGACAACCACTTTGCCACTGAGCTACAGCCCCAGCCCTGATTAATGCTTTTTGTCTTGAGAAATTCTGTCCTACCCAAGGGTATGAAGATGTTTTCCTGTATCTGTATAAAGCTTTATAGTATTGACATCTATGCTAGGTCTGTGATTAAATTGGTGTTGATTTTTTTTTACAGTGTAAGATAGGGATCCAGTTTTAATTTTTCTATGTAGATAGCCAGTTGTCCCAATGCCATTTTCTGTGAAGGACCATCCTTTCCTTATTGCTTTGCATTGCCTTCATTCTTTATTAGATGTTTGTCTATGGTATAGTTCTGTGACATTTTATTATTTCTTTAGGATAAACTCCTAGAAAGAAATCCAGTTATTATGTATGATTACAATACACCAATAAAAAAATGTAGATTTTTTTTTTTTTTTTCTGGGACTAGGGTTGTGGCTCAGAGGTAGAGTCCTTGCACGCGTGAGGTCCTGGGTTTGATTCTTAGCACCACATAAAAATAAATAAATAAAGACATTGTGTTCAACTACCACTAAAGAAAAAAAAATCTTACAAAAGAACTATTAGGGCAGGAGAAATTATTATTTATCAATTCCTACTGTGAAATTACTCCAGAAAAGTTGGGCAAATTTATTAACTTTTTTTTTTAAAAAGTTAGTTTTTCTATTTATTTGTTGTGACAATACACATATAACTTACCATCTTAAAAACTTTTTTTTTTTTCTTGCAGTGCTGTGGATTAAGCCCAGAATAATTACTATCTGAACTCTTTTTTTTTGTACCGAGGATTGAACTCAGGGGCATTTGACTACTGAGCCACATTCCTGGTCCTGTTTTGTATTTTATTTAGAGGAAGGGTCTCACTGAGTTGCTTAGTGCCTCACTGTTGCTGAGGCTGTCTTTGAACTCATGATCCTCCTGTCTCAGCCTCCCAAGTTTCTGGGATCACAGGTGTGTGCCATTGCGCCTGGCTGTCTGGACTCTTTTTAAATGTATTTTACATTCGTATTAAAAGCAGTGATAATATTATATGATCATCACCACCATCCATCTCCATGGTTCTTTTTATTTTGAAAATCTGAAACTCCCATTGAAAAATAATGTCCTGTTCCTCCCTCCCTCTAATCCGTGGCTACCACCGTTCTACTTTCTATGATTTTGATTACTCGAAATACCACATATGAGTATCATCAAATAGTAATCATCATTTTGTTACTACTTGTTTCACTTAGCATGATATCCTTAAGATTCATCTGGGTTAAAGCTTATGTTAGAATTTTCTTCTTTTTTAAGACTGAGTACTATTCCATTATGTACATGTGCCATATTTTGCTTATCTGTTCACTTGTTTACAATGGGTTGATTCCACATTTTAGCTATCTAACATGGAAACTCTGCTTTGAAACCCTGCTTTCAATTCTTTAGGGCATATATCCAGAAATAGAATTGTTGGATCACATATTTATCTATTTAATTTTTTGAGGAACTACTGTAATGTTTTACATAGTGCTTTGTGCTTTTTTTTTTTTTAGAGAGAGCGAGCGAGCGAGCATTTTTTAATATTTGTTTTTTAGTTTTTGGCACACTATCTTTGTTTGTATGTGGTGCTGAGGATTGAACCCAGGCCACACGCATGCCAGGCGAGAGCGCTACCGCTTGAGCCACATCCCCAGCCCCCATCTCACATTCTTAATAACTGTGCATAACGATTCCATTTTCTTCACATTCTTGCCAACACTTATTATTTTATTTTATTTTTTTGGTGATATTAGTCATTCTTATTATATGTTATAGTTTTGACTTGCATTTTTCTGATGGTTAACATCTTTTCATATGTTTATTGGCCACTCGTGTATCTTCTTTGGAGAAATATTCAAGTCCTTTGCCTGTTTTCAAAAGGGGTTGTCTTTTTGTTGTTGAGTTTGAGGAATTCTCTATATTCTAGATATTCATTCTTATCAGGTATCTGATTTGCAAATATTTTGTCTCATTCTATAGGTTACTTTTTTTACATTGTTATTTTCTTTTGCTGTACAAAATTTTTAATTTTCTTTTGTTGTACAAAAATTAAAAATTTTAATGAAGTCTACTTTGTTTTTTCTTTTGTTGCCTGCGTCACAGCCAATAAGTCATTTCCAAACCCAGAGCTTATGCCTTATGTTTTCCTCAAAGAGTTTTATAGTTTTAGGTCTGAAGTTTAGGCTTATATTTTGTATGTGACATTAGAGTCCATATTAATTCTTTTCCATGTGGATACCAGTTTTCCTGGCATGAGTTGTTGAAAACAGTGTCCTTTCCCCAGTGGATGGTCACACCCTTGTCAAAATCATGACCATATATGCCAGGATTTCTTTTAGGCTCTCTATTCCATTCTGTATGTCTGCCTTTATTGCCAGTACTACATTGTTTTGATTATTTCAACTATATGGTAAGTTTTGAAATTAGGAAGTGTGATTCCTTGAGTTTTGCTCTTAAGATTATTTTCACTGTTTGCTGACACTTGAGATTTCATATGAATTTTAGGATAGCTTTCTGCAAAAATATGTTGGAATTTTAATAGCGTTTGCATGCAGTTTGTAGGTTGCTTTGGTAGTCATTGAAATTTTAGCAAAATTTAGCAACATGTGATATGCTTTTTTATATTTTATTTCTTTTAGCGGTGTTTTGTTTTTATTTCGTTTTTCATCTTTTTGATTAATTCAGAAGTGTTTCATTCTTTTCAATGCTATTATAAATGAAATTGGTTTCCTTATACTTAAAAACCATGATTTTTCTTGAATTAATTTCTAAAAATGGTACATATTTGTCTTATTTTTAAATATTAAAAAAATCTCCTGTCTCTTATGTTCTCAGTTTTTTTCTTTTTCAACTATGTAATCTATATATTTCTTTTTTTAAAATATTTTTTTAAGTTGTTGATGGACCTTTATTAAATTAGTTTATTTATTTATATGTGGTGCTGAGAATTGAACCCAGTACTTCACATGTGCTGGGCAAGGCCTCTACCACTGAGCTACAACCCCAGCTCCACTAATCTATGTATTTCTTAGGTTATCTATTAATTGTGCTTCTTCAGCAAATTCATATTGCTGAGTCAGTAAGTCTGAAATAAGTAGGAAATAAGTGGGAAAACTGTGTGATCTGAGAATTGGTAAAGTATTTTGGAAACTGCAGTTAGCCAAAGTTAAATTATTACTGACATCATTTTGTTATTGATTTATCTTGACTAACCAATGATTTATGTTTTAAATAAATAACCAGAACATCAAAATTAAAAATAGTGTTTGGGAATATAAAGAGACTGTAAAGCATATTTCTTTTGCATAATTCAGGAAATGACATGAAAATACTTTCTAGAAAAAGAATTTATGTAATATTTTGCAAAAATTTGGAAAGATCTTCATTATTTACAAAAATCTGTATTTGCACATTTCCTAACCTCTATACTTAGCAGTGCTTACATTGTATTAGAGCTATGAAAAAATTGTATCTTCTGTATTAGTACATTTTTGCTATTATAGCAGAATACTATAGACCGGATAATTTAAAGAACAGAAGTTAATTTTCTTATAATTCTGGAGGCTGAGAAGTCTAAGATTAAGGGGCTGGCATCTAATGAGGGCCTACTTATATTATCCCTTGCCAGAAGGTGGAAGGACAAGAGAGTAAGAGAAGGGTAAACTCAGCCTTTTATAATGGTGCCAATCCTACTCTTCTTTAAAAAAATATTTTTATTAGTTATAGATGGACACAATGCCTTTATTTTATTTATTTTTTTATGTGGTACTGAGAATCAAACCCAGTGTCTCACACATGCTAGGCAAGTGCTCTACCACTGAGCCACAACCCCAGCCTACTCTTGAGGATGGAACTTTCATGGCTTAATTACCTCCTAAAGGTCCCACTTCTTAATGGCAATTAAATTTAAACATAAGTTTTAGAAGGGACATTCAAATCATAGTATTCTCAGCACTTTTCCGGCTAAAGTTGAGCAAGTTAACACTTTGCCTTGTTGTGTCAATTCTCAAAAGAGGATCATCAGTAGATGGAGATATTCTGGGATTTTGTAGTATAGAGCAAGAACCTCTAGCCTTGGGGCCAGTTGGATGAGGTTTGAATCCCAACTCTGGCATATATTATTGAGATGGCCTCAGGTCAGTCATATGTCATTCCTGAACTTCATTTCTCTTTTGTAAAAGAAAGAACCTACTAGAATGAATCATTTTTAGTATTTAAGGTTATAACTTATGTGAGCTGTGTGTGTATGTGTGTATGCCTCTCCAGATGTACTCATACACATTTTATGTATATATTTTCCCTATGATTTGTGAATGCTTATAGCAAATTTATAGAACATAGCTTTCACCAATAATTAACTATGTCTTAAGTGGTGGTTATGGTTTGGATGTCCCCCAAAAGCTCGCATGTGTGACAATGCAAGAAGATTCAAAGGAGAAATGATTGGCTTGTAAGAATCTAAACCCAATCAGTGATTTAATCCCCTGATAGGGATTAACTGAGTGGTAACTGAAATGGGAGGAGGTGGGAACTGGGGCTTGGCTTTGGGGTATATATTTTGTATCTGGCGATGGAGCCTCTCTCTCTGTTTTCTGATCACCATGTGAGCTGTTTCCCTCTGCTACACTCTTATATCATGATGTTCTGCCTCACCTTGAGCCCTGAGGAATGGAGCTGGCCTTCTATGGACTAAAACCTCTGAAACAGTGAGCCCTCAAATAAATTTTTCGTCCTCTACAGTTGTTCTGGTCAGATCTTTTATTCACAGCAGTGAAATAGCTGACTAAAACAGTGTTTTTTTTTTTTTTTTTTTTTGGTGGGGGGACATAGTCTAGGGATTGAACCTAGGGCTTTGTACTTAATGGGCAAATGCTCCACCATTTAGCCACCAGCCCTGATGAATAATTTTATTCTTATTTAATATTGACACTTGTTCCTACCAAAATCTTACCAAGACTATGAAAAGATCACCAGAATTAATGTATAATTTAAAACAGGTAACAACAGACTTAAAGTATTTGTTTTCTTTATACTGTCATCCCTCTTGTTGCTTAAGTCTTTGGAACTTTGGAAATTTATTATTATCCAAATGCATGGTACTGCTCGTGTCTTAGTTCTCCCATCTGCAATCCTCATAGATTTTAGAAAGATCATGCTAGTTATTAAATGATTTCCTCTCACCTACAAACATAACCCTTCTATTTTCTGCTTTGTGATGCTGCTTCTAAGACTGTGGGTCACATTTCTGCCCTGTCAGCTGCTTACTTTTAAGTTTCACACATAGAGGGCACTAGAGAGAGTCTGCAAAGAGGAGGAGAAAGAGAGACTTCATACTTAAAATAATTTGAAAAATTTTTACCCTATTGTTTGCAGAATGCTGAAAATTTAAATTTAGTGCTCAAAAGGCATTAAAATAAAATCATTTAATTTTATCGATATTTATATACTCATTTATTTTCTCTTTTAGGCCTAATCTCCCTATTTACATTGAAATCTCTTCCCTGTGTGCTCCCATTTCCCCATTTCCTTATTTTTCTTATTATCTTAATTTTTCCAAAGTGCTAATCCCTGTATACTATTTTATTTGTTGTCCTATCAACTGTTCATTTCCTGTAATTATAAGTGCCATAAGATAAGAGCTATTTTGTCAGCAGCTGAAACAGTGCCTGACATAGAAGGCACATAATATTTGTTGAAAGAATGAATTGAGTGGTACATTTACACAATGGAGTATTACTCGGCCATAAAGAAGAATGAAATTATAGTATTTGCTGGTAAATGGATGGAACCGGAGACCATTATGCTAAGTAAAAAAAGCCAATCCCCCCAAATCAAAGGCTGAATGCTCCCTCTGATATGTGGATGATATCAGGGAGGGAGCATGGGAATATGAAAAACATTATGAATTGGACATAACTTTTCTATGTTCATAAATGAATATACAATCAGTAAAACTCCACATCATATACAATCACAAGAAAGGGAAGTTATATTCCATGTATGTATGATAGGTCAAATACATTCCACTTTTACATATAATTAAAAAGAACAAATAAAAACATTTTAAAAAGAATGGATTGATTTTAGCAGATCAACACTTGACCATACTTCAGTATATTTTTATATTACATTTTATTCTTTTATTCTTGCAACAGATGTCACTACAGTGTTTTTTTTTTTTTTTTTTTTTTAACCCAGGGGCACTTAACCACTGAGCCACATCCTAGTCCTTTTTGTATTTTATTTAGAGACAGGGTCTTGATGAGTTGCTTAGGGCCTTGCTAAATTGCTGAGGCTAGCTTTGAATTCACCATCCTGTCCTACTTCAGCCATCCAAGCTGTTGGGATTACAGACATGGTCCACTGCACCCAGCTCACTAAGGTGTGTTGTCTTTTTGTTTTCCTCGGCCCTGAGCAATGCCTTGAATATAGTAGATGATTCTGATCTGAGGTTTGGTTTGTTTAGTTTTTATATTTTGTTATGATTGAATATCCTCATACTTCTCATTTTACCTCTTATTTTGGTGGGTGGGATAAAGGATACCTTTTAGTTTTCAATCTTGAGATCAAATCATCCATATTAACAGAATCAACCCCAGTGATTATTGAAGTGATTGAATTCTTTATTCTTTTTTTAATGTTCCTTTTGTACTTATTCTATATGTTTTTTTGACGTTCCCTTTAGATTGACTAATAGCCTCTTTGGACTGAAATCATATCTATTTTTTTTTTTTTGCTGATCTTTTAATTTCTGCTGAGAATAATAAGAATAAAAATAAAAATTGTTTAGTTTTTTGGTGCTGGGAATTGATCCAGGGGCTTTCTACCACTGAGCTATATCCCCAGCCCTTTTGATTTTATATTTTTGAGACAAGGTCTTCCTAAGTTGCCAAGGCTAGCTTTAAACTTGCAGTCCTCTTGCTTCAGCCTTCTGAGTTGCTAGGATTACAAGCATGTGTCACATGCCTGGGTCCAACTGAGAATTTATTAAAATATGTTTCTCAGGGCTGGGGTTGTGGCTCAGCGGTAGAGTGTGCGCCTAGTATGGGCAACCAACTAAAACAAAAAATAAATATTAAATTAAAATATATTTCCCATTACAAAAATTTATAGGCTTAGAAAATGTAGAATTCTAGAAAGAAAATAAATGAGGATTTAAAAATTACTCATCACCCAGGACATAATCACTATTGAAAAATTTTTACCCACCTTTTTTCAGCGCATAAAACCAGTACAGAAAATTCAGGTAAGATATGCTTTCCTTCAGCTCCTTATTTATTTATGTAAAGTGACCAAGCTGTATTGATCAGTCATGAAAGTAAAAACAGTGATTTTGAATGTTCATGACTAATCTTCAGAAATCTTTTAAAGCAACAGAAATTATATTTTAAATTAATATCTTGAATTTGTTATTCCATTATTTTATTAGTCTTTAGTTATTCCATTAAAATATATGTATATTTTTAGTATCAGGGGTTGAACCCAGGTGTGTTTCACTACTGAACCACATCCCCAGCTGTTTTTATATTTATTTGGAGACAGGGTCTCACTAAGTTGCCTAGGGGCTTGCTGATTTGCTGAGGCTGGCTTATGAACTCGGAATCCTCCTGCCTCAGCCTCCCGAGTTGCTGGGATTGTAGGCATGCGCCACTGTACCTGGCTTATTTCATTAAATCTTTATTTGTGGCCCAGTGGTAGAGCATGTGCTTAGCATATCCAAGGCTCTTGGTTCTGTCCCCAGAACAATATAAAAAAAGCAAAATAAATAAATAAAACACTAAAAAAACCTTTGTCTTATTTTAAACATTTTCATGTCTTTTGATATTACATAGATGACAGTTAAGAATTATTTTTTAGACTGTTTATATTTGATTAGTGTCATACAATAGCAGTGTTTATTTCAGTTTTATTGTTTTAGAGGTCTTTAGAACCAGATTCTTATGAGTAATCAAATTATTTTCAAGCAATAACATAAGAGGCATTGTGCTTTTCCACCTTCCTTCTTTCCTTCTTTCCCTCTCTCCTTCCTTTCCTCCCTTCCTCCTTCCCTCCCTGGGGATTGAACTCTGGACATCTCAAAAGGTTAAATATATTCATAGCTCCTGGAGGCACTGTACTTTCTAATGTAACTTTTATTTATAACTTATATTAAACTAAATGATACCATTGTTGATATAATATACAGGGCAGTAGAATAAAGAATCTGTTACTAGAACTTTAGAGGTTATGTAGTGTCAGTTGCTTTTTCCCCTTCATCCTATTTCATTTGCAAGTAAAAAATACATCTTTTCTGTTTCTTAGGACATCTTAGAGATGCAGAATATATAGCATGCAGAAGCAGGATGATTTGTAGCTCCACTCCCAATATTCTTGGTCTTCTACTAGGGCCTATATTTTATAGTATTCTTCTCTAAGGATATGATAACATATAATACTGAAATGTCTTTTAAAACAACCTGATTCGTATTTTAAAATCTGATTTCTAAAAAAATAATTTCGGCTCTATCACATATTTGAAACTTTCCATTTGGTGAGAAGTTATTCACCCAAAGAAAGAATATAGAAAAGTTAATTAGAGCAAGGAAAAATGACCAAATTGATGGGAATACAGAAAGACTGGAAAGGGTGTAGAGGAGGCAAAAACTTGACCTTTGCCCTTTGGACCTGAGAATTAAATTGGCATAGATTAGCAGAAGAAAAGCATAAAATTTAATAAAAGTTTTATGTGGCAAAGGAAAGGCAAAACCTACATGCTTTTTGTATTAGGTTGAATAAAGAAAGAGACTGTTGTAGAAAAGTTGGTAAATTGTGTGGAGAGACTAAATGAAAATAAGAATTGTTTTATTAAGGTCTATTTGTACAGAATGTTCTGTTATGACTCTCTTTGAAGCATTTTTCTTTTGGTACACAGAGTAGGATTCTTTTTTTTCAATCTTTTTTTCAGGAAGAGAATGGGGAAACTTTGTAAGAATCTTCTTCTTGCATTTGTTTTTTCAAGTGCTTTTACCTCAAAGTAATCCTTATATCAAAGTGGGTGTATTCTCTTTAAGGATAATGATAAAGGTTAAAAAAAGGGGGGGTGCACTTTGGAAGCAGACTTGAATATAAAAACTCTTTGCCTCTTATTAGCTACATGACCTGGGGAAACCTTTTTTACCTGCCCAAGTTTATATAACTCCTCCTTTGAAGTAGGTATAATAAAGTATCATGGTGGTATTGTTAAAATTAATTAGTAGTTATAATTACAGCTAATATTTTGAATCCTTACTATATGTGCCAAACATTGTATTGAATACACACACACACACACACACACACTTTTTTAAAGTTGCCCCAAGCAACATGCTAATAAGTGGCAAAACCATAATTTGAATCCTTAGCACTCTGACCCACTCAGTGGGATGATTTAAAGCACTAACTCTTCTGCATATAAAGCACTTAGCAGTATGCATAGCAAGTTGTAGTTACTATTTATCTTTTAAAAATAGTATGTCAAGTGAATGAGAAGACAAGCCACATGGGGGGGGAAAACTATTTTCAAAGCACATATCAGATAAAGGAATGTTATCCAAAATATGCAAAGACCTCAACAATAAATTGGGGCTGGGGATATTGCTCAGTGGTAAAGTGCTTGCCTGGTATGCATAAGACCCTGGGTTCAAATCCCCAAGCGCCCAATACAAAAAAACCAATAAATTGGCCAGGTGTTGCATGTCTGTGATTCCAGCGCGACTCGGAGGCTACGGCAGGAGTATCGTAAGTTTGAGGCTAGCTGGGCAACTTAGTGAGATCCTGTCTCAAAATAAAATTTTAAAAAGTAAGGGGGATGGGGCTGGGGATGTGGCTCAAGCGGTAGCGAGCTCGCCTGGCATGCATGCGGCCCAGGTTTGATCCTCAGCACCACATACAAACAAAGATGTTGTGTCCGCTGAAAACTAGAAAATAGATGTTGAAAATTCTCTCTCTCTCTCTCTCTCAAAAAAAAAAAAAAAAAAAAAAAAAAAAAGTACGGGAGATGAAGCTCAGTGGTAGAGCAATTGCCTAGCATGTGCCATGTCCTCAGTTCAGTCCCCAGCACTGAAAACCAGAACAGAACAAAAGAAAGAAAGACACCACCAAAAAAACCCACCAAAACCACAACAATTAGAAAATGAGCAGATACCTCACCAAAATTTGGACAGATACCTCACCAAAGATATAAACTTGGCTAATAAAGAAAAGGTGCTCCATATCTCATATCATTAGGGAATTGGAAGTTGAAACAATAGGATACTACTACACACCTATTTGGTGAAAATCCACACTGATAATACTAAATGATGCTGATGATTTGAAGCAACAGTAATTCACATTCGTTGCTGCAAAATGATACATCCACATTGGAAGATAGTTTGGCAGTTTCTTACAAAACTAAATAAACCATAGGATCCAACACTTGCATTCTTTGGTATTTATCCAAATGAGGTAAAAACTTATGTCCACATAGTAATCTACACATGCATTTTTATAGCAACTTTATTCATATTTGCCAAAACTTGGTAACAGTCAGTATATACTTTATCTGATGAATGGATAAATAAACTGGCACAGCTGAACTGGAATATAATTGAGTACTTAAAAAAAAAAAAAAAAAAAAAGAAAGAAAGATTTTTCAAGCCGTGAAAAGACCTGGAGGAACTTTACATATTCCTAAGGGAGAGAAGCTAATATGAAAGGTCTACAGATTGTAAGATCCTAACTATGACATTCTAGAAAAGGCAAAACTAAGGAGGCAATAAAAAGATCAGGGGTTGCCAGAAGTTGGTGAGAAGAGAGAAGGGAATAGCCAGAAGATTTTTAGGGCACACTAAACTTTTGTGTTATATTATAATGGTGGATACATGCCATTTGTTTATTTGTTGAAAGTAATAGATAATGAGCATCCCCAAGAGTGAACTCTAATGTAAACTATGGCTTGAGTGATAATGATGTGTAAATGTCGGTTTATCAGTTGTAGCAAATTTATCACCCTGGTGCAGACTTGGCAGTGGGGAAGGTTTTGTGTGTGAGGGAGGAAGTGGGGGGTGTAAAGGAATTCTGTTTTCTGCTAAGTTTGCTGTGAACCTGAAACTGCTCTAAAATAAATTTTAAAAAGTATACATTTGAAGTGTGACACTTCTGGTACTTTCATTTTTAGGCACAGAATAAAGAGACCAATGTTTTAGCAGCTGCAAAGGTGATTGACACTAAATCTGAAGAAGAACTTGAAGATTATATGGTTGAGATTGATATATTAGCATCTTGTGATCACCCAAACATAGTCAAGCTTCTAGATGCTTTCTATTATGAAAACAATCTTTGGGTAAGTATTTCATACTGATTTATGGAATGGCTTAAATGAGATAATTGTCCTAAAGAGAAAGTGAAAACCTATTTTATTTATTACCTCTTCTATTTTTTTACTTATATTACTTGAATGAGAATTGATCTGTGGATGAGCTAGTCATTAATAACACAATTACCCACAGCTTCAACAGATGTTCAGATTTAAGTTTCCAGTTATACCATTTTCATCCTAATTGTTTGACCTTGGATCCAGGTAGAAAAACTTGATTAAGAACATTGAATTTCCCAAAGTATGAAATTAGATGTCCTTATTGTAGTTTAAGTATTTATTTTAAATTTGTTAAATTTTCTTTGTTTTCCTAGAAGTTGCTTATAAATTTTTTATCCTAAAAATTTTTGTAAATCATGTATAAATTATAAAATGCTTATTGTAAATGTTAAATATCTTAATATATTACCAGGCTCAATTTCAGTGCATTATATAGTGGCTAAGGTTGTAGATATAAATTTTGTTCACTTTTAAGAAAATAGGCACAGAGACAAAAGTAAAATGTTAATATTCATTATGATAACTAGTCAGTTACTTGTTCTGTTCTAGCATAGTTTAATCAAGAGAGATTTTAAAATGGAGTTTTAGCTTTTTTCCTTGAAGAAAGAAGCAAAGTGTTAGGGGAGAAGAGTAAGCAACATAAAGAATTATTGACTGGAAATCTAAATTTTTTTTAAAATATTTTTTTTAGCGGTAGATGGATACACAATATCTTTGTTCATTAATTTATTTTTTATGTGGTGCTAAAGATCGAACCAGTGCCTCACACATGCTAGGCAAGCATTCTACAATTGAGCTGCAGCCCCAGCACCCTCAAATGGCTTTTTACACACACACACACACACACACACACACACACACACTCATTTATTTGGAACTGTAAATTGAACCCAGGAGTGTGTAAACACTGAGCTACATCCTAGCCCTTGCCCCTCTCTCTTTTTTTTTTTAATTTTGAGATAGAGTCTCACTAAGTTACTTAGTGCCTCACTAAGTTGCTAAGGCTGGCTTTGAACTTGTGATCCAGGGGCTGGGGTTATGGCTCAGTAGTAGAGCACTTGCATAGCACATGAACTTGTGATTCTTCTGTCTCAGCCTTGGGAGTCTCTGGGTTTACAGGCATGTGCCACCACTTCTTGCAGAAGGCTTATACTTTTGATTCTAGTCTTATCAGTTTGAAGCTTGTATAAATCACTTAACCTTTGTAAATCTGTTTACTCATCTAGAGAATGAATAATGATATACCTTCTAAATTATTTTTTACAGGATATAATGACATTGAAAATATATAATTGGCAAACACCTGAAAAAATTAAGTATTGTAGAGAGAGAAAAAAGCCAGTGATTTTTGCTGTGTGTGTGTGTATATATATATATATACACACACACATATACATTCTATCTATATATACATATATATATTCTACTTTTTTTGGCTGAAAGAAATCTGTATATTTTTATGATTTAGTCTTAATATATTTAAAAAATGAAGATAATTGATTACATAATTCCACAATAGTTATCTTAAAATGGGAGTAATAAAATCTTTCCGTGATGAAAAAAGTGAACATTTAATAGAATAAAAACTCTGTACCTGGTAATTTTAGAGAATTTTAACAACAACTCACTTCCTTTCATAATGTGATTTCTTTGTGCTTTCTTAAATGTATATTACTTAAGAATTATAACTCTTTTGACAAAGAAAATCTTCATGTTTACCATAATATTGTTTATATAACCCAGATTGTTCAGTGTCTATTTCTTTATCTTTTTTGCTAAATTGAAGAAGAAATTCTGAAACTCAATGTAGTTTTAGACATGTGCTTTTTTATTTGCGTGCAGATCCTCATTGAATTTTGTGCAGGTGGAGCAGTAGATGCTGTGATGCTTGGTAAATACCTTTTTATTCTTTATGTTTACCTCTTAAATTACACTTAAGAGTAAAGGATTTCAACCATTTATATATATGTATGTGTAATATAATTATTGAGTGAAGTTCAGTGAATTAAAAAATCAATTTAGTTGTATTTTTAAAAATTTTTGTTTTAGTGTAGTTGAACACAATACCTTTATTGTATTTTTATGTGGTGCTGAGGATACAACCCAGCACCTTGCACGTGCTAAGCGAGTGCTTTACCACTGAGCCGCAACCCTGGCCCCTAATTGTGTTTTCATATTCTTGGATAATTGTAGTTCTAAAATGAAATGTTGTATAATATATCTGGAAAGTTATTTTGTAGATATTTAGTTCTTGTAAAATAAATTTACTCTATATGATCTTTGACAAGTTCACAGTGATGTGAAAGGGGTATAGCTCACTGCTGTGTTTTCATTGTATAAAAATGCAGATTTTTAAAATTAAAAAAATTTGTTTTTACTTTCTGTAGAACTTGAGAGACCATTAACTGAGTCCCAAATACAAGTAGTTTGCAAGCAGACTTTAGAGGCATTGAACTACTTACATGATAATAAAATCATCCATAGAGATCTAAAAGCTGGCAACATTCTTTTTACCTTAGATGGAGATATTAAATTGGGTAAGTTATTCATTTAAACAAAACATTTGTATTTGTGTTCTGAGATTTACACTGTGTGTATATTTCTTAATATTATTTTATTGCTCAAATAGGTGACATATGAAGAATTACTCCTTACTAGTTTTTTTTTAAATAGTTCCTTAGATAAATATGCATTAGCTTCCAGAGTTCCTATAGGTTTTTAATATAACACTTTAAAAAAAAAGTAAGAAAGATTAGTTTAAAAAATTTTTTTTAAATTTATTTTTTAGTTGCAGATGGACACAAAACCTTTATTTATTTTTATGTGGTGCAGAGGATCGAATCCAGGGCCTTGCATGTGCTAGGCGAGCGCTCTACCTCTGAGCCACAATACCAGCCCTAAAAAAATTTTTTTTTTTAGTTGTAGATGGACACAAAACCTTTATTTTTATTTATTTATTTTTATGTGCTACTGAGGATTAAACCCAGTGCCTCACACATGCTGGGCAAGTTCTCTACCACTGAGTTACAACCCCAGCCCATAAGTATAGTTTTTTTTTATTTTCAAAAGGACAAACTTTTAAAAGATAGTTTTTTTTTTCCCTTCAATTTTTGTGAATAGATTTAATACATGTTAATATTTTACATTTAGAATAAATATAGTATAGTACCACTAACTCAGTTTTATCTTTATTTCCAAAACTTAAATCTAGCAGGCTTCTTTTTTTCATGTTTAGTTTTATACTCTATGTTATTAATATAGTACCCTAGATAAACTAACAAAGTAACATTAGGTTTGAAAAGGATACCTAAAGTAAGTGTAAGTGCTAGTATTTTAATTTTGTTTTTTTACACTGAAGGAATAAGTAATGAACTTTGTAAGAATTAGATGTAGATTTTAGATTGGAGATTATTTCATCCATTATTCAAATGGAAGATAGAACCCATATAAGATATGAAATTGTAAAAAAAAATATATAGTGATGGAGTCTTAATTTGCACATTTTGGAAGGATATTAAAAGGACAAAATACATGCAACTATTATAAATATTTTTTTAACTATTTTATTTTGTCATCACATCTACACATATGCAATATTATTATTATTATTATTTTTTAATGTGACATCTTTTTAAGTCTCCTTTAATTTGCAGAATCCCCTATATCTCTTTCTTTTAAAAAATTATATATATTTCTTAGTTGTAGGTGGACACAATACCTTTATTTAATTTATTTATATGTGGTGCTGAGGATCAAACCCAGGGCCTCACACTTGCTAGTACACTTGTACTGCTGAGCCACAACCCCAGCCCTCTATATCTCTTTCTTAACATGATAGTGTGCATTCTTATGGAGTCAATAATGTCTCTATCCAGGGAACAATAATTAGTATATTTGGGACAAAGAATATTAGATACTATAGTGGTTTGTGATTCCCTCAAAGACCCAGAATACATGAACATACATACAGTGTACGTGTGGTATTAAATTTTTATTTGGGCTGGGAAGATTAGGAAAACTTGTCTTAAAAGGGTCCTTCAGTGAAATAATAATGAAAGCAAGGTGGAAAACATTGCCCAAAGGACCTGGGCTGTTTGACCTATATCATTTCCCTCCAACTGCTTTTTGCTGATTGCATTTTAATGATGATTTCAATAATTTCCTTTTTATATTTCCTTCTATCAGTTTGAAGCTTGTATAAATCACTTAACCTTTGTAAATCTGTTTACTCATCTAGAGGATGAGTAACTGAATCCAAAATCTTGATGAGTCTCAAGTCTGATTCTTTGGTAAAACAAACAGGTGGTTTTGCATTATTTCATCAAGAGACATGCAATGTTTCCCTTTGTTCTTTTCTGATGTTAGCAGTTATTGGTGTTTAGATGCTTCATACCTAGATTTTTTCTTTGATTTGGGTGGCAAAATGAATTGTCAATCATTTTTAATAAGATGATACTTCTCTTTAACTATTTGACTATTTAGAACTATAGTTCATATTAAAAGATAGGAAAATGCTTTATTCTTTTTATTTAGTTAGTTTTCAAAACAATGAATTGGTTCTTTAGTGGTTATCTGAGCTCTGAGATGAAGAGATGGAGTTGACAACTGATAAAGCTACAATGTTGCTATTTTTATAATTTAAATCAGAAAACACAAAGTTTCCAATTTCTTTTCTGATACAGTTTTACAAGGATGTTTGCAAATCATAATGCTGTCATAAAGATTCCTTTGGTAGAATTTCTGTTTTTTTACACCATAGGAAAAAATGTTGATTTAATTGCAGCCTGTAGCACTAGTTGATGTTTGCTTTGAAGTGGATAAACTCTTCTATTTGGAAGTTACTATTTTTTGTTTTCAATTTTGAAGAATTTAACATCTGAAGAAGTGAAGATGGTGGTATTAGTGTGTTGAGGATGTAAACTTTGGCAGTACTTTTGAAAAGTGGTACTATATAGTCAAGATTAGAATGGTAGAGAAATTATTTCTATTTTATTTACCCTTTAATAAGAGTGTCCTTATTCACTCTTGTAATATTCCCCTTCTCTGCCCCATTGAGTACAATTAACTGTGCTTAAAAGCTATCATTAATGCTAATGTATGCTTATTTATTTTAAGCGGATTTTGGAGTATCAGCTAAAAACACAAGGACAATTCAAAGAAGGGATTCTTTTATTGGCACTCCATATTGGTAGGTATTTTTATGAATTTACAGTATTAGTCATGTCAATAGTTATAATTCAATAATAATAACAAATAATAATTATTATATTGTCTGTATGGTTTGAAATAACAGTTCTTTTTTTTTTAAATAACAGTTCTTAAATTAAACATCCTAACAACTTTCAAATTCTCTGTCTTCATAGGATGGCTCCTGAAGTAGTCATGTGTGAGACGTCGAAGGACAGACCCTATGACTATAAAGCTGATGTTTGGTCCCTGGGTATCACTTTAATAGAAATGGCTGAGATAGAGCCACCTCATCATGAGTTAAATCCAATGCGAGTGCTGCTAAAAATAGCAAAATCTGAACCTCCTACATTAGCACAGCCATCACGATGGTAAATTATTCTAAAGAAAGATTTTCAGGAAGCAAAACTTAACATTTTATTTTTTCTAATTTTCCAAGGGCATTTAAGTTTGGTTATGTGGTACAAAAACTACATGAATCAGAAAATTGATTTTGGTTATATTTTCAAGACTTAATGACCATACCAAAAAAAAAATTATATCAGCCAGGCATGGTGGCACATGCCTATAATCTGAGTGTCTCCAAAGGCTGAGGCAGGAAGATCACAAGTTCAAAGCCAGCCCTAGCTACTTAGCAAGACCATGAGCAATTTAGTGAGACCCTGTCTGAAAATACAAAAGGGTTGAGAATGTGGCTTAGCTGTTGAGTGCTCTTGGTTCAATCCTCATACCAAAAAAAAAAAAAAAAAAAAGGAAAAAAATATGTATGTTACTTTCTTACACCACACAGGAGAAAAACCTGAGTGAGTTCTGCATGAAAAGGTATTTTCTGTAGTGTAAGAAAGTAATGTATATATGTGGTTGATATATCCTTTTGAAATTTAGTATAATAGGGTAATCTTTGTGATTTTTTTGGCATACTTGTAAATATATAGCTGTATCTCAGTGATCAACTGTGTACCTTCCTTATATTTATAGAAGAATAGTTTTATAACATCTTATACTCATTAACTGGTTTTCTTTTTTTTAATTTTTATGTGGTTCTGAGGATCAAACCCAGTGCCTCATGCATGCCAGGCAAGCACGCTACTAATTGAGCCATATCCCCAGCCCCAGTTTTCTTTTTTTTTTTTTTTAATTTTTTTTTTAGTTATAGATAGTTCTTTATTTTATTTATTTATTTATATGTGGTGCTGAGAATTGAACCTAGTGCCTCACACATGCCTGGCAAGTGCACTAGCACTGAGCCACAGCCTCAGCCCAACTAGGTTTCTTAATAGTGAATGAATAAGATTTCATACATAATTAAACTTAAGCATAGTTTATTAAGGAATTTTGTTTGATTTAATAACAAGAAAATAAAATAGAATGTCATTGTTAAAATTTTATTTTGAAGGTCTTCAAATTTTAAGGACTTTCTAAAGAAATGCTTGGAAAAGAATGTGGATGCCAGGTGGACTACGTCTCAACTACTGCAGGTAAAATAGGGATAGTGTGGTAATAGCAAATTGTATTGTTTTAACATCTCTTAAAAATAATGCAATTTCAAATTCACTTATTGTGGTTATTTTTTTTCCCACTTGAGTTTCTCTGTGGAAAGATGAACTACATGGTATAGTAGTCAACATTTGCTTTTTACCAACATGTGCTGCCATTACTAAGAGAAATTAAGCCATTTTTTCTTATAAGCCATTTCTCTTGTGGTTTTTTTTTTTTTTTTTTGTGGTTCTGGGGATTGAACCCAGCACATTGTGCATGCAAGACAAGCACTCTACCAATTAAGTTCTAGCTCCAGCCCTTTCTTGTGTTTTTATGATTCACTTTAATTACATTCTTTTCTTTTTGTTAGTTATTTCCATTATATTTCTCTAATTACTAGAAAGCAAGCTCCTTATGGACAGGGACCACGAACTAATTAATTTTTAATTTTTTTTTATTATTGTGTTCAATAATAAAATGATGATGTTAAAGTGATCAGATAATTTAATTTTGGTTAGTGGGATCTGCTTGTAATATTTGAAATAAAAGCTTGTCAAATAATTAATATTATAGATAAATAAACAGAATGACAAATCTGTTAGAATGATTTGTGTAACTCCTACATTGTACTAGTCCTGACCTATTTATTTGAGGGTTGGGAGGAAAGCAAGAAAAAATTGCCTTGCTGTGTGCAACAAGCATATCCCTAGTATACATTTTCTAATATTATTTTACTACTTTGAAAGTTTTAGTCTGTGACAGACACTGTTAAGTGTTGAGTATACAGAGATGAATGTTTTCTTTTAAGAATATTAAAACCATCTCAGAAATAAAATAGATGATTATGGATACTTTAGATAGAACTGTAAAACTTTTTGTAATTTCATTGTTGATGTTTTTTTAAACCCTGGACCTTGTGCATGCTAGGCAAGTGCTCTGTTGTTGTGCTACATCTCCAGTCCTTTTTATTTTGAGACAGGGTCTCGCTAAGTTTTCAGGCTGGCCTTGACCTTGTGATTCTCTTGTCTCAGCCTTCTGAAGCTGGGATTACAGGCATGTGCCACCACACCCAGCTTTATTGAGGATTTAATAGCTATTACTTTTTAAAGAAGTGACTTGTACTGACTTGAAACTAGCTTTACATTTTAATTTAAAACTTTTAATGATAAATTTTTAAATATACAGAAACAATATGTTTCTAGGACCCATATATAACAGATCTTTTCATTTTTGATAAAAATTACTTCAAATCTTTTTTTTTTTTTGGTACCAGGAATTGAACCCAGGGGGACTTAACCATTGAGCCATATCCCCAGCCCCTTTTATTTTTTATTTTGAGACAGTGTCTTGCTACATTGCTGAGGCTGACTTTGAACTTAGGATCCTACTGCCTCAGCCTCCTGAGCTGCTAGGATTATAGGAGAGTGCCTGGCCTACTTCGATTTGTTAAAAAAAAAAAACCCAAAAATCCAGTTGTGGATTTTTTTGACCAAAAGCTCGTTCTCTCTCTCTTTTTTTTTTTTTTTGGTTAACCTCCTCCCCTCCTTACTTTACTAAATGTAATATTCTGCAAAATTGTTTATGTTTTTCCTACTCATATTTTTACCCTGTTAGTATGTGTGCTTTATGTTTGAAACTTCCTTTACAGGCAGGTATTTCAGTTGTTACTGAATATGCTCTTTTTAATGCTCAACAGCATCCCTTTGTTACTGTTGATTCCAATAAACCAATCCGAGAATTGATAGCAGAAGCAAAGGCTGAAGTAACAGAAGAAGTTGAAGATGGCAAAGAGGAAGATGATGATGAGGAAACAGAAAATTCTCTGGTCAGTATTTAGAAAGGAAATTTTATTTAGTTTTTAGAGTTGTGCTTTGAGGTGGGGGATTGTACCTACATCTAAGGAATAAAACTGATGGCTGGGAGTATAAAATCTTTAATTTTAAAAGTGAAGTTAATCACAATTGCTTCTTACTACTTCTTTTTCTCATATTTATTGTTGAAGAACTGTTAATTCCTTAAATTATAACTTCAATAACTTCTATTGAATATAGATATTAAACCATTGTAAACATTGTTTTGATCACCATCTTGAATCCTGTTTTAACATTAAAAATGTATAAAATCTTTTTTAGCCAATACCTGCAAGTAAGCGTGCCTCCTCTGACCTTAGTATTGCCAGTTCAGAAGAAGATAAACTTTCACAAAATGCTTGTATTTTGGAGTCCGTCTCAGAAAAAACAGAACGCAATTCTTCTGGGGATAATTTTAGCAGCAAAGTTCTTAATGAAAAACTCACCACTGATGAAGCTGAAAAGGCTGTGGAGGGTATTAACGAAGATACAAATGATGCTCATTTAGAAGCTGTGTCTGAATACCATGATAGACCAACAGTAATCCAAGACCGTGAGAGAGACAAGAGGCTCAAGTTGGAAAATCTGCCTGACACAGAAGATCAGGCAGCTGTGGGCATTAATTCAGTCAATGAAGGAGAAGAGAATAATGTAACAGTAACTTTAGAAACAAATAACAAACATAATTTGAAACAGGAGGAAGAAAAGGATCAGGATAAACAACAGATACTTGAAAATAAATTTATAAAATCTGAAGAAATGAAAGATTCTACTATTCAAACAGTTGATTTAGTTTCTCAAGAGACTGGAGAAAAAGAGGCAGATATTCAGGTAGTTGACAATGAAGTTGGGCTTACAAAGGAGGACACCCCAGAGAAATTGGAAAAAGATGACAGAACTCAAAATGATATGATCAATGATAATAGCAACGTGGTAGATAGTAGCAAGGTGATAGATAGTAGCAAAGTGACAAATGAGGCAACAAATGTTGCTGAGAAGGCAGTTGAAAACAATATTGAGGTTGTTCAGACTAATGATGGGAAAGAAGTGGTTGAAGTAACCCAGAAAGTAATAGATAAGCCCATAGAAGGTCCTGAGGTTTGTGGTACTAAGGATGTTCCTCCTACTAAAGAAATAGTTGAGACTAAAGATGTAGATGAAAAATCTGTAGAAGTTAAAAGTGAAGAACAACTAGTCAACAGTTCAGAGAACATATTGGAAACCAATGAAGAACCAGAGACAAATGAAGTTGAAGAAGTTAGTGAGTTAAGTGGCACTGAAGAAATAGAGGTCAGAAGTGCAGTGATTGATACTGAACAAAAGGCTGTAGGAAGTGAAACTCAGGATGCTCAGGAAGCCATTGCTCAGATAGAGACAGAGAAGAAAGAAATTCCACGTGAAGTGCCAATTGAAATAGAACCTCAAGTTCCTGCAACTTCACAGCCCAGTGAACCTCAGCCTGTTTCAATACCCAGTATTAATATCAACTCTGAAGATGCAGAAAATAAAGGAGAAACAGGTGCTTTATCAAAAACTGAAACCATACTGCTACCAGAATCTGAGAATCAGAAGGAAAATGATACTGATTCAGGCACCGGTTCCACTGCTGATAATAACAGCATTGACTTGAATTTATCCATCTCTAGCTTCCTAAGTAAAACTAAAGACAGTGGGTCAATATCTTTACAAGTAAGTACATGTGGGTCCTAGGTTGGGTTTTTTTGTTTGTTTGTTTGTTTTTGTTTTTGTCATTTTGGCAATTTTAGAGTTCATTGATGTCTTGAAAATAAAGCAGCATTAAATCAGAGTAATAATACTGACCTTCTGAGTTCTTTCTTGGTCATTAAGGCAATCAAAAAGAACCAAGAAGAGAGATTTTGATTATATTCTTTCAGTCTTTTGGTAGGAGCTACTTATTTTGGTACACCTAATGTAGATAATTACAGTATATTGTCGCTTAGTTTAATTTACAGTTTTTTATTGCACATATCTAGGTGCGATTTGAGGAATGATGACTAATATATGAAAGAACTGAGAAATTGAAAGAATGATCTATTTTTAAGCACATTTAGGAGGTAAACAATCCTCCACTTACCATTGGCTTATACAGGTGGGAAAACAAACAAAACCAAAAACTAAAACCTAGAACATTTGGAGCTTTTAGAGCATAATTCTCAAGTCTTTGGTGTGCCTAGGAATTATGAGGGGAGCTATGTAGAAATTTGGGAAGGGTCCTGATAATCAGTATCTGTAACAAAGGATCCTGTGGGGTTCCAATAGGTTGAGCTATGAATTGCCCTTCGGAAAATACTTCTTAGAGATTTTGGGTTGATAAATAAGAGGAGATTGACAAGCATAAGCAACGTAGGAAAACTGACCATAGGGACAGACCTCCACAGAACGACTGATCGTCCTACTTGTCCACTCCAAAGTGTTACTTGGCCTGGATTTTCTTCTTTTTCTTTTCTCTTCAGTTTGTTTTGTTTTGCCAACTGAAATTCCACCAATCCAAAATTCATTCACTGACCTAGTAGCCTCTTTTAAAAATACAAATTTCAAAGATGTTGTGTCCGCCAAAAACTAAAAAATAAATATTAAAAATTCTGTCTCTCTCTCTCACTCACCTCTCTCTTAAAAAAAAAAATTCTATAAAAAAAAAAAGGAGGGGGCTGGGGATGTGGCTCAAGCGGTAGCGCGCTCGCCTGGCATGCGTGCGGCATGGGTTCGATCCTCAGCACCACATACAAAAACAAAGATGTTGTGTCCGCCAAAAACTAAAAAATAAATATTAAAAATTCTGTCTGTCTCTCTCTCTCTCTCTCACCTCTCTCTTAAAAAAAATTCTATAAAAATACAAATTCTTCTATGAGAATTATGGAGATAGTAATTGTGGATACTTTAGGAGAAACTGAAGAAATGTGAAAGTTGGAGATTAAGGGAGGCAGATTAGTTTTTTGGAGCATGCCAGTGTTCAATTTTAGAGGGAGTCTGGGGAGGCTACTGTAGTCCAGTAGTAGCCTCCCAGGGCTAGGGAGAGGAGCATGAAGATTGTGGGTCCTGGAGGATGAAAGAGTAAGAGAATTTTCAGAAAGGTGATCAAAAGGTGCCAGAGGCAAACCGTAAAATTCTAATGCATTTTGAGTTTAGTGTTTTTACTTTTGCTCTCTCTGCTATAACCTCCTTCTCCATATTGAAACCAAGTATGCTCTTTACACATTTGGGTTTATCAAAATGTGTTTGTAGGAGTTTTAGATTTCTGTTATTTCTGTACACATTTAAAAGATTTTGTGTGCCCGTTGAGCAATTAACAGAATTTTTAAAAAGGTCTTGATAAAGAGTTTTTAGGTAGTAGCTAGTAGGCAGGTCAGGTGCTTTGGGGTATAGTAGAGGCACTGTCTTTCTAGTAATTATAAAATCACACATCCAACCCTGGCCCTAGTGGAGGAGTGCTGTTGGCATTATTGCTGTTGGTTAAATAGATTTTGATTCCCTGTCCTGACAGCGTTTAAAACTTACCAGAGAACCTTTTCAAAAAAATTGCCAGCTGCCCTCAGATTTATAGATTTAGATATTTTAAGGGATAAGTCCCAGGAATTCATTTTGAAGTGTTTTGTCAGTAAAAAGGCAGAGGTATCTGAGAAATCACAAAAATGAAAAGATGAAGAAAAAGTAGTTGATATGTAAGTTATACTAATTATCCATTTATGTAAAACATTCACTTGTTCCTAATTATGTAGTGTCAGAGAAGTTATGTATGTATGTAATCAAAATGCCCAATTTTACTTTTTAAAAAATTTGAATTTTCCATAAAGGAAGTGGAGTTCGGAGGTCAAAGTTTAAGGGTTAGAGGCTAGTCTCCCTGCTTTATATTCTTATTTCACATGTATAATTGTCAGGGCTGTGCATCTGTTTTTATTTTTAACTTTTTTTAAAATATTTATTTTTTAGTTTTAGGTGGACACAATATCTTTATTTTTTTTTTAATATGGTGTTGAGGATCGAACCCAGCATTCCGGGCATGCCAGGCGAGTGTTCCACCGCTTGAGCCACATCCCCAGCCCTGTTTTCATTTTTGAAGAAAAAAATATTTCATTTCTTCAGTATTCCTTATATAAAACCTAACTAAAGTAAAAATCTCACTCAGGAAACAAGAAGACAAAAGAAAACATTGAAGAAAACACGCAAATTTATTGTCGATGGTGTAGAAGTGAGTGTAACAACATCGAAGATAGTTACAGACAGTGACTCCAAAACTGAGGAATTGAGGTTTCTCAGGTGAGTAGACAACATATTCTTTTTCATTTAAAAAATGGGTCTTAAAAATGTTATTTCATAGGTGTAATTTTTTTCTGTCTTCCTCTCTGTTGTTAATTATTACTTTTTGTCACAGACGTCAGGAACTTCGAGAGTTAAGATTTCTTCAGAAAGAAGAGCAAAGAGCCCAACAACAGCTCAATAGCAAGCTGCAGCAACAACGAGAACAAATATTCCGGCGCTTTGAGCAAGAAATGATGGTAAAGTCTTAGATTTTTGTGCCATTTTATTAATAAATTTAATGCTTTTAATAAAACCCACCAGCAGTTTTCAGAATTTGTTCTCTGATTATTAGATGTTCTTGGTCTTGTATGTATTTTTGGCTTTTATTGCTTTGGTATTCTGGATGCCTGTTTTAAAAAAATTATTTTTTTTGAAAGAATCCCAATCTTTTTACTGTGATGATTTTTTTCCCAGATAAAATCTGTCATGAAAACTTAGAATCATGAAACCAATAGATGGTTTATGAAGTTCTTAGATGTATCTACTGCCAGATAATTTTTCAGTGTTTCAATTCAACCTTTCAGTGTAGAATCCAAAATTTTAACCCTTCTAGAGCAGTTTCTTCAAAGCTGGCAGATGTTAGAACCTATGGGGACCCTTTTCAAACTTCACTTGTTTCACTGGCTCCCACAGTTAAGCTTCCATTTCCTTATTATTGCAGCTAAAGAAAACATTGTTGAATAGTCAAGGGTAATTGTTTTTTATTTGTATCCAGATTGGAAAAGAAATTATTATTTTTTTTAATATTTATTTTTTTTAGTTGTAGTTGAACACAATATCTTTATTTTATTTTTTTTTAAATGTGGTGCTGAGGATGGAACCCAGGGCCTCACATGTGCTAAGCAAGTGCTCTACCGCTGAGCCATAGTCCCAACCCCAGAAAAGGAATTATTAATGTGATACAAAATTTTGATAATTTTATATTGAATATATGGCTTAAGGTAGGTTAGAAAAAATCATTCGAAATAGTATTCAAGTTTTAAATATAGTCCTTTTTCTGTGTTGTAATTTTAAGTGGTAAGGATTGTTTAGTGTGAAGTGTGGCATTGTTGATTACTTGTATTAGATTGTAATACAAATTCCTAAGAAAATAATGAAGTTTTTTTTCCTCATTGAATACTGGTTATATTCTCTTTTCCAAAATGTTTTGTTTTCAAGTTTCTTTGAAAAAGAAAATGTCCTTTACAAATATTTTAACCAAACCTATAATTCAAAATTGCATTATTCCTCAAATATTACATGAGTCTTTTGTTGAGAGTAGATATATAATTCAAATTTTGTTTCAATAGAATAGAATGTTAAGAGTCATAATGAAGAAAAGTAAATCTAAAAATGACAAATGATGTTATAAAATGACTTCAAATGAACCCTTTGATTAACAAAAAAAAATTATTGAATAAATACTGATATTATTCTAGTTTACTTGAGTAATTCAAAGCAACTGGATATTCTTCTGGGTTCTCTAAAAATTTTAAAAACTGTGCTACCTCTGTAGTAGAAGTAAAAATATTTAACATGTTATAAATGTTATTCATTTTTTTGAAAAAATTTGTAAACTGTTTTAGTTCATTTGATTTGTTCATCATGACAAAAGTTATATCATATTGCTAAATTTAAATACTAGTTATGTGCTCTTAGTAAACATTTTCACTGTATTACTTACTAATGAGTTAATATGGGTGATAGAATTAAATGATCTTACAGTACATTGTTTTACAGGGTAAAAAGCGACAATATGACCAGGAAATTGAGAATCTAGAAAAGCAGCAGAAACAGACTATTGAACGACTAGAACAAGAACACACAAATCGCCTACGAGATGAAGCCAAACGCATTAAAGGAGAACAAGAAAAAGAGCTATCCAAATTTCAGAATATGCTGAAGAACCGAAAGAAGGAGGTAAGTGTAACTACTGTTTTTCATTTTTAAATCTATTTTTAAAGTGTAAATTTAATGCTGTCTAAGGAATTAGGAGTAATAAATGAGAGTCAAATAGTGCTGTCTTTCTTTAGGCCTGTCTTTGCAACAGTGATGCGGGATAGTAGTAGTAAAGTTAGATGTAATCCCTATTTTACTGCCAAGAAAACTAGAGTTAAAGAGGTTTTAGTGGCCTAATCAGGTTCACAGACTGACACTAAATGTCTGGCTAAACCTTGAACTGAGTGTTTAAATAAAATCTAGTCCTTGTTCTAATCTACCATTCCTCTTTTATTAATGCAACACTTAAGACCTTACTTATATAGGAATTTTTTTCCAAGAAAACTTATTTTGTTGTTATTTTCCCTGAAGCAACTATAATTCATTTTATTATTTATTAATTATTTGCATGTCATCTTTAATTCATACTTTAAGCACAGTTTTTTTTGATTAGCTTTATTAATTTTCTTAGTCATTGTCCCAAACAACTGAAAAACTTGAAATTTAAAAAATAATATCTAAGTTTATCAAATTGCAACATAGTTTAAAAAATCAAAACTGCAAAATATATGTAAAATCATTTGACTAGAATGAGTTTTTCCATCTTTCCTGAAATCTTTCCATATTGTTGTAGAATTTATTTGTAGTATTATTTATTATAAAAGAGTGTCATCAGTTTGTAAGAAGGATTTCCATATATTGTTGTGTCTGTCTGTCCTTAAATTAAAACCACAAGACCTTTGTGTCCTAAGTAATTTTCAGAGATAATTTTATGATTAATTCTGCATCTTCAGTAGGAGGAGGAGTTAACCTTTTCATGATTTAAAAGACCCCAGAGAAATAATTATAATGAATTCTATTAGGACCAGGAAAAAAAAAATATCTCAACATAACTAGTGAATGCTTTTTCTCTTTTTTTATACTTCTTAAATACTCACATTTATCAACTTTAATATTTAAATTATGAAGAAGTTCAAACAATGCTTCTAAATCTTAAGGATGTACTTAAAATGGGATAGAATTGAAGATTAATAAATATAGTGTGTGTATGATTTCTTTAGGTAAAGATGAAAAATGGTTTGTAGATGAAGCTACCATTTCTAAAAATTAATTTTATTAGTGTTTATTATATGTTTTATATAGAACTGCTGTATATTTCATGATGAGGGTATTTGCAATTTTTCTTGAAACCATGGGTAGTTTGATTAAGAGGCTATTCTTTGTATCAGATTAAAAATATTTTATGGGTAAATATATAACTTAATCCTAAATAAATAAGCCTTTAGTTATTGTTTTGAGGTAGAACTTTAGCTGGTGAACATATTTGAGATCATGATTGCATATTTTAAATAACTATATTATGTATTTTTCCCTTATTGCTAAACTTCTTGCATTTGGGGCGTCTCTTCCTTTTATTGGTGATTTGGTTTCATGAGGGATTACTGATGGGAAATTTTAAGTGCACTATTACATCAAAATCAGTCTCTTTCTTGGACCATCAATGGCATGTGGTGATTTGGAATCTGGTTTCTTTGGTGCTTCTACTTATAAATTTATGATTGCTTTCCATATTAGATTACAGATCTGTATTGGTAGATGGAATTCATATCTAGGATTTTGAAATGTTTTAAAGAAGGAACTCTAAAATATACTTCATTTTATAATATATTAATAAATAGACTAATTACTATTAGTATAGTAATTATAAAAGTATTACTATACTATTAATATATTAATAAGTATATTTGATATTATTAATATATGATAAACTATAATAAATCATAGTTTATTAAACTTATTTTAGAGTACTCATGTTACTGATTTTAAAGTTGACAAGCTTAATAAATTGTCAGCAAAGGAGAATGTTGTTCTAATTCCACAAAGTCATCAGTTATGTTCATTTAATCTCACCACGTATAAAATGGTGTATTTTATGGAAAAAACATTATCCATTTATTTCTCCTTTGTATACTATAAAATTTGCTTTTTCTTTTCTTTTTTTCAGTGTCATTATGTGGATTTCATTTAGAGTTATTTCTTTGGTATTATGAAGCCAGTTATAAAAATTTGCACTTTTATAAATGGCATTAACTTTTCTTATGTCCAGTATTTCAAACAATGTCAGTAGAAAACATTTGCAATTTTATGATCTTTCAAGGTCAGTTGAGCTTATCACCTTTACTTCAGCATTAGTGTTCTGAGTAATTCTTCACTGATTGTCTTTGGGTCTTTTTAAGAGAGAAAATGATATATAGGGATAATTAAGCAACTGATTAATCTTTGTATGGTACAGTGTACCTTTCTGCACTGAGATCAAGCATGTTCTATCCTTTTATTCTTTTTCACCAAACTAACACTTATGCTAATGCATGTTGAAAGAAACTTTCTAACAACTTGAATATTTGACCTATAGCTTATCTGCTCACATAAATGCTTGCTGTGGAGAAAGCATTATATCTCCACCTCCTGCATGCTTATACACTGTAGGTTATAAATGAAGTGGAGAAAGCACCCAAAGAGCTGAGAAAAGAGCTCATGAAACGCAGGAAAGAGGAGCTTGCACAAAGCCAGCATGCTCAGGTAACAGCAGCAGCTTAATGCTACTAAAAACAGAAAGCAGCATTTTCTCAGTTCAGTAAACTGTGATTGAAAGGGAAGACTTCAACTGTAATCATTGAGTCGCACTTCTTCGCATCCATAGATTCCCAGCTTCTTTTCATAGTGCTAAGTTCACACTATTGGTGACATTTAAATTGCTGATATGATCAAGTGGAATGTTTAGAAAGTTGACTTAAGATGAAAGAAACAAATATATGCAAAATTCACTGTTATCCAAATTTTAATTATGATGGAATCTTAAATTTTATGTAGTAATGCCTATGTTTGATACAGACTTTTAGAACAGAAAAATAGAGGGTGAGTATATAAGCATTGTGCTTAAAGATTGCCATTATTTATGGAAATAAAAGGCCATTATTTCTATAAAGCTCAAAATTAGAAGAAAAATGGAAATTGGTAATGTTAAATGGTAGATCAAACATTTATTACTTCTAAGCTTGACCACATAAACAATTTTAAAATCAGATTTTAAATATTAAGTATATTGTTTATCTCTTTGATTCAAATTTGAGAAATAGACAATTTTTACCTATATGGAGTTAAATAAACTTGATTCTAGGTTATGATAAGGCTTTATCTTAACATGTGGACATTATTTACAAAACTAGATATATTATTTTTTTTTCTATTTTGTAATATGGGGATTGAACTCATGCAAAGTAAGCATTTCACTTTTGAGCCACATCTCCAGCCCAATAAATTAGTATTTTTAACAGAATTTTCCACTGCATGTAGCTTTACAAAGTTCTTATACTAAGAATCTTTAAATTCATATTAAGCCTGAAGGGAAAGAGAAATAAATTCAATTTTAAGTTTGCATATGTCAGTTAAACAAAGAAGAGATATGGATTCATATTAATTGTTGCTTTGACTTATCCATTTAATATGGTTTTATGTGATTCAAAAAGTGACTCACAAATTTTTAGATTTTATAGACCCCATAAAAAGAAACAGAATCAACAAAAACTAGTGGAGGCAGTGACATGGATTTCCATTAATGTTTTTTGTGCCAAGTAAAGATATTTTAAATTTGCCATTTACTTGTTGCTATCATTTCAGAGGAGAGAATATTATAATGTTAAGAAAAATAGGGAAAATAAAATCTTAGAATTAAGATTTTAGTACCGCTAACTTACTTGAGTAGAATTAGTTTGCCCTTTTTTTTTGCTTGCTATGAGGCAGTGAAAGATTTCATCTTGGCCTGGTGTAAGGATTACTAGTTTAACGTAATGCTTAGCCATTTACTATGTACGAAGCACTATTCTAAATTTTAAATATTTGAATTCAATCTCAGAATAAACATTACTCCCATTTTAGAGGTAAGGTAACCAAACATAGAAAGGTTGAGTGACTCTCAGGATCACACATCTGATTACTGGTTGAGCCAATATTTTTCATCCAGAAAAGGGGGGACTTATATGCATATTTCATATATTGAATCTCTGTACAACATACCATATTACCTCTGATTTAAGCTACTCACTCTCACTCTGTGCTTTATCTAAACTCTCATCTACTTGGTCCAGTGGTTATTAGCCATTTCTTGTGAATAAAGTAAAGATGAATTCCTTGATGGCCACATACCTACTTTTGCTTAATTTGAATTTCAAACCATATAATAAATAACAATATAGCTTGCCTTATAACATAATGTAAACTATTTAAATTCTACTTTCATTTAAATTCTAAAAGGTAATATATTAAACTGTAGAGTTGAAACTGAGAATTTAGTGTAGAATGAATTAGGTGATTCTTTGCTTTAATAAGTCTTCGTGGTGATTTTTTATTGAATTTTGTGGGCTTCTTATATTTTCCAACTAAAGCTGAAAATAATAGTAAATTCTTTCTGTAAACTTAATGAAGTGTTTAAAATCTAACAGGTTTCAAAAGTATTTATTCCTTTGACAAAGTTTCTAAAACTTGATAACTCTACAGTCTATTTTAAACTTTTTTTTTTTTTAAGAATTAAGAAATATTAGCTATATCCTTATGGAGCTAGAACATATTTAATCACCTAGTCCAGTGGTTTTCAGTCTGTTCTCCCAAGAGCTCTTCTAAAGTCAAGGAATGTTAGGTCTGTGGGTCCCTGATTCTACCTCAACTAAAGTAGCACCACTTTTTAAATCTGTTTATAAATAGATTTTTTTGGATGAGTTTTTGAAAAGGGAATACTAGTGGTTTAAAAAAACAATGGCAACACACTAGAGTCTGGAAACCACTGACTGGTCTATTTCAAAAACTTTATTCAAGGCATGAGAAAGAGGCCCCTCTGTCAATTGAGTTGATCTAGGCTCCGAGAAATTAACATTTGTGTAATTACTCATTCCATTTATGAAAGTCATTCAGATATATTCTCATCTGGGAGGTGCATTGTATTCTGATCCACAGGGTGTTGCTCAGGTCATGATTCAGTCTTTTCAGTTGTCCTCTTGTGCAGTCTTCAACGCCCAAATGCAGGACGTAAGTCCCGCGTGCTTGTGGGAGGATGCCTTCTCCTGTTTTACCCACTCTTTCTTTGACTCACATGTGCCTTTTCATTGTTGACTTCATTTGCTAAAATCTAGAAGACTGATAGATGATAATGTCAGTATTGACAATAATAGCCTGACATGAACTTTATTCTTCAGAGAGTTTTCACATCTGATTATCACTGCCACCATCCTAAAATGGGATGGAATGTATCTATTATACAGATGAAGAAATTGAGTCACAGAAGACTAAATGATCGGCCTAAAGTCACATAAGAAATTAATGGAAGAGCTGGAACTAGAACACTTCTAATACAGTGTTCTTTTTTTTCTATCTATTCCACCACAAATTTTAATTTGAAATCTTCATCTTTTTAAAGAAGTAAAATATCTTTGCAATAGTATTTTATAAGCTTTGCACATGTGAGAAATTGAATGCTGTGATCAGATTTTTATCTTTGTGTGAAGTGACCTTTTGATTGCATATGTTTATGGAGATGTTTTAATTATGGATATGGTCAGAAAAGCCATAGTAAAAGTAGTGATTTTAGATTTAACTCTAGTTTTCATTTGTTCAAATTCTTAATAATGAATAGTGAGTTGCTATTCTTTATAGTTGTAAATTAAGTCTGGAATTTTAGGCTGTATTCTTTCTCACAGTTTCCATAGGGAAGACTAGTTCATTTAAAATTTTAATTTTTGTTTGTGGTTTGATATATACAACTGGAGTAGAGAGAATACAGCTTGATTTCAACCCTTCCTTTTCCACCCTCTCAAAATTAGACTTTCTTTTTTAAATTACTGGTAGATGTTCAAGTCTTATTATCATCTTCTAAAAGAGTAAGCAAAATATTTTTTTAACGAGGGAAAAATTATGAATTACGATCACTTTTCTGATCATTACCATTTTTGAGCAAATATGAGTTAAAATGATCAAATAGTCCGGTATATCATATTTCTTTCTTATAGTTTTCTAGAACCTAAAGTTGTAGTTTTAATGCTTATAGTTATTTAATTAATTATAAAACTCCCTAATAGAATTTAACGTATACTTTTAAAGGACACTCATTTTATAATTTATGTACCCATTTTAAAAAATGACTTTTGGTCTTAATAGTTTTGAGTTATTTTGTTGTCTTTTATTTGTTATTTCTAGTGATTTAAACATCTTTTTTTTAAAGGTAATTTGTGCAGTATTTTTGAAATGTTTAATTTCTCTTAGAAGTTCTTAAGAGTAATTTCTAATTGTAAATTCCATTGTGAATGTATTGTACTTGGACTTTGATGTTAGAAAATTTAATGAATGTATTATAATGTAGAATTTCATTTTTTGAGGTGATGAAATATATTAATTTGTGTATGAAGGACATTGTCAAATAATTTTTAGCTTTAACATAAAAAATTATTTGTGCACTATACCTGACTACATCATTGTTCAGATCCTGCTTGCTTATTCAACTCTGAGGCACCTGGGTTCTTTGCTAACTCTGATTGTTAGAAACTGCATCTGTTTATTGGATTTGTAACTGCCTACCTTCATTTTTATTTGGCGATCCTTATTTTACCTTCTGGAGCACCTGAAGGTAAAAATTCTGCCTGCTTCTATGAAACTGTCTTTACCCTTTATGTTTTAGCTGCTTTAGGGTACACTTCTGTAGTACTGTTATTCATTGTAGGGCATGGCTTCTGGACTCTTTATCTCCAGCTTTGAGTTTTCTGTGGTTTAATTTTGAACTTTTGAAAGTATGATACTAAGGGAAGGAACTGACAATCCAAGACTAGGGGTAGTTGGGATCAGTAGAGTAGAAGCTCCTTGAAGGCAAAA
The DNA here is from genome assembly GCF_048772815.1 of Callospermophilus lateralis. Lineage (NCBI taxonomy): Eukaryota > Metazoa > Chordata > Mammalia > Rodentia > Sciuridae > Callospermophilus > Callospermophilus lateralis. The sequence continues at coordinate 70,366,056 of NC_135319.1, forward strand.
CTGTCTTTTATTAATTTTAATAAGTCTATAACTAGTGCAATGTCCAGCGTTTACAGAATGCTGAATGAAGGTTTTCTTTGGACCTGACCTCTTTGTGTAATCTATACTTATAAATGTATTATAGTAATATGTCCCAAAATTGCATAGATAAGAAATTGCACATTTACTGACTCCATTCTATACCTTTGCATTTGACTTCAAGTCTTCATATGTATATACTAGTTAAGTTAGACCATTGATTCTATCCATATAGGTATTTTTTCTTTTTCTAATTTGTTCTAATTAGTTATACATGATAGCAGAATGCATTTTGATTCATTGTACACAAATGGAGCACAACTTTTCACTTCTCTGGTTGTACACGATGTAGAGTCCCACCATATGTGCAGCCAACATGTGCATAGGGTGATAATGTCCATCTCATTCTATCATCTTTCCTCATGCAGGCATCTTTTAAAAATCCTTTTTGCAAACCAACACTAAAAATGTTAAACAAAAGAAACCCTTTAATATATCTGCAGGTTATAAGTTTATTAAACAAGTTGCATATAGAAATTCTGTAATTGAAGTTAGAGAAACAGTTTTTATTACAAATATTTATTGTAGGGGAAAAAAATCTTTTTTTTTTTTTTTTTTTTTTTGGTACCAGAGATTAAATTCAGAGGTGCTTTACCACTGAGCCACATCCCCAGCCTAGTTTTAGTTTTTATTTTGAGACAGGGAACAGGGTCTTGATAAATTGCTTAGGGCCTCACTAAGTGGCAGAGGCCAGCTTTGAACTTGTGATCCTCCTGCTTAGCCTCTGAGCTGCTGAGATTATAGGTATGTGCCATCATGCCTGGCTAGAAAATAAGAATCTTGAACTCTCTTTGTGGTAATTGTGTGAAAGATAAGCATGGAGATTTTGCATCTGTTTAATAAAACTAAAACTCCATATTCTAGATTTTACCTTTGCAGCAGCATACCATTAGTTCTACCTGGTTGTATATAACCATTTTAGCCCTTTACCTTCTATGTATTAGCTGCTTCAGGGCACACTTCTTTAGTTCTATTGAATTTAAGTATTCATTGAAAAATTTTGCCTATGATAAAATTGTATAGGTAACTGTAGATAAGCAGATAATTGTATTTTAAAAAGGCAACCCATTAGTCTTTTTTTCTGCTACTGTATATTTGTATTCATGCTAAAATACAAATGATGCTGAAACAGCAACACTTATGACTTAAATTACTTTGAAGAAACAGCCTGAACTGATCACTTCCAGAGACATTATTGTAAGGCAAATATTTTGAAGAACTTGCTAGACTACTATGTGCACTCAGGACCAGGTTAGTAGTGATTCAGACCTTGTCAGACTGTCCAAAACCCAACAAATGGTTCCAAAATAGATTTTGGGGTTTGATCTTCTCTTAGATATACAGGAGGGGGGATTATGGTAAAGTGCTGCTTCAACCCTAAATCCACAGTTAAATTGATCAGCATATCCCTTGAGTTAATCACCAATTGCTATCATTGCCAAGCCAGGGATAGAGATCCAAATTTACTTTTTTTAAAGCATAAATTTGGCATGTCATATGTACTCAGCAAATACTTGTTGAATGAATTAGTAAACCCCAAACATGTTGGTAGAATCTTGTGATTATAAGAATTTTATTTATATATTTATATGTAACTCTCTTTTCTAATCCTAGTTTATATTTCTTTAGTCATACATTCTATTAAGTCTTGAAACTATTGTTCTTCTTTTGTAATAGGCTATAGAAAACAGAAACTATTTCTTTGTTGTGCAGGCTTAGTATTTTTCACTTACTCTATTTCTTAGAAAAATAAAGTTTAAAATTCTGACATTTGTTTTACTTTTCAGCTCTTTCATTGCCTTTCTTCCTAAAAGACATTTCTTATATATTTTTGTTCTTGTCACTCCACATTAGAGGGAATAGTCAGTTTTAGTAGCTGTAAACTTATTGTTTTCCAAAAGCTGCTAGTGTAATAGGGCATTTTAATTATGAATTTGTGTCATTCTTAATAGTGAATTTAGAATATTATGCATTCTAATTTTTTTTTTCAAAGTTGAATTGGATGACTAATACATGTATACTACATATGCACTATATAATTTGGGTGATTTTAAAATCTGGCTAACTTTGTAAACTTGGTTTAGAGATCTTGTTAACTGCTGGGGAAGTTAATAAGATTAACAGTGGTAGAGTGCTCACCTAGGATGCTCAAGATCTTGGATTCTATTCTCAGCACCTCCGAAAGATAAAAAGGAATCTTGTTAATTACTAATATATACAGTCATATAAATAAATGGATATTTAGTTCTGTAGACACTTATTAACTGACGGTTAACTGTCTGATAGGAACAAGAATTTGTTCAGAAGCAACAACAAGAATTAGATGGCTCTTTGAAAAAGATCATCCAACAGCAGAAGGCAGAGTTGGCTAATATCGAGAGAGAGTGCCTGAATAACAAACAGCAGCTCATGAGAGGTATATGAAGTTTTACAGCAAGTGTGTATACATAAAATGGTATCTCAGAAACATTGTCGAGGTATACCTTGGAAATATTTAAATGTTTTCCTTTGCTAGGGCAATAAAGGGAAAGTTAAAGAAAACTATCTTTCTTTAGTAAATGAGAAAAAAAGTCTTTTAAAATTAAGAAATACTATAAGATATAGACTTCCTTTATGAAAGTAGAAGTGACTATAAACACTTAAAACAAGGCTGGCTCAGGGCATGGTGGTATACACCTGTAACCTCCAGCTGCTCCAGAACTCAGGCCAGCCTTGGAAACTTGGGGAGACCCTGTCTCAAAATTGAATTTTAAAAAAGGACTAGGTTATGTAACTGAGTGGTAAAGCACCCTCAGGTTCAATCCTCAGTACCTCAGGATAAAAAAGAGACAGCATAAAATAATTTAGGGGCTGATGCTCAGTGTGTAAAAGCTCATGCTTAGCATGTGATAGGACCTGAGTTCCATTCCTGGCACCACACACACAAAAAAACCCAAAACAAGTCAAAAACAAACAAAAAAAAAATGGAAAAAAATGTTTTTCTGTACAGATAATGCTACAAATATATCTCAATAATTTTGAGTATTATGCTTTGTAATTGTTGGTACAGTCAGTAGTTATGTAATAGAATGGAATTTTAAGAACTTATTTTCCCTAACAAGTTACCTTAGATTTTCTTTTCTTTCTTTTTAGAGAAATTTTGGTTCTTATTCATTCATTTTATTTATTTATTTAAATATTTATTTTTTAGTTGTAGTTGGACACAGTACCTTTATTTTATTTGTATGTGGTGTTGAGGATTGAACCCAAGACCCCACACATGCTAGGCAAGCTCTCTACCACTGAGCCAAAACCCCAGCCCCAAGAATTTGTTTTTTTATAGTGGAATATTCTCAGTTTATAGGATATTAAAACAGAATTAAGAATGATAATGGATATTCACATTGATAATATTTTATTTATAGCTCATAGTATCCATTTGTGTATATAAGTTAGTATATAGATAAAACTTTTATGTAAATATTAAAATGAAGATCAAAGTATATTAGTAAAAAGAGCAAAGTGACTTTTTGAAAATTATTTTCTTCTAGCTCGAGAAGCTGCAATTTGGGAGCTTGAAGAACGGCACTTACAAGAAAAACACCAGCTGCTCAAACAGCAACTTAAAGATCAGTATTTCATGCAAAGACATCAGCTACTGAAGCGCCATGAAAAGGTTAATGAAAGGAGAATTCCTTAATTTTTTTTTTTAATTTTTTGGTTCTTTTTAAAGTTTATGAAGCTATTTCATTTTGAAGCTTCTATTTCTTAAAGAATGCATTTCTATTTCTTTTTCTCTTATTCTGATTTATTTAATGAAGTTTGAAGTAATTATATCTTGGTTATTATTATAAATACTAGGATGATAATTAATTACAATGTCTAATGACCTCTATGTTGTAATCTACATTTTGTATCTCAGAAGTAGATATTTTGGTTCCTGTTGTGGTTCAAGTAAAAAATGTAGGTTCCCTGTACTTAGTAAAAGAATTTCAGTATAAGACTCTCTTACCACTAATAACTTTACTTTTCTTACAAGTTATTTTTTGCCCAATATCTTGCTGGTCACAGTACAATAAGGGAGATAGTATATATGGGAAAAACAAGTGAAATCTTTGAACATATGTGTGGGAACTGTGTATTAAATAATATTTACATTACTGGATTCTGTTTAAAACATTTTTAGGAAACAGAACAAATGCAGCGTTACAATCAACGACTTATTGAGGAATTGAAAAACAGACAGACTCAAGAAAGAGCGAGGCTGCCCAAGATTCAACGTAGTGAAGCCAAGACTCGAATGGCCATGTTTAAAAAGAGTTTGAGAATTAACTCAACAGCCACACCAGACCAGGACCGAGACAAAATTAAACAGGTAAATTAAGCAAATTATTCTCTTCATTTTTAGGTTTTGAAAATATGAGTGCCCTTTAGAAATGCTACATAATTGGTTGTAAACATTTAGTCCTACCTTGGAATTGTCAGTATTCACTTTAAGACCTTGAACTAGGCGCATGATATGTACTAACTTAGTTGTTCCAGGTTGGTGACCCTAGAGGGCAAAGCCTTCCTCTTCCCATGCTGCACAACAGAGCTTGGGTCCTGGGAATGGGATGACATGAACAACTTTTTAAGTCAAAACATGTCTTCACTATAATACTTGCAATCACAAATCTCACACAAATTAAATGAGTTCATTAAGCAGTTAGGATCAAGATTTTTAATCAGAAGTTGTTCTATTTCTAGAATATGCTCCTACCCAGGTCATCATGTAGACTCCAATTCTGAGTCATAGCATATTATTTCTTGCATCTTTAGTTTATTGTATTCTAAGTTTTGTTAAATTTCTTAATTACACCTTTAAAATGTGTAGAAATTATATTGATTGTTAATTGTAATTTATCTTTGGTTTTTCTTTGTAGTTTGCTGCACAAGAAGAAAAGAGGCAGAAAAATGAGAGAATGGCTCAACATCAAAAACATGAAAATCAAATGCGGGATCTTCAGTTGCAGTGTGAAGCCAATGTCCGAGAATTGCACCAACTGCAGGTTATTTATTGATTGATTGATTGATTGATTGCAGTACTGGGAATTGAACCCAGGGCTTGGCACATGCTAGGTGAATGCTTTGCCACTAAGCTACATTCCTAGCCCCCAACTGCAGTTTAGAGGCAGAAGCATGACAACAGAACTAGGCAGCTCAAGTGGATGGTACAGAGAAAATAATAGCTAACAAAAGTAAACCGCATGTTATTTCTAAAAATGCTGGGATTGAAAGGTTGTCTTTCCTGCGAAGACCCAAATGAGGATCAATTTAGTATCATAGGTATTTGTTTATATTTTATATAACATGATTAATGTGATCATGAAGCTAAATTATAGCCTAAGAAGTGGAATCTTTCAGAAACAATTTTGAGTATGATTTTTAGTATATTTTGCAAGATGATGTGAATCTTTCAAAATGATGAAGGTAATTTTTTTGTTAGATTCTGAACTTAAAATTCATTTTCCTTTTAAAATTGATTTTTCTCTAATTTTTTTGGGGGGGAAAAAGGTAAATTAAATATATGGGAATTTTCTTCCTAAGATATGCAAAGGTTTCTTTATAGAGAGGGCTGTTTTTGGACCTCGCCCGAAGTGTGCAGCCCTGCTAATATGTAATCTAAAATGTTTAAAGTTTCATAGTAGTATCAATCTTGTGGATTACTCTACATTTGCTTATAATATACTGGAATAGAATACATCCTAATTCCACTTCCTGGTACCAGCTGGTGAAAAGGAAAAAAAGCAAAGACCCAAACTAATTCTTTCTGTTTAAGTTCTTTTTAGATAGTATGTGAACCAATCTAATTTCTGAACTTATAAAAGTATGTCTACTTATTTCATAGTTTTTGGCTATTGGTTTTTAGAGGAAAATTTGTACTTCAGTAATAGGTTGATGATGAATAATTTATTATTTTGGGAGACAATGGTATTTGTGTAAAATTACTTGGTTGATCTAACATTTTTTAAATCCAAACTTTATTTTCAGAATGAAAAATGTCACCTGTTGGTTGAGCATGAGACCCAGAAACTCAAGGAGTTAGATGAAGAACATAGCCAAGAATTAAAGGAATGGAGAGAGAAATTGAGACCTAGGAAAAAGGTGACTTTAAAAGCTTTACTTAAAATGTTATGTTTTTACTCATCCATTACCCAGCTATTGGCTCTTTGCCTCCTGTGTGTCAGGAACAGTGTCAGGGACAGGAGATGGAGATGAAAAGACAAAGTCCTTATCCCTAAAAAACTTCAGTGACAGTCAATTTTAAATTGGTGGGAATCATTGTCTGAAGGAGATAAGTACAGGGTACAAGGGAAGGGAGCAGAATGCACAAGCAAAGGAAGAGGAATGCTTAAATTTTCCTGGAGACTTCAGGGAAAGCTGTAGAGAGAGGAAGTATCTTATAAGACAAGTGAGTCTTAAAGGGTGAGTAAGAGCTTGCAGGGTGGATAGGCAGATTGGAGTTGAATGGGACAGTTTAAGTAGAAAAAAGAGAATGAATAAAAATTATATATTCAGAGAATTGCAAGTAGTTCCCTATCATTGGAGGATGCGGGGGCCGGGGATTCTTGTGTGGGGGCATTAGGGAGGGAGAAAGAAAGAAAATGATGACACTGAGTCTGGACAGGTTCAGATTGACTGAGCCCTTGTGAGCTGTGTAAATTTAAAATCTAGGAAAATAAGAATGGCTTCCCTTCTTCCTCCCTCTTTTCCTCCCTCCATTTTTCTTGTTTGTAATCTATGTCCTTGGTCTCATTGGCTAACTATTTCAACTCTGTTTGGTTACCTTGCTGTGAGCCTTTCTCTTTATTAACCTTCAAACTTGAACTTATTTTCTCATGCCCTTCCAGCTTGCTGTATGTCAGCCAGTCCTTTGTTCCATTCTTCTGATCAGTCAGTCAAGGAAATGTATATTTAGCCCCTACTATGTGCCCAAGGTTTACAGAATCAGTTAAGAGTATAGTTTTTTTTTTTTTAATATTTATTTTTTAGAAGTAGTTGGACATAATACCTTTATTTATTTATTTTTATGTGATGCTGAGGATCGAACCCAGGGCCTTGCATGTGCCTGACGAGCACTCTACCGCTGAGCCACAATCCCAGCCCCAGAGTATAGTTTTTAAGTTTTATTTATTTTTAAGTTTTTTGAAAAAGTAATAACATTCAACTGGTTCAGATCTCTAAGGGGATAGAAGAGCAAATAGTAATAAATACTTTGTCTCCAGTTTCACTTTTAATTCCTTACAGTCTGGCTTCTGCCTCACAGGCCTTGTTGACAGGGTCACGAGTGAGTTGCTAATTAAATTCCCTAACTGTATTTGTTGTCATCAAAAATGTTATTTTAAAAAATTTTCTTCTCACCCTGCCTTTGTGACAATTCTATTTTTTGCTTTTCTTTGTTACCTTTTATTTGTCTTCCAATCTCCTAAAACATAGATATGTCTGAGTTTTACCATTTCTGTTCTTTCCCTGGATGATATTGTATGTCATGGTCTTAGCTGTTGCATATTTAAGGACAATTACAAAACTAAAATAGTAGAATTGGGCAGGATGAACTCTTAAAATCATACATGTACGTGTTCAAATCTCAGTGCTGACACTGAAAAATTTTATCATTTAAAATTTCTAGGTCCAGTTTTCCTTATGTGAAAAATAAGGGTGATACTATCCACCTAATTAAGGTTATTAAGAAAGCTAAAAGAAGTAATATGTTGTTGTTTATTGATTTTATAATCAGTTTGAGCATCATGCTGCCATTTTCTATCTGGATGTTTTGTTTCTCCTCACTTTATTCAGGCCTCTGTTCAAGTATCATCAGTGAGTCCTATTTTTGATCACTATATCCCTTCTTTATTTTTCTTTATAACATTCATCTTAAATTTGTCTGTTGTGTCTTCTAGGAGAATATAAGCTCCTTAAAAGCTGTGACATCATCTCTTCATTCACTAATACATACTGAGCTACTAGAATAGAGTAGTTCCTGGCATGTTGTAAATGATCAGTACATACCTAGCAAAATGGGCTAAAGAATGTAGTCAGCAGACAAGTATAGTCAGCAGATATCAAACCAAACTTTGCATGCTTTTTCCTCCTTCACATGTCTTACCTTTCCCTCCTCCCTTCAACTCCAGCCATTCTTCCTACATTCCCTACATTCCTTCCTCTTGACATTCAAGCTAGAAACCTAAACTAATTTCATTTCTGTAATACTCCACATTCATTCAGATGCCAGTTAATTTTGACTGTTTTTATAATATTTCTCCTTCTCTTTCCCACTGCTTATGGAAATTGTTTAGTAGTATCCTCATGGGCCCTCTGCCCTCTAGTTCCCTTTCCTTTCTTCCTACTAGCATGCTGTCATCAGAGTGTGTATCCTCAAGAACAACTCCAAAACTGTCATAGTGGTGCTGATTAATCATTAGTTCCATCATAGTATAATATAAATGCCTCATTTTTACTTTGAAGCCTTCATAGTGTCACACTTGGACCTTTCTAGTTTTTGTCCCATTAGCCATTTTGTTCCCCATACATGCTCCAGCATGGGTAGAATCACCATTCCTCACACCAGTGCCATAGTTTCCTGACTTTGTGCCATTGTTTTAGCTTCCCCTGTTTGGCATGCCTTCCTGGTCCTGCCTATCAGCTTGTAACCATTCCTTCATGACTAAGCTTGTTTTTTACCTCTTCTGAGAAACCTCCTTGAATCCTTTCATATTTTTCCTGTACTTTTTTTGGCCTGAACACAGCACTTTTCTCTAAATCACTTGTCGGTAGTCACTGATACCTGTCTTAGTCCATCAGGTCACTATAACAAAATATCACAAACTGGGAAGTCCAAGGTCAGGATGCCAGCAGAGTCAGGTTTTGGTGAGGGACCTCTTCTGGGTTGCAGAGTGCTGCTTCTCATTGTATCCTCTAAACTCTCTTCAGCCCCTTGTAAGCTCCACCCTTATGACATAATCACCTCCCAAAGTCCTAAACTCCTAATAAACATCACATGTGGTATTAAGTTACAATGAATTCAGACATTATCAAATACTTATTGTTTATGCTTTATTATGGGGATGTAAAGATAAGTCTGATTTAGATATTACCTTTAAACAGTTTATAATCCAATGTGAAAGGAAAACATTCACATCAATACCACAAAAAGTAGGGAGTGGTAAGTGCATATGAGAGAGACAGATAATAATTAATAATAGGTGTCATCTATTAGAGTGTTCAGTATGTGTTAAGTACATCATTATCACATTTAATCTTCATATACAGTAGGGTAGGTGGTATTGTATAGCAAAGGAATTAAATGATTCAGTAATTTTGAGAAGTTAAGCCATTAATCGAAGTTTCCATTCATGTGATTGAGTCTTGAACATGGGGCTGTGCTGAGCTTATGATTTTATAATTATTGAACAGTCATGTTTTCCTTAGTATGCAGAGAAAGTGTTTTGGAGAAGCAGTTTTATCTTGGCTGTCAGAATAAATTCTATAAACAATATGGTACACCAACACATAATTTCTTTGTTCCTTCCTTTTTAAGACACTGGAAGAAGAGTTTGCCAGGAAACTGCAGGAGCAGGAAGTATTCTTTAAAATGACTGGGGAGTCGGAATGCCTTAACCCATCAACACAGAGCCGGATTTCCAAGTTCTATCCTATTCCTAGCTTGCATTCCACTGGATCATAACAATGGGAAGCATTCTGCGGTTGGGTTTAACTTTTTAAATATGTCATTTTTTTTTCCTTTTCATCTTCTGTCACATTCTGTATATCAAATATAGCTCATGAAGACAATCACCTGCCTCACCTCCTAGGTGGTTTATGTTGTTGTTGTTTGTTTGCTTTTTTAAAGCAAAGATGAAGGGAAAACGAACTAAGACAGATGCTAGGCCATGTTGGCAAAGTAGCATCTTGCAGTAATTCCCTAAGGTGATTTTGTATATCCCTTAAATATTGTATTCTTTAGACACTGTTACTGAAAAACTGTTAAGAGAAATAATGTTTAAAGTTATTAAAAAGAAAAAACCTGTAACATCACTAAGTATTAATAAATATCTTTTTACCTGACCTAACTTCTCAGTGATGCCTATATTCTAGAGTTGGAACTCTACTATAGAGAGTTAGAATAATTTTCTTTTGGTGAATCAGCTCTCATGAAAAAGCTACAAGTTGATCAAAATATGCTGTTGACTTAGTAAATAAATACATTTTATCATCAAACATGAACAAACTTAAAAAAATTTCTTCCAATAAAATTTGCCTATTTAGGTGGGAACTATTAATCAAGGTGCTAGTTTTATTAAAATAGTGCCTAAAACACTAAATTTCAATCACCTAAAAAATCTTTTTGATCAACAGGGACAAAACACCCTTAGCATTGAACGTTATCATTTAAAAATCTTGCTCATATTACCATTTAATAGAAAATTTTATCCTGAAATATATGTTGTACAAAGTATAGAAAGATTAAAAAAGGTAGCTGTTAAATGTACAAATTGGAAATATAAAACTGCATTGAAATACAGATTTAATTGTCCTAGTTTATTTCCAAAAATAAAACATGAGCTGGTTAATGCTCTACATCTTAGCAAATTCTGTTCATTTAAAACTCTGAGAGGCCTGTATGCTCTGGGTTGTATTTATAAATATATTTTCTGAAATTAATTTTAAAAGTATTTGTTCAGAGTAATTTTTTAAAAAAGGATTTGTGTTAAATATTTAGGCACACATCAGAAATTACTTTTTGTTGTTTTGAAATGAGGTTACTTACATTTTGGTTTTATTTTGTTCCATGTTTAAATTATTTACTTTGAGTGGGGAAAGCCCCTCTATCATGTGGTTGCTGATATGTGTAGTTATTGATGAAATGTACAGTCTTGGTCCCTTTTGAAGCCTAGAATTTCTACCATGTGTCAGGTCAAACAGTATTATGAATTGTCCTCTGGTGTGTGAGATAGCACATTTATAAATGATGCTCTCTGCCTGCCATTTGCAGCCTATTCTCTTTTAAGAGTGCTAGGTACCAAATTGTAAACATTTCACTTTTTAGTTAGATACTTTTGAGGCTGGTGAAACATTTAAATGTAACATTTGGGAACACTGATTCATATTAAGAAAATGTAAAATGTCTGTAGCACTTTCTTGCAGTTAATTTGAAAACTTTGGATGCTGAACTTTATTTTGTCAGTGGTTTAGGTGATTTAAAAATGCATGTGGAATTTTAATTTTGTAACTGTTTTGAAAGACATAATTTACTTGGACAAACTATAGGTAGCCTTAACTTCTGGCCAAGTTTGTTTTTTTATATAAATATAAATATATGTATACACACACGTATATATTATGTATGGTTGTAAATTCATACGCTTATCATATGAATGTGTTACTGTATACAAAACTTTTAATGCTTTATTCTCATGTTGGGTTGGAAACTTTTGAAAGCCTTTAAAAATATATATCTTTATAAAGTAGTATTCAGGGTGATGATGGAAATTGTTTATATTGTTATGATAAAAATAATGGTATAATATTGCGCAGTGTATTTAATGACTTTTGTGAAATGAGAGATGGGAGAAAAGCTCTCTCACTTTCACCTTTGAAATTTTCAGTTAATTGGCTTTTTTCAAAGAAATACTTCAGGCAATGGACATTTTTTCAGTATTTTTTTAAATCATTTTTTCAGTATCAAATAATTTCAGGTATCATTTTATCTGAATATTTGAGTCTTTCTATTCCTTTCCCCCTGAATTTCAGAGTATTGAATCCAGAGAGAGGCTCAGAGTGGAGCTGGGTAGTTCATGTGCAGCCCTTTCTCTCCCTTAAACCTGCCCTTTGTACTCACACTGAGTTCTCTTTCATACATGACCATCTTTGTGTGGGTTCAGGACTATACAGTGATATGTACGTAGAGAAGAAACATTCATTTTAATACTTCAGGTTATAGAAATCTTTACAAAGTGTTTTGTTATAGAACATGATATTTGAACGCATACCTGCCCACTTTTTGTTAAGGCCTTAAATAGATAATAGTGATCTTTCTTTCTTGCATGAAGGGTAGAGGAGTGGGTCAGGGGCACAGACTTTTTTGAAATCAGAGTGCAGTCAAATCCATCCCTGCCTTGTTTTATTGCTGAGGTCGAGTGTGCTATGAAATACATAAAAATAATTATCCATATGTGCACCCTGAACTCCTCCCCTTGTCTCTGTGTACTGTGGAAACACCACACCTCCACACTTCTGCAGGCCCAGCTCCTGTAGTGTGGAGCATTGGGCTTCTTTTCCTAGTCCTGTCAGTCCATAGGTTATGGATTGCTGAATTAGCTGCTATTCTAGTTGGAGTCACATTAAGCTTTTTCTTACCCTTTCTATGGGGAAGCTCTAGGGTGGGTAAGAAGGACATTTAGAGTATTTTTGAAAATATTGGAACCTTCCTATGACAGGATACTGCAAATTGTAATTAAACATAAACCAGAACCAGAGCTACCTCTAAGTAGTGTTTCCTTAAGCACAAAGCTCTCAGGCATATGAGACCCTCTTTAATTGAGGGGCTCTGATTTCTTGAGCATCAGCAAGTTTCAGAAGTGACTGTTTTTTGTATTCTTCCAGTTATTTTGTACCTATACACTTTTTCTCATTCCATACTGTTCATATGACAAAGACTCTTAAGAAGCCAAATTCGGTCAAATTATTAGCTAGGGATATTGGTGACTAATGCAAAATCTAGAATCCAGGGTAAAGAAGAGAGTTCCAGTTGTCTTCTGAGTAAGTAAATCAATTCTTTTCTGGGAAATGATCTTTTGTAGGAAATGGGATGATATTTTAAGTGCTTTTTTTACATTGAAGGCACAACAGTTAATGCCTCTATTGTTGCTGTACTATGGCTGACATGGTTTTGATAACGCTTTAGAATTTCTGCTGCAAGGCTTGGAATAGAGTGTTTTATCAATTTTAAATGTTGGCTGCGGCTTTCTGTGATCTTTTGCAGTGTAATAAGTTCATAAGCTGAATTTCCAGAAAGAATTTTTAGATTATGCCTCTTATCTATTTGGGATCAACGTGTCTTTTCAATCATGGGATTGACAAATGAAAAATAAAGTTATTTCTTAATCTATTTTGGGAAGCAGTTTGTTTAGTTTTTTTTTTTTTTTTTCTTTGAGGTTCTTTGAAACTAGTTGTCCTGTGTGAGAACATGTTGTGGCTTTTCTTTCTTTGGTCCTAGTCATATTTTCAAGTTTGCCATCTCTGGGTCTTTTGACCTTCCAGATTTATTAGAGCTCCTGGCTATCTGTGATACACACACACAACACACATACACATACAAACACACACATTAACAAATGTAAGTTTTACTGGTAACTTGCTGGTAGGTGTCTTTAGCATGCAAACCCCTCATTTGGGAGGTGCTTAAAATATTCCCATCAACATGTATATACACATATTTTTATTTGCCTTTTTCCTGCCTTAGGATCAATTATTTTTCTGAGCATTACAAATCATATGACCTCAGTTCTGCTAAAATAACCTCTTTCTGTCATTCGTAACTGATACAAGATTATACACTGATACACTGTCATACAAGATTCAGTAGACACTAGGCAGCGTAATTTGGCAAGTCTTCAGCTTAGCTGCAGGAAGGCATAGCTTGTCATTTTCTAATCTAGTACTATTGCACTATTGAGCTCAATCTTGACTTTTTTTTTTTTTTTTTTTTAAAAAAGGCTCAGCTCTGTTGCTGTCCAATGGCAGCTGTTTCTCATGTCTGCCCATCTTTCTTCTGGGTTTTGTCTAGAGAAAGTACCAAGGTTGGACTTGGGCATAGAATTCTATGAAGACTTTTTGATACCTTAGTAAAGTAAGTCTAGTAATAAGATAAAAAGTGCTATGTCTGAGAAGTCAAGTATCTCTATTAATATATATTAATACTTGGAGGCTATATTTCAGTCATTTAGAAGAGCAGAGGTTAAGTAGATTTAATTTAACCCCATGTTTAATTATCCAGTAGTCAGAACTCAGAGCTTGTAACAAACTCACAAGTTGGCCAAGTACAGTCTCTATGGAATTTGAATATCTGATTTTAGGTGCACTTTCTTGGAGTATTTGATATTTGCACATCTTCCCTTAATCGGTGTTTTGATATTCTATTTCTGGCTTGGAATCATAATTCCTTTGCACCAGGATGAATCACTACATTAATTGCAAATAATGTTGCTCTTTGGTGCATATGTGTCTATTTCAAGTAATCCATGTTTAAGGAAAACTTTCAGGTACTTTATAATATGCCCAGTTGAGTTAATAGTTGCAGATGAAGTTCTGTCTTTAAAGGAGCTTAATAATTTAATAAAATGTTAGCTCTGTCCCAAAGTACAATTAATTTTGTTTTCTTGTGTTTATAATAAGCTGTGAGACCAATTAACCCAGAATATTTTCTTTTAAAAAAATTGTTTGCTTAGTTGGTTCATATTAGACATGATATTAAAAAAGAAAAAAAAACTTTAATTGGGAATTTTACATTGAAATGCCTTTTCATCTTATAGACCACATACAAATGTTTTTAGACAGTGAAAAGTTCTTAAAAACCAACTGCACCAAGCCCCCATCCCATTTCCTAAGAGCAGAACAGAGGGTGACATTTGTGAGCGGAAGCCATCCTCCAGCTTCAGGTATTCTATTTCCGCCCTCATCTTCTTGCCCCTCCTTGCCCATTGTCCCTCTTGTCCTATTTGCTGCGGTCTAGTTGAGTATAACATATCTATACATCCTAGCAGGGGGCTGTGGATGCAGATCATAGCTATAATCATACTTCCTAAGCAAGTGGGGATCTGATCTGCATATATATGCATATATAACTATTAGAAACCTTGTGATCTCCCACAGGGGAAGAAGATTTTTTAATTTTTTCAATTGCAAGTCTCTTCTTAGCTAACTCTCCATGACTTGAGAATGTAGTAAACAGGAGGAAGGAGCTGATAGCACAACTTTGCAACAATAATCAAAAGATACCCCCGTCACGTGTTGCCTCCATGAGGCACCCCATCCCTATCTTTAATTTTTGGGCTCATTTTTTAGGCAAAGCTCCAAGACTTGCAAGCCAATGCTTATGTAACTGACTTTCCTAGGAGCTTGAACTAAATGTTAAAGAAGACAAGGAGCTTGGATCTAGACAGCAGGGAAGTAAGTCTCATGCTAAAATGTTGCAGCTATTCTTAAGGTCCATCCAGTGAAGTTGTTTCAGGTTGTGTATCTTTGCCTGAATTTTTTTTTCTTTTCAGACTAAAACAAGGGTTCCTAGGTGACTGTGTCCAGGGGGCTGCTCTGCCAAGTCCAGCTCAGGGTTTGATGGCAATACTTCTCTTCCTCCGCCCAACATAGATTTGGTCACCTGTAAGTTAGGAGGTGAGGAAGAAGTTAAAAATTATCTGTGGTTTATGGGGACCTTAACTTGGGCAATATGGTGACTGTGACTTCCACAACGATGGTTAAAAGAAGAACTCTTTTGTGATACTTTGAATTCATTTATATCATTTACGCTATATCATTACTAGCTTGGCTCTCCTTTTCCTCCCTGCAAATAGAACTCCCCTTCCTGTCTCCCCAGCTGTAATGAGATTATTATTGCCAATTGTGTGCTTGATGGTGCTGCCTTGGCATTTTCGTGAATGTCTCAAGCTTGCTCTGTTGAGCACCAACCTCCAGAAACTCAGAACATCAGCACCAGTATTTACCTTTGTCTCCTTTTTCTCCCTTGGGCCCTTGAGGGCCAGGTGGCCCAGGAAGGCCTCGTGATCCGGGAGGGCCTCTGTCACCTAAAAGGGTAGAAGGGAGCATGGCATTAATAAAGAGTGTGGAGGGCTGGGAGTCGAGGCGTACCCATTGTGGGGCTGCTTCTCAGCAAGAGGTTGTCATTACACAGCCTCTGGTGGCTGTTTTCCTGCCACCACTTACCTTTGGGTCCTGGGATGCCCATTTCTCCCTTCTGCCCAGGGGGTCCTGGAATGGCTCCATAAGCTGTAGGGGGTGGGGAATACTGGCCTTAGGCTAGAGATTGCCTGAAGTTGGGGAGGTCAGGTGATTTATTCAAAGTAATACAAATTGGTAGCAAAGGAGTCTGCATTTGGAAGAGGAAGCAAAGTTTAAAAATTATCTGATTTTCAGCATCTCAAGGTTTTCATGAGTTGGTGTCTATGGAGCAGACCCCATGTGAGACACTGCCATGGGGTGGGTGCCGGGAAGGCAATGGGGATGGCCTTACTTCGGAAGAAGTCCATGAGGTCTTCAGTTACATTGCTGTAGGCAGAGAAGACCTTGCTGATGCCAGGGGGACCCTGGGGCCCAGGCTGCCCTGGTGGGCCCTGGACAGTGTAGGCCATTCCCTGTAGCAGGCCCTGACCTGGAAAACACCAGAGCATGGCGCGGGAGGTTGGGATCACTCACCATGGTCTTCAGCAGGAGCACATTGCTCACAGATTGTTTAAGTCCCAAAGCAGTTAAGCTAAATGAAGCTGTCCCAAGGGACAAACCCTGTAGACTTCCACTGTACCCTCCTGTGTGACTGGCACAGGTCTCTGCCTGTACGGGTATTCCCAAAGGACTTTGGACTCCCCAACTATATCTGTGCTGACCAACTACAAGGAGAAAGGATCTCTTAGCCATCCACCTCCACTCAGCCCCACCAGAAAGTCATCATAGTCCTTAGAGACCCAGGACAGGTTAGGTGTTGGGAAAGCAAAGTACTGAGAGCCCAGTGTGCTCTGCTTCCCATGGCTTAGGTTCTATTTCTGGGGCCCCCGTGCACCAAGCTGGCTGAAAATTAGGAATGGGGCCTCCTGTCTTCTGTCCCTGCCCATCTGATTCCAGAATTACCGTCTTCACAGCTTGAGTGCTTAAAAACAAGAGAGCTGGTCTCTGGGGCCTAGATGCTAAGATGCTCACAAGCTCCCCCTGCACCGAGGCCCATGTCCCTACTTACGTTGCAAGCTCTCTGACACCCTCACAGCCAGCTCATTGTAATCCAGGTCTCCAGCGAAGCCAGCTCGGAACGATTCTCCATTGCCACCATACATGCCGCCTTCTGATGCTGCCTCATAGCCCCCACCTCTGCTGATGTCAGTGCCATAGGGACCCCCATCTCCTGTGCCAAAGGCTCCACCTTCACCCAGGGAGCCTCCATTGGTTCCTCCAACACCTGAAGAACTGTAGGACGTGCCCCGACTGGAGGAAGAGCTGTGACCCCAACTGTAGGAGTTATCCCGTGACACCAAACGGCTGTCTCCTGGTGGTCCCTGTGGCCCAGGAGGGCCTGGGGGCCCAACGATGAAGCTGCGCACATCAGGACCTGCAGGGTAGGAAGCTGCCTGAGCAGGAGCTCAACTCCTTATGGGCTGAAAGAGTTGGGAGCTAGATATTCTCTCTTGGGGTATGAATACACTTTAGTGACCTGAAGGAAACTTCAAGGTCCTTGCACACCAGTGGGAGGACGCTGGAAGGAAAGCAAGTGGTTTTCCCTGCCTGGAGGGGGGGGGGCTCCCTGGTGTTTGCCTCCTAGGCTCCTTCAACCACCTGCCATTCCACTTACAGGGAAAAGCAAGGTCTGGGAAAGGGCTGTGGGGGCACACCCAAGTCAGGACACATACTTGTGAGGTAGCTAATCAGCTCACTCCGGAAGTTGTCACTGTTTTCAGCTGCATAGTTTACCAGAGCTCCTGAGACACCTGGGGGCCCTCGAGGACCTGGGGGCCCAGGAGGGCCTGGAGGGCCTGTGGTGAATGACAAGCCTGCACCTGAGGCGGAAGAAAGGAAGAGAAAGGTCATAGTCCTGTATGGAGAAAGCTGATTCTCAGCCTGGCCTCTCGACCTGCTGTGGACTCCCTCTGAAAGGTGGGAAGGTGAGGCTGGGCCTCCTGGATGCAGGGAAGAGGGAACAACAGGAGGCGTAGGGCAGCCCCTGTCCTGGCACCATCCAGGAATGGCTGCTCCTGCCTGGCCCTTCCACCTGTAATTCTGAGCCTCCTTCTTCAACCCAGATTGTGCCCCTCTTCCCAGCCCCTCACTCCTGAGCATTGGAGCACCCAGGCCAGCTCATGAATTGGGAACTCTGTCCCTCCTGACTTCCCTCTACTTCTCCCCCTGCCAAGGCTGAGGGGCCCTCACAATAAGGGACCAATGACCCCAGGGCCCTTGGTGATAGTGAATTGATTCAGTTGTCCATGGCTGCCTTTGCTAAGACCCATGGGTACCCTAAGGCCAGGCTGCAGTCCTCTGCCTTCTTCCTCCCTGCTCCCAGTACCCTACTGTGTAAGTAAGAAGAGAGGTCCTCCATGCTGATGCTGGACCATGCATTGCCTGGGATCCCTGGTGGCCCTGGAGGACCTGGGGGTCCAATGATGCCTCTATATTCAGACCCTGAGACACAGAGCGAAGCAATCAGTCACAGCTGGGACCAAGGGCTGTGCCTCCATCCCAAACCACATGGACAGATGCCCCTACTTGGCCTTACCTCGGAGCAAGGAGAGGAGCTCCTCATAGGAAGTTCCTGGGAGGCCAGGGGGACCTGGGGGGCCCGGAAGCCCAATGCCGATCCCAGAACCTGGAGAACAAAGTCCCAAGTTGTGATGGGCTCAGATCAATCAAAGGAAGGCAAATGCAAATGCCCTGTCGGAGAGGAGTTCAGACACACAGAGATCTGGACAGATGTGGAGTCCAAGAAGGGAAGGAAGAGGTGGCAGAAAGAGAGGCAGAGAGGACTGATGTGGAGACACTCCTGTGCAATGCCACCAGAGGAGGCATGGAGGAGAGGCAGGTCAGCATCTGTCCAGTGTCATCCTCCTGCTGGGTTATGGGAGTGTGCGAGCATGTATGCCATGCCCAGTGCAAACTCCATGCTCATCTTGCCTCCCTCACCACACTCTTTGACTTGCTCTAGGGCTACAGGTTTGAACAGCTGTGAAAGCTGCTCCCCCTACTGGGTTTGCTGCAGCCTGGCAGGTGTCAGTTGGGGCATCTCAGCAAAGTTCAATATCTGGTCCTCATTGCAGGGCCTTCCTGACCACCCTGCCTGCAGAGGGCAGGCCAGGAGGGCAGACACTCACTCGACAGGTAGCTGATGATGCGATTGCTCAGCTCTGCATAGTCCAAAGACAGGAGGGACCCATCTCCACCAGCTCCTGGTGGCCCTGGGGGACCCCGAGGGCCCATCAGGTACTGACGCAGGTATTGACGCACTTCATCACCTGGAAAGGAGAGGATGTGCTAGTTAGTGAGGACCCACCCAGCCATGGGGTTCCTCAGCCACAGTCTGGCTCCCAGTGACAGTTGTGAGTTCTGGGTTGTCAGGCCCACACTGTGTGTGTGTGTGGGGGGGGGGGGTTCAGAGGGGGGTCAGCAAGCTTCCAGGCATCTGGAGGGGCCCCTGCCTGCTTGCTTGGCATTGTCTGGAGAGGGGAGATTTGTCTCGCACTTTCCAACTTGTTTGTGTCTAGTAAGCAGAGTGAGCAGTGAGTTAGCAGCTCCTTGTTCCAAAGTACTGCTTCCCGTTTGAAGCCCTCACAAGGTGGAGTCTGGAGACGGCAAGGAGGGTCCCACCCTCTCATCCCCCACAGGTGACTCACGCTGCAGCACAGCCAGGATGTCTTCGGAGGAGATGGAGGACGAGGAAGAGCTGATACTGTACCCTGAAGCTGCAGAAGAAAGATGTCAGGTGACCTACTCTGGTCCTAAAGCAGATCCTGTGTATCCAGACCTGAAATACCTGGCCAACCAGTCACTTCTCTTTGAGGGAAATGAATGAATGGGGGGCATTACAGGCATTTAGAAAGCACCCATTTAGAAAAGCCCCAAATGGTGGTTCTCAGTGTTGTTGTTATTATTATTTTGGTAAGAAATGTGGTTTGTTTTCCATAATGAGATCTAGTCTCACTCCTTCCAGATACTGCCAATATGAAGGATTCCTTTCTATGAGCCAGACAAGAAAGGCCTGTGATTAGGAATACACTGGCCAGATGCTCACAAGGGCTAAGCAAACAGAGAATTAAGAGATGAGACTCCGGGAACAGGAGTGGACCCTTGGGAGGAAGATGACCGAGCCAGGGGTGGGACCAGGCTTACTCTGCAAGTACTTCACAACGTGGCTTGCCAGCTCTGCGTAGTCAAAAGTCTCTCCTGTAATGGTGGTGACAGGCCCCGGAGGACCTCGTGGGCCTGGGGGACCCTGTACTCCAGATAGATAAGACCTAATGCTGTCACCTGCCAACAAAGGAATGATATAAAGTCAAACTGGTTCTCTCTGTGGAGGAGAACTGGGCTCCTTTGATACTGATAGAGAAACTGAGGCCTGTGTTGGGTCAGGTGGCCCGTGAGGGCTGTGGACCAATATGACTCCATTGGCCACCCACTTGGTAAACCACCCACGTACCGGGATGCAGAGTAATGCACACACATAAGTGTGCTGTGTGTGCATTTGGACCTCTAGGTGGGGCGAGGATGAGGCTGCGTGTGTGGATAGGGGTTGGGGCACTCACTGACCTACAGGACAGGCTCCATGGGTGCTCCCTGTGTCCCCGACCCCAACCCCCTAGCCACTGCTGCCTTACTCAGACCCCTGGCATGGGATGCCGGCCACTTACTCTGCATGTACTCAGAGATATACTGCTGAATCTCCTGGCCGGAGCTGCTGAGGGAGCCTGGAGGCCCAGGGGGCCCTGGTGGTCCAGGTGGGCCTGGCACATACATGGTGCTTGATGATCCCCCTGCATGGAAGAGAAAGTGTCCTGACTTGGTTTCTTGGCCCTAGGGTCAGACCCAGGCTCCCTGAGGAGGGAGGGACTTTCTCAGTGGGAGAAATAGGACAGTGGCCAAGAGAAGGGCCACCTCTTTGAGGGGCATAGAGATGGGAGTTGTCCCAGGCTAAATTCCCATTTCTTACAGCAACCTGTTCACCACCTCACAAAAATTTCCCTTCTCTCTGATCACCCATAACACCAGGGGCCATTTGTCACCTGGCATTGTTAGTTATCTTTAGATGTCTTTAGCAGGACCCATGCTTCCCTCCCACCCCACCAGCTTGTAGCCTGAAAGTCAGCACTTGATCCTCACCCACGAGGAGGCACTGACTCAGTACTGAATCATGGCTAAGTTAACGAACAAACAGATCAATGTCCTCATTGGAATGATCAGTCTCACTTGAAGTAGGGAGAGGGACTTGGGTCACCTTTTGTTCTTACCTTGAGAGGGAACACCAGGGATGCCAGGAGCCCCTGGGACACCGGGATCACCTGCAATCCAAAAGTGAAGCCTTGTTTGTGTCCCCTCCTCCGGGCAGACTTCTCTGCTTGAACCTAACAACACTTAGTGTATGGTTCTTGGTCTTATTACTGTAATGATGCCATGAGCTCTGTTTGGGCAGAGACTGTCCTCTATGTCCTTGTCTCTATCTCCCTCTACCTGTCCTCTCTTCTGCCTCCTCACCACCTTCTTGACTACACCCTCAATGATCTTTGTTACCTTTGGGTCCCTGTGGGCCAGGTGGGCCTGGTGGTCCCTGCAGGTCAAATGCCAGAGAACTGGAACCTGAAAGCCATGAACACACAGTACAGTCAGCCAGAGTTGGGAGAGTCCCTGGGAAGAGCTGGAAAGGGCAATGCACAGCACTTAACTGTTAAAGTCTGTAAACAAGTCTGGATGGCGCCTGGCCAAATGCCAGAGGGAGTGGTTTGTGAAGTAACAAAAGCAAGCCATTAAGTGTGGAGATTCCTTATTGGTTGACTGCTGTATCTATTTTATGCTAATTAGATAAGCTGTGTAAAATGTATAAATATCATCGCTCAGATCCTACAATAAACGGCTCCTATTCCTGCTGCATCAACGCACACAAGTTATTCGTCCACCCCCTTGGCACTTAACTGAGGCTAAGAATGCCCAGAGACCCTGCTCACCTGAGGGACACTCCAAGAGGGGAAAGTTGGTTTGCTCTCCTCCCAATCCCACCCCATGTTGGAAGCCCCCAAGATCCATGACTGCTGGGCCGACTTCCACTTTGGGCAGTCAGTGCCAGCTGCACACTTGCGTGCACCTGAACTGCCTGCACAAATGCAAATACTCAGCCACCCCTGGAGGCACTGGGATTTACTCTGACTCACATGAACCAAATGCACTTCCTGTAAGCTCAAAGCTCTTGCATGTCAGCTCTTGCCACCCCACCCCTATTCCTGGTTGTGTTTGATGCCAGCTCTACTGTACCTTGATGTCTTCGGGGGCCTGGGGGACCTGAGGGAAGGAGGCAGAGAGCTGTGAGATACCTACTAACATGGAGGAGGAGATGGGCGCACCAGTGCTGCAGCAGATGCAGAACCTGGGGCTCCACCAGGTCAAAGGAGAAGGAAGCGGGGAATTTCTTTACAGAGGTTCTGACTCCTCCCCACACTCCCACCCCCTGCTGCAGGCTCCTGAGCCCCTAAAGGGACCTGGCAGGAGGATGAGGAAATGCCCCTCCATGCTCAGGCAGCCTCATCTAAACTCTCCTAGCCACCAGGTGGGTAAGCAGGGGATTCATACTGGCTCCTGGTCTCCCTGGGACACTGCTCTCACCTGGGTCTCCCTTGGGGCCTGGGGGGCCAGGTGGGCCTGGAGGGCCAGAGAAGAAGTTTTCTGTAGAGGAAAGAAGCAGTTTGAGTGCAGACACAGTGGTGTGCTGAGGAAGCAACGCACAGCACAGCACCTGGCATGGTGTAGATGTTCAGTCAACACTTGACAGATGGATATAAGGATGGGTGTTTGCATGTTTGTATGGTTGAGAGGTTGGGTATAAAAATGAATGAGTGATAAGATGAATGGATGGATGGATCATCCACAAGGGACGAGTTCTGGCCTGATCTTTGCTCCAAGTTTATTTCCATAAGTTCCTTTGCTAAACTGTTAGCATTTATTTCATGTGCATGTGTCCTGTTACTTTTTCAGACCTAGGATCCTTGAGGATGAGACCCAGGCCTCCCCAGTAACTTCAGGAACTCCCCTGGGGCAGAGCTGCTGCTCCCTCAGGCCAGGGTGGTTGGGCTGGCATGGTTTAATCTCCCCATGTGCAGCAAGAAGCAGGAAAATTATGCAGACACAACCCCCATGGAGAGGCAGAAGGAGGATATATAGGTCTGGAAGGTCATGAGGCTGTGACCCTGGATCATGCCAGGGCTAGGGCAGGGACAGGTGTGACTCAATGCCACAACATTACCTGAGTCAGTCAGGAAAGATCCTGGTGGGCCTGGTGGGCCTGGCAAGCCTTCCCCTAGAAAGAGGAGCCCCCAAGATGCATTAGTGCCAAGAGGTGGGACAGGGGCCCACTGCCTGGGAGGAAGAGGAGACAGGGAGCTCTTTCCTAAAAACCAGGCTGGAGGGCACCCCCTTTCTTGTTACCTCCCTTCCCGGTTACCTCCCTTCCCCACTCCTGCAGGGAGCCTAGCTCTCACCTGGAGGTCCTCGGGGTCCTGGAGGGCCGGGGATGGCAGGCCCTGCAAAAGAGAGTGAGTAAGAGGAAGCACTGAGCTCAGGGGGCCAATTCACCCCGAGAGCAGGATCTAGGCTTCCTTACTAAGTGCCTTAAAGATCCCTGAGTTGCTCACCTGGTGGCCCACGTGGCCCAGGTGGGCCTGGGGGACCTCGTAAATCAAGACCTTCTGTAGAGAGAAGAAAACAGAATTGATAGAAAGCAGTGGCCAGGCTGTTCTTTTCCCTGCTCCTGACTGCCCACCAGCATGGTCAGCCTCAGGCGGCCAGGTTACTCATGCCCCAGGGACCAGGCCGTGGGTCTTGGCACAGGACCCTCTGGGACCCCATTTGCTGATGGTGCCTTTCCCTCAGGGGCAGGGTAGGGCTGCAGTCAAACTTCCTGGCAGCTAAAAGTAAGTAGGGAGTTGGGTAAAAGCTTGGGTTTTGATGCCACTTGGCCTTCCCCTAGAAAGCAGGGATCAAATCCTGATCCTGCATATGCCGCTGGTGACTCTGGGCAAGTCAGCCTTGATTTCCTCCCTATGAACCACAGCCAATGAGACTTACATCATGGTGGCATCTTAGCATAAAATGCCACTGAATGCTAAGTCTCCAACACAACTCAAGCACACCATGAGGGCCTGACCAGGGTGGGGGTGTTGTTTTATAGCTTGGCATGTCCGGTGTCCAGGTGGAAGGCACCTGTAACTCCACCTGGGCTCTGGAAAGGACTTCGTAGACAGGCGGCTGCAAGAGCCTGCCGTGCCAGCCTGGGCCTGTGGCTGAGAATCACAGAGCCTAGCCGCTGCCCTCTCTGGGTGGGGGATGTGCTACTCCCGCCAGCCATACTCGCTCCCGAGGCCTGGCCTGACCCTGGGCCTTCTGAAATCCCAGAGCCTCTGACAGCTGCTGCATCCCCAGTGACTGAGCCTCCGCACCAGACAAGCCCTGCTGTTCTTCTGAGCCCTCACTGCATTGCGCAAGATCTGGTCATCCTCACATGGGGCCCTCGCGGATGACTCACTGGTGCAGCTGCCATCTCTCCCACTCCTGCCCCCACTGTCACCTGCCCTAGAGAATGGTGGCACTCACGAGCAGAGAGGACTTCGGATATGGAGCTGCTAGAACTGATGAAGGATTCACCCGCAAGTCCTGGCTCCCCTCGTGGACCTGTGGGGGGTACAGAGTTAGGTGGGCGCCCCTGGTGGTGACCGGCCACTGCTTTCCTTCTGCAGTGGTCACAGGGGCCTGAGCCAAGGTGGGGCAGAGTTGAGGAGGGCAGTGCCAAGGGCCAGTGAGCAGGGCCAGTGTGCTGATAAAGGACAATTCCTTCTGAAGCCAAAACTCCCCAGGAGGCCTTGGGCCAGCTTTCCCTAAACCTGGCTATTTTTGGATATTTGGATAAATCTCTTGACAGCCGCATGATTATCAGGGTCTAGCCAGAGTTCAACCTTGAGCAGGGGGTCAAAGAGCTTTAATCCCCCGTCCTGAGGATCCCCGAATTTCTGAGAAACATGGAAGGAGGTGAGAGAGGGTAGTTCTCTTTGCAGCTCAGGCCTCGAAAGGCCCCAGCGAAAGAGCCCCACCCACCCTCCTGCTCCTTTCCTCCCAAGTACAGGGGTCCAAGCCCCACCTGGGAAGAGAGTCCCCTGACAGAGCCACAGTCTGAATTCTTTCAGGGTGTGACATACCTTGCTGTCCTGGGAGACCAGCGGGGCCAGCAGGACCTGGAGATGGGGTCAGGGAAGAAAAGGCTAAATCACACCTCTAGGTCACAAGAAGAAAGGGGAAGTACCCAGGTCCATGTGTAACCCTCACAATGTGTGGCCCAGTGGCCCAGAGGGGGTGACTTGTTTATTTTGAGAGCAATAAGCAATTTGAGGCCAGTCCAGAGACCTCTCTGACAGGTGCCAGGAATCCTGAGGGTAGTCAGGGCTGTTCTCAGTGGTTAGGGACTTACACATGTCCCCACTGACCTCCTCACTGGAGCTCATCAGGAGGGAAGGCTGGTATATACCTGCATTATTTGTATTAAGTTATGTACTTCACAAATATTTATTTATTTGTGATGGTGGTGGCTGAAGCCAAGGCCTCACACATGCTAAGCACATGCTCTACCTCTGAGCCACATCCTCAGCCCTTCATAAATATTTTAAGCAACTAAAAATATGTGACAAGATAATGGGAATTTTGGAAGGAAAAAACTATCCATCATTCTTTAGCTTCTGAGCATTTTATTTCCTTCCATCATTTTTTTGCATCTTTCAAAATTATAGTTGTAACCACAAAGCACATATCAAGTTCTTTTAAATGCTTACCAATAACTCCTGACAACTTTCTCCAAAAGTCTTCATGGCTTTGTGACCATCCCATGTGACTGGAAGGTTTGGGATATTTTCTGCTAATTATCACTAGCATTTGTGTTGCCCTTGATGCCCATTTTCAAAGAAAAAACTATGGGCTCACTGGTCTAGTTCTAACTGCTCTTAAACTTTAGAGGCAGAATGTTCTGGCCTGCTGCTTCTTGGCTGTGTGAACTTAGGTGCATCATTTACCTGCTCTGAGCCTCAGCCTTCCCATCTGCAAATGCTATATGGCCTCCTCTCCTGTGAGGCAGGATAGCTGCTCTGCCTCCTTGACCATGAACACCAGGGTCTGTCTCTCAGCCCTCCTCACTCTCTTTCCCAGGCTCCTCCCCTGGGTTTCAGGATTCGAGCAAGCATGGCTAGAGTCAAATGCAACCACAGCATGCTGCTGATTGGGCAAAGCAAGAAAACAGACTGACCTGGGGTACCTGGGGGCCCTGGGGGTCCCATCGCTCCAGGAGGCCCTGGGGGGCCTGGGACAGTGATTGTTGATGATCCACCTGGAAACAGAAGGCACATGAACCCTGAGCCCCACTTTCTGGCTCTGAGGCTCCGGCAACTATAGCAGGTTGTGGGCCAGGCAGGCTGGCACTTGTGCCTCTCTTTACCTCTGAACTGCCCCCCCTTGCCTGCCTGCTGGCCCAAAGACCTCACCGCCACATCCCACCCCAAGCGCCATGCTTCCCAACCAGTGCTTCTTGGAGGACACAAAGGCAGAGCCAGGGCAGGTGCACCACACAGGAAAGAGAAAGACACCATAAGGAGGGCCCTCCCAGACCTTCCTACCTGAAGTCACTATCTTGCCTGGAGTGCCAGGTTCACCTGGGGAGGACAAGGAGGATTGGACAGGAGGGTAGTTAGGGGCTCACGAAATCATTTTCATCCATTCACTAATAAATCTATGGACTCAGATATGTCTGGGATAGATGACCTCGGCTGTCATTATTTTAGGGTTACATTTATTTATCCTGTAAGAACTCCTTGGCCCAATCGGTTGTCGGAAGTAGTTTCTGGAAAATGGTTGTTTCGAGGGTCCCACCAGGGGATCCTCATGACAGAGTACAGCTCTAGAGCATCAGGATTCAGGAGCTGGGTCACAGGGACAGAAGGAACACTGTGTATCTCTGGGCTTGCTCAAGGCTTGTCTGCGGGGCACTTGCCATTTTAATAGCATTCTAACACTCTCACAGAGCCACCTCTCAGGAGGACCTGGTGGACCTGGTCACACTGAGGCCTGTGTGAAGAACAAGACCAACCATGTCTTCCAGCCTGGTTAAGAGTCACATTATTGGGGACCAAGCCTAAGCAAGGGGGAGGAGGCATGAATGGGGCATTTAAGGAAAATCAGGGAATAAGAAGTTTCGGGGGTGGGCAGCTCCCTTCCTGTTCTTCCTGCCATGACTGTCTGGAACCAACAGTGAGGCTTTGGTGTGGGGTGAGAAGGTGGAGTGGAGGAGGAGGCCTAAGGACCTAGGGCCTGGTTGCTCAGCATGGACCATTGGGCTCCCATCTCTCAGCATTTGCCGGAGCCACTAGATGCCACTGTTGGTCCAGGCTCTGGCCAGAGAGGGGCCTCCCTTTTGCAAAAATGACTAGTGAAAAGAAAGCACATCTCATTTGGAAAATCACTTACCTTTAGTCCCCGGAGGGCCAGGGGTCCCAGGAAGTCCTGAGGTGATTAAAAACATGTCAGTCAGGATAATTAAGGTCCCAACATTCCAGACAGCCTGGGGCAGTACCACGCTCTCTGTCACTCAGCATAGCCACACTGGCTGCTGGTTGAAGCCCTGAGAAATACGACCTGGCCCTCAGCGTTAGCCCAGGCAGCCCCTGAGGGAGCCTCTTGCCCTGAGGCCGGTCCGTCTCTGGGAAATTGGGCAAAAGCTGGGCTTGAGGTAGGCTGAGCCCATGAGCTCCGCTCTGGGGGATTCCAGTCCCACTGGGTGGTGAGCTCCTGGTACCTGCAAAGCAGCCACAGCCCCCTGTTCCCCCAGGCTGGGGCTGGCCTGCAGTGCTCCTGCTCGCTTTTGAGCATCTGAGGATGTCACTGAGCATGTAGTGTCTGGGACCCTGCTGTGTGGTTTCATTTGAAATCCTTGCCTAATTTCCTTTAGGAAATGAAGGGCTGAGTGTGCAGATGATTTCTCAAATCCAGATGGATAATTATAGGATGGACTTGAACAAAAAACGAGAACTTGAAATAAGATGGGGACGGTGGCCACTCGCTCCATGCTAGTGAGGAACGTGAGCCTGTGTCCATCACCAGAGCTCCTGCCCAGCAGCAGCCCCCACAGAGCTGCTCTGGAGCATTCCTGCACCGGGAGAGACAGACCAGTCAGACAGAGCAGCGCACGCCATCCAACCTCATCGTTACCAGAATGGTGTCTTAGGCTGTTCTGTGTATGTTTTTCTTTCTCTTCTCAAGTCTCCTTGTGGAAGTGGGGTTGGGGAAAGGGGAGGACACTCTCAGGTGATTGGAGAAAAGTGCTGGCCAAAGTGGCTATCCTGGAAAGAAATGGGATTGACCCCATGACTCACCCTGAGGTCCCTGGGGTCCTGTGAGACCTGCAGAAAACAAGACACAGGGGTGAGAGTTGAGGTGCTAGGGCTGTCCTCAGCTGCAGGGCAGGTGGACATAGCAGTGGAGGGGTCAGTGGGTACAGGACAAGCCTCACACTAGGGTGTTCAGGACCCTCCAGCACTGGACAGAGAGCAATTCTTTCAATTTTTCAGTGAAGCAAGCCAGTGCTTCCTCAGGCACTGATTCTAAACTTCTTTGGGTCCACAAATCTTATGAAATCTGAGAGCCAAGGACCCAGAACACCAGAACACATACTTACAGACCCCCAAATACTGCCCCAGGTTCCTTCCCTTAGCGCTACACTTGCACATACCAGCTAGGTGTCCCCCTACCCTCCGTGACCCCTGATGAATGGCTACCTGCTGTAACCACACAACTTTCTTGACTTTTTTTTTTTTTTTTGGTACCAGGGATTGAACCCCGGGGTGCTTAATCACTGAGCCACATCCCAGCCCTTTTTGAATGTTTTTTAGAGACAGGGTCTTACTGAGTTGCTTAGGGCATTGCTAAGTTGCTGAGGCTGGTTTTGAACTTGTGGTTCTCCTGCCTCAGCCTTAAGATTTGCAGGGATTATAGGCCTGGGCCACGACGCCAGGCTCTGGGCTCTTTTTGATCTGTTCTTCTTGCCGCCCTAAGGATCCTGCTCTTACTTGGCCCTTAGTGGAAACTCTAATGAGGGTTTTCTCCTCTGACTGGTAGGGACCAGGTATGGCCCCAGGAAAGCAGGACAGAGTGGGAAAGGCCCAAAGGAGCAAGATATCAAGCTGGCAGTATTCGAGTGTGCAATTTTAAGTATCCTTGCCCTTTTCTAGAATTCCTTGCTTTCAGTTGTTAATCCCTGTCTCCCAAGTGCCACACTTGGTGGCTCTAAGTGGCCAGGGCCCTGCAGTCACCACGCACAGCACCACCTGCTGTGTGAGTTTTCTGCTGAGCTGTTGGAGGTAAAGGGGATAAGGCATGTGAGGGTGCACTGGTATACACTCATGTACATACACACAACATGTGATCCCATGACACCCCTAAACAGATGCCCACACACCTCTGCACATCTCCACCTGAAAACCAGCAGGGTATGGCTCCCTCTTCCTGCCCTGTTACCTGGCTTTCCTGGGTCTCCAGCAGGTCCTGGTAGGCCACGGGTTCCAGGCATCCCCGTCATGCCTTGCTCACCTGGAGGGAGCGTGGACAATGAGAAAGGGTTTCCCTGAGGAGAGCTGACCACCAGTGCCTCAGAGCCAAGGCTTCTGGGATTTTCCTGACTGTCCTGCTGGTGGGCAGGAAGGAGGAGGGGAACAAGAACTGGACAGGCACACTCCCACATGCCAAATACATGTGGCATTATGAAGAAGGGAACTGGGCACCCATGCAGGGACATAGGTAGATCAGGGAATAGGAGACATGGGCAGGTGCGAGTGAAGACAGGAAATCAGTAACCAACCTCTTGGGCCTTGTTGTCCATCAGGGCCAGCAGGACCTGAGCAAGCAGAAAAGCAAAGTTCATGAGTCCATGGACCCCTGGAGCTATTTCTGTGACTCCCCTCCTGTCCCCGTAGCCTCAGAGCTTGAGGTCTCCCAGGTGGGAGCCCCCCAAACCCTCTCTCTGGTGTGGACTGCAGGAGAGCCTGCCCTTGTCCCACCTTCTGGAGACAGGCTTCTCCTAAGCCAGCCACGGTCTATGTGCCTGCTGAGAGTGGTCCAGGGCTCCCATCCCACTGCGAGGGCGGAGTGCTCTTAAGTGTTCACCTCATTTCCTTGAGGTCCTGGAAGCCAAGGTCTTCCAGTTCTTGTCTCCTCTGCTCCAGGTATCTGCTATCCTAACCCCATCTGAGATGGTGTACTTCGGGCTGTGCCTCTACTCTCTGTCTTTACTCGTGTTGTGTCTGCATGGATTGTTTTCCACGCTGATCAGGATGAAAATCTTCCTAAGTTTTTAGAGCCATTTGAAATGCCATCTCCTCCATCCTTCTGGTTGGGAGAAATCTCTTCCTCCATTATCTAACCAAAGTATTTGGGACCTTTCATGGACCCTGTCCCTTCTTGTAAGCTTTATCTCCTCTTGAGGGAGCAAAGTGTCTTACTTGTCCTGCCAACAGTCAGTGCTTGCCAAGAGCTGGTGAAATGAACAAGCGAAGGTGGCGCGTCCCTAGTGGGGGAGAGGGGCATAAGCCCTCTGAGATACCATGGTTCTCAGCCAGCCTGGTCCTCTGCAGGTCCTCAGCCAGCTTGTATGCCCTGGCTGTCAGGCAGCAAAGGGTAGCCACAGGGTGGCCACCTGGATCTGGTTGTGAAGCTCATCCTGGAGTGGGACTCTGGGAGTCCCAAGGGACCTCCATTGTCTTTGCCTTGGCTTCCAGGCAGGAGCCAGGATGATGGGCCACACCCTGCCAAGCCTGACCAAGAGCAGTGAGGAAACCCTCAGAGAACTGCAGCTTGCTGAGCCCCAGAGGAATCCTCAGACCCAGAAATGACCAAAGAAGGGGACTTGCAAAAGGGTTGGCAGGAGAAAGAGAGCTGGAGCGGCAGCTCTAGAAGAAGAATCTCTACAGGGCCATGATGATCTCTGGAATAGGCAGACACTCTTTGGGACACTTACCCATTGCTCCTTTAGCTCCGGGCTCACCCACCGCTCCAGGCAAACCTCTCACTCCAGGCTCACCTGCACAGGACAGAGGACCAGCTGGTTGGAGGCTGGCAAGCTAATGTGTGCTTTGAACATGGTAGCAAGAGCCCACTTCCTCCCACAGCCCAAGATGCCTGCCTCCTCTCCACATAGAGGAGGTGGGAAGCAATTGCTGCTTTGATTCCAAGGCTAAAGACCCCTGCTTCCCCTGGAAGTAGGCACAGATTGACCCAGAATCCACACTTGATCTGAAGGGACTTGTATACGAACCCAATTTCCTTGGAAACAGAAAGCTAACCTTTGTGGTCAAATTATCATTACCATCAATGTCCTTTTTAATGATGCCAGTTGGCAGGCGGAAAGTGTCTGAGCAGGTGCAGTGGCACACATTTTCTTCCACTCTGGAATTTGCTTATTAATTTTCCCAACTGGATTCGTCCAGAGGGTCACAGATGAGTAGAGACCCCCCTTTTTATACCAAGTATCTATTGTTTGGACTGTGCATTTTGAAGAGTGTTTAACCCCCATTTATGGCCTTATTTTATCTTCTCAGCTTTTTCTAGAAGGCAAGTTCCCTGAAAGTCTTGAGACAGACATTCTGTCTCCTTCTATATTTTTTTCCATCTCCACTGAACAATAGACCTAAAAAGTTATGAATGAACTAAAGTAGATTCCTATGGAGGACTGACCTGTGAGGCCTCGAGGTCCTTTCTCACCCTGGTCACCTAAAACAAAACAAGGTAGGGATGTCATTAGTTGTGAGCAAGGAAAACAGACTCCCCAGTCACAGGGACCCATGGGCTCTCCTTACACTTGTAGGCTCCCACCAGCAGGATACTGGTAGGAATGTGGCGTTGGTGAAGTTGCAGGAGCAGGTTTGAGCTCTTGTTGGGTCAGGTCCCACCCACAAACAGACTCCCAGTCCCTGCTGGAGCACACACGGTGCCCTGGGCAAAGGAGGACCAGACCAGAGGACAGACACCTCAGAATGGGCATCCTCACTACGCATGGACATGTGGTGATGGTACTTTGTTTCCCCTCTTTGTGCCTCAGTTTCCCCAAGGGGCTGGATAAGAGGACACTCTCATTCCTTCTCAGTCCCAGGGTCCAGGAGCCAGTGTCCTATGGGTTCTCAAACCCTTCACCAGGGGTCACATCTGGGTGCCCAGGAGTAGAGAAGACTATGGTAATGACTGAGCAGCAGTGGGAACAGCATATACCTTTGGGTCCTGGTGGTCCCATAGGTCCTTTGTCACCTGAAAAGGAAATGGACACCTTGTTTAAAGGGCCTCGCAGGGACAACCAAGAAGGGTCAATGTCTATCTCTGAAGACAGCTTTTCCTCCATGCTGACCTCATCACCCCCACTCTCCCATATGTCGGCTGCACAGGCTGTGAGCGTCACCTGTCCATCAGACCCAACCCCTACCTCCCGTCCCCTGACCTCCCAGACCTCCTTCTTGATCGCAGGATGATGTACTCTTCTCCCCCAGCTTACCTTTGACACCAGGGAGTCCCACTTCACCTCGGAGCCCTTGGGGACCTATAGAACCTGCCAGCAGAGGAAGGCATATAGGTGGATGAGTGTCCCATCTTTGGAAGGGATGGATGCACACGTGTGTTTGTGCACATGCATGCTACAGTTGTGTACACCACCCAGGTCCACACACCCTAGAATCAAGTCAAGGGCTGCTTTCCATGCGCTCCTCCCCATGTCCCTGCTAAACTGGCCCAAGTTTCTTGACCCTGCTGATCACCAGGCCCTGGGCACAGGAACACCTCATAGGACCCAGGCACAGCATTGGCTGCCCCTGAGATCCTCAGGACAGCAGGAAGAGCTCTTTGGCTCTTGGGGGTGGAGGCAGGGTGGGGCATAGGCACTGGCTCAGGTGAAAGGAGGATGGGAATCTCCCTTTGCCAAAGCTGCTGGTGAGTCTGAGACCCATGCCAGGTCTCAGACCAGACCTGGACAGAGCTCATGAGGGCCCCTGAGCTCAGCTGCAGGAGACACATGCCTAGATTTGAGTTTTGTGTCTTCAGGAGGCTGTCTTATTAATTTGTCATTTATTTAGATTTTAATTATTTATTTTTATTTATTTATTTTTATCCCTGGGACATTAGGCTTCAGGTTTGCTAAGCAAGTGTTCTACCACTGAGCTCCATCCCCAACCCTGTAATTGCTTATTTTATTTGAAAAATGTTTAGTTTTCCTTTTAACACCACCCCGCCTTTTGCCCATAAATAGCATCAATTTACAAGAAGCAGCACACTGACCTGGGGGGCCATGGGGTCCAGGAGAGCCACTGGAACCTGAGAAGAAGACAAGACAATCAGCAGAGTCAGATGCAGGCAGGGGCTCCTGCTCATCTCCAGCTGAGGGCTGTGTGGGTATGTGTTGCCCACCCAGAGGGGGTCCTTGCCAGGACCCACGTGAGACAGTACAGGAGGGATCCCAGTGCAATCTCCTTCTTAGGAGGAGGTTGCAGGTGGGCAGGGTGGAGAGTGTCAAGGGACCCTTGCACCTTCCTGGTCAGAGTAAGAAATTTAAACTGGGACAAAAGTTAGAGGGCAGGTGGCCAGATAGGCATCACACTGTGAGAAGGGGCCCATTCTCCCTGGGTTGTCCAGATGTGCTGCTTCTCATGTGTGTAGCTGGGCCCCAGTCAGTGGAGAAAATCGACTTCTGATTTCCTGCATGATCCATCTACCGCTTAGGGACCACACAAGGTGGCCGCTGGAGAGAAGAAAATGTGGCTCCAACCCCATTATGGGGCTAAAGTTACAGGCCCAGTCTTGACCCTCAGGGACTCCTTCTCTCTCTCTCTCTCTCTCTTTCTTTCTTTCTTTTTTTTTTTTTTTTTTGCCTTAGGCAGGGGCCAGTTCTGTCTGGTACCCCTGGGCCTGCTTCTCTGTGATCCTCTTAGATGTGGCTCCTCCCTGGTCTGGCTTGGATCCCGTCCTGGGCACCGGACATACCTTTTGGACCCACAGAACCCGGGACACCAGGAGGGCCCTGAGGACCAGCTTCACCAGTAGCTCCTGAGGAGAAAAGGAGGAAGAAGCACTTTGAGAGAGCCCTCCTCCGAGGCGGCTGCTCCCCCAGTCCACAGTGTCTCTTCCCTCCCTGCCATTTGTCCAGGATCCATTTGGTGCCTCTTTGAGGCCACTAATCAGAAAAAAAAAAATGCCTTCCGTTTCAACCCCCAAGCCATAATTTTCCATGAAGTCTGGCACCTGGGAGGCACTCCAAAAATATTGGCTGTCTGGTTGAGAAACATTTTTAAGAGAGAGTGAAACAAAAAATAAGTCTTCCTGCTTAGTCTTTGGGCATTAGAGGATTTCTAGGGTCTGTCTTGGTTTCCCCACATCAATACAGCTTCAGGGTTCAGGATCTAAATCACAAAAGCTCCCCAGCACCCCACAGTGCTGGGCCTATGCCTGGGGCTTTCCTGCCCTCTGTCCTGCTGAGTTCCAGCCCTGACAGGGCTGAACCCCACCCCGCTGTGCTGTCTGACAAGCCCAGCCTGCCCTCAGCTGTCCACCGTGACCTCCCTCCTCCCTCCATCCTGCTGGGGAAGGACATTTCACTGAGGCCCCTTTGGGTTCCAGGAATCACAGCTGTTCCTAGGCCCTAGGCCTGGACCATATCCTGTCTCAAGCCCCAGGATTAGTCTTCTGTCTCCAGAGGGCCTGGCACAGGCCCAGCTCAAGGAGAGTGCTCAACTGAAGGGAGGAGGAAAGGGGACAGATGGAAAGAAGGAGGACGGGGCTGAGGGTGTGGCTTAGCTGTGGTATGTTTGCCTGGCACTCCTGAGGCCCTGGTTTCTATCCCCGGCCACTACAAACAAACAAAACCAGAAACCTCCCCGTGAAGGAATTGCCTCTTACCTCTGTCCCCTTTCTCTCCAAACCCAGGAGGCCCTGGTTCACCACGAGGTCCCATGGGGCCCTCTCGCCCTCTCTGGCCCATGGGTCCTTCCATGCCAGGATCTCCTAAAGATAGGAATGGCCAGTGTCACAGTTAGGCTGGGTCCCATAGGCACCTCTCACTGACAGAACTCTGGCCTGGAGCCTCTTCCCTGGCCCCTGATCCCCACTAGCCCCTGCAGTCTTGGCTCAATCCAGAAGCCAGAGTGACCTTTTAAAATGTGAGTAGATTATGTTCCAGCTCTGCCCCAAACCTGCACATGGCTTCTCAGCTCGCTCCGGGAAAGACTGGCATCTTATGCTGGTCTCAGGGCCCCAATGGCCCACTCTTCTCACCATCTCTTTGGCCTCCTGGAGCTCTTTGAACTGCTCCTTGAACTTGCCCTTGGGACTGGCCTTGGCCGTCCCCTGCCTGAAATGCTTCCCCAGATCTGGCGCCTGGCTCCTTCTCTCCTCAAGTCTTTGCTCCCTGACCTCCCTATGTAACTCACCCTCCGCCCTGACTCCTAGCGTCCTCCTCCAGTTCAGTCTTTCCCACTTCACACTGGTCCCCTACCCTGCTTATTGTCTCCCCCCACCCAAATGGAAGTGACACAGCTGCAGAGGCCTCTCTTCTTTGTTAACTGATGTTCCCTGAAACTGGGCCAGGAACACAGCAGGCACCTAATGAATGTTTCCCAAATGAATAAATAGAAAAAGAGGCTCTTACCGATGCTGCCTTTTTGTCCCTTTGGTCCTTCTGGACCTGGGTGGCCCAAGAGCCCAGGGATACCTGTGGATACACAAGAAGACCTCAGCCCCCGTGTCCTTTGGAAGCAGGCAGCTGGGAGATAGCAGCACTAACACCACCCGGGGCAGAGGGAGGTCACGGGAGGTTACACACCTGGAGTCCCAGGGAGACCTCGATCTCCTGCAGAAACAAAGGTAAAGGGATGTCAGTCAGAGGACCTGAAAGGAGCCCTTGGGGGGATTCAAGTGGAGTTGCCAAAGTTAGCAAAGGTAGTATAGATGTCTAGTTCTGCTTGAATTGCAGATAAACAACATATAAAGTTTTAGTGCTAGTATGTCCCTTAAGATCCACGGGACACACTTTGAGCAAAAAATTATCATTTTTCTGCACTTCAGATGTAACCGGAGTCCAGTGTTTTACCCGGTCATTGCAGGTTGAGGGGCTCTGGAACCACCAGTCCCCACTTATCCCCATCAGGGTTGGACTGTAGGCTGGGGGAAGGGGGCGGGGGAGCCAGGGCATAGGGGAGGGTGGGCAGGGAGTCACGAGGGGGTAGAGAGAGGGAGAGGGCCACTAAGAGGAGGAACCCCATTCCTGCACTCAGGTCTATTGGGAAGCAAGATGGATCTGGGGACAAAGGGTGGCCCTGTCCTCTTGAGTGGTGGTCCTCAGCATTACTGCAGTCCTGGCTGCAGACTGAAGACTGCTCACCCCATCCACACCTGCTAAGACTCTGGGAGTGGGGTCAGCAATCTTGTGGCAATTCCCAAACACACAGAAGTTTATCAGCCCCAGTCAGAGGATCAAGGAAAGCTGCTCTGTCCTGTGAGGGTCACCCGGATTGGAAACCTCCTCCTCCTCACTGTGCAGTTGTCTCATAGAATGTCAATCACTTTTCTCGTTATGAAGGGGGTTTTCAGACCCATGCTGATTACTTTAAACCATCAACCCTCACTAATAATAAAGGTGAAAATGTCCATGTGATATTTACCTTTAGGGCCTTGACTTCCCATGTCCCCTAAAACGAGAAAGGCATGAAAACTGTGAGATCGGTAGGAACCAAGGGCCATTCTCTCCCTGGTATTTTACAGCTGTTTGACAATATGGAAGCCATATGTCAAGGCAATGGGATGGCAGTCTCCATCTGTCCCTCCGTCTCCATCTGTGTCCCTTGGTACACTGCCAGAACTCTCCTACAGGCTGCGTAGGTCGCTTCCCACGCTAAGATCTTCTGACTCAAAAGACAGTTCTCAGCCCTCCCAACGGAACCACAGCGGGGTCAGCGTCTCATCTCCATGTTTGGAGAAAGGACAAAATAATCCACCCAGAGAATCCACCTGCAGGAATGAGAGCCGGGAAAGGCTGGGTCCACTGCAATACCTTTAGGGCCAGGGCTTCCTCGGAGGTTTCCTACGAGAGAGAAAGTAAATCCTGAGTTAGTGTCACATCTCCTATGTCCCTCATTTGCACATAAGAGGGGGTCATGGGAAGAAACCAAAGCTACCTGAGGAGTCAGAATTAACACGGGGTTTAGTGATCTCAGACAATTCTCTTTAGATGGGATCCCAGTCCTGGTACCACCTGCCTCTTAGCGATATGGAGAGGTGTGGGGGGAGAGAGGCTGAGAGCCTGCTGAGTGGTGGCCCCGGTCCCCCCCACTCACCCACACAAAGCAGCAAGAGGCTCAGCTGAGCTGGCCCTGCACCGGCTGAACTCTCACCATTTTCCTGCTCAATCATCAGCTTGTTCCTCACGAACAGCCAGAGTGCCTCCTGGCTGGGGATGTCCAGTCCTGCTTTGTCTATGCCTGTACCCAGGTCGGGCGCGGCTCCCTGCAGGCGGTCCTTGTTGCTCCTTTCCATCTTGTCCTCATAATAGAGCACGCTGGTCCTGGTCCTCTCCAGCTCGTCTACGCGGGCTTTCAGCTTCCTCACCTCCTCCGCTGGAGGGGACAGACACCAGTGACATAACCCAGGGCTCTACCTGGTGCCTGCCTCCCTGAGCCTCCGCGTGGGGAGCCAGCCATGGGCTGATTCATTCTGCTAGGCACAAGTTGCTGAACTACTTATGCAGAGACAATCTGTGGAGGCCACTAGGAGGATGAGCTCCTCAGCATCCTCCCAGAGACTTACAGAAACCTGGCCTGTCGCCTGAGCTGGGTGCCAAAGCTTGCCCTCTCTTCTCCTGTGAGGTGGAGTGAGAGATGGCAGGAACATAGCCATAGGTGCTTGGAAAAGGTGGCAATGAGAAGACATGACCTTATTGTGAGGGGCAGCCAAATGCACACAGCAGGCTGCCATGGGTCCAGGGAGGGTGGGGAGGGACCAGGAGCTCACTGGCCACATGACCATGGCCAGGTGCCTCCTGGGGCTCAGTGTCCTCATCTGCAGGAACACCAGGTCTGCGCCCATGATCTCAAGCCTCTTGGCCTTGACACTTGGGACCACTCTCTGATGCCTGTCCTTCTGAAGGGACTTGGGGGCCCCCTGCCACCTTGCTCCTGCCCCTAGGCCTTTGCACATACCCAGAGCAATGAGGCCAAAGAGTAGTCCCAGGAGCAGCAGCCAGGTGAGCAGCAGGCCCAGCAGCCATTTCCACCAGCTGCAGCAGGAACCGCAGGGGCACCAGGCAGGTGCACCCCCCCACAGTCCCCCGCCACCACCGCCTCCACCTCCACCAACACCGCCGCCTCGGTCATAGCGGTGCAGTTCTGTGGAAGAGACAGGGAAGGTGGGGTGAATGCAGGCAGCTCCTGTTCTTTTCCCTCGAAAGTCTCTAGCTTTTGGTGACTTCCTGTGGGCCTGAGTGGGAGTGGGGACTTCAAAGTTCCTGGGCAACTCCATATTAACACAGGGCCATGGCTGGTGAGGAGCAGAAGTCTGACAATGCTGGTTTAGAGCTGTGTGACCCTGACAAGGTCACTTAACCTTTCAGTTTCCTCTTTATAAAATGTAGTTAAAAGATTCCCTACTTCATCAGATGGTTGTTGAGTGAGATGAGATAAGTGTCAAAAAAAAAAAAAAATTAGCAAAGACGCATCTCAAAGCCACACCTCCTGCATCTTATTAGGCCTGAATCTAAAGCTCCCCCATCTCAGGACCACTGGACACAGCTCACTCTGTGTGATCTCCACAGTGCCTAGAGTTACATTTAGTCCAGTAAACCTAAACCATTTTTTTTTCAGGGCTTGTAGTTCTCTAACTACTGGGGAGGTAAGACTCAATGTGCTCCTACATAAGGTGAGGATAGGAGGTAAAAAAAAGGGTAGGGGGCAGGAGTGTGCTTGGCTTAGTGTCCTCCTGGGCCCATGTGGGAGGTTCTGGAGAGACCCAGAGTAGCCCCATCATGTTGCTCCTGCCCTGGTTGGAGACCCTGGACCTTAGGTCTTATAGTGGCTGCCAGTTAGGGGTGGTGGGGTCTGCAAAGCAACGTCCCCTGAGCTACATTCCTTCTAAGGCCACCACCAGCCCACAGCCTGCTCACTCCCACCTTTACCATGTTCCCTCCCTTCTGTGCCCACAGGGAGCCCAAGTTGGGTGGCTCAAGTGTGTGTTGGCTCCGGGCAAGGGGCCGTAATCTGTTTGACCAAGTATAACCAGCCCTTGGATCCTGTCCCTGCAGGGTCCCCAACTCTCACCCACCTGCGGAGGTGCCCTTGCCCTTTGTGGATATGGTCTTCAAGTCTCCTAAAAAGACAAACACAAGTTCAGACCTGAGTTTTTAAACTGGAGGAGCCCATAGGCTGCCCATTTCGAGGTTTAGGACATTAGGTCAATTGGCCCCTCAGGCACCTCCAGGGACATCCAGCAACTCAGTCCTCAGGAGGCTGGTATTTGCAAAAATATACTGATGAAGGCATGGCTTGGCCAAGCATGTAATGGTGGAAGAATGGATAGTGTTTAACTCTCTTACAACCTTAAACCCTAAACCTCAACACATTTTTTGGAAGATCATTGTTTATTCAAAAAATAAATGTGCTCATGGGATATGACTGATTTCTTTTTCTTTTTCTTTTTGGTGCTGGAGCTTGAACTCAGGACTCTGTTAAGCATGTACTCTACTACTGAGCTACACCCCCATCCCTACTCTGATATCTTGGCTAAGGGACTCAGCACAGGAGCACAGGTTGGGACGTTGGAGTGTGAACTGGGAAATCCAGCAAGGACAGACTTGGAGGAGGGTTGTGAGTGAGTCTCTGTTGTTGCTGTGAGCATGTGTGGAATTTCCTGGGAATTTGCGCATAGTTTTCATCAGATTCTAAAAGGTCAAAAGCCTAGCTCCACCCCTAAAAAATGAGGAATCACTAACCTTGCTGATTCGAAGTCAGGTTAGTCTCCTGCCCTGTTGGAATGGTAGCTGTCTTATTTTACTTTATTTTAAAATGCTCTATGGCTAAATAAAATAAAAATTTTAAAATGCTCCATGGCTTAACTTTCCCTTTCTTTGTTGAGTTCCCTAAAATCAGTGGTTTGGAGAGATTTTACAGGACTTGGAGAAGAAATGTGGAGACCCAAGAAAGAATTCAGAAGGAGAACGTGAAAGAGGAGAAGATGATAACCCAGGCTTTACAAAGCATTTTTTGATCAGTTCTGAAAATCATGGGAGAACTAATAAAGTGAGAAAAAATACCCATGTAACAAGCCAGGGAAGGGCTTTTCTTCAATGTCACATATACACCACCTGGGGAACTCGTTAATATGCAGCTTCCCACACAGTGCAGGGGGCAGAGCTTGATTTTGGATTTCTAATGTGCTCCCAGGTATTGCTGGTCCCGAGACCACACTTTGAGTATCAAGGTCTCACTTGCATTTCCAACATTCACACTTTTGAGTATAAAGGTCTCACTTGTATTTTTAACATGCTCCCAGGTACTGCCAATTGCTGGTTCCTGGAACCCCCCTTTTGAGTATCAAAGTCTCAGAAGACTAAGAAAAATGAACTGTGGCTTGACTGAAGTCAAGGGGAACAGCGGTCAGGTTGGTTCTTACCATTAGTTTCCGCTTTCAGGCAACTGTCAGCAGCGTAGGCAGCCTGCTTTTCTTTTTTCAGGGTGTCTTCTGAAAAAGAAGCTGTGCGCAGAACCCATGACAATCTGGAGTATTCTCTCTCCGCCCCTCCCGGCCTGTTGCATATCTCCTTGCTGCTTGGGGAGGTCAAGGGTACTCTGGTGGAGAGAGCCCAGCTTTCCTGGGGCTAACTTCCCCCATTGGTGCTTGTGAGAGTTGAAGTGAGAGTTGAAGCTCCCCTCTGGGAGCTCTGCCTGAGTTTTCCTGGCTCATTGGTTGGCATTCAGGCTCCATTCAGGCAGACATTTTTCATTAGAATGGGAAAACTGTGGCTTCATGATTACATTGTCTGAAACCACCTTACTAGGACACCATTTCCTTCACCATTTGCCTTTCTCCTGTAGCCCCAGTCGTGGGGGGTGGGGGACCCTGGCGTACTTGCAGCGATGCTGGCAGGGGAGGCCGTGAAGACCTTCCCGCTGTCCTTGGTCATGATCAGCAGCTCCATCTCCTTCTTGGCAGGCACATTGTCTTTCTCCAGGATCAGGAACTTGCAGTCCTTGTGCAAGAGGTCATCGCCCTGGACATTGGTGGTAGAGGCTGGGGAGGGAAGAAGCCAGGAGAAAGGAGAAGAAAGAAGCGATCGAGGGAGGGAGGAGGAAAGAAGAAGGCAGCAGAAAAAAGAAAGAGATTAGCAAGTGCATGTAGAGCCTCCTGATCTCACTGACTGTGGTGCTATGAAGCATTCTGGAACCAAAGCACCCCACCCTGCCTGGCTGGGCCTGGCCATCGGGAGGTTGTGTCAATGACAGAAGTACTGGGTGAGTGGTCTATGCAGCTGCCTCACCACACAGTCCCCCCTGTTAGGCAGGTCCTTCCTTAACAAGCATGGAAGGCTTGTCTTACCCTCCTAGGGAGGCTTTTCATTACCACTGCATCTAAAGCATTCCACCCTCACCATCTCTCCCACGTGACTCATTGTTTCCTTAAAATCTGTGTCATTTTCTCCAATTATCTTGTATACTTTGTCTATGTGTTTGTCATCTGTTCACTCCACCAAAGTTGCCAGCTTACTGTCTCTCCCAGCACCTAGTATAGTGTCTGTCTGAAACAAAGGAGGTGCTCAATAAATAATTAAAAAAAAAAAAAAAAAGAATGTTAGCCAGGTGTGTTGGCACATGCCTATAACCCCAGCTACTCAGGAGGCTAAGGCAAAAGGAAAACATGTTTAAGGCCAGCCTCAGCAACTTAGTGAGACCCAGTCTCAAAAGATAACAACAAAGGCTGTGGATGTAGCTCAGTGGTAGAGCGCTCGCCTAGCAAGTGTGCAGTTCTGGGTTTCTGAATGGGAGGAGATGCACCAGGACCACAACAATGGTGGGAGCCCATGTTGATAATGGTTCTAGAGGAAGTAGAGAGGATGCTGGCAGCTTCCAAGGGGCTCCTGGGTCTTATGATGGTTACAGGTAACAGGAAAAGGCCAAGGGCTTCCGGGCAAGGGTGATGCCAGACCCTAGGCAGCTGTGGAGCACGGAGCTTCCTGCTCCTGGGACAGGCAGGCCCAGGCAAACGCAGGGATGCTCATCTCTGAATCTGAATCTCATGGAAACATCCGTGGGGGGTTGTGTCTGTGGACCTCGGGACACCCAGGGACTCTCTCCTCTTGTATCATACGTTGCGTGTCACAGCTGGGCAGTTCTCTCCATGTGCCAGCCTGACCTGTGGCAGCTAGAAACAGCTCTCACCTGTAGAGGTGGTGGATACGCCGGTGCTCACGACGGCAGGGCTCTGGGGCACGTTTTTCTTCACACCATATGCTGCAAAAAAGGGACCACTGATGAGCTGGGCCAGTGTGGGAGAGTGGGTCCTGCTACTCTAGAGCAGCCTGATCAGCCCTGGCAGAGAGGCAGCCTCCCCAGGGAGATCAGCAGCTGTGAAATCAACCCTCTCCAGCCACAGAGAAAGCAAGGAGGGTTTAGATGGAATGTTCCTGGGTACAATCTTCCTTAGCCTTCTAGGGTGTTTTAAAGGCCACTTCCTCCAGGAAGTCCTCTGCCTCTTTCCTTCTGCACCCCTATTTTGTGCTGTACATTACTTAGTTCCTGCTGTTTACAGGATCCCCCTTTCCCGTGTGCTGGACTTTCCACTCTAACTGAACAGCAGGCAAGTTGAAATCAAGGCTGAGTCTTACATCATTTTTGTTTTTACTCCCTCCCTGCAGGTTTGCACAGGGTCAGCAGCCTGGGGGGTGCACCATAAAATAAACTAGCTGATCGATTTGTAGGGCCAGTGGACTGCCAAGGAGTGGGCAGGGAGCAGGGACCTGACCCACTGGGCTGTGAGATACACGGGGTATACAGGTGACATGTCACAGGGCAGAGATACCATTGACAGGCTCCCCTGTATGTTGAACTCATGTCTCAGCCAGCGAATGAGCAAGATTGACAACTCTAAGTTGGGGAGGGGCCATTTGGGGAAAGGTCAGTTGCTTTGCAGAGGCCCTTTGGTCCTTCAAATTCAGTTTTTGAAAAGGGATATGTGAACTGTAGCCTTAAAGAGATGTCATGACCCCACCCCTGACCTCCAAACCTCGGCTACTACGAACCTGTGGAAGTGGTGGCAGTGGCCGTGCTGTGGGACAGAGCAGATGAACTGGGGCCCAGATTGTTCTGCATGCCAAACACTGTGAGAGGGATTGAGAACAGGTCAGACCAGAGTGCACAGAGGATATCCCCCGCTGTGGCAGCCTCCTGGAAGCCCCCAAGCAGTTTCTTTTCTTCTCTTTTTCTTTTCTTTTTTAGATATAGATGAACACAATACCTTTATGTTATTTATTCATTTTTATGTGGTGTTGAGGATCAAACCCAATGCCTCACATGTGCTAGGTGAGTGCTCTACCACTGAGCCACAATGCCAGCCCCCAAACACTTTCAAGACACGTATCTTTGCAGATGACAAATTCTCAGACTTTCTTGGATCCCTCACCTTATTCTTAGTGACAGTATTTTTTTTTTTTTTAAATATTCCCACCTCCCCACTCCAGGGCAACTTTCGCTTACAGTCCCATTTGCTGAGTAGTTAGGTCCACACAACTTAACAGTAGTAGTTCACACAGGGTTCAATGTTGCTGTGTTTCTCAAAATCCTAAAATATCCCCAGGGTTTTCTGTTCCCTGTAGCACTCTGGAGTGACGTGGTATACAGTGTGGGATGCCGTGGACATGGGATACAGACATTGGGGCTGAGAGACACTAATGTGAAAGTCTCTTTATTTTCCCTTCAGCTCTTTCTTTTCCTGACTCAAACCCATGGAATTCCTCTCACCCCCATTAGGACTTCCAAGGCCAATGCCCAGAAGCCCACTCCTCCCTAGTCATAGCTTCTGTTCCTTCATCCTATCTAGTGTTTGGGGCTCAAGATCAATATTAGCTCTCCCTTCCTGGGGACCTGGCTCAGTCAGATATTTGCAAAACAAAATTCAAAGGTAGAAAGGGGGTAAAAGCATGAAACTGGGGTCTTCTGACTTTGGA
Organism: Callospermophilus lateralis; assembly: GCF_048772815.1. Taxonomy (NCBI): domain Eukaryota; kingdom Metazoa; phylum Chordata; class Mammalia; order Rodentia; family Sciuridae; genus Callospermophilus; species Callospermophilus lateralis. The sequence continues at coordinate 70,410,376 of NC_135319.1, forward strand.
GGAATCCTAGTCAACTGGAGTTATTAGAAATCTGATCATTAAATTTGCACTTGTAGCTATACTAGCTAAGTAAGTAAAGAAGACCTGTCATATTTATTAGCAGCAATATCACAGGAAGAAGGCAGATTGTTTTCAAAAAGGTTAAGACTGGCAACTTATTACCATATGGATTATTTTGATACATATGAAAGCAAATGTTTCTTTAAAATTGTCATATGCTTGCATTGGAAACTAAGTAGTAACATTATTTACCACAGTGTGGTTCTTCTGATGTACTACCATATCTTTTAAAGTTTTTTTTATGTCTTTATTTTTATTTGTTTATTTTTATGTGGCACAGGATTGAACCCAGAGCCTCACACGTGTTAGGCGAGAGCTCTACCATTGAGCCACAATCCCAGCCCTGAACTACCATATTTTTTAAAAGACCTACAATAAGATCCTCTAAATTAACAATGCTTTTCACCCTGAAAATGTCCTAAGCTATGACTCACTAAGTCCATTTTTTTCCATTTCACCAACTCTCCCAGAAAATAAAGGATCAGCACAGAATGAGCACATCCGCATGGACTTGGGCCCCCTTCCCTTAGAACTTCTCCTTGGGATCCTGAGCTTTATCTGCAATTGAGCTTCTAAAAGCAGCTGTGGTCTCTGCTATGGGTCACAGAATGCATGGGGAAAAGTCCTTCGTGCTCATGGGCAGAAAGGACATCCTCTCTAGAAATTGTTCTACTTTCCTCAGGAAAGAACATTCTTATATTTTAAAGTCAATAGCCAGGAAAAGGTGATTCAAGATGGTGACACTACAGACACTAGTATGGCAGTATGTATAAATGTGATTGTATAATCAATGTGATCCTGCAATCTGTACACGTGAGAATAATAAGAATTCATACCCCATTTGAAACAAATGTATGATATATGATATGTCAAGATCAATGTAATGTTTTGAGCAACTAATAAATTTCTGATGTTAAAAAAAAAAAAAAAGATGGTGACACTAACCTGAGGAGCAGGTGCTGAGTCCTGGGTGCAGAGTGGAAGAGCAGGATGTCATGTTATTTGGAACTCCAAAGACTGTAATGGGGAGAGGGAGAGGTGGGGGAGAGGGATGTTCAACCCAGAGCAGAGGCAGAGACTTGGATACTGTGGCAATACCAGCAGAAATGCCAGGATTGGATTTTTATATTTTGGTACATTTTTGCTTTTAGGAAAAACTTTAATATCCAGTTCTCTCGCCTTCCAGCAGGAACCAAACATTAGCCTATGGTGTTTGTTGGGTTCCAGTCAACAGGTGATCAGACAGTGGATTCAGCCAAAGTCTTTCCTATTAGTGACCCAATCTTACAGAGAAGGTCTCTGAAACTCAAAGAAGTTAAATGACTGCTCAAGATCCCAGAGTCAATTTGCATGGAGTGATGCAATTCTCCTGCATCCATTTTTGATATCCTTTATCCTTATATATTTTTTCTGATATCTTATACTGTATATTCCTCTCTACTAGGGGCTCAGCAGAAGAAATACCTTCTAGACTGAATTGAACTTAAGTTCCAGTGAGAAACTCTTGAGACACTTGGTTCTAGAAACCTCTCAGGAGCCCTAAGGATGGCAGATACCCGAGGAGTCATTCAGCTCCAGGGTAGAGGTGGGACGATTGTGATTTTTGTGGATGAGAGCAGTGAGCACAGCTGCCACTTACCTGATCCTGCTGAGTAGGCATTGGTGTTGAGGAGAGATGAGCTCTGGGTTGTCATGTTGTTGTGGTAGGTCCCCATGGAGGACCCCGCAGGCAAAGTAGAGGACCACATATGGGAAGGAAGGTTGGCATCCAGGATTGTTGTGTCGTAGGTCCCTGACGCTGGGAGCAAAAAAAAAAACACGCTTGCTCCAGTGAGAGACAAATAAATATTTCCCTACTGTGGGACTTAGCTGGCTCTGCTTCCTGGGACTTTCCTGGGTTTAGCACTGAGGGTCCCATAGGAGCTCCCTCAGTCCAGAGCAGCCTGGGGCTACTTTTGACTGAAATCTCAGAGTTGATTAAAAACTTGTTCTTTTCAATTAGAAATTCTTGCCAGCTCTTAATGAAATATGAAGATTAATTTTTCCTTGGGGTCTACTCCTTTCTCCTAAACCCTGTTCCTCACCTCCTGGTGGGCTGTCTGCACCAATGATCTGCCTATCAGTCCTTTGCTGGCTCCTTCATCTTCAAAGATGGCAGGGAGCCATTCTCTTAGGAGCAAAAAATAAGACCCTCAAAGCTAATCTCAGTAGACCTCCAGGCACCATGACAAGGGTGCAGTATGTCTGGCCGGGGAGCCCTCAGGTCTGAGGACACACTGCAAGATGGTGAGCTTCTCTGGTCAAATTCTCCTTATATATTCCTGTGTGCAAACCAGATCTGCAAGTACTGGCCCTGATAAGCCTTTTTGTGTTTCTTCAAATTTGATGCCAGTTCTGCCTCATCATTCTTTGAGAGCGAGCTGGCCAGCCAGGCCATGGAGAACCCTGAGGTTTGCTCCTTAGGAAAAATCTGAGGAAGGTCAGGGTCTCCAGGCTTTTATTGCCCAGGAGTAAATGAGAGGAAAGCTTCCTGTTGGAGCTGACTTGGCTTCTTTCCTCACCTCCCTCCAAAGACCTGCTCATTTGTCTCCCTGTTACCTGTAGAACCTCCCTTGCACTTCTTGGTAAACACTTGGGGACACCTTGTTTCCTCTTTGACTTCCCCAAGAGACCTTCATCTCCACAAGGACAGTGGCTATGTCTCTCTCATTCAGTGCTTTTCCTCAATTCCTGGCACTTGGCACAGAGGAGGCATATAATATTGTCACTAGAGAATGAATGAAAACACTGCAACTTTCCCCAGTTCTCTTCACTGGGGGAACCTGGTCAACACATTCAATGTGGAAACCTTCTGGGGGACAATCTCTAGGATTTAGAACTGGGCCACTGAGTGCCTGTGGGATGGTTGAACAGTCTGGTAAGAAATGTGTGGCCCACAAATTCACACTGCTGGAGGAGCAGGTCTCTGGAAATGTCAGAAAGGTCTGTGCCAGAGCACAGTGAAATTCTCCAGCCAGAATAAACCTGCCGCCATGTTCCCATCCCTCATGGCAGCCTGGGGGCTGTCATGCTTACCTGACTGGGAGCTTGCTGTCACCATTTTGGTTTCCACGGTGCCTTTCTTGGGGATGGGGAGAGTGTTGGAGGAGTTGCGGGTGGGACTGACACTTGCTGATCGGCTCCCCTTGAGCAAACGCTTCACATCATCCAATTCTGTCCCTGGACAAGAATCCCAAAGTCAATCCTCAGGCCCAGGATTCTTTCCTGAGTCCAACTGCAGTGGGAGGAACTTTGAGGACATCACACACCATGACTTGGGTTAGCTTTATAATTTTTGCATATTCCCAATTTACAGGATTTATCAACCTGGTACTTTGTAATATCAATAATCTCATAAATACAGTGCCTCTCATAAGGGATCAGCATCCTGGGGAGATATTTTCTAATTAGACCTCATCGGACACCTTGGGGTAACTCTGTAGCTGGAGGACATGGTCATCTTGGATCAGGCAGATAGAGAACTTTAGATTAGATCAGATTGTTCTACCCTTAATTAGATCGTTCCTTTGAAACAAACAGTAATCCCCTCCCCTGCTCAAGATACCTCAGATGTCAGGTCCTGACCTTGTATGTCTGGGAGTGTCAAAAGGAATTTGTGGCCCAGAACTCTTAAAACATTGTGCTGCATTTATGTGTGACCTAATTTCAAGTCTGTCTGGATGATGTTTTATGTAGCCAGGTAAACCAATGGAGCCAGCTCCTGGGACCTCCTCCCAAAGTGGAAGACAGGAGAGAAGGGAGACATCATACAAAGGTAGCGCATAGGAGGGGACAATAGGTGCTGGGGCCCAGCCTCCCTCCCTGGCCTGGAAAGTTTCATCCTTTCAGCTCAACACCCCATGCCTGGAAGGATTTGTGACAAAGCATCAGGCCTGGAGTCAGTTCCCCTGACCCCAGCTGCTAAACTCTGTGGGCAACCCCCCTATCTGTGACCTAAACCATCATCCCAGCTCTTCCTTCTTTTATTCCTTGTATTTGGCTCCTGCCCTAAAAGTTGGGTTCATTTCAAAATGTTGTCAAATACCCTCTTGCAACAGCCACAGGAGTCTAATGTACCCAATGCAGAGAGTGGGGAATGTCTGATCTCTGAGATGAAGTTCAAGCCCATATACTTCTGACCCTTCCCTAACCTGAACTCTGCCATTGTGTCACCAGACTGAGATGTTCCTTGGATGTCTCATGCTGGCCCCATCCTCTAAGCTTAACTCTGATCCACTTTAGTCTCCCTTAAGGGACACTTAATCCAGGAAGGCCTCTCTGGCTGCTGGCACCTGTGCCCATCCCCTGGGCTGATGTGGAGCAGCTCTTCCCTGCTCCCTGGCCACACCGAGCAGTGGTGACTGGCTGGTCTACTATGTCCCCTTTAGTCTACGAACACCTAAACAGCAGGGACCATAATTTACTTAGCAACTTAACCCCAATACCTGGCCCAGAGCCCAACCCCCAGAAGGCCTTTACAGATGTTTTATGACTAAGGGCATGCTCATGAGCACACACACACATTCAGCACTAGCCCACAATGCGACATTATGCTACATTCACATGTGATTGAATTTCAAGGCTTCCTGGATCCTTTGCAGTAAGATGGTGTCACTTACATCTGGTAGATGGGGACGCACTCTGCAGTCGAACTCGAATCTCACTCTCTGTACAAGAGAAGAGACGGAGAGGCTGTGAGGGAAGGAGCCAGGATCATAGCCCCTGACGCTGAGCTCTGAGCAGTGGGTGAATCTGTGGGCTATTGTGAGATTTCTAAGTCTTGGGATTGGGAAACCTAAGTTTCCCAAAAATAGTGCTGCTAAAAAGAGGACATCCCTCTACTCACTCCACCTGCCAACTGCACACCCCCAGGCACCTGGAGACCTCCTCCAGAGACCGCTGACTAAGCAAGCAAGCTCTGTTGCACGCAGCGCCAACCATGCCCTTGCCCCTCTCCATTTCACAATGGCCAGACCAAGCTTCCCTCCTTTCTCTGTGGTCTCTCAGGCATTGGTGAGAGAAATCTAAAACCTACGGTGTTAAGTGGACATCAGAAACCATCTCTTATTCTCCTGTTTGCCTCACCCTGCCTGGCTCCAGGCTGGCTCACGTTAGCTGCTCAGAAAAAGCTCCTCAAATAAATGAACTGAAGCCAGGGATAGCACTCACCTCGTGTTTGGCTCCGTCCTCGGGTTGAAGATGATGCTGAGAAACAGAGAAATGTCATCTTAGGTATATGTAAGGAGTGGCATGCAGAATACTTTTGTCATGGAGGTAGTTTCATAGTGTGTCTAATATCCAGACAGGGGCTCTTCCGGATAGTGAATGCTCAATAGATGAGGACATTTTGTGATGTCCTAGCACATTTAAGGTGTTGAAGTCACTGAATGAGGCCTGGGGATGTCGATTTGTAGGAAAGTGCTTGCCTAGCATATATGAGGTCCTGGATTCCATCTCCGGTACCTCTTGCCCCCACCAACACACACACAAAATTAGAGTTAGTTGACACTAACTACCATTAGCTATTAGCTGTTGTTAGCTAAGTCACTCTATCTGGGAGCATGATCCACTTGTACCAATTAAATGTTTTAAGAGGCTGCCATATTGTTCCTTTAAGTTGCTCACTAAAGCCTGCCTTTGTTTCCCCAGTGTAAATAAATAAATAAAATGGTAATCACTGAATCATCAATGGTTATATCATTAATTCATTGCACAATAAGATATTATGACCATGAACCATGTGCAGCCTAGGTTGTCACTAGGCATGTGATGTGGCCCTTTGAACTAGGCTGCCATGGAGGGGCTGGGATGTTGGGCATTGGGCATGGTAACCACTGCTCCTCTCTGCTGGCAGTTTTCTGTGCCTCAAATGGAAGGAAGAATCCCTACAATTACTGCTTGGCCTCAGGGAGTATCTGTCCAAGCATGAACCTTGTATAAACCCTTTAACAGTGTCATGAGCAAATGCTTATGACAGCAAGTAATGTGACTGATAGTCCTCTAAAGGTGCTTCAGGATGAAGAACAAGGGAACAACAGGTCATCCGAGGTCAGGTCCTTTAGAAGAAGTCATTTAGCTCATGATGTCCCCTGCTACCACCCTATCTCCTGGGCATTTGCCCTCTTGAACATGTATTTTGAAAATAAGGAGAGAACATACCAAATTCCTTCCGGGGGTACTCTGGAGAAGAGTTGCCGCTGGAGCTCCCTAAAGAGGGGATGAAAAACTTGGTAAAAGTAGCACTTGGTCACTTAAGGCTTCCCAGAGAGTGGGTGGTGCCATCCACTCCTTCCTGAACCTCGATAGCCAAAGGTGCTCCAGGGGGGAGTGGGCTGTGCTCTTCAGCAGTCATTTCCCATGATCCATGGAGCAGGCCCATGATTCGGAACACGACCCTCATGGACTTGGTCAGAGCACTATATTCTGGTCACTGATCTACTCAGAAGGGGGAGAGTATGAACACAGGAAAGTAGGCCTGCCTGCCTTCCCTCTCCTTTTTTTTTTTTTGGTCACATCATCATGACATGACTTGGTCTGCCCTGGTATCAATGCTAGAGCAAGTGACCTGCCTCTGATTAAGCAAAAATCCCTTTGTGAAGAAATGCACACCCTGTTACACAAATGCACAGTAAAAGCCCCTGTTCAGGCCTCGGGTCAGCAAGCACTGGGCTATGCAAGTCACCGTGTCTGATGAGGGGCTTCCCAACGCCCTCCTGCAGCTCTCATCCTCCATCCAGAGGGACAACTTCTCCCAGTTTAGGGTGTCAGCCCTCTTCTATCACTTACTAGGATACCCAGTCCCTTAATCCTGCTTCTCCATCACTGGTACCTCTCTGATCTCACTATTAAACCCAACTGGCTTGTTGGTTTCTCATTGAAGCTGTTCCTGTGGATGACCAGGACTCCAAAGGCCTTATCATGGAGCCCAGGTAGCTTCTTCCCTCTCCTCCCTGAGCTGAGCACTGAGCATTTCTTCAGCGCTGCTGCAAGTTCTTGGCCTCTCCACTAGAGTCCACGACTCTTCCTCCTCTCTCAGCCTTCTTCCTCCAGCTTTATCTTCCTTGGCTCCCTCCTGCTCTGATACTCCCTTCCTTGGCAAGCCCTTCAGTCTTCCAGCTTCCACCAGCCTCTTTGTGAGAATGCCTCCTGACTGGGTATCTGGCTCTGACATCTTCCCGAGCTCAGGTCCCAGGCCCACTGCCTACTTGCTGCCCTCTTTAAGACCAAGTAACTGAATTCACCCAAGGATGGTCCTCCACTGGACTCCCCTGTCTCAGTAGTTGGCACCATCATTAGCCCAACTTGCACTTGAAACCCTAACAACATTGCTGCCTTCTATTCTCCTTATGTTTGATCAACTGCCAAACCTGCCGATTCCTACGTCTAATACATGTCACCTCCAGCTCTCCTTCTCCCACCGTTACCAACCTAATTGCACATTTCCCTCCACTGGACTATTGTGGCTTTCCTTTTAACCTGTCACCTGCGTTCAGCCCTTCCTTGCCAATTCTTCCTACAACATTTCTTACAGAATTCTAGTCTTGGACCTCAAATATGATGGACTCAAAACTCAAATATTTGGCTTAACAACCTATGTGGAGCCAGGTGTGGCGGTGCATACTTGTGATCCCAGGAACTTGGGAGACTGGGGCAGGAGGATTGCAAGTGAGAGGCCAGCCTTAGCAACTTAACAAGACCCTGTCTCAAAATAAAAGGCTGGGGATGTAACTCAGTGGTAAGGCACCTCTGGGTCAAATCCCTAGTATTAAATAATAAAATAAAAATAAATAAATAAATAAATAAATAAAAACCTCCGTGGTTCCCCATTATTTGTGTGAATACAGTCTAAATATCTTATCCTAGCATTGAATCGGGTGCCCTGTTCCTCTTCTCATAAGTGCCTCTGCCACTTTCTCTGTCGGCCTTGGATGCTCCTGCCAGTCTGTGCTTATGCTCCCTCTGCCTGGGTTGCCCCCCTCTCCATCTCTGGAGGCCAAAATCTTACACATCAGGTCCAAATCAGATGTCACCTCCTCCATAAAGTCTTCCTCAGCTGAAGATGATAATTGCCTCCTACTCTGCACCATAAGGCTTTTTAGTCTGTCATCTTATCTATCAGAATGTAGACTCCTTGAAGACAAGATCCCTGTGTGATTCATCTGAACACCCACAAAGGCGCTCCACACGATGCTAAATACATGATCGGGTGCTAGTTGAAAAAGTGACCAGATGGGCCAAGTAATGGGAATCTACAAAGGAAACCAAGGAGGAGGGAGTAGGAGAAAGGTGGGGTGGGAGCAGACACAGGGGAAGCCAGGGGCCCATCCACGGGTCCATCCTCAGAGAACAAGCGAGGTGTCACAGGCAGGAGGGAGGTTCTCTCCTGCAGTCTGGGGGCTGATACCTTCGTATGTCCCATGTCGGGTGACGTGAGTTTTCCTCTCGAAGGTGGAGCCTGGTGAGTTGGGCAGAGTGGAGGCGGGCGAATGTGCCCTCCTGTAACTGGAGGTAGAGGCATTGCCCCTGAGGCTTCCACCTGCAATCGGGGGACAAGGGTAGGTCCTCGTGGGCCTTCGGCAGAGATGAGCTGACGGTAGCCAGGAGCACTCAGGAGCTCACAACTAAGGGAGGGCCCTGCAGGAGGCACAGGGGACGCCAGCAGACCACAGGAGAGCGAGGGGGCTGCTCAGAAGTGGGAAGGCAGGACCATTGCCACTGCCTTTCCCTCGTGTGACTAATGACAGTGCATAGAAAAGGCCAGGACTCGGCAGGATATTTTTGAGGACCTGATGTTTAATCGAGGAGCCCTGCATGATGGCTTAGAATGTTCTCCACGGTGGAGCGACCCTCCTCAGGTAGGGCGGGCTCTTCTCTTGGGTTATACGCCTTGGGTTTTCCTTTGTAGTTTCACTATAGGATATCTTCCGTGCACACTCGTTTTTGTTTCATTTTGCCTTGCTCTGCTTTGTTTTGCTTTCCTTTGAAAGAGGGCTTCACAGGGAACAATGGGCCTGTGTTGGATGCTTGCCCAGGGGGACTTGGCACAGTGTGGAATTCCATGTCACCAGATTCTCTTAGCTCACTAACCCAATCATGGAGTTTCTCTGGTTGTTGCTGGTGGTAACTCAAATTGTGAACCCTGGATGTGCACACCTTCCCTCAAAGAGGTGGCTTAAAGTGACTGATTAAGAAAACAGCCACCTATCTCCAAAGTCTTCTGAATTAATGATAGTTATTTATATTGGGACTTTATTCAAATGGATCCAGTTTAAGTGGGCTTTGAATGTGGATGATATAAATGTGGCAACTTCCCTGGGTCCTGTGTCATTTAGATAACTCTTTGGGACATTTGGAATGGATGAAAAGTAGCTGTAATTGTCCCTCTCATGGACTGATTCAGAATCCCATCTGCCTGCTTCCTTCGTTGGTCTTTGTTGGTGGCCCCCTCCCTGTCCCTGTCCCCTGCTCTTCCCCCAGCCCTGGCACCTGCAGGCACTTACTTGAGTTTATGTAGCCACTGCTGCCATGGGTCAGGCTTTGCTTCTCCAGCCGGCTCCCTCCACCCAGAGAGCCTGTTTTGGTGTAGCCATTGCTGGTTCCCCCTTCTGCCAGAACCAAAAGCCAGATGAGAGTTTCAGGGTGGAGTCAGGGTGCCAGCATCCCTGCCCTCTGGAAGCCTTCCCTTGCACCTCACCAGCACCCTCCTGGCTGAGTTCTTCTCCCACCTACACTACAAGGGGCAAGCTACCCAGCTCCAGCTTGTTTGGGTACCAAAAGCTGCAGTGCATGTTCCTCAGAATGTGAAAGTAAAGCTTTCTGGATGGAGCGCAGCAAGTTTCTCATTAGGACAAAGCAGCTGAGGGAGGACAGGCTCCTTGAGCCCAGGCCCTGGTTGGGCTTGCTCTTTTCAAATGCCTGGTTGAGGTCCAGACAGAGCGGCTGCCAGAAGTGCTGGAGGGACATATGGCAGCGCTCAGTTCCATCTGGCAGCCCATCTTTGCTCTGGCCTCCCCTGCTGAGGGGCAGCCTCTCCCCATCCCAGCTAGCTGGGCTCGTGCAGGGGAATCTTGGGGCCCTATCTCTATTACAGAATCCACTAAACCCAAGGAGCTCATGGTAAAAAAGAAAAGTACAATGGAACTTTGAGAGGTGTCAAGCTACTCAATGCTCAGGTAGATGGGATTTCTGGTGTTTTATTGTCTATAGCAGGCAACTCTGTAGAGACAGAAAGTTGATTTGTGGTTTCTGGGAGCTAGAAGAGAAGAGAAGGAGAATGGGGAGTGACTGCTAATGGTCATGAGGGTTTTTATTGGAGCAAGTGATGGAAATGTTCTAAAATTAGACTGTAGCAGTGGCTGCACAACTCTGTAAATATACTAACGGCTGGTGAACCACACACTTCAAACTGATTGGTTTTGTGGTCCACATGTCAACATCAATATAGCTGTTAAGGGGGGAAAAATCTTAGATATTTGGGATATGTTCATTGAAGAGTGAGCTTCCAGGTTCAAGGTTACCATACGGGGCCTTCACACATGACCTGCTGAGAAGAAAACTATGAGATAGTTACTTACTTGGTGGTAAGGAGGTAAGTCTTGTAGTTACTGTTTCAGTGATAACTGGAAAAGACAAAGAAAAGAAGAGGTTTTAGGGGATGTACTGACATCTCTGTATTTTGGCAAGGCCTGTTATCTGTCATGAGCTAAGCGTATTAAATTAGGTTCAATATAGTTTTTGCATATTTGTGGCTTAAGTGTGTGATCTGATCCATTGTGCGTGAAAACATGAGCAATAGCAATGGATTTCAGGGTGCCTGGAAAATAAGTTCATATCTCTTTGGAACCCAAAGCCGTTATGCACTGATTTGAGAAATGAGTTGTCTAGGTGTCAAGGTCTCTTCATTGACAGTGAGATCCAGTCCAGTCTTGGGTTTGACTTGGAAGAAGGGCCAGGCCCTCTTGTCTCAAAGAACACTGTCTTCCTGCCCTCGCTTTCAAAGTGCCCCAGGCCAGGCAGGACCAACACCCTGGATGACGTCACTAGGTGCCTCGTGAAGAAGTTGGAGGCATTTCAAGGGCGTGGTCTTTAAGAGCCGACTTCCTTTGTGTGTGCGTGTGCACATGTATGTATGTGGGTGTGCATGCACACAGGCATCTGGGTAGAGGTGTGAACGGAGAAGAGAGGAAGGAGATGGCGCAGGGTCATCCTGTGCCACTGGAGGCTGTGCTATTGGCCCCTGCTCCGTCTCATTTGCCCCTGTCTATCTTCATGCTTCATTTTCCTGATTAGTTCGGTTGACCTACCAGGACCACGAGTGAATGTAGCAGAAACAGCATTCAAAGCATAAAAGGGAATGGTTTTTCAGAGCAAAGTGGCAGTTTGATTTGAATAATAGTCCTTGAGCTTTCACTAAACCTCTCATTGTACAGACCTTTGGGATTCGTTGACACATCAAAAGAAATTATTTCCTAACCTAAAGTTCCAAGTCTACGGAGCCAGGAGCTTTTTATTGGAAATACATGAAAGTCACAGAATAAGTGAAAAGCTTCCCTAATTTAGAGTTGCTAGGGGGGACAGTTTAAATGTCTCTGAATTCATCATTTGGGCAGTTTCACAAAATAAATGTATCTGTTTTCAATCCTTAGTGTAGATTTCAACTATGACACCAGTGTTATTTCAACTTAGCCCTGAAATAACTGGGATATTATACTTTAAGATTTTTGTTGCCTTATATCCCTAAACAAGGAAATGGTCAAATAAATTAGTGGATTTGTTTAACAGAATATTATGCAGTCATTAAAATTACTGGTCATTACAAAAACTATCCATGGAAATGGAAATTTTCTTTTCTTTTTTGTAGTGGTGAGGTTTGAATACAGGGCCTCACACAAGTTAGGCAAGTGCTTACCACTGAGCCACATCCATAGCTCTGGAAATGGCAATTTTCATCTTGGAAGAAAAGCCAGGGCCTGTTTTGCATACGTGTGTTCAAATCAAAACCAATAAGAGCCCTCTTTAGGAAAGGAATTTTATTCCTTTAGGAACATGTTTGTAAGTTCTACAGAGCTTGTGGTAGAATTATAAATGTTATTTTTTCTGTTTCTAATTTTTTTTTTTTTACTTTTATAGTGAAACAACCATAAATTTAAAAAATTCAGATGCTCTTACTTCTTTCAGTGACTTCAGTGCCATCTCGTTTGTTTTTCTTCGTCACATCCATCCCATAGCCACCTGCTGGAAAAGCCAGAAACCATGAATAGCCATGTCTCTAACCATTGCTTTTAGCAAGTATAGGTTGCTGCTGGTCAAGTGGAGAATTTGATTTTTAGAATTCAAACTGGAATTCTTTCTTGTGCATCTTTTTTTCACAAGAATCATTCTGATTTCTTGCCATTAGTTGTAACTGAATTTTATAGTTCCGCTTTGGATTCTATTCCTTTGTACTGGGATCTTATTTTTTGAAATCTAATAGATCAGACTGCTCGCTGCTGAGCATCAAAGAGCTTATATGGTAGCCTTGGTACCCTGATCCTTGTCTGACTATAAACCTCTATTCTCTGCCAAAGTAGTAAATAACTGAAGGATAATTTTCAAGACACTTAGTGTGTTATTAGCAAATTCATGTTGATGTATTATTCCGTAGTGTTTGATGTTCTCTAAGGAGCTTCAGAGATATATCATGCTGTACCATTTAGAGTTTGGATGTGAGCATGGTGTTTGATGGACTTAAATCAGCATGAAAATCATTTTAATTATTCTATGTGCATGGAACTTCTCCCTTTGCAGAGGTGAATTTTCTCTTCATAACACACCAGCCCTCAGAGGCTTATATGCAACGTAGGAAAAAATAGATGAAGAAAATATGTGTGCAATCTATGGCAATGTGTGGGTAGATAAATACACTTCTGCAGCGTTCTGTGCTCTTCCTCTCTTCTTTCTGCTTCTGAAAAGGAAAGCATGAGTGATATGAGGTAGGGCTGATGGGGTGGAGTGCGGCTAGGAGCTCAAGGCCTAAACACAGGAATGCACAGAAAGGACCTGCATCCCATCTGGGCTCTTCTTGCCATGGTGCCCAGTCTCGGTTTCCAGAAGATTCCCTTACTGGTAGTTCTTTCCCCTGCCCTAACCTTCTTGTCCTGCCCTAATCCATTCTGGTTGCAGTTAGATTGGATTCCAGGGTTGAAATCCTAGATGCCCCTTGCTTGAAGCTCTCTGCTCACCCTCTGTCTGCCTAACCACTTTGGGCACAGTGGACACAGTGCTTGAGCCACAACATGTTTGTGGGGGTTGGGAGGGGTAGAAACCACAAAAATGTTTTAAATTTTTTAAAATCAATTTCTGATTATACCTGGTTGTAGAATGACTGAAAAATGAGAAATTATTCTCCATTTATGTATGATATATCAAAATGCATAATGTATTCTACTGTCATGTATAAACAATTAGAACAAATAAAAAAATTAAAATTCTTAAAAGAAAATGGGACATACCATAACATTGATTATATTCTTCTCGATGACAATACAGTTGTAAAATATAATTAAAAATTTTTTTTTAGCTGTTGGTATACAATATATTTATTTATTTTTTTTATGTGGTGCTGAGGCTCAAACCCAGTTCCTCACATGTGCTAGGCAAGTGCTCTACCACTGAGCTACAACCTCAGCCTGTAAAATATAATTTTTGAAAGTTATTTTTTCACCAGGCACAATGTACATGCCTATAATCCCAGTTTCTTGGGAGACTGAGGCAGGAGGATCATAAGTTTGAATCCAGCCTAGGAAACTAAGTGAGGTCCTGTCGCAAAAGAAAAAATAAAAAGGACTAGTGATGAAGCTGAGTAGAAGGGCACCCTGAGTTCAATCCCCAGTAAGGAAAAAAAAAAAAAAAAGTTATTTTTTTCTTTTATTGTATAAGAGGCCCATGAAAGCTAAAGTGTGTAGGGCCCATGAAAGTCATCATGTATCTCTGGGGGACTTCCCGTTGAAAACCAAGACTTCGTGAAACCAGCTGGTCCACTCTCTGGTGAAATTAACAGAGACTGGCACAGTTAGCTTCAGGGCCTGGTCAGATGTGCCAACTTCTTGCTCATTGGTGTTTTTTAAATGTAGCTCTAGGCAAGGAATGAAGTATCATGGAAAAAATTCTAGCTGAATCTAAGATGCCACAGGATGTCTTTATAGGTATGTTTCCTGGAGCTAAGAGAAAGGGCTCCATAAACAGCTAAATAAAGGTGTCTGGACTCATTAAGGGCCACACCTGGCCTGTGACTATGTCCACACTGTGACTACCACCTATATAACCATTTCACGCAAACCTATGAGCAACTGGATACCCTCTTTTATTTAAATCCTTAGTTTAAGCATTAATCACCTTTGGGAACTATGAAGCCTCTCTCTGACTTTTTTTTTTTTTTTTTTTTTTCTCTTCCAATTGGTCATTAGCTGTGGACTAGAAGGCATCTGGGGAGATTGAACATTTAAATATATCTGGTTGCCAGTTGGGAGGTGACTAACTCCAAGATGGCATTTAGATTGATAGGAAATATTACCATGAGAGGAACTATTTATAACAATTAATAGAAAGATTTACTACCCACAAGTTATTGTTTAATTTTGATCCTTCATTGAAATTTACTACTGGGATGGGCTGTGTGTGTTTCCACTTGCAGCCATTAAGGCAGATGCATGAAGCTCTGCGTGGTGAGTGTTCAGCCTCCAGACAGCTAACTTGATAAATTCCACTTGTTCTTTCCGTATCCAGAAAAAAACAAAAAACCAAATAAACAAACAAACAAACAAACAACAACAACAACAACAACAACAAAACTCAGGCATTTGTAGGCCCTCCATCTATTCTCTAAATTTCATTGACAAAGCCTCAATTTCTATAACAAAAATCCAAGGGTTCCCCAATTTTCAGAAGGCACCCTGCTAAGAAATCAAAAGCCCCTTCAGGGCCTGGGATGCCTCAGTGGAAGGTGCCCTGTGGATAGAGCCTGCTGAGGTAGTTTTCAGGTAGGTGCCTATCTTTCAGTCTGAAGTGAAAAATGGCCGTGTATCCCATGATCATACAGAATTCTCTGCCAGAACTATTGGGAGATGGGTCCTGTTAAACCAAATGTACAAGAAATATCTCAGAGTTATTTAGTAGAAAGTGATGGGTTGAGGCACAAATCTGGACTAGGGTCATCCTATGGGAACTACGGTATTCTGTTTAGAGCAGTTGAAGTGCTGGTAATTTTTTAAAGTGCAGCATAAGGAAAAGAAAGATTTGCCCGGGTTCATGCCCGAGCCTGCCCTTCATGGCAGGCTTCACCTGTGCACCCATCTTCCGAAAGCACCACTTAATGGAAGCTCTGTCAAATAGCGTAAGCTTTAAATTCTTGGACGTTTGGATCTTCACTAGCACTAAGAATGAGAGGATCATTCAAGTTTTCAATTTCAAAATTAGACTAACTTCCATCCATAATTCTTTTGTTAAATTGATTCATTTATTTAATTTCAATTTTAATTTGTTTATTTTTATTTATTTTTTTGCTGTACCAGAGATTGAGCCCAGAGATGCTTAATATAACCACTAAGTTACATCTCTAGCCCCTTTTTTTAAATTTTATTTTACTTTATTTTGAGACAGGGTCTTGCTACGTTGCCAAACCTGGCCTAACTTATGATTCTCCTGCCTCAACTTCCCAAGTAGCTGGGATTACAGGCATGTGCCATCAGACTCAGGAAAATGAATTTTTAATAGACACATAACAATCATACATATTTATGGTCTCTAGTGTGGTTTTTTGATACATGTGCACACGTAATGATCAAATCAGGGTAATTAGCATTTCTGTCTCCTTAAAGGATTTATAATTTTTTAGTGTTCTGAGCCTACAAACTCCTTTTTTTTTTTTTTTAACCTTTTTATAAAATACATAGCAAGCTATTGTAAATGACAGTCATCCGCTGCACTGTGGAACAATAGAACGCATTCCTCCTGTCTAACTGTATTTGGGTACATATTACTCAACCTCTTCCCACTTCCTCCCAACCCTTCCTAGCTTCTTTCAATCACTATTCTTCTCTCTACTTTTTCTTAGATCAACTTATATAGCTTCCGCAAATGAGTGAGAACATGCCCACCTCTGGTTCTAAGGGACTGCTTTGTGATTATTTCATAGCTAATGCTCTTTTGAAAGTGTAAAAATGATCCTGCGATCCCACGTCTGTCTCTCTCTCCCTTTTTTCATTTTTTCAATAATGGAGATTGAACCAAGGGGTACTTATGCACTGAGCTACATCCCCAGCCCTTTTATTATTATTATTTTAAATTTTGAGGCAGGATGACACTAAATGCCCAGGCTGGCTTCCAACTTTCCATCCTCCTGCCTCAGTCTCTCAAGTCTCGGGGATCACAGGCATGTATCGCACCCACCTTCCCATGTCATTTTCTTAAGCAGGAATACATAATTTGAAATCAGTTTTCTTCTTTTATGAGTTTTTCCCTTTCCACTTCATTTAAACGATGCCATATCCACTTAAAACTATTCAGACAATGATGTGGTCTAACACACACATAAGGGCCAACCACTGTTAGCAATAGCAAACCATCACAGTGACCTTATCTTAATCTAATGACACTTGAAACATTGTCCCTGATGAAAGCAATGAAGAAGCTAATTTTTTTCTAATTTTTCCTTTTATCTTAGAAACAAAACATTCCTATACTCTGCTAAGGAATCACAGTATTTTTATAATTTCTATTACTCTGGTCTCCATACACTTTAAATTATAGAACCAAACAGCGAAAGTGCTGAAGTGTGCATCCACTGCCTAGTGACCTGATCACACATACGAGCTAAGCCGGTTGGCTGCCAGGAAAACCAGTGCCCCGAGGTAGACGCCTCAGAGGTTTGGTCTCTACCACACCCAGAGAGAAGTTTGCCACTTGCTTGTTCAGGTCACCCTGATTTCCATGCCCTGGGCTGGGCGGGATATGGCACCCACTTTTCACTTATGCTCGTTTACCATCGTGGCCATTATCATTAATAAGGGCAAATGAACAACTCCCTGCAAAGGCAGACTTCTTTTGGTCAATCCTAATCTAAGAATGTGATTAATTCTTAAGTCTAATCAGTTTCGCCAACTGGAGGAGTTTCTATGCATATTTGAAGCTGGGCTGTTCACTTTAACTGTCCCAGGTAAATTCTGATTAGATTCATGTGTGGGTTTTGCAGGTCCCAAAAGTAAAGCAGACCCCAGACACTTCGAGGGCCTCCATCAGCAGCTGAAGCTGTATTTTAGGTTAGTTCTGCCTCAGATCTGTGCATTAGTTCCAAGAGAGAACACACCGAGGTGAGAAGAAACAATTCTGCTTTTTGAACAGATACCTTCTTAAAATCTCAAAACGTTTTGCAGTCATAATACATTCAATTATTAGAGTCACTATTAGCTGCTTCTCAAAAGAAGTGGTGTGCCAGAGGTTCGCCTCCACTTCAGAAAGCAAACTGGTAATTTGTCAGTTAGCAGTTACTGTGGTCCTGCTACATACCTAAACTGGTAATTCTCACCCCAAAGTGATTGTGGGGAGGAGGGGAGCCACGTTGGCCACTGAGAATCTATACCCAGAAAACATTTTTCTAATTTTTCTTCCTCCAACTAGACCATTGCCAACATTACACTTTAGACTCAGGGCAACAGCAATTCTACAACATGACACACAGCAATATTTGCCCACTCCCTTGAGCTTTATTGGAACCTGGCAGCACAGAGTCCTGGGCAGCACAGAGGCTGCTTCTAGGAAGCCCCCACTTACCTGCACTCCAACTTCACCTCTGAGCTATTCTGTACTGTCTGGAAGGAAGAGGGAGACAGAGGGAGGGGGAGAACCAGCTGGTGAGAGAGGAAATTGAGGCTGAGAGAGAAGGGATTACTAACCTTTATCCTATTCTAAATAAACAGCTTGTCACATCCCTTTACAATACTGGCACTAGAGTCCAGCATATCTTAGCTGGCCTGCTCCTGCCCACTCGCAGATCTTTCTTGGTGTTCTTTTTAAAGACCTGAATTAAGCAGAACACATATACCAAAGTCATCATTTACGACCAGCTAATCACTTCACCCAGAACTCTAGAAACCAAAGGACTTTGTCGTATTTATTTTCTCCAACAAGCATTTAATTTCTAAACAGCAAAACTTAAATCAAAGTCTCAGAAAAAAAGGGAGAAAGTTCAGTCTTCCTCTTACTCACCTGGCTTGCAATTTTGAAGGAACTAGAAACAACTTTGTCTGAATCCCCCCTCTGTCTTTCTTCCCCTGATGTTTTCCTCTAGAGATTTGCGATGCCCACTTTTTTTTATCCAGACCCAGCCAAGGTGTGTTAAAGCTGAGTGATCTTTCAAAAATGTTTGCTTCTCCTTCTCCCCCCTTGTTTCTTTCAACGCTTTGCTTCCAAACAAGTCCTGACAAAGGTGTGTCGTGGTTTACTGCGTTACTCCACCCTTCCAATTATCTGACACTTGCTGGATAAAAAAAAAAAAAAAAAAAAAAAAGTCTGCCTCCAGGAATCAAACTTTACAGGAGGCAGAAAGCTTCTCCTACCAGTTTAGGTAATTAACCATTTATAGACTCATGGGGAAACCTGAACAAAGAGCCAGCAACTGGAAATGCCCTCTACAACTTCTTAGCTTCTGTGGCCAGACAGCTACCACAACTGGTATCCCTCTTCCTTGGTGCTGTGGGATATAGAGTCCCAGTGGTATCTAGGTACATGGGGGGCTATAGTCAAAGTGCTTGAGCCCTAGAAAAAATGCTAAGAACTTATATTCAAGATTTATTTCCCCTTTCTACACCTTTGACCTCCCTCTCCCATTCTGACTCAAGCCAAGCCAAGCTCATCCAGAGAAGATAGTCAACTAATGCCTAAGAAAATGCTCACGGCCAGACATGGTGGCATATGCCTTTAATTCTGCCACTTGGGAAGCTGAAGAGAGAGAATTGTAAGTTCAAGGCCAGCCTAGGCAACTTAGTAAGACCCTGTCTCACGGTAAAATGAAAAGGGCTGGGGATGTAGCTCTATGACAGAGCACTTGCTTAGCATATGCAAGGTCCTGGATTCAACTCACAGTACTGAAAGAAAAGAAGAAAAAGGAAATAAAAAAAGAGGAAGAAAAGATGTTCATGACTGAACAGGTTGAGCAATTGAGGGATTTTTAAAAAGAGGTAACCAGATACATAGTGCTAACCTAAAAGTGTGGCGTGTTGGGGTGGAACTTTAGGCATTTAGTCACCTAATAATGGAGGGAGATGCTATTGGGGAGGAGTAAGGACACTGTTATCCTTCAGATGGTGACCACAGAGTCTCTATGCACCGAAGGTCATGTGTGGACCCCCCAGATGCTCTATAACTCCAATTACCTCACATGGGGCCTTTAAGCTTCCCTAGAGAGCCAGTTTGCACCAATCCTGAGATGGGTGTTCACAGAATACCTAGCTTCCTAGGGCCCCCCAAAGACTAGCTTAAGACTTGTGGTGTTAGTAACAGGTGGAATCTGAACTGGAATTTGCCTAGGTGGTCCTTCAGGGCCATAGCATATCCATAGGACCCAATATCAGCTCTGGATTCCCAGTTTTGAGGCATCACCCTAAGGAGGGGAGATGAGGGCTCTCTGCAGCATAGCCCTGGTGCACATCTGTGATCTGCTACAGGCTCTCACACCCATGCAAGGGCAGCAGGCCACTAGGAACCAACTGCAGGGCTCCCGCCCATAAGTCACCCATATTCTGCATGGAGTCAACATTTTAGAACACTTTCAGAAAGCTAAATTTTGACACTTTCTGGAATGTTCTTGGCTTCCTTAAATAAATACATATTCAAGATGTCTGCTGTCAGTCTCATAGAAAAATCCAGAAGACAGAGCTTTTAACATAAAATCGAAATACCTGGCATCATTCATTCATTTGTTCTTTTTTTTTCATGAATTAAGCAAAATGTTAATGGCTCCTGGTTGGGGCAAAACACTGAAATATATGCTGAAAGTTCAGTGGTGAAATAGAGTCAAATTTTCTGTCTTTATGGAACTCATAGTTTAGTACATGGAGACAGGCCTTAATTACCTACTGATCAGCTCATGCTACCATAACAAAATGCCACAAACTAGTTGGCTTTAAGAACAGAAATTTACTTCCTCATAGTCCTGGAGGCTGGAAGCCCAAGATCAGTGTCATCAGGCTCGATTTCTCCTGAGACCCTTCTCTTGACTTGCAGATGGCCACCTTCTTGCTGTGTCCTCATGTGGGCTTTCTCTGGGTAGAGAATCTCTGGTCTCTTTTGTATGTCTCTCTTTGTGTATCCCAATTTCTTTTTAGAAGGTCACCAGTCAGATTGGATTAGGGCCAACTGTAATGGCCTCATTTTAACTTAATTTCTTCTTTAAAGGCCCCATCTGCAAATAGAGTCACATTCTGAGGCCTGGGGTTGAGGCTTCACATAGGAATTTGGTGGGGGACACATGTCAGTCTATAACAAACAAATATATAAAACTATATAGTTAGGAATGTGAAGGTCTGGGGATGTAGCTCAGTGGTAGAGCACTTACTTGCCGAACATGCAGAGACCCTGGGTTTGATCCCCAGCATTGTGAAGCAAGTAAACAAAGAATGTGAAACTGTTATAAAGAAAGAGTCCTGAATGCTACATGAGGACACATAAAAGGGTGCATTCTTACGAGGAGAGTGTTAGGGAAGTCCTGCTAAATCAGTGACATTTAAACTGACAGATAAGGTTGAGCAGATATTACACAGATGAAGGGAGGATCTAGAACATTCTAGAGCCTGGACAGGGGGAGAGCAGTTGAGCAGGCTTTTCAGCAGGGGAAGCATGGTGAGCAGAGGAACGGGGATGAGCCAATGTGTTCAAAGACTTGGTGTGAAGGAAGGGTGGCAGGGGAAGAGAAGCTGGTGAGGTAGGCAGGACTACCTTGTTTGGAGCCTCACAGGTCACAGTAGGGAAGTGTTTTCCCCATGGGGAAGTGTTTTTGAGATTTAGCAAATATTCTTAAATTGACAGTCTTCATGAGTATGTGTGGGTGTCTATTAATCCTGGGGAAGAAGGGAAACTGTCATGTTTTCTAAGGCCTATTATGTGCCAGATATTTTATGTACATTATCTCACATAATCCCTATAGCAACTCTAAAAGGTGTGTACTATTATTACTTTCATTTTATAGCTGGGAAAAGTGAAGGTCCAAGAGGGTGAGTGACTAGGCCAAAGGTCTTCTATCATAAGCAGCAGAGCCTGTATTCCTTTCAA
Source organism: Callospermophilus lateralis (assembly GCF_048772815.1). Taxonomy (NCBI): domain Eukaryota; kingdom Metazoa; phylum Chordata; class Mammalia; order Rodentia; family Sciuridae; genus Callospermophilus; species Callospermophilus lateralis. Next base: position 70,431,775 of record NC_135319.1, read on the forward strand.
CTCTCAAATCCTCATTCCCCACTGCTGGGCATTACCAGAATTTAAGGGCACCAGTGGCTTTGAACAGAGAGAAAATTGGCAATATGAAAACAGACAGGGATAAGTACAAATGACAACCTAATAAGATCTAAAACTATCTGAATGGAGGGATGTTTTCAGTTAACAGCCCTATGTTGCTGGTATAATTTACTGATAATAAAAGATTAGATAGAAATATGCTTGCTGAGACAATCAACTATTCAACTACAACTATATTAACCCAAATGTGTTAAGCAGCCATCAGGATAAGCGTGGGTTTTTTTTCCTCTCCCTTTAAATTCCCATAATAGTATTGGAGTTCTCCACATTCATGGAAAATTCATAGATTCATAATAGATAACCCCAGAAGTTAATTGATTGAGGAGTCTGTAAGCTAACTCATCAGCCAATGACCCAGTGTGTGTGTGTGTGTGTGTGTGTGTGTGTGTGTGTGCAGGAGCCTACATTTGCACCTATATTCATGTGCAAATCACACATATTTTACATCACACAGAGCCTTGTACTAGGCACTTTGGGGGAGAAGAAAATGAAAAGCATTCAAATACTCACATTCTAGTTACTCAAGCTTCTTGACACATAGAGTGAAAGAAACTTTATGTTCATTCAATATTCATATATTAAATTCCTACTGTATGCTTGGTACTAAGGGAATTAACTTTTAAATATTTTAAGTTAACCAGAAAACAATAAAATTCTTGCTAAAATAAAGGAAATATTAGGAAATAGAAGTGACTAAGACACAGGAAAGCTGTTTCTTGCTTCCTGACTGCGTTTGGAGCTGTGTTAATGAGTCACGTTGATGAATTTTTGATTGACTAAGAAGTAAAAGTTCCTTAAAAGGCAACCAGAAAAATAGTGGTCTTTCCAAAATTATCTGTTCACTTCAAAGAAGTCTGGGTAGATCTTTCTGCTCATGTGTGGCTCAGATGGGCAGCAAGTGACTGGGCCTCTTCACCTGCTGAGTGGTATGAATACAGAGGGACTCTTGAGTGGCTGATGGGTTCTGAAAGACAATGGGTAAAGCCAGTTCTTGGTGACCTGGGCAAGTGATTTAATCAAAGGTCACTGTCTCAATGATCTTTGTAAGCACACCTTTTCTTTCTTTGGCTTGAAATGGGTGGGTCCTGGACACAGATTTCTACATATTCTGTGGCTTTCCTCCCTTATAGAACATCACAAGGTACTGATAGGATATCCTTTGGCACTTTTCTCTAAGGAGCCTAAGTTTTGGGACACATCTGCCCTCTATCCTCAAGATACAATAAGAACTAAAGTTAACCAAGAGGGAGATGAGAGAAAATACTTTTGTATTTTATGAGAGAATCCTAGAACCTATAATTGTTGATTCACCTCTTTTATTGGATAGTAAATCTACTGATTTCTTTGAAAAAAACAAATTTGCACATATTAAAACAAAAATAATACCATAATTATTTGCCATAGTTTGCTACTACTGTTCTATGACTGGAAGCCCCTAATTCTGCCTGACTGTCTCTGTTCAGCACATGCTCCTGGATAACAAAAACATCTCTATAAACAACTATGACAATGACATATGTCACAGTTCCTGGAGCAGTTCGGCTTTGGGGAGGATGTAGCTGAGAAACAGTATCAACTCCTTCCCTTCAAGGTCTCTGTCTGCTTAAATTGTTCCCTGCTGGGTTCCTTGCTGCCTTTATTATATTAGCAGAACACCCGGCTTCCTTTCTTCCATCTCTAACTTCAGTTCTATTCATTCATTTATTCATTCAAAAATAAAGCATACTTATTGAGGGTGTAAGCCCCCACCTCCTGAGTGTCCACTGTGAGCAAGACATTTACACAGTTGAAGTTGAGATGGAAAAACCTGACTTCCAGGAATTTACAATATGGATATGAATATATTGAATACATATGCAAATAATTACAACATAAAACAAAACCTTAAAACATAAGAGAGTTAAGGACTATGGAAAAGTCACTCCCAGCCATAAACGTCCTTTGAGTTGGGCCGTAGAGGATGGGTGGCATTGAGAAGTCAAGGGTGGAGATGGAATTTCAAGTACAGGTTTCAGCATGAGAGGCACAGACATAGGAAAGAGCAGGGCTTGGGTATAGAGGGTGGAACATCCTGTGAGCAAGGAACAGATGGGGCCGGGCCAGTCGTGGGGAATCCGAAGTGCCAGACCCAGGGTGTCTCCATCACCCAAAGGTGAGGGGACTTATTGAAGTTTGGAAAAGTGAAATGAGAGCTGTTCTAGAAAAGGATCATTGTGGTGACAATACAGAGAGTGGAGCAGAACACAGAGACCAGGCAGTGAGACTGTGAAAACACAGGAGCTATAGTTGCAGGGCCTGCTCCTCAGCAAGGGGAAGATGGGAAAGAAAAAGGAACCGAGGGGGCTGTGCCAGCGAGTCTAGCTGGAGACAAGGACATTCAGTGTCTGCTGGTAGGCCGAGAGACTCAGCCTAAGACCTGCTGAGATTTTTCCAAGCCAACCACTGACCACAGCAATTTCCCCTTCCTGCCAATTGCTTTTCTCAAAAGTCCACGTGTTAAGCTTCATTCCAGTGGACGATCCAAAAACAGCAAGACTCCTCCCTGCCCCCATTTTACTTGGTGTTCAATCCCTAACGTATTATAAGTGGGAGACTTTAAATAATGGTTCCTTTTTCTCTCTTAAGAATTTAGATTTTAATACATAGAAAAATATCAGAACATGTCACCTATGGGTGATACATTTAATTCATCCAAAAACAACATTGCCGTCATTCCCCTCCCTCCTTCCCTCTCTCTCTTTCTTTCTTTCTATCTTTTGGGTACTAGGGCTTGAGCCCAAGGCCACTCTACCACTGAGCTACATTCCCAGACATTTTTGTTTTGTTTTGTTTTTTATTTTGAGACAGGGTCTTACTATGTTACTGAATCTGGCTACAAACTGGTGATCCTCCTGCTTCAGTCTCTTGAGTCACTGGGATTATAGGTGTGTGCCACTGTTCCTGGCCACCATATGTGATTTCTAACAAGTACCCTACTAAATTATCTGAACCTATTTCTAATTGCTTAGAATTTATAAATCAACTTTATCAAAAGACAACAATGCTCAAGAAAAATAGATGAAGCATGAGCTCTAGCATTCACTCCTTCCTTGCTGTGGTTGGAAGGTTTTCCAGCAAGTTCATGTGTTAGAAACTTAATCCCCAACACAAAAGTGTTGGGAGGTGGGACATGTATGAGATGATGAGATCTCTCTAATGGAGATGGGGGATTAATGCCAGGCTCATTATTGTTGGAAAAGCTTCCTTATAAAAGGCTGAGGCTGGGTGCAGTGGTGCACACCCGTAATCCCAGCTTCTCAGAAGGCTGAGATAAGAGAGTCATAAGTTTGAGCCAATCCTGGGCAACTTTCTGAGAACCTGTCTCAAAATTTAAAAAAGGGGTTGGGAGGGGGGTGGTGTTTGGGGATGCTGTAGCTCAGTGGTAAACATTTCTTGGTTCAGTCCATGGGGGAAGGAGGAAACCCTTATGTAAGGGTGAGTTTGGCCCCCTCCTCTCTCTCACCCACGTGATGTGTCCTGCCATGTCATGACTCAGTAAGAAGGCCCTTACCAGATGCTGGTCCCTCAATCTTGGACTTCCCAGCCTCCAGAGAAACTAACTCTTTTTCCTTATAAGTTATGCAGTTTCTGGTATTCTGTTATACCAGTACAAAACAGACCAAGACCATTTTCATAATAAGATAAAAAATATCCCTTGGGTGACCAAAGATTCCCCCCTCTTAGCAGAAGAAATAAAAATCCTCCTGTTGGGGTGGGAGGTCATTCCTAACGTTATTCCTGACAATGTGTGCCTGCTCACCCTAGCAGAGTTGAGCCTCTCCAACAACTTGGGCAAACAAGTCATCTGCACATCATTTGTTCATAAATGCCAGAGGAGGGGCATCAGAAGCAAGGAGGAGAGGAAAAATTCAATACTGCTTACAAAAAAGCTGAGCTTTCGTAAGTGCATTATTTCATAAAAGTAGATCAGTGGTTTCAAGTTTGTGTTAGGCTTGATTCCTATTGAGGAGTTGAAAAAAACAGTCCAACAAAACAGCAGGAAGCTATCTGACAGCTGAATTTATTACTGGATTTGAAAGGCTTTGGGGCCCCAGAGCTGCAAGATCTGCGTCAGATGAAGAACATTCCCTTGTGCTGGAGGCCATGATTCAGGGGATGGGTTTGGTTTCCACAAAGCATGTTCCCACAAAGACTGTCTTCATTAACATGAAGGCCGCACCCTATTATCTGGTTTGTGGTTGCCAGAATATTCCTCAGGGGTATATCTCCAGTACACAGACTCAAACTGAACATCAGGTCTCGTGGCCTGACAGACTCATCGACTCACACACATTCCACTGATTATAACATTGGTCTACAAGTTTCTGTACTGATGTTCTGCCAGTGGTTTCCCACTTGAATTGTGAGGACCCCGTGTTTTAACCATTCACCAGAATGAGATGCAAATCAGATCTTTTTTATGCAATAAAACTTACCCTTTTTTTTTTTTCCCTAGGAGTTCATTTGTTGTTTGTTTTTGGTACTGGGCATTGATCCCAGTTCCTCATGCATGCTAAACACGTGCTGTATCACTGAGATACACCCCCAGCCCCTGGGAGTTTTAACAAATGAGTATAGTTGTACAAACACCACTGTATTCAAGATAGAACAATCATTATACCCCCAAATTTCCTTCTGCTCCGTTCTAGTCCACTGCCATCTCCAGCCCCTGACAACTACTGATCTGTCTGTTTTCTACAGCAGTAGTTTTCCTTTTCCAGAATGTCATATACATGGAAGCATGTATATGTGTCTGGGTTTTTCAACTTAGTAGTTGAGATTCGGCCATGTTGGGTGCATCATTAACTTGTCTGGTTTTGTTACGGAGTAGCATTCCATTCTACGGTATATACTTTTCCTATGTTTGTATGTTGATGGACATTTGAGTTGTTTCCCATTTTTGCTGATTATAAATAAAACTGCTATAAACACTCACATACAGCTTTTCTGTGAGCACAAGTTTTCATTTCTCTTGTGTAAGTACCTAGGAGAGGAATGATGGCCTAGGTAAATACATATTTAACTTTATAAGAACCTGGCAAACTGTTTTCTGAAGTGTTTGTACTGTTGGGGGACAGAAAACAATGACCCAAAGAACAGTGCTTTGACATGCTGAGCTGGAAAAATAGTCTCAGAATCAAGGTCTCTACCCCTCCCCACCCCATATCTATCTATCTATCTATTTCTCTCTCTCTCTCTCTCATGCGCTCTCATCTGGGAAAACTTTACTATAACTCTGACCTCTGCTCATCTGAATGAAGCCCACCAGACCTGCCACAGAGCTCACAGTAGACTTCCATCTTCATCTTGAAATCTTAGTATGTCTTACAGAAAAGAGGACTGCGGAGTGCCACCACACCTTGATGGACTTTGTCACATGGTATTGTCTGCCCCTTGGTCTCATTAAAATTCCAAAGAGAATCGTTTTACAAGTTGATTTCCATCTCCTAGTGCAGTTGTTCCCCTAATAATCATTTACTATCCCTCAAAACTACCTACATTCCCACATCCCTCTATGAAGAAGAGATATAAACATCTGAATCTTACTGAGTTAATGGCTAATCACTAATTCCTGTGATTCACCCCATGCACCTTAATAACTTTCTGTATCTTTTCTCCTGTTTATCTATTGTCAGCTCATTTCATCGAACCTTGAGAAGACAAGGGAGAAATTTTACTTTCCTTCTGAAAGTACCATTTTGCATTCTGATGAGCAGTGTACGAAGGTTCTATGTGTTCTGTATTCTTGTCAGCTCTTGATTTTGTCAGTTTGTTTGATTTTAGCCATTCTAAGTATGGGGTGTTTATCATTGTGGTCTTTCTTTTTTTTTTTTTTTTTTCTTTTTTGGGTGGTACTAGGGATGGAATCCAGCGCCTCACACATGTTAGGCCACTTGACAGTTTTTATTTCTAATCATAAAAGTATATTAATTGTAAATTTGTTTCCTGTTATCTATTGAAATATCAGATACATTGTCTTTTTAAACTTTTGGTATGGTAGTTACGTGATTTTATTAAGTTTTGTTTCTTTTAATAACTTATCTTTATTGATATTTTCTTTTGGTGAGATACTATTCTTCTGTATCTATCTATCAATGTATCTCTTGGGATTGAATTCAGAAATGCTTCACCACCAAGTTACAACCCCAGTCCTTTAAAAAAATTTTTTTTTTTTGTTTTTGTTCTGAAACAGGATCTCACAAAGTTGCTGAGGCTGACCTTGAACTTGCAATCCTCCTGCCTTAACCTCCCAAGTCACTGGGATTACAGGTATGTAACACAAGTTAGTCTTTCTCACTGGCTCCTCCTGTCCCTCCATCTCCCTCTTCCTACTAGACAGTACCAAATATCTTGGATTTAAAGTTGAAATGCAGGTAAATAATTATTTCGATGTGTTGTCTTAGCTTTTTGAATATATAAAAGAACTGACTTAAAGTTCTTAACTAATAAATTTAATGTATAGGCTTCCTCAGAGAGTTTCTTTTCTTTTCTTTTTTTTTTTTTTGGTACCAGAGAATAAACCCAGGGGCACTTTACCATTAAGCTATATCACCAGTCCTTTTTATTTTTTATTATGAGACAGGGTCTTGCTAAGTTGCTTAGGCCTTACTGAGACTGGCCTCCAATTTACAATCTTCCTGCCTCAGCCTTACGAATCACTAGGATCATAGGCATAATAAATAGAAACTCTAATCACTGCACCTGGCTAGAGTTCCTATTTATTATTATTATTATCATCATATTTATCATCATTTTCTTCTTCATCATCATCATCATCATTATTTTTGTTGTGGTTTTGAAGATCAAGCCCAGGGCTTTGGATGTGGTAAACACATACTCTACAACTAAGCTACTCTGTCTGCCCCTACTATTTAAAAAAAAACTGTGTACAAATGGTACTTTCTTATTTCTTGTTTCATGTCTCATACTTATGTGTTGATTTTGGAAACTCAACATTTCAAATAATGTAACATGGCAACTCTTACCTCGGGTTTATTATTCTTGCTATTTGCTGCTGCTTTCTCCTGCCCCTTGAATTTTTGGAACTACCTCTGCAAAGTTTATATTCTTTGTGGTATATGAACACTAAAGTCTCTGTGCAGTTGGTTTAGTGGTGAGCTCAGAACTGGACACAGATTTCCTTAAATGCCTGGAACCAATAAATCTCCCAGTCTTCGTCAAGGGACTCTCTGTGCATGGTGCAGAGCAGCTTCAAACTCAGCCAGCTTGTTGACAATTCTGTATTAATCTTCACTTCCTGCTTTCACAGAGCCTCAAAGTCATCCATAGGAAAGAACTGAGGGACTTGTAGGTCTTTCATGAGCACGTATGCAGCCTAGTGATGCACATATTCTTATGTACATAGCCTTCTAGATTCCCAGAAATAGGTCGGAATTTTTTTCAAAGACCCTATGGACATCTTATTTCTAGCTTTTTTTCTTTTAAGCTTTTAGCTTATCCTATTATTTGCTCCAACAAATCCATTGCCCCAGGTGGCTGCAAGGTAGACAATTTCATTCAATTATTTTTGACAAATGCCCCAGAGAAAAGGCCTTTCTCATGGAAGGAACTCTGAGTCCGGTTAAACAGTCTATTGTTGGGGATGAAGCACAGTGGTAGAGCTCTTGGCAAGACTCTGGGTTCAGTCAATTCCCCAGTACAACAAACCATAATAATGATAAAATTTTGAAAAAGTCTTGCAAGTGGGATCTTCCAAAGAACCACCAAGCAGGTTAAATAACAATTTTCTGAAAATAAGGCTTTGAATGAGCTCCAACCCCATTTTTCTCTCTCTAGTGGCTGCCAAGCTGCTGGTTTCAACCATGATTATGGGCTTTTTGGTTTTTGAGGCTACTATAGAGCTGGGAGGGCATGGGAACAGGGCAAGTTAAAGATGCCACAAAACTCCAATTGTGGTGGTACACCTCTGTAATCCCAGCAATCTGGAGGCTGAAGTAGGAGGATCACAAATTTAAGGCTAGCCTTAGCAACTTAGCAAGGCTCTATGCAACTTAGTGAGGTCCTGTCTCAAAAAAGGCTGGGGATGTGACTCAGTGGTAAAATGCCCCTAGGTTCAATCCCTGGTACCATTCTCTGCCTTTCTTCCTTCCCTCCCTCCCTCCCTACCTTCCTACCTTCATTTCTTTTTTGGTACCAGGGATTTAACCTGGGGGTTCTTAGCCACCAAACCACGGCCCCAGCCTTTTTTTATGTTTTATTAGAGGCAGGGTCTCGATAAATTACTTGGGGCCTTGATAAATTGCTGAGGCTAGATTTGAACTCTCAATCCTCCTGCCTCAATCTCCCAAGTTGTTGGGATTACAAGCGTGTGCCACTGTGTCTGACTCCATTTTCTTGAATAGATACTTCTAAGATGGTTTTAAGGGCTTTAATTAACTTCCAGAGTTCTGAAAAAGTTGATTTGAACCTTTTTAATTTTTTTTTCTAGTTTCCTCATAGCTTCATGGGAGAGAAATTTTCAGGGGTCCTTACTCTGCCATTATTCACTGATATAACTCCTACTGATAGGTTTTTAAAATGTAGCCCAAACTTTGCATTCCTTGGATAGTGCCCACTTAGATATGACATATTTTTCTTTTTATATATCATTGAATTTAATTACTAATATTTAGTTGAAAAGCTTTGTGTTCCTATTCGTGCGGGATACCAATTTGTAGATTTTCTTTCTTGTAAAGACAAATCTTTCAGCAGTGGTAATAATAGTATCATAAAATAAGTTGGGAATTATTTCCTTTTCTTCTGTTCTCTAGAAAAATTATGTAGAATTCATATTATTTCTTTTCTAAAGTTTGCTAGAATTTTCAGGGAAGCTACCTGAGCCTGAAATATTTTTTTCCTGGAAAAAAGGAATATTTTTTTATCCTTAGAAAAATATTTTTCCTAAGGCTTCAAGCTATTTAGTTATGAATATGATTTATTTAATAGTCACTTAATTATCAAGCTTATCTATGTCTTCTTGAGTGAGTTTGTTAGCTTATACCTTTCAAAAAATTGTTCATTTAATCTAAGTTGTGGAATTTAGAGATAAAAGGTGTTCATACTATGTATAGAAGCTATGATGATGTCATTTCTTTCATTCTTGGGGTTTGTACTCTGTGTCCCCCTTTAAAAATAAGTCAGACTAGAGTTTTAATGATTTTATCAAAGTTCAATTATTTATTATTTCTATTATTGACCCTTACTATTTTGATGTCCTCAATTTCTTCTTTTCTCTTTGTTATTTTGTTAGCAAATTTCCTACTAGGTCTTTTTTTGTTCTTGTTTTTGTTTTTACTTCTTAAGATGGCAAATTAGATAATTAATTTGAGATGTTTGTTCTTTTCTACTACAACATCTGCTATAAATGTATCTTTAAGCTTTGCTTTTATTGCAATTTTGATGTACTGTGTTTTCATTTTCATTTGATTCAAGATATTTTGTAATATTCCTGTGACTTCTCTTTAACACATGGATATGTTATTTAATCTTCAGCTATTTGGGGGGACTTTCCAAATATTCTGTTATTAATTTCTAGTTTAATTTTATTGTAGTCAGAGAATATACTTGGTTTGCTCTTAATTCCTTTAAATATGTTGAGGTTTGTTTATATTCCAGATAGTCTTTTTGAATTAATTAATTAATTTTAACTAGGTTTATAGGACAGCAGAAAGCATTTTGGTTCATCATACACAATTGCAGCATAACTTTTCTTTCTTTTTTTTTTTTTAAGAGAGAGAGAGGAAGAGAGAGAGAGAGAGAGAGAGAGAGAGAGAGAGAGAGAGAATTTTAATATTTATTTTTTAGTTTTTGGCAGACACAACATCTTTGTTTGTATGTGGTGCTGAGGATGGAACCCGGGCCACACGCATGCCAGGCGAGCGCGCTACCGCTTGAGCCACATCCCCAGCCCACAACTTTTCATTTCTCTAGTTCTACACGATGTAGCAATGTACCACACATGCAGTCATACATCACCTAGGGTAATCATGTCCATTTCATGCCACCATCTTTTCTGCCCCCATGACCCTCCCTACCTCTCCCTCCCCTTTGCCCCATCAAAGCTCCTCCATTTTTCCCATGGCCCCTCCCCCGTCCCATTATGGATCAGCCTTTGGTTTTTTGGGATTGGCTTACTTAGCATGATATTCTCCAACTCCATTCATTTGCCTGCAAATGCCATAATTTTATGCTGAATAATATTCCATTGTGTATATATACCACAGTTTCTTTTTTAAAAAATATTTATTTTTCAGTTTTTCAGCGGACACAACATCTTTATTTGTATGTGGTGCTGAGGATCAAACCTGAGCCGCAGGTATGCCAGGCGAGCGCTCTACCACTTGAGCCACATCCCCAGCCCCACCACAGTTTCTTTATCTATTCATCTATTGAAGGGAATCTAAGTTGCTTCCACAGTTTAGCTATTGTGAATTGAGCTGTTATAAACATTGATGTGGCTGTGTTTCTATAGAATGCTGTTTTTAAGTCCTTTGGGCATAGGTTGAGGAGTGGGATAGCTGGGTCAAATGGTGGTTCCATTCCAAGTTTTCTACGGAATCTCCACACTGCTTTCCAGATTGGTTGCACCAATTTGCAGACCTACTAGCAATATATGAGTGTGCCTTTCCCCTCACATCCTCACCAACATTTATTGTTGTCTGTATTCTGGATAACTGCCATTCTGACTGTTGTGAGATGAAATCTTAAAGTAGTTTTGATTTTCATTTCTCTAATTACTAGAGAAGTTGAACATTTTTTCATATATTGGTTGATCAATTGTTCTTAATGAATATTTCATATAAACTTGAAGGAAGACTTTAGAAATTTGTTCAAAAATTTACCCAAATTCTTTTTACTCACTGAAAGGGGGCTGGAAACTTTCTTCTGTGTTTATGTCACAGGTAACTAGCACTTGTATTCAGTCTCCTTAAAGAAAAGAATGTTTTTTCCTATGATTTCAAATTATTTAGTTGAAAAATTGAGCAATGCCAGGTGGCTATTTTGACTTTAATAACATTTTCAACAGATTTCTATATATTTTTAAACTTTTAATTTGTTTTAATTAGTTATACATGACGTAGAATGCATTTATGCACTTTCATATATCATATATAAATGGGGCATAATTTCTCAATTTTCTGATTGTACATGTTGTAGAATCACATCAGTCATGCAGTTCATATATGTTCATAAGGTAATAATGTCTGTTTCATTCTACTATCCTTCCTATCTTCATATCCCCTCCCCTCCCTTCATTCCCCTATTCATAATCTAAATCAACTCTATTCTTACCTAGTGCCCCCCAACCCTTATTGTGAATTAGCATCTGCATATCAGAGAAAATATTTGGTCTTTGTTTTTTGGGGGGATTGGCTTATTTCGCTTAGCATGATATTCTCCAACTCCATCCATTTACCGGCAAATGCCATAATTTTATTCTTCTTTAAAGCTGAGGAATATTATATCGAATATATTTACCACATTTTCTTTATCCATTCATCTACTGAAGGGCACCTAGGTTGGTTCCATAGTTTAGCTATTGTGAATTGAGCTTCTATAAACATTGACATGGCTGCATCACTGTAGAATGCTGATTTTAAGTCCTTTGGGTATATGCCGAGGAGTAGGATAGCTAGGTCAAATGGTGATTTCATTCCAGGCTTTCTAAGGAATCTCTGTACTGCTTTCCAGAGTGGTTGCACAATTTTCAGTCCCACCAGCAAAGTATGAGTGTGCCTTTCCTCACATCCTCACCAAAGGATGTGAGGAAATACACCAACATATTGTTGCTTGTATTCTTGGTGATTGCTATCTGACTGGAGGGATGTATTTATTCTTTACAACACCTGCATGTATTTGGAGAACACTGTTGCTAATTATGTATCAGTGAGGTTGCTTTCAACTTCAATAGCTGAAAATATCAATTCAAACTGGCTTAATTGATAAGTTTGTTATCTCACACACATGGTGTCCAGAGGTATGGGGGCTCCATGGCTGTTTATTCCAGCTCTTGGTGTGGTCACTGAGGAGCAGAGACACTTCCAATCCCGTCTCCTCACTGTGGAGATTCCCCTGTGGCCCCAGTGCTTCAGCAGGTCAGATGGCAAACAGACCTAATCATGTCCTGAGAGAGGAAAGAGCAGAGCATTCTCTTTCTTGACTCCTTCAAAGCAATAAACCTATCTCAAAAGTCCCTTGGCTGACTTTTCTTTATGTACCATTAGGCAAGAAATGGGTCACATATTTTCCTACGTCCATTACTGACAAGGACAATGGATGAAGATGAACAGTTTTGGGGTCAAAATAGGAAGGCAACCACTGTAACCACAGTAATGTGTAATATGTTCTCAGTCTACAGAGATTGCTGTGCAAAGACCCCTACGGTGCACTTCCCCAAACATTCTGAAAATTCTTGATCAATTTTTCTGTATAAGACCAAAGTTCATCAACACTTATCACACCATTAATGATTTATATTCTATGGGGAAAAAAATGAAATTCATGGTTGTGAAGTGAATCACCCTAACTTGTAATGTTCATCTTTCCAAGAGGATAAATCTCAAATATTGCAACATATAGAACATATAGTATTTTCTTACTATTTAATGTTGCTACTGGGGAAGAAATGGAGAGATCTACCCACAGAACATTCTCAAATGAGATCACAGAGGTTATAATGGATATTACCATTGTCAATCATTTTTGTCACACAAGTAGTAATAAAAAGAGCCAGGCTACTTCTTTCTGAAAAGAGTTACCTAATAACAGGCAAAACCCACTGCATCTCTTCCTAGTTTAAAAGTGGGCAATCCAGAATAGGTAGGCCAAAAAAGAAGAAATTTTATTACTGCACAGGTAAATTTTGAATGACTTTTAATGCAGTAATATTAGGACAGGATAAAGGAATAATTTTTTGTTTGTTTGTTTTTAGGTACTGGAAACTGAATCCAGCGCCTTGTACATGCTAGGCAAGCACTTTACCATTGAGCTAATCCCCAGTCCTTTTTATTTTGTTTTGAGTCAAGTATTCCTAAATTTCCCAGGCTGTTCTTCAATTTGCTGTCCTTCTGCCTCAGTCTCCTGAGTAGCTAGAATTACACGCATGTACCACTGTGCCCAGTACTATTAATTTTTTTAAAATTGGGATTTTCTACATGTATACAAGATTGAAATGAGCACTGCTTCCACACTAGCAATAATAAAAAGTCAGATGAACCACAAAACCATAAATTTCCCTGAACTTACCGTATACTTCAAAGGGAAGCAAAAAATCAAATGCATTTTACAAGATTTTTTTATATACCTTACATGTATCAGATTATGTCATTTCAACTACATTAGATAAAACAGCCACAGCAGGAAGATTACCTGAAGTGAGGTATTAAACTTTAAAGGAAAATATTATCGTTTCTGATGATCTCAAATCCTCCACCTCCTGGGCCTTCAGCTGGAATACTTAAATCAAGTTTTTAAATGGCTAAAAGAAAAAACACCCAATAAATAATCCTTTCCTCTTCTAAAACAAACAAGAAGCAGCATTAACTTCAATGTAAGTATTTATAATAATCCCATGTAACATGCAAGAGTATCCTAAAGAAGGTTTGAGAGGTGACTGATAATATATTATCATAATTTGAATTACAATGTTTGAAAAGGTAATTTTGGAAGCAAAACCTAAATTGAAGACCTGGGAGAATAAACCCAGCTATCACTGAAAAGAAATATCCAAGTTGCTCATAACCATGTTGCTTTACTACAGGGGAATCCCACCAATGCTCAAGGCTGCCAGTTTTCTTAATGGTAACTTGTCACAGAGAAAGCACAAAAAGAGGACTTTTCCTTTAAAGGAATAAAAATGCAAATATGTGCCCTTTGGGTTTCCATTTTGGGTTTGTGTAGGTGAACTCAGGCATCTGAGAAAGGACTGAGAGGGTCAAGTTATTTATGTAAATTTTAACCTATTTAATCAGCCTATGTGAATTATTTTAGGTTAGAAGAGAGAGACCTGAGTTTTCTCTGATGCTCAAACAAATAGAGTTGGAGAGAGCAGGGTATGAGGGAATTTCCAAGAGCTAAGAAAGGGGATTTTATTGCAAAAACTGGGAAGTGTTTCTGGAGCAGAAAGCTAATTTCCTGAGATCGCATAGGAGAGAAGACTGCAGTGAAGATCTACTTATATTCTCAGGAAATCCTTGCAGTTTGCTGTATACTCCAGCCTTCATTAAAGTCTGCACATTCATCCTAGAACATCCCCCTCCTTGTTTCTGGGACCACAAAATATATGGGAAGAAATGGAAGAGATCAATGGCTATTTTGCAGAGTATGTATAGCGTTACGCCTCAAGGGAATGAGATGGCAAGGTAACCAGGGATTTCCATTTCTCATAAAGAAATGGAAATTGTTCTGCTACTCGAAAATCAAAACCAAATTAGAGTAAAGGAAACACAAATCAGAAAAGCTACCACTCTGGGTCTGGGGATGTGGCTCAAGTGGTAGCGTGCTCACCTGGCATGCGTGAGGCACTGGGTTCGATTCTCAGCACCACATACAAATAAAATAAAGATATTGTGTCCACCTAAAACTAAAAAATAAATATTAAAAAAAAAGAAAAGCTACCACTCTGTGGGTGAGACCGGCAGGAACCCCTTGGCATTGACAGAGATTCAAGAGGCCAACCCCTATCGGCCACCTGCTAGGTCTGCTCTGTGGAGCCAAGGAGCTAACTTGTCCCTTTCCTCCATCTGGGGCAAATCTGACCACTTTTCTTAATAATATCTCCTCATACTTGCCATCCCCACCACCAATTCTTTTTTACTGGGGATTTAACTCAGGATCACGTGACCACTGAGCCACACCCCAGCTCTATTTTGCATTATATATAGAGACAGGTCTTCACTGAATTGCTTAGCACCTCGCTTTTGCTGAGCCTGACTTGAACTTGCGATCCTTCTTCCTCAGCCTCCCAAACCACTGGGATTACAGGTGTGCGCCACCACACCCAGCTACCAACTCTTTACTCTTGCTTGAAATGGACTGGGTTTTATCTCTTTTACCAATTCCAAACAAAATACGTATCAGATTCAATAAAACATCCTCTCTCCTGAGCTCCTCATTAGCATTCCCAACCTCTGGTTACCTTCATGGATGACCTGCTGGTACTTTGAACTCAACGTGTTGAAAATCGGAACCTGTGACCTCTCTCTCCTCCTCTGTCCCTTCCCAGTGGCCGAGACTCCGCTGTTGTATTGTCTTTGTATCTGCAGGGCCTGATCTGTCCTGGGCTCCCCCTGAGTGTTCATTGAAGGTGAAGTGAGGAGAGGAGGGAAGAGGGAAGAAGAGGAAAGAAGTATGAAGGGGGAAAAATAAAGAAGAAAATTATGAAGGCCACAGAGAAGAGAAGGGAATTGAGGAGAGGCAAAGAAGAGAGTAGTTAAGAGAGTCAGAAGAATATTTTAGGTTAGTTTTTTCTCAGATTGGAAGGGGTAGAATGAACCTAGAGCCCTCCAAAGAGCTGAAGCCCTTTTTCATCTCATTCCACCTCCCTTCCAGTGCTTTCTTAACTGCAAGCAATTTGGGTTAGACTCTAAATGTTTTGTTGATGTGATGAGAGAAAGGGCTGACGAGCACATTTTCTGTTTTTTTTTTTTTTTTCCTCCAGCCATTCCTGTGCATAATATCAACAGCTGGGTTAGTTCCCACTGTGGAGTACGACCAACTGTACAGCAGTTGGCGAAAATAAAAAGTGTGAATAATCTCCTTGTTCCCAACCTCATAGGTTATTTTGTATGCTTTTGATTTTTGTGGTGCTGGGAATGGAACCCAGAGCCTCATGCATACCAGGCAAGTGCTCTAGCATTGAGCCATACCCCCATTCCAAAACTCATAGTACTTAAAAGAAGAGGCTCTGAAATGAGGTTCATTTGTTTTTCCCACGGGGAAGGATTTCCTGTTTTGCCTTAGGAAGGTCAAGGAACAAGCTCTTGCTTGCTTGGCTGGTCCTGAAGTTTTTGTAGTCTTGTAACTTAATGTATGTTTCTTTTTGGGCTTCTGTTGCCAGCTTATTTTAAGTTTGATGCTGTAATCTCTTTGAGGGATGACATGTCATGACTGTAAACCCAAGACATTTTCAGGTAAAGGCAAGATGCAGACACTCCTTGATTTTATTTGTGGGAGGTACATTTTAGCCACGGGGGAAGCTGTAAGAACTATTCCATCTTTGTAAGGGACTGGAAAAGCCATGCTGACATCAGGTAGTTTTGAAGGGTGCTTAGATCTATGATAAGAACATTTTCCAGAAAAAAATTCGCTTTTTCAACACTTGTTCCAAAAAGAGGCTTAGAGGACTGCTGCAATTTTTTTTTAAACCAGGAAAAGCACCTGCTATTCATTAAGGCAGCTGTAGCCACATGCTTAGCACCGATTTACCTTTAATTTGTTTTTCGGTATTGGAGATTGAACCCCAGGCGCTTTACCACTGAGCTACATCCCAACCATTTTTATTTATTTTTTTATTTTCAGACAGTCTTTTTAAGTTGCCAATGCTTGTCTGGAACTTGGGGTTCTCCTGCCTCAACCTTGCTGAGATTATAGGTATGTGCCACTGTACCTGGCTTAGTAACAATTTATACACCCCAGGTTTCTGAGATCCCCTGGATTTTTTTCCTTTCCAGTGGGAACACCCTCAGTCAGCACCTGAAACAGGCTGTGAAAACAAACACAGGTTATCTCTCGCCACTGGCACCCATGGCGCAGGGACTGGAGGCATTTGGGTTTTTTTGGCACTATTTTTTTAAAAAAATACTTTTCATCAATTGTTTTTTATAACTTTATTTATTTATTTATTTATTTAATGTGGTGCTGAGGATCAAACCCAGTGCCTCACATGTGCTAGGCAAGTACCCTACCACAACCCCAGCCCCTTGGCAATTTTAAACAAAACAGTAAAAGTACTTATGGAACAAATTATTTAACCTGTACAAACTCTATTAAGAGTTTTCCATAAGTTTTATATATAAATGAATATTGAAAGCACGGCTTATTCACAGCTTGTTGCCTTTGGGCATGGTACTCACAAGGAAATTCAGCCATGGTATAGATTCAGGTTCAGTACTACTCCATACAGCTCAAAGGATTGTCCTAAAATATTGGAGTTCTTAGCCAAGAAACATTTTTATGTAAGACCAATGCATTCTCTCTTTCTCTGTCTTTTTTTTTTTTTGATATCAGGATTGAACCCAAGGGCACTTAACCACTGAGCCCTATCCCAACCCTTTTCACTTTTTGTTTTGAGACAGGGTCTTGCTAAGTTGCTTAGGGACTCACTAAATTGCTGAGGCTGGCCTCAAACTTGTCATTCTCCTGCCTCAGTCTTTTAAGTCACTGGGATTACAGGCATGTGTCACACCCAACCTACATCCCTAGCCCTTTTTAAAATTTTTGTTTTGAGACAAACTGTCACTGAGTTGTGCAGGTTGGTCTGGAACTAATGATCCACCTGTCTCAGCCTCCTGAGTTGCTGGAATTACAGGTAGGCATCACCACGCACGGCTCAACACATCTATTCTAATAAAACAAATGATACCCACCACATGGCAAATTGAATGATCACATGACTCATTTTCAGATATTCTGACATCCTATAAATCATGCTGACTCCATGGATGAACCCTATTTTCCATTACCGGAGTTTATATTTGTGCAGCTCTGTGTGCCTAAATATGCACTAGTTTGCCCTTCAAAAAGCAGAGAACAGACTGGAATTGGCCCCAGAGGAGGGAAGCCTATTGGTATCT
Organism: Callospermophilus lateralis; assembly: GCF_048772815.1. NCBI lineage: Eukaryota > Metazoa > Chordata > Mammalia > Rodentia > Sciuridae > Callospermophilus > Callospermophilus lateralis. Next base: position 70,449,684 of record NC_135319.1, read on the forward strand.
CATAGGCCTTTCAACTTCTCCTAAACCCACAGGTCATGATGTCCCATTGAGTAAGAACATTTTCAGAAAAGAAATGTAATTTTGTAGATTGTCTATTTTAAAAGAAGACTTGTGATCTGATAGATGGAAATCTCTAACAACAAAGGTAAATGACAGAGGAAAGAAATATAATTTGAACTACTTTAAAAACTCCTGTATACTTCATACAGAGGAAAATGATATAGGAGAAAATCTGAGTTAAAGAATGTGAAGTTCTTTTCACCATAACTCAAAGTCATGGAACACACACACACTGCTTTATTATAGCTCCTGGAGGAGCTGTTTTATTTATTAATAGGTAATCATCATCATCATTGTAAACATACAAATACATAGTAAAATTATCAACAATAATTTTCATCTGCTTTAGTTTTCTTTTTGCTCTTGGTAGTGAGATTTAACCCAGGGGAGCTTTACCACTGAGCTAGATCCCCACCTCTTTTTTAAAATTGAGACAGGGTCTCTCTAAATTGCCCAAGCTGGCCTTCAACTTGCAATCCTCCTGCCTCAGCCTCCCAAGTAGCTGGAAATACAGGCACCCTTGTACCCAGCAAGTAGTTTTATTTCCTAGAGTCCTAGATATTCCTCCATAATCTTATTGCTTTAATATTTCCATGAAGGAAAAAAACTCATTAAGCTTAGAGTATGCATGAGTCTAATCATTTCCAATGCTCTGATGAGATTCAAAATAAAGAATAATATCAAAGGCAGCTCAATTGTTTTGAAATTGGTTTACCAACATTGTAAACCAGACAATTATAAAGAGGTTGTGCTAGTGGTGACTTAAATATTGTGTGATTTACAATGTTGATAAGTTGGTAAACCCATCTCGTAACAACTTTGAGGTGTTTTTTTTTTGGGGGGGTGGGGGTTGCTGGGGATTAAACCAGGACCTCATGCCTGTTGTTCAAGCAAACTACAACTAAACTATACCCCCAACCGCTGGGTTGCTTTTGATTTTATTCTTAACTTTGGATTTCATCTATTCTATTTGTGAATTCTGTTTCTATGATGTTGTTTGGTTGTTTTTAAAATATATTGAGAATATCTGCTCTCTCTTCTTCTAACATATAATCAATATTCCCATATTTGTTTTTTATTCAGTGACTAAATATTGAGATATTCTCTTATCTAGTGTTCATAGTTACACAGTCAACAAAGTTCACTCTAAAACCAAAATGCAAAAATGCAGGACTACCCTTTAGTCCTGAGTATTTTCTTTCTTTCTTTTTCTTTTTCTTTTTTTTTTTTTTTTTTTGTACTGGGGATTGAACTCAGGGGCACTGGGCCACTGAGCCACTGAGCCACATCCCCAGCCCTATTCTGTATTTTATTTAGAGACAGGGCCTCACTAAGTTGCTTAGTGCTTTGCATTTGCTGAGGCTGGCTTTGAACTCACGATCCTCCTACCTCAGTCTCCCAAGCAGCTGGGATTAGAAACCACCTCCTCCTGCTGCTTCTTTGTGAATAGGGCAGGGGAGTGCCGCTACCTTCCTTTTTGAGGGGGCATTCGTCATTTCTGAGATGCTTCCCTGAGGAATCCAGAAGGGGAAGGAAGACAGATGTGCTGGGAGCATCCTGTCCAGGTTGAGTGTGGTCCATGGTCACACAGCAAGGTAGACTGAATCTTCTGGGATGACTGTGCCAGGAGCAGGAACTGGCGCATCCTGTCCTGAGCCTCAGGTTGATTCAGAGCATGACTCAGAGAACCTCTGTGTGGGGGCTGTGGATAGAATGGCCCATGGCAGTTCTTCCCTGAAACATTACAAAAAAACCTTTCACTGGAATTTTGACACATCTTCCAACTGCCAAAGACAGGTAGAAGGTGAGCTAGTTCTGAAATTTTAGGCCTGGAGACCAATATCTTTGGCTCTAGTCCTTTGCCCTAAATCTTTATTTTGATGTTACTTAACTTATGCCATTGGCTAAATACATAAAAAGAAATTTGCAACCCCCTTGGAAATAGCTCCAATTCTAAAGGAAAAAAAAAATCAATGGGACAGCAATGAAGCAGAATAATCATTAAGCAAACTGTATGGAGGTAAGCAGAGAAACACCATGTTAAATTTAAATGGCATATTTGGCTGTGATGAAGAACACGTATAACTATACATTTATACAGATCCATATGATGTGCAGCATAGAGTGAACCCTTATGCAAACTATGGACTTTAGTTAAAAAATAGTATGTCGATATTGACTCACCAAATGAAACAAATGTACCACACTAATGATGTAAGATGCCCATTGTGTGTGTGTATATGTGTGTATGTGTTACAGGTAAAGGCATATGTGGAAACTCTTGGTATTCTCTCTTCAAATTTTCTATAAACTTAAAAGTGCTCTAAAAATTACATTCTTAATTTTAAAAAGGAAAAATAATTTCAATACATGTATATTATGTAGCTAACATACAATGTGTAGAGAAGTTTGTTGCTGCCTCAAAATTCCTGAATACAAATAAAGGAACACATCTTGAAACACTTTTCCTACTTTTCTTTTAATATGTATATTTTTATTTATTTATGTATATTTATTTTATGTATATTTATTTATTTATTTTTATATGGTGCTGAGGATCGAACCCAGGGCCTCACACGTGCTAGGCGAGCACTCTGGCGTCTGAATTGTTTTAGACTTTGACTAACAAGAAAATGCTGCTATAAACTTTTTTGTACACCTCATTGTTGAGCACATGCATACAATTCCTGCAGGATGTACACCTACAGGGGCACGTGCTGGATGACAGAGTGTATGTGCACTTGACCTTGGTAAGCAATGCCAGATCTCCCAGTGGTTGATTCCACTGTGAGACTTCCCGACGCTCTAATTCACACTAACCCTTGTATCATTCTGGCAGGTGTGTCGTCGTATCTCATTGCAGTTTGAATTGAATTTCCCTGATTCCTAATGAAGTTCCCTATCTTTTCATGCATTACTTAACATTTAGTTATCCTCTTTTCAAATCTCTTGACCATTTTAAACTTGGGATTATCTTTTTCTTTATTCATTTTCTTCATGAGTTATACATATTATAAATAACTTCTCCTAGTCTGTGGCACTCATTTTGACTTTGTGGTTTATTTTCCTCCCTCCCTCCCTCCCTCCCTCTCTCCCTCCTTCCCTTCCTTCCTTTCGCAGTACTGGGGTTCGAACCTAGGGCCTTCTACATGCTAAGCAAAGACTTTGCCATTGAGCTATACCCCAATCTATTTGTGGCATATTTAATAATATCATGGTGCAGTAGCTATAGTGAGAAGTAGGAGTTTTCAGGAAATTTCTCCAAGAAGTTTCTGAATTCTCCTTGTTTAAAACTAAAGCTACCTTTCAAACTTTTCTTATAAATTTAGCTGTTTTTGTGAGCATATCAGATTCACTTCGCAGCAATAAATGTAGGAATTAAGATGAGCAATTAATAAAATATGAATTAAATGTATGATTATGATAGCTCCTTGAATGTGAAGCATAAAATTTGGCTCAAACTGATGTGTTCATCCAGACTCTCAGCAGGGTGAGACTACCTGGAAAAGCTGGATTTGCTTCCCCAAATTCATGCCATGTTCTTTGGGCCTTTCTGTTTGTGACTGAACAGTAAGATCCCCAAATTCCTTTCCTTCTACACCTCTGAGTAACCACGGATGATGCACAAAGATGAACATGGAAACAGTGCTGAGCCATACGGTGAGATGAGGGCTACCCAAAGCTATGTGACAGCATAGGTGCCTGTCAACACCTAGACATGTTCTAGACTCTTACTTATCAGGAACAAGCAATAAACAAGTTACTCTAAGCCTCTGGGGATTTCTGAGAGGAAGATGAGTCAAGAGTTAATCACTTGTGTTTTCCAAAATCTGAGTAGCTCCCTAGTCACTAGCTATGAACAGCTTGATTCTCCACCCCCACTCCCACCCCCACCCCTGACCACCCTATTCTTTTTGGTTCTGGGATTGAATCCAGGAATACTTTACAACTGAGCTTCCGTCCCTAGCCATTTTAAGAAAATTTAATTTTGAGATAGGGCCTCGCTAGATTGCTGAGGCTGGCTTTGAACTTGTGGTCCTCCCTTAGCCTCCTGAGTTGCTGGGATTACAGTCATGAGCCACCCAGTCCAGCTTAGTTTTTCCCTCTTGGTGACTGGCTGAGCCCAAGGCCAGAGCAGGACATGCTTCCTCTGGATTTCCTACTTCTTATTCCCACTCTTTGGGACAGCCTCGTGTACTATTACTCCAGGAGGTGTGGATGTACTCCTTTATTCATACACTAGGCCACAAAAAATAGAAGTGTGCTGCAACCAAGATTTTATTTGCTTGTTTTTAAAATCTGAATATATAAGAAAATGCTCCTCTAAGTTCTGAAGGGTTAGAAGAGGGTTAGTCTCTTCATAAATATTGTAATGAAGTCTTAAGTTTGTCTTAAAAATCAGAGCTCCAAAGCGTCAAAGGGTTGATGGCAATAGCAGATCATGTACCTCTGCAGATGGTCAGGGATGGGGATGTCATGGTGCTCTTTGCAGAAAAATATGAAATAAAGTCATATTTAATTTTGCCAGATGAACTAGGAGCAATCATGCTAGCAGGAAAATTATGAAACTACATGTTTATGGTCTTTAAGAGGAAAAAAAGAACTCTTATAAAACAAGTATTTGTTGGCCTGGGGAGGTAGTTTGGTGGTAGAGCACTTGCATAGCATGCGCAAGGCCTTGGGTTTAATCCCCTGTACTGCGAAAAAAAAAAAAAAGTATCTGTTGAATAAACATTTGAAAATCTTAATATTTATTTGCTATTCATTCAGTTATCTGCTATTATCCACTAGCAGACAAAATTTCCCTTAAAAAGAGGGAAAAATTCAAATTGAAAGCATTCCACTTTTTTTACTTTTTTCTATAAATTTGGAAAAGTTCCCTTTAATTTAATTTTACCTATAAAGCACCTTGGAGCAGCTCCCAGGACACTGTTGTCTGATGGGAGCACAGTTTGAGGAAATCTGTCTTAATGAAAGAGATGAGAAAACTCAAGCAGCTCATTCTACTATGGCCTCTGTGCATCTGCCTCCATCTGTCTATCTTCTCCATCTGAAGGTATCCACCAGTACTGCCACCTTGAGTCCACCACCACCATGCTGAGTGTCACTATCTGCCAAGTTCCATGTCAATCGCTTTATCTGCAGCATTACAATTAATGAGTAGATATTATTACTCCATTTTATGTATGAGAAAACATTTAGTAAGATTATCATTAGTAGATTTTATAAGCGAAGAGTTGAGATTTAAATCCAGGCATGTGTGACTCCAATATTCATTCTCTTAACCGCTACCCTAAACAGTACTTCCTTCTTTACGACCCAACACGAGTGGAACCCCAAGCCATTATATTTCATGTGTGTCAGTCAGTCCTGAGGTAGGTGTTTCAAAACTTCTCAATCACAAGTTTATTGCTATATTATCTAAGAAACATCTGTACTCTATAGTCAGGTTTATATAATTGTGGAGTCTATTTTCAGAGTTAGTTTTACCAGTTGTAAAAAAAAGTTGATTGAAAAGTAAGAGGAGTAAGTAAATTTATCAGGATTATTGTAAAGACAATAAAATAGAACTCACATACCACTTTTTTTCCATGAAGTCCTCCTTGACTCAACCTTCTCTGAACTCTCTTGGCACTTTCCCTCTACCCTTAGCACTGTATCTTCACCCTGAACCCCCAAATCTACTAAGCCTTCTGTTGGAGTGATGGGGAAACAGATCAAAGACACAGATCTGATATCAACTCGCTCACAGTGAAATATGTAATATGATGCCTGCAGGGTGTGGTGGGATAGGAAAGGCACCTAACTCTAGCTTGAAGACTTAGGGGAGGGAGAGAATAGAAGGAGAATGTGGGCCACTGGGGAGCAAGTGAGAGCAAACAGATGTTTTGACCTTGGATCCTAGTCTTGAGGTAGGAGTAGGAATTAGTCACAGTGGCTGGGCTTGGGGCGGAAAGAAAGAGACAGAGACAGACAGAAAAGGAGAACATGGGTGTACACATCTGTTTTCAAGGCAGAAAGAACTGGTAAGATGGTAAGGAGAGGAGCCTCACCATTCTGGGAACTCCAATCCATAATGCCTTGCCGTAAGGCTGGTGTGCAGGGTGTGTGCAGGGATTGGTACAAGATGAGGCTGGAAAAGTATGATGAGTGAGCTGGTGAGAAGTTTGGACTGGCAGTCATGTGAAGATTTTAAGATCGTTAAAAGTCATCCTGCATGGAGGTGTAGAATGGACGGGTGTGGGCAATGTGATGCACAGGAAGAGTGGTGTCCACTTCCAGGAGTCAGGAGTCCAGTCAGGAGATGATTTCTGCACACAGGCCAGACCTGAGCTGACGTTGAAGAGAAGTGAGAGGCAAGACATATTTAGGCAAATAAAATAGATAAGTGAGGCCAATAAAACACATTCTGTTTTTCAGAGAAATAAAATTTATTTACTTTCTGAGGTCATTCCCGAAAGGATTTGTATGTCTCTGCTTTTTTTCAATGTTATACTATTGGTATAGAGCACAGTTAGCAGAATTAATAAAATCAAGGTTTTTTAAGTTGTATTTTTAAATTGACAAATAATAGTTGCTTATATTCATGAGGTACAAGGTAATCTTTTGATGCATATATACATTGTGGAATGATATTCAATATTCTTTGTTGCTGCCCCCCATATACTTACTTCATGCTGCCTTATCCGACTTGTTCTCCTGAAGCTGAAATTATAGGTTGATTTCCATGAAACTGACTCATCTTTACTCTACTCCTGACTGCACAGACCACAGATTTTGCTGCCTCTGATAAGAAGACAGGAAAATGAGTCTGTTAAAACCCATCCAATTGTGAAAAAAAGACACCTGTTCCAAAGATGGCCAGTGACATCATCCAGAAAGGAAGCTCATGTTTGGTATATATTTCTACTCTGGTGAGAGTAAACATCCTTGGTCCAATGACAGGACAGTATGAAGCAAGTGTAAGAAATAAGAAAACATTCAGCTGAAAGGTTTAGATTAGATTGGAGGAATACTTTTTGCCTTAGAGAAGCAGTTCAATCCTGGTATCAGTTACATTGAAAATATTCTCCTTGGAGATTGTGTGTGTGTGTGTGTGTGTGTGTGTGTGTGTGTGTGTGTGTGTGAGAGAGAGAGAGAGAGAGAGAGAGAGGGAGAGAGAGAGAGAGACCTGCTTAGATCCAGGGTCTTGCACATGGTAGGCAAGCATTGAGCTACATCCCCAGCCCTTTGTGTGTGTTTGTGTGTGCCCATGCGCAAATGCTTAATGCTAAGAGTTGAACCCAGGGTCTCACACATGCTAGGTAAGAGCTCTAGCATTAAGACACATCCCCAATGCTTCATCTCTCTCTCTCTCTCTCTCTCTCTCTCCCTCTCTCTCTTTAATTATTTTGAGACAAGTTCTCACTGAGTTGCATAAGTTGGTCTTGAACATTTGATCCTCCTGCCTCAGCCTCCCAGGTAGCTGGGAGCATCACTACTCCCAAAAAGAGATTTTTAAAAATTGTCATAATATACACAAAATAAAATTTATCATTTTAACCATTCTAAAATATATAATTCTGTGACATTAAATATATTTGCACTGTTATGCAACCATCACCACCATCCCTATCCAGGATTTTATATCCTCTCAAACTGAAGCTCTGACTCCATTAAACAATATTCTCCTCATCCCACCAGTAATCACCATTCTATTTTCTGTTTCTGTGAATTGCTTTACTCTAAGAACCTCAGGTAAAGTGGAATCATATAATATTTATCTTTCTCTGTCTGCTTTATTTCACTTGGCCTAATGTTTTCAAAGTTCATCCATATTGTAGCATGTGTCAGAATTTCATTCCTTTGTAATATTGAGTACTATTCCATGGTATGTATGTAGATTTTGTTTATCCATTTATCTGCTGATGGACTTTGGTCACTTCCACCTTTTGATGATAGGGAATAAAACTGCTATGAACATGGATATTCAAATATCTGTTTAATTCTGCTTTAATTCATTCAGACACATACTCAGAAATGGAATATGGTCATTCTAAGTTTATTTTTTTGAGAAACCACTGTATTGTTTTCCACAGTGGCTGTATCATTTTAAATTCCCACCAGCAACACAGAAATTAAAAAAAGATACACCAGAATTTTGCCTGGAGGGTTTCCAATTGCTTCTCCCCAAACTCACTCTATTCACCATGTCATCAAATTCATTAGACCTTTTGTTTGTGTTGGCCATATTAATTTTTTGTCACATATTTTTGTTTAAAGGCAAGTACAGTTAGTGCATAGATTTGACCAGTAATTCCATTGATTAAATAATTAATCCATCCATTCTTGAATTCCTCCATTCAAAACATTTATTGAGCACTTATTGCATGCATCAGATATTAAGATGATGTGTAGTTCCAGAAGATGACAGTACAAGCAGGCAGAGTAGCTAGACGTATGCTTGGCAGTGGCAAGAAGTGAGATTTAGCCTGAAGTCCTGGGCTGGGAGGGTGGGCTCATATAATGTGGGAGGTCTAAGAGGAAAGAGGGGTCATTAAAGAAAAAAATATCCTTTATGTGCCAATTTTCCCCAGGGCTGACCCTGTTTGAATCTATGAGATAAATACTGGTGTCCAATTTGTAAACTCCTAAAAATGTGTTTAGTCTTCCATCCACAGCACTTAGCACATCTTCCATAGTATTATCATAATGGCTATTTCTATAGGAAAATTTTCCTGTGACTTCATTTAACTCTCTAGTGGGAACTGGTAATTTCAGGTGTACCAAAATGAAAACAAACTGGAACTACAGAAATTCAGAGATGGAAAAAGTACCCTTTCTATCCATATTCACAGAGGAGAAAACCAAGACCATAGAATTGCATCAAACCTGCCAAAGCCCAATAACTCAGTTATAAATGGCAGGGTCAATGAAGAACTCAGACCCACCCCCTTTACTGCTATCTCTGATACAGCCACATTTCAATCAGAATGAGCAAATTAGAGGGGGGGAAAAAAAAAGAAAAAGAAAAAAGGAAAAAAAAAAAGATGTCAATGTCCATGAGTGGCATTTGTTTCCACCAAAACTTATATTCAGGTTAAAATCCCCAAACGACTTCCCCACATTCCTCAATTTAAACTGAATGGCAACGAAAATCAACAAAGATGAGGTTTAGAATTCAAAAGAAAAATCAGTAAGGTCTGTGGCTTTACAGTTTTACCCATTCAAAAATTCAACTACTATAAACATGGCCTCTCACATGGTATAATTAGGCTGAACCTGATTATCATCATATCCCACAGTTCTAATAAGAGAGTGCTCATGTATCAGTCATACAGGCTTTCATCTTTATCAATCACAAAACCTTGTTCTTACATAACCCTTTTAATTTATCAAAAGGCCTTAAGACCATGAAGCTTGTGTTTCTCATTTAGGAAGAAATCATTATTTTCTCAGAATTGAGCTCAAAGTCAATGTGCCCAGGATTTGTGGCGTTTAGTTTGCTGCTTGTATTTCAAAACTCAAGTTAAATCTGCAGAATAATTTGTAGTATGGAGTAAACAAGTCTAGTAATCAGTAATTTGTTATGAAAAAATAGTGTTTTAGAACATGAGTTGTTGGTCTGCTTAAGTGTAAGAAACATGAAGTAAAGACAGCTTGCCCCCAACCCCCACTCTTTCCCTCTCCTCCTCCAACTTCCCTACTCCTCTTCTACATAATTGTTGGCAGACAATGTTTGAATATTTGAATACTTAGGAGGCCCAATTTCCGGTATGAACACAGTGATCCAGGGATGCTGTCTGTAGTCTCAGCTCCAGCAGTTACTGACTGGAAGCTGAGGGGTTTGTACGACTTTTGAAAGCTGCTAATTAGTATGCAAATGTTAATATCAACCTCCTAAGTACTCTCATTAGTCCACATAATTCTTACTTGTAGTCTTTCATGCATGTAATAACATGCCATTTTTCACTCATCAAAGTCTAGTCAGATACTGACTCACCATATCTACTGTTCAATATCCCTGAATTTGTTTTTCTGAAATGAATTTTCTTCCTTGAATTTGTTTTGGGGACTTAATCCTATTCTGAGGAAGGAAAAATTCTGTCTGATGGTGGGGAATAGTAATACCTATTCTTTCAAACTGTTAAAAAAAGAAAGCGTTGATAAGCCGACAAAGTGGTATTGGTCATAAAATACCAATTTTTAATTGATTCATTCTGAAAACTAGTGACTGAAAATAAGTTGCTATCCCTATAGACAAGTAACTGGAAGGAGACAAAGTCATCGTGACAGCTCTTCAGATTCTGGGCGAAAGAGCTCTGAGTGAAAATAATATGAATTGATTAAACTGCTCTTTTTCTTTTCTTCTTTTTAGGAGAAGTGGAACATCTTGCCAAAGAGCCAAACTCATTCCTTTTGGGGCAGCTTAATTGCGCAAGCTTTATGCTAATTACTGTTGTACAGATTTGGCAGCTTTACAAAAATTTTAAACTTGTATGTGCAAGTTCAAGAAATCTATTTCAATGGCTCAGAGTTAGGCTATGAAGGTGTTTCAGACAATGCCAACTGTAGTAATGCTTGCTTTTTTTTTTTTTTTAAACCTGTGAGTAGCTTATAATTTACAGTTTCATAGGAATTTGCTTAACAAATGTGGACGTGGTTAGTTGTCTGCCTTCCAAAACCCAAACCTATATTTCTTCATATCCTAGGATGTTGTCTGTCAGATGACAAGTTTTTTCAGAAACCCGAGAAGGCCATCTTTGGGGTGGGTGTTGTCCCTGTACTTCATGAATTCTACTCACAGCAGGCCTTCAGCAATATAGAGGCTCCGTTTTCAATATCCAGAATTCATGAAAGGGCAAAGATTCACAAGTCATGACAGAGCATAAAGAAGAGAGTAAACAACACAATGGAGATAGACTAAGTCTTTATTTCCATGTGCCAAGGAGGGTTGGGAGAGAATTATTTAAGTAATAACCCTTCTCTTTTTGGGGGGAGTGGGAGTACCAGGGATTGTACTCAGGGGCACTCAACCACTGAGCCACATCCCCAGCCTTATTTTGTATTTTATTTAGAAGACAGGGTCTCACTGAGTTGCTTAGTGCCTCGCTTTTACTAAGGCTGGCTTTGAACTTGGGATTCTCCTGTCTCGGCCTCCCAAGCTGCTGGGATTACAGGTATAAGTTACCCTTCTTGATTAAAAAAAAAAAAAAAAAAAAAAAAAGATTGAAAGTGGCTTAAAGAAAGGACAGTTTAACTCAGAGTTAGGTACTTACATCAAGTTAAAAAAAACTGAGATGATGAACCCACATCATCTTGATAGGTGGTAGGTAGGCTAATACTAGACTGGCACATAAGGAGAAATTTGGGGAGGAAGGAAAATTCGGAAGAATTTGAGTTAGAGGCTTATTTTGTTGAAGGAAAAGTATCATCAGTCTTAATCTTGTGCTGACAAAGTTTAAATAGTTGGGTAAAGTCTTGCAGCACCATATCAGAGTACAGGGAGTTGTATTTTATACTTCTTTTCCAACATTATATAATGTTGGTAGAAATGATGGTAGAAATGTAAGACATTTTACATTGGCTTTGGAAGTGGCAACTATGTTTTCTCCTGATTGGTGGGATGGTGGGAAAGAGGTTAAAATCAATCTAGCTCTCAGAGCTGAATCAGACCATAAAATTTCTTGTTAGGCTAAAGTGACACATTTGCTGTACCATTATACTTATAGAAATTTGCCAAGAAGTTTTCCAAGACTGGAAATGAAATTACCAATAGTATCCTAAAACATGGTAGAATGCTCTCTTAACTCCTTATTTCCCTGGCATTATAAGAAAATCTTGCTTCTCCATCTTAAAAAACAAACAAACAAAAAACCCACTAAGAAAAAAACCTTCAGGACTGAAATAGTAATGAGAGACAAGAGTAGAATACTGAGTTGGTGTGTTTACCGGCACTTCAAACAGATTTCAATGCTGTGAAATTATCATGGGGGTTGTTATCAAACTTCAAGGTGGTTAAAGATGATTACAAGACAAGTTCTGTTGCTGAAGGATTTGCTGACATCTAATGCCTTTCTTTCTTCAAATGAATGCAAGGATGACATTTCTGAGTTAATAAAGGATCTGAGAAGGATGTGGCCCTGAGCAATACTTTTATACTCATTAGCTTTTTTCTATGTGCCTATGCCACTATCCCCCCACCTAGGCACCCATTCAGCCTACCTCCTCTCTCATCATTATTAATCTAACCTGAATGACTCCATTCTTCTCCAAGTGAACACACCCAGTAACAGCAGTGAATCATAGACACTTTTGCTTCTCTAGTCTCTAATGGACTTGACAAAAAGCCAGATCTGGTAGAATAAAAAGAATAGGAACTTAAGTGAGGCGAGCTCTTTAGGTTTTTGTTCTTTATGTTATTCTGAATATTAGTTATTAGATAAATATTCTGGATGCCTGATCATGGAAAGATTTTTATCACACTAACAATATTGAGCCTCCCCCCATGTCCATGTTCTAAGTAACCACTCTATTCAGTAAGGCAATCTCTGAGGCTTGCCTAAGAACTAAATCTAGAGCTCCTTCATTTGGGGATTGCTTCAATCCCAAGTTAAGCAAGACTCCTTTCTCGCTTAACTTGGCAAAAAAATTAATCAGTTAACTCACAAAGATCACCATTTGGTAACTAAGTCTTCAATAGTCTCTATAAGTGAGGCAATTACACTTTTGGAATCCCAGAAGAGATTTTTAGGTAACAGAGGAAGAAATTATTTGTTAATTATTCTCAAAGAGACATCTATGAAATGACAGACCACTAAAACACCTCTGTTCCATGCATAGGTCTGTAAGTACATTTGGAATTCACAGGAAGAGAAAACTACAGAAGAATTTTTGAAGATGATTTTCAAGAAAAAGAAAATGTCATAACAAATATTAAAAGTCAGTTAAGCGGGACTGGGTTATGGCTCTGTGGTACAGCACTTGCTTAGTTAAGTGTGAGGCACTGGGTTCTATCCTTAGCACCACATAAAAATAAATAAATACAGGTATTGTATCCATCTACAACTAAAAAAAAATTTTTTTAAAAGTCAGTTAAGGAAATTTAGCAGATTTTCTTTTGCAACTAATCTGAGTTCAGTTTCTTTAATTCGTCCTCATGGACATTATAAATCAACTTAATCATATGAATTTTGCACAATTCTTCACTCAAATGGATTTTAAAAAATAAAATAGTCTTAAAAATTGAGTCTTAAAAAATTCCTACAGATCCTAGTTATGTCTACAAGACACCGTTTTTTTTTTTGTCAATATAAGAAGTCTGTGGAATAGATTTATGTCATCCTGAGATTATTAATTTAAAAACTAATGCTAAACCTGAGAAATTAAAAAAAAAAAAGAATTCTACTGAAATGAAAACTTAAATTGTGGACAAAAAGTACATTTGTGTGTGTGTGTATGCTTGAGGAGGAGGAGAGAAAGAGAAGACTATTAACTATTGTTTTCTTGTCATTAAAAAAGAATAATAAACTCATAAAGATTTTTAGGTCTATGTCATCATCACACCAACAGTAATCATAGACAAGAATGGAAGAAGCATTTTACCACTCCCTGGTGAATAACAAAAGGGCCAACAGTAGCCTAGGGTATTGAAGAAATTTAAAAACATGCAGAAAGTCTGACTTAGGTTGCTATTAATCACAATTAATTATCTTTTAATTCTAGTGCTTAAATTGTTCTCTATGGCAGGGTATGGAGCTTTCTGGCTCAATTGGGCAGTGTTCTTTCCTACTTGAAAAGTTCCATTTGAAACATACAACATCCTGTATCAGATATACCAAACTCTTCACAGTCAAATAGATTTCTGGTCACTAAAGTCACAGAGACGTTGGTTAGGCTTTATCTAAAGGTACATGAAAACTACAGGGGCTGTCTAAAATCCATTTATTTTACACTAAGTTGAGAGTGGAAAGTGGATTTCCAATTTTGTATGTAACAAGAGTAATACAAATTCAGTAAAGGGGAGTTCATTTTTTTTTTTTTTTTCCTAACAACATGTACAAGTCAGAGCTGGGCGTCAACAAATGCACATTTCTGAATTCAGATTTTTCTGAGTACTCATTCTGAAGCTTTGAAACTCGGGCCAAACAATCTTGTTTTAATATACCAATTCATATAAAAAACAAGTCAGAACATTTGCAAGGCAAGATGTTGTTTTTCTTTATGTAGCCAGCAAAAACACAGCTCTAGGTTATAACTATAAAAGGATTTGGGAGCAGCTGATTTTAAGGACTCATAAAAACAACTCACCCTTATGCCCCTAGGTGTTAAGAATATGCGGAGTCTGCATTGTGCTTCTATTATCAGGACAAATCACTCTGCTTTATTCAATGAGATGAACGCATGCCAGGGGATAAGTAAAGGGAAAAAAAATGTGGGGATCTGTGGGGAACGTGGCTTCATACTAGTTAGCCAAATCCGAGATTTAGAATCAATCACAGCACCTTTTTTTTTTTTCCTTTATTAGCGCCCTCCGCCCCCTCCCCCGCCCACGTTTTTTTTTTTTTTTTGGCGGGGGAAAGAGAAGAGAAAGAGTGAAAGTTTGCATGATCCATTTCTTTAAATCAGGAACCGGTGAATAAACTTGACTGTTAGTGGCCTCTCAGGAATTCCCTTTGCCCACGGGGAAATAACGGTTACTACATAAAAAAGGAGACAAAATGAGGAGCCCCGGCTTGGATCTACACAGTCCAACGCCGACATTTACGCTCCAAATCAGTGCATTACGTTTTCTTCGGGTCCTGTATTTACACCTGACCCCTCAGGACTCCAGTTACTTCCTTCTGGCTGTTTCTAAGCCATTATTATCAGACCTTAGTAGAATATAAAGACTCAAAATGGCCACTCGCTAAGACTGAAAACACTGGCTCCTTCAAATTCCCAACTTCCCCATGACTCAGAAGCTACATAGCGGCCTTTCCTCAGCCCAGCGCTCCACCCAAGTTCGCTCTCTTGGCAGTTGCGTGGCAACAGCACGTCGCAACACCGGAAACTGCGTTTTCCAGCCAAGAGTGCAGCCAACCAGGGCTCAGCAAGGGCCGTGCGCACCCCTAGCGTCCTCCTTCTGGACCCACCCAATCGTCCTCAGCGCTCATTCTCCTTCCGGTACTGCGCCACGGCAAGTTCCGTTGTCTTCATTTTAGCTCGCATTTGTCTGACTGGTAGGAAGCCACGTTCTAAGGGGTCTGAGTTTTGAGGTGGACGTGGTGGAAAGCGTAGTGAGGCGACTGCTGAGTTTTGGGCAGCAAAATAAAGCTAGGAACTATCTCAGCAGAACGTGTGGGGACTCGGTGGGTTTCCTGTACGTTTGATTCTTCACAGGTTGGAACCCATCGCTGCTCTTTGGCGGTCTCTGCCCTTTGGAGCGTTTGTGAGCTGTACAATTGGGGTCCCGCCATGTCTGAGGAAAGCAAGTGCTGTGGTGAGCGCGCAGACAAGCCCGAAATCAACCGGGAGGACGGTGCTGGGGACACAAACAAGGATGCAGGTAGGGAAGGCGGTTGACGGGGAAAAAAGGCCAGCGGAGCCGCGAAAGGGAGCGCGCCCTGCTCAGGGTAGGCCAGACGCCCGGCCCCGCCCTGTCCGCCCGCCCCAGATGCCACGCGAAGCTCGTGCCCGCGCGGCGTTCACCGCCCTGGAGCGCTGGGCGGGGCATAGCCGCGCGCGCCCGTCAACCCTGCCTATCATACATCTTGGCGCCTCCCGTGTGGCCGCATCTCGCCCCCTGGTGGAGGTTCGCGCCCTCGCACGCGAATATTTGGTGTCTCCGTTTCTCGCGCGGCCACGTCCCGGGGCAGGGTTGGTTGCCGGCGCAGCTGCGCGCGCATGCGGGGGCGGGGGATGGCTGATGAGGTGGCGGACTCCGCGGCTGGGGGGCGCCTGGGAGCTGGGCTTCGGGAGTGTGCTGTGGAGTCATGGGGTACCGCCTTTCCTTCGACGGGGGCTCGTGTCTGGAGGGGTAGTGGGCTTTCTGCAGCCGGGGGAAGGCGGGGAGGACCCCCCCCCTCTGTTTTACCTGCTAAAGTTGATTCCTTTGTTGGAGGAGACGACGTCGTCTCCTTTTAAGAGTTTTTTGGTGCTTAAAAGCGACGCGGACAGACCTCCGTTTGTTGGGCCTGTATTTCTTAGGCCCCCGGCCTAGAGGGTTAACTGGTTCTCATCACGCAACTGGCGGGGTTCAGGGTGCTTGATGGGCCCGCCGATGTTTTTTAAGTCATGATTTTGGCTGTATCTCATTCAATTATGAAGCGATCTTAATGAAATTAAGGAATTCCTGACGGGATAGTTGTTAACTCTCCCGTTTTCTTCTCCGCAATGTTGATATTTTGAGAGAGGAAAACAAGGTCTCTGAAATATATGCAAAAAAAAAAAAAAAAAAAAAAAAAAGCCCCCAAACAGTTTCTGTGTGGGAAACTGCAAAAGGAGCAAGATTGAATTACAACTCTATGTAGTTAGAAGTTGCTAGTTTATTTATGGGTGTTTTGTAGACTATGAAAAAAGGCTGTGGTAAAAGATGAGAACTGTAATGATATGGTTAATCTGATTCTCATTTTATAATTTTTCTTTTTTTAGAAGAGAGTAAAGATCTCATTTCCACAATGCAAAATTCACCAGATAAAGCTAGGACTCCACAAGACACTGTGGATCCACCATCTCCTGATTCGGATAGTTCACAAAAAGAAGTATGACAGTCTTGGTTCTTTCAATGGATTGGTTCTGGTGTTGTGGCATTAATTGTTTTAAGTCTACTGAAGAGTGGTAATTAACATGATGGATAACAGATTTTCATTCTGAATCCATTTCACTTAGTTTAAGGTCAGGTTATTAGGATCCTAATCAAGGAAGTTTGAATCTGTACAATATTACCTTTATGAAAGTCTTTGGTGCAGTAGGTCTTTTCGTCAGTAATTCCAAAACGTCGGGAATAGTGTCAGGCCCATGCTAGATTTAAAAAAATTTTTTTTTGTAGTATTGGAGTTTGAACGTGGGGCTTTGCACATGCTGAGCACGCACTCTATCACTGAGCTGCAGCTCCAGCTAATACTGGGATAAATGTCTCAACACTGTTTTAGAAAGGTGTTGATCTTGCTAAGGTAAAAGAAAATGAAACTAATGGAGTGTCTGAAAATTAGACATTTTGTCATGCTTGCTTTGATGCATGGAGACAGAAAAACCAGCTAGTGGTACCTACCATAGAAATGTAAGATTGTTACTTCTAGTCGGCTTATTTTCTTTGGAAGTGTTTCTCTTGATGAATGTTTTTATTTTTAATATCTTGTTCCCTTTTCAGCCTACCAGTGCAACACTTAAAGACAAAGTAAAGAAGACAAGGATTTCATCTAATTCTTGCAGTGTGATAAAACGTCTTAAAGTAGAGAAGAAAGAAAATGATCAGAATTTTTCGGAGAAACCGGCATCTTCAACAGGAGAAAACAGTTTGGAATCTCAAAGTTCTAAACACAAAGGCAGTGAATCTGAAGAAAATGCACAATTGAAAAATACAGTCAAGAATGTCAGTGCATGTAAATCTGAGTCCGTTGATTCTGTGATTGAGAAACCTAAACAAGGATTAAATGAAGAAAAAGCACTATTGATGAAGCAGGTTCGTGACAAAGAAGAGCTGCTTCGGAGGCTAAAACTAGTCAAAATGTATAGATCAAAGGTGAGAATTTAAGAACCATTGCATAATCTTAAGTTTTTGCATAAATTGTGTAAAAGTAATTTAAAAAATAGGAAGCAAATTTATTTTAGCATAGTAAATAACAGAAAAATGTCATCAGTTTAGGGTTGAGTAAGAGAGACCTGTAAATACCAATGAAACTTTTAAAGAAAATGTCCCAGTTTTCATTTGATAACGCAGTAGGAGATTTTCTCTAGTTTACAACCCACAGCAATATTAGATGTATCAAATGTTAGATGAAAGTATGATGGGAACAGAAGTGACTACTGACAATGAATAAAATCAAAAGTGGTCACAGTATAATAAAAAATATTTTTAGTAATGATACTGTGTTTCTTCAAAGGAATTAAAATGTCTTAGGCAGTTTGTCTGAAAACAACAAAAAAATATATATTAGATTTTAGGTTTTAACTCAGATAGGTTGAATTGTATAGAACCCTGGTTCTTAGAAGGAAGAAGCCTCTATTACTTGGATAATTTCTGAATATGTAATAATTCATGTTTCCTCAACAATGTGGAATAAATGATGGAATAACATATCATTTGCTCTTTTTGAAGTTTTAGGAGTTTCTTAAACATGACTTATTTATGAAATATCAAATTGAAAAAACTTTATACATTGTCGTTTTTTGAACTTTTGGGCTCGCAGCAAAATTGGGTGGAAGGTACAGCATCATAAGGACATAGTTTAAAAGTATAACTACTATAAAAAGTGGACTATTTTTAAGTGTGTTATCGTTTCTCTATATAGTTTAATGATCCGGTTTTTCCCAGAGGGTAAGGTTGGCCCAGATCCTGAATAGCCGTAGAACTCAAGGGAGTGACACTGTAACCATTGTGCTTACAACCATACTACCATTTGCTAGGTAAATGTCTTATTCATCCCCAGGATGATGATTGCCTTTAATTTAGATGTACATTACATTTAACAGCTTTGATTGATTAAGTTAAAATAGCATGATCATCTGATTATTGACTTAACATTCATTGATATGTTTTGTTTTCTGTTTCAGAATAACCTGTCTCAGTTAGAGATATTAATATCAAAGTGGAGAAACTGTAGCCAGCTGTTGCTTTATGAGCTGCAGTCACTCATGTCGGAAGAGAAGAAAATAACCCTTACTCAATTGATAGACCTCTATGGGTTGGATGATACACTGCTGCATTTTAATAGAAGTGAAGAAGAATTTGCAGGTGTTTAATTCATAATTTTTTCTTGAGAAATATCTTTGAAAATGATACTTGCACATTTTAAAGGGGAGATAGGCACATTAGGGCTTAGAGGAAGGTATCTTGATGACTATCAGTTTAGGACAATCTATAATTTTTTTTTTTTTTTTTTTTTTTTTTTTTTTTTAGTTGTAGATGGTCACAATACCTTTACTTATTTTTATGTGGTGCTGAGGATTGAACCCAGTGCCTCACACGTGCAAGGCATGCACTCTACCACTGAGCCACAAACCCAGCCCTGTGAAATGTATAAATTTTTTTTAATATTTATTTTTTAGTTGTAGTTGGACACAATAACTTTATTTCACTTATTTATTTTTATGTGGTGCTGAGGATCGAACCCAGGATCCCTCACGTGCGAGGCAAGCACTCTACCGCTGAGCCACAACCCCAGCCCAAATGTATAAATTTTGAGTTCGAAAATTCAATGTTTAGGTTAGATTTGGTAAAGAAAACTTGACATTCAAAAAAAAATCATATTTAAAAAGGAATTTGGATAGTTTTGGCAACTAGTTTTAGTAAATCATTTTGCTTTTAGTAGCAAAAAGTTTTATTTTCAATGTTTAAAAATAGTTCATTCTAGATGGGAACCCCAGAGGAGTTGTATTATTGTACTGGTAACTAGCCTGCCTCCATCAATCACTACTGCTTTGTAGGGTGGAGCGGTGGGAAGGAGGGTCTGAGTGGGGGCGGGGCGGGTCAGGTCCCAGGCAGGCAGGGAGTGGTGGTGATGGTGGCTAAATGTGTCAGGGAAATCATGCTTCTGGTGGTAGTGTTGGATTGTTTTTGTTTTTTAATTTGTTCTTTTTAGATATACATGACAGTAGAGTGTACTATTTTGATATTATACATACATGGAGTATATTTTTATTTAGATGTATATTTTATTTAGATTTTTATTTATTTTATTTATATTTTAATTAGATGCCATTCTGTGGTTGAACATGATGTGAAGTTAAATTGGTTGTGTGGTCATATGTGAACATAGAAAAATTATCTAATTCACTCTACATATTGGTAGTTAAAAAGTCCCTCTTCTAAGTTTAGGAATCTTTGTTTCCATTCATTTTCCACATATTTTCATCTGTTGCTCTAATAGGGTTATTAAACATATGTCCAAAATTATATTGTTTTGTCTTGAAATTTCTCATATTCCTCCTTTAGTGAAATGACTGTTTCTTAGGAAACTATGTATCATTTCCTTCATCAAAGTATCCTGGCATATGAGGTCCTTCATATTCATCTACCTTCTAGTTTCATCTGTGAAATGAACTGAGAGTGTCCATTCAGTTCATAGTGCCTTAGCCAGAAACCCATCTTCACAGGGAGGGATTTGTGCTGCCAAGTTTCACAACTGTACCTATTCATCCTGGCTGTATATGACCCAAGCTGGCCCAGTCACAGAAAGAAACCTCACCTGTTTGTGGCTGGAGCTATTATATATAAACTTGGAAGCTACAGAGCTGACATCCTTTAAGGGTGGTGTGTGCTTACTGAAGGATAGAGATAGAGAGATCTTTGTGAATTAGTAGTTTCTTGGTTCTAACTGCCAGTTATTCTGAAAGGTTTTTTGAATTTCTGCCTTAGGGGCTTACAGCTTTATTTACTTGAAAAAAAGTATTTGGCTGCTAGTTGGTTAAACAGTAGCCCTCCCCCAAATGTTCCTCACTTTGAACCTAGGTCCCTCCCTCTTGATCTACAAATCTTTTAATGTTTGGCACAGCAGGGGAACTAGGGCCCTACTCTTGCATCCATTTCAATACCATCCCCCATCACCACTACACACAAATTCCTGCTTTTGACACTTTACATTGCCATTGGCATTTGTGAATCCTAGAGGACTGGCCCCAGCCTCACATGAGCCTCTCCTGGGATTTCTAGTTGGACACTCCTGGGGAGCTGTACTATTCTAGTGGCTACTAGCCAGCTTCTATCACTGCTTCTCATTCAGCCTAAATGTGGCAGAGGAATCATGTTCCTGGTGGTGGTAGTGTTGATTAGCTCTTGGAGGCTATAGCTTCCATTCTCTGGAGTCACCATTGTGTGTCTGCTGGTGGGAATTATAGCATGAGCGGGACTCTGGTTCTGGGAGAGCTGAGGAAATGATAATGGAATTTAAGGCATTGGCACCTAGCCCTAGCTGAGGACCCTAACAGCACAATGGGCACTTGAGAAATAGGAGGTAGATTATGGTGGATGAATGGGGCTTATGGAATATAGTTTGAGGTCTGAGGATGCTCTTGGGTAGTCTTACTTTTTATCGTTTTGGTGAATTTTACCTCCACTTATTGAAAACCACTGAATACCACATTTTTATAAATTAAAAAAGAGGGCTTAAAGAGTCACCAAAATGATGATGGTTCAATCATTTACTTCACCATCACTATCCAGCACTAATCACTATGTGGGTGATCAATTGAACCTTAGTTGTTTTCTAAATGGATTTTTCCTTGTTATTTCAGTGCTGGGGATTGAACCCAGGGACATTCTACCACTGAACTACATCCTCAGACCTTTTAATTTTTTTTTGATTTTGAGACAGGGTCTTGCTAAGTTGCCTCAGCCTCTCAAGTTGCTAGGATTACAGGTGATAACCAATACACCCAGCCTAAATGGAAGGTTTCATAATAGCTCTCTGGCTTCACCAGCACCAGTGTATACTGGAAGTGATAGTGTGGATTAAACTTAACCTTTAGTTTATAAATTGCAGAACAATGGAAAAAAGTCAACAGTTTTATCTTTATTAATAGAATGGGGAAAAAATTCCAAATTTTTAGTCTCGAATACTTTATGGTTTAAAAAATCTTGTTCTTGAATAAAAACAATTTTACACATTTATTTTACACATTTATTCATGCTAAAGGCTAAAATCAAACAATTTGCTATCGAAAATCTGCAACTAAGAGGTGACTAATTTAAGTTTCCCAATATGAAAGAAAAAGAAATCATTTTACCCAAATGAATTGATTTTTGCAATAATTAGTTTGGCTTTGTTTTTCTTGCTAGCCTTTTACATTTGAACAAGAGCAGGAAACGTTTTCATCCTTAATCTTTCAACTTCTGCTTGTAGTATTGAAATCTGTTCAGCCTGTTGTTTTGAAATATTTGTCAGCTTCTGTTGTTGCACCATGTTTTTATATCGTTCTTTGACAATCTTTTCACAAGTCAGTTGCGTCCCTATCCCAAAAGTGAAGAAGGAAGGAATAAGTTGGATTATTATTAATGCTTTAGGGTATAGGAACAGCACTCAAACACTGGTAGCTTTTTGACCATTCTTAAGTTTTCAGGATTAAAACTTTTTGTTGATTAAAGGGAAAAAGCTTACCCATTGCATTGCAGATGTCTTTTCTCTCTGACACAGCTACCAACTCTTCTCGTAGATTGCAGCTTAGAGTGTAATTTGCTACATCTTTTTGATTACTGAATTTTTCCAATTTTTTGAGTAGTTTTTTGCAGTTTTCGACATTCTTTTTGTGGGTCTGAAAGTTTTATTCCCATGAAGCCCCACAAAATAATTTTGAAAAAAAAAAGTAATTTATATATAAAAAAAGTTATCATCACTAAGATAACATCTTACACCATATATCCCCAGTGCCCGGTGTACTGTCCGTCCCTAGTAGTCACTCAAATTATTTGTTTAAAGATAGAATGATATGTTAATACTACAATTTACAAAACTTTTTGTATGTTCTTAAAATGAGATAATATTTGAGATTACTTTGTTTTCATATTACACGAACTACATAATCAAAATTAAGCATTTGTTTTTCAGTTAAGACAAAGCTTTTACAATGCCAAGGAAAATTACCAACACTTATTGTAAAATTATAACATAACCTAACTGCTCAGATATTTCCCCAGAGGTTAATTTTAATCTTTAAAAATGTACTTCAGGGCTGGGGTTGTGGCTCAGTGGTGGCGTGCTTGAGGCCCTGGGTTCAATCCTCAGCACCACATAAAGATACCTGTAATTACTTTGAAAACTGGGAAATAAGCAAGGTTTTGTTAGGTTCTGTCGGAGTTTATAATTGAAACACTGATTCCTTTGCTCAAAGAATCCACAACTCTTGGGATTACAGTAATCAATATCATTGAGACTTACCTTATCTATAACTTGAATGGTTTGCTCCATTATTCCAATCTGAATAGCAATCAGAGTCTCGTAGTTCGGTTCATTTAGGTACTTCAAGAGGAAAAAAAACCCACAAATAAGGATATTTTTTCTCTTTCTTTGAATGGATAAATACATAAAGATTTTTTGTTTTTCTTACGATACTATAGAGTGAACCCAGAGGCCCTCTATCAATGAGCCACACTCCAGGTCCTTTTATTTTATTTTGGGATAGTATCTTTGCTACGTTGCTGAGGCTAGATCTTCTTGCCTCAGCCTCCCCAGTTACCGGGATTATAGGAGTGTACCACTATTTCAGACCTTATAAAGATTTTTTTTTCTCTGAAAATTATTGTTTTGCATAGCAAATATTAAGATTGAGTTGATTGAGTCTATTTTCTTTCAGCTCATCAAACAAGTTACCCACATTAACAGTGTTCCAGTTAAAGATACTGAGGGAAATTAAAAAAAAAAAAAGATATGTAGCATGACCTACTCTTCCAAAAAAAGAGAAGATAGAGATTTGTGCAAATTCACAGCATTTTTCCACACTTGGGAAATTAAGAGAGGCTTTACAAGGAGGTGATGTTTAAACAAAACATGTTTGGTAGGTTTGGTAGGTTTGGGATGTTAAAAGAATGTCTTTCCAGATATAAGAATTGGTATGAGCAAAGAGACGGAGGTAGAAGCCTAAAACAAATTGGTACTCCATTTGGTTTGAGAATACTAATAGTAGGAAATGAGATTAATACCCAGAACTATGGGGGGAAAATCTGATAGTGGTATACCAACGAAAGTAGAGGAGCTATCAGTAGGGAATAAAACAGAATTTGAGGGAAGTCACGGATGGAGGGTTAGATTGGAATCCAGAGAGCTTAGATTCAACTTTAGATGTGATCACTGTTAGAAATATAGAGGTGGATCCTCAAAGGAGAGGACATGGGGGAAAATAGGGCTAAGGCTTTTTCCCCTTCTCCTTTCTCTTTCTTTGTGGCATTGGGGATTAAACCCAGGAACCCAGGGGTGCTATGCCACTGAGTTACATCTCCAAGTCCTTTTTATTTTTGAGATAGGATCTTGCTGAGTTTATCATGCTGGCCTCCAAATTGGGGTTGGGGTCCTCTTGCCCCAGCTCTTCAAATTCAGGAATGTTTTACTATGCCCAGACTAAGGCACACTCTTAAAGAATGACATTAGAGGAAAAGGAGGAGAAAATGGGGGTCATACAAGACAAAGGAATGAGTAATTAAGGTGGTCAAATGCTACAAAGAATTGAAGACTGATACAGAGACTGGGAAACAAATAGGAATTTCTTTAGTGAACTATAAGAGAACTGTGCTACTGAATGGGTCATGAAGATGTGTAGGCAAAAGACATAACTACTTGAAGAAAAATAACTCGACATCATGGAGGCTTCTTATTAAATGCCAGTTAAATGGATAAATGTATTAATGGATAAAATTAAAACTGTAGAGGTCAGGGAGAACTTGCCTTTTGACGCTGTCTTGAAAAAAACAGCATCTGAATATCCCAGGCCTTTTGATTTAGGTCTTCCATTTCCATCTCCATTTTCTTATGTTCCCACTCAATTTGATATATTCCTTTGTGTACCTCTTTACTTTCCATCATGCTAGCAACTTTCTTTTGACCTTGAGTCTTAAAAAAACCAAGTATTTGATATTCATATAACATGATTCTGCATGCGAAATTATAGAAGATTTGAAGTTGAATGTTATTCTCAGAAAATACTTGAATCACAGAGATAATTCTCTTAATGTGGTGCTGAAGATTGAACCTAGGGCAAGTGCTCTACCACTGAGCCACTAGGACAGTGACTAAATAGAAGGGACAGAAACATTTAATAACAAAGTTGATTTATTTTAGACATGCCCTCCCATCTGATGTCTTGGAATAGCAGTTCTCCCCCCCTTCCTTTGAATTACCTATATGAAATTCAGGATTGAACCCAGGGGTGCTTAACCGCTGAGCCCTAACTTGCTAAGTTGATTAGGGCCTCACTAAGTTGCTGAAACTGGCTTTGGATTTGTCATCTTCCTGCCTCAAGCCTCCCAAGTTCTTGGGATTATGTGTGTGCGCCACCACACCTGGCAAATTCAGGAAAAAATTTTAAAGAAATTATTCTCCAAGACTGCTAATAATAAAACAATGGTGTTTCTAAGACAATTAACATTCTTGTATTAATTTTAAGATTTTACATTTTTCTCTCTTTTCCAGTCTAGCTGTTCAAAGGTCATACCATCTCTCTTTTCTATTACTTTCATCTTCTGATTGTAGTCTGGGCCTCTCATTTCCTTACTTTCCATGACCTTTTCTCCCTTGCACTTCAGCTGGCTACCTCCCATGGTCATACCTCTGATATTTATCATCAATAGCTCCAAAATGTAAAGTTAAAACATTTTTCCAGAACACTCTTTCTCACCTGGGCGAAACATCCCTTCATCAGGGGACAATGTGCTTGTGCTATGTCTAGAGACATTTCTGGTTGACACAACTGGAGGGGTTACTATAGGTACCCAGTAGGTAAAGGCTGTGCATGCTGCTAATCATCCTGCAGAGTGCAGAGCAGTCTTCTGCAACAAATAAACCTTCTGACTTCAGATATTTGGAGTGCCAGGCCTGAGACACACTGCTTTAGAGCTACTTCTCCCGTGTGCTTTCCATCAGTCATCTTTTTTGTAGGATGCAGTTATAGACACTATCTTCACTTGCGTGTTTCATATTATTTGACATTTACCAATTGGTGAAGACAGACCTTGCATCAGCAATCTAACTTTATAACTTACGGCATTAGAAAAAGAACAAACTAATCCAAGGCCATCAGAAGGACATAGAAGATTAGAACAGAAGAAAGTTGGTTCTTGGGGAAAAATAATTAACAGAATTTGCAAAACTTTAGCTTGAATAGGAAAAACCAAAAACTCAGTTATCCATCAGAGACATTATTAAACGCTACTTAAATTACAGACTATCTAATGAAAATTAACAGTGAATAAAACTATGCCATGTTAGAATGAACATTTAACTCCATGTCTTGACGTATTATCTGTGGAAGTTTTAACAAATACTCATACCTGGAGATGGGATCTATGCACAGGTTATTCTAATGTGCAGCAACTGTTATGATTTATCATGGGTTATCAGGATTAAAATTATTTGTCATGGGGCTGGGGATGTGGCTCAAGCGGTAGCACGCTCATTTTGATCCTCAACACCAAATAAAAATAGATAAAAAATTTATTTGTCGTGGAAATGAGGGAATAATGTAAAGTATAACTACCCGAATTACAGAATTCAAGTCTTCAATTATGGTTTTATTCATGAGAATTGCATCAGAATACTCCAGGATTAGTTGGAAATTCTCTAGTTCTACTTGTCCTTGTTTAAGAAGAATTTGGATGGTCAAATTCAACTGGAATTTCACTTTCTCGTCCTGTAATCTAAATGGAAATAGGCTTTAAATAAGTAGGTATAGTACATTTACATATCAAATTTAATATAAAATTCAGATCAGCTAAAAGAACATCCTGGAGATTAGTGTGAAGAATATTTTCCCAAGTGATTAGCTTTCCTGGACACCCCAGTGATACTCCATCCTACTGATTTGCAATATAAATGAATTGTTCAGAGAATACTATGGACAGAAATACATCCACAAATTTTTACTTTAGGATTAAGAAAAGATGGGAATATTTTCCCAAGTGATTAGCTTTCCTGGACACCCCAGTGATACTCCATCCTACTGATTTGCAATATAAATGAATTGTTCAGAGAATACTATGGACAGAAATACATCCACAAATTTTTACTTTAGGATTAAGAAAAGATGGGAATATTTTCCCAAGTAATTAGCTTTCCTGGACACCCCAGTGATACTCCATCCTACTGATTTGCAATATAATTGAATTGTTCAGAGAATACTGTGGACAGAAATACATCCACAAATTTTTACTTTAGGATTAAGAAAAGATGGTAGGATTTTGATTGTAATAAAAATAAAGTTAAAGCCAGGCATAGTGGTGCATATCTGTAATTCCAGTGATGGGGGAGCCTGAAGCAAGAGCCTTGGGGTTCATTCCTAGTGCAATAAATAAATAATGAAAATATAGACATGCTGCCAAGTTGACTTTATTGATTTCTGATACTGTACTAACAATATTAATATTTAATCCATGTGCTACTTATCAAATCTAATAGTGCAAAATTCATACTTCTCCCGGCAGTCTAGAAGTCTAGATCTAAAAATGGTGAATGATGATGAATTTGGGAATATCAGAGATGAAATTTATCCATGAAGTCATCAATATGGCCTTTTTTTTTTTTTTCTTAAGTTACATATGGACATCATGTCTTTGTTTTACTTTATGTGGTGCTGAGGATCCAGCCCAGTAACCCAGTGTCTCACATGCTAGGCGAGCGCTCTACCTCTGAGCCACAAGGCCAGCCCTCAGTGTGACCTTTTGACGCAGGGACTTAAGAGTGTGCAAATCACTCAGTAAAAAACAACACTGTCCCTGAAAAACATGGAGCTGGGAGGTGTCTGTGTGGTCACTGCTTGGACATGTGCTTAATGTTCCACATAGTTTATATGTCTTAATCCCCCACACACTCAACTGGTAGAGACAGGTTGTATTTTATGTGGAAAGGGCAGATTTAAGAAATACCAAGATTTTTCTAAAATTTGCTTCTTTATATTAAAAGCAATGGAACAACATGTAGCATGTTTTATACTGAAATAAGTCTTATGTGACAAAATGTGCTCTTTTCACTTAGGCAATAGAGCAGAGACCCTGCGCCTATTGGAAGGAAAAGTAGGCACAGATCTCTACCATATCGGCCTAGGAACTGAATACCTTGGCAGGACTCACAGAGTAAAAGAAATAAGATCAAAAATCAATAAATGGGATGGACTCAAACTTTAAAAGCTTCTTCACAGCAAAGGAAACAATGTGAAGAGAGAGCCTACAGAATGGGAAAAATTTATCACATTCAACTCAGAGCATTAATCTCCAGGATACATAAAGAATTCAAAAAATTTAACACCAAAAAAAAAACCCCACAAAAACCCAAATAACTATCAATAAATGGGCTAAGGAACTGAACAGACACTTCATAGAAGAAGAAATACAATCAACAAATATGGAAAAAATATTCTAACATCCTGGCAATTAGAGAAAAACAAAACTACACTGAGATTACATCTCATCCAGTAAGAATGGCAATCATCAAGAATACAAGCAACAATAAATGTTGGCGAGGTACACTCAAATATTGCTGGTGGGACTGCAAATGGGTGCAACTACTATGGAAAACAGTATGGCCATATCTCAGAGAACTTGGAATGGAACCACCATTTGACCCAGTTACCCCACTCCTAGGTTTATACCCAAAAGACTTAAAATCAGCAGCCTACTATAGCGACGCAGCCACATCAGTGTTTGTAGCAGCTAAACTATGGAATCAACCTAGGTACCTTTCAACAGATAAAGAAATTGGTATGTATACACAATGGAATATTCCTTAGCCTTAAAGAAGAATGAAATTACGGCATTTGCCAATAAATGGATGCAACTGGAGAATATTCTGCCTAGTAAAATAAGCCGATCCCAAAGAACCAAAGGCTGATACTAATTCACAACAAGGGGGTGGTGGGGGAGAATAGTGGTATTCAGGAGTGAAGAGAGGGGAGTGGGCGTGGGGTTGGAATGATAGTAGAAAGAATCTGACATTATTACCCTATGTGCATAAATGATTTACGTGACTTGTGTAACTCTATATCATGTACAACCAGACAAATGAGAAGTTATACTCATGTATGATGTGCTAAAATGCATTCTCATGTATAAGAAATTAGAGTAAATTTACAAAATGTGCTCTTTAGTATAGAAAACCCAATGCTAGGATTGAAAGGGATTCAGATGGATGGGTTTGCACAGATTTGAACAGCCAGTAGGCATTTTCCCCATGAGCACTGCCACCTGAGACAGCTCAAGACTGAATAGGTAAACCTGAACGAGAAGTTCGCATTACAGGAGGAGTTCATGGAACACTTTTTCAATCTCGCGCTGCACATGTTCATCATCCTCAACTCTCTTCCGGAGGAAAGCCATCATTTCAACTAAGCCAGCTGCCTTCTGCTTCACCTGAAGAAACCCAACAGCAAACTTTGACTTCAGAAAACAAAAACATCTTTAATTTTGTTTTAAAAAAATCACCAAATCTTAACAAGCCCATCTTTCTAAGATTAAAAAGAATTTAAATTCCTGCCATTATGTAATAAAAGGTGTGTAAAACTTGGCGGGGCACATTCCATGAAAATTTTGAAGTGTATAGAATTGGCTTCTTGCTGAGAATCAAGTATGCAAGCAACTAGAATTTTCTTATATCTTTTTGACATTTGTTCCCTTAGACAAAATTGTCAGATCATAGATACTTCAACAAAAATAAGCCAGCCTGATTATGTAGCACTAAGGTAGGAATCTGGGGAGGAGGAAGCCCCTTGAGCATCAGCAAGAGAAAGGATTCTTTCCCCGGATTCGTACTCTCAATTTCCGCCCTTTGCTACATCTTTTCTATTCTAGAAAAACTAATTTCTGCCCTTCGCTACGTCTTTTCTAGAAAAACTATATAAAGTTGGTCTAGTGAGCTTAATATAACTCTAGTCTGCAAAACAGGGTCATCTGTAACAGTGTTGTCCAACAGAAATGTGAGCCATAGCCATTTAATTAAAAGTGAAATGAAACAGATGAACTTAAATCTCTGTGAAAAACATTAATGAGACATTTCTCCTTTCTCCCCCCCATAAACTAAATCTTATAAATGTGTGTATTTTCCACCTTCAGCACATCTCAATTAGGACTGGCAACATTTATTTCAAGTGCACAGTAACTGCACATCACTAGTGGCCCAGTTTTGGATAGTGTGGATATATAAACCTGCTTGAGGCCCTTGATAGCACCAAAGTTAATATTTTACTTCGTTATTTTATTGTTAATATCTAAATCGTTAGCTTTTCTGTATGTATTGGTCAATGATACTATGTAGTTGATATTAGTATATTAAGAATAAAATGAAATAAAAAATGATATTACATACTTTGTGTTCATTTTCAACTTTTGCTCGTCTGGTTGCACAGAAATGATCCCAGACTGAAGGGTCCAAGCCTTCTGGCATGTTGTTAATATTATCCAACTCATCCATGGCTTTCATTAAATTGGCAAAAGTGTCCTTATTCAACTTGCCAGATCCTGGTCGTTCTCCAAATGGGGTACTACTGGCTGCCTCTGAGGGCGCTTTCTGTTTGTGAATCCTGGTATTAGCAAGAAAAGCCTGTCAACCTTTCACATTCTCTCGAGACACAACAACAAAATCATTATAATATTGTCAGCCAAGGCTCATAGGATATACTGCATGGCAATTTTCTTAGGCACTGGAGAACTGGCGGGCAGATTAGTCCAAAGAGAGAAGCACCCACTTTGTCCTTCCATGCTCTGGGTCCCCAGATGTGACCCTAGACTGGACTACAGATGACTAACTTGTCAGTTCTGGCAGCATTACTTTTGCGGGGAAACTTTCAGGCAAAGCAATGCCCATGGGAGTGGGTGGTCCTTGGGTCTGTCTGGCAGGTCCTCTGCTATCCTTTTTTTTGCAGTAGATATGCTTAGATCTGTTTGAACTGGGGAAGTGTCTCCTCTTATCCATGTAAACAGATTAGCTTTGTTTCCCTGTACTGCAGCAGGCACCCTTGTAATCCACAGTGAGACTGGTGTTGCTGTCCCAACTCTTAGATAGGAAAGTTCGTCCCTGGGAGAAGCTGTTGGCCCACAGCTAGCTTCAGGTCTGATAGATGGGTGACTTAGGGACTTAAAATCTATTAGATAACAAAGCTTGTGTTTTCTCCATTGTTGCCTCCTGACAGGTAGCAGGTCTCACTGCTTTCTTCACAAGGAAAGGGTATGTACTTGGGCTTGTGATAACATACCTTTTTAAAAATAGGGAAACCAGGACATGAGTGAAACAGGTAAAATCTCTAGGTTGCAAGTTAGAGAATAATCTTGTATCTCAGACACAAATTAGTCTAGTGACAAACTTCATGAGTTTTAGACTACAAATTAGCAAAATATAATTCTAAGGCTACTCTCAGTTAAAGCGTGGAGGGCTATTTATAGTCCTGGGGATAGAACCCAGGATCTTGTGTATTCTAGGCAAGTACTCTACCACAGAGCCATATCCCAGCCTAGAACTCTTTTGATAATCACTATTTTCAACCATTTATACTGGCATTTTTTTTCCCAAACTTTGTTCAGAGCATAATCACATAATCCGAAGAAAAGAAATTTCTGATCATGTAAGTTTGAAAAACACTGCTTATTCTTATACTTGGAGATCCAAAGGCCAATAATAATCTCTGAGAGGTTCTGCAGTAAGGAATACTGTTTTAACTTTTTTTAATCTTGTATTTTCCCCAATTTATGTAGTCCTGGAAACCTGTTAGGTGCAAATTCAACTCCTACCATCAGGGGCTGGTATTTGTTGGAACACATCCTGGGGAAATAACAGTTTATGAACTTTTATGCTATCTATGACTCAAGAGGAACGACTTTCATGAGTGAAAGACACTTAATGCACTTGTGACACTTATGTAAGTACCTTGCTTACATAGAAATTTTTATTTTTTAATAATGAAAAGGAATATATTATACTTGATTTCTTTCCCTTAAGATGTAGGCATAATCTCAAAAAAATGCTGAATTATGATCAAGATGGACATCTTTCCCTAAAAGTTACACTGACAATTTCTGAGAGAAAAAGGCAAAATCTTATAATCCTCCTCTTCATTTAAAGGCCTTTCTTTCTTTTTTAGAAACATAATAGCAAAGGAGAAACAAACCTTGGTCGGCGTTTAAAAAGTTTGTAGAGTAG
Organism: Callospermophilus lateralis; assembly: GCF_048772815.1. Taxonomy (NCBI): domain Eukaryota; kingdom Metazoa; phylum Chordata; class Mammalia; order Rodentia; family Sciuridae; genus Callospermophilus; species Callospermophilus lateralis. Next base: position 70,481,744 of record NC_135319.1, read on the forward strand.
ATCCACCTGATGACTGGGAATTTCAGAAAATTCCTTTTTAAAGCTTCGATCCAGAACCTAAAGATAAACACATCATTGCAAGAATATAACTTTATTCAGAAATTTTTTTTTGTTGACAATATTTAAAATACAGGTTGTAGCACTTTGATGTTAAAAATCCACAAAAACTTTTTTTTTATAAAATTACAGTGCAAGTATTTCCCAAAGATCTTTTTTTGAATAGGAAGCACCTCAGTGTATTAAAAATGTTATTTCATATGAGAGGCCTTAGAAATCATAAGTTTTCCAAAATAATATTTATTGACAAAACATGCAAGTTTCTCTATTTTATTCTATTCCATCTCCTTCCATTCCATTCTGCTGTCTTTTTTGTGCTATCCTATCCCATTCTTTTGCATTAGAAAGCTGCTGGTCAGACCTACTAAACTGATTTCATAACCAACTAATGGAGACTGCACTCTTTAAGTTTGAAAAGCCCTGGAAGTTCAATGATCTCCCTGTTTTTTGCATAAAAGAAATCTTAGAGTAGTTTACAAAAAATTCTTTTTTTCAGATTTTCAGAAGTGTTCAATGGCACAAAATGAAGTTCATTCATATATGGTAATTATAGTTGGAGAGAAATCTACAAGAGAGTTATATGTCATTCAGCTTTCCTCTAATCCCAAGAGCAACAACTCAACTGCATTATCAGTTGGTGAGACAATGATTCTTACCTTGTCTTCTGCCATTAAGTTGTCATAGTGCTCCTTAAATGCATCCAGTTCTTCTCTAGATTTCCGGATGGCTGCTGAAGTCTGGTTCTAGAATAACAGCAGGAGTAGTTAATTGGAACTGGAGACTTCAGTATAAAAATACAGGAGATTCAAAGATGAATAAAGAATTTTCTAGTACAAATTAAAGGTGCTGTGTAGTATCTGTTACAGAAAACTTTTATACAAGTAAGTAAACCATTTGGAGACTTGAACAAACCTCCAGTCACCTGTTCCTAAGGACAGTCAGCACTGTGTAAGTGCATAAGCGTCAGTGACAGAGTGTGTGGATGAGGAAAGTGCGCAGGTTTGAGAGTTCCGTGGACCTGGGTTCTGAGACTGAATGTAAATATGGACAATGGCCAGCCATATGTAGAAACAGAATTCTGACCCACTGCAGCAAACACCTGGCAAATTAAACCAAAACCTTTGCAGTGATTGCCCCAAACTGTCAGGACTTGGTCAGTAATTGCCAGCTGTTTAACTTTGGTACCTACTTCCAACTCAGGATCGTCTAGAGAGGGCCAAATATGTTTCCCCAAATCAGGTGGCTTCTAATTGGTTTGCCTGTGCCAACAACATCCAGCCAGGTGTACTTGTGTCTTCCCTGCTTCCATCCTATATCTTTCCTGCTCCCCTGCCTGCCTTCCAGACTTGTCAGCCAAAAGCTAGTGATGGCAACCATTCTGCTATGCCAAGCTCAGAATAAATAGCCTCTGCTTATTCTCATTTGGGTGGCCTTCATCTATTTCCACAGTTCAGTTCCTGCTCTACAACTTACCACTGGATGACTGAGGCATGTTACCAGCCTCACAGAGACAGTCTTTCTCATTTGTGAAAGAAACCTAGTATCATGCAGGGTTGTTCTGAGGAGGGATATATATATATATAAATTTGCTGTTTAATAGACTTAGAAAAAAGTACATATTTAATTTATGATACAATAAGTCACACATTCACAAATTTGCGTTGTTAATACTAATATCTGTCAAAACTTACTGTGTAATAAACATTTTGTATCCTATTTATGGTTGTGTTTTGATGGTTTTCAGAATATGAGCGAACCCAATACTCTTCCATGCTTAGTGAATTTTAAGAGTGCCAAGGCCATCCTGGGCAACTTAGTAAGGCTGTGACTCAAAATTTAAAAAAAAAATTTAATGGTTGGGGATATAATATGGTGGTAGAGCCCCTTGCCTAGTATGAAGCCCTGGGTTCAATTCCTAGTACAGCAAATAAATAAATAGAATTGAAAACAAAAAAGAGCATCCAGTGGTCCAGGGAGAACAATGCTTCCTGAAGAATGGCTTGCAAGCAGCTTAAAATGTTCTAGGTCCCATAGTCAATGGCTTAAAGTTGTGCTTTCAACCATGAACCTCATTTTACAAACCACTTCATATGAAGCCTACATGGTTCTTTTGACTAAATGATTCCAGAGGCTAGATCACATAACTATTAACAAATTTGAATGGGTACTTTTCACCTGGCCCTGGAGCAAAGTCTTAGGGGTCAAGGACTGCTCGAGGTTAAGAAGGTCTGGGAGCTCTTGCTAAAGAAGGAGCAGGGCTGTCAGGAAAGCCTGGCACTCAGGGATCAGGCTCTGTACTTACTTTCTCCTGCTGCTTCCTTACAAGGTAGTTGTTCAGGAATATTTCTCTGGAGGTTAATTCCTCTTCCAACAGTAGAGAAAACACAAGGTTATTTATTTTCAATTCCTCCTGTAAAAATATTTTAAAAGGTGTGTTTGTGTCGGGGGGGTTATGATTGATACTCCTGAGAAAAGACTACTGATAGTCATGGACTTGAATCTACTCAAACAAGTTCATGACATATACATAAGAAAACTCTTAAAGAAAAAGAATAGAGACTTAACAGTAACTGGTTATTTTTCTTTCATCATTTCATTATAAGGTAAAACATACATAATGTGAACTTATAGTTTAATGAATTATTATAAGGGCCAACACCTATATCATAAGCACTCAATTCAAGAAATAGAATTTTGCCACCCTAGAAGCTCCTTACAGGTGTTCCCATCAAAATCTCAACTCCACTACTAACCAGTGCTTTGACTTTCATAGTAACAACCTCTCTGAAGCTTAAGTATGTTTATCTAGACACTATAGTATAAATTGTCCATTAAAATTTTTTTTTGTCATGTCTTCTGAATCTCTTATAATCTTCATGTCCCCTCTTTCCCTTTCTTTCCTCACAATTCATCTGTAGTAACTGGGAGCTTGTCATTCCACCTCGCCTGTGTTTTACCCAGTGTATACTCCTGGTTCTTCAGCCTTTGTATTTCCTGAAAATTGGCAGCTGGATCCAGAGGCCTGATGAGAACCAGCTTTGGTCCTTTTGAAAGACCATAGGTGATACTATGGTCTGTGATCAGGAGACACAGTATCTGGTCATCATTCTATAATGATCACAGCTGTAGATGCTCAATGCCTAGGTCCATAGATTCAACAAGAGTTGAAAAATGGTAATAGTCTGTTTTTACTTTCCGTTTTCACTTATTAATTGAAATACTTTCATAGAGAGTGCTCCTACTTATGTACTGTTTGGTTACCTGAGGGCACAGTTCATATATGAAAGGCCAAATAGATACTTTATGCTTTCCTTTATTAGTTTTATATAAGAATTGGTTATCATCCTCGGAAGATAACCAGTTGGCATTTTCTGTTTAAAAAAAATCACAAATTTGTGAATTTAAACAAATTTGATGGGTTTCATTTAATTGCAATTATATCATCTTTGAATCTTAAATGTTCTCATTTTAAGGAGATGTATGTGGGTAGCTCTTGAATCCTTTGGATATTATCTAGTAGTCTGATAGTACCCTTTTTATCTTGTACAACTAGGTGTTCTAACTAGTTGTAACCTAGGTGTAGCTGTTTTTTCAAAATGACAGCTTTACTGAAGTATATAATTCACATACCATACAATTCACCATTTATAGTATATGAGTCAGTGGGTGGTCTTCAGTATATTTAGAGTTGTGTTACCATTGTCACAATCAATTTTAGAACATGTCATCACTTTAGTTGTCATTTCCCATTTCCCTGCACCTCCCAGAATCCTCCTTCGTCCCTGCAAGGCAGCTACTTCTCAGGGCACCCAAAGAGGAAGTCTGCCAAGTGAAAGGGAGGAGGTGCAACAACAGGAGGCTGAAGAGGGACCTAGAGACTCAGGCTTGCAGGACCTTGGTACCAGTAAAGGGTGTTGGACATTATCCTAACATCAACTAGGTCCCTGGAGGTTCCTTAAAAGAACAAGTCACAGAAGCAAAGCTTCTGTTTACCTGGTTGACAACCATCTCGGCCTTCACTCTCCTTTCAAAGAGTTTTTTCAAAAGTTCATCAAAGCTCTGTGTGCTTTCTTGAATTGAGTTTTGAAGTTTCTTCAATTCTGTTTCTAATGACTGAAAAGAATGCCATAGTGAAGTTAGAGTTTAGGAATATCAAGTGCTCCTAGGATGGGATGTTGCATTTTGCCCCTAGGGAGGGGCAGGAGGAAGGCAGAGCTTGTGAGGTGTTCTGAGACCTCAGTCCCTTCAACCAGAGATTCTCCACTTGGATACTGGGTGTCTGGGGTTTTTGCTTTAAAAAGATTACTTTGCAGAGGAGGGATAAAAATCACTAATGATAGCTAATGATACAGCCAAAAGTAGGCCTGGTAAAACAAACTGCAGTAAATTTTTTCAGAAAACTCTTGACTGCCTTTATAGGATAGTCATTTCCAGATATATGATTTGGCCCTAAAAAATTTTTTTTGCTTTTATTTTTTTCCCCCAAGCTTTGAATTCCTTTTCATGAAAATTTTATATATTTTTCCACATTATTTTATTGTGCATTATAGTTGTACATAATGTTGGAATTTGTTGAATATTTGAATATGCACAAATAGAACAATATAATTTGGTAAATATGCAGTCCCCTGCACATTCTCCCTTCCTCTCTACCACCTAACCCCTGGTCCCTTTCCTCTACTGATCCCTTTTTTTTTTTTCATGAGATCCCCGTTCTGCCACATCTCATTTCCTTTTTTTCTCTAGCTTCCACGTATGAGAGAAAACATACAACCCTTGAACTTCTGAGTTTGGCTTATTTTACTTAACATAATGGTTCCAAGTTTTCCTGCAAATGACATAATTTCATTTTTTATTCTTAATTACATATCTTTTTTTTAAAATTTTTTAGTTTTTCGGCAGACACAACATCTTTGTTTGTATGTGGTGCTGAGGATCGAACCCGGGCCACACACATGCCAGGCGAGTACGCTACCGCTTGAGCCACATCCCCAGCCCAATTACATATCTTTTTAACAAAAAAATATAAGACAGACACCAATGTCAAATGACATTGAACCACCCTATTAAATGTAGGAATAGGGAGAGCCGCTGCTCACCTGCAAGGTAGGCGGACCTGCGACCCACCAACAGAACAGGCCCAGAAACCCGCGGAGGGGCAGAGCCGCCCCACGCGCCTGCAAGGTAGGCGGACCTGTGACCCACAGGCAGATCAGGCCCAGAAACCCGCGGAGGGGCACAGCTGCCCCACGCACCTGCAAGGTAGGCGGAACCGTGACCACTGACAGAACAGGCCCAGCGGCCCGCCAGACACATCGCCCCAGTTGGGGGAGGGGCAGAGCCGCCGCGCGCCTGCAAGGTAGGTGGACCTGCGACCCACTGACAGAACAGGCCCAGAAACCCGCGGAGGGGCAGAGCCGCCCCACGCGCCTGCAAGGTAGGTGGACCTGAGACCCACCGGCAGGTCAGGCCCAGCAACACGCGGAGGGGCAGAGCTGCCCCCCCGAGCCTGCAAGGTAGGCGGACTTGCGACGGACTGGCCGAACAGGCCCAGCGGCCTGCAGAGGGTCAGAGCCACCGCCCGCACCTGCAAGGTAGGCAGACCTGCAACCACCGAAAGAACAGGCCCAGTGGCCTGCCGGCGTGGTAGGCACATTGCCCCAATTGGAGGAGGGGCAGAGCCACCGCCAAAGCCTGCGAGGGAGACTTTGCAACTATACAAGAGCAATATAAATATATAGGGGGAAAAATCAATAACACAACAGTTTCACCAAGCAGAAAGAAACGCGAACAGTATGAAAAGACAAGGAAAGAAAGGACCACAAGCAATGCAGGTCAACTCAACTTTAGAAGAGGTAATATCTGCAGCAGATGGAATGTCAGATAAAGAATTCAGGATATACATGCTTCAGATGATCTGGCGTCTCAAGGAAGACATTAGACAGCAAAATCAGACAATGAAAGACCACTTCGACCACTTCAACAATGAATTACATAAACAAATCCAAGAAGCAAAAGATCAATTATACAGGGAGTTAGAGGTTATAAAAAACAAACAAACAGAAATCCTAGAAATGCAGGAAGCAATAAACCAACTTAAAAACTCAATTGAGAATACTACCAGCAAAGTGGAACACTTAGAAGATAGAACATCAGACAATGAAGACAAAGTATTTCAACTTGAAAAGAACATAGAAAGCTCAGCAAGACTGTTAAGAAACCATGAGCAGAACATCCAAGAAATATGGGATAACATAAAGAGACCAAACTTAAGAGTCATTGGGATACAGGAAGGTATAGAGGTCCAAACCAAAGGAATGAGCAATCTATTCAATGAAATAATATGAGAAAACTTCCCAGACTTGAAGAATGAGACAGAGTCCCAAATCCTAGAAGCCTACAGGACACCGAATGTGCAAAATCATAAGAGATCCACACCTAGACACATTATAATGAAGATGCCCAACATACAGAATAAGGAGAGAATTTTAAAAGCTACAAGAGAAAGGAAGCAGATTACATTTAGGGGTAAACCAATCAGGATAACAGCTGATCTTTCAACACAGACTCTGAAAGCTAGAAGATCCTGGAATAACATATTTCAAACACTGAAAGAAAAAGCGTTCCAACCAAGAATTGTGTGTCCAGTGAAATTAAGCTTCAGGATGGAAGATGAAATTAAAACCTTCCACGATAAACAAAAGCTAAAAGAATTTGCAGCTAGAAAACCATCTCTTCAAAACATCCTCGGCAAAATATTACAGGAAGAGGAAATGGAAAATATCAATGAAAACCAACAGCGGGAGGTAGTACAGTAAAGGGGGGCTGGGAAATAATCAAAGAGGAAAACAAACCATGTTTAGTAACATAAATAAACAAATATGGCTGGAAGAACAACCCATATCTCAATAATAACCCTAAATGTTAATGGCTTAAACTCACAAATTAAGAGACACAGGCTAGTAGAATGTATCACAAAACAAGACCCAACAATATGCTGCCTTCAGGAGATGCATTTTATAGAAAAAGACATACATAGACTGAAGGTGAAAAGTTGGGAAAAATCATATCACTCATATGGACTTCGGAAACAAGCAGGAGTGTCTATACTCATATCAAATAAAATATATTTCAAGCCAAAGTTAATCAAAAGGGATAAAGAGGGACACTACATACTGCTCAAGGGAACCATACACCAACAAGACATAACAATCATAAATATATATGCCCCAAACAATGGTGCAGCTATGTTCATCAAACAAACTCTTCTCAAGTTCAAGAGTCTAATAGACCACCATACAATAATCATGGGAGACTTCAACACACCTCTCTTACCACTGGACAGATCTTCCAAACAAAAGTTGAATAAGGAAACTATAGAACTCAATAACATAATTAATAACCTAGACTTAATTGACATATATAGAATATACCACCCAACATCAAGCAGTTACACTTTTTTCTCAGCAGCACATGGATCCTTCTCAAAAATAGATCATATATTATGTCACAGGGCAACTCTTAGACAATATAAAGGAGTAGAAATAATACCATGCATCTTATCTGATCATAATGGAATGAAACTGAAAATCAATGATAAAAGAAGTAAGGAAAAATCATGCATCACTTGGAGAATGAACAATAGGTTACTGAATGATCAATGGGTTATAGAAGACATCAAGGAGGAAATTTAAAAATTCTTAGAGATAAATGAAAACACAGACACAATATATTGGAATCTATGGGACACATTGAAAGCAGTTCTAAGAGGAAAATTCATTGCTTGGAGTTCATTCCTTAAAAAAAGAAAAAACCAACAAATAAATTATCTAATACTTCATCTCAAAATCCTAGAAAAAGAAGAGCAAAACAACAGCAAAAGAAGTAGAAGGCAAGAAATAATTAAAATCAGAGCTGAAATTAATGAAATCGAAACAAAAGAAACAATTGAAAAAATTGACAAAACTAAAAGTTGGTTCTTTGAAAAAATAAATAAAATCGACAGTCCCTTAGCCACACTAACGAAGAGAAGAAGAGAGAGAACTCAAACTACTAGCCTATGGGATAAAAAAGGCAATATCACAACAGACACTTCAGAAATACAGAAGATTATCAGAAATTATTTTGAATCCTTATACTCCAATAAAATAGAAGATAGTGAAGGCATCGATAAATTTCTTAAGTCATATGATCTGTCCAGATTGAGTCAGGAGGATATTGACAACCTAAACAGACCAATATCAATTGAGGAAATAGAAGAAACCATCAAAAGACTACCAATTAAGAAAATCCCAGGATCGGATGGGTATACAGCAGAGTTTTACAAAACCTTTAAAGAGGAACTAATACCAATACTTTTCAAGCTATTTCAGGAAATAGAAAAAGAGGGAGAACTTCCAAATTCATTCTACGAGGCCAACATCACCCTGATTCCTAAACCAGACAAAGACACTTCAAAGAAAGAAAACTACAGACCAATATCTCTAATGAACCTAGATGCAAAAATCCTCAATAAAATTCTGGCGAATCGGATACAAAAACATACCAAAAAAATTGTGCACCATGATCAGGTAGGATTTATCCCTGGGATGCAAGGCTGGTTCAATATCCGGAAATCAATAAATGTTATTCACCACATCAATAGGCTTAAAAATAAGAACCATATGATCATCTTGATAGATGCAGAAAAAGCATTCAACAAAGTACAGCATCCCTTTATGTTCAAAACTCTAGAAAAACTAGGGATAACAGGAACATACCTCAATATTGTAAAAGCAATCTATGCTAAGCCTCAGGCTAGCATCATTCTGAATGGAGAAAAACTGAAGGCATTCCCTCTAAAATCTGGAACAACACAGGGATGCCCTCTCTCACCACTTCTGTTCAACATAGTTCTCGAATCACTGGCCAGAGCAATTAGATAGACGAAAGAAATTAAAGGCATAAAAATAGGAAAAGAATAACTCAAATTATCAATATTTGCATAGGACATGATTCTATAACTAGCAGACCCAAAAGGGTCTACAAAGAAACTATTAGAGCTAATAAATGAATTCAACAAAGTGGCAGGATATAAAATCAACACGAATAAATCAAAGGCATTCCTGTATATCAGCGAAAAATCTTCTGAAATGGAAATGAGGACAACCACTCCATTCACAATATCCTCAAAAAAAAAAATAAATAAAATACTTGGGAATCAACCTAACAAAAGAGGTGAAAGACTTATACAATGAAAACTACAGAACCCTAAAGAGAGAAATAGAAGAAGATCTTAGAAGATGGAAAAATATACCCTGTTCATGGATAGGTAGAACTAACATCATCAAAATGGCGATATTACCAAAAGTTCTCTATAGGTTTAATGCAATGCCAATCAAAATCCCAACGGCATTTCTTGTAGAAATAGAGAAAGCAATCATGAAATTCATATGGAAAAATAAAAGACCCAGAATAGCAAAAACAATGCTAAGCAGGAAGTGTGAATCAGGCGGTATAGCTATACCAGACTTCAAACTATACTACAGAGCAATAGTAACAAAAACAGCATGGTACTGGTATCAAAACAGGCGGGTGGACCAATGGTACAGAATAGAGGACACAGAAACCAATCCACAAAATTACAACCATCTTATATTTGATAAAGGGGCTAAAAGCATGCAATGGAGGAAGGATAGCATCTTCAACAAATGGTGCTGGGAAAACTGGAAATCCATATGCAACAAAATGAAACTGAATCCCTTTCTCTCGCCATGCACAAACGTTAACTCAAAGTGGATCAAGGAACTTGATATCAAATCAGAGACACGGCGTCTGATAGAAGAAAAAGTTGGCTACAATCTACATACTGTGGGGTCGGGCTCCAAATTCCTCAATGGGACACCCATAGCACAAGAGTTAATAACTAGAATCAACAAATGGGACTTACTCAAACTAAAAAGTTTTTTCTCAGCAAAAGAAAAAATAAGAGAGGTAAATAGGGAGCCTACATCCTGGGAACAAATCTTTACTCCTCACACTTCAGACAGAGCCCTAATATCCAGAATATACAAAGAACTCAAAAAATTAGACAATAAGATAACAAATAACCCAATCAACAAATGGGCCAAGGACCTGAACAGACATTTCTCAGAGGAGGACATACAATCAATCAACAAGTACATGAAAAAATGCTCACCATCTCTAGCAGTCAGAGAAATGCAAATCAAAACCACCCTAAGGTACCATCTCACTCCAGTAAGATTGGCAGCCATTAGGAAGTCAAACAACAAGTGCTGGCGAGGATGTGGGGAAAAGGGTTCACTTGTACATTGCTGGTGGGACTGCAAATTGGTGCAGCCAATTTGGAAAGCAGTATGGAGATTTCTTGGAAAGCTGGAAATGGAACCACCATTTGACCCAGCTATTCCCCTTCTCGGTCTATTCCCTAAAGACCTAAAAAGAGCATACTACAGGGACACTGCTACATCCGTGTTCATAGCAGCACAATTCACAATAGCAAGACTGTGGAACCAACCTAGATGCCCTTCAATAGACTGATGGATAAAAAAAAATGTGGCATTTATACACAATGGAGTATTACTCTGCATTAAAAATATGACAAAATCATAGAATTTGCAGGGAAATGGATGGCATTAGAGCAGATTATGCTAAGTGAAGCTAGCCAATCCCTTAAAAACAAATGCCAGATGTCTTCTTTGATATAAGGAGAGTAACTAAGAACAGAGTAGGGACGAAGAGCATGAGAAGAAAATTAACATTAAACAGGGATGAGAGGTGGGAGGGAAAGGGAGAGAGAAGGGAAATTGCATGGAAATGGAAGGAGACCCTCAGGGGTATACAAAATTACATACAAGAGGAAGTGAGGGGAAAGGGAAAAAAATATAAGGGGGAGAAATGAATTACAGTAGAGGGGGTAGAGAGAGAAGAGGGGAGGGGAGGGGGGAGGGGGGATAGTAGAGGATAGGAAAGGCAGCAGAATACAACAGACACTAGTATGGCAATATGTAAATCAATGGATGTGTAACTGATGTGATTCTGCAATCTGTATACGTGTTAAAAATGGGAGTTCATATCCCACTTGAATCAAAGTGTGAAATATGATATATCAAGAACTATGTAATGTTTTGAACAACCAACAATAAAAATTAATAAAAAAATAAATAAATAAATGTAGGAATAGGAAAACAAAATTTTGACCATCTTAAGAATAAGATCTGCCTTGCTATTTTAATTTCAATGAGTTGGAATCTAGACACCATGTATATTCCTGGAATTTGCCAATTTGACTCAGCTGTTCTTCTAGAACTACTATTTCTGAGATTCTGACTTAACACAGTATACTACATACTTTTTTTGGTAGTTTAGAAAGGTGTTAAGTAGATGCATTCATGTCGGGGATTTTAGTCTGTTTTCATTGATTCTACTCTGTCAGCATTATTTTCACGAAGTGTCCTGGGGATCATGGTGATCTCAGTTACTAAGATCCATACAAGCTATCTTACAGTTCTCTGAAGAAACCTTCAACTTCAGGTTTTGCTCCCTGCAAATTTTACAAAGCGACACCTGCTAGCTATGAAGATTAGGTATCTCCCAGATATTCTACACTCTCTTAAAATCTAACTTAATATTATGATCATTACATTAAGGCATAATAAAATAACAAAATATTACAAACCATATCTACTATGATAAATGAAAGAATTTCTATGTTTTCACTACTATTTTTCCTATAGTAGTAAAAGTACTATTAGTATTGACTCAAGGATGAGAAAATAGTGACCCAAAGACCAAGGTAAAAATGATTTTTTCCTTTCAGACCAGGAAAACCTGATAAGGTAAAAACAAATGATTACAAAATAACTGCAATTATAGAGTTAAATTACAACTGTAATTGCTAGTTATTAAAAAAAATGAAGCCCTAGATTTGAGAAAGAGTAATCTACTTTCAAAATGTGTGCTAATACTAGACAGAAGGCCAGAAAAATTGAGGAAATATTTAACTGTTTTGTACTCAGCTGTTGAGTACAAAACATTCTTGGTAAGTAGAGAGTTAAGCTTTTTCCATATAACTAATATAAAAATTACGAGTTTTTCCAATCTTACTCCACACTTAATGTACCTTCTATTTGAGTTCTTCACTTCTTCAATGTGGAAAAGAAGGAATTTACTTTGGGACTTCTAAAAGCTTTATTAAAGTCAAGTAGCAAAGAAGAGAAGACAAGCATTTTTCCAGTCTACAGTCATGAGCAAGAAGTTGAAAAGAACATGTCAGCTGAATCCATCCTGGATGAATTTCTACGACTAGTTATTGTCCAAGGAAAGAGGCCATGGAGTCATCTGGCCTCTGCTGTTTCATTCTGTAGGTCTCCATTTCCTCTTCGGTGGGTTCCCGAGTTTCATATATGCTATTGTAAGGCCGTTTCCCCTCATCAACCTGCATGATCTCCTTGACATGAAGAAGGCGTGCCTCCCCTGCATTTAGTGCCTTTTTCAATTTTTCATGTTTCTTCATCATCACTATCTGAGCTGCTCTTTCGGTGTTTCTTCTTTTTCTTTTTGTCTTCTTTTAGTTTTTCTTGATGCGTTTCCATGAGGGTTTGAGGTTTTGTTTTTTTTTTTATAGATTCTTCTCCACTTACATCATTTATAATACATTCATCTGAATTAACAATATCCTTCCCAGCTTCTCCAATACAATAGGAATACTTGAAAAAAGAATGACAGCATTTGTATCCTCATCAGCCATCCTTCCAGTAAGATCCTGAGATAGTGTATGGTTGTGAAGTGTATGGTTGTGAATCTTTACATCCTCCTCCTATTTGGAGCAGGCAGCAGCTCGCACTTGTCCTTTGATGACTGTACCATGTCTTGAGTATTTTACATAGTCTTCAGTCTGGGCTAAAAGTAATTCAGCTGGAGGAGCATCCCAAGTGTTCTTGGCCACCATACTTTTTTTTTTTTTTTAAGAGAGAGAGAGAGAGAGAGAGAGAGAGAGAATTTTAGTATTTATTTTTCAGTTTTAGGTGGACACAACATCTTTCTTTGTATGTGGTACTGAGGATCGAACCCGGGCTGCACGCATGCCAGGCGAGCGCACTACCGCTTGAGCCACATCCCCAGCCCCCACCATACTTTTCTAGAATGATTTCTTTCTGCTGTTCTTTGAAAGTCTTCTTTTTTGACTTTGAAGGCCTTATACAATAGCTCTAGTTTTGTAGGATCTGCCTGTAGATGCACTTCAGATCCTTTGTCATAGGCTTCCCAAGCAAACAACTGTGTTTGAGCCATTGAGATGGTATCTCCTGTGTATCTAACGAAGTTATCTACTGCAAAACTCACTTCATCTGGATTCTTTCCTGCATTAGCATAAGGATTCTCTCATTGCTCTAGTTTTTGGATCAGAGTAGGCAGAATCTGGATCTTATCTCAAGTATTTTGCAATATCTTCTCAAATCCTGAGATTTCGGACAGTAATTCGTCTCTTAGAGTCAAAATTCTGTCCTGGCATGTCTGTCATCTGCATATTTGTCTTCATCCTCATCTTCACTATTGTGATCTTTCTCCTTTGGGAATTTGGTTCCTCTTCTCCCCACTGTGTTTTGGAGAATTAGCTTGTTCCACTAGTTTTCCTGAGGCTAATTCTTGCAGTTTCTGGGCTTTCAAAGTTCGTTTGTCTAGATCAACTTTTGGCATATTCTTCCACAATTTTCATGTGTTCTTCTGGATTATAGCCATTCCAGCGATCTCTTTTTTCATCATAGTCAAACATCAGTTGAGGCTGGACATGTTCATCTGGAGCTATATTAGAACCTGTAAAATTGGCTCCAACTCGCCTAGGTTTCTCAAAGCAGTCTTTCTTTTTATGTATCATGGCCCCACAATTTTCACATGCTCCTTTGCGGTACTTAGTAGTTATGGAATTCTCTTTTACTCCCCTCTTGTACCATTCCCCAGATGAGCTGAATTACTTTTGTTTCTCTGGTTGTGGTCTCTGATGATTTAAAATAGGTCTTCTTGATGGATCAATATATCATATGGCACTGAAGAAATATACTGAGGAATATGAGAATTGATGTCTTTTCCCTCTTCATCAACTTCTGCTGGAGCATTACCCAGTTTTCACTTTTCTTCTGGCTCCTTCTTCTTTCTCTAGTCCTCTCGAGTCATCTTCTTTGGTTCCTCCAAATTCATTTCTTTGTACCCCGATAGGGGTGCTGCATTAACCGTGTCCACTGCTGGGGCCAACATAATGACCTCGCCTGGTCAGGCCGCAGCCTATGCCAAAACCATCTGACAGAAAGGAAACTAGTCTGGCAATGTTTACTTCCGGGCTTTCTGCCTCCTCCCGGGAGGCACTGTGGTAATTTCCGGACAACCAACACATGCACACTCTCATTTTTCTTTACGGTTGAATAAAAACGCTATTGTGTGTATATACCACATTTTATTTACCCACTCATCCAATGATGGATACCTAGACTTGTTTCATAGTTTGGGTATTGTGAATTGTGCTGCTATAAATATGGGTCTGTATATGTCACTATAGTAATTCTTTAGGATAGACACTGAGGAATGGATTTTACAGTGGTTCCATGCCTAGTCTTTTGAGGAACCTCCATACTGATTTCCTTAGTGGTTGTACCAATTTACAATCCCAACAGTGAAAAAGTGTTTCTTTTTCTCCACATCTTCTCCAGGATTTATTTTTGTTTGTATTCCTGATGACTACTATTTTATTTTTTATATTATAATTTTTATATTTAATTTTTTATATCACTGAAAAAGTAATCCAGTGTTAGGGAAGAAGTGGAGGTATGAGATGAACCAAGATAGGTAATGAGTAGAATTATGGATTCAGGTTTTAGGCAAGTGCTATCTTAGGTTAAAATACAAGTCAGAATTGCAGTGAATAAAAATATAACAGGTTAACAAAAGGTTCAAAGAACTTGTTCATAAGATGCAGCCTCAAAAAAAGGTAGAAATCAGTCCTGTCTTGAATGAGGGAAGTATGATTTTACATCCCTCACAGAAGCATAGATATCATCACTTGGTTATACACCATAGTCTTTTACATCTCTATTAGAATGGTAAGCAGTTTTAATGTGGGGATGTTTCTTTGTGATGCAAGAAGATAAAAAGTAGCAGAACTGCACTGCAGAAACTTGGAATAAGAACTGTAAACTAAGTGCTACACCACTGTCTGTACCATTCTTTTCTCAAATCCTTTCCTTGTGAGAACAAATCAAGCAGAAACATTACTGAACTCAGATGGCTACTGACAGGAGAGAACAATCCCTCACAGTGACTTGCATGTGCCAGAATTGGTGTCTGTTAAACAAGAATGAATGGAACAAACAAATGGTAACAATGTGGGAAATGTTGAAATCAATAAGAACTTTCAAAAACCACTGCTCAAAATTCTTTTTGTTTTAAATTGTTCTCTTTGAAGTTCTCTAAATTTAAAATTTACTTCTCTAAAATCTTCTAAATTCTTGAGAATTTAAGCTGAGATGCCATTCTTAAGCCACTAAAGACACTGAGAAATAAAAAAAATGAAAAAATATTGAAACAAAACCCTGGATATGGTAGATTATGTTGATTTTTTGATCTTCTGACCTTTCTATACTTATCTCTTTCTTCATTTAACTCCTTGACTTTTTTCTCATATTCTTTGAATTGTTTCCTTTCCTCTTCTGTCCACAGTGCATCGGGCTTTATCATGAAAGCAGGCTGAGGAATCACCTGACAATAGAAAGAAACACACATGCTCACTCAAATGGAAATGCATCAGTACTGTAAAAGCTCAGAGGTATGGTTACAGTTTGAAGAAATAAAAAAGCAAAGTCCCTTTAAAAGGGTTGGCAAGGGCCAGGTCCCGCAGTGCACACCTGTAATCCCAGAGATTCAGAAGCCTAATTGCAAGTTCAAGGCCAATCTGGGCAATTTTGGACCTTGTCTCAAATTGAAACATGAAAAGGGCTATGGATGTAGCTCAGTGGTAAAACACTCATGAGTTCAGTCCCCAGTACCACCAAACAAAACAAGACAAACAAAAAGTCGATAAGGACAATAGCCTAACACACTTTTACTAAAGAGTATGAACATCATGACTATTGTTCTGTGACTCTGGAGAATGAGAGCAGTTTAGGATATACCTGGACCCTTAGGTGACAGAGGTGTGTGCAGAACTACACCTGTACTGCAGGTGTTAGAGTAGAGTTGAAGTGGTATCCCTGCCTTTGGTAGAGAACAAAACCACTGTGGTTTGTTGGTGCTCATTTGCTTCTTGTGAAAATGGAAGCCAATTTTTTTTTCTTATTTGCCTACTGTGTATGTTTATAGGGTACTATAAGGTTGTCTAATATTTTTTTTGCCATAGAATTTGTACAAAATGGTGAATTGTAAGTGTATTTCAACTCTGCTATACCTTTCACAAGGAGGGCCAGATATCTCACCATTCTCAAAATGTCTTCCTTCTTGACTTCCAGAACACCTCCCATCATGTCCATCAGGGCTCTGTTTCTAACGTCCAAACCCTGAGAAAAAGCCAGGGTCAGAGAGGGCAGCTGAGACAGTGCTCTGACCCCAGGGGCACCTCCCACCTGGTGTTAGGATGACCACTTTAGGATAGGGAATGGTGGCAGTGGTGTGGAAGAGAGAATGGAGGAAGCCAGATGAGGTTCAAGTGGTCTCTGGACCAAGACAGTTATCTTTATGTGCTTCTATAATGGGATATAAGTATATCTAAAGGAAAGAGGATCTTGGGTATTATTTGGACAGAGCTGCATACCTGTGAATGAAGCCATCGATCTGTTTCATGGGGTGAAATCAATTCTGTTTTGGCTTTTTGCCATGGAGAAACATGTTTTTGAGCTGTAATCTAAAAGAGAAAATACAGCTTTCTGCTGGTATTCTTACAAAATCCAAACCAAACTTTCCTTCTATACACTGGGAGGAAATTAAATAGTACTGTGAGAATTAAAGGTACAATCCATATTTTGCATTCAATTTCTGTTTTGGAATGAAGGCAAAGTCTAAAATGAGAGGGCTAGAAGAATAGATCTTTACTTTTCTCTTAGTTTTCAGCTCTGTCTCATCACTGAAGAGATTTGATTTAGATGAAGGGTGAGGGGAAGGGAGGTTAAAGAAGTGTCACCTAAGTCAAATCCTGAAAGATGTCCTAAGAGGTCAAGAGTTTGGGGCATTCTAAGAACTGTGGGCAGTAAAGCATGGCCAGAAGGGGGGGAGAGCAGCTGGACAAGATGAGGGCAGGGAGATGGTCAGGAAGGTGGGTATCCCAAGTGCCCTGGGCAGCCACTGCAGGGGGTCAGGCACAGCAGGAGGTCACATCTGACTTGAAAAGAGATCTCTCTCCTGAACATAGACTGATTGGGAGCTCAAGAAAAAGCAGGCATGGGGGTTTACTGCATGTGCAAAGGGATTGCCTTGAGCTGGGCCCTGAGCAGTGGCAGAATGAGGTCTTGGTTTTCACCTTGCTCTAGCTCCCAGGTCACATAGCAAAGAGACCAGGGAAAAATGACTTGTAGAAGTTAAACAAGTGCAAAGGTTAGGACAATGTCCTCAGAAGCAAATGGTTTGGGTCCAGTCTGTTACTAATTAGCCAAAAAACTGTGGCTAAGCTACTTAATTTCTCTGTCCCTCACTTTCCTCATCTGTGAAATAGAGGCAATGTTAGGACTTACCTTCTATGGATGTAGAATTATATATTCATTCTCAGCTATCTAGGACACTTAGAATGGGGCCTGGCAGCTAATAGGGATGGTGAAAATATTTCTTCTAAACACCAGTATTATCTTTTGCCCCAAAGTAGTCAAATTGGTTTCATGTGGACAATAGTTTTTCTTTGAGTATTCTCCAGCATTTTTTTTTCTTTCAAAAAAATGAAATATGGTAATATTTTGTTTTCTTTAGGCATTCTTTTCGCAACTGCCTATGCTTTGAAGAAGGCTGTCCACAAGTCCCTTTCCTTGGTATCTGTACTGCCCACCAAAGATCTAGATAATGACTCCATTGGCCTTTTTCCTACAGAGTGGTTCAACCCCTCTGGTTCAAGCACTGGGCCAACACTGGGCCAAGGAGTCCCTTCCCAGGCAAGCCTAGAACTGGGACCAAGATAATCTAATTCAGACCAGCTGCTCTCTTGGTAGAGGAGATACAAAGTAGAAATTGCTAGAAGAATCGTATATGCACAGATAAGTAAGCTAGGAGATAAAGAAAGAGGGCCCTGGACTCCCTATAAAGCTCTAGTTTTTGCTGCCGGTTTCTTCCTAGGTGCAGTGTCCAAATCTTCCCTGGACTCCCTGGGGTCCATAAAAGAAATTCTCAATACTGCAGCTCTATCCTCTGTTTTTATTATTTGTAAATGAGCATGCTAGCTAATACAGTTGTTTGCAATAATATAAAGAAGAAGGTGAACAAATAGGATCTGTGAGAAATCTGAGAAAGAGGGAAGAGATGATGGGGCCAGCCATACCTCATGATCCTCTACAACAAAGGTTCTCTCTGGTTTCTCACAGTCTTCAAATTCTGGTTGCCAGACTGTTTCCTCCAACTCCAGATCTGAAATAATTTCTCTAATTCTAACATTTCTTTCCGTCACACGTGTGATTTCAAACTCTTTTTGTTTATATGCAGCATCAAACTCATTATTGAAAGCAGTTTTTACCTTGTAAATGATATCCTGAAATATCAATATGTTACTGAAAAACATACCACATCTCATATCTTTACTAGTAACATGATCCCAAGTTACACTTTCCCTCCAAGGTCAGTCCTGAAATTATCTTTTAAGAAGGTAAAATGAATCTTCCTGGAATGCCATTTGTATCAAGCCATTTCTTGATTCCATAATTGACAGTGGCATCCAGCCATAGGTAGGATTAAGGCAACCATATTCCATAATCTACTTTCTGAAATGTAAGCTGTCATTCAATGTGCAAGTATGATGATAAATGTTCAGGTGGGTGATGTGCACACAGAGGCTCATTGAGCAATTCTCTCTACTTTTGTGCATGAATTTTTTTAAAAAAAAATCTCTTTTTTAGAATCTTGTGGCAGATGTAGAGAGGAAGAAATGGCCAATACAGAGTGTTTAGAGAAGCTTCCAGAGAAGTCTACCAGGCACAATATTCTTTCTATAGCTATAGGGTCAGGTCATTCTCAGGCAAGAGAGAACCTGAGGTCACCAGAAGGATCAGTCAATAGCCAGAGAGAAAGTGAGTCCAGATGGGTTGCTACCACTCCTAATGGCTCAACTCAAAGTGGCCTTTATGTTACTGTCAGAGTTCAGTCTATACATCTATGTTATTGGAGAAGAAGCCATTAAATTGGAAAAAAAAAATGATCTTAACACTTAGCACCAGAGTTTCTCTTGGGCTGAAATTACCTCTTTGTAGGAATAAAGTAGCAAGAAGGTGATGCCTGGGGCATGAGTCTGTAGAAGCTGGGCCATAAAAGGTAACTGAACCGTTCTTAGAATAAATTGAGGGCTTATTCTCTGAGGAATAAAGGGTTAGAATAGAAGAAGGAAAGGAAAGGAAGTGAGAGCTGAGTAACATGACATGAAGCTAGAACTTGAATTGCAGACATGGCTGAAGGACTTTTAAGAAAAGGAATAGCTAACATTAAATTTCAAACTATCTACAGTCTCAGGCATTGCATTTTCAAAAATTATGCCTATGCCTACAGCCTCACAATTATCTAATTCCCATGACCGGGAACCTCTGGAGCACCTTAGGGTCTTCTCCATAGACAGATGTGTTATGAGATTGACTTGTTTAGTGGAGAAGTAAAGAGGAAGGGACTTATTCTAAAAGTAAAGAGGAAGGTACTTATTCTAGAACTCAGAATGTACCAAAATTCTTAGAGAAGAAATTATATTTCCTCAGGTTAAGCAGATAAATAAGCAGTTGTGTCTCAACCTTAAAAGGAGATCCTAAATGAAACTTGAGTTACTGAGAAGATGGAATCCAAGAGTTTCTTTGAACTGACTAAAGATCTAAACAGAAGAATGGTTTGTGGTATCAGCCAGTGTAAAGTATTCTTTAGAAAATGTGAGATCACAGAACCCAGTTTGAAGGGATGGAGACAACTCTTGTACATAAGCTCTGTCTGTGGATATGGATGGTACCCATCTGTGTGTTTCTTTATGCACTTTGATGAAATCATTTGATTGGAATTAGGTTTCAATGTGAGCACTTTAAAGACATCTCATAAGAGTTTCAGAGATTTTTAAGAATAAAGAGAAAAGCCACCCACTTTTAGTAAGGTAATTTGGTTGATCTTCTCCTCTCTGGAGTGAAGTTCCAATTGGCTTGATAACAAAGAAGTATCTACCCCAAAATCAGTACTCAGACTACCAAGCAGGTAATTGGGCAAGTTGGAGTCTCTGATTATCTTATCTTCATCTTCTTCTTCTTCATCATCTTCTTCATGACGCTTTTTAACCAAGGAGACTGCAGATTGAACCTCTGAAATTTCCTTCCGTAGCTGAATAGAGAAAAAGATTACATGGAAGTCGTGCAATAAGAAAAATTCTCTAAAGGACAATTTTGCAACGATTTAATTATTTTAACAACCATCTTAAGAGGTTAAATCATCTTGCCAACAATTTAATTCAAGGTGATAGGATCCTGAAACCACCACAGAAGAAATTAAAGCTCCAGAAACTGACAAACTGTAAACCAAAGAACAAAAATGACCTTGAACACTACATAATGTTGATATTTGTGTGTCAGGATGATACCCACTTGTAAATATTTCAAGTCTTTATTGGTATGTAAGCATTAAAAAGTAAACAAACTCGTTCACATGGGACTAGAGGGTGTTGGTTAAGATTTACATAAGCCTTCATTTTATGTTTTGAAGAAAGAGTATATGCAAAGTTCTGGCCAAAACAAAGCTATAACAAAGGACCATTTTCTTTCTTTCTTTCTTTTTTTAAAACTGATTTCACAGAAATTATTTCTTAAAAAAAAAGTGGGACTGTTTTAGGGAAACTGCATTTACATCAAAATAGATTCTAGTTCATCTTTGTTGGTTAATTTAAAACACAATCCCAAATGGTAAGGTAGAGGGAGAAGGGAGTATAGACCTCTGAGCAAAATAAGAACAAAACACCAATTGTTGTTTTTAAAAGCATATCCTTGGTATCTGAGGGCTAGTCAGTGTTGGATTTACTATATTGATATAGGTCCTGTGTTTATTAGAATATATCCTGTAAACTGGGCATGGTGGTGCATACCTGTAATCCCAGGGGCTCGGGAGATTGAGGCAGGAGGATCATGAGTTCAAATCCAGCCTCAGCAATTTAATGAGGTCCCAAGCAACTTACTGAAACCGTGTCTCAAAATAAAAAGTAAAAAGAGCTGGGGATGTGGCTCAGTGGTAAAACACCTCTAGGTCTAACCTTTAGTATCAAAAAAAAAAAAAAAAGAAAGAAAGAAAGAAAAGAATAAAAGAATGTATCCTGCTAATTAGAAATAAAAATATAAATGGAACAAAATACATATATAAAAATGCATACAATATATTAACTTATTTTCTTAAATTGTATCCCAACTCAAGTCTGTATGAAGGAAACCCTAAAATAAATCACATCACTTATATAAATACATATATTAAAAATTGTACTTTAAGACACTCTGCTTCAATCTTCTTTTGCTGCAAGACTGTCTTCAATTCCTTCAGCTCTTCACTTGAGCGCTCTTTCATCGGGAAGTTCTCGACCACATAAGGGATGTGAAAGCACTTGGGAAACAAGCAAGAGGAAGTAAATTCATTTTTTTAAATAATTGTAGATGGACAGCATGCCTTTATTTTATTTGTTTATTTTTATGTGGTGCTAGGATTGAAACCAGTGCCTTACATGAGTGAGAGGCAAGTGCTCTGCCACTGAGCTATAGCCCCAGCCCCAATAAATTCATTTATGTGGGGATGAGGTGTGGGGTGTTTTCTCTGACTAAAATTAACTCATGGGATATTATGCCATGAGTAAAATTGGCACTGGAAATTTTAAAAATAAAATGAGGCCTGCCATTAGTATTGGTTAGATTTTGTACATAACACTTTTGAAGGATTTCTTTCTAGAGCAATGGTTCTCAGCTAGAAAGTAATTCTGCCTCCCTTTCCCCCACCACACCTGGCAATGTCTGGAGACATTTTTAAATTTTTATTACTGGAGGTGTGGGGTGCTCTTATCTAGTAGTCAGAGACTGGGAATGTTGCTGAACATCTCTAATACATAGGATGGTCCTATGACAAGTGATGGTCCAGCCCCAAATATGCCACTTTTGGGAAACCTTGTTCTAGAGAGAAACTCAATCGTGTCAAGGTAGGGTCAATACATGCTTCATTATCCAAATGTGTGTGGGTTTTTGTGTGTGTGACATTTGAAAGTGAAGAAGGTGCTGTGAATAGTTACTATAGGTCCACAGACATAAACTCAAGACTTTTGGTCACACTGTATAAAGAGGTAAATTAAAATAGCTTCTTAAGAGCACACTCATACATTGCTGGTGGGACTGCACATTGGTGCAGCCAATCTGGAAAATAGTAGACTTTGGAATGGAACCACCATTTGATCCAGCTATCCGACTCTTTGTTTTATACCCACAGGACTTAAAAACAGCATACTACAGGGACACAGCCATATCAATGTTTGTAGCAGCACAATTCACAATAGCTCAATTATGGAACTGACCTAGATGCCCTTCAGTAGACAATGGACAGGAAAACTTTGGTATACATACACAATGGAACATTGCTCAGCATTAAAAAGAGAGAAAATCATGGCATTTGCAGGTAAATGGATGAAGTTGGAGAATATAATGCTAAGTGAAGCAAGCCAATCCCCCAAAACCAAAAGCTGAATGTTTTCTTTGAAATGAGGATGCAGATGCATAATGGCGATTAGGGAGGAGCATGGGAAGAATGGAGGATCTTTAGATAGGGCAAAGGGGAGGGAGGGGAAAGGAAGGGACAAGAGGGTAGGAATGATGGGGAATGAGTTAGACATCATTACCCTAAATTTAAGACGTGAATGGTGTGAAAATACTTTGTATACAACCAGTGTCTTGAAAAATTTTGTTCTATGTATGTGATATGAAATGAATTGTATTCTGCCATCATGTATAACAAATCAGAATAAAAAAATTTAAAAAAATAGCTCCTTAGATGTGAACAATACGTTGTATCCCACCTTTTGAGCTGTGTGGACTGTGAATGAGGTGGGCTTTTGGAATAGACAAATACTAAGACCTGGAGACAGGGAGTGTTGCAGTGGAAAGAAAGATGGGGTGCTAAAGCCAATCTTAAGAGGTGCTGGTTTGGAAGCACATGGGGACTGAGCAGAGGGAAGAAAGCATTAAGAGAAAGCAACACCTCTAGGTGGAAGTCAGTGTAGGAAGAGGCAGGGTATGCTTCAAATGCTTTGCTACATGTGGATTTTCTTTTTAAAAACTATTGTTAAATGTTATGCCATCAGACTTTGGTTGAAAATTCTCAGCAGCCAAGGTTTTTGGGGTTGTGTCCTTTTGTAAAGGTCCGGCGAAACGTCGGAGAAAGAGACCACCAAGAGACTGCTCATGCAATTGCAGAAGGGGATTTATTGGGGATCCATTCCAGCGCACTGGGGCTCCTGGCCCACTCAAGAAGGGAGAGCAGAAAAGAGCCCCGGGCAGGGGTTGAGCAGCGCTTAAGTACACTTTTTGAGGAGGGCAGGGGCTTTGCATACATCAGAACAAATCATCATGAGGCGCGGGAAAATTGAACAACAGTTCTTAGGCTTGATTAGTACATTCATTGGCGGGAACAGGTTGGGCAGAGGGCGATTGGTCACTTCTAAGTGGGGTACACATTCAAACTGATTGGTTCGGACCCTGTATGCCTACGTGACAAGCTACACAGGGTCCAAGGTTATTAAACAACCAGAGAGTCAGTGGGAATATTTACTGGGCAGTTCGGGTATTGTCCTAACAGCTACAGGAATTTCAGGTTTTGGGTAGCAGAGGAACTTAACAATACCTGGTCCTTTACTTTTTAACTCAGGCCTTGCAGTTTAGAAACTTTACAATGCCCTGTCTTTTACACTTTAACTTTTACACTTTAATTTCAATTTCTTTTACCCTTACACTTTACCTTAAGTGCTCGGCCCTTCACAGCCATGGAATTCCAGCATTCTTCTTTGATAACCTCAGCCAAGTAGCCCTTGGCTAGATTGTGCATCTCTACATCCTTTCTTATCTTGAAGCACATGGATGAAGGGAAAAGTTAAAAATGAAAGTGTGGCCTCTTAGAACAAAATCATCTTATCGTAAATGCACTACCAAGGTAAGTCATGGCTATGTTTGAGGTGGGACAGTTTGATTATCTTTCCCCAACACTTTTTGAGCTGCATTGCCTGGTGATGAACGTCTGGAGTGCAAGCCGTGCCCCTGAAAACAGTTCCTGAAGGGTACATCTGTATGCTGTATTCCCTTCCCTGAAGACTGGGGTGGCAACACAAATGCCTCCAAGGGCAGCCATGTCATACCCATGAGCACAGGGGGTTCTGAGGACAGATCCCTCACCCAGGGGAGCTGGACTACTGATGCTCACAGACCTGGCTGGTTGGAATAGCCAGGAAGTGACACTACTGTGCCAAGTCTACCTTTTCTCAGAGGAGTTTGAAATTCATATTATGAATTAAGCTGGCTTTTAGATCTCTGGAGATATTTTTAAATTTTTATTACTGGAGGTATGGGATGCTCCTGTCTTGTAGACAGAGGCTGGAGATGTTACTAAACATCTCCAATACATAGGATAGCCCCACCACAAATATCTCTGAATTACCAGAGATCTAAAAGCCAGCTTAATTCTTTCCAACACATATTTGAAGTGCCAGTGACCTCTGGGAGTCTTTATTGTATATAATTCCCATACTACTGATGTCCACAATAAAAAAATCTACCACTTACTCTTGGAGATCAGATAACTTACATTTATCCATTTAGAATCAAATGTCCTACTTTAATTAGTTTTATCTGCTGATATCACTTAACAGGTAAGTAATTAGATATCCCTATTTTAATGGAGTTTGCGAAAAGACCTGGTATGACCATGAAACCCATAGCCCTTAGTTCTAAAGATCTTCTCCAGACCTTTTGTTTGCATCTCGCTTGGTTGGCAAGTTGATTAATAAACTAGCTAAGAATAGTAAAAATGTCTTTTAGCTAGGTGCAGTAGCATATGCCTATAATCCCAGTGACTTGGGATACTGAGGCAGGAAGATCACAAGTTCAAGTCCAGCCTGGGCAACTTAGCAAGGCCCTGTCTCAAAATAAAAAATGAAAAGGGATGGAGATATAGCTCAGAGGTAGAGCATCCTTGAGTTCAATTCCCAGTGCCCTCCTCCAAAATGTCTTTCTGTTATTTCTTTTATTTTTTATTATGTACTTTTTAAAAAAAATAGTTGTAGCTGGATACAATATCTTTGTTTTGTTTATTTATTTTTATGTGGTGCTGAGGATCAAACCCAGGGCCTTGCACCTGCTAGGTGAGCACTCTACTGCTGAGCCACAACCCCAGCCCCTATTATGTACTTTTTAATTGTATTAATTTGCATTTCATTTCTTTTTTATTCTGATCCCCTGACTTAATGATTTATATAGCCATTTTGGCATATCCGTTGTTAGAAGCTGTGAGACCCCTGCCCCTCAGCCTTCCTCCCCCCACTGCTGGGCTATCTAGTTAACTATTCCACTCCCTGGGGCCATGTTCAGATAATCACTGTTGGGCTTTGGTCTCCTCCCTGTTGTTGAGATCCAGGATGGGGCTGACTAGTAGCCTCCTCTGTTTAGGACTGGGATCCCTCAGTGGTAGGTGTCACTAACTCTCTGATAACATGTGGAAAGCTAGCTGGGTTTAGGGTGCCATTTGCTAGCATTCTTCTGGATTCCTATCACATCCAATCCAGGACTGGTATCTATTCAAAAGCCAAGAGCTCAGGTAGGCTAACATGGGTGCTTAGATGAACTCTTTCCCTACCTTGGCCACCTCCTCTTCACTTTCTTCATGGAGCCTTTCCAGTTCCTCAAGATCCAGGCCGAACTCCTGTTGCTCTAATTTTGCAATATTATCCAGTTTCTCATTTTCTTCCATCATATTCAGAACCTAAATTTTCAAGTATGAAAGGATGATGACAAGAATTATAGATGGCAACCAATAAAAAAATAGATGTTCTGTTTATCTAAATATACTACTGAGTAAAGAGTCACTTTGTAGACTTATTGTGGTTATTAAAGTGTTAAGGTTTTATCCTTAGAAATTCATTTATCTAATAACTAAAACACCCAAAATAAACAAGCTCATCACAAGCTAGTTTTAAAATTCAAGTGGAAAATAAATATGCATAAAAATCCATTTAAAAAATAGAGCAAAAAGATAATTACTCTCAAGATATAAAATCATATTATATAATTAAAATGTTTTAGTATTGACTCAGGAAAAGATCAATCTGTAAGGGTAAAAGAAATTGAAGTTAAAGTGTAAAAGACAGGGCATTGTAAAGTTTCTAAGCCGCAAGGCCTGAGTTAAAAAGTAAAGGACCAGGTATTGTTAAGTTCCTCTGCTACCCCCAAAACCTGAAATTCCTGTAGCTGTTAGGACAATACCCGAACTGCCCAGTAAATATTCCCACTGACTCTCTGGTTGTTTAATAACCTAGGACCCTGTGTAGCCTGGCACGTAGGCATTCAGGGCCCAAAACCAATCAGTTTGAATGTGTACCCCGCTTAGGAGTGACCAATCACCCCCGCCCAACCTGTTCCCGCCAATGAATGTACTAATCACGATTGAGAATTGTTGTTCGATTTTCCCGCGGTGTATGATGATTTGTTGAAGGAGACTGTGATGTATACAAAGCCCCCGCCCTCCCCCAAAAAGTGTACTTAAACACTTTTCAAGCCCTGCTTGGGGCTCTGGGCTGCTCTCCCTTCTTGAGTGAGCACGGAGCCTCAGCACGCTGGATTGGATCCTCAATAAACCCCTTTTGCTATTGCATGAGTTGGTCACTTGGTGGTCTCTTCCTCCGACATTCGCCAGACCCTTACAAATCAATCTCAGAATACAGAATCCAGAAACAAGCTAGGCATAGTGGTGCATACCAGTGATCCCAGCAACTTGAAAGGCTGAGGTAGGAGGATTGAAAGTTCAAGGCCAGCCTGCACAACCTTAGCAAGACCCTGTCTCAAAATAAAAAAATAAAAAGAGATGGGGATGTATCTCAGTGGTAGAGCACCCCTGGGTTTAATCCCCAGAATCACAAAGAAAAAAAAATGAAAAAGAGAAACCAGAGATACTCCTGTACACTTGGGAATCCAGTGATTTAGAAAGAAGTCACTGCAAATCAGTGGCAAAAGAATGGTACATTCAAGTTAAAAAACTTTGGGGAGATGGGCTATTTACTTGAAAAAAAAATCAAGTTAGAACCAGACCTCATATACTATCTCGTAATAAATCATATGAGTAAGTAAAGGAGCATCAGAAGGAAATAAGTGAGACTTTGGAAGTCTTTTTTGTCTTTTAATAGGGTCTTACTTATGCTTCCCAGGTTGACCTCCAGCTTCTGGGCTCAAACCATCTTCCTGCATCAGCCTCCTGAGTAGGTAGGAATTCTGGCACACATTACCACACCCAGGCTTGGGAAGGCTTTTTTAAATCAGACACAAAAAATATAAAGCTAAATAGAAAATGATCTATATACCCAGACCATGCCATAATTTTTAAACTTTGTATTAATAAAAGGCACATTATGAAAGGTTAAGAGACAAGACAGTAAACATTTTTGTAGATTGAACCATATATTTTCACAGAAAATATTTGTAGGTTGAACTATATAAAATAGTAGTTTTAAGCAGTTCAGCCTAATAATGACTACCTCTAGATTTTCCCCATGTACACCTCCATGCTCTTTTTTCCTTTTTGCCTGATCAGGTTAAGATAAAGCAAGACAGCCTTAGAAATTACATGCTGAAGACGGCAGGGTCTCCAGCAGCCTGGGTCTCTGAATGACTACATGGAACAGAGCAGCTGCCAACCTGAAGGGTCACCCAAGACTGTTACATGAGGATGAAATAAACTTCTCATTCTTCTATGCCATTATACTTTTTGTGTTTATTTGTTACCACAGTGTAGGTAATCCTAATGATCATTTATATATATATATATATATATATATATATATATATATATATATATATATATATATATAAATTTAAAATAAAGAATTCCTAAAATCAAGAACAAGAAGGCCAACAACACAGCAGCAAAATGTGCAAGGCATGAACAGAGGATTCAGTCTTTAAGAGTCATGAAAAGGTGCTGACCTCATCAGTAATCAGGAACATAAAGAAAATGGGGAGGAAATTACCAAAGCAATAATTTTAGAACATTTCCTGGTACTGAAAGATAAAGTTTTCCTATTAAAAGGTCTGACCAATGTCTAGAATATAAAAGGGAAAAGAAAACCAAAATCCTAGGCGCCTGGTAGGACTTGGAGGATACATTCAAATGGGAGGATTAAAGAGAGGCACTTTTAAAATAGATGTGGCAGGGTATAGAAACCAGCAACGTACCATAAAGCATCCTGAGCTAGCACCTGTGGGAAGCTATCATGTTCCTTGTCTGAAAGGCCAGGGTTGGAAATAGTCACTGGAACTTAGCCCTTCAGGAGAGGACTGGTAGTCACTGCCAACTCATAACCTATGAGAAAATAAGAACTCTTGACTTTAGTCTCTTGCCCTCCAGTCTCATATAGTTACCATACCTTGCCACTTCCCAAGTGGAAGTCAAATGGCAAAAGAGGACATTCTTGCTGCCAGAAAGGCCAGCCTCTAGGGGGTTCAGAGCATGGTGGAAATGGTAGCACAGTGCATATATATCTACACCAGCAAACCTAGAAAATCCATCAACATGTCGAGATTCATAACCTTGAAATTTCTAAACATCAGGATAAAAAGAGGACCCTATGAGTTTCCAGAGATAAAAATCGTATTGCCTACAAAGAATTGGGAATAAAAAAGGCACTAGACTCTCTAAAGCAAACACTATAAGTCAGGAGACAATGGAGTAGGCCTTCAAAATTCTGAGGGGAAATTACTGTGCACCTTTGCAAACCACCGAAGAAATATGAGAGCAGGATAAAGACATTTTAAGAAAAACCAAATCTCACACAATATTTTTCACCTCTATGTTTTTTCAAGAACAGCACCAAAGCATAGTGCATCTCTAGGGACAGCCACTATTCATGCTGGATTACATTTGAATGGCATCCAAGAAGCACAGTTCTGCTCTAAAGTATGTTCTCAAGCCTGGAACAGAGGTCCTGCTGAGGAAACTACTGGAAGATGCATGCCAAGGGGAAAAAAAAAAAACACTCAGGACCCAGAAAATAGGGCTTCCAACTCAGGAGGCAGATAAGAGAATTTCCCAGGAAGATGGCCTTGAGAGTGCCTGGCCTTGAGAGCAAGGGGCTTAGACTGGAGCCAGAAGATGGAAAGCTGTAGAAGGGAGTTTGAAAAAAATAAGAGCATACTATCATCTGATTGATTACCTCAGGTATTTGTATTGAGAAGAGTTGTTTGTTTGTTTGTTTGTTTGTTTTAGCATGTCAGGAGTTCAAATAGGTAATAAGTGCATAGGCTTAATCCAAAAAAAAAAAAAAAGGCAATTCCAAGAAAAAGTTGAAAAAATAGATATGTAATCATAATATACAGTATAACTCATGCTATAACTGTAATAGTGTGTATACTGAGCTGGATTGATCTGTATGGGGTGTGTGTGTGTATAATAGAATCCACCTTCTTTTATACTAGCAAGCTCATAGTTAGCATCCAAATTGAAATCTCAAGAAACAGCAGTATTAAGATGGCCATTTAGAAACCTGGAGGTAAAGAGCCAAAAGAAAAAGTGGAAAAAATTAAAAACAGCTACCTCAGAAGTACAGGAATCAGAGCAGGGAGAAGCAGGGCAGAGGCTGCTTTTAAAACATTTTTGATTATGTTACTTGTTATCTAACTTACAAATATGTAAATGTATAACTTTGATAAAAATAAGTATGAAAATATCATGTAAAATAGGGCATTTGGGGAAGACACTATTTAGATAGAGTGTAATATGGGAAAAATTCAACTGTCAAAGTACCCCAGAAACTTCAGCTTGTAGGCAGAGGAAAAAAAGGATGTGCCTTCCTATTGTGCTAGACAAAATGAAGTTTGAAAAGTGATCTTAGACAACAGGTCAAGTGGATTAGTGTAGGAAATCACAGCACTTACAGTTTTAGCAAGTTCTTTGATTCCTCTTCTTATCTCTTTCCTTTTCTGGGAAAACATTTTAATTTCCTTTTCAACTGCCTGAAATGGAGCAAGAACATCACTCAACAAAGCAAGAGAAATGGTTGGGGGAAAAATGATACATGCTTAGATAGATAGGTAGATGGCCCTTCTCTAGAAAGCGAAATAAAGCACTACCAGATGAATAATAAACACATCCATGAAATAAAGCCATTGTGACACTTTGCTTAAATCTAACTGTACTATGAAGGGACTATTGAAGCATCTCAAAACTGATGCCAATGGAAAGAAAATAATTAAATAGTGAAAAATTAAGTAGTGACTAATTGACCAAGGAAAACTGATGGGCTCTTTGGGAATTCAATTGAGTGAAAATTGACAAGCAGGCTGAATTCAGATAAGATCTACTCTTTGCCCATTGCCTAAGTCTCTTTTATGACACTAGAAGCCACCAGCATCACCTCTATTGCTAGCCCACCCCATTGCTTCAAGGTGGGCACTCCCCAAAAACTTCAATGGAAATGGGGCACCACAGTTCATTCTGTTTTAGCTTACCTGGACACTTTTGTCAGGTTTCATATTAGCCAAGTCCCTAAAGCTCATGAACTTAATCTAAAAGACTGGGCTGTGTTTAGGGATCTCTTGGTTTTTAGGAAAGTTACACTTGCAGTGATACAACACCCTGTCAAGTGGTGTCTCATTCAGTCTTCTTTCCACCAGGTTTCTATTAGAACCTAATCTATTTGCACACCACAGAGCATTATTTCAAACCTGTCCAACATTTTATAAATACCTCTTGACTTTTCCATTGTATCCAGGGAATTTCCTTCTTACTCTCCTCAGTGGCTAATTCTTCTTGTGACGAGTCAATCTTAGAAGAAAATAGACGTTTCTTATATTAAAAACTCATTGAGTTCTTCTTCTTCCAGTTTACTTCATAGAACTGCATCAAATCCCTTTGCATTTGTTGCATTAAAAAACTAGACATTTGCTTGAATAAGATGCTACGTTTTATTCATTTAATTCCTACCAGTCTGTCCTTATTTACAGAAATTAAAACATTCTAAAGACAAAAAAATAGGAAGTGTATGTGAAATAACACCATTGTGATACCTTGCTTTAGTCTAATTGCTACTTTGCAAGTGACTGAGAAAGTTACTGAGGGCAGAAATAATCACCCAGGTCACAGGGTTACCACATCGCTCTTGTCTCCTTCCTTTTACTGTGGTTCCATGTGTTCTCAAGTTCTGCCCTCTGTGCTTCCGATCCTCCTCTTCTCCTCCTTGAGGTCTTTACACTTTCTACCTGCCATCTTCCTGTAGCATCCATTTCTCCTTTCCATTGGATCTTTTCCAACAGTATCCAAAGATAATCTCTTAGGAAGACTACTCTTGAATGACAGGCATGCTTCCTTTTGACTGTCACCCATTTTCATGCTCCTCTTTGTAGCAAAATTTGTCCCTCCTGGTTCTCCTGTGACTTCACTGGCCACCCCCTCGTTCTCCTTTGCTTCCCTGTACTCTTCCCTTGGCTTGACTTTCTAGGAGCTGCTCCTGTCTGGTCTCTTGTGCTTCTCTCCATTCATTTCCCATCATGACTTTGACCTAGTTTTTTGGCTTTTAATTCCACCCACATGCCTTGACCCTCAATTGACATAGTCCTGGCCTCTCCCGAGAACTCAAGGCTCATCTATCCAACAGCCTGCTTGGCATCTCCACTCTCGCGTTGAACAGGCTTCTCAAGCTCCATCTTTCTCCCTACAGCTGCTCCCTTCCCCACAGTCTGCCCCATTCCCATGAATGGTACCATCTTCTACATAATTGTTCAAAGGAAATAATCTGACTTGTCCTTGGGTCCTTTCTTTTCTCCTAAGTCTAGCCCCTTCTCTCCTCTGTGCCATCACTGCTAACTGGACCCCTACATGGCCTCCTGAGCAATTTCCCCACTTCCATCCTTGTCTCCTACAGGAAACCTCCTTGCAGAGGGAATTAATCATTTCAAAAAATGTAAAGGTGGTTTTGTTAATCCTCTGCTTAGAACACTTCAATAGATTCTCACTACATGCAAAATAAATCACGCTCTACCTGGCTTACAAGGGCTTCCTCACCTGGTCTTGCCACCCCCCTGCCCCCAAGGACCTCTTTTCTTACTACTTTCTCCCTTGCTCACTTGAATGGCATAAACTTTTTGTAGGTGCTCACACCTCATGCCAAGCTCTGCTCCTCTACACAGAGGTCTGCTGTCCCCTAGTCCCTGGTCCCTCCTCCAGTACAGATCTCAGCTTAAAGGTCTTTCCTTGGAGAAGAAGCTGGCTAGCCAAACACTATCATACTAACCTCTTTTTATTCACTGAATAGCACTTATCATGCCCTAACTTTTTCTTGTTTTATTCAGTCCCTAAATGGAATGTCAACATCATGAAAGCAAACATAGAAGAGTTCTATATGATTTACAAAGAAAGAAACAAGCAAGCAAGCTAGTAGGAACTCAACTGAATATTTAAAGTCATGTCCCAAATCTAAAGAAACTCTTGGAGAGTTTAAATAATAATTCTCCTCTGCTATGGTCTTGCTCAGAAACGTAAGTAGTTTCTGAAAATAATCAATACTTTCATCGCCATAAATTCCTCCAGTGCGCCTATTTTAAATAGAAAGAAAACACATAGGTTACAATATCACAATTTAAAAAATTCATATTTAGCAATGTTATTTCTAGATACCAAATCAACTCGGCACAAAGAAACATAGATAATTCTCCACAGTGTCCTGTAGTAAGTAGGACTCCACTCCTTAGAGGAGAAGCCTTTCAGCAGGCTCCAGGACAAAAGTCTCTTGACCTGTCTTGAGTGACTTTTCCTCATGTTTTCCCTATCACTATCACCTCACCCATCATGGCCCTTGAGCCTGCCCTGGCCACTGCACAGAAGAGCCACTGTATCTGCTGAGCCCTCAGAAAGCACCAGGTGCTGCACTGCTCCACTTATGATGTCACGTTACCATTCTGGGCCCTCAGAGCCCACTCCCTGGGTGGGTGGGGGATTACTTCTGCAGCACATCAGGGCAAGTCAGCGTCACCCTGAGGGCTTGTGAAAACACATACCTGGGCGCATCTGCAGACTCTGTTCATTCAGAAAGTCTAGATGGGCCCAAGAACATCTACTTCTAGCAATCTTGTAGAAGCTACAGACCCTTCCTCGAGTCACATTTTTTATAGAT
Source organism: Callospermophilus lateralis (assembly GCF_048772815.1). NCBI lineage: Eukaryota > Metazoa > Chordata > Mammalia > Rodentia > Sciuridae > Callospermophilus > Callospermophilus lateralis. The sequence continues at coordinate 70,515,366 of NC_135319.1, forward strand.
GACTTCGAGGAGATGTCACATGCCTAAGGTCATAAGCTCATTAGTCCTGGACTAAAGTTTCAAACCCAGCTGTGTTCTGAGCCAGAGCTCAGGAGATGACTGACAGATGGAAGCTTCCCTCTATGAACAGTGGGAACACCCCTCTGCTGTTGCCCACTGACTATAAAGGATATGTTAGGATTTTTTTTTTTTTAACACAGGGATTGAACCCAGGGGCTCTTAACCACTGAGACACATCCCCAACCCTTTTTATATTGATTTTGAGACAGGGTCTCAATAAGTTGCTCAGGATCTTGCTAAGTTGCTGAGTCTGACTTTGAACCTGCAATCCCCCTGCTTCAGCCTCCCAAACCACAGAAATTACAAGCATGTGGGCCTGGTGGGACTTAACATTTAGTAACATATGTTTTACTTAGGTTTCCATGTACAAAATGGTCATGAAGACACAGTCTTCAAATGAACTCTTGAAATAAATGGTTACCAAAATTGTTATGATACAAACTTATTCAATAGTTAACATTTCACAATGTTGCCACAAAAGACGATGTTTTATTACAGTTTTAATCATGAGGATCAATAATGGCACATTAATGAATGATGTCCATTAGCAGATCTAACAAGGCAACATTTAAAGTCCAGTCTGTCTTTTTTGTGTCAACTTCATGTTTTCTACCCCCTGGTCATCATCCATATGTTTGGGTAATATTTATTTAGAATTTTAACTTGAATATAAACAAATTAACTCTATATAATTTAATATCATCTAAGCAAGATAAGTAAATGTGTTTGTGTACATACACATGTGTGAGGTTTCTTGGGAGACAAATAGGAGTTTTTAAAGTCATCTAAATAAAACTATACCTTTATTTATTTATTTTATTTTAATTTTTTTATTAATCTATTTTAGTTTTGGTACTTGGGATTGAATTCAGGGACACTGATTCCCTGAGCCACATCCTCAGCCCTATTTTGTATTTTATTTAGAGACAGGCTCTCACTGAGTTGCTTTAGCATTTTGCTTTTGCTGAAGCTGGCTTTGAACTTGCAATCCTACTGCCTCAACTTCCCGAGCTACTAAGATTACAGGTATGCGCCACTGCACCTGGCTGCCTAATTATGCCATTTTTATGTTAATTTTAATGCTTTGATATCTGGGGCCTTGATTACCCTGTTGGGGAATACCTCTTCCAGGGCTATCTAATTCCTGGAGATAGTAACCACTAGCCAGGAGTAGGCCTGTCAAATGTAGACACCATAGCCCAGCCACCCCCTCAGGGGCTCTCACACTCAGGGTCATCATTTCCCTTTCCTAATAGCCCCAGTACCAAGTCCCAGACACCTAGGGGCAGCTATTAGGTCCCAGCACCTGCTGATCTTATTCAAACTAGCCGGTTCCAAACCTGTCTGATTCTTACTTTGGAAACCAAGGCTCTTGCCCACCCTCCTCCACTCCTTCAGCCTCCTGGCCCACCCTTGTGCTTCCTGCATGGCCTTATAGCATGGTGTGCCCTTTCTTCTAGGAATCTGTGAGCATAAGAGACTATCTTTGCAATAGCAGCCAAATTCCTTTACATTGGCCTTGCAGTACTTAATAATAAAATCCATATTTTAAAACATCATACCAAATGGATTGCTTACTGCATACCATACGTACTTCCATTTTAGGTAAACCAGGGTGCCGTCATCTTTCCCATTCACCAGAATACTTTGTCCATCCATTGAAATTCTCATGGACTGAATCCCATGCGCCTGATGAGAATGACTCCGACACCGAGCAAATGTTTCCTCAATAGTTTTAGGAACAAAGTGGAGAAATTAGAAATGCACTTCTACACGTGGCTTTCCCAACAGGCTTACATGTACTTCAGCCTGTGGGTAAATCTTTTTCTATTTGCTAATAGCACTTCAGTTGGTATGAATGTAGTTCACAGTAATGTGTCCCTAGTTTAAACTCATTTATTAGCACTGATTTTTTCTCCCAGTAGGGTGGAAGGAGAGATATTGTTGTCACAGATTTATGATTGGCAATGAGGCATTGGGAATTGAAGGAACTTGCTGAAGGCTATGGAGTCAGGCAGGGGTGGGGCCTTGAGCAAGCAGAGGTGGCAAATTCAGAAGCCTTCAAAATAGTCAATACAGTCAGGCAGGTTCCATTGATGTGCAAAGCGGTTGAGCACCGAGGAGAGAGGGTGAGAAGCTGGAAGATACACAATAGCCCTTGGAGGATGCTCATTAAACCAATTGGGGGGAAAAAAAATCCAAAAACAACAACACACACACAACCCACCAATGTGTCACACAGAACAACCGTTTAAGCTCCCTGTCTGAAAACTATGATTTTTCACGCTGATTCTCAAGAATGATCCATTTTTCATTTAATTTCTTGAATAGGCAATAGTTCAAAAATTTTAAAACTGTAAGTGTATGACATGGAATCTCCCTCCTATCCCCATGTCCCAATACCTCCTTCCAAAGGCAATCAATGTAACAAGAACCATCAATATTCTTTCAGAGTTTTTTTTTACATGTATACAAACAGATTTTTATGCAATATGAATTTTTCTTACATAAATTATAATATGTATATATACAAGGTTGCTTTTCCCCTTAATGATCAATATATATTGGAATATTTTCCATGTTCTTATGTAACGATCTCCTCATTCTGTATCATAGCTGCTTAATATTCCATATTTTATTTATGAACTAATTTTGTACCATCATAACTTTATTTATTTAACCCTCTGTTTTACAAATAGTACTGCCGTGGATGACTTTATTCAAAATAGTCAATACAGTCACTCAGAACATCTTGATATCTTGCCATGTCATGCCACTGTCAGATATACCATACATTATATCTTGTTTCACTAGTTGACAGTGTAGAAGTTTGCAAATCATTCCTTAAAATCACAGTCCCCAAACCTAGAAAAATATCCCCTACCTTTTGGGGAAAGGCAACCACTTTCACCTTTTCAGAGGTCTAAGGACAATGGAAATCAAAAATAGTAGTGGTGGTGATTGAGTTTGCAAGTGATGGTGGAGGACCCTGCTCCCTTGTGCAATTCCAGCGTGAAGGGACAGTGGGGCAGCAGCAAGCCAGCCAAGGCTCTTCAAGCCAGGGGGTAGCATGTTTGCAGAGTAATTCGCCATTTCTAAAACAGTTCCCCCCACTATCGCTAGGGCAGAGCCTCGAGACTTTCCTGATTTCCTGGCTGAGCACCTGAACTTCTTTGAGCTCAGTGAATTTCTAAGACACAGCTAGCTGATTGCAGAGTTAGGTAGTGCCCTGCCTAGTGCTCTATGTTTGCAGATCTCCTTTTCCTGGTGGGAGTTTCTTCCCTTCAAGATTCAAACCAGGGTATATCAAGACACTTGTAAAAATGGCAAAGTCACCAGGTGTGGTGATGCACACCTGTAATCCCAGCAGCTTGGGAGGCCAAGGCAGGAAGATCACAAGTTCAAAGATCACCAATTCAGCAAGGCCCTAAGCAACTTGGAGAGGACTTGCCTCAAAATAAAAAATAAAAAGTGCTGAGGATGTGGCTTAGTGGTTAAGCACCTCTGGGTTCAATCCTTGGTACTAAGAAAAAAACAAAAAAGTCAAAGTCATTAATTCCATCAGTGATAAGAAAAAGTTGAGTCAATGAACGTAAGAAAAAGTTCTGGTTTGTCTTCTAAGGACTTTTGTTAGTTATCTGAAATCAATATATAAACTGCATACTTTTTTTTTTAAGGAGCTTACCAAAGTATAAATATCTCGGATACACAGAATTCCACATTTAGCTATTGTTATGAGCCACAATCCATGCCAAGATAGATAGAGCATTCCAGTTCCATAATGCTTGCTTTGCACTTTTTGGTGTGGCTTAAGAATACAAACCTTGGTATCTTCCTGCTAATCAAAGAAAAGAACCATATTATAGAAAAGATTAGATGAATAGCAAATTCATGTTTACAGATGTGCATTTTGCATACATGCTCATATTTAAATCACAAATGCTGTTCTTAGAAATGAATTAGTATGGGATAAAGTAGGTGCTTATTTTGTACTATGTAACACATACTTTGTTTGCAAATAAAAGTTTGTTTTGCTAGCTAAGGAAAGTCTTCATATGTAGTCTGCTTCTAAAGATTCAGCTGACACTGACAATCTTTATTTTTACCAATAATTTTTATACATCCTAATAAAAGTCAAAATAAGGTAGTTGAGGCCAGAAGTGGTGGCACACATCTATAATCCCAGTGGCTCAGGAGGTTGAGACAGGAGGATCGTGAGTTCAAAGCCAGCCTCAGCAACTTAGCAAGGCCCTAAGCAACTTAGCAAGACCCTGTCTCTAAATAAAATACCAAAAAAAGGGGGTGGGGGGTGGGGGCTGGTGATGTGGTTCAGTGGTTAAGCATGCCTGGGTTCAATCCCTGGTGTAAATACATGAATAAAATAAGGCAGTGGCTATACCTTCTATTTGTCTCTTGCATTCCCCCCCCCAGGCCTTTCACATGTCCTTCTTTGGTCTGAAATGTCCTTTTCCACCCTATCCCCGCCAGTCCTGCCCATCTCCTTATATCAGCATCTACCCCTAGACAGCTCATATTACTTTTCCACGTCTAAATCTGACCTGTTCTTCAAAGTCCAGTTCAAATATTGCTCATGAAATTTTCTTGAATTCCCTTTTCCATGAACCTTTTCTTTCTTCTTGCAATTTCTATGTCCAATGCTGTCTACTCTGAGAGAGAAGGGCTTTGAATGAATTGAGAGAGGCGGGAGATACTCTTGGGACCCATTCAGTGGGACACTAAATAGCTAAGGGGCAGCAAGCAGAGGGTCACTGGGACAGTGTGCAGAGAAGAAGGTGACACAACATGGAAGAAGTTCAAAGAGAGTGATGAAAGGATGTTAGGAACATAGTTCAGTTATTTTGCTTACAGATCAGGCACCGAGTTCCACTGAAAATTACCCATCCTCTAGCCCTTGGAATCTATGGAATAGATTTTCTAATGCTAGATTTTTTTAAGCAACTAACCCAATATTGGGTCATCTTCATTGGGTTATCTGGCAAGTGTGACATATGCAGCACGAGTGTGAGCTTGCTCAGAGGTATTTTATGCTGGATTAACAAGTAACACTAATATTATCTAATTCAAGGGCAGTGTATTAATACAATAAAGCCTTTTATTAACTGAACTATTCTGTTAAAGCAGACAAGAGGATCATGTCTAAACAGCACATTGTCAATGTTGATTGCTAAGGTGAGTGATAGCATGCTAGAGTTTTGGCATACTTTTTCAGGAAGAAGATAGCTACAGATGTACGGTGCTTGATTACAGAAGCCATATATTTGGTTACTTTGAAAGTCCAAGACTGCAGAGGACAGAGTGTGCTCCATCTCATACAGGTACAAATGAATCAGCTCCTCTTTCAGTTTCCCTCTTTCATCAGTGAAGCTTTCAGAAACTATAGGATTTGAGGAAGAAGAGAGCTGATTTATACCATATATTGATTTTATTCTTTATCATTATTAACAATTATGAGAAGCAAAATAAAAGTTTTAAGTGCTCACTTAATATTGCAGAGGCTATTCATTTATGAAAATGATTTAAAAACAATTTATCTACACTAAAAATACTGATGACCGATGAGTAAAATCTCTTTTGCTGGTCTTAGTTAATTTTATCTATTAACTTAAAGACACCTCAGTAAATAAATATATGAGCCATGTAGGGTGGCACACCCTGTAATCCTAGCAACTCAGGAGGCTGAGGCAGGAGGATCACAAGTTTGAGGCCAGTCTCTAAATTAGCAAGACCCTAAGCAGCTTAGTGAGAACCTGTCTCAAAATAAAAAGGGCTGAGGATGTAGCTCGGTGTTAAAGTGCCATGGGTTCAATCTCCAGCACCAAAAAATAAATAGATAAATAAATTTTAAAAATAAAATAAACATACATAGTATAGAGATTCCTAATTAAAACAAAATATTCTTTGAGATTTTCTCTTATATTCTATAATTGTTTATTTGTAAAATTGCTACCCAAATATATTTGTCATCTAAAACAAATAAAGTATCTATTTTCTCATAATTTTTCACCCAGATAACTTTCTTTGTAATTTATTAGTGAGACATCAATAAATCTGAATTTTGTAAGTAGGGGTATATTAGTGTATAAGCAAAGACTATCTCTGTATTTTATTTTATTTCTCAAGCCCTTATGGAATATTTAGTGTATCTCAGACACTATTCTAAATGGTATACAAATATAAACTCATAGTAGGAAATGCTCTTGGAACTATGAGAAGATGAAGTAAAACTTTTTTGTTGTTTTAAAAAATAATTTATATTGGGCTGGGGATGTGGCTCAAGCGGTAGCACGCTCGCCTGACATGCGTGTGGTCCGGGTTCGATTCTCAGCACCACATACAAACAAAGATGTTGTGTCTGCCGATAACTAAAAAATAAATATTAAAATTCTCTTTCTCTCTCTCCCTCTCTCACTCTCTCTTTAAAAAAAATTTATCAGTGAAGGTAACTATACTGTAAAGAGTCTGAATTTATATATGTTTAGAGCTACAAAAACAAGAGACATCACAAAATGACATAGTGTCAGTTGATCCTTTTTCTTTGCTTTGCTAATAAAGCAGACTCATGAGTTACAAGGTCTAGAGGGACATGCACATTTCAGGTTGTTCCACAGTCACATCAGTTTAACTTTGTGAAGATGCACAAAAAATAGCCATTTTACCTCTTCACAAATGAGAAAGGAGAAAAAAGAAAAGACCAAAAAACAACTATAACAACACTTTTGCTGAGTCAAAGATAGAGTAGGTTGTGTTGTCGGTTTTTCTTTACCTGTTGGTAGTATTTTGGGCACAGTAAATAATTCCAACCTGCTTTTTTCTGCTTCTGGAAGTGAAGAAAGCACCAATACTTGTACCATGTCTACTTCCAAAAGAGACACCGTGGATATTTGTAGAATGTCCTTGCTCACCTCTGAAAGCAAATGGAAATCGATGCTCCTGTGGTCAGAACTTCTTACCATCCCCAATTATGATATCACATTATAGACTTGCCTTTATACAAACTTTAGAACCAAATTTATTTACCAGTATATCCAGTGACTTTTAAACATAAGTGACAAGAACATTTTTGATGGGGCTAGGATTGTGGCTCAGCAGTAGAGCGCTCGCCTAGCACGGGCAGGGCCCGGATTCGATCCTCAGCACCACATTAAAAATAAAAGCATTGTGTTGTGTCCATCCACACCTAAAAAGTAAATATTAAAAAAAAAGATGCTCACCTTTAAAAAAAAACAAAACATTTTTGATGAACTGATGGAAGATTTTCCCTGATTATATCTAGATCAGCAGAGTGCCCCCAGCTTGGTTTAGCTTCTTTCCCATCTGGGGTGGCTTCCAGAGTCTATCATCTCTTTCCCTGGCACAGGCACTCCAGACAGTTTGCCCACTCTTTTTTTTTTTTTAACTTTTTAAGTTGTAGATGGACAAATATCTTTATTTATTTTTATGTGGTGCTGAGGATCCAACCCAGTGCCTCACACATGCAAGGCAAGCACTCTACCCTGGGCTACAGCCCCAGCCGAGTTTGCCCACTCTAAATGGATGGACACATTTGGATGAGCTCAGGCACTGGTGTTCTTTGCGTCTGTACAACAGCAAGGCATATTGTGCCTGCAGCTCACTGTGGGTTCATTCCACACTTACCTCTCCATCTCGGAGGGGTGATACTGCAGCTGTCCCCCTTTTTCAGCCCCTTCCCCAGATGTGCAGGTGATGCATGCCCTTACCTGTTCCTCAACAGGAAGATCAAGGCCATCTCACTCAAACTCAGCCTCAAGATTCTTATCCTGACTCTCCCATCTTCTTGCTGTTTCCTTCCTCCTCCCTTATTTCCATAATGAGGCAGGAATCAATCTCAGGCCCCATCTGTGATTTTGAGACTACCCCTCCAAACCCAATTGGACCTTGCACTATCAATCACCTCTTGTTTGTCTGTGGTAGGGATTAAACCCAGGGGAGCCCCTTCAATGAGCTATACCCCCTTCACTGAGCTATACCCCCAGCCTTTTTTATTTTTAATTTTGAGACAGGGTCTTGCTATGTTGCTTAGGCTGACCTTGAGCCTGAATCCTCTTGTCTCAGCCTCCTGAGTTGCTGAAACCACAGGTGTGTGCCACAGTGGCACCCCTACACCCACCAAGCTCAAACACTTCTTTGGTCTTGTGTCCCCCCAAGTCTCCTTCTATTCTGCTTTGTCTTCTGATAAGAACTGTCCTTCAACTCTGCTTCCCCCTTCAGTTTGGTATCTGATTCTTCCATCCTGGGTTAACTTCCTAAAATAGTCTTGGCATTTAATCACTCCATTTTCTTACCTCTAGTCCCTCCCTGACCTCTTTGTCTCTCAGGGGTCCCCTGCAGATCATCCTTGCAGCACTCACACCAGTCACAGCTGCACCTTCACCCAGCCCGCCTTCCTCATGCTTTTTGGTGGGGCAGGGCTGTGACTCCTGGTTTTCTCATTACTCTGACCCAGCCTCAGTTTTCTCCACTGCCTCCTCTTCCTCTGTCCACACCTTCAATGCAAAACAGACTAGTGTTCCATTCCCAGTTTCTCATCCCACCCACTGGCCAAGGAAAGATGTTAAGAAGTGGGATACTTAGGCAGCATGTATCTGTCCACTCTGAGGTTGGTCACAGGATCTACCATACTAGGTGTCATCTAATTGACATTGAGATTGCCTGTTTGGCCCCAGTAAACATTCAGATTTGCTTCACTAATCAACGTTCATGCTTTCAAGATCAGAATTCTATCATCAAGCCTTGAACTGTGTATTTCTATCTCCAAACTAATGCTAAATATCCCCAAATGAATTGCTTATTGGCTTCAAATATACAGAATTGAAGCCTCAAAACCTTTCTTCTTCAAATTAATGACAAACTTTCACTATCCAGGTTAGAAAGTTTGGAGTAAATGCTGGTCTCTCCTGCTGTGGTTTGTATTTGTTTCCCTCAGAGACTCTGGGTCAAGTCCTGGTTTCCAGCCTGTGGTGCTATTGGGAAGGGTGGAATCTTTAGGAGGTGGGGCTCAGTGGAAGGAAGTTAGGTTGCTGGGGACATGCCCTGAAGAGGACATTGGAACCCCAATTGTTTCCTCTGTCTTCCTTTTCTTCCCAAACACCCTAAGGTGAGCAGCTCTTGGCCAAAATGTACTGCCTCACCACAGGCCCAAAAGCTATGGGACTGACTATGGACTGAAACCTCCCAAACTGTGAGCCCAAATGAACCTTTTTTCTTATAACTTGATTTATCTCAGGTTTTTGTTATAGGACTGGGAAGCTAACACACCTCCTTTTCACATATAATCAAATACCAAGTCCTACCAATCCCATCACTCAGAGTTGTTTCCTCTTCTCTCTTTCCAAGACACTGCATGGGTTTGTGCATTGTACACATGACCTGAAGTTGGTCTTTCTGAGTTTTGAGTCCTGAATCTTCCACTACCTACCTGTGTGATCTTGAACAAGTACTTAACCTTGCTGTGCCTCAATTGCCTCATCTATAAAAAGTGAATAACAACAGTCATCTATCTCACAAGAGTTGTTAACACACACCGTAGAAAACTTGCTATCACATAGCAAGGCACCCCTCAATAAACACCAGCTGCCATTATGATCGAGTATTGTTATCTCTTGTCTTGACTACTATTACAGCTTCCTTATTCATTTCTCTTATTCCATTCTCTTTTCTTTCTACTATATCCTTCACATGTGTGCCTGAGTCATCCTCTGAAGACCAAGCCAAAGCCAAATCATGTCAGTTCCATCTTGAAATTTCTGATGATGTCTCAATGAGCACAGAACAAATTCCAGAGTCCTTGGAACGATATTCAGGGACCTTTGTCATCTTTTACACTTAATTGTCATGGGCACCTTCTAATAAACTCTTCCATTTCCCTGTTACATCAGACCTCATTAATTTTTTTTTATCTTGAGCTGTAATATTAATACATCCCATCCCACACCTATGGAATCCTCAGAGCTCACTACTTTTCTTTGGAAAACCCTCCCTTTACCATCTTCACCTCCATACCTGTACACAGCTTTACCTCCTTCCCTCACACCTGGGAGAACTAATTGCTCTGCCTCTGGGCCAATGCAGAACTTTGCTTTGTTCTCCCCTCACTAAGTTGTCTCCTTGACCTTTTCATTTCCCACAGGCCTAGATTTAGCATTTTGCTCTTACTAGGCACTTGATATTCTTAGAAATTCATGAATGAATTTAGAAAATGTTTTTGAGGGAATATATACATGTTTGGTACTTAAAGCCAGAGAGAAAAGAAATAGTTCTTAAATAAATATTAAACATCTAAATATCATTTTAAAAATATTTCAGGGAGAAACTATCCTTATTCCTCCTTAAAATATACATCAGAAATATTCAGCCACATTCAATACTTGATTCAAGAAATTTCTTTAGCATCAGATAAGCAGGTAACACAGCAAATACCTCTACATATAATGTGGGGATCCTCCTAAATGACTGTTATCTAAATGTTTCTCTTTTTAAAAACATAATACAAATAATTATTTTGCTATAGGTTCTATTTTTCTAACCTGAAATTCTTTGAAATAAAGTGAATGGTATTTTAAATTAATACATATTCTGTCATACCTACGAATCCTAGGATCTCAAATGAGCTTGAAGGACTGGCATTCATAATAAAGATGTTTCCTTCTGAGGATCCAACAAACAGAAATATTCCTCGCTGGTCAAAACTAGAAAGAAGAAATCTAATGATCAGATCCTACTTGCTTCACCAGAGAGATAGTGAACAAGCATATGGATGTGTGGCCAACGAGATATGCTCAAAACCCGTCACCAATGGTAGTTAATAAGTTAATAAGTCTCTGACCTTGTGAAAGCCAAGCAATCACAGGTAGACGTAACCACTGTGCTCTACACCCATATACAGAGGACATGAAGATGTCCTTCCACACAGGAAGATGCCCGAAACATGGACAACTGTGTCATTGTAAGTGAATAAAGTAAGTCAATAGAGCTTTCTTGTTATTTCAAGTGGGAATAAGCCATTCTCAAATTAGGGCTGGTTGTGACATTCAGTACCCCATGACTGGTCTGTGGCAGGAAGAGGAGGATGTGCTGAAACATCTCTTTAGTCCCTCAAATTAGAAAAAGTGAGGAGAGACAAATCAGAATAAGAGAAGTGGATCTGAGAAAGAAGAGGCACCCAGGAAATACCATGGTACAGAAGAGCAGAGTAGAGTGGGGAGGTGATAGCTGGCTGGTGACAGCGAACCAGGCTGGATGCTCCGCAGCAACAGCACAGAGGGCAGCAAGCAGCTCCTCCACGCTGCCTGCAAAACTTTCAGCAAAGTCTTCTCTGTGCCTCTTTGGACCTGAATCCCCTAATCTGACCAGCAGAGACAAGCAAACTTCCTTAAGGGTCCCATCCAATGAACTCCAATAAGCTGTCAAGCAGGGCACAAATGTCAGTGTGTAATATTTACTGTTTTGATAAATTTTAAAAAGAAAGCAATAATAACAATAGCTTTTAAGTTCAAATACAATGTATCTACACTGTCTTCTTAAAAATAATGCTTTAAAAGACTTTAAACAATCTGAATGTCTATTAACATACTGTTATTTTTTTAAATGTTGAAATGTTCATATAATAGAATCCTATGCTGCTATAAAAAAGAATGAGGAAGGTCTTTATGTGGACATAAAAATTCTCTAAGATAAGACTATTTGGGGAGTAGTGAAAATAAGTGAAAAATAAAACAAGGTCCAGAACACTGCGTAGTTTGCTCCCTTTAAGAGCAGTGGCAGCGACTCTGAGGCCCAGAGGCCTGGTCTCTGATCCCGCTGCCTGTTTAAACTCTTCATGCCTCATCATCCTCACCTGTAAAATGGAGGGAGGAGCAGCTATAACAGAAGCACCTGGCACGAGTGAGCGCTCGATAATTATTCACAAATGCAAAGAAGTGCTTATCTTTGCAATTGTTTATGGATAAAATGCCTTTGGAAAGGGACACAGGACATTCGTAACAGGCTGCCTCCAGGGAGAGAACTTGGTGTTCCGGGAACTTTCCATACACACCCCTCTGTACCTTGTGAACACTGAACCAAATATGAAGGTTTTATATGAAAACCAAATGAAACACGCAAAACTCAAGATTCAAAACAGTGATGGTCTTGCTGGAATCCTCAACAGACAGGCTGACAGAAGCGTGCCAGGAGGAGGAGGTGCTCACGTGAGGTGCTGCACAGCAGACTTGGAGAGGAAAGCCTTGTGGATCACCCCAGGGGAGTCCACCTCTTGGACATCCAGGAAGTACACGTAGCCATCCACAGTCCCCACAACAGCGGAGTGGGAGGAGGGAGAGCAAGCCAGGGCTGTGGTCTGTTGAAGAGAAACCCCACAAAATGAAGCCTGCTTTCCTGCAGGTAGGAAGTCTACGGGGCTGGGGTGCAGCTCCTTGTGAGAGCTATGCTTAGTGTGTTCAAGGCCCTGGGTTCCATTCTCTGCACCAAAAAACAAACAATCACAAGCAAAACAAAAAATGTCTACAATTTTTTGAAAATCCTGCAGAATGAGAGTAGTAAGTGTGGTATGTGGTGTGGTACTTATTTCAAATTACAGACTCAAGCCTCCTGAGCTCTCCAATTATATAAGCAGTCACAGGAATCTGTACATATTATTTTTTAAATTTTTTAGTTTAGTTGTTGATGGACCTTTATTTTATTCATTTATTTATATGTAGTGTTGAGAATTGAACCCAGTGCCTCACACATGCTAGGCAAGTGCTCTACCACTGAGCCACAAGCCCAGCCCTTGTACATCTTATTTTGCTAAAATTAGAATGATAGAATATAAAGAGGTTTCTGGAACTTTAAACCATAGCATCATTTTAATCTCTAAATGATGTTAAAATGATTATGTCAATCATCTATCTAAATGATTGTGAAAAAATAGACCAAAATAATAAAAATAAAATATTTAAAATTAGTTTCTAGAATCTTCTAGACATTTTTGTAGAATGTGATTTTTAAAAACAACTGTTTTTCTCCAAGTAATGTAGATCTTGTGGCGCTGGTATGATGGAGGAAGACTTAAGAAGATAACTATGTCAGTTCAAAGAAGGGCATAAGAGATCCCTGTTTATTTCAAATTATTTATATAGAATACAATGTCTAAGAGAATAAATTAACTCCTATAATATTTAAGGAATCTTTAAATATTAAATATTTCAGAAATGTTTAACTTATCTATGATTATTCTTTGTGGAATTTTAGGATTGAAAAAGAACTTAAGAAATCATCATTTTGTAGAATAGTAAACAGAGGCCAAAGAGTACATCAACTGCCTAGGATCCCATAGCTGTGACAAAGCTCATATGAGTACCTGGTGTCCTGCCCCATTAGAATGCAATTTTAGTGGGCTTTTATTAATCTTAATTTTACCTAAGAGATTTTATGAAACTTCTTAATGCATGTGTGTGTGTGTGTGTGTGTGTGTGTGTGTGTGTCTGTATGTTCCCCAAATAATCACCTGAAACTCTCCTCCATCCCAGGGCAAAAGTGGTTAATCTAAAGAAGTATAGCACTAGCCAGAGGAGTCTTCTGTACCCTTGAAGGTGTCATCAAGAAAGCTGCTGGTGTGTAGCCATTGTGGTGCTGAGCCAGGCTCCCTGAAGACCACTGGGTTCACAGTGCCACAGGCAGGCAGATCTGGCCCCAGCATCACTGGGCTTGTCTGGATCAATTCTCTGTAGGGCAGTAGTGTCCTCCAAAAGGGACAACCCAGTGCCCCTCCACAGCACAGGCTGGATCTCATGAATGTCCAAGGCCTGGTTTGGAGCTCTGTGAAGTTGGTGGAGGCCTTCTGATGGTGCCTGTGTCCCTCCTTGGCCAAGAGGAGCGGGATGGGTCCAGGTTAAATAGGGCCCTGGGGGTATTGGTAAGCATTTGAGTCTCTCATCTGTAAATGGAGATGTGATCAGATGAACTTTTAAGATCTTATCTAGTTCTAGATATGAATACAGATAAGCATTTGCCGCACAGATCACAGAGTCTTCTGTTTTATGGTCTTTTAGTCCAGAGTTTTTAACTTTACTTTTGAGGGAGAGTTTCAATTATACCGTGGAATTATGTGTCCTATGCATCTTGTAATATTCTAACATAAGGTATGATATTTAGTCTTTTATAATTGAGATTTTAATTTTATAAAGGGGAAAGGTTGTAACTTCCTGACCTACTAAGATCCATAGCACATCTAGAACTGCATAATGTAGCAAATGATGATAATTAATAGAAAAATCCCACCATTACAATTGTTTCTTGGTCCTTTTTAAAAACATTATTTTATGCAAAATACACGATGAACATGCAGTATCATGTTGGTATCACATTAAGACAGGTGCTGTGGAGGTTGTGGTTCGTTCTATTGCAATAATACACTCTCCTCCTGGCAAATTTCTTGCATATGCACTGAGAAACCACCCTTCCCTCTTTTCAGGGTTGAATGGAATGGATCTCACTCCCATTTCTGGGGTTGAGCTTAAGCCAATTAGCATTTCTCATTTCCTTAGCCATATTAATTAGTTCAGGGACATCATCAAAACAATAGATAGAAAAGAGAAGCTTCTTCCCTGACAATGAGGTATAATGTTGGAGTCTGTGGCATCTGCAGCCACTAAATGAGACAAAAGTAAAACTAAAGGCATATGGTGGAGACAGAGAGAAACAGGTCCTTGGGTAATATGATTTGAGTGACTGGACTGAGGCACACATGAGGCCAGACAAGTTTTGTTCTTTATACTGAACCAATAGCCTTTACTTTTTAATTTTGGCTTTATCTGGTTAGAGTGGTAATTTTCTTTCATTTCTAACTGATCTCCTTGTAAAGCAGGGCCATTTAACTATCTATGGTTAAGGGGCTGTTTCTTTTCTGAGTAAAAGCAATGACCGCCCCCCTTCCCACCCCAGCATACTCTTCCTCCCTTGCCCTGGCACTAAAGCTTTTTGCTGGTGGAACCTCCTCAGCTTGCCTTGCAAAGAGTCTACACAAGAGACACCTGTAGGTCTACAACCAAGCTATGGCATGAATGAGATAGAAACAACTAGGATTTCAGAAGTAACTGCTATCAGGGAAAACATTATCCTTTCCTATACAATGAAATAACATGCTATGTTTCACTCTCTGGGATGCAGCATAGACTCTGTATACAAGGATTACTCTAAAGCTATAAGGTGAAAATGTAATAAACCTTCAGTAGCAAGTATTTGTCCAGACTACTGAAATGTGAATATAGAAGACAGACCAAATTAGAATTCAACTAAAAAAAAAAAAAAAATCTATCAGGCACACTTACTGGAGTATTCAGATAAATCCTGCTTTCACAAATACAATCCTCCATCCACCAAATACAAACTTCCCCCGAATGTGTGACTGTCTGTAAAAGAAAAAGGCAACTCTAAATGGAAAATAAGACTTTTCTACAGATGAATGTTCTAAATCGCTTTCTAGTACATCAGTGTGAGGCATTAATCAGTTAAAAAAATAAGTAAATAAAAGGTATTGTAACCATATACAATTAAAACAAAATTTTAAAATGTCATCATATTAATATAGCTTCTACATAATTATTTTACCAGTTCAACATCAACACTTTTTTCTGAAGAAATGTCTTTAATACAATTTAAGTAACATATAATAACTAGCTAGGATTAGAAAAGTAAAATAAAGAGTTTTTCATGTAATATATTTAAGATAAAAATTACTTAGAAAGTCAATGCAATTATTGCCTAATGAATAAGCCTAGAAAATAGAAAATCATATACTGTTCTTTTTTTTAATTAACCAAATTTATTTTTTAGAGCAGTGAGCAGAAAATAGTGTTCCCCTCCCCCTCTACATATACAATTCTTCTATTATTAACATCTTCCCTAGTGTGGTTCATTGTTATGACTGATGAGCCAATGTATTGACTAAAGTCTGTAATTTATATTAGGGTTCATTCATTCTTTGTATCATACATTCTGTGGGTTTTGACAAATGTATAATGACACATGTTCATCATCATGGTATCATATAGAATGGTTTCACTGCCTTAAAATCCCCTGAGCTCCACCTATGATTTGGTATTGTATTTAAATAGTTACCACCACACCTAAGGTCACTTGGATTTTCTCTTATGTTGTTTTCTAGGAGGTTTTTGATTGTGTGTGTGTGTGTGTGTGTGTGTGTGTGTGTGAGAGAGAGAGAGAGAGAGAGAGAGAGAGAGAGAGAATTGTAAGATCTGTATCTAAATTCTTTGTTTTTTCCTTTGCATGTAAATGTTTAGTTGTTCCAGCACCATTTGTTGAAAAGATTATCCATTCTTCACTGAACTGCCTTTGCTCCTTTGCTAAAGACCACTGAGCACTTTTGTGTGGATCTACTTCTGGGCTCTCTATTTTGTTCCACTGGTCTGTACTTTCACCACAATCACACTGTCTGTATTCTTATAGCTTTATTCTAAATCTTGAAGTCAGAGTGTCAGTCCTCTGACTGTTCTTATCTTTCAATATTGTAATGACTATTCTGGGTCTTTTGCTTTTCTAAATAAATTTTAGAATCAGACAATTTTCAAAATAACTGAGATTTTAATTGTAATTACACTGAATCTATAGATCAAATTGGGAAGAACTGACAACTTGACAATACTGAATCTTCCTGTGCAGTCCTGTATACTATCTCTTCATTTATTTAGATCTTATTTGACATCAGGGTTGATAGCTTTCCTCATATAGAGCATATACATCTTTTTGTCTGATTTACACCTAGTTCATTTTAGTGGTGTTAATGTAAATGGTATTGTTTTTAATGTCAAAATACAATTGTTTGGCCAGACATAGTGCTGCATAGCTGTAATCCCAGTGACTTGGGAGGCTAAGACAGGAGGAGGATCTTAAGTTCAAAGCCAGCCTCAGCAATTTAATGAGGCCCTAAAAAACTTAGTGAGACCCTATCTCCAAATAAATATAAAAAAGAGTTGGGGATATGGCTCAGTGATTAAGTTCCCTCAGTTTTAATCACCAGTACCACAAAAAAAAAAAAAAGGGGTGAGGTAGGGTCGGGGTGATAATGGTGTGGTAGGGATGCAGCTGAGTGATAGAGCCCTTGCCTAGCAAGTGTGAGGCCCTAGTTCAATCCCCAGCATCACAGGACACACACACACACACACACACACACACACACACACACACACAAATTCCAGTTGCTCATTATTGGTATATAAGAAAACAATTCTCCTTTTTTGCATGTTAAACTCGTATCCTGAAATGTTGGTGTAATCTTTTAGTTCTAGTAGCATTTTGTTGATTCTTTAGGATTTTCTACAAAGGTAATCATGACAACTGAGAACGAAGATAGTGTTATTTCTTCCTTCCCAGTCTACATACCTTTTGTGTCTTTTTTTTTTTTTTCTTATTGCATTAGATCACACATCTAGTTTGATGCTGAATAGGAATTTGTATCACTAGGTATGATGTTAACTGAAAGTATTTTGTAGGTATTCTTTATCAGGCTGAGCTTCCTTCTACCCTTTATTTTCAGAGTTTTTAATCATAGATAGGAAATAGATTTTTTTCCAAACAATTTTTCTGCATGTATTGATAAAGTAATGTGATTTTTCTTGTTTAGGTTATCATGTTTAACCTAGATGTGATGGGTTAATTGATTTTTAATGTTGAATCAGCCTTGCATACCTGAAACAAACCATGGTGTAACCAAACACTTGGTCATGGTATAAAATTCTTTTTTACATACTTTGCACTCAATTTACTAATACTTGTTGAGAATGTTTTCCATCTGTGACCATGAGAGATATTGGTCTATAGTTCAGTTTTCTTGTAATGTTTTTGTATAGTCTTATTATTAGGGTAATGCTTCAGAGAAAAAGTTTGAAAGTATTCCTTTTGCTTCTGTTTTCTAAAAAGGATTGTAAGATTGGTATTATTTCTTATTCAAATGTTCACCAGTGAACCCCTCTGGGCCTGGTGCTTTGTATTTTGGAAAGTTATTATTTATTCAATTTCTTTGATTTTAGGCCCTTTCTGAATAACTATTTCTCTGTGAGTTTTGGAAGATTGTCTTCTAAGGAAGTGGTTCGTTTGTTCTTGATTATGAGACTTGTGGGCATGGAGTAACTCATCATATTCTTTTATTATCTATTTAATATCTATCATGGTTTTCCTCTGATGACCTTTCTTTCGTTTCTGATTTTAGTAATTTTTATTTAATTAAAATTAATTAAACTGGCTAAATTTTTATCAATTTTATCAATATTTTTTAAGAATCAGATTCTGGGCTCCTTTTTCTAGGTCAGTATCCTATTTGTAATTTTATTGATTTACCCCATAATTTTTATTTTCTCTTTTCCAATTACTTGGATCTAATTTGCTCTTCTTTTTCTAGTTTCCAAGGTGGTAGCTTAGATGATTGGTTTTAGCTTTTTCTTTTCTAATAAAGGTATCCAATAATTTATAAATTTCCCTCTAAGTACTGCTTTCACTGCATCCCCCAAACTTGGTAAGTTGTATTTAATTTTCATTTAAAATTTTAAAATTTTTCTTGAGACATTTTCTTCAACCTATCTGATATTTAAAAGTGTGTTGCTCAATTTCCAAGTTTTTAGGTGTGTGTGGGGGTTCTATTATTGACTTTTTTTTTTTTAAACAGTCCTAGGGCTTGAACCCCAGGCCTTGTACATTCTAGACAAGTACTCTACTACAGAAATACCCAGCCTATAATTAATTATATATCAATGCCATTGTGTTCTAACAACATACTTTGTATGGTTTATTTTTCTTTCAAAGTTGTTAAGACGTGTTTTGTGGACCAGCTGTGATCTATCTCTATGAATGTTCTATGTGAGCTTGAGGGGAGTATATATTCTCCTATTGTTGGATGAAGCATTCTGTAGATGTCAGTTATGTGCAGTAGATTAATGATGCAGTTCAATTTCGCTATGTCCCTACTGATTTTGATTTTCTGTCTGCTAAATCTATGTCTCTGAAGAATTCCCTTTAACCATTCTTGCAAGGCAAGTCTACTGACAAGAAATTTCCTTGATTTTCATTTTTTGGAGAAATAATTTCTTCTTTACTTTTGAAGCCTAGTTCACTGGATACAAACTTCCAAATTAGTAGGGTTTTTTTTCTTTCTTTCTTTCAATATTTTAAGTATTCTCTTGTTTGCATGGTTTCAGAAGAGAAGTTCAATGTGATTCTTATCCTGGTTCTTCTTTGGGTAAGTTGCCTTTTCCCCTCTCTGGCTTCTTCCAAGTTTTTCTCTTGGTTTTGCTGCCTTATATGGCTTGTATGGTTTTTTTTTTTTTTTTTTTTTTAAGAACATTGATAAATCATATGAAAACTAAAATATGTTTCTTGAGATCAATAAGGATAAACAATAGACATTGGGAAAGAAGTACATAGTTCCCCCCCCCTCTCTTTTTTTCCTTCTTCCTTTTCTTTCTTTCTTTCTTTCTTTCTTTCTTTCTTTCTTTTTTCCCCCTGCTGGTCCTGGAGATTGAACCCAGGGCCTCACACATGCTAGCCAAGTGTCCAACCACTGAGGTATATTCCTCAGTTTCTAAATGCACCAGTTTTCTTTTCTCCCCCAAATAGGCTGAATTTATGATGTGTGAATGACATAAATTTAATCTTCATTCTTGGGTGGTGCTGCTTTGTCACTCTGGAAGGAGATAAATACTAACAGTTTACTGGGTGCTGACAAGTCATTAGCATGAATGTGTTGAAATCCTTGCTTGCAGACTTGGGTGGTGAATATTAAAAGGATGGTTTCTAAGATAATATTATGGAGTCACAATAGGATGACATCATTCTGCCTGAGCAGAAAAGATTTGATGATGAAAGTGTTTGGCTTTTCTACAAACACTCAAAAATACCCTCTGCCTCTTATTTGTACATGAATTTCCAAAGTTACCTAATTAGATATGGATAGAAATTTAATCTAGAAACATCTTTTTTTTTTACATATTTATTTCTTTTAGTTGTACACAATATCTTTGCTTTTTATTTATTTATTTTTATGTGGTGCTGAGGATCTAAGCCAGGGCTTCACATCCGCTAGGCAAGCGCTCTACCACTGAGCCACAACCTTAGTGCCAGAAACATCATATCTTTAAATCCTATTGTGCCATATTAAGATATTCCTTACCATGAAGTATTTGGTTCCAGGTGTGATAAAGTCAATTGCTTGGAATTTCCCATCACAAGCATCTAGGACTTTTTCTAAGGTTGGCTTCTCATCAAAAGTGTAGATACAAACAGATCCCTGATAAAAGAAAGAAGGAAACATCTTACAACATTGCGTATGTAGTTCAACAAATATTTATTTAATGCCTACTGTGAACAAAGCACCTTGTAGGAATAGGTGATGGAAAATCACAGAACTGATCTTAAAAAACTTAAACTCTAGATGCTTGATTTGTTTATTGATTGATTGATACATTTTCACTAATTAAAATAATATATAGGACTTCCCTGATTCCAGGCATTTGTTTTTTTTAAATTTATAAAATATAACAAAACATTTTCTCTGATTTTAAAAATAATGTGTATTTATGTAGAGAAGTTGGAAAACATGGAAAAACAGAAAAGAAGATGAACTAAATCCTGGCACATGTTAAACACAATGGGAGGGGAGGCATGGATTTAAAATTCAAGCCTTTGTAAAAATCCTCAAAATGTGGCTGAGGCGGTTACTTTATGACTTGCTTGTCATTCTCAGCTCTCAGATTCACTTCTCAAAACTAGAAAAATCTATCTGTAATGTATGCATCTTTGTCAAGCAGCTATGATATAATGTGGTCACTTAGTCAGCAGTAAGTAACTTGGTTTCAACTGGTTCAAGTTTACTTGAATGAAACACAATTTTTTAATTTTTAATTTTTATTTTTTTTAGTTGTAATTGGACACAATACCTTTATTTTAATATGGTGCTGAGGATCAAACCCAGGGCCTCACATGTGCTAGGCGAGCATTATATTGCTGAGCCACACCCCAGCCTCTAAACACAAAATGTTCTTATTTAACTAAAAAATACAACTCTGCATAGTTCAAAATTTGGCAGGTATTTGCTAATTTTACCTCTCATTCATTCTGTCAACAAATACTGAATGATGCTGGGGCTCTGTAAGAGGTCAAAATAGATAGAAATTCCCTGCCCTCCTGGCACTTATGTTTTACTGGGAGACTCAGACAATAAATCATATATCCCCCCAAATCTTTAAAGTTAAATAAAGACAATTGTAAGAAGAGAAAAAGAAGAAGAAAGCAGAGAAGGAAGGTACTACAAGACAAAATAAGGGAGTAAAGATTTAAGCCAAGCTGGGCATGGTGGTGCAAGCTTGTAATCTTAGTGGCTCAGGAGGCTGAGGCAGGAGGATCACAAGTTCAAAGGCCAGCCTCAGTATTTCAAATGTTTATATATTCCTGGTGAACTTAATTTTTTTATTATTTCAAAATAAAGCCATTTTCGGGCTGGGGTTGTGGCTCAGTAGTAGAGCACTTGGCTAGCATGTGTGAGGCACTGGGTTCGATTCTCAGCACCACATATAAATAAATAAAAAAATTAAAAAGTCCATCAATAACTAATAAAAAATTTGAATAAATAAATAAATAGATAAATAAATAAAGTCATTTATCTTGGGTAAGGATTCCAGGCATTGGTAGAGTGCATGCACAAGGCCCTGGATTCCATCTCCAGCAACAACAACAACAGCAAAAAACAAGACTATTTTGTCTAATATTAATATACCCAGGCTATAATTGCTGACCCCTGCGCCACATTGAAGATATTCCATTATTTCTTACTTACATTATTACCATAGAGAAATCAGTTATTAGTCAAATTGAAATTCCTTTGAAGTAATCTGTCTTTTCTCTTAGACTAATTTAAAAATTTTTCTTTGTCTTGTTTTTCAAGAATTTCACTTGGGGAAGTCTAAATGTGAATATTGTTTTATGGATCTTGCTTGGGCTTTGCTGGTCCTCTTTAATCTGTAAATTCATCTCTAATCAGTTCTGGAAATTTTCAAGTCAGTATCTTTCTAAGTATTGCCCCTGTCTCACTCTCTCTTCTGTCTGGATGCCAATCAAATAGATCTTTTCACTGTATTATTTGTGTCTTTTATTCTACCTTCTGTATTTCCCTCCCTTTTGTTTCTCTGGGGTACATTCTAAAGAATTTCTGATTTACCTTCCAGTTTATAAATTCTCTTTTTAATCAAATCCAAACTTCTATTACTTTTGTTCATTTAATTTTTGCTTTGTTAGAATATTTTTCTTTTTTTGAACCTTTATTTGGGTCTTTTTCTCTTCTGTTATGATAATTTTAAAAATAGTTTTTCCTCCTCCATAGATGTTGTAAGTTTATCATTTATTTATTAAAATAGCTGTTTTGACTTCTGGTAATCACCAGAAACTGAAGTCTTTCCATATTCAAATTTAAGTTTATTAAACTTTATTTGTAATCTACCTAAAATTGTTGCCTAGCAATATAAGTGGATGCCAATCCTGACCTTTGAAGGTCATTCTATTAAATTAGGAGTCTTCCTGACAGTGAAACTCAGTCATGAGTTTTTACTCTGCATTGATTCAGCTCCCTTCTTCTCTTAGAGATCTCGTTTTCTTTAGAGAACAACCTATATCCCCAATGTCAAACCATATATGGATGGGTTGACTCTACCTAGGGCCCAGGGCTAGACATGAGGTCTGGCCAATCAGAGCTTAGACTCCCCCTGATAATAGTGACTGATCCAGGGGTAGACAAGACTTGTCTACCTGAATCTATGTTCCAGGGCATTTTTTCCCCAGCTGGTAACATTCTACCAAAGTCATCATGAGGACAGAAGTACAAATGAGAGCTGCAGGAGGCTCTCAGTGCCACAAGGGGAGAGTCTGCATAGCAGTGGAAATTGCAGAGGGGAAACAGTTAAGAGATTCAGGAAATAAGGCCCAATGGGAGCCCCTGGATTCAGATCCACTCTTTGTTCTTTCAGTTACATGAATGAAAATGAACATTTCTACTTAGAATGGAACCACAAATTGACCCAGTTATCCCACTCCTCAGTTTATACTCAAAGGACTTAAAATCAGCATACTCCAGTGACACATCAATATTTAAAGCAGCGCAATTCACAATAGCTAAGCTATGGAACCAAGCTTCATCAGATGAATCAATAAAGAAAATCTGGTATATATATATACATAATGGAATATTACTCAGCCATAAAGAAAAATAAAATTATGGCATTTGCTGGTAAATGGGTGGAACTGGAGACTATCATGCTAAGTGAAATAAGCCAATTCCCCCAAACAAAGGCTGAATGTTCTCTCTGATATATCTGGATGCTAACACACAATAAAGTGGGGGAGAGGGAAGAATAGAAGTTCATTGGATTACACAAAGGGGAATGAAAGGAAGGGAGGGGGATGAGAAAAGGAAAGACAGTAGAATGAATTGGACAGAACTTTCCTATGTTTATATATGAGTATACAATCACTGAAACTCCACATTATGTACAACTTCAAGAATGGGATCCTAATTAGAATAAGTTATACTCCATGTATGTCTAATATGTCAAAATACACTTTACTGCCATGCATACTTAAAAAGAACAAATTTTAAAAAAAGAAGAAAAAAAATGAGTATTTCTTTTTCATTTGGGCCTTTTAAATTGGGTAGTTTTAATTTGTAACTGTAAGATTCCTGAGTAGTAGAAAATCACTATGCCGCACACTCTGTCTTTTATTCCTGTCATGCAATGATGACAATAATATTATCTGAAAAGTGCATATCAAGAAATTACAACTAACATACCTTGTCTGTTTGAATCAGCAACATTTTGTAACTGGGAGAAAACAGCATATGTTCTACAGGCCCTTCAGTCTCAAGAAAAGTCTCCACTTTATAACTTGAATCTTTAATAATGAAGGAGTACACAGAACCTTCCTACAGACCAAACACAATGAGATAAAATCAGAAAGTCAGTCTTGCTCAATGCATAGTACAATTTCTTCATCAGGCAAAGTCTGAGTATTACCAAAAACTGTTTGTTTGGGATGGTCATCTGTGTTTACACTTTCTAGAACACACTGTCCTTTCATATTTATTCAGGCAACTTTTAACCAGGTTCCTTGATCATTCTTCAATTTTATCTCTGTTATGACACACTTTTCAGTTCCCTAAAATTTTGCTGATCACTCCTTTATTGCTTGTCTAGCATTTATCTCTCACCACGTTCTTCACTATAAAGGAGGTGGGACAAACGAGGCAGTTTGTTGGCTTGTGTGCAGCAATCTCCTTATTTCAAAGGACACCAGCCCTAAGTAAATTTCTTAATCATTATTATGTGTGTTTCCTAAATGACCCAAGGATGAGGTGGGGGTGCCTTTTATTTCCTTCACATCCTCTTCTCCAGTTCCTCACACAGTGCTAGACAATGGCAGCCATCCAGTAAAAATGAGTTGGTTGGCTGGTTGGCTATAAATAGGTTTGAGTTAATTTCACTACCCTTAAAAACAATTTGAGTTATTTTTATAACAGTGAGGAGGCTTTGGGAAAAAGTATCCTGCATTTCCTAAATTCAACCCTAGTATAACCAAGAGCAGGTGTTTGCGAGATGGCTGGACGTGGGATGCTTGAGCCTTAGGTATTGGGGGAGAAATGCCAGATGCAATCTTCAAGTTCATTACCATTCTGCATCCCTCACCAGAGCAAATGCTGCTGTTGTTTCTGTAAAGTAAGTTAAAATAACTCAGAGGATGGCCTTGAAAAGGACAAAAGTCACAAAGGGCACAAATGCAGACTAAATATAGGGAAGAGGAGTGTGTAGTCCACTTGTCAAGTTGTGGGGGTGGGTTACAAGCTGATCTTAGTTGCTTGGGCTCCAGATTGCTTCTTGCAGGTGGATCTGCACCTGTCACCATGATGTCATTGCCCAGATGCCCTCAGGGTCCTGGAGATGTGATGGACTGGGGACAGCTACAAGTAGACCTGAGATTTTAGTATAGGTCAATTAAAAACCTTAGTGTTGATTACAATAGCATGAAGGCACATGATATGGCTGTGTTACTAGGGCTGTGCTTGGTTTTTTGGTTGTTACTTTGTTTTGTTTTGCTTGAATTTTTGTGGCTTTTGCAGGGGTTGCTCCTTGTAGTACTGGGGATTTCACCCATGGCCTCACACATGCCAGCCAAGTGCTCTACCACTGAGCTACAACCCCAGCCCTTTTATTTTACTTTGAGACAAGAACTCACTAAATTGCCCAAGCTGGCCTCCAGCTTATGATCCTCCAGCCTCAGGCTGTATGTTTAATGAATGAGAAGATAGACTGTGGAGTCTGATATCCCTGGGTTCAAGCCAAGGTCCTTCACGTATTTTCTGGTGAGTTACTTTCTCTGTGAGTCTTGCTTCCTTCATGTGACTGAGGAAGATGTCAACAGTCTATACCTGATAAGGTTGTTGTGTGGACCAATTAGAAAATACAAGTGAAGCACTCAGTGTGGTGCCTGGTACAAAGTGAATTCCAGGCAGGGGAGAATATTGATCCTAACCCTAACCTCAACCATGACAATATGCAAGCAAGTGGTCATGCCCAAGGTCTAAGCTAAAACTTAGAGAAAATGTTCCAGATTCATATTTGACTCCCTAATACATTATTGCAGAAAGGAGCACGGAATTGGGTTATAGACTATGTGTTTTTGTCCTGGGGGAAAGGCAGTGGACTCTTTAACTGATTTTGCTTTTTGGAGTAAGATAGCTATATGATACTGCATTACACTGTTCTTTCACCTTGTGGATCTAACTAAAATTCTTCATAATAAAAATTGTTAATAGCATCCAAAAGGGGAAAAATACTAATTAATAATATGGCAGAACTTGACATCTCTAAATATGGCTCCTAATAGTAAATGGTATCAAAGGGAATTTTTTTTTCTTGAAAGCAATTGATTTTGAAAAGTAAAATACATTACAATTCCAGAAGCAAACACTCCATCTTTCTGATACACCAGGCTGACTGGGCTGATATGATGAGGTTCTAAAAGAAAGGTAAAGTAGAGGACACACAGTTAACAATGCAATGTAAATAATTAACAAAAGCTGCTCAGCAATGATCACTAATTAAATCCAGCAAGGTGTTTTGAATGTCTTCATCCTCAGATCTATGTAATCAATATTATAGAATTATAAAGTAAATATATTTTATTTCTTAGGAAAGCACTTTCAGGTTGAAAAGGTTGAGGGGAAAAAACCAAATAAGCCAAAACTACATTATTGATGGGGATGTATACTTAAGATTTGTGAATTTTAGAGTATGTAAATTTATTTGTCAATAAATAAAGCACAGTGGGTAAAAAAGAAAGGAAAAAGGAAAAAAATGTTCCATAAGAACATTTGTTACTAATAAAATATTGTCCTTGTTACAAATAAAATATTATCTTTTTAGGAAAAACAAAAACACATTATCTTTTTAGATAGACAACCTGGAACTACAAAATCAAAGGTTCAAGTTGGCATCCATTCAGTTATTTGCTTCTTGCTTACTGTGGTCTGCCATTTTGCTGGAGGCTGAGCAGCATGCCCTTTCTTTCCTTCAGACTGCTCACCGCACAGGAGTCCTTGCTTTCCAATTCAGCTGCCACTGGAGTCCAGGTTCTTATGAGTTCTGGCCTGGTCTGAGTGCTTGCTGCTTATGGCCACCCACATCTAGGATCCTCCTTTCCAGAACTATTGGCTAAATTAATCTTCACAAGAACAATTTCAACTGAGGTCCATCCCCATTCTAGTTTTTTTTTTCCCCTGGGGGGGTGGGTACCAAGGATTGAACTAAGGGGCACTTGACCACTGAGCCACATCCCCAGCCCTATTTTGTATTTTATTTAGATACAGGGTCTCATTGAGATGCTTAGCACCTTGCAGTTGCTGAGGCTGACTTTGAACTTGAGATCCTCCTGCCTCAGCCTCCTGAGCTGCTGGGATTACAGGCATGTGCCACCATACCTGGGCCTATTCTAGGGATTTTGATGTCTTCCTACTGTTATTAACTATATATATATAAATGCCTTGAGTGAACAATAAAGGTGAGTTGTGGCATGATGCCCCCCTCGTTATGCACTATTCTTTTATAATACTCAATGCACCAAACTGGGCACTTAATATTTTTCAACCTTCCCATGTTTTTGTATCCATGGAGATAACAAGGCCAAAAATTCCATCTAGCCACACCTCCCTCTGTGAACACTGCCTTCAAGAGCCAGTTCAAATGCAACATTCAGCATGGCTTAGCTTGGATGCTTTTCCTTATGTGGATCCCATGGCACTTAAGTTTGCTCTTAATGAGATCACTGCTCTTATCCTCTTCAATAAAACCTAAATCGCTTGAAGGAGGAAATCACGAGACCCTTTGTCATCTCTATAACCTTTAAGGTAACTTGCTTAGTGTCTGCCACATCATAGAAGCTCAATAAACATGTATTCAACATTACTTGCAATAAAGCATGAAAATTATAAGAAATAATATGCAGGAAGAAAATAATGAACAATATAAGACTATTTACGATGAAATCCTAAATTGAGCAAAATACATTGAAAGTGGGATAGAAGTTTGGAAATGAGAAGCATTGTTTTGTAATTATTTTTAAAATGCATATAGGTGCAATTTACTCTGTGGCAATACTTGGGATCCCATTTTGGAGTCAAAGAATGAAGTTTCTCAATGACCTCAGAGAGTTAATGACTAATGGGAAAGATAGACAAGCACGAGGGCCATAGTAATAGCACAGGACGAAGCTCCAACAAAAGATTGTGGCCAGGAAATCCCAGACAAGGGCACCTCATTGTGCCTGAAGGTTGGTGTGAAGGAAAGTTTCACCGAGTAGACAAAGAAGAGAGGGGCACCCCAGACCAAGGTAACGACAAAAGCCAGCCAACAGAATTTGGGAAGAGCACACAAAAGATGAGAAAATTTAAAAAAGGTTCAGGAGGGAAATGCTGATGCTGGAAAGACAAAGCAAGAAGGGACTTGCTCTTTCAACAGCCACTGGGGTGGTACTTCAGGTGCTGGAGTAGAGAATATAACAAGGCTGGAGGGTGCAGATGAAGTAAAGGGAAGGGTGGGTGGGAAGGCTGGACCTGTGAAGTCCACTGGGATGGGGGAGCATGTGCTGGAGGGATGGTATGTGAGCTGGGCACTGGGAGGTTCAGAGAGGAGATGTGGCAGGGGGATGAGCTAGGAGGCATATCTGGAATGGCTGGAGGAACTGCTGGCTAGATGAGAAAATTCCTGCTGGGGAGGAGTGGGGAATAACACTAACGGAGCAGCTAGAGTTGGAGTAAGGAGAGCTTGAAATCGAGGCGGCACAGCCTTTGACGTGTGCTGAAGATGGTTCCCAAAAAGGGCAGTTGGGCAGGAATGGGCTGCCTGGTTGGGGTCAGACAGATAAAGTCTGTGAAGTTAGTCCTGAGTTTGCTCCATAAATCAAGGTGTGAGATGATAAAAACCATAGAAACAGAGACTACCTTAGCCAGGCCTGGGGAAGTTTTCCCTGGGTCTACACCCAGCCCTCAATGGACACATGCTGGCTCCTGTGACCCAGTTCCAACTGAGGCCTTAGCTGATGAGACCAGGAAAGGATATCCAAGGACCCAAGGGAGAATACCAAGTTTCTCTTTGAAATTCTAACCAGGCAACATAAGGTAATATTTATGAAGAAGTTGGAAAGAAAGGAAATGATCACCATGCAGAATGGGTTGAAAAGAGTTGGGGACAGGAAAAGGCATGATCAGCTGTCTAAGCAGAAGGGGCATGTACATGGGAAAGGATGCGGGTCGGCAGCTAAGAATTTAGACTGAAGTCTTCTTGCCTGGATTCAGACATTAGCATCGTGATATATATGAATTTGAGCACATTTCTTAACCTCATCTATGTATAGTCATAAAGCATCTGCTTATGTTATTTGTGAGGTACATGAAACACACATACAAATAGGAAGCAGAATGCCAAGTGCATAGCAACCCTTCATATAGACAGTAGCTGGCTGTGAGGAGTGTCTGCAGGACTTTGAAATAATTAAAGGATAAAAGAGAAGGAGGAATCAAAGATGTATCTGAGAAAGGAGAAATGGGGAAAGCACCCATCTTCAAGTGCACGCGAAGCTAAAGCCAGAGCTGCATTTCTGGGACTCCTTGGCAGAGCAGTTTCTCACCTGATTGTGTCATGTCTTCTATCTTTTGGAGCACGGTCACCTTTAAGGTTTCTCCATTAATCATTAAAAGATGACCCTCTTCGCAGCCAACATACAGGTCACTTGATGGAGTCCAGCAATGCATAGTGGGGTGAAGCAAAGGATATAAATCGTCTTTTGGCTTCAGGGAAAGAATAAAAACCTCATGTTAAGGACAGCAGTCATGGCTAAGAGTCAGAGAAATACTCATTGAAACAATTGCCAAAAAGAAACCAATGACTACACTCATATAATAAATTTAATTGGTCTCACCATATACCAAGAGCTAAGCGAACTTCTTCCTCTCTCCATTTTTAATTCACTAAGAAAAAAAAGAGTTGTTCCTGCTGACACATTCAGAGCTCTGCCTTTCTCAGGGATTCTCATGGAAGTTTTGAGGAATATCTTCTAAAATGTTTCTTTGTGGACTTTTTTGGTCTTGGATCTAAGAAAGCCATTATCTAGCTAAAATCACCACCAGGGAAAGACTTTCATCTGCAGTCCCCTCTCCCTGTTCTACAGGAGGTGGTTAATGTAAGAGGCTGCTTTGGAGAAGCCTTGCAGTTCATGGAGAATGTGAGGAGCTTGTTCTGATTCTGTGGCCCTTCTTAGTGGACACAAGAACCTAGGGCCTTTCAAATTTAGTTCATGAGACATCCTGTGTGATTTAATTTCCTGGAGAGGGAAATACACAAAATCTATGGGTTGTACCTAGAAGAAAAGCTTACTTTGGGGACTGAAAGTAAAGTGGACCAAAGTTCTAACCAAAGTTTACTGGTAAGCAGTGAATACTTTAGGCTTTGTGGACCACATAGGTATGTGTCTGTATCTTCTTTTTATTTCTCTTGATCTTTAAATCAAACCAACATGTAAAACAGATCAAAATGTACAACTATAATGCACCAATAAAAATATGGTAAAAATGCAAAAACCATTCTTAAGCTTGGGATGTAAAAAGAAGCCTGAGTTTGTTGATCCCTGTCTTGGGTGATAACACTTTAGTATTATGCTCCTCACAAGGTAGTGGCAAGTGTGGCTCTGTCAAAGTCACTATTTCTAGAAGATTCCTGAGGGGTACAAATTTGTAGCAAGATTGATATTTCAATAAATATTTACTGGGTACTGGTTATACATCAGGCATCGTGCCAGGTCCTGAGGAAAATCACCTATTGATGGAACAAGCAGTGTTGACAAATAGCAGAATGAGAAGACATGGTAGGTTATGGTAAAGAGGTGTTTAAGAAGCGTCACTGAAAGCAATGGATTCTTCTTGGTGAGTGCGAGGTTGGGGTTCAAGAGAAATCATCATTCCAGATGCCTTGAAATATGTCTAAGGCAGCAGCCAGACATGGCAAGACTCATCATGGCAATTTTTAAAAAAGGATAGTGACTTTAATGATATGATTGGACTATTAATGGCCTCTTAGCCTTGGATAGTTAGAAGATAAATACTGAAGTAATCATGTGGTCCCCAATGAATTTAAAAAAAAAAAAAAGCCATCCAAAAGAATTCAACTGCTGCCAATCAATGACTTTTCTGTGGTATCTGACTGAGATTTGACTCATAGGGGAAAATAGTCATTCACTGAGTCACCATTATTTAAAGTATTTTTAAGTTGGTTGGATGACATGTAACTTTAGATTATAAACCTTAAAACAGAACTTATTTGGCAAGGCAGTGGCTTAAAATCTTTAAAACAAGCAGCCAAAAAGCTGACTAAAACACTGAGTAATTGAATAACACAGAGGATAACACGGAGGACCCTAAGAGTTGAACACCTGAGGTATATACTTCCATTTTTTAAAAATATTTTTTTAGTTGTAGATGGACACAATACATTTATTTATTTATTTATTTTTATGTGGGTTGAAGATTAAACACAGTGCCTCCTATGTGTGAGGCAAGCATTCGGCCACTGAGCGACAATCCCAGCCCTGTATACTTCCATTTTAATTTAATAATATTTAAAAGAATAAAAAAAATATTTAAAACAACAACAAAACACCCACCACCAATCTGGTTCTCCCAAAGCCAATGAATCTGTCATATGAAGCAGAATATGAAGATTAAAATGGAAATTGTCTAATCTTTGTATATTAAACTAGTATTATATGTGGATTTACTTTCTTAAGATAAATCTGAACTTGTTTTACTACTTTTCCATTAATAAGTCTATTTGTTGTCACTTAAAATAAATGTGATATTATATGGATTATGTGAGCAGATGTAATAATTTTCAATTCTGAAAGTTATGAAAGTTTTAAAAGGAAAGCTACCAATTATGCTTAAAAATATTTATTAATAACATAACCTCCTTTTTCAGACCTCTAAATGATAACATTTTCATCACTTGAAGACTAAATATAAAAAGTTGGAGTCCAACTTAATGCTGCTTTAGAAAATGTATTTTTCCAGGACTGGGGCTGTAGCTCAGTGGTATAGAGCTTGCCTCGCATGTGTGAGGCCCTCGGTTCGATTCTCAGCACCACATAAACATAAATAAATAAAGATATTGTGTTCATCTACAACTAAAAAAAAAGAAAATGTATTTTTCCAAAATATGTTTTAATACTTAAGTTATAAGAAAAAGATTTATATTTATCAACTTCTGAAAAAAGAAAAAAAACCCTTGGGGTGGGGGTGGGTAGATGGAAAAAGGAAACTGGATCCTTGACATTAAATTCATTATATCTTGGATCAATTTTCTGCCTCAGATTTCCCCACACTACAATGGGATATGTTTTTAATGCCCTAAATAAGTTATGTAATGTGACTCGGGACTATTTCAAGGCCTATAATGTGTACTTCTAGCATTAACGACTAGAAAGATAATGGGATTATTTAATTTTTGTAATATTGTAAAAGTCCACAGCTTATAAGTTTTAAGATTGTTATATAGATTAAGTCATTATTAATTTCTCTGTGACTAGCACTCAGGTCACAAGAAATGACGTTCAAAGGAAGGAATGAAATCAAGACACTTGAGATCTATTTTAGTCATGCTTTTTGCTTGCTGCACAACCATTAATGTTTTAGCCATTTTCCTCACTTATTTAACTATAAAATAAAAAACTAAACTACTGGGAAAATTAATTCCTAACTCAAATGCAAGGTATTCTCTGTATGACTAAGAGATGTCAAACTATAACTTTAACTTGTTGCTTTCAGAAGAAGTTTAAAATGCACTGGGTGCAAAAATCCTAGGAAATAAATGTATCTATTTATTATAAGCATTTTTAGCAATAGTAATTCCACATAAAATAATTAAAGGAGGTGTTTCATAGCATTTTCCAATAACAAAGAACAATTGCCTGGATTTTAAATGTTTATGTAGGATTTATCATATTGGTGCAAAATGTGAAAGATGAGGGCTCCTGTAGAAATTCACTGCAGGAAAAAAGAAAACATTTGAGATAGTTGGAATTTGCGGGTACTAGGCACCAAATACTAAACACAACCTATAACCATGGAGGTTCCTCTATTTATTTTTGCTTTGCTGCCCTCCTGTGGCTGAGTGTGGTGATTTCCAAGGTGAAGACAATCTAAACAAAGGAATTTGTCATTATATCTTGGATCAATTTTCTAATTGATCTAATTTTAAAAAAACCAATCATTGTCATTCATTCGAGGAAACCCAAAGGGTATGATTCTTTTTTCTTACTTGTCAAAGAGATTTTACAATTCTCACACTGAGCTATTTTTAATATTTAGAGCTCAATTTTCTGCAGTGGTCAAAACGTTTGGAAACTTCCACCACTTTTATCCTCCGCTTACAGTTTAAAACAAGCATCAGTATAACACAAAGGATCCCAAGAGTGAAGCTCCTTACCTGCACCCCAGAGGTCTTGCACCACTTTTGACTGTGCCCTGTCTCCCTCTTGAGCGTCACCACACATCTCATTTATCACTTTGTCCTCATTGATGCTCTCATCATACAGGTCTTTTGTCAGTTCCTCAAACATGCCAAATCCTCTTCTCCCCCAGGGCCATTGCACATGCAGTTCCCTCTATCCAATACACTAACTCTGCTTGTAACACTTCAAGTCTTGGTGTAAAAATCTTCCCAAAGGCCTTTCTCAACCAGCATATGGGAATCCCTTTCTTGCCACCCCATCCCCACTTATCCTGTTACCACAATCATCATATTTTGCAACGATTTTGTCTGTCTTTGCTCTTGAGTTGTTAATGCTGTCTCTCCTGACAAGGACCTCAACCATCTGAGGATTATGCCTGGCTGGTCACCATGTGATCCTCATTGCCTACAACAGCATTGTCACTACTTAGAAGGACTTGACGGAATGAACCAGTGTGCAGCCTTTGACAAACTCTCCCTTTGGAAAGTTTTCTCCACTCTTTTCTATGTTCCTCTCTCCTGGATTTTGCTGGGATCAGGCCTTCTCAGACTCCTCTTTCTCCTCCTGACTTCTGGCAGTCCACCTCCTCTCTGGCTTTTTCCTCTTTCTCTTACTTTGCCTGTTCATCACACTCCCTCTTGGCTCTCTCATGTGCTATGAAAATGATGCCACCATCTGCATCTCCTGACCCTGGAACAACTTGCCAACTTCCACCCAGCATCTCTACCTGGTTGCCTTCCCTGATCCTCATTACTATGTCCCAAACCAAAACCACACCTGGGCTCCCTGCTCTGCCACCACCCTCCCAGTCATCCAGATTAGAAACTCCAGTCTTTGTCTCTAGCACTCTCTGTGGCTAATCTGTATTAGAACCCAGGAGGATCCCAGCTATCCTACATGCCTCATGCCACAGTTAGACAATCCACTGAGCCATTCAACCGTTGGGCAAACAAGGTCATTACCCGGAAAGTTTCTGCCTCTTCACCTACGAGCCCAGCAATGGCCGACAGTGGCAGCACAGGTCCGTAGATGAGATCCTTGGGCAGTGAGTGGGGGAAAAGCACATCTGTTTCATTAACAAATGTGCCATCTTCTAGAGGCAGTTTTACCGACCTGTACAAAAAAAGAAACATCAGAACTATCAGATTAACAGAAACTAATATTTGATGCAACCACTGTTTATCAGTGTCTAGTCTGGATGACTGTGAGGGTGGTGGCAGAGCAGGGAGCCCAGGTGTGGTTTTGTTTTTGGACATACTAATGAGGATCAGGGAAGGCAACCAGGTAAAAATGCTAGGTGGAAGTTGGCAAGTAGATCCAGGGTCAGGAGATGCAGATGTTGGCATCATTTTCATTGACAGCACATGAGAGAGCCAAGAGAGAGTGTGATGAACAGCCAAAGTAAGAGAGAAGAGGGAAAAGCCAGAGAGGAAGTGGACTGCCAGAAGTCAGAAGTTTTTATACCTAAAAACACACAAGAAGATAAAAGCCAAATGGTATATCTTAAAATAAATAATATGTCATAAAGGACAAGTTATGCCCAGTTATAAATTATGAACCTCGGGATTATCAAAATGCTCCAAAGCTAATAATCTAAAGCAAGAATTGTAAATTTTAATGCTAACGGGTCAGGCAGGTGAGTGTGTGACTTGGCAGGGGAGGGACTATAACCAATAGGAAAATATTCCTTGTAAAGATGGCAGGTATCACTTAGTTCCAGCCAAGAGGGTTGTTGACCTGTGTGAAATTTTATTCCAAACTTTTAAGACAATATCATAACCAATGTTTATGAGAAATGTCTCAACTGTAACATTAGCAACTAATACAAATAAAAAACACTGTGGGCTAAAATAAACATGTGTAGTCTGCATTCAGCTACCGTTGCAACCTCTCATATTAAGAATTAATTTTTAAATATATCATATGTCAGATTTTAATCCATAGTATGGTTATAAAAGTGGGTTTGGAGAATTTGTGGCCTCATACACTAAATTTAAAAATTTCTTGATTATATGTTATAAATGAAAAATTATTTTGATAAATAAAGTACCTAGTACTTAAATGTAAGGCTTTAAGTGTTTTTGAATCCCACTTGCTACCTGAATCAGGACAATCCCCACTTTATCTGCTTATCAAAAAATCATACAAGTTAATATTCACAACTAGAGTAGTGTATTCCAGGGAAGCAAAGGGAGACAGAGGTGTGATAAATTAGTGACTGCCCTGACAAGGTTCTGATAGAGACGTCACCTACTTTGTTAAGAGAAGCAGTGTGTCGACTCTGCCTAGAGGTAGATTTGGCTTAGGACATGCAGAGTAGGGAGCAGAAAGAAGGGCCTTGCTTAGAGCTCTCCAGCTTGAAAACTTCTGCAGGGGGATGTGAAGGGGTAGATGTACTCATCACTTAAGGCAATTTTTCAAAAATTGCAATTTTAAGGTTACATCTGTTAAACATCTCTTGGTTTTTTTTTTTTTTTTTTTTTTTTTTTTTTGACTTCTTGGAGTAGGATGGAAGTGGTCAGTTCAGTGGCACATTGAGTCTTTGACTTTTTTTTTTATGACAGAGGCATCCATTATCATCAACTATTGCCATTATCAACAATTTGTTCCAGAATTTTTCTTTGACCTATTTTTTTAACTTTTACTTTTTTAAAAATATGGTGCTGAGGATTGAACCCAGTGCCTCATGCATGCTAGGCAAGTGTTCTATCACTGAGCCACAACCTCAGCCCTGATCCATTTCTTTTAAACATATAGTGACTCCATTATATGTAACCACTTCTTTGTGGGTAATATGGCTGAATATAGATTGTAATCTGTATATTTCGTCTAACAGTTTCTTACTTTTGATGTTTTACTAGAGCATCATGAATGTTCTTTGTGTACAATCATAGTATTTCAAAATAGGAGGTACAAATCAAATTTTGCTAAATTAAACCATGTTGGAAAAAGCTCTCAAAGGACTCAATACTTAAAAGAAACTCATTGGGAAATGAAAAAGAGAATCTTTTGAACTGCAAATAACCACTCTAAGGTAATGATATATGTTGAAAGATGTTATAACTTAAGCTCTGTGTGCATGTACATGCATGTGCATGTGTGTATGTATGTGTGTTTAAAGCCACTTGATTTATCCAGTTGACCCAGCCATATTACATGTATGTAAACAAAGACCACCACTTGGTGATTGTGTGGTAAAATGCCTCCTACCTTGCTTTGATATAATGCTCCTGGTTACTCCTTTCGATGGTCCATACATTCACTGTACTTGGACTTGATAAGCAGAGCTGGCGCCAGTTCATGGGATTAAAAGACAGCTGGCTCACATCCAGACCAGGCTGGGATTTCTTGCACAAGATGACATTGGATTCCCAGTTCCTTAGAGGAAAATAACATTTGAGGAAAAGTTAGTTTAAATCATGCTTTCAGAATATGTATCTAATTATTTTAATACATAAAATATATAAATTGGGACATAATTTAAAATATAATTATATTTTATAACAAAAATATAATAACTAAAATATAATCATATTTATATATGTGTTATATTATGACATTAATATAAAATTTGTAAGTATGCTTATCATTATACTGAATCCCTTTAAGAAACAAAATAACTATTTTTAAAATGTCATACAGTCTTATGCTATAGCAAGCATATTTTATTCTGTTTATTCAGTTTGCATTTAACTCAGCCAAATCTAGAAAATGGAATATATATCATCACATTTGCTGAAAAATAAATGTGGTGTCAAACTCTCTAAGCACTGTGAATGAATACCCCATATGGATTTGGGTGTACCATACTTATCAATGTTAATTGATCATTTACTGAGATTTTAAAATCAAAACTGTAGCATTTTAAAATTGATTCATCAGGAAACAGGAACTAGTAGTTCCTAAATTTGTCAATCAGCTCTGTCCTGCTCTCACTGTCTTCCACGACCACCACATCAACTACTCTCTTGCTACAGTCTTTGGTTCCCTTGATTTTTTGACTTTCTGCCTCAGATACCGGGCAGAGCCTGTCAACCCTGGGTGGATACAACCAATGCATGGACAGCTGGGGACATAGGAACAAAGGTCACAGGGCTGTGCCAGTCAGTGATACCATGAACTTGTGATTACCACTCCCACTGCACCCTTGGTACAAACTCCAATCCTGCTGTTTCTCTGGTTGGGTCTCTTGCCCATGCAAACATTTTGAATACTCTCTCTCCTAGAGCCCCTAACTCTTCTATCTTCTTCTCAGTTTTAGTAAGTGGTCTTGATTCCCACAAAGAAAACAGAGATCATTACCTGAGAATTCCCCCCCACCACCACCAATACCTGCTATCAATTTCCACACCCGTTAGGGTTATATCTTCTCTCCTGTTATAATGGAGGATGTGTCTTGCCTCCTACCAAAGGCCAATTTCACCACCTGTGCTGAATCCTACAGGTCATGAATTCTTCAGAACATTCATTTATCTATGACTCCTTCTTTCCTGCATCTTCAGCCTCTCCCTGCCCCTGCCACTCCTTCCTATCAACTTGTAGGTGCTCAGTTGCACCATCATTTAAAAAGGCTTCCTTCAATCCCAGGCATCCATGCCTAACTTCTTAAGTGATTTGTGCTAAACTTGCTCCCTTAGCCCCTCTCTCTCATACCCCAGGATGTCTGTTTCCCCCCACCACCATTCCCTGGACACTGCTCGAGATGTCTACACAGATGTCTACCTTCATCCCAAATCCTACGGGCACACTTTTATTCAACTCTACCTCTGCAGAATTTGACATTGCTCACAGCTACCTTGTGGATTCTCACATTCCTCATACGGGGCACTTCATATTCTCTTTGGCTCAACTGTGCTTGACTACTTCTCTGGTTTTGTTAAATTGACTCAGTGATTTTCCAATTCTGTGGACAATACTGCTTTGATTGGCTTCATGTTACCCAGCCAGCACACCTGGGCATGAGATGTAAGAGGTTGCAAGAAAACTGAAAGTGCAGAGGAATCAACATGCTGTGTTGTGAAGCTTTGATCAACTGGGTACAGGAGTCCGCAGATAAATTCTTGTCTCTTTTTCTTCCCTTCTTCAGTCATTTTCATTGCCTGGGGACAGTCTGTATTTATAGTAGTTCATAAAGCATCTCTGAAGGCCACTTTCAGTAGTGCAATCAATTGCACATGGTACCCAGTGATGGCTGCAAAGTAATTCTCTCTCAAATTTGCTCTCCTCCTTTCCTACCATCCCCCTGGGTTGTGATTCCTATCAAAGAACAGGCTTGTGGGTTTTGCTTCAGCTATGCTTTCTGTAGAACCCAGGAGGCGGCATATTCTAGGACCCTTCCCAACTAGTGTTCCTCTTCCTTCTATGTCTGCTCCTTATGAATCTCCTCAGGGGTTCCTCTTCCTTGTTTAGTCCCTTTGATGGGTATTCCTCTAGGTTCTCTTTAGTACTCTACTTGTGACATTTGAATGATCAATTTGCTTCAACAATACCCAAAATGATCTCTAGCCTTCCCTGCTGAGCTTTAGTCCTGGATATTTCATTGCATAAACATGTGTATCCTCCAATATCTGTTAGCCATTTCTTCCTCTAAGTAACAGAACCCCTGGATTTTAGCTAGGCACATGGTTGCCCACAGTGAAGACCATATTTCCCAACATCCCTTTTGGTTATGGCTAAGCTGCCAATGGGATTAGGTGGCAGTGGTGTGTGCAACAGAAAGTCTATGCCCTCCCTCTCATCTTTTCCTCTTCTCTCTAGCTTCTCAAAATACATGGGTAGCACCCCATTTTAGACTGGAGATGGTGGCAACACCTTAGGAATGACAGAGCAATAAGATAGTAGGAGATTGGCCACCAGCACTGAGGAGCTACCAATACTATCCAAGGGCAGCTCGAATCCAGACAACTGCATGGAAGAGAAACTTCTGTTGGTGATTTGTGTTTCTGTTTCAGCAAATCAGCCCCAACCTTGACTGATATCTACCCAGTGGACATCTCCATTTATACCTCATGCACCTTCAACTCTGCCTGCCCCCTCAACTCTTCTTCCCCTCCTGCCTCTTTCAACTTGTCTCTTCCTAGGCCCTCAACATCTTTCTGAGTAATGTCTCCAGATTGCCCAAGTCACAATTCTAGGTTTAGCCCTCAACCCATTCCTCCCACCTCAGCACCACACCCAATATTCAGTAGGTCACCAGGTCTTATGATGCTACTCCTAAACACCCCCCAAACATCCCCACTGCTCCCTTCCTCACTCACACAATGTTCATCTCTGCCCTGGACCAGCAGGCCTCCAAACTGATGTTTATGCTTTGTTACCTGCAATATACCTTCCAAAATATGGCTGGAAGCAGTCTTCTTAAATGCAGATATGCTTATGTTGCATTCCTGCTTAAAACCTCATAACAGCTTCCCATTGCCTTAAGGATAAAGGATGTGCCCGTTGGCGTGGCTTATATGTAAGGTGAGTCCCTTTCCCAGAATGCCCAGGATAAACCCAGTTTGTGTCTGTTCTCTATATTAATTATTGATAACATACCCTTTCAGTCTCAAAAGTGTCCTGTTTGCATGACCAACTATGATCACCTATTTATAAGGCTGCTCCTGCGCTGGCTGCAGACCACCCCTCCAGACTTGCCTCTTTCATGTCTAATCTCATTTCCCTAATTATGCCCTCTTAATTAGAACCTTCTGCTTGAAATCCTCTTCCTTCCCACCACTCAAGGTTGATTCCTACTCAACGTTTAGGTGTTGCTTTAAGTTGAATTGTACCCCCCATTCATATGCTGCTGTCCTGATCCCAGTATCCTCAGAATGTGATCTTATTTAGAAACAGGGTCTTTACAGAGTTAATCCAGCTAAACTGAGGCCATTAGTGTAGGCCCTAATACAATGACTTGTGTCTTTATAAAAAGGGGACATTAAAAACAGATGCACACACACACACACACACACACACACAGAGAGAGAGAGAGAGAGAGAGAGAGAGAGAGAAAGAAAGAGAGAATGCCATGTGAGAAAAAGAGATCTGGGTGACACCAAAGATGGCCCAAAACAGCAGAAGTTGGTGAGAGGCATGGAACAGGTTCTCTCACAGCCTCAGAGGGAATCAACACTCTGATTTAGGAATTCTGGTGTCTCAACTTGAGATAATGGATTTCTGTTCTTTTTTGTGGTACTTTGCTATGATGAGTCTAGCAAACTAAGGCAGGTATTGACCTGAACATCATCTCCCTTCCCCAGGAAGCCTTCCCTGACCACCCATTCCATCCTCAGATGACCACCCATTCCATCCTCAGATGAGAGGCCCCTTCTCTGTGCTCCCATGGGGAGCTATGAAAATGTTCAGACCCCTCCAGGTTTTAACCCCACTCAGCAATTCACCAGCTGTTTAAATTTAAGCTAGTGGCTCATAAAAAATTCAAACTGGAGAAAGAAAAGATTGCATTGGTTCAGTTTCTCATATTATGCCAGAAAGCATTTTACAACATAACAGGAGCATAAAACAGACTTTGTGCCTTGCTTTCACCATTATCTGACACTCCTAGGAATGGAACATTATTGTCATAGTATCCTGATTGACAGCCCCCATGTGATAAAGGCAGATATGATTTTATAAGTTAAGAGTTTAACTCTGGAACAGATATAATGCTGTGACTATATTGCCTGATAGATTAATTCAGTTTAAAGTTGCTACAGTTATAGAGACCTTTGGAAAGTTAACCATTCTTGCATGCAACCTATACATTTTCTTGAGTCATTCTTTTTGCTAACTCTGGTTGGGGGTGGATAGGGAATGGTTTGGGGAAAGAGTTAGGTCATAAAGACAGAGTCTTCATGAAGGGGATTGTTACCCCACTTTCTTTTTGTTTGTACTGGGGATTGAACCCAGGGGCACTTAACACACATTCCCAACCCTTTTTCTTTTTTGAGACAGGGTCTCACCAAGTTGCTTAGGGCCTCACCAAGTTGCTGAGAATGACTTTGAACTCTCCATCCTCCTGCCTTAGCCTCCTGAGCCACTGGGATTACAGGCCTGTGCTAGTGTGCCCAGCAATTGTTACCCTTATAAAAGAGATTACAGAAAGTTAGCTCATTCCTTCCACCATGAGAGGACACACGGAGGAGGCGCCATCTACGAATCAGGAATCAGGCTCTCACCAGACACAAAAGCTGCCAGTGTGTTGATCTCAGACTTTCCATTCTCTAAAATTGGGAGAAATAAATGTCTGTTGGTTATAAGCCATCCAACCTAAAGGGACTGTGACAGGAACAGCTTCTTTTGTCTTCCTGCTGGTTCCATTATTAGGGAAAAATATAAAACTTCTCTGCATGCTCACCAACTGTTTGAAAATTCTGTTTTAATGTCTAACCTCTCTGAAGTTTGCTTTCTTTAAAGTGAGGACTAACCAGTGTGGATGTCCCATGAATTTTTGTGGGGATTAAATGGGTTGATCCATTTGAAATCTCATTCTCTGATGAAACTGGTGATGAGCATAGCAGTGGATCTGCCTAATGCCCTTTGCTGATGGATCCCAGATATCCCAGACATCCCCAGCCTGTGACTATAGCATGAGGTCATTCTTTTCTTACTTTGAAATGTATTTTTTCAAATTATCATTTTTTATTATAGAAACAATGCATGAATCCACTGTGTTCTCTTTAAACATTAGAATGTAAAGGTGAAATTCTCCTTGGACATAGTTCCTTCCAGGGGTTGAATCAGGGTTCAATTGCAACATCATATATCTGTTCCCAAGTTTAATTTATAAAGTCACGCCTGCCTTTATTACATGGGGCTATCAATCAGGATACTATGATAACAAAGTTCCATTCCAAGGAGTGTCAGATAAAGGTCAAAGCCTGGTCATGTTCCAATAAAATGTAAGGTATTTATTTTGGTGAACTGCTGTCACCTCCTCCCTGTTCATCTTACAGCTCCCTCTTGCCCCAGCAAAACCTCTTGGTGAAGCCTCAGGTTCTTGGTCCCCATCATAGAATTAAATCCCACTCACATATTCTATGCAACAACCTAAGGTGCCACAAGGCTGCTCCCAGAGCTTCCAGAACCTGTGGTGCCACAGCAGAAATTTAAAGGAAAGTCCATCTCCCAGCTCTGCCTACTTTCATTCATGGGGCCCTAGAGCATCTGTGCTGGTGCCTGGCCTCAAGAAGAGTCTCCTCACAACAGAGTCATCTCTGGTCTCCCTTCAGCAGCTGCTCTGTCCTCCTCTGCTCTCCTCACCCCTGCCCTCTTGTTTCTCTGACTCCTAAATAGACATTTTCATGAATATTGAGATATGCAAAAATTAAAGGGGAACGGGAGTGTGGGGGAGAGACTGCCCTTAAGTCTCTGTCCCACCTTGTCTA
Organism: Callospermophilus lateralis; assembly: GCF_048772815.1. Lineage (NCBI taxonomy): Eukaryota > Metazoa > Chordata > Mammalia > Rodentia > Sciuridae > Callospermophilus > Callospermophilus lateralis. Next base: position 70,557,917 of record NC_135319.1, read on the forward strand.
TCAAAAATGCCTCACCCATTACAGAAGTCTCAGGCTTCCCCAAACTATGCTATAAGATGCCTAAGAAAAGAGACATTATATACCCAGCAGAAATCAGGGGATAAACATTTACTGGATTCCAGTGAGCAAATGCAGCTGCCCAGAGGGGCCAGGAAACTAGTACAAAGGAATGAAATGTCTTGAATATACACTTCTAAGTCAGGGGGTAGCAAACTCTTTCTATAAAGAACCAGACAGTAAATATTTCCAAGTTTTGTAGTCCATATATGATTCCTATAAGAACACAACTCTGGTGTTATAGAACAAAAGCAGACATAGACAATATATAAGCAATTAAGCATGGCTATGTTCCAATAAAACTTTAATTAAAAAAACAAGAGGAGAGCTATCCTTGCCTTATGGGCAGTTTATGGCCCCTGTTTGGGATTGTAGAAGCCACTGTGACCTTCTAGAAGAGTGAGCAACCACACACAATAACACATATGAGACTACTGCCTTATGGGACCATAGGTCCAGAGTTGCCCATGTTCAAGAGAAGCCAGATAATTTATTCTCTAAAAGTTTCCAATTTATAAAATATTCTGTGGCCCAAACAAAACATATTCCAGTCCAGAATTAGCCTAAAGATGATGACTTCTTATTCTCTGACTTAAATAAATGCCTTGATAGATATTGTGCATACTTATACTGAGTGAATTCTTGGAAAATATTTAGTAGAGGAGAAATTGAAGCTCAGCTTCTCCAAAATCACACAGCTAGCTATTTATGGAGCCAGGATTCCGGTCCAAGTCTGTTGTTTTAAATGTCCTGTTTATTCCTGGTCAGTGCTATTTTTAGCATTCACAGGTTGCATGTATGAAAGGTTAGTGTAGTCTTCTGCTTTTGGAGCCATCAGAACCTATGCCCTTGTCTTCTCTCCCCACGTGCTTTCTGTCCTAAATTGTAAGATAACACATTTCTGTTGGTAAAGTCACTCAATTTGTAGTACTTCGTGACAAAAGCCTTAGCAAGCAAATACAAAGATAAACAAATTATGGTATCTCCATACCACACACTAGAAAGGAACAACCTTGGATACACAGCAGCAGGGGTGAATTTCAAAGCAACTATGCTGCATGAAAGAAGGCAGACAAAATAGAATATACACTATCTAACTCTCTGAGATTCTAGAATAAGCAAATAATCTACAATGATAGAAACACATCAGTAATTTCTTGGGAATGGGGTAGAGACAGGACAGAGACAGGGATAAGTGTATATATTGCAATAAGGAGGATCTCAAGCAGTGCAGGGAAATTTTGCGGGGTGATGGATACATTTATTGTTTTGATTACGGTGACAGCTTCATAGGTGTATATGTAATTTGATACTTAAATTGTATGCTTTATATATGAGCAGTTTGTTATATGTTAATTATATCTCAACTGTTCTGTAAAACTCTACATAAACTAAATACATATGTCTCTCTGAATCTAGATTCTTACATTTTTGTACAAGAAATGCTGGTAAGTACCAGTGTCCTCAATGATTTCTAGAACATTTTGTACTTTCTCTTAATAAAACAAATTCCCCCTGCATGGATTTATATCATGATAGAAGAGTGAATGCAGCTGTGAAGTTGGCCATGGGAGATGAGCCAGTGTGGATCAAGATGTGTCTAATCCACAGGCAACTGTTATAAAGGTGGCAGGATATCATTCTACTGTCAGCAAATAATTGTTCTAATGTCTCCACAATTACTTCAAATGCAGCTCTAATGCAGAGACCATCTCAAATTCAGCATTTATTGAAAACATGCTAACAACTCAGCAGTATCATATGTTAAGAAAAGGAGTATAATTATACATATTTATAAGAATATACTTATACATACATATAATATATATAATATATCCTTTAGCTGACAAAGGAAATATTGCAGCATCTTAATAAAAAGAGAAAATCAATCATTAAATTATTTTATAGTTTTTGCTCTGCCTAATTTTATGCCTAAATGTAACAATTATATTAGACCTTACAATCAGGATTTTTATTTATTCCATTTTTCCATATTTCAGATTCTAATGTATATTTCCTTTGATAAAATCCAAGAGAAAATTCAAATGTAATCCAGTGAAAGGAATTCTTCAGGATGCTGAAACTTACCAGAGGGCCAGTTCAAATTCTGGAAGAGAGGAGTAACTAGCCAAGTAGGTGCCACAGTAACTGAAGGTAAGTAAAGTGTAATCCAGAAGAATGTTACCTAAAATATAAAATCCATTACAAGGATTTGGTTGGCATGTTGAGATTAACTATGGTCTTATAGCTGTTTCTCTTTTCTAGTGATCTTTACATCATTCTAAAGCATTTAAACAACTGGAGTAAGAGATCCCCTGGCTGACTTCTAAGACTATGAACAGAAACCTAGGAGTAGAGTTAAGATTCATTTTTAAAAGAATTTAGAACGAATTAAGACCAGCAGTCACTGTCTCTACACTTTGGTGCAGAATGGAGGATACTGCACCATAAATGTCCCCGCATGATTTGAAATAACCCAAGAGCCATGAAGTATCCCATCAATAGCAGTTATTCAAATTTTACCTTGAGGGGTAGTAATAATTCTAGCTTATCTCCATGTTCTATTTTGAGGCCATATTTAGCCCCTCAGCTTAATATTTTCCAATTCTTGGAACTTCAAAAAGCTCTGTTCTGATTTGTACATCAAGTTAAAGAAATGCAACTTTACTTTAAAAGGGCTGGGTGTGGTGGTACACACCTATAATCCCAGCAATTTGGGAGACTGAGGCAGGAGGATCACAAGTTCAAGGCCAGCCTCAATGACTTAATGAAATTAAAGTCTCAGAAATAACAGTGTTTAAAATGTGCACCCTGGGGATGCTGAGAAAGGGTAGTGTCTGTGCTTCTGCTTCCCAGGATTGGGGGTGTGATTTCCTTCGCTTTTTCTACTCAGGTGGGTCTACAGGTACAAGTTTTGCCTGTGCTCTGGTCTGCCTTTATATTCATCACTTAGTCTATGTATTTTCAATGGCCCCGTTTCCAATTTTTTTGCCTTTCTCATTTTACCTGACCATAATAAAATCCTAAAATGTAAATTTGCCATTAATTGAATCTATTTAGCATAGTCTAATTAACAAAGAAAGCAATATATACTAATGAAGCATCCATGCAAAAAAATAAAATTTTTTCTGTGGATGAGGCCTTAATAGAACGATTGCTATACAGACAGTTGCCCCTGGTAATTGAAAACTATTAATTGTATATACATTTTAAATTAAAAATATGATTTTTTGAAGAAAATACAAAAAAGGGGGGAGGAGGGGAGAAAAAATATATTCTCTGTGATTCTATCACCAAATTTGGAAAATTTCTTTCTGGTATTTTCCTCTATTTATTCACTTTAAAAGTATATGTTCTTTAAATGTAGCTTTTGTAGCTATAATCATGGCTTGAATACTAAATATAATAAATACTCCATTTACAATGGAATTTGGGTTATACATACAGTTGAGTTCTATTTTCATATTATGTGAGCATTTGATCATTTTATTAATGTTTCTATAAAAATGTAATCCTTAGTGCTTGTGATAATACCCCTTTATGGGAGGTTTTCACTTATTTAACCATATCCATATGGGCATGTGGGTTATTTTCCATCTTTAGCTATAATGACACTACTCGAAACTCCTTTGCGCAAATCTTTGACCACATTTCTGATTACTGTATTTCCTTAAACTTGAACTCTTTTTCTTGTAGACAGCATAAATAAATATTTCCCAGAAAGACTCTATCAGCTAATACTCCCACTTTTGGCAAAAAAGAATGCCACCAATTTCACTGTACTCTGCCTAGCAATCATGATCTTTAAAAAATTGTGACCTCAGTTGGTGTAAAAACAGCACCTCAGTTTACACTTTTTAAAGTGAATATTGAGATGGGACTTTTTCGATGTCTTTGGTCATTTGTAATCTTTTGTCTAGGCAAGTTCCTTTTCCATCTTTCTCCAGAGATGTTTGTCTTTTTACTTACTTATAGTTTCATAAATTCTCTGAAAATATTTGATTATATTTGTTCCAAATATTTTCCTTGGCATGTTGTTTTTTAATTTTGCAAGGTATTTTTGATGTTCAAAAAGCTTTAAATTTGTATGTAATTAAATATGTGAATCTTTTATTTTTAATTGTGTTTGAATCATTTGTGTTCTACCACATTTTCTTCTACTTTTCAAATGGATACATGCTTTAACGTATAGCATATATGTTAAATGAGTATATACGTTAAATGAGTTGAATATGTTAAACGAGTATCCCATTTGATACTTTTGTTCAAATATTTTTTCTTAACATCATTGTTGAATAATTCATATCCTTTTTGTGTGAGAGTCTCCTTCATCATATGCTTAGCTTTTCTAAATTTTGCCCATAACTCCTTTACAGACCTGGAGGTCCCTGTACCAAAAGCACACTACTAATTATGATAGCACCAAGAGGCTACGAAGACCTTTTGTCTTGCCTCCATCCTCTTTCAAATTAGCTCTTTTCTTTTTTCCCAGATTGACTTTGGATCATTTCAGTATTCCCTGTTTCTAAAATAAGATAAACCTATGAGTTATTTTCTGTAACAAATATTAGAAATAATATTTGTTTATAATAACCAAGTTTTCCAGCCAGGAATATATGTCTCTATGGAGTTAAATACTTTAGTGATCATTGTTTCTTCATCTAGTTCACTGTTATGTCTTTGGATTACTCCTAAGTATTTAAATCTTATACTTACATGGGTATGTATTTTGAAACCATCTTACTGAGAATTCTTTTATTGGTCATAGCAGACTATTGCATCACCCATAGGCTGCTTTCCCATAGTTATATTTTTTTTCAGTTTTATATTTTGTTGAATTGGGTAGGACATCAGAATTGGCTATTACACTATTAAATAATAGTGGTAATAATAGGTATCCTTGATGATTTATTCATACTTTCATCGTGAATTCTTTTAGGGTTTCATTTTTTGGTATGTACGTTGGCCACCAGCTTGAATTAACTTCTGATTGCTTGCAGAGGGCTATGAACAAATAAATAACCTGGGGAATTTTTAAGGGTGAAGAGTGGTTATAGTCCACATGGACAGTTCCTACCATGTGAATGGATTATATTTTAAAAATTGTCTTAATCTGTTGAGAACACAGATATATTTACCCACAAATAAAATGTTTTAATTTTAAATAAATGTTATTGTGCCATTTTCTGATGTCACCCAAACACTCATTCAACCTACAAGATTCCAGAACTAAGGCCAGCATGAACTTTCTGACTATGGTGTATTAAATGTGAGAATTGTTACTCGGAGGATCAGGAGATATACAGCAGCTCAGACTTGGTCAACTGTATCCATGAATAAGAAAAGAGTAGGTCAAAAAGTAGGTAACCCTGATGAACAGTGTGTGTGTGTGTGTGTGAGTGTGTGTGTATTTCTTCATTACCACAGCCTTAACATTATCCCAATTTAATGGGTGAGACTTGTCCTTATAAATTATACAAACATCAATTCACCTGAATTTTCAATAAATCATCAGGAAAGAAAAAAAGCATTACTCTGAAAAAGGACAGTGTTCTAGCCCAGTGCTTCTCAAAGTTTAATGTTCCTATGATTCACCTGGGAAGTCTTGTTAAAAATGCAGGTTCTCGGGGGGCTGAGGTTGTGGTTCAGTGGCAGAGCGCCTGCCTCGTGTGTGCAAGGCCCTGGGTTCGATCCTCAGCACCACATAGACATAAATAAATAAAATAAAGGCATTGTGTCCATCTACAACTAAAAAAAATTTTTTTTTTAAATGCAGGTTCTGATTTGGTAGGTCTGGGTGGGAACCAGTTTCTGCAATTTTAAAAGGATTCCTGGGTAGCACCAATATTGATGGTAAGCAGACCACATTTTGAATAGCAGGGTTTCAGCCCACTTACTTAAAAATTTAGTGCTCAGTTTGATTCTATTTAAAATAAAAACCTTTAAAATACAAACTACCTTCATTTATGAGAACTAGATTTGGTCATACATTATAACAAAAATTCTTTAGTTATGGACAGAGGATGCTTCCCCCAGGATACCTTTTAATTTGGTCCTTCTGGTCAATCCAGGAAAGTTGTATATGTAGATGTTGGGTTTTAGCTTCCGGTCAGAAAAAGCCACAACTTCATAAGGAATGTTAGTTGCCACGACGCCCACAATTCCACTAATACACTGGAGTACAGTCTTTGTCTTGGTTTCAATATTAATAAATATTACATAATTCCCACTAGGGTAGCAAATGGTGTCTTCGGTAACAAAATGAACATTCTGCTTAGGGAATCCTTGCACCCATCTTTGGGAAGAGATATGTCACCATCAATATAATACATTTCAAATAATTTTCTTCTCTTTAACAAAGTGAACAAAAACTCATCAAAATGTTTGAAACACATCTATTTTTACTGCCTTCCTAGCCAAAATAACCTGCAAGATTAAAAAAGAAATTCATACATCTTCTAGCTTTGAGAACTGTTCTCAAGAGCTGTTTATTGATAATTTTTTCCGTTAAAAAAAAAAAGAAAGAAAGAAAGAAAGAAAGAAAGAAAAACCTCTCTGAATGAGCCTAAGAAAGCCTCAGAAGGATTTCTGGGGTCTTCTATACTTGGAAGAAAAAAGGTGAAAACAACACAGAGGAAAAAGAACTTGATTCTAATAGAAAACAAGGTGCATCCTGGGCCCTTCTTTTATAATCAGTAATTTCTAAAACTTTAAAAAAAAAAAAACTTGGGGTAGTGCAACATTTTTTGTGGTTGTAAGATAAATAGGAAAATTTCTTCTTTACATAGATAAAGAATATGCAGCCATAATTTAGGCCTAAAAATACAGATAAATGAAGAAAACAAAGAGTGTAGTTCGATGTAAATGATAGGTTAGAATATAAAAAGAATGTACTTTTAAGTGAGGAGTGCGTGGTTAGGTATATGCTGGAAGGAAGGAGAGTCTGAGTTAAGAGAGATTCTATTTTTATTTAAATATTTAAGATAAGCTTTAAGATGCAAAGAAGGCAAGTGAAGGGCACTGGTTTGTTGAGTGACTCAAGGAATGTGAAGAGACAGCAGGGTGGACACAGGATGCTGTATTGAATAGACCCCGGGTACCAATGTAGGTGAGGAGATAAATACCACCTGCATCTGTGTGACGCTTTATGCTTTTCAGAGCTAGCTACGAATGCACATCAATCCAGTTAGTGGATGAGAGAAAACAGGATTTGACGTTCTAATTTTGTTTTTGGTGGTGGTGGTGGTGGGGGGGGGATGTCGCCAAATACTGCAAGAACGGAATGGGGGCTATCCGTGGGATGGGGGGTGGGGCAGGTGATATGTATGAAAGGCCAGGGGAACCAGGTCACTAAGGGCAACACTTAGCCAAAGAAAGGAAGTAGAAATGAAAGGTTGTGCAGAGGAATATAAGGCAAGGGCGCAAGGGTCAGAAAAGTGGAAGAAGTGTGGGGGAGGCGGGAAACGGGTAGGGGCCTGGAGACCCTTCTTGAATACGGGGGAGGAAGAGCGGTCATAAAAGGTCACACAGGACTGAGTCTGTGAGGAGGGTTGCGGGTGGCGGAGAAGAAGGCGAAGTTGCGGGGAGGACGGGTCTACGAAAGGCGAGGAAGCCGAGGGTAGGGAGGCTCGCAGCTCAGGAGTTTCCGCAAGACTTAATTTCGGCCGGGGGCTGTGGACGCCGCACCTCACCGACAGCGTCGCGCTGCTGGGGGAAGAGACAGCGTAGGGACTCTCTTCTCCTTCCCGGTTTTGCGCCATGGGCCTCGGCGGGGCGGCGGGCAGCAAGTGCCGGACCGAGTTGGGGTCTGTAACGGTTACTCTTGGGGCTGCGAGGCTCGAGAAACCTCCACTGTTTACAGCCGTATCCAGGAGACTGTAACCCTGCGCCCATTGGCTCCGCCCCTTGCCCGGGTCTTGCGGAGTCAAGCGGATTGGTGGAAGTGCTTCCGCGTTTCTGCCAATGGGCGAGCGCGAGCGAAGCGAAGGGCGGGCCCCTGGGGACGGGTGCTGAAATGGCACCATCCTAAGCAAATAATTACAATATTAATAAACCTCAAACAACTATTATCTTGAGTGCTGACCATGCCAAACTTTGTTTCGAGCGCCATACAGACAATATCTCATTGACTCTTCATATGCCTCATCAGCCCGTATTACCCACAAGGAAACTGAGAAGTAACTTACCCAAGGCTAAAAGCTGGGTGGGGACTTAAGTTTAGAGCTAGAGTAAATCCAGAATGTCCAACCCTCAGTTGCTGAAAAACACTTTCAAATGTGCTTTCTGCTACCTCAAAGAAGTAGACAGCTTCAGGAAGTAAGCTGATGAATCGGCCAGCAGCTTGTCATTGCTTCTCTTCTTTCCCCACTCCCTCTCTCATCCTCTCCTGTCTTCTTTTCCTTGGCCCTCCTTCTTTTTTTAATTTTCTCTTCTTTCCTTCTTGCCATTGCCAACTTAAACAAAAAGCAAAGAGAGAAATTCTCCAAAGAAAGTGAAATTATTTGAGAATAGGTGAGAATGTCAATGATAATACACGGATCATAATAAACTATAGGCATATTCCAAGAGGTTGAGGCAAGGAGAAATCTTAAAGATAAAAATAAGGAGGATAACATCAGACATTTTGAAGCAATAATCCTTTACTCCTATTATTAATATCAAGAGCACTGTTGGTCTGAGGTTGAACAGACTGTTGATGAGCAGATGTCCTAGTACATTTTGGATAAGGTGGTGGCCTCTTGCAAAGTTGGTTTGGTAAAGCCTTTTGTGCTAGTTACTATGAGGCAATTCTGTGAATGAGAATGCTGTCTTCATCACCCCCAGACTCCTTTTTTTTTTTTTTTTTTTTTTTGAGAAGGTCAATACTAGTGGTTCTATTTTGATTTTGACAAATTTCACATTTCTTTTACATCACCTCTGTCCTTCATTTACAGAGCAAGCATCACCCATGCATTCTTGCATTGTGCTAATACTTAGGGGAAAAAAACAGATAAAATTCTTTCCTTAATGGTGGGGTCCATGGAGGGATAGACATCATTTCATTACACATTTGTAGAGTTAGAAATTTATATAGGAAGAAAAGAAATGTGATCTTCTGAGTACTTATAAAGGCATCCTCTGTTAGTGACATTCTCTCTCTTGGGCAAACTTGAGCCAGCCTTTTGAGTCTTCTCCTAGACTCATCCTTGTACTTTCTTGTATAATGCTGTGCCTGCCACCTTATGTTCTTCTAAAGCATATACTGATTTAGACCTACTGTACATATAGTGAAAGCAAGTCTCAGAAAAGCTAAACTTTTTACCCCAAAGCTTACAACTTTCAAGTGGATTTTTTTTTTTTTTTAAAGAGAGAGTGGGAGAGAGAGAGTGGGGAGGGAGAAAGAGAGAGAGAGAATTTTTTTAATATTTATTTTTTAGTTCTCGGCGGACACAACATCTTTGTTTGTATGTGGTGCTGAGGATGGAACCCGGGCCGCACTCATGCCAGGCGAGCGGGCTACCGCTTGAGCCACATCCCCAGCCCTCAAGTGGATTTTAGGTAGTGTTAACTGTCTTCAAGAATTCTTTCCAGGAGATGTTGTAGACTTGTAAATTTTAATTAGGACTTTAATTTGAATTGAGCATTTTTCAGAAAAGGAGGAAGAACAGAAAACTTTCATGATCTGTAGAAGTTTTAGAACAAATAATATGGGAAGAGGTTACATTTATATGGAGATATTGCGTCACTTAGGAAGAATGACTTAGTGTTATTGTTTTGTGCATTTAATCTAATAGATTCAGAGTACATTTTAGAATATTTTTATAGTTTCTGTGAAGCATAATCTTATCATGAAATTTCTTTTCTGAAAAGGTTTCTTACCTTTTCTTGAGGCTGCACTTGGTTGAAACATGGAAAGCAAACAATATATCAAACATATGATTCTAGTGCTTTAATGGAAGGGACCAAGAAAGTTTACATGAGAGGCTTGTAGCAACAGGCCCACTCCTAATTCCAAGGAAAGAATATAAATGGAGTTGGGGGCAATGGTGTACATCTGTAATCCCAAAGATTTAGGAGGCTCAGGCAGGAGTACAGCAAGTTCAAGGACAGTTAGGTCAACTTATGAGACCCTGTCTTTAAGTAAGAAAAAGAACTGGGGGCATAGCTCACTGGTAAATCACCCTTGGGTTCTATTCCTAGTACCACCAAGAAAAAAAATAATAATAATATAAATGGAGACGTAAAAACCATTTGCTCAACTGTTTTAAATTGGTTGTTAATAACACCAGGCACGGTGGTACATGCCTGTTATCCCAGTGGCTGGGGAGGCTGAGGCAGGAGAATCAAGAATTCAAAGCCAGTCTCAGCAAAAACAAGGCACTAAGCAACTCAGTGAGACCCTGTCTCTAAATAAAAGACAATAGGTCTGGGTATGTGACTCAGTGACCAAATGTTCCTGAGTCCAATCCCTAGTACCTCCCCCAAAAAACTGTTTCTTAAAATTTAAAAAAATCAAATGTATGACATGTCAAGGTCATTGTACTATCATGTGTAACTAATTAAAACAAAAAAATAATACAACAAAAATTTAAAAATCAAACACCAATTATAAGAATAGAAAATAAAGAATCCAAGTCAAAATGGCTTAAAGCTAAAAATTTTATTTAATTTACATCTTGTTAAATATTTTATATAAACAAAAATGTTTATAATTCAAATTTTCTTTCTGAGTTCATTTAATTATCAAAGGAAAGAATTGGTATCAATCTTTATACATGTTATATTTAGACATGCATGCATTTACAAATGTGGGAGTAATGGAATTTGTTCTATAATTTCACACTAATCCATGAAAACCCCTGGAATCACAAACCAGAACAACAGAGAGGCAAAAAATTGGTCATTTTGATCCTGCTGGGAAACGATACCTAGTTTATCAGGAATGAACACTGAATGAATGATTCATGCTCTCTGAAAAGAAGGAACGACAAATGCTTGAATCTATCTTTTCCCTTATCCAAACACTTTTGCCATTTAGACTCTCCCATACTCCTTAAGTAGATGTCGGCAGGGGCTCAACACCCAAATGCTCACAGCATTCATGCAAGGAAATCTTGTCTCATGGACATAAAGCAAATATGAAGTCACAGCAGAAGACCTTTACAGTTATGGTGATGCTGGAGTAGTGCTGAGTGCCGGATCCCACACCGCAAAGGCATGGGCCCTCTAAAATATGGCCCCCTGCCCCGGACACATGTTACAGGTTCTATGGATGGTACTACGCCAATAAAGTTCAACAAAATAGTATCTAGTGAAAGATAAAATAAGAGGAAGCAATGGAACTTATAAGTGTGACAAAATACAGTTAAGATAGAAGTTACCCCTGGTGGCAGTTGTAGAGAGAACAGAAATGGGGCGGGGGCGGTAGAATGATTTCTGAGATGGCTTTTAGCCTTGGATGCCAGCCAATTTTGCAGAACACTGACATCCGTGGACTGTAACATGGACTTAATTTAAATTAATCCAAGGACCATTAGGGAATAAAAACATAAATCAGTTTTCACTGTGGCATACTTAATACTTAAAATAGTACTTTGGCAGAGCATCAAGTACCAAGCTGTTAGTCAACCTTTCCATCACTGTGTCAAATACCTGAGAAAAAACAACTCAAAGAACAGAAGATTTATTTTGGTTCACAATTTCAGAGGTCTCAGTCTGTGGTCAGCCAACTCCATTGCTCTAGGCCTGAGGTGAGGTGGAACATCATAAAGAAGAGCGTGGTAGAAGTGTCTGATTTTGCATGAAAGTTTTGGCTATATTCTTGGATTTCTGAAATTCCTTGTAAATTTTTAGAATAATCTTGTTAAATTGTTGTTAAATTTAAATGTTTAGAATAATCTTGTTAAATTGTTAAATTCAATACTAATACTTTTTGAGTTAAAAGAAGAAAAAGAAGGAGGAGGAGGAGGAGGAGGAGAAGGAGAAGGAGAAGAAAGAGAAGAAGAAGAAATCTGCTCAGTTTCTAGAAGCCAGGAAGCAGAAAAAACAAGGAAAGGACAGGGTATAGGAAATACCCTTCTAAGACATGCTCCCAAGAGACTTAGTTCCTCCAATAGGTTCTACCTCCTATGGTTTCCATCACCTTCTTAATAATCCATTCTAAAAAATTATTATTATTATTATTATTATTATTATTATTATTATTATTATTACTATCATTATTATTTTGTATCAGGAATTGAATTCAGGGGTGCCTAACCACTGAGGCACATCCCCAGCCCATTTTGATTTTGAGACAGGCTCTTGCTAAGTTGCTTACAACCTCACTAAATTGCTGAGGCTGGCTTTGAACTTGGGATTTCCCACGTCAGATTTTTGGGTGCCACCATGCCTGGTCCATTCAAATCATTAATCCATCAAATGGATTAATATGTTGATGAGGTTAGAGCCCTTGTTTGGAATCATTTCCTGCCCCACATTTAAACCTTGCTGCACTGGGGACCAAGCCTTCAACTCATGAGTCTTTGGGAGACATTTCATATTTAAACTCTAAACAAGCATTTGAAGGTCCTGATTCACTATCATTCCTCATCCCACATTGAATGATTTCATGAAGACTTGAAGTGTCTTCAAGAGCGTCAGGTTTCCTCTGTTTTAACATCTCATAAAAGACAAAGCTCAACGGTTATACAGTTCATCACTATATTTTATTTTATACCTTTTCTTCTGATTTCTCATAAGTTTCCTTGGTCTTTCTAGAGTCTTTCTATTGCTTGTGTTCTTTTGTACAAGAGACAAAGAATTTCCCAAAATATTACATGCTAGTGGCTTTTTCATGGATAGGAAACTGGCATGGTATGAAGAACCAGGTGTTGGGATATATTCTATGACAAAAACTTGAGTCAACAAGAAGAATATGTGACTAAAGTGGTGAACATATCTGAGTTCAGATTAGACTCTCAGAAGTTATGAAATTTAGAGGGAAAAGCCTTCAACCTAAAATTTCATGGTTCTTATTCTGACTCTTGGTAGGTATGCAGTAACTGTGAAGGTCACTTAGCTTCATCATCTGTAAAGCAAATTAGATAATATTTTCCTGGTTTTGCTCACAGGAGTGTTGTAAAGATCAAATGAAATACTGTACATAGAAAGAACTTTTATATAAAACATGCTATACAGATATTTGACCCTGTTACATAGTTGCAAGTCATTTCTCTTCCCTGTGGGGCCTGGGAAGGAAGGTGATTTACATGCAGGCTGAACTGCCTGGTCCAGACTGGATACATAGTAACGGGCTGTGCTAAATTTTTAAATGAGTGTACAGGATACTACAGGCAGACTAATTCTAAAATTACAAAAAAACCCTTACAGTGTTAACTGGCATTAGTAACACATTACCAATGTGTGGTAACATGTATGTGCTCCAGAGCAGTTATGCATCCAATATACTAGTTTATTATGTTGTGACTGGCATTTTTTTTTTAAATGAAGGAACACAGCAGAAATTTCACAATGCATCCCACATGGTAAGCATAAACACTGTTTTAGGTGTGTGTGTGTGTGTGTGTATGTGTGTGTGTGTGTGTGTGAATTTTGCTCTTGGATAGTAGATAAAATGTGTTTTTCCTTTTAAAAAAGTTAGTAAGTACTTTTTTAGAGGATAGTCAGGGAAATGTTCTGTATTTCATCAAATCTAATTTGAACTGATAAGTGGGAAATAATATGCCAATTACATTACATCCCAAACCTAGAATTTTTACTTGACACTTGTTGAAAGAACTTTTTAAAATGCAGATGGATTTTTATCACAAAGGAACGCTTAAGCTTATTTAGAAATAGATATTTGTCCTGACTTTTGTGCAAGTAGAAGAAGAAACATTATTCAGTGAAATAAAGTATCGCTTCAACTTGTTCACTTTTAGAATCAAGCTTTTGTGAAAATTTTTCAGACCAAAGTTTTAGGCATTCATTTTACTTTCTTCCCCCCCACCCCCAAAACTGTCCTCTTTGCCGAGAGCATTTAATTTAATAATATAGCAAGAGGCCTCTCTTATTATTTCTGAGACTTTCTTCCAAGCCATTGACATCTACCCTGCAGATTCAAGCACAGGTAATCACATCTATGTCAGGACAACCCCCAGCCTGCAGTGATTTTAAGACATACCCTTTAGCCTGGGACCAGCACCGGCTTCATGAATGAAGGTCCAGAATGTGAGAAATCTCTAGGGAGTTTTGAATTAAAGAGATAGACTCTAATTACCTTTTGTTTTGTTTTGTTTTAATTAGTTACACTACCTTTAAACCAGCTCCAGGACAGCTCCTCCTAGCTACAGCCTCCAGTCACCTATTGTGGTAGCAAGGTTTATTGAAGAGATGAGAGAGAGAGAGAGAACATGCCAGGGAATGGATTTTTATTGGAGAACAAAAAATTCTGAGGAAAATCCCATCCAATGAAGATCAAGGGGGGCAATGTCCCAAGGTCAGGGGCGACGATTGGGTCTTTGGGGTAGTAGCCAGACATGCCTCTGCACGGACAAGCTGAGGGACCTGAGAAGGGTGGGGAAAGCTCTGGACACAAGATGTGCCTAAGCACTTCTCCCCCAGCCAGGGAGGTAACTCAAATCATGTGGGAGGATGGCCTCCCACAATATCCCAATTTTCAGGGGCATTAAATGTGGAGAAATTCAAATCTTAGAATGGATGAGATATAGTAGCAATTAAGAAATGACTCTATTCAGACTTGAGTTGAAAAACCAGCCCCACCTTTCAAAGTGTGTTGATATTGAGAAAAATCCCTTAACCTCAGACCCCCTTTTTCTCATCCATGAAATGACCATCATAGCACTTTATTCTTAGCATTGTTGTGAGGATTAAATGTTTTTTTCCCCCAGGTAAAATATTTAGCAGATACCTGGCAGGAAGTGTGTACTCAATGGATGGAATTATCCCCTATATGCTATTCTGCAATGGTTTCATTTAATAATGATCTTGAACATATTTCTGTATCAGTATATATAGATTTATTTTATCCCTTTTAATAGTTGCCTTTTAACTGTAGGATATTTTTTTCCTGTTCTTTAAAAAAATATTTTTTTAAAATTTTCTTATTTTTTTCCAATATAGCAAAAAGTAAAAACTTAAATTCTATGGGAAGGATTTCAAGTGACAACAGACTCCACCTTGTTTCTTCCCATTTCATCCATTCTTGCTTCAATGCCATTCTCCAGAAGCCATCTTCCACCCAAAGAAATGGAAGTTAGCCAATATCTTTGAAGCATCCCCTCCATGCCAGATACCCTCTCTTTTCCTTTCCTTCCTCCTGGGGGTAACCACTATTCTGAATTCTGTGGCTATTGTTTCTCAATTTTCAATGCTACCACATATGCATGTGCCATGACCAATACGCTGTTTAATTTTTTTGTGTGTATATATATTTATTTTCTAGTTGTAGTTGGACACAATATCTTTATTTTATTTATTTTTATGTGGTGTTGAGGATCGAACCCAGGGCCTCACACATGCTAGGCAAATACTCTACTGCTTAGCCACAACCCCAGCCCCTAATTGTGCATATTTTAAATATACATAGTCATGCCATATATTTTTTTGACTTGCTTTTATGACTCAATCTTATGTTTTTGAGATGATTTAAAAGTTGATAGCTATAGCTGTAGTCTCTTAGTATTCATTGCTGGATAATTGTCCATTAAATGAAATACCACAATTTATCCAGTCTTCTCTAAATGTACTTTTTAAATTTCCTCACTTTTTTTTTTCTATTTAAGCTCCTTTCTTTATGGACAATGTATTCCCATATGGATCCTTATTGTAAGGATAATATATTTTTTCATTGATCTGATTCTGGGACTAATTTTTTCACTCAATCATTTAGCCAGTATCTTTCATGGAATCTCTTTTATAAAAACTTGTGTCTCCCTGCTCTGGACCATCACTGAATGCTAATTTAAAAAATATATTATAAGATAAATTTCCTCTAAATTTTTTTGTAAAACATTATTTCTTAAAATAGCAACAATGTTGAAACAATTAATGTGATTTTCAATATTCCTAACTTACTCTTATTAACATAAATATATATTTAAAAGTATAAACACACTCAAGTTACATTCCTGAAATGTCACAGAAGAATACTGTATCAAGTGGATGTATATGAGCAATGAGAACAGGTGCTATTTAGAAGATAGATAACTATTTCTTATGGTCATTGCTTTTGACCTTAGAACCAGCAGAATCAGTTCAGATTAGTCTACTCAGATTTATTATTGAAAATTATTGCTGCAAAATGTATAGCTCAGTTGGTAGAGTGCTTGCCTTGCATGCACAAGGTCCTGGGTTCAATGCCCAGCACCAATAAATAAATAAATAAATAAATAAATAAAATGCAGTACTGTGCCATTTCAACTGTTGCTCACAGTGATGTACATCAGATGTTCACATTATGTGTGTACCTGCAGAGGATTTGGAAATGATCTACTATAACACATAGCAGTACTATAGTACAGGCATTGCCTGATATAGTGTACTTTCTTTTCAATTTGTTTCTTTGAGGAATTATTATTTTACTTTATTGATGAATTAGCTCTTTCAAAAAATTATAACAAAACATTCTACTACTAATTAACTAGGGAACAGGAAATTCCAAATAAAATTCTAACATAATACCATGATATGAAAATTTTAGTTTGTCTAATTAAAGATTTGCCAGCTAGGTTTAAATTTATAAGGTTATTTGCATGAAGTCATTAACATGTTAAAAGTCCTCCTAAAAGATTCCTTAGAAAACTTGGAATGGAACCACCGTTTGACCCAGTTATCCCACTGCTTGGTCTATACCCAAAGGACTTAAAAACAGCATACTACAGTGACACAGCCACTTCAATGTTTATAGCAGCTGAATCCACAATAGCTAAATTGTGGAAGCAACCTAGATGCCCTTCAATAGATGAGTGGATAAAGAAACTGTGGTATATATACACAATGGAATATTACTCAGCATTAAAGGAGAATAAAATTATGGCATTTGCAGGTAAATGGATGGAGTTGGAGAATATCATGTGAAGTGAAATAAGTCAATCCCCAAAACCAGGGCTGAATGTTTTCTCTGATAAATGAATGATAATCCATAATGGGGGGGGCATGGGATGAGTGGAGGAACTTTGAATGGGGCAAAGGGGAGGGGGGAGGGGGCAAGGGGGTAGGAAAGATAGTGGACTGAGATGGACATTATTACCCTAGACACATGTATGAGTGCATGAATGGTGAGACCCTACTTCATGTACAACAAGAGAAGTGAAAAATTCTGCTCCATTTGTGTACAATGAATTGAAGAGCTTTCTACTGTCATGTATAACTGATTAGAACTAATAAAAAAAAGTGCTCCTAAAATTTTTATTTCTTTAAATAGAGTAAAGCAAGGCCCGTATTTTAAATTTAGTTTTATTTTTGCCTATTTAATTAAACAGAAATATGTAGTAATGATATTATTTATTTAACACTTATTCTATGCCATGTAATATTTAAATGCTTTCTATATATTAACTAATTTAATCGTTCTTTGAACTCTATAAAAGGCATTAAGTTTTTACCATCCCATTTTACATGAGGAAACTGAAATACACAGGTTAGTGACTTGCCTGCTTCCACAGGGATAATAAGGGGCAATGGGTTGAACTGTGTCCACCCACAACTTCACACATACTGTAATATCCTAATCCCCAGTACCTCTGAATGTGGCCTTATTTGGAAATAGGGCTGTAGCAGATGTAATTAATTAAATTAGGATGAGGTCATACTGGAGTGTGACCCTAACTCAGTATGACTGAGGTCCTGATTAAAAAAGAAAAAAATTTTGATGGACATGAGCCCAGAGGATTCCTTGTGAAGGTGAAGAAAGAGACTGGCTGAGGCTTTTGTACCTAGGGATACCAAAGATTGCCTCCAATCACCAAGCTGGGAGAGCATAGAGCAAATTCTCCTCAACAGTCCTCAGAAGGAAGCTACCTTGCTGACGCTTTCATCTTGGACTTCTAGCTTCTAGAGATGTGAGACATGTTTCTGCTGGTTAAACCACGCTGGTACTTTGTTACTCTAACCCTAGTAAACTAACACAGGGGGAGAACCAGGATCAAAACAACAGGGAGCTCCAAGACTGCAAGCTTATCATCTCATTCTCTGCCCCTCCCATAACAGAGCCAAGCAAAATTAAACAGACATCCCCTTCCAGACCAGTCCAGGAGTTATCAGCTTTTAAAACTAGGCAGGCAAGCAAATGATTGAATAGTCTTTTTTTTTTTTTTTTTTTCCTTACGTGTATCATGGTGCCCCAGAAACCATCTTACCTGATCTCTAAATTAAAGGGGCTTTTTGAGTGCATCCTCTGGCCAGACCATTTTTTCCGTAGACCCAGAAGGCTAAATCCACTCAGTTGAACGCTTCTTTAACTCTGATCCCGTTCTGTAATAAGGGTTTTGAAATACAAATATTTGATTTTTGGAAGCAGCACCACTCTTGGGAGGTTAATAATATCCACATTTGTACTCTTTCGGGTTAAAAGGTGTCCTGTGGGTGAGAGTAGGGGCAGTGTCCCTCCCGGTTGTCACTTCAAGCTAGCATTGGCAGAAAAAGGAAAGGGCTGTCCAGGCGACTCGGAGACCTCCAACAAGCCGTGGGCGTCTGGAGAACAGGAGCCTTTGGAGAGAGCTCTGTGAAATATTGTGTACCTGCCACAGGTGCTTAAGTGTAGGAAGCCTTTGAACCAAGGGGGCGCTGCGATGCGGGCGAAGGCCCCCAGGGCGAGAAACAGTCCCAAGACCATGCCCCTTGAAAACCGCCTGGGAGCGCCTTCCTGGTCTGGGGTCAGGATGGTCTGGGAGGTAGGGAGGTCAGGGGCAGGGTCAAGGTCATAGGTACAGGGTGGACAGGAGACCACTTTTGGTCTGAGCATTTTGATCTCCTTTTGTACATTCCCGGTGGCAGAAGGTCTTGGCCTGTAGTAGACTGACCCGACAACCCCCTCCCGTGTTTTAAGGGATATCTCTTAAAACCAGGAGGCTGGATGGGGGCGCATCCGGCTGGTTGACCACATTGCTCCTCTAGCCGCTCGGCCTGCATCGCCGCGGCTTTCTTCTTAGTGAGGCTGGGAAACCGACTGCGCACGTCGGTCGCCGGCACCTATTCAGCTCGCTGCGCGCGTGCGTTCTCTCCAGAGGGCAGGCTGCGCGGGGTCGGGGGACACAGTTCGGGCGGAGTTGGCGGCAGCCGGGGGCAGGCACTTTTGAGCTGGGAGGGAGGAGCTACCTATTTCCTGAATCGCCTGCAAACCCCAGAGCCGAGGCGTGGAGAATTCGGCCGGCGCTGCGCCACGATGTCGGGGGGATCAGCCAGGAGCCTAGCAAAGGGTGAGGCCTGCCCGCCACCAGGAGCGGGTGATCTCTGTGCCCCCGGGCCGGGTGTTGGGTGAGGCTACTCCGGGAACCGAGTCGTGCGGATGAGGAACGGGCCGGGCCGTGGCGCGGGGTTCTTTCCGTGGCGTCTGGGGGGGACCGCGGGAGGCTGAAGGTCGCTGATGCCAGGACCATAACCGCCTTTGCTTCTCCCCGGCAGGAAGCGCGCCCCCAGGGCCGGTCCCGGAGGGCTTGATCCGCGTCTACAGCATGAGGTTCTGTCCGTTTGCCCAGAGGACGCTGTTGGTCCTGAAGGCCAAAGGAATCGAGTAAGAACGGAGGCACCAGGCACTCCCGGAGCCTGCAGGGAGGCGACTGCGGCGGGCGGCAGGGCTGGGAATTTTGGAGAGGGCATTTGGAGATCTTTTTGTGTTTTACGACAATTTATTGTCAGCCTTTTGTGGGGAATATGGCAAATTACAGACCCTTTCCTCAAGAGGGAAAAATGGCACAGACTCCCCTAGTTTAGGACAGCTCATTCCATATTAACCGACATTTTATACAGAATTGGAGAAGCCAAAGGTGCAGTAAAGTTAGTGATTTGCCCAAGATCTCTCTTGGATAAGATCACTGGCGATCGTTGGCAGCAGTTTAGCTCTGGTAGGCCCCAGGTTCCTGGTTCCGTGTTTTCTGCTTTCCCACCCTAGTGACTATTCTTTCTTATCTGGTTATTACTCATGGGTGCTCTATGGAGCCTTCCGAAAAGTAATTTGCCCTAGTACAGGGTTGACCCTCCTTGGAAGAGCGCTGAGTTAAATATCCTGGGTACACCCGGGTAGATTGTGTTGTTACTTTAGTCAACATAAAATAAAGTGTCTGGGGCTGGGGTAGTAGCTCAGTGATAAAGCGCTTGCCTAGCATGTGTGAACCCCTGGGTTCGATCCTTAGCACCACATATAAATAAGTAAAATAAAGTTCCATTGACAACTAAAAGTATATATATATTAAAAAAAAGGAAGTGTCTGTGCCTAAAAATTCAGTCTTTTGCGAAGCCTCATTATTGAAGCTATCAGTTATTGACTGATGGGTTATTCATAATGGACAGGTCACTTGGTTTTTCTGATGCCTGGTATCCATTGGAACAACTTCCCTTCCAGTGACTGGGGAATCTTTTGAACCTTTATTAGATACCGGTGGTGTAGAAGGCTCTGTGGAAATTTAAAACAACGTTCTTAAAGGAGTTTTCCTTCTATGGGCTTAGAGTTTGTAATTTTAATCATCTAAGGGGAAAAATGGTTAAGTAGACACTTCTCCTGAAAAGAAATGTAAGATGATTTTGAAGGAAAAATTATTTTGGTTTAGCTACCACTTTCCTAAGACTTGCATTTCATTTGGATGAAATTATGATTTTGAGAACATAAAATGTTCATTATTTAGTAATGCTTATCTAAAACACTGTAATCTTTGCTGTAATCTTTCATTCCAAGTAAGATTAAAATTGGATTAAAAAACATTTCTTATACTTATGTGATGGATAATCCAGGAGTAGGACATAAATGGATTCAGGGGATCAAAATCATGAGTTATGTGACTCCCTCTGGAACCTTAGGTTGAAAACATCTATCTTACTGAGACAGTTTTCTAAAGAAAAATGAAATTATTTTACCATAATAGTGGGGAGGGAGGCTCTAGTGGGGGAGGTAACACCTTTCAGGTAGTGCATACAGTAGAGATCTACTATGTTCATGGATCAATTTTAACTTTGAACCCCAGGAAACTTTTACTGGTGAAGTACTAGATTTTTACCACATGATGTAACTATTCAATTACTGTTTTCCCTAAAAGGTATATCTTCCAACTTTGGGAGTGGGGGTACAGGTATATTGTTGGCTCAAAATGCCAGGCTACCAAAATGCATGTGTATTCTGAAAGACTTCTTGATGGCAAAAAAGCCCAGGATCTACCTTTTGTTTTCATAATATAAATTTTCAAAAAATGTTGATAATTCTTTGGCAGGAATTCATGTTTTTCCTCATAATTGGCTGGAATGTGAATGCATTCAGTATTGTGTCAGCACATGAGCCTTTTAATACACACACACACACACACACACACACACACGTTCAAATGGATGATTATTCGTGTGTTTCTACAGAGGATTATTTATTTAAAATCTCACACCAAATACTGTTCTAGCTACTGCTATGCATGGAGAAACAGGAAACAAAGATGTTGGTGTCTATTACTTTTGAGTAATTCTTCTATTGGACACTGATCCAGCTTTGACAATTATATAAATCTGGTTTTAACAATTACATGACATTTGCCCTTCTTTTATTTCTTCTTTAATCTCTCAAGCAAGATACATGGTAGTTCTAATTACAGTCTGAAAATAGCCTGGACTTCACCTGTTTTTTTCCTTTTTTGGTTTAACTTGAATGCTTTAAAACTAGTTACATTTTAAAAAGCATAACAACTCATGGGGATTTAATTTGAAAGTTTATTTTGTGAGTGAATTTTTTAAGATCCCTTAATAACTCTTGGGGAAAAAAAAAGCAAGTTTTTTTTTTTTTTTTTTTTTTTGGTTGTTGTTGTTAAATTCAGAGTAATTGAATCAAAGTGAAAGAAACTGAATTTTATCATGTTAATTCTTATATGGTGTGTAGTGGATACAATTCAATTAGATGCCCATTTCTTTGAGATCAATATCAGGATCTCAAAGAGATATTAGCACTCTTACATAATTGGTCTAATGCCAATATCCATCCATAGATAAATAAATCAAGAAAATGTGATAAGTACATACTGTTTCACCTTTAAAAAGGGAATTCTGCAATATGTGACAACATAGATGGACCTTGAGAACCTTATGCTAAGTAAAATAAATCACTCAGATAAATACTACATGATTCCACTCATAGGAAGTGGAATAGTCAAAACAGTTGAATAGTCAAAATAGTCATATTCTTTTTATTTTTAATTTTTATTTATTTGTTTAGGTATTAGGGATTGAACTCAGGTGCTTTACCATGGAGTTACATTCCCAGCTCTCTTTAATTTTTTTATTTTGAGACTGGCCCACACTAAGTAGCCAAGGCTGACTCAAACTTGTGATCCTCCTGCCTTTGCCTCCCAAATAGCTGGGATTACAAATGTGTGCCACCACAGCTAGCTAAAATATTCAAATTCTTAAAACAAACAAACAAACAACAACAACAAAAAAATGGTATGGAGGAAATCAAGGCAGAAATAACCCCTAAAATTGGGGTCTGAACTAAGTAGATGGTAGGACTTAAAAATTTATACAGAAATACAGAAAATGGTTCAGTCTCTTCATAATCTTGTATCTTTCAGGCATGAAATCATCAATATCAACCTGAGAAATAAGCCTGAGTGGTATTTCAAGAAGAATCCCCTGGGTTTAGTGCCAGTTCTGGAAAACAGTCAGGGTCAGTTGATCTCTGAATCTACCATCACTTGTGAGTACCTGGATGAAGCATATCCTGGGAAGAAGCTGTTGCCAGATGATCCTTATGAAAAAGCTTGCCAAAAGATGGTCTTTGAGTTATTTTCTAAGGTGGGTATACAAGGAATTTCAGTTTCTATTTGAAAATGCTTTGTTTTTTAAGTAAATCAACACTGTCATTTATGATGGTTCAGTGATTTGGGAGTGGAAGACAATAGAGCAATATGCTCTTGTTAGCTTGATATGTCCCACAAGTCCTTCCATGATCTGGTTCCCTCTTACCTCTCCAAAGTGTTCCCTTTTCACTCTTCTGACATTTTGTTTTCCAGTCATTCTGCACTTTTCCCCATACTTGGAACCTTCTCTTTCTCAACTCTTGCTGGACAAGGCTCTTACAGTCTTACCTGGCCTGGTTATTCCCCAGGCATCTTTCACATATCTGCCTGGGTATTGCTACCTTCCAGATGTCTGTCTGGGCTGGTCAGTGTCCCAGATATGCTCACTTTCCTGTTGTGACACTTGGCCCTCGTAATCACCCACCATTTGCCCATGTATTGCACTGGCAATGTGAGCTCTGTGAGTGTGGAGACTGTGTTTTGATCACTCTTGGTCCACTGCTTGCATTTGTGACCAGCTTGGCTACTTGCACATTGTGTGACTCTGAGCCAAAGTTACTTGTTACTTTGCCTCTTAAGTTCATCATTTTTAATTATTTAGTTAGTTCATCATTTTCAAATAATTATAATAATTGTTCCCATCTTATGAGGTAAAAATCAATTAATATGAAACACCTAGAGCAGAGTCTGTCTCATGGGACCTACTCAGTGTTAGTTCTTGTTACAGTCATAGCATCTAGCAGTGAGCATCAACTCTGTGTTGGCCCTAACTCTCAGCTGAATAAATGGAATCCCTTAAGAAATGTTTACATCATTAATTAGCACCAACGTGGATTTGTTAACAATTAGTATCAGCAAAGAAAAACCAGTGGATGTGTATGTAGATACCCAGAATAGCAATGTCCTACTACATCCCTTTAAACATTATTACCTTGATAACATGGTTAGTATATAAAGGAATGCTTTGCCTCTAAAGAAAGAATGTGTTTTAAAAATACTTAAAATATGAGAGATTTATAGGGAGATCTTCTTGTTTTAGGAGTATTGCAAAGGTATAGTGAAGGAGGAGAGAATCATGTGGCTTCTCAGGATAAGGGTCAAAGAAAAGCAGAGTGGCTGCTGTTAAAGTTGGTGGAAAGGGAATGTGACTTTTACAAGAAATGTTGGGGTGTTTAAAAATTGGTTCCAAAATTCATTGTACTGTCCAAAAAGAAAATGAGCATGAAAAGTAAAGCTGGAGATTCCCACCATTATTTCCCTGTTCACTTTCAAAAAAAAGATGGCTTATGATCCTGCTCTCCTGGCCACAGCTCATTAGTCCAGAAATAAACCCCAATCCCGCCTTGCCATACCTGGCTAGTCATCTTCTCTCCTGGGAATGTAGAAATTAGATACAGAAACTAATTCAGTAAAGGTGTTAAGGAAAAAAAAAACAAGTGGATGTGTGTGTGTCAGTATAAATCCGTATAAAATAGATAAAGGAGACTTGAAAAATCAAAGCCACAGAAGTTCATCTTTAGGGGAAGCAAAAATGGAAGAGCATTGAGTGGAAAATGATATACAGAAAACAAGAAGAGACAAAAGGTAAGGCAAGTGAAGATGGAAATGCAGTCAGAACCAGCAAGTCAGGTAGAGATGGAAATGCAGACAACTGTTGCCTGCAAACCTTCAGTTCCAAAAGGGCAAACTGTACTGACATTGATGGGATTTCATGAGATTCTAATGTTTTTACAAGTACCTGTTTATTTAAATCGGATTAAGTGTGCTTCTCTGAATGAGATCTTAAAGACCAAATATTAAAATACAGAAATAATAAGCATAAAAAGTAAAATTGGAGATTCAGTGCTTCCACTACAAGCATTGAAGCATCTGACACTACACCTGTCATGTCTTTAGGTAATCCCGTTTGTACCACCTCTTTATGTAGAAAGGTAGAACTCAGAAAAATCCCTTTCCCCAGTTCCCTCTACCACTGGTGCCATTGCCTGTGATCTAGGTTCTTCCTACCACACACGTTAGCATTCAATTCAGACATGATGAAGCTTGGTGAGGGTCGCTGGTGCTGCTGGTGGCAGAGCTTCCAGCTCTCAGGTGCAGTGGAGGTTACAAGATTAAATTCCAGAACAATAATGGCACGGGGGGCTAGTAGCACTAGTGATAACCTCAGAATCCACTTACTGGCAGCAGTATGAGCTGTAACATTAATGTTCAGCTGGCACTGGCAGCAGTGGGCACCTCCCATTAGGCCAGTTCTCAGATTTTGGAATGTTCTTAGATCCAGGTCTGTTTATTCAGCCTCCTAAATCTTTTTTTTTTTTTTTTTTTTTTAATTTTATTTTTTTATTAGTTGTTCAAAACATTACATAGCTCTTAACATATCATATTTCATACATTTGATTCAAGTGGGTTATGAACTCCCATTTTTACCCCGTATACAGATTGCAGAATCACATCGGTTATACATTCACGTTTTTACATACTGCCATACTAGTGTATGTTGTATTCTGCTGCCTTTCCTATCCCCTACTATCCCCCCTCCCCTCCCCGCCTCCCAACAATCCTGCTATGAGCAATTCATAAAATCCTAACCAACATATCATCTTAGTCTAAAAAACTGTTTCTAAGATCATTCTGTGGCCTTTGTTAATGTAGGGACTTGGTGCACCTGAGACATTTTTGGAATATCATACTATGAGAATTTTATTGTTTTTTTGTTTTTGTACTGGGGATTGAAGCCAGGGGCACTTTACCAATGAGCTCCATCCTCAGCCCTTTTGATTTTTTTATTTAGAGACAGGTTCTCACTAAGTTCCTTAGGACCTAAATTAATCATTTTTTTTATGTAGGAGTGCTAAGGTAGTGAGCCTCAAACTGATTCACTAAGAAATCATTCTCTGCCTAGGTACCATCTTTGATGGCAAACTTTATTAAAGGGCAAAATAAAGAAAACTGGTCTGGCCTAAAAGAAGAATTGAAGAAAGAATTCAGCAAGCTAGAGGAGGTAATCATTTCTCATAGCTTTGATCATGATACAAAATACTGTATATCTACCTCCTTTTCCTTTTACTCTTTTTTTCATACTTCCATTTTCCAAGTCACTTTATGGCAATTAGGAAGAATTCAAAATAAAAAAATTAAAGTTGATTGCTGTAAGATGTTCTGCTTATGATATAAACCCAAACACCCAAAAGCACTGTCAAAGGTTTGTTTTTAAAATACTTTGTTAAATTGACATTAAAATAACAAAGAAAAGAGAAAAATATTATACACATCTCCACAATTTGTCACCTGTTTCCATTTTTACATTCTTGTTTCAGTCTTTGTCTATATTTTTAAAAAATGTGATCAGAGCATGGATGTCATTGTGTTTTCCCCCCGACTTGGTATTATATAATAAAAAACTTTTCTCACTGCAGAAAGATTGCCATGAACCACACAAACACTTGAGGAAGCCCAGATGTGTTTTGTCTTTTTTGGAGAGGCTGTAATATAGGCTTGAGACAGAGCCTTCCTTTAGCCTTGAGATATTCTATTCATACACAGCCTTAAGTTTTACTGAGAGAATTCACACTTGCTGTCATTTATGGGAATGAGTACTGAAGTTTACTGTGAGTTTTTTCTGAAACCCTTTTCATGGAGTTTCAATTTGCTAATTTTTAAAAAAATCATGAGTGTTTAATTTTTTTTGGCATCTGTTACATCTACTGAAATGTTCACAGAATTCTCCCCTTTTATCTGGTGAATGTGATGCTACTGATAGATTTTTCTGGTGTCTAACCAAACTAGCATAACTGAGATAAAACCTTCTTGTTCTCAATGGATTTTCCTGTGTATTGTAGTTCATAAAAGTTAATATAATCGTTAATAAAGTTTTGCACATGTGTTCCTAACTGAACTGACCCATAATCTATTCTCACAGTATCTTCAATTGTTTTGTTGTCTGGAAATAGTCTAACTTCTTTTTTCTTGTACTGGGTATTGAAGCCAGAGGGGTGCTTTCTCACTGGGGGTACATCTCCAGCCCTTTTTATTTGTTTGAGACAGAGTCTGTACTGGCCTTGTACATGCCATCTTGCCTCGGCCTTCTGAACAGCTGGGATTACAGGCTGATCTAACCTCTTAAAATGGGTTGGGTAATGTTCCCTATTTTTTCTAATCTGGCTGTTTCTGTAAAACATTTGAGCCTGGTGTCTTTTTATGCAGAAGTAGATTTTTCATTACCAGTTAAATTTTCTTAATGGTAATTGATGGGGGCAGGGGTTATATTTCTTCCTGAATAATTTTATATTCTTCTGTTGGACAGTGTAAAAGCTGCAAAGATGCAGAACATAATTCTTTAGATGATTACCTTTTAGTAGTATTTACTGAGATGAATAGTTGGGTAGATATAATCAATCAAAAATGCATAATGTTACATGGGCCCTAAGAAAAATTCTGGAGTTTATTTATAAAGGGAAACATTTCTTGGTGCTTGTTTAGTTCACCAGACAAGAGTCTCAATTTTCCCCTTTGGCAAAACCCTAATGTCAATTCACTTTCTTAAATTTCAGAAACATCCTGTTTGTGCTTGGTTTTCAAGTAATTGTCATCTGTTTTACAGTCTTTTTCCTGTATATTTCCATATGTTTAATCCAGTCTATTTCTGGTATATTGAAGACATTTCTTAATTGAAAAACTGCAACCAGAGAAGCACCCAAAGCATATGAGTACTACATGATGGATTTTCTCAAAGTGAACACAATCATGGTAGCAGACCCATATCAAGAACCAGAGGGGCGGTAGCAGACCCATATCAAGAACCAGAGGGGCTGGGGATGTGGCTCAAGTGGTAGCGCGCTCGCCTGGCATGCGTGCAGCCCGGGTTCAATTCTCAGCACCACGTACAAACAAAGATGTTGTGTCCGCCGATAACTAAGAAATAAATATTAGAAGATTCTCTCTCTCTCTCTCTCTTTAAAAAAAAAAAAAAAAGAACCAGAATATTAGTTTGGGTTCTTTTTGTGCTTTATACAAAGGGAATGATATAATACACACTCTTTTGGATTTGATGTCTTTCATTCAATATTAAGTTTACATTGTGTACTTCTTTCCTGTTCTTTGGTACAGTGTTCTACAGTTTGACTACACCACAACTTATCTAATGTAATCCCAATTAACATTTTCACATTTGAACTATTACAGAATTTTGATTGATGTATGTTACATTTCCAAGTAGAACTGCCGGGTTACAGAGTATGCAAGCTGCTAAAACCTGGTTATACCAATTTACACTCCTACCAGCAGTGGTTCCATCTTGTTCATTTTAGCCATTCTGACTGATACACAGTGCAATTGCTTTTTTTTTTTTTTTTTTTTTAAAGAGAGAGAGAGAGAATTTTAATATTTATTTTTTAGTTATCGGCGGGCACAACATCTTTGTATGTGTGCTGAGGATCGAACCCGGGCCGCATGCATTCCGGGCGTGCTACCGCTTGAGCCACATCCCCAGCCCCAGTGCAATTGCTTTTTAGTTTTAATTTCATTTCTATGACAACTAATGTAGTCGAGCCCCTTTCAAATGATTATTGGCCATCTGGACATCCTCTTGCTCATTTTTCTAATGAATTTTTTGCCATTTTTCTTACTGACTCCCAGTTATTTCTACATTCTGCGTGTAAGTCCTGCATTTTACAGGGATCTTATGCTTTGTGACCTGTTTTTCTCCATTTTTCAGATTATTTTGTTCATCATTTCATTTTATGCCAATCCAATGGACTCTAAAGCTGTTTAAACTTTTGATCCAACTTGGATATGTCAAAATAAGAGATGTTGCTCTCATATGCTTTACTTAATTTGCCTTCATTGTTTCTGATGATGATTCTTACTAGATGCATAAAATACCAGTACTCTTTATGTTTTTAATGTTCAGGTTCTGACTAATAAGAAGACAACCTTCTTTGGTGGCAATTCTGTGTCTATGATTGATTATCTCATCTGGCCCTGGTTTGAACGGCTGGAAGCAGTGGAGCTAAATGAGTAAGACCTTCAAATATTATGTCCATAATTTAGGATAGCTGAAATAGTACACATTGTACTTTTTTCTGAACAAATAAAAGCTAAAAAAAATAAAGTTAAAATATTTAATACAACTGGTATGCATGAAAACAGACAGGAGGGTCCCATGCTATCTAAAGCAAGTCATATACTTATATTTGCTACTCCCTGGAGGGTGGGAAATTTCTGTGACATGGAATAAAATGCTTAAATTTACTTCTTCCCTCTGGATTAAAAATCCATAGGATGTACATTTTTATAAGGATGTTTTGCAGGATTCTATGACCAGGGTTAACCTCCCAATTACCAATAAGATTTCCACACTATTTTCTAAAATGTTTGAGTTTTGTCAGCCAGCCACCCTGACATTCTCCCACTTCTTAGAGACTACAGCTATTTGGGATTACTTTTTAGTCACAATCTGGTGATAGAATAATTAAAATTTAACATTCTTGTCTGTCTTCCAAATTCTCTCTTAAAAAGCTATCAGTCTCTCAGTTTGGACAAGTGCTTATGCAAACTGAGCAAGTCACTTTACTCTCAGATTCCTGTTATAGAAAACAAAGAGCTCTGTGATACCTTTAAAATCTAATAGTCTGTGATTACATGCACTTTAAGGAAATGTTTTTAATCTTTAAAAAGGCTAGAGGAAAACAAAATTAAACTGCAGACAAGGATAATGATTTTTAGAAGATTTTGTGATGCCAATCTAGTTTACCTAGCTCACACCTTTTCTGTCTTCCTTCCACAGGTGTGTAGCCCACACTCCAAAACTTAAGCTCTGGATAGCAGCCATGAAGAAAGATCCCACAGTATCAGCCCTCCTCCATGATGTGAAGACTCATCAAGGATTCTTAGGCCTCTACTTACAGAACAGCCTGGAGGCCTTTGACTATGGGCTCTGAAGTGGGCAAAAATCAGCACTGAAGTTATGTCTAATATTTTACTTCACCTATGTGTATAATAACATGCTTTCATTTTATCAAGTGCATTCCATTGGCTCATTTGACTAATTTGACATATGATCTAACTAAGGAGTCTCCTCAAGGCCCTTCTAGAGAAATGTAAATGCATTTCCTATCTCAAAATACTCAAATGACTTGGAGGGTTCTATCATTATCTGTGCTGAAAATCCGAAAACTAAATTCTTTAGTGAGATCTGGACTTTATAATCTAGATTTCTATGTGCTCATTGGAAATTTCCAACGGGACAACCTACTGTCATTTCAAGAGATGCCCTGTCAAGTTTCCTGTCTTTTGATTTCTGAGTTGAGAAACCTCCCTCATTCTTTCCTTTCCATCATCCATTTAATCTCACTCTCTCCACCTCACCTTAAGTTAGGTAACTGAATGGCCTGTTTGGTCTCCCAGCCTCCAATCTCCTTCAAATCCATCCTTCCAAATCCCATACTGGACACTCAGTAGGTGTTAAATAGTGGAAAGACCACATTGATCAATTCATTATATAAGGCTGTATAAATAAAAGGTAATGTCCCCACTGAGAAATATTAATGACATCTTCCATAGTTTCCAGAGTCCAGTAGATTTCTATTTTTATCACCACTTCACCGCCAGGAGAAGGCAGATCAGAGAGCCTCATTTTGTTCTAAACTAGTCCCGAGGGTAAATGAGGTCTTAAGACTCTGGCAGAAGGATCTGGAGAACACATCCAGGACACTGTTCTTCCCATCACAATCAAGGGGCTGCCTACCTGCCCCAAAGCCTGGTTTCCTGTACTCAGGCTCAGATTTGCTGGTGAGGAAAATGACCGAATGATTAGGTCTTTTAAGAGTGCCTAAGAATCACCCACGACTCAGCGCTGCATTTCCGATTTAATAGGTCCAGGGTGGGCCGCGAGTTCTACATTGGGAAAGAGTTCCCCGCCCCATGATGATGTGGGGGCCGCACCCTGAGAGGCAGCTGAGAACCGGTTGACTTCACAAACGGCCTCTGACTCCTGCCCTCAGCCGCTCCAACGCTCCAGCCGCCGGCGTATCCATCTCTGCCGCCGTCGCCAGCCCGCCCCGCCAGGCGCGGCGGCTCCCGGCGAGTTTTCAAACAAAGTGTAGCCGAGTCCTGTGGGGCCACGACCAACCACTACCCGGTTTCACCTTAGGCCAGCCATAGTGATTAGGCCCTCCACTTCGGTATCAGAGCTGTAACGCAGTCTCCCATTGGCTCTACTCAGCACTGTTCGGCAGGCACTTCCAAAAGCTCTGAGGATTGGCTAAAGCTCTGGACCCTGCGGCCAGTTGGCGGGTAGGATCACGTGAGAAGGGGCGTGTCCCACATGGGCCCCGCCTCCCTTTGCGCCATCACCCCTCCCCATCCATTTCCGGCGGTCAGGCTCCTTGAGGTTCCGTGAGGGCGTCTTTCCTCTCACCTCTCCCGGGAGGGTTGGTGTGGCTTTCGTTGTGTTGGAAGACCAGAGGGGTCTGAGGTCATTTCTGAACTTTAAGATATTCATGAATTTTAGGGCCCAGAATAGCATCGTGAACTTTTTAAAAATTTTGCATTTTAACACTTTTAGTTAAAGCCCAATTATTTAACCTTCACCAGTGTTTCATCAGAGAATTTAACGTAAAACAAAAACAAAACAAAACAAAAATACAAGGGTTATAATCGAAGAATAAAGAACAGGTCTTTAAATCAAATATTTTTAAGTCAGGTTAATTTGTTCTTATTTTTCTCATTTGGCTGGAGACGGACGAAGACCCCAGATCACTAGGTACTCAGATCTGAAATGGAGCATCTCTAGTTGCGCTACACTGCATGATTAGGGTACAAGCAGGCAGGGGAATTTAATTTCTTGGACTATCCTGTCATTTTGAAGACTGAAAGTCTTTCCTGCTACATGCAAACGATAATAAAAATAATAATAGCTAATGTTAAATTCTTACTAGGTGACAGGTGTGTGCTAAGTATTAAATGCTCTCATCCTGTGTCTGTTTGTAGAATACCAGTGCATAGAAAGTTTTTACAATTTGCCCAAGGTCACCCAGCTATTAAATGCTGAAGAGGAGATTCAAATTCAGTCAGTACTCTTTAAAAGAGTCAGTACTACTGTTGTTAATGTAACAGATTACATATGTCTCTGCCCCCAGACTCTTTTTATTCAACAATTTAGCATTTGGAGGTTGAGTCAGGAGATGAATCAGGAGATGATAGCACAGTCAGCCATCCTTATCCACAAGTCGCACATTTGCAGAATCAACCAACCATGGATAGAAAATATTTGGGGGAAGAAAAAAGACGTTAATCTGTACTGAATATGACAGACTTTTTATAATTATTTCCAAAGCAATACAGTAGAACAACTATTTACATATCATTTGCATTGTATTAGGTATTATAACTAAAAATAATTTAATTTATATAGGAGGATATGCAAGATTATGTGAAAATAATATGGCATTTTTTATTATTTAAGAATCTTGAACAGCTGTGGATTTGGGTATCCCACAGAGTCCTTGGCCAAATCTGTGTGAATATGTAGGAATGACTATATCACTTTTTTTGCCACATCATAATTATGCCTGGAATTTAATAGGAGATATTGATATTTCTTTTTCAAACTCAATGTGTTTTGTTTGATTTTTACAAATATTTGACTTCCTCGTGTTAGAATCTTGAATTTTTGCTTTAGCTTATTTGAATGTTATATGTTAAGTTTTTTTCTTCAATGCCTCAAGTTGTAAAGAATAGGTATAGGAAAACATATTTGAACACTTAAAAGAAAAGTCTCCTTTGACTCTACTTTCCCAAGTGGGAAGATGACATTCTTCCTCTAATAATTTTAGTGATCTTACTGATATGTCCCCAAACAAATTCATTAAAGCACAGAATTCCCTATGACCCTCACTTCCTAGAAACAAGTGATGACTATAGACATATTTGAGGGTAGAACCTGTTTCCTAATTTATCTTGCTCTATGAACTCCAAGAACAATAACTGAATACCCAGTATTATAATCTTACATGTGAAGAGCACTTCTGAAATATTTTTTAACAATTTCTTTAATAGCATCGCAAACTTTTAAAAAATTTTGCATTTTAACCCTTTTAGTTAAAGCCCAATTATTTAACCTTCACCAATGTTTCATCAGAGATGGACACAGAACCTTTATTTTATTTATGTTTATGTGATGCTGAGAATCGAACCCAGTGCCTCACATGCTAGGTGAGCACTATACCACTGAGCCACAACTCCAACCCCTCTTCTGAAATATTAAAAAGGAAAATCCTCTAGTTTCTTCTCTCAGTGGTGGGTATGACAAAAAGTTTTGAAAAATTGTAAAATACGAACTCTACTTTTTCTAAAGGTAAACTCATGTAAACAATTGAAGAAATTATTTTTGTGGTGGCATTCTTTTCCTAAAAGACTTAAGTCATTAATCAGCCATGATTAAAGATCCCTACATTTTCAAAACAGATTTAGTTATATTTGAAGTGGCTGGAAACCGATTTGGAGCAGGTTTAAGATGGCCTCATTACACTTTGTCTCATGTTTGAATGGATTGGTATAACAGAAGTATAAACATGAAATAATATAGAAGGAAAGTTTGCAAAGAGGATTCCAAAGAGGTACCTATTGGATCTTTAAAAAAGAAGTAAGCTTAAAGGTCATAATTAAAATCTTTCTAGGGAAATGATAGTGTTCAGCGGTAAGATCAAAAACCACATTACTGAAATGTAGCCTGCAGCATTTAACCTACTCAATTGCCATTAAACTGGTAACTGTGAAACAAATATTGTGAGTTGAATTTTAATTCTAATATGCTTAGCAAAACTGAATAACAGTATATCTCATCTATAGGGATACAAAGCTGGAATGTACTATACTATTGAAAATGTGTTCCTTGTCACTAGTATTTAATTAATTTTGAGGTGCACTGAGCTCTTACTATATTGATGATGTCTGTATGATCGCAGTCCACACTCACAATGAACCCATCTAGTAGGTATTTTTAATGTTCTCACTGTACAGGGGAAAGTCAGAGAACTTCCATAGCTGGCTTGAATGCCAAAGCCAGGTCTCACAGTCTGCCTTTCTGGCTCCAGGTTTTGAGAACTCTAACAGTATTGCTTCCTATCTGAAGAAGAACATTTCCCATCCTTCTCTTTACTCACCTACCTACACCAAGTAAACCTAACTTCCCACACATAGGTATACTTTTAATAAGCAACATTTTCTAAATGTTCTTCTAAAGGATTTTATTTCCTTTAAAGAGGGAACAAAGAGAAAGAACTTGGAACTACATCCTCTGACATAGAACATTTTAATTTACAAATTAATTAATCAATTAATTTCTCCATTGCTAATCCAATCATTGTGCTACAGACCACAGATGTCCAAGTTAAGGCCATTGAGCTAGATCCAGTCAACTGTTTTGGGGTTTTTTGTTGTTTTTTTGTTTGGTTGTTTTGTTTGTTTTTTTTACAGCCCAAAGGGCTAAGAATGTTTTTTACATTTTAAAACATTAAAATACAAATGATAACTTATGACTTGAAATTCATCAATAGTGAACAACTAATATACATATACAAGGACCTTTAATGATAATTTGTCAGTATGTATTCATGAATTGTAACAAATGTACCACTCTGGTTGGGATGTTGGCAGTCTGGGAAGCTTGCATGTGTGAGGTAGGGGATATACGAAAATCTTTATAGCCCCTCTGCTTTGCTGTGAACCTAAAACTTCTCTGAAAATAAATGCTATTAAAAATATGAATGAAATTGAAATTCAGTGTCCATAAAGTTGCATTGGAAAACAGCCAGTAGTTAAGAACAGAAGGACCGTGCTCGATTCGGCAGCACATATACTAAAATTGGAACGATACAGAGAAGATTAGCATGGCCCCTGCGCAAGGATGACACGCAAATTCGTGAAGCGTTCCATATTTTTCAGTTTTTTTTTGTTGTTGTTGTAGTTCTGTCTCTTAATCTAACTTCAATAACAAGAAAAACTAAATTATCTTAGAGGAAAGAGACTGTGCTTTGTGTTTTAAACCTTAACCCCAAAGACTTGTGGGATTTCAATACATATTTAATAATGAAAAAAAAAAAAAAAAAAAGAACAGAAGGACCCAAAAGCCTAAAATATTTATCTAGGGAAGAATGTTTTCTAGCCATTCAGTCCATCATATCTAGAATATATTAAGCTACTGGTTGAGAGTGTTGCTTTAATCCTTCCATTTCTATTTAATAGTTATGAAGCTTTTGCCAAGTTTATAACTTTGTTAGCATCAGTTTTTTCATCTTTTAAAATAAACTAATACTTTTAGGACCATTTAAGGGTTAAGTGGATTAATACACATAAAGCACCAAATACATGTTACCAATAATTTATTTTTATTTTGAGGTTCCACTTTCCTCCTAGGGCCTTCCATTGGAAAACGTTGTTTATTAAAAGTATACCTGTATGTGGGAAGTTAGGTCTAACTTGGTGTAGGTAGGTGAGTAAAGAGAGGGATGGGAAATGTTGTTCTTCTTCTGGGTATACTTTTCTCATCTATTTGGAATATGCAAGGGACACATTTGTCTGACTCTTTATCTACCAGGAGCTCTGACATGATATGGTTATCTCCTGTTTCTGTTTTACCATCCAATTTATCCTTTTTGATAGAAATTAGCTATATAATTTTATCTTCCAAAATGAAAAGTTGTCAACATAGCAAGTCAAGAACCAATTTGTCTTTTTCAACACCAGATTTCTGACATTTATGCATTTCTAAGTATCTATGCATTTATCCAAACATTTTCGATATTCCCAAATTCTTATAAAGCCACATTGTTATCTAAGCTTATTTCATAAAATTGCTGAATGACAGTAAAAAATGCGATTGAGTCACTATTCTGAAGATTTTTATTTTGTACAAAAAAAAATGTTTGCACTATTAAATAAGAAGTTCGGAATAGATTACAATTCCAAAGGCCAAAAAGTGCCCGTTCATAAACCTCTTAATAAGGTTCTGTTATTTCATTCAATAAAATAGCTAGATTAAAATAACAGCCATTATGTGTTACATCTTTTCCTGAACATATACCCTTTCCTCTACATTGTTATCCATTTTAGGGGCCAAGACAATGAGTCATTCTTTGGATTTTTAAATTTCTTCAACTCTACTAGCTGGTCACTTTGGGCAAATAATTTTATTTTTCTGAGGCTATTTATTATTTTGTAAAATAGGAATAATACTAGTTTCCTGACTGAGCAGTTTTAGGAAGCAAACAAATAGTCCATGGAAATAATTAGTTTTGCATAAGACACAATGCTTTTCTTTCCTTCATTACCTGTCAATTCCATAAAATGGATTTGCAAGCAATTTCCATTTCAATTCAGTCATAGAAATTTTTTTTTTAAATTTTTTAAATATTTATTTCTTAGTTTTCAGCGGACACTTTTGTTTGTATGTGGTGCTAAGGACCGCTTGAGCCACATCCCCAGTCCCCAGTCATGGAAAATTTAAAAAATTCTTTTTCCACCTCCTGAAATTCAGGATCTCAGCTTATCAGTGTCAAAGTCCAGGCCAGCTACCTCTTCTACCTCATGTGACTGGTTGCTATGCAAGTGACCTTTGTGCTGCTGGGCTGTGGGTAATGTGTTCTTCACCAATAGAATGAGTCTTCTTGGAAATTTGGGTTGCAGTGGGGAGAGCTCACAAATTGTTCTTTGCCTCTAGGTATCCTGTTTTTATTAACTGCTAGTTTTCAGAACTTGGGTAAAAATCTCACAGTTAGGGCCAGGACTAGGGCAAGGCAAAGTGAAGTGTTTTGCAAAATTTAGCTGGCACTCACTCTCAAAGAGATGCAAGATCTGAACATATAACTTTTTCTTCCTATCTGCTGTATCATGGAAAAGTTTGGCCCTATTAAAGGAAAAAAAAAAAAAAAAAAAAGCCATACTCACTCTGCACTCACTATACAAAGATGTGACCAATTATCTTAAGTAAAGAAGGGAGGATTGAGGGTGGAAAAGAAAAAAACGTGTTATCTTGGTCATTTTTTTTTTTTTTTAATCAAACTCCCTTGCAATGCATGTTGGGGCTTCAATGTCCATCCTTCACAGATTCTTGACGTGGAGGAGGCCCCACCAAAGATGTCACTCGAATGTTCAAAGCAAAGTGGGTACTTTTCAGGGTTTTGCTTGGTTTGGTATTGCTTTTGTCCTTATTCTTGGGCTTCCGAATCTGGGCTTCTGTCTCCCCCGGTTAAGTTATCCTAGCTTTTGCCCCAGATCACCGCCCCTTCTAACCCGCCGGAGACCAGCCTTTCAAAAATTGAATTTAGGGCAGGAGGGCTCCTGAGCGCAGCTGTCCCTGGAGCCGGAGGCGGCGGCGAGCCACCTGGCTACGACTGTGAGCGCTGGGCGCAGGGCAGACACCTAGACGCCATGTCTGTGGATACGACCAGGTCCTTGGGGAAAGGTGAGTCCTCCCGATCCACCCTGGCCCGCAGACAGGGGGAGCCAGGTGACCGGGCTGCTGGCTCTGGGGAGGGCTGACAGGCGTTAACCTGTAGGTCAGCGGAGCTAGGAGGAACTTGGAGGGCTCCCCTGCACCAAAGCCACGTGCGAAACTGCCCCCTGTGGGACTTGGGAGGCTAAGCGCAGAGCTTTGGAGGGGAGTGAGCCCCTCTCCTCACCGAGCTAACCCGCCTCTGCGTCCTCGGCCCCTCCCCGCCCTGCAGGAAGCTGTCCCCCAGGGCCAGTACCTGAAGGTACAATCCGCGTCTACAGCATGAGGTTCTGCCCCTACTCGCACAGGACACGGCTCGTCCTCAAAGCCAAAGGCATCAGGTGAGGAGCTGGAGCCAAGGCTGCCCTGATAAAGCCCAGCGCTCCACAGGCAGGGGGGAATATTTACAATCTAGGGCACCCTCAGATTTTAGACGGGGCCCCGTGTCCTTTTCTCCGGAGGCAAAGTAAATGAAACACCCTTAAAATGAAAGTTGGGGTTTAAATGCCCATTCTTCATAGATTCTTGATGTAGAGGTGGCCACACCACCTGTGGTACCCAAACGTCCAAAGCAAGGGTACCTTTCCAGCCCTCCTGGAAGGCGGAGCTCTTTTCAGGGGCCTGTCCCTGCATGGAACTTTCAGACAAAGCAGAGCAAACTGAATGATTGGTGGCTTTAACAAACTGGTTCCCTCCTCCATGTTTGTTTAGGAGGGGCACAGCCAAGGCTATGTAGGCCTTCTCCAGCTGCTCCCTTCCATGGGGTCCCCACCCCCACCCAGGCATCTTAGGTGGACCCTGTTCTCGTTCTTTATTGTGCCTACAGCATTCAACACCGATCTTTCCTCCTAGTCCCTCCATTTCGGCCACTGCCCCCACACTACTGCAACATGTCCTCCCAAACTATGAGCTTGGGAGGGTAGGGACCTACCCTAGAAGAGAGCCTGGCACATAGTAGGTACTCAAAAAGTGTTTCTTAAATGAAGGAATAAACCATTCCAAAAATTGAAATAGAAGGAACTGCTACCAACAGGTGTCTCTAAGGTTCCGACATACCTGAGAAGTGGGTACCTATCCTTCTGGAAGGAATTTTGCAGATGAACTCCTTCAGGTTTGGATTGAGAAGGTTAAGCAACTTTGCTGGGATGTGGACTGTTTGAGTCCACCAACCTCAAGTTCAAACATAGAGAATGGATCACTTCAGGCTCTGACTCTTGTCTCAAAGAGTCCATCATGGGGACAGGGGGCATACAGCATTTTCAGATTTGCATCAGAAAATACAGAGTTAGGTGCAGAGATGCTTTACATAAAATGATGTTGAGTGTATATGACATGTATTTCCAGATTCTTCCCTTTTGCTCAAATCTAATTGCCTCTAAGGTTACCTGTTTTTAAAGAAAACTAATAGCAACCCAATATTTTGCCTATTTCGGAACAAATTGGCAGCTTAGGAACTGATGATGTAAATATTTCTTTAAAGCAGTTTCTTCACCTTAGCACTGTTGACATTTTGATTCAGATGATTCTTTGTTGGGGAGGGGGAGGAAGGGCTGTTTTGAAAATAGTTGGATAGTTAGCACCATCCCTGCCTTTTACCTATTAGATTATAGTAGTTGTTGCCAAAAAAATGTCTCCAAAGGTTGCTAAATGTTTCTTGGGGAGGTGTGGTGGCAAAAGTCACCTGATTGAGCACTGCTACTTTTAATATAATTTATTAGACCTAGCAAAGAATGTACTCATTTGCTTTCTTTAATCTTTTTAAACATTATGTGACTGTCTCTGATAACTTTATAGGCTTGAATCTCTAATAATTATAATTAAAAATAAGAATTAAAAGCTTATTGTATACTAATGTACAAAGCACTGTCCCAAACAATTCATAGTCACTTCCTTGATCATCACAACAGTGCCAAGAGATGGGGACAGTTTATCACCCTCCTTTTATAATTAAGGACCCAGAGCACAGAAGGTGAGGGAGTGTGGCCAAGGTCTTGGGCTAGTCTGTACAGTTTGGTGCCTGAACTTGTACTCTTCATTGTTAACATTTTCCACAACATATCATGACATATTAATACCAGATTTGTATTTTTAAGCTTTAAAATGTCCCAAACTCTCTAATTCCATGGTTCAGTGTACAAACACTGAGTCAGTCTGTTTGGCTCTGATCTTGACTCTGCTCTTCTTAGCACAAGGCATTAGGCACCATATTCAACCTCCAGTCTTATTTCCCAGGAAGTGGGGAATCCTGAGGAACAAATGGGATCAGGCATAGAAAACATCCAACACCTTTTACTGAAGGAATGAAGACAGTGACATAACATAGTTTATACAAAACTTGAACTTTCTTGAAAAAATTGCTATAATCACAAATTTTAATTTTATAAATTGATTATTTCAAGATGGGCATCTGCCTACATACACATTTTTATTCTGTCTTCTTTTGTCGTTGCTTTTTAAGACACGAAGTTATCAACATTAACCTGAGAAACAAGCCTGATTGGTACTTTACAAAACACCCTTTTGGCCAAGTTCCTGTCCTGGAGACCAGCCAATGTCAACTGATCTATGAGTCTGTCATCACATGTGAATATCTGGATGACGCTTACCCAGGACGGAGGCTCTTCCCATATGACCCTTATGAACGAGCACGCCAGAAGATGTTATTGGAGCTATTCTGTAAGGTATATTTAATTTTAAAGAGCCACTTAACAATCTATTTTACTTTGCGTGTCTTTGCCAAATTTCAACCCATTGTAATCAAATCATTGGTGAAATGGTTTTATTGTAATACCATTTGAGCCTCAGGGGAATAATTGCCATGGCATTAGAGTAGGGTCTGACCACTGATAGTAAAGGTTGAAGGCTTATTAACTGCTAGGTGCGTTTCCATTTCAACTGGCAGTCTTGGCAGGTTATGACCTTGTGAATTGAAGTAGGGATACTGACTGAAAACTGGT
The DNA here is from genome assembly GCF_048772815.1 of Callospermophilus lateralis. Classification (NCBI taxonomy): domain Eukaryota; kingdom Metazoa; phylum Chordata; class Mammalia; order Rodentia; family Sciuridae; genus Callospermophilus; species Callospermophilus lateralis. The sequence goes on from NC_135319.1 coordinate 70,598,386, forward strand.
GATCCTTTAAAGAGAGTATTTCTAAACATCATAGAGTGAGAAGATTATGCATGAAAGGGAATTGCCCTTTAAATGGGGCAAGGATACCGCTATCCAGGAAATATGAAGAAGGGAGAAAAGAGGGCAGCTATTGATAATGAAAGAAGAGGTGATGGAGTCATTTTAAGGTAATTCTCTTTGGAAAGAAAACTATGACGTTAATAGTACACATAAACTGATGTCCATGCACTGCCCTAACTACTTCAGAAGCCAACTTATTTCATTCCACATCTGCCTTTGAGTTGGATACTTTTATCGTATCCATTTTTCAGATGAGAACACTGAGGCTTAGCGAGGTTAGCATCTTCTCTAAGCCTCAGTGTACAGCATAGAAATAGCCAATCAAGTAAGAAGTGCTGAACCCCTGTTAAAGCACCTTATTTTCCTGAGTGCTGTAAGAAGTGGGTTCCTGCATAACCTCGAGCCCCTTGCAGGGAGCACTCTGGTCGTGGTGTGTGGGTGTTGGTCTGTTCTGCGTTGTAAAGCTTTGCTGCAGTTTTAGGCAGGTCAGGAACATGGTTCCCACAGACTGCTCCACTAAGAACCTGTGTCCTCCGAATAGGTCCCACAGTTGACTAAGGAGTGTCTGGTAGCATTGAGATGTGGGAGAGAATGTGCTGATCTGAAGATATCCCTGCGTCAGGAATTCTGCAACCTGGAGGAGGTACAAAAAGGGGCCCCTCTCATGGTCAGGTGGACTGGAGAAAGCCATGCAGAGTCTCTGGCTGGTCACTCTGACTCCTTCTACTTTAAAGGCTTATTCCTTTTGCCAGACTCTGCTAAGTCCCACAGATCGTCACCTTCCACTGACATGCTTTGGAATTATTCTTAAAAATCTGGTAGGAGGGTACAATTTGCACCAAGTGCTTCCTTTTTTGGAGTCACCATGTTTCTTGAGTATCTCAGAAAATGCACAGCTTTTCTGGCTTCTGCCAGGGAGGCCAGGATATTAGCTAGGGATTGTGTTTGGCTGCTGGTGGGCCTAACTATTCTGTATTTATCTTATAAAAGTTTATTCTCTCACATCAAAAAGCCAGAGGTAAATTTGGCATCATGGCACACACCTGTAATCCCAGCTGCTTGAGAGGCTGAGGCAGGAGGATTCCAAGTTTGAGGCTAGCCTGGACAACTTAACAAGACCCTGTCTCAAAAAAAAAAAAAAAAAAAAGATGGGAGACTGGGTGTGTAGCTCAGGCTTAGTGGTACAGCATTTGGCTAGCATGCATTGTGTCCTCAATTCAGCCCCCTGGCGCTGGGGAAAGCCACAGGTAGACAGTTCAGGGCCATTTGGTGGCTTCCTTATAAAATTACCCTGTACTGAGACTCTTTCTCTCTTTCAGTTTTCTCGTCTTTAGTGCAAGGTTTTCATCCTCAAAATGACAAGATTGCTGCTGGAACTGCAGTCATTACATCCCAATTCCAGGTTCTGGAAAGGAGAGTAAAGAGGAAAAAAAAAAAAAAAAGGCAAATGGCGACGCTCCTTTAAAGGACTTTTCCTTGAAAAGTGACTGCTTAGACAGGATTTAGTTGTAGGGTCCTAACTATTTTCAGAAGAAGCTGAGAAATTTGTCTTTTATCTGGAAAACTCTGAATAAAGTTAGTGTTGTGGAATTAAGGAAGAAAAAGAAAGTGGGTGTGGGTGGACAAGGAGCAATCTCTGCCAGTAGATTCTAAGTAGTGGAACTACTTACTCCTTACCTCTAGAATAATCTGGAAGGTGGTTTTTGGCTTCCTTTATCTTTGTTCCAGAAATTGATAAATACCTTGGATGGATGCATTGTTTCTTCATTGGTAGCCAGAAAATGCATTTTTTCGCCCCTGAAGGGAACACTGGTTATTAATACTCTTTCATTTGACCTTTGTCAAGTGAAAGCAGTATAAATATTTATACACACTTCATTCCTTATCTTAGATTTGCGTAATTGCAGTACTTGTGGATGATGAAGTCACGAGTAAACGATATCAACCTTTTGTCTGGGGTCCTGGGCTGTGGCCTTGATGCCAAAGAGGCCTGTGATATGGGAGAAGGAGTCTTGGGTCTTAGACTGACTTTACTGGGTTCCAGAACCCTCAGCCAGAGGAGGCCTGGTTCTGGCTCCAGATCTATGTCCCTCAACTCTCCATTTAGAGGATGGCTGAACTTTGTAAAGTGCAGGTTGCTAAATGAATATATAAAATTATGGTGGAGGAACAGATTTCCTTCACCTGGGGCTCTGTTCAGCACAAGGGAACCTGTATGTATTTTTTTGCCTTGCATAATGCTGCAGGTACTTGGCATTCACTGCTTTATTTGCTCTTTTCAACAACCATTTCAACCTGAATGTACTAGTCCTACTTTGCAAATTAGAGAGGCCTCATCCCTAATCATTGAGCCACATCCCCAGCATTTTTTTTTTTTTTTTTTTTTTTTTTTGAGACAGGGCCTTTCTTAGTTTCTCAGGGGCTCACTAAATTGCTGAGGCTGGCTTTGAACTTGTGATCCTCCTGCCTCAGCCTCCCAAGCCTCTGGGTTATAGGCATGCATCAATCTTCATGTATTTTAAAGTGCTCATCCCAGCAACAGTGAGGAGGATGGGTAAGGGGGCCAACAGGACCACAGTCAAGAGGGTTGGAGAGGGAGAGATTTTAAGAGTTAAAGATGAGATGGAACCTGGTGAAGGAGCTGAAGTTATGGAAGTTGGTTTTCAAGTTTGTGTTTGTAGCCAGTAAATGTGATGCTTTTCACTGAAAGAGGGTTGGAAGGAGGATTCATTTTGCTCTGTTTGGGGTACTGATGGGATATTCCTGGAGACAGAGCTTAGGAGAGTGATATGGGATAATTTTACTAGCTAGGAGCATTAACCCCAAATCAGTAGGGTGGTCATAAATGTTTAAGAACCATCTCTCTGAAATAAAGAAGGGGGAAAGTCCCTGATTTTTAGCTTTTGCCAATTTCAATGGTGTAAATCCCCTCCCAAGGCTGATTTTAAGCTACCCATGTGCTGCCTCTGAATTCAGAGTTGGAAAGAGGTGTGGGCAGCTGGCTCCAGTTCATCACTAATAACACATTCCACTTTATCTTTAGTTACCTGAGCCCCAGAAATACCTGTTGCTAACCACCCCAGGATCAAGTAGCTTTCACTGATGTTACTGAAGGACCATAAAATATGTAGCGTTATCCTAACAGGTTTGAGTGTGGTTTTTGTCCCATAGAATGTTAACAAGAATATTAGCTACAATGAAGGCAATGTCAGAATCTGAAAACATGACCAGTGGACTTGTGTTATTTGATTAATTCCTCTAAATATCAATGTATTGACTCTAAGGAGACTCTAGTGAAATTGAAACTTGTCAGAATAATTCTAATAGCAACAACCCCCTGACACATAACTCTTTCACATGGCTTTGTACAATCAGGATTTTATATGAGCTAGAAATATATTGAATACCCATGGTCTTTCTGAGTGATAAATGGGCCAAGATTTCAATATACAATCTGCCATGTTACCTCCAGGCAAAATGCTGTTCACATTTTGCAATTTTAAACTCTGACACTTTTTTTTTCTTTTGAAATAAGTACCCTGTCTGGTTTTAAAGTTTTTTTCTTTAAAAACCCAGTTCATTAAGATTGAAGATTTATTATTACATAGCCACATTTTTTTCTATAATATTTTTCACATTTCTTTGAGATGTATTACCACTGCTTTTATTGTTGAACCAGCTGGCTCTCCGCTCGCTTTCCTCTACTGAACATTGGCATGAGTTTTAAAACTGTTGGGATGCCCTGGGCTAAACACACTTTAAATCTGTCTTCAAACAGATTTTCTAGCTTTTCTTGAATCATTAATTGAAGTGGCACACATTTTTTAGCTTTCTTCTCTTTTTTTTACAGTATTACTGACTTTTCCATTTCAAAATAGCATTTGGACCAGTCTTGGTTTTGTCTTTGTGGATTTCAGTTTGACAGGACCTTTCAGTAGCTCTTTTTCACCAGGGAGTTCATTCAGAACGTTTTATGGAAGTCAAGTCCAGTGCACTGAAGGGCAGGATTTGGCCGGATTTCTGTGACGCTTCACATGCTTTCTTTCATTCAGTGTCCACATTTTGGCTATTGCTTGGTTCCTTCCCAGTCATCATCAGGAGAGGAGTGAGAAGGTGACATAACCCTGAAACAGCGCACTGGGAATGAGGACCTCATCAGCAACAGAAGCCTTCCCCTTCTGGAAGCCATAGGACACCATGCTTTTGCTTCTTAGCATTCACGAACCCGCTTTGTCCTACGTTCCTTTGCATTCCACACTGCCAAATCTGGTTATAAGTCCTAGGTATAGACTTTACATGAGGTCAAATTTGCATAATTTGTGTGAGCATCATTCAGGAGCATCTGTGGTTACTTTCTTTTGGAGGGGAAGATACTAGGGATGGAACCCAGGGTTGCTCTCCCACTGAATTAGATCCCTGCCCATTTTATTCTTGATTTGGAGATGGACTCTCACTGAATTAAAACTGGCCTTGAACTTGCAATCCTCCCTCTCCTTGGCTTCCCAAGCAACTGGGGTTATAGGTGTGCACCACCATGCCGGGCGATACTTTGTTGATTCTAAATTTTACCTGTAATCTTCATTTTTAATCTGTCCTTTTTCCTCTCCAAAAGAAAGACATTTTAGCCCATTAGGTTCTATTGTCTTGTTTTTTTGTTTTTTTGGTGGTGGGGGGTTTGGTATGGGGATTGAACTCAGGGGCACTGGAATAATGAGCCACATCCCCAGCCCCACTTTGTATTTAATTTAGAAACGGGGTCTCACTGAGTTGCTTAGCACCTTGCTTTTGCTGAGGCTGACATTGAGCTCTCCATCCTCCTGCCTCAGCCTCCTGAGCTGCTGGGATTACAGGCATGCATCACTATGCCTGGCTGTCTTGGTGAAATTTCACTGTTGTTCTTCTTTAATTTTTATTAATTTCAATGTTGAAATTATTTATATTGTTTGTTTCTCCTTTAATATCACTAAGATAGGAAGAAAAGAAAGTTTATACTTGACTGATTCTTTATTGAAAATAATCTGTAGTCTTTTACCACAAAGTATCTACAACCTAATGTTATTTTTTTATCAACTAGGTTGACACATTTACAAACTAAACCTATTGTTACTAGCTATTTTTATAACAGTTTTGTTGAGATATAATTGATGTATCATGACTTTTTTTTCCTGTTTTTTTCTTTTGTATGTATGGGGTGGGTAGAGATTAAATCCAGGGCACTTTAGCACTTTACCAATGAGCTACATTTCCAGTCATTTTTATTTTTTATTTTGAGAAAGGGTCTCATTAAGTGGCTGAGAGTCTTGCCAGGTTGCCCAGGCTGGCCTCTACTTGTGATCTTCCTGCCTCAACCTTCCTAGTTGGTAGAATTATAGGCCTGTGCCTTTTTTTTTTTTTTTAAATAGCCTTCTGCTATACCATGTCCCACCATGTAAATAATAGAATAATAATTATTTTTATTATTTAAAAGCTAATTTTACTTTTCTCCAATTATAAATGAATATACTTTTTTTCTATCCTTTTCTGCTATGTATATTTTTATGTACTTAAAATGTGTTGCTATAAAACTTACCATTACATAAAGATTTTCCTCATATTCTGTAACCTCTATAAATGTTTATTTATATATGTAAGGGTGCTTATTAGAGAAAAATTATTTATGATGGCAAAAAATAGAAATCATAGTATCCATTAAGTGGAGGATGGATAAATAAATTATATTCATTTTGTGGAATTCTGTGGAGTAGTTACAAATGATACTAGGGAATGACAATAACCAGATTATATTGTTATATTATGTGCATGTATGAATATGTAATAACAAATGCTACTATTTACAGCCAAAATGCATCAATAAAAAATATGAAAAAGAAATGAATGCAGTTGAGCTGGGCATGGTGTCACCTGTAATCCCAGCAACTGGGGAGGCTGAGACAAGAGGATTACAAGTTCAAGGCTAGCTGGGCAACTTGGCAAGACCTTGTTTCAAAATAAAAATTTAAAAAGGGCTTGGGGTACAGATTGGTGGTGCTTGCCTAGCATGTTTGGGGTCCTGGTTCAATCCCTAGCACTGGATGGTAGGGGGGAGAATACAGTGTATCTCTGTGTTTTGACATGAAAAGATTGCCTAGAAACATTTAGTAAATCACACAGTAATACAGGTAGCATGGTCCTATTTTAATAGGCAAAAACCCCCACAATATATGTGAATGTATACATGTGAACAAATGCCCAGGAAAGTGTCTGGAGGGACACATGTTGAACTCCTGATAGTGGCTTCCACTGGGAGGGGCACTGATTACAGCTCCGATGGAAAGAAAAGTGGGTCAAGGGCAGGGAATGGGGGAGGGAGGATCTTTGCTTTTATACTATTTTTTGTGTTTGAATTTTTTAAAGGTAATAACAATGCATTTCTGTGTTAGATGTGTAATTTTTAAAATAGAAGAAAATCACTTTTAGTGTCTACATAATTTACCATATGTATAAAGCAAATAGTTGTTCATCCCACACTCTGGAATTAGGGGTGTCGCAATGTTCTGAGTCCTCTGCCATTATGAATGGGGCCATGGGGAGTGCAGCTTCTTGGCTCAGAAATAGTTTTCTGCTTTATAATACACCATTGGGTGAAACTCTTGGGAATGGAAATAACAGATCAAAGGGGCTGCATGCTTTGGGGGTACCAGCCATATATTACTAAATGGCTTCTCAAAAGACTTGTGATGTGTGACGTTTACACCACTCTCCAAGCAGTATATGAGAATGCTCCAGGTACCATCTCCTTTGGAGATTTCATTCACAAAGATACTTGCTTGTTTTAGAGAGCTAAATAGCAATTTCTCCTTTTTGACTTACAGGCGCGCGCGTGCACGCACACACACACACACACACACACACACACACACTGTGCTAGGGAAATGAACTCAGAGCCCTGCACGTTCAAGGCAAGCACTCTACCATTTAGCTATACTCTCAGTCCTTTGTATTACTTTGATTGTGTCTGAAGTGGGAGGTTTCCCCAAAGTATGTCATTGCTTTGTGTTTGGTTTTGTGAAGATTGTCTCTTCAAGGATGTTGTCCATCTGTCTCTCAAGACCTTATTGATTTTCCTTGTGGATTTGTAGTAGTTCCTTTAAAAGAGTTCCTTATGTATAAAATCTACTTGTTTTAAAAACACGTTTTTTACTTTAACTTTTAATTTATCTCTTTTATGTATATAGAAACGTAACATTTAAAAATATTATGCTGTCTTTCCTGGTATGCTTTTTTCCACTGATATTATGCATAGAAATCCCTCCCCCTTCAGAGAGGTGATAAATATTCTCCAAATTTGCATATGCTATTCATCACTTTACAGAATTTGACTGGCATTACCTAGTGTTACAAATATTTTTTGAACAAAATAATTAGGGCCATTAAAAGGATTACAGGATAGAATTTTCAGTGCCCCTTTAAGTTCCAAATGTTGACAGGTTGTATTCTGCATCTTCATAGGACAATCTTGATCATAACTGAGGGGCAGCAGGAGGGGCAGGTTCTGCATAAACCCTACTTCTAAGGCTGTTTCCTAGAGGAGAAAATGATTCATTTTACGGAGACTCCGTTCATTGGATCCTCAGCTGTCTCAGTGTAGCAGAGACCTGAATTTGACATCTTGAGAATTTTCACTTATCTTTTATGAACTCAAAAGATTTATGGGAGAAAAAATTGAGTGCTTTGCTGCGGCATCTGGATAAGGGCTTGTATTGTACTGCTCACATACTGGTAGGTGGCTTCGTGTTTTGGGGGAAGGGGGCTTCTTAAGAATAATTTCCAGCTGGTGTACACACCTGTAATCCCAGCGACTCTGGAGGCTGAGGCAGGAGGATCACACGTTCAAAGCCAGCCTCAGCAATTTAGCCAGGCCCTAAGCAACTTATCCAGACCTTGTCTCAAAAAAAAAAAAAAAAAAAAAAAAAAAATTTAAAGGGCTGGGGATGTGGCTCAGTGGTAAAGCTCCACTGGGCTCAATCTCCTGTACCAAAGATGATGATGATGATGATGAGGAGGAGGAGGAGGAGGAGGAGGAGGCGGAGGCGGGGGGAGAGCCGACCACAATGACCATAAGGCCCGGGATTTCTGTCAATGATGATGGTAAAGGGCAGGCAGCCCCTTCAAGGTTTGAGGCTGCAACTGAGAGTCTGAGATCTTAATCTGGAGGGTTTTTTTTTTCTTTTTTAACATTGTCTTGATTTAAAAGGTCTGGGGTTCGCTTCTCTTTTATGAGTTTGCTTCGGTCTTGAAAGCATTGCAGATTTCTTTTTCCTTCCTTTGAACCTACGGGAGGGAGGCACGGCCACTGCGCCGCTCCACTGATGACCACTAGAGGGAGACCCGAGTGCTTCCTCCTCCGCTCTTGCTCCTGCGGACCTCGAAGGACTGACTTTCAATCTTCCTCCTGCTGGGGGCGCCCGAGAGGCCTGGAAGAAGACAGGGGCTTTTCCAGCCAGGCCTTTCAGGTTCAGAGGGTGGGAAGGAAGAGTGCACCTTCCTCATGCCAAAAAGGCCTTCCTACTTTGGGGCATTGCTCACTAGTTTTCCCTCATTAAGTCTGTAGCCTTATTTTTAAGTGATTTGGAAAACAGAACATTTAAAAATAGATTTTTGTAGTATTCCAGAACCTCAAATGCCTTTTTTGCAAAATGCTTCTCTCACAATGTCTGGGACTCTAAGATAATTTTAAACGTCTGAAAAGTACCAGGTTTGTATAGAAGAGAGCTCTCCTATTGGGAGTCCTAAAGAATTGCAAGAATCCTCCAAGGAGGCCTGGCCAGGGTGTTCTGCAACCCTGAGATGCATCAGTAAATAAGGCATAACTCTGCGCTTGTTGATGGGGAGACAGTTTTCTGTAGGAATTTTTGGATTCACTTAAAATTGGTGGGGAAATGCTGTCTGGGGCAGGGCTCAAGGGTCTGCAGCAGTGGCGTGGGGGACTCAGTAGCAGAGCACTTACCCAGCATGTATGAAGCCCTTTTCTGTCCACAGAACTAAAAAGAAAATAAAAACAAAAATAATCTGGCACTGTATTGAGAGCTCCGGCAGTTTTGATGTGGGTGGGTCAAGTTATCGCCGGCTCTGAGAGAGCTGAGGGGACGTGTATTGCCCTTTGAGGGCCGGGTGAAGGGCAGTTGATCTATTTTATCCATTAGCTCACATGGATTTCACCCTCCCTGGTACTGAGAATTGAACCCAGGGCCTCGCACATGCTAGGGCCTCTACCAATGAGCCATGTTCCCAGCCATTTTAAAATTTCGAGACAGGGTCACTAAATCGCCTAGGCTCAGCTTAAACTTGTAGTCCTGCCTTCTCAGCCTCCCAAGTAACTGGAATTACAGGAGTGTGCCACCATGCCTGGCTCATGTTGACTTTACTATGCTAAGTACCTTGATTATTGCTTGTATTACTTTATGAGTATTTATATAATGTCTGTAAGATCATTTATTTCAAGGTATGCTCCTACTCTGAGTAAATAAATAGAAAGCTTTAGAAATATATATTGAACAGTTATCAGTTACTAAGCAGCGATTCATTTGTGAAATTATATCATCATTTTATCAAAGGACCCACCTGATTCCATTAAATGTCTTTGTCTGATTTGCTTAACAAGGTCTTTTCCAAGAACATCCTGCTCTGTAAAGCAGAAGAATTATACAGTTGTTCCAGAGTCCAGTGGTTTAGATTTGGTTTTCATTTGTGCCATGAGTCCAATAACAAGTTGTGGTTCTTCATTCCAAAATCAGTGATAAAAGTTTGGGTATTTAGCTGGGTGCAGTGGTGCATACCTGAAACCCAGTGACTAAGGAGGCTGAATCAGGAGGATCACAAGTCTAAGGCCAGCCTCAACAACTTAGCTAGGGAGGCCCTGAGCAATTTAATGAGACCCTGTGGTTAAGTGTCCCTGAGTACAATTCCCAGTACCTAAAACAAACAAACAAAACACACACACACACACACACACACACACACACACACACACACAGAGTTTAGACACTTATTATCTATTCCTGGACACAAAGGGAGTTTTGAGCCTGCTGGAATCTATAAACACTGATATATTTGCTTCTTTCCCCTCTAAGCCAGATCTTGTTTATATGTGATTGAGGACACCTCTGGGTTTTTCATTGCGTAGCTTTTGCTGTCTTCATGCTGTTCTGTTAGCCTCCTCGAACAAGTGTTATCACCTAACATTTACCCAGACTTTCAGGACAACAATCCAGGGGATCTCTCTATGCCCACTGGGAAATATCAAGACTTAGACTTTAGGGCATCAAGACTTTCTTTCCCCTCTGAGAAGGGGTGGCATGTAGAGAGCTCATGATCTTTTGGCAGGAGGAGGTATTTACTTGATTTCTGTGGATGCAGAATGAGGGGTCTCTGCTCTTATGGTGAAAGCAGGGTCTGGTGGGTTTCCATGCATGGTTATGTCACTCCCTCACCAGAACCTCTGACATCCCCACCATTTATAGATGAGGACTTTGAGGCTTAGAGGAGAAAGGAGGTAAGTTGCTCTGGGTTCCATGTTAGAACAGAGGTAAAGCCTATTACAGGACAAGGTCTGGGGGCTCTAGAGCTTCCCTTCTTAGCTACAAGCCCATCACCATGCCCCAGCCAAGAGAGCAAGCAGGCCTGAAGTGTGTCCTTGATGGTGCCATTCATACCAGGTACCTAATTTAAAGGATGCCTCTTAGTAAACCTCTGTCCCTCACTACAGCCCCAACATCTCAAGATGGAAACACCACAGAGCTTACATCTTTGAGTCACCTGGGCCACATTCTAAGCCCCAGCTGGGGGACGGATCTCTGGTTATGAGCTGTGTAGGCCAAAGCGAGTGGTTGCTTGATTCAGCCAGGTAAGGGACACCAGGAAGAGCTGGCCCAATGACAACCTCGCCAAGTGTGTTTGCTTTTTAGGGTTTTCAGGTGCTTTCTTTCATCCGTCTTTGATGATCTGTCTGTTGAGAGGGTATCTGTTTTCAGTAGAATCTATCTACCTGTGTTGATTTGTCCCATTTAGGAAAGAGAAATTTTATTTTAATGCAGATATTGATAATGTTGAGGGGACAGAGTGTGAAGTTCAGAGAACTCAAATAAAAGAATGATGGATAATGCTGGGATTTGAGGGAGCTGCTCTTCCTGCCGTGGCTTTGAACTGATTGAGAAGGTGAAAGAGTGAGCGGTAGGAAGGCTACGTATGCCCTTTGTTATAGAGAAGAGCATGCTGGGAATGGGGTTCAGAACTACAGCAAGTGGGGTTCCTGGCGATGCCTTCAGCATCAGGCTGAGGCTCCCAGGCCTCCAGGTCACGGGCAGCTCTGGGCTGAGGCTGGGCCTCCCACTCTGGACCCAGCTGGTGTGTGGAAGCCCAGCACCTGGAGCAGCCTGCTCCAGACTGGGGGAGCCACTGGGCCACTGGTTGTCTGTCCAGATTCTCCAGTCACTTGAGTTACACTGTCATTCCAGTGTTGGAAGGAGGGAGGGGACAGAATACAGCCAGGAGTGTGGCCCTAGAGGAGGTGGAAGAAGCCTCAGGAAAAGGGAAGAAACAGTCTCCTAAAAATGGGAAGAAGAATTGAATCCTCCATCTCCCTCTTTGGGAATGTATCTGATATTTATATATAATGTCTAGAAATATGCCGGCAGAGCTGTGAATTAATGTGCTTTTGTTCCGTTTGCCTTTCTAGATTCTGGACTATCAGAACACCACCTTCTTTGGTGGGGACCACATATCCATGATCGATTACCTCCTCTGGCCCTGGTTTGAGCGGCTGGATGTGTATGGGATAGCTGAGTAAGACCCTCGACCATGTGGTGGCAAATACACTGAGTGACAATGTTTGAAATGGTCTATGTGCCAGTACCTCCCCTTGTGGGGGCGTCCCAGGATGTATAAAACCAAAGCAGGTTTTCAAGCCACCCATGTGCGTGTCCTTGTTCCAAAGGCACCTAGGCTTTCCTCCCACCACCTGCAGACTCAGGTGTTGCTTGCGTCTCTGCGGGGAGACCCAGTATGCAAAGCCTCCTGTAGGGCTTCACAGCCTGCTGTCCTGCCCAGTCCATCCGGTCCTGCTGCATTGCCCAGCAGATACCGCACACCCGAGTCACATCTCATGTTTATGAGAAATCTTCCCCCAGATAGGAATATCATTTTTATTTATTAATATATTTTTAATATCTTTATTTTATCTAATTTTTTTAATGTGGTGCTGAGGTTTGAACCCAGGGCCTCACATGTGCTAGGCGAGCACTCTACCACTAAACCACAACCCAGCCTAGGAATATAATTTTTAAAAGGAACACATGATTAATGTTTAAACACATGTACAAAATCACAACCACATTCCACAGAAGGGTAGGGATGTTTAAGGCCAAAGAAATAATAGCTCTGTAGCATCCTGAGCAGAACACAGGCTTCGTCACCCCAAAGCTCAGAGAGATGTTGGATAGGCCTAGGACTCGTGTTAATCCTGCCAGATGCAGGGAGGGTGCTGGACATTTCTGATGTTTGGAAATCAGTAACATAACCAACTTGGATATTCAAACTCAACTCCAACATGTAAATGATAAGAACCTGTCTCCTCCAAAGACAGAGCATTGAACTCTAGGTCAGGAAGGTTCACCACCAGTCCTGGACTGTCCCTAGCCAGTTGTTACTGTAGCATCCCCCTGCATGCCCTTGACCTAAATTCCTTGATCCATCTTTAGAGGGCCTGTTTTTGTCAGCTCTTTTGCTGCTGTGACTCAAGGACCCGACCAGCATAACTGTAGAGGAGGAAGAGTTTATTTGAGGACTCTTGGTTTCAGAGGTCTTAGTCCATAGAAGGCCAGCTCCATTCCTCAGGGCTCAAGGTGAGGCAGGACATCCTGGCGGAAGTGTGGCAGAGGGAAACAGCTCCCATGGTGATCCAGAAGCAGAGAGAGAGAGACTTCACTTTCTAGATACCAATATATACACCAAGGCCATGTCCCAATTCCCACCTCCTCCGGCCACACCCCACCACTTCAGTTACCACTCAGTTAATCCCTATCAGGGGATTAAATCACTGATTGGGTTAAGACTCTTACAACCCAATCACTTCTCCTCTGAACCTTCTTGCACTGTCTCCCACATGAGCATTTGGGGACCCCTCACATCCAAACCATAACAGGGCCCTCAGTATCTCCATTATTTCAAGTCTCAGGATTGTTTTATTCACTTAAAAAGTATTTTTGGAAACTGCTGTTGTTATCTTTTTCAAACTCCCTGAAGTAAAATCTGCAAATGACCTAAGAATGTTTTCTATTTTTTGTTAGTAAACAAGGAAATAGACACTTTATTTCCCCAGAGCCTCAGTCCACAAGTATCCCCCATATTATTAGAAGCAACAGATTCTGCCATTCCAAAACGTGTACAGCTAGTTAAAAAATTTTTTTTCTTCAGTTAAGTGATTATGTTCACTTAAATATGATAACTGTATTAACCATATTCCCCCAAGAAACTCATTTTTGCTTTTTTGCAAATCTAAAAGGCAATAAGTGTCCCTCTTCGCAGTGTCTTCCCTGTGGGACGTGCTGACCCCTCTTTCCTGTCTTGCAGTTGTGTGAATCACACCCCAACATTACGGCTCTGGATATCAGCTATGAAGCAGGACCCCACAGTCTGTGCTCTGCTCATGGATAAGAACGTTTTCCTGGGCTTCTTGAATCTCTATTTCCAGAACAACCCTAACGCCTTTGATTTTGGACTAATTTGCTGAGGCTCATAGTCCCCCATTCAACACCCAGAATTCCCAGCATTTTGTGATTCTGCATCAGGGATTGTCTCAGGAGTCAGTCCGTCTCTCTTCCTTTTCTTTGAGGTTCCCAATAAAAATGGAAACAGAAAATGTATTCTTTCTGGTAATCATTTGTCTGACTTCTCTAGCCTGTAGCTTCTAATGATTCTCCAGAAGGTGCCCAGCCCTGATGTCCTAGTGCATTTTGGGAGCAAGTGTGTCTCTCAGATTCTTGACCTTTGGTGCAATTGGATCTCCAGATTATTGGTGACAGTGCTGATGTTGGTGTTCAGGGCCTGCCTAGGATGGACGTTTGTCACTGCAGATGGGCACCTTCTCAAAACGTCCCTGGTGAGAGGAAATCTTGAGAAGAGGGAGGGGAAGAAGAAAACACTCCAAGTCCAAATACCCTCCTTTGGACAAGTGAATGCTGTCGTCCCTATGGGCGGGCACGAGTGCCTGTCATTCTGTTCAAACTTTGGCCATGGGCCTGGGAGACACGGAGGGTCTTGTGACTGGAAAGAATTCCAAAGCAGGAAATGAAACACCCATTTATCACTCTGGGCTAAGTACGTCAGAATTTCACTGTCATGGCTCGGGATGTCTCACCAAATGTTCTGTAACCAGCATCCTGTAGCAAAAAAACGCACACACCCCAAGTCACGGGTAAAGGTCACTCTGTGGGATTTGCGTCATGTACTCTTTCAATCTGTCCCAACAGATGCCCCCATTTGCCTGTTGGGTACCCAGCTCAGGGTCACGTGAGGGATGCAGTTGGCAAAGATGTGGGACCTGCTCCCCACCACAGGAGCCCCTCACCTGTCCGCCATCTTGGTGGAGGGTTTACCCTGGAGCTTTGGAGCTGCTGCTTTTGCAGTGAGAGGCTCTGGCTTGGCCCCACCACAGATTTGCACAAAGAGAGCTGAGGATGCTGGGGGCACCAGCAGTTGCCCTCTGCTGGGAGTGTCCATCGCCTCCCCCGGAGGAGGGAGGCTGAGACTGTCCAGTGTTATTTGTCGAAGCTTCTGATGTTTTTGGCTTGGCTCCCTCTCAGTTTGTTCCCCAGCCTCCCAGACGAGCTGAGGCCAGGCAGCAGCGTGTGTGAGGTTTTGACTTGTTCCTGCCCCCTCAGGAGCTGTCCCCTGTTCCTGCCTCTGACTCAGCCCAAACTAGCCCTCCCCTCTTCCCACATCTCAGCTGGGCCCTGCCATCTGCTGGCCCTGGGCATATTTTGCCCCATGTACATAGTTACCAGGAGTCACTCCCTGCCAGCTGGACAGAGGCAAGCCTGCTTGGTGAGGCGGCCTGGCCTGCCAGAAGAGGTGCCACATGACGGGCAGTCGGTGCTACCATCTGCTCTGAAGGGCCTCGTTGCCATGGCGCCTGAACGAATGCAGAGTGGAGCGTGTGAATCAGTGTTTCCCGGGATCTGTGCTTGGGAACAGGGGCATCATCTCCCGTGGCCTCTCCTGGACTCAGGGGACTGATCAGCCTTTGCAGGTATAAATCGCCTTCACTGGTGACTCTTTGGCATGGGACCGCAATTGCTTTTGATGTGACCGAAAATGACATTCTCTGGGTGGCTAAAATGAAGGTGGTCTCTTTTAGGACCCCACGTACTACTAATATAGAAAACTCGAAGAGCCTGGAAATAAAGGATGGATAAAAATACTTTGGGGGGAAAAATTGCTGGCTGGTGGTCCACAGCCCTGCTTGGGGTCTGAGTGGCCTCCTGCAGGTTGCCAAGGTCCTGGTCACATGCCCTTCCCTATACTTCCTCCTTATTTCTTTGTCTTTGGACTGACATACAGAGAAACCAAGTCATCGACCTCCGGATGAAACTAAGAGGACGTGGAAAGAGGGCAGAGCAACTGAAGGGTGCTACGGAGAGCTCGTGAGCAGGAAGGGCAGAGACAAAACAGAGGCCAAAAACACAAAAATGTCAACAATAGGACATCTGTGTTCTTATGTCCAGAGAGAACCACATTTAACATCGTGTGCGTGTCTCACAAGGAGCATTTTAACCTCAGGATTCAAGAGGTTATCTTTATCTTTGCAAGAGAAAAAGCTCACCCTAGAGAAGGGGAAAATGAGTTGCAACCACAGTTCTGGAAAAAACCCCAGGTCACAAGGGATGTTGACATCAGAATGCACAACCAGAGCAGGTTGTGGGGTCTTCCTGGGAGGGTTTGAGTGGCCTCTGAGTGGCCTCCACTAGTGGCCTAGTTATATTCCAAAGGCTGCCATAAGAAGCAGGTATTGGGATGAATAAAGAGGAATTATATAATGATAGGGGCAAGAGGTGTTTCAGAAATTTCATTCTGTGTTGAAACTCATCTCTGACTTCCCTTAATGCTAGTTGATTGACCAAATGTCTCTTTGCCTTTTCCAGAGCTTTTTTTTTTTTTCCTTAACCAGGGATTGAACCCAGGGGTGTTCTACCACTGAGCCCCATCCCCAGCCCTTTGCTTTAATATTTTATTTTGAGACAGGCACTCTCTAAATTGCTCAGGGCCTCGATAAGTTGCTGAGACTGGCCTTGAACTTGCAATCTTCCTGCCTCAGCCTCCTGAACCGCTGGGTGTTGGGGATGCAAATCAAGTCAAGATGGCACCTGGCAGTTTGCCAGGAGGAGTGGTTTGTGAAGCAACGCCAGCAAGCCATTTAGATGGTGAGGATTCCTTATTGGCTGACTGCTGACTGATGTTAATTGAGTCAAGCTGTGTGTAATCGGTTAGGTATATATACCTCTGCTATCCTGCAATAAGGCAGTTCCGCTACCTTAGGAGCCCGCTACTTTGAGTTCTCTCTCAGTTCTCTCTGAGTTCACTCGCAATAAAGTAGTTCCTGCTTCAACCTTCAAGTTGCTTGTCACCTCTCAGTTATTTTGCCCAGCCAGACTGCGGCAGCTGGGATTATAGGTGTGCACTACCATGGCCAGCTAAAAATTTCATTCTAAAGTAATGGTCATTGGCTGTTCATTTGCTAGTCAGAAAAGTCTTCTTTGGGGACTTTTTCTGAGCTACTGTCCCAAATGATGTGAAGGCAGAGGGAGGAAGAGCGTGGGGGACCCACAGATGCCCTAGGTATGGGGGCAGCAGGGGTTGGTCACCTGGGAGCCAGGGGAAGGGTTTGCTGGGGTTTGGTTTCAGGTGTTAAGATGGGAGCACGGGGTAGTCAGAGCAATAACAACACATCTTGTCTTTACTGAGTGCCTGCTGTATACAAGGGAGTCTACACACCTGACTTACTCCTCCCGATCTTGTGAGTCCTAATCATTTTATAGTCGGGCGAACTGAGACTTGGAGGTGGATAACTTGCCCCAACGTCACGCGGCTGGCACCGTGCAGGGCTGGGATTTGTGTACTCCAGAGCCTGTGCCCTCAACCCCCAAGCTCCTCTGTCTTCAAGTCACCAGTAATCGCCTTGCCTCCGTCCTTGTGACCTTCCTCTTCTGCTCCCTCTGGACTTTGTTTCCCTCGTATCTGCTCAGTGCCTGGATGCAGGGCACACGGTGATGATACTCACTCGCTGTCCTGTGAGTGAGCGAATGCAGGGCACAGGACGAGATGGTCGCCTGGACAAACGGGTGTCCAGGGAGCCCCTCACGAGGCAGCTGTCACAGCCTCTGCCGTGTGAAGAGGAACCTGTGTCTCCAGAGCAGCAGGGGTGTCCTGCCAGGTACCCCAGCTCCGTCCATCTGTCCTGACTATGGCAAATACTGGTCTGGGCTCTTGCTGTTCTCCTGCAGCACAGAGCCTAGGAGAGCAGAGATGTTGGAAGGGCCGAGGACAGAGACCCCTCATTATTCTCACAAATTGGGGGGCAATGCCCTAGACCCCTCCCCAGGAGGTCCACAAACATTTCCTGAGCACCTGGCATGTGTCTGTCCCCAAAGGAGGTGTAGAGGAAACAGACCTCGCAGGTCCCACCCTGTGTGCCGAGGGAGTCCGGGGAAAGGAAGCGCTGGGGGCGCAGAGGAACCGGGAGGTGGGAATTGGCTGTGAGGAGCTCTGCTAAGTGCAAAGGTAACAATGAACGGAATGCTGTTTTGTTGTGGAGCTTATTTTTCTCCAGGCCCTAGCCTCAGTGATTTACACATGCATTCCCAGTCAATTTCATGAAGTGGGTGGCATTATTCCCATTTTACAGTTGAGAAAACTAAGGTAAAATCAACGCTTACAGAAATGATAAGACTTGCTTGCAGTGCGGGGATGAGGCACCACTGGGATTTGAACACGGAGCCTAAGCTCTCAGCTCCTGTGCCATTTACGCGTATCTGAAGCCTCGGTCTCATGGAGTAGACAGTGAGACCGCTGGGTCCCGTACAGGGGGAGTCCACCCTGGCCAGCTGTGAATAAAGCCAAGGGGAAGCAGGAAGTGGATCATTGCTTTCTGTTTCTATTTTACACTAAGTTACCCTAATAGAAACCAAAAGTATCACTGACCAGTGGGTTTCAAAGAATCAGAGGGGACCAACCCCCGCTGCTCTCCCTGTCCTGAGAGCTTCGCTTAGCCCTTCTTCCTCCCTAGGACAGAAGCAATGCCTTGGAACATCTCTGAGGCCTGTGTGGGTCTATCTTGCTGGGAGATAATTTGTTGCTGAGAGTTTTTATGTTCTGGTTTCTTTCTGGGGCTGTAGAGGGACACCAGAGTGATGACAAGTGCGATTTCACCTATAAAGTAAGGCCTCACGTTGTGTAGGAGGAAACCAGCCAGCCCTGGGGCTCAGGTGAGTGGAGTCCAGGCATTTGGAAGACAATCAGGTGGCTTCGGTTTTCTTCTGGGAGGTGCTTCAGATTTTGTGAGGGAGCTAAAGCTGTGAGAGCTCAGACTCAAGGCAGACCCAGCTCTTCCCACGCCCCTCGGGTGGCCTCTACTTCACTTCCAATGACTACCACGCCTTCCTGGATCTCTGACTTATTCTGCAGCCATTGGTCTTGACTTCCTAACAGACCCAGTTCCCTGGGCACAGAACCCCTGACTTCTACCTCTGCTCCTCACCTAGTGCCTGACCCCGGGAAAGCCCACCTGTTGCTCAGGGCTTGGCCGAATGCCTTTCCTTTACTCTGCAGCCTCGATTGCAGAAATCCCCAGCAATGGTTGCTTTTGACGGTGTAAAGAGCTTGGTGGTGAATCTAAGTACAGGATACAGTGAGTACCAGGAGAGGAAGGGTCACTTCAAAACAGGCCAAGTGCACAGAGATAAACAGCAAAAAAGTCTGGAGGCAGCTGAGTGATCCTCGGTAGGGGAGGCTGGTAAACTGAGGCCCAAGCACACACACAGAGTTGACAGTTAACAGCTGTTTTAAGGAATAAGACAGAAAAATGTTCAAAAAGATGCCCAAGAAAAGTTAGATGGCATGCCATTTAAGCAAGGCAAATGCAGATGTGATAAGCCTACACAGAAAAATTTTGGAAGGATGCCCAAGAAACAGTACTGGTTCTCTCTGGGGAGTGGACTCAGAAGTCAGGAGGAGGAGCTTTTGTGTTGATTTTGTTTTGTTTTTTTTTTTAAAATCATGACTAGTACTGTTTTATTTAAAACAAACTACTTAAAGTACAAGCTATCTTTAGATGGCGATGAGAAAAGTCAACTGTAAACACTGCCCCTCCAGGGGGGTGGAGGTGGGGTGGGGGAGTGGAGGTGGGCGGGGGAGGGGTGCAGTGAGATGGGGACTGGCCTGGCCTTCTCTGGGCGGTTCTCGGCTCTGCATGGGAACAAACCAAACAACCTTCCAGCTCTTCCCAGGAACGCGGGAATGTTCTGAATAAGCCTCGGAGAGGCTGAATCCAGGATCTCCTGAATGTTCCCTGGCTGCTGCCGGGGCTGCCAACCCTGCCAACCCTGCCACCTCGGCACCCCACAGGGCACAGAGCACGTAACTAAGAACTCCATAGCTTAGGGGTGAATCAAGCTACTGTCTCACTCAAAAACTGCCAATGGTTCATCACTCATCACCAAATTGGCTGTAGCTTAGCATCTAAGGCTTCCCGTGATTCAGCTCCCCCTCTACCTTCTCAACTTGATGTGCCACAACATCCCAGGAACATATATACCAGCACTGCCTGGTTAGAATATTGACAGTCACTGACCCCTGTGTGACCTTAGATAAATCACATAACCCCTCTGTGCCTCAGTTTCCTCATCAGGAAAATGGGAGGACAGTTACTGCAGCCACCTCAGGACTGACTGACTGACTTGGAGCTCACAGGTGGGGGCACACAAAGCAAGAGCTGCTGTGGAGTCGGGTGGTTCTGGCTGCCGTGTTTCTCTTGGTCACACAGTTCTACCTGTCCTTCAGAGCCACCAGGAGGCCTTCCAGAATTACCTGAGGAATCTGGTGAAATGCAGATTCCTAGACCCCATTCCCAGAGATACCTCTGCAGCCTGTGATGTGGCCCGGGAGCCAGCATCCATGTGATATGGGTAGTGTGGGGCCACATGTGGGCAAACAGGTCCTCACTGGTCTTCTTGGAACCTACCAGCACTGTGTGCATTTCAGTCTTTCTTGTGGCACTTTTCGTAGGCGGGTAATTAGAGGGTCACCTCTCTGTCCCTCCCACCTCGCACATGCTAGGCAAGTGCTCTACTCTACCCAGATCCTTTTAAAATTTGAGACAAGTTGCCCAGACTGGTCTAGAACTGCCTCACCTTCCCAAGTACCTGGGATTACAAGGGTGTGCCACCATGCCTGGCCTGCTTAGGGACCCTTAAGACCTGCTAGGAATTAGCACCACCTGCTGCCTCCTGCAGAGGTCTGGCATAGCTGATACCCCCTGGACCATAGATACCTAGAAGGCTCATCAGATTCTCCTAGGTCCACCTCCCAATAGTTCTGGGGCAAAAGCTATCCACTTGGGCTTCCTGTAGCTGTCCAGTTGGAAAGGAAGTGAGAAACCTTCCTCAACCAGGGGGACTGCCAGTCACTTGGGAGAAAGCTTTAAAAATAAGTCTTGCCTGACTGCTCCAAGTTGGATTCTGGTAACATGTAGCATCTGGGTAAATGGCCCAGCTGTCCAGGGGCCCCGACACCCTTGACAATGAACCTATGTGCTAGCTAGTTCCAGGTTCTCACCCAGGCGGTGCATCAGCAAAGCATGGCAAGAACTGTAATTTGGGAGTTCTGTGTCCCCCTCAAAGATTCACATGTTTGGCAGGGCATGGTGGCTCTTGCCTGTAATCCAGCAGCTGAGGCAGGAAGATTGTGAGTTCAAAGCCAGCCTCAGCAAAAGTGAGGCCCTAAGCAACTCAGTGAGACCCTGTCTCTAAATAAAATACAAAATAGGGCTGGGAGTGTGGCTCAGTGGTCAAGTGCCCCTGACTTCAATCCTTGGTACTCCCACCCACCCCCAAACAGATCCACATGTTGGAAGCTTGGTCCTCAGGGTGGTGGTGTTGGGAGGTGGTAGAAACTATGAGGCAGGCACCTAGTGGGAAGCCCTGAGGTCAATCAGTGGGTGCCCTCAGGAGGAAATGAGGCATTTCTCATGGGACCCTGGTTAGTATTCACAAAATGATTGTTATAAAAGCTCAATTCTTTGTTCCCTAGTTCAAGACGTGTTTTCTCATATGCATGTCCCCACCATCATGTGACACCTAGCCAGAGGCCATATAAATACGCCCGAGCCTCCCAAACTGCAAGAAATAAATCTCTTTTCTTCATAAGTAGCCTGCCTCAGATATTTCATTATAGTAACAAAATAAATACATAGGGACAGGGGCCTTGAAGTATGCAGTGTACTTCCCCAATCTACGCAAACTCCTGGCCTCAGGCTGGCTCCACTCAGTTCACCCTTGTCAAGAGGTGCATCACAGCCTGGAGCATTCTGCCCAGAAAGTAGGCAGAGGCCAGGCCCAGTTAGTATCCCTTGGAAAGAAGTAAAAGTCCTCAGAGACAGAGCGGGAGGGGCGTCCTTAGTGGAAAGGTCCATGTGCCCTAAAGGGCCAGAGCTCCTCCAGTTACAAGACAGTTTCTTTCTTCAAATATCGGAAGCTTCCAGTGACTTCCAGAGCCTCCATTTCTTTGCACACAGGAGCTCTGTGAAGTAAGGTCCGGTGCTGGAATCTGCCTTCCAGCTGGCTTTCAAAGGCCTTTCTGGACCTCCGCAGGCAGCGCAGACACAGCCTCAGAGACAGAAATCTTCCAGTTTGTTATTTTTAAAAGTTCCCTGAAAGTGTAAGAATAAAAGGGGAGCGAAAGCTTCTGCTTCTCAATAGGAAATCCACCCCCGTCCCCAACTCTGCCCTGGGAGCCACACAAACTTCCTGAAGTTAAAAACAAACTCTGTGCCCGTTTCTCCTCCATGTGAGATTTTATTGATTTATTTATTTTTAATATAAATAAGGCAGCATGAAACACCGAGAGCCCCGCTGCGTTCTGCTTCAGAAGCAGCTTCGGTGCACAACAGACCACGGTTTCTCCACTGAGTTCTGCACAAACAAGACACTGGAGCTAGTTTTTGAGTGAACTTTCTCCCAAAAGCAAAGGGGGAACCTGAGGGAGATGCAGGCTTGGCCTTGGCTTCTGGAGGCTGGTTCTTGGTGACTGGGTTTTCTTCATAGCACAGCAGGAAAAGGATGAAGGGAGAAAAGGCAGAGGTTACAATAAATAAGGAAATCTGCCCTGATTCTGGAAGTGAAATCCAGTGGGATGGCTGGCTCAGGGTTGCTGTGAGCCACACCTGAGCAGGGTCACTCCCTGGGGTGCCAGGTGGCTGGGGGGCCCGGGGAGCCCAAGCACGAGCTCAGTCCAGCTCCTGCTCACACTAGGCCACTTCCGATGGGATCTGCCGCCCTGACTGCAGCTGTCTTCCCACCAGGATCTAACGCTGGTGGGCAATCTCGAGCTTTCCAGGGCTAGGTGAGACAGCATTCCTTGGGCACAGGGGGGCGCTCTTCTCTTCAGGTCGCAGTAAGCTCGAACACCCACATCAAGTTAGTTATGCCATCTGGGAGGCATGGATGGCATGAATCCTGGAAGAGGGACCTGGGCGTGGCTTGGCTCTTTGTTCTCCATTCCTCTTTGTCCTGAAGTGATGCAGAGAGGAAGTCTCAAAGGGCCACTGAAGCCCAGTGGAGAAGAGTTTCCTCAATCCCGTGAACGAGGCCTGCAGAGGAGCCCAGTCTAGCCCCAGGCTCTGGTGCCTACTCAGGGCCCATAGCTCTCGGCAGGACAAGGTGGTCCCTGAATTCTGAGGGCTGTGTCCCTGGTGCCCACACAGGTCCCCAGTCAGCCCAGCCAACACCAGGCTTCTAGGTCTGGGTTATCTGCATGGTCAGGAAGGCCCAAGCAGAAAGGGTGGACTCTGGGCAGTAAGCGAGTCCCCCTGTAGTGAGGAACTGGGCAGGAGGTGGCTTTGGGCCTGTGGCCCAGAGCTGGGTTTCCAGAGTTCTAGCTTCCAAGCCCACCCTGCCCTAGGACTGAGAGCCTGAGGATACTGCAAGGCTATGGCAGTCCCCACCCCAGGGCTCTGCAACCTCCTCTGAACTAGTCCAGATTACAAACCCAACCCTACCTCCCTGGGAACCAGGCTCTGTCCCTTGTCCCAGGCAGCTGGTACCTCTCTTTCTCAAGATCAGTTTCCATCTGCAGCATCTGCCATCCCCCTACCACACTGATGGGCTGAAAGGATGGAGAGAGGTGAGAGGCGCCCAGTGCAGTAAATGGCACCCAGGTGCCATTGGGACACTTGGGACATACGGTGCTAGCAAAAAGGCCTGAGAAGGGGTGTACCTGAGTGAGAATATGGCCAAAGCATCAGCCAACTTTAAACCCTCTGCCACCAAATACCCAGCTGGGTGTAGCATGAGCTACTTGGAGCCCCAGGTTTCTACCTGGTCCCTTCTTCCAACACTATAAGAAGGGGCAGCCACCGTGGGTCACAGGTTATGGATTCCCACATCTGTCCTTATTCTTATTTTGCCTGAAGATGGCTGGGGCCCAGCATTCCTGGACATGGGGTACAGGATCTAAACGCGGGTCCCTGGCAGCATTCATGTGGAGCATCTGTTGATACAGAGCATGGGCTGGGCCCAAGATGGAAACGGATTACGCTCAAGGTCAACGTCGGCACTCTCTCCTTCTCAGTCTCCGTGGAGTGTTCTGTCACCTTCTTGTCCATCTGTGGTAATCCAAGAGCACCCTGCAAAGGACCAGTCCCCAAACCCAAATGATAACTCTGCCACTGGGCCTCAGTGGCAGAGAAGCAAATCAGCATCCAGCTGAATTCTGTTTCCTCCGCCGGCGGGGCCTGGCTTCCCGGCAGGCTGCACCTGGGCTCTCCGCCAAGCCTACCGCTTTCCCCGGGTGCGCTGCAGAGCCCCGGCCACGCGGACTTGCGAGACACCCTCCCTCCTGGCTCTCAAATTCCACATGCTCTACAAGAGGACAGCTTTGGTGGACAGGCTGGCCTGACTGGAGGGGACACGTAGGGAATATTCACTGACAAGGGTTGGGGCATTCTTGAGCATCTCATAGAAGGAGTCCACTGTCCTCCGGTAGAGACCCCGCTGCAGGACGAAGGACCGGAAGAGGTTGAGAGGCTCTGCCCTGCGCACGGCCTCGGGGAGTCCCAGGGCCTCGGGGACCTTGCGGTTGCCCACAAAGAAGTGAAGGAGCTTCTTCTCCAGCAGGCTCTTCTCCAGGAAGCAGAGCAGCTCCTGCAGGCGTGAGTGCAGCTGCGCCGCCTTCCAGTCGGAGGCCTTGCGGGAGAGCAGGAGGTGCATCAGCGCCGTCTTCAGGTGGTAGGTGCTGAGCCCGCTGGCGCCCGCCATGCCGCTCTGCTTGGAGAGCAGAAAGGAGGCGATCTGCAGGCAGCTGAGGTGGCAGGCCCCCTCGGGCAGCCCCTTGGAAGTTATCCTGAGGAAGTGCAGCTCATAGATAGCAAAGGACAGGAGCCAGTCGGTGCTGGAGGCCGGGGTCTCCCCAGAGGGCTCCCTGGGAAGGTGGGAGACAAAGTACAGATCGGAGTTGTCACTCTGGATCACAGGAATCAGGTTGAAGGGTATGGCCTTGCCTGAGCGGAACATGATTTTGAGGGACCCGGGGGTGTCCAACTGGCCAAAGGCAAGGTCAAAGTCGAACTTATGGGCGATGCGCTGCCAGGCTTTAGTGAGGGCCGTCTGGAACCACTTCATGACCCGCATGGTGTCCAGGTACGGGGACTCTGGGGCACACAGCAGGTCCTCCATCTCCCTGCAGGGCTGCGCCCCGCTCTGCTTGGCGTGGAGAAGGCACAGCATGTCCTCTCCGAGCTTGGTCTTGCCACAGATGCAGCCCAGCGCGTCCCCGTCGGCCCGGCCCACCTTGACCTGGCCGTAGCCCTGGCGGTCCAAGGGCACCGAGCGGACGGAGCACCAGAGCTCCGGGTGGAAGCGGTAGGGCTCCGGGGGCGTGAAGGGCACGAACAGGTGGCACAGCAGCGGCCTGTCCGCCGGCCAGTTCTCGTACATGCTGCCCACACCGATGAAGTCCTCCACCTCCATGTCAGTGTCCCGGTTGCAGAGGCTCCTCAGGGCTCCCAGCAGGTCGTCCACGAAGCCTTCCACGAACTCCCGGGTGCGGGCAGCGTCGGCCGTGGTGCCGCGGATACAGTGCTCGTGAAAGTGGCCCAGCATGGCCTGACTGGGCAGGGTGACGCCCCGCAGCGGGGCGCTCCCCAGCACCGGCAGCTCATCCTCATCCCCACCTGGGCACTCAGGCAAGGGCCCGTCGTGGTGGTCCTGACGCCACACCTCGATGATCAGGAAGAGGATCATGCAGAGAGTGGTCCAGAGGTTCAAGGCCAGCGTCTCCTGCAGCTGCTGGCCCTCCTCCGCCACCTGCTCCGGGGCCTCCTTCTCGGCTGCCATCCGCGCCTCCTCCTCCTCCAGGCGCAGCCGCTCCAGCTGCATCTTCTCCTCGTGGGCCTGCATCTTGCGGATGATCTCCTGGTCGTTCTCTGGGACAGTGGCGTTCTCCCGCGGGAACAGCAGCGGGTGGTTGACGATGGCCGTCACCACTACCAGACACACCCGGAAGAGGCCCAGGGCCATGGCTGGAGGTTTCCTGGGAACAGAGAGACCACAGGTTACACACCACGCCTCCCTAATGCACTTGTCCGCAGACCCTCGCGGCCCCACCCAGCCCCACTGGCCCTTGCGGCTGCCTCCTGTGTCTTCAGCCTGGCTGAGGAGGAAGAACTCAAGGCTTCCTGGGGCGGACATCTGTCTTCCAGGACATTCTTTCTGCTGTTGGTAGCACCTCCCTGACCCTAGGAGCCAACCCTTTTCTGCTCCAGGTCCTTATGGGGTGGGCGTTCCAGGCCCAAGACCATCAGGCTATTCCACACTCATCCCCAGCTGCGGCCACCTGTGATGGGTTCTTCAGTGAACATGCGACCTAACTTGAGCCAAAGGAAGGGCTTGCTGGGAGCACTGGGAGAAAGACTTGCCTTATGGCTAGGTTGGGTGACGGGGTCACAGCTGCAGTGCTGGTGGCTCTCCAGCCACTGGGGGCGGGGTGGGGGAGCCTGCCTGAGGAAGATGCCAACACAGAAGAAAGCAGACCCCTGGATCCAGCTACGCATGAAGCCATTCCTTTTTCTTGGTACTGGAGATTGAACTCAGGGTCGCTCGACCTCTGAGCCACATCCCAGCCCTATTTTGTATTTTATTTAGAGACAGGGTCTCGCTGATTGCTTAGTGCCTCACCATTGCTGAGGCTGGCTTTGAATTCTCGATCCTCCTGCCTCAGCCTCCTGAGGTCCTGGTATTACAGGCGTGTGCCACAGTGCCGGGCTGCCATTCCTTTTTCTTTAAGTAAGTTTGAGTTGTTTTTCCATCCCTCAAAATCAAAATAGTCCTCAATCAAACATCCACTGCTACCCCAGTGGATTTCATCTAGTGAATTCATCTTCCTGCAATACAAGTGAAGTCTAGTGGTTAAGAACAAGAGGCTCTAAAGCTAACCTTCTCACTAAAAGCTGTGTGAGACTCTGGGCATGTTAACTCATGTCTCTGAATCTTGGTTTCCTGGTACAAGAGTAAAAAGTATCCCACAGGGTCATGGTATTGATATCACTAGTTTCCTCTCATAATACATCTGAACTTGGAATCTGATTTCTTAATTGTGAAAGGTAATATTCCATTCCCCCATTAAATTTTTAGGCTTTAAGTGACTTACAGGGGAGGGCTAACAATCTTTGCTATTCAAATTGTGATCCACACACTATAGGTTGCAATATCTCTTGGAAGCTTGTTAGAAATACATAATGTCAGCTGTACTCCAGGCCTCCTTCAAAATCTGTTTTTTTTTTTTTTTTGCTTTTGTATATGTCATTTATGTACGACATATCATACATAAATGGAGTATAATTTCTCATTTTCTAGTTGTACATGGTGTAGAGCTACACTGTTTGGGTAATCATATACACACATAGGGTAATAATGTCCGATTCATTCTACTATCCTTCCTATCATCACACCCCCTCCTCTCCCTTCATTCCACTCTGTCTAATCCAAAGTACCTCTATTCTTCCCTAGCCAGCTCCCTTTATTATGAATTAGCATCCACATATCAGAGAAAACATTTGACCTTTGATTCTTTGGGATTGGCTTATTTCACTTATCACGATATTCTCCAGCTCCATCCATTTACCAGCAAATGTCACGATTTCATTCTTCTTTAAGGCTGACAACATTCCATTGTACATATAGACCACATTTTCTTTATCCATTCATCTGCTGAAGGGCACCTAAGTTGGTTCCATAGTTTAGCTATTGTGGACTGAGCTGCTATAAACACTGATGTGGCTGCATCACTGTAGTATGCTGATTTTAAGTCCTTTGGGAATAAATTGAGGTGTTTTTTTTGTTTTTTGTTTTTTTTTTGCCAAATGGTGGTTCTATTCCAAGTTTTCTGAGGAATCTCCATACTGCTTTCCATAGTGGTTGCACCAATTTGGAGTCCCATCAGCAACGTATGAGTGTACCTTTTCCCCCCATCCTCACCAACACAAAATCTGTATTTTAACACCATCCACATTAAGGTCTGGAAAGCATCATTTTACAGTATAGTAGTACCCCCGTCCAGCCACAGCTTCATTTCCCAAGGTTTCTGCTACCTGCAGTCAACTGTGATCTGAAAATATTTAGTGGAAATGTCCAGAAATAATAAACAAGTTGCAGCTATCCGAGTAGTGTGTTGAAATCTTGTATTGTTTGACTCTTTCCTGTCCAGGAATAAATGAATCATATTTGTCCAGCATATCTACCTTATATATACTACCCTCCTGTTAGTCATTTAGTAGTTCACTGGGTTATCAAATTGACTGGCAGTAATGCAGTTTTCGTGGTCAAGTTATACTTATTTTACTTAACTGTGGCCCCAAAGTGCAAGAGTAGTGACCCTGGCAATTTGGATATGCCAAAGAGAGGTAGTAAAGTGCTTCTTTTAAGTGAAAGGATGAAAGTTCTCAACTTAAGGAAAGAAAAAAATCATATACCGAGATTGCTAAGGTCTATGGTTAGGGTGAGGGCTGAGTATGTGACTCAGCTTGCCTAGCATGCATGAGGCCCTGGGTTCAATCCTCAGCACCACTAAAAAAAAACCAACCAAACAAAAAAAGATTGAAATAAAAAAGGGTGAATCTTCTACCTGTGAAATTGTGAAGGAGGAAAAGAAATGTGTTTTGCTGTTGAACCTCAACCTGCAAAAGTTATAGCCCCAGCGTGTGATAAGCAGAGTAAGTTCAGATAGGAAAGGCATTGAACTTGTGTATGTATGGGAAAAGCACAGTGTAGATGGATTCAGTACTATCCATATAGAGTTTCAGGCAGGCACCCAGGGGAGTCTTGGACACATCCCCCTCAGGTGAGGGCACTTCTGTATATTAAACCCTCTCCTCTGCTCAGCAGGAATCTTGGGAATAATCTGCCCTTTCTCTTTCCACACTAGTCTTGTTCTTTTCC
The DNA here is from genome assembly GCF_048772815.1 of Callospermophilus lateralis. NCBI lineage: Eukaryota > Metazoa > Chordata > Mammalia > Rodentia > Sciuridae > Callospermophilus > Callospermophilus lateralis. Next base: position 70,627,182 of record NC_135319.1, read on the forward strand.
TCCTGGGACCTCAGCAAAGAGCAAAATGGCCAAATGCAAATCAGCGAGGTCATGAGGTTGTCACCGGACAACAGAAAGAACCCAGAGGGCTTCTCCCATCACCCCGCTGGAGAAGCCAGCATTGACTGTGGGTGGGAGCCCCATTCCCTTTGGCTAGAGCCCTGGACCCTGATTTGCATGATGGAATTCTTGCCTTTACTGTGCATGGAACAGGGATTTGTCACCAGGTAAGGATACCTTGGCAGGATGTCCCCAGCAAAGAGCAAGATGTAAATTGCCTGAGTTGGCTGCTAGCCACACTTGGACCAAGCTGCTGCTCAGATGTGACACTCAGCTTTACCCCGTTTACAGCTGGGTGTGTCAGGAGGATTCCAAAGGGTTGGGAGAGGAAGGTCCAGCAGTAGCTGCCCTCCATGTGGAGACCCAAGTCCAGAGTCAGAGGTGAGCTCTGAAGTACTCACGCATGGGTTTCTGCAGAGCAGGAAATGGGGGACAGGAGAAAGTGGAGGAAGTCAAACTGAAAGGGAGACAGGGCAGCTGGCCAGCGTTTTGTCCCCACGCCAAGGAGCAGCGTGCTGGATAATTGCAGAAACAGGTCAGCCCTGGTTTTGACATTAGAGAAACGGTAATGGAAGGTTTGCCGGGGTGGTCCACAGCAGAGCCATGAGCCTGGCCAATGAACAGGTTTCCGAGTTTGAAGGAAAAGGCATTGAATGTTGACATTGGCAGTAGACAGATGATAATTTGGGGGTTTGGATGTCCTTCAGGGCCACTGACTTTTGGGCACAGGAGACCTTGACCAGACACAGGGACAGCCCTGGCAACTCCCAACCTAGGAGGGTGTCAGTTTCTGTCAACTCAGGGTAGGATGCCACCAATTGGTGCCATCACCAAGTCCTAGACTAGATGGGGAAGTCTTCTTCCCTCCACCCACGGCTTCCACTGTGCTTTCTGGAGGAGAATGGGCTTCTAGAAGCTTCTCTGTATTGGGGCTGGCAAGGTTCAGAATGCCAAATCAAGACTTGGAGGAAACAGACTGGGTTATAAGAACTCAGCATGTACATCTATTGGATGTGACCTTGGGCAAATCACTCAACTTCTCCGAACTTCAGTCTCTTCATCTGTCAAATGGAAAGAATAATACTTGCTGTTGTAAAGCCTAAACAAGATAATGCACATCAAACACTTAGTGAAACACTTAGTGAGTTTTCTTATTAAAGGGTGGCTTGATGGTATGGGAATACACTGTTGAACCTGCCTGATGGGAACTCTGGCAGGATTTAGGCAGCCCCTAGTGACACTGATAATAGTAGGGTCACAAACGGGACTCCATCTGCAGCACCTGGGAAACAGTGCCACAAAATGGAAGGTACCTGGGCTGTCGACCTGGCCTTGAACTTGGGTCTTGCCCCTTGCTGCGGGATCTCAGGTGGATCGTTCAGCTCCTCTAGGCTACCTGCTTTACCTGTGAGGAGTTCAGAACTGTCCCTCCTGTGAGATCACGCATCTTGTGTGCTCAGCACAGTGCCTGTTTTCTCACCAGCCAAGCACACTAGCCCTGCCCCAGTGCCAGAGGCGTGAAGGAAGGCACGCTCAAAAGTGCTTTGAGAGCACAAAGTGCTCCACTGTTCTTGCCGTTCCCTGGCACTTAGCTGGGTCCGCCCTGCCCCCCAGCAAAGAGGGAGAAGCCCTGGGAGTCTGGGATCTCCTGCTGACTCACCTCCTCACATTAACCATGTCCAGGGATCATACCCAACGTGCTCTGCTCCTCACTGAACTCTGCACAGCCTGCCTTTATCTGCAGCACCCGAGGGATGGGGAGGGGTGGGGAGGGGTGGGGTGGGCCAGGGCGAGGCAGAGAACAGGACCGTGGCTGCACGTGCCCATCACATGCGGCTGAGTTTGAAGCCCGTGTGGTGCTCCTTCCAAAACCAAACCAAATTGTACAGGACATCTCCTTAGGAGTCCCAGGTCAGAGGGGATGGCCGAGGGCAGGCATGTTGACATTTGGAGACTGCGGGGGAGGGGCAGGCTTCTTGCAAACCATGGATAATGTGCACTTACACACTCCCGTGCACTCGCGTGTGCTTCTATGCACACGCATCCCTCCCCATGGGCTCCTTTCCCCCAGTCCAGCCTTGCTCCAAAGCTCTCACCTCTCTGGGGATGTCTCACACCTGTGGTCCATGACATCAGCTGGCGGGCTTGGCCTTGAGAATAAACCTGGGTCGTTTGGTGGCTTTGTCTGCTTGTCAGGAAGCTGACAGGAAGCCTGTGAATTCCTCTCCACCCACGCCTCACCCACAGAGAGGGTGGCTCATGTGGTTCACAGCTAAACTTAGCTTGGCAAAGGGCCAGGTCACAGGCAGCAGGGGTTGGGGGGAGAGGCTGACCTCTGGGTGCCTGGGTAGAGGGCTACAGTGGCGGCCAGGACCAGTGCTTTACCAGACCCTTACTCTGAGGCTGATCAGAAGTCCAAGACCCTGGAGGAGAAATCCCATACTCCTTACGAGGGTCCCGTCATCCTGCACCTCGAGCCCTCCAGCACTCCCCACCACAGCCCCATCCAAAAAATACCACTAAGAGTTGTCTAATATCCACAGCATCCCCTGAAGCCCTCCCTAGATGCACTGGGCGCTGAACACAGGGACCACTATAACCTAAAAAGATTCTTGCTTCCCAGATGGCTTCCCCAAAGCCCAAGGAACTAAGGAATTTCCTAGCAAACGTCATAGCTGGGCTGAAACTCAGGCCCCTCTGCCCACTTCTGTCCCCGCTAAGCTTGGGAATATGCTGGATGCTTCAGGATGGCCTGAGCCCCAGCAGTAAAAACCACAGGGGAGTCGGCCATGAAGTTCTCTCACAGACAGAAGGAGCACTGGGTCATGAGAGGCAACGACCTACAGCTGCGAAAACGCAGAGGAGGGGAGTTTTACTTCTGTTCCCTGGGGTCCTCTCCTTGCCCAGAGACCTCCCCACCTGCTGGGAAGATGTTGGTGTGACTCCTTGGCTCCAAATCGCCTCTCCTCTCCTTGCAGACAGAATTCTACAAGCCCATGTCCAGCCCCACGTCTGCTCATCACCCCCCATCCCCCACCCCAGGACAGCCTGGCCTGTGCTTAGCCATAGAAGTGCCCAGGTCCCATTTCTCACTGGCTCCAAATTCCCTCTGGGATAGTGGTTCCCAAACGCTTGCAGTAACAGGACCCCTGGCAACTTGAATGTATATTTTGGGGGGCAAACCCAGGCTTGCTGATGAGAAGTTCCAGGGGCGGGGCTGGCGGGCATGTTTAATGAGCTCTCCAGGTGCTTCTAAAGTCCACTGGGGTCTGAGGGCCACCGGGAGCACCAGCTCCTCCCGAGCCAGGTTTCCGAGTCAGGCATCTTCTGGGAGGGAGGTGGGGCTCCTGAGGTGTCAGCAGCTGGGTCCTGGAGCTTGCCAAGGGCTTGCCCCTCACCAGGTCTGTCAGAGGCAATTAGCTCTGCTAATTACAACAACAAATGTAGCCACAGCCCCGGCGTCACCTTCAGAGCCAAAAGGAGCAGCTGCTGGTTTTCTTTATGAACTAGAATAAAGGAGGCAGCAGAGGAGGGCTGCGTAGCCCAGGCCTGGGGGCGTAAGCTGGGTCCCTCTCCCACTGTCTAGGTTCTAGGGCCTCCAAGAAAAGGGGAATCAAGGAGACCCAAACTGTCACAAGCCTGGCCTTGTCCTGGAGTGTCTCAGTTCATCAGATCCACAGTGTTTGGAGTGAAATAAAGCTATAGATTCAAGAAAGTCAGAATTTAGTTGTGCTTGTCTAAACCCAACTCCCAGATGAGGAAACTGAGGCCTAAAGAAGAGACATGCTTGATCCCAAGGATCAAGTAGAAATGGTCGAGGCAGGCTGGCCATCTGCCATGGACCCTCCCAGGGATTCTGGGCAGGAATTTGTGCACAGAAGGGAAGCTGAAGATGAGGATATTTTCCTTTGGAACCATTTATAAAGAAGAAGTTACTCCACGTCAGGCATAATACTAGGCACTATGCGTATGTCTGTCATTTAGTTTTCAGAACAGATAGACTGAGGGACAGGGAGCTTCACTGTGTGGCCTATAAGATGGTCTAGTCTGCGGTATATGCCTGTGTGTGAGCCGCACCTTGGCAGCTGGCTTCCCCCCTTGGCTATCCCCCTGTCCCCTTCAGCAGGCCCTTGGGAACTGAGAGAGCCCTGCCACCTCTTGCTGCCAGGGGGCGCCACTTGGGCAATGTCAGAGATAACCATCAAAATCATCCAGGTAGGTAGTCCCCAGGTTTCCAGGACAGGGAGAAAGGACAGGTTTACTGCGGAGCCTGTGTTTGGCCTGAGCCTTGGTTTTCACCCATGGCTGGGCAGTCTGAGCCCTAGTGGGACTCTCTGTGACCAGCTCATTCCTCCCTCATGCTCCTCTCTAGGAGGGCCCAGGCCCTATGCTTCCTGGTCAGGCCAAGATCACACTCCTCTAGGGGCTGGCCCTGGGAGCAGACTGGCCCTGGGAGCAGACGGACCTCGCCCTTCTCAGAACGGCCCAGCTCGGGCCACCTTCCTGCTCTTCACTGTGTCAGTTTACCTGCTGGACCCTGACTTCCTATATGGTCATGAACCTGAATGTCCTGCAGCTCCCAGGGCACCAAGCATGAGCCGGACACAACGCAGCTGCCAACACGTCAGTGGCAGCGGATTTACCATGCCTTTGTGGGGAGATGGCTGGGGCAGAAACAGCTGTGCAAGTGACAATGTCTCTACCCACAACTTCCTTGTTGCCTAACTCAGGAGAGCCAGTACCTCATCAATGGCTGGGTCATAGCAGCTCCGAAGGCAGAACTGCTCACCATGACTGAGGAGGGAGGGAGGGAGGGAGAAAGGCCCGAGAGCTGGCCCACGCCTCAGCAAGGGCCACAGAGACACAGAGCCGCCACCACCACCACCACGGTGTCCCTAGAGGGGACCTCACTTCACCTGCACCCCACATGGGGCCAGGGGAGAGCATCTGTAGGGGCTGGGCCCTGACAGGCCTCAGGACCCGGCAGGAGAGGAAGAGGAGGGCAAAGAAAGGAAGTGAGGAAAGAGGAAGGGAGGGGACCTGTTGAGAAAGTAGGTAGGAGGGGGCAGTTCTGAGCTGCCAGCTCCCGCTCTTCCCAGCATCCTGCAGCCCCAGGCCCAGTCATCCTTCCTAGGGATGGGGGCTGTGAAATCAAGTCCCCTGGGGGACCCAAGGGAAAATGAGCCAGGCTGCCATGGGCGACACTGGTCACCTGGAGGACCCACATTTCACTTATAGGGAGAGCCACCACATCACACCCTGTGTACCCAGAGGGGCAAGATCTTTTTTCTTTTTTCCTTCGAAGCCAGTAAACCTGGATTTTATCAAAATCCTCCAATTTTAAAGTGTTGGCTACTATGTCAAAAATTCTTTAAAAACCACATAAGCCCATTAAGATATTTCTGTGGACCACCCAGGGTCCTGTCTGCAGTCGTCCACGTGTACCGCCAGCTCTCCTCTCCTGCCCAGTGCCTCCGCCCTCAGGAAGCACACCTCCAGGTGACTCCAGGCCCGGGCTCTCCTCTCTCCTAACCCTCACCAACCACGGAGCATACCTGCCATTTCCTGTGTCCAGAACTCCCTAAAGCACCCTCCAACTCAACCTTTTCTCCCAAACCCAGTCTTGCCTCCACTCTGGGGCCTTCCAGTCAGCCCCAGCAGCCACACTGGGAAGAATCACAACCAGCACTTGAGGGCCCACTCTGTGTCAGGGCTGAGCGAGGGGCTTTAGGCTAATGCCAGAGTGGGTTTCCTCCCACAGCCAAAGCTTTGGCTGACTGGAAGGCCCCAGACTGGAAGGTGGTGACTCTAGTCTAAGGGTTACTCACTGAGAAGTGCTTGGTGTTCCAGGGTCAGGTCTGTGTTCCCAAGGACCAGAGAGCCAGGGCTCCTGCATCCCCAACTCACACCCCAGATTGAGCAGAACCATGATCTCAGAGGACCCAGAGGTCAACACTGGACCTTGGTGTGGGTGGCATAATAGGACAGAGGACAGGGAGAGAGCAGAGAGCAGACCCCCACTCAGGTGGAATACTAAGGAGGAGAAGGGAACACACACTGGGTGGGGAGGGGGCCTCCACAGCCCACAGGTGGGCACTGGCTGGACTCAGGAAGTCCCTGGTCACAAGTTCTTGGAAGAGGAAGGAGCTTCAAACAAGTCACCAGGATGCTCACTCCTATAAGGGTGGCTGGGAAGCCAAGGCACAGGAAGGACAGCAGCCTGGACTCTGCCGGCCAACCGGGGTGGGAGAGCCACATCCTTCCTGTTCTTCTGCCTTTGGCTCATGCCTGTCCCCTGCTGAGCAAAGGATGGAGAAAGGAAGCCATCCATCTCCCAGGAAGGCTGGGAGTCCACCATCCAGACACCCTGCTGACTCCCCAGCAGCAGAGGCCCTGACCCCAGGATAGCACAGAAGCCAGTGTCTGGGGATGGACAGACCAAGGATGGTGTCAATGGCTGGGCTGTGGGCAGGGGAGAGGTAGGACATGAGGAGCAAAATGGTCAAGGGACAAGAAAAGGACTCCCCGAAGCCTGCGTCCTGGCCCATGTCCCTTTCCTTTCGCCCAGTCAGTGTGAGGGTTCAACAGCAGCCACCAAAAAGATGTGTCACTGTGCTAATATACCCAGACCCTAAGAATGTGACCTTATTTGGAAAAAGTGTCTTGGCAGATACATTTAAATTAAGGGTCCTGAGATGAGATCATCCTGGATTACCCAGGTGGGCCCTAAATCCAATGACCAGTGTCCTCATGAAGGGACAGAAAGCAGAGAAGGCAATGGGACGGGGAGGCAGAGATGGAGGATGGGACGCTGTCACCGCGGGGGAAGGATCCCCCAAGAGCTTTTGGAGGGAGTATGGCTGTGCGGACGCCCAGGCTTCAGACTTCTGGCCTCCAGAACTGTGAGAGAATAAATGTCTTAGGCACCCCAGTTTGTGGCAATTTGTCCCAGCAGCCCCAGGAGACGGACACAGCCCTAATGCATGATGCACCTTTTTCTCTTCCAGCCAGCGATCCCCACAGACTCTCCCTGTTTTGCTGTGCTGCTTCTAGTCTCCCCAGCCTTCTCTGCTCAGGTCTTTACTCTGCACTAAAGCCTGGGAATTCCATGTGAGACAGGGTTCTCACCACCTGGCCAGCAGAGATTTTGGGAACCAGCTCCTCTGAGCTCTCCTTAATACCCACCCCACCTATACCCAACCCCAAAGTTTACCTGCCCCTCTTCAGTGGAGTCCTGCTTCTATGTAACACAGGTCAGCACTTCAAGTCTGATTTTCAGGGCCTGGCCTGCCCCAACCAGCCTCGGGGACCCCTTGGGTTCCTCCCTGCCTGGCCCAGTCACTTTGGATCATCTCTAGTCCCCTGACCCCTCCTGCACATCTCCACCATTCCTGCAACACCCGTGCCTCATAGCTCTGGACTAAAACCTTACCCATCTGTTCTCATAACAAGCCCTCCCAGAAACCACTGCAAGGACCCTTCCTAGCCCCTCCCCATGCCCCAACTCCTAAGCCAAATCCTTCTTTCTGGAAAGGGATAGAAGAACAAGGGGAAGGAGACCTATTTATTAAGCAGGCAGGCAAACATTTGGTGTCTAGAGGCATCCCCATGGAAGTGACCAGAAGATAGCAGGCACCCAACAAAAGCTGGTTCCCTGGGCCTCCATCCCTGGTTACTGTGACTATCCTATGAGGCAGTCAGAGGCAGGGTACCTCAGCCCCTGTTACAAGCAGTCCAGCAGTCTGCTCAAGGTCACCAACTAACCGTGCTCCAGGTTGTGTCTGCCCGGTGGGCCCATCCTGCTTGTTCACCCATCACCTTCCTGGGCTGGAGCTCCTCCAGGACAAGGGCAGGGTCTTTGTTCATCTTTATAGTCCTCCAAGCACCTGGTACAGAGCTGCTCACAGGGCCATGGACACGCCATCCTGGATGGAGGCACCACCTTCAAAGAAGGTCTCCGCAAACACAGACCATTCATTGGCCAGGAGAGTGAACATCCCGTAGTGAGCTGGCACGGAAGGGCCTCCCTAGACCCCTGCAATCCCGCCTCCAATTTCTGTGTGTGCAACGCAGGCACTTATTACAGAACCGCTGTGCTCAGCATTTCCCAGCTGTGTATTGGCTTGGCTTGGGCGAAAGTTCCTCAGAGGAGCATTTCCCAGCTCCTGTGGCCTCACCTCACCCACAGGGTGCTGTACAGAGGGAGCGTTAATACCCACCGGGGCAGAACATGCCAGGGCTCCCACATCGTGCCCCCTTCCTCTGTCTCCCGCCACGTTCCACATGTGTCCTGCTTCCAAGCGCAGAACCCAAGCCTCCATCAAAGTCACACTGGTTGGTAGGGCAGGCAGGCGGGCAGGCTCCTTGGGTGGGATGCAGGCTCAGGCTGCCTGCTAGACGGGGAGGGCTTGGGCACAACCAGGGAGAAAGTACAAAGGAAAACAAAGCCCTCCCTGGGCCACACCCTGCCCCACCTCCCCCTCCCACAGATGAGCTGGGGATGGAAGGAATTAGAGGGCTGCGGGCACCCAGCTGCTGCTTTCCTTTTGATCCCTGGATGGGAACGGGAGCCTGGCTGGAATTCTCTACCTGCTTCTAGGGCATGGGGGAGGATGTCCCCCCAGAAGCTTTCCACAGCCACAGAGAGGCCAGTTCCCTTACCCCTGGCCACCCCAGCTACCCTCTCTTACTCACATCCTGGCCACAGCAAAATCCCAGTTTGTTCTTCCACCCTGGTCCTTTGGCTTAGTTCCCTGAGGCTTAGGCAGTACCTGACACAAAGCCTGGCCCCAGCTGGGCTAGGGAGGGGGAGAGGGGGTGAGGAGGAGAAGCTCAGGAGCTCCAGAGCAACACACACCACACACACCACACACCACACACACACACACACACACACACACACACACACACACACACACTTCTGCGTGCCTGCAAAGATCTAAAACCCCTTTCATCTTAGTAAAGGGGAAGAACAAGCAGCACAAAAGCAAGAGGGAGGCCAAGCAGTCATAAAACACTAAGAGTTGTGGTGGCTTCTTTGCCCCAGCTCTGCTGCAGGGACCTGGTCTGAACAATAGAGCCAGCTGCCTGCTGTCTTCCCACACCTGTTAGTCACAGCAAACCAGTTCTCCTCCTCCCAGAGAGCAGACGGTAAGGCTTGGAACAGTTAGCAAAACTGCTCCCAGAATTACCTACGACTACCTCCTGCTCCTTGTGAATTGTCCCAAACAAACAACAACCACAATCACCACAACCACCTACAGCCACACTGTTTCCCAGCCACAGGGATGGTGTGATATCATTGATGCAGGAGTTTTGCCGAGAATGAAGAATGCGTCCAAATAATGCCCGGTGAATTCATGATCCCATGGCTGGTCCTCAAGCAACCACTGCTAGTGTCAAGTTCACAAGTTCACTGGGACCTACTCCTGCCCTCAAGGCCACCCGGAAAGAAACAGCCCAAGAGTCTTCAGCTCAGAGGAGCTGAACCATTTATAGAGGCTTAGAGAAGAGGAGTTAAGGAGCTGACTCTGCAATCCGATGGTCTGGCTTTGAGTCCTGGCTCTGCCACTGCCATGACAATCATGACCCAGTCCATGGCCTTGTGCACATCAGCCAGGTGGTGCACAATTACATGCAGTGCTTTGTAAGTGACATGCTCTTGTTGGCACTGGCAATGGTGATAAAGTCAGGAGTCCCTTTGATTTGTTGAATTATTCTATTTGCAATTTAAGGACTCCCTGGGAAGAAGGGAGATGACCAATATGCTTGAAGCTCCTCTAGAAGGCTGGGGACAAGGACTAACGACTATGACTACTAAGTTGTCTCCTCTACCTCTCTGTCCTTGAAAGGTCTCGGGGCTGCCAGAGAGGGAGAGGAGGAAGTCTGGTGACCTAGGAGGCTCAGCAGCAGTCTCCCTCCCTCCCTCCCTCCCTCCCTCCCAATGGTCAGCAGCGTCACTGACAGCTCCTCCTAGTACTAGGTTCTGAGCACCCAGCACTAGGAGGAGGATCGTTCCAGGAATGCTTGCTGAATGAATGAATGAATGACTCAGGACTCCCAGGAGCAGTCAGAAAAGCAAAACACCAACAGCGCTAAGTGTCCTAGGCAATGTGAGCAAAATCCTTTGCCTGGGGACCACCGGTGTTTTCCAAGGAAATGTCCCAGGAATGAACCCTGATATAGGCTTATCTGACTCCTAGCTGCCTTGCCCTTTGACACCTAGCTTCTTGCTCAAGAGTCAGAGAGAAATTCAAGATAAGTGCAGGGTTACAGGGTCCAATACAATTGTAAAGCAGAATGAGCAGCAAGTCTCCCTTTCTGGAGAAGATTGGACAAGCCTCCTGGCCCGAAACCTCTGCATCCAATACATAATATTTGGGGCTTAAGCATTGGGCAAAGTGCTTTATGTGTGTCATCCTCAGGCTGAACCTCAAAGGCAGGTACTTATCTACATGTACAGATTTGGAACTGGAGGCATGCAGTAGTGAGGTCACTAACCAACAGCACACAGTCAGGATTTGAACCCCAGTCCTGTCTTTCAAGCCTATGGGCTTCCCATGATGCTGCACTGCTCAGTGACCTGGCATCTTGGAACATTAGATACATTCCTGTGGAATCCCCTTCCCCACACTGTTTAGGGATGGGTAGGTGACAATTGAGATGAAATTTGGGAATAAAGAGTGCACTTGAGCTGGGTGCAATGACACATTCTTATAATCCCAGCAGCTAGGGAGGCTGAGATAGGAGGATTGCGAGTTGAAAGCCAGCCTCAGCAACGATGAGGTGCTAAGCAATTCAGTGACACCCTGTCTCTAAATAAAATTCAAAATAGGGCTGAGGATGTGGCTCAATGGTTGAGTGCCCCTGAGTTCAATCCCCAGTACCCACAGCAGAATAGAAAAGGGGAACAAGGTCTCTTCTGACCCTGGCAGGCTCGTCAGTATTGGGTGAGTCCCTAAGAACTATCATGGATAAAAGGAGGACATTTGGAAGCAGCACATAGGGGTGGGGTCCAGGCATCCTCTGCTCTCCTTCTTTCAAGCCTCCAGCAACTCCCTCCAGAACAAAGGCCCCTTTCATGAACTTCAGGCGGGTCCCCTGACTGCTGCTAAGGCTATTAAACAGGCTCCTGGGAGACCAGTGTGATAAGAGCACACTTGGTGCACCAATAGGCAGGCCCCAAATGATGACTATGCCCTTCCTGACAGATGGATGCAGGTTGGAGATACTTCTGCATCCCAGTCAGGGAAAGGAGGAGGACACAGTGGCCAACATGTGGGGCAGCTTCAAAGCTGACCTTCTGCCCTGGTGTGAGTGGCTGCCATGTTTTCCACCTGCAAGTGAGTTCTTCCATAGTCCTGGGCTTTGCATTTCCCCCAGGGACTCCATCTGAGGATCTCAAAGTATGCTGAATGCTATCTGGGTACTGGTTGGTCCTGTCCATTTTAGAGTGGGAAACTGAGCTCTGTCTGCTAATACCCCAGAGCTAGTCACAGCAAGAGGGGACCTGGGCTCCAGCCTAGAGTTGGTGATCTGCCTGATATCTTCTCCACTTTGCTACTCAAATCTCATGGGATTCTTTACCCCTCTTTCATAGTCACTGGGTTATGGTATCCAGATGCCTGAGGTGGCAGGAAGTGTGTTAGGCTGTGGAGGCACAGATCTAGGTTTGAATGTTGCTCTGTGGTTTTCAGTTCTGGGACTGTGGGCAAATCACTTGGCCTCTCAGAGCCTATTCTACCCAGCCTATACCTACCCAGAAGGGATGTCGCAGCAAGAGAAACAAACGTGTTAAATCCTGAGGATGGGGCTTTGCTCAGTAAAGGAAGCCAATCCCTTTTATAAAGGTTATTCTGCTTTTAGGAATTAAAGGTCATGACCACTGATTTGGGACCAGTTTTGTCAATGGAAGCCTTATCTGCTAAAAATCTCTACTAAGCATACACTAATTTTCACTTATGATTCTGAAAAAGTCATGTTTGTACAGTTACTTCAGCCACTCACAGGCTGGAGGGATGCCCAGTTGCATACAACAAAGATCTTGAAGGGACACCATCAAGTTGAAAGACAAGGCAATTCCTGTTCTGAGACCTTGTAGAGACAGACAGAGTTTCCCACCTCCTTTCCCTGCATCTTCATCCCTTGTGTTGGCTTGTGGTGCTTGCTTAGAAATTCTTCCTGAAGGAAAGCAGTGAGATGTGGCTGAACCCACAGGTCACCAAATTAAGGGCCTCAGAATTGCCAAATGAGCTTAGCTTTGAGAAAAGTGCCGTCTTCAGGGTGTCCCTTTGGTGGGACACTGTAGACAGCCATAGTTGCCTTCTTTAACCTCACTCTCCAAACACTCAAGTTTATCTCAAACGTGACCTCCAATGCTCTGCATGAGCTAGTGGAGACAAGGGACTTCACAGGTTTAATTTAACCCATGTAGAATTTCATGGGAAACAGAGCTGAGTGACAGGCGCTCTATGAGACTTTCTAGTTCCATCTGGTACTACTACCTCTGGGGTAGTGGGTCGCACACATTCTTGTTTGTGCTTTTGGTCATGAAGCTCCATGAGGCCAGAGTCCCTAAACACAGTGCCATGCCTATTATCACAGGTGCACAGTGATGGCTGGGTCAATGAGTAGCCCCCACAGTAAGAATGTGGGCATCCTTGCATCTCATTTTCTTTGGGCGGTGAGGGTGAGGAAGCTGGAAATTCCCTTTTCTAATGGTTGGCCCATGACTGCTCTGGCCTGAGCTCCCCTCCCCACCTCAAAGATTTAGGTAGCAGAAACCCCTGTAGGGAGTCACACTGAGGGAACTAAAGAGACCAGGGCCCTCAGCACTATGTTCCTTACCACGGACTGAACCCAAGGCCTAAAGACCTACCACCATCTGGCTCATGGCCCAGAACTCAAAACTGTAGCCCCAGAACCCCAAGCCCCACAGCCCACTCTCTCGTGGGCCTCTGAGAAACACACCTGTGGAGAGGTCACAACGTCTACGTCCTTTCTCTTCAACATGCGTCTTACAGTTGACATTGGTCTGTCTCTTCCTGTCTGCCTTAAGGTGGAGGTGTTGCCTGGGCAACAGTGATGCTACCTGCCAGGTGCTTCTATTCCATTGATGTCACTGGAATGGGCCATGTGGATGGGGGGGAGATGTACTCTCTACAGGAAAACATCAGAGATCCCAAACTGTTCAAGAGGACCCTAGAGGTCTTTTGAATACTCTCAAATGACCCTCTTCCTCTCCAGAAGACCCCCCTGTCCCTCTCCCCTTCCCCGATGCCTGAGATAGGCCATGCTTCAAATATGACTCCTCCTCCAGAGTCCCCTGAAAAGTGAGAGCAAGCAGCTTTGTCCTTGTCTCTGAAAAAGTCAATTGAGTGGGACACTGAAGATCTCCTTCTGCCCCTCTGGGACTGTCTAGACCTTGTGGCTTTGCCCCTCATTCAGACCTCAGAGGATGAAGCAGCACCCTGACAAGGTCGCCCAGACCAGCAGAGAATGCACCTCCTTGATGACCACTAAGCACTGAAGAGCTCAGCCTGCAGGCCGGCGGGGCAAGGCTTAGCACTTCCTATGCACCACCCAACTCAACCCTCTGATGGTCCTGACGGCTCATCCCCATTTTACTAATGGTGAAAATGAGGCTTTGAATGGTCAAGGCACCTGCCCAACTACTAACAACACCTAATTTCTAAGCAGTGGAGCCAGAACTCAACCCAAATCTGCCCATTCCAAAGCCCATATGGTCACCTCCTGGGGCAGCTGGAGAAGGGACTCACTAAAGATGAGTTCTGAGGAGGCCCGACAGAGACTAGAGGGAGCCCTTTAAACTCCAAGAGGCCAGCTAGGCAGGACAGGTGGCTTGAGCAGACACTGCAGAGGATTGCTTCATCCCTAGGCTCACACAAGGATGGCAATAAGCTGGTCTTGATTTTACTACTCCCTGGGGTCTCAGTGCTAATTAGGGACACTGTTTCTTAGCTCTGTGCTTGGCTTCTTCTTCACTCCCTCCCCCACAGTTCACCTGATTACCCTCTTGATTTGCATATAGCATTTATTCAGGCAGCCTGGTTCTACAGCCCTGGATTTTACAGTAGTTATTTAACATATGCAAATGTAAATCTATGCAGCTGAGAGATAATGCTTACAAAGCACTAAACAAATAAGCAAATATAACAAAAAGCGCTACATTATGCAAGAGTAAAGGGAGAAAACCTACCAGGTAAACACTGCCTTGGAGGCACTAACCAAGGAGACAAGCACAGCCAGGGGGATCATTGGCAAGAGGGCCACAGAGGTGGACAGAGTTCTGGACCACTGGCTGTCAATGCCCCACCCCCCCACACACACCCACCCTCCTGCCTGGCTGTGACTCCAGCTTTGCAAAGCAAGTTTCCCATGTGGCTTCCCCAGGATGCGGGAATGGACAAGATGACATTCAGTCTGTGTGGTGTTCATAAAGTCTCCTTGCAAACTAATAAACTAGCATTCTGACTTCTACACCCGCTTTCTCAGGGTGATTCAGTAGCCTGAGTGCAAACCACTTATAAATACGATTTGTAAGTGGGTGTAGCTAAGAGCCAGCCCCTGGGACAGGTGACTTCTGGACTCCAGCCAGCCTTCCCAAGACACTACTTGACTTCCTCAGTGGTCAGAAACCTCTGATAAGTGCCCACGGACAGCACGATTTACAGTGCTCAGTTCTAGCTCACTAAGTGCTGAGGTGAACAGTGTGGAAACCAAGTGATTATCTACTTGGAGGTGGGGGAAGAGGGGTTTAGAAGGTCAGGACAGCATATTCGGTCACCCTCACCTGCTTCCACCCCAGGAAGACTTCGCGTCCTGCACACAGCTTCACCTTTTCCCTCTGCACCACACCCAGGTGACAATTACACATCACCCTTGTACCAGGCCCCAAACTGGATCTGCCACCTCACCTTGCCCAGGAATGAAGATGGAAAGCCATCTCATGCTTGGGCTAGGCTCCCCGGTCAGCCATGAGGCCAGGCTTGCGTCTCTCCTCCTATCATCAGGAGCTTCCCATCCTTCCACTGCCCAGGGTAAAAGGCAGCTGCTCTTTCCTCCTTAACATAAGGGAGCTTTAAGTTCCCATAACTGGCTTTAAGTTTAGCCTGCTTCTCTGAATGCTCAGCAACTGCACCTCAGCTTCCAGGCTCTTGAGCACTTGGCTTCCCTAAGTTTCTTTATCTGTAAAGTTGGGCTAAGAAGAACTCATAGGACAACTGTGAGGATTAAATGATACAGGCAGAGTGCTTTTGAGAAACCAATAAATAGATAAAACATCGTTCTGGAAATGTTAGGTCAAGGTCCTGCACCCTCAATAATTGGTTATCAGGGCTGCTGTAAATGTTTGTACAGATAGTGCACTACCCAAGGACACACGGCCAGGGTAACCGGAGGATAAGTCCCAACTCCATGGCTCCGAGGTCCTTATTTCTAAATGACACCAAATGTCACCTCTTGCTGAGAGAAGACACTTATTCTAAATTACACAGGGGACTGGAAAAGCTAGCAGCAGTCCTCGAGGATATCTCAGCCTCGTGGCTCTACCCCCTCCCCAACAACCATGAATGAGGAAGGTCCAACATGGACGGATCATCTTGGCCATAATTCAAGTCCTGCTCCTTTGGAGCACCGGCCCCTCCCTGGTACATGTCTCCATTCAAGTCCCACAGGTTGCTGCGCTGCCTCATTCTTGACTCCAAATGTAGAACCAGAGTCCTGGACTTGAAGGCCCCTGTGGCCAATGGCCAGAGCATGGCCAGCAGAGCTCTGGTTGTGAAAAGTTCCTTCTCATGCTATACTGAGATCTGTCGTTGTTTCTTCTAACCAAGGAGTTTCTGAGGCCAGAAATAGTAAGCCATTTTCTTTCCTCAGGTTTCCACGATTGGGACATCTGAAGGATACAGCCATGTCCCCCTGTGCTTCTCATTCTGGAGTGCACACCAGTGGTTCTATCTTCTCCCTCACAAGACACACTTTGCAGATTGCTCCTGTTCTCCTCTGGACAAGTTCTACTTGGCAGTGGTGTCCCTCCAAGAGGTGGCCTTGGGAACTGGGCTAGTGCACTACACTGGCTTGACTCTACCCCTGTGCAGCCCATGCATAGCATGCTCACCCCTGTCTGCCCTTGAGACTGTGCACCCCCTTCATCAAACAGGAGCCCCCAACCATCTTTCTCTTCATTAACCAAAAAAGTAAAAATACAAAACCAGGTTCCTTCCAGAAAATACCTTCTCAGTGGGCAATTTTCTCCCCTGAAGTTTCTGCTCCTTCTTGCCTTCTGATCAAGTTCACCTACACACCCTTTTAGTTTCTCTTCTGGGAGCTGCAAGAGCAGAGAGGTAATGACTTCTGGGAGGTTAACATCAGAATAAAAGTCCACATCGTTGCCCCCTGGAAGCCTGAGCTTGAAATTGCTGCATCTTGAAAATTACCCAGCACTTGAAAATAAGCTTCTCCATCCACCCAAGGAGAGCAGGGAGCGGGTCAATTTAAAAACAAAACAAAACAAAAAAAACCACCTCATGGTTACCCACAAGTGGAAAATCTGAGGGCAGAATGGCCTGGAGCAGCAGCAACACACAAGGAATTAGCAAACAATGAGAGCCACTTAGGCGCATCAGGCTGGAGGGAGTACCCAAGGCAGCCACTATGTTATTAACTAGAACTGAAAGACATCAAGCCAACCAGTGTCTGCCTGCCACCCCATTTTTCCTGCTAACCTGGACCTGTCACTGCATCAGCCCTGGACTCTAGCTGGCAGCCTCTGTGAGGTAGAACTGGTTTGTAAAAGGAAAGAGCCCTGGTCAGTTTCCAAAGAGGAACAAGAAAACAAAAGCGAGTCCTGGGTTGATTTAGATGCTACCAGTACCTGGTCCTCTTCTAGTCTGGAAGGGAGGGAAGATTCTCACCGCAAAAGGGGCCAAAGGCACAGTGAGGTTCTGGCCTGGGTGGATTATTTTCCTTTCTTGCTCGGCAGCAATTTTTTTTTTTTTTTTTAAAGAAGAGCATTTCGGATGGGGCGTCTGGTCTGAGGCTTTCGAACCCGCTCACCGGACATCCACCGGGCGGAGACAGGGATGGAGTTAGGGCTCAGGAGGCTGAGGCTATTTACAGAGCCAAGAGAAAGTTCCCTCAGCATGGGGTCTACTCCACCAAAAGTCTTGAAAGAGGAAGTGGCGGGGGCTTCATCCGGCCCAAAGCAACCTGATTGCGCAAACACTATAACCAAGAAGAAACCAACTTCACTTCTAACTCCTTTCTCGCTGGAAGAGAGGGACGGCCAAGGAGCAGGGCGACCCAGCTGTTTTTTCCTGCCCCAGCACCTTGCTCAGCCAGTCAAAGTAACGGATGGTCCCGCACTAGGAACCTACACGTGGTCCCGCGTGGGGCTCCGAGGCTCGGCGCGCCGGGAAGAGCGGCTGCGGGCCGCGCCGGCTTCAGCAAGCGCCCAGCGGTGGGGTTGGGAGCCGAGGGACCGCGCGCATCTCCAGCGCTGCGGGAACTGGAGGTGTGACCGCCAGAGACCACGGCGCCCGCCCGTGCGCGCGCGCACTTTAAGCGGTCCCCAAAGTCGGCCCCTACTTGGGGAGGGCGCAGGCGAGTCTGGAGCGCTCCCCGCGCACCCCCGCTCCTGACTCGCGCGCCGCTCGGCGGAGTCCTGGGTCCCCATCCCTCCCTTCTTGGAACACGCGAGGCGCCTGGGAAGCAGCAGAGCCTGGAGCTGCGGGTCCCCGACTTACGTTTGGCCTTGGTAGCGCTGTCCCGCGGGAGGCCCACGACAACCCGGGCTCGGCGCGCAGTTCCGAGGGGGGCGTCGGGCTGGGCTGGCGGCTGCCGGAGCGCGCGGCCGTGCAGCTAGGGGGACGCTGGCGGCGGGACCGCGGCCGGCTCCCGCCTCCTAGCTCCAACGGCGGGGCTCTGCAAGGCTGTGGAGTTACTCATTTCCTGGATGTCACGGAAACTTTTCCCTCCTTATAAGAACAAAACACCCGCCTCCACGGGCCACCGCCGAAGCTCCTTAAGGAGGACCGCGCGGATTAGCGGGGCCCCGCCCAGGGTCAGCCGCGGAGATCTGCCCGGTGACCCCCGCAGGAAGGCCAGACGACACAGCAGAACTGGAGAGTGACCTGGCGAGACAGGATGTGGCCACTGGAGTAAAGTGGGGAGCGCCGACAGGAAGGCGGGGAGGACGCCCTTAAAAGCCGGTTTAGGCCGCAGACTGGAAGAGGTTGTCACTGCAAGTCCACCGAGTGTTTCAGTGGCGCGTTTTACGAGTGGCGGAGTTCCAGGGGCCACCTATTTTGTCCCTTTAAGGAAAATATAAATCGAGACACAACGCCGGTCTTTTTTCTTCTGCAGCTTGTGTGGATTAACATAACCACATGTTATGATGAATGCATTGTTGTCCATCTCCGAAGTAACCCTGCACAAAGGAGGACGGGGACCAAATGCTGTAGGGGGCGCTTTCCTCTCCCAGGCCTGGTTAGGGCTCTGAACTTAGATGCAGTATTTCTAACCCTGTTTTAGAGACCACAGAACTGAGTCCAGGAGGGAGGTCAGCAGCAACCCCGCTTGTACTTAACAGATTACGAAATCCATAACCTTCTGTCACTTTCTTTTTGTTACCTGCCCAAATCCCACCGCCAGTCGTGGGTTTGAAAGAGTGCTTCACTAGCGCCAAATGGTAGTGAGGTTCAATTGGGGAAATCAAAACACTGTCCAGAGGTTATCACCATTGCTTCTGGTACTGGGTTTTTTGATCACCTTCTTGCTTTCCTTCTCAGCCCAGCCAAGTAACTTTTAACACTCGCCTGGAATACATTAGGTGGAGTCTGAAAGATAAACAGGCAATGAGAAAAATTTCCAAAAATAGACCCCCTGGCCCTTGGCCCAGGGTACTTTCAAGTTCGAGCTTCTGCTCCTGCAGCCCTTTCCTGACAATAGGGATCTATCTGTAGCAGTTGCGAGGGCCAGTGAAGGGAGGTGGGTACCGGGAAACATTTTTGAAAGAGCTTTGTGTTTCCAAAATGTCTACAAGTTGAATGGTTGGGACACTGGTGCACCCTCCTCCAAACATGGCTGGGGACATTTCCTGGGGGATGGAGGGGGGACACACAGACCTGAGCCCTATAATCCTTTGGCTAAGAGTTGAGGGTTTTGCTGGAATGTCAAGGTAGTGCTTAAATGCCTGAATGCCCTCTGGGATTACCATCTTGTCTGCAAAATTTGTTTTAGCTATTTCTAACTGGCTGTGCATATTTATATAAGAAGATTTATTTTGTTTTTCTTTTAAACCCAATGATTTCATCCTCTGTGGCTGATGGTCTCTTCCATGGGCTCCTGTCTGCTCACAGAACTTGGTTCACCATACTATCCTTCCACATAAACTGCTTATAAATTGGTCTCTTCTTATCTCCCCAACCTCTTATCTCTGTCCAAGTTCCACACTAAACTCCTTACACTACTTGGAACTTGTGCTTCACAGAATGTGATAAGCTGGTTGCTCGGTGTTTTACCCCTGAGGATGTTCACATGTGCTTTATCTTCTGCCTGCAACCTTTACCCCACCTCTTTCTCCAACCCGTGAGCCCCACGCACAATCACACCAATTGTGCCTAATTGCGTGTTCAGTCTTCACATCCCCTGACAGGCTATCACTCCTCCAGGAAGTCTTCCTTGAGTCTCCTGCTGGGTTGGACTTCCCTCTTGTGTAGTTCCTGTATCATATCAGTCTTGCTCCTGAAAAAGTTATTAAGAGATAGGAAAAGCTTCCAGGAACCCAGTGAGGAAAGAAGTCAGGGAATCCCTGCTTCAAACACAGTACTGCTGAATAGAATATCAACAATTGAAAGCAAAAAAAAAAAAAAAAAAAGAAAAGAAAAAGAAACAAAAAATGGTGTGGTGGAGGGGGATCTCTAGGTGTGAGGGAACTCAAAGGCATGATATGAATATAAGTCCAAATGGTTAAGGCTGGGATGAGTCCTCAGTGATTGGGAATTAGGAAGATAGGGCTCTAGATTTGAGCCTTCTGCCCCAAACTGGGGCTCTGGGAAGGCTGGCTTTTAGTAGCAGTGGAATGGGAAGAAAAAAAAAAAATCTTCCTTCTCTTGGCCTAGGTTCAGCTAGGAAGTTTGTGGTTTATCTGGGGCCTGACTTAATTACAGAATGTCTGCTATAAAAATCAGAACCCCTAGTGGACCTGCATCACGGGTAGGTCTGAAGTCCCAATTTATATTCCTCATGTGGTGAGGGAATCTGCAAGTCAGGGAAGCGGAGGAAAGCTGCTTCCAAATGGAGAATCCTCCTGGCCTGTCAGAGGGAAATGTAAAACTTGGTTGTTTATTTATTTATTTATTTTCCGAAAGAAATGACTCCCATTGAAGACAAGCTTATCCTGAGAAATGATAAACCAAACTAGGAAATGAATCACACCAGGGAGTAGATACGTATACGTAATGAACAGGAGAATTAGCCCCTAAAGTTCTTGAAATAATAGAGCAATTTGAAAAAGTCTATAAAATAGTAATGGTCAAGATGCAAAGATAAGATGATAGAACATAGTACTATGAAAGAAAGATAAATTTGAAAAAGTAGAAATATAATATGTAGAAATTAAAAATTTAGTCATTTACATTTAAAACATTTTAGTGGTTGAGATTCTTATAATATAGTAATAAGGTGGTAAGTCAAAACATTCAAAAATTCATTAAAAGGGGAAAGGAAGAAAAGTAATAATTTCATTTTATGAGTTCTGTGTCAAATCTGAAATAATTTGTAAAATATTGGCAAAGAGAACCACAGCAGCACATGGAAAGAATATGACGACAACATGAATAAATCACAAGGAAAAAACTGAAAGAACATCACCATAGATGCTGAAAATCATTAGATACAATTCAGCATCCAGATACAAAAGCTTCTGGAACATGATGTGTACAAAGGGTGAAGTTCAGCCCCCAAATTTATATCATACTTACTGCAGAATACTAGAAACCTTCATGTTAAAAGTCGGGGCAAAATAAGAATATCCTCTTTTTAAAAAACTTCTCATAAGTTATTTTTTAAAAAACTTTATTAATTAGGAATATTTTTGGCTGCAAGTAACAGAATGCACAACTGTAACTTTATAAATGTCTAAGATTATAGGCTTAACATAGAAGGGCTTATTTTTCTCAAATATAAAGCATGTGTACAGGTGGCTGTTTCTGTTCAATGTCATGATTTTTTTTTTTTCAGGGCTGGTCAAATATTAGGTGCATCTACTGTTTTCATAGTTATTGCAAAATTGCCTTTCAATTTTAATCCCTTGTCAATAAAGTATGAGATTGCCTGTTTCCCCACATCCTTGCTTGTCTTGGGTATTTACTAATTAGTTTGCTTCTTTTTTGGGTGGGAAAAAAAAAGATGTCTTAATTTGCATTTCTTTAATTATGAATGAGGCAGAACAGAACATTATCATTGGACATGTTTATGTCTTTATTTGTGAACAACCAGTCACAGGTTTGTCAGTTTGTGTTGGTGTGTGTGTAAGAAAAAGGAATTGTTTTCGTGAGCAGAGGGTCAGCATTACATGAAGTTTCTTTCTTTCTTTTAAAGAGAGAGCGAGAGAGGGAGAAAGAGAATTTTTAATATTTACTTTTTGGTGGACACAACATCTTTGTTTGTATGTGGTGCTGAGGCTTGAACCTGGGCCGCACGCATGCCAGGCGAGCGCGCTACCGCTTGAGCCACATCCCCAGCCCTTACATGAAGTTTCAAATTTCACTGTGGAAGGTGGCAAGCCCTGGACCCACTGCAAAATAGCTTCAGACATTCCACAGTCAGGAACACAGGGGAAAAAATTTTTACATTGAATACATGGGGATTTCCCGTTCTCCCCCATCTGTGGTTATCCCAGAATATGGAACAGAATGCATGACGATGGGAGGGACAGGAAGCCATGGCTAGTCATCAGGAGTCTGATGGAGGGGGGAAAAGGGCACTTTTCCTTGCTTTGGTCAATCTCTCACCACCCTGAATTCAACTTTGTCTGGAATTTCAAGAGATAACAGCGCTAGTTTACAGGATGTTTCTCTGGAAGAGGCTGCTTTGCTGAGACCTCAAAGGTGTCAGTTGAACTAGACCGATGATTTATGTTTGGTTGATTCTTTCCTCAAGGTCAGTGCTGGCAACACTGCTCCCTTGGGAATGCTGGAGCCTATTGGGCTGACTTACTGATGAAGATGAAGCCAGAAAAGTTAGGTCATACACTCAGGGTTACATCGTTGGTTAGTGGCAGAATAATACTTGATGCTTAAACTATGTGCTAGGTATTATGCTAAGCATTTTGCACATAATAATTCATTTAACTCCTATAACAACCATACACAGTAGGTGTCATTAGATTCTCATTTAACAGATGAAGAAACTGAGGCCCAGAGAAGCTAAATAATTTGTCCAAGGTCACACAGCTAATAAATGGGAGAGCCAGAATTATTATTTTTTAATTTTTTTATGGTACTGGGGATTGAACTCAGGGGCACCTACTATTGAGCTACATCTCCAGGCCTTTCTATTTTAAGGCAGGATCTTGCTAAGTTGCAGAGACTGGCCTCAAACTTGTGATTCTTTTGTCTCAGCCTCCCAAGTAGCTGGAATTACAGGCATGAACCATCTTGCCCAGCTCCAAGAGCCAGGATTTGAACCAGGCGTGGGCTCTAGAATCTTGCTATACTGTATCTTTTTCCTTTATATGTCAGTGCATTAAAATTGAAAGATTCCTTCAGAACAATCCTTATGTACACTACATGTGACACAATCTATTATGTTCATTTATTTTATTATTATTTTTTTTGCAGTATTGGATACTGAACCTGGGGTTTCATACAAGCTGGGCAAGAACTCTACCACTGAACTATGCCCCCAGTCCTCTTCTTTTTTCTCTGTTTTATCTTTGTGTGTGTGTGTGTGTGTGTGTGTGTGTGTGTGTGAAAGAAATGCAGGCCACAGCTCATTAATAAATCAAGATTCACATTTAAAAAAAAATCCTTCTTTAAAGGACTCTTGAAGCTCACATCTCCATTATGATGGCTGTTCGTTCCTGTTTTCTGCATGCCAATGTTCCATCTATATGCAATGCTTGGAGTGGGAAAGAACTGACAGACAATTTCTCTCAAGCTTATTTCTGGTCATTAGGCATTCTTTGCTCTCCCTGTAGATAATGTCTAAAGACAGTACACAGAGCTTTAAAACAAATCACAGTGTTATAACTTTAGGAAGACGTTCTTCCCTTGTTTATCCATCCAACAAATATTTCAGCACCTCCTCTATGCCAGGCATTGTGCTAAATAAGGAAGTGGCAAACTATGGCTGGTAGACCCAAGCCAAGGGCCACCTGTTTCTGTAAATAAAGTTTTATTGACTCATTCATTTATGTGTTGTTTATGGCTGCAGAAGTGAATGAATGAATATAGCCACTCATTTATCAACCAACTTTTTCCCATTCATTCACCAAATTTTATTGAGTATCTACCATGTGTGCAGCCCTATGGACAAGACAAAAAAATAGTTCTTCAGTACTTTCTTAGAATGGGCAGAGAAAAGAGATGAATGCATCTCACTGTAATCCTTAATACTTCTCTTTGGGGCCCTGGTTTGTACTTGGACATGATTTGTTTAACTACCTTAAGAATCTTAAATGTTTGTGTTCCAATTGCTTTCAACTTACCTAAGTCACTCCTGACTCCCAAGAATAATTGCTGTGTGCCTGAGCATATAAGCATATAACGTTCCCAGTCGTTATTCATCGAACTTTCTATCTTGAGTGTCTCCTTTGTATGAATCCACATCACAGATACTTAAACAACAACAACAACAACAACAACAAACTGGTCCTCCCAATCTGGGGGAGGGGTAGGACACAAGTCAGCACACAAGTACAATACTGCATGTGAACAGAATGATGCTCTGGTTTACTTGCAGCTTGGAGGAAGGGTGCACAACTAGGAAGACTTCTTGGAGGAGGCCACATAGAATTGACTGTTTCTTTTTTTTTCTCCTTTTTTTTGGTACCGCGGATTGAACCCAGGGGCGTTTTACCATGGAGATACATCCCCAGCCTTTTTACTTTTTTTTGTTTTGGTTTGTTTTGTGTTAAGGTCTTGCTAAATTGCTTAGAGTCTTGCTAAATTTTCTGAGACTGGCTTTGAACTTGTGATCCTCCTCCCTCGGCTCCCAAGTTGCTGGGATTGCATGAGCCAAGGCATTTCACCTAAACTGACTCTTGAAGGAGCTAATTAGGCAATGAAGGGGACAGAGCAATGAACACATGGGAAGTCTAGAGGTGTTTAAAAATAGAGTGTTTTTTTTTTTTTAGGGATAGTAGAAATAAGGGCATTGACTCATCATCAAAGATATTTGTGCTTTGATGTAAAAATGTTTATTCACTTATTTATCTGTGGTGGGAATAAGCTGTGGTAGCCTGTCAGTCTTTTGAACCATCTGGTCAGCTCTTGGTTTGTGCAAGTTCTCACCAGTCCTAGGAGGACACGGACCTGCAGCCTTGATCTCTTGGGCAAGACGCATGGACTGGATGAGCTGGTCTGAGCATTGTGTCAAAAGGTGCTCTGATGGGAGAAGAGCAGCTACGGGTGCGCCAAGAACATTCCAAGCAGGTACGATTACTGGGTGGTTATGACACCCTTGACTCCTCCAGGCAGAAATGATCACCTGCTGGCTGCTCCTGCACGGCCCGCCCCTGCCTGGTGCCTGACCTTCCAGTCTTCCTAATAAATCTGCCTGAGCTTGCTTGCCTCTTCAGGTATCCAGAGGGGAGTTTGTCTGGAGACCCTTTGGGGATCAATGTCAAATGCTCAACAAAAGTTCTGTTAACTTAGGTCTGCAGCAGGCTGGAAAAGGAGAAGATTAAAGGAATAAAATATGCCCGCATGGTTTTGGAGAGCACTAACCAGCTGGCAGGCTGCTTTGTCATCTAAGGTGACCATAGGGTTGGCTGATAAATGAAAACAATTTTCTGTAACACGTGGGCTTTTAATCTTCCCAGTAGCCTGGAGGAGAAACGTTAGACATGATGACTGGAGCAGTTTTTACCGTGTCATATGGGGACCCAGTGATTTTTTTAGGGTGATACAAAGTATCTAGCAGAACCCAAGAGAGCAGATATTGATCAGCAACAAAGAAGAAACCCCCTCTCTGATCTGTCTTCCTCTTTTGGGTCCACTCCTCATTGATCTGCTTTATTCTTCCCTCCATGCAGCCTGCCATCTCTCCCTCTCTTGGGCTTCACATGCTCAGTTTCAGGCCCCAGCAATGATTGACTTACAACTGTTGGTCCTAGTTATAAATTCCCAGGGGAAAAAAAAATTACTAGAATCGGCCTCGTGGGTCCAGGTCTCTAACATTGCCCTCGGGAGGCAGGTAGGGCCACTTGGAGTATGTGGCTCCTGAGAGGCACATACTTGTCTATCTCAGAAGAGACTGTGGATTGTGCAGAGTTCTCCCAGATAGCTTCCAGGATCTCTGTGATCCATTAGACGTAGGTTCTTTGAGGGCACGCTTGTTTTGCATTGCAGGCTGGGAATCTGCTTGGAGGGTACAAATGGGTATTTCTGCTTTTCTAGAGGTTTACTTTATATTCTCACTGGGTGTTGAAGAGATGAGCACTCTGTACATAATGCTGCTCTCACTCCTGTATTACAGCGCACAACTTGGATGTCCTAGGAGGGTGCTGATAAGAGGCTATTATATCCAGGTTTAAACAAGGGCTTTGCAGAGGTATTACAGCTCATGAATGTAGCCTTGGTGGTCTGTGGTCCTTGCATTTCCAGACACTTCTTTGCTATTCTTCCAAGGCACTCTACTATCCACCTGCCTCTTATCAATGTTAGACTCTACTGCTCCTTGGTAGGGACCTCACCCTCCCTCTAGCAGGATTTTTGCAGTCTTGCCTTGATATCTTCCCAGTTCTATTTCCTATATTTGAGATACCTTCTATTTTCTTCCATGTCTCTAATGCATATTAAGTTCAAGTTCAAGGTCTACCAATGACCTTTCCCTAAGATGCCATCCTTCACTTCCATGTTTTAGAACTCATTCAATAGTCATTCACCCAATAGTTGTTTACTGAGAGCAGTGTTGGCCAGTTATATTAGTTTGCTAGGGCTGTTATTACAAACTTCCATGTGGCTTAAAAAACAGAAATTTATTTCCTTGCTGCACTGGAGGCTTAAACTCTAAGATCAAGGTATCTGCAAGTTTGATTTCTCTGGAGGTCTTTCCCAGACTTGCAGACAGCCTCCTCATTGTCTCTCCTCTTCGTGCACACATTCCTGGTGTTTCTTTGTGTGTCTACGTTTTTCTTCTTATAAGGACACCAGTCATATTGGATTAGGGTCCACCCTCTCAGCCTTATTCTAACTTAATCACCTCTTTAAAGGCTCTATCTCCAAATACAGTCACCTTCTGAGATATGAGGTTAGAGCTTCAACATATGAATGGGGAGGGGCACACAATTCTTCCCATAAGCCCAACACCATTGGATCATGGCTGGACTAGCCACGTGCCCATTCTTGTTGTCTTGATTGACAGCCTGGTGGGGAAAGACACATAGCAAAAACCATATTTATGACTAGATGTTTCATTGCCATTGGGGATGGTTCAAGAAGCAGAATACACAGTATGTGGAAAGGTCACAGAGCATTGGGGGGCAGGCCAGGAAATACCTGAGGAAAAATGAGTGAGGTCATCTAGGTGAAGAGGGAGGATTCAGTATGTTAGACAGACAGACAACATTTATGAATTCCAGTTAGCAAGGAAGAACATGACATATCCAAAGAATTAATGTTAAAGTGTCAGATCACACAGGATCTTACATCCTGACATCCTTACCTCAATGCTCACTGCACTCTGACTTTGAGTTAAAGCATCTTTGGTGAGGATGGGTGGGACGCTTGCTTGCTTCCCTATAGGCTCATTTGGTCAGAGGTCCTGTCTTCGACTCCTTTTGTATTTTTTCTTCACAGTATACAGCATAGATCTGGGCATATAGTAGGTAGCCAACAAATAAATTAAGTGGGTATAATGAGAAATGAGACTAATAGAAGCCCTCCTACTTGTCTAGATTAGGGGCTGACAAAAATCCTAGTGGGGGTTTCTCCAGGAGGCGCTGAGAGGTAAGGAGTTTCGGTACTATGATGCCACCTAGTGCTTCTTTTGATTACAACCACACAGGGAGCAGGGTGGTGACTCATCTTTCATAGTCTGGAAAATCGAAAATCCAACATCTGTCTTGTTTATTAGTATAAATGGATTTGTCCACCTGCTCCTCCTTTCACCCATTTTCCATCTAATTTGATGTCTATGTGGATCTCACTCCTATGAGATGAACATGTCACGTGTCTTTTCACCTCTTTGTATTGGAATCTTTCTGTCCCCACATCATAAAGAATGCTTTCAGGTATCAATCAGCGTCTAGAGTCCCTGAGTTCCCATAGTGCTTTCTCTTGGCATGACATGCACTAAAAGATGCCTCATATTGTGTTAGGACTAATTGTCAATCTCCTTTCTGCATTCCCTCAGTGTCAGATTGTGAATGCAAAGGTCAGAGACCTGCTTTAGTCAGCTGGTGGTTCCTATGATCAGCTTGGTGCCTGTCATTGTAGTGGGTTCCTTAAAAACAAGTTTGCTGTTTCACATTGCTGTCACCTTGGCAGGCCACCTGAAAGGATCCTTTAGGAGAGTCCTAGGAAATGAGGAGACACACAGCCCCACATTTGACACCAGTGCAAGATATGAGCCATGTACTTTGTGACAGCCACATTATACCCTGTTTGCCTACCAGGGATATAGTATCAGGTCATGAATGAGATGTCATTGTACGGATGTCAATTTTCCCTGAATTAAACAATTCAATGCAAATTCAACTAAAATTTGTCATGAGGAACTTCACAAACTTACTCAATTATTATGAAAGGATAAAGGTTGATGAAGAGCCCAAGCAATTTAACATAGAAATAGGAATGGGGGTGGTGGTGCTTGTCTTGAATCTGACACCATAGCAATAAAATGTGAGGAATGGGTGGCATTCATGTTTTATGGTGCTGGCACAGAAACCAACCAGGAACTCAGAACATACTCATGTTTATTTGGGAACTTTCCCAAACCGCATGGGAAACAATGGGTTGTTTGGTATTGGATGTTGGAAAATTTGCTCACTCCATGGAGAAAAATACAAGTGGACCCCTATTTCATGCCAAATACAAAGGTGAACTGCAGATGGACTGAGAATTGAGTATGAAAAGGTAAAATGATGCAGTTTATAGAATAAAATGATGAAGAATATCTTTATGACCCTGGAGTTGAGAAGGACAAAAATCACACTGAAAAATCACTTAAAAAGCAAAACAAATAAATGAATAATTAGGACAAAGGTCTACAGGATCAAAATTAAGGATTACTGTCCTATAAAAATAGAAAGGTGCTGGCATGGTGGTGCACACTGGTAATCCCAGAGACTCAGGAGGTTGAAGTAGGAGGATCGCAAGTGTGAGTCCAGGCTGGGTAACTCTGGGCAACCTGTTTCTAAGCAAAATAAATAAATAAAATAAAATAAAAGATCTGGGGATATAGCTCAGTGGTAGAATGATCCTGAGTTCAAATCCTAGTCCAAAAAAAAAAAAAAAAAAAGGACTGATAGAAAAGAAGGGCCATGAATAGGCAGTTCATTGAAGAAAACCTCAGTGGCCTATGAATTTAGGAAGAAATGTTCAATTTCACTGGTAGATAAAGTGAAAATGAAAGCAAAACGGACTGACATTCTTTCCATTATAGTGACCAAAACTAGAAATTGGCTTATTAGATGAGTTTGCAAAGCACTTGTTAGTGTCTGATACTTAGTAAACACTTTATTAGTGTCTATGAATAAATAAACTAGCACATACTGGCAAGGAGGGGAGTGTGGGTCAGAAACCCTTGTATGACACACGGGCATAGAATGTAGGGCAGTGATTCTGGTACTTGATTTAACAGTACTTGGTGCAGCTAAGTAATCAGGGCTCCCATTAGGCTAGTAGGCATCTTTGTGCAGCTGGAAAAAAGTGTCCACCTCTGAGCAGATGGATTTCAAAAGGTGCCCTCTCTAGATAGTCACAGCCTTCCATGTTTATGGATTGGGTGGAGAATGGAGAACAGAGTCTCTCTCTCTCTCTCTCTCTCTGTGTGTGTGTGTGTGTGTGTGTGTGTGTGTGTAACAGAAGTGGGATGGGCAGGACACATATTCCTCCAGTGAGACATGACTTGGATGAGAGTAGAGGTTATATTTAAAAATATATATATATATATATTTTAGTATTTTTGCAATCCATTGACACCTTGGCTGGATCTCTTCATACCAAGACACATCTGCCTATTCAAGAGTGATGGCCCCCTGCATCCCATGTGACTTCCGAATCCTTCTCCTAGGCATGTATTTCAGAGAAATTTGTTAACATGGGTCTATTAAATGGACCACAGACAAAATGTACATGGCTACATTGTTTGTGGTATTGGAGAGTTGGAGGCAGTTTTGCTAACATTTGGGGAATGGAAGTAAAATGTGGTAGATGCCACATCTGAAATGCTGTGAAGCATCAGAAGTGATGAACCAGGATTACCACACCAACTGCAACGAAGATAGACCCTTAGAAAGGATGTTGGGGGGGAAAAGAAGACAATGTTGACTGAAAAAAGTAGAATATAAAATGATCTTCCTGGGCACAGTGGTGCACACCTGTAATCCCAACAACAAGAGAAGCTAAGGCAGGAGGATGGAAATGTGACGACAGCCTCAGCAATTTAGCCAGACCCTGTCTCAAAATAAAAAATAAAAGAATAAAAGTGGCTGGGGGTGTGCCTCAGTGAGAGAGAGAGAGAGAGAGAGAGAGAGAGAGAGAGAGAGAGAGGTGTAGAGGAAAGGGGGAGAGGAAGGGAACAAAGATCTCTGAAGTCCAATACCATTTTTTAAAACCAAAACCAAACCAAACCAAACCAAACCAAAACAAAACAAAACCACTATCTATCTTCCTCTCTCCCTCCTTTCTACCTGGGGACCGAACCCAGCGTGCTCTACCACTGAGCTACATCCCCAACCTTTTCATTTTTTATTTTGAGACAGGGTCTCCCTATATTGCCCAGGCCATCCTCCTGTCTCAGCCTCCTGAGTCGCTGCGATTACAGGCTTGCACCACCGTCCCGGACGGCTTACATTTTTAAAAAATACACAACCAAGCACAGCAGCACGAATGTAGCTGGGGCTGAGGATGAGGCTTGGGAATAGGCATGGGGATAAAGAAGAAAAAAAATGAACAAAGCCAGAGAGGGGTCTCGCACATTTCATGAACGAAGGAATTTCCTTATTTCAACTCTCTGCACCTGAAGTGCCAATCAGGGGAGCCTTTCTCTTGGGAATCTCTAACTTCTGCACCTTCCAGGGCCTACTCCCAGACTCCGAGCTCCGCCCACTCATTTCCTTGGTTCCGCCCCATTCAGGAATATTTGCATGTTTCTTTGGGGAATACCTCCAGCCTCTGAGGCCCCTCCCCTTTGGAACGCCCGTTCTCCCCCTAGTGGGCGTGGCTGTTGCCAGGCAACGGGAGGACGCGCCGAGCGCCGGGTTTCAGCCCACGGCAGGCGATAGAGATAACGTGTCGCCCTTTCAGGCGCGGAGGGCGGTGCACAGCCCCTCCCCCAGACTCCGGCCCGTTTCTTCGGTCTCCACAGCAGCCTCTGAGGCCGCCCCCAGAGAGCGTCAGGATGGCAGAGGTCAGGCTCCCCTGTCTGTTGCCTCTCGCTCCACCTCTCCCTTCCATCTCTCCCGCTAGATGCCCTGCCGCATCCACTGATTCTGATCCTCTCCCATCAACATCCTATCCCCACCTGCACCCTCACTTCCCGGGCCTTTCTCCGTTGGCCTTTCTCTGGCCTCATCCCCTTCTGTCCTTCCCTCATGAGTTCCCAGACACACGACAAGCACCCACGCCTAGAGTTTGAACCATTAGGGTGATACAAATATTGAAGATGTCTCAAAGGAAACCTGGAAAAAAGCTTCACAGATACTCATTGTCACCTCTACTACTGACTCGTGTCCACTTGTCACATCCTGCTTTCCTATCATCATATGATCACCTGCAGTCACACATCTTCTGTGTTGTCATGGACCCCTGTGTTTATATTCTATAGCCTCCAATCACTCCCCCCTATTATAGTATATCCCCTCTTCAGCCTCACTGGTCAGGAGTCATTTCCACAGTCCTTCAACGACTCTCCTGCCTGTCCCATAGCCTTCTCATTTACAACCTCAACAGCCTTAAGACCCTGTCATCACTTGACACTCACAGTTTCCATCTGCCATGGTCCAATTCAAATTCTTCATTGCCCTGCCAGAGCCCTCTCCATGACATGGTCAGTTCCAGCCTGGACCAGCTACATGATTTTTGAGGCCAAGTGCAAAATGGAAACACAAAGCTTCTTGTTCAAAAATTAAGAATTTTACACTCTGACAGCAGAGCATTAACCAAGGATGGGGCTCTTCTGAGCACTGAACCTTTTGTACCTAAGTAGTTCTCACACCCATGAAGCCAGCCCTGGTTCTAGTTTCTCTTAGCACCAGCATGTTCCCACCTCAGTTGCTTTCCTTGTCTCCTCTTCACCCCTCAGCATTCCATCTCCTCCATGCCTAGCCTTCCTTTCTATTTTCTTTTCGCACTATTGGAGATTGAACCCAGCTGCGTGCATTTTACCTCCAAGCTACACTCTTGCTCCTCTTCCTTTCTCCCCTTTAAAAATATTTTGAGACAGGTTCTCTCTAAGTTGTCCAGGCTGGTCTTGAACTTGCGACCCTCCAGCTTCAGCCCCTCCAAGATGCTGAGATTATAGTCATGCACCACCATTCCCAGCCTCTGGTCTTCCTTTATTAATTCTGTTTTCTATGTTGAATGACTCTGAACTTTTTCCCATTTTCCTCACTCCTGGGCCCAATCACTATCATCTCCCTTTGACATCCCTGTTGCTATGGTCACATCACTTCTCCCCATCACCTATTCTCATCCACATCTCTTTGCTTCTCATTTCCTCCTCTTTGTCTTTCTAGTTTTCCTTTATATTTCCCATTGTGTGCTTTTGAGTGTTTCCTCCTTTTCTTCCTCACTGGTCATCTTGGTTCATTTCATTCTTCTTTATTCCCCATGAACAAGCCCCAGGTACCAATACCTGGATGTAATTGTTTCTCAGTTTTCCTTCCCTTTCATTATTTTTTCTCATTTCTTCTATTTTTCTTCGCTTCACCTTGGACAACTTTACCTAGTCTCTGCTTTTGCTATCTATTTCCATGCCAGTCTCTTCTACTATGCCTCTCTTTTCCTTTCCCTTCTTTCCACAAATTGGTACTCTAAGTGCCTAGAATAGTGCCTGGTACATACAAATGCTCAGGACAGGTGATGAATGAAGGAATGGGTACAGTTCCACTGATCAGTTCGCCTTGATACGGTGTTTCTGAAATACCATTATGCAGTGTAACAATGTATATGTCAGTTGTTTACTGGTCATAGCTACGAGATTGCTTTTATTTTTTCTTTTAATAATGGTATACTTTTTAATGTCAGTATGGAAAAAAACCTCTTTTGTTCCTAGAGGTTTTAAAAAATTTTTTCTTTCTTTGATATTTTCCCATTCCTGTGCTAAGAGCCAGGTGTACAGGGGAAACTTGGCCTGCAACAAATCACTGGGCTGCTGATCAAGTGTTGACATTAATTCCTTTTACAGGGATAGAACTGAGAACGTTGTCATGATAAATTTTTGTGTGTGCTCATGTTTAGCATCAACGAGGGGGAAGCATAGAGCAGTAATGGTACCATATTTCCTAAATATGATTTTTCCCTTCTTTGTGAAGTTGTTACATTGGTTTCTTTGTAATAATCTGCTTTTAGTCAGGAAGAAAAGCTCCATTAAACTTAATAGTTCACTTGTTATAGAAAATGTTGTAGATATGCTTGTGACTCTTTATCTGTTTTGATCTCTGAAGACTATGTTTTGCTTGCACAACATTATTAGGATTTAATTAATAGTACATGTGTTTTTAAAAATTAAAAATATGTAATTGGGCAAGACAGCTTTGTCAAAACAGAAGGTAAACTAGAATATCTACCTAAAATCTTCAAGGTGGGTTGGAAGTTTACTCTATTATTGGTTAGTTTCTTGGATCAGCAGCAGGGTGTTGAGGTTCAGTCCTTCTCAGCATAGACTACCAAAGTGTAATGTTGCAAGCACAAAAGTCTTGAGTGATTCTCTGTGGCCTACAGAACAATGCAACCCATGCTCCTTAGAATGCCACTCAGGCCTCCAGTCTGTACCTGACTCCCTAGTTAATCTTTTCCTTCCTTCTCCCAGTAATATCTTTTATACTTTAGCCAACTTAAATACTTGCTTGGCCAAAAAGTTTTGCTCCAAGTTCCTTCTGCTGGGATTGCCTTTTCTCTACATCCTTCTATGAAAATTCCTTCCTTTCTTCTAGGCCTGCTCAAATGCCACTTCCTTCATGAATTTTGCATTATTATTCATGGTGTGAGCAATTTTTTTTCTTATAGATTCTTATAGAACTTTGAATTCATTTTGTGGCAGGGATCAAATTCTATAGTTCCATTATCTGCTCAACATCCTCCACCAACTAGTCAAATGTAAATTTTCTGTGGATGGGCCATTTATTCTTTATGTTGATATCTTCTCCAGGCTCCGTTCCAGAACTTACCAATCAATATTTGCTGAATGAATGAATAAATATGTTAACCATATATTTTAACACTTATTATCATCTTGTACCTAGTAGGAAGTAGCTGCACGAGTTTGCTAGAGCAGCCACCACAAACTTGATGGCTTTAAACAGCAGAATTTTCTTTCGTTTCACAGTTCTCAGGGATAGAAGTCTAAAATAAGTCGTGGGCAAGGTTGTGCTCCCCTGGAGACCTTGAGTCTAATCCTGCCCAGCTTCTTTTTCATTTCTGGCAGGGGCTGACAGTCTTTAGTCCTCCTGAGATTGCATCAGCCCAATCATTCTTCATGTTTCCCCTGTGTGCATGTCTGTCCGTCTAGAATTTTTCTTTTAATAAGAACACTGAGTCTAATTGAATTAGGGCCCACCTTACTCCAGTATGATCTCATGTTAATTCATTTTCCTACATTACATGCATTTCATATAAATGCATCCCAGGATGAAAAAGTAGCTTTCACAACATGCAGTGTCAATTTTTCTGCCAGCCAGTGGATGAAGATCCTTCATTCAGAGATATAGAATAATCCATTAACAGTCATGGAGTAGCTGTTGCCTTCCCATTCTCATCTTTACTCCCCCCACCCCACCCGCTGCTCCCCCGCCACAGGACAAGGGTGAAAAACTGGTGATGGAAGAAACTGCATTTGAGGAAATCGAAAGAGATTTTCAGGAGGTTCTCAGTGAACTTTCAGGAGAAAAAGGTCTGGAAAAATTTAGGGTTGAATATGAGAGGCTTCATACCATCATGAAAAAGTCTTATGACAATGAGAAGCGTCTTATGGCCAAGTGCAGAGAGCTGAACGCAGAGATTGTGGTTAATTCCGCCAAGGTTGCCACTGCCCTGAAGCTCTCTCAGGACGATCAGACCACCATCGCTTCTCTGAAGAAGGTCAGTGATGTAGACATAGATGAACCTCAATTTAAAATATTATTCATTGTCTCGACAACTCAAGGACGGTGGCAAACGAATGACTAG
Source organism: Callospermophilus lateralis (assembly GCF_048772815.1). Lineage (NCBI taxonomy): Eukaryota > Metazoa > Chordata > Mammalia > Rodentia > Sciuridae > Callospermophilus > Callospermophilus lateralis. Next base: position 70,662,038 of record NC_135319.1, read on the forward strand.
GTAAAAATGAACGTGACCTCTGTATTCGCTTAATATATTCTAGGGAATAATGTTTATTCACAAAGAAAAAAATTAGTCTGGGTGAATTTCATCATGCAGAAAATAATGGAGAAGCTTTCTGACTTGGGTTTTGGGAAATAATGGGTTAGTAAAGGGACTTAGAGATAAGCAAATGCCATCTGAGAAGTTCCAAGATGTCTTGTTGGAGTAATGAGTAATGGCACATCTGATAGCTTGCTAAAGATATTTTTATATTTTTTAATTTTTCTTCCTATTCCAGGAGTGAATAGTTTGAGAACTCCTGGCTTCTCATTGCTTCCCCTTTGATCTCCCCAGTTCCTCAGAACAGGGATTCAGTCTTGGAGAACACTGAGGAAGAATGACTGTATTTTACACTACATATTTATTTCCAGTACTGAGGTGGAGCCTCTGTGGTGTGAGGCAAGGGCTCCGCCACTGAGCTAAGTCCCCAATGCTTTATGCTATATTTTTCATTCTTCGTTGTGTTGTAACATTTTGAAGGTAAAACATAAACATTCCCTGTTAATCTCAGGGAGACAACAGGTTGAAACATTAATAAAAAATTAAAACCCTAGTTATGAGAAATAGTTTCTCAATATTTTAGGTCATTTCCTTATTGCACAATCAGATGTCAACCAATTCAAATTAACTTCTAAGACCAGTACAGAATATGATTTATCTTTCTTAGAAACCACTCTTTTCCTTAGTATAATTTTTTTCTCAGTTGCCATTTTCTTCTTAACCTTATTGAAAAACTCAAAACAAGAAGGCTATAATTCATGCTATGACAGGAAAAACACTTTTCATTATAAATTTAAAAACTGAAAATTGAAGGCATGAATTGGTGATTAAAATCTAATTGGTGAAGCTGATTTGGATAAAACTTTATGTAATCATATTTTCACTTAAATATCCATTTGTTTTTGCCAAAAATAGTACATAGGGTTGCTACATAAGAACATATCCCACAAACTGATATCTTTGTTTTGAGTCACTGAATTATGTGCTGTGGTTACTCAAGAGTAATCTCTGTAATATAATAGTGAGCATGAATTTTATTAAGTTAAACCCTGTCTTCTACCCATTTTATTTGTTGTCAACATCAGAGTGGAATACTGTCACCTGAACTGTATAGGTTCTTGTCTCTCTAAAGGACCCACCATCTTGATAAAATTTTGCAAGAAAGTTAAGGCTGTTGCAGACACTGCTTATCCACTCAAATGGCTATAATTCACTTTTAAGTATATAGGATAATATTGCACTTTGCTTTTATAACAGTGAGGATGTTGAAGCCATAGGAGTCATTGTTTCATTCCGAACTATGGGGTTTGTTTTTTTTTTTCCTGCCAGTGTTTAATAATAAGACCTGGACTTGAGCTTCTGAGAATGGAAATTAGCAAGGTGGTCATGCACAATTTGGAAACAGTGAAGAATGGCATCCCTAGGAAGGGTTCTAAAGTCTATCTTGCCATCTGGGTACTCATTGGGACCTGAGAACCAAATGTATTTTATATTTGCAAATAGCAAGAGGTTCTATTCAATCTATCAATTTAGGTCTTGGATCCGTGATCATTCCTTATGTGATAAAGCTTATTGTTTTGGTAAATAAGCTGGATTTGGAAAGCACATAAACTTTCATTTTTAATATTCTGCAAACCTATCAACTTCTTTATTAGAAATAATCTTCCTAGGTAGATTGCAAAAACTTGTAGCCACACCCACCTACATAAGAAAAAAATACTCCTTGCCCGTCTCCCTCTTTAACTGTGCTATTCGTTGGCTTATGTTGAACCATTTGTAAGACAGTACAAACTTATGCATAATGTATAATGTATAATATTCTTTCCCCATAAATGACTACTATATTGTAATCATGATGTTATTTGATTTGCTGGTTAGTCTTGCATCTGGCATCAGTTTGGTTTTTCTCACTGATATCTTGTGGCCCATTCAGGAAATTGAAAAGGCCTGGAAGATGGTGGACTCAGCCTATGACAAAGAGCAGAAAGCCAAGGAGACGATTCTTGCTCTGAAAGAAGAAATAGTGAATCTTACCAAACTAGTTGAGCAAGGGTCTGGACTATCACTGGACCATGACAGCAAGTAGGTCAAAATCATCTTTAAAAAAATGTATTAGTACATTATATTATACATAATAGTGGGCTTCGTTTTGACATATTCGTACATGTACATAATAATAAAGATTTTCTTTTCTTTTTTCCAGTATTGGGAATTGAACCCTAGGGTACTTTTTCACTGAGTTACATCCTGGCACTTTTTTATTTTTATTCTAAGATCTCACTTAGTTTCCCACACTGTCCTTGAACTTGTGCTCTTCCTGCCTCAGCATTTTGAGATGCTGGGATTACAGCATGTGCCACTATGACCAGTTTCTTTGGCATCTTTAACCAAATCTAATGTTGCTCTCTTGGTTTCTTATGTTTTCTTGATGCGCTGGTCCAACTTTGATAGACAGTTTTAAGTAGAGGTGCTAGGGGAGGGGACAGGAAAAACAAACAGAAGATGTCATTACTGTCATGATAGATTTGATCTCATTCGAGCTTCTTCAGAGCAGCCAGTGAAGAGCAAGGTGAGGGAACTAATTTGGAGAGGAGGCTTTAAGGAGAATGGAAGAGGAAGAACACCGAAGAAACTATCCTGCCCAGGTTTTTACCTTCAACAATGTGTTCAGATGTTGCTGTCTCTCTGCATAAAAATCTTGGAATTGAGGTTTTGTTTCTGGAGAAGTGCTCGAGTATGGATTGAAAGGCTCCTTATTAAACATTTATGTTGTATCAAAAGATGTTGGTAAATAAGCGTCGTCAAATTACTGTGTTTTGAGTAGTTGTTTGATGACTGTCAGCTGCAAAAGTCTGCAGGCAAAGTTTTCCTCTAGTAAGAGCCGCTGAACTCCAGATTCATTCTCCTGCCGAGATCCTATCAGATACGGAACTTCCACTGGTGAAGTGGTAATTCTGCAGAAAGTCATTCCAAACCAGATGGAATGGTTTTTGAAACGTGGAGGTAACTGGTTTGCAATTCAAATTAATGAATGTTATCACAGACTCTCCAAAAAGCAGCATCATGAGTGATTCTTCAAATTTTGTCCTGGGGAACATTTTATCTGTGCCTCATTCCTTTGGGAGAAACAAATCTCTTTGGGTGAATGGAGAGGCAACTGACAATGCATATTATTGGCTCATGTTTATGCTTCACTTTAGACTTTATAGCTGTGATCATATCCCTCTGGAGGATAAATTAAAAAAATAATTTCCTAAGTTGACACCTCCCTAAGGTTAATTACAACAGTTGACAAGAGTAATATAGTCTTCTTGTAACAGATCTAAATAACACAGAGGTGTGGAAAGTATCATTCTCCCTACATTCCCACCCTAAATTCTTCAGAGATAATTGGTTCCCAGACTAGTGTCTGTTCTTCTGGTCTTCTATAAAATGCCTACAGAACACACACATACACATACACACTCATGGATAGACAGTGCATTTCCTAAAAATTAAAGAAGGGGTCATCTCCTATACATTATTTTTGGTACCTCTTTGTCCGGGCATAGAGGGCTTTCTGTTTACGTCTGCGTAGACTCCACTGGGGCCTATAGACGTTCCCAGGAAGATGGGCTCAGGATGATAGGAAGGAATCCTGAGCAGGTGGCATTTAGTCTGACTCCCATGTGCTTATTTTCAGTATTCGAGATTTAATAAAGTTCAAAGAAGAAGTGACAAAGGAGCGGGACCAGCTCTTGTCCGAAGTGGTGAAATTACGAGAGTCCTTAGCTGTCATCACCCAGAAGCATCAGGAAATGGAGCAAGTGAAGGACGATGCGGAGCAGACCATCAGTCAGGTGGGTTCTGCCAGCAGGATGAAGGAGAGCTCCCTTTCAGAGGACGTCCTGCCCTTCCGTCTCCCTTCCTGTCCTCTCCAAAGTCCCCCTTGTGCCTAAGTGAGGCATTCCTTGCTCTGCTTGTCTCCCTGGTTTGTTTTTTGAAGAACAGTTTTTCTTGATTTGCTTTTTCTCCAGGTTCTGTCTGAGAAGTCACCAAGGCACGACTCTGACTCTCTGCTTACAGTCGGAGCTCACCCAGGTGTCCCGGTGAAGGCCAGGGGCCACCGCATTGGGCATAGTAGTCCCCTCAGCCCTTCTTTATAGGAAAGCCACCTGGGTTCCTCTGATCACTCTCACCTGAAGTCAGAAGTCAAATAGATAATATGCAAGTGTAATCTCCAAGAGGAGAATATGAGACTTCTTTGAGTGTGAGATAAGAGAAAGGCTTTTCATAGAGTTTAGGCATCCAGATGAAATATTTTTCTTAAATATATATATTTTTAAGCTGTCAATGGATTCTTTGCTTTCTTTCTTTCTTTCTTTCTTTCTGGTGCTGAGGATCAAACCCACGGCCTCACACCTGCCATGTAAGTGCTGTGCCACTGAGCCACAAGCTAGGCCCCAGATGGAATCTTAATACTTGTTTAGCACTGTCCAGGATCATGTAAGACAGAAGTTCATATTTAGTGTAGCTGGTTACATATTTTTTTAGTCCCTATTGATGCAGATCTGGATGAATTCTTTCCATGTCCAACATCCCTAGAATACTGGGTTTCTATATTTAGTAGATTTTCTACCATCCTCTGGGGATCCGTTGCCCACCCGTGGTCTTTGGTGGCAAGACTCCGATGAATGATGCAGAATATTCCTGAAAGTTGGAACTTTAGGGCTCAAGGATGACCGTCTACCACAGAAAAGCTACTGCTAAGTGATTGCCCCGATTGCCTGGGAGAAGGGGGACCGTGGCTATTGAGACCCGCCCTGGTGATTGGGTCTTCTCTTTGCTCCTTGTCCTTTGTGCCCCCTCCCCCAACCCCCTAGTTCCAACAAGAAATCCAGCATCGTCAGAATGAAGCTTCCCGGGAGTCTCGGAAGAAGGAAAAACTTGAGAAAGAGCTCAAGCAGATTCAGACAGACATGGACAGCAGGCAGTCGGAGATCAAGGCCCTGCAGCAGTACGTGCAGAAGAGCAAGGAGGAGCTTCAGCGGCTGGAGCAGCAGCTGAAGGAGCAGAAGGTGAGCCGAGTGCACTGTCCCCCCCACCCTTAGTATCCCCCACCCACTACCCCCGACCCTGGTGCCTCCCTTTCCTACCCGTTTTGCATTTTGGGTTGTCTTGGAAAACAGCCAACATTTTTCTCTGCTGATGGTGGCAGCACATCACTTTGTAGTTGGGTGTTTGAATGGTTCTTCCTGGTAGTTATGTACTCCTCCCCCTTCCCAGCTCCGATAAGTTGGTGAGTTCTTTTTAACCTTTTATTGATGTATGATGTACACATTAAAAAGTGGATACGTCACAAGTGTGCAACTTAATACATTTTCACCACTTGAACACATTGTTCACCTGCACCCACCCCAGGAAGCAGAACATTTCCAGCTCCCAGAAGCCCCGCCCCCCGCACCGTCCTCTCTCAGTCACTTTCCTCTCCAAAGGTCACCTCTGTCCTAAATTCTAAGCAGACATTAGTTTTGCCTGTCTTTGTGCTTCACAGAAACAAGATAGATACTGGATGTATTCTTTGGCGTCTAACTGCTGTTTTATTCTGTTGATTATAGAGTTGATCATGTAATTGCCATGAATTTATAGACCTGCAGTGTCTAGTGTGGTAGCCATTAAGCCACCTGTGGTTACTTACATTTACTAAATCTAAGTGAAATTAAAAATTCAGTTCCTCAGATGCACTAGTACAGTTTTCAGGTACCCAATAGCTACATTGGGTTAGTAGATACTGTCTTGGTGAAGATAGAGAACATGACATCATTGCAGAAAACCCTCTTGAACAGAGTTCAGGAAACCATTTGCTCTTTAAAAAAAAAAATTAATTGTAGTTGAACACAATATCTTTATTTTTATTTATTTATTTTTATGTGATGCTGAGGCCTCGCACATGCTAGGCAAACGCTCTACTGCTGAGCCACAACCCTAGCCCACCATTTGCTCTCATTGATGTACTGTATTCCATTATGTGAACAAAACATTTTTTATTCTTAATGGGTTCATTTTTACGTTTCAAGTTTAGAAAACCATACTCACTCCTTGTTATATTAAATATTGTATTATTTTAAATATTTCTTCTTTTATAGCCACTTAAGGTAACACAGATATTGGCAATTTTATGTCTTTTCTCATTTTCTTTATTATTATTATTTTTTTCAATGCTGGTGATGAAATTCAGGGCTTTGTATATGCTAGGCAAGTGCTCTGCCAATATGTTATGTCCCTAGCCGCTTTTTTCATTTATGAAACAAGCAGTTTATAGAATTAAATCTTTTCTTAAAAACATTTTCCCTCAGAAAATTTGTATCTAAAAAATTGTAAAGCCACAGAACACATTTCTACTTAAAAAAATAAAATAAAGTCAGAATACATTTCTTTGTCAGTCGCTTTATTAATTTTTCATAAAGCCAGAATTCAAATAGATAATACACAATGTGCAGTCTCCAGGAGAAAAATCAGGAAACTTCTTTGAACATGAATATTAAGAGAAAGCCTTTTGGAAATCAGAATAAAACTGCAGTGCTTTGCATAGCAGTATCTAGTATGCATGTAAACTTTTCATTTTTAGCCTAGCTGGTTACATTTTGTTTAATGCCTGTTGATGGGACTTGATTGGATACTTTTGTTTGTTTGTTTTTCTTTCACATTTTTTATTGGTGTGTTGCAGTTGTACATAATGATGGGATTTGTTGTTACATATTGGCACAAACAACACAATATAACAATATAATTTGGCTAATATCACTCCCTAGCACTTTCCCCTCCTTCTTCTTCTCCCACCTCCCTTTCTTCTACTGATCTCCCCTTGATTTTCATGAGATTCCCACTCCCTCACTTTTCTTTTCCTTTTTCCTCTCTAGCTTCCACATATGAAAGATAACACGCAACCCTTGACCTTCTGTTTGGCTTATTTTGATTTAACACAATGGTCTCAAGTTTCATCCATTTTCTTGCAAATGACATGACTTCCTTTTTCTTTACAACTGAATAAAACTCCATTGTGTATATATACCCCACTTTCTTTATCCATTCATCTGTTGATTGGATGAATTCTTTCTGTGTTCAATTGCTGCATACATGGGAGTTATATTTGGAAGAAGATCTTAACTCTTTCTTTCTCTCTCTCTTTTCTTCCTTTTCCTTCAGCTCATTTGCTATCTCTCTACCTCCCTTATATTCCTGCAATAGAAGAACTTCCTAAGATGTAGTTCTTTGTTTTGATAAATCCATGTCTGCTCAGAATGATCAAGGTAGGGACGAGGGATATCCGGCTGACACTGAAATCAGGTAGATACGAATCACTTCACTCTGTTCCACGGTTTTGGCTTAAGTTGGATTAGAGGGGAGTTGTCTCTGTGTTGGTGGTGGACGAGTCTGCTCATGAGAACGTTGGAGGCATGTCAAAGCAGGATTCATTCGCTTCTGGAGATGCAGCTTCTGAGCCCCAGAGCTGATAAAACTCGTTTGAATCCCTAGCTCATTTGCAATGATTATAGCAATTGTTGCGTATGCAAAGCCTGCCAAATGGCAAACAGGCATTAAAATATTTATCCACCACCTGTGAACAAGACTTCCCTAGGCTCTCAGGAAAAAAATCATGCTCACTGTGTTGTTATTCATTAGAAGGCATCATTTTCCTCGGCCATTTAACATTCATCATATTTGAGTGTGTTTGTGTTTTCATCTGGGATAAAGAACAATTTCTACGAAGACAAATAAGTTCGATTGCTGTTATCTTCCCAGGAGGTTTGTGGGGCCTCCCGCGTGTATATGCAGACACTGTAATCAGATTAAAAAGCATTAACCAGCTCGTTCTGTTTCTTTCAGATACTGAATGAGAGAGCTGCAAAGGAACTGGAGCAGTTCCAGATGAGAAATGCTAAACTTCAGCAAGAGAACGAGCAACACACTTTGGCTTGTGAGCAGCTGTCCCAGGAGAACCAGCAGAAGGCCTTAGAGCTCAAAGTAAATGCTAAGTGACATGTCTGTTCCCTAGCAGGAACCTTCTTTACCTGCAGCACAGGTTTCCCTTTGCACTTGGAGCCTTGGGTCGGATAAACTGTTAGCTTTGCCAAGGGCCCCAGGACATCGGAAGCAGGTGTGAGCCTATGGTGATTGCTTTATGCCTGGAAGCAGACAGTTTGATAACTCCCATTCTTACTTATAAAATTGCAAACCTGATTATTGGTCATATGGTTATGCAAATGTTTTCCAAAGCAAGCTCAGATGTTCATCTCAGTAATGAGCCTCACAAGTAACCAGTTGCTGAGAGCTAGAAACCATTCACATCCGTGAGTGGAAAAGAATTCAGATTATATTTTACGATTTGTTCTGGAGAGGTGGAGTGGGAGGGCTGGGGCCTGGACAGGCACTATTGGGTATTTATATCTGGGATTGGGGAATCATGATTTTTACTACTAATATATATTTCAATACAGTTTCCTGTTTTCCTTTCCCTCATTGAAGAATGCTTGCAAATTAGATTTGGATAGCATTTTTATACTCGAATACATATTGCATGCCTTTGTAATTAACAGAGCAGCCTTATGTTTAATTCTGAAAAAAAAAATTCAGATTCCTTATTTGGTTATATTAGCATACTGGGCATAAAATGAGTAGCCTATCAAGAACAATCTATAGATATGAGCAGTAAGCCGTAACATCTTTGAATTATGGTTTCTTTTGAGAATCTGATGAAAGTACACATGTGTGCATACATGCATACACACACACACACACACCCACCCACACACACACACACACACACTTATTTGCATCCTGAATTTCATTTTGCATGCATGCTAGAAATATGAAAGGTCTCTAGGATTTTTCAGAAGTCTAACTGTGGGGTCTGGATTAATAACCATTGAAATGGAAAAATCTTAGAATTAAAGGGACTTAAGGTCAACGAACTTGAACCCTCTAGGGGTCTAAGGTTGTGCAACATTTAAAGCAGTCCAGAGTGGGTTGACTTGAAACCAATTCTTTATGAGAATGTGGTATGTGAGGCAGAAATGAAGTGACCATGTTAGTCAGAATACTCTATTGGCCTCTGTGGGAAAATTAAAGGAAAAAATACGTATGCCATTAATTTTCTCCTTTGATAAGGTGAATGGGACATCTTGACAGATGGACTATTTCTATTATCAGATCCTAAACCTAATGGGATCTGATAACACCTAATGGGATTAGGTATCTAGTAATACCCCAAGGATAACATACACAGCTCATTTCAGGCTTTTCATTGTCAAGAGCCAAGATAATTGCTCATCATTGTTTGCAGAAGAATCCCCAACTCTTTCCTAGCCATTTCTAATAGAAAAAGAAAAATTTTAAAGTGAATTTAATTTAAAATGTAAAAATCCATAAAACTTGAGGTCCATAAACAAAAAATATGGAGATTTCCCTTGCTAGGATTTTTTTTTCCCTACCTTTTTCCCCATGATGTAGATTTGTGTCTGTATGCTGTTGCATGCGTCTGTCTGTATGCCCACAGACTGGCCTATTATGAGGAAGAAAGACCCCTCCTCTAGTGGATCTGATTGGGCTGAGTGAACTCCATGGATCCAAAGGAATGTGTCTAAATATTTTATAGCATGTTAATGACCTTCTCGGAGAGACTACTTTGTAAATCCATGAAAATTGCTCGTCAAATACAGCCTCGATATGCAAAATTCATATATTTGTGACACGCATGGTTCAGCATTCTCCTCTTATTTGATTGCGCAATTAGATGGTAACTGACAGCACCAGATTTTATCTGCCTTTTCATTGTTTTTATTTTATATGGCCACATATTTTGTTGAGAAAAAAGAACTTTCACTTTCTCTCAAACTCCAGCAGCGTGTGTTTTAATATGGTCCCATAGAAAAAGCCGGCACTCACACTGGAAGACCTTCTCTGATTGGTTCTGCCCCCATTCAGCTGCTGGCCCTTTATGGACTTTGTGTCCTAGTTGATTTCTCTCTCACTAATGACAGGCCAAAGAGGAAGAAGTCCATCAGATGCGCCTTGACATAGGGAAGCTCAACAAAGTCAGAGAACAAATCCATAAGAAATTGCACCAGATCGAAGAGCAAAAGGCAGAAGTAGAACAGCACAAAGAAACCCTAAAGAATCAGATCCTGGGATTAGAGAGAGGTAAACCATCTTGTGCTTTGGCTTATTAACGTACATCTCACTAGGACCTGATGGCATCGCACAGCCCAGGGCTCTGTGCATACAAACACAAACCATGCCAATTGAAATCAAGGCAACGAACTGGCAACCAGCAATAAGAAGGAGCCGTCATTCTGAATACCTTTAACTCTCTTACCTTAATAAATTCTTCCACAGGTTCTATTGTCCCAGTGTAAAAACAGCCCAAAATATTATTCAGCACTTTTCAGTTCTGTCCTTGAAGGATAGGAGATACGTTAAAATCAATGTCCTTCATTAACAGTATCTGGGACAATATTGTAGATAGCACTCAGCACATAGTAAGTACTTATTAAATGTCATGTGTTATCATCTGGATGAATGACTATTTTCTGATAAGAATGTAATTACTAATATGGTGTCCTGCTCAAGTTTGGTATGGCAGAAACAGCAGTGGACTTGGGGACAGAGGCTCGGTATGAATTCTGACCATGTGAAACAGGAACACTGTGTCTTGCTGACCTCTCATGGGCTCTGAATGAGTTAACATACATAAAATCATAGAAGTCTACAATGCCCCATTGGGGTAAGATCTAAATCTCCAGTTAAGATTACTGGAAATATTTATCATTTAAGTCTTTGAGAAGTATAGATATTTTTCCTTCTAAAACATTAGGAAATAATCTTTTATTGAGTTGGTGGAGTTGTGGATTATCTTCATTTCTCCATTCGTCCATTCAATAAATTGAATGCAGGCTGTGGCAGGCTTTCGGTGAGAGAGAGCATCTGCCCTCAGGGTACCTATGGTCCAGCACAATTATGCAGTCTAATGTCTTTGGTGACAAGAAGAAAAATGGAACTGTTAGAGCACATGACTGGCTGAGTGACCATCAGAACACTCCCACATTTCCATTTCTGTTTTTTATTTTTGGTACTGGGGAATTGAACTCAGGGGCACTCAACCACTGAGCCATATCCCCAGCTCTATTTTGTATTTTATTTAAAGACAGGGTCTCACTGAGTTGCTAAGTGCCTTGGCTGTTGCTGAGGCTGGCTTTGAACTCATGATCCTCCTGCCTCATCTCCTGAGCTGCTGGGATTACAAGTTTGCGCCACTGTGCCTGGCTCCATTTCAGTATTTTTGCTTACAATAGTTCTGCACTTTGAGAACAAAACCTGTCTTTCATCCTGAAGTCATATTTATAAAAGTTGTCACGTTCTCTTCTATGGTGATTTCATAGATATTAACAGTGTCATTTCTTTTCAGGGACTTTTTTTTTTCCTTCTTTTTTTTTTTGAGACCAAGTCCCGCTATGTTGCCCAGGCTGGTCTTGACCTTCTGGGCTGAAGTGATCCCACCCCAGCCTCTTAAGCAGTTAGGACTACAAGTGTGCACCACCGAGTCCTGTGAGATCTCTTTCTTTTGATGCACCTGACCAAAGAGTGGCATTGCAGGCTGAAAATGTAGCTTGGTGGTTGAGCGCTTGCCTAGCATGTGCGAGACCCTGGGTTTCATCCCTAGTACCCCAAAAACAAAAGCAGCATTGAGCATAATGGTTAGAACCATGGGTCCTCCCTGTGTTAGGATTTTCTCCCACAATGAACTGAAAAACTACTAGAACTAACATAGGAGTTCAGTAGGGTGGCAGGTTATAAGCTATGTAGATACCAACAATTGTTTTTTTTTAATGTCAAAAAATCAGAATATATGATAGAAAATCCCCTTCCCCAATAGAAACTAGAGCAATAAAATATCTGAGTAAAATTACCAAGATACCTGCATGATCTATGTATAAAAGCTACAGAATTCTACTGGGGGGCGGTATTAAAGAAGCCTTGAAAAATGGAGAGATATACCGAGTTTCCGGATAAGAATACTTAACATGATAAAGATATGAATCTATCCAAATCCATCCATGCATTTAATACTTTCAGTATTAAATTTCAATGAGTTATGTTACGTGGAACTTGAAAACATTCCAGAGTTACTCCAGAAAAACAAATGTTGACAATAGCTATAGATTTCTGGAAACCAAGAATGACAAGGGAACACAACTTTAAAGTATCATATTACCATTTAAATCTTTGAGAAATGTGGATATTGAAATGTATTATGATATTATAAAGCTTCCATGATCAATTATTTTTTCAATGGAAAAAATTGGTGGAAAGGCCAGAAAATACCCCAAAGTATTATCAGAGATAAGGTCGTATTTTGTACTAATCATACCATATGGATTACTTTGAAAATGTATGCATGGCAAAAAGCTACTTTTTGGGAAAAAAAAGTTAATACCAGATGTTGAGACCATAAAAACCAAGATGAGAGATTCAGTGAAATAAAAATTTCTGTTTAGCCAGGCACAGGGGTGCATGGCTCTGGATTTAATCCCTGGTACCAAAAAGAAAAGAAAAGAAGAAAATTAAAAAAAAATCACTTTAGCAAAAGACTGTATAAATAAAGGCAAATTGGACAAAACATTGTCAAAGCATTTATATCTTTATTGTATATAAAGAGCTCTTAAAATCCATAGAAAGATAAGCAATTTCATGAGAAAAAACTGTTAGAGAAAATGTGGGAAATAAGAAAAAACAGAAATATAAACAAGTAGTTATTAAATGTGAAAAAATGATCAACTTTAGTGTCCATCACAGAAATGCAAATGTAAGTGAAATACTGACATACTAGTTTTTTTTTTTTTTTTTTTTTTTTTGACTGTGGATTGAGCCCTGGGGTACTTAACCACTGAGCTAGGTCTTTAATTTTTTTAGTTTGAGGCAGGGTCTCAATAAATTGCTTATCTTGCTAAGTTGCTGAGGCTTGCCTCAAATTTGCAATCCTCCTGCCTCAGACTCCCAGATCTCTGGGATTATAGGTGTGACTCACTGTGCCTGACAACATACTGGTTTTAAAAACAATCTATCACACTGTCAAGGGTCAAAGAGAATGGTAATACCTAGTGGTGGTTAGGTGTCTATTTAAATTGCTATTAATTTTCTAGAAGAAATTTGGCAGTCAGAGAGAAATATCTTAAAAAAAAAAAAAAATCCAAGGGCTAGGGTTATAGCTCAGTGGTAGAGTGCTTGCCTAGCATGTATCAGGACTGGGTTCCGATCCTTAGCACCACATATAACTAAATAAAATAAAGGTACTGTGTCCATCTACAGATAAAAAAGAAATTAAAAAAAAAATCCAGGACTTCCTCCATTAGAGGAGCAAATGAATAAGAACTTTAACAAGGTCATGGGGGCTTGGCAAAATAAATTATGCATTTTATTATGTAATGAAAAACCATGGAGTTATTAAAAAGTGTAATGCATGTGTACAATAAAGAAAGGCATTTAGCTTATATTTGTTAATTATAAAAGCAAACTACAAAATAACATGTCTAGTATGGTTCCCTTTCAGCGTGTGTGTGTTTGTATATTTGTTTATATTTACATGCATATTTTCATAGGAAAAAGTGAAATTCCAAAATCTTAAGTAGATTCTGGTTGAATTATATTTTTTTTCCCTTTTGTTTATCTGTTTTTCTACTTACTGATGTCATAAAAACGATTTAAAGAGCAAGGACTTTTTGAAGTCAGAGAAGCCAAGCTTCTCATCTTAACCCTGTCACCTCTTGGCTGAGAATCTTCTCATCTGGCTTAATCTGTCTAAGCCTCAATTTTTTTTTTCTTTTTAGTGTGTGTGGGGGGATGACTCCTCACCGAGTTAAAATGAAGATCACATATCACTCAACTAATAGTGGTTTTATAGCTACAGACAAACACATAAAGCAGTTTTTGTACGACTTTGGCAGATTCTCTCTTAAGCTGACCCTGCATTTATTATTATTTTTCTCCCTGGCGATTTAGAGGTGGAGGCTTCAAAGAAACAAGCAGAACTTGATAAGAAAGCCATGGATGAGCTTCTGAGAGAGAGGGAAATACTAAATAAGGTGAGTTTGTTACAGTAACAATGGCCAATAAATGTCTTTCTTTAGTGCTATTATATCTGCCTGCAACCAGTTGAATGGGGAAAGAAAACTCTGAGGCAAACAAAGGTAGATTAGACTAAATAATAGTGCTCAATTTCCCCCTAAGCAGCTGCTCACAGTCTACCGTTCTCTGGCCCTGAATGGAAACTGCATTATCAGGGGAGAGCACAAAGGGACTTTGGAGAATTAGCATATAAACCAGCGGGGATTTCAGAGTGTTTTGCAGATTCTGTTTTCATTACTGGTGTGTTATTTGGTATCTTAAGCCGTTGATCAAAATTTCTGAGTTTAATATCTATAATCTACAATTTAGGCTAATCCAAAAATTATAAGTGCAAGGACTAATTAGATTTTTACTTTGAAGGCTTAGGGATGAAAATGGCAGACAGTTACAGAAAAAGTCTAACCTCTCCTCTGTCGATCCCTGCTGGATTGTTGTAGGTTTTTGTTTGGGGGCCTTGTCCCTCCGGTCTCTTGAGGTTGTTGTAGAGGTCCAGAGCTGAGGGGTTGGGGAAGCCTAAAGACCTGGAGGCTCGCCATTGAAGGCAGGGCCCTCTCTTCCTTCCTTCCAGAGGAGTTCACTGACAGTCATTTAGATGGACTACTTTCAAGGATTTAGGGCAAACTTTCCTGCCCAAGGGTTTCCTGGGAAGCCACAGGTGTGCAGGGGTGACCAGGACAGTGGGATCTCATCACAGTAGAAGTAGCCTTTGTTCACTCTGACTTGAATCATTCCTTTCCTTTAGGTTTCCCAGAATTGAATAAATGTAGTGCTAGGCACTCATTAAGAAAATCATTCAAATTCTTTCCCCCTATAATCCTGGAAATTATTCCGTTAAGCTATATATGTATACATATTAATCATACTATTGGATTTAGATTTTTAAATTAATTATTTTTGTTTTTGGTACTGAGGATTGCACTTCCTGGGTGCTTTACCACTGAGCTACCTCATCAGTCCTTTTTATTTTTTATTTTGGGACAGGGTGTTGATAAGTTGCGTTTGATCTCGCTAAATTGCTGAGGCTGCCCCCAAATTTGTGATTCTCCTGCCTCAGCCTCCCGAGTTGCTGGGTTTACAAGTGTGCACCACTATAACCAGCTTTTAAATTAATTTTTAACATGCACAACATTTAACTCATTTTTATTTTTTATATATTGGTAAACAACTAATAGGTTTTATGTCACAATAGGACATGTAGCACAACAGCAGTTTTACATTAATTTGTTTGCTTTAATTAATGTTGGTTCCTCCTTTAGGGAAGGGTGTATTTTCTAATTATTTTTCCTGGCCATTGTAATCTTAGCACTGGGCTCTGCAGGTATGCAGTCAACCTGTATTGATAATAAATTCTTTCCTCACCGATTTGAAATACCATCTTCACTGAAAGAATGAATGACATAGTTTTGACAGGCAGCAACATGAAGATTTTGTGGTTCTTTCATTGTTGTGTCAAAGTGTCTGTCTTTTACAGAATAAATGTCTATCAAACACCTGCAAACAAAGTTGACCTTTTCTGTTTTCTATGTCATTACACAACCAATGTTTTATGGGCAGGTATTTGACCTGTTTAGAGGGGAGTGGATTTTGGACCGAGCTGCAAGTCTGGGTTAGCTACAGATTTGAGAAGGAACTGTAAGATGCTTCAGGATACAGGGGCCTCAGGAAGTGATAGGATCCTGGCCTGGAACCAGTTCTTGGGAAGAAAGGCTTCTCTCTCCACCACTAGACTTCTTGCAGAGTTTTTGCTTCCTCCCAGGGAAGACTGTCTCTCTGTTTCCCAGTCCATATGGCCATGACCAACAGCTGCCAATTTTTCCTCTTCTACAGAGAAAGCCTAGGACTGAGGGTCCAGCTCAGTGGTAGATTGTCTGCCTAAGAGGCACAGGCACTGGGTCTGATCCCCAGCACCACGCAAACACACACGCACGCAGAGAGAGAGAGAGAGAGAGAGAGAGAGAGAGAGAGAGAGAGAGAGAGACAGACACTAATGAAGGCTCTATTTCAGAAGTCCCTGGCAGGGTCATTCAGTTGTGGCTAGTGTGATGAGCCCACCCCTCCTTTTTCCTCCCTCCCTCCCTCCTTTCTTTCATTCATTAACTGGTATTAATCGTACAAATTAATGGGTTTCACCGTGACATTTCCACACATCTCTGTATCCTGCGTGGATCACATCTTCCCTCTTTTTGACTCTGTCTGGCCCTCCCTTTCTCTGCACCTCCCCCATGTCCCCTTCCCAGGAGGTGGACCCTCCTGTTGTGCATGGCAGCTGTTCACCCCACATTATAGGATGTTGGGCAGCCCTGAGGCATGTTTCCATTTTGGTACTGGAGATCAACACATAACTCCACCCCCCCCCCTAAAAATGTAGGTGCCTGTGTCCCTTTCTAAATCTACCAAATCAGAAATGCTGGAGCTGGGACATGGGCATCCACCTTTAAAAAAAAAATACACACACACACACACACACACACATATATATAATTTTTATTGTGATAAAATATACTAACAACATTTATCATTAGAGACATTTAGTACATTTTAGTACTTTCACAATATTTTGCCATCATCATCATTATCTGGTTCCAGAACATTTTCATCACTCCAAAAGAAAACCCTGTTCCCCATCCTCCCACCCCTAGCAAACAGTGATCTGCTTTCTGTTTCTATGAATTTGACTCCTTTGGATAGTTCTGTAACTGGAATCATGCACTCTGTGACCTTTTGTTTCTGCCATCTTTCACTCAAAACCATGTTTTCAGGTTTTATAAATGTTGTAGTCTCCATCAATATTTATTCATTTTTATGGCTGAATAATATTCCATTGTGTAGATATACCATATTTTGTTTATATTCATTAGCTGATTGACATTTGGGTTATTTCCATCTTTTTGCTTTTGTGAATTGTGCTAGTATGAGCATTCATGCACAATTTTTGCTTTCATTCCTTTTAGGCATATACTTAGGAGTGAAATTGTTAATTCTAGGCATCTGCATTTTTTTTTTTTTTTTTTTTGGTACCCGGGATTGAACTCAGGGGCACTCAACCACTGAGCCATATCTCCAGCTCTATTTTGTATTTTATTTAGAGATAGGGTCTCACTGAGTTGCTTAGTGCCTTGCTTTTTGCTGAGGCTGGCTTTAAACTCCTCCTGCCCCAGCCACTTGAGCTGCTGGGATTATAGACCTGTGCCACTCCACCCAGCCGGCATCTGCATTTTTAACAGATTTTTTTCCCTTCATGGTCAAAGTCTGAGTTATATGATTGGGTTCAATTGTTGTAACCTCGCTAGATAAAGACTGGAGCTGTGATGAGGGTTAAAAGCATAGACTTTGGGGTCAGCCAGCTATGGATTCCAGTCCTGGCCCTGCCACTTCCCTGTCACATGAACCTGTAGACAAGTAGCTTAACACCCTCAGTCTTTGCTTCTCTCCTTAAAATAGGAGCAACATAGAGCCTGCTTCTTAGGGATGCTGGTTTGCCTACTGCATCGGTAGGAGTATTTAAAGTGCCTTGGGCCAAATTAACACAGTAGGCTCTTTATAGTCCATAGAGAATATGATTATTTCATTCATACCAAGGACAAGGCATCTAATCATTTCAGGGATGAGGTAGGAGGCGAACCGAACCCTGAATCCTCAAACACCACGAGTGACGTGGCTGCTTCGCTGTCCCGATTTTAGAACATGCTCAAGGCGGTCAATGCCACCCAGAAGCAGATAGACCTGGTGAAACTCCACGAGCAGACCAAGAGGAACCTGGAGGAGGAGATCCAGAGCTACAAGGACGAGGCCCAGAAGCAGAGGAAGATCATCTTCCAGCTGGAGAAGGAGCGCGACCGGTACATCAACGAGGCCAGCGACCTGACCCAAAAGGTGAGCCCCTGGGCACTGCGGGGCGAGCGGGGGCGCGGGGCGCGTTCTCCCTCTGCAGCTCGGGTCCTGGCGGGCGGCGGCAAGGACGGTCTGCTCAGCTTTCTGCCGTGGCTGGCACGCACTTGTAAGAGGAAGGAGGTGGACAGAATAAAAGCCACCCCGGAGCCCTCCTGGGCCAGATTTTGAAATGGACAAGTGCTCGTGCTTGGTGTCCTCCCACCTCGGCTCTCCACGTCCCCCTCCATCCTGTGGGCGCCTGCCTCCTTCCTGTTGTCCTCCTGTGCCGCCAACCGGGGAGTTGGTCCCCCGTCCCAGGGCTGCCAGCAGCATCATCTCTCAACCCTCTCTTCTCACTCCCCACCTGTCACGGAACTCTCATCTCCTGGCTCAAATTGAGACCCCAGTGATGACTGGCATTAGCCAGGTGGGTCACATTTTCAAGGGCCATTTTTATTTTAGTAGCATTGTGATTGTAAAATCCCACCATGGTAGAGATGCACACGTGGTAACTGAGTTCTAGAACTCCTTTTCTTGTCAACTACTTAGGGGAGAAGGCTCAAGGCCATATGGATGACAAGGACTTCAGGATGTGGGTTTCGCTTTAACCAACTGTCCTAGCACATGGTGGGTGTTGTGCCTGAGTTGTTTAACTAGTACCCTCTAAACTCCTAGATGTTCCAGGCAGAGGTCTGGAGATGGGGTTGTGGGCCTGGGGAGTAGTGAGGGTTATAGCTGTGAGGCTGAGAAGAGATTGTGGGGAAAAGACTCATGTTGTTAGACCAGGACGCAAGAAAAGACCACTGACTCCAATTAAAATCAAATTAAAGCAAGCTTATTATTTCCACCGGCCGGGCTGCTTCTCCCTCCCCAAACGGCGGGAACAAGACAGCACCCCAGCTTTCCTGCAGCCCAGCTTTATAGCCCAGAAAGTTACACAAAGGGGGGGTTACAGATAACAGAACTCTGACAAGCATCACACGAATGGTAGTTTACATTTTTTGCTGGCCCCAACATCAGAATTTATGAGGACCATTAGAGCCTCAGAGAGGGTCGTTGTCTGGCCAGGGAAGGCCAATATTTATGAGGTGTCACTAAGTTTCAGAGAGGGCTGCTATCTGGTCAGAGAGCCAGGCATGGGTGAGTTCAAGGCACGGGCAGGCATTCCAAGCAGGTTCAGAATTTGCAGTAATTTATAGTAAAGCCAAAATTATCTTTTCATGGCTTTGTGGCAAGATGGCTCCCAATTTTAAGAAAAGATCAGGTTGGGTCTATCAATGTGAGCAGTATTCCCCCCGCCCCTACCAAAACCTCTGCTGTGCATTGTGAGCTCTCTTCTCTCCAGTGAAATCCACAGTGCATTCTACTAAAGCTTTTGCATTTAAGCTTTGTTTTGTCTTTTAGAGTGAAATCTCAAAGATGACAGGGGATGGCCGGCATTTGAATTACAGACACGGAGAAAGCGGGGAACAAGCTTTAGTGATAGGAAATCAATGTCTTACCACTCAGGCTGAACAAATGCTGGGCAGACATTTACAGAAGCTTCTTGGGGGGGCGCTGGTACCTGTGCTCTGTCTGGCTCCAGCAGAACTGGACCAAGATTCCCAGAAGACTCTTGCAGTTCTGATTAGGAGCCATTAGAGGACAATGTATTTGCTTCTTACTTAATCATCTGATAAGCTCCGTTGACTGATTTAGTGACTCCTAGAGAGCTTGTGGTCTTCCTGTTCCAGAGCTTGAACCAGGACATTGGCTTACATTAGGTTACAATAGGTTATAGCAACAAAGGTCTATTTTTTTTGTTTTTTGTTTTGTTCATGTTAATGTCCCATGAGGGTCAGCTGCAGCCCTGCTTCGTGTCCCCTTTACTCCAGGCTTACTCTGCTACCCTGCCAAGCTCTGTCACCTCTTGGCTGCCTGGGGCTGTGAACCTAACATTTTTCGTTTCACAGCACATGAAGAAAATTTCATGTCTATGGTTCATGGGAGTAGGGGTTGTTCAGAGACAGAGGGACGAGCTCAGGGATGCCAACCGCCTAGTCCCACATGGCTGTCCTGTGGGTGGAGTGGACTAATATTTAGGCACACACTTGTAGCTCATACGTGGCACAGTAGTTAGGCCACTCTGAATATGGGACAGAGGTCCAAGCTCTCCTTGAAAGTCCTTTTTCCCCTTTTCTACATGGCAAACTCCTAGTCATCCCTCAAGACCAAACTCAAGTGCTCAGCAAGCCTCCTTGGACTCTCTGGGGACAGCTGGTTACTGCCTACTTGATGTGTTTGCCGATGTCTCTGGATTAGTACCTACCAACCTCCAGAGTAGTTACTTATCTGCATTTTTGTTCCCTCTGCTTTACAATCGGCTCTTGAGCTCAATAAATTTATTTCCTTCATTTCTTTATTTCTAACATCTTGGCACATAGTAGGCACGAAACAAGTGTTTATTAAACAAATGGGTAGATGATGAGAGGTAAAAAGAATGCTGCTACTAGTTGTAATACAGGACTGCATGTTTTTCCCCCAGCTTCCTTGTAAAGGAGAGGTCCTGGTACCAAGTTTTACTGTCAACTGTTTTTCACAATTTCTGATGTTGAAGTGGACACCAGAACAATTTAAGCACAAGTTCTTACAATATTGCTAATCCACTACAATGGTTCTATCTTTTCCTTAGCCCCTGACACCATCTACCATTTGCTGCAGCAACTGATGTCATCTCTGGACTTCTTATGAAGGACTTTTTGCCCCCTCTCCATCTTTCTTGTTTTTACCGTCCACACCCACCAACACACACATACACACACACTTACACACACACACACACACACACACACATCCCTGCAATCCTGCAAACAAAAAGCTCTATTTCATATTTTCTTTTTGTAGGACATTGAGGAATAATGAAACTGACATTTTCATTTACTTCTAAAATGAGTATACCTTGTTCCAAGTTTATTCTTTTGACCTGTAAATTTCTGTTATCAAAACCAAACCTAAGGGAAAAAATAAGAAATGCAAAGGTTTTTATAAAATATTCTTATAAAAGAATATTCTTCCAAGCATAATTTATAGTCATCGAAAACAAGAATCAGCCCAAATGTTTTTTTTTAAAGTTAAATTTTGCTACATTTATTTGATGCAATATTAAGTTGCTTATAATCATTGTTTGAAAATATGTTTAAGTGGAGAACTTGTTCATAACATGAATATGAGAAATACAGTGTAAACTTAATCATATATAATTTGACCCCAATTTTGTGTGTATGCACACGAAGAGGGTTGGAGGCACACGTCATTGAGGTGGCGTGAAGGTTAAATGAAGTAACGTTTGTAAAGTGCTTAGAAGAATCTTTAGCACATAGTAAGTGTTAGGTAAATGATAAATCAATTTGTTTGATAAATAATCCAGAGTTATTCCTCAGAGTGGCATTTGAATGGAGCTATTTCAACTCCTTATAAAATGTCAATAAGGTGCAGGTGTAAATGAGACGTTTTAGCAGCATCGAACACTAGGAGCACATAAAGTCTGATGTTGAAATGTTAAGAGATGGGTGATAATTTGAAAGCCAGCAGAGGTGAACTGAGAAAAGCCTAGGGCTCCACTCATGGTCCCTTCCATTTTCTTCATCAAAGAGACGACCTGAGAAGAGGTGGGAAGGTGCTCCAGAGCTTTCCCCCGCCATCTGTCCCTTCCCCAGCTTGGGGTCTGTATTAGGCGTGGGTCAAGTGTCACTCTGTGCTTGAGTCAGGGTTCTTCAGGGAAGTGGAACAAATAGGAGGATTGGTTCATGTGATTATGGGGACTGAGAAGTCCCCAGCTGTGCCCTCTGCAAGCTGGAGGCCCAGGAAAGCTGGTGGTGTAGATCAGTCTGAGCCTGAGGCCTGAAAACCAGGGAGCCCATATTGAACCCCAGTAGGAGGGCGAGCAAGGTTGAGATGAGGTGTCCTAGCTCAAGCAGGCAGGTAGGGAGAGCTCCTCACTCATCTCCCTTCTGATCCATTCAGCCCGCCAGTGGACTGGGTGATGCCCACCCACATGGGGATGGGTGACCTACTTTACTGAGTCCACTGAATAAAATGCGAATCTCCTCTGGAACCCCTCCCCTTTACAGATGCACCCAGAAATGATGTTTAATCTGGGCACCTTGTGGCTAGTCAAGTTGATGCATGAAATTGGTCATCATGTCCCACCTTCCTATGATTCAACTGTTTGTGCCCAACTAGACAGGACTGTAGCAGCCCAGAGAGCACTTGGGCAGGAAGTGTGGGAATCGATGTGGCTAAGGGTGTTCTGAGGAGCACAGCTTAGAGGGGTGACAGGATGGAGAGAAGCCGCCTTGGATGGAGGGCACACTAGGAGTGACAGTTATCCATTTGCTATAGCAGCTCAGAGTAAAAGGGAATTGGAATGGGCTCCTACAATATCTCTAAATGAAGGAATACTAGAAATCGGGAGGTGGTCTGGAGATCTTGCACTTCACTGTGTTTCCTGTGGTAGATTTGAGAGTGGATTCTACTAGAGTTGGATCAAGCTAAACCCACCCTTTGTGGTATTGCTCTTAGATGGCAACAACTCCCAGGTTGCTCAAGGATGAATAAAGGAAAGAAAGCTTAACGGAGCCTATGGGAAATACGCCTTAGAACCAGAAAGAGAGAGACCAGTTTCTGAGAGCCCCAGGCAAAAGCCCTGACTCATAAAACACATCCATGGTAGGACCTTTAAGTTGAACTCTCCGAAAGAGCTATTTGTAAATAAAACATAACCCACTATTCATGAGTTCATGAGAGTCAACCTAACAGAAGAAAATGCAGAGAAAAGGTTTGGCTTCCCTCAAAGAGTATAAATATGGGAACCTGCCATCAAGGGTTTCCTTGCTTTGGTAGGAATGTCATGGCCCCAACAACCACAGCAAAACAAAGTTAGGTAAGAAAAGTCCTAGGGGTGAGGAGGAGAGATGGGGGTGGTGAGCAGGAGGTGAGAGGAGATGGGAAAGGCTGACAGAAGGACAGGGGAAGGAAACACCAGCATCAGGCAGTGGGCTGGGCTCTTCTGGAAGGCTGACCAGTGGGGGTTCCTGGGGGCAGGAAGGCTGGAGGAATCCATGAGAACTGGGATGGCCCATGGTGATGTCAAGTTCTTCACTGTGCCATGCTCCTTCAGTGACAGTCTGCTGCATCAACCCCACAGATGTTATTGTGCTTTGTGGGGCAGGGCAGGGGGTGAGGTGGGGTGGTGCTTTCAAGGTCTTAGAAATAAGCAAGGAAAGCAAATGTTCAGTGCAGAAATATTGTCTATAAATAGATATCTTCATAATGAAACAAAGCTCCCGTTTCTTTGATGCTAATTGGAATTTTATGCAGAGCATCTTCAATCGGGTAGCGCTCTGGAGAAGGCAGCAAGGGGACATACACAACTTTTAACTTTTGGTGTCATCATAACTACTTTCCTGAAGAACAGGATTTGATTCTTAGAAAATCAAATTGATTAGTTCAGCACTAGTATTATATAGTATGATGTAACGTGACCTATCACAATTGTCTGTTGACATCTAGTAAGTGACTCCATTACTATATGCTAAATACTTACATGATGACACAAATGTGTATTCTTTCTCTCAAATCAAAACATAGATAGGTCTCTCTAAATTTAAAATAGAGGATAAATAGAGGAAGCAAGGGAAACTGGGGACTTTCAAAATTTCACATGCGTGGGCACATATAGGTGTTTTCTGTTTCCAAAGAAGGAGTTTTCCAGTTTCATCGTGAAGGTAAATGCATCGTCAGCATTCACACCATTGACCTTGAGCCAGAAAAACTTCCGCGAGAAGTTCACTGTACCGATATTTCATCAAATTTATGTTAAAGGGCTCCAAATTCAATGACCTACTTTCTTATCCAGCCTCAGTCTCTATGATGTTTTGGCTGTGCTACAGTCTCCAAGGGGCATTAACTGGTTTTTTTTTTTTTCAAAACTTTTATTTTATTATTTATTTTTATGTGGTGCTGAGGATCAACCCCAGTGCTTCACACATGCCAGGCAAGTGCTCTACCAATGAGCCCCAGCCCCAGCCCCAACTGATTTTTTAATTTCACTCTTATTTCTATTGATGGGTTGTTTTAACATTTTTGCACGGTAAGCATTCTCTGGACTCTTTCAAGTGGGTCTATAAATGCTAGGAGAGCTCTGGCCGTAATAAAACTTCCTATATTGGAGTATGATTTATCTCATGAGCTGGTTTGAAGTATTTGGAAGTGTCATCAATTAATTAAGCTCCGGTTCCACCCCTGACAATCCTGCAGTCTCAGATGCACCACTTTTAACAGGGGACAGTCTGTTGGTAAGGAATTTGACCCCTACTTAACTAACACCCCACATACTTTCTAAATTTTTAGGATTTGAACTTCTGGGTGCCGTGGGTTTGAATGATGTCCATCAAACTAAATTGAGTCCAGACACTTAGATAATTGCCTCGTAAATTGTCTCTCCCCTTAGTTACAATACTTGTTATTTTTTTTCATTTGCCACTTAAATTCCCTCTATCTTCTTGGTATCATGATGGGTTCTTGTTACCCTCAGCTTCAGGAAACCAGAAACAAGTGGGTGATTTTGTGCACTGTTGTATGCAGAAAAGATGGCCCATGCTAGTTGGATGCTCAAAAAAAGAAATGTCCTTGCCTCCATCTTTTTCTCTGGAGCATTATTCTGCCTGTGCAAAGGATTATCCTTGTTATAACATCTCTCAAAATGATTGAACAAGCAATTTTTCTCTTCTCTGATGTGCTGCTTGCTATGCTGAATGCTGATGACACTGTTCAAAGTATTTTCCATCTATTCGTTTCACTGACCCCAAAGAAGGCAATGTCTTTTCCATAAAAAGTCTAAATTTTAGGCTAAGATAGTGCTTTTAAAAAAAATCAAACAACAGATCCAGAGTTGGGCACCTTATTTAGGCTTTTTTATTTATTTCTTACATAATTACCAGTGTTGATACATTAAAGGACTGCCTGCTACTCATTTTTTAGGATTCTGAAGATGTGGATTAAAGAAATGATGGAAGAAGGAACAAGATACAAGATTTTTAAAAATTTTGGTTCCAGGGCTGGGGTTGTGGCTCAGTGGTAGGGCACTTGCCTAATACATGTGAGGCCCTGGGTCCGATCCTCAGCACCACATAAAATTAAATAAATAAAACAAAGATATTGTGTCCATCTATAACTAAAAAATTAAAAAAATTTTTTTTTGGGTTCCATCCATATGTCTTTCCCCCAGACCTCCTTGTCTTTGATTTTGTAATCTTGTTCCTTTCAGGTCCTCATCAACCAATTCAAAGCCATTCACCTCTGAGTCCATGTGTTCTTACCTTGGGCCATTTTCTTTCCACACCAATTGGATGATAACAGAAAACAACAACAACAACAACAACAACAACAACGATAATAGCAAAAGCTATAAAATATTTTATATAACTCTAATTCCATAAATTTTAAAAATTGGTTGAAGTTGATGATTCTCTTGAAAACATGTGCTTCAAATTCAAAGGGAAGTAGAAAACTTAAAAAAATCAATACCTGCCAGGCACAGTGGTGCACAACCTATAATCCCAGCAGCTCAGGAGGCTGAGGCAGGAGAACTGTGATTTCAAAGCCAGCCTCAGCAACTTACCAAAACCCTGTCTCAAATAAAAATAAAAGAGGGTTAGGGATGTGGCTCAGGGATTAAGTGCCCCTGAGTTCAACCCTCAGTACCAATAAAAAGGAAAAAAAAAATCAAATCAATACCTGTGGAAGCCACTGAAAAGTTGAGAGATAATTAGCTTAAACATTGACTGTGGACCTAATTACTTTACAATTAAATTCCTTCAAACTTGTATGAATCAGATAATTCTCTTGTCATAAGATGATAACTATATAACTTATAGTGGTATAATTTATGTGTGTGTGTGTGTGTGTGTGTGTGTGTGTGTGTGAGAGAGAGAGAGAGAGAGAGAGAGAGAGAGAGAGAGAGAATTCAAGAAAACTGCTGCTTGTATGCTTTGTGTCATATGTTATTTGGGGGTACAGCAATAAGCATTGCTTTACTGATGTTAAATCATTGCTTGGGATAGTTGAGGGCTAAGCATGAAGAGGTAGTTTTCACAAGTGTTGGAGATCTTTAATATTAACTGCTCGGATAAGATGCATAGGTCCACCCTCAGAAACTACCTGTTAATTTTCTAGTTTTGGGTTCTCCCAAAACACCATGTGAATATCTGAATTACTGGTTGTATCCATTCATTGATTACCCTTCTGTGCCTGGCAGACTCACTGGAGGTGAGCCTGAGGGTAGAAGGTGTGTCCTTTTCCTCTTTGTAACAACTGTCCTTTTATAGCTTCTGCAAAAGGAAGGTCTTCAATACATGTTCTTTGAGTGAGTGAATAAATGAGTGAATGAGTGAATGTGTCAACAGAAAGACGCTTCATTCACTTTATGAAATCTGCACAGACCTTGACATTCAAATAAAACTAAAAAGAAAGCTATAGGCTATATCACTTGGGAATATGTATGCAGAATCCTAAATGGAATTGTGTCAGACCAAATCTAATAGTACATTAAAAGAATTATGTAGTATGACCAAAGAGGGTTTATCCTGAAACTGAGAGGGTAGTTTTCTATTAAGAAAACTCTTGCTGGTGGTGTGGAAATGTAAAGTGTTACTGCCATCTTGGAAAGCAATCTAACAATATTGTTAAAGTTAAAAATATATATGTTTTTCAAGCCAGCTATTCCACTCCTGGGAATCCATCCCCCAGAAGTAAAAGCACAGGTGAAGGAGAACACATGTACAAAGTGTTTCCTGTGACCTGGTTCAAAGTGGCAGAAAAGTGGAAACAAGTGAATAGTCACAGAGAAACAGCTAAGAGAGGGTGACACACCCATATTGTGGGATATTATGCACCTTTAGAAGGGAATGGACTGGAGCTATTTCAGATGATTTCTCCAAGGCATTATTACATCTAAGAAGCAGAGTGCAAACATGTATTCCAAGATCCCATTTGCCTAAAAATAAGAAAACAAAACCTCCAAAGCAAAGCAAAACAAAAGACAAAGAAAAACAAATTCTTACAGCTGTGTACTTACTCGTTGATCAACTTGGTGAATATTACTTCTTTTTTTTAAAATTTTTACCTCAGTTTCTGTCCTTGCAAAATTGGGAGGTGAATCATCACATTTTATCACATTTCATAGGAATCATCATATTTCACAGGAATTTTTGTAACGATTAAATGAGTTAATACCCATAAAATGCCATGTTCAGAAGAAGCACCTGATGAATATGAGTTTTTATTGTTATATTTGTAGGCCTGAATAAATTATGCAAAACTCAAAAGAAAAATATGAAAGGCACATATTAGATGGTTAACCAAATTATACTACATGGAGAGGGGTGGTTATGGGAGTTCAAGGGAAAAGGAAAAGCCAAGCAAATAAAAGAAATGTACTTTTCCCATTTATGAATTTATTTTAAATTATGGAATTTGTATTATGTATAAAGGAACTAAGATTTTTTTTAATGGAAAATGTATTGGTAAGTATATCAAATTAATCGCTCCAATAAGAAAATAATACAAAATGATATGTATTGAAAGACATTTACTAAAATTGAATCCTATCCTTCCTTAAATATTTATACAAAAACTTTGGAAGATGCGTCCTATAAAGACATAAAGGGTAAATATTTTAAACAACAGACTTCTATGGTCCTTAACCACCTTTAGTTTCTAGGCAAAATGTCACTTCCTCTGAGGAATCTTTTAGGGCTATTACTTCAAGTATGTCCCCATTTTTCCATTCTCTGTCACCTTGCTCTGTTTCCTCTAATTATAACCATGAGTTAAGAAAAATCCACTAAAATGACATGAAATCTCCATAAGAATTTTCTCCTTATGTGTTTTAGCCATTGAACATTAATTAGGCACATTAGTTTCATTGATTCAATATTTTCTTCACTAACATTTTTCTTCTTAATGGATTTTGTTTTCGGTTGGGCATTTCTGGGGGTTGGACCCAGGGGTGCTGTACTACTGAGCTACACCTTAGGCCTCTTTATTTTGTTTTGAAAGAGGGTGTCTTGCTAAGTTGCTGAGGCTGGACTAGAACTGACGCTCCTCCTGCCTCAGCCTCCCAAGTCACTGGGATTACAGGTGTGTGCCACGAGGCTGAGCTTTCTTAAGGAATTTTTAAAGAAGTCTGTCCTTTAAAAAAAAAAAAAAATGAATTTCTGTGAACCTGCAACTGAGACTCGTACTTTCTACTCTATGAGCTGATGTTGAGAGGAATTGACTGAAGCCGGGATTCCAGGCCCTGATTTTCATACTTGCCAAAAGGGGGTGGACCTACTGGCTTCCCGTTTTCCTAAAAATGTTGTGTGCACAATAGATTGCATTTTTATGAAGTCCTTTGAGTTCCCTTGCTGGAATGGCCTTGACATTGGCAGGACACAGTTTCAATTGCTGTCAAGGGCTAAAGGCCACTTTTCTTTCTGGTGGTTGATGTGATAAAGCAGCCTGTGTGGCCAAACAGCTAAATTATCTCTTATCTTTCTAGTGCTTTCCTTTAAGCTCTGTATAAGCCTGTGGCTTTTTTTTTTTTTTTTTTTCCTTTTCGTTTTTGGTGGGTGGGGTGGTCAGGAGAGGCTTTCCAGAATTGAAAGATTTTTTTCCATCTTTTTCTTTCTTGTGTTCACAGAAGAACTGTGTTAAGCCTTCATAATTGAGCAGAACTGCAGTGCAAATGAGATATGTACTTGCATTTAATCAGTGGGGTGGAATTTCTGTGTTGTGCTGCCATGATTATTTTCGCAGTCAGATTTTCTGATCGCTGGCATCTCTACCAGCCACCTTTAGATTAAAACAAAACAAAACAAAACAAAACTCTATTTGTCCCATGACCGTAAGCACAGATGAGCTATTCAAGCATATTCCTATACTTCTGTTTCCTCCAGGTCCTCATGAACATGGAAGACATAAAAATCCGTGAAATGCAGATTTTTGACTATAGGAAAAAAATAGCTGAATCGGAGACTAAGTTAAAACAGCAACAGAACCTGTATGAAGCTGTGAGGTCAGACAGGAACCTGTACAGCAAAAACCTGGTTGAAGCGCAGGTAAAGAACATATTTATGTGTTTGCATTTCAACTCTTGCCCACCCTGGGTTAAAAGAGGTTCTGGTGCCCTCGTAGCAGGAGTTACGATGAGATTAAGAAGCAGTCCTGTGCAATTCACCTGGGAAAGAAGACTGATTCACACAGAACTGTCAGGTGGTTTGAAATGGAAATGACACAACTTCATAGGATGTGGCGACCATGGTCCTTCTTTTAATTATTCTGTAGGATTACCTTTCTCCTCTTTGTTATTTTTAAAACTGCTAATGGCAACCGAGAATCAGAGGCGGCAGTACACTCTTGTCATTTAATTGCACAGCTTTGCTTTGAAATATTTTAGCTATGATGTTTGTTGTGCTTCCAGTTCCTTTAATAGGGAGAGGAATAAAGGGTTGTGTGTGTGTGTGTGTGTGTGTGTGAGAGAGAGAGAGAGAGAGAGAGAGAGAGATACTCATTATGTATACTTTGTATATGTCTCATGAGACTGTTTTGAGTCATTGCTATGAAGTACTTTGAGGTTGACGGGCTTTGAAGACACAAAAGAATTGCCCATCGTAATTGGTCAAGAGAACTTTGTCTCGAACTTCCATAGAGATGGTGATGCTTATTTGATTCACTTTCTCCTTTCTTTTTGTTAGGATGAAATAACAGAAATGAAGAGAAAGTTAAAGATTATGACCCATCAGGTAGATCAGCTGAAAGAAGAAATCTCTGCCAAAGAGTCTGTGCTTGTGAAGCTGAATCTGGAACAGCAGCGAATAGAAAAGGAGAAGGAGACACTGAAGGTACAGACCTTATGAGAGACACGGTGGACCAGTGGTCCACTGACCCACTAGGGACAGTCTCTCCACCCACTGAAGGCAGCAAGGGGCGGGGATAACAACCCAGGCTGCTTGTGGTCTTCCCAGCCAGTCTTCCCAACCCATCCTCAAGGGGCATCAGGGCTTGCCGTGGAACAAGGGAGGGAGTGGCACATAGGCAGAAGAGCGGGTTTATGCTGGCCGTCCTGCATCAATGGAAAGAGAAGATGCCCAGATGCCTAATAAGTCCTTGAGCTCTCAGATCTCACAGATTTTCCATCTGCAGCCCTGGTCCAGCTCTGTGCTCTCACCCAGCCCTTCCCAGCTCCTCTGGGCCTTTTAATTTTTTTTTTTTTAAATTTATTCTCGGTAGTTATACATGACAGCAGAATGCATTTTGATTCATTGGACACAAAGGAGCACAACTTTTCATTTCTCTAGTTGGGCCTTTCTATAAGATGACAGTTTGTCTCTCTGTTCCTAGTCAAGTTCCTTTGTGTATGTGTGAATTTTCTGCCTGAAGAATCATTAACTACCAGGTGTGAGCGCTTTGTCTTCACCTAGTTTGCTCCCAGCCAGGTTCATGTTCACTTTCCTCTGTGGGTCTAAGAATTTTGCAGCTGGGGCTAGGGATGTGGCTCAAGCGGTAGCGTGCTCGACTGGAATTCGTGTGGCCCGGGTTCGATCCTCAGCACCACATACAAACAAAGATGTTGTGCCCGCCGATAACTAAAAAATAAATATTAAAATTCTCTCTCTCTCTCTTTAAAAAAAAAAAAAAAGAATTTTGCAGCTGTTCTTCTAGGGACCACCTGTCTCCATAGATCTTACGAGGTCATATCCTTCAAACCTACCAGTGTAGAACATTCTGTTTCTACTAACATAATATAAGGACTCTGAGAAAATATACCAAATAATTAAACCATTTCAAATTCTCTAACCAAACATGTTTCACTGCACACATCACTAACCCTGATGTCATTTCCTTTCCCCCTTGGATCCAATGGATTTCCCTTCTACTTCATGTGACCAAGTAATTAAAAAAGGAGACAATGGTGGTATTTTTTCCTTTGAAAATGCACATGCTTCAGAACTGCTCACAGGAACTGTTTAGAACAAATTAGAGACTGAATACCTCAGTTTTTGCATATATTAGCTTTTCAAATATAGTCCCTATCTTAAAAAAGTGTGTCTAGCATTGGACAGATTTAATATCACATTTCCTTGATTCTAAGATGCCATAGATAGAAATATACACTCTCAATCTAATAATGGGTAGGTTTTGGCAACCTAATGGTAGGTTTTCATGGAAATAGAACTACTGAGATAAGGTTAAAAAAAAAAAAGATACGGTCATTGATATATTTACCTGAGACTTTCATTTCTCCAACTGCAACTTATGATAGAAAAAGAATAATTCTGCATTAAATTTTATTTACATATAAAGAAATATACATATATTTTTTAAAACTTGAAAATATCCTAAATCTTTGCCCTTATCCCCTGTTCAAAAACAGTTTTATGGGAGCAGTTCATCCACCCTGGAACCTGCAGTGGGATGGGGTTTATTTGTTGCTGAATGAATCAGAAGGATCTCATTATAAACCTTGCTTCACCAGGGGCCTCATGGCCCACGTTATCCAGGCTTCCGTGAAATCCATTGGGTGAATCATTTCTTTCTTTTGGAGGATGACATTGTTTCTCTTCTCTGTTTCCCAAGTGATGCTTTATCCAAGAGATTAACTATTACCTATAGCTGAGTACAGGGTGGAATTAATTGCCTGCTGTAAAATTCTGCTCTAGAATAAGTGATTCCTGTACAAAAGACCAAAAAGATGTGAGTTAGTATTTACTTCAATTATGTCCTCCACCAACAGGCCTCTATGTATAGCGTCAAAGAAGCATCATAATAAAATAAAATAAAATAAAATAAAATAAAATAAAATAAAGGGCATTAGGGTCCTGTTTTGTGGCCCTGGACCAGCAGAGTTGGTAGCTGGTGGAATGAAGGGTGATTAAAAGGTTTCTGCTCTGGAGGGTGAGCCCCAGATGGGGAATCCCTGGTTGGGATGGCTTTGGGTCACTGGTTGGAGGCTTTGTGGAGGTGGATGCTTTTTCTTCCAGCATTTCCCACTAAGGCAAGAGTGGGGAACAGAGGAAGAATACCCACCTGATTTATTATTTGAGGTTATCCAAGGATGACTTGCAGTGATGCTCCGACTGGATAATTTCTGCCTATCATTAAGCCTGTTTGACATTCTTTAGAAAAATATGACAGCTCCAATGTTGAGTTTCAGCCTCTTGGCTTTTTCAGCTTAAGAATTTGAATCACATTCTACACAGCTCTCTGGATTTCATGCATCTAAAGTTTACAAACCAAAACGGGGGGAGGGAGGACTGATTCAAGTAACTTTGCCCCATGACACATTCATCTTATTTTTGTGAGGTCTACAAAGTGGTGTGTGTACATAATCCCCGATGGAGGGACAAGCCCTAGCCTGCTTGCTAGGATGATATACCTCTCGACAGGACAACCCAATTTTCTCCCCCAAGCCTGTAGACAAACAATTGTCATCATATGTCACCCTCACCCTCATGTATCCTCCTCAAGTGAAAAATTTTGTTCCTTCCCAAATTCCTTCTCCAGTTGCTACCGGGTTCTTTGGACTTCTTGGGATTCTGGACATTGTCAGCATATCATGGTTATGACAATGTCAATGTTCTCTGTAGATGTTGCTGCATCCGTGTCCCCTTGCCCAGTCTGTTCCAGTCCTGTTTCATCAGCACCAAAGGGGCCATCTTGTTTGCAGTGTCTGTCTTCTAGTCCTAACAGGTTCATGATTCTATCTCGTCACTTCCCAATCATCCCCCATCTGTCTGACAGCACTTTGATTCTTGGTGAATAATCCAACGACAAATTCTCTTGGGTCCAGAGCTCAGTACTACATTAGGACCTGGCTCCAGGGCACCACATCCTTTTACTTAATGGATTCTGTAGCATGACAGAAATGGGGAGCTGTTATCTGAGACAGGGTGGCAGGGGCGGGGCGGGGAGAGAAAGAGAGACAGCCTACTGCCTCTGTGGCCAGGAGACTTCAGGTGGTCCATGCAGGAATGGACACGGTTCTTGCAAGGGTAGTTCTTGAGATATGATTTATGCTCCAAGCCAAATGAGATGGTATGTAGTTTGTAAACACCTCCACAAAATCATACCATGACAGGGGCAGTGACTGAATGGTGTATCCTGCCATCTCATTACAATTGCCTGCCACCAGTAACACTTTGATGGGTGCAGAAACCTCAGGTCCCCTCCAAGATGCTGCTTGATGTGCTTTTGGGTGCACAGCAGTTGTTCCCATCTTTCCTGGGTGAGACAGCTCAGATTTATAACTGCTAAATGTATTAGACCCAAGGTATTTTGTTGATGTTCACATTTGCTGCCAGCGTCTAATGCCACATCTTGTTTACAGCCCATAAATTTATGACATAAGGAGACCACTCGGAATTTTGATATATTATGAAAAAAGCACCCAGCAATGCCAAACGCACGAACGGTTTTACATTCCAGACAGATACTTTTACACACTGTTGATTGCATTTTAATATAACAGGGGTTTCATTTTGTTCTGCTGATGGATTCTGATCAGCTCTCAGCACTTAGGAACAGAGAAGTGAGTGTTGCAGGTATGGGAAAATAAAAGTTTTATTAAAGGAAGCAGGAGCCAAACAGGTATTTTATTGCTGTCTCTGCTGTCACCTTAAATGATTATAGAAACAGAAAGGCTGGTTCTTCCCTGACTTTCCTATCAGGCAAAACCTGTAAGTGGTAAATACTAGATCTTTTCTCAATAAGCATTTTCTTTTGCTTATCCCTGGAAAAAAACATATTTCATGAATGAACAAACAAAATGTCATAAAAGAAACCTCTGGTTTTATATTACAGTAGCTGGTTGCATTTAATTTGCACATCTCTTGCTGGGATCTTGGTATCTTCTGCGGTTTGGGGTGGCATTCATGACTGCTGCTGGGGTGTGGCATTCATGACTCTTGGTGTTCATGAGTGAGAGGCTGACCTTGACCTGAGTTGGGTTGGTTCACAGGCACGTGTAATTATGGAGTTGTCTATTGTCTTGGTGATCTCTCTGGGTGTGTGTTTATGTGTGTGTGTGTGTGAGTCCCAATATTTACTTTGAAAGGAAAAATTACAAGTCTTTCACTGTCATCTGGCAACCTGCAAGCAATTGACACATTGAAGCTTT
Organism: Callospermophilus lateralis; assembly: GCF_048772815.1. Taxonomy (NCBI): domain Eukaryota; kingdom Metazoa; phylum Chordata; class Mammalia; order Rodentia; family Sciuridae; genus Callospermophilus; species Callospermophilus lateralis. Next base: position 70,696,308 of record NC_135319.1, read on the forward strand.
AATGTCATCTTATCACGTCTCCTGTGAGCTCAGGCATGGGTTGCGGGGAAGCAAAGTTTTCCCTCCTCATTCGATTGGGTCACTTGTCCTTCTCAGCTGGGCATGAAACCTCTCAAAGACACATTTTGGTTCCTCAGTGTGTGCTCCATCCTGTGCATGGTGTGCAAAGCCCTTCCCAGTCCAGCCCAGCTGCTTACCAGCCTCACCTCCTGCTGGTTCCTACCTAGCTCTCTACTCCAGCCACCAGGGATGTGGCTTCCTGGTCTGCCTCCTTCTCTCGACAGCCAGGGACCTGACTGGTTCTTTCTTCTCTACTCCAGACAGAAGTGGAAACTCCTTCCTGTGTTTTCTCATGTCCTCCTCACACAGGTTGATGGTGTGTTCACCCAGTGGCTCTGTTCATCATCTCCAGTGGGTGCGGGATCCTTCTTCTTACTTATCTTCTGATTTCACTGGGATCGATGGGGTGGTGACAGTAGAGGGAACACAGGCTTTGGCATCCAAAGCGCCTGGTTGGACTTTCAGCTCTGCTACTTAGTGGCTGTACTTATTTGCTTTTTTTGTCTCTGTGATTAGTAAAATGGAGTAAAATGGAGAAAAGAGTTGGTAAAACATGCAGCATTGTGCCAAGGGTATGGTAGTCACAAACCTACCTGTGGAATAGAAGTGGGTTGTCCTTCAATGAGAAGAATTTCTCTCAGTTTATAGCACCTCTTCCGCATCATTCCTGTGATTTCCATATAACCTCGAGGGCCACACTGATCTGTGAGCTCTCTGATAATGTGTCCCTGATGACCCTGGTTCACTGATGACTTTTCCTTTGATCTCCTATGACATAAATTTACTTCATGATAAAAAAAAAAAAAACTACTGAAAAATTGTTGCCTGGGCTAATTAATATTTGCAGAATATTTGTGTATCATCTGGGTTGGAAATATCTTAGGACTAAGACTTACATCTTTTTTTTTTTTTTTTTTGGTACCAGGGATTGAACTCAGGGGCGCTCACCACTGAGCCACATGCCTAGCCCTATTTTGCATTTTATTTAGAGACAGGGTCTCACTGAGTTGCTTAGTGCCTCACTGTTGTGGAGGCTGGCTTTGAACTCTCGATCCTCCTGCCTCAGCCTCCTGAGCCGCTAGGATTGTAGGCATGCGCCACTGTGCCTGGTGGCTTACATCTTTTTATAGCTGGGTCATCAGGGACACATTATCAGGGACACATTATCAGAGAGCTCACAGCTGCGTCTGGCCCTTCTTTCTCATCAGGCTGTTTCCATTAGATAGACACATTGTAGTAGTTCAAATTATCTTTGGCTAATTTGATTTCTGCTTGGAATGGGCTTTTTCTTTGCAGTGAATGTACTGGTGGCGTTAGGACCATGCCTGGAATGGAAGCCTGTCCTCACCCCTGCATCTTCCTCTGCTCTATTCTTAGTGAATTCTCTTGGTGAGGGAAGCCACGTTTCGGAATACCAATGAAGATACATGTATACAGACAAGTGATAGGAATCCCTCAAGGGCACAACTCACAGAAAAACACGGTCACTGTAATGGGCATTGCTATTTCCTTGTCAGTGCCCCTGCATGCATGTGTGTGAGTGTGTGTGTTGTAGGTCTCTGTTAGGCTTGTGAGCGTGATCAAATTATGTTCAATGAAACGTTTAAGAAAGCATAAGCCTAACTGGGCATCTAAACCTGGGCTCTGTAGTCCTGGTTTGTGCTGCTGTTGAAGGAAATTTGTTCAAATCGTTTACTCTTTGTCAGGCGGAGCTGCAGAAGCTGAGACAACAAGCCCTGGAGACGAAACACTTCATTGAAAAGCAAGAGGCTGAGGAGAGAAAACTTCTGCGAATCATTGCAGAGGCCGATGGGGAACGATTGAGGCAGAAGAAGGAGTTAGACCAGGTAGAGTCTCCTCATCAGACTCTCAACTGCAGTCACAAATGATCAATTCCAATTTGTATGACACCTGTGTCCTCTTTCTGCAATGCCAGGCTTATTGGGAGGTCAGTAGCAGAGGCCCATCTCTTGTTGATTGGGGATGAAATAGTCACTCATTTGATGGACTTGTATTCACAAGCACTTCTTAGGCATCAGTCCCTCCTCCAGGCTCAGGGGACACATTGGTCAAGAGAAGCACCGAGTTCCCTGTCCTCAGTGAGCTTATGTTCTAGGGCAACATAATAGCTCATATGTAATTGCAATTAATAATTACATATTTGGGAGCTAGAAACTCAAATGTGTAGTGTGGGGCTTAGAAACTTAAATGATTTCAAGGACCTAGCAGAGAGAAGTTAGTCCCTACAAGAACGCTAAGAAGTGGTGGTACTTGACCAGACTGTTGAAATTTAAACATCAAAAACCAAATGGGTTGGAGCAGCTTGGGAGTTGGAGGCTGGAGGATTGCAACTGTGAGGCCAGCCTGGGCAATCTAGCAGACTGTCTCAAAATTAAAATAAAAAGGGTTGGGAATATAGTTCAGTAGTAAAGTACTCCTGGGTTCAATCCCTAATACCAAAACAAACAAACAAACAAACAAACAAAAACCAAAACAATACAAAACAAAAAATGACAAATGGGTTGGAAAAAATATACCATCAAATAAAATGATCCACCCACGGGCCAAGAATTTTTGGATCGCTGGGCTATTAACATTATTACAAAATATTTATTGCACAGTGGTTTCTATGCAAAGGGACCCCAGACTCTAGTGGAAGGAGCCCAGTGTTGAGGGTCTAGCAGGCGATTCTAGTGACCGGTGCATGTGGAGCCCACATGGGCATTTGCTAGATATTCCTGGGCTGAATGAAGGCTGCGGTCACAATGAAAAACGTGACTTTTCCATTCCTGGGGGCCCTTCCCCTGGTTTCTAGGTCATCAGTGAGAGAGACATCCTGGGGTCTCAGCTTGTTCGGCGCAATGACGAGTTAGCTTTGCTCTACGAGAAGATCAAGATCCAGCAGTCGGTGATGAATAAGGGGGAAAGCCAGTACAACCAGAGGGTGGAGGACATGCGGATCCTCAAACTTGAGATCAAGAAGCTTCGCCGGGAGAAGGGGATTCTCGCCAGGAGCGTGGCTAACGTGGAGGAACTCAGGTAACTGGTAAGGGCACGGCCCTCTGCGGGGAGCTTCTCACGATTGTTGGTCATTGAAAGTCTTCATCAAATTAATTGGATAAATGGATTCTGCATGATGAAATTATCAGCCAAGAAAGATTAAGAACTTTCCCATCCACCCTACATTGCCCACCAGGCAAAACGAAAACGAACTTGTTTCCTTTCAAGGGATTTTGGGCAAGTGGGAAAAGGTGGCACATGCCTGTCATCCCAGTGGCTTTGGAGGCTGAGGCAGGAGGGTCACGAGTTCAAAGCCAGCCTCAGCGACTTAGAGAGGCCCTAAGCAATTCAGCGAGACTCTGTCTCAAAATAAAAAATAAAAAAAAAAGGTCTGGAGATGTGGCTCAGTGTTAAAGTGCTGCTGGGTTCAATCCCTGGTACAAAAAAAAAATTATTTAAAAGAATGATTATGGATTTTTAAAAAGGACATTTCAAGTCATATCACAAACACCAACTAGTCATGATTCAGAAAAATTTCTTTCCCCAATGAAAAAAGGTAAATTTCTTTAATAAGACAGTGTGTAGGGGGTGGAGCAGCAATATTTAAATTTCATCCGGGTAACTTTACACTTTTTTCTTGGAACTATATATGGGATGAAAAGAAGTAGGTGGAAATTTTAATTCTATCACTATTTGCAAATCTGTTTTCTTAGAAGGTAGTCAGATTTTCTCTCTCACTCTTGATTTATCTTCTGCAGCTTTACTTTAGCTTAGTATGTATCTTCCTCTTTTTTTTTTTTTTTTAAATTTGGGGTTGCCTGAGATCTACTTTTCCTTGGGGAAAACAGTGCTGTGTTTTATATGGGGGAGCTGCAGGAAACCAAATAAGAGCATCTGATCTTTGCCCAGTAGCTGTCCGTATTCTCCAGGGGCTTGTAGAGGAAGTCTCCTTGACTGCTCCTGATAAGGGGGATACAGTTTGGATTTGCTTCTTAATTTAATTGAATTAGAAGATAGTTTTGATATTTAGACACAGGGAATATATTCAGGAATACCAGGTCAGCCACCATCAGGGAAGGATCAATACTATTTTTAAAAAAATCTTTTTTAAGAATTATTGATAATGAAAGTAGTATAAATTCATTGTAGAAAACATGGGAAATGCAGAAAATAAATCTAAAGAAGAGCTTAGAGAATCACTCATACCTTACTACCATTGACATTGTAGAGACAAATGGCTTCATTCAAAGTAGCTATTGAAAGATCTCCAGGACTATCAGCCACCAGTTATTTTTATGACACCCATAGAGGACCAACTTTTACCCATTTCTATTCAATAGTGCTAGTTTGTGGGCAATGGGTTTTATTTTTTTTTTCAATGAGAAGACAACTTGATACAGATTGGGAGCAAGCAGGCATGAATTCTAATCTCAGCCTTGTGTGACCTTGGGCAAATCACTAAACTTCTCTGAGCTTTGGACTTGTAGTTACAATAAAATATGAAAACAAATGTAATGTGCCTGGCACAAAGTCTAATAGAAAGCAAGCCATCAAACATGGTAGCCAACATTTTGCCCTCCTCTTCCAAAGACACCCTAGAGCATCAAAGTGTTACAAATATACTTTTAATTCTAAGCACCTTGTTCTGAGCTCCCTATCTCTTGTGAACCTCATGCAGTTAATTCGAATGGTTTGTCTTGCTAATGAGGGGAAGTTGTGTTATTGGTTTAAATGAAGCAATTAAGTAAGAAATGGCTTAGCATTAGTGATCTGCACACCCACAGCAGACGAGGACAGATATTAATGTCCTCATTGCTCCTGTCAATGCAAGTGCTTGCTGCTTCTCCACCTCCCAACCAAACTTCTGGTTGATAGGGTGACAGGTAGCTCACGGGATCCTGAGGACGGCTGCAGCACAGTCCTATTAACTAGAGATTCCTGAAGATTTTGCAAGTATGTCTGAGGCAGAGCTGGTGCCTGGGACTTTTTCAGTCACCTGTGTGCTATGGTTGGGGAATTCCAGGTAGAAGATCCTCCCAAATCCTGACTCAGTGTCTCCTGGTCCTGGCTGCACAGGAATATTACCAGTAGAACTATAAACCCCATGAAGTCCAAGCCCTGCATCAAACCGGACCAAGTGGAGTCCCTCTGGAATTGGGTTCAGGCAAAGGAATGTTGTCAGAGCTCCCCCCCCCCCCCCCCCCCCCCGCCCGACCCATGATCCCAATGTGCGGAGTGCAGTGAGGGTGGAGGTGGAGGCCTGGCTGCTGCCAGGTGGTCCCCTGTGCCTCAATAGCTATGTTAGGGGCTGTGTGCTCATTCACTGTACTGTCCAAACACTTAGAAACATTGAAAAGTATATTGAAGCTCTCGTAATTCACCTCTGCACCTCCTTCATTTCACACACTTCTAAATTCCGTGAATATTCAGAATCGATATTCTAAAGTCTGTCACATTTTTGTTGTTGTTTAAAGCGAAGGCATTCTCGAGCTCTGCAAGAACTGATATCATTTACGCCTTAACCAGACTTGAGAGGCTGGTCTCAGTGTTCACAAAAGTCCCCTGAATTCCAACTTTCTACCCAAGATGTAGTTATGTAGGTAGCCACTTAAAGAGATGATGTTCAGCTGGGTACAGTAGCACATGCCTGTAATCCCAGAGACTCTGAGAGGCAGAAAGATTGCAAATTTGTAGTCAGTCTGGATAACTTAAGACCCCGCCTCAAAATAAAAAATAAAAAAGACTAGGCATTAGCTTGTGTGTGTGTGTGTGTGTGTGTGGGGGGGGGGATCAAATGGGCAGAGAATTTCTTTGCAAAAGAAAGTCTGTGTTATTCAGGCAGGAGTTTTTTCACATGCAAAGAGAATTCTTGAAGGAGAGGACCCGCTGCCGAGCCCTGGAGGAGGAATTGGAGAACCCCATGAACGTGCACAGATGGAGGAAGCTCGAGGTAACAGCTGCTGGAATGTTCTTCCCCTCCCCCATTTTCTCTCCTAGCCTGCTGGAGGCTTCTAACCTAAAGCACAATTAAGAAGTGCCCTTTAATTTAATGCTCTGCAAATTGTCACCTAGAATATAAGACTGGCTGCAGTGCAAATTGGGTTATTCCAGAACCAGATGCTCCATTTGAATTCATTTGAGTTTTGTTTTAAAAGTCTGGAACGAAATCCTTTCTGCCTGAAAAAAGACCCAGTGGAAGCTGTGTACTGGCTTCACCAATTGCCATTTCTTTTTCTCGTTTAGGGAGTTTGTGGTCCACCAGTTTTCCCTCAACTGCCTGTCCATCTTGGATTGCTAATGGCCTTTAGCTACGTGGGCCACCAGCATCTTAATCATCTTTCAATTGGTCTTTGCATTCTATTTTTTTTCTTTCTTCCATGAAAAATGATTTTGTGAAAGAGCCCTCTTTGCAAAGCTGTAGCCAAACCCTTTAGGATCTGGGGATATAGCCAAAGTCTTAGAGGTAGAAGATGGGCAATCAATTTCGTTTGATATTATTTTATGAGTTCCTGGTGGATATTACCACCAGCACTGCAAATAGCAGTTAAAGATAAACTCTTCTTATTCAAGAAAAAGAGGGCCCTCTCCTGGTTGTACCAAGCAATGTGGGTGCGAGAAGGGGATTCCAGTGTTGAGAGAGATAAGTCTATCATACAAGAAAGATCAGGGCAGGCTGGAAAATCAGCTAACTAGGTTTTTGTTTTTCATTTTTATTTTTTCCTTTTAATGAAGAAAGCATTAAGGCTAATGCATTATAAATTGTTATGTAAACATGAGGCCTGAATTTTAATAACATCCAGTCCTGCCAAGAGATGTGTGCCAGACCTAGTCCCAATATATGGGTATCAATTGGCACTGCTCAGTGCTTCTCAAAGTCAGAGTCAACAACATCTCTTTAATTTCCCTTTTTTTTTTGACCCTCATTTATTCCTCTTCACATGCCAAATGTGTAGCTCAGCCACCATGTGGATCTGTCCAGGGAAGTGGAGCTGAAGTGTTTAAATCCATTTGCCATCACATTTGTTTATTCCGTGTGTTTTCAAGCAGATCTTTCAAGTTTCCAACTCAGCGTCAATTTCTATTTTAAAAAATTAGAAAATGAAGACTCTGGGAGACAGTTAAAAATATTTAGCTTGCTAGATTAATTCCAAACGTCAGAATAGTTGAGAGGGAAGGTTTGGCTGGCAGACTAGAGGACAATGGATCAATTTATAACCATAGGTCTTGTTCAAATTGTGCACAGATAGCAATTGAAGAGACATCAGAGCCTTATAGGTTGATAACTCCATCCAGGAGTGAAATACCATGGCCGTATTCTGCAGCCAGTTATTAGCAGAGGTCCCCACCCTGTAGCTATCCCCATGGGGAACTGTATTGAATCTTCTTGGTGATGGTGACCAAAGGGGAGTGGATCCTAAAACTGAGGGAACGAAGCTCATTCCTACGGAAACTGGAGCTGGGAGGGACAGCCTCTGACCTTGGGATTGAGCTACAGCAGCAGCGTTTGGAGCCTGGTGTGTGTGGGCCTTGAATTCAGCTCTGGCCTTCATCAATCTGGGCAAATGACCTAACTTCTCTGAGCCCCAGTTGTGTTATCTGAAAGAAAGGAAGACAAATACTGTCTTATGTGGCTAAAATGAGTTGTAGGAAATGCAGCCCAGTGTACCGATGGTGACAGAGAGTCAGGTCTCATATACAGTCACTGTCATTATTCTCATTATTCCTACTGGTGGAATCAACGCACCCATTTCCCATATATTGGCGAACTAGATCCCTAGATAAGACATTGGAAAACCATGGTGGGGTGGTGGAAAGGTATTTATGACTATCCCACCTGTCATGCTTTGTTTTGTTTTAATTCTCTTTACATTGATGCTGTGGCTTTGCAGGAGATCTCAATAAAACAATAATTATTTTACGTAGGGAGCTTGGTGCTTTGAAACTGATGACCTCTCAGCCGGTTTTTGCTCTTCCCCTCGGACAGGCCAGCGACCCCAGTACCTTTGAGATGATACAGAAAATTCACACCCTGCAGAAGCGCCTCATCAGCAAGACCGAAGAGGTGGTGGAGAAAGAGCTGCTCCTTCAGGTAGCATTGCGTTTTCTGCATCCAGCAAACAAACCACTTCCCCAGAGCCGCCTTCTCCAGGGCTCTGTCCTGAGGATGAGCGGTTCGCCAGCGCTGCACGCCCCTTGTTTACCCGTAGGTGGCAACAGCGACTCACACATAGAGAACAAACGCGGCCTGATTAATTGTTCTTTTCTGCTGCGATCACTGATATTTCAAGAATTCTGGAAAATTAAGTTCAAGGCTAGACTCACTGCAATCGGGTAATGTGAGCATTTCTTTTTCCTCGCTTCCCTACAGCTCTATTTGACAGATCCTTTTAAATACTTTTCTTCCTATCTTCCTATAATATGAAATGCTGTGATTTTGATTTTGAAAACAAGCCTTCACGTGCAGCACCAATGAGCCGTCCTGGTGAAGGTGTGTGTGCAGGAAATGGAAAGCTGCCTTTGGAGATCCGATGCAGGAAGTTTTCCTGGAGCTGATTGGCCTGTGTCCTAGTAGAGACACCTGCTGTGACTTCTACCCCTCCTCACCCTCAGCCCCGCCCTTTTCATTCTCCTCCTGGCTTACCTGTGCCAGAGGCTGTGCTGGGTGGGGACTAGCCTGCTTGTCTCCTCTGCTCTTCCTAGTCCAGGGCTTGGGTACTGTGATCTCCAAGGGATGGACCAAGATGTCAGGGCCCAGGAGGTTGACGTGGATAAGAATGACAGTGTCGTGCCAGATGGCCTGGGTGGGAATCCTGCCTCTCCCGATTCGTAGCTATTTGAATTTAACTTCTTTGCACTGGAGGTTCTGAATCTGTGTTATGGGACAACAGTAGAAACTTTGGAGAGGGATGTTGAAAGATGTTAGCATTCTCCTTAGCCCATGGTGTCTAATAAATAGGAGAATTATTCATATTATTTCTTATTCCCAAACCTATAATCTAGTAGGAGTAGGGACTTATAGACATTTTTAAGCAGTATCTGCCCCCTGCTATTTTACCTTTGATCTTAAAAGAGAGATTTTCCCCTAATATTGGGTATACAGTAAAGTTAGTTTTAATTTTAATTAATTAGTTAATTTTTTAGGGGGTACCAGGGATTGAACTCAGGGGCACTCAACTGCTAAGCCACATCCCCAGCCCTATTTTGTATTTTATTTAGAGACAGGGTCTCATTGAGTTGCTTAGTGCCCCGCACTTGCTGAGGCTGGCTTTGAACTCATGATCCTTCCGCCTCAGCCTCCCGAGCTGTTACAGTAAAGTTTTCCTGAGCATCATCACCCTGAGTGGCCACCAGGGATTTTTGTCTTCTCTCACAGAATGGCTGAGAGGGCAGACTTTTAAATTGGGGGGAATCTGGCTTTGAATCAGTCCCAATACTTGATGGTTCCATGATTTGGGGGGAATTGCATATATTATCCAAACCTCAGTTCTCCCTTCTGCAAGGTGGAGATAGTAAGACTCATTTTCCTCAGGAGAAGAAGATCCTTGGGTCAGAGTCCATAACTTGGAAGTCTTGCCATAGGGGAAAGCAATGGGTGTGTGGGCACAGGGCATTGGCTGTCCAGAGTCTGAGCGGTGGCTCCTCAGATGCCAGCCACAGGGCACTGCCCTGAGGCCATGCAATGGTAAGGGGCAGGGCTGGGATTCAGCCCAGGCCTGTGGCTCTAGAGCCAGCACTTCCTGCCACTTCACTACCCTGCTTCTTCTGTTATCACCATTTAGAAATGTTAAAAAGAATCACATTTCGAGTTTGATCAAAACTATTGTAAGTGTGTCTTATATCTCACCAGGGCTATAGCTTTATTATTTCGTTCCTTCTACATACTTTGGATTTACTCTGACCTTCTATCTTCTTAAGATTGACAACCAGATCATTAACATTCAGTCTCCCCTCCCCTGCTTTCTCTCCTCCTCCCTCTCCTGACCTCCCCTTCTCCCTCCCCTCTTCCCTCCCTCCTATCCTCCCTTCCTATCCTCCCCACTTTCTTTCTTAGAAGGGAACCCAGACCCTTGCACATGCTAGATAAGCCCTCTACCACTAAGCTACATCCCCATCCCCAGTCTTTTATTTTTTAAAAATATAAGCATTTGAAGCTATAAAATATCCTTTAAGTAATTTCTTTAGTTCCTTCCCACAGGTTTTGATAAATGGTGTTTTCATTGAGTTCTAAACATTAACTATTTTCAGAATTATTTCTCCTTTGAGAGTAAGTCTTAAAAACTATCTGCAGTTTCTTTTACGATAATTAAAAATACATTTAAGAGTCTCTGAATATGTTTGTGTTTAAGTTATCTTCTACGTGTTCTCTCTTTTTTTCATTGTGGTCTGTATTAGGTGGATTCTTTGAAAAGAAACTTTTTTGGGTGGGTACAAGGAATTGAACTCAGGAGTACATGACCACTTAGCCACATCCCCAGCCCTATTTTGTATTTTATTTAGAGATAGGGTCTCACTGAGTTGCTTAGTACCTCACTTTTCTTAGTCTGGCTTTGAATTTGAGATTTTCCTGCCTCAGCCTCTGCTAGGATTACAGACGTGTGCCACCACCTGGCTCTTTGAAATTTTTGAGACTTGCGTTGTGTGAGCTAAGTGGTTGGTTTTTATAACCTGTTCCTTGAGTTTGAAAAAGTTCCTAAATATTCAGGGGTCAGGATTTTATATTTGTTTATTAGAACAACCTTGTTAATTGTATTGTCCAAATCTATACTTTTCCCAATTTTTGGTCTGCCGAATGACTGAAAAAAAGTTTGAGGATTTGTCTATTTCTCTTTGAACTTCTGTCATTTTTAAACTTCAAGTACATTTTATATTAGGATCATAATAGTGAGTAAGGGTTTACAGATTTTATTTCTTTCTGGAATTGTGCCTTTAGTATTTTACAAGACCAGTGGCCCCCCCGCACTGCCCTGCCGTATGGATGGAATTTGAGAGCCTTATTTTAAGTGAAATAAGCCAAACTCAGAAAGTCAATGGTCATACGTTTTCTTTCAAATTTGGAGCGTGAGAGAGAGAGAGAAAAAAAAAAAGAAGCAGAGGTGGGGGTGGGGTGGGAGGAGGTGGAATCTCATGAAAAGAGAAAGGAGATCTGTAGAGAAGAGGAAGGGGATCAGGGAGAGGGACAGGGGAGGTACTGGGGATTCAAACTGACTAAATTATATTGTTATGTTGTTGCACGTACAAACATGTAACAACAAATCCTACTACTACATATAATTATAATGCACCAGCATTATAAAAAACTAAAAAAGAGCCCTCCCAGTAGAAATTAACTTAAAAATGAATCTGGTGTTTGTATAGCTCCACCAGTTGGATTTAAAAAATGTTTTTTTTTGTATACTTTTACAATTTTAGTGTCCTTGTATTTTAGGTAAATCTCTTGTAATAAAAAGAAATCCAGCTAGGCTATTTTTATCTTTTTATTGGTGTGTTTAGTTCACTGATGTTTATTGAGAACCTTAGATGTTTTTCTATCTTCTTATTTTGTATTATTTAGCCTGACTTTTTTGTTTGTTTGTTTGTCAGTGCTCAAAAAGATCCTCTATTCCTGCTTTTCATTAGATTGAGTTCTCCTTATTCCCTCTTCCCCTCTCCTCTGGTCTCCTTTTCCTCTGTGTTTCTGCCTATGCCTTCGTCCTATTTGTTTCTTTTTCCAAAGAGTCACCACCACTCCATGCATTTTTCTATTCTTGGATTCCATTAAATATGCTCTCCTAATTTCATCTCTGTCTCTCTCATGGATTCCCTTAAAAATTTAACACGTGCCCTTGACATCAAACTTTAACACATCTAAAATGGATCAGCATCTTTACCCTTCTTACAGGTAGCACATACAGTGCTTTAATGCCAGTTTCCCCAGTGTTCCCAACATTGGTCATTGTCATTATTATTTTATGGAATTGGTGTATTCAGATTTACCAAGTTGTACCCTGATTCTTTGGTCTTCTCCTTCTCTACATCTCCAGTTTTCTTCTCTTTGCTTTTTGAAGTACATCTTTTCATCCTTCTTTCAGTGATCTGTTCTGCAATGGTTGCCACTCTCCTTAGCTTCTCTGAAAAAAAATTTTTTTTGGCCTATTTGTAAAAAGATTACTTGGGGATTCTATTTTCTATTTGCATTTTGAAGATATTGGTCGGTCCTTCGTGTCCTAGTTTCTAGTGATCTATTGAGAAGTTGGCTGTACATCTAATTATTATTGCTGCTTTTGAGGAAATCTGCCTTTTCTTTGGTTTGATTGTTCTATCTTTTTTTTGCCTTCGGTGCTTTTGAGTTTCAGCACAGTGAATCTTGGTGTGAACTTAATGTTATTTATTAAGCTCAGAACTCACTTGATTTCCTGAGTCTGAGGATTCCTCTGTCTTCTACAGTGTCTCCTTCATTCTCTTTATTTATTTATTCCTCTGGAGCCCTTTTTAGATATGTGTTGGGTTTTCTTTTTTTCCTTACCTCCAGACCTTGTTGATGTTTTCCTTTTCTCTCTCTCTCTCTCTTTTTTTGTGTGTGTCACATTTTCTTAGCTTTTCTCTTGCTCATCAATTCTTTCTTAAAGTGTGCTTATCTGCTAATAGTCACTGAGGTTTTATTTCCAATGATTTTATTTTTATTTTCTAAGGATTCTTTTTCACATGTGTCTGATATTTGTTGACACTATGTTGATCTTTCCTCATATTTTATTCCTTCCTTTATGTCTTCACTTAATTTAAATACATTGTATATTCTTTATCTGAGTATTTTATTATTTGAAGTTCTTGAGTTTTTTTTTTTTTTTCTGTTGTTAGTTGTGACTGCTGACTTCCTTCATGGTGGATTTTTTTTTTTTTTTTTTTTTTTTTTTTGTGTGTGTGTGTGTGTGTGAGAGAGAGAGAGAGAGAGAGAGAGAGAGAGAGAGAGATTGATTTTGGATTGTGAGCTCATTTTCAGAAAACCTTTGTTGCTGGGCATGAACTGGGGAGGCTGAGGCAGGAGGATCATGAGTTCAAAGCCAGCTTTAGCAATTCAGCAAAACCCTTTTTCAATAAAATAAAATAAAATAAAAGGGCTGGGGATGTGGCCCAGTGGTTAAGTGCCCCTGAGTTCAATCTCTGGTACCAAAAAAAAAAAAAAAAAAAAAAATCCTTTGTTTAGGAACTTGGGAAGGGTCCAGGATAAGAGCAGCTCCCTTACTTGTTTCTGCTAGGTACCCTAAGAGATATCATTTGCTTGGATTATTTTTTTTAATGTTAAATCTTTATCTTGGGGCTTCCTGGACCACTTGGTTAACTTGTGTTAGAGCCCCAGCCTCTTCTGATGGGGACCATGGATTCAAATTGTCTGAGAATTAACTTTTTTCCCCCGCCCAGAAAAGAGGAGACGTAGGTGGGTTTCCCTGTGGTCCTCCTGTCCCTTCCGTTGTATTTTTCCCTGAGGGTGTAGCTTCTTTATGTGGAGGAGTTTCAGTCCCAACTCTCTACACCAGCCCAGCACCTCAGCTTCTGTCCTCTTGTGGCCGCTGAAAGCCAGGCCCTTTTTTACAGTGAGTCTGGTCCTTCAAGGGATGACCTCCATTTGTAACTCTTCACTGCTTTAGGTCACCTTTTGATTTTGACGTTTGAGCAAACTACTTGTAAACTCTGCTCTGTGAGGAAAGGGATGGGTTGGTTTATTTAACACGGGCATTGCTGTAGGTTTTAGATTTCAGGTTATTTTGCCTGACATGTTGCCATCAACAGAAACCTCTTGTTCTAATCCCTAGTGTTCTCATATGCAAAATGGGGACAATAGTAGTACCTACTTGAAGAATTGAGCACATTGATGCATATGAAGTTCAGAAGAGTGTTATCATTGACATTACTATTATTATTATCAATAACATTATTAATCACCAAGAATTTTTTCCAGGCCTCCAAAGTTTAGCATCGTGTCTCACTCCTCTTTGGTCAATTTGTCATTCAATCTGCTATCCCCTCTTTTTTTTTTTTTTTTTCTGAGTGATTGGGCTGCTCTATGCCTGCTGTGAGATTCCCTGTAGCTTGTGTTACCCCAAACAATACACCTTGCTATCTCAGCAAAGTCCCAGATGCTCCATGGGATTGGATGGTTTCTCAATTCCATGTGTTTTATTGAACTTTTAGAGAAGTCCTGGGCATTCATTCACAACAGGACAGTTTGCAATGATGAAAAATTTTTGAGCATCAGAATAATTTTTAACTGTTAAATTTTATAAAATAAAGTTAAATTTTAACTATTAAATCTGTGTTAAGGTGTGGAAGAGACCCCATCATTTCCAAGCAGCAGATAAGATGGGAACCTATTTTCCCCATTAGCCTCTGAGCTCTTTGAACACTTCATAATTTGTTTCCAACTTCACTGCCAGATGCAGTATGAGGTATATAAAAATAAAGGACAAATAAAGGTGGACAGGCTTTTGGCCAGGACCACTTCTTCCTCTTTAGGCTGTAGTGTAAATGCTTTTTTTCTTTTTTCTTTTTGGTACTGGGGACTGAACTCAGGGCACTTGGTCACTGAGCCACATCACTAGCCCTATTTTGAATTTTATTTAGAGACTCGTGATCCTCCTGCCTCAGCCTCCCAAGCTGCTGGGATTACAGGCGTGCCCCACTGTGTTTGGCAGAGGATTTGTAACGTAAGCAGCCCTTTCTTCCTAGGTTAGGTGTCCTGGTCCATGTTCCTATACCTTGGCTTCTCCTTTACGTCACACATGACATTTGCAATTTTTGAAATCATCATAATTGGGTGTTCAATGATCCTTTCCTTCTGGAACATAAGCTTTACAGAGGCAGGCCCTAGCACCTCACCTATTAATATTGTCCAGGAACTGATGACCTGTTGGAAGAACAGCAGTCCTTCAGCAAGTGATGTCTTAGACACATTCGTGTTCTATCTTCAAACTGAGAGGCTAGGGAATTGTTCCTCTTGTTGTCTTTGTGTTTTTGTTATTAACTCTAACTTTGCAGGAGTCTGCAATTTACAGTGGGTTTATGGATCTATAAATTCAATGCAAACTGCAATGTCTCTGGGTGCCGAGGCAGGCTGATTCCTGTGCATGTGCTCAGTTCTCCCTTGCTCAGGGTTAACATGCAAATGGCTCTGGAGCCTCACTTCCTCACTTTGCAGTTCCAGAGGGAAAATGAAGACATCTGTATTTTTTTGCCAGAATTGGTATCTTCTTTTTCCCTCCAGGCCACTCTTCCCTTCAAAGAAACAAGAGCTAACAAAGCATACTTGGGGTGCATCACCTGGTGGCCTCTCCTCTCTGGTATTGCTCCATGTATTCTACCTCTCTTCTAAACCCTTAATGTTAAGTTTTTTTTTTGTGGTACTGGGGATTGAATCCGAGGATGCTCTACCACTGAGCTACCCCAGCCTTACTATTATGGGAGAGGCACTTACTAAGTTGCTGAGGCTGCCTTTGAACTGGCGATCCTCCTGCTTCAGCCTCCCAAGTCTCTGGGATGAAAGGCTTGTGCCACCATGCCTGACTTACTACTTCTTTTTTAAGCCTCTGCAGGATGAGGCAGGCTTGTGCCTTGAGTAACTGCTGTTCATTACCCAGGTATCATGACATCATCATCATCATCATCATCATCACCATCAACACGGCATTGGCAAGATAGCATGAGAATAGAAGCTGTAACCTCCTGTTAGAAGCACTTAGAAACACAAGGAACACCCAAACAGCTGGAACTTGTTTTTCCCAAGCACTTAACTACAGGGAAGCAACTCAAATACCCTCACCCTCAGAGCCAAGCAACAAACAAAAAGAGCCAAATGAAACTTGCTTATCCCAATCTGAAATGGCCACTCCTCAGGGCTTCAGGGTCAAAGGCAGGAGGGAGGATGAGGGGAACTTCAGCATGGGGGCCTTGGGTCCCATCTCTTGGGTCCAGCCGAAGGTGGGCTTATGCTATCAAATCCCCCATTTTTCAAGAATAGCCGGAAATGTGGATTTTCATGTTCATATATTGAGTTTTACCTAGTGGCCACCTTAACAACACGGAATGCGCTTTCCAGAAACAAGTCTGTCAATGACCCCTGGCCCACAAGTGGGTACTTTGCCGTATCTAGCTTCAAGTCCTGGGGGGAAGGAGATGTAAAGAAAGAGCAGCCTTGCAATCAGCTTTACTTGTTTCTATTTCTTTGATCTGGTTCTCTGTTGTGATTCTTCAATGGAAGTGCAGAGTCTGAGAATCAAAAGGGAAAGAGGAGATGGGAGGGAGGAGAAGGAGCAGGCCGTGGGCCGTGTGGCAGCATGGCAATCCCAGCTGAACGAGGTTGGGCTCCACAGTGGAGATGGGCAGGGCGGGTGGGCTCCACAAAGACATGCCTTCTTAACATGTCCTTCCCCTTGATAATGACCCTTAGCTTTATTTTATACACTTTTCTAAAGCTGAAAAGGATTTCCCTGAGTTGCCAGAAAGACCAAAGGTGGCCTCCTGCCTGTGATGCAGGCACAGCAGAAGAACCCTGAATGTGCATCTGCTCAATAGTTACAGGGCGCCACCTGTGTGCCCAGCACCTAGGATCCCGGGGTGAATGAACCAGGCTTGGTTCTGGCCTTGAAGGATCACAGAGTCTGTAACCACAGGGTAACAAGAATGGTGTTCCATACAGGATATCAGGGCACCCTGAAAGAGGCTTTGCCCTACATATGTGTCTTAATTTGGGTTCCCTCAAATCAGACACTGAAATGAGGTTTTGGGTTCCAGTCCTGTGGGAGGTGGTCCCTCCCAAGCTGAATCAAGGGAGCAGGAGAGCGTTCCTCCCTGGCCACCCTCAGAAACTACTGCAGAATTGTGCTGTCAAGGAGAGGGAGGTCGGACATGTGCTCAATGGTTCCCCACTCCCCGTTGGTTGAGATGCCCGGTAGGGTGTGGAGCTATTTCTGAATGCAAATGGAAGGGACTTTGCTTATCTCCACCCTCAAATCAGAGAAGCCCTGGCTTGAGGCAGAAAAGCTGACTCCCTGTACACTCGAGGTAGAAATTGCCAGAGCGTTCTGGGTGTGCCCTCCAGGTGTGCCAGGCATCTGAGCTCAAATTATGAGTTTGGAGCTGCTGAGGGGGTAGGACTTGGGCCTCAGAGTGTCTGCTACATGGGATCAGGCTTCAGGCAGGTCCTGAAGACCACCAACCAGTGGACTCCCACACTTGCTTAGCTACTCACCTAAGTTATAAATTGCCTTGACCATAAAAGCAGAGGCCATTTGCCCAACCAGGTTCTTCTTGGGTCTTCTTCCACTCTCCCACCCTCACCGATGGCAGGTTCGGTTAATATCCAGCAACCAGATGACATGATCATACCTAGTCTCTGTTTGAAAGGCAGCACCCCGATTTTGTTCTAATCACAGCTTTCCCTCACTGACTGCTCACTGAGTGCCAAACACTGTTTTCCCTCTGCTCAGACCTCAGGTGCTGCTGGTGAGCACACCGTGAACACCAGTGTGCCAGGTTGGGGGGTGAAATGCCAGGCGGTTTACCTTAGAAAAGGAGACAAACATGACCTCCTAGCATGTTGGTGCTGGGTTATCTCACCCTGAGTGCTCATTATACAGATGAGAACACTGAGGACCCTCCCCTTCAGTGTAGAAGTAGTGATGAAGGACTGCAGGGTATTACTTAGAGGGTTATGATGGCCAGGAACATGCTACCTTCAGTGATCCAGGTGAGACTTCCTAGAAGCCTAGGAAATGGGCGTGGCTCTCAGATACATAAATCATGAACAGAACCGGAAATTGCTGCTTCTTTGCTGGCTTCTGGGTCCTGCTCTTTCAAGGTGAACTTTCTCTCTAATTTAATTTTATGATTGACTGGATAGAAGTCTGGTTTACTTAACTGTAAAATGGCTGGAATGATAGGAGGGTGGGAATGGATGGGCACAAGTTTCATCAGCCGTTCAAGGGGAAAGGACCTCACACAGCCTATTTTTAAATTATTCCCCAGTAAGGGTCTTCCTTTTTCTTGACCTCCTGATAATTCTGTTTATTATCTACCGTGTCTTAGACATCGCTCTAAATGTTTTACATGTATTATTTCATTTGATGGTCACAGAAACCCAAAAAGAGTCGTTATCATTTCCTGTTACGTATGAGGAGACACAGGGCCCAGATAGGTTAAGACTTTGTCCTGGTAGAACATGGAGTCAAACTTTGGCACCAAAGGCTCTTCACCACCACAGCATGTGGTGTAAGAACTGAATTTGTCCGGGACTGAATTTGTTGTACACAGACTGCCTTGGTCATTTATGGAGAAAATTCACATTTGTCATGGCATCTGGAGGTTTGCGATTGCAGGTGTGGCCCCAGGGCCAGCAGCACTGGCAACCCAGAAGAGCCCTTTAGAAATGCAGACACAGCCTACCCTGTGTCTGATGCACCAAATCTTGATCTTCACAAGACCCCCAGAGGTTGAGGATACTGGTTTGCTCCAAGAAGCGTGGGGGCCCTAGAAATATCATCTCTTACTCTGTGGGAGCCTCCAGTGTTCCAAGCAGTAGAGTGGCCCAGGATGGAGCCCCATGCCTTTGTCTCCTGGCTTCAGACCTGGGGCCCTGACTGGTTGGTTAACCTTCCTTCACTTGTGGCTTCCTTCTCTGGAACCTGGAACTCCTATCTCCTCCACTTCTCCTTTTGCATTGCTGTGACCAAAAAGTCCTGACAAGAACAACACAGAGGAGGAAAAGTTTATCTGGGCTCACGTTTTCAGAGGTTCATTCAGTGGTCAGTTGACTGTAGCTCTAGGCCTAACGTGAGGCAGAATGTCATGGCGGAAGGGCGTGGTGGACGAAAGCATGTCAGGACATGGCAACAATATAAATCCCAAAGGCACCCCCCACAGTGACCTGCCTCCTCTAACCACACCCTGCCTGCCTGCCTGCAGTTACTGCCCAGTTAATCCAGATCAGTGTGTTAACCTCTCATAATCTTTAACCATTTTACTTCTGAGAATTCTTTCATTGTTTCACACATGAACTAACCAAAAACCATAACAGCATCCTTTGGTTCCTGTGAAGATCAAAATGAAAACATTACACAAAGTGCTTAGTAGAATGCTTGAGAATTGGCCAGAGCTGAAAAAGAATATTAATTAGTAGTTATGAGCGTGAGGTCACACTCTGGCCCCCAGCTCTTGAACTCCAGAGACAGAGAACATTAAGAGGAAAATGACAAATGAGTCCATTTGGGGCTTGAGACATGTTTTAGGGCCAGGCAAACTCTTCAAGTCTACTGATGTTAGTGTGGGAAGTTTAGAATATTTCTTTAGAGAGAGAGGGACATGATCATCCTTGATCCTATTTGATGGCAGTCTGGATGGATTCAGCAGAAGCTGCAGCAAGTTTGAAGAGTGGAGGGAAATGGCAGGCACGGCTCATACTTAGTGAATGCTGAGGACATGTCTAGCTGCCCTGTGCTGACCATTTTGCATCTGCAGGAAACCCAGGTGAGGCTGGCTCTGCCATTTCCATTTCACAGAGGAGGAATTGAACTTACCCTGTAAACTCTTAGAGGAGGAGGGACAAAACTTGTCCAAGTTTATAGCTTAGAAATGCCAGAGCTATGGTTATAAACCAGGGTGCAGGACACTGTGGCCCACCGAGGGCTGTATCTGGCCAACCCCCTGTTTTTATATGGCCTACACCAAGAATGATGTTTGTTCAGTTAAGTGGTTAGGGAAAAAAACATCAAAAGGTAAATAGTATATCATGGCATGTAAAAATACATGAAATTTAAAACGTAGTGTCCATTAATCAAGTTTTATTGGCACACATCAGTCACATGTTGAATATGGCTGCTTTCATGCTACCAAAGGCCAGTTGAGTAGTTGTGACAGAAAATGTTTGCCGACCTCTCTGATGGACCTTAGTCCTTGGAATCCTGAACAGAGCCCTAGCTGCCATTCTCTATCAATAGAGCCTTCAAATAGAGCCATTAAACAAATCATTTCCATGATTAGTTCCTCCCTAAAAAAATTTCAAAGTAATTGTTCTGTTATTAAAAACCTGTTATTAAAAGATTCGGAAGGCAGAATCCTAATAGTGCGACGCCTTGGCTGGTGGTGTAGATTGCACTCAACTTGATGCCTGCCAGCTCTCAGAGTGGTGTCTGGGTAATGGTCCTTCCCAAAGCTGAGCTGGAGTGGTTGGAGATGCTCCCTTACTAGAGAGATGAGAGGCGCTGAGAGGCACCTCGTAAGCAGAAACCACTGAACAGAAGCCTGCTCGTGGGTTTTTGTTCTGTTCTAGAGTCATGGGGGAGAAGAATGAGATGAGGGGGGAAGAGCTGCTGCCGTTCTAGCCTGGCTGTTCTAGTCAGAGGATGTTGACGACCAGGGAAGGGTGAAGGAGGCCTCCTCCCCAGGGGCTTCTCCCCGACTTCTCTCTGGGCTTCTGGGGGTGCCTGCTCTCCTGTGCATGCTCCTGCCTGCCAGGGAGGAAGGAAAGAGCCGTGGGGGATGGGCTGTGCTGAAAACAGAATGCAACACAAGTCCGGGGTGGTCATGTGTGTACTTCCATGTCGTTTGTCAGAGGGGCACGACACCTCCTTGCTTTTTCCAGAGAGCTTTGGTGTGAACTTTCTAAGCAGATGAGTTCTGGTCCCCTTGCTCAGAATCTTCTAGCACCAGGCAACCTTAACACCCGGCAGGCAGGTTTGCAAAGTGCTTTCTACACGTTGATTCCCAAGTGCTGATCTGGGGACCAGGGAGAAAGTAGGTGGCCCCAAATGTAATACTCAGTGGTAGGTGACCACATGAGCACACAGGGTCTGTCGGAGCATAAAGCCAGTTTACTTTTCAATTTTAGGGATGGTTCTTTCTTTCCCCCCCGTGTCTCTCTTT
This sequence comes from Callospermophilus lateralis, assembly GCF_048772815.1. Classification (NCBI taxonomy): domain Eukaryota; kingdom Metazoa; phylum Chordata; class Mammalia; order Rodentia; family Sciuridae; genus Callospermophilus; species Callospermophilus lateralis. Next base: position 70,717,254 of record NC_135319.1, read on the forward strand.
TTCACTTTTGGACATGGTTTCTCTCTCTCTCTCTCTCTCTCTCTCTCTCTGTCTCTCTCTTTTTGTGTGTGTGTGTCTTCCTTTCCTTTATGAAATGATGACGAGTGCACCTGACCATTTCCTGTTAGCCAAGAGCATGGACCCTGTGTCCCTGGTAATTCAGTTTCCTCCTCTGTAGGATGGGAAATCATGCCTCTCTCCTAGGATTATTGGGAGATTAATATTAATGGACATAAAAACATTTAGTCTAATCCCTGGCACATAGTAAACACTGTATTAGTATTATCTATTATTGTTTCCTTTTTCTTTTTCATGTTAGAACTTAGCCAAAAAATGTTGGCAAAACCATGCTGATGTCTCTAAGACTTGAGGGGAATTGTATATCCCTTCACAAATTCTTTCTCCTGAGGAGAAATATGCCATCTAGAAGCTACTACTTTATCTATCTCTTTTTTTTGGTGTGGGAGGGAAGGGTCCTGGGTATTGAACTCAGGGGCACTCAGTTCCCTGAGCCACATCCCCAGCCCTATTTTGTCTTTTATTTAGATACAAGGTCTCATTGAATTGCTTGGCACTTCGCTTATGCTGAAGTTGGCTTTGAACTCGTGATCCTCCTGCCTCAGCCTCCGGAACCATTGAGATTACAGGCCTACTTTAACTCTTAATCTTCCCCACAACCCTGTTCATCAGATCAGGGAACTAAAATTCAGACAGGTTTATGGGACCTCAGAAAACGTTGCTGCCATTACTGGTGGCCCTAAGGAAAGGGTGACAATGCCCTGTTGCCTGGTTTCCTCAAAGGGAGCAAGTTTTTAATATGCAGATATTTGGGGCTTTTCTTACTGCTGTGTTCAGCTTCATTTAAGGTGAATAACTTTCTCAACCTGTGCCTCTTCACACTTGCCTGGGTAGACTTAATGTGCTCAATTATCAAGTGCCTTCTCATATTCCCTCTCAGTAGTTCTCTACAAATGGGCCAGGAGCAACTCCCCATAGAGTCAGACTCCCCCAAGCATTAGGAATTTCTTCAAAAGAGATGGGCTGTGCTAGGCTCGATTAGGCAGATAGAGGTTAAAGACCGGTTTATGCCTTAAACCTTAAGTACCTTGAATGCTTGTAATTTCACAGTCTGAGGAGATACACAGACGATTGCCGGTCTCCATCTTTGATTTGGTCAGTAAGGGTCTGGCTCAGGGTATGTTTTGAAACAGGTGTTTTCAGAAGGGGGTGTTTTCAGAAGGGGCTGTCTTCATGGACTTCCTTATTTGGCCCCCATTTTCATCTCAATTTTAAGAGCTAAGATTGAGATATTTTAAGCTGTCCCCAGTGCAGGAAAGAACCCATCTGATTCCAGAGGTTGAATGAGCGAAGGGCTGGCATGTATTAGCAGAACAGTAGACTCCACCTTCTACGCCCACAAGAAGAAAGAAATTTCTGTCCAGTTTTCCATCTCTTTTTCCAGCCCCTTTCTAAGATTTTTTAAAAAATTCTTTCACTTACCAACTCTCTCATGAATGGGAGAGGAGGCATTGCTAATTAGGTTGGCCGCTCCATGCTTGGGGACAGGCCATTGCGTGTTAAATAGCCCCTTCCTTGTGCTGAGGCTCTCTTGCTCCTCAGTGTCTTCAAGTGGTCAGTGGGGTTGGGCAAGACTCAGTGTGTCCACTGACCATTCCAGCTCCTCTGTATCTCTGACTGGGTGGGCCTCGTTGTTCTGTCCTTCCTGGCCATCTAAGATTCAAGGAAGAGAGAGTGGGTCTCCAAGGCCCGAAGATTCCCCAGCCTAATGCACTAGAGAAGGCTTCCAGGGGGTGCTGTCCAACAGAAAAACAGCAATTAAGAAATCCAACTCAAACAAATCATATTTAAGAGTCCAAACTCAATCATGATGTTAGCACTTTGCTTATGCTGTGGTTGGCTTTGAACTTGTGATCCTCCTGCCTCAGCCTCCCGAACCAAGGAGGCTTCCCAGTGTACTCTAAACCTTAGTTCTTGACTTGGAAGCCAGATAATAATGACATTTTTCACATGAGATTTTGTGTAGATTAAACAAGACCATCTTTATCAAGTATTTGCATTTAATAAATGTTATCTCTTATTACCATAGTGGAACATTGAGGTTCTTATTGAATCTGCATATGATTATATCCTACTCCCCAAACAAAACAGATTTTCAGTGATAAATGTTTTTGCACCTTAGATTAATATTCTTGAAGGGTTATTTGAAATAGTGTCTTTTAAAGGTCTTACTTAGCATTGCTCCACATTTCATATGTCAGCTGGTTCAGGCCTAATTGCCTGGACCCATCCATTCTTGGACTGGTCTTACTTCCTTCTCTGGTGGCTGGCCCATTAAACTACCGTGCTCTCAATCCTGAGATCTTTCTGTGAGGACATCGGTATCAACTTTTGCTATAGAGCAAACCAGTCAACAACTTCATGGCTTAAAATAATAATCATGTGGGAGACGGAGATTCTGTCAGGTGGCCATTTGGGCTGGGCCAGTTGGCTTGTTTTTCTATTGGGCTTTCTGGGACTCAGGACTTTTTCCAGTGGACCAGGAGCTGGCTGGTCTATACAGCATCACTTGCCTGTGCTGTGGCTGTACTGGTAACGCTGGGCTGGTGGGAGTGACTGAATCACTGTCTCCATCAGGCTAGTGTAGATTTATTTTTATGGTGATATCTTCCGAGTTTCCAAGAAAGAACAGCAAGAAAGGCAAACCCCAGTGACCACGCACTGTTTGAGCCTCCATTTGTTTCATATCTGCTGATGTCCCATTGGTCAAAGCAAGTCACATAGCCAAACCCAGAGAAAATGTGGAAGAGAGCTTTCCAGGATCATAGAGACAAGTGGCCATTATTGCAACAAGATACCGCAGTCTCCTTTCTTAAGTGATTTCATGTGGAAATGCTTTGTATTTAGGCATTCAAGTGGTACCAGATTTCTTTTTTTTACTCTTTTGTCAGATACGGTATTTTAATATGCCTGGCATCTGGTCGCTATCCTTGGATTTTATTGCTGACATGTTTTTCTTTCCTTTAATCTTTTATTCCCTTTATTTGGGAAATTATAGTTTGCTGCAGGACACAGTTCTTTTTATAGGAGAAACAGCTGTGATGTCATAACTGAGCACATTTCCTTGGGGATCTGCATTTTCCACCACACATTTGGAAATGTGATCCACAATTCATTTGTTCATTTCTATTTTGATCTCTGACTTCATATTGGATCAGAAAGAAAATGTGAACCAAAAATGTATTAGTTGATAAATTAATCTTTTAAAAATGTTACCAATTATGATTTTTTAAAAATTTTTTATTTACTGAGCTGTAACAGGTGAGGGAATGTGAAAAAAAGAGAAATAATTAGTTTCTTCTACAAGAATCAGTTTGAATTAAGTTGCATAAAACCAGGCCAGAAGCAAAACAATATACGTTTCTGATCTCAGAAACTATTCAAGCTTTTTATAAGAGCAGTATTTAAACAAGAATATTTTTTTTTGGGTAAAAACAAACAGCAATAATATGACTAGCAACTGAAAAAGGAAATAAACAGATTACTTAGAGTCCAAACAATTTCAATAAGGAATTTCTCAGTGGAACATTTAGGTTCTTATTGAATCTGTGTATGATTATATCTTACTCCCCAAACAAAACAGATTTTCAGTGATAAATGTTTTTGGACAGCAACAAGATTCAATTCAGTTCATTTCAAGATGCAGATTTATTTGTGAAATTAGAAGAAAATAGTTGCCAACAAGGACCTGGGGGAGTCCTAACTATCTTTAGCTCCTCTGTTGGTGTTTTACTCAGAAATATTTCAGGGATGGAGGTGCTTCTTACAAGGATGAGAAAAATTGCAGCAGGAGCAGAAATTAATTTGTATTTATAGTGCAAACACCTACATGAATCCTTAATCTGCTTTTTTATGATTTTAGGGGAATTTATAGAATCGTTTAGATTGGAAGAAATCTCCAGTGGGTCATCAAGTTCCCTCTCCTTATAATGGCAGTGCTGATTTTATTATCCTTAAAACAGCTCTGATAGATGGGTGTCAAATCTGGCTCATGTTTCATGCATTTAAAAGTGTATATTCCCTACCCTGAGTGTATTTAATGTAGGAGACAGACTAGGAGCTGCCTATATGCCTGGGAGACCTTCTCTGAGTTTCTTATACACTATCTCTTCTGGAACAGATGCCTAATATGTAGCATATGAAGCCTTATAGTGATGCCATCAAACCTAGTTTGCTTTCAACTCCTGACAATTGGGAACATTTTACTCCAACGGGGACTCAACATGCTGTCTGTCATGAGGGGACAGTTGCTTTCTGTCCTGCATACCTCCAGAGACCTGCCCTCCTTCAATTAGGAGAGCCTACTTGGAAGACTAACTATGTAGCAGAAGGCATTTGGGGGTATCTATAATGTCTCCCAAAGTTTGTGAGACCCAAAGGAATATAAGACCTGGTATTTGCTTGTAAGAAATTTATAGTCTATTTGAGAAGATTCCTGAGATATGTCTGGGAAGAAATGAGATTGGTCTCCATGAACAGTGTGTGAAAATCTAGATCATTATTTTATGGTTCCATTTAGTGAACAGTATACAATTACACATAGTCATATCATGCTGGATACTGACAATAGCAAGTGCCTAATTATGCAGTAAAACCACTGTCTAGGACAGGTGTTTGTTGTACAGAACAGCTGTGGAGACCAAGGGGAAAAGGGCAGGGCAGGTGAAGAATTGGCTTACTCAGGGATAAAGGTGTGGTTGGGCTGGACTTTGAAGTGTTTAAATGACTCCACCAGGTGTTGCCTAAAACTACACAGCAGATATAGTTTTTGAGTCTTGTTTTTTTTTTTTTTTTTTTTTTTTTTTAATCAACAACCAATTTTGGAACCTTGAGCAAGTAACTCAACCTCTCAGAGCTCCACTGTCTCCAGTTATAAAATGCCAAGTGTAGTACCAGTCCTTGATTCATAGGGCTGTTGTGAGCATGGATAGAACCAGACACGCAGGTGGTGAGAGCTGACTCCATCTGATGGTGGTGGTATTGGTGTAGAAGAGGCCCTATAGAAGTACATGGGAAGGTAATGGAAAGTTTTTTTTTTTTTTTTTTTAAGGAGATATATTTGGAAACAAATGAAAAAGGATTCTTAGGCTGAGAGAAGATGAAGAGCCAAAGTCCTAAAATAGAGCTGAGTACATTTATGGGTGAGGATGAGTTTGAATAGCAGGGATCTAGAGCTCTTTTGTTTGGGGAAATGCCTTTGGTTATATCTGCTGGGGACAAATGATATGGTCTTGGAGACCAAAGGTAGGCATTGAACTTGCTCCATTAGACACCTGTGGACTCCAATCATGGTAATGACCACCACTCCCATGGTGGCAGTTCCAAGGTTTGAACAACCATTATGTCATTGTATGCCCAATCTCATGATGGGTCCTTTATAGGATACTGTATAAATTATTCTCATTTTTAAAAATTATTTAAGATATGAGGCCAATTTCACAAACAAGAAAACTGAAGCTCATAGTTATTTAATCACATGGTCAAGACCACATGGCTATTCAGTGGCCAAGTTGGAACTGAAACCTGTGTAGTCTGTGGTGAGACGCGAATCCTGTATCCCAGCCTTGGTTGGTTGGCCTTTCAAGTCCACATCCTTCAGGATAGTAACTACTCATGGGTGTGGCGGTAAAAGTGAAGAGAAAGACTGAAAGGGTGCAGAGGCCAGGGAGTGGGGTGGAAGGAGCGATCATAATTTGGACTCAAGGTGATGGGGACCATGGTGGGGTCAGGCACTGGGGATGAAGCACTGAAGCTATGGGACTTGGAAATTGAATGTCTGCCAAGGTCAAGGGAGAAGGGTCAAAGGTAGCTTTGGTTTTCATCTTGGTCCATGATACCTGCAGTGCTGGTGAAGCTCATCCCCTGTCTTGGGACCCATCCCAGGACTGAACTCCTCCTCCAGCTGCTACTCCCCCTGCCACGGCTGAGACTTGACCTTAAGACTCTTTAAACCCTGGTGAACAGAAGCTGAAAGAAGAAAGAAACCAAACAGGGGAGGAGGGGAAACATGGTGCATAAAGGCTACAGATGTTTTGTTGTTTTTGTTTGGTGTTTAATACAGAAAACCCTGAGACCTCAGGACTCCTCATACCATTTCACTCCTCCTCACTGTGCCTCTCGGGGGTAAGGATCAGTAGTTATGGGGAAAGAAACCCTGCCCCATGTGTGTTCTGGTTGGTTCCTGTGGGTATGTTGGAAAGCCACCGATTCTTGCATGTTTATTTATATTCAGCCTGTTGTACTGAATAGATTCTCAGTTATATAATTTTCTGGGGTTTTGAGGTATATAATCATATCTCCTTTAAGTGATTTTTTTCTCCAGGTTTTCCAAATAATCATTCGATTTGTTTTTATTTTCCCACATTGCTTTTTTTTTGTTTATGATATCAGTTATTTAGAAAAAATTAGTTGAAATGATGAAGGTGATGATGTTGGGCTTTTAAACACTGGTAGGAAGGATGGATTGGAAACCAGAGATGCAAAAGATAGAATGAATGGCCAGGCAGCATTGTGATGTTATAGTGCTCAAGGAGATTGAAGAAATGGAAAGAGTCACAAGAGAAAATTGACTGGCCTTCTTACTGTGGGCAGGGTACAAAAGATGAAATTTAGATCTCGAATTCAGAGTCTGGTGGCTTAATGGATAGTCTGGATAGTCACTAGGAACTTGGCTATGCCGTTAATATTGTTTGAAGTTTATTGCATTTTATTCATCAGAAGAGAGGCAAGAGGATGAAAATTAATTAGAATTCTCAGTTTATAAATAGTTTCCAGGACCATGGATTTGAAAGAAATTAGCAGATATTTTAATTTCCTTCAATATTGCTATGACCTGACTCTTAATCTAGCTAGAGGCAAAATGTCATGGAATAATTACAAGTTATAAATGTGTTTCCCAGTTGACAAAGCAATCTTACCTGTGTTGTTCCATTTAGTCTTCAGCAACTCTGTGAGGTGGTTGATGACAGAAGTATCTAACATTTGTCCAGCAAGTTACATTCTGCAAAACCCCTTCCACCTACACCACCTCATTTAACACCCACACACTCTGATGCTTAATGTACATTTGAAACATAGGTCTAATTGTGGTTCTCTAAACACAGATGGTTGCCTTTTCTTCTCTGCAGATGGAATTCCCCATAGAGAATGTTGCCCTTGCCTTGTCTATGCACCAGAATCCCTCTTCACTATTCAAAATCCTGTTTCAGTGGGATGTCACATTGCCCTGTCCCCACGGGGTCAAGGGGACAGTAGAGGTGGTGAGGAGGGAGACCGAGCTAGGTAGCTGAAGAAAGAAGGGACCCAGTCCTGTGGCCCTTGGGGATATATGTAGAGGATGATTGACCAGAAGGCCTCTTGAACCATGGAGGGTTCTGGAAACTGCGGCATAGCTTTTTCATCTTTGGCTTTTCCCCAAGTACAGAAGGAGGTAATTGTGTGAGTGTGTGGAGTGTGCTGTTCAGAGGATGACATTTCACATGCAAATGTGTATAAGCACATTAGAGGCTTCCCCTTCTGCAGCTCCTCTCTCTAAATGTATCTTTTTAAAAATTTATATATGACAACGGAATGCATCACAATTCTTATTACACATATAGAGCACATTTTTTCACATCTCTAGTTGTATACGTTGTATACAAAGTATATTCACGCCAATTCGTGTCTTCATACCTGTACTTTGGATAATAATGATCATCACATTCCACCATCATTAATAACCCCATGCCTCCCCCTTCCCCTCCAACCCCTCTGCCCTGTCTAGAGTTCGTCTCTTCCTCCCATGCTCCCTCTCCCTATCCCACTATGAATCAGCTTCCTTATATCAGAGAAAACATTCAGCATTTGGTTTTTTGGGATTGGCTAACTTCACTTAGCATTATCTTCTCTAACTCCATCCATTTTCCTGCAAATGCCATGATTTTATTCTCTTTTATTGCTGAGTAATATTCCATTGTGTATATATGCCACAGTTTTTAATCCATTCATCTATTGAAGGGCATCTAAGTTGGTTCCACAGTGTAGCTATTATGAAATTGTGCTGCTATAAACATTGATGTGGCTGTGTCCCTATAGTATTCTGTTTTTAAGTTCTTTGGGTATAAACCAAGGAGAGGGATAGCTGGGTCAAATGGTGGTTCCATTCCCAATTTTCCAAGAAATCTCCATATTGCTTTCCATATTGGCTGCACCAATTTGCAGTCCCACCAGCAGTGTATGAGTGTACCTTTTCCCCCATATCCTCGCCAACACTTATTGGACAAACCTACTGCCTTTGATTTTAGAAGAAGGAAGGGGGGAGTTCATTTGTTTGCAGGGTCTTTCATGAAATGTATCTGATTTTTCAATGGCACTCCAAGGGCATTGGAGAACTTCAGGAAGGAATAGGTCATCTCTGTTAGCTTCTGCCAAAGAACCTTGGAGAGCCTGGTTCTGGGGTTGTCGGGAATGGAGGCCTAGCTGCCCAGGGCTTACCAGGAACAGGAGGTGAAAGAATGTAGGCAGCAGACTTAGGTTACTTGTGTCAGACATTTGGCTATGACATTTCAGGGCAAAAGTTTAAAAACACATACAAAACAGAAATACCTTCTTGTTGTAAGATTCAAATGATTTAGAAATATAGAGAATAAAACCCTGCAAGATCTTTGTCTTTTCTAGTCTTAGTTCCGCTCCTCTGAGTGACTATAATGGACTATAACATGCTCTTCTAATCGCTGGAAAACATTTTAGAGAGGGAGGTGAGGCTCATGATGATGTCAGGCACAAGTCCAAGGAGTGAGCCCAGAGGAAAGAAACTCAAGGCAAGCAGGCGCAGGCGCCCGTGTGGCAGGCATCTACACATATTTATTCACACACATTCACACACCCCAGGAGAGAGGGTGAAGACCACCAGTTCTTCGTCTGACATGGACAGAGCACCCCTGTCTTGCGATAAAGGTCAGGATCTCTTAAGCTGCCTTGTCTCTGGTTGGATCAGGTCACCTGCTGAGGACACCTGTCTGGGTGGGCTGAAGAAGTGACAGTGAGAGCTGCTAAGCAGAGGGACCACACCAGTGTTTGGAGCTCTGAGTGGCAAAGGCCTCACTCTGCGGGGCTCTGCATGGCACCCCTGCGGCACAGGGTAGCTTGAGATCTGAGCAGTTGGACAGGGGTGCTGGCATAGTGCCCTGAAGCTGTGATGGAGGTGGGGACCAGGGAGGGATAGCACCGGGAAGTATCAGACTGTGGGCTTGAGGTGGGGAAGCAGAACAAGGAAGGCAGGAGGGGGCTGATGGACCTAGTGGACTGGGAGGTTGAGTGATGGCGGGTCCCCGCCGGGGCATAGAGCAGAGGCGGGAGGGCCATGATCTGTCAGCAGCCTGCATCGGAGAGGGGGCACGTGGAGTTGGAGCATTTCACAGCCAGCTCTTGAATTAATGACATTCATGTTCAACTGGCTATGGAGTTTCAGGTGTCATATGTCAACCAGATAAAAGAAAAAAAAAAAAAAAGCCAGTGCCCACTATGGCCTGTCGGGCCCTATCCCTCCCATTTGTTTATCACAATGTCCTTGTTTTTTAAGGGCCTCTGGGTGTTATTTCTGAAATGGATATGTATCCAAATGGCACCTATTTGGAAAAGCCTCAATTCCTCCTTGATATCGGATATTACTGTTGCTCTCTGACTTGTGAAATCCTTTCTCTCCGCCAGATCTTACACAACCTGAACTTCTGAGTCAAAAATGACTCAAGACCACGAAGGGACCATCCCTTGCTTTTGTTTTATAAAAACAGATTTTTTTTTTTTTCTTATCTGTTGAGCTCCCCCGTCAACCTTGGGTTATGCATAGAATACTCCACTTTTTCATTGTAGGCGCCTGGCTTTGGCTGGCACGCACAGGACCTCAGATATAAAATTAATCTTTTCTTCACAGGCCTTTGTCTCCTGCTGGCTGGAGGGGGCTGTGGCTCGGCACTCTCTCTGCCAGCCCCTCTGCCTGGCTCAGGGCAGGGGTCTGTCTTTGCCAGTCTAGTTCTCGTGGCTTTTGAGGTACATAATCATGGTAACAGTGAGGGGCAGCACATGAAAGGCGTTTTTCTAGGACTTTTGAAGTCAAGGATGTGAGAGTCACTGTGTGTTATGAGGGAAGGGGAATTTTAAGTACTGAGGTGGATAAGGTAGCCTCTTCACAGTGGTTGAGAGATAGATGCTTGTTGGTCACTTTCTTTGACCACATCTCTGTGACTGGACCACCGGGGTCATGGTGTGTTGAGAGTAGGCGGCATTAAAAAAATAAATAACTCTTGGGCCGCTGAAATAGCATGAGTTGGTGCAGGGATAATGTGTGTGCAAGAGAAATATGACCTTGACCGTGAAAGTCCACTGTCTCTTGGTGGTGGTTTTCCACTTTACCTTCCCACCTTAGGCTCTTCTTCCGGAAACAAATCTACTTTGTATTACAGAACTTGCTACACAATTTTCCACTTTCCTAAAATTTTATTAAGTGCTTTATGGAACAATTTGTGTAAGCTCTAATTTTCCAAGTTGTCGGCTGTGCAACATAATGACCTCATGCTTTTCCATCTAGTTTCTTGCCATTATTTATATAAAGAGGTGGTTGGTTTGCATTCGAATTAGGCACGTGTGAAAACCAGACCTGTTTTTTTTTTTTTCCTTCTGTAGTTTTCAGTCCAAAGCAATCCTGTTGCTCTATTTCAGAGCTGCCCAATAAATACATAATGTGAGCACTAGCTGTGATTTAAAAGTTCCTGGCAGCCACAATCAGGAAGCATAAAAAGAATCAGGTGAAATTAATTTTAATAATATATACGGATTAACCTGATTCATTAAAAATAATGCCCTTTCAACATTGGATGAATTTTACATAATTAATGTGATATTTTACAATCCTTTTTGCATTACTAAGTCTGTACTATCTGGCGTGTGTTAAGACTGACAGCAAATAACAGTTCACACTATCTACATTTCTTTTGTTGTAAGATATACATGATAGTAGAGTGTATTTTGACTTGTACACATGTGGAGTATAACTTATTATAATTAGGATACTATTCTTGTGGTTGTACAGATTGTGGAGTTACACTGGTCACATATTCCCATACGAACATAGAAAAGTTACGTCCAATTCATTCTACTGTCTTTCCTATTCCTATCTCCCCTCCCTTCCCGTCATTCCCCTTTGTTTAATCTAGTGAACTTCTATCCTCCCGCTGTCCCTAGGTCTTATTGTATGTTAGCACCCACATATCAGAGAGAACATTTGGCCTTTTATTTTTTTAGGATTGGCTTATTTCACTTAGCATGATAGTCTTCAGTTCCATCCATTTACTGCAAATGCCATAATTTCATTTTTTTTATATATACCACATTTTCTTTATCCATTCATCTGTTGAAGGGCACCTAGGTTGGTTCCCTAGCTTAGCTATTGTGAATTGAGCTGCTATAAACATTGATGTGGCCTGGTCACTATAATATGCCAATTTTAAGTCCTTTGGGTATATGCCGAGGAGTGGGATAACTGGGTCAAATGACTGTTCCATTCCAAGTTTTCTGAGGAATCTCCACACTGCTTTCCAGAGTAGTTGCACTAATTTGCAGTCCCACCAGCAATGTGTGAACACTTCAAGTGCTTCATAGCCTCGTGTGGCCAAATGGCTACCATATTGACCAGCACAGGTTAATTTTATGGTGATTATTTTGATACTATCTTGGCTTCTGAGTTCTTAATAAGAATGTTTGTTGTTATCTGAATGAGTCTTCATGGGACTGGCAGAGAATTGTTTCATTGTTTAGATGAGTTATTGGTTCATTCATTTTTCTTTGCATTCTCTCACTCATTCAACAACTCATTCAACAAACACTGAGGACCAGATCTTTTGCTTATTGTAGGATCAAAAAGACACAGTCCTTTTTTTTAAAAAAAATATTTTTTTAGTTGTCAATGAACCTTTGTTTTATTTATTTATATGTAGTGCTGAGAATTGAACCCAAGCCCTTACACATGCTAGGCAAGCGCTCTAGCACTGAGCCACAATCCCAGCCGGACACAGTCCTTTTTGATGATGTGGGCAAAGTCCAGTGGAGGAGACTAGCATGTAAACAAATAACTATATAGCACAGTATGATAAACACAGAATCATGGACAAAATGTTATGGGATTTATGTTTGAAAAAAATTAGAGTCCTACTTCATAAGATTTATATGTGAAATTCTAAGAAATATTGCAAAAGTTATAGTCTAAAATGGAAATGAATTTTTATATACTATTAAGGATGGAGAAAGCTTCATTTTTCTCTTGGTTTTTGTTTTATTTGATAAAATGTTAATACAGAAAAATGTGATATATCATCCTCTCTCTACCCCAAATGGCAAATGTTAATGTTTGGTTTCAGATTTTTAAAATGAAGTGCATAGATTTTCAGGTTAGGAGAAGACTTCTTTGTATCTCTTTCAAAGTCTCACTTCATTCCTTGCATTCCTAGAGGCAAAGTTGATCATGAATTTGATGAGTAATGCTCTCTTATATTTTGGTGCTTTTACTGCAGATGGATGCATCCACAAACAATGTTTGGGATTACTCAATATATTTTACATATGGTGTTATATGGTATGCATTATTTTTCATTTCTTTCCTTTTATTCTCACTCAGCATGGTATTTTTGAGATCTAGCCAGGTTGATACACATCAGAGTTGTAGAAAATTCCATTGTACATCTGTACCATTGACATTTTTTTTTAAGATGGACATTTAATTTAGCTTTTTTTTCCTTTCTAATTCTCACTATTGCAAAAGTGTTTCAACAGGCCTTCCTGGACAAGTTTTCTTGTGTATATATGAGCATCTCTCCATGGTACATACCTAGAAGCAGGGGAAGCACTAAGGCAGAATTCGTAAAGGAGAAGAATAGTATAGCTCTATCTGCATAAAAAAGTTTGAAACATCCTCAGGACAGCAGAAAATACTCCAGTAAATAATTGGATATCATAATCACATAGTTTACAAAGGAAGAAACATGAATGACTAGTGAGCCTGTAAAAATGATAATCTTGTTAGTAATCAAAAGAATAAAAAATATACACCACAGTGAATCTCACCATCATGTACATCCACAAGACTGGGATCCTAATTAGAATAAGATGTCCTAATTAGAATAAGATGTACTCCATGTTTATATAATTATGTCAAAATATACTGTCACATATAACTCAAAAGAACAACAAAAAAGACAGTTTGGTAGTACATATTAAAGTCCTTATAGTGTGAAATCTTTAAAAAAGAATTCTGCCATAGTAATTAATCCAGAGAAAATAAATAAATCAAGTTGTATATGCCTGTACCAAGGATGTTTATCGTAGTGTTATGGGGCTAAGAAGTTGAACATGACTTTGAATAAACCAATGAAGATATGACTAGATCAACATGAGCTTAAAAAACCCAACCCCACTGAGCTGACACCAAAGGTAAAATTAATTTGAGATAACTGGAAAAGCTTCCCCAAAGAAGTTCCTTGGAGCAGGACTTTGAAGGATGAGAAGGAGTTTGCCAAGGGTAGAGGTGAAAGAAGGGGAAGGGCATTCTAGAAAACCAAGTGACTAGAACAAAGTGACCAGACTTCAGAGAACCTGGTGGGTGAGGAGTGCAGTGACTAGTGTGATGGGCAGGCAGGCAGGGATGCCAAGGGAACAAAGCCACCAAGGCACGCTTTCTGCTCTGGGCCCCTCCCCTGATGCCACGGTTCACTGTTGCTTGGAGGCCTTTTAGGATTTAATCACAAAATCCAGATTACTTGGAGTTACTTCAACTCTGAGCATTTAATTCCATCTGAATATTTCTTGTTTTCAAATTTTAACTTGGCATACTATTCCAAGGTGATGACATTTCAGGGAGCCGCCTTTCATGAGCTCCATTGTATGTTTTAACAAGCTGCTTCCACAATCTCCTCTCCTTGTGCAGCTGTGATTGTTCATGTAGTTACCCGTAGTTGCCCTGTTCTCTCCTGAACTCACTGCTGTGGCTGTCCCTCTTGTTTGGCTGGTGACTGAGAGTGGTGGAGGGAGGGTGCTTAGCCACTGATTGAAAGAAGCCACACTGGCTTGGGTTCACATCTGAAAAATCCCTTAGTCTTTGTAAACCTTACAGAAGATGTCAGACATCATGAAGTCAATGCAGGTAATCCTAGGAAAATGCCAGAATCATAGATAATATGGATCTGGTGGAAGAAAGAGAAAAGTGAACCAGGATAAGTGCAGGCACCTCCAAAAAGAATGTTCTAGAACCTGTTTCCTCTTTTGCACAATGGAATTGGTGTGTGAGGATGACATGGATAAGGTCTATAAAGTGGTTTTCAGCTTGTGGTATGTGCTCAATAAATGTTAACTATTATTATAATTACTATTTTTTTTGGGGGGGGAGGGTACCAGGCAGAGGTGCTTAACCATTGAGCAACATCCCCAGCCCATTTATATTTTGATACAGGTTCTTGCTGAGTTGGTTAGGGCCTCACTAAGTTGCTGAGGCTGGCTTTGAGCAGGCAATCTTCTTGCCTCAGCCTCCCGAGCCACTGGGATTACAGGCATGTGCCACCGTGTCTGATTAATTATTATTTTAAAGTAATTGTTGTCATCCTGCCTTTTATTAATCATTCATATTATGAATTGTAGAATTTCCTACCTCTAATGGCACCTTGGTGAGAGGAAGCTGAGAGTCTACTGTCTGGGCTGACTCTTGACCCCAGGTTTAAAGGAACAACATGTCGTCGGAGGCTTACAGTCTCCTACTAAGTTAGATAATTTAAACAGGGACTGAGGAATGAACCCCTTTTAGGTCTAAGGAAATTGGGTTTGAATGAAGCATGCCCCTAGACTCGCTCTCTCTGGAATCCTAATACTCATACAGCTTAGTTCATCCCACTCCTGAACACATCACCAAGAAGGAAGGTTTCTGGGGGCAGGGGACAGTGGTTGATTCAGGGAAAACAAACTCATGGACAGCCAGGTGACTCTTGGATGTAATGGTGACGGGATTTCAGGGGGCCTTTCTTTTCAAAAATATCCCTTCTCTGATTTTCGTGACTTAAAAGTTGCTCTTATCTCAACATAAATTAGTGTCATTCATCTGTCTCGCCCATTGGACTTAATTTCTGGAGAACC
This sequence comes from Callospermophilus lateralis, assembly GCF_048772815.1. NCBI lineage: Eukaryota > Metazoa > Chordata > Mammalia > Rodentia > Sciuridae > Callospermophilus > Callospermophilus lateralis. The sequence continues at coordinate 70,732,479 of NC_135319.1, forward strand.
GTGCATTCTGCAGGAGGGAGTCTGGTCTTTTGGAATCGAGTTTGCTTCACAGCTCTAGGACTAGTGACCTTGGTCAACTTACCTGTTTTCTCATCTGTAAGGTAAAGAAATTCACTGATTTACGGAATTGTTAAAAGGCTTGAATATGACTTATAAAAAAATGACTGGCAGACAGTGGTTACTTAATGCTGGTGACTACGAGGGCAGCCACCATGCAGCCGTGACAAGGCTGGGGTGTGGCACAGTGCCGGGCATGTCATCAGCATGTGTTGTGTGGATAGATAGTTGGAGGATTGACTGGTTGAATGAATGTATGTTTAAGTAGATGAATAAACAATTTCAGCTCTTGCCCTTTTTGGTTTGCCATATGTGATGCCATCACTCTATGTTCACCTCCCCTCTTATCTCTCAAGGCTCAGCAGTTTATAGATTCTCTCCCCGCTGCTGATTGTCTAGATTTTCTTTTTACCTTCTCCTATTCCCCGAATGTTAACCATTCTCCAGAGCATATCCTTGAACATTGCTTTTGCTCAAAGGGATCTCATTCTTTATTAAGGCTTCAGTTACCACCTTTAGGTAGACAAAGTCCAAGATGGTTTTTCTAGACTCTCCTGCATTATGGCCTCAAATTTCTTAATACTTGTCAAAAGTATGTCCAATTGGCTCTTTTTTAAAAAAAAAAAATTTGTAGTTGTAGATGGACAGCATACCTTTATTTTATTTGTTTATTTTTATGCGCTGCTAAGGATCAAACCCAGTGCATCACACATGGGAGGCAAATGCTCTGCCACTGAGCTACTGCTCCAGCCCTCCTATTGGCTCTTTAAGATTGGACTCACTGCTGGGCATGGTGGTGCACATCTGTAATCTCAGCAATTTGGGAGGCTGAGGCAGGAAGATTGCAAGTTTGAGATCGGCCTGGGCAATTTAGTGAGACCCTGTCTCAAAATAAAACATAATAATGGCTGGGGGTGTAGATCAGCTGTAGAGTACCCTGAGTTCAGTTCCTAGTATTGAAAAAAAAATTTGGACTCACCATCTTCTGCTGAGTCATCTCCTCTGTGGCCTGAGTATGCACATTCGTAGGGTGGCTGGCTTTTTCAGGTTCCCAGACCTTGATATACCAGAGTCACTTCTGAATCCTCCATCTTCCTCTTATCCCTTCCCCATCAGTTTCGGATCATGTCAATTCCAGCTTCCCATGCTCTTGCATTTTTTTACAAACTTTTGTTTTTGTTTCCCTCAGCCCCCCACCCCCACTCCTACCCCTGCCAGCATTGTCCCCATTCAGGTCTCCCTGTATTGGTAGACCAGTTCTCTAAAACCGAACTCTTCCCACAATCCACTGAGTGATGGAGGAAATACCAGAACTTTTACACATATATGCATTTTAATCTTGGTCTGTGAAATGTTCTCTTTTTATATGTCTTACATTATAAATAATTTGAGTAATACATATAAAATATATTTTTTAATATTTTTAATATTATACATCAGGAAACCCTCAATGGCTTTCTATTGCAAATCACTGAAAACAAGCTCGTCTGCCTGTCCTTCAAGACACACATAGTCCTCTTTTCATCTAGTAAGGCCATCCCTTAAGACCTCCCCTACACACACTGCAGGCTGAGCCAAATTGGACTGCTTGGTGGTCATACACACTCTCAGTTGCTGTGTCTAGGCCTGTTTGTGTCATTATCTTTAGGCTCCACCTGCTATGAGAAGTAGTACATGTAGTGGGGAAGAGCAGGAAACATGTTTACACACACTCACATTTTCTAAAATATATTTCATATAGGTTCAAATCTTGGTGCTGCCACTTTTTTTTTTTTTTCCTTTTGTGGGGTTGGGGATGTGCTACTGATACTTCTGTGCCACAATTTCATTGGCTGGGGGGACAGAGATAATGATAAGCAGCTCACAGGTTTACTGAGATGAGCTATTGAAACAACATGTGTTGATCTTAGCACCTTGCCTGGTACATTCATAATACCTGTTCTATATGTGAGAGCTGCTGCTCCTGCTCCTCTGACTCTTTTCTAGTATTCTTTGTCTATTTTCCTCTCCTTGTGAGATTATGTGGGAAAATGAAGGTGGTCACAGCTGAACATTCGCTGAAGAGCCTGCGTGATGGCTGTTCCCTTCTGAGAGGTCCTCCCCCAGCCGCCTGTGACTAACTCCTGCCCATCTGACATCACTGGTCTCTCTCTCTCTCTCTTTTTTTTTTTTTCTTCAGTAGGATTGTCCACTCTGTTTAAAATCTTAACCGTACAAGGGAAAAACAGTGCAAGGTAATTGCAAAATAAAATTGTAAACCTTACAGAAGATGTCAGACATCATGAAGTCAATGCAGGTAATCCTAGGAAAATGCCAGAATCATAGATAATATGGATCTGGTGGAAGAAAGAGAAAAGTGAACCAGGATAAGTGCAGGCACCTCAAAAAAGAATGTTCTAAATATCCGAGGATTAACAGGAGATTTACAAGGAATGAATGAAGCCTTTGTATATTTCTGCTGAAAGAAATCTTTGAAATGAAACACTGGGTCAGAGTACCTAAATAAAACACAAAGGGCTTTAAACCATGAAAGAAATTATGGATCTTACCACATTCAAATGAAGAGCATTGGCTGCTTAAGAGAAATCAGTCATAAAGAAGGTAAGGCATAAACTTTATATATCCAGAATATATAAACAATTACAAATCAATAAGCAAAAGATTTCTGAGCAGTGAAACAGGAAGACAAAGTGTGTGAAGAGGCATTTCACAGAAGAGGAAATGCAAATGGTGAGCAAACAGGAAGAAGATGCTCGACCCTGTTTTGGAAGCAGGCAGATGAAATGCATGACCACGCTAAAGTACCATTTTACTGGTTCTAGAGGGATGAAAGTGAGGATGTCCATATTAGTTATCTGTTGTGCCATTAAAAAACCACCACATTGGGCTGGGATTGTGGCTCAGCAATAGAGCGCTTGCCTAGCATGTGCAAAGCCCTGGGTTTGATCCTCAGCACCACATAAAAATAAATAAATAAAATGAAGATATTGTGTCCAACTACAACAAAAAAAATATATATGTTTAAAAAATCCCACACATTTAAGTAGCTTAAAACAACACATATCTTGTAATCTCAGTGGCTCTGGGGTCTGGGTATGGCTTTAGGAATGCTTGACAATACTAAGCAATGCAGATCAGTGGGATTTGTTTAATAAAATACTTCAGAAAAATAATATTGCCTTATCTTGTAAAGTTGAACACTCATATATTTTTGAGATGCAGTGATTCCACCCCTTGGTGTATATTCTAGAAAGACTTTTTCTTGTGAACTTGAGAACATGCATAAGAATATTCATAGCATCATGGTTCATAAAAACAAAGCCCTGGAAGCAACCCAAATACCCACTGACAGGAGAGTGGGTAATTTGTGGAATTCTCACCCAATGAAGTATCAAATGAACTACATGAATAGAAACACATAATAACCATAAGATTTATGGTTCAATAAATCTTAGAACCATAATGTTGAGGAAAACAAGCAAGTCAAAGAAAACTAGACTCACTTGGATATATTTTTATAAGGGCCAAAACTAAATAATGGATACATGATAGGACTGTATGAAAAAAAAAATCAAGTGATAATATCAGGATTCGGAATGGCATGTCCCTGGATGATGGTGGCAGGTGTGTAGGCCCAGGGATGGGATGGAGGAGAAAGCACAGAGGCAGCTTCATGGCACTGATAATGTTCTGTTTTACAAGTTGGGTGAGGGATCCCAACTCTAAGATAAAGAGCATTTATCTTATTATTATAATTATAATGTATGGGTTACATATGTTCTTTTGTATGATCCATAATAAAAATTTCAGAGAATGTTGTAGAAAGATATATGAAGGAAGTCTATAAATGTTGGTTATGTCAATAAATCTTAATCATTTTAACTTGTATTGATTATTATCACTACTACTTCTATTATCGTCAATTGTCTGTTCCAATTTGTAATACCTTATTATGATTAAGATGTATATTTTGTTAAAAAGGCAACCTTCACATGAGTTTTAGACCAATTTTGTTTTTCAAAGAAAAAAATCCCATCAAGACATTTTTTTTAAAAAAAATATTTTTCTAGTTGTCAATGGATCATTTATTTTTATTTATTTTATTTATGTGGTGCTGGGGTCAAACCCAGGGCCTCACATGTGCCAGCCAAGTGCTCTGTCACTGAGCCCCAGCCCTAGCCCATCAAGACACTTTTACGGGGCTAGGATGTAGCTTAGTCACGGAGCATTTGCCTGGGGGAGTACAAGGCCCTAAATTGGCTCCCCCCAAACCAAAAATCAAAAGTAAGCACAAACAATAATAAAAAAAAAGAAGGAAGTCTTTTTTTATTATTTAAGAAAGTTGGACACTTACTTTAATTATAATTATTAGTGCATATAAATTGTACAACTTTATAGGATTTTTCTGTGCATTTCCATTTCTATACATGCTTCAGTCATGTCTACTTTTAATTCTCTCTTATTCTCCTCTGGGCTCTCCTCCATTTTTTTAAAAAGCTAGTATTTTCAAAGAAAAACAATAATAACTAATTGGAAACATATTCTCCAATTCCAGTTCTGTTTTCTTTAAGAAGCGATTTACTTATTTACTATTCCAAACATCTTTCAATGTTTATTATCTGCTCATCTGACTCTTTCCAAGGAGATTCCTACAGCATATATCATTAGGTCTTTGTTTTGCTCCCTCCCTTTACACACACACACACACACACACACACACACACACACACACAAAGTCAAAATATAATTCTGTTATGCCAATTTATCCTATCAAGACATTTTTAAAAAATATTTTTCGAGTTCTCAATGAATCATTTATTTTATTTATTTTTATGTGGTGCTGAGGTCAAACCCAGGGCCTTCATGTGCTCTGTCACTGAGCCACAGAATTAAGTTGAATTAAAAAAAATCCCACCTGCATATTATTTGGTTGGGCAGGAATCCATTCCCTTCTCCCTGGTAATCTGATCCCTGTCCATGAATTTTTATAATTACCCTCCCTATCCTATCATATTATGATTTGAACCCAGTGATCCAGCTCCAAGGTTTGGAATCCAGACCCTTATCATTAACAAAACCTAATAGGAGACAAAATGTTAGATACTGTCATCAGAAAAGGTTTTTTGGGGACTGATGAGTTACATCTGTCATCAGTTTAACAGATACATCAATAACTATAAAATTCCTCAAGACCTGTTTCTGTATATATTTTTTAAAATATTTATTTTTTTTTAGTTGCAGTTGAACACAATACCTTTATTTTATTTATTTATTTTTATGTGGTGCTGAGGATCAAACCCAGGGCCTTGCACGTGCTAGGCAAGCACTCTACTACTGAGCCACAACCCTAGCCCTGTTTCTGTATATTCATAGAAACTTCATTTTAGAAAAGTAATCATCACAGAGATTGGCTTCAAATGGCTTTATCTATTAAATCTGTCCTTTGATAATGGAGATCTCTTCTGACCCATGAAGGCAATGGTTACTGTTAACTAGTCCTCCCCAAGATCCATCTGAAATATTTTCCTTTCTCTGGCCTACCAAATGGACATCATTTCTACTTTTGAACCTACCCATGTACTGGACATTATACCTACCGTGTCTTGGGGACCTGGCATTACTCAATCCTTACAATGAGTTAGTTGTTTGGTTTTCTTTAACTGGATGGTAAACCCCTCAGAATTTCAGACTTCATTTAACGTTTGTATGATAAGTACAAAGCATAGATAAATACTTAGTTGACGTTATTGCTCTGGATCTGTTTCAATTAATGGCTTTAAGAAAAGTCAGCACTAACTGGGTATGGTGGCATGTGCCTATAATCCCAGTGACATGGAAAGCTGACGGAGGAGGATTGCAAGTTCAAAGCCAGACTCAGCAATTTAATGAGGTCCTAAGCAACTTATTGAGAATGTGTCTCAAAATAAAAAATAAAAATCAGGCTGGAATGTGGCTCAGTGGTTAAGCACCCATGGGTTCAATATCTGGTTCCAAAAATAAATAAAACATTATCATGATTTAATATGATTGAATACCTCACATGCACTCATTACTAGATAAGGTTCAAAGGTGAAGCAAGCAGTCTCAGTAACAAAGTTTAGGCCAGTCTAGAGAATTATATAGTTGTGCAGAATCTCAGAAACATGTATTTGCATTTTGGAAATAAAATCCCTTGCAAAAGGATCTCTCAAGAAAATTTGTGTTGCTTGTATCAGAAAGTGCCAGAAGCATTTTTCCTATTGTTACAAAAATGGTGAAGGTTAGTGCATGCAAATTTCTCCTATGCCTCATAAAACACTTAATCATCTATATCCAGAGCCAAGAACCACTGTGTAACCAACTAGTTCCCTGCTCACAGAGAATTCAACTGTGTAATTTAGTTTCATCCCCAATTCCAGCATCTCCCACCCTCTCCAGGGGGCTTTACCGCTTCATGACATCATAAACAAGATGGGTCCAGGGTTCAGTTTAGCTGACATTTTTGTTATAAAGCCAATAAACAAGAAGGCCCCATGGTGTCAGCCATTATTTTTTTTCCTTTTCCAAAGATGGATAGAAATGTACAGAGTTTCTAATTAATTTTTCTGCTAATAAAAACAGGTACTTCCAGATACATTATTAGGCAGTGTTCTGGAATTGCTCTGATATGGGATGGGGGAGTAATTTGCTTAAAATTTTAAATCTGGCTTTAACTTTTAGTTTAGAATTATGGACAGGCATGGGGGAAAGGAAAAGGAATAGAAACCAAGCAGAGGCAAAAATGTATTCTTTATGAAAAAACTTCTGGAACCGAGTTATGTGTGCAATTAGGATTTCTGTTTAAGGAAGTTGTTTAAAAAGTCAAAGTGTTATTTAGTTAAGGAAGATAGTTTCAAAGGTATGCTTGCATGTCATATTTAGATGGATCAGTATGTACATGTGTGTACAGGTACTGGTTTCAGAGTCAATTAACCTAAATACATTTGCAAGTCTGATGAACTAGAAAAAAGTATTTGGAACCACTTGAACTATCAGAAAAACCTCCAAAAACATTTGACTAAAAGATCGAAGTTGTACATCAAGTGATTTCCTGAGTTATCCATGATAGATACAATGAGAAAATTTAGTTTAAAGAGATATGAGGCTCATAGTACCAGCTCTCTAGGGTGGATTATGCAAATTCTACTTGTTGGAAGATGTTTTCCACTGGTCTGATCCAAGTAAAAGTTCCTAACACAAATAAATCTGTGACTGTATTGATATATGTGCTACCAAAATACAATGAATGTAGTGTACTGTCAATATAAATGCAATCAATAAATTTATGGAGTACCCATATTGAGTCCAGCACAACAGTAGGTAGGAGTTGTACGTGGAGATCCATCATAGCTCTGACTGGCTCATAATTCAATTGGAGAGAAAGAATGAATTAATAAAGATTAAATACTGTAGTGAGTCCATAGATGATGTGTTAACAATCTAAAAAGCTGCTTTTCTGTAGATTCTGTGAAGTAGCTTTTTTCCCCCCCAGAAGCAAGGTTATAAGATCTTTATTTATAATCAACCTCATCGTGAATCCCTTCGATGAGGCTAGTGCGAAGATAAGACAGAATGTCTTTCCTAGGAGTATCTAGTGCTCTGGCATCTGAGCAGGTGGCTTTTGCCCTGGTGGGTTAGCTATGTGAGCATCTCTGGTCAGGAGGAGAGCCTCTATTTCCCTTGAGTCAGCTGGCCCAAGGGGCGAGGCAATTATTCCCAACCCTTGCCCAGGCAAACTGTTGACTCTGGGGTGAGCAGAATCAATACAATGACATTTGCCAAACACAGGTTTAAATGAAAACAGAGTAAATTAGTTCCTCTTGGTCAGTTATTGCTTCAAGTAGTCAAGCCAAGGAAGAAGGTATGTTGAAGTGCATGCTGAGTGTGAACCACCTTCTGTTTTTTCAGCCAAACATACAAAGCAAAAGGCAGAAAGTTTAAACAGACAATGATCATCAGACTGCAGTTTGGTAGGGAAAGGAGTTCTCTGAGCTCCTCAGTTTCTTCCTCTGCACTGTTCCCAGCAAAGCATGAATTCATATTTGCATAATTTTTTTCACAGTGTAGACTTTTAATTTGTCAGGTAAAATACAAATAACTAAAGTCTGAATGAGTTTGCATCTGAAATTTCCTTTTGGAATTGTAGACTGTCACCAAGCATTATTTGAAACTAATACTAGAATTAATTTCTTACCATTTTACCAAGCTCAGACTTACAACAAGATGTGCCATTATGCAGCGTACCTGGCAGACTCTCTAGCAACGAAAGAATCCATAATCGTGTCTGACAGTCTGTCCAACGGAAAGAATGAAAAACCTAGGTAGAGAATTGCTTCAAGGATGGACATACTATGGTCGGTGCTCACATGCTCAGCCAAAGAGAAAACTAGTCTCTTGGTGTTAAAAGTCTAGCTTTATTCCAGCATGGCTATTCATAAAATAGCAAAGCATGCTACTAAGTAATATGGTCGTGCATTATGAACAAATGCTGAATAAATAAATACCAACCTGAAGATGCAATCTTTTGTTGGTGAGGAAATAAACTATTTATGATTTTCTTATGATGTTTCATTGACATATGGTGCTTCTAACCAAGTGACAAATTAATTGACTGGGTTTAAAGAGAAATGGATGTGGCTTAATGAAGAAGGACAGGATATGTATTATGAGGCAGCTGGTTCTGCCACTGCTGGCTTATGGAGACAATATACATCGGACAGCTAATGAGTCTCTGTTGTATAAGATAGATTCTCTTTATAATAGAATTGCATGCTTTGTCTCTAAATGGGGTTATTATACACACCATTGCACAATGTTTGAAGAGCTTGGTTGGCCCTTGTAGAGGGTTAGGAGAGAAATAAATTGGAAGACAATCGTACTTAAGACCTTCAATCCATCAAGCTCTCCATATTTATCTAAATTACTAGCACGTTCTCCCAAAATAAAAATTTGTATGAGACACGTGGTTAGAATGTTAATGCTGACCAGACTTCACTTTGGTTTTATCAGTTAGGGTTTCCACTGCAAATATAGATCCAAATCCACCCACACTAAAGCCTGATGAGCACTCTGGCCTCTGCCCACCATTGCCACAACTTTTCCTGTATCCCACATCTTAGCCCCTGAAGCTTTGCTTGGCATTCTCTTTCCCCAATCATGGACACATGAACAACATCTGTCCTAGTTATTTAGCTGTCAGCAACCTTTGAATACTCAGTTTTAATGGTCATTCAGTTTCTTCGCTTTTCTCCATAATTGCGGGCCCTTACTGTTGGGTTGTTCAGTTATTCTTTTAGTCTAAAATGGATTTATTCTAATCCGTTTCAGTACATTTGGTGGGGGTGGGGATGCAAGTGTTGAAATAAGACAGGAAAGTGAAGGACAGCATTGTTCGCTCTGTGTCAAGACTGTATTTCTTGTTAGAAGACATGGGCAGGGCTGGTTCAGGTGGTCAGGAGAGGAGTTGGTCATCTTTTACTTCCTCTACCCTTTACTGACTTTGAACTGATGGCACCTTCTGGTTCAGGTCTTCTTTTGATGTTATCTGTTGTCTTCAGGAATTTTGTAGCTCCATTGGATCCAGATTTTCAGGGTGATTGCATACCTTCAAGCCCCAGAGGAAGTGTTGTATGAGAAAAGTGATTCTTGTCTGTATCCCAGCCAAGGCAATGTCCAGGTCGAGGGACCTTGGATGCACCTTTAATTCCCACTGACACCGGGAGGCTCACCGATGAAGTGAGGCAACCATAGTCTCTTCCTCCAAACTTTCTTCAACCATAGTCTCTTCCTCCAAACTTTCTTCCCTATGTCTCTCTGCTCCCTACCTCCCAGGTAATTGAAAGGAGTCGCACAAGAGAGACATTTCATGGTAAGGTATTTTTTTTTCAGCTTAAGACATTATCATATCCCAAACTAGATTGTTTCCTCTTTGTCATTGTGAGGTGCTTTGCTTTTCAAGTCTCCCTATACTCTGGAATAAGGACAGGCAGGCTGAAAGAACTGGACAAAACAGTTTCGCCAGCTTCTCCACATACGTATTACCCTCTCCAAATTGAATCTTGAAGCCTTGTCAGAGTGTTATTTTTTTCAACAGAGCAGGCGTTAAGTGGCTATAGAAAATAAACTCACCTCCTGATATCTTTCTCATTGCTTGCTATACCCACTTACTGTGAAGATGATTTTGTGAGGTGTGACAGAGGTGTCATACAACAAAGGAAAACCACCACTTTCTAATTCTATTTGTTCAGGTTTTCTTCAGCACAGGCTTTTGGGGTTCCTTGGCTTTTGCGGAATTATGTCTTAAATGGCAAGTACTATTTTTTTTTTAAAGATATGTTTCTCTAGAAGCTTAGTCTATCCAACTCATTTTAAGTTGCAAACACTCTTCTGTAGGTAGAGCTGTCTTTATAATTAAGTTTCTGTAATTTGGCTGAGGGAGAGGAAAAACTGAAACAAATGGTAACAGTGCCTCGTTAATGAATTTTACCTATTTTTAAAAAATGTTTTTTAAGTGCCAGGGCAAAAAAAAAAAAAAAAGATTATTTGATGACAATGCCAAGATTACTTAGCTCCAGGTAGAAATTAGTTTCCATTTGACTGGATGTTTCATTTAACAAGAGGGCTTACATTTATAGATTTTTTTAAAAAAATGTAATTATCTTAAGGAAGTAAGTATGTACAAAGAGTAATGAGTAGCCACACGTTCATCAATGTTTAGAGATTTAGGAACATAGAATCGAGCTGCATTAGGAAAACATCTGCTTATATGTGATACCCGAAGACTCTAGAATACAAATGAGAATTCTGTATTGCTTATTATTTAAGTTACATTATGGAAATCTGATCCGATTTTAGGTTCCAGGGAATCCTTTCTTATAGTCCTACAGATTTGCCAACTTTGCCTCGTTTTCCTGGGTTTTTACCTAACCCTTCCTTCAAACAGTGTCCGGATCTTTTTTCTTCCCCCACGTATTTCTTAAAAGACTCACTTTCTTTAACCTGTGATTTTTTGCTCCCCAGATGTTCCTGCAGCCTTTCTGAGTGAGGTCAGCCATGAGGTCCTGATGACCACATCAAAGGCTGTCGGCAGTCCTGCTGCTGCTTCTCTGTCCCTCACTTGAGGCCACTGACCACTCAAATGATTCTTCCTTTTTAATCATCTGCCTTTTCTTGGTTTGGGCGGATGTTCACTTCTCTCCCTCATTTTCTTTCTCTGGTCTCTTTCCTATACCTGCCCCTTTTATTCTTGTTCTCTCAAAGACCCAGCTGTTCTGACCCAGCTAGCCCGTCACTGCTCAGTGACGGGTGGCATTTTAACTCCTCTCCCAGAGGGCTTCACCCTCTGATTGGCAGGCACCTTTCTCTGAAGGACTTCTGCTCCTCATCTAGTCTCACTGCATCTATCCCCATCACCTCTCCCCTCCCTCACCCCAGGGGCCCACTTAGAGACTTTGGGGTCATTTTGGCCCCTGTCCCCTCCTTCCTCACTTGTCTGATCACTGACTGCGTCCCTGTGATTCTACCTCGCAAGTGTCTTTTGATCTGTTTCTCTTCCTTCCTAGGCACGTGAGGTACAGCTCTCTTCAACCTCTGTTGGTTCTGGGGCCCCTGACATTCTCCCACCCTCTGCTTTGCCACTGGACTTATTCTTCCAAAGATAAATGCAGGCACAGCTCATCTTGGCTTCCGGTAGCCTGCAGGATGTGGTCCCAAACACAGCTGCTCTCACCCATGCCAGGCTCTTCTCTCCACTTCTCCCCAGCTCCTGCCCTGTGCTCTTGCCTAAGCTGGATCTACTGTACCCATGTCCTATCATAGAACTTTGGCCTAAAAATTTCTTCTCTCTCTTAGCTTGGGGGACACTCAAGTTTAGAGGGGACCCTCGTGTTTAGAGGGAATACTGAAATGACATTTTTACAACCCCCCCTCCCCCTCCGCAGTCATAGTCACTGCTGGCTTTCATTGGTTACAGTACTTTGTTGAGATCGTCTCGGTTGTGTGATCCTGTGCCCAGGTAGAGAGGGACTTTCTCTTATTCATTTGTCTTGTTATTTGTATCCAAGTGCTGAGCACATCCTGGGCCCTAGACATGGATTGGTTTGACTCATGCTGAATGTAGTTTAAACCTGGAAGCCTCCTGGAGAGCAGGGAAAGTCGCTTTCCCTGTTTGGCCTGGCTGTTTATCCCGGCTCTGGGTTTACACTCTCCACCAGGAAAAGGAGAAACTGTACGTGGAACTGAAGCACATCCTGGCCCGGCAGCCTGGCCCCGAGGCTGCGGAACAGCTCCAGATCTACCGGCACACCCTGCGGGAGAAGACCAAGCAGCTTAAAGTAAGTGGCAGGCTCTGGGCTTGGCTGGTCAGAGGGCGTCCACACTCGGGGGACACACCTGGACCTGTCCACTGCAGTGGCACAGTGAGCTGGTCTCCCACATGCCACGCTCCATCCAGATCAGCTTTCTTAGAGCTCATTAGACCCCTTCCTTTCCAGAAGGAGGTGAGCATGCGAGGAAAGGGTTGGGGGGAAGAGAGAATGAAAGCAATGGGATGGAAATTTGTGGGGACAGGATTTATGTGTATAATTGCAAGATGATTTAGAGAATTTGAATGGAGGAAAGAAGCAGGGGAGACCTTTAACAACCAAAGCAGACCCCTGTGCCAAAGCAGGTTTCTGCTGTTCCATCAAGAATGAACTCCGAGCTCAGACTCCTCCCCAGCACACTTCCTGACCATGTGTCAGATAAGTATTCATGAAAGGGAAATAAAATCATGCAAGAATTTTGTTAGTGTAATTCCCTTCTGATTGACAGAAGAACCTCAGTTGGAGAGATGGGATATTTCAGTATTCTGTGTGACTTGGGTAAATTTTTTCAAAAATCATCTGAGCTCACAGGATGTTTTGAGCTTTACCTCCTAAGGGCGTATTCCATGTTCTTGGTGTGCCAGGGAAGTTTTGCACCCACACAGCCACATGATGCAGCATCTGCCAGCTGACTTCCGGCACTTATCTGCCCAGGGAGGGTAATTGTCATTATTTCTGTTCTTGGGGTAAAATAGATGCCTCCCTACTGATAGAGCACTGAGCCTTTCGAAAGTAGGACATTGTACAATCACGTCCTTTTAGTAAAAAGGGCAGATGAAACAGAAGTCTAATGAGAACATTCATATCCAGATTACTCTGAATGTTCATTTCAAGTGAACAGTCTGAGACATAATTTGAGGTTTTTTTTTTTTTTTTTTTTTTTTTTTTGCATAAGGCATACGCTTTTGATTATTTTTGTTCCTAGAAACAATTGAATATTTCAAACAAAATAGAAAATTATTTTCTCATTTTCTCAGGATGGATATAGATCAGAAAAGTGAATGTCTTATCCTCACTTAGCTCTGGATGGCAGTGAATGGCTCTCGAGGGGGCCTTTTGTTACTTTAACCCTTTATCTCAGAAAATCCCTGTTTTTGCTCAGAATGAAATGTGACACTCCACAGGAGAGGTTCTCAGGGATGTGGTACCTCAGGTGTCTGGACAGCTCAACATCATCATCTGGACTCCAAGGAAATTCCTCATTTGTTATTTAGAAATAGGGTCTTTGTTCATAGATACTTAACTATTGAGACAGGTTTTCTTCCAACATGAAAACATGTTCTTGAGCTCATGAGAGCAAGGTCAGAACCATTTTCACAGAAATAAAGAGGAAAAGAGTTGGGAAGCAGATGAATACTCAAAAGGTGAATGTGTCTCTTTTGTGCAAATCTTTAAAAATAGCAAGCAAGAGGAAAATTAAATGGAGTCTATTGCATGTCCCTTAGAACAACAACCTGCCTTTCCTAGCTTGGTTTGGTGGGAAGCACACCTCGCTTGGACATGCTTTCTGTCCCATCTGGATGAGTCAATTCCTCCTCTCGTCCAGCCTGAGACCAGTAGTCCCTATTGCACATACCCTGCAGGAGAAGACCAAGCAGTTTAAAGTAAGTGCAGGCTCTGTGCTTGGCTGGTGGTCAGTCAGCCTTCGTATCACAGCCTGTCTTGCACTGGACTCTCCTGTGCACTTATCATGGCTCTGTTTCTTAGAGATAAGAGTCCCAGTACTGCGATGAAGGGGGATGTATCAACAATATACTGTCTATGACCCAGTAAAGAGGTCATAAACATTTGGCAAAATGACCTTGGCAAACACATAGACTGAATGCTTAGTTGGCAGTGTCAGGATGATTTTAGAATAGTTCTTGCTGGGCACAGTGGCGCGTGCCTATAATCCCAGTGGCTTGGGAGGCTGAGGCCGGAGGATTCAAAGCCAGCTTCAGCAACTTAGTGAGGTCCTAAGCAACTCAGGGAGACCCTGTCTCTAAATAAAATATAAAAAAGGACTGGGGATATGGCTCAGTGGTTAGGCACCCTTGGGTTCAATCACCAAAGAATAATTCTTACATGATCCTCTAATGAATCACACTCCCAAGTGATATTTTTTCTTGAGCTTCTTTTTCTTTTATTTAAGGTTTTAAAAGCAGGTTTAGAGTGTGTATCTGGGAGTTTTTCTGTCCCTAATCGCAATATTCCTTGAAACACATACCATCCATCTGAGCCAGTTTGAATGTCTCTGGAGAGTTCTCCTTTTAATCAGGGGAATGACATTTCATTTCAGTTTGTCACCTGATTATGAGTCTTCGGCCCTCAGCCAGGTGTTGACACAGTCCCGGACCTTGCGCTGGGAAGCATGCAGATTCCCTGTTAAACCTGGGCATTGTTTTGTGCTTTAGCTCCACTGAGGTAAATGGTAGCGGATTAAAAAGGTTTTTCAGAAAAGGATGATGTCTCATTTTGGATATTTTGACTAATGCTGCTTTATTTGCCACGTTAGGTTTTGTCTTCAGAATTGAATATGTATGAGTCACAGAGCCAAGAATATAAGTATGAGATCGAGAAACTTGGCAATGAACTGATGAATTTAAAGAAGAAATACCTGGCTCAGAAACGTAAAGAACTCATTCTGAAGTAAGAACTGGTCAAATGTTCCAATTTTGTTGTGCCAATTAGCTGCTCATAAGAAAATATTTGGTGAATATTCAGAGAGTTGCAGCTTTCTTTAGGGTAAACTAAGTTGCAAGGTGAACAAATGACATTCCACGGGACACTAACTGGGTTTGGATCAGAGCAAGATCAGAGTCTCTTCCAATCCTGAGGCCCCTTCTTAGGACCTAAAAGGAATCCACGAATATCTGTTCACCTGTGGATCCAACATGGCACAGGGAGCCATATTGTGACACCCCTGCTCCCTGTCACAGTATGGAGATAACCAGCCAGGACTATGTTTGCAAATGAAGTTCAAAATCAGCCTTTTACAGGCTGAAGCATATTCACAATTGAAACCACATGCCAAGGGAGCATGTGGTTAATAAAAGAGTTCTTTTTAAGTAATACAGCTTTACACTGTAATTCTAATAGTTCCTACATTTTAGATCAACTGTCTGTGAAAGAGCGCCTATGTCTAGTAACAGATTTCAGTATCTGTGGTGGGGTTTCCATGAGTTAGTCTTCTCCTGGCAGATGGTAATGCAAAAGTGAGGTTAACATTTTGGGTTTCAGAAACCTGCATGTTGACAAGTAAACCTTCCCTTCACTTTGTTATTATTATTTGCCTGATTCTAGGGTGAGGGGTGAAGGCGGAGGGGATGAATCAAGAGGTTTGAAACTCGTTTTGAATGCATGACATTGCCAGAAACCATCCAGTTAATTCTGTCATGACTCATATGATGGGTTGAAAGTCATGTTTGGTATTTCATCCACATGGATGTTTCAGGGACATGGTGAAATATGATTCGACTGCATCTGCCCGTGATCCATTAGTGGCAAACAGCATATAAAGTAACTGGATGCAAATTCATTTGCCAGTTAAGATCTGCCCTTCTTATAAATCAGAGTATTCCCCCATTCCTCATTCATATGCCAACTTCTTGGTAGAGTAAAATGCTGCTGTAATTCAGACACGTCTCTCTTCATGTGTGGGCTAGCCATTGTAGGAATCAGAATCTCTAGTGACATTTTTAAAACACATGCAGGTTCCCAGGCTCCATTTCCAAGAAGTTTGGATCCAGCAGGCTCTGGATGGGCCTCTGCAATCTGTGATTTTACAAACCCCGCAGGTGATTTTCATGTACATGGGAGTTTGAGAATCACTGAAATTAATGATGTGAATTAAACGAACAGTGCAGTGGCAACACTGTAGGTTTCTTTAAGGACATGGAGATACTGCATATGAAATGTCAACATGGCCAGTTCCCACGAGAGGCTGGTGACTAGCTCGAAGGTCTTGAAGTGGTTCTCTCTGGTCAGTAAAAGATTCTTAAAACTTTCAGTTTCTCTCCTTC
This sequence comes from Callospermophilus lateralis, assembly GCF_048772815.1. Taxonomy (NCBI): domain Eukaryota; kingdom Metazoa; phylum Chordata; class Mammalia; order Rodentia; family Sciuridae; genus Callospermophilus; species Callospermophilus lateralis. Next base: position 70,748,917 of record NC_135319.1, read on the forward strand.
ATATATATATTTTTTAAATAAAATTTTTTTGTCTTAGAACAGTTTTAAATTTACTCCTATATATTTTAATTTATAAATTACTTGCAAATACTATCATCATTTTGCAACTGTTGATAAGGTATAGTTTTTTTTTTTTAATTTTAAAAGATAAAAGCATAAGTAGAATCTCTGATACTTTCCTTCTACCACCAGTGGGTCATCTTACTCATCTTCAAGGGCTCACAGACCTCAGCTGAAGACCAGTGGTCTAGATGACACAGTTCCAAACAGCTGGTTTGGCCAAATGGTTTTCATCTTCCTAGAGCTGGTTCAGTTCCCTGTCTTTGCTCTGGGGTTTGGCTTAGTCTTCTTTGACCTTACTGACCACCTCATTGTTTGCTGGTTACAAAATGTTGAGTGGCGTCCCTGCTGGCTCCACCCTTCTCAATGACCTGTCCACTAGAACTCTGCCCCAGCCATATGCCATTGATGGTTATTTAAATTTAAATGAATCACACTTAAATCAGATTGAAAATTTGGTTCTTCGGTTGCTATAGCCAAAATTCAAATGCTCAGTAGCCACATGTGCCTGTGGGTTAGATTCAGGGCTTTTCCATTACTGCAGAAAGACCTATTGGCTAGTGCTGCTCTGGAATCTTTTCCTGTACTTGTCCTCTTCTTGTCCTTAAATGTTCACCGTTTGTAGGCACTCTGACCTGCTTAGGGTTTCACTGGTACTTCCATCTGGTTGGGGGATCCATACACTGGTAGACAGATGAGTGCATAGGAGCACAGCGAAAAAAGATTAAGGTGCTACAGAAAAATATGCAGAGGCAAGAACAAAAGTGCTGAGAAAGTTTAGACTGGAAGGAGGAAGGCTGCAGGGAGTCATTATAATGGTCTATAAATACATTAAGAAGATAATGCAAAGGAGACAGTATTCCCATTAGTCAGCTTAGACCAAGCCAGAAGCATTAAGCCCAAGTTCCTTCAGAAAGGAAAATTTAGGTTATTTAAGGCGAAGGAGTGCAGGGGGAAGGGGAAGCGGGTGCTGCTCACGTCTAAGACCAATCACAAGCTGGATGAGTTGCCAAAGTACATGGAGGAGCCTTCTTTGCTGGATCCACTCAGGGAGAAAGCTTTTGTCCTATTTGTGGAGGATGGTTTTTCACAATAATGAAATCAGTTCTGCTAAGAGACAGCTGGGTTGATTACCCAATCCTCTCCAGGATCTTTCCAAATGGAATAATTTAGACTTCTCCCTGTGGATGTTCTCCCCACACATGCCCTTTATAAAATAGCTACTCATAGCATTTTTACCTTTCTGCCTTCTCTCATTTTTCCCAAACACCCTTTTTGTCACTCACTGGTCCTCACTTACACCCCTCCTGCTCCTGACTCCCACACCACCCCAGGCTCCCATGCTGGTCTACAATTTGCAGTACTAGTTAGGTTCTTTCCCCAAAGGCAGAGTTTGTTCCCATAGGGTAAACCATCCGTAGTCGTCCAATCTAATTGATTTTGGTCTTAGCTGTAGTTTAATTCCTTAATTTTTGTTTAAAATGGATTCCATTGGTGGTTTCTGTAAGACCCTTAGTGACACAAAAGGCAACTTGTGTAAATCTGAGCTAATTATGCAGTTTTTTTTGTGTGTGTGCTGTGTGTGTGTGTGTGCACGCTGTGTGTGTGTGTGAGTGTCCAAAGGAGATCCATATAGAAAACACATTGTAGATTTTAGGGAGTGATTCCTTGATCTGTTGAAAAAAAAACTATCTTATTTATCTCCCTCAAATTTTCTTGGATCTTACGTTATTTCTAGTAATAACTGTTGCTTGTCTAGAGTTAAGGGAAAGTTTTTATTTTTATAAATGTCCAATTTTGATGAAGATAACTCATTTGTAAGTTTCACCAGTGCTTTGTAATGTGCCAGTTGATAAATGATGATTCTGCCATTATTATTGAGCCAAGAGAAAGATTCTTCTGACTGATCTTTGGGACTAAACAAACTTCTTTTTTAAACAGAAAGATGTTTACAAGTCAGAAAGCCACCAAATTCACAGTGTTAGAGTTATAATGAGGTCCTCTGTCCATATTTAGATCAACATTAGGAGAGCACATTTCACATTTAATTGTCTTCCTCTGATTCTTTGTGTTATCAGCAAACACCTAATTAGATTTATACAACCACCTTATCTAAAACTAGAAGCTTTAATCAGTGTTGTTTTTGGTGACTCACTCACCCTTGGAACTTACCAGAATATCAAACTTAGAAGAGGAAAAAGATGTTAAGGAAGCTAACTCTCTCCTCCTCTCTTACAGAAACAAGAACAGAATACCCATAGACAACAGCATCTCAGTGGCCGAACCCACAGGCCCTCGCTTCACCGGGGGTGGATTTCCCCTCAGCAAGACATCCAAAACGAAGTCCTAACTGGAAGCTGTTGGCTGGGTCAGGTTAAACAGCTCATGAAATTTGCTCTGGAACATTTTGGCAGAATCTCTTTTTATATCCTTTGGATCAGAGATATTTAGAGAAATCAGGTGCCCAGATTCCAGGATGGAAAGGAATGCAGAACTGTCATAGTCATGTACATAAAAGAGTGAAGATGTTTCACTTGGACTGTGAGGATATTGGGAGATCATTATTCTACTCAATAAGGCTGCCATATTGCACAAAGTGATCTTTTTGTTGCAACCACATCAATTGGTTTGAAATGCACCAGATTTAGATACTCTGTATGAGTGAAGCTTTAGATCTTCATTTATTTATTATAGATATCTGTGCAATTGAAAGTTTTATATTTTAAAATATTTTTGAGATGCAGTGTACCTCCTCTCATTACTGAGAATCTATTTTTAATTATTCCTCATTAACAAGTCATTGCATGACGTGAGAAAGAAGAACAGATTCTCAAGTATTTAAAAAATGTTTTGAGAAGGATATCCATGTGGAATTTCTTTTCAGGCCTAGGGTAGGAAAATCTATTCCAAAGAGACATGCCAATAAACAAGCATAAAAAATAAAAAAAAAAAAAGAACCTTTATTGAGATTCTGATCTTTGCTTTAGTAGTGGATGTAATTAAAGTTTAAAACTACCTTGAGAAATGTTTAACATAAGGATTTAATTCAGAGGAATGAAGACTAAAATGAGGGGGCTGGACTGGCATCCTGAATTCGCCTTTCTAGACCTCATGCTTGAGCATGGGGTTGTTTAGCACAGGGACCCGTTTGGCTCTCAGGCTCCAGACAACATTTTAACCCATCGTACCCACTGTATTTTATTTTTGACAAGGCCACATTTATTTGGGCACCAGCTCACTGTTTCACATTATGTGGGGACACTGAGGACTCATCAGTCACCTCTCTCACAATAGCTTGATCTCTGTAATCTTTAAAAAGGTGTTGAGTAGTAAGTGGCTCAGGATGAATGAGAACCATGTCAGTGGATCTTTAGAACATTCCATTTGTGCAAAAGGACCAAGATTCCCCCTGTGAAAGCAAGAGTATTAATGGCCCAAGATGTTTGTTCAGACTATACAGGGAAGTGAGACTTAGTGGGGAGCATCTTCAGTCCACCAAGGACAGTGTCCTGTCTCTGGTGGGGTTCTCCTGAAGCAGACCAGAGATATTGTTGGCTATGTAGGTGATGCATTATGAGGTAAAGCCAGGAAGAGAGTGGGGAGATGAGACAGGCAAGGGAATGAGGCCAAGCAAGGATGTGATCTCGAGTTGAGTTCCATGTTGGGAGACTTTGGCTCCATCTTGCAGGGAGCTCTAGAGGCCATGTCATAACATCCCAGAGTTCTCCCCATCAGGGTTAAGAAAGCTGGGGTATTTATATCCCCGTGCTGTCAATCATTGACCAAGGACTGCTCTGGAGGGACCCTCTGGTTCTCTCTGTCTACTGGCAAAGCAGGTTCTGTCAGTTTGATGGCAGCCATTGGACAAAGAGTGCAGGTGGTGACTGTTAGAAATGAAAGTGGGTAAGGGTCAGGGAGCATCATCCTCTACTGCTTCTCCCAAATGGGCCCCGTGAAGGAACTCTATAATAGATAACTCTACAATAGACAACTCTATAATAGAACTCTATAATAGAACTCCATTGTACATGGTGACCCTGTGGTGAGATGTGATATCAGCAATTTGGGCTCTATACAAGGATATATACGAAATATGGGAATTTCCCCTAGAGAATTTACCAAGAGTATTTTGAATCTTAACAAAACAAAAACAAAAACAAAAAAACATAGTGGAGCCATTTCCATTCTGAAAACAAATGATGATGTAATCCCTGAGCCAGCCGTGTTTTGTTTAGATAAAAGAAACAACACTGACGATTTTCCCATCCTTCCGGAGATGTTCTAAAGTAGGACCATAAGCCAACTTCATTCTGAGTTCTTGGGTGGCTTCATAAGGGATTCACTTCTCTAGGGGAATGGAGTATACTCATACTCATCTCAGTATGGCGAAGACTCTGGAGACTGCTTCTGGATTCGGAACCTGGCTCATTGTAGCAAAGATTGTTTTGAAGATTGAATGAGTTAATGCATGTAAGCTTAGAGCAGTGTCAGGCACACAGAGATTGCTCAATGAACATCTGCCATTGTTATCGTTACCTGAGAGATGCGTAATGTTTTGAAATTAGAGAAGAAAGGTTGTTTGTCACATGCAATGTATCCACGATAAAGGTGAGCCTGATTTTCATTAGAGGGTTGATGACACCAAAATGTCTGGATGAAGCTGGATTTTGTAATGTAATTCATAATTAAGAAGCTTCCAGAAATGGCATGTTTGAGTGCCTTATGAAACATTTTATCTATATTTCCTATAATATGATCTGGGGACCAAGTGATCGTTGAGCTTCTATTTTTTTTCCCCCAGTAATGAGGATTAAACCCAGACACACTCTGCCTGTGAGTTACATCTCCAGCCCCTTTAATGTATTATTTTGTGATAGCATTTCACAAAGTTGCAGGCCTCTAATCTGTAATCCACCCATCTAGCCTCCCCAGTAACTGGGCTTAGAGGCCTGAGCCACTGACCTGGCTCCTTCCACCTTCAGAAGTCAGAGCTCCAGTCACCAGAGGGAGAGAGCCTGCTGGCCTCTGCTACCTCTTCTTGTTCCTCTGAATGTAACAGAGCAGGGTGGTCTGCTTCGGCTGTGTCAGAGGTCCCCTGAGCCAGGATGCAAGAGGACTCTGAGAGCCGACAGGGGAGCTCTGGTGGATGCATTCGCTTTTGTTCAGAGGGAGGAGCAATGAGTTAAGCCTGGGAAGGGGGAGGTAATGTCACTGCCTCTCATTTATGGCACCTCCCGATGGCCCAGGGTGTTCATAGCAATAACTGTTTAGGTGCAGGTGTTTCCATGGACAAAAAAGAGCTGTTAAAAAACACTGGAATTTGCAAATCATGAAAGATTAAGTGTGAACTCGCAGTGGGCTGAGGTGCTTTTACAATCACAAATTTGAGCTGCATTGTAGAGCAACATTAGGAGATGGTACAGTGCATGATTTTACCCTGGAGTTTTCTGAGTTTCAGAAAGAAGTCCTGTTGCTAAACCATCCATTGACTCCCAGTTGGGCTGGTGGGAAGCTGGTATGGTTTCCCTGTTAACGGAGAGAGGCATGATAAAGGGGTCTCCCTGGTCATTATTTGCTGATCATAGCTTCTCAGCGACTGCCCTTGTAGCCAGGTTGTTATTGTGCTTACCTCTGAAAAATTGCTCAGAGCAAAGGTTTGTTGCTGTGATAAGCCACAGAGACTATGGGAGTTGTGCTAGGAAGCAATGGCTGCAATTCTCCCTGTCAGGGCTGTAATTCTGCTCTAAGAATTTATCCAGGGTTGATAATTATCATTTGATTTCCTCACTTGCTCAGACAGACTCTGAAGTTGAACTAGTCCAAGAGACCCACAGGAAAATACTACATAATGAATTTTGAGTGGGATGGCATTTCAGAGGTGGGACAATTTGAAAAAAAAATAGATACCGTCTCTTCCTTAAACATGATCAATTATGTGGAGATCTGGAAGGGATAGGAGCAAAGGGAAGGCATTTTAAAATATTAAAATTGTCATAACTTAAAATATATCTCACCATTTTCTTTGTAATAGGTGGGAAATATTTTTATTGCATTATCCATTTTGAACTTCTAATTCAATGCTGTTTTAGTATACCATTTCTCATATCTATTATTTAAAAGTTCCATTAGGGTTTTGTGATCCATTAGAATTTTATAACAGTAGGAACCGTGGTATCAACAGGGTACCATTCTTCTTTTTTATAATTAAAAATAGATTTTTTTTTCTTATTTTAGAGGACCTGATTGTTACAGAAAATTAGAAAATATAGATAAGCAAAAATAAGAAAAAAAGTCCTCATTAATCTCAACACACATTGGAGCTTCTGGTTTCCTGATTAACACATGGTTTTTGCTCTTGTAGGTTGGCTGTATCAATTGCTCACACCCCTTCACTTGTTCTGACGGCTCAGTGTTTGTGTTTCTTAAGTGTTAAATATTTTTACTATATCACCTTTGAAATACGACTGTTTTATTACTTGTAAGTATATCTTTCTGGACCTTTAATAAGTATACCCATGCTTAAGATAAATGTGTAGTTTGGTAAGTTCTGACAAATGCACATGCCAAAGTAACTTCTGACACAACCATCCCCTGCACCCACCTCCCAGAATACCCTTTTGTTCCTGGGCAGGTGAATATCCTGAGCCCCATCCAACTCCAGGAACCTTGCATCTATTTTTCATGATTATAGATTAGACTTGTCTTTCCTAGAGTTTCACATAAATGGAATCATACATTATGTACTCTCTTGTGCCTGCTTTATTTTCAGATTGTACAATGCTTTTTTGCGATTCATCCATGTTTTTGTGTGTATTACCAATTCACTCATTTTTATTGCAGAGCAATATTCTATCATAGAGAAATAGCACAATTTATTTATTTTACCTGTTGATGGGAACTCGAGTAGCCTCTGGGTTTTTTTTTTAGCTATTATGAATAAAGTTGCTATGAACATTCATATACAAGTCCCTATGTGGACATGTATTATCATCTCTCTTGGGTATTTATGAAAGAATGGAATTTCTGGATCAGAGGGAGAAGGCATGTTTAACTCGACAAGAAACTGCCAGGCTACTTCCCTGATTGTACCATTTTGCATTCTTCCAACAACATGTGGCCTCCAGTTGCCCTACATCCTCATCAGTGTTCGCATTGTGTGAGCCATGCCAACTGATGGTCTTTGATATCTCAGTGTGGTTTAAATTTCTATTTCCAGATGACTAATAATGTTACGCCTCTCTTCATGTGATTTCGGTCATTCATAAGATTTATTTTGTGACAGGTTTTTCAGCATTTAGTCCATTTTAAAATTTTCTTTTTAGATTATAAAAGTTCTTTGCATAGTCTGCAAACAACAAGCCACTCAGTTTCTTTCTTTTTCTTTTTCTGTTGGTGGTACTGGGGATTGAACCTGGGGCCTTCCACATGCTTGGCAAGTGCTCTCCTACTGAGCTACATCCCCAGCCCTGTGGCTTACCTTTTCATTAGTTTGAATACCTTTTCATGTATTTTGAAGAGCAGACATTTTAAATTTTAATATGGTGCAATTTGTTCTTATTTCCCTTATGTGGCTTGTGCTTCTATTGTCCTAAGTAATTTTTGCCCACTATGAGACAGTCATGATTTTTTTGTCTGTATTTTTCTCCAAAAGTTTATTACAGTTTTGGCTTTTATATCATATTTATGATTCATTTGGAGTTACTTTTATGTATGGTGTGAGGGTTGAGCAGAGGTTCATTTCAATTTTTTTGAAGTATCCTTTTTTTTTTTTTATTATAGTTACTCTGCTGTACAGTACATCATAAACCCTATTCTTCCTGTCTGATTGAAACTTTGTATCCTTTAATCAACAACTCCCAATTCCCTTTTCCTGCCCTCCCCAGCCCTGGTAAAACCACTATTCTACTTTCTACTTTTATGAGTCTGAGTTCAACTTTTTTAGATTTCACATGTAAGTGAGATCACACGGCATTTGTCTTTCTGCGCCTGGCTTCTTTCACTTGGCACAATATCCTCCAGGTTCATCTATGTCATTGCAAATGGCAGATTCCCTTCCTTTTTAAGGCTGAACAGTGTTCCGTGTGTGTAGGAATCACATTTCCTTTGTCCACCCATCCACTGATGGCTATTTCAGTTAACTCTGTAGGCTACTCCGAATGGTGTTGCAATGAATATAGGAGAGCAAACATCTCTTTTTAATTTGAACCCACACCCTTTCAATTATAGCTGTTTTTTTTTTTTTTAAAAAAAAAAAGGCAAGTTAAGGATCCTCTTCAGCTTTTGGATTCTCATTTTGTAAAATGTGCAAGTACCCATTTCATAGAATGTTATGTGGATTACAGGAAACTATAAGTGATATTTGCACAATGCTCAACATGTAGTAGGTGCTCAGTGAATGTCAGGTTTATTATTGTCTCAAAGTCATCTCCTTTCTCCTAAAGAGTAGCCTGGGAGGTTTTAAAGTATTGTTCCAAGTGGTCAGGTGAACAGATAATAAACACCAGAGAAGCTGCTTAACTTATCTGAATGGCTGTGGTCAAGAATCTTCCCTAGGTAATAAGGCCTTGCATTATGCTCTTTAAATAGATATTAAAAGCTTGAATGGCTATTAAAGTATATTGTGTCGATTCTGACTCTTTCACATAAGTGATCAGTCTTTTTTTACACTTCATATGAGACAGAATGCCAGGAACTCTTTCTTCTGGTTCCAGAATAATACTATTCTCTTCTATGGCTTGAACAAAAAGTCCCTTTCTTCCTTCCCACCGTGACAGTGCCAGGGAATTTAGTAAGTGTAACAATAGCAGTAATAGCACCATCTCAGAAGCTTTAAGATCCTTGATGTCCAGACACACCCCAGAATCTTTGGGGATGGTATTTACATTCTCAAACCTGCTTGTATGTGGGAATCACCTGGGGAACTTTTGATAAAATACGGATGTCTGAGTCCCTCCTGAGAGATTCTGATTTTACTGGCCTGGATGTGATGTGGACATCAGGAACTCCCAGTGGTTCTGGTATTCAGCCAGACTTGAGCACCGCTGCCTTCTGTACAGTATATTCTGGGAGAAAGCCCTGTTCAGATACCACAGCATCACTAGGGAGTGAAGAACCAACCTCCTGGGTCACAGAACTTGACTTCCAAAGGCAAGCCTTGAACCAACAAACTTTTCGATTAATCCTGCCATGACCCACATCAAAGTTTATTTCAGCCTCCAGTCTAATTGGATTCACCCAATCCCCATTCTGCCTCTCTATCACTGTGCCCTCGAACTCTTCCCCATGGTCAGCAACCTTCCATATATGCTCATATGGAAGTTATCTCACAGGGGAAGTTCCCTTCCTCTGCTGTCCTAATGGAGACATGGCTGGCCTTTGCCTCCCTTGGGACCCCCCCCCCCCAAATGGAGACCTTCTTCTTGTTAAATATCACATGCATCACACTCTTGAGATTGAGGCCATGTGGGATGAGAGCCACATTTGCTTGGCATTACTGCTTTCATATTCTGTTCTTTTCAACATCTGTGTTTGTGTGAAGTTGGAACATACAGCTGTACCACCCACCAGTCCTTTGGATTGTATCCATCTACCTGTCCCCATCCTGGGCACCCTGCTCATGCTGCAAAGGCCTTACTTGTCAAGGTTGTCATTTCAGGAGATATGTGATGGCCACATGACTCCACTGGAGGTGCTCACCTTTATCTTTTGGTTCAGGTAGCATCTGCCAAGTTTCTCCACTAAAATTCTGATTTTCCCTTTCCCAGCTCTTTTCCTAATTCTGGCAAAACCTTCACCTGGAAAGAGGTGGTAGTGATTACGCTCCACCAAAGAAGATATTTTTGTATCCTGTTTCAGATGAGGAAATGGAGGCTGAGGGGGGCTAAATCAATTTCCCAAAGACCAAACACGTTGTTTGCTAATAATGTTGACTTATTACCTAAATAATTTATAGCCATCTTACTTATATTTATAAAGACAAGCTTTGGGTTGAGGGTAGTTTGGCTGAAATGCTTTAAAAAAGAAAACATTCAGGCAAATAAAAATATATGCTTTCAGCAAGATGCTTAATCACTTCTGCAGGCCATTGTGTGGGACAATAACAATAAAAATGTGTTCCAAGCAATATTCACCACTGTCATCAAAACCAACACACCTCCGGATTGCAGAAAAGAAGATTTTAGAGAGGTGGATTCCAACTCATGTTCTGTGGTTTGAGTCCTTTTTGCAGATATGTTTTATTTGGCTAGCATAGTGTTTAAATCTATTTTCTGATTTGATTGCCAACTTTCAAAAACAGAGAAATTTCACACACAAATCCAGATTGAAGGCTTCTCTTGTAGGTTGGGAAGATCTGGCAGCATTGAATCTTCATTTATCTATGACAGTGGTCACATGGTGCCAACTCATGAGCTTCTCTCTGGGCCCTCTTAGTCCCTTGTAGCCTACGGTGTGATCTGTGCCTTTTGTGGATATCTGAGCCCAATGCTCCTGCTGATTGCTGTTCCCTATTGGTTGGGGGGTTACCAGCTCAGAAGGGGAATGGCATTTTCTGGGGAGCTCCTGAGGGAGACTGTTTTCTAGACTCAAGTCGTAGGAAACAGTCTCCAGCAACTGTAAGGCAGAACGTTCTATGGGTTTTCAGACTGGCAATGCAGAGGGCTGCCTCAAATATGGCGACCTTCTAAGTATTGAAGTGGGGTGGGAGGAGATCATGGATTTGGGCTAGCAAAGACAGGACTTGTTCACTGGAGAAAGCTTGGAGCAGAGACATTGGGGAAGCACTTCCAACACAAATATTATGCAACCTCATTTTCTTGAAGAATTAATAGACTTGATGGAATGGTAATTCTACCCATAAAGAAGTAATTGTACCTAATAACCGATTATATGGGGAAGACCTCATTAAAACTCCTGATTTTAAAAAATATCAGACTGCAGTACATGAATGACCGAAGAATGTGAACTCCAGAAGATGGTGAGAAATGGATGCAGAGGTGGGAGAAAAAGGGGCCTGGGGCAAAGGTAGGAGGAAGACTAGAAGCTTGCATCTTGTTTGAGATGGAGGAAGCATGGTTGGAGGTGCAGTACAGGGCAGAAGGGCAGCAGGCTCCTCATTGGTGAACTGCAATCTCGGCTTTATTTTCTGTTCAAACAACCTTGGCTTTCATGAAATAAAAGGGAAGCCAGATCTAGAGCAGTTTGCATGACCTCCTCTGAATGCAGCCTACTGCAGATGTGGATATTTCATGGGCTGCTCATAGTGTGTTTTTTTGTTACTGGAGGGTAAATACCTGACTCTGTCTAGCTGTTACCTTCAAGCTTGTTCTAGCATGGCCCTGAGTTGCAAAGTCACCTTTGGGCAGTCTTGCCCACGTTTCTGTTGTCTTATAGAAAGTCAAGCATCTTGGCATAAGGATTTGCCTGAGCCAGCACTTTGCCTCCGAAGCTCTTGTTATCTATAAAGAGGATTTGGGAAATCATTTAGAAATTAATTTGAGATGTCACGTTACCACATCAAGACAGGTAGAACTCATCTATCCATCATGTGCATTTATTACCCTAACAGCAATAAGTAGACACAGATCTCCTTGGCTTCAGTGATGTTTGAGACAAGAAAGGAATGCTTGTAGCAGCTAATTATGTCTCCCTGTATTAATTACCATGTTAAATGATGGTTTTGTTCACACCTTGTTGTTTTTGTTAAGGAAAAAGGAAAAGAACAATTTTGGGCAGTTCTCTGAAGATTTGGAATAGGAATCTTGGCTCATGTCCTTAACAGATTTCAAGTCGAAGGAAGGAAAGCAGAGAACTATTCCACTTGTGCTTGGTGGCTTAATAGAAAAAAAAAAATTAATGACTTTCATCTTATTTCGGCTCAGACGCCTACCTGAGATATGATTTGAAATGAGTTTCCTATTCTTGACTCTCCTCGTTGAAGACCTGGAGATTTATCAATATCTTGCAACAACAAAGAATATTGCTCAGTGCAATTCAAGTCAGGAGCTGCTTTCTTCTCCAAAGAACCATCTTAACTGCTACAGATTTAAGCAGGATTTATACTTCATAAACCCAAGTGTGTATCCAAATCCTCTTGTTATTGTAAAGAACAACAACAAAAAAAGCCATATTCTCAATAAGCCAGTCTTGTTTTCTCTAAACCTCTAAGGAAAGATTTGTACTTTCCCTACTCTGTGAGTTAGAAGAAATAAACCCAGGTTGGTCAGCACCCCTCTCAGAAACTGGGGTCTGACAACAGGCTCCTGGGCCCTGGAACTTTCTGAGCACTAATTATGCAGGGCTTGGCAAAGTGATTGGAGTGAATCTGTCACCAGCTCCTCTTTAACGTGAGCAACAACTTACATTTATGTTTATTTTTCTGGACACATTGGTGTGCCATGCTGTTATCTAGTCAGGGACATTTCACTCTTTCCTTATGGGATTTATAACTGCAGGTTTATTTCTCTGCTGATGTCTAATGCCACATTTAGAAGTATGTCCACCTGACACTTAGAAATTTCCTTTGGAAAGGTATTTAAGCCAGAAATGGTGAAGCTGGCCCAGAATCCACTGGCCAGCTGCTGCTTTCTCTGCAGTGGGAAGCAGGACCTTTCAAGTTAAATGGATTCCCCTCTTTCGAGGTAGCGAAGGTCGAATTAACTCTACCTTCTGGGTTCCTGTTTTCATTTGAGATTTTCTCATTTTGCCACTGTTTCTATGATTTGAATGTTAGAAGATGCAGAAAACATGATCCTTGGGATGTCGCAAGAGTTTATCACAGTGGGATGCCTATAGATACAGCTGGGGCGTCACTGAGAATGGCACAGAGGTATCCTAGAAGGAGAGATGGGACACACTTGGGGTTAAATTCTGGTTCTTCCAGTTTCTAGTTCTGTACATTAACTTCTCATCTTTAAAAACTTGTAGGCTTGTTGAAAGGGACTTCTTGAAATTACACATATGAATCATAGAAGATGAATGGTGATGTTAGTGTGTTTTTGAGTAATAGCCATTTTCCCTGGGAAACATATTTGATTTAGAGTCCCTGTGAATATTACATATGTAACTTGGTGTTCAGTCACTCCACAGTTTCACATCCAAGAAGCATCAACACCCTTTCAAAATTTCATTCCTTATCTGGCCAGCAAGCCTACCTCTTTGAGATGACTCTGGCTATAGAAGTTGAAAATACTTTTGATTGACATGCATGTGGATAGCCATACTTGTTTGACAAAGGACTCCATAAAAAGTACTATATGATACCAAGGGCCCTTTGATTCTATTTGAAATATTAAGATCTAAGTTTAAGCTATTTAAAAGGTCTGATAGTTTCTGCTTTTATTCTCAATACAGAAATGATGATGGAGCTCCTGACCCCTGCTGGAAAATTTTCTGCGGCTGCTCCCAGGGATGACACTTCCCTTCTATGCTTACTGTGGATGGTCACTGATTGCATCAGGAGCACAGACACCCACCTCTTGCAGATGATAGAAAGTATATTCGCTTTTGCTCAGCTGCTAATGAGTACTTGCTGGCACAGTGGCTCACCAAAAGTGTGGCCAGTCATAGCGGGGCTATTGTGAGTAGGCAGACACTGTCATCCTCCGGGGCCTTACCATGTTGACATTGAGTGGGCCAACGAGAGGCCAGCTGATGGGCTGTCACCTTGTGAGCCAGAAATTTATATCCAAGACCGAGAGAAAGGATTGGCTAAACTAGCACAGCAGAGTATCATTATTATTAAAAACAAACATAGTCATTGAGAATTTTGAATGTTCAGCCCATCCTCTCTTTACTAGCAAGTGACTTTGGAAACCAAGTTAAGTCCCTGGAGAGTTGCCTGGTTGTATATAGAATCTGAGTAATGAAATTGAGAGGATTTGTATTATTATTATTTTTTTTTTGTAAAATTGCATAAGCAATAAATTTTCATTGTGGAAAGATTAGAAAATGTGATATGTACTAAAGGGTTGAAAAGAAGTCATGTATACCACTTAGAGACAACCATTGTTAATATTTTGGTGTATTTTTCTATACTTTTCTATGTATTCTTATTGAGATTTGCATATTCTAGGGCTGGAGGATAATTCATTCTTTTAACAACTTAGAGATCTACAAGAGAAATTGTGTTTTAGATTAATTTTTACATAAGAGCAAGAAGCAGGAAAACTTCTTCCTATAAAACCAGTCTTTCGCTGATTAAATGGATAGATGGATGGATGGGTGAATGGATAGAAGGAATATTTTTGTTGAAGATGTTCTGTAGTGCAAGCTTTCTAGTTGTAAATTCTTTTCACTCTTGTTTATTATGGAAGGTTTTTATTTCACCATCAAATCTAAAGCTTAGTTTTGCTAGATTTAAGATTCTTGGTTGGCATCCATTTTCTTTCAGAGCTTGGTATATGTTGTTCCATGATCTCCTGGTTTTGAGGGTCTGGGTTGAAAAATCTGTTGAGATACGAATTGGTCTTCTCCTATACGTGATCTGATTCCTCTCTCTTGTGGCTTTTAAGATTTTATCCTTATTCTCTATGTTCGGCATTTTCATTATAATGTGCCTTGGTATAGATCTGTTGTAATTTTGTACATTTGGTGTCCTGTAAGCCTCTTGTATTTGGTTTTCCAATTCGTTCTTCATGCTTGGGAAATTTTCTGATATTACCTCATTGAAGAGATTGTGCATTCCTTTGGTTTGAAACTCTGTGTCTTCCTCTATCCCAATAACTCTTAGATTTGGTCTTTTGATGCTGTTCCATAATTCTTGGATGTTCTGTTCATGGTTTCTTACTATCTTCACTGTATGATCAACTTTATTTTCCAGATTGTATACTGTCTTCATTATCTGACATTCTTTCTTCCAAGTGATCTAGTCTGCTGGTTATGCTTTCTGTTGAGTTTTTTATTTGGTTTATTGCATCCTTCATTTCAAGGATTTCTGACTGTTTTTTTTTTTTTTCAGAGTATCTATCTCTCTCTTGAAGCAATCTTTTGCTACCTGTATTTGCTCTCTATCTCTTTGTTGGAGTGATCATTTTTTGCCTGTATTTGCTAATTTAGGTCATTCTTTAATTCACAGATATTTTAATTATGAGCCTTCTGAACTCCTTCTCTGACATTTCATCAACTTTGCTGTCCATGGGTTCTGTTATTATAGTGTCCTAGTTTGTTTGGGGCACTTTTCTCCCTTGTTTTTTCATGTTGTCTATGTGGCTTCCTTTCTTGCAGTGTGGAAATGAGATAATTCAGTTTCTTCCTTATATTCTTGTAGTACCCGTGCAGATTGTCTGTACCTCACCTTGATGTTGGGCTTCCACACCCTGCTGGTGTCCCTCAATGTATGCTACTGCACCTAAAGGTGGTGGCGGCAATAGCCGAGGTAATTTGAGATAATAGTGGAGGTGCCCCAAGATAGAAGCAATGTCTTACAGAGATGGGGCTGAAAGGGTGGGCCTCACACTCTCTTTGGGATGCCTGCTCTGAGATGCAGCTGCTTCTAGGCCCTGTCTGTTGTCAAAAAGTTAGGGGCTACTGCATGGTGAAGGCTATGGTGATGACTGCAGTGTCCCAAGATGGAAGTGGTTTAGGCTTAGGTTCCTAGGTGAGGGGGTGGGAACTTGGACCTACCTTGGACCTGGGTCCTGTGCTAGTCGGTATGGGCAAATCTGGGCAGGGCTCCCGCAATAGTTGTGAGCCTGGGTCATGCGCAGGCTGGTGTGGGTGGGATCTGGGCTGCTGGGCTTGACCTCCTGTGGTAATCTGCAGCCGTCCTGTGCCAGAGGCTGGGGTCTCTAGGGTGCCTGCCAGAGGAGGGGGGGGACCCGCGCCTACTGTGAGCCTGGGTCCCGTGCAGGCCAGTGTGGGTAGATCTTGGCTGCCGGACTTGACCTCCCGCAGTAGTCTGGAGGGAAGGATTAGATTGATCAATGGAATATTTGGATATTTGGAATCAAGTCAGCTTATGTTAGGCTGGTAAGGTACAAGTTTGAGCTGGTTAACTTTCTTTGGGAGGATAGGTTTTTGTTTGCCAGCACCCTGCCCTTGGGGGAAACTACTTGACCCTCACTCAATGTGGTCAAGTTAATTGTGAAACCTGCTGCATTTCTTCTTTCTCCAGACCTCCTAGTGACAGGGATAAGCACTTGACCTCCATGTCAGCAAATCATATCCTTGAAACCACTTGGATATAGAGATTGGTCCAGGGTGGAATGTGATCCACACAGGGCTAACCAGAGTTTTTCCTGGAATTGATATGTGAACACTAGGAAAAGAAGTCTCATTTTATAATGAGGTAGCTCAATGGGAAAGATGATCAAGTGGGCAGCCCAATGGCTTCTTGACTGCCATGTGGCAGTGAGGTTGTGTGAGAGCAGGGACTAGGGGTGCAGAAATAGTGTGTGTGGGGGGGATAGTGGGGGGAGAGAGTGAGCGAGCAAGAGTGTGGCTGATATTGTGTGACCCCTTGGATCCATTAAGATGCCTAGTTACATTTACCAACTAACTTTACTTTTGCTTAAGCTCGTTGAATTGATTTGGGTCATGGCTAATGTGCTACCCCAGCTGTTTAGGATGAGGCCTAGCTGACCTAGTCTCTAAGTGCACACTGCCTGGCCCATGGCCTGCTTGAATCATTGAGTTATCATCTCCTCTTTGTGCTCAGGATATAGCTCTTCTGCCTTTTATTCTGCCTTGAAAGTTTCAGCGTCCAGCTCTGCATTCATTTTGGTGACAATGGGCCAGTCTTTTCCTGGGAAAAGAGGAGCCCAAAGCACCCTCTTGGCAATCAGTGTAAGGGTAGAACCTGTGACTTCTCTCATAGTTGATGGGGTCAGATGGGTAGGGCAGGACCCATTTTGATTAATATGCCTATAAAATGGAATTCTGGGACTGACCTCCACTCAACTCAAGCCACACAAAGATAATTGACCTTTGGAAACTGCCTTTGGCAGTCTTTTTATTATTTTTATAGGAAAGTCCTGCAAACCAATTACATCTCACAATGGGCCTTTTATGGTGCTATTAGTTTAATGCAGCTTTCAGAGAAATTAGCCCTCAGGGAGCCTGAAATTCTAGGGGAAAAAAAAAAAGCCCTTCGTGGACTTATTTGACTTTTGGATTCATAGGCAAGATGGATTGGTAGCGCAATATTCCCTACAGTCACTTTTGCATTTTGAGCCATCTGACCAAAGTACCAAAGTCCCATTTTAGGTCCCTGGTGTCTGGCCCAAGGAAAAGGAAAAAAATAAATTTAGAAAAGAACAAGCTGTCTCTTTAAAGAACTCAGTCTACAAATCAAGGAGGGTTTATTCTCCCTTAGTCTGAGGTTAAAGAAAAATGGAAGTGAGAAGATTGAAATAGCACTTTGATTTGAAGGTCTGGGTTTTCAGAATGTGAGATTACAGGTGTCTGTCTTGGATCCTCGGGTTGGCTTCCTCACCTCTCACCCCAGCCACAATTATTTACAGAGTGATGGCTCTGTGCCACTGTCACAGTGTCAGGCTGTGGGTCTCCACTGGAGAGAAGGGAGGGACATCTCAGCAGTCACCTTGCCCTCTGCCACAGAAGAAGTGCCTGGGACTTAGAGCAAGCTGGGGGAGGGAGAGAAGGACTTGCAGGAGCCCCGCCGTTTCCTGGAGTCTGACCAGGCAGGACGCCAGCCCATCCCTGGGTCAGGGAAGGAACCATAGAGCAGGTCTGGGAGGGGCAGAAGGCCCAAGCCACCTGCCCTTGAGCTTTGATCCTTGCCCCCCAGCCCTGGTCATCAGCCTGGTGCACCTGTGAGCTCACAGTCCTGTTGCTGCTCCTACCTTGAGGGCTTACCTGGGTCCTCACACTCTTTCCCTTCAGTTATTGTTGGCTCTGGTTCTGACCTTGCCAGGTCCCCGGGCAGAAGAACCTGGGTTTTATCTGCAGGCCTGTGGGCTTCCTGGAGCTGCAGGAAGATTTGGCTTCACCTGAGCAGACGGGGCTGGCTGAAACGCTGAGAGTTATGGCAGACCCATGGGAGTGGGAAGGAGGTAGGTGGATACCCAGCTCCCTAACCCCCAGGTAGGACAGCTCTGGGATATGTTCTACAGAGCCTCCCAGAGTTGCCCAGTAGGATGGAGCCCCAGCTGCCCCCAAAGGCAAACTTATTTTTCACATGTCCTTCCTTTCCATGTCTCAGTTCTGCACTCCCCACCACTGCTCCTCAGAGTCACCCCCAAACAAACCACACACACCCAGCCTTTCTCAGAGCCTTGTCTCAGATGGGGGGTGGGGGACCCAGCCCAGGCTAGGCCTCATGCTTATTTCCTGTTCCTGACTCACTCTGTCTTATGCTGTCACCGGCTCTTCTTGCTCTTTTCTTATTCTGTATTTACATGACTTCTTGGATCGTATCTAATCCAGGTTCCTCTAGGCAATTACCTGGGTAGACTCCCAGGACCCTCCTGTGGCCCCTATGGCTAGAATTCTTGCTGGCTTTGGCCTAGTACTTGATGGAGGAAATAGAATCTCATTTTAAGGGGGAAAATGAACAGAAAGAAAGAGAGCCTCCCTCTGGAGGGAGGAGCGGAGAGAATAGTGAAAGGAGCGCACCGTGGATTGAAACACAGGGTGTGTCTCTCAAGCAAGATGGGCCCTGACAGTTGAGTTCTCCATCCATGGGAACTTCTAGGCATGCTCTTTCTAGATTTATGCTCCTGGAACTTGGAAACACCGATGGATTGTTTTTATCAAAAGCGGGGCTGGTCTGGGTGCTGTGTGCCCACCTATAATTCCAATTTCTCTGGAGGCTGAGGCAGAAGGATTGCAAGTTTGAGGTCAACCTCAGCAATTTAGCAAGACCCTGTTTCAAAATAAAAAAATACAAAGGGCTGGGGATGTGGCTCAGTGGTAAAGCACCTCCGGGTTCAATCCCTAGTACCAAAAAAAAAAAAAAAAAAAAAAAAAAAGCCAGTCTGGGCTCCCTTCTAAAGCAGCAGTGTCTTCTTATAAGGCAAATGGCTTGGCTGCATCTGCCGCTTGTTTGATATTGGGCATATTGTTTAATCTCACTATTACAGCTCAGTGTCTTCATCTGAAGGATGAAGCTCATCATGTACCACCTCATAGCTTAGTTACGAAGAGTAAATAAGAAAATGTGGTGAAGTGCTTGACAGAATGCCCGGCACACAGTAAGAGCTCAATAAATGCTAGCTGTTATTATTAACTTGTCATGTACTGCCTGGTTTTGTTCATTATCTTTTGATATTTTATCTCCCTGAAGGCAACAGAGCAGCATCTCTCTTCTCTTGGTGTCTGTAGTTTGTGCACATAGCAGAGGTATGAGAGGATCCATCCACAGAGACCAGGCAGGTTAGCGTCCTGGCTCTCTGGACCTTGCTCTTCCTTCTTGACTTTCAGGGCTTGCTAGAGCTTCACCCACTGCAGAATTCCAGGTGCAGAGATGCCACACCAATGCTGAAGGGCTGTTAAAATACCCTACTATCCACAGGGCCTCGCTGAGAATCAGGAGACACAGGAAGAGACAGTTCAGTGATGGCCAGGATCAGCCCCATCCCTGAGTCTGTAAGGGCTGCTGCCTCATTATGATCCAGCCATTTCACTGGCCACCCGCTTGACCATCCTTGAAGCCCCAAGACAGACTGAGGCTGGTCCCCCAAGAAAGAACAGTGCAGCCTGGGGGTATTTGCCGCTCGGAAGGCCCCCGAGAATTCAAGCCGAACGAGCCTTTTAAACAACAGCATCATCTGCTGCTTCCCCTTCAGTGTTCCAGACAGATAAAGATAAAATAGCTGAGGTAATTGTGGAGATGGAGTGTCGCTGGCAAATGATCTGAGCACAAAGACCATTTCCAGAGACAGATGGAGTGGAGGCTCCGGTAATTTTTCTTGAATCATGTTTAAAGTGGCACAGTCTGAAAACCAATTCAACACAAGTGCTGCTCCGAGGTCTGGGTCCACCTGAACTTGGAAAATATTAAAGCCCAGCGGAGCTTCCCAGTGACAAAGGAAGGGTGAGATCCCCCAAATAACCACATGAGAGTGGTTTGGAAAGAGGAGCGCGATGGTCACACCTGGGGAGTTCCACCCACGCAGCGACCTTACCATCACTGCTGCGTGACAAAGCTGTCATCTGGACTTGGCCTAATAGCAGGGGATGGGACGGCACAGGTGTGGGTGGTATCTGGTGACCCCCCTGGGGCCTTTCTTGTTCCTAGTTCAGCCTGCTGAGAGGCATCCAGACAATGGATTTTAGGAACCTGGCACTTTGGAGTTTGAATGTGCTGGCAGCTTCCGTGGGCCCAGCGCCAGGGAGAAAGCAGTTGGGGACTTCCCTGGACACTCTCTCAACCTGCTAATGAAGGAAGTAATGGCTCTGAAGGTAAAATGACAACATCTTATGGAACACGATGCTGCCACTGAAAACCATGTTGTAGAAAAACCATTGGATGACTTGGGGGAAGGATCATGATCTATAGCCAAAAGAAAAAAAAGACTACAGAACGGCATGCAGTGAGCTCTCAGTGTTTATTCGAAATGACAAACGCACACATATGCAAAGAAATAATGACTAAAAAGACAGATCAAATATTTATCTTTAGGTTTTTATGCTTGACTATATTTTCCACAATGGGTTTGTATTTTGTAAGGAGACAAAGATGTATTAAAGCCATATCTTGTATTTGCATAGTATTTATGGTTGTTTTTTTCCATACACACTGTCAACTGATGCTCATGAAGGTTCTATGAATTAGGTAGAGCAGTTATTCCCGTTTTACAGATGAGGGAATTGAGGCCCAGAGCAAGTCAGGGACTTGAAGAATGCGTTGTTTAGCTTTTAAGACACTGAGCTGGGGTGGGAACCTAAATCCTGTGTGTTCCCCTTTAGTCCTCTGAGGATGCGGGGTATCGAGACTAGCTAATCAACAAGACCTGCCACTCGGCAATTGTGGTCCTAAGTCACGTTCTGGATCATCTCCTTTTATGATTACACGTCTACTGTTCACTTCTTCTTGGATTCTCTTCTGTTCCCTGCACTAGACTAAATTCCCTGGGGGAGAGGACTGAGTCCAAAAGCTTCCTTAGCACACTGGCACTTGGTCCTGAGGTCTTTTCCCAGCTAGAATAACGCTCTGGAGCAGAGGCTGCCTTTTTACTCACCATCCGGTTTTCTTGTGTCCAGTCAATGCCTGACGCAAAGGAGTCAATGGTTCCCACATGGGACCCACTGTGCACCAGGACCTCACTGGGAACTGAAGTCCACTAGTGGACAAAGGAGACATGGTTTCTGGCTCTGGGGGGTTTCCCCAGTCCTTGGAGCCCTGCAGAATGCTCGTGGAAGGAGTCAGGGACGGAAGATGTGAAGAAATGAGCCCGTCTCAGGAGGCGGTGCTTTGAGCCTGCAGCTCCTGGAGCGAGATTGGGGGAAGACAGCAGGGTGTCTCTGCATGGCTCACAGAGTCACTAGGGCAGAGCTTTCTGTGGTGGCAATGTGGATAGGATGAGGACAGGCCTCTCCCAGGGGAATGTGTATTTAAATGACTAGGGGTCATTCTGAGGCTTACCATTCCACCATCTGGAGAGTCATTGATGGAGTGTTGCTGGATAGTAGCTGTGGTTTGTTGCACACTGGTGTGTGTCAGGTCCTATTGTGTTGTCTTGTACGCATAAACTGAAACTCTTAACTACCCTACAAGGGTGGTACGATTATCACTTTCAGATGAGGACACAGAGAGGTAAAGCAATTTGCTCAAGGTCACCCAGCCAATGAAGGGTGTCCAGAATTGGAACCCAGAGAGTCTGTCCTCTGTTTCGTGCTGTTAATCACGGAGCTCAAGTCTGCTGAGAGAATGCACATCTCAGCTGGGGTAGGACAGAAGAGAAAAGGCTGAGAACCACTTGAGAGTGGGAAGAACTTGGAGATTCCTTCCATCTCTCATTTTTTAAGCTTATGTTTGTTAGGGAGATGTGAATACTACCCATGTAGCCGCTCGAAAATGTTCCAAAGCAGGCTGGGTGTGGGGGCCCGTGTCTGTAATTCCAGCAACTCGGGAGGCCAAGGCAGGAGGATCACAAGTTTGGGGCCAGCCTCAGCACTTTAGCAAGATCCTGTCTCAAAAACTAAAAAAATTCTTCCAGGCACTGTGCCAGGTACTGAGAGCATCATGTGAATGGAACACACTCAATGCCTTCCTTCACAGAGCTGGTGAGGCAAACAGAGAGCAGTCAGATCACTCCACAAATGGAGAAATTACCACAAAGGATTTGAAGGGAAGGCCCAGCTTTCTCTGGGAACACATAACAGCTTGGCAGACCCCAGGTGGGCACAGGAGGTCAGGGAACGCCTCTCTTCAAAACCTAGCTTAAATGAGATTGAGCGATGGACTGGAGGTACCTGGTGAAAGGAAGGAGCCAAAGGGAATCTGGTTAGAAGATTGGCGTGTGCAAAGGTCCTATGGTAGGAAAGAGCCAGAGGAGTTCTGGGGAATAAAGGAAGACCAGGCTGGCTGCGATGCAGAGCTAGCTCAGGAAGCAGCTCAGACCAAGCTGGTGAGGGAGTGGGGGGTGGGCGGCCATGTGGGGCCTGCATGGATGGAAACCATGTATCTCAGTTTGTTGGGAACGATCCTCTTCACCCCTCTTTCCTTAGCAATTTGGGAATAGAGTCTCTTTTACTCTCAACACTATCTTGGTTTAGGTGACACAATGTATGGTCCCCCTTTTAGGCCATGTTGTTGACATTTGCAGCACTGGATGGAGATTGAACCCAGGGCCTCGGGCATGCTAAGCACACACTCCACCACTGAGCGATGCCCTCAGCCCCTCTCAGGCCAAGCTGATGAGGTATTTCTTACCCTAAAGAACGGGAAGTTCCTACACGGTTTTCAGCAGGTGAAATTCTCCCCTGAGACAACCAGATTCAGTTTCTCAGGTAACTCTGGCTGCAGTAGGAGGGTGGGTGGGAGGGGTGGAGTGTGCAGGAGAGCTGTCGACCGCTCATGATAAGGTAGAGCCTGTCAATACCATGGAGGGAGCTACTCCCTTGCACTGGAGTCTCCCAAAGAAAGTTCCAGACCTCAGGTTTAGAGAAGAGCCACTATCCACACATAAGTTGGCCAGGTGTAGATCTCGCCTAGTCTTCTTTCTCGTTGCCAGGGCCTGTGTCATGTAGCGTCTGGACAAGGGAAGTCCTAGCCTGATTTCCTGAAAAACCAAGGACTTCATATCTGTTCTGGAAAAAAACACATGTAGGTCTCCCTAGGTGTCACCCATAGGCCAGCTAGCACGGGGTGCCTTCCCATCAGGCCACCCATCTATGCACAATGGGGGGGGGGGTCTTCTGCTAGTCCAGGGGCTGCTTCGTGGATGTGGTGGCAGGACGTGGTAGTGGCCGTTTGTTTTCCTAGAGCCTGTCGTGGATTGCCGGTGAAGTATCAGAGTTTGGGGAGGATCTACCTACTCCCCTGAACTGCAGGTATCCTCCCCACCCCAGCTTTCACTTTGCTTTTACATCTGTATTAAGATGCTCTGGCCTCTTCTCACCCCGCCCACTGGCCTATTGAACCCGCCTGGGCTCGGCGGCTGTTCCGAGCATCGCAGGTCTTTTCTCTCGCTTGGTGAAATAAAAACAGAATTATTCTAGCGGAACGTTTTACATCAGATGCAATCTAAGAAAGTGGCTACAGAACCCAGGGCTCCTTTGGAAGCAGCAGGCTGGCCGGGGAGAGGGTGGTGGGGAGGCCTATAAGCAGAGGGAGCTCAGCCCACAGGGGGGACAGAGGAGCCAGGCTCAAAGGGCTCCAGGAGCTTGGGTGGCACCGGATTAAGTCACCCCAGGAACTGATGGCCCTTTTCAGTGTGTTTATCCTCTCGGAATCTAATTTGGTAGTCCAGAATGATGTGGCTCAGCCAGGCGCCTCTCCCTCCGCCCTTTTTTATGGCCCCATCCCCCCTCCTCTAAAGGTTTTCTTCTCTCAGTTTTTACTGCTGAGAGTCCTGGGGGTTTTCAACTCTGCCTGTTGCTAACGGGAAACCCAGGGCATGGCCAGCTCCGAGCAGTGACTGTGGTCCCTGGAGTCATCGTGTGGCTTCTTCCCAACCGAAGCGCAGAGACTGACTGCTTTATAACCAGCTAGCACCAAAATGAGCCTCTGAGCCCCTCTCTTCCCATCCTTCTGATCCATCAGAGGATGCTCAAGTCCAGATAGGTGACAAGGGGACAATGACCTCACACACTCCTGGAGGCCAAACCCTAGCCCAGGGCTCTTTTTCCCTTGGTAAAGGAGAGAGAAGCCCAGAAGGCACTGCTGTCCTGGTTTCTCGGGTCGTCATTCTAAGGCCCTGGGACACTGGGGACCCTACCAGGACCTGTGCTGTGAGTGTCTTTACAAATCAAGGCCTGATGGAGAGGAGGGTTTGGCTGGCAAAGCATCCAGGCCCATGGCTCCAGACCAGATGGGCAGATGCCCGTGGGTCAGGGAAGCAGTGGAAATGAGGGCAGCGGGCCAGGGGTCAGCACTGGGTGACGGGGGTTCAGCTGCAAACTGAAGCCACGTGCCTCATGAGGAGAGACAGCTGCTGGTGCTCCAGCCTATTGTCCACACAGAGTAGGGAGGGCTTAGGGTGGCCTGGCCTGGCTGCTGTGATGGGGACGGGAACATGGAGGTGAAGGGTTCCTGACAGACATGCCTGTTCCCTGGTGCTTCCTCTTCTGCCTCTCTCCCTCTACAACTTTTCAGTAAAGGAGAAGAGATTACCCAGAAGAATGTTGTGGGGTCAGAGGTAGTCGGGGAGTGGGGCTCTGTTGAATGCTGGTGGAGCTTCCTATCCTACCCAACCAGCAAGGGGTTAGAAGAGACTGAGCTTGTTGTCGGACAAGGACTCCTTATGTCCAGCTAAATTTATAAAAAAAATTTCCTTCAACATAAAATGCCAATGGACACGGGTTAGAGGAGAATTTTTATAATTTTTTTTTTCATACAGAAAACTTAGTATATTTTTAATCCAGTTTCGTGGAAAATTCTTTAGGCCTTGCCTTTTGCAGATAGTGTGAGCCACAGATCTCAGATCCAGCACATTGCCCCTTTAGTGACAGCGGTCCCCAAGGTGTCCACCATTGCAACTGGTCCTGACTGTCCCACTAGCTTAGACAGGGCACCTGTGTCTTCTGAGTTATCTTGTGGGGGTGGATGAGGGCGAGGCCTTTCTGTAGAGTAGCCTCCGGAGTCTGGAGTCTGGCTTTCTCCTTCATGATGTGGAAGGGACCTAGGGCAGGCAGGAAGATGTCAGTAGATGGAAGCCACCCGGTGCAGCCAACCCCAGCTGAGCCTTCCTGTTTGCCCCCAGGTGGTGACAGGATTGAAAGGTGCTGCTTTGGTGAGGACATCTCCTCGGCCAGCGGCTTTCTTCTCAGCCTGGGCCAGCAGCCTCTGCTTCTTCTCTTGCGGTGTCTCTGGGCTGAGGTCGTGGACCAGCTCAGGCAGGTGAGTGGCGGTTTGGCAGTCCAAGGTCTAGTGAACTGGTGAGCATTGGGGGCTCTCTCAGCTGCTTGCAGAGCCCAGCAGGCTCTCTGCTCTGGCCACTGAACTTGTTGGGGTCACTCCACAAAGCCGGCATGGTTTCCTTTGGGTTGGATGTCCTGTCCAAATCCAAAATTCTCAGGCCTTTTTTCAAACAGGGGACTCATCACCTTCTTGGTCTCCTGGTTCTTCCTCATGGTGAGGGCTAGGGCCGCCATCTTCTGTTTTAGGAATCTTGGACAACTGGAGGAGAAAGAAAAAAACAACATAATTTTTAGAAAATCAGTTTCTGCCTATTGAGTCCTTAATCCATGCTGGGCATTATACATTAGGTCCTGTAAGCCTCCAAATGATCACATGGCACAGATATTATTATCCTCTGTTTTGTAAATGGATGAAGAAATGAAGGCTCAGACAAGTAACTTGTTCAAGGACACACAGTGCAGTGGGTCCACACACACACACACACACACAAACACACACTACACACACACTATATATAGATAAATACAACTTTCAAAAGTTGTTCCATTTTGGATCGTAGGCCTCTTATACAATAGCCATCTTCCTACCACACACAGCTTTTCGTTAGAGTAACGGCTTTGGTTGAGGTCACCTTTCCCATGAACTGCAGTTTATTGCCTTGGCAAAGGTGGTTGCCAGTTTGGTGGTGGCTTTATTCCCTTTCCCAGCTCCCAGAGCCCAAGTGATCAGCCTGGGAAACCACCCAGGCTGTCTTTGTGGCAGCCGGAAAGCTGGCAGCAAGCATCATGGAACAAAAGTGGACTCCTTTTCCTCCCTGCCCTTTTCCTCTGGGCCCGAGCCAGGCTCTCTGCACTCATCCCTGTCCCTCCATGAGAAGATGGCATGGACCTACCACCCCACACTTGAATCCTTCCTCAGCCGTGCACAGGCCCCGGCACAGGGTCAGAGGTGACGGGGGAGACCCACGCCGGGCTGCCAGGGGTTCTGAGCGCACTGGGTATGTGATCTAGAACTCAGGCTAGAAGGTCAGGCACTTTTTGCAAGGGAAGGACATTTTATTTTTTAAAGCAAAATCAATTTATTATAGAGATCACATGTTTTCTAGGAATGGAAGGGCCCGGCAGTCAGCTTGGAAGAGTATGCAGATGCTGGAAACCAAGTAAAACCTGGATGTTCGTTCAGGCCACAGGGAAGGAGAGAATCAGGCGACTCTCAGGACAACAGTCGCAGCAGGGCCCTGACCGTGGCATGAGCTGTCTGCCATTAACTTGATTCACTCCATGTGTCAATGGTGTGTCTGAACTGTCCCCTGTTTCAGACACTGGAGAGAGGCATGTCCATGACCACACCACAGTGATGAAATCACCGTGGATAGGCTGTCACAAAGTGTTTGGGGGCTCACTATTCTCTTGCCTTATTGAGTAAATAATTTTATTACTATAACTGAGATTAGATGAGAATATCTAGAAGTCACCCCCAAACATGAGAAATTTCTTTCCTCCAATAAAACTTGACTATCTTTAGTGTTTTCTTTTTCAGAGCGCTTAGACATCTTAACATGTTGATTTGATTTAAAAAAATCACAATATGCACTTTCTGGTTGGACACCAAGTGAAACCCCATCCTTGGGACCAAAAAGAAAAAAAAAAAAAGAAAGAAAAGAATTTGGGAGGGCAAGGAGTTCAGTTCCTAATCTGTCAAGAATAGGTCGCATCAGGGTTAGATTTCAAATGGGACCTGGACAGTCCTCATCTCTTTTGGGAAAAAAAAAATGTCAATGGTGGAGAATGTGGGACATTTTTTGCAGACAACCTCTGACACAGGACTAGTGATAAGGGGTCGAGTGACAGGACAGTGACAGGCACTCAATAGAAGTTCAGTAAGTGATCTTGTTGATTGTGGTCAGCACGGGCTGCAGCCTTTGCACCTGGAAGTAAAAAATCAAGTAAAGTTTTCAGCTGAGGAACTGATGATGTGCCCTGGCCCACCTGGAACAGAAGGGGGCTTGCACAGGAGGCATGTGGACAGAGAGGCAGCCTGGAAGGGCAGAAAATAAATGATCTGAGTTTTCCGTATTAAAAGATACTGTTGACGCCACTACAGACTAAGTGCTAAGAATTTCTGGGGTAAGGCTTGGGGTACTTTCTGTTTTTTTTTTTTTTTTTTTAATGGCCATTGGGTAATTTTAAAATACAGCCAGGATTGAGAACCACTGGTTTTGAAGTCCTTCTGAATCTGAACTAATTATGTTCCTTGTGCAAATCAATGAACTTCCAATAGTCTTGTGTTTTTCCTGAAGCTGGTCTTATTGCAAGGAGACCACTTTCAGGTTAGCCCCTCCCATTGGTTCCCCATTAGGATCAGGGATCGTAAGTATTTTGGGGTTTCTAGTTTCTGAGTGAGAAGGGGAGATAGGAGGAATAGTAGGAAGAGCTCTGTTTATCCGGCACTTGCCACAGGCAAGGATCCAGGTTCAAGACCACCCTTGGTCCTCACAACAGCCCTTGGGAGGTCCTGTTATGCAGCTGAAGATTATTTATAGAGGAGGAAGCAGAGGAAAAGGTGGTTCAGCACACCTTGAGACACTGCTAACTAACATGCTCCCATGAGAAGAGTGAGAGGTGGGGGCAGGATAGGGAATCGTATTACATGCCAAATAAATGATAATGGTGAGTTGGGAAAACCTCAATGGATTTCCAAGCTCAGAGCTTCAGAAAAGTCTCAAAATATGCAAAATAGCCTTCTTACAAAATTCCTAAACCACAGAGAACTTCCTTGGAAAGGCTCTCACACTATTTTTTTGTCCCTGGGGGAGATGGATCGGGGTGGTGTGGGGATCAAGTAGGCTGGACAAGAGTTCCAAGGTAGATTCATGCGCTGCCCAAGGCCAGGATGATCAGATGCCTCCGGCCAAGTGTCCATTCTCCTGGCGGCTTGGAGAAGACAACCTTGCCGAAGACAGGCTACAGGCCCCCTGGTGGGGAGAGGCTGCATTGCAGGAGATGGGGGTTACAGCCTGAGATGCTTTCTTTCTTTCTTTCTTTTTCTTTTTTTTTTTTTGAAAGAGAGAGAGAATGAGAGAGAGGGAGAGAGAGAGAATTTTAATATTTATTTTTTAGTATTTGGCGGACACAACATCTTTGTCTGTATGTGGTGCTGAGGATTGAACCCGGGCGGCACGCATGCCAGGCGAGCGCGCTACCGCTTGAGCCACATCCCCAGCCCAAAGATGCTTTTTTATTCCCCCAAGGAGCTAAGAGAGCTGAAGATGGGCCTGACCCGCACAGGGTCAAGTTCATCTCCTTTGGCCAAGGGGTCCTGCAGCATGAAGCAAGGGTGGAGGAGTGCTCCTCCTGTTTATGATGGCCCCTGTGCCTGACCCGAGTGATGACTTTTCGCCTGGCATTAGGATAAGCCCACATCCTCAGAAGACAGAACTACCCCCGATACCAGTTCTCATTAGCTGTGTGATCTTGGACACATTCCTTCTCCAATCTCAGTTTTCCTCTTCTGTAGAATGGAAATGACATGTTAGGCATGTGGGTAACTGCTTGACCAATGTTATCACTGTAATTAAACAGTAACACTCTCTCGAATAGAAACCGCATTTCCAGCTGCCTGGGGCAGCTTAGCACTATACCGACATGCTGTGCTTTTCCTGAGCTTTTCAAACATACCACCTATATTTTGCTTTCAAATCCAATATAATTCACCATTTATGCTGCCTGGTGAACTCATCTGCTAAGCCACTAGTACTGTGGTGAAGAATCCAGATTCTAGAGCTACAATGCCTGGGTTTTAACCCCAGGCCTGCTACTCATTAGCCGTGAGGCATTAGGTGTATTTAATCTCTTTGCACCTCATTTCCATCATTGGTTAAAAAAGAGTGATCTCTTCTGCTTTTTAGCAATGTTTTCAGGAGCAAATTAACTCATACGTGTAAAATATTGAGAAAAATGTCCAGCATGGAAGTTCGCTAGTACCAATTGCTATTCCTTTAGTGTAGGGGGTTGCAAACATAAATGTGCCAGGCATATAATATAAATAAATGAAGCAATCCAATCCGTAAAATTGTAGCACACACTTGATCTTAACTGGTGTTGACATCCAGCTTCAGGCCAGGGAGGCAGCAGGGAGTGGTGGGCTGTGGTGTGTTCTGCCCACGGGGGCAGCTACTTCCCAGGTGATTGTTGCTACCGGAGTGTGATTTTTCAAGAAAGGATGGTAATCCAGATATAAAAATGAACTCTCTCAATCTTTAATTATTGGCTAACTCACTTTATTACTTTAAAATCATGGTAAGAGCCAACCCAAATAGTTCTAAGCCCAGCTCTTGACTTCTACTTTAGTTATCTGCTATGCTCTAAGACTCTTTCCTTTGTAATTTTGCCTTATTATGATATCATCAGCAGGTTCAATATATATGTGTGAAGGAATTGGCAAATAGTTGGGACTGAGAAGTCTAAAAAGAAGGGGTAAAAGACACGGGCAGACTGCTCATAACTGATGTCCTTGTTCCCTCCTTAACTGCCTTTCAGTGCTCTGGATGGAATTGTGTCCCTGCAAAAGATCTCATCATCCTAAACCCCAGTACTTGTGAGTGTGACCTTATTTGGAAATAAGGCTCTTTGCAGATGATCAAGTTAACATGAGGCCATTAGGGTGAGACCTAATCCAATATGAAAACTGTACAGAGACAGCCACATGCACACAAGAATACAGTGAGAAGCAGGAGGGAGAGTTCAGGGTCATGCATCTAAAAAGCCAAGGAACAACAAAGACTTGCCAGAAACCACCAGAAGCTAAGAGATAGGCATGGAACAGGTAACCCCTCTTAGGCTTCAGAATGAACCAACCCTGCTGACACCCTGATTTTAGATTTTAGCTTTCAAGAACTTTGAGACAATACACTCCCATGGTTTGAGCCACCATTTGGTGGCACTTGATTATAGAAGCAACAAATTAACACACATAGCTCCAGGATCTCCTGGCTAGGAGTATAATTCTGTGTATCTGACTCTATTTCTCCTTCCAGATGGCAAACTTCTTAAAGATAGGAACTGTGTCTTATATGTTTATATTTCTTTATTTCAGAAGTCAAGACTTCTAACTACCTCACTGATGATCTGTGAGAAATGTTTAGGAATGAATGAAAGAGTGAGCAAATTCAGAAGCCAACCTTATTATTAGAAAAGTCTCTGGTACAATAGGCTTGATGTGGTGAAACGTGGGGGCAGAGTGAGCTGGATCTCTGGTCACTGCCTGTTCTTTACATGTAACCGTGGATATATTTTCCAATATTCCATACCTAGATTTCCAAAACTTAAATGAGGATATTATTATCCATCCTTGGAAGGTAATTGTGTTGATTAGATAAGATACAATGTGTACAGTGCTTAGAAAATAGTTCCTGAGCCCTAGAAGTTTCCAGTAAATAATCTGCTTCCATTACCTAAATGATGCCTGCACCTAGTGGTTGAAATAAAGGTCCTCTGTGTAGCCAGTTAATGTGGGGCAGAAGCAGTGGCTTCTCATCAGCCATGCACGGACAGTGATGAAGAAGAGGCAAGTGTCGCTGGAGGAAAGAGACAAGCCCATGGAAGGTAGGTAGAAAACCTACAAAAACACAGGAGTCAGAGATGTTTAGCACAGTGGCACAAATCTCAGTACACCTGAGTGGGCTCTGCAGCCAGTACTACACACAACAGTTGAGCATGGTTACATGGTTAATCAAATTTGTTGATCCTGGTTGGATGAAGAAATATTCAACTGCATTCAAAGTGCTCTTAAGAAGACAGGGGAAATTAGTAAAATATGTTAGAAAGATTGCCATCAAAACACATTAACAGATTGGCATTAAAATGAGAGTTTTCAGCCACCTAGAAAGTACACACGGGATGCTCATCATTTCTCATCTGTGATTGGTCAGTGTTGTGTGGTCTCAGCATGAGATTGCACGCTGCAGATGCAGTTGGCATTTATCATGGGTTTGTAGATGATGAACTCCTGAAGTGACTCTCCCACTCTGTGGCCAGGGAGGCTGAGAGATCCTGGAGCTGCTGTGATGTGCTTGCAAGTCCATGTACATGCTAGCAGATAGGAGGGCTGACTAAATTCCATGGCTGTTCCACACTTTTACTGATATTTTGAATATATGCAACTGCTTTATGAATGTGCAATACAAACTTATTTAAAAGGGCAAATTTATTAAAAAGGTTGAATACATTTTATTTTAGATGTAAATACTGAGATTGTTACATTTTATTTATTTAGATTAGATAGCTTACATATTTAGATCTTATTTAGATTTTGATTGATTTAGATTCAAAATTTATTAAAAATACAAATCTATTAAAAGGTTTATTAAGTTCACAGAAACTTTTTGTCTTTAGGTGTTTATCTTAATCAATGAACAGAGAGATAAGGAGTTTCTGAAAATTGACTTAGAGGTTGGGAGCTCTGTTTCATATAAAATTATCCATATTAGTAATCATAGAAATGGAGCTACTAGATATTGATCCATCCACTTTTTTTGGGGGGGGGGGGTAGTACTGTGTGAGAGGCATCTTACAAGTATTATGTTACATTCACAATTCTAGGATGTAGGAAGTAAAGATTACCCTGTTTTTACAGATGAGGAAAATGAGGCTCAAAGAGATTAAATGATTTTAATCTAAGGTGTCAGCTAGTCTGGAATGAAGCAGGACTCTTAGGTCCTTGCCACCAAAATACTGGGCAAGGTGGCTGGGTCTTCCTTTGTATACTGAGTACGGCTGGGGCCTGGGGCCGGCTTTTTCACTTACTGAAGTCATCCAATCTCCCCCCACTGCATCCTGCTCTGACCCTCTCGAGGACCCCAGCATGGCTGGGTTCTGGGGAGTAAGGGCCTTCCTTTCAAGTCGGCTGCCCTTCGGATCCTGCCCTCGCAGTCAGTCCTTCTGTGATGCAGGGCACAGCCCAAGTCCTAGGAGAGACCTGCTGACTGGTTTAGATTCCTGAACTCCAGTTGAGCTGGAGGACACAGAGGAGACAGAGGCACCCCTCAGGGGCCCAGGTATGTTCGCTCAGCCCTCCAGAATCCCATCCAGGTGTGAGACAGCACAGCTGGCTAATTAAGCTGAAAGCAGCATTAAGAAGCCCAGAGAGAAAATGGAGACATCTGTTCCCTTCAGGTCCTCATGGGTTCCTTTTTTTTTTTTTTTTTTTTTTCGGTGCTGGGGATCAAACCCGGGAGCTTGTACATGCTAGGCAAGTTCTACCACTGAGCTACACTCCCAGCCCTTTTTATTTTTTGAGACAGGGACCTGCTAAGTTGCCTAGCTGTTGTTTCTTTGTAAAAATGCCCCCCCTCCCATGAAGCCTGGAAGTAGGGCAGTCGGGGTGCAGAGGAGGAGGGGGGACAGGCAGTGGGAGCTGCATGCTCCGAAGCTGCGCTTTATACTTAATGATTACATTTGGTGGAGTTGGTCCTATTTCTGTTTGGGAACAGCACGTAGATCTGGCTTTCTTTTTATCCACTTGATAATTTACAGCATGCCTCTTACCCCTTCATTTATTTGTGTCTTTTTATCATGTAGGATGAGCTACTTCCAGTGCCCCATCTAAGGGAGAAATCAAGCTCATGGTCTGAATCACTGAAGGAGATAAATAAAACAAAATTTTAGCCAAAAACCCTTAGATCTGGGCTCCTGTGCCTGAGCAACCAGACCAGTGTGATGCAGTTGCAAACACTGTTTAGTATTTCTCAGGTTCAACTGATACAAAAACCAAAGGAAGCTCAAAATCACTTTTTTGTTTGGTTTGTACGAAAGTCGGAGGTTGGACAAACATATTCACCATCATTCAATGCATCATTCAATGTGTTCCCAGTCCCTGAGTCACTCAGGTGGGCACAGGAAGAAGAGGAATAACAGAGTCATTTATTGAACACTTACTACATGCCATTCACTGAGCAGTTTGGTCTGTGTCTTCTGGTTTTTACTGTTGTTCAAAATAAAAGCTGATATTTCGTGGTGTGTTTATATACGCCGTGCATTATTCTAAGTTTTTCTCATATATGTTTACATCCTCTGCAATTCAAAGGATGACTGACTTCAAGATCACATTCTCAAACTCAGGTCTCTGACCCAAGCCCATGTCATTGTCACTGGGCTATATGTGGTGCTTTCTCTTTTATGTGTTTTAGATGAGGTAGTCATCATCGTCTCATGATGATGGCTAGTTACTCCCACCTTCTGGCTAGGAAACTAAGGTAACTAAGGTTCAAACAGGTTATATAAATGAAGCAACGTGTTTAGCTCCTGCTACTATTGGGTTTACTGTTCCTATTACCAGAGAATCTCCAGTTCTGCACCAGTTGGGCTGCTCCCTGAAACTGTTGACTGTTTTGGCCACTCTGGTCTTCCTACTATCTACAAAAGTTACCTGCAACCATATTTATTGAACTAGTGAATTCCAAAATGGCGCACCCTCTGTTCCTCTGATGGGCTACATCCATGAAACAGGACTGCCCATGCAGGAAGACTCTAGGTTCTCTAGGCAGTGGTTATTGCTGCTCCTGCCACATCCCTGCAAGTGTCTCCTCGCTGCACAGCCTCCAGAATTAATGTTCACTTTCTGCCATGTATCTTTCAATTTGGAAGACATGCAAGGAAATCAATGAAATAAGAATATGCCAATGAAATAAAAACTCACCCAAGCTTTATGTATTTTAATCTTCAGAAATACTTGGAAATCACTATAATATAATGTTCCCACCAAGGTCCAGAAAGTGTGTGAATATATTTATTAAATCAAAATCAGATTTTCACACCTGGTATGCTTCTGTGAAATCCTGAGCCACAACACATCAAAAGGAAGATGTATTACAAGAAATGAAAAATTAAGAAACATTTTATTCTCTAAATAACTCAGTGTCTACTACACCTGCTCTCCAAGGGAAGATACAATTTTTGTTTATTTCTTTCATCGTTTCCTTGTGCTCTGGAGTGAGGTCAGCTCACCCCTCTCCTGGTACTGTTATGCCTGGGCTATTGTGTATGTGTGGGTGACCGGATCCTCTCTGGGCCTGTCCAGTGCCTCTTTCTGGACAGTGGTCTCTCTCTACCTGCCAGGGTGCCCTCAGTATTCTCAGGAAAACCTGGGAAATAATTGAGGTGCCTAAATGCCCCCATTCTAGTCTAAATAGGGATTTTCAAATGTTTTTAAAAGCTTCTTAATTGATAAAATTATATTTACAGTATACACCTTGTTTTGACATATGTATACCGGTGGAATTGCTAAATCAAGCTAATTAACATATGCATGACCTCAAATACTTAGAATTCTTTTGTGGTGGGAACACTTAAAATTTGCTCTACGATTCTCAAGGACTGTAAATTATATTCTTGTTATTAACTGTTGTCTTTTGAGTTTATTCCTCTTATCAAACTGAAATTTTGTACCTCTTCACAATCATCTCCCTGACCACTCCCTCTTGCTGGTACCAACCCCTGGTAACCACCTTTCTATTCTCAAGAGACTTCAGTATTTTTAGATTCTATAAATAAATGAGATCATGTGGTATTTGTCCTTCTCTGTATTGCTTACCTCACTTAACATTGGGTCCTCTAGTTTTATCAGAATTATTGCAATTTAGAGGATTGTCTTCTTTTTCAAGGTCATATAATATATAACATAGAATGTATGTATATATATTACATTTTAAAAGTCCATTCATCCATTTATGGACATTGGGTTAATTCTACATCCTGTCTATTTCTTTTCTCCATTAAAAAAAATTTGTTCTAATTAGTTATACATGACAGTAGAATGCACTTTGACAGATCATACATAAATGGAGTATTCTCATTCTTCTGGCTGTGCATGATGTAGAATCACACCAATTACATAGTCATATTTGTACATGGGCTAAGTGAAGCTGCAGAAACGTGGAAGTCCAGATATCTCTTTGCTATATTGATTTCATTTCCTGTGGGATTTCTGGAAGGAGATTTAAACTCTCCCAGGTGCCCTCTTGATATGGGAAGTTGGCATCAGGACACACTTAGTTTGTACACTAAGAAATAGCACTAAGAGTGATCGGGTTGAACTTGAACAAGTTGTTAAGCTTTTTTTTTTTTTTTTTTTTCCCGAGAAATAGATACAGAAATCTAACCCTTAGAGTTGCTAGAAAAAGCTGAAGAGAAAAAAAAAAAAATCCTGGTTTTCCAATGATGTGCTTTAACTCCAGACAACAGTGACCATGTGTTGGTGGGGGGTCTGGGAGTGTCGCTTGAGCCCCAAAACTTTCTGCTGTGTTTTAAACATCCCTGCAGAGTTAGCATTTCATTCTGTAATACACCCAGACTTGTTTTGATAGAAAATGATGCTCTCTACCTCCAAATTTTAGGGCAGAGAATTGACATTCCAGGTTTCTGGTGTATTGTGTGCATGCTGTGACACCCTGTGACTCTTGGCATCAATTGCCTGTCCCTATCACCCACTCCTGGTCCTTCCCAGGAGCACAGGTGTCAGAGAGAGAGCGAGAGCATGGGCACAGTGCCAGGAGCTTGGTAAGGTTTCTTTGATGCTGCTCTAAACTCAGCTCTGGAACCAAGGCTGAAGAGGCGACAGGTCAGGGCTCTTTGGAGGACACCTGTTTGCCCTTCCCCTGCTCCAGACCTGCTGCTCCTCTGCCTTCTGTGGCTCCGGCTCCCGCTGTGGGACCAGGCACTTGCTGCTTGCTGGTTTGTCAGTGTTTCCCCCGTGGGTCTGACTCACTAATTAGCCCCGCTGCCTGATTGCTGCAGCCACAGGGCACTGCCAGGCCAGCACTTTTCCACATGGCATCTGCTGAGGAGAACAAGGCTGAGTCTTTAACCCTATCCTTGTCAGGAGTCATGGTCCGCAGTGGCTCTCGGAGGTCCGGGTTCCTGAGGGCTCATAGGTACATGGATAGGCTTGAGGGACACAGGGTGTGGCTTCTGCTCATGGGGTTAGTAGCCGTTTGGCTGGATGGTCAGGGCCGGTCAGAACGTTGGAAAAACTGAAGCCAAAGATTCTCGTCAATATTGAGGATGTCTAACAGGTATGGGGTTGGATGACTCAAACTATTATCCTCATTGTGATGCCAAAAACTTTTAATGTCTAACTTGGTCCTTTTGATTTGAAAGAAATCAGGGTCATTAAAAAAAAGCCC
Source organism: Callospermophilus lateralis (assembly GCF_048772815.1). Taxonomy (NCBI): domain Eukaryota; kingdom Metazoa; phylum Chordata; class Mammalia; order Rodentia; family Sciuridae; genus Callospermophilus; species Callospermophilus lateralis. Next base: position 70,785,639 of record NC_135319.1, read on the forward strand.
AGCTTGACATACATGCTCTTCTCATGCTTTCAAGGAAAGTTACCTTAAACCATTCGAGCCTGAGGTAGAACCCGGGCCATGCCATGGGTACCCTGTGGTTTCCTACCTCTCGCCCTCCCACTAATACAGACCCCCAATCCTTGCCGAAAGCCCCTCAAGTGGTCCTGGGCAGACAGGGAGTGGCCTGGGTAGCCAGCTGCCACAGGTGTCTGCTGGGCACTGCTGTCACAGGTGCCCCTGAGCCTCTGTGTACCTCTGCCCACATCGACACATCCCCAGGATGCTGCTCCTTCTCCTGGACCCCACCATCATCTTCCCCAGAGGACCAGAGTCTCCCTCCATGAACACATTCCTGGCACTGAGCATCACCAATGCCTCAGAAGCTTCCAGCTGCCGAGTGTGGTGATCTGCAGCAATGCTGGGGGAAGAGTTGAATGGCTCTCCCCCCTTTAGCTCCCCAGAGCAGCCCTGGCTACAGATGCTGCCTTAAAGTACATACAGACAGAGTGCTAAGGTCCCCTTCCCCAGGAGATCAGGGAAGTGGGAGGTCAGACCCCCGTGACAAGTCCCATTGATTAGGGGTCAAACTTCCAGTCTTCCCATCAGTAGTGGCCTGGGCTAGGGAATGTTCTTTACTTATTTGAGCCTCAAAATCTTCATTTGTGAAGTAGCACTAAGAAATAGTAACTCAGGATCATTTGAGCCTAAATGAGCTAACAGATACAAAGCTTGGGGTACATAGTAAATGCCCTGTAATTCTAACTGGCTTTAATTAGCTAACAGGGTCCAAATGATTCAGCGCAACCTGAGCAAGTTCAGGGACAAGTTATAGAGTCTATGCTATCAGCAGAATCATACCACCCCTCTCATCCTGAGGACTTGATACCAGATCAGACTTCTTTGCTTCTCTCTTTATTCTCTGAGCCGTTCACAACCAGTATGCTGACCATTGCTCACCGAGATCTAAAGGGAGTCACCAAGGCTTCAAATAGCGGAAAGCACATCTGAGTCTCAGATCCGATACCACTTAGGCTCAAGACGGGATCTTCACCCTCTCTTTCCCCATCCGTCTGACTGTTCCATTAATCTATGCATCTAAGCACAGTGGCTATTTGCTGCACGTGTGTGTAATATAGCATTATGAGTACTGTCTTAATCTGATTGGTGTTGCTATGTTGCAGCCTGCCAACGACTGGGTAATTTATAAAGAAAAGAAATTTATTTCTTACAGTTCTGGAACCTGGAAAGTCTAAGATTGAGGTTTCCACATCTGGCAGGTACCTTCTTGCTGTGCATCCCAAGGCAAAAGGGAGGAGGTCCATACGGCAGGTGTGTGGGGGAGGGCATAGAGGGTTGATCTTGCTTTTATAACAAATCTACTCTTGTGACAACACATTAATCCATTCATGAGGATAAGGGCATTAATCCATTCACACGTCCTATCAGCTCATAAAGGTCTCACCTCTCAACGCTGTTGCATTGGGGATTAAATTTGTAGCACATGAACTTTCAGGGACACATTCGAACCATAACAGCTACTAAGTTCTTTGACTTTGACTTAAAATATTCCCCTTGTGAGCAGAGGTTTACAGTAGGTGAGGATGAAGGATTTGGTGCCCCATACTCAAGAAGATTTATTTGAACAAAGCATGAGGAAACCTGGGCTCGCCTCTTGGAAGGCCTAGTCTGATAAGGAAGGCATGATCTTGCTTCTCTTGAAGGAGAAAGATTTATTTTCCTGAACAATCTGTGAGAGCCACTGTGAATATGCTGATGTTCCCCAGAACGTGGAGTCCCCAACAGACCCATTATTCACTCCAACTTTCCTGGCAATGAACATACATTCTATTTCCTTCCACTCTCCTGCTCCTCTGCACAGGACAGAACTTTCTATCATTCAAATGACCCTGCTCTGCTGTTGGAGGAAGCTGGCTCAGGATCAGAAGGAACCCAGGCACGAGGACACTTGGCTTGGGAGTGGGGTTTCTGCACTGTCTGGGAACACGTGGTACTTTGTGGGCTGCAGCAACATGGAGGTGTCAGGCTGTAAACAGTCTCTTGACCCCTTCCTACAGCTTGAACTCAAGTGACACTTGCCTGAGACCCAGGGGCTGTCCTACTTGCAGATGCTGACAGTTCAAGTACAGTGGAACTGCAGAAGCTCCGGAGAAGCAGCCATGTCTGCTAAAACACATTCCAGTCATTTTCCACAATGTTTGGGTGCTTGACACTGTCTCCTGAGCATTCCTAGATGACATTGGCCGTGGTGGGGATGCCATGCCTTTGACACTGCCTGTAATTCTAGTCCTGCTCTCCTGCGCCAGGGAGCACAGGGGTACACATTATGAAGGATCGTTGTGAAAATCCTATAGAGAATTTGAAATCCTTGGCCATGGCCCTGTGAAGGACTTTTCTTTTCTAAAGGGTACAGAGGATACTAATAAGTCAAGATTAGTTTCTTTAACAGGTAAGCCAGGGCCCGTGCATCCTATGTCACAGGCATATCTGCTTAGAGGGTGAATGGAGAATTTCTGTACATTCCATGCTTGGAGCTTCACTGTTTAGGCACACTTTCTCTCTCTCTCTCTCTCTCTCTCTCTCTCTCTCTCTCTCTCTCTCTCTCACACACACACACACACACACACACACACACCCCACCTGCAAATAGGTTAAAAAATAGTTCCTGTATATTTTAAAAGTAAAGAAAAGAGTATTGTCATGTAATTTCATTATTGTGGGAAACTGGTTTTGGCTAGGGGGGGGCTCCCATTTTCTTCCTGGTCCTCAAAGTGAGTGATTATAGGGGTTGGGCCATGTGTGTTGGGCCGTAGGATGTGACCCATGTGTTTCAGACTGTGGGAAGACATTAGGGAGTAGTACATATTCTACTTCCAATATGAATCCAAATGAAACCTTAAGAAATGGCTGGACAAATGTGTAGGCAAACCACCCGTCTCCTGGCCCTCACCTTGCCCCACTGCCTCTTTGCCCTGGTCTTTCTCTCCTCTGCCGTTCGGCTTGGCTGCTGGACATGTGTGATGTTCTGATTCCCTCACCATTTCATTCTGAATACTTCCCCTGATGCTCAAGTAGGCTTTGAGCTCTTCCAATGCTGGGGCAAGCAGATGCAGACTTGAATTTCAGCTCCACCAATTCCTGACTATGCTGCCTGCCTGTTTTTGGAACTTGAATTTTCCGATCGATAAAACTGAAATAATACTACCTTCCTCAGGGTTGTTTAAGGATACAATAACAACATAAGGCACTTAGCATAGTGCCTAGCATGTGACATATGCTCAATAAATGCTAGTTATCTTTATTAGTAATAGCTACCTTTCATTCATCCATTCATCATAACCCCTGTGTGTGTACTTCCTGCCACTGATTCAGAGTAGGAGCTCAGCTCAGTGTTAGCTGAATGAATCGAGTCAAAGGGAACAAATCCTTCTTCAGGTGATGGGACATCCAGGGGTCAGTGCTCACCCTGCTGGGGTAGAGGCAGGCACCAGGCTTGGGGAGTGGAAGTGGGAGCTGGGATTTGGGGAGCAGGCATCAGGCAGAGCTAACAAGCTGGGAACTAACAGACTCATCTGGGTTCTCAGCCTCCTTCCGAGTTCTGCTTTGGCTACTCTCTAGATCACAGAGGACTCCTTGTGAGCATGCATGGAGCTGAGAGGGTCAGGGACTCCTTTGCTGGTCTCTGTGCCTATACAGTGTTTATGTAGAACCCTGGGCATAGACACCAGGAAGTGGGGACTGTTCATGCAGATGCCTTAGACATTTTCAACCCCTTCTATTTTTCTCCTGGATACCCCAGGGTGGGCGTCTGGGGGTTTACTGTCCACCCTTGGGACTCCCTTGTATCTCTCATACTTCTGCACCCACCAGAGAGCCGGTCCCAGTTGCAGTCTGCCTCCTCCAGCGTAGCTTTCCCTGGCAGTCAATAATTCCACCACCAGCCTTCCCTTCTCTTTCTTCAATAATGATTTTTGTAGTTAATGAGGTTTTCCCCAGTTCTCTAATTATGTGACTCTGGGGTCAAGTTTAGTAACCACCCAGCTATTTATTCATACACCACTGGGCTTCTTAACTCTGCCTCCCAAAGTTCTTTCATGACCTCTTTATTTTTCACTACTGCAGCAAAGCATGAACTTAAGAAGATGGTTATTTCTCTAATAAGGAGACTCAGTACAGGAGGAGACACTGATGTTGAATGGGAACCATCAACAAGAATATTGTTGAGATGGTTGGCCTAAACACCGAGAGTTTGGCAGCTCAATTCATGGCCATCTGGATGTACCTAACATTCTGGAGGGTTTTCTCCATATTAAAAATGGAACCTAATACTAATAACACCTGCAAGTCATGGTCCCGTCTTGCCAATCACATTAGTCCCAGAACTCAGCGTCTCCATTAATTTATTAAGTTCTTTTGGAACATTTTTTGAGCTGTTCACCTTAGGAGAGTGGCTGGGGAGCTTTCAAAGAAAAGATGCTGGAGCCCTACCCCAGGGTCTCTGGGCATAGAAAGCTATTTGCCAGACTCTAATACACATCCAGGGTTGACAGCAGGTTTGGGGGAAGAGTTCTGACGCCCAGGAGCTTCCGGACATCATCGGAGTACTGCCCAGTTCTGGGAACTCTTGCAGTCATTGATTCACCTTCCTACTTGTGTGACCTTGACCAAGCTTCTGAATTCCCTTAGCACGGATGCAGGTTCACTTGCGTCAAATGGTCACCTAGCGAGAGCTAGCTTCAAACCAAAATTTTTCTGTCTACCAAACTTATACCTTTTCCACCACCATGAAGCTCTTTATGCCAGGAAAAGACACAAGGCCAGGCATAATTAGATGCCAAGTTCTTGATTCTGATTCTGCAGTCGTTAGGAGAGAGAGAGAGGGAGATCAGTGGAGTTTGGAGAATTCAGCCAAGATTTTGCTAAGGAGGTGAGATGAAAGTGGGACTTCACAGATCCCTGTGATGAGCTTGGAAAACATAAGCAGATAATGCTTCTTCCATGGCTGGGCAAAATGAGAGCCTTTCCCAGAGCTGGCTTAAGCTTTGGTTGTGAACAGGTGTGTGGGGGTGCTCAGAGTTGGCAGTTCCCTTCCCAGGTGGAGCTTCCAGGACTTAAGTGTCCCTCTTGGGGGCCATTTGCATCCTCAACTTCATAGTTTTGGAACTTCAGCTTTTTCAATTGGCCAGGCATTGAGGCAATGGATTTATTGTGACCAAATAGTCCTCTACTCCCTGGGGAATGAGGCACACAGCCTGTGTGGAAATTTACCACTGAAGGCCTTCTCCTTTAGATGTCAGAGGCCAGCCATAGAAACCTGCTGGGGAGGTCCCTGCCTCCTGAGGGCTTCAGAGGGGTGCTTGAGAAGGCCCCCATGGAGATCGCCATATTGCCTAGGGAGCCCAGAATAGGAGTAAGGCGGGTTGTATACTTTGGGCTCCTTTGGAAGTGTTTGTTATTAGAATCAAACCACCCATCTACTGGGCAGAATGTACCCCAAACATTGTTCCTCCAGGGCTTTTGCCTTTCTATACTTCATCCTGTTACGGGCTGATCTGAAAATCAGCCCAGACTTGCTCCATTTTGTTCAGACACCTCACCCTTTGTGAAATTGGCCCCTTTGCACATGAGCCCCCTCGCAGAGAAGGCTGACATCTGTACCCCCACCCACAGAGTAAGGATATTGCACCCTGACCGCAATATCCTTACTCTGTGGGACTAATGCAAGATTGTTTTTCAGAGAATGGAAGTTCTGCTCTTCTCAAAAATTTCTGAGAATGTAACAACCTGGTAATTTTCCACTTTTATGAAATGTATCTTGTGATTATGATTGTTTCTCCTGACCCCGCTTCTTTGTGGTTTTAAGCCTTATAAGTTTGTTCCCACCCTCAGTGAGGGTTGAGGGTTGCAGAAGTGCTTGGTCTTTGTGCTCTTGACTGATGGCTGGCAATAAAGCCTTTGTCTTCACTTCCAAAAAATCCAGAGATTTGGAGATTTATATGGGAATTTGGAGATAGTCCCTTAACAATCCATTGTCCAATACACAATGTCATCTTTATCAAGATAACTTTAGTCGGTCAGATACATATTCCACTTTTATCTCTTTGATGGGACTTAATTTTTTTTATTGTGATAAAATATACATAACATAAAATTGACCATTTTAACCATTTTTAAGTGTATGGTTCAGGGGAATTAAGGAAATTCATGTTGTGCAACCATCAGTACCATCCATCTCCAGAATTTTATTTATTTACTTATTTATTATTTAATTATTTATTGCAGTGCTAGGGTTGAGTCCAGGGCCTCTCACATGCTAGGCAATAGGCAAGTGCTCTACTACTGAGCTACATCCATAGTTCCTCTCCAGAACTTTTTTTTATCTCTCCAAGTTGAAACTCTGTACCCATCAAACAATAACTCCCCATTTCCTCCTTGTCCAAGCCCTTGTGTTCTTTTTTTTGGGGTACTGGGTTTTGAACTCAGGGCATTTGATCACTGAGCCACATCATCAGCTCTATTTTGTATTTTTATTTAGAGACAAGGTCTCACTGAGTTGCTTAGCACCTCGCTTTTGCTGAGGCTGGCTTTAAACTCGTGATCCCCCTGCCTCAGCCACTGAGATTACAAGCATGTGCCACCAAGCCTGGCAGTCCTTATGTTCTTGATGAAACTTTGAGACAACTTAGAAAAAGGATGTGTAATGGGGCTGGAGTTGTGGCTCAGTGGTAGAGCACTTGCCTAGCATGTGTGAGGCATTGGGTTCGATTCTCAGCACCGCATATAAATAAATGAATAAAATAAAGGCCCATCAACATCTTAAAAAAAAAAAAAGGATATGTAAGTCTTACTGGGGATGCTTAAATAAGGATTTCTAGATCTTCCCCTCATGGATTCTTATTTCACAGGTCTGAGTGAGGGTGGGAGCCTGTGTCTCTGTGGTTCTTATGCAGGTGGATCTTAGCAAGAGATGCTCACTCTATCCTGGAACCCCAGCACGCCCCCAGCCCCACAAGCCCTCTTCCATCTTTAAAGTCCTCCCTGGCCAATGGATTCAGAAGATGTGTGGTCCCCCTCCCTCTCCCTTCACTCCCTGGCCCTTAATGTATGAGGAACACTAGTTTCTAAGCTCATGAAATTGTCCACCCCTCCTCTCTGCATTCTTTACAATTTCTCTGGGCAGGGAGGGCTGTTTTCCTTTGACAGCCCCTTGAGGACTATAATAGAGGCTGTTTAAAGTGATTTATGTATTTCCCTTGACTAAGATTTGGGACAGTTCCAGAAAATCTGGGCTTTCTGTGTGCATGTGTGTGTCTCTAGCTTTCACATTTGTGTTTCCACCTGTGTTGTGACAGTGGTCCTCAAAGTGTGGTCCCTGGACCATCAGCAACACTGTTGACTGGTACTTGTCAGAAATGCAGATTCTTGGGCCTCCTGCTTGATCTACAGAAATGCTGGAAGTGAGACCTGGCCATCTGTGTCTTAACAAGCCCTCCAGATGATTCTGATGCAGGCTAACTTTTGAGAACTGCTACTTTTAATAAATTGTGTAATTTAACCCTCATGAAAATACTAAGAAAGTTGCTCATTAAAAAGAAGACACAGACACCTAGAAGGGCCAAAGAGGGTTGTCTAGGTCTCTTCTGTAGTCCCACCATGACTGTTTTGGGGCATTTGGGAACTTCCAGAGGTAGCACTTTCCCTTACTTTCTTGTCTAGCAGCCACTTTCTCCAAGTTTCCTTCAAACCTTTGCAAATGCAGAAGAGGAAGAGAAGAGAGAGGCCAGAACAGCACCCAAGTGGGGGCAGCCAGAGAGCGGCAAAGGGGGCATAACCCAAATCTTAGCACTAGGGGTCATTCAGGAAGCAGCTGAGGAGCATCTTCACTGTTTGCCTCTGTCCTTCGAGCAGGCAGCTTGGCCATCCCCAGACGGGGCTCTGGTGTCCTTCAGCACTGGCAGCTGGCTGTGCTGGGCAGGAAGTGGCAGCCGGGCCCCTCTTGGAAAGTGTCCTTAGTCGGGGGGTGTGCTCCATGCGTGGCCAGGGTGAGCCAGAGCGCAGAAGGCCAGATGTTAGCTCTGGGACTGTGCAAGAATCGGCGCCAATGCCATTTGGTCTCGGCTGTTGCATCCTGTGACCCCAGGGAACTGCAGCGTTTGCTGCTTGTAAGCCAGCTGTTTATGGCACCTCTGAACAAGCATAAAATGTCTTGCTAGCTGTTTTTTTTTTTTTTTAATCCTTTAAAGTTTGCTTTGACTACTGTGAAGTTTGTTAATGGAAAAATCAACATGTCTCTCTGACTCCAGCTCAGGCCAAGAGGCTGTTGGGCTTTTGATTATTTTCTTATAGTTTCTTCTAGTCTGGCCTAAGGTTTGCATGAGCTGATGGTGAATTCATTCTATAGACATGAGGGAGCTTCTGCATAAGTATCAGATTCAGGGATATGGCAATGAGCAAACAGCCCCTGACTTCATGGAGCTGATCTTCTAAAGGAGGGAACAAATGGCTTTGGTTATTTGCTAGATGGTATGAAGAAAAGGAAACAGAGTGATAGGGAACCAGGTGTCTATTGCTGAATAATAAACCACCCCAGGACTCAGTGGCTTAAAATAATAACTATTCATTGCTCACAACCAAGGCTGGGCTCACCATGATGGTTCCTTGCACTGACAGTTGCCTGGGTGGCTGCTTTTAGCTTGCAGGTCAGTTGATATCTGGGATCAATGGAGATCAGCTGGACCCCCCATCCCCTGTCTCTCTAGTGCAGGCCGTCTTCTCCATGTGACTTCTCAATGTGGTCTTTCTGGCAGGGGTGATGCTAGACTTCCTACCTGGGGGCTCAGAGCTTCCAAGCTCAAAATGGAACCCTCCAGGCCTTCTTAAGGCCCACTGTCACCTCTGGTATATTCTATGGTTAAAAAAAAAGGCTCAGCCAGGTGTGGTGGTGTACGCGTGTAATCCCAGAGGCTTGGGAGGCTGTGACAGGAGGATCAAAGTCAGCCTCAGCAACTTAGGGAGGTCCTAGATAACTTAACTTGACCCTATCTCAAAATAAAAGATTAAAAAAAGGCTGGAGATGTGGCTCAGTGGTTAAGCATCCCTGGGTTCAATCTCTGGAATAAACAAACAAACAAACGAATAAATAAAACTCATAGGACCAGTACAGATTCCAGGGGACAGGACTGTGTATGGATTATGTATTGGGAGGAATGGTATATTTGGGGTCACTGATTAAAGGACTATCCCAGGGATGGTAGACCAGACAGTAGTTAGATTAATGGGGTGGGTGGTCCAGGAAGACTGAGAGGTGCCATGTGGGCTGAGGCCTGATTGACAGTGTGGAGCCTACCAGGTGAAGATCTGGGGGCTGAGTGTAGCCAAGAGGTGTTTCTTCTCTCTTACAATGTCCCCCTGGCCTTCTGCTCCCCAGGCAGAAGCTGGATGAAGAGCCTCTATTGCACAGAGCAAGAGAAACAGAAGGAGAAATCTGGAGGGAGGAGGATCCGTTTTAGTCAGCGTTTTCACTGCTGTGACCAAAAGACCTGACCAGAACAATTGGAGGAGGAGGACAAGTTTATTTTGGGTCTCAAGTTTCAGAGGTCTCAGAACCTAGATAGCTGGCTCCATTCCTTGGGGCCCCAGGTGAGGCAGAACATCATGTGGAGAACTGTGAACACCTGCTAATGGGAACAGGTTTTGTTTGTGTTTCTGTCCCTTGTGCTTGGGACAGTGCCTGGCACTAGAAGGCAGAAAAAGTGCTTGCAGTGAGTGAAAAAATGAAGGGAAGGGACCCAAGGAACACCTGACTAGCCCCCTTGTTTTATGAACAAAGAACCTAGTGCCAGCAGGTGAGGTGGCTGGCAAGGAGGTGTGCCCAGGCTTCTCTCCTGGGCGTGTGCTTCCTCTCCCCTGGGCAGCTTCCTTGTTCAGATGACAGGCATGTTGGTTTCACAAGGAAATTAAATCCCAATGGTTTCCTTGCCCTTCTTCCAACCTTCTTGTATAGGAAGGATGGAAGTGAAGTAATTTCCAATGCACACCTTTGAAATCCTCCTTCAGGCCTGAGCTGGGGCAGGGGCAGGCTTGGCTAGGAGAGCTGTGAGGGGTGATCTCAGGCCTGGTCCCCAGCTTCAGGCAGAACCTTCAGGCAACTCCACTCTGCTCCTCTCTGCTTCCTTCAGTTCACAGGGGCCTCCTCTGAATGAATATAACTGAGAGCTGAGGGTGCCTCCCACTTCATTGTGGGCTACAAAAGGCTTAGGGTAGGATTTGCATATTGCTAATTATAGTTGATTCCAATTTTGGAAAAAAAAAATCATTGATCTGTTTATAACTTACAGTCATTTGCAAACCAATTACCTTCTGGCATCTTCTCTCTTGCTAAAAATGAGCTATTGTTTTTCTCTATTTTTTTGAAAAAATGATCTGGGCCTTATGCATGATGGACCAGCTTCTCTGTCTGCCTGAAAGAGATAAGTATGCAAAATCCTGGGGGTTGGAACTGAGACCTAAGGCTCTGAATTTTCCTTGTTGTCTGCACTGAGTAGGTGTGCAATGTCTTTGGTGGAAATAAGAAATTGGAAACATTCTTGCGCAGAGCATGTGGTTAATACAGATGCATGGGCCTTGCTTTTTTCCTCTTGCATTGTGTAAGGGGTGGCCACCATTAACCATGAAAAGAGGGAAAATCGGCTCATGATAGGCACAGTCGGCCCAAATAGCGCTCATTAGGCATCTACTGTGTTTAGTGGAAGGAATCCTAGATTTTGAAAGGCAAAGGCCCTGGGGGGTTAGATGATGACTCTACTTATTGTGTGTTCTTGGGCAAGTCATTGCACATCTCTGAGCCTCAGAGGGGAAGAAAACAGGGATCACCTTGGATCACCTCAGTAATCAAGATAAAAAAATGTTTTAATGGGACTTTTTAACAAATTGAATGCACCTCATTCTCTGAAGGGGAAGTGCTTCCTCTTGCTCTTTCAAACATGGATGTGTTGGAAGGACAATCATGGCCTCAGCCCACCTTTGGGCTGCCTTTTGGGAAATCATTCTCAAAAAACGCAGCCCCCACCCACAGCACAGCTTCCCCAGAACTTATTCAAATGTGAATTCTTGGGCTCTGGCCCCAGACCTCCTGGATCATAGGTACCAGTGATCACAGGTACCCGGGTGAGTTGCCCGTGAGAATAGTTCCTGGGAAAGGACCTTCTCTCCTCAGGCCAGAGCCCACCCCGCATTATGTTTTGAATGAACTGGAAAGAAAGATTATGCTTTCCAACCCAAGGCTGCAGTGAGAAAAGGTATAACCAAAGGAGCCATCTCCATTTCTTTAAGTTTAATGCCCTGCTCAAATGTGTTTAATTTTCTTGTCAGAGCAGACAGTTTAAATATCTCATTTACCACAGTGAGCCTTGTCTTCTGAGCCCTGCTCTGCCAAGCTTGGGTGGCAAAGATGTTTTAAGAACCGATGCTCTTTTGTTTCTTTTAGAGAACCGAGCTAAGAGTAAACATGTGATTTCTTCTTTTTCTTTCCATTTAACTAAATATCTTTCGTTTGGTTTTTAAAAAGCTCCTCTTGCTCTGGTGGGCTGATGCACTTACATAAATCCCATCAACTTTCTATTCATGCATCTTTGGGAGAAACATTAGAAAATAATCTCTCCGCCTCTTCCACTCTGCCTGAACCCATCCGGTCCGACTGAAAGCCATTTCTGCATAAAAACCCAATCATCCCCTGGTCACACACATGGCAGGGGGAATGTTTAGTTGTTAAAATGTAATTGGTTAATTTGTATTATGCAGGTTCCATTTCTTTCTGTGTTGACATTCAGCTTTGTCTACAAACAGAGCTGCTCAGTAGGACTTTCCCTGCTGAGGGGAATGTTCCATTTCTGCTGCCGCAGCTAGCCACAAGTTGAGCTTTTGAAACAGGACTGGAGCCACAGAGGCACTGAATTTGAACTTTATTTAAATTTAATTATTTTAAATGTGAAGTTTGAAAAGCCACATGTAGCTAATGGCCACTGTTATGGACAATGTAGGTCTAGGAATGACATTGCTCCTGGGTAGAAGGGAGTGGCTCCAAATACTCCTGCTCAGAACCCCCAACACCTGGGAAGGACAGAGGAGGAGGGTGGAGGGGGTCAGCTTCCTTGCAGGCAGGAAGGGCTGCTCCAACACCCTCTTCTAACCTCACCACTCTCAGGTCATCAGCAGGTGCTCCCAGCCTCTTGGACTCTGAGCACAGATGGCTATTGAGTGCTCAGAACATCTGGAGGCAGGGGTAGGACCCACAATGAGGGAGGGCATGGGCAGGGAGTTGCTAGGGCAGGATCTCTTGCGATCATGAGATGTAGGAGCACTTTCCTTAGTATCTTAGGGTTCAAGGTCACGCATCTGGAGCCCAGGTGCTGCTGAGCTGCCTGCAGTGTAAGGGAGCGAAGGTGATTTGCTTCCAGGCTGTGACTCTGGCGTAAACAGCTAGGCTGGTTTCAGAAGGCAGAGCCTAGCCAGGGAGACTGACATCACTGAGTGTTCATGACTCTGGGCACTTAGGCTGTGTGATGGAGAATCTTCCAGCTAAAAGAGAGGGCGAGGCAAGCTACAACAGAAAGGCTGTTCAAAGGGAAGGGGGTCACTTGGGATGCAAGTGAAGCCGGGCAGGGAAGCTGTTGCTGCCACACAGGGAAGGCAGGGATACCCTGGCACCTCCCACTCCTGCTGATGACTCTGCTGGTCTAGAAGTCAGCTAACAGGAGCTGGGGAAAGAGAAAGGCTGCTTCCCAGGTCTTCTCCTGGGAAAGAGCAAGCAGGGGTGGGTGAGGGACTGTGTGTGTGTGCACATGCCAGTGTTTGCATTTGTATGTACACAGTAGAGTGAGTCTCTACTGTGTCCCCAGCACAGAGTCGCAAAGGTCTGTTTCCCCTGCCTCCTGCCCTGGCCCTTCTCCCTGAGCTCCCTTTCCCCACTGTGCCCAGGCAGACCTCTGCCCTCTTCATGTATCAGTAGGGATGGAATGGGCCTCTTAGGATGCTGCAGAGTGGTAGTGGTGACTGTTTGAACTGATCTTTTTTTTTTTTTTTTTTTTTTATTGTGGCAAAATACACATGTCATTTATCACTCTAACCATTTAAAAATGCACGGTACAGGGACCTCAGTGTATTCACATTGTTGTACGCTATCTCCAGAACCCTTCATCTTGCAGAACAGAAACTCTAGGCATTAAGTGCTGACTCCCTGTCCCCTCCCCAGCCCCAGCAGTACCATTCCACTTTCTGTCTGAACCACTTTTGAAGTGACTGCCCATTGGGAGGTCCTGTGACTTGGTCTTTAGAGCAGAATGTTCCCGCAAATTAAAACAAAAACAAAAAAAGAATTTCTATGTAGAATGACTGGGCCTGGGGTTTTCCTTTCAGAAATAGAAAGAAGCTTAGGAAAGGCTTCTGGGGAGGCTCCTGAGGTGGGTCTCTTCACCTGGCACATGTCCTAAGCCGCCTTCTTGTGATATATGAGTTGGTTAGGTTGCTGCCTTTTCCATTGACGGGGAGTCTCAGACAGAAGAATACCAAAGGTACGCCACGGCCCCCCGCCAAGCTCCCGACATGGCCTCCCTGCTCCACTGTGGAAGAGCCACCCAGTTCCCTTTGCTTCCATAGCTTCCTCCAGTTCCATCCTCCCAGTCTTCTCTCTGGCTCCCTTTTCTGCCTATTCGTTCAGCAGCATGAGGAGCTCAGGAGGGATCAGCTACCCTGTGGTGGACCCCTGGTTGAGGGTGTATCATCCTTCTACAGGAAGGTATTAATTTAAAAGGTCATATGTTTTAAAATAATTAAATATAGAAGTAGAGTCCCAGGGAAGGATGGTCAATCGCCCCCAAAATTCACAGCTTCCTACTAGTGCCAAAGTTGGGACTGGATGTCAGGTCTCCGAAACTCTAGCCGGGTGCTCTGCCCATGACAACCTCACACTTCGCCCCAGGTAGTTTGGTTCCTTAGAGGGCCAGGTAAGGCTATCGCTTCCTGGGGTGGCTTCTAGAGACTCTAGCTGGAGCCAGGAGGCGAGCAGAGGCCTTGGCCTACTTGGACAGGGAGCCTGTACCTTGCTTCTGTCCCTTGGTGAGGGAGCCACCATCAGCTGCAGCTCCAGGAGGTCCTGAGCAGCAGCAGCAGGGCTGTTGAGGGCAGACTGGTGGCCCCTGCCAGCCTGCAGGTTGCAGACCCCACGGAAATGTCCAAGAGCCTGACAATGAGTGAGCCCCTGGGACAGCAGGAATGGGTGGACACGCAAACCGGGGATGAGCGAGGGAATTCTTTAAGGTAACTCTCCTCGTTTGACTTGCTCAAGGGAATTCCTATGCTAGGGCTGAGTGTGTCCCTGTTGTAGAGGATTTTGTGGGAACTAAAATTAGTCCCAGAGGAAGGGATGATGGGAGGTTGCTGCTGAGATCTGGGGCCTTGGAGTACAGATCACGGAGCTGCAGCTTTGAGGGGTTAGTCTGGGATTATTTGGAGTGAATAAATGGGGCAGGGCCATGTGTCTGGTCCGTGAGTCCATCTGTACCCCCCACCCCAGTGTTCTGACATAGGTACGACTGTCCCTTTTGTGTCTGAAGAGCCCTGGAATGTCTGAGTTGGAGGGGACCTCAGAGACCTGTTAGTCCAAACTTCTCATTGCACAGGGTGGAAACTGAGGTCAGGCTGAGGGGACACAGCCACTGGGTAGCACAGGCAGGACCTGAATGGAGACTATAGCAGCCATGGAAGACCTAAGGCCTTCTGCTAAGGAGGAGAAGCTGCTGTACCAGAAGCTCCGGGCCTCCCCCCGTTAGTCTGGAGAGAGACTTCTGAACATCCTTGTTTATTCTGACCTGCTCAGTGGGAATTTGTAATCATTTGAACTTGGCACCCAGAGCCCATGCTGAGAAACAGGTTGACATGAACAACATGGGTTGGTGAGTAGTACAAGTACTAGCACCTGTGTCGACAGCACCAGAGACGCATCTGATGTCCTTCATATTCACTTAAGATAAACTAGGTATATTCCAGCTTAGGCAGAGTCGGTTTGGTCTTGGCCACTTTGTAAGCCTCCTCTTTCTGACCCAAAGCATGGGATCCACTGACCTTGCTGTTACTCAGGATGACGCTTCTGTCAGTAAGTCCCCAGTAAATTGCACTCTGTGCAATCCTAGATCCATCTGCCTCCTTCTTCAGTCTCACTGCACCTTGGGGCCAGTTCTCGTACACTGGGGCCAGGTTGTTCCAGAACACTGAGCAAGTCCCACCATCTTACTTAGCTCCAGTGTCCTCATCTATAACATGGGGTTCATAATGATAGAAACCACCTTCTACTTAGAGCTCTCGCAAGGATTAAATGAGGCGATGCATAACACCTGGTATGTTATGAGGGCTCAATACTTGTGCCTTATTATCATTCATGCAGGTCAGTTGATTGTGCAGTTGTGCTAATGTGCCTCATTGAGGCTCTGACAGTCTGTTGACTTCCTTATGAAAAATATAACCACCCTTAATACAAGATTGGGCAGCACTCACCATCTCTTCTCACCCCCAAAATTTGCTGGCGTAGGGGGCAAATATCAGATGTTTATCGAGGACCTACTATGTGAGGTAAGAAAGAAAAGTTTAACTTTATAGTAAAGAAATTCAATAAATGGTATCTAAGCTAGGTGATCAAGTCAAGACCAATAGTGATGTGCTTGGTTCTGTGCTAGGACACTTTCTGAAAATGTGAGGCCATATTTGAACATGTTGTCTGGGTGTATATGTGTTAGGGTTTCAGGGTAGGGGGGGTTTGTATTGGACCCAGGGCCTCATGCATGACAGGCAAGCATTCTTTCACTGAGCTATACTCCCAGGCCTTTCTGTTAACTTTTTAAAAAAATTAAATCAAAATCATTCAATTAACTTAAAAAGTTGTAAAACAGTTTTTTTTTTACATTGGTTTATTTATTTATTTATTTTTTATTGGTTATTCAAAACATTACAAAGATTGCAGAATCACATCAGTTACACATCCACATTTTTACATAATGCCATAATAGTAACTGTAGAGGTAAAAAAAGATTGTACAGAGAGTTTCATGTAATAAACACCAAGTTTTTCTATTATTAACATCTTATTTTAGTATGATACACTTGTTCTATCCACTGGATCAGTATTTATATATAATTAAAGTCTCTGCAGATTTTCTTAATTTTTACCTAATATTCTATTTCTTTTCCAGGATCCTGTGCAGGATACTATGTTACCTTTAATAGTCACGTCTCCTTAGATTTCTCTTGACTGTGACAGATTCTCAGACCTTTGTTGTTCTCAATGACCTTGCCATTATGGAGGAGCACTGGTCAGATGTTCCGTACGACAGCCCTTTATGGGAGTCTGATGTCCTCAGGATTTGATTGGTTTATGGGGTCTGGGGAAGAAGACCATGTTGGTAAAGTATCATTTTCATCACTGTTGGTCTTGACTTGATCACCTAGCTTAGGTACCATTTGTTGAATTTCTTTACTATAAAGTTACACTTTTCCCTCTTACCACACTGTACTTTTTGTTTGTTTGTTTTTGAGTCAAGAACATTTTAATCCATTCATAATTCATACATTTGTTTATTTAAATTCAGCAAATTAAGTAGCTATTAAGTGCAATGAACTATCTTAGGTGCTGGGACCTAGCTGTAAAGACTCAGGATAACTCCTCCCAGCCCATGGAGCCCAAAGTTAATGCTTCATATTTTTAAATTTTTTTGTTCTTTTTAGTTGTATATAACAGTAGAATGCATTTTGACATATCATACATATATGGAGTGAAACTTCCCATTTTGCCACACTGTATTTTTAAACCAAAGTCTCTAGGCATGGTTCCTACTTACAGAATGGGAAGTTGTTCTTCCTTCCCTTCCCTGGGGGGGGGGGGTGTGGTGGAGTATTTACATCAATCATTTGGAATTCTTCAGCACAGGAGTTTTGTCTCTTCCCTCCCATTATAAAATTGATTCAGTTATTTATATCAGCATGGACTTGTGGATATTTATTTGATACTTTGGGATTATTTATTTCATTGAAAGTGAAAGTCTCCTCTATTAACTTTTCCTACCAGTGGAGATACCCAAAATGCTATTAGTTGGGTAGATCAGGTATAAGAGACTTGGTCCTGGATGCCTTGTGGGACTTGTGACCAGTGGTGCTTCCTTGAAACCAGAAGTTCTGTGAAGCAGCCCCTGTGGCCACTC
This sequence comes from Callospermophilus lateralis, assembly GCF_048772815.1. Taxonomy (NCBI): domain Eukaryota; kingdom Metazoa; phylum Chordata; class Mammalia; order Rodentia; family Sciuridae; genus Callospermophilus; species Callospermophilus lateralis. Next base: position 70,802,899 of record NC_135319.1, read on the forward strand.
ATCCCTCCAGCCACCTGGACGAGCACTGGGCACGGCCAGCTCAGCCTTGAATCCGGCAGGATGGCCGTGCCTCTTGGAGATTGAAAGGGATGCTTCCAAGAACACTATCTAGCCCAAACCCAGAGGCAGCCATTTCGTTGGCCAGAGTGTGCAGTATTTCTAAGAGTTGCAAGGAGGAAGCTTTCTAAGGTTAGCCTTCACCTAATTAGGCCTCAACCTAATTTTGTATTTGCAACATCATATTTTTTTTCTTAACGAGGGCTGCTCAGATCACACAAACTTAAGACCCCATCTTGCTTTATTTAATGAACAAGTAAGTTGAATATGGCCTGTCAGTAATAAGGTCCTGGTAACTGCCCAAGAATAGAGTGTGGCCCAGTGAATGTTCTCAACTCTGATCTGTAATTCCTTGTCCTCTGGGGAACAAACTAGTAAGACGTGCCTTTTCTCATGGGCTGAAGCTGAAATAAGAGTCAGGGAAAGAGCTAGCTGCACCTTCCCCATAGGTGAAGGCTAGAGGTAGGAGGACCTGATTAACAAGGGATGAGAAACCAGGGAAGGCTTCCTGGCTGGGGCGGACTTGAGGCTGTGAAAGGAAACTCTGGTGGGACAAAGTGTTTTCTTACACGACATTGTGACATGTCTCTAGGAACGGGATGGCATTCAGCCGCCTCTTGCTGAACTTGTCTGAAATGTCTTTGTCTCTAGAGTGGGCATGGGAGGATGCAGGCTGCACCAGGCCTGGCAGGAACTATGGGGGCCCAGGGGGAGCTCAGGGGGACAGGCTGCTGAGCACCTGTCAGGCAATGGCATTAATTAGGAGGCTGATACACTCGCAGAAATGTTTGGGATATGACACTGGCTTTTATATTATTTACTTCCAAGTCGAAGCAAGTGAGAAAACGAATCAGCTTGCCTCTGGAGGCTTTGGGTGCAGCCTGGCTGGAATAGCTGAGTCTATGCAAGAGGAAAGAAGGCAAAGATTCAGGGTAAACTTTGAATGGATTAAGAGCCAGAGAAATCTCTTCTGAATAATGTCATTCTATCCATACCTCCGTGCAACATGCATATATGCATTTACTCACCCATCAAACTCTTCCCTTCCTCCCTCCCTTCTCTCCCTCCCTCCTTCCTCACTTCCCTCTCCCTCTCTCTCCCCCTTCCTTTCTTCCTCCTTTTCTCCCTTCCTTTCTTCCTTTCCTCATCTGTTGAGGCCACATCCTCAGTGCACTGAGCCAGTCCTTGCCCGTCTAGTTCAGCAGACTAAGTTTTCTGGCCCTCAAGACCCTTGGACCTCCGTGATCACTTAGTTAAACAACACATGCTTGAGTCCTCCCCTTTGCCCATGCCTCTGCGGTCCCATGCCAGCCCTGTGCTAGATCCCAGAGACAATCCACAATAAGCATAAAGACAGCCTCATCTCCAAGCAACAGTTCCCATAATTGAGTGGTCAGTCTATCCACCCTGAAAACAATGCAGTACAGGACATGAAAATAGTTGACCACACGCTGAATGTCCATGAGGTGCCAGGAGGTCACGGGAGGTAGGGGGGTAGTCAGCTCATATTTCCAGGCACAGGCAAGCTTTGAAGGATCTCACCAGGTGGGAGGAGTGAGGCCTAAGAAGATGGGGAAGTAATCCCCTTTTTGCAATAGCACACCTGCGGCCACGCTGCCGGAGCGCAGCTGGCTTTGAGCCCAGATGCTCACAGACTCCCAAGTTTGTGCTCTTTCTGCTGGGCTGCCTGTCTGGCCTAGTGTGGCTGGGAGGCCTTTGACATCACCCCCTGTGCGGATCAGCGCTTCTTTCCAGGGCCCACTGGCCATCCCAGCTCCAAGTGCCAGGTGCTGAATCAACATTTGACCCATTGGAACTGGGTTTCCATTTCTGAGTTGGTTTTGATCTGATTAGTCTCAAACACACATCCTTTTCCAGCAAAGGACGAAGTGTGTGTATGTGAGTGTGTGTGTGTGTGTGTGTGTGTGTGTGTGTAGTGTGCATGTGTCGTGTGTGAGGGTTACTTGTCATTTTTTTTTTTTTTTTTTACTGAGACTATACAAGGCATTTTAAAGTTTAAATTGTTTCTGATCCCCCCAAGTCCCTGCAGAATCCACAAAAGCTCTCCTAGGGTGTCTGCCAGGACACAGGTACCCTGTTTCCGAGGTAGGGAGAGCGAAATTTGCAGACGTTGTTTTACCAGTGATTACCGTGAACCCAGACTTCCTTTGGGTGGGGCCCTCCTGGCCCAATCACAGACCTGGGGGCTGTCAGGTGCTCATGATCTGTGACCCGAAGTGCTCTGTCCGGCCTGCTGAGCAATGCTTTCCTGGGCCAGGGACCCTATCCTGGTTTTCTGTGGCCATCTCTGCAAGCCCAGCCTGACCCTGCCATGTGTGTGACTTAAAATAACGAGGTGGTTGTCTTAGAAAGAGAAGACAAATCAATCACTGGAAGGTATTTTCCTGGGTCAGCAGGTTTGGACTTGGATATATTGATATGGAAAGTGACTTTTCCTTCTGAGTGGGACTTGGGGTGGGAGGGGCTGCAGATCCTGGGCTTCCTGGTCCAAGCTGCATAGTTCAGCTTCCCAGGGCCATGCTGTGGGACAGGCAGAGGATTGCTCTTGACCATGAAGTCCACCACACACCTGACGCAGAGATCTCCCACCACCCATCACTGCCCACAGGCAGTGGCTGTGCTGTCATTTATCACTCAGGGCCCCTGGACATCCCCACTTCCAGATGCATCTCAGTCTCCATATTCTCTGCCTTTGCTCCGACGGGTCCCACCTCTGCTCTGAGGAGTTAGTTCCGCCAATTCATCTTTCCTCAGAAGTCCTCCCGGCAGCCCTCAGGAGAATCCCCTCCTGGAAGCCCAAGCACACCTCCTGCCTCATTCCTCACTGTGTATCTTTTCAGAGTGCTCCTTTGCTGGTGCTTTAGTTAGCTTTCTGTTATCATAACACAAAATACCTAAGACAATAAACTTAAAAAGAGAAAAGAATTATTTTGGCTCACAGTCTGGGAGGTGTCCGTTCATGGCCAATCATCTTCATTGCTTTCGGGCCTATGGCGAGACGGTACTTCATGGTGGGAGAACATGGTGGAGGAAGACAGTTTATATCACGGCTGGGGAAGAGCAGGAGGCTGGGGTCCCACAATCCCCTTTGAGGGCACAGTTCCAATGAGCAGAAGACCTTTCACGAGGCCCCACATCTTAAAGTTTCTACCATCTCACTTGTGGCAAGCCAAGGACCAAGCCTTTAACACATGGGCCTTTGGGGACCCAAACTGTAGCAGCTGCTTCTGTTAGCTCCCCTGTCCTCCAAGTAGGTGGGATTTTCTCGAGAAGAGGCATTATTCTAATGGCTAAGAGCAGGGATTTGGGGGCAGATAGACCTGCCTTATGCTCTTTCGGCAGTTCTTCTCAGGGTCTGCCCTGAGTAGGGGATCCTGTGGGAACTGAGAAAGGACTTTGGATTCAGAATTTGGACAGCCGGGAGTTTTCCAACTGACTTGGTCACTTTCTGTGGGTACTTAATGCTCCTTTTCCATATTGGGCATCACTGCAGTACTTATCTCACCAGGTGGTTGTGGGATACAGTGAGTGCCATAATGTATGTAAACTAATATAGCACCTGGCCCAGGGTACGAGGCTCTAGGGTACATGGCGCCCAGGCCTCCACTATGTATGCTCCTCTCACATGCCCTGGGGGCCTGGCATTGTGCTGCTACACCCATGAAATGGCCTGTGTGAGGAAGCCCCTGTCCTGGGAGAACTCCAGCTTGGTTGTCTAAGACCAGCTCCGGTGAAGCGTCCCAGGTGGTGTGGGCGCCCTTAGGCCATCTCTTGTCTTGCCCAGTTCCCCTTCCTGGTTCTGCACTGTCCAAGAAGGCTGGGTTTTCATTCCCTTACTAAATTCTTGCAGATCCCAAGGAGACAACAGAACAGAATAGGGATGAGAGAGGAAGGGCCAAAGGTTGGCCATCGGGGTCTGCAACCTGTAGAACTTTGTACAACGACCATGGCTCTTTTCCTAGCTGCTCCTTGTTGGGAAACCAGGCAAAGGGGTGAAAGGCCAGGCCAAACCATCCCAGGGTCAAGGTCAGGCTCAGCTACATAGAAGCTGTGTGAGCATGTGCAAAAACTACCCGTTGCTTGGGCAAAGCAGGGAGAGCAGGGGCAGGAGCCTTGCATGTCCAGCAGGGGCTGCAGCAGGGTGAGGCTAGCACTCTACCCTGCACAGAGTCTGCTGCAGCCAACACCCTTGGTCACTAAGGATCATGACCAGGCTCCTCACCTGCATCTCATGGCATCCCCCAGGGTCCCCTCTCTCAGCTCCTAGTTACCATCTCAAACAGCACCCCAAAGTCATCTCTGCTTCCAAGCTTGGACTGAAGAAATCCTGGCCCCTGCTGGTGCTGGACACCAGGGGAGCTCCTGGTCAAGGCCACTCACACCTGCAATAGCAGGGGGCCTCCTCGAGCTTCCCCTTAGGATGGGCCCTTCAGATGGCAACGGTCACCCGCATGCCCACACATTCATTCAGAGGGAGGGGCTGGGGAGGAGGGGGAAAGAAGTGGGAGGCAGAGTCCTTCTACCCTAATGCCAACAGCCTCTTCCTCCATCTGGCAGCCCAAATGACACTTCCTATCTGAGGTTTCTGTGCTTTAGGAACAAATGAAGACACTCAGAACGGGACGTAGCTACTGAAGTGACGAAGCCCGTTTACCAAGCATCTGCCACCGTCCCGCCTGCTTCTGAGCGCGGCTGTGTGTCCTCCCAGTGCTGCTGGTCTGTCACCCACCCTGTCCTCCAGGTGAGGAAGTGGAGGTGGAGGAGGTTCTTGCGTTGCCCAGAGCCACCTAGCCAGCAAAGCGGCAGAGTAGGGATGGGACCCCCGGCAGCCTGACTCTTAGACTCAGCATCCAACTGCTTTGCTCTCACGATGGTTAGCTCCGCTCTTGTTTTAAAGAAAGGAATAGTGTAGTTCAGAGAGGTCAAGAAACTTGCTTTAGGACACAGAACTAGTGAGGAACAGGGCTGCATTCGACCCTGGCCACGGTGCCCTAGCCTGGCCCCATTCTGTTTCAGTATTAGAGTGGTCCACCTGAGCCTCTCAGCCTCCAGGGACAGGAGTGGGGTTGATTCTGTGGCCCCTGGGCTGGTCTAGGAACAGGGCCTGCAGGGAGATGCCGATCCTAGATCCTAGAGGCCACTGTCTCCGCGGCTGCTGGAGATGAAGAGGCGGGCTGCGGGGCCAGCCGAGGCCTGGGCGTCCTGCCAGCACAGCCAGCGTGAACTCGCATTTTGTCATCAGCTCCCTTTGCCTGATTTAATACAACCTTAAATAATAATGGGGCCGGGGGAGGGGAGCGCGGGAGAGACGACGCGGGCAAGATTCGTGTAACAATCTCATCAAACCCGGCGCTTTCCCTTCGCTATTTGAGAAGCAATTTCTCCTCTGATGTAAACATTTTTTTGAAATGATGATTCCGAGCTGAGCGGCACCGGGAGCCGCCGCCAGCCTTTCCTCCAGCTCCCTCTGGTCCTCAGATGGAGGCAGGACGGGCCTGTAACCATGGTGATTCTCTGCTGTTCTTCCATAAACCATGAAGGTGGGAGTCTTCATCACAGCCTCTACAGGGAGAAAGCGAAGCCCTCCATGGCTGGGGTCGGGCGGTGGGGCGGCCGGAGGACGGGGAAGAGAAGAGGGAGACTTAGAACTTTTCTCCGTAGAGATGAGCTGCATTGAACACTGCTGTGTCCAAAGCAAGGCTCCGGCATTTCAGCAAGGTGCAGCCTGGGCCAGGACAGGGGAGCTGCTTAGATGTCAGTTGAAGGCAGGAAGGGAAGGGTGGGTGGGGGAAGAGTGAGAAGAGGGGAAAGGACATGGGGAATCATAAGGCCTAATGTCAGGTGGGCTGGGTGGGCCCACATTTTGAAAGGGTTTAAAATTCTGCTGATCTAACAGGCCCCTTGGAAACCCAAGATGATGTATAGATTCTTCCTGGAGGTTGGGGTGGTGTTTTATGCTCCCTGAATCCCCACTGCTGGGTATGCAGGCTCCAAATGGTTGGCATTGATAGTGTTTGGTGAATAAATGGAACAAATGAAGCGATGAGCAGACCAAATTTTTTAACTTCTTCCAGTGGGGATGTGTTAGTCAGCTTGCTGTTACTGTAACAAATCCCTAGGATAATCAACTGGTCAAGAGAAAAAGTTTATTTTGGTTCACAGTTTCAGAGGTTTCAGTTCGTGATCACGTGGCCCCCCATTGCTTTGGGGGAGGCAGCCCATCTTGGCTGGAGCATGTGATGGAGAAAAACTACTCACTCCCCTCATGGCTGGGAAGCAAGAGGGGAAGAAATAGCATCCTACACACCCTTCAAAGTTACGCCCCCAGTAACCCATTGTTCTCCCACAAGTTCCCATCTCCTGAAGTTTCTACCACCTCCCAACAGGGACCAATTTGGGACCAAGTCTCTTAACACATGGACATTTGGGGAGGATTCCAGACCCAAACTATAGCTGTAGGTCATAATTACCTTGAAAACATAAGTGAAATTGAAGTTACGAATTCTTACTCCAAAAGACACAAAACACATTTTATGTCTTTTCAGGGTGTTCACCATCTCTGGCCATCATCCCTACACCCCACACTGAGAATTCCTCTAGATGCCCCTGGACACCAGTCAGTTTGGTCATCAGCAACAGAAGGGTCTACCATGCTGCCTTGTTTTCCCACTGTGACCGAGAACGGGTGGATCTGAAGAGCACTCTTGCTGCTAATCTCCAGGCCGTCGGCTTCATCTGAACCCTTTGGAGTCTGGAGGCTTCAAGTCACTTCCTTCTAGGCACCTGCAAGGGAATCCAGAGAAAGGGACAGCATATGGGCCCCCACCAGCCATCCCTTGGCATTTCTGCTGACCCCGGGGCCGCCACGCTAGGCTCTGTTGGTGCCGCGTGGTTTTGCAGTTGCCAACAGGCCCTGCTGGTTTCTGATGATCTCAAGCCACGCACCTGCCACCCCTCCTCCCCCACACCAGCCTTTCCCATCTGTGCTAAGTGTTCTCATGACTGTCCCAGCTGAAAGCAGAGAACTGTTTCCTATTCACCTTTGTGTTCCCAGGGCTTGGCTGAGTGTGGGGGTCCTGATACTGCTTGGATTAGGTGACCTCTGGAATCATGTGGGGATTCCAGTGTTCTCTGGATTCTCGTTATTCAGTATTATTAACTAAGTTTACAATATAAAAGAACCCAACAATGGCCATCATTTCAGATCTGGGACTTCTTGCTCTTGGTTGGTGAACTGAGGGTTGTTTCCTTTTTTAACCTCTTCCTTTTACCTAAGAAGTTCCTTCCCTTCAAAGTAATCCTTGACTCTCATGGACAAAATGTGTTATTCCCTCCCTTATTGCCAAGATCTTTGAGTATATCAAATTATACCTCTATGGATCCATTTATTGGATTCAGAATTCCTTGACAGTGGAGACTGTCAAATTCATTGTGGGAGCCTTGTATGTGTGTAGTGGGGTACACATGCATGCACATGTGTGTGTATATGGTATGGGTGTACACACATACACACACACACACATTCGCACACATATATATTGTGGCTGTTGGTAAAGAGCCAACAGTTCACATGCTGCAGGGGTGGGGTTGTCCCCTCTCTATCCACACCCTGTGCTATGTCACTTTGCCTTTCCTCTCACAAAGGTGGATTCTACTTCCTGCCCTTGACTTTGGGTTTGTCTATTGGACTTGCTTTGGCCAATGGGATGGATACATGTGACATGATGCAACAGAGGCTCAGACTGATCTTGTGCTCTTATGATGGGGACTTGCCCTCTGTGCTTTTACTGTCACCTGACTTGCCCCTGACTCAGGATGAGGATGAGAAACGCTGGAGCAGAGCTGCCCCAGCCACCCTGCAAACTTTTCAGAGAAAAATAAATGCTTATTGTTGGATGCCATTGAGATTCGGAGGCGGTTTGCTATGCAGCAACCATTGCTTAATGCAATTGTTCACCTCAAATGTAGGCTGAAAATCACACAAGGGCTTGTGGCGCTGGCTGTCTTTAAGGGTTGACATGGAGCTTTTAGAAAGAATGGAACATCAAGGAGTGACTGGGAGAACTGGCTGGTTATTATCCAAATGGAAGACGAGAGGGAGGTGGGGGAGACGGAAAATTTCCCAAAGATCTTCCTCTGAAAGCCAAGCCTGCTGCTGTCTAAACCTGAAGGGTGATGACTTTTTTGGAGGGAAAAAAAAAAAAGAAATTGGATTCCTTTGAAAAGCATCACGTTCTCCCCCCTAGTTACAAAGCACATTGCTTCCTGTTGCTGACGGCTGTTACTCTGCAGCCTAAAATAATGTCTCTGTGCGCACACGAGGGTGTGTGGGTTTCAGACAGAGTCGGACTTAGATGCCTTTTAGAAAATTGGACTTTTCCATCATTCTGTCATGGGATTTCCTGGGCAGTGCATTGCATTATCGCTGGCATACGGGACGGGACACAAGAGGTGAGGGAGCCTCATTAGGTTTCCACTCTTAGCTGTGGCTGGAGAGCTTCACACAATGGCTCCCTTCAAAATCTGGAGGTACCGGAGATGACGATGGCCAGCCAAGAGAGCAACGTTCCTTCCCACTCACATGTAGTCCATAGCAGTTCTCCAGGGAAATGGAGCCCGGTGCTGGGGACAGGAATTGGGGTATGGATGACCTCCTTCAGGATCCGGTGGTGGACGTTGGCTGGAACAGTCGTCTTCACTTAAATGAAAAGCTTCCCCCAGGGGGAAGGTAGACAAGGACAGATAATCTCACAAATAAATGAAGTTTGTAACAGTGGAAGGTGGTGAAGGGGCTATGAGAGCAAGTGGTAGAGGTGATTGACTTTGGGGCATCAGGGAGGGAATTTGATTTCTGAAGCCCCGGGCTGCCTTCATCTTATCAGGACCGTTTCTACTCCATATGGAGATTTGCACACGTGAGAAAAGGGTGCCCAGGCTACTCGGTGCCCTCGTACAGTGCGCCACCTGCCGAGATGTCCACGATTCCGCTCCTCAGCCCTACACCCAGGCTCTCCTCACAGATTCTCAGGCATCTTTCCACAATCCTGAGAGGTGGTCTGGCCCTGCTTCCTTGACTCATGGGTGCAGGACATGCTAAACCACATGGTGACAGGCTTCTAAGGGCAAGTCCTGTTTCAAGTGCAGGGGACAGAAGATCACGTGACAGCATCTCCTTCACTGTGCAGAGCGTGTGGCTTTGCCGTTTGAGCCATCACAGAGCTGGGGTTCTGAGGGTGAGTCCTATCTGGGCCACTGCTTAGTTTGTCTTATTTTTGTCCCTGCTCCCAGGTGTTGTTGGGCAGGCCAGGGTCTCTCCCAAATCACCGAGGGGCAGGAATTCTTAGGTCTGCATGACTTCTGCAGTGACACCTTTGCCCCTCTGACCCTTGGTCTCCTGGCTGACACTCAGGGAGGAGGGCAGAGGCTTGGCAACTCCCAGGCTCTGGAGTCTGGTAGAGACCCTGCCTTGGCTTCCCCTTAGCTCCTCCTCCAGGAGCACCTGTTTTTGCCGGTCCTCCCTCCAAACCCCATGCAGCTGGCCTCTGTGGGGCCTTTGCAGTGGGTTATGTCTCCCCAGCCACAGGGCCCAGCATGCAGCCACCCGATTCTTGACTTGGAGTCTCCATGCCAGGTGAGGTGACAGAGGCTGGGAACGGGGGCTCTCACCAGGTTCCCACAGTTTGGAGAGGATGAGCCCATGCTCTATAGGGAACCCTGCACAGGGGTCTCCAAACACAGACTCCCACCCTCCCAGGGTCACTTTCAAGGTTCAGAATATGATATAGGTTGAATTTGCAATGGTCTCTCAACTTGCCTCCCTGCCTCTGATCTCTCACCTCTGAATCCATCAATGCACTGCTGTTGCTTTTACCATCTTAAAACTAAGCTGTGATCATGACGTCCCCCCACTTCCAGTGGCTCCCCATTGCCTCCTCAATAAAGCCCAACATGGCAGCCAAGAAGGCCTTCCATCCTGGCCCCAGCCCGCCTCCTCCACTTGGCCTCTCGGTTCTCTGCCACTGAGCTCCAGGTGCTGACCTCCCCTCCCACCTGTGAGCCCCTAAACACTCCAGAAGTTTCCATCCTGTGCATCTTTGTTCTAGCTGTCTCCCTTCCGCAAATCTCCCTTCTCCAGTGCTGGCTGTGGAGAGCCTCCCTGCCTTCCAAGGCCCGACCCCAGTGCTGTGTCTACCAGGAAGCCCCCTCGAGCGCCTGTGGGAACCTTCCGTCACCTCTAGGTCAGACCTCGGTCACTGCATGTATCTTCTCGGCTGTTTTTCTTTCTGGGTTGAAAATCAACTCCTTGAGTCTCGGAGAGTCGTGGTCAGCATTGTCCATGCGTGTGGTGTCTTGCCCCAGCTGGTCCCACCGTGGTTCCTGCGTGAGAAGGTGCTGTTGTCACCTGGTGGCCCTGATTGCTAAGCAGAGGAAACACACATAGGTGCATAAAGTGTCATGGGAACGAGATGAAAAATGAATCAGTAAAGATAAAAAATGAATCGGGGTGGGGGGACGTAAAATGGCGCAGCCGTGGTGGAAAACGGCACATTTCCTCAAACCTGACCTTCTGAGAGGCGCTGGGAGTGTGGCTTGGTGGAGGACCGCAGGCTCACCATGTGCAAGGCTCTGCTTCCATTCCTGGTATCGAATAAACAACAACAAAAATTAGTTTATGAACCGGCAAGTCTACGCACGGGCATTACCCAGAAGAAACCAAAGAAGGGCTCGGGGAGACACTCGTGCACCCAGGTTTATAGCAGCATTATTCCCAGTACCCAAAGGGTGGAGGCCACCTGTTCTAGACCAAATGTTTGGGCCCTCCTCAAAATTCATATGTTGAAAGGCGTTTGGGTCCCAAAGGTGGAATTTCATTCATTGCCCTTGAAAAGGGACCCTCCGAAGAGCTCTCTCACCTTGGTCTGCCACTTAAGGACACAGTGAGAAAATGGTCATCTATAATCTATAAGAGGTCTCACAGAATCCAACCATGCTTGACCCTGGTCTTGGACCTCCTGCCTCCGGAACTAAATAACTGTCATTTATAAGTCCTATGGTAGTTTATTACAGCAGCCAGAAGTGTCTGAGATACCCCTAAGTGTCCATTAATGAATAAATGAATAAACACATATGGTATAGACAGTGGAATATTAGTCAGCCTTAAAAAGGAATCTCATTCTGATGCAGGTTACAGCACAGATGAACCTGGAAGGCATTATAGAGTGGAATAAGCCAGTTACTAAAGGACACACATTCTGACTCCACTTACTCGAGGTCCCTGGAGGAGTCCCTCATGAAGACGGAAAGTGGAATGGCGGTTGCCAGAGATTGGGGCAGGAGGGAAGGGGGAATTAGTGTTTATCAGACACAGTTTCAGTTCAGGATAATGAAAAATTCTAGAGATGGGTAATAATGATATTTGCACAACAAGGTGTGCCTATGTTCCTAGGCTGAATACTTCACAATGGTAGAATAATTTTATTTTGTGTGTGTTTAACCACAGTAACAAATGAAAACAACAGAAAGAATGGGGAGTGCAAATAACGGTCTGTGTACAAATTGGCCACAGCTCCTTCTCTTCAGCTGGGACAAAGGTGGGTGGGTTAAAGGGTGGGGTGGGGGAGGGACAGCAGGAATGATAGGAGCCACTTGGATCCTGCCTAAGGAGGAAGGGTAAAGGGTCTTTGGGAGTCATGGCTGCCCACAGTGGAGGTTCCCTGTCTGAGCCTGGAAGGCTTGAGACCATCACCGGGCAGCACCTCCGTTTCCTTAGCCCTAGAGGAAGGGACAGAGGCACCTGCCGGCTTCTGTGCTGTAGGCGAAATCAACACCTTCAGCTGAGCATCAGATGCTCGTCAATCAGGGGCTGTGCTAGTTCTTCTGCGCCTGCCCCTCCAGATCCATCCTTGACGCCCTCTGCCTGCTCTGAGGCTAACTGCTAAGGGCTACTCAGCTTCTTTCTCCTCTGTCTTCCAGGTGGGTCTGACCAATGGGAGGGGCCTGCAGGTGCCAGGCAGACAGGAGACCAGAGAGGCCAGGGATTCTCGTCCTACTGTTTGGCAGTGGCTCTGGGTCTTTGCTGCCATCACAGATGGGAAGAAGGAAAGGAAAAGTAGGCCTCCCCCACCCCTTTTTAAATGGAAGACTTACTGGAAACTTCCTGCCATACTTCTGCTTACATTTTATGTGGAGAGAACCTGGCTGCCCAGGGAGGCCCCAGGACATGTAGTTTTTATTCCTGGAGACAGCGCATGAGAATAAATCTCAGGATCCTGTTTCTAATGAAGAGGGGGATGGATGCCGAAGTCCTCTGGCTGTCTCTACTCAGCGCTGACTAACCCCTCTCACTAAGAGCCCAGGCGAAGGCAGAGTGGGCTGTGATTTCTTGCTCTCCCCCTGTGTGGGGTCTAGCTTGGCTGGGTCTTGCCTTCTCGCTGAATGTGGGCCAGAGGCCGAGACATGCATCTCACAGGAGGAGGTAAGGAAGCAGAGCAGATCCAGGTACAGACAGGAAGCTCAAGTCCCACTTTCAGGCTTGCCCCTCCCATCTCTCCTGTTAGTTATCATCCATCGGGTGAGGGTTGTTATGGTCACAGGAAGAGGAGGAGGGGTTGTGGATGCTGAGGCCTCTTTAACTTACATAGAAAACTTTGTAGAGTTTTCTCTAAGGAGCTAGACTTGAGATAAGGCCAAGACTTCTCTGGATGCCAGAGAAGTTTTCCCAGTCTTCCATCCACCAGATGGGTCTTGCCAGAAGCCAACCTTAAAAAATCAGAGTCCAGGAACATGCTAGGAAGAGGGATGATTCCATGCAAACCCTGAAGCCCAGGAGTGAAGAAAGAAGCCTCGCTGCTTTGCAGGGGAGAGTTGGGATGAGACAAGGGGTCATTGGCAAGGCAGCCCAGGAAATGACCCGCCCCTCTGAGTCAAAGGACATCAGCAGAGGGTTTGCACGAGAGGCCAGGCTCTCACATCTCGGGGGCTTGGGTCTTTCTCTATCGCTTTCTACCTATATGTAGAATTGGGCACAGATCTCGCCCCCTCTGAACCTTTGCTTTCTTGTCTATAAGATACGGCTAACATCAGAGTCCAGCAGAGGTAGATATGAGGTACGCACAACCCGTTTTCCCAGTGTCCAGCGCACGAGTGGGTTTTAGAAGCACTGGTGCTATCTTAACTGGCATTTCCAAGTGGCAGAGTTCGGAGGTGTCTTCACGCACAGAGAGTTACAGTCATCTCTGGGGAATTAAGAAACATCCTAGGAGCAAGGGAGGGGCTGGGGGAGGAGGAGGGGTGATGTGGCAAGCAGGTAAGGAGCCCAGCTCGGTTGCTCCTGAATTATTCATGGAAACAGCCTTTGAGTAATTGGAGGCCATTCTTCATTATCATTATTTCCCAGAGAAATGACTCCGTTGCTAAAATCTGAAGCGGGGAAGTGCATTCTATTCATGTGAGACTGCTTTCTTAAAAACTGCTTAGGGATGGCCCCAAACCAGTGCCTCGTTTTGAGAGGTGGGAATGCAAGGGCCGGGTACTCCCACTTTGTTAAGGACTTCCCATCTGAAGCAGGAGAGGAGAGAGGGAGGGAGGGAGGCTGAGGAGGATCAGGGAAGGGAAAGAACAGGGAGAGGTTGGGGCTGGGCCCGTGGGTCTAGAAGGCCTTAGGGCCTGACAGATGTGGAGTCAGCCTGGACTCAGGGGGACTCTGTGTGTGCTGTCTCAGGGGACAGCAAGGAGCATATCCCCTGTCCGTCTCCATCCCTGCCTCAATGTTTTCTCCCTATTGAGGCATAAAATAGTGGAAAAGGCCGCACCTCCTCCACTGCTGGGTTACTTTTGGGCAAATGCTTTTCCTACCCCTGTGCCTCAGTTTCCCTTTCTGACACAAGCCTGGGGAATGTATCTTTTGCAGAATTGTTATGAGGATGGACCAAGATAATGAAAGTGGTTGGCTCAGCACTGTCCAAACCTTAGAGGGGGCTTTTAAAAGCTGCCCGCAAACCAGTCCCCCACCTCTTCACTCCCCAGGCCTAGGGCTTAAGTTTCCCACCCCCACTTTTAAAGCTTTTTCTTTCTTTCTTTTTAAAGCTTCACCAATTTATTTATTTTGGAGAAGGATGTTTGTCATTTTTTTTTCTATTTTTATTGGTCTTTTATAGTTGTACATAATGATGGGATTCTATTAATTGTTACATATTTGTTTATGCACAAAATATAATTTGTCCAATATCAGTCATCAGCACTTTCCCCTTCATTTTTGGGGGGGATCCCAGGGATATTTCCCCACTTCCAAGCCTTGGTCCTTTACCTTTCCTGATCGCCCTTTGATTTTTTAGGAGATCCGCCCCCACATTTCTTTTCCTTTTTCCACTCTAGCTTCTGAATATGAGAGAAAACATATGACCCTTGACCTTCTGAGTTTGACTTATTTCACTTGACTTTATTTGCAGGAAAAATGGATGGTCTCTAGTTCCGTCCATTTTTCCTGCAAATGCCATGATTTCAGTTTTCTTTATGGCCAAATAAAACTCCATTGTGTACATACACCACATTTTCTTTATCCATTCATCCCTTGCTGGACACTTAGGTTGGTTCCATAGTTTGGCTATTGTGAACTGTGCTGCTATAAACATGGGTATGCATGCATCATTGGAGGGTGATGACTTTAATTTTTCAGGATAAATACCAAGGATTGGTATAGCTGGGTCATATGCCGATTCCAGGCCTAGTCTTTTGAGGACCCTCCATACTGATTTCCATAGTGGCTGTACTGATTTACAGTCCCACCAACAGTGTAAAAGTGTTCCTTTTTCTCCATGTCCTCTCCAGCATTTATTATTAGTTGTGTTCTTGATGGCTGCCATTCTGACTGGTGTGAGGTGAAATCTCAGTGTGGTTTTGATTGACATTTCCCTAATTGCTAATGATGCTGAATGCTTTTTCATGCGTTGTTGAAGTCTGCCCCTTATCAAAGTGCAGAGGCTGATGCCCCTCATTCATGCTGGCATCATAATAAATTGGTTATCTCTCTGTTTCTGTGAGTTCAACTGTTTCAGTTTTCCTATGTAAGTGGGATCAAGCTGGGGGTGAGAGATTGGGGAGATATTGGTTAAAGAAGACAAAAATCTCTGTTGTCAGAGGGGAATAGCTTCATGAGCTCCTCTGTCCATTGTGATGACAACAGCTAATATTGTATACTTGGGAATCATTGCTGAGAGAGTAGATTTTGTATTCTCATCACACACACATCCACACAACGCACACAGATACACACATAAAGTAGGTGAGGTGATTGTGTTACAGGCCAGAGGCCTGCTGTGAAACTGAGGTGACCTCAGAGGCCCCCTCTTTAAACCCCAATTCTTGCAATCATGACAGAAAAATTTCAAACGTATTGCTCAGAGTGACAGACATGAGTTCACTAGAAGGCACAGGAAAGGGGAAAGGGGGACACTCTGATGGGAGAGCCTGGGTCTTCTCAGAGAGAAGAAGGACGGTGTGCCTCTCCTGACCTCTACAGTTTTATTGGGGGGGGGGGTGTTCCAGGAATGTTTCCAGAAATGTTCATGAAGTCTACCTCTTGACTTTTGACTGACAGCAGAATGACATCCGACTTTCAAGTCCTTGTTGTGCATGCCATGTCTAGGTCACTTTGGCCTGGGGTGGCTCGTTTGAATTGGAACCCATTCTTACCAATTTTATGGTTTGGGGAGAAATTATCCTTATCTCCTTGAGTTATGGAATCTGGTCACAAAAGTCCCCCTCCACCCCTTGATGTAACTTGTGTTCTTACCAGCGTTTTAGGTCTGCATTTCTCCTGCAATAACAGGTAGTTTGCTGAGGAATGTCACATATCCTCTCTACTTAAGCCAGGCAGGGCTGTAGGCAAATTGCTTAAAATAAAAAAAAGGCATATGGGGGGTCAGCACAGTGGGCCCCGTTTATAGAACTATCCCCTTCACCTCATGTTTCCACTGCTCCCCTGTCCCCTATCTGTCCATCTGTCCCCTATTAATTAGATGTGTTAATCAGTTTGATTTCATTATTCTACAATGCATACGTACATGGAAACCCCATGTTGTTCAGGGTGAGTACCTGCAATTGTTGTTTGTGTGAGTTGGGTTTGGATGCACATGGACCCCTCTCTGTACCCTTGTTACAGGCCAGAGATCAAGCACAGGGCTCTGTACCATTGCTGCCACAACTCGCTGGCCCTGGACGGCTGGAGCCATAGGAGCGGACACCACCAGCAGCACCCCTGAGTGAAGGGAGCTCCCGTGCTGAGAAAGCAAATGGGTCAAGTCGACCAAGGGAGAGGGCAGCTCACCCTGCCCCAGAAGACCACCCCCTGGTTGCGGCTTCTTTTTCTATGCCAGCCCTCGCCACTCCACCCACAGGGAACTTTCCCCTCTAGGTTCCTGGCTCCACCTCTACCTCCCACTTCTCTGTTTGGGGAAGAAAGTGCCCAGATGCTCATCAACACTGGTGTTGGTGAGGCCCTGATGCCTCTCCCTGGCCTCTCCCTGGTGCAAGAGGATGGGCACCTGGAGGGCCTGCTGGAATCCCTGCTCCAGAAAATCATCTAGATTTTTCGGTGCCTTCATACACATAAAGCAAGGCCGGGGGGAGCTGGGCGCTTTTTGCTTCAGATAAAGGTTGTCTTGCCTTCTCCTCCCTCTGTCAGGCAACCAAGCCTCGGAGCTTCCCACCCAGACAGGCCGGGGTTGGAGCCAAGCTCTGCCACCTCTGGGCTGTTGTACAGCCTCCAGGGGGCGCACTTTGCTCATCAGTGAAAGCAGGCTTCTAGAAGGTTTCCCCTGGATAATCCCTCTTGCCAAGTGAGTCCTTCCCTCTGCCACACTTCCAGACTAATTTGGCCTCTTGGTGGTCACCTGTAGCCAGGTGGGATGCTTGGCAGGTGGGTGCTCTGCCTCAGTAAACTTCTCATTACCTGTGGCAGAGCCTACTAGTCATCCTCTAATATGTGTTTTTCTGTCTTTGGTAGAACCATCTGATTTTTATCTGGGCTCATGGCTATTAGAATGAAGACCTTCTCAAGGTCTAAGTTCTAGTCAATGAGATGTAAGTGAAAGTGTCACTTCTCAGTTTAGGAGCAACTTTGCTTGGATGTATGTTTCTACCTCTTCTCTTTTTAATGCTTTCTTGCTGCTTGGGAGACACAGATGTGATGACTGGAGCTTCAGCTGTCATATGGGACTATGAGGATGTGGAACATACTTTAAGGATGTAAGGAATATTAGTGCTTGAGAATTTTATAAAGCAGAACTACATATCAGCCTTAGACTACTTATCTTTAGACTTCAATTTTATTTAAACAATTTATTCTTATCCTCACAGTTGAGCCTAGTCCTAACTCAATTAATTTACATTCTTTCTTCTAGATACATGTTATATTTATCAGGAAAGCATTGCAAAACAGCAATGCTCTACACAAGTGAAAAGACCTAGAATCTCTGGGTTAGAGTCCTTTTTCAAAGCTCTCTGGGTGACTAAAGTGTGCAGCCAAGGATAAAAACCACTGCTCTTGACCAACCAGGGCATTTGTCCAAGTCTATAGTCCAAACTCTCCAAGTGAGGGAGCAGTCTTTTCAGAGCTGTTTGTGCTAGTCAACTTTCTGTTCCTGTAACAAAATGTAACAACTTTCTGTTCCTGTAACAAGATCATAAATTTATAAAGAGAAAGTGTTTTTTTTTTTTTTGTTGTTGTTGTTGTTTTGGTTCACAGTTTCAGAGGTTTCAGTTTGCAATTGGCCCCAATACTTTTGGGCCTTTGTGGCACATCATAGCAGGACTAGAAGGCAGAGCAAAAGTTTATCTCATAGGTGAGAAGCAAAAATGAAAGGAGTGACCAGGGTCCCCTATGAGGGCACACTCAAGGATCTAAAACCTCTCACTAGGACCATCTCTTAAAGTTTCTACCAGCTCCCAGTGGCACCTAGCTGGGGACCAAACTTTTAACAGGTGGGCCTTGAGCATCATTTTAGATCCAAGCTATAACACTGCCCAGTTCATGTGATGTTAGGGGTGGAGGTGGTTTAGGATGGCAAGTCTTAGAAGTTGTCCCCCCGGGCACCACGGCAGCCCAGGGGAAGCTCTGTGGGCAAAGCTTGTGTAGTCCAATAGGCCCAAGAAACTCGTGAACATCAAAAAGGCTCGGAGCGGCTCTGCAGCAAGGAAACCTAGATAACTTTAGTGAATCCAGTGTTTCCCAAGTTTATTTCACAAAGTTTTCTCCTCTTATTTTCTTTCTTGCACAATCCACAGCAAAGGCCTTCAAAGTGCTTTGATATGTTGGTTTGGGACAAAAGCAAGAGATAGAGTGAAGAGGTGACTGCTGGTACTTTCATGGCATGACAGAAAAGTTTCTTCCATTGGAATCTCTGGATGTAGAGGAGAGGGACTAGGAGTACTTGATAGAAGCCATATTGTAGCATTCCCAAGGCACTTGTGTCAACAAGTCTCTGAGGTAGGAAGATCATTCCTATTGATTAAGAAATCAAGGAGATGAACATCATTAGCTAAGTACTTGTATAAAGACATGAATGGTGTGACTCTACTTTGTGAACAACCAGAGACATGAAAAATGGTGCTCTATATGTGTTCTGTGAATTTGAATGCATTCTGCTGTCATACATAACAAATCAGAGTAAATAAATAAAATTTTTTTAAATTAAAAAAAAAAAAGAAATCAAGGTACAAAGAGGCTAAGGTGCTTTTTTTAGGGGCACACAGCAAAGCTCTGAGTCTGTGCTGAACGGTTATAATACGAAATAGAACAGGATAAACGTCCACGAATGCAATCAGTGTATTTGATACAATCAGTGCCATAGGAATTCAGAGGAGGGGGGCCCATGTGGTCTCAGGAACCCGGAAAGGCTTTGTGGCAGAGTGGCATTTGAGCTTGAAGGTTAATAGGATTTTGAGAATTGGGTTATTTATCATGGAGGGACGGCTCCTGGCTGGGTGCTATGATGGTGGAGTCAGAGCAAACAAAGGCAGAGAGTTGAGAAAGGGCAGGAGGACTTGGGGGGCAGAGCAGCAGCTCAGTTTGACTAGATGCAAGGGTTTAGGAGGAGAAGTGGGGAGGAGGAGGCTGGAGAAGTAAGTGGGCCCAGCCTGGAGAGGACTCCATGCCACTTCAGGCTGCCTGGCTGGCTGAGTGGGGTCAGACTGAAGGCTGATGAGGAAGGGGATGTGGGGCCCTGGGCGTCCCTGTGCTTGTGGTTCACCTGGCCTGGGAACAGGAAGGCAGCTGTGACTTGGTCAGATGAACGCCAGGCCCTGACATCTGTGAGCGCCAGTCCTGCATTATTTGATTTTGGGGAGTGGGTCAGCACCACCTGGAGGGGATGCTACTGGGTTACCTCAAAAAGGCCCTGGGCAAGGCTCAGCACAGCTGAGGGGGCCAACCCAGAGGGGCACCCCCTGATCAGGTGGGCAAGCCCTTGTAAAAACCCTTGAGAAAGCAGTTCCCCTGCACAGAATTTCCTTCCCCTTGGTGATTTTTTTTTTTTAAACATGCTTTATCACTAATTTCAGATGCATCCAGATCCACCTTGGTTAAACATAGAAAAAAGGAGTAGAGATGGGGGTGCGTGGGGTGCGGGGCACGGATTTTCCGTCTCTGTTCGCGGTGTGGAGCGGTTGCAGGAGAGGTCTCGGGCAGGCACGGTGGGGGCCGCCCAGAGCAGCCGAGAGGACATATGAATTCTGTCATCGTAAGTAAAGATTAAGCTCTGGAGAGAATGGGGCTTTGCTGGCAGCCACTGGATTAACAGCTTGTAGATTTCAATAATCAGTTTAAAGTCGAGTTGAGCATGCTGCCGGGAAACGGGCACTTCGACATGAGCTGTGCCGGCGTCGCTGCGCACGGTGGACAGTGAGGGAGGGTCACTCGCAGCCTGACACTGTCACCCTCATAGAGGACCTGCCCACTCCCATGCCCAGGCTGAGAGGCAGCCTGTCGGGAGGCCTGGAGGCCACGCAGCCATTGGAACAAAGCCCCCGAGCCTTGGCCTGCACTCCAGGACTCTGGAGTCCTCGACTGTCCTGCTTCCTGGGCCCCTCACAGGCCTGACCTCCATGGACCTGCCTTCCCTGGCCCCTGGCCAACTGCCTGAGCCCCCTTCTGCCTAAAGAGCTCCTCTTGGTTTTCACCTGTTCAACCTATGCCCACCAGGTCCAAACAGATTGCCTAGGTCCTCCACTGAAAAGTCTCTGACCCGGGACTCCCTCCCCAGGCGGGAGATCACCCTCTCTGCTCCTGGAAATCTCACCACCCTTTCCTTGTCACGTGGCATTGATGTGGTTGGCATGTCACTTCTATTAGAGTGCAAGCTCTGCAGATGAATAGCCACCCTGGGCTTCTCTGTGTCTCTGGTAGCTGTGGCTGTGGTTGGTGAAGGGCTTTACCCATGGCAACTGCTGCATCAGACCTGTCGATTGTTGGACTTCCAGTCCCATGCTTTTACCCCCGGTAACCAGCTGGCTGTCCTCCGTGTGCCATGAACATGCCTATCTCTGGTCCTCCTGTCCATCCCTTCGTGCCCTCATGCAGTCAGTATACATTTATTGAGCGATGACCATGTGTTAGACTCTTTCACCTCTAAGACCCAGACCTGGTCAATTAGAAGAGCCTTTTTCCTTGGACTCTCAGAGCATTCCATTCTCCTGGCTACAGAGACAAGTAACAAAGCCTGCTGCTGAAACTCAAACCTGAGACTCACGTGGGAACTCTTGGGGAAGGCCAGTGAAATTTCTTATGGTCAATAGTATGTGTCAGTCAATAGTATGTGGAGCTGCTAGGGTTCACCAGGGCTGAGAATCACAACACCAGCAAGGATAAGGAGATCTGAGAGACAGAGGTTCCTGGTGACATCACCGAACACCCAGATCCAGCCATGCCTGAACTACCCAGGGAATTTTCAATTCCATGAGCCAGTCAGTCCCCGTTTCTGCTGATGCTGATTTCAGCTGGACATGCCATCAGTGTTCTCACATCTGCCTTGATGGATGCGAAAAACAAATCTTTGTCCCTTGGCTGTTCTAAGTCTGGGTCTAGCACACCCTTAGCTGTCTTGCTGCTAGGAGCACATGAGGGGGTGGTCGGTTTGCTTGTCAGTATTACCTATGTTTGGCCTTCAGGCCCTCTTTGTTTGGAGTCTCCTGGTGCATCTGGATTGGGCCTGGGATGGATCCCCTCCACACATCACCAGAGTTCATGGGATTACTAGCCAACCCAGATTGGATGATGGGCTTTTGACAGCAAAAGGAAGCTGATTTAGAGGGAACAGTTCATTCTTGCTCAGGTTAATGAATAACTAACTGGTCATTTGAGCACGAATACATTTTTCCTCCATCAGAAACACACACACACACACACACTCACACACACACACACACACACACAGCCATCATTTCTGTTGTTTTTGTACTGGGTCTTACTTTAGTTGCCATTCCTCTTATGCCCCTTGAGATCTTGAGGTCCCGTCATCGCCCCTGGGGACTAAGAATGTTCCCACACATTTAACGAATTCTGAAACTGGGGTATTTTTAGTTGGTTTGTTTGCATCTGTTCTCTCCCTGTTCCTTGCCTGATTGACACCCGCTGGGTAAGAGGCACAAGAGCATGACTTTGCTATGGGAGATATTTGGCTACAGCGGCTGACTTCACAGCACCCCTCTGATTGTTTCCAGCACTTGGGGGGCAGGGAGATTTCCATGCCTTAGTTCATCTGGATTCCTTTGTTCGAATGGACTGCAAGGGGGTAAATGGACTCATGCCACTCCTTCCACTGGTGGTGGGTGAAAGAAGCAAGAAGTTTCACTGTGCTTGTTGAAGATCCCCCCCCCTCAGGGCGAAACCTGAGAAGCCTGCTGGAGAGAGGTGTCCCCAACTTGGAGAGGCTGTCACATCACAGGCAGCATTTGAGAGCCCTTGCTCTCTGATGGAGTGCCTGGGGCCCTTTGCTGGTGGCAGAGAGTGGAACAGCTGCTCAGGGGCCCTGCAGGACAGATGGCATGTTTAAAAAGAAGGGGAGAGCTGAGGAGAGTTTAATAAGAGGACAGGTCCCAAGGGTGTAGGGAAGTTTGAGGGGACCCGTAAGGGATGGTGAAGCACCTGGGGATGAGCAATAGAGAGAAACTGTTATTTCCGAAAGATCCGAAGCACCTGCCGCTTACTGTACCTGGGACAGCTGCGGATCAGAAGGGGCTGCCTTGCATCAACCAAGATGTTCAACAGAGAACCCAGCTATTGCCAGCTTAGAGCTGGGCCAGGATACAGACCTGAGCTCTCTCTTCCGTCCTCTGATCTGGAAGGCAGTAAGGGAGTCTTATTTGTACAGTCCATGGCTGCCAGGCCCCTCAAGCCACCAACAGGTGGAAGAGGGTGACAGTGGCTCTGGAAGAAAGAGCAGAAAACATAGATCTCAGTGCCATCTCCTTTCAGACAGGGCTTTCTCAGATGAAGGGGATAGAGACCTTCTTGTGATGGGAATGGAACCTCAGCGGGGCTGGGGAAGGGTATGCAGCTCATGAAGACTCTTCACAAAGCTCCCCAGGGAGCCTGTGTGTGGGTGCCACATGGAAAGAGGAAGGATGGTCTTTGAGGGCCCTTCTGCCCACCTTGAGCTTGGCCTTCAGCCACATGGGGAAGAGGCAGTACTGTCTGGGTTCCTGCAAAGGTTGACCAAGCTTGACTCTGTGCTACTTGAAATGCTCACCGACTCCTCTGCAAAGTAAAAAGCAACACACACACACCCATGCGATCAGCCACGCAGAGGCACAGGAAAACCAAGCTTCTTCCTCTTTCCCACCCCCGCTCTCCCGATTCAAGAGCACAGCATTAACAGTTTGGTATATATCCTTCCTTCCTTCTCTCTGTGCTTGCTCGAGCCTATTTAAATGTTTATAAAATATTCACAAGGATTTTTTTCCTTCAAAAATGGCATCATATAATGTGTATAGCCCTACAATCAATTTTTTTTCCACTAAAAGTGAGATGAAGATCTTTCTAGGTCAATCAATACATATAGCTCCAACTCATTCTTTTTAATTGCTTCTTAGTGTTTCATAGTATCCATATATAAAGATTTTGCTGAAAAATTACATGTCCTTTTCAATTAACCAATATAGTTCCTAGTGGCCTAATGGTGCAAATTGTCATAAATAAGGCCGACTTTTGATCTCCAAGTACTTCCAGGCCATTGGGCCCAGGACAGGAGAAGTTAAGTTAGTTAAGGTAGCCCATAAACTGCACACAGGTGGCCTAGACACTGGATACCTTAGGAAAAGCTATTTGGGCTGAGAAGTCTCAGAAGACATTTTTGAGGAGGGGTGATTGGATCTGAACCTTAAAAGAAGGGTTACCGTGGACATTTCAGGCATGTGCAGAACACCAATTAGTGACTAACAAAGCTTTGGAGGCAGAGACCTGATGGACATATGCCAACTCACACGGCAATCATTTGTAAGTGACACTGCTTGGATGCAAAGAGAGAGGAGCCAATGTCAGGCCAAGTTCTTGAAATTAGTTCTATTCCTCAAGCAGGTTAATTATCCCTTTCGCCCCCAATTCTTTCACACTCTCCATTTTGTGTAACAAACTCTACTTTCACTGAGAGCTCATATGTCAACTTGAGTTTTGTCTGTGTCTTCATGATCCCAAGTTTGAACTCGGGCATGTCTCTGTTAATGAGCTTTGACAGACGCCCGTCAGACAGAGAATCCCAGAGGGCCCCACAGGCCTGCATCACATCCCAAGGACATCTTGGCACAGTTGCACTAGGCTCTCTGGGGAGGAGAAGAGTCCTCACCCTCTGGGTGCCGTGGAGAGCAGGCTTCTCTCCCTCTGGTCCCACAGCTGGCTCATCTGCTTTCGTCCTTGGCTTCCCTCATGCTGCCCCCTTACCTTGGCCTTTGCCTTCTCTGACCCTTCCTAGTCTCTCTGCTTCCAAGTGGCCAGTCATCCTCTTTCTGGCCTTCCATTTGTGCCTTCTTTCCTGTATCCTTGGGAGACTCTTCTCCACTCTTTCTCTTAAGTTTCTGACCACTTCAGGGGATGTGACCTTTTAAAGTCCTTGCTATAGCTCTTGGATACAGCCCCATCTTATTTCCTAGGACTCTGGCTTGAAGGCACACTTTCTCTCCCTGCTCCCTCCCCCACCCTGGACTGCAACATTCCACAGTTCCTTACCTCTTCACCTCTCTGTTTTAGTAGCTCTTGACTCTTCCAAAGTTTGGAGACGTGAAAATTCACCACCCTGGTCAATGCAAAGTCAGTTTCTCGACTCTTTTCACTTAGAAGTTTTGAGAAACCATTACAAATTCTGATAAGGAGTAAAAGGGACACATAAGTTGATGCAGTCCCCTTTAAATGGGAAAAACTCCCGGTTATGAATCATGTGGGGGAGGCATAGCCTCACCTTAAAGAGATGGTGCTGGGAATTGCTTTTCCTCTCACAGCACTATTCGAGCTGCTGAAATATCTCCTCTCATTATTGGGAACCTATATAAAAGCTGATAAATTTTTATTGCAGGCATATTGTAGCTTTGCCTTAAACCCCCCCCCCCCAACTTGGCAGCCCTGAGGGATGGATTTCACATGCAGTTTGCAGCTGCCAATCATGTCCTCTTTGAACAGGGAGTGCAGTGAGAGAATACCTCCAGGAGCCCCCGATCCCCACACAGTCTCATCAGCTCCAAGCTGACTCCTCTGAGTGGTCCCAATTTTGTGGGCCCTGGCCTTGTCCAAGAAGCTGCATGAGGGCCACTGTCCCCTTGCATGTTAGGAAGAGAGTGGGAGAGTTGTTCCCAATTTGGGTAACTCCATGGAGAAGGCTGTTGAAAGAGTTGGAGTGTCCCCAGTTGAAATGGGGCTGCAGTGGAGGAGAGAGGTGTCACAAGCTCTGTGAACTTGAGTCTCTCAGATACAAGTGCCTCAGCCTCGTCAAGCAACTCATTACCTCTGAATTTGAAGGCAGTCAGAGAGCAGGGGTCGGGGAGCATGGGCTCTGATGTTGGATGGTCTTCCATCTCATCTGGTTTCCCCTTCATGTCCTCCTGCTCCTCATGTTTGAATAGGAGCTCTATTCCACTGGAGGGGACTTAAATGCAAAAGCAGAGGCTGGTCTCCCAGTGTGGATTCCCGCATGAATTAGATGCCTAATTGAGATGGAACCTCTCCTTGTATCTATCCTCTCCTTAAATCCTCCTGGTTTAAATTGCCTCTACTACATCATGGATTTGCCCTCAGTGGTTCACTCTTATATTTTGGAAATGCTTCTCCCAGTTAAATCACTGTTTCTTGCAAAGTCAACTCTAAAACTTCATGTGTCCATGGTTTGCTTTCCTGCTAAATTTTCATGACTGCTTAACTTTTTTTTTTCTCCTTCTCTTGATCTTTTCCATTTTCACCACTTGTTGGCTAGGACTACCTAATTTCTTTCAAATGATATCTGGAATAAAGGTCAAAGTTGAGTTCCAGCATAATGAAAGGATGATTCTTAAACATTCCTCATTGTCGAACCAAATTGGGTCACCCGTTGAATACTTAGCAGTAAGGATTATCTAATCCTTCCTGAAATGATCTGCCGCTGACCCTGTAGGTTAGGGGTTAGTAAACTATAGCCTATGGGTCCAACCCACCCTTCAAGGCCTTGAAACACATCCTTAGAAGACAATGGAAGTTAACTCGATGCAGTCCATTGGTTAATCTCCCTAGTTGTGTTGCTCTTTTACTGGGAAACACTGCACTGAAATGTAACATATATGTTGGGAATCCTTTATGGAGAATTTTGTCCCAGAAAATTATGCTTTTAATCCCAACAGTTATCCAGGGAAAAAGTGTGTACAGGAGAATCCTGACAATCCAGGGAAGACCAGGAGAGCATTTAGTCCTACTGGTAGCTGTCCTTGGTGCTGACTGCAAGCTGCTTCTTTCTGCTTCCAATACCTTAGTAAGAAGCATCTTATTGATGGACAGACATTTGTTTTCAAAGAATTACAAAGTGTGGTTTGGTTTGATTATAATTTCTGAGAGGTAAACAAGTCATAATTTGTGTATGTGAAGGGCAGGAGCTGGAAGTAGTTCAGGATCCTCACTGTACACCACATGACCTTGCCTACTTAGTCTTTCCTTATTTATGCTCTTATTTTTAACTTCTCATTAGGTCCCCATGCCTTGTCTGCAGATCCTATAAGACAGACTTTTCTGGAATGACTAGATCTTTGACCTCATGCTGGCGGTCATCTTGCCCAGACCAAAAATTGACTCCTTGGACTCCTTAAACCCTGCCCGAGCCAGGTCCTTCCACTAATCCCTTTCTGCCTGTCTCCCACTAAGGATCAGCCTTCACATGACTCCTGTTCAACTTCTTGCTATTGACTCAGCACAGGGCAACTTGCCTTTTAGGTCCTGAGGTTAAGTGCATTCCCTTTTGAAGAGAAATGATATAGTCTTAAAAATCCTGTGGAACTGCAGCTCCTGATTTCCCGCTCTGGAGGATACTTCAGGGTCTTCATATCTAGCTCTTTTTGCTTCTTTTTCCTCCTCAAACAAAGCCCTAGCCTCATCCCCAGAGCCTTTAGCTTACTCTCAGTATGGTAGTTGCATGTCATATTGTGCCACATGCAAATGCTCAGGTGTGGAGTGAGACAACACATGATAATGTTGCTGCATTAAGTAGAAATAGGTAGACTCTAGTGATGGGGACATAGCTGTCTCATAGAACACTCATAAATATTTATTGTACATAACAATTTGGAGTAGGCATATGGAAAAACAGAAAAAACAGTTGTCAGATGCATTAATCAATGTCTTCCTTGGGTTCTAGAAATCAGAGAATCCTTAGTGATAATATACTCAAAAATTTTCACTTTAACAATGAGGGAGCTGAGATTTAGGGAGGGAAAGTGGCTTGTCCAAGGTGTCTCTGGAAGTCAGTGGCATAACATGTATCAGAATCCTGGTCTTCCAGTTTCTACCTGGATCATCTTTTGCCCCTAGTTTCTTAAGGGTGTAGGGTAGTGTCTCAGGGGATCCTTACGGAGGAGAGGGATTTGATGGGATCATAGGAGTTCCAATTTTATTTGTTTGGTTTATTTTGAAGAAAATATTTTTCTCTCTAAAAAATTTTAAAGTCACTTCAGTAAAACATGGCAACTCTTCTTTGGGAGAGATTGAAAATCCTTACGGAAAACTGAAAAGTCAATGCACTTTCTCCTTTTACTGAGTGTCTATTTAATTCCAGGGGCTTGACACTCAGTGGCCCATTTAATCTTAATAGCAGTCCTGTGTGTCACATTTTATGATGCCATTTTAAAGTTCCACACAGTTTAAGAACCTCGTCCAAGGATACACAGCAAGCAGAGGGACTAGAATTCAAACCTGGCTCTCTCTGATTCCAAAATGCATTCTTTCTTTGTTACTGTAAGCTGTCCTGTCATTCAGCATCCGGCTTCAACAGCCGACTACCAAGTGAGATTCTAGCCTTCCTAAGTGGTCAGTTATTGCATCTTCTCTCTCTCAAGTCTAAAAGGAAACCCTCATTTTGTTTCTTAGGTAGCATTTAAACACTGGATGGAAGCAATTTCTTCCACTTCATCCTTTAAGCTCCACCTTTGTTTCCTTCTTGAGTATGTGACTCTCTTTTTATATAGAAAAGAAAATGAACAGTGCAGACGGTCCCCAATTTACAGTGGTTCAACTTAGGGTTTGTTTTTTTTTTTTTTTTTTTTTTACAATGGTGCAAAAGCAAAAGGCATTCAGTAGAAAATGTAAGTTGGATTTTGAATTTTCGCCTGTTCCCAAGTCGGCAGCATCATCCCACGGTGAGCCGAAGCTCCCAGGCAGCCATGTAATGACCAAAGTAAACAGCGACACTCTGGAGTGTGCTGTATTGCTGAGCTCTGATGTTTGATAGGTTAGATTTATTAAGTGCATTTCCAACTGACAATATTTGCAACTTGCAATGGGTTTATTGGGATGTAACCGCATCCTAAGTCAAGGTGCATCTGTGCATGCAAGTGACATTCATCAGGAACGCAGATGACACTAATAGAGGATACAAATGAGACAACATTTGAGATAAGGCTCCATTATTTTTCTTCCTATATCACGAATTCTTTTCCCTAAACAGTCTTGACTTTTTGTAGATTGTGCACAGGATGAATGTTTAAATATAGGGACACATGGAGGCTTCCGGCTGTTCTTTTGAGGATGGTTGGTGGCTGAGAGTTAGGATCTAGTCCCCTCCTATTTATACCATCTCCTCTTCTCCAAAGGTAGGTAGGTATGACTACATAAGTGAAGACCACCCCTCAGAACTGTTAAAACGTTCTAGCCGGGACAGAGGCTTCTCGATTGTGGACATCTGCAGATGGCAAACAGGCCTTTACTACTGGGGAGAAGAGGCAGCCAAGAGGGCTGGTCTGTTGTCAGAGGAGGGGCAAAGGCTGAGCTCTAGCAGGAATCATATTGGCAACAGTGCCAGGAAGACTGGAAGCAGGCACATAACCAAGACTTTACTGCTGCAGGATAAAGAGGCTCAGGATAAAGTAAAAAATGGCAAGAATCCTAACACTGATGTGATGGAGTGGGGAAGTGATGCCAGAACTGCAGATGCCAACTGCACAGGAAGAATTAGAAAATAAAGTCCCAACTCTTCCCTTTGGACTCCCATCACACTCTTAAATGGAGCCTGAGTTGCTAATGTAGAGAAAGTTCCCAGCAACCACTCCTGGACCACATTCTCTGCCCATCCAGGTGTTCCCTCCTCAGCTTGCTGATGCACTCAATCTGCCCTAGAAAAGGTGAGACTAGCACTGTTCCACCTTTCTGCCCTAGCCCCGTGTCCTACCTTTAGGGAGGATGGTTTCCTTGGATGGAGATGAGAAAATGGCAGAGATTTCTCTGGATTATGCTTGAAAAGTGCTCAGGAGAATCAGCTCCTGGGACTCACTTTCCCAGAGTGGGGACTTTGACCTTAGTGGCCGAGGTAGTTTCTGCAGACTGTGGTTGTAGGAGGGTGGTCTGTTGGTGGAGATAACAGAGACACAGATGTCTCCCGATATTCTTATCCAAAACAGGGTGACCCCAAATTCAGGAACCAAGCAAATCAATCAAATCATTCATTTACTTGCAATTCTTCCTAGGGCCTTCTTGTCTTCTGATATCACATTAGGAAGAGGATTGTCCACACAGTTGAACTTTCAGGTTTCTCTCCTCATTCAGCTTAAAAACACCTGCCCACCCGATCTGTGACTGTGCCTGAAATTTCAGTAGTGGCGGCTCCATCCCTTTTGGTTGAGGCATTGCTATCTTTAGGTTCCTTTTTAAAAGCAGGTATCATAAGCCTTTACAGGAACGTAAACACCTATAGGTCTATAACACATCAATTACATTATCAAATACTTTCTTTCCAGTTTGCTGAGCAGACCCTGATAGAACAGGGATTGTGCAAATGTTAGAAGGCCCTGATTCCTTTGAAGCCTGAGATACTGCCCTACACCAGAACTGGGTGGGACCCGTGGGAGGACCTGGGCCACCAGCAGCAGCCTTAACAGAGAAGACATGAGGCAGAGAGAAGTAATGGGATGGCGTTGTAAGGTGGGTGGTAATTGGTGAGGGTGAACCCTGTAAGGTCAGGTGAGTGATTGCTACCATTTGCTGAATATGTAGTGTGTTCCAGGAATTAAGCCACATACGTATATCTGCCAGAGCTCGTGTAATCCCCAGAGCACTATTGTGAGGTAGCTTTTATTATTGTTATCTTCATCTTATTGGTGAGAATCCTGAGCCAGACAGAAGTTAAACAACTTTCTTAAGGCCACACACTTGAAGAGTGCCAGTGTTAGGATTCAAGCACAAGTAGTGTTACCCCAGAGCCTGCACACTTTTCTTCTAAAGAGTTCACAAGTGCATGGCTATGTGAATAAATAAAGGTGTGAAAAATACCTGTGACTCTAAGATTTGATTTGAGTTTCCCATCACACAGCAATGATGATACTTTACATAGCATATCTCTTTACATAGCCCTTCCACATGTGCTGACCTTGTAGATGGCATGGGTGGGGTGGGTGAGGTCTGCAGGACTGACCTGAGGGGCCCTTTGAGCCCTACTGTATCAGAAGGAACCTTCTGAATGCGGGAGAGCTGACCCTCCCATAAAACTGTAGGCAGGGCTCCTCCATCCTTCTCAAGCCTCTCTCTGGGATTCAGCAAGAATCTTGGGACCGCAGAGTTTGGAGAGGTCACTTGAAGAATGAAAAGACCCAGTGAATTAGCAGTCACACCAGAGCTTGAGAGTTTTAGGTGAAAATTTTATTTTTAAAAGTCATAGTCTAATAATTTGGGGCACCAGTTCAAATTCCACTGGGTTATTGTGGGATGATGGTAATAGGGCAAGGTGGAATGGAGCCAGGCTCTGTGTCCCTGACTTCAGTCCTTTGTTTGTTGTTACTAATGTATGCCCTCAAAAATGTAACTTGTCCTAATGAGCCTCATCCCATGTGGATGTGTACAGGAGACTGGTTGGGCAGAGGGACACCATCCCTGGTCTCAAGAAGCTCCCAAGTCTGTTAGGGAGAGAAGACCCACACCAGAAACAACTGGTTCATATCCAGAGCTATGGCAGGGGAAATCATGAGAGATGGAAGGTCCAGAAGTGACAAGAGAGCTGCTGGAGAGTGGCAGGTGCCTTCCTGCCTATTTAAATCTACCCACCATTTAGGACCTGGCCCCAACATGTCCTACTCTCAGAAGCCTTCTCTGCTTTTGCATATGAATCCCTTCAGTCCCTGGGCTCACACAGCATTTCTCTTACACTTCCAATCATTGTTCTTGACTTGATTTTTATTCCTCCAGTTGTCCTTAGCCAGACTGGGACCAAACTCACTGTATGCCCATCTTCTATCTCTTTCCTAGCAATTCTTTCCCAAATTCATTATGAGAATGAATTACCTGGGGAACCTGTTTAAGAGCAGATGTGGATCCAGTAAGTCTCATATGGAGCCCAAGAATCTGCATTTGTCATGGTCTTCCAGTAGGTGCCGATGGCTGTTGGTCTGTGGACCTCACTTAGAGCAAGAAGGTTCTGCAGTATTGGACACAAAGCCAATCTTTAAAAGCTTAAAGCTGGCCTGATTTATTGAATGGGCATACCTCGTTCTTTGTCTCTCTCTTTCCCCAGAGGCTAGATGGGACCATTTTTTGAGGCTAGACAATTACTAGGCTTTTGTGTCATTTCCCCTGCTCCTTTTGCTGACATTCATAGTTGATCATGGTGTTCTTTCTTACAGAGATTGGTCATATCCTGTTGAGAAGGATTTCTCCGTAGAGTGCCCTAGAGAACTGCTTCTCTGGTCCAACGGCGTTGGCTGGAAAGATGGGTTGTATTTGTTACCCTGGATAAGATGTGCCCTAAGGGATTTTCTAATGGAATGATGTGGAGGTGGGGTACAGAGAGGCCCCTGAACCTAAGAGATGAAGTCATGGCTGCCCCCAGAGCCTCTCATGCCCTCAGCCTCTGGGAAATGAGGGGAGAGGCAGACATCAGAGAACAGGTGCAGGAATTGAATGATTAACTAAGTGGTTTCCAGCCATGTCTGAGCTTCATAATGATTAGAATGTTTTTACGAATGGTGTTGCTCAAAGCCACCCCTAGATGTTCCGTTCAATTTGTCTCTGGAAACGATGGAGTATCAACATTTTAAAATCTCCCAGGAGAATCTAATATGCACTCGGGGCTGAAAATCAGTCACTTAAGCCAATAGGGACAAAGACTGAGCAGCTTGGTTCTCCTTCAATCCGGGACCCAGAGAGAAGCACAGCCCTGAACTGTTCCCAATGGCCACCCCAGGGCCGAGTTAAGGGAAGTTCTTGGAAGTAGCTCCTATTGAAGGATCTCTCTGATTGGAGCCGAGTCCATCTCTAGAGGCAAACATTTGAGAAAAGATAGCAACTCTTGGGCATTTTTTTTTTTTTTTTTTTTTTTTGCTCAAAACCATCTATCCTCCAAAAAATGAGGTAAGATAACCCATTTTTAGGCATGAGAATTTCTTAGAAGAATATTACTGATAGTATCCGTTCTATCAATCTTCATGGGCTTTTTGCATTGCCTCGATTTGGGGGTGGGTGGGCGGAGACTGCTCCTCCTTCCGACTGAAGGCTCAGAGCTGAGAGGCAGCCCTATTCACATTCATCCTCCCTGGAGCCTCACCAGTCCATGTTGGCCTCCTTTTCTCATTTTCCTCCCTGATTGATGGCCATGCCCCATTCCCTCTGGTTCCCAGCCCTGCAGAGCTCAGCTAGTGCAGACAAAAGGATAGAACCCATCTAATTCCCATTAGGCTGTGAATGAATGACACCCCTGACACTGCCCGAGTCTTCTTGGATTTGAGGAGCTGCTTGCTCTCTTCATATCTCTTCCATTTATAGCATTCCCAAGTGATAGATGGAGCAAGTTGAAGCTTTCTACCAGTTCCTGTTGGGGGTCACTGGTGGGGCTCAAGTGGTGAGAACAAGGTAGAGTTCAAGAACAAGCCAAATAGCCACATACTTCATGGAGAGCTGTCCATGCCTCTTCCCTCTTAAAAAAGAAAAAAACCAAAAAAAAAAAAAAAGAAAAAAAAGACAAAGGAGGTCTGCTTTAGGCAGCTTCAGCACATTTCTAATTATAGTGCCCATTTGTAACCAAGACTTTGGCCTTCCAAGAAGACTTGATTACGATATTCATAATTCATTGGCAGTCAGTCTATTACCGATTCAATGATTTCTCCAGCCAGGGAGAGAATCTTGATCCTTTAAAAACTGATTTTTCATATTAGAATAGCAAAAGCAATTAGTTTTATTTTTAGCTCAGTTAAGCAGGGGCTCTAATGAGGCTGAAAGGAGGTTTCCCCCGTCTTTCTTTCTCCCATTCTTACCCCTGATGTGCTTTGGGAAGACTCCACCTGGATGTTGGCCTCCTGCTGTGGCTGGGTCTTTGCCGGCTGCCTCTGGCTGCCTTAGGAAACCTGCAGAAGGAGGAGCTTGCAAGGCCAAGGGGTGGTTCTCAGAACTGTGCATTCAGCCTTGTGTTTCCTGAGGCCTGGACTCCCACTTCAACTGTTGTCATGAAGGTGAGGGCGGAAGGGTGTGCAGGGGTGAGCTTGGCAAACATGGCCCCTCAGTTCCACATTAGCTCTGGAGTTTCTGGCAGGAAGAGCTGAGAATAATATTGCTTGGCATTTAGGACCCTCATTTCCACAATGTGGGCTCAACTCACCATTCTCAGCCACGTTCCCCCACCCCTCCTTGTTCTTCTGCACAGACCCCTACTCTGACCAGAATGATTTACTTATGGACCCCTATCCAATAGGACCATGCACACGTTCTGTCACCTCGTGCCTCTAATTTCACCCGGGAAGGAAGAGGCTGGGCTACACTGTTCACTGCTCCAGAAATACTTGGAGTCAAATTGGTAGGAAAATAGGTTTTATTCTAAGCCAGCTTTGAAGAATGCTAGAAGCAACTTAATTGTTTCAAAGGTTCTCTCTTCAAACTTCCCAAAATTGAGCAGAACTTTTAAAGGAGAGGAGGTGGGGAAGAAGAGGCAGTGGCAGGGAAATCAGACAAAGGGCAGGAAATACATATATGAAGATTTAGGTGCCTGGTTAGACAGGCCGAAGGAGGGGATACTCTCTGCCCCCAGCTTCTTTGGTGCTTGTCAAGGTGGGGTTGTAGGCTTTCAGCTTTCTTTATCAGTAGGAGCAATTTGTTCCCAATTCAGAGCCCCCCACCCTGATTTCAGTCAGCTTCAGTTCCTTGACCACTTCCCAACACCCTGGGGCTCTCTTTCCTCTGAATTTTTGGGAGGAACTTGTTCTGGTAACTCTAAATCCCTGGACACTTGCTGTCTTAGACAACTGGTTAATATGGTCAGGTTTGTTAATCAACCAGATGCCCATGGGTCTAAGGAGGTGGCCTGAAGGAGAGAATCCTCTTGGAGTGGGGACAGTGGGGACCAGGGAGCACAGGTCCAGTCTCAAGGATGTCGCTAACCTGAGCTTCAACTACAAAAGCCTGTTCTCATATTCAGCTTCTGGTCTGGTGTTTCTGATATTTTTCAAGGGCAGCTTGAAATCTAGATTCTAAAATATAGAGTTTCCTGATTTTTTAAATGTTGGAATGAATTTAATTTTCTTTAAAGCTCCACCTGGGCCCAAATACCGCATCTGGGCCTATTATTTTGTTTCTTTAGCTGTAGGCTGTGAGAGTGAACCCACAGACCCAGCTCAGGCTCCTGTGTGATAGTGCCACCAAGCTCCTGTTGCCTCCCACATCCTTGATCCATGAAGTAGAAGAAGCATGAACCTAACATGGTACCAGGCCCAGGCAAGTCCAGGGGCTTCACAGTTCCAAGGTGACATGAGGGCAGAGCCAGCACTAACTATAGGCCTCTGGCCCAGGATTCTTTCTGCCAGGACCACACAAACCAAAGGCTGATATTGCCTGAGAGTGTGGTATCCAATTTTGTAGCATCTCTTCTGTTGTCCAATCTTAATGAAAAATGAGGAAAACACTCTTTCCCCTGGAACAGATCAGATAAAGGAAAATAATATAAGATTTCACCATTGTTGGTTTCTGCATCATTTTTCTGGGAAAGATGCTACTGAAATTTAGCACTGAAGAGGCAACTCTTGAGCACCTACTATGTGCCAGTCACTGTGGAAGCCACGGGAAAGAGCGAGGGACACGAGACCTAGTTCCTGCCCTGGCTTGTCTTTACAGTCACAGGCTCAAGGCTGTGAGTGCCTGGAGGAGGGACTGGCCAAACTCTGCGTCTCCTGGCCCCCAACACTGTCCTCAGCACCCACTGGGGACTTAATGACTTGGATTAAAACATGGCACCCTGAGCGAGGCACAGAATGGAGGAGAAGCATTACAGACTAAAATATTCAGTTTCATCTTGATTTGAGAATTTTATTTGTCTGATGAATCTGACCTTGGCATGTCATGGCATCATTTCCTCTCTGTTGTGACAGAGTAGTATCCTGAACGGATTCTGAATAATAAACCATTACGCGGGGTGATGTTGCCTGGCAAACCTGGCATCAGCTGGGGGAGTGAGGGCATGAGCAATAATGGCGGGAATCAGGTAAATAGCTTCAATTAAATGCATTCCTCTGAATCCTCTTCCTCTTCTTCCTCCTCTTAGTTTTTCCTGACTCCAATCCTTAAGAAATTCCCAGGAAAAAATGGATTTTCATTGTGTGTTTCTCCATCTCCAAGAACTGAAAGATTGCCTGCCATCCTCAGGGAGAGAGTATAAAAATTGGACCCTGGTGGAGGCTCGCTCGGGGTGTTGGATGAGCCTCTGACAGAGGATATGAATCTTGGTCCCAGGTCCCAGTGAAGGATGGCAGAGCTGACAAGCCAACATCAAACACGCCTCAGTCCTGGGGGAGCTATCACTCACCCGCTGAGCTCCAGTGGCACATGCTAATGAGGGCGCAGCTTCTATACCACCCTTACCCAGAGGCTGGTGCTCAGCCTCTCCACAGTCAGGGACAAGGATCCCTTGGAGGATTTGCAAGGAAGACAGTGTTCAGCATTCCCCCTCCCTACTTTCTAGTCCCCAAGTGTCATGGCTTTTCTCTTCCTAGTCTTGCCTTGCTCTACCCTTATGGGCGCACAAACTCTTTTCTCAACTAACTGATCACTATATGGAATTGCACGTGTTACTCATTCCTCTCGGTGGCTTTGTGTGCAGGAGGAGAGTCCAGGATAAGACAGATGCCTAACGAGAGGAATAAGTGGCTAATTGTCATATTTTCAAGCTCCTGCTAGGAAGTAGTTTGGGAATGGTCTTGAGAACCCGTTTTGAAAATGGAGGTTATTTTATTTATTTATTTTTAACCATCAGTGATCTTGACTGTCAGTTGATGGGGGACTGAGCATGGATGATGACGATGACGACAACGATGACAAAAATTGTGACGATACAAGCCAGCATCTATTAAGTGTGCCATGTGCCAGACGCTTTGTGAAGAGCTTTCTATGCACCACCCAGAAGCTCCAGAGAGGGCACTATTATTATTCAAAAATGAAGAAATGGGGGCTCAGAGGCTTAGTTAATAAACTCACCCACAGAGCTCAGAAATAATCTTGGCTGAGAGCTGCTCTAGGAATCCTGCCTCTTCCTAATGACAAGAGTGGGGGCCGGGGCTGCTCAAACACCCTTTCCTCTGCAACTTTCTCCAACCCCATCCAGTCCCCCAGAGATACAGTGAAGAGCAGCAACTTCAGACCCAGGTCTGAATCCTGTTTTTGCCACTTAGAAGCTGTGTGACCTAAGGCAAGTTATTTGACTTCTCTGTGACTGCTTTCCACTGTATATAATGGGACCAGCCTCACAGGTCTGGGGGTGGGGCGGGGAGTGAAGATTACAAGGGAGCCATTCCGGCAGGGCGTTCAACGTGGTTCCTGGCACATGGTGTTGTCACTTACTTCCACCACAGGCCACATTGCAGGCAGTCCACACCTTCCCCCATGGTTTTATGCACGTATTTATTTATCTTCCTCTTAAGACTGTAAGTATCTGTGGGACAAACTCCATGTTTTATTTATCTTTGAAAATACTTCCCTTGGAACTTTAAATAGTCAATTAAATTAAATGACTGGAGTTGCAGTAATCAGGACAACCGTTTCCTGAGTGCATGGACCTGCTCTGCATTGCTCCAAGCCCTTCCAGTGACCTCGTGTAGGTACCCTCCTGCTCACTTTGCACTTGAGAGAATCGTGGCACAGACAGGTGAATTAACTTTCTTGGGATTTTACTATTGGCAAATGGTGGGTTCTGGAGTGACCCCCGATGCTCTAAATCCTAAGCCCATACTCTTATCCCTTTTCCATAAAACAATCCCTTAAATATGCTCGTGACTAATTCCCATTGCCTTGAAAATATTGCAAACCGTTAGGAACATGAGGCTCCCAGAGGGTGAGCTACTTGCTCCGAGTCACACAATTAATTTAGTAGTGGAGCTGGGGTGGGAGCCCAGCTCTCCGGACTGCCAGCCCAGTGCTCCTCAGATGAGGTGTGCCCTGTCAGATGGCGTGGTGATTAATTGGGAGAGAAGCTGTAGGAGGTTGACATTTTCCCTGCCTCATCTGTGTTTCCTGCCCACACACCAGGCCCTGAATGTCAAAGCCCCCCACGCTGCTGAGCTGGAGGGAAGGAGGGAAGCCCACTCAGTGTTATTAAGCAATTAAAAATACAGGCTGAGCAGATGTGGGGCAGCCTCACTTCCCCGAAGTGTGGGGCAACAAGGTATCTGGCCGCATCTCGCTCACGCTGGGAGACATTTAAGGAACTAAATGAGAAGCGGCTCCTCTCAGCAGGCAGAGAAGGTAGTTTGGAGCACTCTTATGGCGTCACCTCCCCAGCTCAGCAGGCCTTGTGGTCTGGGTGACAGTGGATGAGGGGCTGGGGGGGTGTGGTCAGTGGCCTCTGAAGAACCACTGCTCATATCTGCAAAGGTGGCTGGGCCTGACAGTTTTCTGTGTGTCTGTGGGTTCTTCCCTCTGCTGCCCAATGGGGCATCCAGAACCCCAGCACCCAGGCTGGACTCAAGTCATTCCTATTTTTCATTGCCACTTATGAACCCAGGACTTAATCTACTATACAAAGAAATAGGCACTGAGGTTCGTTGATAAAAGACTCCTGCTAGAAGCTGGCCTGAGCCCTTTAAAAAGAGTTAGCGATGAATAATAAGTGTCTTTGCTCATTCCTGGAAAACCTCTAGCACGGGTATCCTGTGCTTTGCTTTTTCTGTCGGTGGGCGCACTCATTGCAGGGTCCAGACTAAACTTGACCTCTTGTTGTCATGGATGGGCTCAGGCTGGTCAAAGAGATTCACGCTCTGTGCTGTGGAAAGCAGGCTTGGGAATGTCACTCCCATGCTCTGCAGCTCCTGACTCGAAAGTTTCCAACACATATTTAATGAATAAATGAGATGTGGTAGGCAGAGTTTGTTGGAAATACCTTGTTTTGCTCTTAAGAATTGATTCGACTTCAACTTCACAAAAACTACTAAAATATTAATCCAAGTATGGCTTGTTGGCATGGAAATTATATAGTGGAAGTAGAAAATTACTCATATTGGCACACAGAGAGACACACAGGGACACACATAGACACAAACCCAGAGACACACACAGGCTCACACACAGACACATAAACACTGATGTAGGCAGCTTTTTTTGGTCACTGTAATCAAAAGACCTGACACAGAACAATTTTAGAGGTGGCATAGGTCTCAGTCCACAGATGGCGGATTCTATAGATCTGGTCTAGAGGTGAGGCAGAACAGCATGGAGGAACAGTATGGCAGAGGAAAGCACCTCAGGACATGGCACCAGGAAGGAGAGAGGGGAGGGGGAGAGGGAGGGAGGGAGGGAGAGAGAGAGAGAAAGAGAGAGAGAGAGAGAGAGAGAGAGAGAGAGAGAGAGAGAGAGAGAGAATGCTCCATTCACCAGGTAAAATCATATATACCCCAAAGGCACACCCCCAGTGACACATCTCCTCCAGCCGCACCCTACCGGCCTACAGTTACCACACAGTTAATCCATTCAGGCAGCTTAATGCACTGATTAGGTTAGGCTCTCATAACCCAATCACTGTACCTGTAAACTTTCTTGTTTTGTTTCACACATGTGCTTTTGGGGGTCACCACCTAGTTCAACCATAACAGACACACAGACTCACACAGTAGTCTGCTGACAGCTGGGATGGTGGAAGAAAATGTCAACCTTAAGTTATGACAGAGTTAGTGTGAGGACAGGTAAGGGGGAATAAGCTTTTAAGATGCCAAGAACTGCTTGCCCACGAGAAGAAGAGCAGGTGGACGGACAGGGCAGCAAGTGTGTTCCACATGGGTAAAGAGTTGGACTATTAGCCAGGTGCACTGGCACACGCCTGTGATCCCAGTGGTTTGGGAGGCTGAGGCCAGAGGATCGTGAGTTCAAAGCCAGCCTGAGCAACTTAGCCAGGCCCTAAGTAACTCAGCAAGACCCTGTCTCTAAATAGAATATAAAAGGGCTGGAGATGTGGATCAGTGATTAAGCACCCCTTGGTTCAATCCCTGGTACCCAAACAAATAAATAAATGAATAAATGAATTTGGTCTCTTTAGGATGCAACAAAGCCGCAGGAACACAGATTCCAGCAAATTGTGGGGGATGGAATATCTGGGTCGCCGGGAGGAGCCCATTCCCTGCTGCTCATCCATTCTGGATCCAGGAGCAATCTGGAGTCTCTGCTTTGGACCTAGGTGCATCTATTTTTGTGACCCTAAACCAGCTGGAAAGATCAGGTGTTTTTTCCTCTCTTTCCAGGCAAACTCGGTGGGGAGAACAAGGACTGACCAAATCCATTTTTTTTAAACCCTTTTATTCCAAACTAATTTTAATCTTACAGAAAAAGTTGCAAGATTGTACTATCTCCCTGAACCCTTCTCCCAGCTTCCCCAGGTATTCACTTCCACAGCCATTGCACAATTATCAAGACTCAGAAATTGACATTGGCGCAGTAGGTCAACTAAACCACACACCTCTGAATGCCTGTCCACAGGTGTTCTTTCCCTGTCCTGGGGATCCTGTCCAAGATCTCACATTGCCTTTCATTATTCTCCCTCCTCTTCTGCAGTCTCTAACAATTCCTTACTCTCGCCTTGTCTTTTACAACCTCGACACTTTTAAAGAGTATTGCACCAAGAACAGAACTTCATCTTGATGAAGTTTTCCCCGAAACACATCACCTCAGTCTGATCACAACAAAACATCAGACAAACCCAAATCGAGGGATATTCAACAAAACAGAGGATCAATTGAGACTTTCTGAAGACAACTTGAGCCTCTGCTTTTGTATCTTATTGGTCTCAGGATATTTCTGGAGGAGACTCCCTGGTGGGGAAGAAAAATGGGGCACTGAATTAGAGTTTCAAAATTCAGCCCTGTAGGAGAGAAATGCTGCTTCTCCTGGACCATGGAGATGCAGATCAGCGTGAGCAGGAAGGTGGGCATCTGGATTCTCATATCAGCTCCCTCCTGTCACTGAGACAACTCCTGAGTGTCCGTCTGTGAAATGGGTCTGTGAAATGCTCATGGTGGGCCTCTCTGACCTCCCTTGGGGATCTAACAAGGTGAGAAGCTGGGGCAGGCAAGCCAGGGCCTCAGACAACCAGCCCCCATTGCCACACGCAAGGGCCATCTTCTCCGTGGGAAACCAGGAAGGAGAGGAGAGGAAATGTTCCAGACTTCTGCCCTGATTTTTTCTAGAAGGCAGTGACCTTCCAAGAGGCCCCAAGATGAGATTACCCAGAATTTCATTCAATTAATATCTCAAACCACGTACCATGTGCCAGGCAGAATTGTAGGTGCTGGTTATCTGTCAGTGAGGGGAACAGACTAAGGTCTCTGTCCAGTGGAGGTAACAGGCTAATGAGGGAGGCAGACGGCGAACAAAATAAATGAGTAAATGTTTGAAAGTGATGAAATTCCATCTTCAACTACAAGTCGGAATGCTTTCCAGTAAAATCTATGCTCCAGGTGGACGGTCGCTACTGATGAATGGGGATGGTTACAGAATAACGCACAGCCGTAGGGGTGGGAGAAGGGTGTTGCCAAATGTCTCACCCACTTAAGCTTCCTCCTTTTAAGTTTCAAATCAAACTCCTACTTTGTGTAATTAGACAGCGCATGTAGCAATGGAAATGTCAGTCCTTTGACCCGGGAAAATGCTTCCTAATCACTTCCTTCTGGCTTCCAGCATCTCGGGGGAGGAGATGAGGGGATAAAAGCACACAAGAGCCACTTGCCCTCAGAATACTAATTCTGGGATAATAAACAAGAGGAGGATTGCTTGCATCATTTGGGGATATTTGAATAAGCACAAGAAAGTGGTGGAAAGACACATACCAAACAGTTAATCTGTTAACATCAGGAATCTAGTGAGTACAGAGGCATGGTGTTTGGGGTTGGGGTGGGCAGATGGTGGGAATTCTTTCTTTATCCTCTGCTGCTTGTAGCTTCTTGTGGGTCTTGCTTTTGTAGTTGGAAATGAAAATTTAAGGAGACATCCAAACAAACTAATGAAAAAAAAGACATATCCTATAGGACATCAGAATCCTCTAATATGGCCTTTCTTTAAATGATTCATTTATCCAGGCAAACACTATCCTCTCTCTCACTCTCTCTCTCTCTCTCTCTCTCTCTCTCTCTCTCTCTCTCTCTCTCTCTCTCTCTGCCAGTCTGTGCTAAAGATCACATAAGATGAATGAGACTTGATATCTACTTTTGGGTAGCTTTGTTTTATTTTCACAAACTTTTAAAAGTTGCCTTATCTGTTTTACTCGATTTCCTCTTCATTGAGGGGATGTTCACATAAAACAAAAGTAAGCATTTTAAAGTGAACAATGCCATTTAGTGCATTCACAATGCGGTGCAACCACCACATCCATTTGGCTCTAAAAATTTTCACCTTCTCCCCAACCAAAAAGCAGTTACACCCTACTGCTCCCTCCCAGGAGACCCTGGCAACCACCAACCTGCTTTCTGATGCTATGGCTTACCCGTTCAGGCATTTCACATAAATAGAGTCACATGATATGTGACGTTTTCTATCTGGCTTCTTGCACTTGGCATGTTTTAGAGGCTCATCCGAGATGTAGCGTGGTTGTGGTTTGGATCTTCAATATTTCCTAAAGGCCCATGTGCTGAAGGCTTGGTTGCCAGGCTTGCCCCTCCTGGGAGGGAACCTTAGGGAGGTGGCGTCTAGTAGAAGAAGGTAGGTCACCAAGGGTGTGCCCTTCAAGGGCATATTAGGGCTCCAGCCCCTTCTTCTCTATCTCTTTTTGCTTCTTAGTTCTCATGAGTGAAACAAGTGGTCTCGGTCACATTCTTCTACCATGATGTGCTGCCTAGTCACAGGACCAACTCTCCTGAGTTGGTCTCCTGGACCAAAACTCCTGAAACTATAAGCTCCTATTAATCTTTCCTCCTTATAAGTTATTTATCTCTGATATTTGTCACAGCAATGGAAAGCTGACTAATGCAAATGTGTCAATATTTCCTTTCTTTCCATATATATGTATATTTAATAATATACTATCATATATAAATGTCACAATTTGCTTATCCATGAAACCCCTGAAGAACTCTTGGGGTTCTATTTTTGGGTATTATGACATAGAGCTGCTATGGCCATGCATACATACATGTTTGTCTGAGTACTTGTTTTCAATTATTTTGGATATATACCTAGGAGCAGGATTGCTGGGTCTTAACAGTATCTCTATACTTAACTTTTTGAGGAACCACCAAATTGTTTTCCACAGTCACTGAACATTTTACATTCCCAATAGCGATGTTTAAGAGTTCTAATTTGTCTATATCTTCACCAATACTTGTAATTTTCTCTTCTTAAATTATTATTTTTTTAATTACAGTCATCTTAATGGATACAAAGTGAGATCTCATTGTGGTTTTTATTTGCATTTCCCTAATAACTAGTGATATTGAGCATCTTTTTAAGTACTTTTTAGCTATTTGTGTATCATCTTTAGAGAAATATCTATTCAAATCTTTTGCCCATTTAAAAAATTGGATTCTTTGTCTTTTTGTGGTTGAGCTATAAGAGTTTTTTACACACTCTATATACTACATCTCCTTTAGAGTATGATTAAAAATATTTTCTCCCATTCTGTAAGTTGTTCTTTAATTTCTCTATAATGTCTTTTGAGGCACAAAACTTCTTAATTCGGATGGATTGTGGTTTATATATATATATTTTATCATACTTTTAGTGTCCTATTTAAGAAACTATTGCTAAATCCAAAACCATGAAAATTTACCCCTAAAGAATAAACAAAACTTGTTTTTTTTTTTATTTTGTTACATGCCAAGTTCATAGTACAATGTCTTGTATGCTTTGCTAGAGGGGGATAGAAATTCATCCCTCAGCTTCACAAATGCAAATGCAAAAAGGGAAATATCATCAGTTGTATGTTTTGTAGGGTCTGGATATAAAGGCCACTGCTCAGTAGATATGCAGCTGTATCTGCCTCACAAGGGCTGCCAAGAACTTGCTCCTATAGTTACCAGAGGGAAGGCCTTATTGCAATCAGTGAAAGATGTGACTTGTAACATCTCCTGTTCCCACAGTCAGTAATCGCACAGCAGGGAGCCCACTCCTCTCTAGTGTGCATATCATGGGAGGCCAATGCCTCAGCGATCCCAGAGGAGAGTAGTGACAGTAAATCTATGAGGGACTAACTACTGCCACTTGGGGGTTGGGGCAGGGCTATGAAAATAGGGATGGATCAATTAACTGCCCCAAATCTCACCTTCCCTAGCTGATAATAGTGAGTACCTAAGGATGCTACCCATAAAGGAGAAATTGTATGTGTCTGGTGTGTAACAAGAGCTTGACAAACATAGTGGTTATTACTGTAATCTGAGTCTTATTCAGAGACTATTGATGACCACCGGTCCCTTGGCTGAGGGACCCCATTTCTTTTTGCTTGCTCCTCTATTTCTAAACCTGGACCACGCTACCAAGGCTTTCAAAGGCAAAAGCTCACAGCATTATTGATTCTGTGAGCTCAAGGTGGGGAGGGGATGTGAGAGAGACCTGATCTTCCTGGTTCTGAAGACCCCAGGCCTGTGATAGGTCACCTGCAGGACCCAGTGAGACACATTCCATGGCGAAGAGGAGGCATGACTTTTGCCCCCCTCCTCCCTGCTATCCCAAGACTAGGTCCAGCTGCTCAAGACAAGCTTCTCCTTGTACCAAAGCTGGCTTCAAAGAAGGAATGAGAGCTGTGTATGTTCAGAAAGCGGTTTTATTTTTGTGATACTGAACTTAGGGGTGCTTCACCACGGAGTCACACTTTTGAATTTTGAGACAGGGTCACTTTAATTTGCTGAGGCTGATGTGGAACCTGAGATCCTCTTGCCCCAGGCTCTCAGGCTACTGGGATTGCAGGCATGCACCCCCATGCCCTGCCGAGAATGCAGGTTTTTTTTTTTTTTCCTTCAGCGGCATAGCCCCTGGTTGCTTTCAGGCTTTGGTAAATGCACCTGGCTATTGTTCTTTTCCTTGGGTGCTGACCATTGTCCAGATGGGTGTGACTTCCTTGACCCTGGTGTGGTACTAGCTCGAGGAAAGCAAGGTGCCAGTACCACCTTTTGGTAGGAGGAGGAGTATTCTTCTACGATTGCAGCCAGACCTTTGCGGATGTCTCAGGAAACAGCACTTCTTCTTAGCAAGTCACGGGCACTTAATATATGATCCTTAAATCATTTAAGACTGGACTAGCCTGGGCAGTAGTGATGGGGCCAACACAGCTGGGAGCAATCTTGGAGGCACGCAGCGAAATGGCTGAGATGATCTAATAGATCTCGCTCCGTCTCCAGAAGTCTATCCCCCTGCCTCTCTCCT
Source organism: Callospermophilus lateralis (assembly GCF_048772815.1). Taxonomy (NCBI): domain Eukaryota; kingdom Metazoa; phylum Chordata; class Mammalia; order Rodentia; family Sciuridae; genus Callospermophilus; species Callospermophilus lateralis. Next base: position 70,847,474 of record NC_135319.1, read on the forward strand.
TATTAAACCGAAGCTCCCCACTCACAGGAAATAAAACTGCTACCTGATATTTATATATCTTCAGAGAGTACTGTGATTCAGAAGCCAGGGAGAATGGCTTAAAACTATTTATTGAAAAGGAGACTGTTTCTTGCATGAAGTAATCTTATTGGAAAAGTTACCTTATTTCTTCTACTGCACTTGGAAAATCTAGCCCGTTCATAAAGCAAAGGGCGAAACAGAAATTGATTTTTTTAGGCATGAGGTTGGCTTTTTTGTACTTTGATTAGTGGCTTGGAGCCGGAGAGTCATGTGTCAGGGTTCTGGTATTTGGGGGCAAGGTAGTCAGACTGAGATCATAATAGCTGTTTCTGACCTTGACTTTAAGCAGAATATTTCGGGAAACCTTATGTCACCCCAAGCCTCTGGTTATTTGCAATCTTATGATACATCTGGTTGATCTCTCCTGTTGAACAGCCCCCGAGCCTCCCTCACTGGACCATTTCTAGGTTGTGAGGTTCTGAATGGATATACAACACCTATAAGGTAAACTCTATTCTCATTATTTTAGCATTGAGGATGCTCTGCTTATAGTTTGGGTCAAACACATGACTCTTTCTCTCCCAAAGACTCATATATTGAAGGCTTAGTCTCCAGTGCAGCAATTTTCAGAGGTGGGGCTTTTGGGAAGTGACTGGATCATAAGGACTCTGCCCTCATCAGTGGATTAATCCATTGAAGGATTCATAGCTATGTGGACTATTGGGAGGTGGTGGAAACTATAGGATGTGGGAGTTGAAGGGAGTAGGTCCTTAGGGGAGTGCTCTTGGGGACTTTATCATATTTCCAGCTCCCACCCCTGCTGGGAGCCATCAGCCAAGTAGGTATGACAAATTCCTTGCCAGCTTACTCCCATGCTGTCTAGTGGAAGGACTTCTGAAAGGTGACCTTGCTCAAGGACCAGGGCAGGATCCGTGTTTAGGGTGTTCCCCCTTTAGAATAGGGCAGTTTAGCATAATAGGAGAGTAGGGTGTTTCCCCTTTAGAATAGGGTGGTTTAGTAATAGGAGATTAGGGTGTTCCTCTTTTGGAATAGGGCGTATCCTGCTGCTGAGTTCCTCTTGAGTGCTTAGGGTCAGACAGTATTTTTTTGAGAGACAGAAGCCCATGCGGTGTGGATTTAGGCAGGAGTGGATTTGGGCGGATTGGATTTGGGCAGAGAACCTGGATTCCCCCAGAACGTGTTTGTAGACGGCCGGTGTGAGTTCGGGAATAAAGAATTGCTGTTTGAATCTACAAGCTGTGTGGAGACTCATGATTTGTGCCCAGCCGAGAGACTGCGGCATCTGGTGGCCCGTACGCGGAACGTCTGAAACTTGGAGGTAAGTGAAATTGCTCGCCCCTGAGGGAAGGCGAGAGAATGGGTGACCATTTCAGAAAACAATGTGTTCTTCTTTTGATTTATTTTGTTTTTCTTTCAAGCTGCCTATCCCTAGAAATTTCTCAGGCAAACTGGAAAAAATGGTTGACTAAAGGTTTGAAGTTTGTCGGCCCTGAGGAAGAGAAAATTGATACAACGATTTTTTATTCTGTTTTTGCTTCATTCAGTTTCGGTTTTGTTTTGTGTTATCTTATTGGGTTGCGTTATCTTTATAGTAAATTAAAACAAACTGAAAAGATGTTAAGTAAATTGTTAGAGGTTCAGAATATGGTGAAAGACATTTTAGATCAAGCAAAAGAGAAGGTCTCTCCAGCTAGTCAGACAGAGGAAGAAAATTTAAAGGAAAAGGGGTTGTTAGAAAAAAGGCCACAACAGGAGGCTGTTACTAACTCCGTTTTATCACAAGAGGCTTTAATTCAACCAACAGCCCCACCGATAGAGACAGCTGAGTGGCCCTCAAACCCCGTAGTTGATAATTGGGATCCTGAGACAGGACCTCGAAGATTAGCATGCCCTGTACTTGAGCAGGCAGGAGGGCAGCGAATTCACCGTGCTTTAGATTTTAAAACAGTGAAGCAGTTAAAGGAGGCTGTAACAACCTATGGTCCCCAAGCTCCCTTCACGGTGAGCATGGTCGAGTCCATTACTAACTTGGACATGACGCCAGCAGATTGGGCTAGCATGTGTAAATCTGTGCTAAATGGAGGACAATATTTGTTATGGAAGGTTGCCAATGAGGAATTTTGTGCAGAGACAGCTAGGAGAAATGCAGCAGCCGGTTACCCTCAAAGAAATTTAGAAATGTTGCTAGGAAAAGGACCTTATGAGGGTCAGCGGCAACAAATTGAATATGATCCTGCTATATATGCACAAATTGCTGCAGACGCAGTTAGGGCATGGAAGACTTTACAAGGACATGGAGATTTACAAGGTCAGCTATCTAAGGTAATACAGAGAGCTAATGAACCTTACGCTGACTTTGTAGATAGGCTAATTCAAACGGCTGCCAAAATTTTTGGGGATACGGAACAAGCAATGCCATTAATAAAACAACTGGCTTATGACCAAGCAAATCGTTGCTGCAGAGAGGTTATTAGACCATGGAGACATGAAGATTTAAACACATATATTAAATTATGTAGAGATATTAATGAACAAGGGCAAGTCTTGGCAGCTGCAGTACAACAGGCTTTAGATACCAGGCCAAAAACATGCTATGATTGTGAACAAACAGGACATTTTAAAAGGAGTTGCCCCATAGGAGGAGGATTTAACAAAACTAGGTATCAAAGAAATAGAATACCGGGTATTTGCCCACGATGCCGTAGAGGGAGACATTGGGCTAATGAATGCCGTTCTCAAACTACCATAGAGGGTACTCCCTTACCAAAAAACGGAAAAGGACCAGGTATTTACCCACGATACCGTGGAGAAAGGCATCAGGCTCCGTTGCCAAAAAACGGACAGCCGGGCCCAATGCTCCAGGGCCCACAACCACAAATATACGGGGCAGTGGAGGAACCCAGCAACACCATCAGAGTAGTGCCCAGGACACATTGTCCATTAAATCCCTCATCAGACAAACCCGAGGGAGCGCAGGGTTGGACATCTGCGCCTCTGCCAGAGCAGTACTAACTCCAGAGATGGGAATTCAAATCATTCCCACAGGAATAAAAGGACCTCTTCCCCAAGGGACAGTAGGCTTATTATTGGGACGTAGTTCATCTACATTAAAAGGACTTATGATAAGTCCCGGGGTAATTGATCCCGATTATGTAGGTGAAATAAAAATTATAGCTAGTTCTCCAAGAGGTATATCAGTAATTTCACCTGGAGACAGAATAGCACAGTTGTTAATAATACCCAGCCTACATAATAAATTTCCTAGTCATAGTGTAAAAAGAGGTTCCAGGGGATTAGGCTCCACAGGTGTAGATTGGGCTATGTTGTCTTTAAATTTAGATTCTCGCCCAATGTTAAAACTAAATATTCAAGGACACGACTTTAATGGGCTACTGGACACAGGTGCAGACCTTAGCATCATATCTAGTAAGGAATGGCCAAAACATTGGCCATTACAACAAGCCACTCAAACGCTTCGAGGCCTAGGAGTGGCTACTAATCCCCATAGAAGTGCAATGATATTAGATTGGAAGGATCCTGAAGGTTGTGAGGGAACTATACAGCCCTATGTATTGGATCATCTTCCTATAAATTTATGGGGACGAGATGTCCTAGATCAATTAGGTTTGACATTAACAAATAACATCAATCCTAATGCGCCCACTACTAGGGCTAGACAAGGTTTTAGGAAAGAAAAAAGATTAGGAAAACAAGGACAAGGTATAGCAGCACCAATTCAAATAGATCAAGGAACAGACAGACATGGGTTGGATTTTCAGAAAGGGCCACTGAGACAATCAAAATTACTTGGAAATCAGAAAGACCAGTGTGGGTTCCTCAGTGGCCCCTGACTAAAGAAAAGATACAAGTAGCCCATGATCTGGTCAAACAACAATTAGCGGAAGGACATATACAACCTTCCATATCTCCCCATAATACTCCCATTTTTGTCATTAAAAAGAAATCTGGTAAATGGAGATTATTGCAAGATTTAAGAGCCATTAATAATGAAATGGTTATTATGGGACCTGCTCAATCAGGGATTCCTCAATTGTCTGCTTTGCCAAAAACCTGGCATGTTTTAGCCATAGATATTAAAGATTGTTTTTTTTCAATTCCAATTCATCCCGAGGATAGTCCACGTTTTGCATTTACTATCCCTGCATTAAATCATGAAGGTCCTGATCAGAGATATGAATGGAAAGTACTCCCTCAAGGGATGGCTAACAGTCCAACTATGTGTCAAATATATGTTAATAAAGCAATCCAGCCACTTAGAAATCAAAATCCTGAACTACAAATATTTCACTATATGGATGATGTATTATTGGCACATAAAGATAAAAACATATTGCTGGAATGTTATGCCACACTTACAAACTTATTAAAAAATTATAATCTAGAAATAGCAATAGATAAAGTACAATTAAATTTTCCAATTAATTACTTAGGAGTTCTATTATCCTCAACCATGGTCCGTCCACCAAAAATTCAAATACGAGTAGATCAACTCAAGTCACTTAACGACTTTCAAAAGTTATTGGGAGACATAAATTGGATAAGGCCTTATCTAGGCATACCAACAGGAGAGTTGGGACCTTTATTTGATATTCTAAAAGGTCCATCAGATCCAAACTCACCTCGCATGTTAACGCCTGAAGCAAGAAAGGCATTAAAAATTATTGAAACATATATGGAAAATATACATTTGGATAGAATTGATATAAGTTTGCCTTTATTATTTATTGTACTACCAACAAAAAATATTCCTACAGGAGTATTTTGGCAAGAAGGTCCATTATTGTGGATACATTTATCTTATTCTCCTAACACTATTCTTACTAGGTATCCTGAGGCTGTAGGACAATTAATACTCAAAGGAATAAAAGCAGCGAAGGGAGTGTTTGGAATTTCTCCCAATAAAATTATTACTCCATATACTATGGATCAAATTGATGAGTTAGCTAATGAGTTAAATACTTGGGCAATAATCATGTGTAAATCTAATGTTTCATTTGATAATCACTTACCATCTAATCCTTTGTTGTCTTTTTGGTCTAAGCATCCTGTAGTTTTTCCAAAAATGACAAGAAAAACCCCTATCATGAATGCTCCAAATATATTCACTGATGGGTCAAATAATGGTACAGCAGCAGTAGTTACCCCTGATCAAACTTTTACATTTTTAGTACCCAAACAATCAGCTCAAAAGGTAGAGCTTAATGCAGTATTACAAGCTTTTTTAATGTTTAAAGATTCTGTATTTAATTTATTTTCTGATAGTCAGTATGTAGTTAATGCTATAGTATCTCTTGAAGATGCTGGTAGGATTTCCCCTTCTTCTACTGTTTTCTCTTTGTTTTCCACTATACAAAGTCTAATCTGGGACAGAAAAGATCCATTCTTTATAGGACATATTAGAGCACATACAGGATTGCCTGGAGCCCTTAGTTTGGGCAACGATTTAGCAGATAAAACTACACATGACATACATATTTTCTCTACACTAGAAGAAGCTATGAATTTTCATAAAAAATTCCATGTTAATGCTAATACTTTACAAAAGCGTTTTAAAATAACTAAGGAACAAGCCAGACATATAATAAAACAATGTCAAAATTGTGTGACCTTTTTACCACAAGTTAATCTTGGAGTCAATCCTAGAGGACTGATACCTAACCATATTTGGCAGATGGACGTCACACACTTGCCAGAATTTGGAAAATTAAAATATTTACATGTTACAGTTGATACTTCTTCCGGATTTTTGATGGGCTCCCTTCATGCCGGAGAAAAAACTAAAGATGTTATAGCTCATTGCTTACAAAATTTTGCCACTGTGGGTGTTCCTAAACAGTTAAAAACTGATAACGGTCCTGGCTATACCTCTACCTCTTTTAAACAATTTTGCTCATCATTTGGTATTACTCATATAACAGGAATTCCATACAATCCACAGGGACAAGGCATAGTTGAAAGAGCTCATCAAACTATTAAAACGTACTTACTAAAACAAAAAGAGGGAATTGGAAAGGGGTATATATCCCCCAAAGATAAACTTAAAATAACACTTTTTACCCTAAACTTTTTAAATTTGGATTCATCAGGACTTAGTGCTGCAGAAAGGCATATGTATCCAAAAAATGTGCATAAGCCTAAAGTTCTTTGGAAAGATATTCTAACAGGACAATGGAAAGGTCCAGACCCAGTGATTGTCTGGAGTCGGGGCTCTGTTTGTGTGTTTCCACAGGGAGAACAGCAGCCGATTTGGATTCCAGAAAGACTAACTAAAGCAATTTCTACGAATCGAAAAGAAGATGATTTGACTCAAATCCATAACAGCTGATATCCAGAACTCCAGCTTGGCCATTCTTACATCTGCAACAGTGATTAACAAGGATGCTTTTTTCAATATCTATTTTATTATTGCATTTTTCCCACATCATAAGGTTCTATTTTTATTTTTTGAGCTCACACAAACCTAGGTTAATGTTTTTCTGATCAGTTTTATTTTTTTTTGACTATAGAGTTTTTAAACATTGCAATGGAGATTTCACCTAGGTAAAGCTACAAGGCCTTTATTATTATCTTATATGTTGTACGTTTGTTTGCACATTTGTGTTTTGTGTTGTATGTCTGTGTGTGCGTATTTTATATATGAGGAGCGCTCATGAGAAAATGGATCCGAATTTTTTTTTTATTCACGTGATTTAAATGGTTTAATTTAAATTAGGTAAACAGCTGTTAAAGATTGTTTTTAAAGGTGCTTAACATATCTGCTTGTTTACTAATTTAAATCAGGTAAACAGCTGTTAAGGATTGTTTTTTAAGTAGGTTAACAGATCTGTTTGTTTACTTTCACCTTTCCTTTTCATTATATTTAATAATTCTTTTCAGGTTAATGTCTTTTTAGCATCATTGCCAGAATTCCTATCTTCATCCCAATGAATATAACTCAACAAGTATGCTCAATCAAGGAGTCAACTTACTTTGGGAGGAAATGGACTTTGGGAGGAGACGGACAGATTGATAGATTCCTCCCCTTTGAACTGCTTACAGAACTTGCCTGGACTATGTAACTACGTTTAGTGCAGCAAATTGTGGTAATGCTGGCATATCTTTGCTGATGGTGTCACCAGTGATCTTTGCTGATGGTGTCACCAATGATGCAATTTTTCCAAAGGAACTGTCAATTGGCTTGGTGTCGTGGCATTTCTGTATCCTCCTCCCTTCTGCTAGTGATGGTCTAAATTTGGGGGCCAATGGCTATATGCTGGACCGGCAGTCAGTGACGGGTATGATCCAATTGCAATGGTATCAACCTAAGACAGGAGGCTGACGCCTAAAGGTCAGTTGCCTAAAGGTCAGTTTTCCAATGACGGGTAAGAGCCATATGTTGAACTGGACAACCTACCAGGCACGGTCCTTAAGCCACATTACTTGTTGTTTAATTAATCAGAAGGGGGGAGATGCTGGGAGCCATCAGCCAAGTAGGTATGACAAATTCCTTGCCAGCTTACTCCCATGCTGTCTAGTGGAAGGACTTCTGAAAGGTGACCTTGCTCAAGGACCAGGGCAGGATCCGTGTTTAGGGTGTTCCCCCTTTAGAATAGGGCAGTTTAGCATAATAGGAGAGTAGGGTGTTTCCCCTTTAGAATAGGGTGGTTTAGTAATAGGAGATTAGGGTGTTCCTCTTTTGGAATAGGGCGTATCCTGCTGCTGAGTTCCTCTTGAGTGCTTAGGGTCAGACAGTATTTTTTTGAGAGACAGAAGCCCATGCGGTGTGGATTTAGGCAGGAGTGGATTTGGGCGGATTGGATTTGGGCAGAGAACCTGGATTCCCCCAGAACGTGTTTGTAGACGGCCGGTGTGAGTTCGGGAATAAAGAATTGCTGTTTGAATCTACAAGCTGTGTGGAGACTCGTGATTTGTGCCCAGCCGAGAGACTGCGGCACACCCCCACCCCCATTTCCTGGCTGCCATGATGCTCCTCCTCCCCCCAAGCCCCCAGCAATGGAGCCAAGTGACTGACACCTCTGACATCAAGAGCCCAAATAAATCTTTATTCCCTCTTTTCAGTTGTTTACCTCAGGTATTTTGTCACAGCAACAAAAGGCTGACTGACATACCCTCCAAGATCTGATCCAATGTGACTTCACCTCTGGCCCATTCTTTCCCCACCTTTAAGGTATGAAGGAACCCTCTGCCACTGTGGCACATGACTGGGCACATCATTGACTCCCTTGACATTTGTGCTTCTCTTTGCACTTCCCTTTGTTAGACACCTGCTTCCTTCCCAGGAACCTGTCCACAAGTGCCCTCAGAAGTCACATCTCCCATTTTCCTACCAGTGGACCTTCTCAGTTCTCTCCACACTTACTGTCCTCTGAATTGAGCCCTTTACTGAACCTGCCACCTACTTAGCATGGATCCTGTGCCTTAAAACAGCTCCTGTTTACTGGGTATGCATGGATCTTATGAAAATTCAACACTGTCTGCTACCAAGGGCAGAAGAGGGATGCAGAGAATTCACCCATCTCTCCCACATTCCCAAGTTGAACCCCCGACCCCCAGTACTTCAGGATGTGATTGCGTCTGCATATGGGGCCTTTAGAGAGGTACTGAAGTTAGAATGGGGATGTTAGGGCAGACCTTAATCCAGTTTGACTGGCGTCCTTTTAAGAAGAGGAATGTGGACAGAGAGATACCAGGGATGCACATGCCCAGAGAAGAGACCATGTGGGGACACGCTGAGAAGATAGACATTGTTAAGCCCAGGAAAGAGGCCTCAGGAGAAACAGACCCTGCCTCCACTGTGTTCCTGGGCTTCCATCCTTTAGAACTGGGAGGAAATAAATTGTCTGTTATCTGAACCACCCCGTCTTGGTCTTTGGCTATGGCAGCCCGAGCAGGCCACACATTCCGCCAGAGTGAGCCCCGAAGTCAGTGTGGGCTGGTGGGAATCTGCGATTTCCTGTTCAGATCCGTTCACCCAGGCGTCCAAGAATGGGCCAGATGAGAATTGAGTATTTGAAGTTTAGCGAGCTGGCTTGTCCAATAGTCCGCCGCTATGAGCCAATCATCAGCTGGCAGTCTGAAAGTTTGCTGGAGCCCCTTCGGCTGTGGCTCTCAACATCTCCCCCTCTCTGTTTAAACAAGAAGCATGTGGCTTAGGGACTGTGTCTGCCTTAGGTTGTCCAATAGTACATATGGTTCTTACCCGTTATTGGATGAGCTGACCTCAAGGCGTCAGCCTCCTGTCTTAGGTTGGTACCATAGTAATTGGATCTTACCCGTCATTGACTACCAGTCCAGTATACAGCCACACCTGTGTAGAGGTCTTCGTACCAGCGGGGGGGTGAGGTTCTTTGCCTCACCTCTGTTGGCCCCCAAATTTTAGCTGAACGATCATGACAAACAGAAGGGAGGAAGATACACCAAGCCAGCTGACGGCTCCTTTTGGAAAAATTGTACCACCGATGACACCATCAGCATAAATACCCCAACACTACCAGAAGTTGCTGTACCAACAGATAGTTCACAATGCATACAAGTGAGTTCACAATGCATATAAGTGATACATAGTCCAGGCAAGTTCTGCAAGCAGTTCAGTGATGGCTATTGCAGAAGCTGTAGATTGGTTTTATCTTTGTCTTCATGCACTGGGATGAAGATAGGAATTCTGACAATAATGGCTAAAGAAAAAATTATGTAACATTCCAGAAAGCACTAAAAGAAAACAATTTTCTTAACAATTTACATTGTCTTCACCGGCACTGGGATGAAGATAGGAATTTTGGCAATAATGGCTGAAGAAAAAATTATGTAACGTTCCAGAAGGCATTAAAAGAAAACAATTTTCTTAACAATTTACATTATCTTTAAGAGAATTATTAAATATAATGAAAAGGAAAGGTGAAAGTAAACAAACAGATCTGTTAACCTCCTTTTTTGTTCACATTTTAAAACAATCTTCAACAGCTGTTTACCCAATTTAAATTAAACCATTTAAATCACGTGAATAAAAAAAAATTATTTGGATCCATTTTTTCATGAGCGCTCATCATATATGACATATGGACATACGTGCATTCAAACACAAAACACAAGTGTGCACACATAATACATACGACACATAACATAATAGTAAAGGCCTTATAACTTTTTACAGGTGAAATCTCCATTGCAATGTTTAAAAACTCTATAGTCAAAAAATAGAACTGATCAGCAAAACATTAACCTAGGTCTGTATGAGCTCAAAAAAAAAAAAAAAATATGGGAAAGGGCAATAATAAAATAGATATTGAAAAAAGCATTCTGGTTCTGTCGCAGATGTAAGAATAACCAAACTGGAGTTCTGGATATCACATCTTCTTTTTGGTCTGTAGAAATCGCTTTAGTTAATCTGTCTGGAATCCAAATCAGCTGCTGTTCTCCCTGTGGAAACACATAAACAGACCCCCGACTCCAGGCAATCACTGGGTCAGGACCTTAGTTAATCTCTCTGGAATCCAAATCGGCTGCTGTTCTCCCTGTGGAAACACACAAACAGACCCCCGACTCCAGACAATTACTGGGTCAGGACCTTTCCATTGTCCTGTTAGAATATCCTTCCAAAGTACCTTGGGCTTATGTACATTTTTTGGACACATATGCCTTTCCGCAGCACTAAGCCCTGATGAATCCAAATTTAAAAAGTTTAGAGTAAAAAGGGTTATTTTAAGTTTATCTTTGGGGAATATATACCCCTTCCCAATTCCTTCTTTTTGCTTTAATAAGTACATTTTAATAGTTTGATGAGCTCTTTCAACTATGCCTTGTCCCTGTGGATTGTATGGGATTCCTGTTATATGAGTAATGCCAAATGATGAGCAAAATTGTTTAAAAGAGGTAGAAGTATAACCAGGGGCATTATCTGTTTTTAACTGTTTTGGAACGCCCACAGTGGCAAAATTTTGTAAGCAATGAGCTATAACATCTTTAGTTTTTTCTCTGGCATGAAGGGAGCCCATCAAAAATCCAGAAGAAGTATCAACTGTAACATGCAAATATTTTAATTTTCCAAATTCTGGCAAGTGTGTGACGTCCATCTGCCAAATATGGTTAGGTGTCAATCCTTTAGGATTGACTCCAAGATTAACTTGTGGTAAAAAGGTCACACAATTTTGACATTGTTTTATTATTTGTCTAGCTTGTTCCTTAGTTATTTTAAAACGCTTTTGTAAAGTATTAGCATTGACATGGAACTTTTTATGAAAATTTATAGCTTCTTCTAGTGTAGAGAAAATATGTATGTCATGTGTAGTTTTATCTGCTAAATCATTGCCCAAACTAAGGGCTCCAGGCAATCCTGTATGTGCCCTGATATGTCCTATAAAGAATGGATCTTTTCTGTCCCAGATTAGACTTTGTATAGTGGAAAGCAAAAAGAAAATAGTAGAGGAAGGGGAAATCCTACCAGCATCTTCAAGGGATACTATAGCATTAACTATATACTGACTATCGGAAAATAAATTAAATACAGAATTTTTAAACATCACAAAATCCTGTAATACTGCCTTAAGCTCTACCTTTTGAGCTGATTGTTTGGGTACTAAAAATGTAAAAGTTTGATCAGGTGTAACTATTGCTGCTGTACCATTATTTGATCCATCAGTGAATATATTTGGAGCATTCCCGATAGGTGTTTTTCTTGTCATTTTTGGAAAAATTACAGGATGCGATGACCAAAAAGACAATAAAGGATTAGATGGTAAGTGGTTATCAAATGAAACATTAGATTTGCACATGATTATTGCCCAAGTATTTAACTCATTAGCTAACTCATCAATTTGATTCATAGTATATGGAGTAATAATTTTATTGGGAGAAATTCCAAACACTCCTTTTGCTGCTTTTATTCCTTTGAGTATTAATTGTCCTACAGCCTCAGGATACCTAGTAAGAATAGTGTTAGGAGAATAAGATAAATGTATCCATAATAATGGGCCTTCTTGCCAAAATACTCCTGTAGGAATATTTTTTGTTGGCAGTACAATAAATAATAAAGGCAAACTTATATCAATTCTATCCAAATGCATATTTTCCATATATGTTTCAATGATTTTTAATGCCTTTCTTGCTTCAGGCGTTAACATTCGGGGTGAATTTGGATCTGATGGACCTTTTAGGATATCAAATAAAGGTCCCAACTCTCCTGTTGGTATACCTAGATAAGGCCTTATCCAATTTATGTCTCCTAATAACTTTTGAAAGTCATTAAGTGATTTGAGTTGATCTACTCGTATTTGAATTTTTGGTGGGCGGACCATGGTTGAGGATAATAGAACTCCTAAATAATTAATTGGAAAATTTAATTGTACTTTATCTATTGCTATCTCTAGATTATAATTTTTTAATAAGTTTGTAAGTGTGGCATAACAGTCTAGCAATGTGTTTTTAGCTTTGTGTGCTAATAATACATCATCCATATAGTGAAATATTTGTAGTTCAGGATTTTGATTTCTAAGTGGCTGGATTGCTTTGTTAACATAAATTTGACACATAGTTGGGCTGTTAGCCATCCCTTGAGGGAGTACTTTCCATTCATATCTCTGATCAGGACCTTCATGATTCAGAGCAGGGATAGTAAATGCAAAACGTGGACTATCCTCAGGATGAATTGGAATTGAAAAAAAACAATCTTTAATATCTATAACTAAAACATACCAAGTTTTTGGCAAAGCAGACAATTGAGGAATCCCCGATTGAGCAGGTCCCATAATAACCATCTCATTATTAATGGCTCTTAAATCTTGCAATAATCTCCATTTACCAGATTTCTTTTTGATGACAAAAATGGGAGTATTATGGGGAGATACAGAAGGTTGTATATGTCCTTCTGCTAATTGTTGTTTGACCAGATCATGGGCTGCTAGTATCTTTTCTTTAGTCAGGGGCCACTGAGGAACCCATACTGGTCTTTCTGATTTCCAAGTAATTTTTATTGTCTCAGTGGCCCTTTCTGAAAATCCAACCCATGTCTGTCTGTTCCTTGATCTATTTGTATTGGTGCTGCTATACCTTGTTCTTGGTTTCCTAATCTTTTTCCTTTCCTAAAACCTTGTCTAGTCATAATAGTGGGTGCATTTTGGTTGATGTTATTTGTTAATGTCAAACCTAATTGATCTAGGACATCTCGTCCCCATAAATTTATAGGAAGATAATCCAATACATATGGCTGTATAGTTCCTTCACATCCTTCAGGATCCTTCCAATCTAATACCATTGCACTTCTATGGGGATTAGTAGCCACTCCTATCCAATCTATTTCTTAAAACATTAACCATGGCTAACTCCTCCATCTGAGGCTCCATCAATGAGTCGGGGATCTATTTCAATGCTGCCTGGGCCGGGCTTACTGGGATCTGTGGCTGAACTGACTTTTCATGGTTCCATAGGATTTCTTGAGGACCATGCCGATGACGTGTGTGTGACCGTCAGCTTCAGTGATTGCAGGAATGATCAGCTCCCTCTTCTGTGTTAGTGACCCCTCATTGCTGTGGCCTCTTCCTACCTAGTCTGTAAGCAACAGAGTGATCTCTCTCAAAACCGTCTGCCCAGGTCATCCCCGTCCCCTAATTTCTCCACCTTGCCCACATTAAAACCCTAAATGGATCCACTTAGGATAAAATTCCAATCTGCTTTTACAGGACCTATGAGGCCCTTCAAGATATGGATCTCAGGAGCTTTCTGGCCTCACTGGCATGACCCGCCCACCCCCATGCTCCCAGCTCTGGTGGCCTTGGACTTCCTCTGCCTCTCCTTCTTGCTGTGGGGCTTTGGCACACTCTCTTCCCACCACCTGGAAGGGTGTCTCTTTCCCTCGTCACCAGGTCATCTCTGCTTCATCCTTTCAGACAATAAATCAAGTGTCACTTGCCCGCCCAGATCCTGTCTCCCTGTCATAGGCACTTCAGGAACCTCTCCCTTGAAGCATTTAACTGAAAAGCAATTTTCCTCCATGTCTTCCACTAGATTCTAAATCCCATCTGGACAGAGACCATGTCTATTTTTGTGCTTGGCACCCAGTAGACACTTAGTAGGTACTTGATTGAAATAGACAAACACCTGTCTTCCTCTTTTCCAGTTCAGTTTTCCCAAAGCAGATCCCACGTCCGTCTTTGGGTCCCTGTTGTCTAAAGCACTGGCCTTGTGGAAGCCGTGGGCGGATCCTGTGGTCACGAGGGATGCAGTCTCCAGGGAGAGACAGAGTCATAAGGGAGCTGGGGAAAGTTGCTTTGTGGGGGGCAGATACGTCCCATGGAGGGAGGAAAAACAGAGAGATTAAAGAACCAGGAGAACGGTGAAAAGTGGGAGAAGGCTTCAGGGTGCGTATGGTGAGATGGCGTGTGGGTGGGCGGAGGGATCAAACAGGGACAGTCACCAGGGATGAAGGAGAGAGTCCGTGGTGAGGACGTGTAGAAACGACCTTATACCAGGATTCCCGAAACTCACCACTGTTGATATTTCGGACTTGACAATTCTTGGTTGTGGGGGGCTGTCTTGGGCATGGGGTGTTTGGCAACATCCCTGGCCTTTGTTCATTAGATCCGGCAGGACTCTGCCCCCAGGTGTGACAGCCCCAAATGTATCCGGACATCACTCAGTGTTTTCCCCGGGGGTGGAGGGATTACCCCCAAACTGGTTTGCCACAGACCTAATCCCCTAGAGGTCCCGGAAGAAGAGTTGAGTGGTCACCCAAGGGTGGGCAATGCTGGGTGAGTCAGGCTCCCTTGCTGCAGAAATGCTCAGAGCCTTCGTCATATCAAGATGCGCTGTGACTCTCTCATCCCGGGAAAGACCAGGAAGTGCAGGGTTTCCTGGAAAAATCACACGGGAAATTTCCGCCACCCACAAGGAGTGCTCTAAAGGGTAGTAAGTGCTGGAGGTGGGAGGGTCCCACGTCCCAGCTCCTTCCGGTCTACCATTCAGTGTGCATTTCATGGCTCACTGGCACTCCTGCCCTCTCCCCTTCATCAACTGTCCCTTCTTTTTCCTCTCAGGCAGCGACCCTCTTCAAGCACAGGCCAATATGGGGACTAGTTCCCTTTCCCCCTTTTCAAATGCCCGGCACTCTCAGCTTCCCCACTGGCCACATCAGGCGGAGGTTTGCTGTGTCTCCAGCCTGCTGGAGGCGTTGCCCGATCAAGGCAGAACAGCCGCTGAGGCTCCAGAGGGGGAATTAGAAATGGCTCCAGTGGACACCCAAAGGCTGTGACTTACTTTCTGCTGGGAACAAAGTTCCTTTGAGGCCAGGCTCTGTGTGGGACACCCCAGGGTGTCGAGCTCAGAGCACCTGCTTGGATCTAGCAGATGCAATTAAGAAAATGCCAATCTGCCTTCTCTGCATTTGAGCCAGTGCCCCCAGTTTCCTGGGCTTGTCAACCAGTGTTGCCTACAAAGGGCCCTAAAACACAGTCCTCTCCCAAGCGTGTTTCCCAGTGTGCTGGAATAGGAAGCAGGGTTAGGCTGCACCCCTCCCTGCTTCCCTGCAGGATAGCACGCTGGACTGAGCACAGATCCAGAGCTTGCCGACCAAGGCGTTGGCATGGGCCTTACAGCTGTTGAGTTATCCACTGAACCAACATTTACTGCAAGCTTTGTCAGTGTAAGTCCTGATAATTCTCTGGCTTTTAATTGCCTTTTCTGCCAAAGAGTAGAGTATGTTGAAGAAATCTAATTTTCCTTTCAGTAATACCTTCTGTTTTCTGCCCTCTTTGGGGAGTTTAGGATTGGTGAAGATTGAGTGTTCTAAGATTGTTACAAGTGGAAGAGTTCTGAACAAAACTTTTCATAAAAGAGAATATATCATGGATTTCCTTGTCTTATGGGTTAGCTTTTTAATGGGAGGTTGCTTATTTGCTCTTTGGGAACATTACTATAAATATCCTCTGAGTGACCCCTTGCTGCAAGTACTTTATAAGGGCAGACTGGGAAGCAGGTGAGGAAGGTGGGTGGAGGGTGAGGCAGAGGAAGTCAAGACTTTTGAAAACATAAGCTTTTTTTGCTGCAGATCCCAAAGATGAGATCTCAAAGTCAACATCAGTGGCTGTAACTTACTTTCTGCTGTGAACAAAGTTCCTTTGAGACCAGGCTCTGTGTGGGACACCCCAGGGTGTCGAGCTCAGAGCACCTGCTTGGATCTAGCAGATGCAATTAAGAAAATGCCAATCTGCATTCTCTGCTTTTGAGCTAGTGCCCCCAGTTCCCTGGGCCTGTCAACCAGTGCTGCCTACAAAGGGCCCTAAAACACAGCTCTCTTCCAAGGGTGTTTCCATTATCCATCTTCCGATGCTTCCATTCATCAGCGATGAGCTGCTGGTGCCCCGAGCTGGGCTGGGACTTCTGATCTCAGCTTGGGGCTTGTTGATGAACCTGATGACTGCTGATCTCACCAAGAGCCAGCAGGACCCTGGTCGGATCACTGTTTGAACATGGCAAAGTGATGAATTTCAAAGGCAGACATCTCATGGTTAAGAGCACTGAAATATTAAATGATCAAATGGTTTGGTGGAGAATAGAAGAGATGGGCACAGGCATGATTTGCTACCCAGTAGACAGACTATTTTATTTTATGGGCTCCGGTGCATAGCTCAAAAGACTCCCAAAGTGTACGTACGATTTGGAAAGTCTCAATTGTGCACGGAATTTGGGAAGCCTTGCTTTATGTTAATGACATTTTTGAATGAAGATGCTCTCCTTTTCATCACCAGATTGTCCCTTAAATTAGTTGAAGCCTGGAGGTCTTAAATTAAAAGCAAGAAATTACAATGTGGCAGATTGAATTTAGGCTCATGTGCTCTGTTTGAAATATATGAGTGGCTTTTGAAAACATGATTGAAAGTGAATGGAGGGCCCAGGCATCATCCCCTGAATATCTATTTGCATTAAAAGCTCTGTTTCCACCCAGTTAGGGCCATAAAAGGGAGAAAGCCACACCCCACCCTCCATCCTTCATCATCATGGCTCTTCCTCCAGCCCAGTGTCACTGCTTGGCCACTGACATTTGAATTTCTCAAGAAAGAGTGAAAGTGATCTCTCCATCATTCCTGGCTTGACAGCTTCCCCTTCTTTCTGGCCTGGGTCTTAAGAGAGTGCTGGGAAGCAACAGAGGCACTTGCCTTGGCTTCATTTATAGTGAGTGACCTCTGTTCTCTGAGCAAGGTCCAGCTCAGCTCATAGCCATGGTTCTTAACTAGAGATGCACATTAGAACGAGCTGGGGAACTTTAAAAAAAATACTCATATCCAGGCTCTGATCCCTAAAGAATTTAATTGGCCTGGAATGGGACCTGCATGCTGATGTGTGTAGGTGCGTGGGAGCATGCATGTATACAAGCCTCCCAGGTTAATGTTCAGCCAGAGTTAAGA
Organism: Callospermophilus lateralis; assembly: GCF_048772815.1. Lineage (NCBI taxonomy): Eukaryota > Metazoa > Chordata > Mammalia > Rodentia > Sciuridae > Callospermophilus > Callospermophilus lateralis. Next base: position 70,864,927 of record NC_135319.1, read on the forward strand.
ACTACTGATTTAGAGGAACAAGTTGTCCATTTTTTTTTTTTTTTACCATTAGAATTAGGTAGATTTCTTTAATCAGACTCAGACGATGTGATAGGCAGACCAAGCAAAATGAGCTGTGCATAGGGAGAGAGGCTGCAGGATTTATGAGAAAGTTAGCTATGCTCCTGTTTCCACTCTACTCAAAATAAGAGAGAAGACCTGGGGCTTTCAGGAGTCAGGAGCAGGGTCCTCAAGCCTGGGTAGGACCAGAAAGCCAGCAGCTTCAGAGTGAGGCTGTCAACCTTGCAAATGTTACTTCAAAATCAAGTTCATTTATTAACTCCTTCATGATTGCCTACTCACTAAGTACCCAATTCAGTGCCCAGTCCTTTAATAGGCCCAGAAATGTAGATTAGTATCTTTTAGGCAGGACCTTCAAAAGGTTTGGAAACATAAGAGGTTAGGGTTTGTTCTCTTACTTATAGACACGTGCCTTTTGACCTGGGTTTCTGTTCCTTTGCAAATGCCAGAACCCAGCATCTGCCTTTGAGTTCCTCTGGGAGAGATGACAACACCCCCATCTTCCTGCTTCACAACTTGCAAACTCTTGTCACTGACATTTTCTCCAGTACATTTTTGTATGATGATGAGTGGCATATGGGTACCTCTTTGTCAGACACACATTATCTCAAATCCACCTTATTCCCATCCTGCCTGACTCATGTGGTGGTTACAGAAAGTTCATAGGAATAGTCCAGGCTGCAGGGGCAGATGCAATGTGGCTTTGATCAAGATTGAGTTACCAGAATGCACCGTTTTAAAGGCAACCCCCAAAAGTGCATATGGTCTTGGTGTAACTTCACCTCATCTGGGAGCAACTTTGCCATACCCTGTAGGACAGCCAAGGAGGGATTTTGCCCCTCTTAACAAATGGGAATCTGAGACTCCAAGATTAATATGCTGGTATGCATATTAATCTGGATTCCTCTCCCAGGGGTGGGAGTATCTCTAAGATTGGCACCTGAAGCACTTCTCTTTCCAGCCTCAGGCTCCCCTTTGCATAGTCCTGGGTGCTGCCTTCACCGTCAAAGCTTCAGGAAGAGCAGGCAATTCTGGGGGCCCTGACACTTCTCAGCTGGCTGATTAGACATGGCCACAAGGGGGCACCAAAGAGTTTCCATTACTTCTGGGTGCCTGGCTTTGCTGGCTGGCTTTTTCGATTGTGTAGAAAATTGGTAAACAATGAAAAGACTGTGAACTGTGAATTTAGAAGGGATGATGGAGGGCTGAGGATGTGGCTCAGTGGTACAATGCTTTCCTACAATGTGTGAAGCCTGAGTTAGAGTGCCAACACTGAAAGAAAAAAAATATATATGGCGAAAAAAAATTTCACCCCTAGGTTGAAAACTGTGATTAGACCGTGGAACTGATGCCCCTAATTTTTACCTTGGTTGGGAAGGTTGGAAAGTGCTCTGGGTTGGGGTAGGTTTCTGGTGGCTCTCAGAATAACCCAGAGGCTCCATATGAATGTTTTGAACCTTTCCTTAAGAAGTATGAGAAGATGGGGGTTAATGTATATTGACCACTGGGCAGGTAGTAGGCACCAGGTCTGACAGTTGGTCTGAAGTCTGGTTGGACCCCAGGAGGATGATGTGGATCATTGGAGGGGGTGTGGGTTTTATGCCAAGTTCCAGGGGTGATTTCTGGACATGTCTAAGCTCCCTGGTCAGAGGGTTCTGGGAAATGGGAGTATAAGTTTGGGGTATAGATGTCAACAAAGGCAGGGTGGACCTGGTCAGTGGCACAGAAGTCAGAAACTCATTAGGCACTCTATGGGCTGACAATTTGTTGAACAAGGGGTTTTGTTGAGAGCAGAGACCTGGCTTGAGGGAGGAGAGGGCTGCTGGGCAGAGCTCTGTACTATAGCTAGGTGTCATTTCATAAAGAGGTCACCCAGAAAAGGAGTTTGGACAGGTAGAATTCAAGGCCAGCTTCCATGGTCCTTTCTACTTCCATGGTCCTTTCCCATCTCTGCTTCTAAAATGGAGCACAGTTATCAAGTATGTGGGCTCTTAAGGAGGAGCCAGGAAGCTGGGGTGTGCACCTGCTCTGGGTTAGACAGTAGCAGGCAGCCTGAAGCACGAAGGGGCTGGCGTCAGTGGGGTACGCTGTAAGAATGGAGCTGGTCTTGAAGCCCCGGACCTGCATGAGCTTCAGAACAACAGGTTCAGAGAATACCTGAGGGCTGAGAGCAGGAAGCCAGGAGTGATTTCTGGGCCCAGAGGTTTGCAGAGTGGATTCAACAAACTGGCACAGAATTGTGAAAAATTCTGCAAAGAAAATTGGTGGTGGACTTTTTGGGGATGGGCAGGTTAGTGGGGATTGTTAAGACTGGTCCCTCTAAAACCTATGTGATGATTGGGTGGGTCATAGCCATGGACTTCCCTGGGCTCCTCTTGGGTGTCTGCTGCCCTGTCCATGGTGGACACCCGGTCACTCTTCACTTGCACTGTAGCTTGCTGGCCAAGTCCTCAAGTTCCTTAATGTATCTGGGGTAAGAGATAAAATCAAGGTCCCCAGTGGGAGCCTGGGCCCTGAGTGGCCCTTGGAGCACTGAACTGGTTTAATCATCCATGTTGGTGGCACTGGCCCAAGCGCTGGCCCGAGTCCAGCAAGGGTAATTACAATCTGCCCATCTCGCATCCTCTCCTGGGGTGGCAGAGGGATTCTCACTTGTGTTTTTCTTTTGCCTCATGTTAAATTTGCAGAGAGACTGTTAGAAAAACCACAGCCAGAAACTGCGCTCTGTTTATCCTGAGAGCACAAATAAATGGGGAGCGAAACTGTGGGGGAGGGGGGTCCCAGGTGCAATTCCACGGCAAGAAGAGGAACAGGAGCAGGGGTTCCCGAGGAGAAGGTAGGGTCACAGGCAGCTTCTAAAAAGGTGAACAAGGTGGTGTGTGCTCTGCAGACACTTGAGGGGTGCCCCTTCTTCCTTTTATAGTCGCCTTGATACAGGCTTAATTGTGCCCACCTCAGTGGGTCAGAGAATGCAGAGGAAGAGGGCACAGAGAAACTGCCCTGAAGGACGTCCTGGGGACCCTCAGGAGCTATGCTGCACCCCCAGCCCAAAGTCTGCCTCTCCCCAAGTAACAAGAGCACAGCCAGCTCACAAAAGGCATTTTCCAGGGCAATGTTATCTCCATGACAGCCATCTCCATTGTGTACCTTGAGAGGATGCAAGAGAGAGAAATATTTGGAGGGATGCATGTGTGGGAGGCAGGAGCTGTCAGAGCCAGTGAGCACCGGGGAAAGGATTGCGTTTTCTGGTAGCTCTCACAGGTTCAGTAGCAGGATGGCTCTTGGGCTGGGTGGGATTCAGGGCAAGCATCGTGGAGACTCCCTACACCATTCAGAGTTCTTCCTAATCAGTGTCAGTTGGGAAGGGAAAGGTGGGTACAAAGCAGGAGAGCTATTCTCTAGGGAAGGAAAAGGGATGGAACTCCTACCTTCAGGGTCTAGAACAATGGTCCCAACTATGGGACACAGAGCAGAGGGGTTGGGGCCAGGGGAGGAACAAACATGTCAAGTGGTCTTTAAAAGATATGAGGATTAAGAACATTTGCTCTAGACTGTTGCTCAGAAATTTGGAAGATGTTAATTCACTTGTTCATTTTTATCAACTCACATTTTTAGAATCTTTGTAACTTTCCCAACTTATCTATTTTTTTCTTTCATATAATTTTTTAATTTGTTCTAATTAGTTATACATTATAGTAGAATGCATTTTGATACATTGTACACAAATGGAGCATAATTTCTTCTTCCTCTGGCTCTACCTGGTGCAGAGTCACACCAATAGTGTAATCATACATGTCTATAGGGTAGTAATGTCTGTCTCATCTCTTGCCTATTTTTAACATTTTTGGTGAGATAGAATTCACATACCATAAATTCATCCACTGTGCATGTGCAATTCAATGAGTTTCAGTAAATGTATGACCAGCATTCCAAATCCCGTGAATCCTGCATCCATAGATTCAACCAACCACAGGTGGAAAATATTCAGAAAAAAAATTGCATCTGTACTGAACACGTACACACTTTGTTTTCTTGTCCTTATTCTGTGAGCAGTATAGTATAACAACTATTTGCATAGCCTTGATATTGTGTTAGGTACTCTAAGTAATTTAGAGATGCTTAAAGAGGAGGATGTGTTGTAGGTTACATGCAAACACTATGTCATTTTATATAAGGAACTTGAACATCGAAAATGTTATTATTTGTGGGGGGTTGGAAACAGATCCTCATGGATACCACTGATTATTCTGTTTCTCTACATATTTAGCTGAATGCTTCTTGGAAGGAATTTAAAAGTGTGGTAGAGGATACATAGCCAATCTTGGGTTTGGTTTGCTCAGAGGATCCTGCTCTGACTCTCACACAGCACAAGGTACCAGGTGCCTTTCTCCGCAGAGGAATAAAGGAATCTCAAAAACCTAAAAAGTGGGGATAGTGGAGCAGCCTGGATGGGAAGTTTCCTTTAGGAAGGAAGGACAGCAGTTGGTAATTTGCCCTGTGTAGACACAATGAGCCAGGGGCCATGCCAATTGTGTTCCAGGGAGCATCAAATTTATTTTTAACAGTAACCTAAGAGAGGGAGGAGAGGAAGGATGGGGAAGTACTGGAGAGCAAAATCTACCAAATAATGCTATGTATGAATACCCCACAATGAATCCTGTATGTACATTTATAATGTACTAATTAAAATAATAATAGAAGAAAGATCAGTAGAGCAGAACAAGTAGATCAGGGAAGAGGGGAAGGGAATGAGATCGATCTAGTTAGGTTTTGTGCATGTATGAATAAGGCATAACGAATAACGAATCCCCCTATTATATATACTTAGAATGCACCAATTAAAAATATTGGGGGAAAAAAATCAGTAACTCATCATGACAGGCAATCATCTTATTCCCATTTTACAGATGGAGAAGCTGACACTCATAGACATTGAGAAGCGTGTATAAGGTTTTACTCCTAGGAAGTTGATGAGCTGGGATTTGAACCCATAGCTTTCTAACTGCAGAGTTTGTATGTGTGAACTACTACACTAGGAAGCATTTGGAAATCTTAGTCAATCTTGGCCTCGAAGGTGACTTAAAAATGCAGCAAATCCGGCTGCAAGCCCAAGATCTCTAATTTTGTGACTCTTAATCAATTTTGAGCTTATTAAGATGGAAAATGTGTCCTTACCTCCTCTACCTGCTGTGGATCCTAATTCTCACCTCCCCCTGGCTTTACGATCATTTTGACTTTGTTTCTACCTGGAAAAATAAACACTAACCAATGGGCTTGGTTTGCTCAGAGCATCCTGCTCTAACCCTCCCATAGCACAAGATATCAGGTGCCCTTCCCCGTGCAGAAAAATTAAAAAACCTGAAAATACATCACCTTTCAGAAAGATCAGGCCTGCCACAAAAGTCACGGTGTTTGATGATGCTACTGTATTTCTTTCTCCCTTTCATAATCAATCTTTAGATTCTAGGCTTGAAAACCAGGTGCCACTATCTTCTAAAGGTATGCCAGGGGTTAGGAATGGAATGCTACACACCACTTAACAGGTGAAATATGATTTATCTGCCTGGGCATATATGAAAAAAAATAGAAAGAAAAACCCAACAACAACCCTTCTGTTGAGTTTTGAAATGTAAATGTTTGCTAATGCTTTGCTGAAGACAGCTTCACTCAGGCTGAGAGCTATGTGTAAAGAAACATTAAAATGCATCATTTGCTCAGGGCTAAAAGTCATCAGCTTGTGATATTAATGCCCTTTAAAAATAATTTGATGGCATGAAATCAGAGCATGCCTTGTGCAAAGGATTGGCTCTTGTCAATTTTCTCATGAATCCACTGAGCTATAATTGCATTTAGATCCTGCTAACAATGCAAGTATTTTCTCCCACCTCTTTCAATCGCTACAAGAAAGGTAAGGGGATTAACTTTGATTTCATCTAGTGTGAAGGTTCCCCCACCCTGTAGGCTGGAAATGTGCTGGTCAGCTAGAAAGTTCTAGAAGGTTATGGCCGGCTGCTTCTCCATCCTCAGTCTGTGGGCCCACGTGGGAAAATGCTGGGAAGAGGCATAGGTGTAGGGGTGCCTGTGAGAGCAACCTCAGTAGATAGGCTAACCAAAGTAAGCCACTTTTGAGCTGAAAATGACAAAAGCCTGCCTCAAACTGGCTTAGGCCACAAATAGAAAATGATTAAGAATGCAAGGGGCGTCTCACTCACATCAGAGATGAGCATGAGGTTGAACCTTAGCTCCCTTGGAAGTAGAAGCTCAATGCTGTAGAGAATCAGGGTGTGTCCTGGGTGTGCCTGGGGCAGGCTGTGGCCACCAACATCTCCTGGGATGGATGCTAGATGCGGGGGTAAATAGAGGAGCAGATAAGCAGATGTTCATTCCCCCCAACTTCTGGACTCCCCTCCAGCCTTATCTGGAGCAACACCCCTTCACCTGCCTTGTGCAGCCTAGGAGTCTTTTTGAAATAATGATTCACAATTGTGAATAAAGAAATTGGAAATAACTGGAAAATGCCTTGGCCTCCTCACAGATTTTGTGGCTTTAAGGAATCTGCCTCCAGGAGATTCTTGGGGAAAGCATCACAAGGATACAACATTCACAACAAACTCCGGCGGTGCTCAGTACAATCCATCTCTTAGCTCTGCAACCACACAGAGAAATGATTAAAGGTGGTGAGCTCTTTCTGAGCCCCGAGGAGCACGGCCATTGAGATGATCCTTGCCCCGTTCTTCTTCTGAACAGCTGGGTGTTCTCCTTGTATGGTTTACCACCTGAGGCATCTGTGCTTTTCTTCCTTATTTCTTCCTTCTTAAAAACAGTAAAACCTTTTAATAGTCCTTTAAACGCATATGCATATATACATACACGTATATACGTACATATACACATAGATGTTCATGCACTTCCTTCATTAATTAACGCCATTTTTTAAGCCCCTACTAGGAGTCCAGGCTCCAGGAGTGGAGCAGTAAACAGAACCAATAAGCTGCCCCTGTGGGACTTGCCATCCTGTGGGACGGGGTGGTGACGGCTTCTGCCTTCAGTCCCTCCGGTCTGCTACTGGCTTCCCACTCCCTTCAGCAATGCAGGAGTGTCACGGCTGTTTGTCCCTCCGCAAGCTCAAGCCCCAATCCTTTGCCAGCCCGTTGACCCCACAAACAAGTTTGGAAGGTTTTGATCAGTGCTCCTCCAAGTGTGGCCTGGACACTCCTGTGGATTTCCAAGACCTTTACAAGGGTACGTGAGGCCAAATGTATTTTTTATACACTGAAACATTTGTTCTCTTTTTAAATCTCTGTCATGAATATATGGCAGAATTATCCAAAGGCTACATGATATGTGATTTTAAAAGAGATTGAGGGGCTGGGGTTGTGGTTCAGTGGTAGAGTGCTCACCTGTCATGTGTGAGGCACTGGGTTCAATCCTTAGCATTACATAAATATAAAATAAAGATATTGTGTCCACCTAAAACTAAAATAAAAAACTAAATATTTTTAAAAAGAGAGATTGAATGTAGGAGCAGACACGTGAATCCAACCGTCTTTGATTAAGCTAGCTATTGAACAGATTTGCAAACATACAAAACAATGCTGTTCATTTCTTTTTTTAAAATCTCAGTACTAGGGGTTGAACCTAGGAGCTCACACATGCTAGGCAAGCACTCTAACACGGAGCGACATCCTCAGCCCTTTTTATTTCTTTTATTTTAAGACAGGATCTCACTAAGTTTCCCAGGCTGACCTCAAATTTATGATCCTCCTGACCCAGTTTTGTGAGTAACTGGGATTATAGACATGTGCCACTGTACCTGGGTTCTGTATTTAAAAAAATTTTGGTTACATTATTCATAAAACACCTAATTTATATTAACATGTTATGAGTTTATGTTTAAGGCTTAAAAGTTCATTATTATTTTTAAATAAATTAATGTCTTTTAAAATATCAGTTTTAATTTCTAATGTGGTAAATATCTATTCAGGAAGCTGAGGTGGGAGGAGCAAGTTCAAGACCAGCCTGGGCAATTTAGCAAGACCCTCTCTCAAAATAAGAAAGAGGGCTAGAGATGTGTTAGAGCACCCCCAGGGTTTAATTCTCAGTACTGCAAAAAAAAAAAAAAAAAAAGTATAGCCAACATAAACAAAAACTCTTCAGGGTCTTTAATTTTTAAGGTGTACAGAATCTTCAGACAAAAATGTTTGACAGCTGCTGGTTTAGGGTCATTAGTGTGCACTTGGTCAGCGTTCCCAATAGCAATGGGATTTATTAAAAGGATATCAGGGGAAGAATTGAAGGAAGTCCCTAGAAAACTAGCCTTCAGAAACTTGCAGGATCAAGGGAAGCTGGAGGCTCAGTTACTGCCAGAGACACAGAGCCAGCCTGGTGAGGACCCCCTGTCTCTGCTACCATGGGATGCCAAGATGTTCAGTCCACCACTGCTGCAGGCACCTGCTGCCCTGGAAACTGGCGGAGGCTGCTGTGGTCAGGCTCTCTGCCATCCCTGGTTCTTGGGGTTCCCAGCTCCTCTCTGAGTGGACACACCACACCATTGTGGAGTCTGGGTTCTGCATCCAAGGCCCAGCAGCTGTGGAGCCTCTGGAGCCAGTGTGACTGTTTGGGCTCACACGTTAGAGGGAGGTGGGCGCCGTCTCACACCAAAACCCCCGTGTACAGAGTGAAGGGCAGTCAGAGAACCTGCCGATGAAGTTCCCTGCACCATGGCATCTTTCTTCGGACTACTCTGGGCTCTGGTTGCCTTCTCTAAACACATCCCTTGAGAACTCAGGGAAGCTAGCAATAGAGGGCAGGCGTGTGTTAGCAATTCTGGCTCAGTCTTCAGTGCACTTTTGTTTTTAAGCCTTGGAGGCTTAGGGACCTTTTGTGGCTTGATGACAGGCAAGATGCGTGGAATACAGAAGAGGCGAGGAGAGTCTGCTACGTGACAGGCCCTGCCTCCTTGCCTAGTGAAAGGGAGGAAGAAACTTAACAGTCCAGTGCTGCAATTAAGAGATCAGTTTCTGGAATCAGACAGGCCGGGTCTGTGCTCTGCTTCTCTGGAGATGGCGGTCTTTGGACAGGAGCCAGGTGGTCATGTCAGGGAGATGCGTGAAAAGCAGAAGGAGACAGGCAGAGGGAGCAAAGCTGCTGGGACCAGGACTTCATCCACGTAGCAAAGCGAGCATGTTGCCTGCAGCCGCCTCTTCGATGCTCTGTTTTGTCTGGTTTTTCTGTGACTCCGAGCAGCAGGGCAGGCCGCTGCAGGGGTAGGGAGAATTTGGATGTGGCTCGAGATGAGATGAGATGGAAGAGTCTCCCTTTGCTGCTATGTGCCCAAACTCCTCAGGTCAGATCTGAATCCCTTCTGTTGATCAATGAATGAGTCTGGGGACAACTCCTGGTTAGAGCAGGTGACCACTCTGGCTGGAGGAATGCAAAAATGTGCAGCAGCCAAGCATCAGAGAACCACCCTCTTCTCCTGCTAGGAAAAGGGATTGAGAAGCCAGAGAAGAAAACCATAGATGTGGGGGTGACCAGTGGAGCCCTGGAACATCAGAGTTGTTTACTAGAATGAGCAAGGTTGTGAGCTCAGGGAGGATAGGGACCAAACCTGCCTTGCTTCTCTGGCACTTGGCAGAGCAGGATGAACAGTCAGTTGGAGGAATGGACAATGACTACAGCTTACGGGGAGCTGCTTCCCTTCCCAATGCCCCCTTCCTGCCCTGGTGTACTCAGGCTCACACCGGGCCCTCCAATCTGCAGGAAATTGCCTACTACAGTAGCTCCCAGGGAGATGTCAAGCTGAACACACTTCCTTTCTCAAGGGTGCTTGAATTTTAAAAGAAGCTGCTGAAGAGAGCATTGCTTTATCCAGATTGCTAATTCTCTAATGAAATTTTCTCTACCTGTTTCCTCAAGATTTTAATTGATGTTCTGTAAAAATTTTTATTCAATCCTTTGTCAAGTGAACTTGGGAAACCATGGACATTACAAGTTCTTTCTTGAAGACTTAAAATGCACATTAGCATATTAAGGGCCTTGAAAAGTCCTGTGGGTCTTTTTTTTTTTTTTAACCTGTTTGCCTTTTAAAAAATAATAGTCTTCTTGAGGCATGGTTTATATACAATACGATTAACTCATTTTAAGGGTGCAGTTCAATGAGGATTGGCAGGTGTATACACTCATGGAATGAACAGGACATTTCCATCTTCCTTAAAAAAGTTCCCTCATGATTCTTTGTAGCCAGTCTTCTTCCCCAAATACCAAACCCTGCCAACCACTGCTTGGCTTTCTGTAACTAAGTTTTACCTTTTCTAGAATTTCATAAAAATGGAGTCACCGTAAGTAGATTTTGGGTCCCTGATTCCTTTCTCTTTACCTAGTGTTTTTTGAAGTCAGTCATGTCCTATCAGGAATTTGTTCCTCTTAGTGTAGTATTCCACTGTATGGACGGACCACTGTTTATCCACTCCCCAGCTGTTGCCAACTTGGGTTGTTTTAGTTTTTAGGTGGTTAAGAATAAAACTTCTATGCATTTACATCTAAGTGCCTGTGTGTATGTCTGTTTTCATTTCTCTTGGGTAAACACCTAGGGCTGTAATTGTGTGATTCAATTTGATCAAGGGACACTTAAATTGAACATGTGTTTATGGATATTCTAAAAAACACAGTCTGAGAAACTTGGCTTACATGCTGGGCTGGTCAGCACCATTTAGGCTGCTATCCCTGCTGCGCTCACTAGGGGCAAAGTTGAGGTCACTGGACCAGGCCCTAGCTAGGCTGGCATTTGGGAAAGCGAGTGGAGTGATTCTGGGTGTACTAGGCAGAGCGGTCCTCAGGAGCTGGGCAGGTCCTCAGGAGCGGGGCAGTCAGAGAGGGACAAGTCCCAGTTGGAGCAGGTGACCACTCTGGATGGATCACCCTCTAATAATAGAACCTGAGACTCTAACCTTCTGGGTCCTCTCTGCCTGCCTCCCCCGCCCCCACCCCCAGCACCTAATGGCGAAGCAGTGACTGTGGTCTGCCCTGCATCCCCTCCTCCTTGGTTCCCCGTAGAGAGAGGAAGGAGGGGGTGTGGCTGCTTTTCAAGCGCTCCATCATTCTCACCAGCAGATGGTGGAGGAGTGAGGCTAATTGAGAACTCCTGCAGCATATAAAACAAAACCAGCCAAAGGAACCCGCAAGGTAAATGATATCATTATCAGGCAAGTAAAGGAAACAGCATCTGTCCCTGCTATGGCAGGAGCAAGCGCTAGGATTCTGGGGAGGGGGCTGCTCCCTGGACCATGCAGGACAGCTCACCCAGGAGAGGGGAGTCGCAGCTCTTCCAAGGTCCCACTGAGCTCACCTGATGAGGAGGATTGTTCCTGAGGGCTGGGTGGGGTCTAGATTTTAAATCTTTAATGAGCGTCTTGATTCTCTTTTTTGTGTGGCTGGATTGCCTGGTCAGTCTCTTGCAGTTTTCCAAGCTTGTGGATCAATTAAGTTTAGGAGAGACACCTTGAGTATCCCATCTTATGGCTTCTGATAGGATGCAGTACGTGGAAACAGCCTTGGCTAAGCTTATCTGATCAGGCTGAGGCTGCAGGAATGTAGGCCTGTTGCAGCCAGAACAGATCATTTTAAAATTCCCTTCCTACGCTGTCGCTTCCCTTGCTCTCAGGCCTCACAGCATCTGAAAGACTAGGGAAGAAAGATACAGCCCTTTTCTGCAGCCACATTCTACAGGCATTGGAAGTTAACAACTTCTTGAATCACACAGCCATGTGTTCCCATCTGTGCTGATGAACTTCGTCAGTTCACTGATGAACTCAAGCCAGGCCCCTGTCCTATGCTTTAGTCTCCTCATCTGTAAAATGGGGGCAAATATCTACTTGGAAGGTGTTAGGGAGACTCTCTCAGACACAATGTCTTACATGGATAGAAGATGCCTGGCACACAGGAGGCATACAATAAATTAGAATTCCTAACCCTGTATTCCTGGTTCTTCCCAGGAACTCCATTTGCTAGAACAAGAGGAGAGGAAGAGGAAGGTGGGGAGCAGAGTGTTCTGGGAATAAGACACCCATGGTGAGGAGGCATCCCTCCACCAGAATCCCCCCTGACACTAGAATCCTAAAACCCTGGGTCAGAAGTTTCCTTAAAGGATTTTTATTCAATTATCCACTTCATGCAGGTGACAACCTTTTAGGGTCCCTGCTGAACGATCATCCAGATTTCCCTGAAATACCTTTAAAATAGTGAGGAGGGTATAGGCCTGGTCTAGACTACTTTCCAAACCACAGCTTGGTACCCAGCCCTCTCCCTGCCTCAGTTTCCTTATTGCTGGGAGCCACAGCCAATTAATATGATGCATGGCATTTTTGATTGAAAGGTGATGCCAGCTAGCCATTGAGATGATATGATTATGTTAAAAATTACATTCATATGGATACCGGACTCCTGCTGCGGGACTCCTGGAGAGTTCCCATTGGTTGGGAAAGTGCAGTAGGAGGGAATTCCGGGGAGGCGCTTGCGCTAGAGTTCCGGGAAGGAACCAGCAGAACGCCGCGTGGGTGGATCGGGAAGCTTCCCGGGCGGACGTGTTATTGGCGGTTCTTTCAAATAAAGTTTGTTCCTGTTTGAGTGGCTCGTGATCTTGTGCCCAGCCAGAGACAGCGGCAACTGGTGGCCCTGTACGGGGAGCGCCTGAAGCTTGGAGGTGAGTAAAATTGCTCGCCCCTGAGGGAAGGCGACAGAATGGGTGACCATTTCAAAAAACAATGTGTTCTTCTTTTGATTTATTTTGTTTTTGTTTCAAGCTGCCTATCCCTAGAATTTTCTCAGGCAAACTGGGAAAAATGGTTGGCTCAAGGCTTGAAGTTGTTTGGCCCGGAGAAAGAGAAAATTGATACAACTATTCTTTGCTCCGTTTTTGTTTCATTCTGTTTCGGCTTTGTTTTATGCTACCTTACTGGGTTGCGTTACCTTTATAGTAGATTAGAAACTAGTAAAAAACAAACCGAAAAACTGTTAAGTAAATTGTTAGAGGTCCAAACTGTGGTAGAAAACATGTCAGGTCAAGCAAAAGAGAAGGTCTCTCCAGCTAGTCAGACAGGAAAATTTGAAGAAAGAAAGCTTAGAGGAAAAACGACCATCAGTTGCGGAGTTACAACAGGAGGCTGCTACTAACTCCGTTCTATCACCAGAGGGCGTAACAGCTGAGCGGCCCTCAACTCCCGTAGTTGATGCACAAAATCCTAAGGCAAGATCCCAAAGACTAGCATGCCCTGTACTTGAGCAGGCAGGAGGGCAACGAATTCACCGCGCTCTAGATTTCAAAACAGTAAAGCAATTAAAGGAGGCTGTAACAACCTATGGCCCGCAAGCACCCTTCACCATAAGCATGGTCGAATCTATTACCAACTTAGACCTGACACCAGCAGATTGGGCTAACATGTGTCGATCTGTGCTAAATGGAGGACAATATTTGTTATGGAAGGTTGCCAATGAAGAATTCTGCATGGAGACAGCTAGGCGAAATACAGCAGCCGGTTACCCTCAAAGAAATCTGGAGATGTTGTTAGGAAAGGGACCTTATGAGGGTCAACGGCAACAAATTGAATATGATCCTGGTGTATACGCACAAATTGCTGCAGATGCAGTTAGGGCATGGAAAACTTTACAGGGGCATGGAGATTTACAAGGACAGTTATCTAAGGTAATACAAGGAACTAACGAACCTTACGCTGAATTTGTAGATAGGCTTATTCAGACAGCTTCTAGAATATTTGGAGATGTAGAACAAGCAATGCCATTTATAAAACAACTGGCTTATGACCAAGCAAATCGTTGCTGCAGAGAGGTCATTAGACCATGGAAACATGAAGATTTAAACACATATATTAAATTATGTAGAGACATTAATGAACAAGGACAAGTCTTAGCAGCAGTACAACAGGCTTTAGATGCCAGGCCAAAAACATGCTACAATTGTGATCAGACAGGACATTTTAAAAGGAATTGCCCCATAGGAGGAGGGTTTAACAAAGCTAGGTATCAAAGGAATAGAATACCAGGTATTTGCCCACGATGCCGTAGAGGGAGACATTGGGCTAATGAATGCCGTTCTCAAACTACCATAGAGGGCACTCCGTTATCAAAAAACGGACAAGGATCAAGTGTTTACCCACGATATCGTGGAGAAAGGCATCAGGCTCCATTGCCAAAAAACGGACTGGAGGGCCCAATGCTCCGGGGCCCAAAACCACAAATATACGGGGCAATGGAGGAACCCAGCAGCACCATCAAGGTAGTGCCCAGGACACATTATCCATTAAATCCCTCATCAGACAAACTAGAGGGAGCGCAGGGCTGGACATCTGCGCCTCCGCAAGAGCAGTACTAACTCCAGAGATGGGAATTCAAATCATTCCCACAGGAGTAAAAGGACCTCTTCCCCAAGGAACGGTAGGCTTATTATTGGGACGCAGTTCTTCCACACTAAAAGGACTTATGATAAGTCCCGGGGTAATTGATCCCGATTATGAAGGTGAAATAAAAATTATAGCTAGTTCTCCAAGAGGCATATCAGTTATCTCACCAGGGGATAGAATAGCACAGTTACTAATAATACCCAGCCTACATGATAAATTTTCTAGTCGTACTGTAGAAAGAGGTACCAGGGGATTGGGCTCCACAGGTGTAGATTGGGCTATGCTGTCTTTAAATTTAGATTCTCGCCCCATGCTAAAACTAAATATTCAAGGATACGACTTTAATGGGCTACTGGACACAGGTGCAGACCTTAGCATCATATCTAGTCAGGAATGGCCAAAACATTGGCCATTACAACAAGCCACTCAAACGCTTCGAGGCCTAGGAGTGGCTACTAATCCCCATAGAAGTGCAATGGTATTAGATTGGAAGGATCCTGAAGGATGTGAGGGAACTATACAGCCATATGTATTGGATCATCTTCCTATAAATTTATGGGGACGAGATGTCCTAGATCAATTGGGTTTAACGTTAACAAATAACATCAATCCTAATGCGCCCACTACTAGGGCTAAACAAGGTTTTAAAAAAGAAAAAAGATTAGGAAAACAAGGACAAAATATAGCAGCACCAATTCAAATAGATCAAGGAACAGACAGACATGGGTTGGATTTTCAGAAAGGGCCACTGAGACAATAAAAATTACTTGGAAATCAGAAAGACCAGTGTGGGTTCCTCAGTGGCCCCTGACTAAAGAAAAGATACAAGTAGCCCATGATCTGGTTAAACAACAATTAGCGAAAGGACATATACAACCTTCCATATCTCCCCATAATACTCCCATTTTTGTTATTAAAAAGAAATCTGGTAAATGGAGATTATTACAAGATTTAAGAGCCATTAATAATGAGATGGTTATTATGGGACCTGCTCAATCAGGGATTCCCCAATTGTCTGCTTTACCAAAAACCTGGTATGTTTTAGCTATAGATATTAAAGATTGTTTTTTTTCAATTCCTATTCATCCTGAGGATAGTCCACATTTTGCATTTACTATCCCTGCACTAAATCATGAAGGTCCTGATCAGAGATATGAATGGAAAGTACTCCCTCAGGGGATGGCTAATAGTCCAACTATGTGTCAAATTTATGTTAACAAAGCAATCCAACCACTTAGAAATCAAAATCCTGAACTACAAATATTTCACTATATGGATGATATGTTATTGGCACATAAAGATAAAAACACACTGCTAGAATGTTATGCCACACTTACAAATTTATTAAAAGGTTATAATCTAGAGATAGCAATAGATAAAGTACAATTAAATCTTCCAATTAATTATCTAGGAGTTCTGTTATCCTCAACCATGGTCCGTCCACCAAAAATTCAAATACGAGTAGATCAACTCAAATCACTTAATGACTTTCAAAAGTTATTGGGAGACATAAATTGGATAAGGCCTTATCTAGGCATACCAACAGGAGAGCTAGGACCTTTATTTGATATCCTAAAAGGTCCATCAGATCCAAATTCACCCCGCATGTTAACGCCTGAAGCAAGAAAGGCATTAAAAATCATTGAAACATATATGGAAAATATGCACTTGGATAGAATTGATATAAGTTTGCCTTTATTATTTATTGTACTACCAACAAAAAATATTCCTACAGGAGTATTTTGGCAAGAAGGTCCATTATTGTGGATACATTTATCTTATTCTCCTAATACTATTCTTACTAGATATCCTGAGGCTGTAGGACAATTAATACTCAAAGGAATAAAAGCAGCAAAGGGAGTGTTTGGGATTTCTCCCAATAAAATTATTACTCCATATACTATGGATCAAATTGATGAGTTAGCCAATGAGTTAAATACTTGGGCAATAATCATGTGTAAATCTAATGTTTCATTTGATAATCACTTGCCATCTAATCCTTTGTTGTCTTTTTGGTCTAAGCATCCTGTAGTTTTTCCAAAAATGACAAGAAAGACCCCTATCATGAATGCTCCAAATATATTCACTGATGGGTCAAATAATGGTACAGCAGCAGTAGTTACCCCTGATCAAACTTTTACATTTTTAGTACCCAAACAATCAGCTCAAAAGGTAGAGCTTAATGCAGTATTACAAGCTTTTATGATGTTTAAAGATTCCGTATTTAATTTATTTTCTGATAGTCAATATGTAGTTAATGCTATAGTATCCCTTGAAGATACAGGTAGGATTTCCCCTTCTTCTACTGTTTTCTCTTTGTTTTCCACTATACAAAGTCTAATCTGGGACAGAAAAGATCCATTCTTTATAGGACATATCAGGGCACATACAGGATTGCCTGGAGCCCTTAGTTTGGGCAATGATTTAGCAGATAAATCTACACATGACATACATATTTTCTCCA
Source organism: Callospermophilus lateralis (assembly GCF_048772815.1). Classification (NCBI taxonomy): domain Eukaryota; kingdom Metazoa; phylum Chordata; class Mammalia; order Rodentia; family Sciuridae; genus Callospermophilus; species Callospermophilus lateralis. Next base: position 70,881,865 of record NC_135319.1, read on the forward strand.
CAATAGAAGAAGCTATAAATTTTCATAAAAGGTTTCATGTCAATGCTAATACTTTACAAAAACGTTTTAAAATAACTAAAGAACAAGCCAGACATATAATAAAACAATGTCAAAATTGTGTGACATTTTTACCACAAGTTAATCTTGGAGTCAATCCTAGAGGACTGATACCTAACCATATTTGGCAGATGGACGTCACACACTTGCCAGAATTTGGAAAATTAAAATATTTGCATGTTACAGTTGATACTTCTTCTGGATTTTTGATGGGCTCCCTTCATGCTGGAGAAAAAACTAAAGATGTTATAGCTCATTGCTTACAAAATTTTGCCACTGTGGGCGTTCCAAAACAGTTAAAAACAGATAACGGTCCCGGTTATGCTTCTACCTCTTTTAAACAATTCTGCTCATCATTTGGCATTACTCACATAACAGGAATTCCATACAATCCACAGGGACAAGGCATAGTTGAAAGAGCTCATCAAACTATTAAAATGTACTTATTAAAACAAAAGGAGGGAATTGGAAAGGGGTATATATCCCCCAAAGATAAACTTAAAATAACCCTCTTTACTCTAAACTTTTTAAATTTGGATTCATCAGGACTTAGTGCTGCGGAAAGGCATATGTATCCAAAAAATGTGCATAAGCCTAAAGTTCTTTGGAAAGATATTCTAACAGGACAATGGAAAGGTCCTGATCCAGTGATTGTCTGGAGTCGGGGCTCTGTCTGTGTGTTTCCACAGGGAGAACAGCAACCGATTTGGATTCCAGAAAGACTAACTAAAACGATTTCTACAGATCAAAAAGAAGATGATTTGACTCAAATCCATAATAGCTGATATCCAGAACTCCAGCTTGGCCATTCTTACATCTGCGACTGATTAACCAGGATGCTTTTTTCAATATCTATTTTATTATTGCATTTTTCCATATCATAAGGTTCTATTTTATTTTTGAGCTCATACAGACCTAGGTTGATGTTTTTCTGATCAGTTTTATTTTTTGACTGTGGAGTTTTTAACATTGCAATGGAGATTTCACCTAGGTGAAACTACAAGGCCTTTACTATTGTCTTATGTGTTGTATGTTATATGTGCACACTTCTGTTTTGTGTTATGTGTCTATATGTGCGTATGTCCATAGATCATATATGAGGAGTGCTCATAAAAAAAATGGATCCAAGTACTTTTTATTATTCACGTAATTTTAATGGTTTAATTTAAATTGGGTAAACAGCTGTTAAAAATTATTTTAATATGTGTACAAATAAGCAGGTTAACAAATCTGTTTGTTTATTTTCATCTTTCCTTTTCATTATATTTAATAATTCTGTTAAAGATAATGTAAATTGTTCTAAAAAAAAAAAAAAAAATGTTTTCTTAGTACCTGTTAAAATGTTACATTTTTTTTCTTTCTCTCTTTAACATCATTGTCAGAATTCCTATTTTTCATCCCAGTGCCGGTGAAGACAAAGATGAAACCAAACTACAACTTCTTCGATAATTATCACAACAAACTGTATAAACTGATACATCAATGATCTTGGGAGGAAATGGACATATTGATAGATTCCTCCACTTTGAACTGCTTACAAAACTTGCCTGGACTATGTATCACTTGTATGCACTGTGATCTATCTGTTGATACAACAAATTATGGTAATGCTGGCGTATCTTTGCTGATGTGTCACCAGTGATGCAATTTTCCCTAGGAGTCGTCAATTGATGTGGTGTTGTGGCATTTCTGTATCCTCCTCCCTTCTACTAGTGATGGTCTAATTTTGGGGGCCAACAGAGGTGAGGCAAAGAACCTCACCCCCCCACTGGCACCAAGGCCAAATCTGGGGGCCAACAGAGGTGAGGCAAAGAACCTCACCCCCCCACTGGTGCATAGGCCTATCCACAAGTATGGCTATTTGCTGGACCGGTAGTCAGTGACGGGTATGATCCAATTGCAATGGTATCAACCTAAGACAGGAGGCTGACGCCTAAAGGTCAGTTTTCCAATGACGGGTAAAAACCATATGTTGAATTGGACAAACCTAACAGGCACGGTCCCTAGCCACATTACTTGTTTCTTAATTAAACAGAAGGGGGGAGATGCTGGGAGCCACAGCCAATTAATATGATGCATGGCATTTTTGATTGAAAGGTGATGCCAGCTAGCCATTGAGATGATATGATTATGTTAAAAATTACATTCATATGGATACCGGACTCCTGCTGCGGGACTCCTGGAGAGTTCCCATTGGTTGGGAAAGTGCAGTAGGAGGGAATTCCGGGGAGGCGCTTGCGCTAGAGTTCCGGGAAGGAACCAGCAGAACGCCGCGTGGGTGGATCGGGAAGCTTCCCGGGCGGACGTGTTATTGGCGGTTCTTTCAAATAAAGTTTGTTCCTGTTTGAGTGGCTCGTGATCTTGTGCCCAGCCAGAGACAGCGGCACCTTATATGTAAAGTGGGAACACTGAGAGCATCGACCGAGTGGGATTGCTATAAGAATAGTTAACACTTGTGCTAAAGTGGTCCTGTAAAGAGCAACCCTCATTAAAGAGCATCTTAAAAACTCATTACTGCTATAACCTTTCCAGTGACAAAGGCCTTAGTATGGCTAGTTGTATGCTCTAAACTCAGGGCAGCTTTTGTCCAGTAAGAAAGTTCTATCTGTCTTTGTAACATTCAGCTGGGGGGCCTGCTTATCATTTTTCTTTTCAGATTTTCAATTTTTTCTCCCAGAGTTCTATCCTCTCTTTCCTGGGACTTTTCCTCTTTCACACTTAACACTTTATACCAAAGAGATTATTATTAAGCTGGACCACATGAAATGGTGGTTTTTGAATGTCAAAAACTGCAGAACGTCAGCAATTTTGTGTGTCTCAACCCATCATGAGGTTACAGAAGCAGCGCTGTCTTAGGGCACTGATTCCAATTATTATCCCAGGTCCGAGAGGTGCTGAAGCATCTGCATTTCTAACAAGGTCTCTCCTCTGGTATAGTAAGAAGAGGACTAACCAGGGAACAGGAAATTCAGGTCCTTGTGGGCCAGCCTTATGCATAGATGTCTCCCAGTCTTAGAAAGTTCCTTCATGCCTCTAGGTCTCAGTGCTCTTCTATCTCTATGATGGGAATTTCAAGAAAGAGATCCCTGAGATTAGTTCCAACCCTGAACTTCTATTACTTTTGAAATATTTATTGGGTGCCTACTAGGTGCTGCAGGTGACAAAAAAAAAAACAACCCATAGCTCAGACTTGCAAAGTAATTACTATTGTTGGTGAAACCCAAACCAGGACAGAGTCAGAGCAATATAATAGGGAAGATAATGCAATATAGTGGGGGAAACACTAATACTGTGGAATAAAGGGTTAATTGCAAATGTAAACTACCCTATGGAAACTAAGAGCAAAGCCAAGCCTCTGTGGATGGGGTAAAGATCCAAGAGAAAGGAGAATTTGAGGAGGATCTTGGGGTGAAAGACAGAAGAGTGAGCTTCTTTTCTTTTCTTGTTGGTATTCCAAGCACAGTGGCTCCACCAATTTCAGCAGGTTACAGGTTACTTCACATGTTCCTTTATTTGCCCATTCAGTCATTCCTTCATCTATCCATTCATGAATGTGTACTGGGTACTTACAAATAGTGAACAGGATAAATTGGTCCCTGCCCTTGTAGAGTTTATCATGGTAATGGAGGATCGAACCAAAACTGAACAAACAAAAATATGAGATGCTGTGTTATAAAGAGAATCAAAATAGGAGGAAGTCGTAGTGGTTTCTTTGATCTGGAGGCAGTGGTGAACAAAGATCTCTCTAAGGAGCTGGTGTTTAAGCCAAGCGATGAAAGTCCAGGAGTAGCCAACCAGGACAAGACAGGGGAGGGAGCTCCACGCAGAGGAATCTACCAGCACCCAGGGTCTGGGTGGGATCAGGAAGGAGAGCGAGGCCATGCTGGAGAAGAGAGCTGAGAGGCAAGAGGAGGGTCCGAGACCTCCAACGAAGTAGGCTGGGTCAGATTGTGAAGGGTTTCACAAACCAGCATGAGGCTTTTATACTTTGTTCTAAGTGCAGTAGGAAACCAATGAATGATTTTCGGGAGAGAAACATGGCTTGGCGTGTTTTTGAGAGATCTTTCTGCCTACAGACTGAAGAATGATGGCCGGGAGGCAAGAGTAGAAGCAGGACATCTGGTGAGGACCACCCGATGTGTGGTCCATGGGGGTTGGTGATGGCGTAGCCTGGGGAGCAGGGGACTGTGCTTGGGGACAGTCTGGCATGGGAGATAAAGGAGGATCTCAATGTTTAAAGCAATATTTCTCAAACATTTTTTCGAGCCCTAATAGGAAAATCAATTGTCTATCAATTCAGAAGCAGTTCCCAGCTGGGGTTCCCCTGAAGTAGCACAGTATTGCTGGAGGGATGTGGGGGCCATGTACCCCACCCACTGCCACGTGAGTGTATGGTGTCCTTATTACACAGATTCTAACTCTGAATGAGAACCTAGGATCCATGGTCAAAGCAACAGGAAGCATTTGTAAGTGCAGCTGGTTCACTGTACCGAGGGTTTCTTCTTTGCTATTTTGACCCCCAAGGACATTTTGATTCCATTTTCTTAAAGTAATTTTATTAGAATAATAAAGACACTAGTTATTTGTCAAAAATTATTTTATAGAGCACTCTATTAAGTAAATTTAACTTTTTTGCTCAACTTCTATCTGGTGAAAAAAAAATTCCATTCATTTTGATTTTCATTTCCTTTTTTAAATAAATTCTATCCCATATGTTTTATAATAAATATTTAATTCATCACTCAGACTTTAGTTTTAAAATGGATTTATGTTTAATTAACCAATGAAATTTTATATATTTATCATTTATAATATATTTTGAAATATGCATACATTGTGGGATAACTAAATCAAGCTAATAATGTATGCATTGCCTCATATACTTTGTATTTTTTTGTGATGAGAACATTTAAGATATACTCTTTTGGCATTTTTCAAGAATACAACATAGAGTGATTAACCATAGTCAACAAGATAACACAACTGAGCTCCTCAACTTTCTATTCCTATCAAATTGAAATGTTGTATCCTTTGTTTAACATCTTCCCATACTGGCCCCTTTCTCAGTAACTATCATTCTACTCTCTTCTTTTATGAGTCCAACATTTTTGATTCCACAAATAAGTGTGATCATGTGGTATCTGTCTGTCTGTGCTTGGCTTGTTTCATTAAATAAAGTGTCCTCCAAATACATCCATGTCATTACAAGTGATAGAATTTCCTTCTTTTAAAAGACTGTATAGTATTCCTCTGTGCACATACACTACATTTTCTTTATCCATTGTCCCACTGATGACTTCATTTCTCGGCTATTGTGAAGAATGCTACAGCATTGTGGGAATGTGGGTATGCAAATATCTCAGCACATGGACTCCATTTCCAGAAGTGGAGTCCTAGACCACACAGCAGTCTGTTTTTCATTTTTAAAGAAGCTGCCACCCTTCTTTCTGCAATGGCTGCACCAATTTACATTCCCACCAATCATGAGCAAGTGTTTCCTTTTCTTACATCCTCTATGACATTAGTTAACTTTTGTCTTTTTAGTAAAAAGACTTCTAACTAGAGTGAGGCAATAACTCATTTGTGGATTTAATTTGCCTTTCTTTGATGATTAATGATCTTGGGAATTTTTAAAATTTAAATTAAATTTATTTTTTAATGTTGAGCATTTTTTCATATACTTATTGACCATTTGTATGTCTTCTGAGAAATGTCTATTTAGATCCTTTGTCTTTTTCTTTCTCTATTTGTTTAGTTATTTTTAATTTTTAAAATTTATTTTAATTAGTTATACATGACAGTAGAATAGATGTATGCACTTTGATATCTCATACATAGATGGGATATAATTTCTCATTTTTCTGAGTGTACAGGTTGCAGAGTCATATTGGTCATGCAGTCCCATATATACATATAGTAATAATGTCTGTTTCATTCTACTATCTTTCCTATCCCCACATCCTCTCCCCTCCCTTCCCATCACTTCCCTCTACCTAATCTAAGGTAATGCTATTCTTCCCTAGTGCCCCCCACCTTATTGTGAATTAGTATCTGCATATTAGAAAAGACATTCAGCTTTGGTTTTGTGGGATTGGCTTATTTTGCTTAGCATGATATTCTTCAACTCCAACCATTTACTGGAAAATGCCATAATTTTACTCTTCTTTAAAGCTGAGTAATATTCCATTGAGTATATATACCACATTTTCTTTATCTACTCATCTTTTGAGGGACACCTAGGTTGGTTCCATAGTTTAGCTATTGTGAATTGAACTGCTACAAACATTGATGTGGTTGCATCACCACTTTATCCTGATTTTAAGTCCTTTGGGTATAAACCAAGGAGTGGAATAGCTGGGTCAAATGGTGGTTTCATTCCCAATTTTCTGAGGAATCTCCATACTGCTTTCTATAGTGGTTGTACCAGTTTGCAGTCCCACCAGCAATGTATGAGCATACCTTTTTCATCATATCCTTGCCAACATTTACTGTTGCCTATATTCTTGATGATTGCCATTCTGACTAGAGTGAGATGAAATCTTAGAGTAGTTTTGATTTGCATTTCTCTAATTGCTAGAGATGTTGAACATTTTTTTGTATATTTGTTGATCAATTGTATTTCTTCTTCTATGAAGTGTCTGTTCAGTTCCTTAGCCCATTTATTGATTGGGTCCTTTTTTTGGTGTTGTTTGAGTTCTTTATATATCCTATATTAATGCTTTATAAGAATCATATGACCATTTCAATAGATGCAGAAAAAACATTTAGCAAAATACAGCATACCTTCATATTCAAAATACTAGAAAAACTAGGGATAGTAGGAACATACCTCAACATTGTAAAAGCTATATATACTAAACCCAAGGCCAGCATCATTCTAAATGGAGAAAAATTAAAAGCTTTCCCACCAAAAACTGGAACAAGACAAGGATGGCCTCTTTCATTACTTCTATTCAGCATTTTCCTTGAAACTCTAACCAGAGCAGTTAGACAAAAGAAAGAGATTAAAGAGATACAAATAGATAAAGAAGAACTCAAACTATCACTATTTGCTAATGACATGATTCTATGACTAGAAAACCCAAAAAATTCCACAAGAAAACTTCTAGAACTTCTAAGTGAATTCAGCAAATTAGCAGAATATAAAATCAACATCCACCATAAATCAAACACATTCCTATAAATCAGCAATAAATCCACTGAAAGAGAAATTAGGAAAACTACTCCATTCACAATAGCCTCAAAACAAACAAACAAAAAAACCCTGGGAATCAATCTAACAAAAGAGGTGAAAAACCTCTACAATGAAAACTATAGAACACTAAAGAAAGAAATTGAAAAAAACCTCAGAAGATGGAAATATCTCTCATGCTCCTAGATAGGCAGAATTAATATTGTCAAAATGGCCATACTACCAAAAGCATTATACATATTTAATGCAATTCCTATGAATCCCAATGACATTCTTCATAGAAATAGAAAAAGCAATCATGAAATTTATTTGGAAAAATAAGAGACCCAGAATAGCTAAAGCAATCCTTAGCAAGAGAAGTGAAGCAGGAAGCATCATAATATCAGACCTTAAACTCTACTACAGAGCTACAGTAATAAAAACAGCTTGATATTGGCACCAAGATAGACTTGGAGACCAATGGTACAGAATAGAGGACACAGAGACAAACCCACATAAAATGGTTATGTGATATTAGACAAGGTGCCAAAAACATTCACTGGAGAAAAGATAGCCTATTCAACAAGTGGTGCTGGCAAAACTGGAAATCCATATGTAACAAAATGAAATTAAACCTCTGTCTCTTACCCTGCACAAAAATCAACTCAAAGTGGATCCAAGACTTAGGCACTAGAATAGAGACCCTTCGCCTAATAGAAGAGAAAATAGACCCAAATCTTCACCACATCGGCCTAGGATCTGACTTCCTTAACAAGACTCCTAAAGCTCAAGAAGTAAAAATCAAGAATTAATAAATGGGATGGATTCAAATTAAAAAGCTTTTTTTAAGCAAAGAAAACAATTAATAAGGTAAGGAGAGAGCCTACAGATTGGGAGAAAATCTTCACCACATGCACCTCCGATAAAGCATTAATCTCTAGCATATTTATTTAGTTTTTTTTTTTTTTTTTTAATCCGTTACTACCCCCCTCCCCTCCCCTCCCCTCCCCTCTTCTCTCTCTACCCACTCTACTGCAGTTCATATCTCCCCCTTGTATTTTTTTTCCCTTTCCCCTCGCTACCTCTTGTATGTAATTTTGTATAACCCTGAGGGTCTCCTTCCATTTCCATGCAATTTCCCTTCTCCCTCCCTTTCCCTCCCACCTCTCGTCCCTGTTTAATGTTAATCTTCTTCTCATGCTCTTCGTCCCTACTCTGTTCTTAGTTACTCTCCTTATATCAAAGAAGACATTTGGCATTTGTTTTTTAGGGATTGGCTGGCTTCACTCAGCATAATCTGCTCTAATGCCATCCATTTCCCTCCAAATTCTATGATTTTGTCATTTCTTAATGCAGAGTAATACTCCATTGTGTATAAATGCCACATTTTTTTTATCCATTCGTCTATTGAAGGGCATCTAGGTTGGTTCCACAGTCTTGCTATTGTGAATTGTGCTGCTATGAACATCGATGTAGCAGTGTCCCTGTAGCATGCTCTATTTAGGTCTTTAGGGAATAGACCGAGAAGGGGAATAGCTGGGTCAAATGGTGGTTCCATTCCCAACTTTCCAAGAAATCTCCATACTGCTTTCCAGATTGGCTGCACCAATTTGCAGTTCCACCAACAATGAACAAGTGTACCCTTTTCCCCACATCCTCGCCAGCACTTGTTGTTGTTTGACTTCATAATGGCTGCCAATCTTACTGGAGTGAGATGATATCTTAGGGTGGTTTTGATTTGCATTTCTTTGACTGCTAGGGATGGTGAGCATTTTTTCATGTACTTGTTGATTGATTGTATGTCCTCCTCTGAGAAGTGTCTGTTCATGTCTTTGGCCCATTTGTTGATTGGGTTATTTGTTATCTTGTTATCTAATTTTTTGAGTTCTTTGTATACTCTGGATATTAGGGCTCTATCTGAAGTGTGAGGAGTAAAGATTTGTTCCCAGGATGTAGGCTCCCTATTTACCTCTCTTGTTGTTTCTTTTGCTGAGAAAAAACTTTTTAGTTTGAGTAAGTCCCATTTGTTGATTCTAGTTATTAACTGTTGTGCTATGGGTGTCCTATTGAGGAATTTGGAGCCCGACCCCACAGTATGTAGATCGTAGCCGACTTTTTCTTCTATCAGACGCTGTGTCTCTGATTTGATATCAAGCTCCTTGATCCATTTTGAGTTAACTTTAGTGCATGGCGAGAGAAAGGGATTCAGTTTCATTTTGTTGCATATGGATTTCCAGTTTTCCCAGCACCATTTGTTGAAGATGCTATCCTTCCTCCATTGCATGCTTTTAGCCCCTTTATCAAATATAAGATAGTTGTAGTTTTGTGGGTTGGTTTCTGTGTCCTCTATTCTGTACCATTGGTCCACCCGCCTATTTTGGTACCAGTACCATGCTGTTTTTGTTACTATTGCTCTGTAGTATAGTTTGAAGTCTGGTATCGCTATACCGCCTGATTCACCCTTCCTGCTTAGCATTGTTTTTGCTATTCTGGGTCTTTTATTTTTCCATATGAATTTCATGATTGCTTTCTCTATTTCTATAAGAAATGCCATTGGGATTTTGATTGGTATTGCATTAAACCTATAGAGAACTTTTGGTAATATCGTCATTTTGATGATGTTAGTTCTGCCTATCCATGAACAGGGTATATTTTTCCATCTTCTAAGATCCTCTTCTATTTCTCTCTTTAGGGTTCTGTAGTTTTCATTGTATAAGTCTTTCACCTCTTTTGTTAGGTTGATTCCTAAGTATTTTATTTTTTGGGGGGATATTGTGAATGGAGTGGTTGTCCTCATTTCCATTTCAGAGGATTTGTCGCTGATATACAGGAATGCCTTTGATTTACACGTGTTGATTTTATATCCTGCCACTTTGCTGAATTCATTTATTAGCTCTAATAGTTTCTTTGTAGACCCTTTTGGGTCTGCTAGGTATAGAATCATGTCATCTGCAAATAGTGATAATTTAAGTTCTTCTTTTCCTATTTTTATGCCTTTAATTTCTTTCGTCTGTCTAATTGCTCTGGCCAGTGATTCGAGAACTATGTTGAACAGAAGTGGTGAGAGAGGGCATCCCTGTCTTGTTCCAGATTTTAGAGGGAATGCCTTCAATTTTTCTCCATTCAGAATGATGCTAGCCTGAGGTTTAGCATAGATTGCTTTTACAATGTTGAGGTAAGTTCCTGTTATCCCTAGTTTTTCTAGCGTTTTGAACATAAAGGGATGCTGTACTTTGTCGAATGCTTTTTCTGCATCTATCGAGATGATCATATGGTTCTTATTTTTAAGTCTATTGATGTGGTGAATAACATTAATTGATTTCCGTATATTGAACCAGCCTTGCATCCCAGGGATGAATCCTACTTGATCATGGTGCACAATTTTTTTGATATGTTTTTGAATCCGATTTGCCAAAATTTTATTGAGGATTTTTGCATCTAGGTTCATTAGAGATATTGGTCTGTAGTTTTCTTTCTTTGAAGTGTCTTTGTCTGGTTTACGAATCAGGGTGATGTTGGCCTCGTAGAAAGAATTTGGAAGTTCTCCCTCTTTTTCTATTTCCTGAAATAGCTTGAAAAGTATTGGTGTTAGTTCCTCTTTAAAGGTTTTGTAAAACTCTGCTGTATACCCATCCGGTCCTGGGCTTTTCTTAGTTGGTAGTCTTTTGATGGTTTCTTCTATTTCCTCAATTGATATTGGTCTGTTTAGGTTGTCTATATCCTCCTGCCTTAATCTGGGCAGATCATATGACTTAAGAAATTTATCGATGCCTTCACTATCTTCTATTTTATTGGAGTATAAGGATTCAAAATAGCTTCTGATTATCTCCTGTATTTCTGAAGTGTCTGTTGTGATATTGCCTTTTTCATCCCGTATGCTAGTAATTTGATTTCTCTCTCTTCTTCTCTTCGTTAGCATGGCTAAGGGTCTGTCGATTTTATTTATTTTTTCAAAGAACCAACTTTTAGTTTTGTCAATCTTTTCAATTGTTTCTTTTGTTTCGATTTCATTAATTTCAGCTCTGATTTTAATAATTTCTTGCCTTCTACTTCTTTTGCTGTTGTTTTGCTCTTCTTTTTCTAGGATTTTGAGATGGAGTATGAGATCATTTATTTGTTGGTTTTTTCTTTTTTTAAGGAATGAACTCCAAGCAATGAATTTTCCTCTTAGAACTGCTTTTAATGTGTCCCATAGATTCCGATATGTTGTGTCTGTGCTTTCATTTATCTCTAAGAATTTTTTAATTTCCTCCTTGATGTCTTCTATAACCCATTGATCATTTAGTAACCAATTGTTCATTCTCCAAGTGATGCATGTTTTTTCCTTCCTTCTTTTATCGTTGATTTTCAGTTTCATTCCATTATGATCAGATAAGATGCATGGTATTATCTCCACTCCTTTATATTGTCTAAGAGTTGCCCTGTGACATAATATATGATCTATTTTTGAGAAGGATCCATGTGCTGCTGAGAAAAAAGTGTAACTGCTTGATGTTGGGTGGTGTATTCTATATATATCAATTAAGTCTAGGTTATTAATTGTGTTATTGAGTTCTATAGTTTCCTTATTCAACTTTTGTTTGGAAGATCTGTCTAGTGGTGAGAGAGGTGTGTTGAAGTCTCCCATGATTATTGTATGTTGGTCTATTAGACTCTTGAACTTAAGAAGAGTTTGTTTGATGAACATAGCTGCACCATTGTTTGGGGCATATATATTTATGATAGTTATGTCTTGTTGGTGTATGGTTCCCTTGAGCAGTATGTAGTGTCCCTCTTTATCCCTTTTGATTAACTTTGGCTTGAAATCTATTTTATTTGATATGAGTATGGACACCCCTGCTTGTTTCCTAAGTCCATATGAGTGATATGATTTTTCCCAACCTTTCACCTTCAGTCTATGTATGTCTTTTCCTATCAAATGCGTCTCCTGTAGGCAGCATATTGTTGGGTCTTGTTTTGTGATCCATTCTACTAGCCTGTGTCTCTTGATTGGTGAGTTTAAGCCATTAACATTTAGGGTTATTATTGAGATATGGGTTGTTCTTCCAGCCATAATTGTTTATTTATGTTACTAAACATGGTTTGTTTTCCTTTTTGATTATTTTCCCCCCCTTTACTGTCCTACCTCCCACTGTTGGTTTTCATTGTTATTTTCCATTTCCTCTTCCTGTAATGTTTTGCCGAAGATGTTTTGAAGACATGGTTTTCTAGCTGCAAATTCTTTTAACTTTTGTTTATCGTGGAAGGTTTTAATTTCATCTTCCATCCTGAAGCTTAATTTCGCTGGATACATGATTCTTGGTTGGAACCCATTTTCTTTCAGTTTTTGAAATATGTTATTCCAGGATCTTCTAGCTTTCAGAGTCTGTGTTGAAAGATCAGCTGTTATCCTGATTGGTTTACCCCTAAATGTAATCTGCTTCCTTTCTCTTGTAGCTTTTAAAATTCTCTCCTTATTCTGTATGTTGGGCATCTTCATTATAATGTGTCTAGGTGTGGATCTCTTATGATTTTGCACATTCGGCGTCCTGTATGCTTCTAGGATTTGGGATTCTGTCTCATTATTCAAGTCTGGGAAGTTTTCTCGTATTATTTCATTGAATAGGTGGTTCATTCCTTTGGTTTGGACCTCTATACCTTCCTGTATCCCAATGACTCTTAAGTTTGGTCTCTTTATATTATCCCATATTTCTTGGATGTTCTGCTCATGGTTTCTTAACAGTTTTGCTGAGCTATCTATGTTCTTTTCAAGTTGAAATACTTTGTCTTCATTGTCTGATGTTCTATCTTCTAAGTGTTCTACTCTGCTGGTAGTATTCTCAATTGAGTTTTTAAGTTGGTTTATTGCTTCCTGCATTTCTAGGATTTCTGTTTGTTTGTTTTTTATTACCTCTATCTCCCTGTATAGTTGATCTTTTGCTTCTTGGATTTGTTTATGTAATACATTGTCGAAGTGGTCGAAATGATCTTTCATTGTCTGATTTTGCTGTCTAATGTCTTCCTTGAGACTCCAGATCATTTGCAGCATGTATATCCTGAATTCTTTATCTGACATTCCATCTGCTGCAGCTATAACCTCTTCTAAAGTTGAGTTGACCTGCATTGCTTGTGGTCCTTTCTTTCCTTGTCTTTTCATATTGCTCGTGTTTCTTTCTGCTTAGTGAAACTGTTGTGTTTTTGAAATTTTTCCCCCTATATATTTATATTGCTCTTGTATAATTGAAAAGTCTCCCTTGCAGGGGCGGGCGGCAGCTCTGCTCCTCCTCCAATTGGGGTGATCTGTCTACCACGCTGGCGGGCCGCTGGGACTGTTCTGCCGGTCGGTTGCAGGTCTGCCTACCTTGGAGGCGCGGGCAGCGGCTCTGCTCTGCCCTTCCTCCTATTGGTGTGACATGTCTACCACGTCACCACGTCCGTGAACCCCTGGGCCTGTTCCACCAGTTAGTCGCGGATCTGACTACCTTGCAGGCGTGGGCGGCGGCTCTGCTCTGCCCCTTCTCCAATTGGGTTGTCGTGACTACCACGCCGGCAGGTCGCTGTGCCTGTTCTGGGCGCGGGCTGCGGCTCTGCTCTGCCCCTCCCCCAAGTGGTGTGACGTGTCTACCACGCCGGTAGGCTGCTGGGCCTGTTCCGCCAGTCTGTCACAGGCCTGCCTATCATGCGGGCTTGGGTGGAGGATCTGCTCTGCCCCTACTCCAATTGAGGTGTTGTGACTACTACGCCGGCAGGTCGCTGGACCTGTTCTGGGCGCGGGTGGCGGTTCTGCTCTGTCCCTGCTCCAATTGGGTTGACGTGTCTACGACGCTGTCGGGCCGCTGGGCCTGCTCTGACCGCGGGCGAAGGCTCTGCTCTGCCCCTACTCCAATTGGGGTGATGGGTGGCGTGTCTACCACACCAGCAGGCCACTGGGCCTGATCCGCCGGTAGGTCGCAGGTCTACCTACCATGCGGGCTCAGGAGGTGGCTCTGCTCTGCCCCTCCTCCAATTGGTGTTACGTGTCTACCACACCAGTAGACCACTGGGCCTGTTCCACTGGTCGGGCGCAAGTCTGTCTACCTTGCAGGCTCGAGCGGCGGCTCTGTTCTGTCCCTACTCCAAATGGGGTGATGTGGCTGCCACTCCGGCGGGCCGCTGGGCCTGATGCGGGCTCGGGGAGCGGCTCTGCTCTGCTCTGCCCCTCCCCCAGGTGGTGTGACGTGTCTACCACGCTGGCAGGCCGCTGGGCCTGTTCCGCCAGTCTGTCACAGGCCTGCCTACCTTGCGGACGTGGGTGGAGGATCTGCTTTGCCCCTACTCCACTTGGGGTGTCTTGACTACTACACCAGCAGGTCGCTGGACCTGTTCTGGGTGCGAGTGGCGGCTCTGCTCTGTCCCTGCTCCAATTGGGTTGACGTGACTACGACGCTGTCGGGCCGTTGGGCCTACACCGACCGCGGGAGAAGGCTCTGCTCTGCCCCTACTCCAATTGGGATGACGGGTGACGTGTCTACCACACCAGCAGGCCGCTGGGCCTGATCCGCCGGTCGGACGCGGGTCTGCCTACCTTGCGGTCTCCGGGAGGCAGCTCTGCTCTACCCCTCCTCCAATTTGTGTGACGTGTCTACCACACCAGTAGACCGCTGGGCCTGTTCCGCCGGTCGGTCGCAAGTCTGTCTACCTTGCAGGCTCGGGCGTCGGCTCTGCTCTGCCCCTACTCCAAATGGAGTGATGTGACTGCCACGCTGGCGGGCCGCTGGGCCTGATCCAGGCTCGGGGAGCGGCTCTGCTATGCCCCTCCCCCAAGTGGTGTGACGTGTCTACCACGCCGGCAGGCCGCTGGGGCTGTTCTGCCAGACTGTCACAGGCCTGCCTACCTTGCGGACGCGGGTGGAGGATCTGCTTTCCCCCTACTCCAATTGGGGATTCTTGACAACCACGCCGGCAGGTCGCTGGACCTGTTCCGGGCGCAGGCGGCGGCTCTGTTCGGCCCCTGCTCTAGCCGGAGCGACGCGACACCACGCCGGCGGGTCGCTGGACCTGTTCCGGGCGCAGGCGGCGGCTCTGTTCAGCCCCTGCTCTAGCCGGAGCGACGCGACACCACGCCGGCGGGTCGCTGGACCTGTTCCGGGCTCTGGCGGTGGCTCTGTTCGGCCCCTGCTCTAGCCGGAGCGACGCGACACCACGCCGGCGGGTCGCTGGGTCTGTTCCGGGCTCTGGCGGCGGCTCTGTTTGGCCCCTGCTCTAGCCGGAGCGACGCGACACCACGCCGGCGGGTCGCTGGACCTATTCCGGGCGCAGGCGGCGGCTCTGTTTGGCCCCTGCTCTAGCCGGAGCGACGCGACACCACGCCGGCGGGTCGCTGGGCCTGTTCCGGGCTCTGGCGGCGGCTCTGTTCGGCCCCTGCTCTAGCCGGGGCGACGCGACACCACATCGGCGGGTCGCTGGATCTTTTCCGGGCACAGGCGGCGGCTCTGTTCGGCCCCTGCTCTAGCCCGGGCGACGCTACACCACGCCGGCGGGTCGCTGGGCCTGTTCCGGGCTCTGGCGGCGGCTCTGCTCCGCCCCTCTGGCCTTCACAGTATTCAGCAGGACCCGGACCGAGAGACAGTTTCCGCGGGTTCTTTATCCCTGGGCCAGAGCAGTTCCGGGAGCCAGAATTCGGCCTCTCCGGACTTGGTGCCTGCTCCGACAGGAGCAGGCTCCAAGAAGCAGTTTCCGCGGGTTCTATAGCCCTGGGCCAGAGCAGCTCCGGTAGCCGGAGCTCCGCCGCTCTGGGCTCGGTGCGTGTTCTGATAGGAGCAGGCTCCAAGAAGCAGTTTCCGCGTGTTATTTCGCACTAAGTCTGAGCAATTTGTCTGCGAGACGCAGACAATTGTCAGCCTGAAATTACCTGTTCTATAGCTGAAAGAGCTGCAATCAGTCAAAAACAAGGATGGTGACGTCAGCTCTCCAAGATGGTGGCCGCTGGCTTCCTCCGTGGTCTGGCCGGTGTGGAGAACCGAACTGGACCGTTTCCTTCCCCGTCTCCAACCCAGAATTCAGCTCCGAGCTCAGCAAATGCCTAGCTGGCAGGAGCCCGCAGAATCAGCATCGCTGTATCTCTGCGCCACCAGCCCGTCGTTTCCCAGTGCGCGCCGCAGACTCCAGCCGCAGGGCGATCTGCCGAACAATCAGCGCTCCGTACGGACAAATCGCTCGCTTTTGAGCCCCTGAAGCTGATCCTCGTGCGATGAAAATCCTTCCACTAGGTTTTGGAGCACCCCAATTTTGCTGGAAATTCCTAACAAGATAGCTTTTAGCCGTTCTAACTCATCATTTTCCCTCACAGTGACGCAGTACTCGGAGTTACTGCACTCCCTTCGCGGCCATCTTCCAGGGTCCTCATTTATTTAGTTTTTGAGACAGAGTCTTGCTATGTTGATCAGGGTGCCCTCAAACTTGCAATCTCCCTGCCTCAGGCTTCTGAGTAGCTGAGATTATTGTGCCTGGCTCCTTTACCCATTTTTCAACTGGGTCATTTGTTGTCTTACTATTGAATTGTTTGGGTTCCACATGCATTTGAATGCGAGTTCTTTATCAGATATACGCAAATATTTCACTGAGGTCATCTCCTCAGTGGATTGTTTCCTTTGATGTGTAAAAGCCATATATATATATATATATATTTGGTTGTAGATGGACACAATACCTTTGTTTTATTTTTCAGTAGTGCTGAGAATCAAACCCAGTGCCTCACATGTGCCAGGCAAGTGCTCAACCACTGAGCCTCAACCCTAGCCCTGATGAGTAAAAGCTCTTTAGTTAGTTATAATCCCACTTGTCAAATTTGCTTCCATTGCCTATGCTTTGAGGACTATATCCAAAAAATTATTGCCCAAACCAATGCCATAAAATTTTCCTCCTATATTTTCTTCCAGTAGATTTGTAGTTTCCGGTTTTACAGTTAAGTCTTTACTGAATTCTAGGTTGATTTTTTGTATATGGTATGAGATAAGGGTCTAATTTCATTCTTCTGCATGTGGGTATCCAGTTATCTCAACACCATTACTGAAGAGACTGTTCTTGATGCCGGTTGACGATCAATGGACTCTAAATGTATGTATTTATTTCTGGGCTCCCTCTTCTGTTCCATCGGTCTATATATCTGTCTTCATGTCGGTACCTTGCATTTTGGTTACTATCACTTTATTGTATATTTAAAAATTATATACTATGATGCCTCCAGCTTTGTTTATTTTGCTCAAGATTGCTTTCTCTACTCAGGGTTCCATAAACATTTTACAGTTTCTTTTTTTTTATTTCTGAGAAAATATGTTATTGGAATTTTGACAGGATTACTTCACATCTGTACATAGCTTTGTATAGTATGGACATTTAATAATGCTAATTCTTCCAATCTATGAACATGGAATAACTTTTTATTTATTTGTACCTTTAATTTGTTTTGTTAATGTGTTATAGTTTTCAGTGGGCAAATCTTTCATCTCCTTGTTAAATTTATTTTAAGTATTTTTGCAGCTATTGTAATTGGGATTATTTTCTTGGCTTTTAAAATAATGGTTCATTATTCCTGTACAGAAATACTACTGATTTTTGTATGTTCATTTTGTATTCTGCAATTTTAATGAATTTGTTTCTTAGTTCTAACAGTGTTTGGTTAGAATTTTCAGGGTTTTCTATATATAAGATCATGTCATCTGCAAACAGGAACAGTTTAATTTCTTCCTTTCCTATTTTGGGTGCCTGTTATTTCTTTTTCTTCCCTAATTGCTCTGGTTAGGACTTCTAGTATTGTGCTCAATAGAATAGGCATCATCATCTTGTTCCATTGTAGAGGAAAGGCTTTCAACTTTTGGCTATTGAGTATGGCTTTGGGGGAGGGGGTTGTCCTATAAGGTATTTATTGTATTGAGGTACATTCCTTCTATACCTAAATTTTTGAGAGTTTTTATCGTGAAAGGATGTTGAAATTTGTCAGTTGGGTTTTTTTTTTTTTTTAATCTATTCAGATGACCATAAGGCTTTGGGCTTCATTCTGTCAACATGGTGCAACACATTTATAGATTTGCATGTTGAGCCTTCTTTACATCACCCTTTGATCATGGTGATGTAAAGATGACTCTTTAATGTGCTGTTAAATTCAGCTTGCTAACATTTTGCCAGTACTTTTGTATCTACAATTATCAGTGATATCGCCTTATAATTTTCTTTCCTTGTAGTCTTTTTTCTGGGTTTGGTGCCAGAGTGATGCTAGTGTTAGAAAATGATTTTGAAAGCATTCTCCTTTTTCAATTTTTTTTTTTGCAAGAGTTTGAGAAGGATTGCTAGTTTTTCTTTAAGCATACAATAGAATCCAGCCATCATTAACAATTTTGCTCCATTTTGGAGCATTTCAAATTTTGGCTTTTGGATGACTGTTTTTTTTTGGGGGGGGAGGGGTGTTCAGTTTTCTAAGGTTTAATTTTGAAAGTCAATATTTTTCAAAGAGCTATGATTCTTTAGTCAAGTTTTGATTATAATGAAATTTTATTATGTGCATTTTTAGCCATTGTCAATTTTATCTTCCGTTCTTTATTTTCCACCAGTAATATTCATTATAAATTGAATAAGATCTGATAGTTGTTTTATAGTCTAGCTAGTTTATGAGGATAGTAGGAGCCTCATATATATTGGAATTATTCTTCTATGTGAGCAGAGCAGGCTGATGTTAAGTATCTGGGCTCCAGGGTAAGGCTGATTGATCAAATCCTGGCTTTATCACCTTCAAGCTTGGTGATCCTGGGCCTCAGTTTCCTTATTTTAAAATAAACGTCACAGCAGTGCCCAACTTGGAAGGTGGATGCCACTGTGTGAGATGAATCAAGCACCAGTCACTTTGTGTCAATGAAGGAATCTAGTTCATTATTTTGATGAAGGCAGGACCCGGCTACCCCTTAGGAAGTTAGATGTGGTTGTGTTTCCATCAGATGCCCCTGTGTTCTCCCTGAATTCTCTTTTTCCATTTTAGGGTCTGCTTCCATCTTCTCCAGAAGCCTCTTGGATTTTTCATTCTTGCTGACTAAGGTTTCCCAAAGTGGGATCCACAACCTGAATAATAGTTAATTTGGAAAATTGTTAAGACAAACATTTATGCTGCTAGAATCTTAGGGTGGGGCCCCTGATTCTGCCATTTAATACACTCTCTAGGTGTTCTGGTATACACTGAAGCACAGAGAGACTTAGACCTTTGTACTCAGGAGTCTCACAAGGCTGGGTAGTGAGCTGCTATACCTGGGTAGTGGTGTTTGACATCCAAGCAAACCCGGGCTGCCCTCTGCCTAAGAGCCTTAATTAGTGAGCATCCACAGAGGGCCAGGAGAACTTGACCACCTTTCTGGGGTTCCTAGGATCTGAAAGTCATCATCTGTGTTATACTAATAGGCTTGATCCTATCCTAACTTTTGATTGATGTCGAATAGAAACAATTCTATGAATTTTAACTTTAGAAACAATTCTATGAATTTTAACTTTAGAAGGTTAATTTCACTAAAGTTTCATCATGGCTAATGACAACTTTGGTTTCATGTCTACAAGAAGCTTCCTAACAGTGGAAAAATAAGTCAATGAACCCCATGCCCAGTGTGTTTGTCTGAGTTTCATCCCTTCCAAAGCTCTAACTGTATGCAGTACAGATTCACAACGCCCATACAGACTAGTGTCTGGTCCTATGACTCACTGAGGAAAACAGGGCTACTACAGGAGGTAAAAGTGACAGAAAAATACTTGTCAAGGGTCTGTACTCTTTTTTGTCCCTCACCTAAGGCTGATGTGGCTTCATTATTGCCACTTCCCCAGAATCCAGAGGACAGCTGGAGTTGAGATTCAACTTAGAATCCAAGGATTTAAACAAGGAACCACTCCTGCATCAATTGGTAAATAGCTGGGGACTTGCAGGCTGCCTTTGGACTTCCCCAGAATGACCCAGAAACTAATGGGTTAACACCCGAATCAACAGGTGGCCTGGAAGAGCTTAGAAGAGGGTGAAGTTGGGGGGAGTCTGAGAGGCCTTGCTTCAGCCTACAGCTTGTGTTCTTGTTGATTGGTGGATTCTTAAATATTTTGTATATCACCCTGGGGAACAGTCTAAGAATCCATCTCAGTACAATGCTCCAGACCGTCATTACCAATTGATCAAAGTTGGTACTTGGGGTGAAGCCTTTTTATCATCCCTGGATTAAAGTCTTACCTCCCTCAGAGGTGTCTGGTTTAAACAGTGTGCTCTGGAGGTTAAAGAAACCCAAAGCTCCTAGAGGACGTGCTGATGTTGTAACAGGGGGCTGGAGGCTTCAGCTCACATTCCCTGATCTAGTCTGGCTCTGGCATTTGACCAGGAGGTAGGGCAACTGGGACAGGCAATAAAATGTGCCCCAAGCCCTCCCATCATCGCCAAGGCTTCCAGAAGAGTAGAAGTGGACTGGCCAGGCCTCATTCCACCTCACACTCTCTGGTACAGAAGGCGGAAGAGCAGGGTCACCTCTCCAGGGCTGCTGGCATGGTGGGAATGGGATGGGCAGGAATAATTTCTCCCTAGGGTCACCTTGTTTAAATTTTGAGTTGCTCACTTCTCATTTTACCTGTGAGATGATGAGGTCCAGAGGAGTTGATTGATTTGTCCAAGATCACACAGCTAGCCAAGGCACACTCAATCTCAATAAGTAGAGTACAAACTGCACAACCTACTTACCTCGGACAGTATGTAAGTGTAACTTATTCACTTCCTGATAATTCAGAGATATCATTAGGAGTTCTAATTCAAATAACATTGTCATAGAGGGCTGGTTGAGGGTAGAGGTCTATTTGCTCCTACACTAAGTGGCCCTGTTTAGTGCTGTTTTGGGGGTCTTAGTATATCTTAGGCTGTCTTCATCTTCATCAATAGCTTATTGTGCCTGCCTCAAACAAATCTTCCAACATCTATTTCCTTACACTGTTAACTGGGAGAGCATGTTAGTCCTTTAACTTTGCATAACAGTTTTTCCAAACCAGTTGTGGAAAAATCTCAGCAATGTGGCCTTAGGCCAAGCAGTCTTGCATGCTCCCCTGGGGAACCACCCCTTTCACCTTCACATTCTCTGGGCCTTTTCTATCTCTATTAGGAAATGCATTGCTTTGGGAACAAGCCACTTACCATCACAAGAAGAGCAGGCTCCAGGTCCTTTACCTAACAATATAGCTAGGACAAGGCCCTCAGCCTGCCTAAGCCTGAGTTTCCTCATCTGCATTAACACCTGGGAGAGTGTGAGGCTCAAGAGCCTGCACAGGGCTGTCTTTGACAAGCTAGCTTCTTCCCTTCATCTGGAGGCATGCTCCGCCTCAGCCTTGCATCAGTGTTGCTGAGGGGCACGTTTATGCTCCTGGATAGGATTCTGAGGTTGGTGAGTGCAGTTCCCAGTCTTGCGTATCCCTGTGCCAAGCAGAAGGCTGCTGGGGCTGTCCATTAGTGCTTGTAGGGTGGACGCTAGTATATCATGTAAGCTGATCTGTTAGTCCCTGAGGCACCTATGAATTGGCCCTGTTTGCTCCTGCAGGCTCAGGGGCTCAGGCCCTAGGAAGTTTCTCTCCCTTGTGTGTCCTAGGAGGTGTGGTTGCTGGAGCTCCAGTCTCCGTAGGTGTGGGACTTCTCCATAAGTGACTCCTTTGTAGAGGTGGCTTCTCCCAAGAAGGAATTAGATTGGGGTGCTACCTTCAAAGACCATGCAAAATGAGCCAGTCTTCTCCCTCCTTGGAAGGCACAGCCAATGGAGTAAGGAGTCTCCATGGTGGCACCTCCTCCTCTCTGATACCATGATTCTGAGGGGCGCTCAGTATTTTTCAACATTTAGCAGTCTCCTGATTTCTTTGCAGCAGGGGTTAGTTGTCAAATCAAGGGCTCTTGCCCCTCTATACATAATTTGATGAGTGGAGGCAGAGGAAGCTGGTGAAGAGAGAACAAAGAGGTGAGAGAAGCCTCAGAGTGAGTGGAGATGAGGGAGGGAGATCAGGTGGTCCTGGAGAGGAGAAACTGATAGAAGTCTGGTTTATTCACTCAGCACTTGGGTCCCTCAAGATTCTGTTTTTCCTAATGATAATCTCCTTTCTCCTAGAGTTGTTTTAAGCGGGCCCTGGTGCCTGTCAATAGGTCCCAACTGATTTCTTCTTTAAGTCTACTGGGATCACATGACAAGAATTGGGGTGCGACCACATTTGCTTTTTTATCTTCCTCTGAATGCAAAGAACAGGGCAGGAGGCAGAGTAGCTATTGGCTTAAGGAATTACGAGCCTAGCAGCATAGGCTGGGCACAGGGAGCGTGTTTATCCCTAGTCATGTCAAAATTGCTGGAACATTTCAAGCAAGGAGGGCATATCCTCTGTTCCTCCATGGTGTATATGTGTGTGTGTGTGTGTGTGTGTGTGTGTGTGTGTGTAGTCATGAGTCTGGCCCTCTAAATATGTAATAAGCCCCATTTATGGTATGTTCTACAGTGGTTTTGCAAACACAAGAAAATCCATTTGAATCCAATATTCTCAGATTACCCTGTTCATTTAGTAATTAGAATATATTATCCTCATAGATTACTAGAGCCCTGGGTTTCCAGCCCTCTCTGAACCTCCTCCAGCTCATTGATAGTGAGACATTTGGGTAAAGTTGTAAATGCATTTGCTGTATCTTTCTACCTAAGTATTTGCAGCAGGTTTTATGGGGCTTGTAAATATGAACTGATTTTCTTTTACATATGCACATCAGCCTTATTTTTGTCTAAAGTGGACTTTATGAACCTGCACGGATTAGAATAAACACTGAACCCAGCAATCAGTTCTATATTTAGTTCCTAAAAGCTGGCCTGTGTGTGTGTGTGTGTGTGTGTGTGTGTGTGTGCATGCACACAGAATATTAAGAAAAAAAATTAGATGTGAGTGCTGCAAGGATCTGTGAAGCTGGTTGATCCAAAGATGAAACCTAGGCGAACTCAAGCTCAGGTGGAAGCAGAGCTGACAGCTTAAAGATCATTTTCTCTCCTGAAAGTCACTCTTTCTTCATTTGTGAAATGGGGGAAAACAATGCTTTCATCCCAGGGTGGTTGTGTAGAACAAGATAAGCAGAGAATGCAAAAGGCCCTGGCAGGGTGCTCCTGCCCAGCTGAGTAGATTCCTAGCACTGATGCTATCTCATCCCTGAATGGACCTCAAAGTTCTTGATGGCTAAGGCATATATTTGTTTTCTTCTATGCCCCTGACAGTTCCTAGGAAATTATGGGTCAAATAAATAACAGTGCAGTCTACAGCCATACCATGCTGAAAGTCTACCTGGATCTTAATTTTCTCAAAGTCCCAGAGAAAAATTTCCCCCCTAACAATGCTGCCTTGGGTCATCCTAAGTAATGGAGCAGAAATAGACAGCAGATTAATGGTGAATAACGGGGCCTTAAAACCCACTTCTTGGCTTTGTGTTTCTAGTTCAGGCACTTTAAGAGCTATGTGACCTTAGACACATCATTTAGCCTCTCTGTGTTGTAGTCCCTCACCTGTAAGAAGGGCATAATGATAACTTGAATGTCCTAGGAATAATGTGTGTGTGTGTGTGTGTGTGTGTGTTTGTGTGTGTGTGTGTGTGTGTGTGAAATGCTTAGAACTGTGCCTTGTACATAGTTTATTTTATTAGTATCACCATTATCATAATTATTGTCTGTTATAATGAAGAGAGTGGACTTCAATGCAGAAAGATCAGAAAGATCTAGATTCGAATCTTGGTTCTGCCAATTACTATCAGGTTTGTGACCTTAGACAACCACTCACCTTTTCTAAGCCTCTTCATCTTCATCTGCTATTTGGGGATGGCTTTACCTTCTAGGGTTATTATGAGGATTAAATGAGAGACTACATGCAAAGTGTTTTGCGTCTTGCCTATCGCACAGTGAGAACTCAGTTAGCACTGTCCATCTTACTATCCTAAGAACAGCACTCATTCATTGAATCTTTGTGAAACCTGAGCTGAGGGTGGGCCTGGTGCTAGAATGAAACTTCTTCTTTCTCTGATGAGGAGGTATGCACATCTTTTCTGTTTGGGAGGAATATTTACTTCTTCTCTCCTGATCAGAATGCTGTAATGTACAAAAAAATCTGGAGAAGAGACAAAGGTGGGGTGACTTGAATCCCTAAAGAGGACTTGGCTGCAGGGTCAGAGGCCTTGTGAAGAGGTCCCAGGCATGCAACTAGTGGGTAGCTGACAGGTAAGTGGCCATGTTTGCTTGTAGGGTGGCCACCCATCCCACTCTGTGCCTGGTTAATATCCATCTTGGTGCTTTTAACTGTACCCCCTTTCACTTTAAAACAGTCCTGAGCTAGATGTGAAATTGTATGATTCCCGATCCTTGACCTACTTAGGAAAAACACTCTGCCTTGCTCAAGTGTAGCTGAAAGTACCATTTGGCCATGGGTGGCCTTTGGGAAGGGGGCCTGTCATCTTATTGGATAGAGAAGGTGAGGGGAATTCTGGTCTTGCCAGAGAGGTCTCAGGAGGGAAGGCCACAGAGAGAACATTTCCATCTCCTGGAAAAGGTGTAGGAGGGTGCTTATTCTTTCTTCTCCTTTTCCAGGTCAGCACACATTCTGGGAACTTTGCCGTTTTCTTAGATTCTGAAAGTAAGCGGCTGGCTGCTTATTAAAGAGAGAATGATGCTGAGATGCCAAGTTAAAATGACAACAACAAAACTCTTATAGGAAATAAGCATAGAGTCTTAAAGAAAAAACTTCTGGCCTTAATTTCAGTCCTGTTCTATGGTGGTGGTTTATTGTTGTCGGGGGAGAGGAAAGTGATTGATGGAAAAGTGTGGCACTGCCCTGTGTCTTCATCCCCGGGCTCCAACTCAGTTATAATTTTACTACAGCCAAGTGGAAGGGAGGATGGTATCACAGGAAGGAGGGATTGGCTGAATATATTTCACTGAACATCTGAAAAAAACATTAGGTAGGCAGAACTATATAGAAATTCTCCAGGATTTTTATAACACCAATGTGTTAATTTTATAAGCAGGTTAAAAATATGCATATATTTTTAAAATAATAAGATAAGCACAGTAAAGTTTGCAAGTGATTACTGTACACCAGGCTTTGTTTTACATGTATTACATGTTTGAAGTTCTTTAATCCTTATGACAACCCTCTGAGAAGGGGATGCAGTCATTATCCCCAGTTTCTGGATGTCAACACTGAGGCACAGAAACTGAGCTAACTTGCCCAGGGTCACATGGATGGTCAATGGTAGTGATTTTGCCTGTGAAGTCAGGCACCCAGGTCTAAGCTCTTAGCCAAACTCTATATGCCTCCTTGACTAAGTCAGCCTCAGATGCTGAAAGTGAAGTACAGAAAAGTTAAGTAACTTGCTGAAGCCACAGAGCTGAGAACTGAGAGTCAGTACTCAAACTCAGTTCTCTTAAGCTTCAGTGCTCGTACCTATAGTAGATACAGATGGTTTTCCTCTTACTTCATTGCGTTCCTCAAAGGATTATCATGAAGATCTGGTGAGACAAGTTATGTGATTGTGCTTGTCCATCTGTAAATCACTGTGCAAGTTATATCTTCAGAGGTGCAGAGTAGAGATCCACGCACTGGCAGCGAGGGGTTAAAAGTAGAACTGTGAGCTTTGAGATGCAAGGGAAATCAGGTGAGGTCTTCAAACCAGAGTGCAAGAGGAGAACATTTCTCTTTTAGTGCTGAATGTGTTAAATGATAAAGGCAACAGACTCAGCTCAATATTATCTGTGATCATGACTTTAGAGAACACAATGTTAATCAAACGGCTTCAGCAGCAGCAACAGCGTGGACAAACCCCCAAATAATAAAACAACAAGGCCATCAACCACAGCAACTTCCTTTTAGGCAAAAACACTCTGCCTTCTTCCTTCACCAAACTTTCCTTTCTCCAAGCTGCTTCCAAACATTTCCCCAGGTTATTGGTTCTTTTCAGACACCTCTGCAGTGGGGTCCTAATTTGCATCACCATATGGAAATCTTCATCTCAAGATCCCTGACTCCTCCAGGCTGTAATAAGCCACAGAATCGTACTTACTGTTGATCTGAAAGTGGTACACAGGATGACAGCTTATTTTCCCCACCGTCTTGCCAGCTCCCCCCTCCCACTTTCCCAGAGTACTGGCATCTGCCACAGACCTGGCTGTTTTCCAGGGGGCAAAAATGCCTGTCTCTCTTCTCAAGCTGACTTCTTGTGCATTCCTTTCATCTCCTCAGAATCTGATTTAAATATGAATTCCTGAGAACACAAATATCCAGAGCTCAAAAGAATTGTAACTTTGTTATATTTTGTGCAACCACAACAGTTGTCATAGCATTCTTCTCTGCTTGATGATGTCCTGTCAAAAGAGACTAAATGACAATGTTTGGAATGATAGCAACATTCATCATGTGAAAGCGATTTATTTTTAATCCACAACACTGCGCTGTCCCTTAGTTATTTGTGAATATGTATCAAGCCCAAACGCTGAATATTTGACAATTAGTTTCTTGCCATTCTATTATTTCTCCTTTCCCTCCGAGCTTGATGTGTGTGGAAAGTTTCTCAAATATGTACCCAGTAAATGAATCCTGGACTCAAAGATGGGCAGAGGAAAAAAAAACCACCTCAGTTATTAATTTAATTAGCAAATACTTGTTGAGTGTTTTAACTGTGTGTTGTGAGGTGCTGAGAACATAATGGTGAAGGGGACAGAACCCCTGTCCTAACCTGTTGGCTAGTGGGGCACAAGCCAGTTGCAGAGCAAGAAAGATACAGGCATATTTTTTTCACATTGTGGTCAATACCTGGAAGGGAAAAAGTAGGGATGTTTCAAAAGCAAAGTATAGAGTGATCACATAGTGTTACCTGGTAAATCCACCCGAAGGCCTCATTTCATGGATGAGAAGTCGGACATCAGTAATTCCCCCAAACTTACACCAGTAGTTCTTAGCTGACCCTCTGCTGAAGTAGGTGCTGCCTCTGGATGATCTACTAGTGGACCTAGCAGTGAAATATACCATGACCCTGTGGCGAGTTTTCTGAGAGGACTTGTTGAAAGGAATTTTAAGTGTATGTAATTAATACATTCTAGGGAAAATTCTAGAAAGCATTCTAGACTTTTCTTTTTGGATTGTTAAGGTTAGGATGCTGTGGAAACACAGAGTTCTTCTCTCTCTTCCTTGATACTAATTCAGAACTCTTTCATGTATGCAGCAGAGAATGTCCCTAAACTCTGGGTCCAGTGTCCCCAATAGTTTGTTCTCATCTCACAGCTAACAGTTACAAAGCTTTGAGGTGTCATCCCTGAACTTTCTTCAGGTACCACACACCCCTCATCCATCCTGCACTGCATGCTAAGAGTCCTTATCATAAAGAACAATGATATTGTTCTCTTAATGCAAAAATCCCTCCATGGCCCTCACTACTGGCTATCAGGCTAAATATAACAAGTGTTCCAATTATCTATTGCTGGGTAACAAACTCTCCCCGATATTCAGGAACTTCAAATAACAATTTACGATATCTCTAGTGATTCAGGGTTTGGTGGACTCATCTGGATGTTCGGCTTCCTCGTATGGATGCAGCCAGAAGAGATCATCTGGAAGATTCTTCACTCCCCCGTCTGGTGCCTGGACTGGGTTGGCTGGATCAGCTGGGGCTGCTCAGACCTCTCTCTTTGCCAGCCTCTCCACTGGTATGCACTATGCTCTCAGTGCAGACAGCCTTCTGACATGGCCACTGTGTTCATCAGAGCTGATGTTCCAGGGACAGAAAACGGAAGTTGCCAGCCTCTTAAAGCCTGGTCCTAGAAATGGTACAGTGTCCCTTGTGCTGCATTCAGTATATTAGAGACCATACACCATCAGAAGATTGAGACTTTTGCCTCTCGGTGGAATGAGTGTCAAAAAATTTGTGGGTATCTGTAACCTATCATAAATATACTGCTCCTTCCATATGAGAGAGCCTTTAATGCATATGAAGGAAACAAACAAACATTCACCATTGTATCTTTTTTTTTTTTTAACATGTCCTACTTACCAGTTCCTTTAACCTTCACATCATTCACACCTTTCCCAAACCCCATCTCCAACCCCCATTGCCGAGGTCCTGCTTCACACACGGCATTCAGGGTTTGATTCATTATTCCAGACATGGTTGTTCCTGAGCAGAGTGCAGTGGATTTATCAATATCCCTTTTCTGGAAAATTTAATCCTGTGTGTACAGCCTAACACTCATTCCTTTTTTAAAAAAATCAAGCATGTTATATTTTTGATCCACATTGAGCCTGAATGACATTTTAATTATACTAAATAAGTGCAGAACATGTAAATGATGGAACAATACAAAGTAAAAAATGATTCTGCTAGAATGCTCACCACTGAGAGCTAACCACTACCATCCTTCTGCTCTCTTCTCTATTAATATTTGTGTCTCTGTGTGTGTGTGCTCTGTAAACTGGTTTTTATCCACTTAACACAGTGTTATAGGCATTTCCCCCACATCAGTAAATCTCTGACATTATCTTTCATCGTGTGGCATCGCATCATATTTTTGCAGTCAAGTGAAACATCTAATCTTTTTTTTATTTTTATTTTTTTTATGTATAATGTGCAGTTGAGCCAGTTCTTCTTCATCCTGTATTTCTGTAGGTTATTTTTCAAAATGTAAATTCAGAACTCTGTTTTATTATTAGAAATTATCTAGTTGCTTTTAAGGTAAATTATTAGAGCTTGTAATAAATTTTTTCAATCTTGATTTTATCAGAATGTTTCTTCCAGATGTACGAAGTTTTGTTTTTGTTTTACTTTTTTAGTTGTTGATAGACCTTTGTTTTATTTATTTATATGTGGTGCTGAGAATCGAACCCAGTGCCTCACACATGCCTGGCAAGTGCACTACTGCTGAGCCATAACCCCAGCCCCCAGATGTATGTAGTTTTAAAATCAATAGGTATTATAATGCTAGTACATAATGCTGTGAGGATACAGCCTCATAGCATTTCCCTGGGTCCACCCTCCACGTTTCATTACTCCATTGATCAAACACTCTTTGGCTCTGATCAATTAATCATCTAAGCTATACTTTCATGTGTCTTTTTTCTCCATTTGAATGCAAGAATTTTCAAAACAAAAAATAGGACTGTCAATCATTTCACCATTTAGATACATGATGTCTGTCACATCTCTATTTATGTCCATTTCATAATTTTATTAAATAAAAGAGATTGGGGGTAATTTGGGGATGAATTATTCTTTTTGAACCCATGTTTTGCCCTGCTCTAATGTCTTCAAAAACCAACTGCTTAATTTTCCAAGGATTACATACATCTCTTTGGGTTATAAATAACAAAATCCATTTTTAAAAATCCAGATGATTTTCCAATTTCCCACAATCCTTCAAAGCGTACCCCACAGTGGCTTGGCATTCTCATTTTAAAATCCTTTAAGTACACTTCAAGGTGGCTCAGTTGGGACAAACGATTTGGACTGACTCAAAGCAGCAATGAGCTTTCCTCTATCTCCTCATTTATCTCAGATTTCTGAACCCTGAAAAAAACATTTGTTCTACTCTCTGCATATGAAGATTATTTTCCCTGAAAAGGTGGAGGCAAAACAGAAGTGGAGTTATTATGCTTTTTTCCTGTCTCCTAGTCTCCTATACCATCTGCTTCAAGTAATGGATCCATTCTTTACTCTCTGAACTACTTGGGAACTTGCTCAGTGCTTGACAATGTCTTATTTGCTATAGGCATATTAGTAAGGGACAGAAGTGCAACTCAAACCCACAAAACATTTTTTTTCTAAAAAAAAGAAATATATCATGAAATGATTCAATGCCAGACAAGCTTCAGACTCTGCTAGCTGTAGAAATTCAAATGAAGCCGTTAGGACTTTGATTCTGTCTCTGTTCATCTCTCTGCAGTGTTATTTCCCTCCGATTTGGCTCTGCAGCAGTCTCCCTCCATGTAGGATTTGCAGAATGATATCTTCACAGCTCCAAACCCTGAGAAAAATACAATGCTTACTTGCAAAAGTCTCAGGGCTAGCTCTGCTTGACCTGATTGGCTTGGATCAGGTCATGTGCTCATTCCTGTACAAGTGGCCATGAGTGTGTTACTCTCTGACTGGACTATCTGGGTCATGTGCCTAACTATGGGGTTTGGGCCATAACTGCCTAATGAAGGACAATGTAGGAGTCACTTCCCAGCAGGAGCTGGCTCTATAACAGAGAATGCCTACTGTGTGAGGTAGGACCATGGAGGAGATGCCAGTTAAAGCAGAGAGATGGGGAGCAGTGCCCTGACTGCTCCTCTTCTGCCTCCCAATCTCCTAACGTCACATCACTTCTCATTGTGTGCCATAAACTAAAGCCGACGCGCGTTTTGTTTTTGAAAGCTCAGGCTCTGTGAAAGGGGAAACAGACTCGATGGAGGTGCCTCATACAAACGGCCCAGGGGTGAAGCCAATGAAGAAAAGAGTCTGGTTTGGTCTGAATGGTGTTAGTCAGTACAGAATTTAAGTCTGATATTTGCAAAGGTTAAAAAAAATGGAAGCATTCTACATACAAACCCAGATTTCAGGCCTTTCCCAGAAAATTAAATGTTTAGTCAATACTTTCCCACATTTGCAGTGCTAGCAATGGTGCTGTCTCCTTTAAAAGGTAAATCAGGGCTAAATTGGTGCTTTTGGAAGAGAGTTCAGAGGACTGTTTTTTTGCGGGTACTATAATGGGAGCAGTTCCACTCCCCACTTTGGGACTTCTGTGAGGTGGCTTACAGATTCCTGGGAATCTGGTTGTTGTGATAGAAGATCTTGGGCTCAAGCCTGAATTTGCCCCTCGCATGACTATTCTAGCTTGGTCCAGGATCACCTGGTTTATTCAGTGAGAGCAGAGGACAAGAGGATTTCTCTCTAAAAATTTAGGATGTATAAGAATGCTGGTGCTTCTGAATACTGCTAGTCAGATGCCCTACAGGATTATAGAACTTGAGTGGACACCCTGTGGCCCAGTCAAGTTGACACATAGGATAATCCGTCACATCTCACGTCTCCCTGTACTGAGAGCTGGGATGAGTCCCTTCTTCCATCTTGGGTGGTTTGCTTATGTGCTGTCACCACGAAACACTTTCTCTTTATCTTGTCATCATGTGAAGTCACATGCCTGAAATGATCTGATGATGATTTTTCAAAAAGCCTCTTGCACACAGCTTGGTTGTTTATTTTATTTTTTCCCAAGAGCAGATGTTTTAGTACTCGGTCTCCTATTGCCTGGAGAAGTACAAGGAAATTGTGGAGCCACCACATATTTCTGGGTATCAGCTGACACTCCTGGAGGATTCAGCAGGAACTTCCTAACTGACCTCCTACACTTGACCTACCTGTGCCTTTGGCTCTTCTCCCAGCTGACCTGAGCCTTCTCATGTCACCCCTCATTTTTTACAGTTCATTTCTGGGTCCCTCTACCTTCATCTGAAGCCTGAGCTCTTTGACAGGGCATCGCAGACTCCTCTTGCTGGCCAGCTTCATGGTGTGCTCTGCCCAACTTCTTGAATATTCTGTTCCCTACTCCTTTCCAAGTCCCTGCTCACCCTGCTTCTCCAGCCAGAGGTACCCTTTTCGTCTCCTCTGCTTGTTGAGTTTTGGTTGAATTCCTACTCTGACCTCAAAGCCTACCTGGAATGCTGTGTTTCTCTGGTCATTTCTGGTATTTCCAGTAGATATCACAATATTAAAGAATGTCTATCTTAGTACCTCCCCTGAGTTAGACCTTCCTTCCTCCCCCTAGACCCAGAACTCCTTAAGAGCAAGAGAACATAGTAGTCAAGAGATTTTGGACAAAAGGTAAATAAGATGAGTCTTCTGACAATTAACTTATGAAATCAACCTGAGGGTCCAGAAAAGTCAGATGTAAAGACAATGTTAGTAGTCACAGTGATTCCTGGTTCGGAGAGCAACTCTGTCGGAGCAACTCTCATCACACTGTAATCCAGAGGTAAGGGAGATATATCTGTATGGGAGAATTTATTATTCTATTATATCTTCCTTTTGGAGGTTTGCATCAGGAGTTAGCCTATTCAAGAAACTGAGACGTATCAACTGATTAAGTATCAATACACACACACACAAAACAAAACAAAACAAAACTATAGAGGCTGGGAAGTTCTAAAATCTTCAGTAGGCAAGCTGGAAACCCAGACAGCCAAGGATAAATTTGTAATAATAAAACTTTTTTTTCACTTTTCTGAATCCAGGATTTCTCTAACTTACCTGACTTTATTTTCATGGAACACTATCAATAATTGCCGAATTAAAGAAATACTGTGCTAATTAGAAGGGGCATTAGTCTGTATTGAAGCTGGAAAATCAGAGGGACTAATGCTGTCAGTGTGTGTCCAAGGACCATTAGAAGGAGGTGACATCTTCACCTGAGGTCTGGGCTACTGAGTCCTGACAGCAGGTGGATCATCCAGGGAGATAAACACAACATGCTCCCTTGACCTGCCACCATCAAATCATTTGAGTTGGACAACTAATTTCTCTTGCTCTCACTTTATGCCCCCTAGACAACCTATATAATTCTCATTTGGTTTCCCAAGTAAATTTTTTTATATGAAGGAAATAATCTGGTCTGAGGATGGGTTATTTAACCCCCTTGCCATTCCATTATGGTAGTAAATTGGCATTCTGGGCTGTATATCAGTCCCCTGTAACCTTGATTAGTGAGACCTCATTGCTGAGATACTGATTCAGTCTTAGTGGAATAAAACAAAATCATATTTCAGAACTTGCAAGGCTGTGGGTGAGATTCCAGTACTGTGGTGAATAGCAATGCAATAACTGGCATTTATAAAGCACTGTTTCTATTGTCTGTAGTAAATCACCACTTAGTGACTTAAATCAAAAACAATCATTTTATTATTTCCCACTGTTTCTGTGCATCCTGAATTTGGGGAGGGTGTGACTAGACAGCTCTGGCTTGGATTGTGGTAAATGATTGAAGCAGCTGAGGGAAGATTGGCATCTGTCTTCATGTAGACATGGCATTTTTGTTGGTTTTTTTCCATGTGTACTAATTAAGACTCCTTGCCATATGGTCACCCAGGACTCCAAACCAAGATTCCCAGTGAACCAGTTATAAGTTATATCGACTTATCTGATTTAGCCTCAGAAGTCATGTCACTTCCACTGCCTTGCATTTGTTACAACTGAGTCCTGGGCCAGCCATACTCAAGGGGAGGGGAAATAGCACCCACTTCTTGGTGAGAAAACACCAGTGTTCCCAAAAGCATGTGGGATGAGAGATAAAGGGTGGCTTTCTTTACAAAATACACTCTGCTGAAAATCTCTCTCTCTCTCTCTCTCTCTCTCTCTCTCTCTCTCTCTCTCTCATTATTTATTCTTCAAAATAAATCCATAAGATAATTCTTCTAATACCCCATTTTTAAAGATGATGAAACTGAGGCTCAAAGAGTTTAAGTAATTTCTCCAGGGACTTATAGTCATCTAGTTGTAGGATTGGTTTTTGGAAACTAATGGGCATTCTTAAACAGTATGCCTCCTGATGCACCAAGATAAACGCTACCTTGGGAAGTTTCTGGAAGCCTGTCAGCCAGTCTTCTCAGAGACTCTCTCATTACCATGCATACTAAGTGTGGTGGGAGAATTTTTCAAAGGATTAATCAGCATGCTTTTTCTCCTTAAACCATCACATCCTTCACTTGTGCCCCGAGGGTCTTTCTCTCAGGAAGACCCTGGCTGCTCCCTACCTCTTCTGGTCCAGATAATGAGACATGATTCACCAATTTATGAAACCAGAAAGCAAAGGCCACAGATACTTGTTTATTAAGTTTCCAAGTTGCATGTTGACTAAAAATATCTCAGTGAGACTGACATCAGGTGTTTTGTCTGGATGTCCTTGGTTTCCTTTTCATCCATTTTACATGCCTCCCCTTCAGCGTTTCCTAGCAGTCAGCACCAGTAGCTCCTTTTCCAAGGCATGCCCTTGGGCACCTGGAGCCCACTCCACCAACTGTATGAGAAGATAAGGGAACTGGGAACCCAGGTCTTCAACTCTGAGGGTAGCAAAGCTGCCCTCTGTGGGACTCTTCCTGGAACTGCACCTTTGCTTGGCTTCCAACCCACAGTCCTCCTGCTTCCCTGTCTCCCTTGCAGGTTTCTCTGGGTGCCTGGGCTTCAGAGTCCTCTGTTGGAGAACCTGAGTGAGACATCTGGGATTGGAAAGAAGCAGCGGGGAACTGAAGAGGCCTCTTCAGGACAAGCTCCATTCTTTGCCAGATCAAAGGGAGACAGGGACGTTGAGGCAGGCTGATGATTCTCATTGTCCTTTAGAGTGGACCCTTTCCCCTCCCCAAGTGACAGCAGCTGGCTAGTCATTCGTCAGCCATGAGCATACTGATTTAGTTTTTCATCAGTGTGACCAAAACACAGGACACAGACAACTTGGAGGAGGAAAAGTTTATTTTGGCTCATAGTTTCAGAGATTTTGGTTCATCATTGGCTGGCTCCTAAGGTGAGGCAGAACATCATGGTGGAAGGGTGTGCATCTGGCAGCCTGAGAGGAACGTGTGTGGGAGGAACAAGATATAGTCCCCAAAATCACCTTCACAATGACCTACTTCCTCCAACTTGCCTATCGTTTTTACTACCAGTACTCCATTGAAATTATTAATATATCAAATGGCTTAGTCTACTGATGAGATCAGAGCCCTCCTGATCCCCTCGCGTCCCCAAAGCCCTACGTCTGGACATGGCTGCACTGGGGGCTAAGCCTTCAATATATGAGCTTTTGGGGAAACATTTCAGATCCAAAGCATTGCGCTGATCTGGACTGGGGTTCTCTCCCCAACCTTCTGTCTAACCTGCTTTCTGTGGA
Organism: Callospermophilus lateralis; assembly: GCF_048772815.1. NCBI lineage: Eukaryota > Metazoa > Chordata > Mammalia > Rodentia > Sciuridae > Callospermophilus > Callospermophilus lateralis. The sequence goes on from NC_135319.1 coordinate 70,916,995, forward strand.
CACACCTTCCTACCATCCCACTCAATGGCACTAGTCCCCTGGAATGGAAATTGGACCCAGGTTACTTAAACAGGTGTTACTTAAACAGGTATCAGGGAAGCCCCCCCCCCACACACACACCTCCCATATCTTTTCCCTCATGATATTTGATGGAAACTCACTCAGATTTTGGGCATGCTGGAATCCACTTTGAACGAGGAGTTTGAATCCTTAAGTCAGTTCTGGCTCAGCCCCTGCCCAGCTCTGTGACTTGATTTCTCTGAGATCCCTCCAGCTCTAAATGCCTGTGGTTTCACATGACATGTTTGGTGCCTCCTGAGAGCTTTTCATCTTGTTAGGGAGGCATGACACAGTTAGATGTCTGTGTATGAAAGACTTCAACCCAAAGCCCAAACTAATTCAATTAAAAGAGAAAACACTTGGTGTAGAAAACAAGCATGTGGCTCATTAGGACCGGAGGATTTATGTGGGACAGAGGTTTGGGGAAAGGTCTCAAGGAAGAATTTGATCCGAGCCTTGAAGGGTAACTGTTGCTTGGATGGGGCATGGGAAAAGCCACCACAGTCTTGTGTGTATAATGATTACCTGAGTGTGAATGGACGACAGAGACAGGGAGGGTAGAGAATGGAGTCCTGGTTATCATTTAATTGCTCTCCTAACTAAGCGAACACAGACCCACATGCTGCTCCAGTTGTAATATGTTAGTTATTTACAGGGTTGTATTTCTGTTCTCCCAGCCTAACACACATCATTGGAAATCTGACATTCAGAACTGGCCTTTCTGACCACCTAAATTTTAAATTAAGTAATTATGTTACTAACAGAAGCTGTAATTTATCTTCTTTTTATGAAACGATAATTCATAAAGAAGAAAAATGCAACATTGACCAAGGGTAGTTTCCCTGCCTCCTATTCCTGGTTTGTTTCTTTTTTGGGGATGGGGTGGGGGTCTTTGGTTTGGGACACAGAGCTCACTCCTCTTTAGTCTCTGCAGTGCAGAGAATCCTGTTCTGGATGTTTGGAAAAACTGTGTTAACAAGACCCTCCAAATAGGCCGAGCTTTCGAATTCAGAAGCAGCCCCTGAGCTAAAGGGTAAGTCCTTCTAGCAAAGCCCTTTGACACTGTGTGTGTGTGTGTGTGTGTGTGTGTGTGTGTGTGTGTACATGTATGTGTTTCTGGCTTTGGCAGGAATAAGCAACTCAGTGATTTAGGTGAGAACTTTCCATGCAATTAACTTCCTCCAGACTAAAGCAGGTGCTGAAGGGAACCACTGGGCCAGTCTGCTTGGTAAATATCCATCCCCAGATGTAGAGCAATTCAATGGAAATAATTATACAGGGTCAATTAAGCAGAACTCAGACCTCCTCCTGTTAGTCTGTTTGAATTTATCATTTCCATAAGCCAGGTTTGTTCAGAATTTAAACTGCTTTACTTCCCCCCAGGGGAAGCCCCTGTTAGGGCTGAAGAGCGAGGTGGTGGTTGCTGCTGGTGCAGGTGGACCCCATTCCCTGGGCAAGAGCCCTGGGGCGGGGCCACACAGGAGGGTCCAGTGGAAAATCCCCATAAGGGTAGCGTGCAGAGGTGAGAGCTGATTTTGCTGGAATTCAAGTACACAGAGTTAAAGAAACCAACATGTGAGCTACAGGGTGATGTAAGTGCTGGATAAAAGAAGGAACACCAGAATTCAATGAATCCTACAGACCCTTGGCTGCACCGGCAGTCAGTCCATTTGTAGATTACTGACGGCTTGTCACAAAGGCTGGGAAGGAGGCTGAGAAGCAAAGCATGGGGGACCGTTGTCAGGTTGTAAAAGAATCAGAAATGAAGTGAAATCACCTCTGAAATGATAAGGCAAATCAGTAAGAAATGGAATCTAACAGACAAAAATTCGTTTTTTTTTTTTTTTGCACAATGATAGTGTGTATTGAGAGCTTACAACTTGACAGAGGTGTTTCTAAGTGCTTTCCTCATTTAATCCTTACTACAACCTACAAGATTGATTCTACGATTTTCACAACTTTACAGATCCTCAACTCTTCAGGGACGCACCTGCTACAGACAGGGAAAGGTCACCTGCTTCGTAGTAAGCCCCTATATAACCTGGGAGAATACAGACCCACTGCAAAGCTTACAGAAGGGGCAGGGTGGGGGGCGTACTTGAATTTGACTTAGTAGTACTCATCCATTCACTGAACAACTATTCAAATGAGGTCTTCTTTGTGCCAGAAACTGGATTTAATGTTGAAGATTCAATGGTGAGCAAAAATAGGTATGATCAGCTTCTGGGAAGACGGAGAAGATATACTTTCCCTTATTCTTCCTACTATATGCAAAGCAAACAAACAAACAAAACCCCTGGAAATTACATGTAAAATTAAAAAAAAAATTCTGAAAGATAGAAAGAAGGCAGATTGGCTAGAGACCCTAGGGCCCAAGAAGTGATGCAATGGTGAGTTGTTTGAGTTTTCCTTTGGTCTCATATATCCCAGACTTGGGAGACACACCAGTGGGCACAGAAAATAAAAATTCTGGTGTCTCTAGTCAAAGGATCAAGAAAGTGCAACCTAGTGAGACAGAGGATTTTTAGACAGTAGTGTCGGTCTGTACTTCAGCCAACACCACAGAGAAGACCGTGGCCAAAGTTGCATGGGGAGGCCAGGCTCCTGCCTCCTGAGGCTGGACAAGGTGCTGCACTGTTGGGTGTTAAAGAGGCCAATAGGGAGCCAAGACTTCCCTCTGCTCCAGGCAGTGATGGGCACCCTGATCCCCACCTGTGGTGTCAGGAGAAATCTCTTGGCAGTAGTGAAGCCATTCCTCTCCCCATTGCCGCGGTGACATCAGAGGGCACAGCAGACAGTGAGGACTTTCACCACTGCCCAGTGGTGAGGAAACCAAATCTCACTTTGTACGGTGGAGGTCACCAGAGAGGCAGGGATGAGGCACATTCCTGCCCCTTCCAACCAGGGACTTTGTGGGGACAGAAGACTCCCACTTTTGTCCAGCAGAACTTTCACTTCTTCCCAGCCCCACTTCCCCAGTGTTGACGGATGCTCAGCTGTAAGGGGCTCAGAGTCTCTCCTGGTGGTAATGGGGAGGCACCCCCCACTTCCTCTTGCCAGAGCTGTATCAGAAGAAGCCAGCTAAAACAGAGGGTTCAAATAGGGCTCAGTCTCATAAAATAATACTCCAAATACCCAGGTGTCAATCAAAACCATTTGTCATGCCAAACACCAGCTAGATCTCAATCTGAAAGTGAAAAGGTGATCACAGATGCCAACACTGAGATGACAATGTTGACGTTAGGATTATCTGATGGAGACATTTAAAGCCGTCATTATAAAAACACTTCAACAAATAATTAAAAACATGCCTGAAATAGTGAACATATAGAAAGTTCTCTCAAGAAAAATAAGATATAAAGAAGAACCAGATGGTGATTTTAGAACTGGAAACCATAATAACTAAAAATAAAAAGCTCAAAGATTAGATTTAATAGCAGAACAGAGGGGACAGAGGAAATAATCGTTGAACTTAAAGACAGAAGAGCATAAATTTCCCAATCTGAACAACAGAGAGAAAATACACTGGAAAAAATTATCAGAGTTTCAGGGCTCACAGCACTACAACAAAATATCAAACACTCATGAACTCAGAGTCACAAAAGAAAAGGAGAAAAAGAACAGGATGGAAAAGTCTTTATAAAACAAATAATGGCTGAAACTTTTCTGAATCTGACAAAAGATGTACTTACAAAAATGTAATAATTATCTGCTGTGATGGATATTTAATTAGCTGAGGTAATTATTTCACAACATATATGTATCATATGGTCAAATTATGTACTTTAAATATATACAGTTTTTGTCAAATATATTTCAAAGGGTGATAAAAAAGAAAGAATAAAAGACTACATATTCAAGAAGCTGCACAAAGCCCAAACAGAATGAACTCAAAGAAATCGACAACAGAACTAATCACAATCAAATTTCTGAAAACGGAAGAAAGAAATATCCTGAAAGCAGCAAGAGAGAAACAACACATTATGTAAGGGGGAAAACAATTCAAATGACAACCAATTTCTCCTCAAAAACCATGGAGGTCATCAGGAGTTGGCACAATGCTTTTCAAGTGCTGAGAGGAAAGAAATGCCAACTCCAAATCCCATAGCCAGGGAAAATACGCTTCAAGAATGAAGGAGAAATCAGGACATTCAAGGGTGAAGAGACACTAACAAGATTTGCTACCAGCAGACCTACCCTAAATGAATAGCTACAGGAAGTACTCTAAAAAGGAAAGAAATGATAAAGGAGGGAACATCGGAACACCAAGAAGAAAGAAAGAACATGGTAAACAGAAATAAGGGTAAATAAAATAAACTTTCATATTTCTCGTCAGTTTTGCAAATTTGTTGGATGGCTGAAGCAAAAGTTATTACAGTGTCTCATGTGATTCTGAGTGTATGTATAGAAAGTAAGATAATCATAAATGGAGGACAGCAAAGGGCTATAAATAAAGGTAGGATTTCTGTATTTCACTGAAATTGGTAGAATAAAAGCACAGCAAGCAATGAAATGTGATGTATATTTTATACACTACCTATAGTAACCACTAAAAAAGGTGTACAAGGAGACACATTAAGAAATACTATCAATAAGTCAAAATGGGATTTTAAAAAAAAATGATTGTAACCCACAGGAGGGGAGGAAGAACCCAACAAAGAAATAAAAAACAGAGAGAACAACAGAAAACAAATAAATAAAAATGGTAAACTTAAATATATCACTAATTATGTTAACTGTAAATATACAACAAAAGATAGGGATTGGCAAAGTGGATTAAGAAACACAAACCAACTCTATGCTGGTTAAAAGAGACTCACTTTAAATGTAATTATAAATGAATTAGAAAATATATTACACAGATATTAATCAAAAAAACAGAAGAAGCTTTATTAATAGCAGGTAAAGTAGGCTTCAGAACAAAAGAAACTGCAAAAAATAAAAAAATATATGCCAAAAGGATCAATTTTTCAAGAAGACATAGAAATCTTAAGTGTTTAGGCATCAATCAATAAAGCTGCAAATTTATGAGGTAAAACCAAATAAAAGTGAAGGGAGAATCAGACAAATTCACAAGTACAGTTAGATACTTCAATACTCCTCTTTCTACAACTGATAGAAAAATAAGACCAAAGTCCTCAAGGCCATGGAAGAATACAAGGTCATCAGCCAGCAGGTTCTGGTTGATGTTTCTAGAACACTCCACCCAGTGATGATGGCCTACACTTTGTTTACAGTGTTCACTTGGCAGACCACATCCTGGGTCTCAGGACAAACCTCAAAATGTTTGAGAAAATTGAAGTCATACAGAATGTCTACTACAATGGAACCATTCTAGGAATCCATATCAGGTGACAGGAAAGTCTCCAAATACTTGGAAATAAAAGAACCTACTCCTGAAGAATCCACAGGCCAAAGAAGAAGTTTCAAGGGAGACTAAAAAAAAATTGAATCAAATGAAAATAAAACATAACAGATGATAATTTGTGGGATACAGCTAAAATAATGCTGAGAGGGCAATTTATAGCATCAACCGCAGATATTAGAAAAGAGGGAAAAAAATCTCAAGTTAATAACTTGAACTGCCTTAAAAACCTAGGGGGGAAAACGCAAAATAAGCCTAAAGAGAAGAAATCAGTTATACCCCAAACAGAAACATAGAGAAAATTAACAAAGCAAAGTGCTGGCTTTTTGAAACGAGTAATAAAGTCAACCAATGAGTAATAAAGTCTAACCAACTTCTAACAAAGTAAAAAGAAAGAGTTAGCAATGCCAAGAAGGAGGGAAATAACTACAGATTCTTCAGACATAAAAAACAAACAAATAAATAAAGGAACACTAGTAACATTTTCACACATCAATTTTTCAATTTTGACAAAATGATTTTTCAAAAACAATCGTAAAAACACTGATTATCACAATTTACCCAATATGAAATATATGGTTTGAATAGCCCTAGGGTTTTTAAGGAAGTCAAATTCATAATTTAAAAAATCCCCCAAAAAGAAAATTTCAGGCCCAGATGGTTTTACTGGAGAATTCTATAAATGTTTAAAGAAGAATTAAATCTGATCATGTCAATGAATGCAGAAAAAGAATTTGACAAAAGTTTATACCATTTTAGGATAAAAATTCTGAAAAAATGGAAATTGAGGGGAGCTTTCTCTACTTGATTAAGAATACCCACAAAAACCTGTACATTATACTTAATGGCGAAAGTCTGAGTTCTTTCCCCCTAAGATCAGAAACAAGGGTGTTCACTCCCAGTTTTATTCAACACAATGCTAGAAGTTCTAGCCAGAAGAAAAGGCAAGAAAAAAAATTAAAGGCATATGGATTGGAAAACAGCTATGCCTGCCATTCTACCACCAATGCCAATGTGTACAAGAAAAGATAGCCTCTTCAGTAAATGGTGCGGGGTTAACTGGAAATCCATATGCAACAAAATGAAATTAAGCCCCTATCTCTCACCATGCACAAAACTTGACCCAAAATGGATCAAGAACCTGGGAATTAAACCAGAGATCCTGTGTCTAATAGAAGAAAAAGTAGGCCCTAATCTCCATCATATCAGATTAGGCCCCTACTTCCTTAATAAGACAGTTATAGTGCAAGAATTAAAATAAATTAATAATAAATGGAATGGTTTCAAACTAAAAAGTTTCTTCTCAGCAAAAGAAACAATCAGTGAGGTGAATAGGGAGCCTACCGCTTGGGAGCAAATTTTTACCACTTGAACATCAGATAGAGCACTAATCTCTAAGGTATATTGAAGAACTCAAAAAGCTAAACACCAAAATAACAAATTAACCAATCAATAAATTGGCCAAGGAACTGAACAGACCTTCTCAGAAGGTGATATATACAATCAATCAACAAATATATGAAAAAATGTTCTACATCTCTAGCTATTAGAGAAATGCAAATCAAAACTACTCTATGATTTCATCTCACTCCAGTCAGAATGGCAGCTATTAAGAATACAAACAATAAGCATTGGTGAGGATGTGGGGAAAAAGGCACACTCATACATTGTTGGTGGGACTGCAAAATGGTGCAGCCAATATGGAAAGCAGTATGGAGATTCCTTGGAAAACTGGGAATGGAACCACCATTTGACCCAGCTATCCCACTCCTCAATCTATACCCAAAGGACTTAAAAACAGCATACTACAGGGACACAACCACATCAATGTTTATTGCAGCACAATTCACAATAGCTAAACTGTGGAACCAACCTAGATGCCTGTCAGTAGATGAATGGATTAAAAATGTGGTATATATATATACACAATGGAATATTACTTAGCAATAAAAGAGAATAAAATCATGACATTTGCAGGTAAATGGATAGAGTTGGAGAATATAATGCTAGGTGAAGTTAGTCAATCCCAAGAAACCAAATGCCAAGTGTTTTCTCTGATATAAGGAGGTTGATTGATAGTGACGTTAGGAGAGGAAGCATGGGAAGATTAGATGAACTCTAGATAGGGCAAAGGGGTGGGGCGGGGAGGGAGAGGGCAAGGGGTGTATAAAAGATGGTGGAATGAGATGGACATCATTACTCTAAGTACATGTATGAAGACATGAATGGTGTGAATATACTTTGTATACAACCAGAGATATGAAAAATTGTGCTCTATGTGTAATGTCAATTGCAATGCATTCTGCTGTCATATATAACAAATCTAGAATAAAAAATTTTTAAAAAACATGATTTTATTTGCAGATGAAGATTACATTGTATTTTGGTATTTAAGAAATTCTTCGTTGTATTCTGTTAAGTAAATCATTAAAGTGACTTAGAAAATCAATGGTATAAGAAGTGAATGAAGAGAGATTTCATACAGAGGATAGATGGATAACAGAACATAGAAACATGTTCAATATCATTAGCCATCGGGAAAATGCAAATTAAATTCACATTTCAATTTCACTACACACCTACCAGAAGGTAAAATAAAAAATAATGATAACATAAATGCTGTGGAAGATTCAGAGAAAATCCACCATTCATATATTGCTGGTAGAAACGTAAAATAGTACACCATTCTGGAAAACAGTTTGGTGGTTTGTTAAAAACAAAAACAAAAATAAAACAAAAAACAGAACATTCAACTCCATACAGTATGACCCAGCATTCACACTTCTGGGCACTTATTCCAGAGAAATGAAAATCTATATATGAACATTTAGGGCAGCTTTATTCAGAGTGGACCCCAAACTGTAAACATACCACACGTCCTCCAACAGGCCAAATGAACTCTGCTTCATCCATACCACAGAATATAATTCAGGAATAAAAGGAGAACAGGGCTATTGATACATACAACAACCTTCAGTGGATCTCTAGAGGACCGTGTTGAGTGAGAACCAATCCTAAAAGTTACAGACTGTGTGATTCTATTCCTGTAACATCGTCGACATGGCAAAATTATAGAAATGGAGAGCAGTGATGTTGCCAGGGGATGAGAAGGACTTAAAAACAGCATACTACAGGGACACAGCCACATCAATGTTTATTGCAGCACAATTCACAATTGTGGACAGGCTGAAAGTGGGTGTGGCTATAGACAGTCTGTGGGGAGCAGGTGGTGATGAAAAGGCACTGTAGCTTGATGTCAGTGTACTGTGGTATTGTTCTGTACTTCTGCAAGATAGTAGCATTGCGGAAAACAGGGTAAAAAAGAACACAATGGTATCTGTTCACATCATTTCTTAGAACTGCATGTGCATTTACAATGATCTTAACATAAAAAGTTTAATTAAAAATAGACGTGATCCCTTTGCTGATGGAGTTTATAAGCCAGTGGATCATTAATTAAACATCTACACATACATAAAAATTCAACTATAATGTTTCAAAGAAGAGGTGTATATAGTCCTAGGAGAACATACAGCGGACGAGGTGAATGCATAATGTATTGTTTGAAATAGGATTGCATCTGAGAACCAACGGAGGTGTTATTAGTAATCGCAGCAGGGAAATATCTACACTGGGATGTAGGGTCACCCTAATAATGAAGGGAGATGTATCTGGACCTGGTGAGTGAGGTCAAAGGAGGCTCACTGCAGGAGGAGCAGGTAGACCTAGGCTCAGAAGGAAGAGTGAGAGTTCACTAGGCAGGCAGGGAAGGGTAAAGAATAGGACCAAGATCCCTGGCTGGAGGTGTTGGAGCTCCTTGGATGAACACATCTTTAAATCCTGATGAATGTCTCCAATATAAGAATAAAGAATTCCGAGTGGCTTGCTCTCTATTCACAGACCCTTAAGGTCGCAGAGTTGTCCCCGGATTATTGAAAAGGTACTTATGTGTGCTTGCGTGCTTTCTTTGTCGTTTTCTTAAGTTATTGGAATAGATTTTGTGAACCCAGCTAGGATAGGTGGCGATATGGAGGGATCCTGGAGCCCTGTGAGGCTGAGTGTGCAGGCTGCTCCCAGTTCTGCTCCGCCTGTAGGAGCACTTGGGCTGCAGGTGAGGCCTCTCTGGCTCTAATCTGCAAGCTCCCTTCCTCCTGCACCCTGATAGCGGGGTTAGGTTGTGGACTGCATGTTTGTTTGCTATATTTAGTTCCCTGCTTTGCTCTCTCTGCCATGCTTCAACAATTTCCCAAGAATTCCAGCTCTCTTCAATCCCCTGTAGTGCTCTTGATTCTGATTTCTGGGATGGAATGAATGGGTCCCCTTCCCTGAGTGCAGGGTGGATGATCACAGACACATCCATGATCCACCTCTGTGCCATCTGACAGCAGCTTCAGCAGACTCTGGCCATTCATGAGGGTTTTCCCATACCCTCTGCCCAGCAAGTCACCTCTTTGCAGCTGCAGCCTCATCCTTACTGGGCTATCCCTGCCCTCTGGGGAGTTTGCTCCTTCCATTCTTTCACCATCCAGGTTCCTTCTGGAATCCAACTTGTTCCTGGGACCTCCTCCCCACTTCCCCTTACTCACCTTGGACTGTGGGTTATGCTCTCTCTGAGATCCAGGGTCTGGGTGTGTAACTTGCAGACTCTTGACTCTAGGACAGCTATTCAGAGTCATAGCCTTGAGGTCTGCCACCAAGGCTATTTCTGTGAGGTTATTTACTCTTTAAATCTAATCTAATTTGGGGGAATTAAAAGTTTTGAGCTGCCATGAAGGAAATCCAGGCAACACAGGACACGGAAGATAATATTTCTTTGGCTGTGGTGGTAAAAAGAGGAGGAGAGATGGGAAGAGAGGGGGGGTAAAGGGGGTCTAAGAATGATTTATTATGTTCTTATTATGTGCCAGGCTTCCAACATTATCTCGCTGGATGCTTACAAAACTCTTTGAGAGATGGATATTAATATATTCATTTTAATAGATGTTAAATTGGAAGCTCAGAAGGGCCAGGCCCCTTGCCTAAGATTCCACCCATCTAACGGACAGCTTCCACCATCGGAATCCCGCATCGCTGTGTGGATTCTGTGCAGCGTCTCTGGAGAAGGGGGACCATTTCCCATTCCAGTAAAGCACATCACTCTTCTCTTTTTTGTCCCCAACACCCCTACTCTCCACTACATCTCTCTTCTCCCTTCCCTCTTCTTTAACTACTTTTTATCCCAGACACATTTTGTTTTCTATTACCTACAGTTTAACCTGCCGTTGGCACCCCTGAGAAACAGGGCAGCTCTGTGAGGCTCTCGCTGTCATGGCATCAGCCTGCCCACATTTCCCATGGTTATCTAATCCCCCTGTTTAACCAGGTGAAACAGCCTAGTGTGCCTTTTTAAATGCTAATGTTGTACTCCTGGGAAGGGGTGCATTAGGTGTCACCATTTAGGCATGAATTGGATACACTCCTGTGTGTAATGCTTGCTGGGGAAGCACAGAACAAGGAGTGGAAGACAGAAAAGGGAGGCTGTGGGCAACAACGATTGTCTCTTAACATACAGCGGAGTCTAGAAATCAGAATCGCAAGTTGCCTGGGTCAAGATGATGCCATATCCAAGGAGATGAGAAGATGAGATCTGTAACAATACTGATGTCAAGTAAATCAACAAGCCTGTGCCTTTGCTTTTGTGTAGCCCTTCAAGGTTTGCTTAGTGTTTCCTTGAAAAATGTCTTCTTTAATCCTCAGGACCAGTTATGACCCTGTGGCCACCATGAGCCTTGTTAGAATCTCTCAACCAGCACTGACAAAGCCAGGACTAGACTTTAAATCCTCTCTTATCCTCCTATCTACTTCTTTTAGACAATCCCCTGCTGTTTTGCTGTACAATATTTGAATCAAATTGCCCAAATCTTTCTGTCTACTGAACAAGTTCATTTATTCCATTACTCTTTCATTTACTTGACAAACATTTATGTTTGGGATCAGGTTAAACTTTTACATACATTCTTCCATTTTTTAAAAATTTTTCTTCTCAGAACAATCCTTTGAGGAAGATTTTAGAATACTTCCTTTTAAGATGGGAAAATGGGATGATGTGCCTCTTTCTGCCTGGTTGGTCAATATCCCCTGCTGTGGCGCTCAGCGGTCCATCATGTTAGCGCAAAGGCCATGCAGGCTCATTCCTGGGGGACAGAGGACTCCTTGCATGGTGACTGACTAGAGGACTCTGCCTGGCCTTGCCAAACTTTCTTAGAACTGCATGACAAGCCATGGTCATCTAAGACCCTTCTATCCAAATTTCCTTCCTTCTTTCCCTCTTCTCCACAAGAGTCAGCTCTGTGTCCCAGCATGATGGATCTCCCAGCACTCCTGCTCCCACCCATTTTCACTAACAGGACACTTACCTTCACACGTCACCATCCTTTTCTCATCTTTCTGGGTGTCTGCTTCTCGGAGGAACTAGATTAACCACGCCTTTTTCCCCCTCTTCCCTCCCTCCCTTCCTTCCTTCTTTAATTTTATTTTAAAATACACTTATGGCCTTTGAGTAAAGAGACCAAGATAGAGAGAAGGCTCTCTTCTCTGGGGATGATGTTGCAACCTGTTTTTCTGAGCGTGGGCATTTGTGGGATGACCACACTGTTCACTCCTCCTTTACAAATACATGTCTCCCTGTTCCTGGGACCCTATACTTTTCTGGCTCTCCTCCTATCTCTCAAGCTGGCCCTTCTGAGTTTTATCTGTCTTTCCTCGCCCATGCTATCACCCTTGTGAAGGGTCTCAGTTGGATGCTTCCAGTTCCCATACTGTGAAAAGACAACCTTTTCTCTAAGAAATGCAGCTTTGTATTGTGAATCATTAGAGAGAAGAGTAAAACGAAACCTATTTTCCTGCAAAACTTCTTTTCCAATGGCATTCATCTCATTAGATGGATGCCCTCCTTTCTTTTTGGAAATCTGACTAAAAGAAAAATATTGACAAAATTGCTGATGACTCTCAGCAACTTAATGAGCATGTTCTTTCCAGAGTTTAAGTTTCCATTTTTGACTTGCCTTTTTCAACTTGAATTTGCTACCTACACACAGGCTTGGAGTTGGTGGCCACAATTTTCTCTTCCTTACAAGGGAGGTTATGCCATCTAAAAATAAGGATGTTACCAACTAAATCATCATCCTCTTCTCAAATTGTAAGGCATGTAGTAGAGCCACATGTCCAGTGGGGACTAGTCACCAATGTTAGTTCTCATGGCGTGTGCCTTTCCCCCAGGAAAGACAGGTGGACAGCAGATAGATCTAATTGCCCATATGCCCAGGGTTGTGTTGTGTGATGTGGGTAGGAGAACAGTTTAGACTGCACCTTAGAACTTAGCTGGAATGTCAGACAGACCCAGATTCAAACCTTTAGTTCTGGCCCTCACAAGCGAAGAAGGCCAACCTGTCAGAGTCAGATTTCCTATTCTGTAAAATGTGGATAAAGTGCTGACCTCCAGAGGACTATTAAGAAGAGTAAGACCATGTATGATCAAATGTACCTAGCATATAAACCAGACCCCGTTCCAGGTACTTTACATTCATTAATTCATTTAACTTTTACTGTGACCTTATGTGATACATTTTATCACCATCTCCATTTGCAAAGGAGGAACTGGAAGCACAAGTAAATAATTTGTTTAAGTCCACAGAGCTGGTGAGTTGGTAGAGTTGGCTTTTGAACTTAGGTAATTTTGCTTCAAAGTATGGACTCTCAGTCTGCTAGGCTGACTTGCCCAGAGATAGTGCACTGCATATGTAAACACTCATCCTTATCTTTAACATCATCTCCCCAGTCACCACTGCTTCACCTGCACATACCTTTGTTTCTCCATCTATTGACTGAAACCAAGAAATTCACTTTGTCCAAATAATATGAAGCAATGGCCATAAAAGACATAGTGTTTGACTTATAGGAAGCCCTTCTTAGATGTCTGTTTTTAGATAGTTATTTTCTGCTCTTCCTTCCTTTCTTCTACCTTTTTCTCTTTCTCTCCTATTTTTTTTCCAACTTGACTTCTTGGGTGATTTGGCGGTTGGGATTTGTAATGTTACCACCTATGCTTACCAAAACCTGTGGTTTTTGTAGGGAAGAAGGGTTTTGCTGGTTAATCATGAATTCCACACAAGGGCTGTTTAAAATGTTATCTACTCAGGATTTTGTTTCCGTTTTGTCCATCCTAAGTTCATAATGAGGTTGAACAGATTCTCTTTTTTTTCCTCTAAGAAATATTTTTTGGTAATGATTGTAGCGGACATTTATCTTGTTTCCTTTTTGTGACTGTCCAGCATCTGACCTCTCTTCCTGTGTATTGGAGAATTTCCTACCTTAGGAGGTAGATCTGGCTTTTTATTGCATGTCTTGGCCAATCAATGTGTGAGTGATACAAAGAGACAAATGGAAAGTTAATTTGTGGTAATAGAGAAGGTGGCCACATTCAGATTCCAAAGGAAGCAGAGACAGCTGTTGGCAGGAACATCCAGCATTCAACTCTGGTGGCATTGGTCAAAGCTGTAGCATCTCAGGCTTGGTGATGCTGGTAAAGCGTCCCTAAAAGATCTATTCTACAATGTGATTTCAGGTGTCATTCTGCCTGTAGACCCCTGAATTTAGTTCTCAGGTCTTCCCTGAAATATTAATATCTTTCTTAAAATAATTTTTGGATTAAAATAGAATTGCTTTCTGTTGCTTACAATACAAATACTGACTGATACCACAAAACAAGGTGTGGTGGAAGATAATATCAATCAAATACTAGCTTGATTGTCTCTTTTGAAAGTATTTTTATGCTTGAAAGAACAGGTGGCTAGTGGTTGCAGCAGAAGTTTGACTATTTGCATTTTTCTGTTTTGTCTTTTATTGTACAATTATAGAGGGTCAATTCTGTGCTAGGCATCAGGCCAGATGCTGAGGATACAGTATGGAGCAAAATAGATTCTTCTCACCTTCATGGACACATAGTGGAAGGGAGTCCTGGTTGAACTTGCTGACATTTCAGGTTTTGTATTATAACCCTTAGCCTCTGTAGAAATTCAGAGAATTGCAGTGTGGACTGCTGTTTTAACACTAATCATTTAATTAATTACCTATGTAGTTCTACAAAGGTTGTAAAGTGGCTTATCAAAAATGCACAGATACAGTAAGATCAGACTATCAAAAGATGAAAATAAACAGTGTTGAGTAAAAAGCAAGCAGAAGCTATGTCTTGTCCTGAAGACCATTAAAGCAAGTAAACCAGGTGCTCAGCTCAACTACTGAGACAAGAAGAATGCAAAATGAGAAGACAAAGCCAGTTTAAGAAAGCTTTCACACAGTATGTATAAACGTGGATGTGTAACCGATGTGATTCTGCAATCTGTATACGTGGTAAAAATGGGAGTTCATAACCCACTTGAATCAAATGTATGAAATATGATATGTCAAGAGCTTTGTAATGTTTTGAACAACTAATTAAAAAAAAAGCCTTTACAAAAGGATGTTGGTTTTGCAGGAGAAACCTGCCTTTCCCTGGCTCCAAGTTTTTTAAGGAATTTGTCTTTTGGTCTTCATATAAGGAGTGATGGATATTTTATAAAACACAGGAAATAGGCATAATTGGGATGCTTCCCTATATATATCTGCCATGGGTGCTGATGGCAAGATATTTGTCAGACAATTAAGGGTTTGGAAGGGTGTGTGTGTGTGAGTGTATGTGTGTATTTATGTTATGTATACAGTGGTAGGAGAAGCAGTACAATTTCCTAAAGTGTTATTTCACTATGATGGTTAAGAAACAAGCACCACACGAAAGGAGATTTATTTGGTGACATTTAGTGTAATCTCATGGATTACACATAGTTTGCTTTCTCCAGTTGTTTGTAACAGGGACAGAAGCCCTGGTAGGAAAATGACCTTCTTTATTTTCCCCTGGGGACACAGTGAGGGCTAGTCCTAGTCCTTAACCGGCCTGTCCCAGGTGAAGTAACAGAAATGGAAATGGGAATTCCTTCTAACCTTGGCTCTTTTTGAAATTTCAAATTGATATGAACAGCTCCCAACCTACAGCAGAAGACAAAAACTTTGATTATGATGGGGATAATAATGGATAGGTTATCAGGTACCATGAGGTTGTGGAGGAAGGCTTCATGGAAGAGCTGACATTAAAATCAAACCATGATGGAAATTGTAGCAAAAGGCATATTCCAGAGAGTGAATAAGCGCCTCTCAGCTCCAGAACCCAGAGCTTCGGCTCAGGCTGCAGCACCCGGCCTTCTCCGCCAGGGGCGCTGGGCACTCGCAGATGGCCGGCTCCTACACCGCGCGGAATCCCGTGCCCACCTGGGCCCACGGCGCTGGAACTTTTCAGGCGGAGGCTGGAAAAGACTCCACAAGACGCCAAGAACCATTTCATTCTGGGTCAGACATTGTCACTGGATTCTTTTTCCGGCCCAGTCTCCTCCTCGGTTCCCAATTTCCATTTTGGCTCGGTGGGGGAGCAAGTTCACGAGGGTAGGGGCTCTGGGAATCGCTGGTTGTCCCCCTTCCTCAGGGGTCTCAGATTCCCGGGCGAGTCCTCGGCTTCCTCCATCCCTCTTAGCCCTTCCCCGGCACTTTTTCGCCCTTTCTATCTCCCTCTTTCTTTCGCATCCTTCTCTCCACCTCGCCATCTCTCCCCTCTTCTCCCTTTCTCTTTTACCTTATGTCACAATTTTTTCCTGCCCTCTTGCTTGTTTCCCTTCCTCTTGTCCCGCTTTAACCACCTCCTCCAAAGGGACTCTTCAGTCCCCAAAAGGAAGGGAAGAGCCTGGAGGCCTTCTTCCTCGCCAAGCCCCCTCCCACCATCCTACTCCTTTCCCAGTAGTCCCTCCTCCTGCTCCTCCGATCTCAGACTTTTCCACCCTAAAAATCCCAGCGATTCTCAGAGAAGGCCGGCTACACATGTCCATGTGCCCATGAACGGCGGCTCGGCATCGTCCTCAGGTTTAGCTCCCTCTCTCCAAATCACCCGAACTCTCCGTCTTCTAGTGATCACGAGGGATCCCAGAAGCACCAAGTGTCCAGGCTGCCCTCCTGCAGCGGGGTCCTGGGGGCACGATAAGCCCAAAGCAGCGCTGGGCCGGGACCTTCCAACTGGGCGGACACTTTGAAACAACTGAGCCGGCTCAGAAACCGGTGTAGGGAAAGGGAGGGCAAGACTCGGCAGTCCCAGGCAACAAGATGGGGCCTGTATCTTCCCGTGGAAGCTGACGGTCTCTACTTATTTCCTCTCCCCACTTTGGGCCGAGGGTCCCAGGAAGGAGAGCCCCTGAACTGGAGGAGCTGGCAACCCCTACCCCCGCTGCCGACGCTTTCCGGTTCTCCTTCCTAGCCCCCTAAGAAGCTTAATCAGGTTACATCTGCGGGCGACTGGGGGCCGTGGGTGCCCCCGGCGCGAGGGAGAGGGGGCTGCCGAGAGCAGCCTGCCTTGTTCCCGACATTGCCTTTCTGACGACTCACAGGCTCCTGGAAATGCAAACACAGCCCGTGCGTGATGCGCGAGCGCCCACGGCTCGAGCGCACCCCTAGCCCAGCCCTGCTGCTCACACACGCACCCATGCTTGTGTAAACGCGCACGCACGGAGCCGCGCGCCCCCGCTCACCCAGCCGTCCCCCTAAACGGCCCAGCCAGGTACCCCCCCACCCTGCGGCGCCCTCCCGCCAGCCCCGGCGCACCCCTAGCCTCACTCCCGCCCGCCAGCGCTCACGCACGCGCACGCACGCACTCCTCGCGCCCCCGCACCGGGCGGGGGCGCAGGCCTCGCGGGGCGGGGAGCCGCGAGCAGAGTCGTGGGTTCATCCCGCGCTTGGCTTCCGCGCGCTACCTCCCTGCGCGGAGGCTCTGGGCTCCCCCTAAGCTATCAAACGCTAACAGTTGGCGCTGAAAACACTTTACTCCTCCTCCTCCTCCCCCGAGACCCTTATACCTCCCTGTGCGCCATCTCCCGCTCCCCGGAGCAGGCCGAAGAGTAAACCCCCAAACGCGACGGGAAGCGGCACCCAACTCTTCACCCGGAGCAGGTTGGAGGCTGGATTTGGAGAGACTCAGGACTGGGATCCGTTGCCAGTCCCTCCTCCTGGATCCGGCTTGATTTTCATATTTAAAAAGAGGATTTTCTTATTACCTTTGAACACTCATTTTTATACAATTTCTGGAGGAGCCCAGGGGGAACGATTTTGGGAGATCTTATTTTAACAACAACAAAAGCTTTGAAGGAGCATTTATTAATTTTCCTTGGGATCTGGAGTCCCCCTCTGGACGAGAGACCGAGTAAGCGAGCTGGGGGTGGGAAGAAGAGTGCAGAGGACCGGCGAGGCGCGCCAGCCTGAGCCACCTCCTTCTCGGCCGCCCCCTCCCCACTCCCCCGACACGCTCGCTCGCCGGCGCGCGCACACCCCCCGCGCCGGACCCGCACCTCGGCGGGCGCCACACACTCGGCAGCCCGAGCCACGGTAGCCGCAGCGGGATGGAGGCGGCGCGCACGGAGCGCCCCACAGGCTGGCCAGGGGCGCCCCTCGCCCGGACAGGGCTTCTACTCCTGTCAACGTGGGTCCTGGCCGGTGCCGAGATCACTTGGGGCTCAACGGGCGGTCCCGGGCGCCTCACGGCTTCTCGGTCACCGGCGTTGCCTCCTCTGTTGCCGCGGGCAGTGGCGAACCAGTGGCCGGAGGAGCTGGCGACGGCGCGGAGACCCGCCGCGCTGGGGCGCCGGCCCAGACCAGAGCTGCTGCCTCAGTCTCGGGGCATTGAGATGCAGATTGGAGCCGAGGGTACGTCGCCTGAAGGCGCGCGGTGGGTCCAGGGCATCCCGGCTCCTGGCAAGCCTGGCGGCACGAGGAGGAGTCGCCGGGCACAGCCCCCCAGCGCCCTGGAGCGCGGGGACGCCCGGGCTACGGCTTCTGCCGAAGGTTCCAAAGGAAGCCGCCCTCTGGCTAAAGGTTCCCGGGAGGAGGTGAAGGCCCCTCGGACTGGGGGACCAGCGGCTGAAGAGCTCCGACTGCCTAGCACTTCTTTCGCGCTGACCGGGGACTCGGCCCACAACCAAGCAATGGTGCACTGGTCCGGACACAACAGCAGTGTGAGTACCCACCTGGCGGTGAATCTGTCTCCTGACAGCATGGGGGAATGGGGGACAGGAGCGAGGGGTAGGTAGTTGCTCGGGGGTCCATACAAACGGGGGAGCACCTGGACTTCTAGAGAAGGTTTGTCCTGCCCCCAACAGGTTAGCGGAGTTTGTTGTAAGATGATGTGTGCATTTGTTTACTGGAGACCCTAGGACTGGGGCCGTCCGGAGAGGAGAGGAGCCATGGGTGTCTTACAGATGAGCAGGGCAGGGATCTGTGGTCACTTTCTCCCATACTCCGCTTGGAGTCAGTTTTCCTGTTTGTGGGGTGCTTGACTTCGTGGGTGAGGACACGGGCTGATGTGAAGAAGCGGCTGGATAGACTAACGAATTCCCCCACACCCAACCGCCCGCACCCGTCACGAGAAAGGGAACCGGGGAGATTGATGCCGCTCGGACTTCCAGACTCCTGCTCGCCTTGGGGTCGCTGCTCTTCGCTCTAGGCGCATGGTCTGCTGCTGGTCCAGTCGCGAGGCTCGTCCAAGTCAGCTCAATCCTTGGCCTTCAGGAAAACCCAGTTTCGTCTTCAAAGCCCAGGCAACTGCCCTGGAAGGCTATGGGAGAGGCAGTAGAAAAAGTTTAAAGCGTGAAGAGAAATCAACATAACCCCCACCTCTCTCGCCCTCACTCCTGCACAAGCTCGCACAAGTGGCCTAGCACAAGATCGGCTTTCACCTCTGCGTCCTGCTCCCGGAGTCGAGCAGGGTCCTTTGCTTTCTGTTCACCTTTCCACCCTCCAGGTCCCCTGAACGCTGCTGTACCGAGAGGTGGCGCCGTGGAGCCCACTCTGGCGGCCCCTGCACTCAGGACTGGGGCTCCGGTGCTGGGCATCGCCTGCCGGGCAGCTGCAGCAGCCCGCAGCGCTTGCCCGAGGGGCTCTCCCCATCTCACTGCCACCCGGTGCCCTGGAGCCAAATCAAAGAAGGGCGAAGGACTCGATCTCACAGTTTTTCCCACTCCATCCAAATCGTTTGCTCTTGTCTGGTTCTCAGTTCAGATGAGAACTTGGCATTGGGTAGAGCTGGACTCCAGGCGTGGGGGATGGATGTCTGTACAAGCAGCTCTGGGGAAGTCACTTGATGGAAAAGCTGCCCATCTCCCCTGTTTGTATTTCCCGTGTTGACTGGCGGGTCAAAAGATTTTCTTGGGAAATATTCTCCTTACTTTAACAGAGCTTGTGGGTGTCACAGGAATGGTTAGTGAGTAACAGGAAAGCCAGGGTACCGCAGAGCAGCACAGATTTCCTGGTTCTCAGTGATGCACAACACAGGGCAGGGAGCCCAGCCTGTATACCAGATGCTGGTTCCAAGAACAAGTGGAGTCCAGTTCGGGGCAGCTTGGTAGCTGGCTTCATCTACTTTGGATGAACACCCCAAAGCCTCCTGCTGGACAGTTCTGAGCTTTCTGGTTGAGCAAGGTGTGCTTGTGCTGGGCTGAGTGATTGAAGATTTCCCGTTCCCCAGAGGACATATGTGTGAGTGTTAGAGGGAAAAAGGGAAAGATAGGGAGAGAGTTAAAGAGGGAAGGGGAGAGAAAGAGAAAAGGAGAAGGGGGAGGAAGTGAGAGGTAAGGAAGGTGGAGAGAGAATTCTCTAACAGCAGGGCTTGTAATCTTAACTTCATTTTAGTTTGGTAATTAAGAATTGTGTGTTCACATTTTAACTAGGTGAGGAAGATGGGTAGGCTGCATGGAAGTAAATGTATCTTAGGAAGAGGGGGCCATGTCCTGGCATATCTGAGCCTTTATTACTGCCATATTTAGACAATATAAATTCATTCTGCCTGTAGAGTTTTCATATGTTTCTGCTTTAAAGGATCATTTTTTTGAGTGCTGACAAAGCCTCGGGAGATGAGACTTTAGAGAGAAAATGCTTCTTGCAAATAGTTAAATGCGCATGGCCTTCTCTGCCTATCTTAGGGGCAGTTGAGCAGCAAAGGAAGCAAGGGGCAGTCTGGCCTTTGCCCCTAGGGAAATCAAACAGGGCCAAAGGGTCTGGGCAGTGGACTGTTGGGTTTGGAAGGCCTTAGTGACAGTGATGAGATTTAAGCCATCATGAGCATCCCCTGGAGACTTTATTGGTTGTGCTCTTGGCTACTTCACCACCCCAGCCAAGGCAAGGCAGCCCGGGTGAGCACAGGGCCCATCCTGTCCCCTCCCCAGTCTGGAGAGGGCACCACATGATTACCTCCTATGCTGTGCCTGCCTTTTCTGACCACGTTTTGCTGCCAATACCAGAGAGAAAGGTGTCCTTGGTTATCAGGTCTGTGATGCTGTTTAAGGAAGAAGGGGACATTGTCTTTGAGAGACTCTGAGGAAACACCCTCTGTGAGAAGAGCTGGGAAACCATTCCCCAGGTGGGTTCCCTGGGAAGCAAAGAGGAGCTGTGGGGATGAGGAAACCTCAGGAATTCCTGCATTGTTTCAGGGTGGAAGGAGATGTCACAAGGCAGAGACCTTGGGGTCTAGCAGGCTCTTTGGGCTTGGAGAGGTGATTCCATCTTTCCCTCTGGCTTCTGGGGTGTTAAGTGTGTCCTCCTTCACGAAGGGCAGCAGTTTCAGTTTTAGGACAATTAGGGCTTTCCTGCTTTTCTCCCAGGTGCCTTTGACAAACTTTGTTACTTCACAAGAGTCCCCCTCTGGGAAGAGTTTTTAGTCACTCATATAACTGAAAATTGAATTCCACTCTGGTAGTTTACAGCCATGATGTGGAGCTGGACATAGAGAAGGGTCTTCACCCCACCACAGGGTTAAGGGCAAGATCTCCTACCCTTAACTAATGCAGCACCCACCCCAGGACCTTAGAGGCAGGAGGAGAACCTCCTTCGAGGCTCGGAGCAGGTGTTTGCTTTGGTCCCAGGATTGGAGTGGGATGGCTTGATGAACAAAGGAGGAGGTCCCCAGCAGGCTGGAGGTGAAGGAAGCAGGAAGAGGAGGGAGTCTGGGTCCCACCTCTGACCATGTCACTCTGCTAGAGGTTCCAGGTGGAGGGAGATGAGTGGACTTGGCCTTGGAACCTTTACTCTGGAGGAGTGATTTGCTGCTGTTGTTCTTTCTTACCACTCGTCTCCAGCTGGGATCCCGGTGATTAATGGGTTAGAGAGTGTTTCACAAACACCCAGGGGGAGCACAGTCCCTGTGGCTTACAGAGGAACAGAAAAACACATTATTCTGTCCTTTCCCTTCCAATGAAGGAAGGAGCCTCCCTGCTTTTTCAGTGAGATGGCCAGTTGCTCTGGAGAACCCTCTCCTTCTTGGGTTAACCCTTGACGGGGGTCCCTCATTCCTGGTGCTGAGGCGAGAATGGGTTCCATTTCTTTCCAGCCACTCACTCTCAGTGTCGGCAATTTGCAGGCTGCTGTCCCTGCAGTGTGCCTGCTTGGAATGACTTACCAGATAGTTTTGAATAAATGTACCCAACATTGTATCTCAGTGGGGAGAAATGGGGAGATGCTCATCATTCCAGGTCTTTGCCAGATCACCTTTCCAGAATGTGCTAGGAGGTGTAGTACTCAGACTCCCCAGGGCAAGATTTCCTACCCTTAACTAATGTAGCTGAACTGTATTCTAAAATATTTACTCCTAATGTGCAAAATAGTGACAGATTTGGTCAGATTAATTGTATTTCACTCACTAAAGCATCTGATCGTGGCTCCCAAACAGATTTTTCAAATAGCTTTTGGCTGGCTCACCCAGCCTTCCTCATCCCAACTCACAGTCCCCCGTGTCACAATTTCTTAATGCATTTTGCCTTCTCAGAGGCTTAATAAAGAAGCCTGCCACAGAAGCCATTCTTCAGGGGTTTGCCAAAAAAAAAAAAAAAAAAAAATCTGTTTTTAATTAATATTACAAGGAGAGCCATCTCAGTTGAGATGTAGCTGGGAAATGCACTGGGACATAACAGCACTAATTGCTCCTGGTCACTGTCAGCCAGGGGATGGTGAGGAAAGGGGGGGCTGGACGAGATTATTTGTCTGCTCTGTGTTTCCTCTGACGGCTGGCTTACAGGCTCTGATTTGCTTCTCAGATCCTGCAGTGATTTCCAAGGTGAGCAGAAGTTGCAAACTCCTTAATTGGGAGGCCTGATTTAATGATTGCAGAAATGCAGTGGTTGGAACACTGGGAAGTGGCTTCTCCTGTTGCATAGGGTTTAAGGGAAGCAGGGGGGTTGGGGCTCCAGTGGGAAGAAGTCTTGGGAGGCTCTTGCCTTGGGCTCTGTAAATCTGTTGTCGCTGGGGGAGTTCTGGAACAGGATGATCTGTGGGCCCTGAATCATCCCATGAGGAGCAGAGGTGGGAGAATGGGAGAGCAGGTCTTTCTGAAGGCTGGTGGCTCATCCAAGGTGACGTGCACATGGGCAAGTCATTTGAGGTCTGTGGCTTGACCTCCTGTTGGTTTCCTGCTTTCTGCGTTCCTTGGGTTCTCAACTGGCTTGAGACACTACCTTTACAGGGAGAAAATGCCAAGGGATGATTCTGCAGCAGGTTTGGGAGAAAAGAGGTCTTGTGGTGGAGGAGCTAGAAAATACAGAATGTGAGTGCCTAGTAGGCCACCTTTGGTAAGCAGAACTGGCTCTGTGGGATGAATGGAATTAGGCTAACCATGTTTATCCCCCTGGTGTGTTGATGGTTGGGAGAGAGGTTTGGTACTTAGTAATGTTTGTCTAGGTGCGTGAACGAGTGACAGTCCTGTTTCGTGGAGCACAGAGGCTACAAAGGAATTGGAAGTCGTTGCTTGGGATATTGGTGATTTCATCACTTGATAGCTACTGTGATGAGAAATATTTCATCGGGGATGTCTGCATTTTGGCTTGAAGGCCTATGGCTTCTTGAATTCAAATCCAGAGTCCTTTGTCCTTGCATTCAGGGCCTTTCATTTTATGTGTCCTGGGTTTGCTTCTGCAGCTTTGGATCTGGTTGTTCCCTGATCCAGTCCTCCACTGTCGCCAGGGCAGCCTCTCTGTTGTCTCCAGGCCTTTGCTCCTGAGTCTCCTCCAGTTGAGACATCCTTCCTCCTCCATCAAGATGCACCCAGTACTCACAGCTCTGTTCACGTCTCCAACACAGGCCTCTATGAAACCTTCCTGAGAAGCATTTATTTCTCTAGTCGTTTATGGAATTTACAGATGGTAACACAAGTCTGGTCATTTTTAGTTTACTATTTGGTAACTTTAATCCCATATTATTTAGTACTTTGAGGGCAAGGGACGAAATATTTAAATGAGCCCCCCCCTCCCCATGTGGCCTCTGCTCTTCTCATGGATACCCTGTGGAGAGGGAGACCTGGCTCAGTAATACTGCACTAGCCTGGGCAGCAGGACCTGCCTTAGCTGTGGAGCAGGGGAGGGAAGGGGAGATCATTTCTGCCTAAGGTGGCAAATAGTTTAACGCTATCTCTTAATAGCATTGAATTTATGCACCTGGTTTATTATTTCATACGTGAATTTTAACATAAGATTCATAAGATTCAGAGAGACCCTTATCCCACTAAACAGGAGGATAGACATAAGGACTAGACAGTGATCCTGGCTTCTTCTCATGCACGTCAGAGATCAGATGGATACTCATAAGATAGCCTTTTGCTGGGCGTTTCCTGTGTATGTGGCGTTGTTCTGGGGCTGCAGGTTGTGATGGAGGGGAGACAAACAAGAAAACGACAGTCTTTGCCTCAGGTGCTTCTAATATGCTTTGAATGTGAGGCTGCTCTTCTGTAAAGTTAAATAACACATGACAACAAGACAGATGCCATGGGGTGATATGTGGTTAATTGTCAAGTGATCGTTTGAGCCTGTGAGCTCCGAGGAGAGGAGATCACTGTGGGAGACACTGCAGGCCTCAGACTTGGATTTTCAGGGCTGGAAGTGCATTTGGGAGTTGCCTTCATCAAACCATCAGTATAGAGGAGGGCTGTGAGGCTCAGGCAGCAACATGCCACCCCGCAGCCAGACCCCAGCTGCTCTTTTCTCTCAGAATAGCCCTCTCCTGTTCATACCTATTTTCTCCTTAACAGCATTTTCCTTCCAAGAGGGTTCATATTCTTTAACTCTGGTCATGTAGGGTGCTGCCCAGTTACAGGTAGAGTAGATTAAGACTCAGGATGGGTATACGTAAGGCTAGCCAGAGTGGCTTAGGAGTAGCTTCCTTCCTCCTGTTCCAGGGTTGAGCCCCATAGCCACCCATCCAACCCACCACAGTGACTCCAGGCAATAAATAGCAAGCTCCTTAATGTTGGGTGAGCTCTGTCTTGCTAACCATTGTTGACGGGGACCTCTGTAAATCACCTGATTATTTGAATTACTGAGGAAATCAAGCCGGGTTACATGACCAAGAACATTTTCCTTATTTATTTTGATCAGTGTAGTTTAATTATTTATGGAAACATTGTTCTCTATGGTACACTAATAAATGTGCTATAGTAAATTTGTAAAAGGTAATGGAGTCTAAGAACTTCAGGATTGTGTGATAGATTTCTGCTATTAAGTCTGTGTTAGGGAGCAGAGGAAACCATTCCTCCTTGACTGAGATGGGAGGGACTGAGAGCACAGAGGAACTGATCGTTCAGGGATATTGGTCAGTACAATTGTACCATGGCTAAGTAGGGGCCTGTTACTTGGCACACTCTGGAAAAAACCTTATTTAAGGGGAAAACTAGAAATAGAATTATGTAGGATAAGCAAGCACCCTATTAGGCTTTGGATTGTGGGTTTATTGAGCATGGGTTTATAGTATGACAGGATATATGGCAGGGGTGAATTCTTACTTGCAGAGGGTTTACATCCTGAATGCTGTTTTGTTCAGGATTTATTGAGAATGGATAGACAGAGAATGTGGAACAAGGTCACATACTAAATAGGACAGTGGAGTCTGGAGCCAGAGGCCTGGATTCAAATCCTCCCTCTGTCTCTGAGTAGCTGTGTGACACTGAGCAGATTTTTACTCTGTCTTTGCTATCTTTTCATCTGTAAAAAGGGGTGATGATAACAGTACCTCCTATCTTGGGTAGCTGTGAGGATTAAATGAAATTATACACTATATAGTATTTAAAAGAAGTGCCCAATTTGTATGTTGGTTTAGTTATTATTTTTACATCTGGTAGGGGCCTTCTCTTTATTTTCAAATATTGTAGCAGAGGAAGGAGCTACATGCCCAAAGTTGCCCAGTGAGCTGATGTCAAGGCCATCTTGGTACCCACACATCATCAGGATGCTGATTTCACACATCCCCAGGGTCCCTGTTCACAGTCAGGGGAGTCTGTCTTTTGTGTAGTGCTGAGATGGACAGTGAAGAGATCTACAAGTGAATGACTGGGGGCCAGGCAAGCAGAGCCCACAGTACCCAGGACTCAACCTTCATCAAAGTCACAGGATGGACCTTGATGCTGTTTTTCTTCCCAAGCTCCTAGCTGTGTGTTTGTGTCTGGTGTGAATAGTGAATATCCGTGGCTGGAACTCTGCAGCATATCTGCAGCCTCTTTCTCAGAAGGATCACAGTGGCCAAATTATTTTGCAGTGATCTACTCCCATGCCCACTGAGTTTCAGGCTTGGTTCCTTTTTGGCCTTCACCCTGTGCACCAAGAATGGAACCTGAGATGAATACACAGACACTAGAGGGAGTGTTGCCTTGGGAAAGACCGGAAAATAAATAGGATGAAATCATGAAAAAAAATCAATGTTCCAGGAATTGTTCCAAAGGAGAGAAAATGAGAAGAAATAACCTGTGAATGCATTGTGTGGAGGGCTGTTTGGCAACTGAGAGATGAATGATTGGTTGGTAAGAGGGCGGATCAGGCCTGGGTTGACTACATCTTCCTCTTCCTGCAGAAAAAAGGGTTGTACAAGTTACATCCAATCAGCGGTGGGATAGTCAATCTATGAATGTCTGAACTAATATTCTACAAATAGATTCATCTAGAAGTCACGTGCAGCTATGGTTCCTCTGTCTCTTCTGCATATTCTTCTTTATGCCCCGTCATTCTCTTGTCTGTGGTTGGTCAATAGAAGTCTATTCAGTTGAATGGGATATGTACTTTCTTAAGTGCCTAACACTGCAGGGGTGAAGAATGTTTTGTGGATCAGAAGGTCTGGTCTGCTCCAGCTGTCCCTAGGGTCTGTCCCCACTGAAACATCACAGGTGTTTCATTCTTCATTTCTTAGGCCCCACTTGACTGACTTGGTCCTCTCAAAACCCTTTTTGGCCTCTATGGTAAGCTTGGCAGTTTCTCATCCGGATGGTTAGAACCAGGTTAAAGATTACACTGCCTGAGAAATGAGCCTATTCTTTAAGAAGTCTGACCTCAGCGGCTAGGGGTTGTAGCTCAGTTGGTAGAGTGTTCGCCTTACATATGTGAGACACTGAGTTTGATCCTCAGCACCACATAAAAACAAATAAGAAAATAAAGTTATTGTGACTGTCTAAAACTAAAAAAAAATTAAAAAAAAAAAAACCAAAAAAACATCTAGGGCTGGAGATATAGCTCATTTGGTAGAGTGCTTACCTCGCATGCACAAGGCCCTGGGTTCCATCCCCAACACCAGAAAAACTAAACAAGTTAATTAATTAAAAAAAACCAAACACCTGACCTCAATGGATATGGAGAATAATGAGTGAGCTGAACATTTACTTTTTTCAGGATTAGAAGGTAGGGAGTAGATAGGTAGGGGAACCTGTCTACACTAAGAGTTTTGAGTCCATGAAATTAAGGATATAGAGAAGCTTGTTTTTAAGGTGATGGTGGAAAGGGGGAGGATCCCCAGAAATGAAGGAAAGAGTTGCTCATCTCAGGTATTGCTTTTAGCACTAGCCAGGCTGGAAAGCAAACTCCCCGACCCCCCAATTTTATTTATTTTTGTCTTCACATGTTTTTATTGATGAGTTATAGTTGTACATAATGATGGGATTTATTATTACATATTCATACATACACACAATGTAACAATATAATTTGGCCAGTATCATTCACTTCTGGCCCTTCCCCTCTTCCCTGCCTCCCAGCCCCTTGTCCCTTTCCTCTACTGATCTCCCACACCTTTCTTTTTCTTTTTCCTTTCTAGCTTCCATATATGAGAAAAATGTACCACCATTGACTTTCTGAGTTTGGCTTATTTTGCCTAACATAATGGTCTCAAGTTCCATCTAGTTTTCTGTGAATGACATAATTTTATTTTTCTTTATGGCTGAATAAAACTCCATTGTGTGTATATAACACATTTTCTTTATCCTTTCTTCCAGTGATGGATACCTAGTCTGGTTCTATGGTTTGGCTATTGTGAGTTGTGCTGCTATAAACATGGGTATGCATGTAGCACTCTAGTATGTTGAATTTAATTCTTTAGGTAAATGCCCGAGAGTGCTATAGTTGGGTCATATGGTGGTTCCATGCCTGGCCTTTAAGAACCTCCATACTGATTTCCATAGTGGTTGTACTGATTTACAACAGTGTAAAAGTGTTCCTTTTTCTCTACATCCTCTCCAGTGTTTGTTATTATTTGTATTCTTGATGACTACCATTCTGACTGGTGTGAGATGAAATCTCAGTGTAATTTTTGACTTGTATTTCCCTAATTGCTAATGATGGTGAACATTTTTTCATATATTTGTTGGCTGTTTTTATTTCTTGTTTTGAGAAGTTTCTTTAATTCATTTGCCCATTTATTGATGGGTTTATTGGTGTTAGGTTTTTTGAGTTCTTAAAAATGCATTTTAGATATTAATACTCTTTCAGAAGAGTGGCTAGCAAAGATTTTCTCCCATATTATAGGTTCTCTCTTTACATTCCTAATTGTTCCTTTTGCTGTGCAGAAGCTTTTTAATTTGATGCCATCCCATTTATTAACTCTTGGCATTACTTCCTGAGCTTTTCCTAAAGAGAAAGTTATTGCCTGAACCTATGTATTGGAATGTTGACCCTATGTTTTATTCCAGGAGTTGCATAGTTTGGGGGATAATTCCTAGGTCTTTGATCTATTTTGAGTTGACTTTTGTACAGGGTGAGAGATAAGGGTTTGGTTTCATTCTTCTACATATGGATAACCAGTTTTCCCAGCACTGTTTGTTAAAAAGACTGTCTTTTTTTCCAGTGTACATTGATGACATCTTTGTCAAAGATCAGATGACTGTAGATGTGAGGGTTTGTCTCTGTGTTTTCTGTTCTGTATCATCATTCTATGTTTTTTAATGCCAGTCCTATGAAATTTTTGTTACTCTATCTCTATAGTATAATTTGGAGCCAGGTATTGTGATGCCTTCAACATTGCATTTTTTTTTTTTTTTTGCTTAAAATTGGAAAGCAAACTTTTTATTGGAAAAATTTTGAAAACTCCAAAATGTCTTTTTTCTTATGAGAAGTTCCCATGAACAGCAGTGACCTTGAACAAGTCTCTATACCTTAGTTTCATTGCCTACAAAATGAGAATAATACTGAACTTGTAAGATTTTTGTGAATTTCAGAAATGATACACATAAAGGGTCTAACTAGCACAGTAGACTATTGTGTGGGGATGTGAGTGCTCAGATGGGAGATGGGGTAGGCTGGGATGTCTTCTTTCCTAGCAGACCTCTTGGCACTCTGCCCATTTCCTGAACACTTTCCATTTCTCTGTGTGCTGACTTGATTATACAAGACACAGATTGGAAGAGTCAGTGCCTTTCAAAGAGTAGGGAGAAGCCATTTATCAATGACTGGGGGAAGTTGGTGGATAAGTATCCAGCTCCCTTGTCCTTTGGTGTGCACCAAAACTGAGGTTGGTCTTCAAAACTGTGTCTGATTTTAAGACCCATTTGCTTACCATGGTAATTTGCTTGCTTTTATGTCTGCCTTCTGTCCCTATTTCATTTTTCCACTTCCCTGTGAGTATTTCCGTGGATCCCCCATATAAACTATGTAAATGCTAATCTTTGTTTCAGGGTATGCTCCTGAAGGAACCTCAGCTAAGATCCTTAGTTATTTCCAAGTGTATTGGTTTGGTTTCTCTAGGGAAAAAGAACCAATAGTGTGTAGGTATAGATTACTCTAAGGGATTGGCTCATGCAATTATGGTAACTAAGAAACCAAGGATCTGTAGTTGGCAAGCTGTAGTCCAAAACTCATAGTATAAGTCTAGTCTGAGTCAGAAGATCTGAGGAGCAGGAGAGACAATGGTGTAAATTCTAGACTGGGTCCAAGTCCAGACAAGACTGATATCCCAGCTTAATAACATTGAGGCAGATAGAAATGATTCTTTTTTACTTTACCTTTTATTCCATTTGAATCTTCAAAGGATTGGATGAGGCCCATCTATATTGGGGAGGGCATTCTACTTTGTTTAGTCTACTGGCTCAAATGTTATCCAGAAACACACAGACACAGACAGAAGAATGTTCAACCAAATATCTGGGTGCCCTATGACCCAGTTATCTATCACACCAAGTCAGGAATTTCTCTCTCTCTCTCTCTTTTCTTTTGATGCTGGGCATGGAACCCAGGGCCTCTTGCATGCCGGGCAAGTACTCTGCCACTGAGCTATATCCTCAGTCCTTTGTAATATTATATTAAAAACCTGTTTTGGGCCTTGCCATAGTAAATACTAGGAATGGAGAAGGAAATGGGTCTAAGATAACATCCTTCAGGGGGCATCATATTATGTTGGAAGGAATATAGGTTTTGGGATTGGGAATTTCTTGAGCTGTGTTCTTGGTTTACATGAAATGTCTTCAGCAAGTTAACTGTTTCTTAGGTGTAAGGAAATGAAGACCCTTCCAGGTAGAGAAGATGGAAAAGAAATGAGTTGCAAGTGTGTGTTATTTTGGGTACATTATTAGTGAGAAGAAGATCTGGAATTGTGATGAAAAAAATTGGAAAATACTTCTTTCCAGCATGTATAGGTGTTTTCTTACCTAAAGTAGATGTATTTTCATTCCTTAAAAAAACTGATCCATTTTTTTTTGATGGTGTCCTTTAAAGTTCAAAAGGTTTTAATTTTGGGGAAGCCAAGTATATCTATTTTTTTGTTGTTGTTGCTTTTGCTTTTGGTGTCATAGTTAAGAAACTCTTGCCTAATTCAACGTCATAAGATTCATGCATGGTTTCTTTGTAAGAGATTTATAGTTTTAGTTCTTCCCTTTAGGTCTTTGGTCGACTTTGAGTTAATTTTTGTATATGATGTGAGGTTGGGTGGTTCCAGTGTCATTCTTCTGCATGGGGATGTCCCACTGTCTCTGCCTGTTTGTTTAAAACACAGATTCTTCCCCCACTGAACTCTTCTGGCATCCTTGTAAAAATCCATGGGTCACAAATACCAGTTTATTTCCAGACTGTCAGTTCTCTCCCACTTATCTGTATGTCTGTCTGTCTTTTAGCTTTGTGGTAGCTTTGTTGTAGCTTTTGAAATTGGGAAGTGTGAATTCTCCAAATTTGTTTTTCTTTTTAAAGAATGCTCTGGCCATTCTGAATCCCTTAAATTTTCACATGAATTTTAGAATGCCATATTTTACCACATAGTTGTTTTATATATATATATATATATATATATATATATATGCAAACAAATGGGCCCATCTATTATATAAAGTTTTTAAAAAATTATGCCAGTATTACTTAAAAATAATATATAACTGCACTGTCTTTGGTGCAAGATTAGGATGCATGGGATATGGAGATATATATATATATATATATAAATGATAGTTCAAATGGACACACATTATTTCTTTGTGACAGTTTAGTGAACATTTTTCTGGCCTCAAAAAATAAAGTTATTACACTGGTTGTTATTGGGAAAAATAAACTGATTCATTCAATAATTCATTTGCTTAGGGCAGTGCTAATTAAGTTATTTGGATTTTCTGGGATTTAGTTTCCCTATCTCTAAGAAGAAAGAGTTGTCTAGGTTCATGCAAGTCCATCTCATCACAAACTTGATATGATATCAGGTTAGTTATTTATGTATGTGTGAATTTGGGACAATCCTATTTGCTCCCTTTGTATCACAGTTAAATAATGAAATGCTGCACCTGGAAACATTTTGAAAATAACGGGGGTGATATGAACTCAAGGTGTTTGTTCGTTGACTTTATCTCTCCTTTATTCCTTAAGGAGCTGGAGGTTCCCTCAGTGACAGATTCGAGACAACACATATCACCTGTCTTCTTTTGCCTTCTCTCAGTACACATGAAAAACTTCTGTTAACACACATGCAATGGTATTAAAAGCCCCAACTTCTTATTCCAGGCATGGTGTACAATTTATTTCAAGTCACATCCAATGTAATAAAATTCCCAGATGGGAGTGGAATTTGATGTTTAAAAAGATTTTATTCCAGAA
Organism: Callospermophilus lateralis; assembly: GCF_048772815.1. Lineage (NCBI taxonomy): Eukaryota > Metazoa > Chordata > Mammalia > Rodentia > Sciuridae > Callospermophilus > Callospermophilus lateralis. The sequence goes on from NC_135319.1 coordinate 70,948,873, forward strand.
CTTGACCTGTATTGATTGTTTTTGCCTTATTCCTTTCAGATAATGCGACTTATTTGGGGAGTACCTCCTATGTGCCTGGTATTGCAGCATATATGAAAAACCATATGATGCCTCTGGACATCCCAAATCTTACAGTTTTATGCCTGGGAAACATATTGGACAGCTTTGTAGAGGACAGAGCAAGACAGCATAAAATACATGCTCTTTTAAAACATATTTAGGAAATAAATTGAATTTCAACCATAATTGAGTGAAAAGCAATAAAAATGTTAACAATAGTGTGGTTGTTTTTATTATCTATCTGCAACAAAATCTAGTCCTGTGATTGGAAATAGATGTTACCTGTACCACTAAACCCAGGACACTTGACAACACGTGTTCTGACCTTTGAGGTCAAATAGCTTATCCTGTGCTCTGGTAATTATTGAGAATTCTGCCAGTTTGGTTTGGGCTATAACTTTCTCATAGAGCTTTTTGTTTAATTTTGTGTTTCTACTTGTCTTATTTTCCATACAGGCAGAGGAAGCATCTGCCTTTTTACCATAGTACTCAGACTTTTTAGTTGATATTCTAATTTTACGGGTTTCTTTCTTTCTAGGTCTGTTTCCCTTCTGTCCTCTTGAGATTTCCATTTATTTCACTCCTGGATTTGTGCTTCTGTTTCTTGGCATCCCTTCCTCTGTTGGGCCAGTTTTGCATTTTTGTGTGTTATATCCCCAGTCGTCACCTTCACAGAGTACATGGGAACGTCCTTGTTTATATCTATTGTCCTCACGTAATACACATAGATTTCTTTTAACTCTCAAAAGATTCTGGCTTGGAGGATAAATCACATAGAAACCCAGCACTTAGGAGATATATTAGAAAAAAAAAACATCCTCAGCTTGTCTAAAATCTTACTTTGCTCTCATACTGGCTCCAGGTTAAAAAAAAAAAAAATTCCCTTGAATGTGTGAATTACTTGGATTTGCTGGTTTTGTACCATTTACTATTTTTTGGATTATGTGTGTCTCCCTTCCTGCTCAGGGACTGATGAGGGTGAGGAAAGGGGGTGCCTGGCCTGGGAAGCCTGTGATGTTCAAATGGGTGAGGTGCCTTCCTTTAAGAAAACCGGATGCATTCAATCCAGGTTGAAACAAAATCTGCAATATGTTGTGTGGGGGGGGGTGAAATTGAACAATCTGTCATTGACATTTGTTAAAGGTTTTCTGGCTGAATTTTATATTAAAGGTAGTCAGGTACTTTTAGTTATTTGTTTTTATTTATAACTACGCCAATACTCAATACTAGACATGTTTGTGGAGTGCCTTCTGGGTGACCAGTGCTGCTGGTGTCTGAGGTCCTACTGGAGGAGAGGTCCCTGATACTGTCAGAGATTGCACAAGGGCCCTCTAACTTAGGGAAGGCATAGAGGAAGCAGCAGGTGCACTGAGAGCCCAAAAGATGTGCCTGTTGGGCAAAGTGGAGAGAGCAGAGTGTTCTAGACTTCAGTGGCAGGAGGGAGCAAAGTCTCTGAAGGGGTTAGAAAGAAGGACAGCGTGAGGGCTGGGGACTGAAAGGTGCAGCCAGCCAGGCAGGTACAGGTAGGACCAAGCAGGGCTTATGGGTTTGTTGTTTGCCCTAGCAGGCAAAGGGGTAAGTTGTAGGAAGGTTCAAAGTAAGAGAGTGATAAATTTACATTACAAAAATCACTTAGGCTGCCCTGTGGGTTGGAGGGAGAGAAGGATGGAGGCTGGGAGGCTGGACTGATACTGAAGCTGGAAAGGGTGATGGCTTGGGTCGGGGAAGTGGGTGTGGGCGGGAAGGAGCCCACTGAGGGATTATTTGGCAAGGGCTGTTGCTGATCCCATGTGGCCCCCCGTTCTCCACTCCTTCCTGCAATTTCCTGCATACTGGGCCTGTGCAGTGCCTTCTCTGGGTGAGCAGGGGTCTTCTCCACTGGCTAACTTTGTGTTTGGCAGTGCAATTTGCTTTAACAGGAGACTTGGCAAAAGGGACACTGTCAGTTGTAAGCTTAGTGATCCAGAGGCATTGTGTGTTTCGTAACTCTGTGTTGCACCTCTGCAGTGGACAAGAGAAAAATGTGCCCAGGCTAGCCCACTGGTTTCCAGGGGAGGATAAGAGACAAAGAGTATATAGCCATTCCCAGGCAAGCCCAGCCCAGATCAGCTCAGCCCAGCTGGGAGTGGTACAGCCACCCAGCTGAGCCCAGCTGTGATCAGCCAGCTCCCCTGGATGCCTTGTGTCTTTGTGAGAATAAGTGATGATTGTGAGAATCAGAACTGATTGAGATTTGGGTTGATGATTCTGTAGCATTTTTGCAGCAAAAGCTCACTGAGATAGTAGGTGAAACCAACAGAACTTGAGAGATGGGGTGTAGCATATTTGGGGGGAATGTAATTACTGTGTAAAGAGAAGCTCACCTCTGTTTCAAGGTCATTAACCATATAAGTAAAAAGTTCAGGGTTATCCTTAGGTGTGTCCCTTTGGTGATTGCCTGCCACTCCCTTCTCCTTACAATTCATGGCTGCTTTTTCTGAATGAGGTAGATCAGATCTGTGGTCTAAAGGAATTAATCCTCCCCTCTTTTTCCCTCTCACTTTTTCTCCCCTGCAGCCTAATCGGATTCCTGCTGAGCACTGAAGCTGAGTGGTCCTCAGGTCTCTCAATAGGAGCCTTCAAGCCCTAATACTCAGTATTTTCTTGTGAGAGTTGAAGTCAATTTTTGCTCTAACTGGGAAGATGGAATTTCACTTAAAAGCGGGGGGGAGAAATGCAGGGCCAGGGATTTCCTTGGTCTTGACTGATTATTTAAAATATATTAGTTCTGATAAAATATTTAGCTTTTAAACAACAAATTTAATATAGGGAATTGTGTTTTATTTATTAATGGCAGTTGCAGGGAGATTGGTAGGAGTTGTGCTAAAGTGCACTGTTGTGATTTTGCAAAGTATAGTAATTACTGTAATATTTTGTTGAATTATTAATATCTACTGTGCCTGCAGGAACATAAGCTTCTGCAGTCGAATTCATTTCAAGATTGCCTTTTCCCCCCTTCTGGTTTTGTTTTGTGTTTTCCTTCCTTTCTTGTGCACTTATGAATTTTTTAGGCATTGGTATGGGTGGGGCAGAGTTGATTATATTGTATGAAACATCATCGTTACAACCTGTAACTGAACATGGGCAGCAGAAAAACAACAACAACAACAACAACAAAACAACTCAGGTTCCTGGATGAGCCCCTGCTTCAGCCCAGCCTGTTTACAGGAGCAGATTGAGGGATGTTGAAGGAAGCATGTCTGGTGAGCAAGGGCCTGTTCAGGAGCTGAGATGAGGAGAGAAAATAGTGGGCAGGCCACCGATGTGCATACCTCTAAGCTTCTAAGCAGAGCTGCTCTATCCCTAGATGAAGTTGTTTGCAGTCACTGCTGTGGGATTCTGAAGCTCTTGGCCATGTGACTGCCCACAGCTCTGTTCTGTAGACATTTGGCTTCACTTCTTCAGTGTCTGAGCAAGTATGGGCACTTCCAGTTCTTCCTTCTCTTCTGCCTTCTCTGGTTCCATCTCTTTTCCCCATTCTTCCTGGATCAGGGGTCCCCTGGACTTGGGGATGAGATGGCTCCTGGATAGCTGAGGTCTGCAACAACCCTGGTCCCCACATGAGATGGTATTTCCTATGTTCAGTATTATTGTGGTCCTGAAGAGCCATGAAGGAGGAGCTATGCCCTTATAGTTTAGGCACCTGTCCTGCCCATGTCCTCCGTGAGGAGTGATCTTTAACATGGGGACAGATACTTGATTGTGCCTCAGTACAATAATAGAAGCTGAATGAAGAGCCATTCAGACTTGGTGCTTTGGGAACTTGAGACCTGAGAGAAGTATGTGCAGAGAGAAGGATGGAGATTCACCTGACATTGGTACCCACAGTGAAGCCTCTGGGGACGGGGTGTCACATCTACTGAAGGCCTGCTGTGTGCCGGTACCACCATGGGAGCTTTGCATTTCCCTCTTTGCACCTTTAGGAATTGGTTTTGTTATTAACCCTGTTTTACAGGTGAGGAAACCCTGAGCAAAAGAGTTTAGATTGCCAGGATCACACTTGAGTTTTGGTGTTTCTAGACAAGGAGCAGGTTGAATAAAGGGCACAGGGGACGAGAAACCAGGTGTGTCTGGGAACTGGGAGAGGCAGAGATTAGATGTGGCCGGGTTACAGAGGCATTGTACGACCAACAGGCTAACTTGTGCTTTATTTTGTTGGCAATGGATAGCTGTTAGTAATTTTGAGCAAGGGGGAACATGTCACTAGCAGTGGTGTCAATCATTCTCCAAACATTGGCAAACTCATTCTCCCACTTTGCAAGAGGAGAAACAAAGGCTCAGAGAGGTGAGGCAACTTCCTCAGGGACACCCAGCAAATTGCGACTGGGAGCAGAAGCCCACCCTGCTGCCTCTCCTTCCAGCTTGGCAGCTGCTGGCTGCCTTCCTCTCCCTCTGCCTGTTCCCTTTCCATCAGCAGTGGCTCTTGCCTGCTCTCTCCTCTCCACCATGATCTTCACAGTAGCGGTCCTCTCCATCATTAGAGCAACCAGTGGGGTTCTGCTGTAATTAAAGGAAGCCAACGGGGGAAGCAAAGCAGAGCAAGGGAAAAAAGCAACCACCAACAAAACATCTTATTTCCCACACAAACTCCCTAACAACTGCCATCTATCTGCTTTCATGGGAAGCTGCTTGCTTTAAATACAGCAAAGGGAAACCCCACAGATGGTGGGGGAAAGCAGGTTATTAAGTTACCTTCAGGCTGCCAGAGAGGGGGACTTACTCCTTTCTTGTCCTCCCTACCCTGCAGTGCAAAACCAATCCAATGTTAAGAGTTGAAAGAGGCCTTGAAGGTCATTTAGTTCAACTTCTCCACCAAGGCAGGGTCCCCTTCACTGCCTGCCCTCCCAGTATCTCTGACACCTAGATACATGGCTCCCCATCTCTCCACCGTCCCCAGCTCTTCAGATTTGCGGGACCAAAGATCAGGTAGGGATGGGAAGACACTTTCACTAGCAAAAAAAAAAACGGCCACCCAAGCCTATTGTCATTTATAGCTACGACTCCGGAAATGTCTAATTAATTCATTTGTCCAATTAGCCCCTTGCTCTCTGAAATGCTTTCTCTTGGTTGCTGAGCAACTCGGATAGACTTTCAACACATGCATCTGCTGTTGAATGAACCAGTCGTTTTCCCCTTCACTCTGGGCTTCCCCGCTTTGCTCCTTTTATTTTTCTGGGTGCACAGTCATGAAGAACATCTCCAGCACTCCCCAGCCTTCTCACCTTCCCCAGGCCTCTCTGAATGTGCTTGCTGTCTGCCTTAAAACATTTCCCAAGGTAAATTTATGTTAGGCATTTGTCAGGGACAAAGAGAGTGAATTTACAGGTACACAGAGATGCATTTGCAAAATAGTGAAATTAGTCTCCGGGAGGCAGGAAGAAGCTTGCTGTCTCAGGGGCCTGGCAAAGGGTGGGCTCAGAGGTATTTGGAAAGAGGGGACAGATGTGTCAGGTTACGTGGCATTAACAGGTGCAGCCTGACCAGGTGGCGGTTGGTGGTTGGTTCCCTTTGTCTTTGCAGTGTGTCTCAGCCTGGAGAGCATCTGGAACAATCGGCAGGAGGGGGGATTTTTAAGGTGAGACTGGAAGGGACAGTTTCAACTGAGGAGGGCAACAGAGGGCCTTGAGGACTCCTCTTTGAAGGGTCACTGTGCTCCAGGTGAAGGATGTGGGGATGCTGCAGGTGGCTTCAGGAAGTTAGTGTTAGACCTGGACTTGGAGCCCCGACTCCTTTTCTGCTTTTATAGATGGGGAAGTGGATTCTTCAGAGTCCCAGGTACCTCATTTCGCCACATTGCTCCTTTTAGATCTTATCATGGGATCCTTGGTCAGAAAGTTAGTCGCTTGAGTCACTCAAAATTACTTTTAAAAATCAACTTTTATTTGTAATAGTTGAAGTTGGTACTGAAGAATGGTGGAGCAAGGATCTTGGCTTCTGTCCCTCACCTTGGCATGTGTGTTTTGCTAGGGGCATGTTCAAATGTGAATAAGGAATGATCCCTTGTCCTCAAAATTCTAGAGGAGAAGGAAACATGAAGGAAGCCTTCAGAGGTGGATCTAGGCTTCCTGACCTGGGCTCAGTTCTTATGGTGAAGGAACTGTGGGGAGGGAAGGTGTGTGGGGTGGGGCACAATCCAGGCCAAAGGGGCAATGTGGGCCAAGGTAAGGAGGCATGCAAGGTTGTGGCATGTTAGGGGCTCGAGATTGGCCTGAGGATGGAGCCTTCAGGCCATCTTGGCTTTTCTCTGATGCATGGTAGATGATTTGGTACAGCTCATCCTGACATCTGAAGATACTTCCTCCTGCTGTCTGGAATCATAAGCAAGCAGTTATCTTATTATCTCTGTGCATGTCTTAGTATGGGCAAGCATAAGTCAGGTTTCCTGGGTGGAAATGATTTCCTTTTGAAGTCAGTTCATAAATAGCAACAAAGGCCATGAAGTACGTACACTGCACGCGTACCTGGCTGTTGCTGTGGATTGTCACTCTTTGGGAGTGGAGCCTTCAGGAGAGCCAGGGGCACCATGTGTTGTGTAAAGCCCCAGCCCCAAGAGCTTCCTGTGGGTCCTAGGGAAACCTTGTATGGAAAGGGACCCTTTGCTTGGTGTTTGTGATGTCAAGGGACAGAGAAAGAACCAGACGGTGACAAGGATCTCCCTGACCAGGCCTTGCTGCTGCAACAAGCACATCTTTATTTCCCTATCAGGGTCAAGTTCTTCCCTGTCAGTGACAGGTTCTTCTTCCCCAGCCGTCCAGGCAGTTGACCTGATGGCAGGCAGTCCTTTCCCAAGGCTGGGCTTGCCTTTTAGAGTGCCCACAGATGGAAAATGACATTATGCAGTGCTTGCTAATATGAATTCTCTGGGATTTTTTTTTCCTGGGTGTCAGGGATTGAACTCAGGGGCACTCGACCCCTGAGCCACATCCCCAGCCCTATTTTGTATTTTATTTAGAGAGAGGGTCTCACTGAGTTGCTTACTGCCTTGCTTTTGCTGAGGCTGGCTTTAAACTTGTGATTCTCCTGCCTCAGCCTCCTGAGGTGTTGGGGTTACAGGTGTGCACCACTGTGCCCAGCTCTCTAGGAATTTTAACAAGGTGGTTTGACTTTTACGAATTAAGCCAGGGCTAGCTGCTATTTTTCTGGTAAGACATGTCTCTCTAAATGCATTGTGGGTCCCAAATCACAACACTCTGTGTTTTGAACAGTCAGACACACATTGCTGTCTAAGGATCTGGTAAGGAAGAGTCCATGGCTTTTTATTCAATAAATATTTGATCCTTTGGGCTTTGGTGGATGAAGCCATAGTCTGCTTGTGTCTTCTTAGACCAGAAGGTGGAGTCTCCAGGAGTCACTGCTTCTTGCTCGTGGCTCGGATTTCCTTTGGTGAAAAACGATCCTAGTCTTGGTGAGGTCCATTAAATCTGTTCTTTTCCAAATGGGGCTGCTAGTGTATGGTGGATCGGACTGGAACTTTCCCTCCTTCTGGTCATTCCTTGTCATCCTTTGAGTGATTCCGTTTCCCATTTTCTGGTTGTGCCCACATGGCTTGCTTCCCACCCCCTCTTATACAAGGAGGCAGGGCGCATCTGGTGCCAGATTTCATTCAATCCTGTAACAATCCCCCTTTTATGACATCACTGCTCATCACCATGGAAACATTTCCCCCCCGAGTCACAGAGACTGGATTGTGGCATCATAGGATCAGGCAGCGGGAGGAGGAGAGGATAGGAAAGGACTGAAACTGCCTGGGGAGATGAAAGGCCAGTAAGATAGCCACCAACGGGAGAAATATAGGATTTTCCTAGTAGGATCCTCGAGTGGAGAGCCTAAGCATGGATTGCTTGAATAAACCTGACCGAGGATAAGAAAGAAGAGCTTTCATGGATTGTGGAGCCTAAATTCTTTATTCTTACTCAGTTTTGATCAGAGGAAACGGAATGATTTTAATGAGAGCTATCCTCTATTTTATATTTCTCACTTGATCCTCATAAAATCTCTATGAACTATTGAATCAGGGAGGTTAAATAACCTGCCTGAGGTTACACAGCTGAAGAATGGCTGAGCAGGGAATCAGGAGCATGAGATGTGAACTGTCCTTTTCTGCAGGTTACAGTTTGTGTGTGTGTGTGTGTGTGTGTGTGTGTGTGTGTGTGTGTTTTGGAGGCAGTTATCAAATAGAATATGCATAGTCATGACTGTGGTGGGTGTCACGAAGAGGATCCACATGGTGCATCCGTGAGACTGGCTGGAGAGTGAACAGAATACTTTGGAACCCAGCTCTGACAGGAGGTGTGTACTTATAAGTCCCTGCTCTGTGGTCATACATGCACCATCTGCCAGAGTTCCCCTGTTGGGCCCCACCATTAGCACCCCTTTCCCCTGCCACTTAGCCTCTGCCTGGATCTCATCTTGCTGTGCCCTCTGCTCCCTCCTCCCAAGCTCTTGCTGCCAGCCCTCTTCCCTCCATCTAGGTTCTTCCTGAGTGTCCCCACCTCTCTTCCTCTAGACTGTAAAGCCTTTGAGAGGACATTCTCCTCTACTTCTTTCTTTTTTATACGTGTGTGGTGCTGAGGATTGAACCCAGGGCTTGGTGCATGCTAGGAAAGCTCTCCACCACTGAGCTACAGCCTCAATCCACATCTGTTTTTATATAGTCAAGGATCAAGTTTATCCAAGGCTTGAAGGTCTGCTGTAAAATAAGTGAATCGTCTCTTTACAGGAAAAAAAAAATTTAAGAACTTATTTTTTTTTCATAGTTAAAAATGTTGTCATAGACTTTCCTTAACAAACTTTGGTTTATAAATGAACAAGTAACAACTGAGCATTAATACAAAATACAAACCAAAACACCAAAAACCCAAGGCAAACCCAGCCCAGAGCGAGAGGCTCATATCGTGGGTGTGCAGAGCTTATTTGCCATCACTCTGCATGGGCTCGCTTGGATTGTGCTTCCATGCTGAATTCGTGTGATCAAGCCCTGTTTTCTCCAGTCTGCGGGATGGCATCCTTTAGCATGGTGCTTCACAGGATTCTAAGTGCTGCCCGTCTTTTGCTACCAAGCACTTCTGGGAGCTGCTGTCCTGGTGCCCTACCTGCTGTTCCACCTGGCAGTGGTTGGGTCTAAGGAAGCTGCTTCTCTCCATTTGTGTGGCCTTGCTGAGCTCTCCCTGACTCTTCTGGGTTTCAGGAGTGTTTGCTGCTTGAGTTCAAGACCCCTGTATTGCACTCCTGGGACTTAGAGTGGACAGGTCTCTATTTGCTCTCCAAAGTGCTGCTACATCACTCAGCTAAGCACCTTACTGGTTGGAGCTCTGCTGTTGCACTTTATTGTGTTGGGTGCATTGTGTGTGTGTGTGTGTGTGTGTGTGTGTGTGTGTTTGTGTGTGTGTGTTTCTGGGCACATGTGCACCTTCTAATTAGTAGGCCAAATTAAATGCATTTGCCACCCCTGCTTGTTTTTGCCTAGGACCTAGAGTAAATCAGTTTGGCAGCTGAGGGGCCCTTCTGGACCTGCTTTATTGAGTCTATCAGAACCATTTATGACAGGCACACCCAGAACTACCGAGTGGCTTTTTCTTTTATAAAAACAAAATGATGCATGGGGGGATGTATCATAGAATGTGAATTTAAGATCACAGGATTTGTGTGAAGTAAACAGGGTTTGAGCCTCTCACAGCTATCTGATCTTGGCAAGTGATATTCTCTATATTTCCATGTCTTTATTTACAATAAGGCCATGAGTCTTGGTATGCACTCCATAACAGTGGTGTTCAGATTCAGTGACACTTGCCTGTAAAGTCTCATTGTGACATCTTCTCATCAAAGTTAACTGTAAAATGGGCCAAATGTGCTATTTGTATCCACCCCCCCCCAAGCTTAAGGAAAACCCTTTGAACTGAGTGCAGAACTTCAATGATAACTTTCTCTAATTTGAATTAGAAGGATCAGAATAATTGGCATTTTAATTGTTCATCATTTATAGTCACCTTAGGTAAAGGGGTCAAGGAAGACTCACTCCTAGTATAAAACTGATTTCTGAGAGCTTTGTCAGATATTAGAGATATTTTTTTCAAGTGTGATCCTGACCTTAGAAGTATAAGCAAATCAAGCGCATGTAACCCCATGCCTCTAAGAGCACACAGTCCTCTTCAGATATTACTGCAGAGGGGAGACTCAGCCAGATGTGTGTGAGCTGACATGCCCACTCACTGGCTGTGTGAAGGAGGCAGCTCCGTGAAGCAGAGACAAGTGTTACAAGCCAGCCCTGCCATCAAATTGGGCTCTGTGACCTTCTGAAAGCTGGTTCATTTTTTTTGGCCTCCATCTGCTAGATATAGGAGAGGAGAGGATGGTGGCTACTACATCCTTTTCTCCCCTCAACATTTTAATTGATATTTACATACTATGTATGTACTGGAGTGCAAAGATTTAAAAATTTATTTAGTGTACAGTTTGGTGATATTAAGTTTATTCGTAATATTGTGAAATCATTACTGCCATCTATCTGAAATCCAAAATGCTCCAAAATCCTAAACTCTCTGAATGTGGACATGTTGCCACATCGTGAAACTTTGTTCCATGCACAAAATTATTAAAAATATTGTATTTTTACTCTCCAGGGTATGTGTATAAGGTACATAAGAAACATACATAAATTTCATGTTTAGACTTGGGAACCATCTCCAAGATATCTCATTACGTACATGCAAATATTCCAAAATCTGAAAACAAATGTTCTGGTCCCAAGAACTTTATAAAAGGGATGGCTACGCAATCTGAATTCTGTAGCAGTTTTTATTTGTGGTTACCATGCAGACAGAGTGTTCTTAATATTCTAAAGTTATAATACTCTTAACTTTGAATTTATATCAGCTTAACTTCAATAACATACAAAAACTCTGCTCCTTTAACTGCTCTATCTCTAGCCATTTTGGTTGTCGATGTCACAAAACTATAACTTTTATATGTTGTGTGACACCTCCCCCCCACCAAAGGAAATTAATAATTCCTTGAAATGCATTAGCTAAGGTGAACAGATTTTAAGTGTGCATATATGCAAAGTTTTTACACTTGGATACACTAATGTTACAACATGCCCTACATGAGTATTACATGCAGAACTTTTATAGCACCCCACTAGGCTCCTTCATGCCCCCTCACATCAGTAGCCTCTCTCCCAGAAGTAATCAATATTTTGACTTCTATTAAGTTTTGTCAGTTTATGAGATTCCTATCAATGGAATAATAAGGTGTGGTGGGCAGTGGCTACACAGGACTCTAATAGTATCTGACTCCTGATATTCATGCCCTTTTTAAATCTTCTCCCCTTAGGTGTTAACTGGACCCATTGACCTGCTTATAGAAAACACAATATGGCAAAAGTGGTGGGCTTTCATTTCCAAGGTTAGGTTACAACAAAAGACTTTGGCTTTTATTTTGCTTTCTTTCTCTCTGGCTCTTCTTTCTTGCTCTGATGAAGCCTGCTGCCAGGTTTTGAGATTTCCTATTGGCAATATCCAATAAAGAATTGAGTCCCTTGCCCAATAGACATATGAATGGGCTTGGAAGCAAATCTTCTTGCAGTTGAACTTTGAGATTATTGTAGCCTGACTGATACCTTGAGTGAAGCCTTGTGAGAAACCCTGAGCTGGGAGACTCAAATACACTGTGCTTAGATTTCTGATTCACAGAAGTTTGTGAGACAATAAAGTTCTGTTGTTTTAAGGCACTCAGTTTTGGGGTACTTTGTTATACAGCAATAGCTAACTGATATGCATGATGTATTCTCTTTTGTGTGTCTCCCTGTCCCACCCCAAATTAACATTGTATCTGTGAAATTTATCCCTTTAGCAGGTGCTTTACTTTGTTTTTATTTCTGTATAATATTTTAGTATAGGAATACACCAAAGTTGTCTATCCATTCAATAATTGGTGGACATCAGGTTAGTTTTTTTTTGGCTATATGAATATTCTGGTATAATATGGCAAAAGTGGTGGGCTTTCATTTACAAGGTTAGGTTACAAAAAAAGACTTTGGTTTTTAGTTTGCTTTCTTTCTCTCTGGCTGTTCTTACTTGCTCTGATTAAGCAGAACATTTTTGGACATATGTTACTCATTTCTCTTGAATATATTTCTAGTAGCTGGGATGTAGAGTAAATTTTAATAGATACTAATTTTCCAAAGTGGTTGTATCAATTATACTCCTTCCAGAAATGTAGTAGATGTCCAATTATGCCACTTTTCTTGTCAATACCTAATATTCTATTTTTTTTTCATTTTAAGTCCTTTTGGTAGATGTGGTAATATATCCCCTTGAGATTTTTAGTTTGATAATTGATGGATGTTGAGCATTGTTGAATATGCTTAATGTCCATTTAGATATCCTCTTTAACAAAATGCTTGTTCAAGTATTTTGACCATTTTATATTGCATTTCTATTTTTCAAACTAGATTTGGTAAGAGTTCTTTAAATTCTGGAGTTAAGTTCATTGCCATATGTATTTATTGTAGATATCATCTTAAAATATGTACCTTCTATTAGTATGTTTTTATAAAGGGATATTCTTAATTTTAATGAAATAAAATTTATTATTTCTTTTAAAGTTATAAAAATTTTACCTGTTGCATAATGTCTTTCTCCTCATGTTTTATTCTAGAAGTTTTATTACTCATGATCAATTTTGCATTTCTTTTTTAATGTGTTGAGTTTCTGATGCCAAGAAGGGGGTCGTTTTTCTTTTCTCCTATAGAACTCCAGATGATCCAGCACCATCTCTTAAAGAAGATCTCTACTGCAAACTGGGCAGCTTTACTTGTTTGTATCTGTTAGTGAATTTTCTTCTTGGCCCCACTGACTTATTTTTCTTTGGTAACACCAATCCCATACTGTTTTAATATTGCAGTTTTATAATGGATGTAATTACATGGTAATTTAAGTTTGTCAGCCTTGTCATTTTAATTTTTATTTTTCCCTTCCTGATTGTCTTGGCTCTTTTCGATCTTTTGCATTTACACATACATTTTAGAATCAGCTTGACAATTTCCACAAAAAAAGCCTGTTAGGATTTTAGGTTGTAAGTGCATTATATAAATCAGTCAGTTTGGGGGAAACTGATATATCTTAGTTTTTCTCAGTTTCTTTCAGCAGTGTTCCATAGTTTTCATTGTAAAGGTCTTAAAATTATTTCAATAGATTTTTTTTCCTAGAAATTTGAGACTCTTTGATGTCTTTTAAAGTGGAAATTAAAAAATTTATTCTCTAGTTTTTGTTGCTAGAATTATCTTTAGATTCATCTGGAATTTTTATTTTTTGCATATCATCATGTCATCTGTGAATAATGAATGATGTTTTGTGCCTTTCTTTAGACCTTTTATTTCATTTTCTTGCCTTATTGCACAGGTTATGACCCCCTCACAGTATTGAATAGAAGCAATAATCCTGGCCATTTTTCTCTTGTTCCCAAGTTCAGGGGAAAGCATTCAGCATTTCCCTGTGAATCGTCACGTTCACCATAGGTGGTTATAGATACCTTTTGTGTGGCTGGGGATAAAAGCCTTTTTTTCAGGCCTAATGTTTGATGATTGTCTCTGTATGGAAAAAGTAAAAATGAATATATAGAAGGAATCATAATGATACCATGCATAAGAATAAGAGAGGAAAGGGAGAAAAAAGTGAAGGAGTGTGCTAAGAATGAGAGAAAAAGAAGAGTTTCTCAGATGTCTCTTGTGTTCCAGACACCTGAGATAGGGCATGTGGCTAGGGGGCTAGAGACTGCATGAGAGCCCAGTTCTGCTGGGAACCAGGACCTTATTCTTTCTACTCTGCTCCGAGGGAGAATAAACAACAGGGAAGATCTGTAAGGAAGAGAACATAAAAGCTTAGGACGATGCATTCCTTTTCAGGCTGTCTCAGTCTTTATTTCTTTCCCTTTCTTAATCTGTTTCCATTTAGGTCTTGACCTTGATCTTGGATTCTACCTTGATCTCATTCTCTTTGCAGTAGCAGAATAGGTGGTGCATGCCTTCTTCCTGCTTCACCCAGATCATATGAGGCTCCTTTGCTCTGGGATGCCTCTATTTTAATTCAGCTTTTGAGACACCCATTACATAATGCTAGTTGACCTGGTTACTGGTCAGATTACAATGGCGGGGGCATGAAATGAATGGTCACATCTGGATTCTCCTTGGTGTCTTGGGGTGTCAGCTCTCTGCAAATCATGGCTGTCCAACAGTCATTGGGTACACATGGAATAAGAAAGATAACCAGTCTTAGTCTAGAGTGAAAGCTGTAACCGCTCTTCCTCACCCCAGAGAACCCAAGCTTTTGTGATGATAAGCCATCTCTGATTTTGTGATTATCACCCATGTCTGAGGACTCTTGTTGGACCCAACCTGAGAGTGTTCAGAAGGGAGGCCATTCTGTGCTGTCTGAGCTTGCTGCAGCTGGACCAATTCCTGTGTTATTTTTCTTCCTCTTTTTCCAATCTATCCTGAGGCTATTATTTGGCTTTCTAGTCCTGACTGAATTAGGATGGTTTCATTTAAGGTGGGGATAAAACAACAACAACAAAACAACCATGAAAAAGAACTGAAGAAAAAACAGAATAAAGAAGGTGTTTTGCTCTCTGAAAGATGAATGCAAATTTTGCAGGGTTTTAATATATTCTGGATGCTCCTTTAACACTAGCCCATCTGTCACATCCTGCCTAGGAACCTGGTTCATTTGTTCTGTGGCAAAAAAGTTTGTTGAGGAAAAGGCTGAGGTTTGGGCTGAGAAGTTGCCTGCCCAAAGAGCTTCTGAGCCTGTCACCTTCATTATTGAAACATTAAACACCCTCTGGTCTCCTGGGCTGGCAATCAGAGGGGTGGGTTCAGAAGGTGAAGTGTGGTGAGACTGAGGCCATTGTCTGCATTATCTATTGTTCTATAAGACAGTAACTTTCATACCACCTCAGGTCAGTGCCACTACCTGCCAGTACCCCCAGTGTAGCCAGTTGTCTATTGAATATGACTCTTTGAGAAAGTATGATACAGAATGATCCATCCTATTCCCTGAAACAAATCATCAGTGTGCATGTGTGTGTGTGTGTGTGTGTGTGTGTGTGTGTGTACATTCATGGATGCATGCACACAGGAGTGTATCCACACAGGTGCTTAGCAGAAATTGTTACATTTCTGAGATTTTCAATTTTTCTCCTTATGCAACATTTTACAGTATGAGGGATAGTGTTTAGGCAGTGGGCACTCCCAGTTCCTAGGAGCTTGAGTTCTAGTAGTGATAGAACCAATGTAAATGCTGCACACTCATGTGCATGGTTTTCAAACTTAGCAATTGCAAGAATTCCAGATTTAAATTTCTTAACTGGATGTAGACCCCTTGAATCGAAAAATAGAGTGCAGTTTGAAAATAAGCATGGAAGGGATCTCAGCCTTCCGTGTCTTCCTGCAGTCTGTCCTCAGCGGATTGAGTTCAGGATGGTGATGTGTGACGATGGCAGGAGACTTTAGTAATAGAAAACCCTGTCCGAGTGATGAGGTTCCCATTACTCGTGGTTGACTGGTTGTGTAGACCAGACTTGGTCTGTGTGACTTTTACAGGGTTCTGAGTTGCAAAGGCAGCTCTTAAATGAGTTCATACATGTGAAGTGCTTGCATGTACCTGGCACATAGCAAGTGTTCCATTAATAGTAGGAATAGGATGACTGATGGAAAACCAAGTGAAAATTAACAAACAACATCTGTGCCTGGTAACCATATCCCTGTGGTCAGGATTTGGAGGACAGGACACCATATAAGATGAAAGGAAGTGTCCATTGCTGGAAAGTAAGGGAGACCGAATGTGACCGCTTGCTTTTAAGTATTTTTCCTGCCCCTTTGATGTCTTTGTTGGTTCTAACCTCTTGGTGACATGCTCAGGATTGCTGTCCCCAGTGTTAGCCTCCTGAGGGCCTATGGAATACAATCTTCTCAAAATATACTGTTGAAACAATTAAATGATGTGTTCAAAATGAACTCCTAATGAGTCGTGTATCCCCCAAAGTTAACATGATCTGAAGTTTAAAGACTTATGCAATGTGTTCATGTCATACCTTCTTTGCCCTGTCTGCAGTGTGCAGATCTGGGAGCTCAAGAAAAATGAGAGAATCATTTGATGTGGGAGATGAGGACAAGGAAGAACACAGGACCTCATTGTAAAAACAAAACAAAACAAAAACAAAAACAAACAAAACACACACACACACTCACACATTAAAAATGTAGGTTCATTTTGTTTAGAGAAGACAAGACTTTGGGCATAAGAAGTCTAAATATTTAGAAGGCCTGTATATAGAAGGATGAGACTTGTTCTCTGTGGTCTTAAGAGGACAAAAGCCAGATGGGGTTAGAAATAGCAGAAGGCTGACTTTTGTTAAGGAGAAATTTACAATGGGAAAAAGTATTCACAGTCTTGGGGGTCCCTTTGGGTAGTTGTTGAGGAGTTAACGTGTGCAGAATTAAGTGAGATGAGAACCAGAATCTTGTTTTTATGGGGAGAGAAAACCTGTTGGATGGCCTGTGTAGGCCCAGTGGGGCTGCTGGGAACCTTGTCATCTAGAAAGAGGAAAATAGGATCTCATCACTTGTTGAGCATGTAGGATGTGCCAGGAGCATTGCTTTCTTGATGTATCTTGTCTCATGACACTGTAAGGTGAGTAGTGAAGGAAACATACTCACTCAGGTAGAGGAACTTGACCAAGCTCATCTTTTCCTTGCATGATTGTCTCTGAGAATCCTGAGTTGTTCATCACATTCTGTTCACATCAAGTCTGTTTTTCTCTCATTAAAATAAATGACTCTTGGGTAGAACATCCCTGCTTCAAAACCTCTGGAACTTTCTTCAGGGGCTTGGACAGCCTTTTAAGCACAGGGTTTTGGTAGTACTTCCTTCTGTTTTCTGCAGAATCCTTGCTGAGGGCTCTGGATTGCAGGATTTCATATCTACCTTTTCCCTTTGGTAGAGGGTTCTAGAAAGCCTTCTTTTGACCTTCTTTTAATTGCTAATAATTATTCAATTTTATACAGCCTAGAGTGATAAATATTCATGAATCACATAGTGCATGAAGATCCAGCATTTTAAGCTATTGTGCTTTTTAAAATTAAACTGAAACATGGCATTAAGTTCAATAAAAGGAATAGACTACACACACACACACACACACACACACGTGTATATATAGTAATACATAAAATGGATCCTTATAAAATGTATATTTCAGACCTGCCCTGGGATTTGTGAGAGACACATAGGAAATGTTGACCTGGATATTAAGATGACCTGAATATTAAGTTTGTAAAGGAGACGAGGAGACACCTAAAACATCTGAACTGCCAGAGTCTTTCATTTGTTCACAAATGCATTTATTAATTCACCCGGCACCTATTTATTGATTGCTACTGTGAGCTCGTGTGGGCCCTCTCAGAGAGAAACAGCTGGACTATACCAGGGAGCCCAAGGAGCTCAGGGTCTAGATGGATGAGACAGATGCATGAATTAGCCATGCCAGAGTCACACAGCAAAAACAGGCCGACACAGCACTGGCAGGGGGCGGGGAGTCACCTTCGGGGTGGTAGAGTGGTGCTGTAGAGGTGGTGGTCTCCATCAGGACTAGTAGTTAAGGGGGTCCTGACCTGAGTGCATCTTTTTTTCAGTCTAGTGAGCCTCATCTCTGGGTGTGCCCCAGAATGGGGTGGATCCTTGACCTTGTCCTGGAGAGGCTGTCTAGAATGTAGACTGTGGAAATCAAGACACTTAGGTTCAAGGCACTTACCAGCTGCATGACCTCACTTCCTTATCTGTCAAATGGAGATAATCACAGAGGCTTCCTCAGAGGGTGGTTTTGGGGGCTGACCTAGCTAATGCATGTGCAGGCTGAGAGCTGTGCCTGGCCCTAGAAAGAAAGGGTTGAAGGGGAGCTATACCAGCTATCATGCCATTTGCCCTGAGGCTTTGGTCCATGACTTCCTGGCACTTTTCACTTTTGTAGTCCCTGGACCTCTGGAAGGACCTTGGGAGGTTTTGCTCCATGAGGAAGCAGGGGAGCTGCAGGTGAGCCCTTTGGGGAATCTGAACTGGTCCTGAGAGCCTTTCTCAAGGACCAGCAAGAGGTAAAGACTTAATATGTGTCTTCCAGAAGACCAGCCTCCGAGTCCCTGCCCGGAATCCTTGCCCTGAATCCTCCTGCAATCCCTTCTCTCTAGGGAAGAAGACGTGCTCACGTGTGGGTGTAACACATGCCGCACTCCGTGGGTCGTGTTTCCCACTTTAAAATGGGAAATGCGAGTTACTTATCTGTAGCGCACACATGGGGAGACACTCATGAACCAGCACAGGGGACTTGCTCCAAGTAAACCAACCCGCTTCCTGGAAGGGCGGTTGCTTTTTACAGCCAGAGAGATGAAGGCGAGTGGAGGGGGCTTACCATGCCGCTGGGTTCCTGGCACTCTGGCGAACCTTTCCTGGTGCCAGAAGGCATCTCCGTCATCCTCCTCCGCCCCTGACTACATCGTGGGGGCTGCTGAGCTGAAAGCCGCCAATACTTGCCTTTTTGCGTCAGTTGGCACATAGCTGTTTTAAGTCTGAGATGGATGGGGTTGTCAGGGGCTGGGCAGGAGGAAAGGCCCCAGGGTCCTGCTTGATCTGATGAATGCTCAGGTTGATGTTCCAGGGCATTGGTTTAAACTCCCACTCTGGGTGGCATTTACTGAATTTCCCACTCTTTTTGAGCTTGGGGGTTCCCCATCCATCATGAGGGGACCAGTCAGAGTGAAAGCCAGTCTAGGCTCTGATCAGCAAGGCCCCATGATCCAAGTTACTGTCTTCCCCTCATCTCCCCGGTTCCCTCAGCCCACGGACTCCAGCCTCTTTGTTCCCCAACAAACCAGCAAAGCAAAGGCCCTGCCTTGGGGCCTTTCAATGATTGTTCCCTCTCTCTGGGACGCTCCTTGCCAGATAGAAGCATGGTTCATTCGCTTACCTTAAATTTCCCTTCTCAGTGAGCCTGGTTTGGCCACCCAGATTAAAACTACATGGGCTTCTTTCCATGCTTTAAATTTCTTCCTTTAGGTATCTTTTACATTATACATTTTACTACTTATTTACCATCTGTTCCCTCATGAGATGGCAAGCTCCATGAAGATATTTTGTCTATTCTGTTTCCAGCCCCCATAGGTCATGGCGGATACTGGCTGTGTGATAAAGGTAGGGAAACTTGGCAGAATTAGGGCATGGAGACACTTTGGGATCACAAGCCCTTGGGTTTCCCCTATCTCTAGAGCTGTGAGAAGAAATGGCCTCCCCTGAAGGGAGTTTATTTGAAGAAGCCCTCGTGTGGTTCATGAGCATCTCACCTTGCATTATCTGGCTGGAAGTAAGTACCCGATGATTATTTGGTGAATGAATGGAAGTGAGGCCAGGGGTCCCATAGCCTGGACTTCTCGGTGTATCAACTCTGGGAAGTGGGCCAGTACCTTCTCTGCCTGTAATTCTCTTTCCTGTAAAAAGGGGATAACAGTGTAACTACCTTGACAGGTGCTTGTAGGAGTCCATGCAAATCTGAAGAAGGCCTGAATCTTGTAAGCTCTCATCAGTTTAGCTCTTCTTTTTAGAAATGCTTTCAGCTCCAGTTCCAGGCAGGGGGATGCCTCCCATGGAATTTGGGTCAAGCCCTCAAGACATAACTCCTGTGGGCAATGGTATGGTTAGTGTATCCTTCCTCCTGAGGTTGCCCCGGTGGAGGATGGGGACTGTTGGACAAATTGCAGAGATGAACCTTTCATCAGCATTTTTATGTTACTGCAAATCTTTGGAAAATGGGTATCCAGGCAGAAAAATAAAATTTCAAAATGACACTTGAGTTAGGTTTGGTACCAGAAGGGAGTTTGGGATGGAGGGACCTGATTCTGGTCACTGAAGCAAGCCATGAGCTGCTTTTGAGGCAGACAGAGCAGCCCAGGGAGATTTCTGCTTTCTGTTCCTGAGACTAGCTTAGTCCTGGCCCAGGGTTTTATCTAGTAATTCAGATCCTCCTTGGCATGGTTGCCAGTTTGGGGCTGTTGGCTTTCCACAAGCATTCTGGGGGCTCTGCCCCAGTTCTCAGCCCAGTTCTCCTGGAGCTGAGAGGAAGGCCCTAAATGTCCAAGGGGTAGGGACAGTTGCCTTATACCTAAGGCATCTCTGCTACCTCCTACAATAGATTGACTTTGAATTGGGGTCTTGAAGAGTCCAGGAAGTCAAGGAAGACTTGTAAAGAGAAAATCTTTTTATTTGAGGCACTGTTCTCAGATAGGAAGTCTGAGAATAAGTCTGTGTTTGCCTCTTGGCCTTAAAGACAGAATATACTTCTCAGAGCCAGAATGCCCAGGATTCTCAATGCTTCAAATTCAGAAAAAGCAGAGGTTTGGAAATGAGTCCTAGCTGCCTGGCCACTGCTGGTCCTCACCCTTGCTCTTTATGGGGAATATGGAGCTGAAGGGGCTGGGCAAGAATCATCTGGGGGCCATGCAACTTCCAGGATGATTTTTGCCCTCAGTGTGAAGATGGATTAAGGGAGGAACGAGTAGAAGAGAAAAATATTTCCACCCTTTTGCCTTGACACTCTCAGGAGGATGGCTCATTGTCTTGATGCTGTGGTTAATATTTAGTGCCAGCGGCTGTTTGTCACCTGACTCTTTGTCTCAGCAGTTTGGAGGGTGATGGGGGAAGCTAGATATGGTACTTCTGGGCTGTGCTGGCCTCAGAATTCAGAAGTGACAGGCTAGGCAATGCCAGTGGCCAGCAAGGCCTGAGATGGCCCTTCTACCTTCTGGAGCAGTCTTAGTGTCCTGCTTGACAGACAGTTGGCTTACCCCATTAGCATGTGTCCAGGGTACATCATCCTCTGCTGGGCTCAGGGCTCTGTGTGGGAAGGCATGATGAGAAGATGCTGGCTTTCTCGTTGGGGTACAGTAGTCTGAAGGAGTGCCTTGGAAAGCCTGTGGAGTTTCGAATGGGGGCTCTTATAGAGGGTCCTGTGGGAGCAGAAGAGACAGGGCCAGGCACTGGACGTTCACTGGAGTGGGGATGCAGGGATTGGGTCTGGAAGGTTGCAGGAGTCATGGTGGTTCTTCCACAGTGGTCCAGGACCTGCTATCTGGCCAGGGAGCTTGGTCCTGCCATTCTCCAGGGAGATGATCCTAGAAAAATGAAGAACCATGAGCCTCATGCTCAGCTGTAGCCCCTGAGTCATGGTGCCCACCTCACAGGGGGGCTGTGAGGATTAAAGATGGTGACATGGGTAAGGTGTTTCCTTTGAGAAACACTTCTTATTCCTGCATTTCTTTTTCCTGTCTTAGGGTGGTGACATGCCTGTCTTCTTTGGAACAGTGACACATGGCATCAGTGATGCTCACTGATTCATTTGTTCTATTTGAGCATCATTTATTGGGCACCCACTATGTGCCAGGCACAGGAGCCACCACAGGGACACAAAGCGAATCATGTTGGGTCTTCACCTCGCACCCTGGTGTGGGTTGTGGAGGGGCACAGAGGTTCCTTGCTGGACTCAGGCTGCCTGGGCTCCTCCACCACTGGTCACCTGAGGGACTGCTCTATAGTTTTTTTTTTTTTTTAACCTGTTTTTGTTCCTTAGATGTCTGATCTGAAAAATGATGGTGATGATGATACAAATCATCTGAGGTAGTTGGGGGGTTGAATGACCTCCTACATGTGAAGAGCAGCGTGCCAGGCATTTGTTTTGAAAACCCTCAATCGATGTAAACGATGACAAACAGGTGGAGTGATGTACTAGGGAATAGATGGTGGGCATGCCGTGCATGAAGCTCTGAAAGAAGACTGAAGTAAGCATCATGCCAGCAGGACCCATCTGCATGGTGGAGGGCAAAGACAGTGCTCTCAGCTGCCCAAGGATGAGCTCATGGTTCCTCCTGGGGCTGCTTCTGTCACTCAGGCTGCCACCACCTGACCCCAGGGGAATCCTTGTAATAAACAGAGAGACGTCTAGGGTCATCCAGCAATGCTCTTCTGGAGTGAGATCATGGTGCTCTCAGCCTGGGGTTGTCTCTCTTTGCCCAGCCAGAGGCAGCACCTGCTCAAGGCACAGTGGCACATCCTTACCCATATCATATCTGTCCCCTCTGCTTGAACCACAGTTCCTAAGTCCCTCTGCCCAGCAGTGCCTCCAAGTTTATTGGATTTCCTTAGTCTGCTGGCTCAAGCCCTGGCCACCACACGATCACTAAGTTTTTTTTTTTTTTTTTTTAATGCATATATATGCCTTGAAATAAGCCTGGCTCTTGCCAGTGTTTTTCAGTCGGGGCATGATTAGCTCTTTGGGAAGCGAGGCCAATCTTTGTGGCAAAGGATTTTCTTCTCCATGGTTTACCAGTCGTGGGTGTTCCAGAGCTCACGACAATGTTATTTGTCATTTTATTTATCCAGGAGGCTGGTGCAGGAGTGAGTCAGGAGGCTGAAGTCACCGCAGTCGGAGTCTGCAGCAGTTGGTGGTTCCCTTCCGACCGACTGCTCACCACTGCTCCTGTCATCCCTCCTCATCCAGAAATACCCCTTCCCCAAACTGAGACACCAGAGTACTTCTACAGAACCTCTGTCTGCCTCTGGGAAAATGTCCCCACAGGCAGTGTCTATGCTGGTGTAACCGCCCGGAATTCAGGGACCTGCAGGGGAGCTGCATGAGATTCCAAGCCCTCTTTCTTCCCCCCATGTTTATCTCTTTTTGCTCCTCCCTCACCCTTCCCTACCTGGCCAGTTCTAGCCCTTATTCCTCTCTTCTCGTCTTTGAAGCCTGCACATGATGGAAAAGACCCAGGCACCTGGCAGGAGCTCCAGGTAGTCAGTGGTCTCTCTTGGCCCGCCTTGTAGCCTCTCTAGTCACCCATCCATGTGTCCGCCCATGGACACCTATCCATCCCATCCTGGCCTTGAGTCCTTCCACCAACACAGCTTCTTTCCAGCTCTATTGTAAGTTCCCAAGGCCGTGAAAGTCCCTCAGACCATCTGGCCTGTGAAGTGGGCTGCTGCCTGACATACTTGGTAACTCTTGGGGGTCCCTTACCTTGTTTTTATGCCTGTAGGCATCAGGGAGTGGGATAATTGGAAAAGCTCTTTCTCAAAGCAAATACCAGTGGCTGAGGTTCCTTTGAAGATGACCAATACCTTTACTCTCTGTAATAATCCCACATTCAAATGCCCAGGAGAGGCCACTCCCAATGTAAATGCACATTGAGTTGCACAGGGTCTGTATGAAGTTCTCCCCAGTCTGGCTGGACACTAAGGACAGGTGGGAGAGGCTTCCCTGCTAATAATTTGAGCATGTGCCCTCTCTGGCTCACTGTTACCTTGACCCACCGCCTGTCTCAAGAGGGTATGGGGAGCTTGGGGCTGGAGGGCACAGGGTATGGAGTCTGACTCTATCCCATCTCAGCCCCTCACTTCCTGGCTGTGTGTCCTCAGACAAGTTCTGAGGGTAATAATCACAACGATGCCATGTGTTGTTGGCAGAACTTGATGACCTAAGGCAGGTACTTTGTTGCACAGGACCTGGTACATATGTAACAGCTCAAAAATATTAGTGATCATCCTCTTGCTTGTCTGCAGTTTCAGGAGGGAGACTTAGAACCAAAGGCAGGGACCACCAGTCACAGCACTGCCAGGTTCAGCAAAAATAGAAACATACAACAACAAAAAAAGGCAGTGGATTTGTTTGTCTGAAATTCAAACTTAACTGGGTGCCTTGTACTTTGCCTCTCAACCCTCATTAGTCTCTGGTCCCATGGCTTCCCCCATCTTGGTCCCAAGTAGGACCATCACAGAAGTGGTGGGGGACGTCACGAGGAAGCCGCCTGGCCCATCACCTGCCCAGCAGCCTGCAGGCTGGAAACTGGAGGGAGGCGGTGGGCAGGGAAGCATCCAGGCAGAGGCTGTGTGTGGGGAGCTCCCTGGCACAGCAGCAGGGACGTGGCGCAGGCAGAGGGGCTTGTGAATCAGCAGCCGACTCCAGCCCCTGACAGCTGGCCGTGGGCAGAGTGGCAAAGTGTGTGGACACCTGCCACACCGCGGTTCCTGGTGGCAGGGAACAGCCGCAGGACAGCTCCTGTTTCCTCCCTGAAAGAAACCTCCCACGGAGCTCAGGGCTCTCCCATCCCCGGCCGCGTCTGGGCCTCAACTCCAGTGTTCCTCTGTTCCTCTTCTTTTTCCTGCTCTCTTCCCTTTTTTCTTCCTCTCCTCCTGTCTCTTTCTCTTTCCTCTTTTTCTCCCTCAAATCCCCTTCGTGCCAGCCTTTCCCGGGGCGCTGGTCCTGGTGGGATTGTGATGAGTCCTTGGTCACCTGCTGGTCACTACCACAGGTTCCTGACTTCTCCCAGGAGCCTCCTCAGCATGGCCAGTCCTGGGCCTCAAGGCCCCGAGTGCCCAGGGGTGAGGAAGTGCCCAGAGTGTGCTGCGTGACCTGTGGGAGCAGGAGGGGCAGTGTCATTAGAAGTGCCATTGGCTTGAGGGCAGCTGGGAGTGGCCTCTGTCCAGGGAACACTCTGTGCTTCACCTCCTGAGGGGATGGAAACTCCAGCTGCCCATTTTTCCTGCCTTGGTACACAAGGTCCCTCTCAATTTGTCCCCTTATTCCCTTCATGCCCGAGCTTCATCAGTCTGCGCCTCCCACCTGAAGTTCCAGGTAAATGGAGCTGCTCTGTGTCCCTGACACCCTCAGACCTTTGTATGTTCTGTGTTTCTTCTGCCTTAACAAGATCCACTCATCTTAAAGGGACTCCCGCCCCGCAATTGCCAGTCTTGGCCAACTTGGCCTCTTTGTCCTGCGATCTGCCCACTCTGTCCATGTTGCCACCTGCCCCTGTCACACCTTATGGACATATGGTTGTTTGTTTTCACATCTGTCACTTTATACAGACCAGAAGTTCCTGGAATTTTATCTTTAATTTCTGCCCTAGAACCTTTGCACATGTTGCTGGCTCTTCATGGAACACCCTCATCCTCTCATTGCTCATGAGATCTCAGCTAAATATGCCCTCTCAACTGGAACTTCTCAGACTCCCCTGACTCATGGTCAATCATTTACTTATTGCAGGACCTTGCTGGATTTCTTGGTGCTTTGTTACAGTGTGCAGGCTTCCCCCCTGGACAGTATGAGTCAGGGGCCCTCTCAGCTGCTCCACTGTGGTATCCCCCCACCAAGCCGACTGTCATTGCTGATGGCTGGACAGTGAGGCATGGGGAGCATGCACACTGAGGCCTGGAGAAAGGGAATTCCAGCCTAGGATTCCCTAGGTGGGGTTGGTGGGGGTGTGGGATGTGCGGACTGATTTCTCTGAACCCAGCAGGATCCCATCAAGATGGTGGATCATCAGAGAGCAGATACCTCTGCTCTGCGGCGTCACCTGCCTCTCCTTTTGCACTTTTTAGTTTTAATGTGTGTTTGTTTAGGTTTGCTTGCTGTCTAGCCAACAGGAACTTCATTTTCTGAAAGCATGGAATGTTTGAGGAAGGACAGCTACAGCAACCGAGTCAGGTCCGAGTTCTGTATCCTTGGGGGCACCTGGGCGGCAGCACCCACAAGGGCCCAAAATTTTGGAGCTGAAGCATTTTCTGTGGGCCTTGGACTGTCTCCAATCAGGGGCACAGGACACCTCAGTCCTTGGTGGCCTGGTTCTGCTGCCCTGCTCCTCACAGGAAGGCTGACTCAGAAGTCCCCTGGAGTCCCCCCTAAAAGGTGAAGAATGTCAGTTTGGGAAAAGCCTGTGAGATTATCTGCTCAGAGCACCATACTATTCAGAGGAGGAAGTCAAGGCTCCTGCACAAGAAGTCCTTTGTCCAAAGTCACAGGGTTGAGGCAGAACTGGCACTCGGGTCCCCTGCTACCTTACCTGGGTACCTTGCCCTTAATTACGGTGGGACTCTGATGTACCCTAGAGTGCTAACTCAGAGATGTGGACTTTGGTGTCACAGCAACCTTAACATTTATTTTCTGTGTACAAAGATACATCTTTCCTCCTTCACAGCCCCTCTTGTCTCTCTGTGTTCATCATCCCGAGGACATTGAATTAATAAGGACAAGGTCTTGGGTTCCAGGTAGAGGACCATAGGTGCTTCCCACTGATCCCTGGTCTAAAGGGGCACTGCTGACCCCTGGCTGAACCTCCAGGGACCAGCCACGACTGCTGGGGGCTCCCCTCTATAATAACAGCCAGTGATTCCTTTATGGAAGAGAGCACCCACGTGTGTTCAGAGCACTTTGTTTTTCTCCAGATATGGATTTTAAAAGGCTGTTTCTATGTATTTAACCTTTGGAGAGGTCCACTGGAAAACTTCTGCAGACCTCCTTGGTCCAGGTGTGTGATTGCAGCTGGCTCGCACTGTTGCCTCCTCTAGGGCGGTGTCCAGGGAGATGAGCTTGGCCAGTATCCTGTGGGCAGCTTGCCCTGCAGAGTCATTGCCCTCCTGACTTGCAGTGAGGGACGGGGAAGGAAGAATTCCATGGTAACAAGGCTAGAGAGCCCTAGCGCCATGGTGTCATAGCAACCAAATGGAGGGATTCCATCCACATGGTGACAAGGGGACCCCTGGACCTATCAGATGCGGGCTGGCCCACTGCATTAGCAACCAGACTGTGCTCCTGGTGATGGGGGTGGCGATGGGAGGGGGTGGAAAAGACTGGAGTGGGAGGGTTGGAAGAAGTTATTTGTGTGGGTTTGGAAAACTAAAAAAAAAAAAAAAAAATCATTAAAAGAAACAAATGGAGAATTCTCCCCTGGATAAATATCAATAAAAGAAAAATATCAGGCCTGGTCTCGCCGCCTCTAGGAGGTGTCTTCTGATTCATGCCCCCTACCTGAGCCCTCTGGGGTTTCCATTCCTGGTTGGGTCTGGAGCATCTGACCCTGGCTTTGTGCACAACACTCACTCCTGGTTTTTGCTCCTTTGTTGTTTTCTGCTGCATTTGCTGACTGAAGAGATGGAATTGATGCTAAAATAATGATCACTGCTCTGTCCCTTTCTACTTGTGTCCTCCATTGTGTGTGGCTTCTGATTGTGTCCATGTGGGTCCATTTTGGTGAAGTAAATGGACCATGGTGTGTATTTGCTTTCTTTTTTATGTTTTATTTCCATTCCAGACAAGTGTCTGTTTTTTTTAATTTATTTTCTACCCTGCATTTTGATACATGCAGATATTCATGAGCTGATCAGTCGTTGATTTGGGGGCAGGTAACTGAGTATTAGCTCTTGCAGTGCGTGTGTGTGCATGTGTGTGTGTGTGTGTGTGTGTGTGTGTGTGTGTTTTAACAACCTGGGAAACTTTATGAGATGGGAGCATCTCTTTTCATCTGGGGAAGGAGTTAAGCTTTTATTTTCCTTAGTTAGGGAAGGTCAGGGGGACGGAGGGTATGGGAAGCCTCAGGGAGAAATATGGAGGGGAGGTTGGCTGGGGAGGATCTGTACCTGAAGCAGCAGAGAAATAACACTGGATTTCAGCTTTCTAGTCATGTGCTTGAACCACAGGTGTCTCAGTGGTAAAGACAGCTTAAGATGCAGAATGTTTCTGAGGCTATTAGGCACAAGATGGCTTGGGTTTCCTGTGTGTTTATACAGTAAGGTCCTGTAACATTGGGCTGTGACTTATACATCTCAATCCTCCACAGCACCTGCACAGGGATGGGCATACAGTAGGTGCTCTATATTGCTGAATGAGTCATTATTCTTGTCCTTGCTCAGTGTATAGTCTGACTGGGAAAATGGAACATTTCTCCATGGATCATCAAACTCCAGGAACATTAACAGGCTATGTGTTTCCAAATATAAAATACAGAGTTAATGGCCATTGAATTGGGGCACATAGGGGCAGGAGTTGGGACCAAAGAAGTTAAAAAAAAAGTTGTGATTACCAAGGCTGGTGGTCTAGGCTGTACAGAAAGCCCCGCTCTATTCTCCAAGCAGGGCTGTCATTGTAGTCCAGTGAGACAACTATGTATCCCTGGGGCCCTCAGACTCTAGTTAAATCAGAATCATCTGGAAATCTTTTTAAATATGCAGCTTCTGAGGGCCACCCCTAAGATTCTCATGCAGCAGTCCTGGGAATCGGCATTTTTAACAAGTTCCCGGGATTGAGTTGGAACTCGGCGGTGAGTGCCCACCAGGGACAGCCCTCATTCAGTGATGCCTCTCTGGGCCACATGAGCTTCAGGGCTTGCTATTCTTAGGGGATTCACAAATAGTCTTAACAAACGGTAAGGTGTCTCTGTGGGGCTGGTGGATCAGGACCCTCGCCTTCCCCAGCAGAGCAGAAAGCATCAGTGCAGACCTTCTTTATCAGTCACCGAGGAGCCAGGAGGTGAGGCGGGCTGCTGAGCTCCAGTGTGTGGAGTGGAGGGGAGGCTTGCAGATGAAGAGGGTGAGCTGCGGCCATTTCCAGCAGACACAATGGAAGCTGCAGCATGCAAGAAAGGATAGAAAATATTGGGGGGAACTTGCTCTTTTAGAGGGTGTCTTTAAGGATAGGAGAGCAAGACCATTTATGAGGCAGCCTACTTTGCAGAAAAACCCCTGTTTGGCACTTTTTCATTCTGACTTTTCCGGCTGCAGGTGGCTGCTGGGGTGTAGGTAATAATGATTGTGATGGCATCTCTGTTAGTAACAAAGAGAGCTGACATTTAGGAAGCCCCCACTCTGTACTTGCACAGTACTGAGCACTGAATGCTCATGATCCCATCTCTTCCTCGTGATCCTTCCCATTAACAGCTGAGGAAACAGGTGTGAAAGTGTCCAGTGGTTTTGTGCTGGTAATAGGTGGATCCCAAATTGGATGCCAGGCCCTAGGTTTGAAATGTCATGCGATGAGGAGATTCTTTGATTCACCCCTCCTCTCTCCTCTTTCTTGTTCTCTTTCCCTATGTGACAAAATGTGCATTTCTCTCTCATCCCATGTATCCTATATTGCTTCTATTTTTGGTAGTTTATTATAGGACATGGAGTGTGGAAATGGAATAGAATAAATAAGTTTTTCAAAGCATCCATTTGAAACTAAACCTCTCATCAGTAAGACCACAGGATGAGTGGAGGTTTCTGTGTGCAGGGCACTGGATAGTTGAAGTGATTACGAAACAGCAGAGCCCTGATTATCAGGGTGGTTGTTAGCAAAGTCCCTCTTCTGTGTTTGCGATGGATGCCTTCTGCTTGATAGATTCCTTTAAAATTAAATTTGATCCAGAAGTTCTTCACTCCCCTTTCTCTGGATGAACAAATAGAAATTTAGGAGTTAAGTTTTAAGAGTGAGATGTGGTCCTCCAGTTGGGCTCCCTGAGTGGGTATTTGGTTTGGGGCATTAGGGAAGGAGCTTTGGAAGTATGTGTTCAAGTTGGGTCTCTCCAGTGTACCTTGGACTGTGTCCTCACTCTTATTTTGTGGGTAACAGAACTGTGGGTGTGGTAGACCCTGCATAGCACCACCCAGACCACCCCCCGTTTAGGATGAACTTTCATTCCTCTGGTTGCCGGGAGTGTTGGTACCTGAGTTGCTCTTGAAGATTTGCCCTTGCCTAAGAAAAGTGCCTTTCTTATGGTCATGCTCGCCTCCTGGGGCAGCCCGAGTCCACGCCAGGTGCAGTGGCCATCTTGCCTTAGGGCAGGGTAACCCAGACACCCCAAGGATGGGTGGCGCTCTGATCCGGCTGTGTCCCAGTGCCCCTCCTCTGTGCAGTCCTGCGACCTCGCTGCCCCACAGATGCTCATGCTTAGGTGCTCCACATCAGGCAGTGGCCTCCGTGCAGAGCTTGTCCCAGTCCTGGGGACCCACCCTGAGACATCTCATCTACACGGTTTTGTGATGAGTAAATGAGACCACTGAGATATGTAACTGGCGTCCTGCTTGGAAAACTGACTGTCCTGTACTCTGTATACGTGGCTTGTGTTTTATCTGCTTTAAAAATCTCATAGGAACTCTTGGAGCAAGCAGCTTTTTTTTTCTGTATTTTTGAGAAAATATTGAGTATGCAGTCGGAGTCAGAGCTCAATAAATTTCAGTGAAAATAGGAATTCTTTGGCTCTGTGAAGGAAGACCTATTGATTCATGTCAAACTTCTTTATCAGAAGTGGTTCGGGACATTCAGACAGGCTTTGTGTAATGGAATTTAATCATGGTGATTTTTTTTTTCTATTTTACAAGAAATCATACACCCTGGGAAGGAAGATCTTCCCAAAGACATTGTCACTTATAGGAAGAGATTAAACATGCTTGATCTTTGGGTGAAGAATTAATGAGAGAAAAGTTGTGAATGCAGTGGCATGGCTCACACCCAGTCTATGTGTGTGTGTGTGTGTGTGTGTGTGTGTGTGTGTGTGTGTCTGAGAATGTGTTTGTGGTTTCTTATTTTCTGGAGCATTAAGGAGCTTAGCTACTAGTTCCCAGTGGGACTGGTTAGGATACTGGAGGATCTATTAAAGGAAGGGGGTCTTGTACAACATTTTAAAATCACATATTTTGTAGGTGCTTATAAGAAACAGGAAAGGAATAGGAAGAAATTCATATATCACTGAAATGTATAACAGCAAAAGCAAAAGGCCATTCTCCATCCGTACCTCCCACCATAAATTCCATTCCTCAGAGGCGACCACATTCACAAATTTATTGTCTATCTTCCTCAGTGTTTCTTTATACATGTATGATCACATACATCAAGTGTATGTGTGTGTGTATTTAAATTAATGGGATCCTATCACACCTTCTGTGTGACTTATTTCTTTTCACTTACTTTAATTGAACATCTTTCCATGTGTATATGCATATACAAATCTACTTCATTCTTCTTAATATTTGTACATATTATTCCATGAAAGGCTGTACTCGAGTTAAAATGACCACCATTGCTTTATTCACCATTGATAAGATACAGAAGCAGTTGAAGTGTTGGTTAACAGATGAGAATGGATAAAGAAAATGTGGTACATATATACAGTGGAATATTATCCAGCCATAACATAGAAGGAAATCCTGCCACCTGTGACAAGATAGATGAATCTGGAGGACATTGTTAAGTGAAATAAGCCAGGTGCAGAAAAATGATCTCACTTATAGAGAGAATATAAAAAAAGTGGAACTCACAGAGCAGAGAGTCGAACACCAGTTGCCAGGGGCTG
Source organism: Callospermophilus lateralis (assembly GCF_048772815.1). Classification (NCBI taxonomy): domain Eukaryota; kingdom Metazoa; phylum Chordata; class Mammalia; order Rodentia; family Sciuridae; genus Callospermophilus; species Callospermophilus lateralis. The sequence goes on from NC_135319.1 coordinate 70,980,164, forward strand.
GAGAGTGGGAGGAAATGGACAGCTGTTGGGTCCCAGGGTCCAAGCTTTCAGTGAACAAGATGAACAAGTTTTGAGGATCCAATGTACTGCGTGAGTGGTGAGGGATGTATCTAATTTGATTTAGTTAATCATTATGCAAAGTCTACATATGTCAAATCATTACATTGTGCCTCTTGAGTATATTTAATCTTTTTCAATAAACTATTTTAAGATCAATAAACTACTCTGTGATGGGTATCCAGGTTGTTTCCAGCTTTTCTGTTTAGTAAATATCGGTGCGGTGAATATCTCCGTTCACACACCCATTGTGTGTTTAAACATATGACCCTTGACTTGCACACGTAGGGCCTGGATCAATAACTGTTGAACTGAATGGAAGGCCAAGCGCAGCTTGATGTCAGAGTTCCAAGGGCATAGCTCTTTTTGCCCACAAACAGGCACTCAATTCTCAGGAAAGATTGACCATCATACATAGATTTGGACAAGGAAAGGCTCTGGTGTGCTGAAGTTCTCCTGGGGGAGATTGTCCCTATTCCTGATTATCTAGTTATAGGTCCTTCTGGCCGTCCTTCATGTCACAGAGGGAGCCTTTCCTGTATAGCAGGGTTTGCCTGCACACCAATGCTAGCACAACCAGTGTTTTCTTCCTGTAGTTTTAGGCTCTGGTTTTGATTTGAGTGCACTCATGGATCATCACAAGGTTATCACTCCAGCCAGTTAAAATGTTCACAGGTGATTCAGGCTTTACGTGACAAGGGGTCTATTCCAAGACAACAGGTGGCATTCCCCAGGTGCGGAGCCTCCAACATATAAATATGTATTTGATAAATAATTAATTTTAAAATGCATCCAGAACACACTATGTGACATAGTGGTTGATCTACAGCACCATTAATGCACCTAAGTGAAGGGTCTGCTTTAATGATGCTATTTGGCATGTTCATGGTCCTGCCTATGATTTAGTTCCACCATCCAGGAATCCAGGCAGGATGAGCATGCTCAGTGCTGCTGGTTCATGTTGTGCCTTATCCATGGGTGACTTTTTAACTTTTTTCATACCTCATTACCGCATGTTCAGAGGAAGAGGTTTTTCTGAGGGCCATTAATTGGAACAATTATTTTCTAGGAAGTTGTGGTCCATGCGAGGCCGTTAGGCATTTCCTTATTTCTTTTGTACAACACTTATGAAGTAGGGCAGACCTTAGAAGCCCCGTTTTACAGATCTGAATCCTGAGGATCAGAGTTTAGCAGTTTGTGCAAAGTCACACTGGGCTGGTAACAGGTCTGGGACCTAAGAGCAGATTTCTTGTTTTGTAGTCGCGACTCTCTTTTCTGTGAATAGCAACCCATCGGACAAATCAAAGTAATGTGCACACAAGACTGCATACAATTATCCCTCTGCACAAAACACCTTTAATGTGCAAGTTTGTGGAGGAGAATTATTGAGATTTTGTTTTGCTTTTGATATTGAATAGTGTTTTAACGGCCACACCTGGTTTTAGCCCATTTCTATTCTGTTTAGCAGAGATATGTATGCACACAAATGTGTACCAGCTCTTGCAAATTAAAATGTCTTGGAAGAAAGAAGAGAAATTTCATTATAAAGGAACACAATTAGACTCCTCATTAAATAAATGGATATTGAATGCTTATCCTGTCCAAGTCAGGGGTGGACACAGAAAAGGACAGAGCTATGCAAAGAATTATCCCTGCCCTGAGCAGTTTGCAGTCTTGTTGGGGAGTCGGGAAGACACGATTTAATAACACAGGCAAAGTGTGAAGCCAGCTGTTCGTCAGGAGCCATGGGAGCCTTTTCTTCTCTAGGATTTTGGACAAAGTAGGGTCACTATGGGATGGAGGAGTCTGGGAAGCAGCACACATCCCTGCATTCACAGCAGGATGGTCTTAGGGAAAGGGAAAGGGAAGGCTATTCTCACATTCAATGATCTCTACACGTCTGGGTTTCATCGACGAAATGTCCAGGCAGCCATAAGCAGTTGCTTCATATCATATCTATTGGCTTCCAGGGGAGCTAATGGGGTGCCTGAATCACTGTTTTCCTTTGCACAGAAAAGGCCAAAGTGTATAGGTATAAAAAGTAAAAGCTTGGACCACTGAAATAACTTGCAGATTTAATTCTTTGGGCTTTAGCTCAAAGTGTCCCTGATTACTTGGTCACCATCACTGTGTCAGCCCTTTTGTCATTATCACCACTGGACATGTGTGCAGAGCACTTGATGGGGTTTGCCAGGGTGTTGGAAGACTTCTCTTCAGGGAGCCTCCTCAAGAATGCAAAACTATCCTAAATATGGATCACTCTTCCACTAAGTGTATATCAACTGGTAAACAGCTCATAGCTCACAGAGCAGAGTTAACTTTGGATAAGAGATCTAGGATGGCTTCAAAGAAGAGATGGGACCCACTGGCCTACAAAGAGTATCTAGGATTGAGATTGCTAGATGAGTGAAGAGGTCAAGAGAACTACTTGTGGAAATGTACGGAAGTGGCAATGTGATGACATGTGTAGGAAAGAGTTGCCAAGTTTTTTGGGGGAGGTGAGTAGTTGCATGCAATTGAGTAGAAGGAGGAGAAAAGGGTTCTAATACAGGGATTCAATGTCACTTTAAACCTCTGAAAATTTAGGCAGAAAGTGTTAAAAAGCCATCATCATGAAATTCTTGATTTTCAGAAAATAATAGGTACTAATAGATTTTTTAAAAATACATATAATTTAAAAGGTGGATGATTTTCTGTTACCCATTAGGGTAGTTGCATCTGGACGCAATGTGAGCTTTTAGTAGCAGTGCATTCTGGGATAATCACAAATTATTTTCTTACCCAGTCCTAAATAAAAATGTAATAAGAGTGGAGAAGATGGCAGTTCAGAGGAAAGAAGCATCTCATAGCCATTCCTCAACATCAGAGGAAATCTCAGTAATGACAATTAATGTTGCAGATGTCAAAGTAGACTCTGAACATTATCTTCATACATCAGTTATTTTTGTTAGTTCTATTCCTAGATACCCCTCCCTCTAAGAAGGGCTGGAAAGTAACTGGGGTAATTCAAGCCTACAGAATAGAGCCTGCTGCTAGAAATTATTATAATCTAGCCAAACAATAATGAGTCTCACTTTATACAAGATCTAACCTCACTAGAGCCTAGGCATAAATTCAACACATAGAAGTGGGGAGACAAAATTGCCAAAACAAAAAACAGGCTCTATGGAGAAATAACCAGAAGGGAACTTCAGTTCCTGCCCCCTTTGACACAAACATCAAAACACACATCCATCAAAAACAGAAATTCTGAAACAAACAAACAAAAAGCTACATACGAAAGGACATGCAAATTAAAGAGGAAGGAGAATTCACTTCAATTGATGTGCAAGTCCAGGACCTCTGAAAATATGAGGAAACAGGCCAACAAATCTCTTCTCAAAACTCAGGATCCTACAGATAAAGATCTCCAACAAAGGATCCTACAGATACAGAAGTTGACGTGATTCCAGAGAAAGATTATAAAAAAAAACTGACTACTACAATTTTCAATGAACTAAAAGAGGTTCTAAAGAATAAATTATTAAAACAATTCAGGAAATTAAAGACAATTTTAGTAAAGAAATAGAAAAGGTGAAAAGAAACCAGTGAGAAGTATTGGAAATGAAAGACACAAAGAATCAAATTAAAAATTCACTTGAAAGCATCACCCACAGATTAGATTGTATAGAATATAGAATTTCAGTCCTCAAAGACAAAACCTCATACCTTGAAGAGAGAATGCATAAATGAGTATATGGGATACAATAAAGGGAAAAAATAGAACATGATCAGAATATGCATGAAATCTGGAAGAAATTCAAGAGACCAAATCTGAGAATCACTGGGATGGAAGAGAACATGGAGATATAGGCTAAGGGAATTAAGAACATTTTCAATAAGATTGTTGCAAAATTTTTTCCCAGCCTCAGAAATGAGAAAGACATCCACATATAAAAGCCATACAGGACCCCAAATAGACTGGACCAAAAGAGAAGTTCTCCAAGATACATCATAATCAAAATGATTAATGTAGAAAATAAAGAATATTAAAAGCTGCAAGAGAGAAACATGAGGTCATATTTAGAGGCAAACCAGAAAGGCTCACTTCTGACTTCTTGATACAGACACTAAAATCAAGGAAAACAACTGGCAACTAGGGTTGTTATACCCAGCAAACTCTCTTTCATAATTGACGGAGAAATAAAAATTTCCGTGATAAAGATAAATTAAAAGAATACATGAAAACCAAGCCAGCACTACCAAGAATGCTCAAAGATAAATTGCACACAGAGGAATCAAAAAACAAAATCCCAAACTCTCAAGTAAGTGACGTTCAATAGAAGACTAATCAGCTAAATGAGACTCAAGACAGAGTTAAACATAATAAAAAACCCAAATGGCAGCAAACTACAAACACATATCCATTATCACAATGACTATAAATGATCTGAATTCTCCAATTAAAAGATGTGGCTAGCAGAATGGATCAAAAACCAAGATCCAACTACATGCTATTTGCAAGAGACTGATCTCATAGGCCAAGATGCTCACAGGCAGAAGGTGAAAGGATGAAAAAAAAGTATTTCATGCAAATGGACTCTGAAAACAAGCCGGAGAAGCTATTCTCCTAACTGACAAAGCTGACTTCAAAAAATAATTAATCAAAAGAGACAAAGAAAGTCATTATATCCTGGTAAGGGGAACAATCCATCAAGAAGATATAAAGATAGCAAATATATATGCCCCAAATATCAATGTAGCCAGTTTCATTAAAAAAATATGCTTTGACATCCAATCCCAAATAGATCCAGAAACAATCATACTTGGTGATTTCAACACACCCTTATCACCTACAGAAAGTGCATCAAAGCACTTTACTATCAGTAAAGATATAGCCAACCTAAATAATACTATAAATCAAATGCACCTAATAGACATTTACAGAGTATTTCATCCCAAAATGAATTTATTCACTTTCTTCTCAGCAGCTCATGGAACCTTTTCCAAAATAGATCATATTCTAGGTCACAATACAAATCTTAGCAAATACAAAAAGATCGATATGATCCCATGCATTTATTGGATCAAACAGAATGAAACCAGAAATCAATTGTAAGAAAAAAAAATAGAAACCATATAAACACTTGGCAATTAAACAATACTTTTAAAAATGAAGAATGGGTCGAAGAAGAAATGAGAAAATAAATCAGGAAATTCTTCAAATAAATGACAACAAAGGTACAACATATTAAAATCTCTGGAACAGTGTGAAAGCAGTACAGAGGGAAAAGTCATTGCTTTGAGTGCCTGCATTAAAAATAGGGTTTCCAAATAAATCAATGTATGCTCCATCTCAAGGCCTTAAAAAAAGAACAAAATAACTCCAAAGTCAGTTTAAGACAAGAAGTAATAAGCAAAGCCAAAATTAATGAAATTGAGAATTAAAAAAAAATACACAGGATGAACATTCTTTGGGAAGATAAATAATATTGAAAAACTCTTAGCCAAATTAACCAAAAGAAAAAGAGAGAAGACCCAAATCAACAATTAGAGGTGAAAAAGAATTTATTATTACCAAAATTTCTGAAATCCAGAGGATTATTAGAAACTATTTTGAAAATTTATACTACAATAAACTGAAAAATCTGGAAGACATTGGCAGTTTTCCAGATACATGTGATTTGCTCAAACTGAACTAGGAAGATAGCCTAAAGAGACTAATATCAAGTAATGAAATTGAAACAACAATTAAAAGCCTACCAATAAAGAAAAGCCTAGGACCAGATGGATTTTCAACAGAGGTCTACCAGACTTTCAAAGAGGATCTAAACTCAGTCTTCCTTAAATTAGTACATGAAATTGAAAGGGAAGGAACACTGCCAAATACATTCTATGAATCCAGTATAATCCTGATATCAAAACCAGATAAAGACCATCCATATAGGAAAAAATTTAAAGACCAATATCCCTGATGAACATAGATACAAAAATCCTCAAAAAAATATTTAAAGACCACATCCAATAACATTTTAAGAAGATAATACACCATGACTTCATCCCAGGGATGTAAGGCTGGTTCAACATTCACAAATCAATACATGTAATTAACCACTGAAATATAATTAAGAACAAGAATCATAAGATCATCTCAACAATGCAGAAAAGGCCTTTGATAAAATACAGCGACCATTTATATTAAAAGCACTGGAGAACCTAAGGATAGAAGGAGTTTATTTACCTGAACATAATAAAGACTATATATGACAAACTCATAGCCAACATCATACTGAGTGGAGAAAAACAGAGTTTTTCTGTAAAATCAGGAACAACACAAGAATGTCCACTTTCACCACTTCTATTCAATATAGTTCTTGAAATGCTAGCTGGGGCAATTAGTCAAGAGAAAGAAGTTAAAGGGATACAAATTGGAAAAGAAGAAGTCAAACTATTACCTTTTGCTTATTCATGATCCTATATCTAGAAGACTCAAAAAGTTCCACTAGAAGACTTCTAGAGCTGATAAATGAATTTAGCAAAGTAGCAGGATACAAAGTCAACACTCATAAATCAATTGCTTTTCTATACTCCAATAGGGATTCAGCTGTGAGAGAAATCAGGAAAGCCACTGTCTTCACGATAGTCTCAAAAACAAAACAAAACAAAACAAAACATCAACAACCTGGAAATTAATATAATCAAGGAGGTGAAAGATCTCTATTGTGAAAACTATAGAGCACTGAAGAAAGAGGTTGAAGAAGACCTCATCAGATGGAAAGACCTCCTATGCTCTTTGATAGGCAGGAAAAAAACATTGTCAAAATGGCCATACTTACCAAAAGCAATGTATATATTTAATGCAATCCTCATCAAAATACCAATGAAAATCTTCTCAGAACTAGAAAAAACAATCCTAAGATTTACTTGAAGAATAAGAGACCCAGAATATTCAAAGCAATTCTGAGCAAGTAATGTAGGAAGCATCACAGTACCCAATCTCAAATTATACTACAGAGCTATAGTAGCAAAAACTATAGTAGCAAAAACAGCATGATATTGGCATCAAAGTAGACATGAAGACCAACAGAATAGAAGACACAGACACAAACCCATATTCATACAGCCATCTGATACTGGGCAGAGGTGCAAAAAATATACACTGGAGAAAAGACAGCCTTTTTAACAAATGGTGCTGGAAAAACTGGATATCCATGTGTAGAACAATGAATTTAGATCCCTATCTTTCACCCTGCACAAAAGTGAAATCAAAATTGTTCAAAGACTTAGAAAGTAGAGCAGAAACCTTGAAATTGTTAGAAGAAAACATAGGGTCAGCACTCTATTCTACAGGTGCAGGCATCGGCTTCCTCAAAAAGACTCCCGAAGCTCAAGAAATAGAACCAAGAATAAATGAATGCCATCAAATTAAAAAGCTTCTTCTGTGCATTAAAGGAAATGATTAAGACAGTGAAGAGAGAGCCTGTGGAATGGGAGTAAATATTTGCCAGCTGCCCTTCTGACAGGGGACTAATATCCAGAATATATAAAGACCTCAAAAAATAATGCCTAAAGCCAAAACAAAACTACCCCCCGACCCCATATCCCAATCAATAAATTGGCAAAAAAAAAGAAAACAAGAAAAGAAAAGAAAAAAAAAACTAAGCAGAAACATTTCCAAAGAAGAAACACAAATGGCCAAGAAATATATGAAAGAATGTTCAGCATCTCTAGCAATTAGGGAAATACAAATCAAAACTACACTAAGATTCCATCTCACTCTAGTCAGAATGGCAATTACAAGGGCACAAATAACAATAAATGCTGGTGAGAATGTGGGGAAAAAGGTACACTCATACATTGTTGGTGAGACTGAAAGTTAGCACAACCACTCTGGAGAGCAGAGTCCTCAAAAAACTAGGAATGGAACCACTGTATGACTCAGCTGACCCATTCCTCAGTGTTTATCCAAAATATCTAAAATCAGCATACTATAGTGACACAGTCACTACAACGTTTATAACAGCACAATTAATAGCCAAATTATGGAATCAACCCAGATGCCCATCAATAGGTGGATGAATTAAGAAAATGTGGTATATATACACACAAGGGAATTTTACTCAGCCATAAAGAAGAGTGAAATAATGGCATTTGTGGATAAACAGACAGAAATGGAGACAATCATTCTAAGTGAAATAAGCTGGATTCAGAAAAACCAAAGGGTGAATGCTTTTTCTTATATGTAGAAGCTAGAGAAAAATAAGGGAAAGAAGGCAGTGGGGGAGGGGATCAGGTATCATAAAGATATAGGGAAAATCAGTGGAATACATGTAGGAGAATGAGACGGAGGAAGAAAGGGAGAGGGGAAGATAAATGGAATGGATTTAACAAAATCATGTTATAGTCATATATAAAGATACCAAAGGTAATTTTGCTTTTATGCATATGTAGAAGAAAGGAAGTTCAATACAGTAGAGGAGGGAGAATAGGGTGGGGGAAGAGGGGAGGAAATGGGGAGATGGGACTTGAAATCAAATTCCTTGTATGCATCATTCTGTGAAAATGAACCTAATTACTATGTATAATTATGATGCTGTTATAAAAATATTTAAAAAGCTATAATAAATACCCATCCAAGGGGGCTGATGACAAATTGCGAATGCCTCCGAGCACAGATAATTTGAAGCATTGCCTAAAGTCATGCTTCACATTCTTGAGGGGTAGCATGTGCTGAACTGTGATTTTAGGGGTGGGGTGGTTTTTCCTGAGCCATCAATTTCTGTCCCTTGATCACTTTGTTAAAGTCAATAAGATGGCTTGAGCTATCTGTTTCCTGTATTGGTTAAGAAGGTTTGGGTGGCAAGTGAACAAAAACTCAAACTGGCTTAAGCCAAAAGTTAACTAAACTAAAAACTAAGAAGTCCAGAATAGAAGTAGCTTCAATTATGGCTGGATCCAGAGGGTCAGTGTGGTTAAGAGTCTCTCTTTTCTCTTTCTAGTTCCAGCTTTGCTTTCCTTGTTAGCTTTGTTTTCCATTGAGCTCTGTGTGGTGGGAAGAGTGACTGCTGGTGATTTGATCTTGTATGGTTCAAAGGGGAATCCGTCGTCCTTTTTCTCTCTCTCTCCATTTTCTTTACCTTTCCCTATTTCCAGGTTTGTCCCTGAAAACTTTGTCCCTGCTAGGTTCATGTGTCCATACCCCTGGACTAACTGGTCAACTTGAGGAGGCAGAATTCTCTGATTGACAGCCTCATCAGAATATAATGGAGTGGGAGCTGGTGGCGCATGCCTATAATCCCAGTGGCTTGGGAGGCTGAGGTAGGAGGATTGTGAGTTCAAAGCCAGCCTCTGTAAAAGCCAGGTGCTAAATAAATGACTGAGACCCTGTCTCTAAATAAAATACAAAATAAGGCTGGGGATGTGGCTCAGTGGCCGAATGCCCCTGAGTTCAATCCCTAGTAACCGCCCCCCCCACCAAAAAAAAAAAAAAAAAAAAAAAACAACCCACAACAGAATATAATAGAGTGGGAGAAGGTAAGGGGTAAGGACAGATCAAAGTGATACCAGGTCATACTGGCTGGCTTGGGTTGGAGCCATATGGCACTGATGCCTAGAATAAAAGGCAAAGACTTAACTTCAGCTGGATGACAACAAAGGATGTGACTATTAGAGAGAGGAACCAATTGCATCTTGCATCCAACTCCAACTCAAGCTCTTTAAGACTGGATAACATGACTTAATTCTTTGGAATTTCATCCTAAATTTGAGTTGTTCAGACCAGAAGAAAGCTACACTTTCTTAGCCTTCATAGGAAGATGATGCTGAATTTCTTCTCTTAAAACTTACCACGGTTTAATCCATGGAGAATTTCCTATCCTGCACTGGAGTAAGGCTGTCATAGGAGTTAATAGATCCTTTGCCCTTGAATCTCTGACTTCTGTTCTACAGCAACATGTTCCTATTTACTGTGGTTTCTGCTTCCCTGGAAAGCAATCTGGACTTGGAGAAAATATATTTAAGTGGTATTTGGCATTTACCTATGAGGGTCTCTTAAAAATGTATGCTTTCCATATCACTAGTTTGGAGCAGAGGGAGAAGGGGTGAGAGATGGATATGATTTTCTTCATTTAGTACATTTAGGAAGTAAGACTCAGGGATGGTTAAGAGACTTGTAAGGGAATATTAGTGGTAAAGCCCAAAGACAGAAAATGGCACCCTTAATTTCAAATCAGTTTTTGTAACACTGGTCTTCATCTTTTTCTTATTCCAGTATGCTATTTCCTTTCAAAAGAATAGCACCTTAAACATTCACTTTCACTGAAAAGTCCATTCAAATCCATTGGTGAGCCCAAAGGATAATAGCCAAGAAATCATTTAATGAGATCTAGACCATTTTACAAGACATGCTGAGTTTTATTGTAGCACTACATTAAACGTGCATTTCTCTGATTTTTCTTTTAAAAGAGAGTTAAAAAAAAGAGTTTGTTTTCTGTAGCTTTTCCACTGATTGCTAATTCTAAATGTAGCAGTAATGAAGGAAGTAGCGGACTAGTTCAAGAGTTCAGGCAAGAGTAGATATTATTGACGAGAGGCTGCTAAGCAGGTATCAAGTGCTGAGGTAATTGGTTTTGTGATTTTTTTTTTTTTTTGGTATGGGGTAGAGAAATTATCCTTCCTAGCTCTTTGAATACCAGTAGTATTTTGCTTCATTTTTCTTGCTATTGTTGATGTGGTTATTACATGACACTACACCAGGAGCTGGCAGACTTCTTCTGTAAAGGGGCAGGGACCCCTTTATTTTGTGAAATAGTAAATATTATAGGTTTTATGGGCCATAGAGTGAACTACTAGACTCTGCTGTTCTACAAGACAGCCATACCAGTATGGTCCTAGAACACTGGTCCTAGAATATGGACGAGTATTGTCCATCTGAAAAGGTGTTAGTCTGTTCTGAACACAGTGTTTTGTTTCTCTCTCTTCTGTTCCCTTAAGAATATTTTGAATGTGCACTGTCAATAAGCAGTAAATAAAATATTATTTAGGGATTAAAAAGGTAATCCAAACCTATGTTCCAATAAAACTTTATTCGTAAAACAGGCAGAGGGCCAGATTTGGCCCATGGGCAATATTTAGAGACCCTTGGTGTGTAGTTTTCTGGAGTCTGTCTACATTGGCCTCAGCTGCAACTCATTGTTTCCCCAGTGTTTCCGTAGCCTCCTTTCTGTTCTCTCCCTTTTCCTTGCATAACTTTTATAAGATTTAATTTTCAAGTGAAGTTTCTATAATATTTCTCATTTCCAATGACTGCATTTCTATCCTAAGAACTATATGGACTTTGGACTGGACTCAAGTGCCTGATTTTAGTTTTGCAGAAGCAAAGACTAGAAGAATCTTCCTGCTCCAGTGCTGGGAGTTCAGGTACATGGTCTAGTGGAATGGTACTAGACAAATGACAATGGAGTACTCGATTGCATAGCTGAACAAATTACTTAACCTTACTGAGTAGGCCCTCAACTGTGAGAATGTCACCCCTCTCCCCCCACGGGGTTGTTGGGAGGGTCATTTGTTCATTCTGGCCTTACTGAGAACTTCCTCCATACCATGTCCTTTGTTAGCCATTGGGGATAGAATGGTGAATGAAAGGGAAAGACCTACCCCCATGAAGCTTATCTTCAGGGGATTATATTCGTTAATGTAAGGGAGAGAAAGCTTCAAATCCATCAATTATACAAGACATGAGATTTTTCCTGACCTTTTAAGGCAAAGATTATCCTAAAGTCCAAGGGATGCTTTGACCTCTTTATTAGGGAGTTAAACTCTCAAGAAAGCTAATTGAATAGTAAAATGATAAGGCTTAGGGGTTGGGGCCGGGAGCAAATGAAAACAAAGCTTCAGGGTAGCTGACAGGCACGGTGGTGCATGCCTGTAATCCCAGCAACTCAAAGGTGTGAGGCATGAGGATCACAAGTTCAAGGCCAGCCTTGGCCACTTAGTGAGAAGTGAGATTCTGTCTCAAAATAAAAAATAAAATAAAGAGTTCTGGGGATGTAGTTCAATGGTAGAGCTCCCATGGGTTCAATTTCCAGCACTGCAAAGAGAGTGGACTGATGGAACTGCTTTCCTACAGAAATTTCCTTCTGAAAGAAATGAAAGATTTTCAATGCCATCTAGACTCCAAACCTAAGGAGATTACCATTAAAGTCAGCTAGTCAAGGGTAAAAATAAGAGTGTAGGAGGATTCATTTTGAAATGTTGTCAGCAACCAGCTGGAACAAGTGGCAGCTCCTGTGATTACTAGGAAATTTCTTGGAAGGTGTAGAAGTGGATCAGGTAATCCAATCTATCACCTACTTCAGTGGCATTTAGGGGGCTGGAGAAGCATTGCATTGTGTAAGGAAACATCACCAAACAGGAAGGAAAATGATTTGGTAATTGGAAACTCTTGAGGTCTCTGGGCCAGTGGTGAATTTCTTTTCTGTCAGATCAGACAGCCCATCTCAGTTCACTTCTGTGATATTCACTAATCTGTAACTTTAGGTCCTATGTGGGACTAGAAACTCGGGGTGGGGTAGGAAGGAGGCAGGGGAGACTTGCTTACAGACTTCTGAGGGAGTCTTTCTGAAGAATGAACATGAAAAGGCTTTGCAAAGTGTCCTGGGCTAACTTTTTTAGTGCTCTAGGGAATGTGTACCCTATCTGTGCAGATCTTTCTGTGGTGCCTGACATCAGCAGATGTGTAGATAATCGTGGAAAGGGTCACCTTTGCCATCATATGTTCAGGGTTCAGCCATACCAATTAGTGTGCTGGAACTGTTTTAGTGCCTGGCATTTCCTGCACCCCTACTTCGACTTGCTAGCTCTTACTGAGAGAATGTACACAGATATCCCCCCCCTTCTGCAAGGTTTTTCCTCTCCTCCTCCTTCTCTTCCCTCACAAGAAGTCTGATTCCAGTGCTCCACCTTTCCCCTCTCCCCCTCACCCTACAAATGTATTTTTGGACACCCCATGACTTACTTATTTGGGTTGGTCTCACAGTTGAGACCAGTTGTTGGTAATCAAAAAGTTTTTCTAAAATTTGGGTGGATCATGAGGAAAATATGTAATAACCTGAGCAGATTATTTTAACTTCAGACTTGGAGGTATATGTATTTATCCCTCTTTGGATACAGCATGATCTAGTTCTTTTCTGTGCATAATGGTCTGCTGATTGGAGTTCCAGATTACTTATTATGTTTTAGTCACACCTCAAATACGTCATTTATAATTTTCAATTCCTGATTTTTTTTTTTTGTGGGTGTGTAAAGTAGAAAGCACTGGAAATGCAATTCAGAGGTTCTGAATACTTCTCCTTTCCCAGGATTTTGTACTTTTCCCATTCATACCTAATTCAACTGCATTTTTTTAAAAAATGACCCTTTTTATCAAGTCTTTGTAAAACATATGACTAAGCTTTTATAGAAACATGGGCCTTTTTGTATTATTGATTGATACACAACTGAATTAAATAATGTGATTATAATAACAAAGCTGATGACCATAAATTGCTTTGAGAACAAACACAGTTGATTCTTATAAACACATAACTCACCTGTTGGGAGGACCAATGGTTGGATATAGATAGTAGAGTAACAGGTGACCAGGTTGGTAGGAGTAGCATGAGGTGGGCATCAGAAATGATGGAGAATCATCAGGTAATCTAGCAGGTCAGCTGAGCAAGGTTCTGTTAAGGGAACACATACTCAGTTTAACTATTGTCTATTTAACTATATGTTAAAGAGATGCATGAACCATCCAGGAAGTGAAAGAGAGAAACTTGGTGCTATCACTTTCAGGATCACCAGTATTTCAACTCATAAATGACCATCTCTTCTATCTGTAGGGATGCTGGGTCCAAATCAAAAGGTTAGACTTTTTACTATCATCTGCCACATACCGTGAAGAGAAATCTCCCTCCCATGAACAGTGCACAGTTTTCTGGATGAGCCTGCCAGCTGTGGCCGATGAGTGAAGTGTAAAACGCTCTTTGCTCCCTAGGTATCCTTTCTGCCACTGCTTCTTGTTTCAGTCCCTTCCCTTTTGGCTCTGAAACCAAGAATTCTCACGGACTAGAGTTTCTGGAGAGATACACCACTGAAGGAAGCCATTTGTATTAAAATTCAGTATGTATAAAGCCCTTTAATGAATCTGATTCCTCAGCAGCATATGGAATGTCAGCTGGTGAGAGTGTTACACATATACCCAGGGCCTGTTTCAGATATTGTCTTACTTCCCTGTGGATATTTTTTATCTTACCTGTAGGGAGGCAGTGACAAGAAGCTTATATATATATACATGCACAAATACATATATTATATGCCTACAAATATTTATTTTTTATACATACATAAAACAAACATACATACATGCACATGTGTGTGTGTGTGTGTGTGTATGTGTGTATATATATATATATGGTATATATCTATGATGGTATTTTCCCTCTGGACAAGAGATAAAGTGTGAGCACAGGGAAGATTGTCGTGGATGGAGGGTTTAGATGTGGTGTCCCACAAAAGCTCAGGTGTGAGACAATGAAAGAAGGTCTGGAGGAGAAATGATTGGGTTATCACCTTAATCTAATCAGTGAATTAATCCCTGGTGGGACTAACTGGGTGGCAACTGGAAGCAGGTAGGGTGTGACTGGAGGAAGTGGTTAATTGGGGGGCACGGCGAGCTGCTTCTCTCCACCCCAATCTTCTGCCACGAAGTTCTGCTTTACCTCAAGCCCCGAGGAAGGAGCTGGTCTTCTGTGAGCTAAGACCTCTGAAACCATGAGCCCTCAAATAAACTTTTCTTCCCTAAAATTGTTCTGGTCAGATCTTTTGGTCACAGCAGCAAAAAATGCTGACTAAAACTCTCAGCTCTTATGAACTCCAGAAACTGTGGAGAGACAGAGACTAAAGCACGTCATGCGTACATGCAGGGTGGTTCAGGTAATGAGTTCACAGAGAGAAGCCAGATCTGTCTGAGTCATGGTGCAGAGACAAGACATTTGGGGACCAACCTGTCCACACAACAGCAATATGGAATTGGGTCCAAGAGGCAGAAAAATGTGGTGATGTAGAGGCTAAAATTTTATATTTATATTTAGATAGTTCTGGGTTCTAGTTCTGGCCTTGTTACTCACTAGCTATGTGTCTGGGAAACTTACTCCTTCATGTTTTGGTTTATAAATAAAAGTGTGTGTGTGTGTGTGTGTGTGTGTGTGTGTGTGTGTGTGTGTGTGTAGGGGTAACAGGGTCTCCTTCACAGAGCTGGTGTGATGATTAAATTTTTATATGGAATGAAATTCACACGGTGGCTGCCACACAGTAAAATGCATAAGAATGTGATATCCCTATAAATATTAATTGTATCTGGAAATAACACAGGGAGCCTGCTTTGGGGGCACTCTTTGGGGGCTCATTGGTTCTATGAATCAGGCTATCTGATAGAGTGGAGGAAGTACAAACTGTAGTGCTAAGTCATTTGGGAATGGGGAGATCAAAGTAGTAAATTTGTGATTGTCAGGATATAGGTTTGCAATATGATAGGAGAGAGGGGCCTAAGATCTGTAGAGGGGGACGTGAGTCACATTCAAAGAAAATACCTAAATGAATATTTCGGATGAAATCCCATGCCTTGCAGGGGTCCAGATACCTGGGGCAGTTTGTTTCATCTGCTTTTAATAGCTGAGATTCCTAAAACTCAGGGGCTGAGACCTTGCTACAATGTAGCTGCTTCATACTTATTCTAGAAACCAGAATAGAATGCCTGTTGCTCCCTCTTCCCCCTGCCCAGCCCAATCCAAGCCTGTTCTTTTTATCCCTTATATTAGGAAGGATTCGCCCATGACAGTCTTGAGACCTACTGTCAGATACACTCTGGGATGTGGCTCTTTTATTGCAAAGAAGGTTGGGACTTGACATGTGAGAACAGTTGAGATGAATGAGTTTCCATTGTATTTATAGAAGCTTGGTGCAATATCTCCTAAGGTATAAATAGAACAATGGAGTGTTGACAAAAGGCCTGGTTTTCTGTAACTGTGAAAACCCTGCAATTATTCCTGGAACTACACTCATTGTTTATCTGCATCTGAATTTTTATAATCGGGGCTCTCGTTGTTTATTCATGAAATTTCAAATGGAAATATATCTTCCATTATTATACTCTTCTTGTGAGTCAGGTCCCATCTTGCAAATTTGCAGCTGAGTAAATATATGGAACATTAGCAGCAATTAGATAATTGGTGCCCTGGATCAACCCGCCTGCAGCTGTGAATGAATATGGACTGCACAAGTGTCACCTGGTGCAGCCTTCCTGATGATACTGCATGCTACTACAGCCTTGCAATTAAGCTCAGACTTTACCAGCCCATGTGCTGGCCCTTCTTCCTCCCAAGGTATACAGAGTAGCAAAGCAAATGAGGTTCCCTGTGATCATTGTAAAGGGAGAGATATTGGGCCAGAGAATTTGGTAAAGGGAGAGTAAGTCCACTTACGCTGGTTTAGCCCATTGCTAAATTGCTCATGACAACTTGTTTGGTGCACATAGCCAGCAAAAATTCATGTTGGATTCTGGGAAGGGGAAAAAAGGAGTTGAGTTATATATCCTATTTTTCTATAAATCCTCTAAAACTTGCTGACTCTGCACTCACTGTTTTTTTTTTTTTTTTTTTGTCCCTGTCATCAATTTATTTTTGCTCCTGGCATTGAGTTGGATTTCCCTACAGCAGCCACATATGAATCTATTCTTCCTTGGGATTTTATTTCTTTTGGGTACCTGGCTGAATAGGGTGTCTTTTCCAGCTCATTCTTGACTTCTGTCTCTCAGGCCATCACGTCACCCTTTTGAGGTACCTGGGTTGTTTGTGTAATCGCTGATGACTTCAGGGAAACAGATGGAGAAATAGTACCAAAGAGAGGGTGTCAAGTGGGCTTGTGCATTCCTGCTGTCGTTCCCAGTTCCCCGTAGAGACTCATTAGTATGCAGTGGTGCTCACCGCAGCCACTTCCTCTGCTTGGCCTTCTGGTCTGTCCCCTCACTTTAGCTTTGGGTTTGATAGCAGTCTTGTCCACCTCTCCAGTCCCACTCTTATTCTGCAGGTTTGCACACTCTGGAAGTCTCCCTAGCTTTCCTTATTGTGTAACCTTTCCTTTCTCCTATTGTGTTGGAAGGAGGAGGATGGAGAGGGAGTTTGAAAAGGCTGAGTAGAAGGGAGATTTGAGCTGGGCTTTTGGGTACATAAATGGATCACATGGAATTCTTTCAGTTCTTGGGGGCCATTTTTGGAACACTTCACTTTGTCCCTACGTAGAATAGGAATGTCATCTTGGATCTTGAACAGAAGCTCTTTGAGAAAAGACCCAGGAGCAATAGAAGTCAGTTCTTCTATTTTTTATTTATTTATACCATTCCTTTATAAACATGGAATACATTATTTTTATGTTTATTATTAGCATAATTTTTACATTACTATTATTTAGCATTGGTAATAGAATAAAATGTATTTCCTATATTGAACACTTTACTTTGATGACACAATGACATATTCTTTTAACAATAAATGAGATTTAATCTTATGATTCCCATTTTACAGATGAGGAACTCAGATTCAGAGAAGGTGGCAAATATTTCAAGGTCATACAGCTAGTCAGTGACAGAGATGGAGTCCAAACTGAGATTTATTCAATTGCAAAGCCCACACTCTCACACCCTGGGCTAAGGTGCAGGACTCCAGTCCTTTGGGGATTAAACTGTATTTTAGTTCTTTAAATCACTTGCTCATTTTGGAGAAGACATTAAAAACACAGACTCAGACAGCAGTGTGTGTGTGTGTGTGTGTGTGTGTGTGTGTGTGTGTCTAGTGTTTTGTTCTTACCTTTGCTGAATTTTCCCTTGCAGCTAGAAACTAGTTTTCCCAACACTCCCCTCTTGGTTCTCACTGCTGCCAACACATCAGATGTATCAACCACCTGAAATTGGGCTGCAGGGGTAGAATTTATTTGCAGACATTTTAATTTCCCTGGTGATAGCAAATTAATTTTGTTGTAACTCTTTAACATTCTAATTGAATGATGGAATGTCACTGAGTGTGTTTTACAGATAAAAGGCAGCTGAAGTCTTGCCATCCATCAGAAAGAACAGAGCTGGGATGTGGGTTTGTCGTTTCCCTTTTGCACTATAACCCAGCCTGGCCCATCCTCCTGGGCTTGAAAAATGTCGTTCGGCAGAGAAGTGTCAAACCTGCAAGACAGCTGAACTGCTGGCTGTCACCTTTGCCAGGGGAGACCTCTGTTGGTTTCGTTTATTCATTTGTCAAATATGTCTTAGGTGTCTGTCATGCAGGTCCAGGGCACTGTTCTGGTTCAGGAGGGAACAAAACAGACAAGTCTCTGTGCTGTTCTGCTAGGGGAGGCAGATGATAAACTAATGAACAAGTGCAGCATAAAATCTGATGAAGAAAGGCCAAGCAGGATAATGGATATAAAATGTTGGGGATGCTTTTGAGAGGGTTTCTCTGATGATGTAATAGTGGAGAAAAGTCCAAATGAAATAAGGAAAAGCATTGTAGCCAGAAGGAACAGCAGACCTGGGAGTTGATGCTTCAGACCAAATCACCCCATGCCCACAGTATTTGGCACAGTGAACTGACCTGAACTAAATGCTCTGGAGCTCTCTGTCCATGCTCACAAGTCGGGGGAGCTCCTTTGGAGAATGTGTATTCTATCTCCCCATCACTAAGAAGTCTATTGAGGAAATAGACATGAGTAGGGAATATGTGAAGTGTAGTTGAAGGCGTGACAGCAATTTGGGTTTGTGCTTGCTACCTCTGTTGGCCAAGAAGCAGAATTTGAATGTGGAGAGGTTAGATGGAGGTTTTCCAGATCATTCACTATAAATATTTATTTTTTTCATGTTTTGTGCTAGAGGCTGTGTGGTAGGTGTAGGATTGCTTTTGTATTCTAGCCCCTGCAGCAGTACTTTATTATTTCCATTTATTAATAAATATTAATATTTATTAAAAATTTTATTAATTATATTAATAATTGCTTTCATTATCATGGAGCATTTACAGTATGCCAGGTATCGTTCTGAGCACTTCACATGGAGTAATTGAATTCTTGCACCACGCCTAAGAAATGGGTCCTTTTCATTGTCCACATTTCATGATTGAGGAAACAGAAGCACAGTGAAGTTGGTCATTGGCCCAGGGTTGCACATTGACTTCCGGTCCAAGATGTAAATCCAAGTAATCCCAGAGTGAATATCTACAGCTTTCTGCAGGCAGAACACTGTGGTAGGAGTTGTGGGCTAAGTGCTGTCATCCTCATATGAGAAAAGGAGACTCAAGATGTCAGGCATCTTCCTGGAGTCACATAGTCAACTAGCTGCAGAGTTCAGAATCTAACATGAAACATTCTTTCAACCAGAAGGTTGTGTTCTTAACAGTGTGGCTAAGCTGGCCCTCCTGTGGCAGCCGGGCTCAGGCTGTATTTACCTTCTTGGGTGCAGAGAGAACCAGCTCTAGCACCAGCCTTTGGTAATTCCTGAGTATCAAGCTGTGCCTGTTTAGCCCTTGAGTTTCTTCAGACACTATGGTCCAAGCCTATTGGGATGATGGTTGAGTTGTGCTGGCATGATTTGGGGGAGTGTCACAGGCCACTGTGACAGGGCACTTTGGCTCTGGGATACCATGAGTGCAGTTCAGAGATGAGGATATTGGAGGTAAGGGTAGTGAGGTATTAATTCTGTGCCCAGAAGAATTGGGAAGGACACAGAAAGGAGCTAGTTAGTTTAGGCACATTAATCTCCACTGCTCGCCCTATTTTTCTGTACTTCTTGATGTTTCTGTGGTTTGGTTCATATAATGAATGTAGACTTCTCCCCTTCTACTGTATCCTCTATTCATGAATTTCTCCCCCTTTCCTACTCTTGTGATTCTTCCAAATACTACTCCTACTACTATTAAAAGCATAGTAATACTAATAGATTTGGATAATTCTTCCCACTTCACATTTATCATTTTCTTGAATCAACCCAGTCTTATGAAAGATCGTTATTTTGGGCGACTAATTGGCGGCTCAGAGAAATTCCTTGTCCTGCCTCAAGTCACACAGTTATTGAGTTATAGTGCCAGACCCCAATTCCAGTTACTTGACTCTGCCCCATTCTGCACTGCCTCTCCAAATCATCTCCTAATTAGTCTATTTAACGACTCTCTGTCAATCTGGCTTCAGTTGCCCTCGTAAAGACAAGCTTGAATGAAATCAAATGATATTGCTGTTGAATGAAAACATTTGCACGATGCTATTTTCTGAGCCATCCTCACATATGGGTATCTTGGCTCAGAAAGCCACTCCAGGTTTGGGGAGGGCTGCGGAGGCGGAGGAGGGTTTCCTTCCTTGTCACAGGTGAGCCACTTAGAAATCCTGGAGCCTGGCTGCATGTCCCTTGCAGGGTGAGTGGGTCTGGGGAAGGAGACAGAGGGAGCCTCTGTCATGTAGTAGTAAGTCCTCCTCTTTTTTGGAAAATGCCCACAGTTAAAGGATAGTTGTTGACTTAACAGTTCCCAGCACTGTGACCCTCTATACCAGCAGTCTTGCCCTAAGCAGTTTGTCTCCATGAAGACAAACTGCATCATCCAGTCAAGGAGAATTTACAGGTGTTAATATCCCCCTGTAGTGTGTCGGGATTCAGCAGTTAATAACCCCTGGCTTCAGGGAGTTTCCTTTCTATTGGGTGAGAATCAGTAAACAAAGTAAATTAAACATCATGTTAGAAAGTGCCAGGCAGAAAAACAAACAAACAAACAAAAAAATAGAAAGGGTATGGGAATGAGCTATGGGTGGGTTTGCAGTTTATACTGGGTTCACAGTAACTTGGCAGGATTTTATTTATTTTTCAAGATGCACGTTCAGTTAAAAAACAAAACAAAAACCTACCACTAAAACCTGCACAGGGGCAGACAGAGCTGTGCCTTCCTTGAGCTGTGCCTTCCAAGCCTTCCCTGGGAGTGTGAGTGTATGTGTGCTGTTAGGAAAGTAGCGTAGGACTAAATCACTCTCACACACCTAGGCTAAGCAGAAGCAAGTTTATTGTCAGGAAATCTGACAAGGATTCTTCTGTGCAGAGAGAACAGCAGCAGACTTCTCTGAAGTAAACTTTTATAAGTCAGAGCCAGGGTTATGCATTGAGGGTGGGCTTAGCCCTTGCTCTGGCAGTGGAGAGCAAGCTTCAAAACCTCAAGAACACAAAGGGCAGTGTGGAGCAGGCACATTGCCACGGGCTCCGGGGAGGAGCAGGCACTTTGCCACGGGCTCCGGGAATTGGCAGCCCCTGTCTGTACTCAGAAACTCTGTGAGCGCTGTGGTCGGGGTGCAGGTGGGTGGAGGTGTCAGCCTCTGGGTGAGTGGGCTCTTGCAGGAGAAGGGAAGGGGAGGGGGAGCAGGGGAAGGTGTCTGGGCAGAAAGGGGATCAGCTTGACTTAGCTGTAGTCATGTTAACAGGCTAACATATGTGAACTTGTGTAAAATAAACATTTCAAAGCCACAAGAGAGCTTTGACCCAGGCAAGTGTTTTGACACCTTTTTTTTTTTTTTCTTTTCCATCTCTCAGCCCTATCCTAAACCAACAAGGGCATTATCTCGGTTGCAAGGATACCAAGGGAGGTACCTGCTCAGCCTCTGTAACCTTCTTCGAACCCGAGGGGAAAAGCAGCTTTCACGTTTGTCCTTTCTCATGGGACAGCTTTCTGTCTCTTCACTGTAGCTCATAGCATCATGTTGGTTGTAGGCTTTTTTGGGGTAGATAGTCTTTATTAAATTGAGGAAGTTCCCCTCTATTTCCAGGTTGCTGAGGGCTTTTTTTTTTTTTTTCCTTAATCAGGAATAGATGTTGGCCTTTGTCAAATGCTTTTTCCTCATCGATTGATATGATCAGAGGATTTTTCTTCTTTCGTATATTGCTGTAATAGCTTACGTTGATTGATGGTCTCATATCGAAAGAGTCTTACATACATGGGATAGATCCCATTTGGGTGCATTGTATAATTCTTTTTATACATTGTTGGATTCGCTGAGAGCTTTTGCCTCTGTGCTCATGAGAGGAACAGTCTGTCATTTTCCTTTGTTGTAATGCCTGGTTTGGGGCACTAGGGGAATTGTGGTCTCATAGATTGCTTCTGTTTTCAGGAGAGATTGCAGAGAACTGGTTTCATTTCTTCCTTACATGACTGGTAGAATTCACTGGTGAAACCTCCAGGTTTGGTGATTTTTTGTTAGAAGGTTATTAATTTTTGATTTAATTTCTTTAATAGAAACACTGCTAAATGACTTATTTGTCCTTGCATGAGTTTTCTTGGTCTTCATTTTTGACCCAGTGTTTTTTTTTTTTTTTTTAATTTTTAAAAATTTGTTCTGTTTACTTATACATGAAAGTAGAATATATTTTGAGATATATACATACATGGAGTATAACTTCCATTTTTGTGGTTGTACGTGATGTGGAGTTACACGGTTTGTGTGTTCTTAGAGGAACACAGGAAAGTTATGTCTGTTTAATTTTACTGTTTATCCCATTTCCATTCCTCCCTCCCTTACCCCCACTCTGCCCTGTCCAATCTGGTGACACACCCGCTCCCTGCCCCTGAGCTTGTTGCGAGTCAGTATCCATATATCAGAGAGAAAATTTGGCCTTTGGTTTTTTGGGGACTGGCTTATTTCACTTAGCATGATAGTCTTCAGTTCCATTCATTTACTGGCAAATGCCATAATTTCATTTTTCTTTAAGGTTTAGTAATATTCCTTTGTGTGTATATATACCACATTTTCTTTATCCATTCATTTGTTGAAGGATACCTATGCTGGTTCCATAGTTTAGCTATTGTGAATTGAGCTACTATAAACATTGATGTGGCTGCATTACTGTAGCATGCTGATTTTAAGTCCTTTGGGTATAAGCCTAGAAGTGGGATAACTGGATCAAATGGTGGTTCTATTTCAAGTTTTCTGGGGAATCTCCATGTTGCTTTCCAGAGTGGTTGCACCAATTTGCAGTCCCACCAGCAGGGTATGAGTGTACATTTTCCCCCCACATCCTTGCCAACCTTTATTGTTATGTCTATGCTTGATAATTGCCATTCTGACAGGAATGAGATGAAATCTCAGTGTAGTTTTAATTTGTATTTCTCTAGTTGCTAGAGAAGTTGAACATTTTTTCATATATTTGTTGACCAATCATATTTGACCCAGTGTTATTTTTAAGTTTTTTGGGAAATTGCTAGTTTGTATCTTTTCAGGGATGGGTCCATTTATATTAAATATCAAATTTGTGGACATAGAGTTATTTTTAATATTTGTGTATTATCTTCTTAATGTCAGTAGGATCAGTAGTGATCACTGACCACTGTTTTATTTTTCATATTGGTCATTTGTGGTTTTTCTTTTACTCTTTGGCTCTCCTCACTAAAAGTTTATAATTTTTATTGACTTTTTAAAGAATCAGGTTTAATTTTCTGGTTTTTTTCCTGTTCATTGATTTTTGCTCTAATTTTTTATTTCCTTTTTTTCCTGCTTGTTTAAAACTTGTTCTTTCTCTAGTTTCATAAGACATAAACTTAGGTTATTGATTTTAGGTCTTTTCTGTTTTCAAACATAGACATTTAATGCTGTAAATTTCCCTTGAAGCATAATTTTGGTTTCATTGGATAAATTTTTAAAAGTTATATTGCCATTTTAATTTAGTTAGAAATATTTAAATATGTATTAATTCTTCATTTTGAATCCAGTGTTATTTAAAATTATGTTGTTTAATTTATAGCTAGTTGGGAATTCTTTCAGCCATCTTTTTTGTTATTGTTAGTGTTTTGTAGTCTGATTCCATGTGGTTTGAGAAGATACTTTGTATGATTTCTAATTTTAGCTTTTTGAAATTTGTTGAGGAGCATGAATTAAGGTACACTAAAATGGTTAAGGTTGATGAAATGTGTCGCATCTTGGTGAATGTGCACTGCCAGCTGGGAAAGAATGTGTCAGCTGATATTGGGTGGAGTGTGATGTCAATTTTAAAGTTAGGCCCAAATCAGCAATTTCCCCACTTTCCCTCCCAGCCCAGAAGTTGGTGCCTTCCCAGGAGAGAAGCTCCTAGGATGGCTGAGAGTCACATTAGGGTAACTTTCAATCAGATAAGCAACCATCTCACAGACAGCATTGGGAAGACCAGTTAGGAGGCCAGGAAGGAGTTGGGTGGTGGGTCCCAGGCCTAAGTACATAAGGATTGTGGATGGGAGGAGCCCATGTCATTAAACTTATTCTGTGTTCTCACACTTGTACTTTGGGGTTTTCACAGATAATTTTGTGTCGTCTACACCAGCATGTTCCAAAGTAGGTATGATGGTTAATTTTATGTGTCATCTTGACTGGGCTAAAGGATGCCCAGATCGCTAGCAAAACATTATTTCTGTGTGTGTCTGTGAGGATATGCATGGAAGAAATTAGCATTTCAATCAGTAGCCTGACTAAGGAAGATCTGCTCTCATTAATACTGGTGGTCCTCAACCAGTTTTGCTGAGGGTACTAATAAAGGAAAAGGCAGAGGAAGGTTGGAAACATGCCCTCTCTTCTTGAGCTGGGACTTGTTTTTATTCCTTTCCTTGGACATTGGAGCTTCTGAATCTTTAGCTTTGGGCTCCTGGAGTTATACTATTGGCTCCCCTGGTTCTCCCCTGGACTTGAACTGAATTGTACCTCAAGCTTTATTGGTTCTCTAGCTTGAAAGTGGCTGATCTCTGGACTTTGTGGTCTTCATGATTGAGTGAGTTAATTCTCATAATAAATCTCCTCTTCCATATCTTGGTATATTCCACTGATTCTGTTTCTCTGGAAGTGGACATTGCATTCCACTGGATGGATAGAACAAAATGTTAGATCTTCTATCTTTGTTTTTGAAACTCATCCTTTCTCTGTTTCTATTTTGGCATATATTTTTAGATATATGGAACATACCAGTATAGAACTATAAAGCAGATAAAAGTTTTTATCACCTCTGCTGCTGAAACCCCAGTGGAGTCACCAGGATCTCTCATTAGGATTATTGCAATAGTTTCAAATCCGTTCTCCCTACTTTCATCCTCTTCTCAGTGTGATCACACCAGGTGATCCTGCTGCACACAGTCAGGCCATGTCACCCCTTCCTCTGGCTTCCCTTCTCATACCACGCAAAACCAGAGCTCTTAGTGCCTATGTTCTCTCCCGAACTTAAATCATCAGGGTGAAGGAGAGCAAAGAGTGGACACATTCAGGCACTAGGGAGTCCTTTGGGGACAAGATGTCATCTTCATTCCTCTGGGGTCTTTGAAATCTATTCTCTGGGGGTGTTTGGGAATAAGTTTGGGGTTACTTATCTCACCCAAGTTCTCTAAAGTTAAGTCTCAGGTCAGTGGAGCGAGTCCCCCCCAGCTACCCTCTGTACCGTGACCATTGTCATTTTTATTGGACAGTTTCTTTCCATGAGTGATAAGTCAGTTGACATTACCATCTGAGTACTGGAAAAGAGAAAGCACTTGAAACCTTCTCTGCCATTGAGAGAGGAGTCATTTTTTTTTTTTTTTTTTTTTACCAGTTATACATTTATTTCTATGCCTTTACTTTTTCAACTTTTTTTCTTTTTAAATTATTTTTACTTTTATTTTTTTTACACAAATGGAGCACAATCATATCTCTGGTTGTATAGAATGTAGAGTTACACCATTCATGCATGCATACCCATACATAGGGGTAATAATGTCCATTTCATTCTACCATTCCCCCCACCCCAATCAATAACTGGGCTAAGGAAATGAGCAAATACTTCACAGAAAAAAAGATATACAATCAATCAATAAATTTATGAAAAAAATGTTCAACATCTCTAGCAATTACAGAAATGCAAATCAAAACTACTGTAAGATTTCATCTCACTCCAGTCAGAATGGCAATTATCAAAAAATTAAGCAACAATAAGTTCTGGTGAGGATGTGGGGAAAAAGGTACACTGATTCATTCATTGCTGGTGGGATTGCAAAATGGTACAACCACTTTGGAAAACAATACGGAGATAGCTTAGAAAACTTGGAATGGAACCACCATTTGACCCAGCTATCTCACTCCTCAGTCTATACCCAAAGGACTTAAAATCAGCATGCTACAGAGATGCAGCCACCTCAATGTTTATAGCAGCTCAATTCACAATAGCTAAACTGTGGAAACAGCCTACATGCTTTTCAATAGATGAGTGGATAAGAAAATGTATTATATATACACAATGGAATACTACCTTAAAGATGAATGAAATTATGGCATTTATGGGTAAATGGATGTAATTAGAGAATATCATGCTAAGTTTGAAGTAAGTCAGTCCCCAAACATCAAATGCCAAATGTCCTCTCTGATAAGGAGTCAGCTTTGAATCCCCTCCTCTACCAAAAAGGTATGTGCTAGCCCCCACGATGCAGCACCCAGTAAAATGAAAGGGAAGAGAAGGTGTTTTGACTTGCCCCCGTTTCCTCCTGCCCCAGGTCTTCTCCCTTACAGGGGCCTACCTTCTTCCTTTTCAGTCCTTTGCTGACTCAGCTTTGTTCCTGTTGTCTGGGATCTGGTCCCCCTCACTGGGCCCTTGGTGGGTGACCTTCAGATGTCCTTTTCTTCCTTTTCGTGCTTCCTTTGCTTACGAGAATCTTCTATCTGATGATTACATGCCAAACCCAGGGACAGGGACAGTGAGGAGGCCCTTGAGGGCACCACCTGCATATTGGGCTTGTGGGATGGTCACACTGTTGACTGAAAGCTATTTCAGCAGAAAAAGGAGCTGGGCAGTCTCTTGAAATTTAAGATACACAAGTCTTGGGACACTGAATGATGTCACGAAAGCATAAAACTTTGGGAGTTTGCCTCTAAAGTATAATTAGAGTCTGAAAAGTCTGGCCCTGTGCTGGCTCTGCCCAGCACCTTCTGCCCTAGGAGGGAAATCTAGAGCCCATCAAGGGAGGCGCAAGCTTCACTGATGGACTTCCACTTGAAGAACTGGTGGGCTGGGTGTGGAACTTCAGTAAAGACCATAACGAAAGGAAACCCAGATTGTCTGGGAAGGAGGCCGAGAAAGAGAGACAGGGAGGGCTCTGGGACAGATTTAGTTCCCAAAGTAGGCCAAAGAGCCTCGGTGACATTCAGAAAAAAAAGTGGGGAAAATGTCAGTAATATCCCATTGTGGAAACGTCTGTTTACATAACATTATTATGAATGTTGGCAAAGTAGGAAATTCTAGTTTTATTTCATAAAAACAAGTTAGAAAATTGTCTGGAACAGTACTGTCCAATGGAAATACAATGTGAAGCCACATATGTAACTTACAGTTTTCTAAACGCCAAGTTCAGAAATTATAGTTAAAAAAGAAACAGGGGCTGGGGCTGGGGCTCAGCGGTAGAGCGCTCGCCTACCATGTGCGAGGCCCTGGGTTCGATCCTCAGCACCACATAAAAATAAATAAATAAAATATTGTGTCCAACTACAACTAAAAAATAAATAATTTTTAAAAAGAGACAGGTAAAATTAATTTTAATGATGTATTTTAAGTTACCCAGTACAGCCTAAATGTTACCATTTCAACATGCAATCCATATTCAAATATTGTGTTTTTATATATATATATTTTCTCATACTGAACTCCATTGTCTATGTGGTATCCATAGACCACCTCATTTCTGACTTGTGACATTTCAAGTGCTGGGTAGTTTTGGGTAGCTAATGGTGACCATATTGGACAGCACAGGCCTAGAAGGTCTATTTCCTTCTGTACAATCCTTGTTCTTTTATTCTTTCCTTGTTATAAGGATTCACTGGTTTTGCTTCCCCTCCTGGGCCTGCATGTCTAGCATCTAGGTGCTCATGGATGGATTGGGTTAATGGTTTCAGGAATGCAGGCTGGCCACTGTAATTGAATGTAAGGAATCTGAGGATGGAGCTACATTCCTTTACCTCGGTATTCCTTGACTCAGGCCCTTGGCAGGGTGTGGAGAATAGATGGTAGATGCAACAAAAAGACATTATTATGTGTCATTGTCTGACATTAGGCCAGATCACTTTACCTCTCCATTACTGTTTCCTTCTTCATTAAATGGGAGCATTGGGCTCATTTATACCAGCCTCCGGGATTTTAATGAGAATGAAGGAACACTGGATGTAAAGGACATTTGCAAAGGTGAAACAACGGCCCATGGAAGGCAAGGTGTAGTTATGACTTTACAATCCCTGAAATCAGCTGGTTCCCCTTCCCCCTTTTGTATGATCCCTGGCATCAAGATGACCCTGTGGACAGCAGGAAGCCTTGGGAAATATACTCATGAGGATCATGCTGACAGTGAGTTTGCGGGGGGGGGGGGGGGGGGGGAGGTTAAGGTATGTGTGGGGGTGAAGGAAACATGGAATTGGATCTTAAAGCTGTTTGAAAAAGATGCCCCCCCTAGTGTGTGAGGCCGTCAGAAAGCCAATTAGCCAGCAGAGCTTTCTGCTCAGAGAGGTCTTTAAAGTAAACAAGTCTGGCAGTTAGAACCATCAGAGGCGCATTTCCCGTATTCATGTGTTTGGTGGCTTCAAATTCTTCAAAAAAAAAAAAAAAAAAAAAGAGAAAAAGAAAAAGGCTCACTGCAGTGTGCTACCAATCTGTGCGGCCTGGGCCTCTCCCTGGGGAGACTCGGAACATCTGGCCTCATCCTTGCCAGCGCTGGCTGTGCCTGTGTTTCCACTGCTACGAAGGCACTTGCTTGCGTGGGGTTGTCACTTGGCCAGGCAGTCAGTTTTTGCTTGGACTTAAACCTGTGCCTTTTTATCTGGTGTGAGTCAGCTTTTTGCCCCGGTGACTCAGAGATCTGACAAAACAACTTCGAGGAAGAAAAGGTTTATTTTGGCTCATGGTTTCACAGGTCTCAGTCCACAGTTGCCGACTCCATTGCAGAAACATCACATTGGAAGGGCAAGGCAGGGGAAAAGGGCTCAGCTTACGGCAGCCAGGAGGCAGAGAAAGAGAGATTTAGTTCCCCAGGCCAGGCCCCCAGTGAACAACTTGCTCTGGCCATTCCCTATCTGCCTACAGTTACCACCAAGCAGTCCACTGAAATTATGAAATTATCCATCAAGTGGATAACTCCATGGATGGGACTGTAGCCCTTAGGACCTAATCGCCTCACCTCTGAACATTTGCTGCCTTGCCTAACACACGCGTGTTTGGGGAATGTTCCAGATCTATCCCACGACATCCTGCTTTAGGCAGTCGTGCTGAGGAGGTGAGAGGTGGGTGGACCTGAGAGCCTCTGTGCTCAGTAAGAGTGGGTCTGTCTGACGTGACCTCAAGTGGGACACGGAGCTTCTCTCGGGGATTTTGCTCTAAGTGGCATGAGTGCCATCCTGCCTCTCCACTGTTCCTGGGGCTCTCCCCCTGGGCGCCTCTTCTTCTGTATCCCTCTAGTTTGCCAAGTAGGCTAAGGATGGATTGATGTTTTAAAGTTGCTTCTCCTTTTAAATTTCCAATAGCTCTGTGCCACTGGAGTGAAGGTATCCCCTCCCCCCCCCCCCCCCCGACTTTGGAGCCATCTGCCTCCCGTTTACATTTCCTCCCGTTTACATTTCTAGGTCACCTGCCTTCCTCCTTCCATTGGACAAGTTTTGCCCAATCCCATCACCATGCCTTTGCCTTTTCTAATCTAGAGCTTCTCCCACAGAGAATGACCAACAGTCTCAGTTTTCCTGGGACCCAGGACTCTTGGTGCTCAAACTGGGAAGTCCTTGGCCAACCAGGAGAGTCACCCCTGTCTCATACCATATCCACAGATTGCTACTTTGTTCGTTTTTGCTGAATTCCCACTGGGCTTCTGAGCCGTAGCTCTCATTGTGCATTCATATGGCGCAGACTATTTACATTGTCTTTTATCATAGTATTTGTGTTCACTTCCTATCTGCTCATCTACAGTGTAACCCATGTGAGCACAAGGAACATGTGTTACCCTTTGGATTCATTGGACCACTGGCACAGGGCCTTGCATGTGTTCAGATCTTTTTTAGATGCATGAGTGACGAGTGGGTCATATCCTTGTGGTGAGAGGATGTATCGTAACTACACTGATGGATTTTAATTAGTTTTCTTTGATTACAAAAATAATCAACTATGCTTTTGCCCCAAGATTGGAACAAAATGGAAAAAAAGTACACACCATCCAGAAGTAACTAGTATTAATATATTGAGTCTGTTTTTCCAATATCTTCCCACCCTCCTTTCCATCTATCTATTCCAATTACCATATGTCTATAATCTTTTAAAAAATACTTGGTCTTATCATTCATATAGCTGTATATAATTTTAAAAAGGGATCTATATCTATGTATCTTTCATATACACATTTACATATATTCTTATGCATATTCCTTATATGAAAGTTCTTCCTATCTACCTAGCTGCCTACCTGCCTATGGACCTGTCTCATTCCATCTGTGGCTACACCACCAGTTTTGTTTTCTTTTGTAGCCATTCCCCTATTGTTGGGCATTAAGTTTGTTTCAGAGATCTGGCTGTCATGGTTCTGTGTTTGTTCCATCCCTGATTATTTCCCTAATTCTTTTTTTTTTTTTTTTGGTACCAGAGTTTGAACACAGGGGCTCTTAACTGAACCACATACTCAGCCCTTTTTATTTTTTATTTTGAGGCAGGGTCTCTCACTAAGTTGCTTAGAACCTTACTAAGTTGCTGAGGCTAGCTTTGAACTTGCCATCCTCCTAACTAAACCTTTGCTTAGACCTTGACTTTAGCCATGATCAAAGTCTAGTGCTGTGCTAAGACTTGGGAAGTGGAGATTTGAGGAGGCTGGGTTCTGCTGCAGGGCTGAGAAAAATCCAGGCAAGGCTGAGGATGAACTTGGTTTATGGTTGCTCTCGATTCTGGGAGTCTGTGTGTTCTTGAGAAGATGCTAGGAGGATCATCTAAGCTAGGTGGTGTTTGGGTACTGGGTTAGGGCAGTGTGAAAGGCCAGGCTAGGTAATGTCAGGACAAAGACCCTTGCATTTGGGGATATATCATATTAAACATGAGGACCTTGGAATTGATGGATCCTGCTTTAAGCATGAGGTTTCTTTACACTTATGCTCTATAATTTGAAGTTTGTCTTCTGTGATGGGCTTCCCTGTGACCTACAGACTCAAAGAGCATCTCTGAAGAAGCCCTGGATATATTATAGTGTCTGGCTGGTATTTCCCAGCTCTAGCTTGTTGGAGCTCAGCAAGTGATGGCAGAAACTCCCTGGAGCCTAGTTCTGCAGGTCACAACCCAAGGCGACTTAGGGCTAATGAGTACAAATGACCAGGTCTGGTGATCTGGTTTCAAGAGTATTCCATCTTCCTTCAGCCAGATTAAAAGTCTCTTGATCTTGACAGTTACATCCCAGGTCAGATGTCACATGTTGATATAATATAATATTGCTGGTAATATTTGAGAATATCGTCGCAGAGCTGGGAATGTTTTGGAAGACTGGAGACAGACACTTGTTCCTATTTTCAAAATAGTTTTCTGAACTACAGGCTTGTGAGCCAGTTTAAAATCCTGAGCAAGATTCTAAAACAGATGATTTTAAAAGATGGTTTGTATAACCTTGGAAGAGCAAATAGTAATCACAAGCAATCATCATTGGTCAAATAAGGAGCAAGTTTCGTTCAGCTAGTTCAGCTAGCTCCATCCCCCATCCCCCTCTTTTTTGGTGGTAGATGTTTGAAAAGACTTTCAGGATAACCTCGGGCTCAAGGTGGAGAGCTTTGGACTGGATGAGTTATTCATGGAATGATATGCCCAGAGTACTTTTTAATGAAGCCTTCTTAAGCCAGAGTCAGGTTTCTAGAACTACAAGGTTCTACTCTTGATCCCACGCTGTTAACATTTCCTTTAATCAATGACAAAGAAAGAAATATGTAGGTGACATGAAGATGGGAGAGATAATGGATATGTTGGATGAAAGAATTGAGATCCAAATTGATTAGCTCAGGCTTGAGAAAACGAATTTAATTTATCAAAATGATGGTTAATAGGGTCATATGCTAGGTTTTATCCTTGCATTAAAAGAATAAAACAACTGCTCAAGTGCACAATGGGGAGGTTTGGCTTACTCATATTTCAGAAGAAATTAAGTGTCAAGTGAAGTATGTGTCCGGTTGCATGAATGGAACTACAGGACCTAGGATGATAGAGAGAGTCCTTCTCCCTGTCACACCTGGAATGAGGTGACTTGTTCTCTGCAGAGCACTCTGAAATAAAACAAAAGACTGACAATGGTAGGGGAAAGAACATAGAAACTTTCACATCTGCCAGTACAGGCTGTGTGCACCTTGGGGAATGTACTCAATCTTTCCAAACCTTAGTTTACTCATCAGTAAAATGGAGCAATAATACTTACCTTATCAAGCGCTATGAGGATAATAAAATTTATGGACATTGCTTTGAGCAACAGGCTCTTGTTTAGACTTGGTACTCAGTAGATCTTGTATTTGTTTATGTTATCACTGCTAATGGGGAATGAATAAGATTCAGGGAAAGGTTAATATGCAGGTCAAGTGAAGATGTGCTGTCTGGAGAAAGGTAGATTTGGGGGCATGGGAACTACATGCATACTATCTACCAGGCACTGTCCTGGGGAATCCATGTGGATTGTCTCATTTACTCCTCTGAATTGTCCTTTTAAATTGGTATTATCTTTTTGTCAGTATTTTGTAGGTGAAGGAGTTGAGATTGAAGGGAGGTGTGTCTTGGCCAAGGCTCCACAGTTAATCAGCAGCCCACCTGGAACTAGAACCTGATCTTCTGCCTCTCTGTACTACCCTGTTGCATCCTTTGCATTCTGGAAGGATCTTGCAAATTGGCAAGGGGTGAGGGGAAGGTGTTAGTGGTAAATGGAGAGATCCACCTGCACTGGGCTCCAGACGTCAATGTGAGTGCAGTACTACCACTGACTGGCAGGGATATCCCTACGTTCCCTTCTCCACCCTCACTACCAGTGATCCTCAGCTGGACCCTTAGGGCGTTTTGCTGGACAATTGCCAATATCCATTTCAGGTTGAGAGAAGTGACCATTGGCATCTAGTCTATGCTGAGGATGGCCTGGCCAAGGGACCAAGGGACCAAGGTGCCAAGGGTGAGCGGATGGTGGAGTGAATGAAAGCTGAAGCTGCCTGGATATCTGGTGTCACCCCCCCCCCCTGTTTCCCTTGCCCTGGTTCCTGATGACGTGTGGCTGCCTGGTGAGATGGCCTGGAGGGTTCTTCTGAGAAACATCCCCGCCCCCTACTGTACAGTCAGTTGCTTCTCTAGGATAGAGAGTAAGAAATGACCCCTGGGAATATCATGGTGACCCTTTCAAATGGCCCCCAACCAGGGGCAGGGGTGCAAATGAATGTTTTCTTTGTTGGAATCTTCATTTATTGAGTTATGTTCCATTTGGGAGAAAGATCAGGGTTCTAAACCACCTTAGGGCAGGGGTCACTGCTGGAGAGTCTTCTTTTCTAGAAGAAAACATGGCCTAACCAACTCTGATGCCCTCTTTAACTTGCTCAAGAGCCTCAGTTTCCCTGTCACCTTTTGTCCACACTCTAGGATCCGGTCCTTGCTGCTTTGTCCACTGTCATGGGTCTCATCTGTGTTCTGTACTTCTAGAACTTAAATGCTTTGTAGCCTGCCTGCTCCCTGGATCTGCCTAGATTATTAATTACACATCTTTAATGAACTATGAGCAATTGAAGGGCTGGGACACGGATACCTGTCTGTAGCATGTGCCTGGATATCTGGAGTCACCCCCGCTCCCTCACTCAGTCAATACTGCTATATCAATGGATGAGATGAAATGGCACCGTGGAGCCCTTTATCTATTCCTGCTTGTTTCATGTTGGTGACTTATTGATCTGCCTTCAGGCTGTGGGCTTAGAAATCAAAGACCTGGGTTCAAATTCCTGCCCTTCCATTTACTTGGACACATTAATTAAATTCTCTCAACCCAGTTTCTTCAGCTCTGGAAATGATCTCAGAGGGTTTTGGGGAAGGTTGGATGAGACTTTGGATGCAATGTCCTTACTAATAGCAAGCCCTCGGAAAATAGTAGTAGTTCTAGTGTAGATATCAGGAGAACAGGACATTGCCTTGTATGACTACTACTGGTCTGCTGTTAAATTGACCCTTAATAAATCTGTTTTGAGTGCTTATGGCTATTATTAAGGATCTATGTGCCTATTCAAAGAAGACAAGTGAAGGCTCAGCAGAGAGGCCTGACACATCAATAAAACAAGGCTGTGCTAGCACAGAGGCTTAAGAGACATTTTGGGTACAAAGAGAGAAACAAACATGAGGTCAATTCCATTGTCACACCAGTGTCCTCTGTTGTCTCTGGACATGATGTTCTAAACTGTGGTGCTTGGGTTTGAAAGGAAAGTCACTTTAGGATGACACTGCTTTTAAAGATCATCACAAATGATGGTGAGAGAGAAGCACTCAGAACCAGGCTGTGCTATAGGAAGAAAAATGCCAAATGGCAAGTGCCTTTGAGGTTCCCCAGAAGGGATGGGGGCAGTAGCAAATTACAAGAAGGATGAATCCCATCTCAGCCTCCATAACTGGAGTCAGACTCTGCTTTTGCATGCAAGCACACTCTTGCTGTTGTTTCAAAACCTGTATCTTTTGCTAAAATGTGCACATTATGGAGCTGAAGTATCTTTTCACTTCTCTTAAAAATAATCTAGAATACAAGCAGATTTGGAAAGGCAGGGGTCATAGCACTACTTTGACATCTGGAAAAGCAGTTTAGCTGGAGTGCTTTGTGTAGGTATACCGAGTACAGCCTGGTATACTTAAAATGGTAGAGGGGCTAGAGGTGGACCCAGGCCCTGTCCTCAGGTCCTATTCCTGGGCTCTGGGGTCTGAAGGTCAAGACATTAAGCAGACAGAGGAGAAGGGATCCCCGATCTAGCAAGGGCAAGTCAGACTACAGGAAACAGGCTGGTGAATCAGGAATGGTTTCAGTTTCTCTACCAGAACTGTGGACTGTCATGGGCATCACCAAAAGAATAACCGCCCTTGAACTTGCAGACTGCTTTATGCTTCTCAAAATGCTCTGTATCTATGAGTTCCTCTGATGCTCCCAGGAACTTAGAGGGGTGGTGTTGAGGGTGGCACTGTTCTTCCCTCAACAGAACTACAGAGGGCTCAGGGCGTGCACAAGGTCACCCAGCTTGTCCCCAAAGAGTTGGACCTGATTCACCCTAATTTATACATTCATTCATTCAATCATCAAATTTTGGGGCACTTTTTGGTGCCAAGCATTGAGTTATATTTAAGAAATATAGGGAACAGAGACTTGCCTTCAAAATAATATCCAAATCTTATGTGTTTCGATAAAGTAGCTTTGGGATGTTTGTTTGTCATCTTTTCCTCTGAGAAACACCATGTTTTGTGCATTGCCATAATGCCTAGAGATCTTATTTTATTTTTCCTCAATCCTAAGTTTGTGGTACGAGAGGAGGAGGGGACCCCTTTGTTGAGTAAGCCTGCAAACCTGCCCCCATTCACA
Source organism: Callospermophilus lateralis (assembly GCF_048772815.1). Taxonomy (NCBI): domain Eukaryota; kingdom Metazoa; phylum Chordata; class Mammalia; order Rodentia; family Sciuridae; genus Callospermophilus; species Callospermophilus lateralis. Next base: position 71,015,836 of record NC_135319.1, read on the forward strand.
TGGGGCTGCTGTGTTTTTTGGAACCTAGAGACTGGGGTATGGTATTCCCCAGTGATGCCATTAGAGGCCGGTCTGACTTAGGATGCCTTATGTTTCTTAAGGGTCATGGTGTCCTGCTTATTTTGGTCTCCTGCTTTCACACAATAGTAGGCACTCAGCATGCAATAACTGGGTTGGGTTTGTTGAGATATTACTATTTTTAGGTTTTGTTTGTGTGTGTGTGTGTGTGTGTGTGTGTGTGTGTGTGTGAGAGAGAGAGAGAGAGAGAGAGAGAGAGTATACTTGCATATGTGTGTTGGGTTAGCTTCATCTAAAATGCAAAAAAAATTTGTCTGCTTTTATGATTTGATTTCAGGGATGCTAGTCCTTAGAAATATGTCGTGTTTCCTAGTCCAGTGTGCTCTCATTTTTATCATTAGAAATGTACTTCATAGAAATGAAAGTATGGACATCTGTAGTTCCATACACTTTAGTATGATTTACCCAGTGTTCTGTTCTTTTAGCTCTGGGAGAAATTACAGTAGTGAGAGAGAGAGTGGGGGGCGGGGTGGGGGAGGGAGGCTGGAGCCCTTAGAGGAGACCTCAGAGGGGAAAGGGCAGAGAAAGCAACAGAAAACCCGCATGAACCAAAGATTAACTTACTATACAATTGGCTGGGAGAAGAGCTTGTTCCTATCTTCCAAGTAGACTCAAAGAGTTTCAGAGATGGATGATGCATATCTCCCTTGGAAGCAGTTGCTAAGCACCAAGAGCACAGAAGACACTGTGGCCATGCAGGGGAGCTCAGCAGGGCCTTGCTGTCGGTCACAGTCTCATGTGGACATGATGGCTTTAGCAAGCATCACAGTCAGAAGGAGTCATGAGAGGTGCATAGGTGGGCAGGGGCTCATCTTTGCAACCCCTCTCCACAGCCTGCACCATTATCGCCCTCCCTTGGAGGAGAGGCTACATCTTGCAGCGTAAAGTACATCTGCAGGCTTTAGACAGAGCAAGCAATACTGGAGTTCCCCCTCAGCTTCGGCACTTTGTGGTCTTAACTGAATGATTTAACCCCCCTCTAATCACCTGTGCTAAAACCCAAACTGGTCTTCCATTGGTAATGGGACTATTACATGAGATGACAGGTATGCAGGATCTCTTATTCTTTTTTTTAAAAAGTTCTAATTTGTTATACATGACAGCACAATGCATTTCAATTCATATTACACATATAGAGCACAATTTTTCGTGTCCCAAAGTAGAGTCACACCATTTGTGCATTCATACATGTACTGGGGTAATAATGTCTATCTCATTCCACCATCTTTCCTACCTGCATACCCTCTCCCTTCCCCTCCATCCCCTTTGCCCTATCTGAAGTTCCTCCATTCCTCCCATGCTCCCCCGCCCCCGCAACCCCATTATGGATTAGCATCCTCATATCAGAGAAAACATTCTGCATTTGATTTTTTGGGATTGGCTTATTTCACCTAGCATTATATTCTCCAACTCCATACATTTACCTGCAAATGCCATGATTTTGTTCTATGTTATTACTGAGTAATATTCCATTGTATATATATGCCACAGTTTCTTTATGTATTCATCTACTGAAGGGCATCTAGGTTGGTTCCATAATTTTGCTATTGTGAATTGTGCTGCTATAAACATTGGTATGGCTGTGTCTCTGTAGTATGCTGTTTTAAAGTCCTTTGGGTATAAACCAGGGAGTGGGATAGCTGTATCAAATGGTGGTTCCATTCCAAGTTTTCCAAGGAATCTCCATACTGCTTTCCATATTGGCTGCATCATTTCTCAGTCCCACCAGCAATGTATGAGTGTGTCTTTTCCCCCATATCCTTGAGGATCTCTTATTAACAATATATTGAATATACCTGGCAAGTTAGTTGTCTCTTCCTTAATTTTTTTTTTTTTGCAATTAATTTTTAAAAATCTACTCTGTAAGGTATTTAGTTTAGAAATTCTTTCCCTAGGATGAGTGAAATGTAAATTGAAGAGTTGGGGAAGAACCTCAGGAAAGAGCAGGGCTCCCAGAGGGGATGTCCCCTGCGGGTTCCCTTTCACTAGGTCCTCCTGCTGGTGAATGCTGGCGGGCAGGGGGCCGGGCTGCTCTGGAGGAAGCTGCTCCACTGCATTGTTCTTGGCACTTATGCCAACCGTTCAGGGCTCTCAAAAATTGGCTTAGGAAATAGTTTGAAAGTTATTACTTGGGATTCAGGAAACTCCAGGTGGCTTTTGAGAGCTGCCCCCAAATGCAGCCAGAGATGCGTCCTCAGCTGCTCACTTTCGGGACTTTCATTATTTTTCATGTTTATTTCTGGCTGGAGCCAGAGCCGGGTATTCATGAGCTCTCACTGTCTGATTTCTTTCTTTCTTTCTTTCTTTTTTTTTTTTTAAACCAATCCCTTTGTTTCTTTGGGAGAGAAAGAAGCTTGCTCCCCAATCTCCTGTGCCCCACGGTAGGGTTCAAGGAAGCCTGGCCCTTGTAATTGTAAATTACCTATGAAAAAGACAAAGCCCTTGGCTCCCTTCCTGGCTGAAGCTCGGAGATCAGCAGTGATAGTGGAAATTAATGACGGCTGCTGCTGAGCTTCTGGCCTGTTGGTGGCTGCTGAGATGAAAAGACAGCAATTGAAGTCGGCTTTGGGGATGAGCATTCCGATAAGGATTTTTGTTTGGGATACAGTTATTACACATGCCATGGGGGTCTAGCCAGGCCTCGGGTTTCTTGGAACTGGTTCTGATTTGCTCACTAATAACCCACCTGCTTTTCTTTCAAAATGGGACCTCTTTCCCTTTAATCTGACCACCTCATCTCCCAAGAAAACAGTCTAGCCCTCCCAACATAATACAGCAGTTGCCCAAGGTGAAGCCAAATGTCTGAATCTCTTTTCCTCCTCCTCCTCCTCCTCCTCTTTTTAATAGCGAATCAGGCTCTTGTGAACTCACTTTCTTTCATCTTGGCTCTTCCCCCTGGGCTGATGTTAAACAGCTGTCATACTTGGGCTGCCCAGGAATCCACTTATGAAACAAACCAGCCAGGCTTCTTAATTGCCCTCCTGTGACTAGACTAAATTTGTCGTCCTAATTCTTGAGTGCTCGAGTTCCTCAGCCTCGGGCCTCTGAGTGCCATCCTTGAATTTGGCCAGTTGTTTGCTCTCTGGCAGGTCCTGTGGGAACAGATTGGACGGCATTGGAAAGCCTTGGGAGGGAGTGAGGGGGTTAAAATCAATGTGGTTTCAGCCAGGCACGGTGGCACACATCTGTAATCCCAGTGGCTTGGGAGGCTGAGGCAGGAGGATTGTGAGTTCAAAGCCAGCCTCAGCAATGGTGAGGCGCTAAACAACTCAGTGAGACTCTGTCTCTAAATAAAATGCAAAATAGGGCTGGGGATGTGGCTCAGTGGTTGACTGCCCCTAAATTCAATCTCTGGTACCAAAAAAAAAAAAAAAAAGTGGCTTCACATTCTGGTGGTAGAAGGGGATCTTTTTTTCTTAATAGTCCGGCATCTACCTGAGAGAAAAATGCAAGTAGAAAGAATGTGTGTACCTGTGTTTTATTGCATGTGAGTACTCTTTTAGAGTGTAGTGACACATCATTCATCTGTCAAGATTTAAGAATGTATTTTAATCGACAATGATGAATTTAACATTTGTGATTTGGGATGTTATCAACCACATCGCCAAAGATCTATGGTGTTATGGTAATTTCTTATTACCTTGATGATTTTGAGGTTTACTCAGATAGCTGGTTTCTCATTGAGGAGTGAGTCCTTTTACAGTCTGTTTGCCTTATACTCTTGGCAAGTGAACTTTTCCTTTTCTTTTCAAAATGCTTCAGTCCCCGAGCCTTTGACTTTTTCAGTCGTAAGCTTGATTGGGCTCTTTGTTGTCTTCCTTGCTTGATAGTTGAGATTTTGAATGGAACGGCTTGTTCTTTGTTCACAACTTCCCTGGGCATCCTGACTTCTCACCTTGACCCCACCCAGGGGTCACTCTCCAGAAACAGGGTGTTGATTCCTCTTGAAGCAGCATTTCATGGACATAGCCTCTCAGAAGCACTTGGTAATATCACAAGAGCTCGGGAACAGATGAACCAGTAGTTTTCTTCTGTTTGCTCTTCCGTTTGGATAGAATTTGCAGGCCTTCTTGTGGGGACTGTGGCTGAATTTCAAGGTCCATTGCTTCCTTGTGACAGGTCTTCATGGGATCCAGGGAAGAGGAGTGGATGGAAAAGCTCCGTCCGAGGCACACACATTTGTGAGTGTACGTAGAGGGTGACCATCAGAGGCACAGACAAATGAAATGGCTTTCAGGTCACAGCCTGGGAAAATCCTTACTTTCTGCAAATTTGGATCCAGTTACTTAGAACTGGCAGTAACTTCACATTTTACCTGAGACTCGCAGCCCCAGAATCCAGGGTCTGAAGATACAGGTCAGCTTTCTTGGCAATATGCAAATTCTCTGCAAACTCCCACAGACCATTGAACTGACTATCCCAACTCCTCCTCCCAGCCAGAAGGGAAACCGGGGTAACCCAGGACACAAGCTGCAGAGATGAATGTCTCAAGGTTCTCCGGTGGCCGTTCTTGGTCATTCACACCTGTGACACGACATGTCATTAGTGTTTGGGGCAGGTCGCTCAGAAAACACGCCAAGTCCCAGTTTTGCCCAAATTGAAGAGTCTTTATTTAGCTGGCCAGCTGGCAACTGCCCTCCACAGGTCCCATAACTGTCTCTGCAAGGAACAGCCCCAAGCCTGAGCATTTTAGGATATTTAAAGGCAAAACCCACATCTGGGTTGACATAGCTATAAGCAAGCAGGTACAGAAGCTGAACTGGGCAGTTAGCGAGACAATGCAATGGGTACATTGGTATTTCCCACAGGACTTTTCAGGTTGGCATAGCAGCAAGCAAACAGAAGGGAAGTGGATCAAAATGACCCTAGTTGAGTACAAGTTAGAGAATGGTTGCTAACCTCTAGACAGTCAATCTCTGACAAGGTACATTGCCCAAGAAAAATGGAAAGCAAAGAGAACATTTTTACATTGTATAAGAATTGCTATTTTGTGTTGCCAAGTATGTTATGCTAGGTTTGTTAACTATTAATGGGTACAGAGGAGGGGCTTTCCCATGGGAGAAGCACTTCTTACATGATATGGAGTCTCAGGGTACAATGGAGTCTGTTTGGTCATTGCCCATAGAGCCTGGCCCATAACACAAAAAGGATGAGGAAGCCATTGTCTGTGGTGGTATCCAGATTCACGTACACAAAACCTCAACCTCCAGCTGTGCGTGATTAGCGCAGGCATGACCACTCAATCTCAGCTACCCGCTGCAGCCGGGCCACATTGATCTGAATCCTCTGTGTTTGAGCAATGTCAGGACACTGAGGACAAGCGAAAAGACTAACTTGGTCTTTTGCCAAGTGCTGGAGACAAGGAGAAACAGAAGTTGTGTGGATGCTTTCTGAGACCACTGTAGTCACACAGAGCAGAGGCCTCTGAGGTCTGGATCCAGCGTTATCCCCACTGGCTCCACACTCTTGTTCCTGTCTGCATATCCACTAAGGCAGCAGATTCATGCCAGGAATTTAAACCCTGTGATTCCCACCTATGACTCGTGTGCGGCCTGTAATGGAGTACAGATGCAGTGGAGGGGTGGGATCCCTGCATCCAGGGGAGATAGAGTTGCCTTACAATATCCAGGAATTTCTAGTGTTGGCTAGAAAACTGTCCTGTCCTCTGTCCCTAATGGAGGGCAAATGGAGCCAGTCACATTATAGATATTCCCTTTATATGTAAAATTTCAGCCTCTGGGATTCCCCCTGCCAAAATAGTTCTCAGCCATAGGGGCAGAGTGAAGGCTGTGTGGAAGAGAAATGAGTGGCCCTTGAACACATAGCATTTTTTTTCTTATATATTTTGTGACTCCATGAAAGTGTATGGTTTTAGTGATGAAAGTGTCATTCTTCTCATAGTTTGCCAAGAAACAGTGGGGACCACCACACAGGGCAGCCTGTGCCTCAGGGACCAACATTATGTTTGGGGGCACTCATCACATGGGAAGGGAGAATTATTGGATTTAAGGAGAGGAAACAAAGGACCAGATGTGCCCATGATTTAACACCATTCCTGAAATCAAATGAGTGGGGCCAGAGCACTTGTAGCTCATGTCTTGAAAAGATGAGAATCTGGTGCATGGGGTGGGGGGAGCATCCTCTGTGGGGATAGTAGAAGGCACTTTTATTGATCCTCGTATCCTCGGAATTCATGCTGTATTTCTGATTTATTGGCTGTGCAGCTTCAATTTAGTCTCCTTTTCCTTTGTCCGATAGTGCAGTTCTGCTTTCCTTCCTGATTTTGCTGGGTTCCTTCTTTTGTCATTTCCCTCAAGATCTGCCTTTTGTCTTTAGGGTCAGGAGAAACAGATAAATTTTCTTTATTTTCTTTCATTGGAAAATGTTTGGTATACCCTTTCATTCCTGAAGGATATCTTGGCTGGATATAAAATTCTGGGTTGACAGGTATTTCCTTTCAGCACTTGAAAAATGTTGTTCCTCTTCCTTCTGGTCTCCCAGATTTCTAATGAGAAATTCACTGTTACTCAAGTTGTCTTCCCCTTCTATGCAAAAATCGAGATTTTTGTCTTTGATTTTCAAAATTTTGGTTGGAAAACATCTTGGTGTGGATTTCTTTGGGTTTAATCCTGTATGGGATTTGCCAACCTTACATCTTGTTTGTATCTTTTGCCAAATTTTGGAAATGTCAGTTATCATTTGTCAGCTCCCTCTTCTCCCTTTTCTCCTCCTAAGATCTCAAGAACGTTGTTGTTAAATACTTGAATATTTCTGTAGATCTCTGATATTCTGGTCATTTTTTTTTTAAATCAATCTATTTTCTTTCCGTTGTGAAGAATAATTTTATTTTTCTATCTTCAAATTCATTTTTCATTCCACTTTCCTCTCCAATCTGCTGTGTAGCCCAGCCCTTGAGTTTTTAATTTTGGCTAATGTATTTGTGGATTCTAAAATTGCCATCTGGTTCTTTTTTATATCTCCCATTCTTTTCCTGAATCTTTTTCTATTTCTTCATGTGTTTCTTGTGTATCTGTGATTGCTCATTGAAGTATTTTTTTTTTTTATGACGGTTATGTTAAACTCCTTGTTAGATAATTCCAACATCTATGTCATCTCAGTGTTGGCATGTATTACCATTTTTCATTCAAGAATTTTCATTTAAATTTACTCCTTGTTTGTCATGTCCCCTGTCTCATGTTGGTGATTGAACCCAGAACCTTAGGCAAGTGCCCTTCCAAATTTGGCTAAGTTACATCCCTGGCCACTATTTGTTCTTGATGTGAATTTTTTTTTTAAGCTGAGTGTGGACATTTGGGGTACTATCTTATGTAATTTTGAATCTTCTACGGATCTTTTGTATTAGAAAGCTTTCTCTGATTTTATGCTGATGGAGGTTTTGGGGAGGGAAGGTTTCATCTCCTTACTGCCAGGTGCGGTTCTGTACAAGTCCAAATTGACACCCGAGAAGGGACGGCAGCAGTACATGCAAAAGGACTGAAACCATCTCTCTCAGATTTACTTGGAAAATTGTTTTCTCCCATCTCCTGATTGAAAAGGTGTACACCTGTTTGCATTTGTAATCCACGTGGTGCTTGGTGACAAACAAGTCAGTGGGGTGCTGAGTGGAAGCCAGAGGGGCAGCACAGAAGGGGAACCTGTGAGAGTTGGGACTGGTTTCCTTGAATTAGAAAGTGGAAGGAGCCATGGAAAATTCAGGTTCAGTTTAGTCTGACATTGACCCTTAAGCAGTTTGGTGAAAGGACATTGCCAGCTGGTCGTGACTATAGTTGTTTTGCAATGAATACTGGTGATGTGATTCCATAAATATGACACTCATTTTGATGCAGGCCCATGTCAGGGGATCATGTGTAAGACACAGGGATCTAGCCCTCAGGCAGTTGGACCTGAGCTCTCAGATATTAGCATCTTGGCCTGATCTGAGCCCCATCTAGCAGGCATCTGGACACTACATGTAGATGCAAAATTCTTTAGACTGTAGAACCAGGCAGACACAGGAAGCACAGCTTAGAGAGTGCAGGGAGACATACCATGGGCTCAGGAGTCAGTGACATTGAGTCTAATGGAAGGAAGAGAGCTGTTATCCCATTGCCAGGATTGGCTTAAGGCTTCGATTCCATAAGTCTATTCATGAAGAGACCAGGAGGACTCATTTTTTTTTTCTTACTTCATGTTCTAGGACTTCCATTTGTGTAAGAAGCTTTGATAAAAATAAATATTAACAACTCCTTAAGTCCCCTCAGTGATACATACACACACACGCAGAGAATGGAAAATTTTTATATGTATTATCTTTTTAAGATTTCATGATAACACGGTGAGGTAGGAGGAACCTACATTGTTGTTCCATTTATTGAGGATGAAGCTGGAACTCAGAGAGATTAAGTGATACATGCAATGAAGTTAGGATTGGAATAGGATCTTCAGACTTTGAAATCTAATGCTTCCAAGGGATGTGCTGTGTATCAGAGTCTTTGAAGCTTCTCATAAGCACCTGGTATCTAATTCTCAGTGTCTGTATCTGAATACCAGAGTCACCATGTGATGGCTGACAGTCTTGCCAAAGGGGGATGGAATTATACTTTTGCATGTCTTAGAAAATATACTGCTGCCCTTGTAAGCTACTGTCCCTCATTCAGGAGGTATGTATTAAGCATCCACTATAGTATATGCCAATAACTGATGCTGGGAATGCATTTCTTCATTGTTCAAATCAGCTTTCCTCTCCAGGTTCTCATGGTCCAGGGTGGCAGGCCAGATTCAATGCTTACATGTTACAGTTGAAGGCAAGGGGAAGATGTGCTGTTGGAGGCATGTGCCTTTTGCTAGGGGTTCCTGGATGAGATGAATAATTGTGGGGATGAGGGAGGTAAGTTGCTGGGTGCTCTTTAGTTATCTATCAGTGCTACTGACCCACTTTCAGGATGGCGTGTAGACTACTTTTCTTACATCCTTCCCTAAGCCTCATTATGAAATTGAGCATGTTTCTGTGTAATTCTAGACTGAGTCTAGAAATAGAGGAATCTGCTTGGCTTATTCAGGCATCAGTTTAGAGACTAGGGCTGCAATAACAAAGATGGGCTTCTTTAAACATTCATTCATTAATAATAACAATGATAATTATTCTGATAAAAAATAAACTCTGGTGATGCTCTTGCATCTACCCAGATCTTCACCTCATTTGATCCCCTCAACACTGTAGGGAGGGGGTTATCACCTCCATATTGCAAGTGAGCCAATGGACTCATAAAAGCTTGGTGGGCCTGCCCGTGTGGCTATCAGCAATATGATGCCTTCTCCTCCCAGAGCTCTCCTTTCCATTCATTGCTTTGCTCAATGCACAAGCCTCTAAAATAGCCTTTTTATAAAACCACCACCATCATCAAAACTAAAAACCAAAAACTAATAGACTGTCAGAAGATCCCTTTGTTTGGCCTCTCCTCTTCTCCCCCTCTTGGCCCTTTGTTAGGCAGGGCCTGCTTGGGTGATATTTACAACAGTGCAACCTGTTGAGTGAGATTTCTAGCTTGTGATAGTAATTTTTCTATTGTAACAACAGTGATTGTTATTCAATACAATAATGCTATTTTTCACTAAAATATGAGCGGTTTGTAGGGAATAGCAAAGTATTTGCTTTCTCTTTTGTAATCCTCCCAACAATCCCATCAGAACATGTTATTATCTCGACTGCTACAGATGAAGGATTTGAAGGTTAGAGTCATTGAGTCACAAGCCTAAAATAATACAGCAAACCTAGGAAGAACTAGGATTTTAAACCAGGTCATTTCATAAGCCCACGTTTTTTAACCCCCAAACCTCGTTTTCTCCCACACAAATGCTGGGTTTGCAGAATCTGGACTCAGCATGCACACTCAGACTGCACCATGAACTCTGAGAGGTGATGGACAGGCTGAATCTTCTTGCAGTTTCCTTTGCCTCTGCAGGATGCTGGTTTGTTGTTGCATGCCTGGGACCCATTTTAGGCTGTGCTGCCCAAGATGTGAGTGGCGTATTAAAACTGAATACTCGTTGCTCACTTCCCGGGCATTAATCAATGGCAAATTAGAACGGAATTGATATATGCATAAGACATGCACATTAATTCTGAATGTGTTTATCGTAATTAGTGCTATTACAATGAATACCAAAGGAATCAGGGAATGATTAGCTACACTTAGTATTTGTTACGGTTTGTTTAAAAAAGTTAAACATAAAATTAGTCGAGGTTTGAGGAGCAATGTTCCATTTGCATGGAGAATGTGGCTGCAAGCCTTGGGTCTTTGTGAATTGGAAGGTTTTGAGGGGTTTTCCCCACACAAGATTTTGTAGAAAACTGAGTTAATGAGACTCTCATCCTCAATTAAAGATGTGGCTTTCCTTTCTTAATTATTTGTATCTCACAGCTGTTCTCTTTGATCACACCTACATTAAAAAGCCTACCAATGCACAAGATAAAATGGAAGTAGAAAAGTAGACTCCAAAATATATAAAAGGATCAGTATATAGTTTAAAATAAACTACTTAACCAGGTATAATTTATATGCAGCAAGCTGTATGTTAAATTTGGGAATAAGTATACATTCATGAAATCATTACCATGATCTATGCTATAGACCTTTCTATCACCTCCAAAAGTCCTGTCCTCTTCATTTACTATTATTAGTATTTTGTAATAACAATGTAAATTTTAAGTACATAATACAGTATTGTGTAGACACATGATGAACAGTAGATCTCTATGGCCCATCTTGTCTAACTCACATTTGTGATACCTTTTACTGGTACCTCACTGTTGCCCCCTCACCCGAGTCCTGGCAACCAGTATTCCACTCTCTGCTCCTTTTAATTTGGGTATTTTTGATTCATCATGTGGTTATCTGTCCTTCTTTGTCTGGCTTATTTCACTCTATATAATGTCTTCCAGGTTCATCTATGTTACCACAAGGGGCAGGATTTCCTTCATTAAGACTGAAGAATATTCCATTATATACATACAACAAAGGTTCTTTATTCTTTCATCCATCAATGAATAGAATTTAGGTGCATCCATGCCAAAAGGACCTGTGTATACTTTTAAAATACATATGTTGCATTAGCTAAGGTGTGGGACATTTATTGAAATGTACTACGTTCTGACACCTGTATTCATGTGATCCTCATTCCTCATTTAATCTTCAGAATGACTCTGAAGCAAGTAGTAAAATAAGAAGACCCTGGTTCAGAAAAGTTTATGTGCTCAAGGTTATACAGCTACTGGGTGGAGAGCAGGAATTCGTCTCCAAGTCTGTGTGAACTTGAATCCATGCTTGCCCACTAAGAGTGGCCACTTCCTCCTAAGAGGGCGCCATCTCCAGGGCACTTTGCTCCATTATCCTGTGGCTTGGTGTGAAACTCTCATCTGACTGGTTGCCTCCAAGATGGGTAGAGGCCAGAGGAAAGATTGGTTTAGGACAAACCCCACTCTGCCAGTGAACCAGATGCTCAAAGTATTTGTCCTTTATTACTTTTGTTTTCAAAGAATGGGCTTCTGAGAGCCAATGGGTTATACTCAAGCATCCCTTTAGCAAATACTGTTCAAGCATCTGCCTGTGTTGGGAACACTTCTCAGCTCTAGTGAGATAGATTAATATAGCACAGTCACATGCACAAATAGCTGATACTTATAAAGGAGACATACAGAAACTTCCAGCATGCTGTAAGAGATCTATGAATGAAGCATGGGGTTCCTGGAGAGTCCCTGAGGGGTGCTAATCAAACCTATGCATTGCAGAGAGTTAAGAAATGCTTCCCTTATGTGGTGCTGAGGTTGAATCTTGAAGATCATTGACTGTCAGCATGGTTCAACAAGATACCATGCCTCACTCTGTTCATAGATCCTGTAACTCTAGGGGCCCAAACCCTGGGGGTTTGTGTTTAGTAGGGAGGTTCTGTTAGGACAGTTCTCAGCTCTTAGTTCCTCCTGTGGAAGTTGCTTCAGTACATATCTGTTGAAGGAATGAACATGTGCACAGGGAAAATATGAAACAACTCTTGCACAACAGTTTTCCCTCTACCTTTGCATGACCACATTACCTGCAAATAGGGACACAGGGAACTTGCAGGAGGCCCACCTGTGCATTGTGAAGACATTTGGTTGCAAGTGGGGATCTGCTGCTTGCTGGTCATGAAACCGCATCTCTCAGTCTCTGCATTCCCTCATCTTTAAAGGACGTCAGTCAGTCTTTCATTGCTTATTTTTCATATATTTAATATTTTTCATTTTATTTCTTTGCTTTCCTTATGGAAATATTTTCATTTATTTAAAAAATATTTTTATTAGTTATTGATGGACCTTAATTTCTTTATTTGATTATATGTGGTGCTGAGAATCGAACGCAGTGCCTCACACATGCTAGGCAAGTGCTCTACTACTGAGCCACAACCAATAATCTCTTGAGTCTGCACTGTTTAGTTATTATATCCCTTTCCAAACAATGAAAATCAATACTGTTTTCTGGAAATCAACAAATGATAAAAATTAAATTATTAAATGACTGTCTAATTTAATTTTTTCTTGATCAGCATCAGACAAGGTGTATACAATATAAGCTAGTGGGAGGCACTTACCTTCAAAAATAGAATATGGAAGGGAACATTTAGGAATATTTTATAGTATTGAAAATAATCCCAAGAACAAAAATTTTATACATATTTGGAATAAGGAAATCAAAGAAGCTCCTTTAGAGTGATGGATGACAGGGAGCCAGAGCACCTGAGTTCTCACTCTTATTTATCTTCTGTGTCAAAGAAGATGATCTTCAGGCTCAACAGGGTGGAATGAACCTACGCAAATGAACATGGATAAGTGTGAGGTGACTCTGATAGAATATCATGTTGATCTAAGTGAATTCCACTATGCCAGCACTCTTACAGAATTGGCTAGGAGATGACATAAGGACTCGGAGGACCTCCAAGAATGAAGTAGGTGGATGTCAGGTGATGGATGTCATGATGCTGGAACAGTGGGGTTGAAAATGACTGGGAAAGAGTTTAGAAGGAGAAGTTAAAATAATGAGGAGGAGGCGGTAATCACAGAGATGCAGTGAGGGTCTGAGACATGCCATTCCTGATGGCATAAATCTTACTGCTTTTGTAATGGTCACCCATCAACGAGGTGAGCAAACAAACAAACAAACAAACAAACAACAAAAAAAAAAACCCAAAACACAAGCAGAAAGAATCTCAGCAACATACCTGAATAATTTTATGGTAGTATCTTTGTGATCAATAGAAAATATACTTAAGGGAAACTGAATGGATTCGAAGGTGGTCAAACAATTGTTCTCAAAGGATCCTGCCCAGTGGTTGAAAGTGAACCTGGATATGAACTCCCATTTTTACCCCGTATACAGATTGCAGAATCAATATCCCACTTGAATCAAAGTGTGAAATATGATATATCAAGAACTATGTAATGTTTTGAACAACCAACAATAAAAATTAATTAAAAAAAAAAAAAAAAAGAAAGTGAACCTGGAAATTGTCCTCCAGTAACCTACTTGCAGGTGCTGTCCTTGGTCCTGTCCTCCAGTCTACCAAAAAGATGCAGGCATCGCTTGTCTCTTGTTGGGAAGATATTGATGGTGAATTCATCCGATGTGCAAATAATACAAAGGCAGGAGGGACACTGAATACTAAGATAGAAGCAGGATATAAAATGATATTTATAGACTAGAGATCTGGGCCAAGTCTAACAGAACAAAATGTAGCAGGGATAAATGTAAAGTTCTACAAATCCCAAAATTAAACTGCACAAAATAGGATGAGGGAGATGTTTCAGAGAATTAGTAGCACGAGTAAAATATTATTGAAAGGCTTGGGAAGCAGTAAGCTCAAGGTTCACTATGAGTCAACTCTGTGATACAAGCCAAGAAAGCTCATGAACCATTATTCTGTGGTAATAGATGCAGGTTCTAGAATGAGGATGGGGATACTTTCTCTGTATTATGCACTTTTTAGTTTGAAATTTTGTGTTTGTGATATCTTAATTTGGAATAATTTTTCGGCTTTGGTGGGTTCATAGTGGGACATACATAAGTTGGAAGACATAGAAGAGAGGGAGGATTGTGGCAAGGAAAGAAAGCAAAGAAGAGACATCGGTATAGGAGGGGGTGTCATGCATAAGAGTTATTAGGATTGCTTAACGTGGTATTAAATTACAGAACTGGTGCTAGTATACAGCAGCCACAGGAAGACAGCTTTGAGGTAAAATAAAGGATAAACTCCTAATAGAAAGGTCAAATCATGAGATGAGTTTTTCTTGGAGATACTGGACTTTGTAGGCTGAAGAACCACATAAGATGACCCTCAAATGACATTCCTGTCAATTCCTGATGTATCCTTCAGTGGGGAGACTCAACATTTTGAGCAGATGAAGGACAGAGGTTCTCACCATCCTATAAGAGACATGCTAGTTTGCAATCAGGGAGACTAGGTAAGAGGCAATTACTAGAGTCCAGGTGAACCAAAACTTGGAAACTGATTGGATGGAAGAGTTAAGTAGACACAGAAGAGCCTAGGATAGTTCCATTGTTCCAAAGCCTTGCAAAGCGCAGAGAATGAAATAGAGATGGCCACTGCTTGCTGTGCTTCTGGGGCAGATTGTTAAATGGCTATGGTCTTTAACTTTCTCAACTGTGAAATCTGAGGATTTCTCTCATTCATAACATTTTGTGATGAAATGAGCTAAAATAATTTCTTCTCAGGAAAGATGCATTTATAGCTGTGTGTCTGCCCACCTGAATGGTGTGACATGAGGAGGGAAATGGAGGTGGCTCCTACCCAGAGATATTCTCTCACGGTGACATTAACAGTGACTAGAATTTCATCACTCGGATTTTATTCAATCTAGTTTAAGTTCTCATCTTCTTGCTTAAACAGTGCAGATGCCAATGGAAGGCACACGTACAAAACCATCGTTTAACTCTAGCAGGAATTAGGTTTTCTAATTAGTTTCCTCCAGAAGCTCTAGCTAAGCCTAAG
Organism: Callospermophilus lateralis; assembly: GCF_048772815.1. NCBI lineage: Eukaryota > Metazoa > Chordata > Mammalia > Rodentia > Sciuridae > Callospermophilus > Callospermophilus lateralis. The sequence goes on from NC_135319.1 coordinate 71,030,953, forward strand.
GTGTTAAGAAATCTTTGGTGTTAAGGAAAAGAAAGATGTTTTTTGGCACGTAGGGCAGCCTTGGGTTGCAAAGCTGAGGAGGATTGCTGCCACTGACAAATTTGGCAAGGGGGGGCTTACTGTGGAAGGGGGAAGCCTTGCTAAAGAAAAGTGCAAGGACTTCAGGGGCACCTTGAAATCATTTCTCAGTTTCACTGTGGTCTGATCACAGGCTCATTTCACCTCCTCTTCCACATCTTCGAGAATAGGATCTTAAATATATCCAGTGTATCCCATTGTGATTGTTGGTGTTTCTGCACCATCATGGAAATATAACTTCCTCTTATCAGCACTTGATTCCTTTAAATGGAATTAATTACTCTCCTTTGAATATTTCATTTTAAAAGTGAAGGATTATAGTCTGAGGCAGGATATAATATGGAAGTTAATGTGAGGGTTCTGATAGTTCCTGTGGACTTAAAAATAGGGAGTTTTAAGTATTGCTGTGTATTCTGAATGCTTGTAGATAATCACTTGTCCTGGGCTGCTCAATAACCTTGGGAAGAATTTGCCAGTGGAATTTTGTGTGGATATTGAAAAAAAAAAAGGAAATAAAAACTCAAAACAACAATGACAAAAATGCTTTATGTAGAGTGAAACTTTGGCTTCAAAAATGATTTATAAAACTCTTTCTAACAATTAGCCACTCTGGTAAGAGTGTGTCCACCCTATTGACTGAACTTCTTTTAATTAAATGTCATACCTGGCTAGGTATCTTTTAAGAATCTGCCATTGACTTTTTGACAACCATGGGGAATCTATCCAAATAAGATTTGCTTGGGTCTTTCCCATAGAAAAAGGTTTAGAGCACCTTCTAATTTTTTAAATTAAGAGTGAGGAATCCATTTGATGGATAGAACCAGGGCCACCTTCACTGTTTGAGAAAGGTTAAATGATATTTACTAGCAATTTTTCTTGCCAAGAAATATAAAAGGGAAAGTGATCTACATTCCGTAGAGTGATTGGGCCAGGTTCTATCAAGAGGAGAACTTATAGGCTGAAACCCTGCATGAAAGTTTCCATTAAGTTTAGCTTCTGAAAGATGTACTGAATACAAAATGTGTGAAGAAAGGAAGACTAGAAAGAACGAGAATGAAGGGTTTGCTGTTAGCAACACTTAGCTTTTAATCAAAAGCCCATTTTCTAATGCTACATGAGTGATCATCCTCGACAATAGGAGCATCCTGATATGCGAATTTCTGATGGATTTCCCCTCTATTCCCTCCAAACCTCATTTTAAAAGATAACCCAGTAACTTTCATTACTTTGGAGTAGACTTTTCAAAGGACTTACTCATCCACGATCTTATTTTCTAGCATGACATTGTCCTTGAGGTTTCTATTGTGGTACCATGTTATGAATGAGGCAGTGTTATCATGACATTCTTCAGAGATCGATGCCCCAAATATCCAAGGCTCCCTTATACCTAAGGAATTCTGAGGCATCATTCTGGTGAAGCATGTTTTCAGAAACCTCAAAAATACTTTTTTCCCCCTAATTGAGAATTTACATGTACTGTACGATGAAATGATACTTAAATCTTAATAAAAGGTCTTAATTTAGTAGACCTAATGTGATTTAGTGGAATTCAGACTAAGTCAGGAAATAGGCCAGATATGAGTTCAGGGGCTCTAATTGTGGATCGTTTCTAATTGCTAAAATTCTACCAGGCACTGTGCTACTAGTTTTGTGATAGGGCCCTACGTGCTTAAATCCCTACAGCCTCTCATTGAAGAAGGTTTTCTTATCCAGAGGTTAACTCTTTCTGCAGTTCATAGCAGAACTCGGATTCAACTAAGCTTTCCTGTCTCAAAAGCACATGCTATTTCCATTTTGTTCACCAGTTTGTCATGTGAGTTTACTGCATTGAAATTACGGAGGCCCTTGTTAAACATCAGATTATCAACTCCACCTTAAACTGAAGCCCATCTCTCCTTCTGCTAGTCTGCTCTCTACAAGATTTGATTATGTGACCATTGTGCATTATTGCCTGTTTTAGACTCTAACCCAGAAAAGGGGAAGAATTTTGCCATCCACCCCTAGGTATCAGCAGATGTTAGAGGCAAATCCTAAACTAGTCGTGGTGGGGGGAACTGCATACTTTGACACTCTTGATTTTGGGAAAAGTCAAGAGAAATAGATAAACTTCCCTGAGCTTTGCAGTCAAAAGCAATATTTGGATTTAAGGTCTTGTGTCTTGTTCTAGGACACAAGAATTTACTTAGGAAACTATTCCCATATAGCCTGTTTGTAACTTGGGATGCTCATAGAAAAATGAAGCTGATTACAGAAATCAGTCCCTGCTGGGGCCCTATCGGCTGGTCCTTGACCTCTGTACCCATATATTGGCATTTTGTTTATTAACATTGATCAAGATTTATTCTACTCATTAGAGGATGGCAATTTGAACCACAGAATTATGCCACATTCCTGCCAGCTCATTTATTCATTTTCTCCTTTCCCCCAAACACTAAAATAATCCAGATGGAGCCAGGGTGGGTTGGAGTAGGATGCCAAAGAAAAAAATTAAATTAGAAAAAGGTGCTATTGAAATAACCTGGCTAATCTTAGAAGGGCTCTGTGGCTAGTGCATTCCAGGTGAACTCATTCTGATTGAATGAAAATGTATTATGTGTGTGTGTGTGTGTGTGTGTGTGTGTGTGTGTGTGTGTAATGGGGGAGGAGAGGAGATAGAAAGAGGATAGATTCATCTAGAGTTATTGAATAATAATTGAAACCTGACCAGTAATGACATTCATTCATTCATTCACCCATTCATCCATTCATTCACTCATTCCTACATTAATTCTGCAGGGAGATATATTGAGTATTGGCTGTGTATCCTCTGGAATTTGTTCATGTGTGAATTTTCTACAGAAGAAAACTTGGAATCACCATTAAAAAACTGAAGATTCAGCTCAATAATAAGATTAGGTGAGAGTTGAGATTACATAAGGAACATTGTAACAGATCAAGAAAGTGTTTCAGAAAGTAATCGGCAAAGTAGTTAAAGAGAGCCTACTTGTTAAGAATAATCCAAGACTGAGGATTTGATCTGAAGCTGGAGTCTCAAAGGTAGTTAGATTGACAGAAGAGTTGGGACATTCTATGTAGGAAGAATGATGTGAGCCAAAACCTAGAAGCAGAGGAATGCTGGGGCTTTGTAAAATAACCAAGTGGATTGGGTTGTGTTTCTGGGGAACATGTTGGTGAGTCACCAGATGCAGAGTTTCATATAAGGATCTATCATGGTGCCCTTTTGTCTCGTCTGTATTCATTCTTGTCATCCTCAGTCATATAATGATCTGTCCTCCTCATTATATTGAAACTCCTTAAGAGAAAGGACCATCATTTTTGTGTGTGTGTGACTTTTGAGCACCCTTATTTACACGAAACTGGTAAGTGATGTGTAACCAATTAGTGTGTAGACTGCATGGTGATACAGCTGGATTAAAGGGTGAGGAACCAATCCCTGCTTCCTTTCCTTTCTGGTTGCTACATGTCCAACATCAGCCAAAGTGGTTTGCTCTTCTGTAACATTAGGTTTTTATGTGACTCATCATCAGTGCGGCTAGAGGAAGTCGAGGTTACTTTGAGCCCCAAAGTACTGATATTAGAGTTAGGTCATCATTGGATCACAGAGTAAAGGGACAAGTACTGGAGAACTAATATTTATTAAGGATCCGCTCCTATTTACTTCTGTATCAAGTTATTCTGGGGATACATAAAACACTAGCAAATAGGGTCATACAGTAGCCCTCTTTCAAATGGGTACAGCACACTAGATACATGAGATTCCCATTCATGCAATAGAAATAATGTCCAAATAGTCCCTTCAGCAAGCCTAGGCATTGGTTTATTTTTATCCTTAAAGTTGGACCTGATGGTTGCTAAGGGTCCTTTGAACTTGAAATTGGTTCAGAACTTGGAGTTCAGCAGGAGCCACTAATTGTGAAGGACAAGGAATGCTTATTTAGCAGCTTCTTCATGAACTGTACTTTTCTTGGTAGAGTAAAGGTAGGGATAATGTTGAACTTGGAAGGTGCTAGGCAGGATTTGGAGAGGAGAGAGCATCTCAGGAGCAGATAGAGGCAAGGGAAGAGGAATGAGCATGCAGAATGGAGGCTTCTGGTGGAATTGGGGTAGCCCTCATGTCGTACTGACCCTCAGACAGTGATGAGGGTGACAATTTCAGACAAATTGCTTTTGATTTTAGGTACCTTCCTTCTAAGCTCTGGGCAGCATGTTGGCTGGGATCCTGGATGTTCATGATCTGTACCGGCACCTGGGGAAACTGTCCTGATTTTCATATCAGTAATTTCTAGGACTGAATGCTAAGGGCTTGACTTTCTAACAGTTCCACCTGCTTTCAGGACCCCTTGAGATATCCCTTGGCTTCTTGTGGAACTGAAAGGTCTGTGTCCATGTACAAAATCAACTATTACCCTTGGACTCATGACCCATTCCAGCTGCTACTATCCAAGTTAAGGTTTTTTTTTTTTTTTTAAGCCAATCACAACTCACAAAAGTTTATTCTTGCTCTGTCCAGGTGGTCTGCCAGAGACCCCCCTGACCCAAATAGTCTGTTCCCATGTCATGTGGCAGCACAACCCAATTAGAAGTGACCAGGGCAGCAGCCCACTTAATTTTATACAGTTAACACCTAACCCTTGGTTTTCTTGGCAAAGCAAAGACATTGACCTTTTGGCTTCTGCTGGTCTGGTCAGCAATTATCCAGTTATTAAAACTAAATAATTGCCATTAGCTCTTGTCCTCAGTGCATCCTGAGTCTCATTGCGTGCTGGTTTTTATCTTGTTTGCAAAGCTCTCCAGTGCAGAGCTGGGGATGTTGTCCTTCAGATACCAGGCAGGTCCAGGGTCACAGCTGGCTCTTGCAAGGCCACATTCTCAGGCTGCTTTTGCTCTTTAAAGGTGCTGCCAGGAGTTTGCACTCTCCCTTGCACTTCAACCACAGAGCTGCTGCCTGCTGTCCCTGTTCCAGTTTGTTTGGAGGACTGTGGCATTCTTATCAGGGGAATAGGCTTTTTCTTAACTGGATATTGCTTGTGATAGAGGTTTGAAATTCAGTTCCGGGGGAGGGGGGCAGGAACTTTCCCCATTTCTCTTTTCTTTCTTTTGAATTCTTATTTCTGGAGCGATTTCTCCAACGCTGGCATTAAAAGGAGGTGTTTTCATTTTCTCTGGGAGAAGTCTCACTGCACAGGTGTGTGCTTCATTCTCCACTTGCAGCTTCTCTCCCTCTGCCTTGATGCTGATGGCGGCTGTCTGAAGTACAAAGGGAAGTCAAGATTATAGGTTGTCCCTCTCTTTGATTGTATTCTTGGCTGTAGCATCTCAGCCTTTTGCAGGAGGAACTCACATCAGGCTGGCACGTGGAAACAGGAGAATTCTCAGCTCCAGAAATAATTGCTTCTTGGAGGAGATTGTTTGAGAGTCTCAGTGCTGAGGAATGCTTTGAGAGTGAGCCCCGGCAATGGAGAGGACTTTGTTGGAGAGAAAAGGTCTGAGATCTGTGTTTTGAAGCAAGGAAAATTCTGGGAGCACCTGTGTGCATATGTATTCTGAGGTCTAATTAGGCCCTTGGTGTATTTGCACTGCTCTGTTGAAAAGGCTATGATATTATTCCATTTTAACTACATCCTGAGGGCAGAGATCTTTAACCCAGATTCTTTCCTGGCCCCTTTTTTAAATAGTGGTGTGTGTGGGGGGGGCAGGATTTGAATCTTATCCTCTATGGTTTTGGACTCATTAATTTATTACTTCATTCAGTTACTTGATACATGTTCCTTTAGTGGCTACTAGCTATGAAGTGTGACCCAACTTAGAACCATTGATTCTGATCTGATGGCAGTAAGGATCCGCAGGGGGCCATGGTCTGACCTCTCATTTTGCAGATAAGAAATCTCAAACTCGGTTTCCTCATCTGTGCAGTGAGGCCCAGTTCTCTTAAACATTCTGGCTGGGATATCTCATTTCTGGGATGCTCTGTGCCTCGCCACTTTGAAATGATAGCCAGAAACCTGTGGAACTGATGAGGCAATGCAGCCAGTGTTGGGGGTGTTGTGTGGCCCCCCTCTGAGGAGGAACCGGCTCCCATCTCTCCTCTGGTTCTTCTCCCAAGTTGCTTTTCCTGCTCAGGGACCCAGCATTTTGTGCTCTACTCCCCCCCCACCCCGACCCCTACCGCCTGACAGGGCTAATCTGCCTCCACAGGACTCACAAACTGACCCCAGACATGGCTTTACCCTGCTAGGAAAACAGATTTCAAATCTCAGGTTCTGAGATATGGCTTGAATTGTGTTCCCTAAAGTTCAAATGTTGAAATCCTAACCTCCAGAACCTCAGAATGTGACCTTATTTGGAAACAGGTTCACGGCAGATGTGATTAGATAAGCTGAGGTCATAGTGGAGTAGAGTGGATCCTGACACAATATGACTGGTGTCCTTATAAAAAGGGAGAATTTGGACATAGATAGACATATGCGGATGGATGCCATCTGAATGTGAAGGCAGAGGTCAGAGTGGAGCATCTACAGGCCAAGAAATAACCAAGATTGCCAGGAAACCCCTAGAAATTGGAAGAGGCCCAAAACAGATTCTCCATCACAGCCCTAAGAGGGGGCAACTCTGCTCACACTTGATCTTGGACTTCTAGCTTCCAGAACAGTGATACCACAAATGTCTGTAGTTTAGACCACCCAGTTTGTGGTACTATGTTATAACAGTCTTAGCAAACTAGATACAGGCTGCAAAGAAAGTATTTGAGTGTTCTCCAGGAGTTGCAGAGGGCAAAATAATCCCCTGGAGAGGGGAGATGACAGAGATGACAGAAGAGCAGCTTCTCTCTCACTGCCATTCCAACAATGCAGTGTGCTTTGTCTAAAGTGAAAGGTGTGTTTCACATAGTTGAATTAACATGAAAGTTTAGGTCACTGGATGTGTTTAAACCACATGATTCAATGTGCAAGAAGAAATCTCTGTTTTTAAGGTCGTTTGCATCAAATATTCTCATAGAAAAGAAAAAATGGATAATATTTAAATCACTAGTCTGAGGTTTTGTAAAGGAGTTATTTTAAAATTATATATATATATATATATTTTAATATTATATATACATACATTTTATATATACATATATAGTATGTATATATTATATATTTTATATATATTTTACATTTATTAGATGCTGCCTTTTTTCCTGGAATACTTTGGCTTTTTAAACTCATGTGCCTAAGGCATTGTTTGAGATCCAGCCCAGGCCTCATCTTCTTTGGATATTTTCTCCTATATCCAATCTTAAATAGGTGTTTTCTGTTCTCCTTTGCCATAATTTACCTGTGTGTTGGTTCAGCAGATGTTCCATGGAAGGTCTGCTGCTGCCTGGCACTGTCCTTGGGGATCTGAGGTGGTGACTGACACATAGGCACTTGGGGAGCTTGTGCAGTGGTTGGGTAAGAGGATACTAAGTGTGTTAGTGGACAGAATGATTTCAGATCATGGAAGTTCTAGAAAGAGACAAAATAAGATCAGGTACGAGAGAGGAAGTAGGGGATCGCCGGTGATAAAGAGGCCAGGAAGGCCTCTCGGAGGGGCAAGAGCTAATCTGAAATTGGAAAGAATAGGAGCCAGCCATGCAAAGATATGCAGGAAGTGAATCCCAGGCAGAGACAAGAGCAAAGTACAGAGGACCAGAGAGGCCACAGAACGGGCAGTGGTTGGGAAACGGCAGCTCAGCAATAGAGAGATGAGAGTGAGGTCAGAGAAATGAGAAGGAATGAGTCACATGGGCATTGTCTTCCTGCCAGATGGTGAGATTTCTGGAAAAAGGATTTTGAAAGCTTTGTCACTTTAACACCTAGCATAGGGTCAGTGCTTCGTGTATACATGAATAACCATAAACGCTTGGATGTACACATTTTAATTAGACATCATTGAACAATGGCACCTGTTTACCTAACAATTGCTTCTTGGGCGAACTCTGCTATCAAGAAGCAACAAACAGACACCATTCAGAAAGGCGAAGACAAAATGGTGAGAGTTTTTATTCACTGAAAGTTGTACCTTTTTCTTAGGGAATACTGCCTTTAGTCCTTGTTCAGAGCCTATCATTTTTTTTAAAAAAGTATATACTATTGTAATGAATTTGGTTGTTGATTTTCTCAGATCACCACAAATTCAGAGCAACAAATCAACACTGGGAACATGGCGAATCAATTCTATAGCTTGACTCATGGCCAGACAGACTATATGACAATAAGAAAGTAAATAGGAGAGGGTGAAAAACAGCTAAGAATTCAACAAGCTCATCCCTGTGAGGCTGTTCATTCAGAGACAAGCAGTCTTATAAATGTCACAATAAGCCTGAGACCATGGTGCATGATAGCATGGTCAAAATACAGGCTCTTTATAATGAGGATGCTGAAATACTGTGAGCAAGGTTACATTGTGCTCTATCGTTGTGTCTAAGAAACCAGGGAAGTGGGTACCATTCTAGAATAATTTCCATTTGAAATGGTTAAAATTCAAAAACAAATCCAGTGCTTTAGGATAAGCTTCATTTATCTGGAAAATGTACTTCTATGGCATTATATCTCCCTGAATGATGCCAAATAAATGAAAATGTGATTGTTTAGCCCCGTGATCTTCAAAAGCCTTAGTACAAGTGGTGGATGATTTCCTGTGACCTCCCAATCAGAGCAAGGGATTATTATTTCTGTTTTTTCTTTTCCCACCCTAAGAACCAGGTAGGAAATGACGAGAAAACAATGACATTATTACAGTGGCATTTTAATGGGTGTTCAGGGAACGAAGGAGTCAGCAGAGGCACCACATGAAATATTCATGGGTATTTTTCCTTTTCTTGCCTCCTTTCTCCCCAGATAGAGGAGGCAGAGACATGCAGCCCTAAAGTTCTGATTCAGGATACATGTAGAATGGCTCCTGCAGGACTCCCTTTGACCTTTGGGGAGGGATAAACAAAGCTCTTCTATCCACTCTCCAACTTTTAAGTCTCTTTTTTTTTCTTTTCCTGGCATTCTTGATTTTCTAGGCAGCTGAGATACATCTGCTTCTTACAGAGGCCCCGAGACCTTGATGGTTTTGACGCCTCCATTTTCCCCTGGGAATTAGGGGAGGATTTTGAAGATGCAGACTTTCTCCCTAAAGGCTTTTGAGAGAAGGTGGACAGGCTCAAGCAGATTGGCATCTTCAGATTGAGAAAATGGGGGTTAAGTGAACTGGCCCAGAGTGGCTCTTAGGTGCTACCTGCAAGCTGTTGTCATGTTCAAAGTCAGGTGCCCCAGGAGCACAGATGGGGCTGGAATATATCAGCAAGCTGCAGTTGTTCAGAGGTCTGAGTTTCCTTGTTCAGAATCGTTATAGATAAGTTTGGTCAATATATGGGCCTGCCGTCATGTGTACTTCTCTATGGAGACCTATTCTATCATATTCTGTACTTCTGAAATGAAGTGTGCATAGAAAAATTCCTCTACAATGAGAACTCTTCCTTTATGGGAATTCAGGCTCTTCACTGTGCCCAGAGGCATCTGGTCTTGCCCCATCTCCCACATGTAGTTATAGTTTCTCCCAGTAAGATGGCCTTCTTTGTACATAAATCCCGTTCATCCTTCCTGTCCATCACTGTCCCCGCTTCCTCTGAGAAGTCTTCCCTGTCGAGTCCAGTCCCAGGGGGTTTCTGTTTCTTTCCTGGCACTTTTTGCCTGACCTTTTGTTTGCTACTTGGCACATCTGCTTTCTATTCAGTGAAGTGCTGATGTAATGTTTAATAACCAGTTTTCTAGGTGGAGCAGGGAGAGCTCTGATTTGCAGCATTTGCCAATTTCTGTAGTGTAAATACTCCTACTGTGGTCAATTTCAAGCTAGAAACATGATGTCATTGAATGCAAAACTGGGAAGCAACGTGCACGATTGACTTTCTCCAGCTGGTTCCTGCTGTCTACTGCACACTGCTGTGGGTATTGCCCTGGAACTCTTCTTGCATATCCATCTTACCTCCCCAACTAAAATCTAAGTTGCAGCGGGGCTCAACTCTGGCTTTATATTGGAAAAACTCTGAGTATCTGTGGAATATCTCAGTACTCATGTTCCACTCCCAGAGATTCTGATTCAGTGGGTCATGGCAGGGACCTGTGCATCAGTATTTTTAAGGAGCTTCCCAGGTGAGTGGAGGGGAGCAAGCCACTGTCTTAGACACAGGGAGGATATTTTATGTCAGTGCTTCTCAAAGTGTGGTCCCGGGATCATCCTGGGACTTGGTAGAAATGCTAATATTGGCCACACTCCAAATCTACTGAATTGAGAAACTTTGAGAAGTGGGTTAGACCTGCAGTATGTGGTTTAATAAGTCCTTCAGGTGATTCTTGTGCATACAAAATTTTAGTTCCATTATCTTATATCTTCTGAATCCTTATTAGAACTAAAGACAGTTATAGGCACACAGCTGTGCCCAATCAACACTTGTTGATTAAAATCTCACAGGGAGTACATTTTCATGAAGCAAGCTATTTTTACCTCTTTGTGAGAGAATTTAGTGCAGAGTACCTTAAAATAGAGATTTCTTCTTGCATATTAAATCATGTGGTTACAAATATCCAAGGATCTAAGATTTAATGTTCATTCAGCTATGCAGAAACACACCTTTAACATTAAACAAAGTATGATGAAATTCTTTCATCCATTCAACAAATATGTATTGATGGCTGGGAATAATTTGTTATTAGTCCATTTGCCTTTATAATGGCCCTTCTATATCCAGGTAGAGGAGGCATGGACTTTTATGCTTGATCTGTGACTTACAAGCTGTATGATCTTATGGTATATAATTAACTTCTTTAGACCTTAATATTTTCATAGTTATTAATATTTACATAGAATTTTCTGATTTAACCTGCCTTAGGAAATCTATCAAAAACTTATATTAAGCTCATAAATAATGATGAAAACAAGACATATTCTCATATCTGATGCCCTTTAAGACTTCTGTTTTTCAACAGGTAGTAGGGCAGCATGCATATACACTTGAGGATCCTGTAACAATGCAGATTCTGATGAAAAGATTTGAGGTGGGGCCTGAGATTCTGCATTTCTAGCTAGTTTCCAGGTGATGCCAGTATTGCTGGTTAATAGACCACAAACTGAGTAGCAAGGCTGTCAGGTTCCAATTGATGTGCAGAAGAAAGTAGGGGTATGACAATGACAAAGGAAATTATTTGCAAAAATTATTACAGAACAAATTGCAAACCACTACAAGTAAAAAGAATTTAATGCTTTGCATATTATAAGGCACCTAGCTACTTGATGAGGTAGTTCTGGGGGTCATGTCATGGTAATTTGTAAATCATAAGTATTCTAGACATTTAAGCTTAGAAAGTAATGAATTATTAGCTTCTCAGAGCATAGTTAATTGTTCTGCATTGCCTAGACCATTGTAGAAGGGTCATTTTTTCCCCCCAGAACACTTAATTAATATTCATCCAGTAGGTTCTAAGGATATATTTTTCACTTGTTTCCTGTGTCCGGGCGATGTGACTCATTTCCTTAAGTAGATTTCCCACCCTTTGAAGGCAGGGGTCTTCTTAAACTTCATGGCAGCATGGTGAAGAGAAGGGATGGAAAATCGAATTTATCTAGTAGCCAACTCTAATTGGCTAGCCAGGCTTTCTGGGTTCTAGATGTTGTGACTATATTCAGGATTTACATGGAAAAATTATTAGTGAGTACTTATTGAGTTAGTGGGCAATGTTTGCATACTTAATCTGTGCTGGAGGGGTTGAGAAAATGAACTTCCCAAGAATGTTGCAAGATTTGCATTCTGAATCACTCAGTAAACGAATAGCACCAAAGAGCTTGGGGATTTCTCTTCTACATGTTCAGTGACATTCCAGCTTAAAATAGAGGTGAAACCCTACCTCACAGGCCCGAGGAGCAACACCTTTTGGTAATGCACACTAGAGAGAACTTGACTGAGGCAAGATTAAAGACTCTATTCTGGAAGGTGAATGTCAACACTTCTTTTTTGAATTTCAGGTGTCCTCCTCCTTCTCTTCCTCCTAAAAATTTTGAAGTCTATTAGAGCTAGCCTTTAGTATAAAAGATGGCCAGTAGGTGCCGCTCTCTGAATCATTTTTCTAGCGTTGATCATCAGCTTTCAGGGTTGGATAGACCAAGGGACCTAGAACCCAGGTGCTTAACTGGATAAGCAGAGTTAGCACTTAAGTCAAATGCTTTCTGAAAATGAGCCTCTCAATGTCTTCTTACCTGGTCAACCCTGTGCCAGCTGAGCTTCCCAAGGTGTGGTTCCCAGAACAGCCTCAGAATCACCTCCATACCTCACTGAGGTTTGCTGACCTCCAAGGTCAGTGCACAGAATCCAAGTCTATCCAGAAGCCACCGTGAAGCTACACCAGGCTCCCTGGTGAATCTTGTGTGTGTTAAAGTTGGAGAACATCTGGAGAAGTCCTTCTTCCTTCTTCAGCAGGAGATAAGTAGGCACACTGCATCATGGTTCAGTTGTGAGGAGGTGGAGAATAGGCAGTCTTTGAGAAATCTGAGTGTGTTATATTAAAAAAAAATACTACCCTACTTTTTCTGTCTGCAAACTGTATTTTATAATGCAAGATATATTTAAAGGATTATTGTGCTTGAGATGGGACCAGGGAAAACTCAAGGAGGAGAAGGAATTCTTGATATAGAGAAAAAACAATTTTTTTTTTGCTTATGTAATAAATTTTATTTTCCTTGACAGTGTGGTACCCATTGGCATCAAGCAGAGCACCTCTCCCCAGTCCCTGATTCTAGGAGGAGATGCTGAGGTTTTGTGTTATTGTGGTGCCTGTTCACCATGCTGTGTTTACTGAGCTCTGGTTGATGGCATTTGTTATTTAGGAGCTTCTCAATCAAGGGTCACTCCTTGCTCCTGCCAACCGATTTTCTATGTTGGAAGCATCTGCTTGCTCTGCTAATTGGAGGTGCTTCTCCTTCTGTCTGGCACTGGACTGACCTGACACGGAGACAAGTGAGAGCACACAGAGAGTGTGGACAAGTGTGCAAAGGCTGGGCAGCCAGGCAGGTGCGGGGGTCAGGACAGCATGTGGCGCTGGCTATGCAAACAGAATCTGGATGCCCTGAGAGAGTCACTCTGCCTTTTGGCATCCTGTCTGCAGAATATTGACACCAAGTTTTCCTGTGTTTCTGTCTGGCTTCAGTGTCTCCTCTTTCCAACCATTTGTTTTCCAAACCTCTTAGCTCTTCTGTTTTTATGAGTGGCAGAGAAGGTCAGAGAATCACCCATTTATTTCCTTTAAGGTAGTGGACCTGGAGTGGTGTTCTCCTTGGATGAGGAAGTCACCTGACTATGGGTTCTTACAACTGCACAGGGATGAGCTGAGAGAGGGAAGGTTGACATTCTCAGGGGCTCTAGACTGATGGATGTTGGGTCCCTGCCAGCCAACTGCCTCAGTGAGGCCAGTGCGTGGGGCTGGCTCTGGAGCCCCTCTCTGGCGCTGAACCACAGCAGGGCTGCTGGCTGTTTCTGGAGACAGTTTCTGAACTGAGTATCTGGGGAGCTATCTGAGCACCCTAGTGGACCTTCCTATACCTTGCAGTGAGGCCAGTGTGGTTCTAGCTCTGGGGAGTGTGTCCAGGTGTGGGGAGGTGCCTGCCAAGGAACTGGAGACCCAGGTGCAGGACAGCATTGAATGGAAGAGGCTGATAGGCATTCGCAGGGTCCCATTTTGATATCTATAGTCTTCAGGACAACTTGTTAGAACGGGGAGGCTGGACATCTGGTCAGAGCCCAGAGTCATTTATCTGTGAGTCTGTGAAGGGACTGCCAGGGGTGAGCGCTGAATAGGGGGCTTAAGTCTCTTCTATCTGCAGGTGTGGACGGCTCCTTATCTGTACCATGAAGGGTTTGGAATTGCTGAGCCCAAAGCTGCACCTTGATCTTACACATTATAAGCTTTGGTCACATGGCTGCTCTTTTGGGGGCCATTTGGAATAATGATGATGATGAGAACAGTTACAATAGTCGTCCAATAGAGAAACAGGCTGCCTCAGGAAGGGATGAGCTGCTCATCAGTAGGGGTATCCAAGTAGCTATCAAAAATCATATAAATTGATTCCAAGGTAATTTCTTCAAAATCATCTGATTATTGAAAAGTTACATGGGTGAGCTTCTACCCTAGTCCCCAGGGACTATAATTTGTTGGGGTTGGGACAGCCCAAGAATTGCCTCAATAAGTCTGGATTTTTGTGCTGCAATAGAGAAGTCAAAGACGTTTAGGAGCCTTGTGTGCCCTCTTTTTTTCTGGAACTTCGCAAAGCACAGGGGAGGGATCAAGATGCTGAGAAATCTGATAGAGAAGGCGTCTACTTGATCCTGAGGAACCCAGTGTTTTCAAAGTTGAGCATGGAGTTTCCTGTGTCCGCCAGCGGGGAGGGTGCTCCTGTTTTGAGGCACAGAGGGAGATCCAGGGAACTCTGTGAGGTCCTGCTCCTGTGGGACTTGTGGTCTGCCATGGGAGGCGCAGTGGCAGTGCTGCTCTGAATGATCACAATGTGAACCACAAATGAAATTTGAACATTTCTGGTCACCATGTTATAAAAGTGAAAGGCAAGCAGCTAAAAACATCTTTTAATAATTTATTTGACTTAACCAAGTATATCAAAATATTATTTAAACATGTAGTCAATATAAAGTTGTCCGTGCAATATTGTGCATTCTTTCTCTCTTCTATTAAGCCTTTGGAATCTGCTGCATAGTGCCTTTGAAGACCATCTCAGTTTGGACTGGCCACAATCCAAGTGCTCAGTAACCATATGTGGCTGGTAGGTTCCATATTGGACAGTGCAGATCTGTGAGATATTTTTTTATTTTACTTAATGTGTGGTATAAAACCCACCATCGCCTGGGAGCTGGTAAGAAATGCAGAATCTCAGGCCCCACCCTGATTGACTGAATCAGAATTTGCAGTCACTGCCATCCCACGGAATTCTGCACATATTCAAATTGAGAAATGTTATGTGAGGTGACCTCTTTTTCCAATTTCAAGATTTCCTATTCCTCAAATTCTTTGTGGATGCAGTTAACCAGTAAGGACTGCTGATGTGAGACCTGGGGGGTCCCTATGTGCAAAAGTAGAAGCTCAGTTTGGCTCATGGAATGAATGCATGGCCCCTGACCCTGTAAAGGGGCCCTGGGATCCCTGGGCAGAGGATGGGCACATCACACTGTAATGAATGTTGTAATTTGAATCTTGGCCAGGGTGGATCCCTGGACCTAAATGTGCTGATGATTACAGGGCTGCAGGCTGCTGCTGAGACTGAGCCCAAGCAGGCGGCAGAGAACCGTGAGCACACGTTTGGCCTCACCTTTCTCTCCACTCACTATGCCCTGCATGGAAAATGCCCTGATGCCTCCTCGAGGGAGGGGCTGACGGTGGGTGCAGCAGTAACACCAGGGAAGCAAAGGACTGGGCCAGGACCCACTGAGGTTCTCACATCTCTAGCAGGTGCTCCTTTACGCCTTTTGAGCACCCTGCATCCCGCCTGATGGGATGAGAAGGTCTTGGAGGATGGGACGCGAGCTGACTCACAGAGGCTGATTCCTCACTCCAGGACGCCCTGTTCTTCTCAGAGAGGCCCAGCTGCAGGGGCTTCCTCTGGGGTCACACATTTGATGGCTGCCTTTTTCTGTTGTCCTCTCAAAGGTTTTCTGGTATGCTTAGGTTCATTCCTTGGACTTGGGTAGGAGGAAGGGGCTAACCCCCAGGCTAAGACTTGTGTCCCCCAGGGGATTGGGGCAAGAGGCACTCCCAGAGTAGATGTCTTTGGTATTGCAGGAACCCTTCCTGCTGGTCACTTTCACTCACTTTCCAGAATCTTCTTTCCATCCTCTTAGAAACTGTGTCCTGTGGAGGAGGAGTGGGGGGTGTTGCAATGTCGAGTCATGCAACAGGGATGGGGGACAAGGATCCAGAGCCTGTAAGGCTCTCTTTCCACCTCCCCGGCTGCCTTCCTTGCTCCTCCCACACTCCCAGATGTTCTTTCTCCCACAGGGGGCCCCTTTGGAGTCTCGGTGGTGGCATCGATCCCAAGATCTACTTCCTCCTTTCTTCTCTGGCATCTCTGATTTCCTGGAGTCTGATGCTCAGCCATTCTCTTGTCCCTTCTGACAATGTCTGCTGGGCACTTGGGGGACTGTCGGCTCTTCCATTAGCCCACATCAAGCTTTCCTTTTGCTCTCAATGCTTCCCTTCTTGCCCCACTCAACATTGCCCTCTCCCTTCCCTTGGACTCACCCTCTGTCCCTTGGAGCCATCCTCTCCTGCTATTCACTCAGTGTCCTGTTCTTCATCTCTTTCTGCCTCTGCCCTCTGCCAGAAACCCAGCTCTGTTCTCACCCTTACTCAGAACCCTTTCCCGATCATTTCTAGGACCTGCCGGCCTTCTGATGCACTATGTGGTAAGTCGGTTGTTCAGAACCCACCTTCTGGCACATATCATGAGCCTGCAGAGATACTGAGGATACAGAGGTGGACCAGATGGGAATGATCTCTGCCCTTCAGTGTAGGGAGGAAGATAATCCTCTGAGTAAACCGTGACCACCATGACCAGTTAATTTCAAGTGTGAATGCACTGGAAGAAGGAGCTCAGGGTACCAGGGAGTGTCTCACAGGGAGGCCCACTTCAGGGAAGGCTGGAGGTCAGTGAGGCTGGAGGGGTGACAGGAGTCAAATCCTGCAAGCATGTCATCCTCTTGGTTTATATTTGTGCCTTCATCTGTCCTTGTCCTCCTGGTTAGGCCACAAGATTTTGCAGAACCACATTCTGGCACATATTATGAGCCAGGCAGGGCCTCCACAGAGGGGTCTCCAGCCCCTCCCCAACAGCAGTACTGTGCTGGTGCCTGGTGACTTTGAGAGCTGGTTGGTAAATTTGAGGGTGTTTTGTGAGCAGGTTAATGCATTTCAGTTGGTAGAAATGGGCCAAAATGAGAATATTGACACCATGGAAATTGGCAAACGCTATATATCTGGGATTTTTCATTTTTCCCTTCATTGAACTGGTGTTTAAACATTTCCCGGCTCACCACAGCTGCTGGCACAGTGCTTGGAATAAGGAACAGGAGGCAGAGAAGAAGGTAACTCAGAATTGAAAGATGGACCTTAGCTGTGGGTTGCCGGTCAAGTTATTTAGCTTCTCTGAGCCTCAGATCCTTCATTTATCAAATGGGATGTTGAGACAGGTTCGAAAAGATGGATATGACAAGAGAAAGCCCAGCTTAGGTCAGACAAACCAGTCTACGTGGCGGCTTTCCTCCATCTCTTAAATTGTTACCCAAGGGTCCTTGAGAGTTAGAAATACCTAGTCCCATTCCTTTTGAATTGTTTTTAGCCTTAAATTGAATTGATAGCCTTAAATGTCACCTTATAGAATATGATATTCTCTGTATTTAATTGCACAAGCCCTCTCCTATCCTTTCTGGAAGAAGGTGGGATACGTGTCTCCCTGTAAATACACCCAGCCAGTAGTGGAGGGGTTCACTGCAGTCGCCTCTGCCCTTCCCCGGCTCTTCTCATGGCCCTCAATGAGATTGGCCTGTACTTTGGACTGAACAAACTCCCAGCCCTTCCCTGGGACAGTAGGAGGAGGGTTCGCCTCATCTAGGAGACTCTGGGATTCAGAGTTGGACCCGAGGTCCTGCACTGTCACCCCCACGTCTCTGAGCACTCGAGGCCCAGCAGCTGCCCCTTCTTCTCCCTGTAGCCCGCGGAGGTATCGCTGTTTCCCTAGGAAAAGGGAAGCCTGTGTTGTGCCTCGCAGGGCGTCTGCTGGGTGTTGATTATTTAAGGATAATATTTCTGACAGTGGAACAAACGAGGCGGGAAATGGCTTTTGCGGGTGATTAAATGCTGAGATGATGTGGCAGTTTCTGTCTGTGGCCATGAGTCTCAATTACCTGACAAGAAAGAGATTGGACCAGGAGGTCTTGTGTGAGCCTTGATTCTGAGGGTTGTCCGCAGTGAGAAGTGACATGCAGGGCATTTAGAACTGGGATCTGAGAACCAGAAGGGGACACGGGGTGACCAACATGGATCCCTGTCCCATCATTGCTGAAACTTGATGTGTGACCTTGAGCAAGTCATTTTTCACCTAAGCCTTAGTTTGCCTCTCAGTGAAAGGAAGGACTTGGACTAGCTGATCCCTCTTACCATGAAGATTTTTATGAACTTCATCAACAAGTATTCCTATCTGTGCTTGTTTTATGTTCTAATTCCCAAGGACGTATCTCTAATGGACTGGACTCCAGAGACTCTAATTATTTCTTGTTAGCCAAGAATAATTTTAGCAGGCAGCATTAAGCCACGAGGAGTCTCACATGTGTGTGTTCCATTTTATGGTGCTCTGGGAATTCAGTTTAACCCAACTGGCAATTTTTGAATGTCCACTCCTGGGATAAAGCATGGGGTGCTGGAAGCCATATGGGATTTGGAGATGGAAAGCCGAATCTTGGTTTGAGATTTGCTGTTAGCCATGGCCTCAGGCATATAGTGACCTGAGCCCTTAAGTCTCAGTTTATTCATCAGTAAAATGGGGAGAGAGTGAGTCCCTTCCTCTTTGTGGGAATAAAAGAGGAAATGTGTGGAGAAGCCATAGCACAGTGCTTGAGGCATGTAAAGCCCAGGGTTCCATTCCAGGCACCAGGACTTGTTTAGCTGCTAGGAATTCGAAGATGTGCGTAGGTCAGGCTTCTGCCTGAGAGACACCTGCTGACCAGCCCACAGAGCCCCCGTCTGTGAGAAGGCATTGGTACTGCAGTAAGGAACTGATGAGCCGGGTGCCCGGGAAAGTGCTCATCTCCCAACATCTTGAGCTAGAAAACCAATGACCACTGGGTTCCTAGGGACTCTCAGGACATGAAAATACACTGCAGCTGGGGCCAGTTCAGCTCACGGAAGACAGACTTGAGTGATGCTTGGGGCTTGGGAATGATGTTGGGACCATGCCCTATTGGCAGGATCACCCCCGGAGCCTTCCAGACAGAACAACACACCATTTATGTCCCAGTGCTGGATTACACCATGGGGCTGGGAGTCCACACATGACAAGAAACAGCTCCCGAAGCTGAGGGGGGATTCTTGTTTTGCTGGGAGACTGTGCTCACTTGAAGAGTGTGGAGATGCAGAGGTGCTTCTGACCCCTGGCAGGGGCTTGAGCATGTGTTGCTTTCACCCTTGTCCTTCTTTCCTTCCTTTTTCTTTCATTAAAGAGACAGATAACAAGACCTTGGTGTCAATGTCAAGGGTCTTGGAGTGAATGACCCTGTACGTGCCTCTGGAAGGTTCTGGGGATGCAGACATGTAAACAAGTATTCTCATCAAAGTTTCAGTGTGCCAGGGGCGTTGGAACAGAGCATGGGCACAGGGTAGCGACACAGGGTAACAGTCTGCCTGAATGGGAGGGACCTGTGATCGCAAGAAGGCACAAAGAGTGGGGTTTGGGGGAGTCCTTGGTGGTCTGGGCAGGCGATGTGGGGAAGGTGGGCTCTGTGCTGTTTATTAGGGTCCTCTCCACGCCATGGCACTGCTCGCTAACCCTCCCCAAGGATGGGGGTTCTTAGGTCTATTTTGAGTTCTTTCTGCTAGGCTGGCTCCACTGTTGCCAGACATTGCGAGGGTAGTTGGGGTTGGCAGGAAGCCCTTATCTGAAAGTCAATTACATTTGCCTTTTGAAAATGGGACAGGACATTTATGCTTAATATTTGGGTATTTTTGTTGTTGGCTTTTTAAAAATATTTTTTTTTTCAGGTCACACTCTGCAAGTGAAATACGATTAATTTCCGATGGAATTAAATGTCTGTTCTGGGCAGGACACCCTTGCCAAATAATTACATCAAATGTAGTTTGCAGGGAAGGTTGTCTTTTTATCTTCTCTTAAAGGGCAACGCGGAATCCAAACATCCTTCATGCCTGCCTCTCAGGGCCACCTTACATACTGTTCTTGGGTCTTCACACAAGAGCTCTGTTTCAGCTCATCCTCCTCCAAGAACCCGGGTTAGGAAGAACTGTAATAATCTTATGTCTCTGGACTCAGAGAACCTCTCTGTACCATCTTCACTGAAGGTATCAGCTTTAATAAAGATAAAAACACCTGAGCTTATTCAGCAGCAAGGAAAAAATAAATAAAACCTCCCGAAGCCTGCATAGCTCCTGTTCATTAGGCAGCAGCAGCAGGGAGAGAGGAAGACGGATGGAAAAGGCATGAGGAGCAAGAAGGGGAGAAGCTCCTGGGGTTGAGGATGGAGGTGAGGGTGCTGGGGCCAGGCTCTTGGGGGCACGCCCATTTCCAAGTCCCTGGGAACTGCAGATGTCTTGGCTGGTCCCCTCCCTCTGGGAGCCCAGAGACAAGTTATCTCTCTGGCGGTAGCTTCTCATGGTTAGAAAAGCTGGCTGGGAAGGGACTCACCTGTAATGAACATAGAAGGTCAAGGTGACTCCAGAGATACTAAATCATTTTGCCAATGAGGAAACTGAGGCCTAGACAAGGGGAAGTTCAGCAGCTGCTCACTGTCCACGGACAAGGCCTGCGTGTGGGCTCTGTGGTGGTCCTCAGGAGGCAGGGCTGCCGCTGAGTGGGACGGGGGCTCTGTACTCTTGGTCCCCAGCTGTCCACCTCCCACTGACTGCTCTTGAGGGGCCATAGCTCAGGGAAGGGTGGGATCTGAATGGGGACCCAGACTTCTGTACTCGAGGGCTTTGCTTTCAAGCCTCTTCTTTCTTACCCCGTCACAGGGTCAGGAGTAGTTTTGCTTCTCAGGGGACATTCAGAAATATCTGGAGATATTTGTCACAACTGGGAAGGGAGTGCTGTGGTGTCAGTGGGTAGAGGCCAGGAACGCTGCCCACGTCTTGCAATGCACAAGACAGCCGCCTGCAGCAAGGAGTTGTTGGCCCCAAATGTCAATAGGGCTGAAGTCAGAAACTGCCTGTCTGACCTCATGTGAGCGTGCACGGTGCGAGGTATTTGAAAGAGACCAGGGTTCAGTGTGACTGTGATTACAGTGAGAATATTGATGTCATTTTGAAGGTGGATTCAGTTCCTGCTTTCCAAATCAGCCCAAGCATCTGAATTGTGTATTTAGCTTGCTAAAGAAGATATATTCCCAGGCCCCACTTCATTTATATTGAATCAGATCTCCAGGAGTAGCCCTGGGAATCTGTATTGTAACTTGGCTTGAAGGTGATGCTGACACTGAGCCTGTTTTGGCAAATGATGGATTCAGCAGCAGCATTGGTTGTATACTTGTTATTTGATTTTTCAAATAAATCTGGATGTTAACTGCAGGTCTGCCATTTATCAACTCTGTGTGACCTTGGGCACTTCAGTTATTCTTTGAGTCTGTGCTGTCTCATACTAAAGAGAGGGATGATCCCATCACCGTCAGCCTGGCTCAGCTCCTGGTTAGCAGTGGGTATTCGTGCCTGTCTGGTGAGCCTACCGTGTTTGGCAGTAACGAGACCTAATAGCCATCAACCACTTAGATTACAGGCACCTCTTAAAAAGCTTTTATGGTATCTTTAGCTTCATGGCAACCTTGTTCCAGAGCTGGGGCCCATTGTAGGTGCAGGTCCTCTTTGGTAGGCAGATTAATGCACTCACCCCAGGGACGTCTGCATCCTCATGCCTGGAATCTGTGAAGGTTACCCACATGACATCAGGGACTTTGCAGCTGTGATGGAGTTAAGGATCTTGAGATGGGGAGATTATTCTGGCCGAGTATAATTGCAGGGGTCTTCATAAGAGGGAGGTAGTGGATTAGAAGAATTGGGAGATGTAGCGGTGGAAGCCAGTTACTGGAGAGGTTCAAGGAAGGGGTCTCAAGAGCCAGAGAATGCTGCCAGTTTCCAGAAGGGGGACAACAAGGAGAGGGATTCTGCCCTGGAGCCTCTAAGAGGAGGCCCTGCTGACATCTTGGCTTCAGCTCCCTAAGACCCATTTCAGACTCCCAGTTTCTAGAACAGTAAGAAAATAAATCTGAGTTGTGGTCGTTTGTTATAGCAGCTATAGAAAACTAATACACTTCCGTGGTCTCATATCTGGAGATTCTGAGCCCCGTGCCAGGCATTGCCACGTGGTAACTGGAAGCCAGACACCTGCTTTCTAACCGATTAGAGGAGACATGCACAGAACTGAAAGAAGCTGGGAGACTTCACATTAAGAAGCCAGATAAATAGATGAGAAGAAAGTTGAGAGTATCTTCCTCGACTGCTGCTGTTCACGGAGGGGAACTCCACAGAGCCAGTGGCAGGGCTGCGGGGCCTGAAGTTGATGTCTTGTAAATACACTCAGTCACCTGGAAATGCAGGCTTCTCTCTTGCTCAGCGATTCGTTGCTCCTTTCCATGCCCATCTTACAGCCTGGTCTCTCGCCCTCTCCTTTCTGCACATGGGAAGCTCCTGCCACTGGTTGGCACATCCCGGGATCAGCTTTGCCTCCTCTGAGACTCTAAGCACAGAGGCTGGCAGGTGAGGCCCCTCTTTACTCCCATCTCTGCCGGCCCCACCCTGTGCTTCCTCCCATGGATTGATGAGGGCGGAGTAAGTGCTGAGTGACATGCTTATTAGAAGTGCGAATTATTTAAGGATATGTGCACATCATTAACCCGCCACTCACCCGAGGGAGGCTCAATGCTGTGCACGTGGCTATTTTATTTATGGGGAGGAGGAAGGAAGTGGAGGGTGGAGTAGGAGGTGGAAGCAGGGGTGGCTGAGGGTGGGACAGAGAATCGAACTGGCTGCATCGTGGAGGGTTGGAAAGAGTTACCCTGAGAAAGGCAGATCAAAAAAATAATAATAATAATAACTGAGGGTAATTTGATAGAATATTTTTGGCTCCAAGATACTGCGAATTGGAAATGCAGGAGAAGTGGCACGTCACACATTCAGAGGCATCTGTGAGCATACATACCAATATGATCACTATAATTATAATAATAATAAATGTTCTCTTGCGGTGTGACTTGCGGAGGTCACCCTGAGAGGAGACAGTGAAGAGGAAGGAGGTGGAAAGGGAATCTATTAATAAACCGGAGACACAACACTCAGGGTTCTCCTCCCTTTCCAGCACTGAGCCATTCATAGCAGCCCCAGGGGCCACACTCTGGTGACCTTTGAGCCCACTGGTCTGGCACCATGGGCTCTGGGGTGACTGCTCTTATTTCCACATGGCCTGCTTTGTTAAGTGGGCAGGCCAGTTCTGGTTCCTGCCTGTGTTTGGATCTGGAGGGGTCTCTGATCCAAAAGCATGTTTTCCTTTTGTGAGGCACTGAAATCAGAGTTCTGGGTGGGTGGGATGAGAGCTAAGGACTGTTTCTTCTAGAATATGCTGAAGGAGGGCTCTTCAATGAATTACCTTTAGAAGGAGGCCAGGTGAGAGTTGTGCATCACGGAAGAGTTACCTGTGTCTTTTGTCAGCCATCAAACATTTGTTTAATGTCTGCTGGGTGCTCCTTGTCTTTGGGGGGATGCGGCAGTGTCGGATAAGATCTCTCTTTAGGAGTTTACTATCTTAGAGAAAAACTAATAACACACAGGTACCAGCTATAGGATGCTATTTTTACTATCAACAGCACTGCTAGGAACCATATTCTCAAACAGCGGAGAGTGACATGGTTATGAGTTCATTATATTGCTTTACTGACTGATAATGGTAATGGATGGGAAGCGCTGCAGACGTATTTTGCACAGAAAATGGGTATCACTGGAGATTACAGGTGGTGGAAAACTCTGCAGGCAGGTGCAGTAGTAATGCTGATATCTGACATCTGCAGAACGCTTGATGGCTCAGAGCTCACCTTTGAATCGCATTTGATCTTCGCAGCCTCCACTGTGAGTCATCAGAAGCCCAGAGAAGTTAAGTAGCTTGCTTGTGTCACACAGCTGGTAGGTGAAAGATCTGAGACTCGAACCCCTTGTGATGCTAAGGCCAGGACTTGTCCCACCCCACGGCAGCTGCCTACCCCACAGAATGTTACGTATCTGTATGTGGTACGTGTGTCACCGGGCTTTTTTTTTTTTTATGTTTTCAAAGTTCTTTTACATCATTCATCTCCTTTGATCCTGACAGAGCTGGAGTATAGAAGGTGGGTCAGATTTATTCTGGGCATTTCAGAGGCAATGGCCTCATGGAGGACGAGGACTGGAACCACCTACTAGCTGATGTTTGAGGAGGATGTATTGGCTACTGGGGAGAGAACACACAAAATGAACACACACACATACACACACACACACAGAAACAAAGAGAAAAACCACACGGAGCAAACAAAAATATAATGACGGGAGTCTGCAGCTGAAAAGAACATTTAAACTTGTCACTGTACTTTTTTACTAGTTGCCAAATGTCAGGGGTCCCTTCCTGTATTCCAGGAAGGGGACAGCAGATCTTATTGAGTGGCGTTCATCCAGGGCCCCCAGTTCCTGCTGTTCCTCAGGCCCAACTGGACATTTGCAGCTGTCCTGTTCTTTTGGTGTCCGGGCACATCTTCCTCTTCCTCTGCCCTGGGTACTTCTCCATTCTCCTGCAGGTATTTGCCCCTGGGGGTCCTTCAGATGGAGAACAGAGACAGAAGGAAGGTGGGATTATGGAGCTTGGCAGACACCCTGATGGTGTGGTGCTGTGTGTGAGGGTGTGTGTGTCGGTGTTCATGTGACCCACAGACATGTTCCCAAGCATCCCTGGGCTGCGTTTGCTCTCCGCGCTCAATAACCTGGAGCAGGAGCTGCCATCTTGAGCATGGATCACTTGTATTGCCAGTTCTGAGGCAGCTTTAGTATTTTAAACCTCCCTTATGATACTTTGGGTGACTGACAGTCACTGTCATATTTCTGCCTGATACACACTGAGCCTGGAGTTGTTGACTTGGCTTAGGGATATGTCACCTGGGCGTCTAGCATTGCTCACCCATGCTGAGCCTGCGTTCATTTCAGCTGAGCTTGGGAACTTGGTGGAACGGACGGGGGTTCACCCTTAGGGGCTGTGTGGCTTTCCGAGGGCAGAAGTGCCTAAGCATCCCGTCACTGAAAACTGGAAGAAGGACTTAGTAGTGAGACTTTAAATAAGAAGAGGTTGGAAAGACGTCTAGTTCATCTTTCCCCTCAGTGCAGTCACCACACCTTACAACTGGTCGTCAGCCAGGTCTTGGATCCTGCAGAAGGGGATCGCTTTGTTCCAAGGCAGCTCATCTACTGTGGGGTTAGAACGCTTCTTATTAGGCTGGTCACCACGTGGTGAGATGGGGAGTGCATCAGGCTAAGCACTCTGCTCCTGGATCTCTTACTGACAAACCACAGAACCTCAGGGAGCCACATCAGCTCTCTGGGGTTCAGCTCCTCTCACAAGGAAATGGGAAGATTGGCTTCAAATGGTGCTCTGGGGAGATGTGAGTTTCGAGAAGGTTTCTTAGGTCAAGTGTTGTTGGGTAGGAATCCAGCCATAGTAAATGAGAATAGATAAAACTGTTTGTATTGAGAATAGACACAAAACAGTTGTTTTACATGTTAAGCTTTGCGCTCAATGATTTTTGTAGGTACAACAATTCACAGAACAGGAGGATTGGGTCGTTCAAGGTTCTTTGCAGTTTCAGTTATTTATGATCTTTGAAATCTGTGGCCATTACAGCAATCTATTTGGTAGAACAACACCATATTTCAAATCAGTTTTACATATAGTGATTATAATTCCTCCTGGAAGACAACCTTCCTGATGTCCTTAAAATTCCCTAAAGTCCAGAGCTTCAGATTGTGTATGTGGATATGACAACAGAGGCCACCCTGGCCAAAATAATGAATGAAGAGAGGTTGGTTTTGGTGTCCTTTTCTGTTTCTCTATTTTCTCTCCAGGATTACCTTGTTTTATTCTTCACATGCTTCTTTTCTATTCTTAATAAACTCTTGGGCCTGGTGATGTTCACAGTGAGGAAATTTATATATATATATATATATATATATTTATATATATATATATTTATATTTATATATATTTTAGGTGTAGATGGACACAACACAAGGCCTTTATTTTTATGTGGTGCTGAGAATCGAACCCGGGTCCTGCTCGTGCTAGGCGAGTGCTCTACTGCTGAGCCACAATCCCAGGTCCCCTAGCAGTGAGGAAATTATCTGATAACCCTACCCGGGCCAAAGTGTTAGTTGATAGTGATAGAGCGTTTTAGTATCTTCCCAAGTATCTGTACTTCTAAAGCTTGAAAGACCAAACCCAAAATGAACCTCTAATGTTCTCAAAAAATGAATCTCTAATGACGAGGTCCCAGGTCCTGAGATCACTTGTGTCACAGGAGGTCGTGTATGTAAGGACCGTGCCTCGGCATCTTTCATCTCTCTCTTCTCAGGTCGTGTTTGCCTTAGAGGTGTATTTGCAATTTTATTTTATGGAAGTTGTTCCAGAAGTAAATCCTCAGAATACTAATCCTAAATGCTCTGAGATAAAAGGATTCTGTGGCTACATGCCTTTGGGAAAATGCTGGGTATTATGTTTTCCTCTTAGAGATTCACGGTGCACCCTTATCTATTTTGGGTGCTGAGAAATCCATCAGGGAAGAGTCCTGTTTACCTTGTTTAATCCAGGGTTTCCCAGACGCTTGGACCACAGTCTCCTATTTTCTTCTAAGTAATAACTGTTAAAATCCCCTAGAACCCATGTTCCCCAGAGCACAGTTAGGAGATTTCCAAAGCTGTGGTTCTCACCCAGGAGCAGTTTAGCTCCCCAGCTGGGGACATTTTGCAAAATCTTGAGGCCTTTTTGGTTGTCACAGCTTAGGGTAGGGATTGCTTCTGCCATCTATTGAGTAGGGGCCAGGGAGACTGCCGTCTATCCCCTACACAGGACAGAGGTGGAGAAACTATTCCAGAGACAGGGAGGGACAGGGTCTGTTTACATACAGCACAAAGCCCTGCAAAATCAGGTGCTCAAGCTAGGCTTTTTATAATGAGAGATATTTTCTAGACAATGTGGAGGAATCTACCCAGATAATATCTCCCTGAGCACAGCCATGACAAATCATGGGCTCTTCTTCATGCTCAGAGGCAAGATTCCCTTTCCCTGGCTTCCACCATGTGGGCAGGAAAGAGAGGCGGCTCTCACTGCCCAGCGTCTGGGATCAGGGCCCACGGGTCTATCACCTGGATCTTGTGTTCTCTTTCCAGAATCAAGAGGTTTAGCACCACCTGAGGAGGAGTCTGTTTTCTGGCTTGCAGATGGAGCTTTATTTATTTCTTTAATCTTGCCCCAAGCCTCTTTTCTTTTTCTTGGACTGACAGGGCTTTGCTGCTCATTCTGTAGATGATGTTGACTGTGTGGAAAAAAATGTGCTTGCTGTCAAGCACGAGAGCATTCCTGGGGTGGGGATTCTTAAAGTCTCGGTGATTTATCCGTCTCAATAAAGCAAAGCAATGACGCTTGTTAGTCAGCAGAACTCACACCTGCAGCCTCCCCCGTTCAAATCCTGCTCCATTTCAGGGAGGGCAGTGGGGACCGTTCCAGTTCTCAGATGTTCTGGTTCTCCGTGTCAGTGAACATAAAGTTCTTTGGGGCCAAGGATCCCTTTGAGAATGTGATGAAACTAATGGAACTTCTGCTGAAGAAATGCACGCCACTGACCGATTGACAGGACACCTCTCGAGGGCTGGGATTGTTCTGGTGACTCTTCAGGGAGAATCACATTGGGATGCACAAGGGAAGGAGCCGCCCCAGCCTCTGACCTCAAAGCACCACTGTTCCTGGCCATGAATGTATGCCTCCTTGTGAATGAATTAGTATGCCCTTGTGTTTTAGTGCTTTTGTGCATTCACTCAGCATATATTTATGCAGTTTCTGCACGTCAAGTTCTGTTTTGACCAGCAGGGAGTCAAAGGGGATAAAAAACAGTCTTCATTTCTTTTAGTGACAAAGGGTCTAGGTATTGGAAGGTGCGTGTGCGCGCGCGCACACACACACACACACACACACACACACTCACACAAAAGAATGAAAGAGAGGAGAGAAGGAAGTGGAGTCCTAAAGGCAGAGGCCAAGGGGCATGCTTCAGGTTCATGCACAGACCATGATCTGGGTGAGAGCAAGCCCTTCAGGCCCAGGGCCTTGTTTCTGTGGGCCCTGGATCCCCCATCTGCAACCCACCTTCTGGGATTGAGACAATTGTGCAGGATCAGGCAGGGTCTGCCTTGGTGTTTGACACTTGGTCATGACCTCGAGTTTGGCTTGGGAAGCACTTTAAGTGCATTTTAGGAAACCATCTAGAACCTCCCATCATCCCAAAGCAGCTCCACTCATTCCCACCCTTCAGTGTTCTCTGCAAAGCATCACAGAAATCCCACATGTCCATCCTGCTTCAGCGACATCAGCTGGTTAGGCTAAACTTATTGCTACGTCCAAAGTACTCAGCAGCACAAACAGACCAGCGCAGTGGTGGGCCGCTTGAAGGACTTCTCATCTTTATTTTAGGTAACAAACAGGAGGACACAGTCCCCATGTCAGGATTTTAGGACTGACTCCTCAGTTGTCTTCATGTTTTTACTGAAGGTGGAGGATGGGAGGCAGCTGGCATGGGGAGTTCAGTCACACCCTTGTCTCATCAATGACACTGGTAGGGGACACAGCGGATTTTTCTGATCTCTGTGTCCTTACTGATGGAGTTCCCTGATGCTGGAGCCTCTGTTGAGGATAGTCATGATAATTTTGCCAAACGATGAACATGTTTGCAATGGATCATGTGAATGGGATGCCACGGTTCCCTCTGTCTGTCTGCGCTGTTTGGGCTCCACGATGAATCCTACAGAATCCAACAACTCCCTTCTGACTAGGACACGTGCTTCAGGAAGTCTGGGGAGAAGCTGAGCTGGTCTGTTAGTTTGCACTGGTGAGAACTTGGAACTTTCTGTCTGATGCGCTTCATACAGCAGGGTGGGCAGGTAGGATTTCTTTTTCCAGAAACAATTTATGTCTGCACAAGATGGTGATAGTCTCCCCTGAAGAGGGACAGTGAAGTCCACAGCAGGTGGAATCAAAAGAAGAAATCGCTTTCCTATAATTGGTACCTTTTCATTTTCCTTTTAAAAAAATGCCCATCCCACTATCCCAGCTCTGAATCCCCAGAGAACTGCAGTGGAGGGAAAAGACCACACAGAAATTACAGTTGTAAGCAGATAATGAGAACCAGCCACAAGCAGGCAGCGCTTTGCCTGTGAAAGCGGGGTTTACAATTACAGATTTATATGGCTCAATTTTCTGCTTTCAATATAGCCTGTCGACA
This sequence comes from Callospermophilus lateralis, assembly GCF_048772815.1. Taxonomy (NCBI): domain Eukaryota; kingdom Metazoa; phylum Chordata; class Mammalia; order Rodentia; family Sciuridae; genus Callospermophilus; species Callospermophilus lateralis. The sequence goes on from NC_135319.1 coordinate 71,060,360, forward strand.
TCTCCAACTGAGAAGCCCATTGCTGTGTCCTGGGCAGCTTCCTCCAACTCCCGTGTCAAGAGAGATTTATTATTCTTATAGACTCTGCTCATAGCAACTCCCCCCAGATGGGCCTAGGGAGGGAGGCTTTTACTTTATTTCATTTTGCCGGGAACCACAGCTCTGTGGAGACATTTGTTCTGTCTCCCAGGGTAAGTCCCAGAATCTAGGTGAGGAAGGTAGAGAAACTGAAATAGGCAGTGGCTGAGTTGAAAGCAAAATAAAATGAAACCAAAGGCCATTTATTTTCACATTGTGGGAATGGAAGACTGGAACAATAGCCATAATGTCTGTCAGTTAGGAACTGACTAAATCAATAATGGACCATCTATAAAATGGAATACTATATAGCTGTTAAAAGGAATGATTTATTCCTACTGATAAGGACTTATCTGCATGTATACTATAAAATGTACAGTGCATAGTCCATAGTATGCCTTCATTTGCACAAAAATAAGAATGATGTGTAAATATGTACCTTGCATCTACAGGGCTGGTGATCTCTAGGAGGGTGCGTGAGAAACTTGTAATGGTATTTACTGCTAAGAAAGCTCTTGACTGAGGGACAGAGAAGGTAGGGTAGCTTTTTGTAGAAAACCCTTTTGTGTTTCTAGGTTTGTGTTTTTCTTTTATCTTTCTTTTACTATGTGATTACATTACTTTCTCAAAAATCACTTAAGGTTAAAAAATGAGTTACAAATGGAGCACGGCCCGGCAAGGTTTTCTTTTGGATGGATGAGCAAATTGTGGTTTGACTGTGACACTGAAGCTACCCAGAAATGAAAGGTTGACTCCAGGAGCTCCATTACTGTGTGGGATTTATCACTGCTAACGATAAGTATGAACTAGAACTTGTCAGGTGAGGGACGGTTTTACCTTCATTTATGGGGATGGATGGAGTACATTATGGTCCACATAAATTGCATTTATACTACACCGATTCCTTCTGTACCATCTATTAGGATTTAGAACTTCCCTCTAATGACATCATTGTCTCCTACCACCAGGGCTCCCAGCCTCCTCAGCTGACATCTTACTATCCTTCAGAAGCAGGTAGAGGGTGGACAGTCTGGTTTCGGGGACACTCAGCATTTCTTGACTGGGGTCACAGAGTTAATGCAAGTGCCTGCAACTCCAAACAGGAGAGAGAAAGAAGTGGGGAGGCTATGACATCAAGTGTGTGTGTCCCTCCTGAAAACAATTTCAGCTTAGAAAACACCTGGGGTTCACAGCTTGGTGAAGGTGCAGTATTCTGCAACACCTTTTTAGGAACTTTCTTTGATGTCCTGCCTTCCTCTTTTTCATCTACAGGGCTCCTGTGTGTCCGACAGGTGCTTTTTGAGTCAGAAGCCATCATCCTGGGTTGGTCCTGGGGACCTATGGGGAGCATTGGCCAGACAGCCAGGAGGCTGCTCCAGCTCCCCGCATCTCTGGGGATTCTGCCCCAAAGTGCTTAGAAACCATCTTATCTCCTTCTTTGGAGCACTGAGAGTTTTCATCTCCTTTCTCAGGGCAGAGGTTAACACATCTTGCTTTGGGTTTGTCTTTGAGAACTCAGGCCAGGCCAGCGTATCGCTGGGGTACCCCATGGCCACCAGGAGGCTCTCTCCCCGGGGTATATTTCTCCGACAGGAAATGTAAAAACTGGAATTGCTGAGAAAATTAGATGAATGAATGGAACCATCCTTAGCACAATGTCTGTTCAGAGGATTGAACTTGATACACACTCAGAAAAAAATGGTTGCCTTTTGAAATCCTAGCCGTGTGGGGGGGTGAGCACAGTCTGTCCCCCCGCAGCTCCCTGCCACCACCCCCATGTAGAGAATCTATATCTTGCTGTGTGTCTCTTGGGGCACTGCCTTTCCCGCCTGGCTTTCTTTGACGAGCAGGGATGTTGACGGTCCCAGTGCTCAACTTGGTTGGATAATTCAGTACTTTCCACCTCATCTTGTCTCTTCCTAAGGATATGGAATGACTCAGGCGAGTCTGTGTGAACACGTCCCTAACTCTGCCCAGTAGCTCATGGGTATGGGGGGTTTCTTTCCTGAACAGGAGAGCAAGAGCCCATCTAGATTCCATGTGACATTGCTTCTCTCCCCTGCGGAGCACCTGGGTGCAGTCTTCAGCTAAAAGCCACCACCCAGCAAAATAACCTCGCAGCAGACAGCGATTCCTATAAACTACCAGAAACAGTGCTGAAAATACCGTGCAGGGTGCATAAATTCAATTATTTAGCCAAAAGCCCATTAACTTAGGGCACACAAAAAAGAAAGGAAGGAACATTTCCTGGTGGGAGTTTTTAGAAGATGGGAAGGTGAAAGATGGTGGGGGTGGGGGGATGCAAAATATAAGCTGCGTTGAAAAGACAGTGAGAGCAAAGGAAGAAGAAAGGTGGACATCTTTTCCTAGAAGGTGAGGAGGAAAATCTCCGGGCCTGGGTTGGAATTCCATGTGAACTGATGACCTACCTCTGCTGTCACATAGATCTCATCTCATGGCTCAAACACCCCCTTCTCCCTGGAGCCTTCCCCAATGCCTCAGATCAAAACAAAGCTCCCCTCTAAGACTCACTCCATTACACAGCTTGTCTTTCTCTTAATGCCGACTTTCTACCCTAATAGGATTATTTGTGTCTATGGCCCCCCAAGTGTCTAAGCTCCCCAAAGGCACAGATTATGCTGGTGATTGGCAGTTCAGCAGCTGTCTTACTATTTCCAATGTGCCAAGCTCAGTGCTCCCGGGGCATTCTGAGATGAGCAGAACATGGTCTCTGTACTAATGCATTTACCTTTAGCGGAATGAAGTACTGTTCTTTGCATAACACAAGAGCAATCTCCACTGTATGAAACTGGCTCAGCCCTCTCTTCCCTGTTTTAAACTATGAGGAAATTGAGGTCCAGTGGCTACTTGACCTTCAGAAGATGACATTCTTAGCTTGCATCAGGACTGAAACTTAGGCTACTCCTTTCTTGCTCTGTTTTATATTCTCCAAACAGCACCATTTCCTGATCAGTGTCTTAATTGATGAAGTAGTGGAACTGGGCGAACCTGGAGACTGTCCTAACCCATCGTTGGGAATGCAACTTCCAGAGGATACTGAGGACTAGGGAGAGAGCATGCAGGAGCTGTTCGAAGCAAGGCCAGTCGAGTCAGAAAGCAAGGAGAAAAGGGTTTCCTGAGCTAGGGAGGAAGCTCATGGTGGAATGAGAGAGGCTTGGCCTATCCTGGCCTGAGATGACTGACGAAGTCAATGTCATGGACAGCCTCCTCTTTATCTTGTTGTGGGCTCCTGGAGGGACTATGGACTCAAAGCCCTGTAAACAAATATATGTCTGTAAACAAATATATGTCTGTGCCAAGCTTGGAAAGCAGCCTTTTCCCTTCCTGGTTGCCACACAGGGGGAGTTGAAGCTGAAAGGTAACTTAGGAAGCCATCTGGTCCAGCCCCCTGCCTTTACACAGCTAAGCCATTATCTCCACTTAACAGGTCCTTCAAGAGGCCCAGTGGGGTTGGAAGCTCTAAAACCACCCAGGAGAGCTCTGTAGTTGCTGGTGACCCAGTGGTGACTGATTAGTGGATCTGTTTATGATCATCTGAGATTCTGGCAGAATCGGGCCCTCGTTTCAGGTGAGGTCCAGGTGTCCCCTCAGCTCTGCTCTCTTCATTCGTAAGCAAGTTAGGACCTCTAATGGCACTGTTGTGTCATCTACCATTCTCTGCCACTCTGGGAATACGGGGCCAATTATGAATTAGCTAGTGATCCTTGGATGTGGTTAAAACAGATATTAACAGTTGCCATCATTCTTCCCCCATAAAGTCAGTGATTGAGGTCTTCTGATAAGAGCAGGGCTGTTGTATTTTGAAAGGAGGGGGATGGGGCTGGAGGCATGAGGGTGGAGGGAAGCTGGCTCAGTGTCTACAGTCTTTGAAATGTAGACAGTCCTGTTTCGGGGGTGGTTCTGGCCTGGATTTAAAAAAAGTCAGGGTTCAGAAAAGGCACAGTTATCTGAAAAACCCCACAACATTATGTTGGCCTCTGGTCAGAGGTGTCTGAGCGCAGGGCTGGGTGGGGAGGAGCTGCAGGACCTGAGGTAGGGCACGGCCTGCTTATCCAGTCCAGCTCCGATGCCACTTAGTCTCATCCTCCTGTGGCACTCGGTCAGCTCCTCTTTTAGACTGCTTTCCATTCTGCTTTGCTTCGCTAGTTAAGCATGTTAATGACTTGATGAGACCATTTGGTCCTTCACAGCAATGAGTGTTTTATTCCCCTGGATGGTTCACAGTGCTTGCTCTGTTCCTGGCTGTTGGAAGAAATGCAGTGAACATTTATCCTTATGGTCTTTGGAGCGTTTCCTGCTTTGGGAAGTGTAATTTTAAGTATTCTTGGTATCCAGGTGGTTAAAATTTTTTCTTTGTATCATTGTTGTCTTCAAAAGCAGCCTCCTTCCTGAAATGTCAAATGACTCTTGATTTACAAGGACTCACCTTCTCTAAATTCCTGCACCTTTGTGGCTGTGTTCCATTCTTCTATTCCAGGTACATACGTGGACTCAAGGGGGTCTTCTATAATGGCTGTGTCCTTACTGGGACTGAGTGGTTTTGGGGTCATTGGTTTTCCAATTTTGTCCCTTAATAAGGCGTTCTATTGCATTAGTACCAGGGCTGGGCAAAAGAGGAGAGGATCATTGGAACTTGAGTCAGACAGGGTGTATATAACTGTATTTTTTTTCCCTCGTTTAAATAATTTTAAACACAGCTGGGGTAAATTGTCATTATGTCCAATTTTGAGAAAAAGAGATTCTTGCCACTCTAGAAGTGAGTTATTTTGAATGTCAGATAGTGCGACCCCATTTCACATGAGTGAATATTTTTTACACAGAGTGGCTGGATAGGAACTTGAACTCTATGTACAATAATCACAGACTCTACAATTAGGGTAATTAAAATAATGAGCCTATACTCTTGTTCTTGTCCAAGGTCATGCAGCCAGTAATCTGGGAACCTATAATTTAATCTCAGGTCTGCCTGATTCAAATGCTTCCAGTCCTTTCTGATTGAAAGGAAATAATAATGGGGGGGGGGCTACATTTAGGAATTTGTATTCTGCGTCACAAGTGACCACTAAAAGCTTGTTGGGGAGCTAAATGTTAGATTTGACATGATGGCATTGCTAGGAAGTTGGGGAATAGGTAGGAGGCTGTGAGAAGGAGGAGGGATTGGGTCAGGTCCAGGTATTATAATATTCCAGGTAGCAGATGATGGAAATGTGGATTCAAGTGGGCATACAGAGGGCAGGACGACAAATTGTCATTGCAAAGATAGAATTGTTAAGATCTAACAGTGATAGAATGATTGTGGGTGACAATGAGGTCAATAAGACTTTCAGAATTTTGGTATGGATTCTGGGATTCTGGGATGGGCAGGTTCACCATGAAGCAAAGACAGGAATAAAGACAGAGAACAATGACAATGACTTTATTTAGCAGGTGAGAAGGGAGAAGAAAGAGCATGATTTGACATGTTACTGAAGTATCCCTGTAGCTCAGGAGGTTGGTATCTTCCAAGAGGCAGTTAGACTTATAGGACTGAAAGTCAAGAAGAAGGTCTGTATTGGAGAGGGAGGGCTGGGGTCCATTGGCACTTAACTGGTATAAAGCTGTTAGAGTGGGTTACATTTGGAGGGCTGAAGATGGAACTGTATTAATGACCAAAATTTAAGGAGCAGAGTGAGACAGTCAGTAATGGCAAATCCCAAGAAGAGGCCAGCAGATCATTAGGAGCATATTGTCTGGGTTTTCCTTTCTTCTCAGTTTCCAAGGGAGAGAGAGGTCACATCCAACCACCTTGAGAGCTCCTTCCAAAGAGTTCTAAGTTGACCATTATGGAGTCATTTATCCCTGAATGTCTGGAGCAGTTGTGACTCCAAATACTTTGTACTGTTGTGTCAGATTTTATGTCCATATTTTTGCCAGACTTTGTGTCTGCTTTTGGTTTGGAAAATCTAGGATGTGTGACAATCCTTGGCTCTATGGAGTAAAGCCCAAGGCATTACCCAGGGACCTGTTTTCCTTCAAGGGTTGGTGCTTGGGCGAAATTTTCCTATCATGAAACCATAAAGAGCCAAGTGGCTTCTGTGGATGGGAAACCATGGTAAAGGGAGTATAGATGCTCAAAGAAGATGCCTGTAGGATGGGATGGAGAGACTTTCAGGAACCCAGAAGAAGGATAAATGGACCAAAACATGGACGGACAAGTAGAGATAGATTATTATACAGCATGGTTGAAGAGGAGGACATAGGGCCAATTATTTCAATAAATAATACACAATACACCTCCACAGTTACTTGCCAGTTTTTTCTTTCAGGACAAGGAGACTTCTGTAGCAAGAATGAGATGCAGGAGGGGTACATCAGAGATGAGCCCCTTGGAAAACACACTACTACTTAGGACTTCATGGCCAGGTACACTAAGGGGTTGGGGAGGATGAGCAGTCTGCCTTTCTCTACCCCGAGGAAGACCCTAGATGAACTCCATGAGGAAACAGAGTGAGACCCACCATAGTAGTCTCTTTAGAACAGTCTTCTTAGGAGTGTTTTAGAATCAGTTTCCTTTTTTTATTAAAAAAATTGAAATATTTACTTTAAAATACCGAAATGACATTCAGAGGTAATCTAACCTGCCTACACACATAATTAAATCAACATAATGCCCTAACTGTAATACAAAGAAGAAATAAAGGGAACATAATTTATAACAAAATAGTATGCATTTCAATAAATGCTCAGGTATGACTGCAGTTGAAGGTATAATGAAGTCGCCAGATGCTCGCTCCTATACATAGAATCGCTATGAATAAGACAGCCATAAAGGCAGACTATCAGGTGTGTGGTATTGGAAATTCATATGCCATGAACGGCACTGCAATTTATTGTGTGATTTCCTAAAACGGTGAATAACTTTTTGCAAAGTTTCTTTATAAAACAAAAGACAATCTTCCCTCTCAGTTTCTACATGGTAGCTGCATTCTTAGAAAAGTCAGAATCTACAAAGATCATGAAAATGTATTTTATGCCTCTCTGTACAATGAATATAGATTCTAGGCATAGTTCATGACAGACAGGTTCTTTCCTACGGGAATGTCTGGTAGGATATCTTCAAGTTGTGTGGGACGTCAGGCAGTTTTTCGTGGTATAGCATAGTATGGAATTATCAGCATTCCTGCCCTAAATTCAGTATTGCCTTACCCCACCACATTTTCTCAAAATGCTCCCTAAGGGACTGAAACTTTCCCACTGTTAACACTGTCTTAGAGATGATGGTGGCCAGAGAAGACAAGAGATGTGAAGAACAGAAGAGGTCAGTTATTCTCTATAGTCCGTTCTTGGTTTCTATGGGGAGTTGTCCCTAGGGCTGGTTAGACTTTGGCACAGCCTAATTTGCTTCCTACTGATTTGACCAATTCCAGGTCCCATGTGCCACCAGGATGCTTCTTTGGTCCTGGCTCTCTGATCCAAGACTCTAGTTACCAGTTTTAGCCTTCTCCACACTGAATCCTGTGAGGTCACCCCCCTGCCCTGCTGTGGACTGGAGACCTTCCTGAGCAGCCTTGTGCCTCTGAATTCAACCCTTTGAAGGGACCAAATGGTTTCCTCTATGAGTCTTCGCGGAGGGATCTTGTGTGTGGTCTATCTTTCAGCTTGGTGGGGCACAGTGGCTGTCTTACCTTTGGGTTTAGTAGGGCCAGGGAATTCCATAATTTTTTCAGTATTTGTAAAAAGACTATCAATGCTCTATATATCCTCTGTAACCAAAGATCTTAATGGTATTTTCCCAAGTGTAAGAACTGCAGGAGTTCATAGATGTGGCAATAAAATAACAATGGCTCATTTGCTGATGGAATTATTATTTTTTTTTTAATTGATCCCTTTAGGACATTAAGGAGGAACCTCAGTTTGGGGCTAGTGTGTCTTTGACACCTTTCTAATACTTGAAAATCTTCTGTTTTCAGAGAAAGAGCAGGCCTCAGGCTGCCAGCCCCCAGCAGGGAACATCGTAGAGTATTGGCTGCACTTTAATAGCCTTGTTTTCCGTGCTTTGCAATTATTTTTATGATTACTCTGCATTTATGGCAGGTGATACTATTTTCCATTTTGGTAGTAATATCTAGTTTTCTTTCCAAATCAACTAATTTTAGAAAAATAAAGATGAGCCAGTTGAAAGAAATACATCAAATTTAGGGGCTGGGGATGTGGCTCAAGCGGTAACGCGCTCGCCTGGAATGCACGGGGCTCTGGGTTCAACTCGGCACCACATACAAACAAAGATGTTGTATCCACCGAAAACTGAAAAATAAATATTAAAAAATTCTCTCTCTCTCTCTCTCTCTCTCTCTCTCTCTCTTCTCTCTCTCTCTAAAAAAAAAAAAAAAAGAAATACATCAAATTTAGTATAGGAGTTATGGGAATGGAGATTGTGAGGGAAAGATTGAAGTTTGGGTGACGTTGCTGTTTTGTGCCATGCAAGGGGCAGGTGCCTGGTGTAAAACAGCTAGTGGGGCAGGGGCAGGCCACCTACTCCGGGTATTGGCTGGTTGTCAGTTCATTAAATTATCGGTTTCTTGCATAGACCCACTCCAGACTATTTACTATTCTCGTTGCCTCTGTCCCTGGATGGGAAGGAGCATGTTAATGCCTCATATAATCGCTGATGGATAGCCTCAGCCTGTCAGTCTCTGACACTTTGAGTGTTCAGTAATTTCATTATCTACCCATTTCTCTACTCTTTGCAGCCTAGCACTTATGACAAAGTGGCATCCATCCCTAATGACATGGGGTGGGCCAGGATTCCCTAGAAGCCTTCTGCCTTTAGGAGGGGTGACATTCCACGAAAGCAGGCATTTCCCACCCACACCCCTGCTTTAGAATAAATCAGGGAGCTGGGCTGAGAATATTTGCTGTTGCAAAAATAGAGAAGAATAAATAGTGTAGGAAAGAGGTCTATAAAACGACACCTTTAGTGACTAATGATAGTGTTTGAGTTAAATGTTTTCTAAATCAGAATGGAGTTTCTTTTCCCCCCAAATATGATTTTCCCAGCAAGCATTGATGTTGACTGGTTGCTCACCAAATAGATAAAATCAAAGGAACCACATTTGCCATTGGTTTGATGGGAGCTGAACCGTTTGCTAAACCAACCTTGGACAGTTTTGCAGCTCTGAAAAAAGCAACACATTTTTTTTCCTATTTTTACATAAATTTGATTGTGTATATTTAAAAGTATACAACATGATGTTATGGGGTTCATATAGACAGTAAAAAAGTTACTATAGTGAGGCAAAGAAACACACCCATCATCTCAGAGTTACCATTTTTATTGTTGTTTCTGTGACAGGAGCAGCTAAAATCTACTCATTTGGTATGAATCCCATAAGCAGAACAATTGATGACTTATAGTACTCAGGTTGTAAATCAGCTCTCCAGACCCATTCACCCTTGTAACACAAGGTTACAATCCTGAAGCAGGGCTTTTTTTTTTTTTTTTAATTGAGGGATAGTGCATACATGTACTATGTGCTTACAGTATTGTTTACAATTATGTGAGTAACTTCTATATGCCTCATGCATGTGTTTAATCTAAGCAACCTGTATAGTAGCTCCAGAAGGAATCGGTAATGCCAGTTTCCTAAAGTCAGGTGACCCATAAAATGGGACTAGGATTTGCATTTCACATTTCTGAGTGATGTCTCTGTATCCACAGTCCCTGCTTTTGGACGTAAATGCATTTTTCTTAGAAGAATCGTTCCAACCTCAGTTGAAATGTCATTTCCCTCTCTGAATTGCAAGATGCTCCCAAAGAATAATCTTGGAAGATTGAAAACAAAACAAAAAAGAGAAAAGCATGTTAGGTGCTTGGAAAGTACGATGAACTAAACAGAGAACACACCCAGACAGCATTTTTGAGAGTGAGGCTCCATCACGTCTGTTAAGCCCAGCAAGTGTTGGGGTCACCTGGGGGCTGGGGGATGGTGAATATTCCCATAAGGTAATTCTAGGGATGATGTTTAAAATAGTTAACAAACAATAAGGGCCTGGGTGCTGCTCAGTCAGAAAGGATTCTGGCCATAGCTGAAGGCAGAGTCCTGAGACCCCTTCAGTGCCGAGACTTACCTCTGAAGGGACAGGACACTAGGAAATCTGGAGGTCTGAGCAGTGGATCTGTGGCTTCTGAGCAGGCCAGGACATGTGTGGGGCTTGTAGTAGAGGCTTGTTCTTAACAGGTATTGGGGTATGTCAATATTTTAACTTCTGAGGCTGAAGCGGTGATGCCAGTTGTGTGCCAGTCTTGGCACCCTCCTGTGAGAAACAGCAAGTTGGTGTTAGGGCTGGCTTCCCCTCTTCATGAGGCCCATATTCTGAAAGGCTCTAATTATGTGCATGAAAATCACAGGGATGCTTTTTTTCAAAAATACAACTTCAGTAGCACTACATGTACATCACAATGGCAAAAAAATCCCAACTAAGGGACAACACCAAATACTGACAAGGATGTAGAGTGTCAGGAACTCTTATTCATTGCCAGTAGGAATGCAAATTGGTACAGCCACTTTGGAAGACAGTTTGGCAATTTCCTACAAAGTTAAACACCCTCTTATCACATGATTCAGAAAATGTGCTCTTTTGGTATTTACCCAAATGAGTTGAAAATGTATGTAACACAAAAACCTGCACATGGATACTTATAACAATTTTATTTGTACATGGCAAAATTTGGAAGCAGTCAAGGTATCTCTCATTAGGTGAAAGGGCAAACGGTGGTATAGCCACCCAGTGGAATATTATGCCGTGTTAAAAAATGAAATCCATGAAAAAGTATGAAAAAACCTTAAATACATGAAAGTATGTAGGGGAAAGGCTAGATATCATCTGATTTCAGTAAAAGTATGTAGGGGAAAGGCTAGATATCATATGATTTCATACAGACAACATTCTGGAAAAGGCAAAACTATGGAGACAGTAAAGGAATCAGTGGTTTTCAGCGGTTTGGTGAAGGTGGGGGAAGAGAGCGATGGAAAAGTAGAACACAGATGATTTTTATGGCAGCAAAAATGTATTGTGTATGATACTATAATGGGGGCTACACATCACACACTTATCAAAACTCAATGTACAATTCCAGGAGTGAGTCCCAGTGTAAGCCATGGGCTTTGGGTATAATGGTGTGTGGGCTCATCTATTGTAACCAATGTTCCACCTGGTGCTACAAGGAAGCCATTGTGAGGCAGGCTGTATATTGGAGTGGGGAAGACTTTGGGAACCACTGGATTGTTCATTCAATTTAGCTGTAAACCTAAATTTGCTCTAAAAATAAGATTTATTGAGACATAATTTAAAAAAGCAAAAATTCAGCTTCAAGGGTTTAGCTCTAGTTCCAATGAATCTGGATGAACCTATAATTTCAACAAGCTCCTCAAAGGAATTTTTTCATTATTATTTTATTTCATCATTTTTAATTTTAATTTTTTTTTTTTTGTGGCACTGGGAATTGAACCCAGGGCCTTACACTTACTTCCAAAGGATTCTTAAACTCACTGATAGCTGGGAACTGGTGGATAGGATGAGTTGCTTGCTCACAAAATGTTGAGCAAATAAATTTCCTTCCCATCCCCACCTTCCCCTTTCCTGGTTCCCTTGATGGTGTGTTGACCTCTCCCTTAGGCTACCAATTCCACAAACTGGTGCTTTATGGTGTCCCATTATTCAGCAAGCCAGGGCTGTGTCTTACTACTCCCAAATTTGTAGAAATTAGTCACTATTTTGTTGCTATTTTTCCATGCATATATTTTAACTTCTAGTAGAGAGAAAAAGCATCAATGTATTGATAAAGAGCTCATCCCTGTTCTGCCATTTCTTCTTTTGGTATCAGGGATTGAACCCAGGGGTGCTTAACCATGGAGCCACATCCCTAGCCCCCTTTTTAAAATATTTTATTTAGAAACAAGGTCTTGTTGAGTTGCTTAGGGCCTCCCTAAGTTGCTGAAGCTGGCTTTGAAATTGCATTCCTCCTATCTCCGCTTCCCGAGCCGCAGGGATTGCAGGTAGTATCACCTCACCCAGCCTGTTCTGCCATTTTTGAGTTCAGATGCCATTTTGCCACTTGGTGTAATTTTGAGAATATCTTTTAATCTCTCTGGGTCCAGGATTCCTTATTTGTAAAGATAGGGGAGTAAAGAGGGCTTATTTCATAAGAGAAGTTTGGGCTGCCAGGTTAGGGCACAATTTCCTTTATTAGCTTTCTATTTCTTCGGCACCCGTAGAGGGAGATGGTCTATGGTAATGGACAGACTCTGTAGCTGAGCGGATCTTTGATTACCTCCTTGTAAGAATTATACAAGCCCTAATTTCCTCATTTATAAAATAGAAGTAAGAAGGCCTACCTCTCGGTGTAATTTGGAGGGTGAAGGATTTCATCTCTGCAAGAGGGTCAGCTCTGTGCTAGGCATGGCAATGCCCAGTTGGTGAGAACGTCCCTTTTGTAACTGTCACCTGCGTGCCGAGGTCACAGTGAGGACCCAATAAGTATGAGAATGAGTAAATTATGTGCCGTGATTCAGCTCCAGTGAGATCTTTGAAGGTAAGATATGAATCTGTTGCCAACATAATTTTTAGGTCTCTGGGCTTTTATCTAAGCATACATGTTTTGAAGCAGGTCCTAAAAGGAGGAACTAAAGCATTGAGGGATGCATTTAATGCTAACACCAAAATCTTAACGTGAGTTTACAGAAATGTAAAAGCTCACAGCTGTCATTGTAGTAGACACCAAGGGCAGGCTTCAGATTTCATGAAAAGAGTGGAAAGTTCTACCACTTTTGAAGGTCTTAAGTTTAAACACTGATAAGAATAGAACTTACGACGATTTTGAAAGATCCTGGCATCTTTGATGTTAAAATGGGAATTGTATTCTCTGAGACCTACTTCCCATTGCCAGCTCACTAAGCAATTGCTCACATTTCCTCCTTTTTACTTTGTTATATTTTAAGACATTTAAAATATTTTGGTGAGTCATTCTTTTTTGGTAATTAGATGTAGTGATTAGAATAGCTTTTATGTTCCAAGGCCTTAAGTTTCTTTTCTACACCTCAACATCATCATTTTCAGTAATGGCCTAGTTCAGTATTTAACAATGGTTTTTGTAAAGATTCTGGATCCCTGAAGTCAAGAAAAATGGTGATGGGAATAGCGGGTCGAATAGCTCCTTATTCTGGTTGTGTTAGATGATGAAAAAAAAATCCAACATTAAGAAGATAGCAGAGAAGAACTGAAAAACAGCCACAGGAACTTCATGGCTTTAATACAGTTTTGTTTTTTTTTTTTTCTCCAACAGAAGAGGTATTGGAATTGAGATAGTACTTCTCAGCTTGAGCCGATAGATCTCAGTGGGATTTTAAAGAGGAAATACTAGACTATAGTCTCCTCCAGAAGGCACTTCCTGGGAGTTGCTGGGAAAGGGGAGAATTGGCGGAACTGTGAAATCCTGCGTCCTGGTTGGACCGAGAGATAGAAAAGGAAGAGAAAACCCATAACGTCACAGTCTGGTCCTTGGGTCCATTTGGGACCTGTTGAGCATCTATAGGATCCTTTCCCCTGAGAATTGAAGCATAAACAGAATCTGTTACCATTCAAAGCTTCTGGAGGTCAAGGGAGCTCATTATTCTGTTATTGGGATTAGGAGTGATGTCAGGAAAGATCTTGGGGACGGATAGTGTAGCTTCATGTAGGACATGTAATAAGCAGGCATAGCCCTGGGGACAGTCCCCAGCACCAAGGAGGGAGGGTGGGAGGCACCAAGTAGAGTTTTTTCACTTGTTCCCTTTCCCTTTCCTAGCTCTGAATGGGGCAGAGGCTAGATGTCTGTTGTCATTACACCCAGAGTATTGAAGCTTGAACAAGATGAAGATTCCTTTCTCATCTGCTTTGAGTTTGTCCTTTCTGTGTCCTTGAAGCTAGTCATTGTCCTGTGCATGCTGGTGGTAAAAGAGAAAGATTTTTTTTTTTTTTGATTCTGGGGATTGAACCCAGGGCTGCTTTACCACTGAGTCACATCCCCAGCTTCCCCTTTAAAAAAAATTAAAATTTTGAGGCAGGGTCTCACTTGGTTGCTTAGAACCTGCTAAATTGCTGAGGCTGACCTTGAACTTGTGATCCTCCTGCTTCAGCCTCTGGAGCTGCTGGGGTTACAGATATGGGACACCAACCCTAAGAAAGATTCCTTTTAAGGAAGCAATTCAGAAATCGCATCCACAATTTCTACTAACATTCCTTTGTAGGGAGGGGACCAAAACTTAGTCCCAAGGTCACTTCTAGTTTCACCAGAGGTTGGGATACAAGTCTGTAGCTGAGAGGAGACTGAAACTTAGCAAGAGTCATTCTATTTTTAAAAGGAAGAAAGGGGGATGGGTAGTGAAGGGGACCTGGGGTGTGTTGCAGATCCTGTGCCTTCGCAGGTCAGTGTCCTACTTCTGCTGTCTGGTCCCTCCCATTCCTCTCCGAAGCTGCCTCTGGGCGGTGCAGAGGCAGTGGGGCTGAGCAGGGCTGCGACCTGCCCTCTGCTAGCTCACCTTGAGTTTATCTGCGTTTTTGTATTGGGTTTGCACAACTTTCCTTTAAAGAAACATTTCCTAGGCTGAAATACTCTTGAAAACCACCACTGTAAGCCCTTTGGACAAACCCTTCACCTGCGCTTCTTTCCCTCTGCTTTATCCTTCTTCCCTCTCTGGGTGTCTCCTGGCTGTTGAGAGAGGAGGTGTTCAGTGTTTCTGTTGAGAGCCCCCAGGCTCATTTACTCACTCAAGCTCTTATTGCAGGTAAGTGACCCCATTTTTGCCTCTGGATTCTCACGTAAGGCAGTCTATTTTTCCTGGTCCTTTGCTCCTCCAGCCCTCCCTTGGTGGGGAGGGACCTCTGCCTTCTCTGGGGCTCAAGGTCTTCCTCCTGGGTTACCTTTACCGCTGTCAGAATCTTCCCCAGCTCCGCCCTGAAGGCTGCGGCAGGCTTCAGAGAGCAACCTGTCCTTGTCTACCACCTAAGGCTGAGACCCAGCTCAACCCCAGGGAACTGTTTTGGGGTTTCATTCCCCACATTGGTGGGTGTATATCACCCACTTATCTGCAATTATCTAATTACCTTGTAGGCACAAAGGCTTCTGTTATTTTTGTAATGATACCTTGACATCACCCGGGGCTCCATGGTTCCCACAGTGTTTTCACACAGAACATCTCATTGGGATTCTGAGAAGCACCCAGGAGATGAGCACCATTAAATTTAAATTCTAAAGATGGGGAGACAGGGTCTCATTGAAGTTCAAGAAACCCCAGCCCAAGGCCACATAACCACCAACTGGCAGAACCAGGATTCGACCTCAGTTCTCCTGACTTCTTCTTTCATTAACTGTTGGGTTTTTTTAATTGTACAGAGGATAAGAGGTGGATGAAAATTTATTTTTATCATGGAAATGGGATCTTAATAATTTAATGGAAAGATGTACAGTTCAGTTCTCAGAACTCAACCAAGCTCCTTGGCATAGACAGGAGAAGGCTTGCAGAATTAGTACCATTGCAGAAAAACAGAGTAGGTGCCAAATCACCAGTTGAGCAAAGTTATTTTGTTTCTCCTGGAAAGACTGGAGATGGCTTATGATGGGTCTGCACCTCCGGAGTGCCTTAGGAGGAGGCTTCCTGCCTTCCATGAGTTTCATTCACTCATCTGTGTGTGTATGTATTCATTCATTCGAACAGGTGGGGTTTAGGTAATTCAATCAACAGGAGAAGATGGGCTACCAGTGATACCGCTGGTTATTGGTGATGAGTCCTGCATCCTCACATGTTGAAGTTTGAATGTTAGAGAAGCACGCCGAGGCAAGCATATGAAGCAGGGTTTATTTAAAAAGGGGTAACATAGACTTCTCCCAGGAGGGAGAAGGGGGCCATAGCTGGCATCCTGGCATCCCCAGAAGAGAGATGTTCTGCTCTTTTTGTATGTCCTGGGCTTCCATTGTTCTCCTGCCTTTTCCCCCTTATCTTTCTCCTTCCTGCTTGGTGACTAGGCCCAGGAATGCTTGGTGGGAGACACAGGTGCGCTGAAGGGGGAAGGGCAGGGTGGAGTAGCCCAGGACACACTAACAACCTGGTAGCTCCCTGTAGGGAGGGGCGATTCCTGGGACAGGTACGTTGGCAACAGGTTGGAGCAGGGGCAGGTTCTGCATAACGGGGGGCAGTCTCCAACTTCCCAGACTCACTCAAAATTGGCCTCCTCGATCTGACCTGACTCAATTTACCTATCTACACTGACTGCCTGTCTAATTCTGGCTTCACCAGGGTTGCCCTCAGTTGATTCTCAGGCATTAACCAGACTGATTCAGTCCCCTGCACGGCTCACCCACTCTGATGAGTGCCCACTCCGGGTGAGGGTTTGAGGCCTGAAGCTTGGCCTTGTGCTTCAGTTGCTGACTTTTGAGTAGAAAAGAGACACAGGGACACAGACCTAATAGAACATGATTTGGGTCGCAGGGGAGAGGGAGACAAATTGCCTTGAGAACACAGGATGAGAGTAATTCCAGTAAGGGCACCTGGGGAAGGTGTCCTGGAGGAAGAGCCACATCATGTAGCTTGGCTGATTCTGAGAGGGAGACTGAAGGAACATGAGCAGAGGCTCAGAGTGGAACATGCAAGGAATGGTCAGGATGTCTCAAAGTGTCACATGTTGTTTGCAAGCTGTTTTGGCCCAAAGGATGTGGAAGACATTTAAAATGAAGCTGGGCTGGGGTCCATTCATGACGTTGGGAGTGGCTAAAGGTTCACGCTGAGGAATTAGGCCTCCCTGGGAGGGAATAGGGGGAAGGGGCGGATGTTGGACTTGGGAGGCTTCAGGACTCATAGGTTAGCACCACTTTTCTTCTAGAAGTAGACAGAACCCAGGGGACACCACCCATTCCTGATCCCCTTCCCTCTGCACTGGCCCTCAATGCCTGTCATTTTACAAACTTCTCATGTTCCGTGTTTTCCATGCAATCCCAGGACTACCTCTTCCCACACCATACTCCGTCCTCTCACAGAATTTTATCCTCCTGTTCCCACATTCCCCTCTCCACTTAACAACCCCCCTTTCTTGGGTAAATCTTTTTTTTTTTTTTTAATTTAACTTCTATTTCAAATATCTTTCTTTTCTTCCTACAGATTACCCCAATCTATGTTGTAAAATACACACAGACCTAAGACCATACAGCTAGTAATTAGGAAACTAAACAGGATATTAATGACTAGATACCCATACTAGGTCTTTCCAGCATTTTCCTCTGAGTTTATGTCCTGTTTCCGGAAAGTAAGTCTAGGCCAATAGACATGTGAATACCACTTACAGGTGACATCATAAGATTACAAATTGTGACCTCAGATTACAGCATCATAACATCTCTGAATGTGACTAATGATTCCATCAGCTCTAGACCCCTCTTCAGTTAGTGTGAAACTGGAATTAGCATGCTAGTGGCATTGTAAAGGAGAACAGCTGCTCTGAATGGCAGTATGGCAAGATGTACCCAAAGCCATGACATTGTTCATGACCTTTGACTCAGTAATGTCGTGCCTTGGAATTTATCCTAAGGATTTGTTCAAAACAAAGTTAATGGTAAAGATCATATTTTTAAAAGAAGGAAACATGATAAGTCTTGTTTTTGTGATGAGAATAGTGATCAAGTATGAAGACTTCATATATTTATAATAGGTTAGGTATAAATAAGAGTTGGTTCGGAATGGCTTGTGCTCTGGATCATAGCCCTGCACACCGACATTTCATCCCATGGCCAAGAAGTCATAAAGAACAGTTACAAGAGGCTAGTGTGATCACGGTGACTCCCGGCCCCCAGTACATTGTCTTTGGTGTTCTGTCGTTTTCATAATGTAGGAACGTGGAGGAGAACCAAAGTATCTTTGCTGACTTAGGGTTTGTTCCTTTCCACTCTGTATGGCTATGAACCCTGGGAAGGTTTTTGGGCAGGGACAGGTGACATACAGCCCACTTTCCAGCATACTCCCAACTTTTGTTCTTCTTGCATCCTAAATGACCCTGGGAAAATCCTGAGTGTGCATTCCCATCAGCATTTGTCCACCGTCTGGGCTGCTCCTTCATCTCTCCACTGAATTTCCTGCACGTGTGTGTGTGTGTGTGTGTGTGTGTGTGTGTGTGTACATGCGTTTTGCTCTCTTCCTGGTTATATTCTTTGGAGACTTCCACCTACTGCTATTTATTCTCAATCTCAGCTGAGGAACGATGTAGAACAAATTCTTTTGGAGGGTTCCTTGGTCCCTGGAGAGGCTTTGGGGATCCAGGAACATCTTGATACCGAGTAGAAAGTTTTATGTGACATCTAGTGTTGTGTGCTTCTGTGGGGAGAGGCTTTCTCATTTAATGATTTTCTCTAAGAGCTCTTTGAGCCACTAAATTTAAGAGAACTGAACCAAAGGTCACCAGGTAAGGGAAGATAAGGGGTCACTACTTTGAAGGAGAGCTGAAGAAGTGGGGATGGGGGAGCTTTCTGTAGGTTCAAGGATCCTGCGTTAGGAGCATGTCCCGCTGGTGATGATGGGGAAGCTGCAGCTGCTGGCCAAATGATTTCTCTCCTTCTCTGTTTTTTTTTTTTTGAAACGTGATCCTGATTTTCACAGCTGAACTTTCTGACTATGAGGGTGACGGCTCAGAAGTTAAGATTCTACTATGGCTCCCAACACTTATGCTCTCCCAGCTTGTAACAGATGGATTTATAGCTATTATTCCATAGAATATGATGCATGATGGGGTCGTCCTCACACCAGAGAGAAAGGCTTCATAATTTACCTTTAGATCCGGGCTTCCATGAGCGCTGGGAGGCCCGACTCTGCCATGGTGTGAAATGGATTCCTGGGAAAGGGCACATGGCTCTGCTGTCTGACCTTTCCAGCATATTTAAATGTATATTATGGTGTTCCAGCAGTAAACAATATAGCTAAGGTTATGCACAGGGAAGAGCGGAGGGAAACACTCCGAGTGAAGTCGTGGGCTGCCCTGGCGGGAAGACAGGCACTTGGCTTTGAACTGGATTTGGAATCTGGGTGGGGGAGTGATAGCAAATATTTTCCCAATTGAGTGCCAGTTGCTTTGGCACCAAAAGAACGAGGGCTTTGGAAGCAGAGGAGGTTGGTCGTGTTGATATGTTCCTGCCTTTGTGAATTGGTGGAAGGCAGAAGACTGGATCTTGACTCATTTATCCATTTATCAACCATTTACTGAGCACGTACGAGGTCCTGGGAGGTACTGTAGGTGCTGGTGATATAAAGGCATGGCCTCTGCTCCAACAGTGAAATGGAGATGGATATAAATAAGTGAGGGATGATAATGTGCAGCCCCTTATGTGTGTGCAGACAGCGCAGAGACGGCATGGAAGAGGGAGACGTTAACATTATATCCAGACCACGGGGAGCAGTGACAGTGAAAATATGGAGGTAAAATACAACTTGGGTTTTGGAGGGTGGATAGGACTTCACCTGTAATGGAGGGTGGGCAGGACTTTCCTGGTGGAGGGAGGGAAAAGCGTGTGTGAAGGCCTGGAATCAGGAGAGTGAGACGCTGGGTGAAGGCAGTATGCTGTTGCTTCCAGGTGAGGAGAGGGTGGGAACCGTCAGGAGATGAGAAGCTGGGGTCCATCATAAATAGTCTGTATGTGCCGTCATGTTAAGAAAAATTAACTAACATTGACTAAGTATTTACTCTGTAGCTGATCTTCTATTGAGCATTTTGAATGCACTGTCTTACTTGATGTGTGTAACACTGGAAAACAGACACCAACATTAACACCATTTAACACTCAAGGAAACCGAGGCTCAGAGAAGTCAAGAGACTTGTCAGAGGTCACATGGCAGAAACGGATTCCTATAACTTTGCAGTAGAAGTAAATGGATTTGAAAAATAATTAGATGACAAAATCAACAGAAACTAACAATGTATTAGATATAGAAGAATGAGGAGGAAGGCAGATGAGGAGTTGAGGATAATTTCTAGATTTTTGGGTTCTCGGAGGATAGTCAGTCATTTACAGAACATTTTAGGTTTGGGGAGGGAGAACAGGAGTTCAGTTTTAAAGGTCCTAAGTTTTAGATACCTTGAAGATATCTAATAGAGATTTTAAAAACTGAATAAAATCCCGTTCGCCATTTATCACCCAAGAGTTAGTGGCTTAAAATGATATTTAATTGACTTGGGATTCTGTTAAATCTGCAACTTGGGCCGGGTTCAGGTGGTCAGTTGTCAAAGTCATGGCTGATCTTCCTCATATCAGTCGTGCACATGTCAGATAGGTGGCCCTGTTCTTGAGGTTCGCCTGGCTCTCTGATGGATGCTAGTGCACTTGGGCCCTCTGTCCCATCCTCCAGCAGGCTAGCCAAGGCTTTTTCTCATGGTGGTTGAGTGGGGTTTCATAAAGCAAGTAGAAACGTGCAGGGTCTCTGGAGGCCTGGGCTGAGCACTGGACACCTTTGAACCACATCGTCATATTCTACAGGGTGAAACAAGTCAAAAGCCAGCCTCGATTCAGAGATGGGGTGATGGACTGTGCCTCTTGACAAGAAAAGCCTCAAGTCACAACTGGAAATGAAAGTGGGTACAGGGAAATGTGACATCTGGGGCCATGGGTGCAGTTGGCCTCACTTGTCCTTTAGGCAGGGGGCCTATTTCACAGTTTCCGGCTTGTCTCACACACCTTCTAATCCCTCCAGTGCTTGCTCATTTGGCCCTTGCTCGTCTTACCCATCCTTGGCTAACAAGCATTCCTGGCTTGCTTGCTGTGGGCTCACACTCTGCTGTTGCTGGGAACACAGAAATGAAAGCCAAGTGTCCCAGCTTCAGAAGTTAAGGAAGTCTTGGAGCCTCTTCTGGTGAAGTCATGGCTACCCTTGGAGCCTGGGCCCTGCTCAGCGTCCTTTACCGGATGTTCTCCTGATGGAACCGTGTTGGAGCCTCCGCCCCTGGGATGGGGCTGCTTCCTGGAGGTTTGCATGAAATGTGTCATCCTCCAGGGGATGGATTATTTCTGAACATGCTTCCGACAGCAAGCACGTTCTCGTGCAAGCAGAGCCATATGCCACATCTTGAACGTTAAAATTTAGCCATCACTGAATCATCTAGAGATGAAATAAAGGTTATGAAACTTTTAAAATAAAAAAAAAACCCTTTCAGTTCTATTTTTATAATTTTTTTGGAGTATCTATTGTAAGAAATTAGAAAATCTGAAAACATAAAATGAAGGAAAGAGAAATGACTTGTCATCATCTTAACATATAAGTACATTTATTTCATAATATTAGGTTAAGACTATATATAAAAAATTTCCAGTTAGCATTGTGTTCATAAAGTACATGCAGGTACATGTTTATTTTTCAAAAATTTGTTAATGTATATACTGCTTTATAGGTTGTATCAAAAGTTGACATTGTTCAATTATTTGCTGTATTCAATATTATCAAATCAGAATATGACAATGTTAATCTCACGATATTGAAGTACCAGAGTTTCCTGAGCCACCATCTATCTGGTCATTGTTGGGCATTTAGGTTGTTCCTGATGGCTGGCTGTTACAGAAAATGCTCTGTGACCTTCCTGGAACCTAAATCATTCTGAGTCCCTGATTGTTTCCTCTGAATATTACCTTAGAAGTAGAAATACTTCGCCAGAGGGTATAAGCATTTCTTAACAATTTCTGATAGATATTGAGAAATTGCTCTGTGGAAAGGAAGTATAGCAGTTATAATCTCATTTTCTGTATTTTCTTTCACTTGGAATCATCTAGGCAGCCGTTCTGAAAACTTTTCCAGCAAGTATATGTCTATTCATTGTTTCTTTCATTCTGTTATACATTTATTTATTCGGTAAATATTTACAGAATGATCAAGTACCTTGGGAAGAATAGAAATATCTAAGACAAGTGGTTATGTAGCTTGTTGCATTTGTCCAAGCTCATGGAATGATACACCAGAAAGAGAATGACTAAGACAAACCCATAGCTCCAAGGAACTTAAAATCCAGGGAAAGACATGAAACATGCAAAAATAATTATAATGCAGAACAACCTATTAAAATACATCTAGCAAGGGGAAAATGTTTATTGAAACAGATTTTGTAGCAAGAAGTGGACCTGGTGTTTTACACATTCATTCATTTGTTCATTTCCTGGGAAAACAAAGATGAAAAGCCAGAGTGCCTGCTCTCAAAGAAATCCCAGCGTCAGGGGAGTCAGACCAGTGAACAGAAACCACTGACATGATAATTACTGTAAATTGCACATTCAAGAGACCAGACTCGGCCTGGGGGAGGTAAGGCCAGCTTCTGGGAAGAGAGGGCGTTTGACAGGAGACAAGAAAGAAAGCAGTGCTTTCTCTCATTTACGCCTGGCGATTGCCTGCAAAGGCAGGGGCCTCAGACTAGGAGGATAACTGAGGCTTATAGAGGTTTTTGGACTTGCCCAAGGGCATGCAGCTCAAAAGCAGCAGAGCCACAGATTCCCCCAGATCTGTGCTCTCTGTCCTAGTCACCGGATCTCTAGAGAGGAACTGGGATTTAGGATGAGCCCCGAAGGATGGATAGAGTTGGGGGAACTAAAAGGAGGCATCTCATGGGAAAAGCTAGGGCTGGGGTGGGGGGGAGGCAGGGGGGGAGTTGGGTGGAGCAGAGGTTCATTTAGGGGAGGGGTTAGGAAAGATGAGGGGGGAAGGCAGCAGACCTGGGAGGGCCAAACTAAGGATTAGAGGCTGTAGTAAGGAGGCAGGGAAATGATTGATGTTTTCAGAACAAAAGAGTGGCCTTTCAAGAGGTGTAGTCAGAAAAGATTAATCTGGTAGTGGTATCCTTAAAGAATTTGATAAG
This sequence comes from Callospermophilus lateralis, assembly GCF_048772815.1. NCBI lineage: Eukaryota > Metazoa > Chordata > Mammalia > Rodentia > Sciuridae > Callospermophilus > Callospermophilus lateralis. Next base: position 71,083,340 of record NC_135319.1, read on the forward strand.
GGGGGGTGGAGACTTCCATCTTCCTTGGAGACCTGTCCTGGTTCCAGCAGTAGCTGTCAGAATCAGGAAGCGATTGCATCTTAGCCCTATGATCACTTCTGGACTAGTTAGGCCCATCCTAGTTACGGCAAGATTTGGTGTGCTATACAAATTCTCTTATGAATTCATAAAATAGTGGAAGCACTCTGACCCAGATTTTGTTGTATTATTTCAGGTAAAAGCAAAGCAAATCAACACAACCTCTTCTACTCAAATATTATTTTCTCTTCATTTTCCATCTCTACTCCCAGCTTGCATTTCCAAAAATAAAAGGCTTTGTTTTCTTAAATAACAACAATGCACATTGTTGAAATATTCCAGCAAGTCAGGTGGTAGTCCTGGTGCATAAGAACGAGAAATGCTTTGGCCTAGAAGTCTCAGCTGTCAACAGAAGCTTTCCTGTCTGAACCAGATCTTGCTCTTTGGATGGAATTCAGGCCCATGAGTGGCTTATGAGCAGGGACTGGGGCAGGAGATGTGCAGGCAGGCTGCCGAGTTCCCAGGAATCTCATCTTGGGAAGGCAAAGGTAGAGGAGCTTGGAGCAGTACTCAGAGGATAACCAGAATAGTATTTGAAAGAAGGATGGACCAGTTTCAGCCCCACTGGTGGTTTATGAAGAGTGTTCTGGGCGTGTGGATTTCTGGCATCAGAAGGTGAAGCTGTCTCTTTCTTTTCTGCACCACAGTGGTTGGCCCCACCTCTAACTCTACTTCTTAGGCCCTTGGTCTTTGGCTTCCCAATCATCTTAGCATGGTTTTCTTTCCCCAGGTCTTGCAAAGCCCCTGCCGGCTTCATCTCCTTCCCATTTCGTCTTAACCTTTGTTAAGACCTCCAACCTCCCAACCTCCCTGACTTGCTTTTGCTTTTTAAAATGTGCCCCAATCTTTCCAGCCTCAGCACCTTCACCTTTACTATTCCCTGTGAATGCAATGACGTTCCCTATCTTCTTCTTCAAGTGACCAGCCACCTCTCATGACCTGTCACCACTGAGAGAGGAGACTTCTGACTTCCCTATGTGAATGGCATCCCTACTTTATTGTTCTCCAATTCAGGAACTTCCTTCAAATTAGGAATAACATATTCGTTTCCTTGTTTAGTTTACAAGTCTCACTGCTATTACTGGATTTCATATCCTATGATGACAGGGACAGCCTTTTTTATGTGCTAGAGCATACTACCCTACCTACCTGGCTCAGTGATAGAGCCTAGAAGGGGCTTCAGTGGTATTTGTGGAAAGACTGAGTCATTCCTTCTGTGCAGCATGCCTGGGTGCAAGCACAGCATACATCTGGGGAGCAGAGAGGCTCCCCCATCTTCCAGGTTGTGTCCATCAGTCCTTCAGTACCTGTTGGCCTATCTCCGTGGGCTGGGTGGGCTTCCAAGGAGAAGATTCTACTGAGGATGCTCTGGGACCTAAAAAGAGTCTTGCTCTATCCCTGCAATGAAACAAAAATAGCAACCAGGACAGCAACCTTTTCATGGGCTTGTTGAGAAAAGAAAAAGTGTTTTTCTTCAATCATTGTTGTGATCATCCTGTAAAATTCTAAAAGCTATTTCTTCAAGCAGGAAGGAAACATTCTCACTGAGAACATACTTGGGGAGTCTTATTTTTCCTCTTTCGGTTTCTACCAGTAGTTTATGGAATCAGGATTTTTTTTTTTCACCCTATTGCCGTCACTTTGTTGCTTACCCGTGGGGTATTTCCTCTCCTCTTTTAACCATGTACAAATTCTAAGAGCATATTTCTCACTAAATCAGTTTCCAAGGAGCCAGTGGTGTTCCACTGTTTGGGGCGAGGGTTCTGGGTCTCAGGCACAGCCCATTGGTGAGGTCAGCTTTGCTCAGCCCTTGGAGATGGTGTTTGGAGACGGGCCTTCTGCTGCCTTGATCTCTCCCAGCCTTGGGTGAGGCGGGTGGCTGCACTTTTCTGTATTTCTTCCTGCCTTCCCAGAACGTCCTTGAAAGCCAGGCTTTTCCACGCCCCCAACCTTAGCTACCTGAACTTGAGCCTGAGGTTCAGGTCTTTTCTGTTGGCCTTCCCCGTGTGACTTTGTTGATATTGCCCCTTTGCCTGAATTCCGTCCCCTTCCCATCCCTCCACCAATGGCAGGCCCTATGCATTCTCCTTGTCATTTCCTTCCCCCAAACCCGCCTTGATTGCCACCCTCGGTTCCCTGACAGCAGCACCAGGTTCTCCCCTCTGTCAGCAACACTCTCATGTGTCCATGGATCTAACTCACTGAACATGAAATACTCTGGGGGCAGGGCGGGCCTGGGCCTAATTTATCTTTGCACCAATAGGACAAGCTGAATACCACTTGCTAATTAATTGTGTTTGGAAAGTGTTTTTTATTTGCATCCAGATATACCAAAACGAAGCACTGCGAGTTCCTCCCTCTGGGCTGTGGCTCCAATGTTGGAGTCTCCCAACATTATCACATCTTGCAGTTGTTGTGGGTCATGATCTTCTTTTTCTCTTCATCGTCAAATCCTAGTAGAGCCCCAGTCTGGAAATGAGGGCTTCAGATATTCTCCATGTGGGTGGAAGGGGACCAGGAAGAGGCATCCCCTGTTCTCAGGGCACCTGCAGGCTGAGGGAGGAGGGCCCCATGTGTGACTATCCCTGATCCCCCAGCCCAGACCCGGTGCTAGTCTCTAGCCACAGCTGTGAAGAGCAGTTTCAAAGTCAGCTGTGGGGATCCTGGGAACTTAACATTCTTGCCACATTTAAATGTAAATAAGATGTGACATTGAGATACTGAGTAGATTCACCATAATCCTTTGTTTAAAAATATTATTCTGTCCTGATTGTCACTTAGGTATTTACATTTCCACAGTTACATATGAAACAGGCATCTTTTTAAAAAGACAGGTCTCTAGGTTACAGCACTGTATAAAACAAAAACGTTATAGGGTATAAACTCATTACTACCCAGTGTCAGTTTATGTGTATATATTAGCATTCAGCCTGAATAGGAGTGGGCACACTTTTTGCTCTAAGTTGTAAAGTAAGTATGTCTGTACATTTCCCCCTGTATTAATACAGACCATGTAGTCTCAGTGTTCAATTTTTTAGTAACAATATGAGATCCATCATAGAATATGCTATTAATTGCTTGAATATTTTCTGCCATTGAGTGTTTAGGATGTTTAATTGCTTTTTTCCCCCCCAGAAGGGATAATACTGTTATAAACATTTCCATAAAAATAGCTTTATTTCTTTTTTACTTTTGAATGATTTCCATGGAATGGAAGAGTATATTACCCAACATGGAATTAGCCGGTTAATGGGCCTAAGTAGCTTTGTCATTTTGCCAGAACATTCCCCGGCAAGCCTGCGCCCTGCATGTAGTATCCCCAGGAGGACAGGAGGGTACCTGTTTCTTTATAATATCCTCACATCTCACAACTTCGGAATTAATTTTCACTAATTTGAATGGTATCTGGCATTTCAGAAGCGAGATGATTTGCTTTTCTTTAATCTGCTGCAGGCGAGGTGCTGGGCACGTTTCCAGGGCTGGCTCCTGGGTACTCCACATGTCTGTGCTGCCCGTCCTCTTCCTCCTCCAGGCACCCCTGTCCGCTCAGGGCCTGTAGGCATGGCTTAGCGTCTTGCATGGACACATGGTCATCCTTTCCAACAGAAGGAAAAGCAGACGGTGCTTTATCCCTTCGCCAGTTGTTTTCCTGTATTTGGCCTTTACCCCAAAACCTACTTTCACTTTCCACAAATGATTTCTCTCCCAGATTCACCCAAGCGTGGAAGTTTGTGGGTGTAGGGGATTGTTAGCTATTCCTGTGGGGCCAGTCGGGGACAGGCTTCTGTTCAGCCTGCCTGCTAGACCCATCAGAGAGCGAGGCTTCTAGCCCCCTGCCTTGAGACCTGGGGAAGCGCCTCAGCCTCTCTGAGCTGGTAAAGGGAGAACAGACTCTAGCTTGGAGGGTCCTTTGGCACCTAACTCAGTGCTGTTTGGAGTGATCTCTCCTACACTTCACCTCCTCCTACTTACCTGACCCTTCTTCTCTTCTCTACCTTTTAAGATAAACGGAAACTTTTGGAGCTTCTTCTAAAACCAGCTAATACTGGTTTAGGATGTTTTTCTTCCTTATTTCTCATTACAGCTCTGTGAGGTGGGTGTATCTATTTACATGGGCAGAAGGGAGGCTCAGGGAGGTTAAGTCACTCGCTTGAGGGCACACAGTAAGTGCTGGTGCTGGAATTCTGGCCAGTGTCTGGTGATGTCAGTGACTTGGGATTTTTTTTTTTTTCAATTGACTACAATATATTTAACCTTTAGGGTATTTCTTCTCCTTTAATAGTATATATGCCAGGAACTCATCAATCACTTGGTAGATTTCATTCGGCCAGCAGATATTATGGAGCACCTCCTTGGTACAGGTGCTAGTTCCTAATGTAGCTGTTGGGGTCACAGCAGAATGGCACTGAGTGCTTCCTGCCGACTCCCTCTTGATGGCGGGAGAACCAGGGAGGTCAGGGCCCCAGCTGGCACCCCACAGTGCTCCTCACCTCCCGGGGCACTGTCTATGTGGCATTGGCTGTCTGGAGGAGCTGAGTGTAGGAGGGAAAGGAGGCTGGTCCTCTCTGCCTTGCAAGAATGTGTCCTCAGCGATGACAGCAGGCCCCCTTGGCTGTGCCATGCTGGGTGTCCAACCCACCCTGGTGGGGATTGATTCCACCCCAAGTGGGGGGCTTTTTCTGTGCTGCACCCCACGCTGCTCAGGGTTGGGCTGATCAGAAGCAATTGGAGAATTTTGGTGGCGCTCATGTGTATAGCCTGCCTGGCCCCAGCAGAGCCACAGATCTTGGATGCAAGTGTTTGGGGCTCATAAGGAGACACAGTGTGGCTCCTGCTGCCCTAGCCCTGCTCCCACATTTCTGTCAGCTTTGTTTCTGAAAGTGTGCCTTCCCTTGCCACCCCCCGCCCCCGCCCCACAAACTTCTGGAGAGACTCCTGAAGGTTCATTTTTAAAAAATTATTTAAAAAAATTTTGGGGGGTACCAGGGATTGAACCCAGGGGTGCTTAACCACTGAGCAACATCCCTACCCCTTTTTTGTATTTTATTTAGAAACAGGGCCTCACTGAGTTGCTTAGAGCCTCGCTAAGTTGCTGAGGCTGGCTTTGAACTCATGATCCTCCTGCCATAGCCTCTAGAGCCACTGGGATTACAGGTGTGCGCTGCCATACACAGGCTTCTTGTACAGTTCTTGATGGCCTCGAGTCATTGGATTTCTGGAAACAAATTCAGTTTTCCACAAGGCCAATGTGCCTTAGGATGACTCAGGTCTGTGTAGGGAGAGTGTCCCTTGGCAGTAATGGGGAAGCCACCTCTGACACAGGTCCACCCTGCAGCTGTGGACCTGTGTGGAGGGAGGCTCAGCTGCAGTCCAGGCCCCTAGGCTTTCACCTTGCCCAGGCACTGTTACCCCTTAGGGGGCAGCTCTCTGTCTTCTGGGACAGCATCTGTCCAGGTCCACCCAAACCCAAAAGGAGCGTGCTATTTCCAAGACCCTCGGGCAGTCTCAGTACTTTTCATATACTGATGGAAGCAGTGGTCCCGTTGCCACCTCCAAGGCGCCAGTATTGCTGAGTGCACTTCATGCAAGATCTGGACCAGGAGGGGCCGTGTGACACTTGGCTCCTGGGTTTCCTTTCCAGGATGAAGTAAATCCCAGGTAGCAATTGCAGCGGACACGTCCTCTTCTTCCTCTTCCTCTTTCTTGTGCCTTATCCTCCTTGTATTTTTTGCGGGGGGTGGGGGGAGGGACAGGGGCAGGAGTAAGGAGTGTTTGATGAAATGCAGTCAGTGAGGACAATTGTCTTGGTCATAGTAGAAAGCCTGGGGCTAAGATGGGAACCGAGTCCATCTGAATCCAAAGTCCACATTCTTCCCATCAGTCCACCGTTGTCCACAGTGAGGTTGTCTTTTGTCACCTCTTAGCTTTCCCTGAACTTTCCAGCACATGTTACCCCACTTTTCCTCTGTCCCTCCTTCCTCCATCTAAACTTTTTGAGATTTCTTTTTTCATTGATTTACTATTTCTCACATTTAGTATTTATATTTGTCATACCTTGGATAATGCAACACGTTGTGCACGCAGGTCACCCTGTACACCTGGGTGTGTATGCTCGTTGGTTGGGACCTCTGCCGTGATGTCTGCCCGTGGGCAACCTTCTTTGGCTTTTCTTTCCTCATCTCTTTTCTGTGATTACTGTGCTGAGTTTGGGGAAATTGCTTGTCCATGTGTGGATTTACCCAAGCGTGGAAGTTTGTGGGTGTAGGGGATTGCTAGCTCTTGTGGCCCATCCTCTTGGCAAAGGTTTATGTCCCCAGAAGTGGTTGACTGATCTCAGAGAAGCTGATCAGAATCCCTCGCCAGGAATGGGGCTTGGGGGCAAGAGAGAGCACAAGGTGTGGGGAGCTGGTCCTGGGGCATGTGAACCTGGAGAGGTGGGAGAGCCCCAGGGGCACCATGTGGTCTGGAGTGGGGAGGGGGACAGGACCTTCCCTCCAAGATGAAACAGAGACATGCCTGCAGGCCCCAGCCCCTCTCCTGTCTTGTCCTGGGTCGCAGGTGCAAGCTCTAAAGTGTCCTCTGCTTCCCTGTACTCTGGGCTCATTTATGTTGGTCCCATAGGGCCTTTGCATGTTTCCAGAAAGATTCTAACCTACGATGCCCTTGACATTAATCAGTTTAATATGGATTGTTCTAATTCTTCTCAGCTTGCCCAAATAACAATCATATGTTTGAATTTGGAGTTTTGCAGAGGTGCGAGGTCTGACCACACCTCTGAGTACATCCACAGTGGGCTTGGCTCAGGGGTCATCCACAGCCACGGGGGACTCTGGCTTGCTACTGGTGGCTGTTTATGTGGTAGCTTTTTGGGATGTGGCTAAAATAGAAGGAAACAAAACAAAACTCAAATTTAGTGTTTGTATAGAAAATCCATCCAAGTTGGAGATACTGTGTACAAATTGGGAAGTTAATAGTGGTGAGCCAGTTCTTGGTAGGAATGTGATTAGAAAGCTAGGAGATGAAGGCTTTTTTTGTATTTAAAAGTTTGTGGATCTGCTTCAATGTATAGCAGCTCAATTCACAATAACTAAACTATGGAACCAACCTAGGTGTCCCTCAGGAGATGAGTGGATAAAGAAACTGTGGTATATACACTCAATGGAATATTACCCAGCTTTAAAAAAGAGTAAAATTATGGCATTTGCCAATAAACGGTTGGAAAATATCATGCTAAGTGAAATAAGCCAATCTCACAAAACCAAAGACAGAATGTTTTCTGTAATATGCGGATGCTAATTCACAGTAAGATGCGGGGCACTAGAGAAGAATAGTATTATGTTAGATTAGGTAGAGGGAAGTGATGGGAAAGGAGGGGAAGGGATGTGGGGATAGGAAAGATAGTAGAATGAAACAGACATTATTATAGTCTGTATATATGTGACAGCATGACCAATATGATTCTGCAACATGTATGCTCAGAAAAATGAGAAATTATATCCTATCTATGTATGAGATATCAAAGTGCATAAATGCATTCTACTGTCATATATAACTAACTCAAACAAATAAAAAAAAATTAATAAAAAAAAGAGTTTGTGGATCTGCAAGGGTTTCTAACATTGTCACTTGTGAATCCTGAGGCATGCACTCCAGTGTGTTTAAGAGTAAGTTGGATGAACCAAATCCCACACTGCCCACTTGGACACTTCTGTGTCCCTGTTCACAGGGAACCTAGTTTTTTTGAGTCAAAGTTCTAATGTTAGAGAACAACCCCTATCTGGGGCCTACCAGGTAGGTGGCCTGGAGGAAGAGAAACGGTGTCTGACTCAACACCTGGGACTCAGGTTTCAGGGGAGTGGAAGGAAGGGGGAGAAATAGAAGGGAATGTCATGCTGTCACTCCCAAAGAGCCGAGATCACTCCTGCAGTCATCAATCAGACCTGTGGTTTCCTGTCCTCTCGATGTGCTGGGTTTAGAAAACAACATTGGCTGGAGGTTGTGATCCTGTCTTGAGGATCAGGTTGGGTTTTCTTTGAACTTAAGATTCCAGTGGATTCTCTGGCACACACCAAGCTGCCATGGTAACTCCAGCCGTGCTGAAATTGCTGAGTTAATTGACACTTTGGAATCGGGAAGGAGGTGGAATTTGAAACATTGGGAGGAAACAGCTTTTTAAAGTAAGAATATTTTAGATGCTTCCCTTTACATATTGAGGGATTTTGCTTACTTAATCTAAGACTGCTTCATCCCTGAAAGAAATGGGAATACCAGTAGTCACGTTTCATAGGCCTGTCGTGAGGGTTATGGGAGATAATGCAGACACTGAGTTTTTTGTCTTAAGTCATTGTTGCCTTTATCTGGAATGTGCCAATTGATTACTATTCATCTTATGCATAGTTTAGAAACACCTCTTATGTATTAGACAATGTCAGGCTTGTTTTTTTACTGGTAAAAAAAATATGGAAGTTCAGAACTTGCTCTCCAGTATCTCAAAGTATTATGAGAAGATAAAATATCAATATCATGGTGCAAGAGAGAGTTGCAATGTTAGGATGCCTCCAGGGTCACATAAAAGAGGAGCAAGAGAATCTATGGCAAAATCAGGGTAAGGCCTTGCGGAGGAAGGAATTTTGATCTGAGGCTTAAAGGCAAATAAAAGGGAGAATTTTTTGGATGATTTGACAGGAAAGACTACAGAGACTTATGCCTTCAGTTCATGCTTGATCCAGCAGCTCACATGATTTCATCAAGGTCTTAGATTCCTTTAGTATTTGCACTTTGGCTTGTGCAGTATTGGCTGTGTTGGGTTCCACATTGTGTCCCTTCAGCCTTTCCCTAGACTCTTTTGGTTGAGGTGGTCATGAGATCTGCTCAGTTTTGAAGGAAAGGAACGGAACCTTTGACTGGATGAAGAATGTGTCAAGGTTGGACTGTGAGATAAGCATGTGGGATGGGGGACACTGGGACACACAGTGGACTGTAGATGGAGAGAAGAGGGTGGACCTGAGTAGTGGGGGTGACTTCCCGCAGGGGACAGGGCTTGAGCTGTGGTTGGAGAGAGGGTGGCTGGATACTAGCAGGCAGAGGGGGGTGAAAGGAAGGCAATGCCCACGTACTTCGGATCAGAATGAAGGGCTTATTTATTTCCTTCTTGGGTCTTCTACATCAGTCTCCTTCTTCATGCCAAAGTCGGCTAAATAGGGTAAAGAGGAGTTTGCTGTTGCCACAATTTTGGGGAATACCAAGGCATTCAGCAGTTTTAAAGCAAATGACTCCTTTCCAGATGTCCTCTCTACAAATACACTCAACCCCAGGGTGAAGTCCCCTGAGTCCCCCAGGCTGAAGTCCCCTGAGTCCCCCAGGCTGATCAGGCCTGTTGCATTTTAGAGCCATTTCTCTCGACTTCTCCCTTTGTGTTCTGGGGTGGGAGGAGCCACCAATGTCCTTAAGTTAGCATAAGAAGTGTCCTTCTTGGTGTGAAAATCACATCAAATCCAACGTATGCTCTTTTGCCTCCCCACCCACCATTCAACTGAGAGTCTCTGGAGAGAAGAAAGTAGGTCTATCCTATCCAGCTTCTAGAGCAGAGCCAGGTGCTTAGTAGATGCACGGTGCAAGGTTATGACCTGAATGGCGGTGCTCATTGGAAGCTGAATGAGAGCAGTGCTGAAGCCTGGTATTTTTACGCCATTCTAGTCTAGAATGAGGCCCCAACTTATTTTTGCTCCTGATTTTTAATTCCTTTTCTTTGTCTCAAAATCTGACCAGCAACTCGGTGCTCAAATTTTCATTTTCATATCTGACAGTCCAGGTCTCACATCTGTGGCGTTAATTCCCAAGCACACCTTGTCTGCGTCACATCACCGAGGGAGATTGTTTAGACCAGAGTCAACATACAAGAAGGACTGCTGTGTCTCTTTCCTCCTTTTCTTGGCAAGTTTCCCTGGCCTGGACTCTCTCGTTGTAGCTAAGATATGTGAGGAACTTATTTTTACAGAGATATTTTGCAAAAGATAAATTTCTCAGGACTGTGGCCGTGGATTCTTAGGAAAAGAAGGACAAGGAGATATGATCAAGTGTGTGCTGGTGAATCAATACACATAAATTATGTGTTCTTTGTTATTGTGTCCTGGGCTACACCAGAGAGGGCTCTTAAATCATCCACCATCAGCTGCTGGAGATTCCCCTCCTTCCCAAGGAGTTATAAGCCCAGGCCTGTTATTACAGGCAATCCCGGGAGCTTTCTGGTGGGAATCTATGTCAGTCTACTAGAGGAGTGCTTTCTCCATAGAAGACTGGAGGAGACATGTTCCTCTCAGGGTATGGCATGGCTTTTAAGAGCTTGAGCAGATTAAAATCTATACCTGTCCCACTTCCCCAAACAAGTGGGTGTTCTTTCATCTATTCAACTTGGGATGTGGCCATCATGGTCCATTTCTCTGCCATTCTGCATTAAGACCTAGACCAAAGCTAATATGAGGAGACCATGGAATCTAGGTAAGGCGAGACCCAAGCCTGTTTGTGAAAGGAGTTGAAGATGTGACCACACATGTGGGCAAGGCCAAGAAATGTCAACCCAGAGAAGGAGGGTCCCAGGAAGTGGGGCCATTGTGCAGTAACAAACATGCCCATCATCCCTTGGACCATGGGGCAGGGGAAGACCTAGGACCATGAGCAGGTTTCCAGGGGAGGGAGCATAGGATCAGGTCAATAGGTGGATCTGGAAGATTTGGAAATGAAGGTTGTTAGGCTGTGGGGATGTGGATGGGCATCCTCTGAGTGTTGGAGCTGGATTTCAAGCCCAGCCTTAGGATTACAAGGAAGCTTCTGGAGACTTCAGAGTCATCTCTATTTTTTTTTCTATTATGCCATACTTTCAAGTTTTAGCAACCACTTTCATAGGCTTTTTATTTTTTCTTTTGCTTCCTTCCTTTCCCACTGTAATTGCCTTAGTTCAGATCACACCTCTCTTATTCTTGGACCATTGCAGTCTTCCTCTCACGAGATCCTGCTTTTGTTTTTAATGGTGCACTCTTCACATTCCCCACAGTGACTTGCTCAAGCACATTAGATCTCTCCATGATATTTGCTGAGTGAAATTGAAGCCCTTTAACCTAATGTGGGTAGAATAGTGGTCTCCCAAAGATTGCCACATTCTGATCCCTGGGACCTGTGAATATGTTAGGTCACATGGCAGAGGAAAATGAAGATAGTCGGTGGAAGTAAGGTTGTAATCACCTGAATTTAAGAAAAGTGATTCTCCTGAGTTAAATAGCTGGGCACATTATAAGCCCAGTTATCCTTTTATGGAGAAGAAGGAGGCCCAATAGACAGAAGTATGCAGGGTGAAAAAACTTCAACCAGCCAGTGCAGGCTTTGAAGATGGAGAGGAGGTCATGAACAAGGAGTGGGGGCAGCCTCTAGAAGCTATGAATTTGAGACAATGGATTCTCCCTTAGGACCTCCAGCAGGAATGTAGGAGTAAAGCCCTTCCATACCTTCTAGCCAGTGAAGCCCATTTTGGACTTCTGATCTCTGGAAATATAAGATGGGGCATTTGTGTTGTTTTCAATTTGTGGCCATCTGTTATAGCAGCAATGAGACACTGATACGTCCAGTATTTAAGACCATTACCATTTGGCTGTAGTCTACCCCACTCTTCTCTGTGCATCTGAAGCTCTAGGCTCTGCAGACTGCTCCCTGCTCCTGGCCACAGCAGGTTATTCTAGCCTCCTTGTTTATGCTCATGCTGCATCCTGAGCCAGAAAAGCCTTTATCCTTCTTCATTTACTAAGAGGAGCAACTCAAATATCACTTCTCATAGAAATATTCAAGAAGAGACATCCCTAGCCTCACCCTAATTAGGAAATCACTTCTACTGTCCTATGTGTTCCTTGAGCCCTTCCCTCGAGGCTCACCTGAGACCATGGGACCATGGGTACAGTATCTCCAAATGAGCATAAGCCATACCAATTCTGGCTTTCACTGTAGAAATTATTGAATTTTGGTTTCCACCCTTGCACTCAGAGTACATTGGATCAGGACTTTGTGTCTCTTATCTACGTCCTACAGTGCCTGCCATGGTGTGCTGCCCCTAAGAAAGACTCTAGTCATTTGAGGATTGAATAAGAGACAGGTTGTGATCAGTGCCAGATCACAGAGTAGGTGATGGTCCTTCATTCCACCTTTGTTTACAAGGGATCCCCAAGCTGCTGGGCACTGACTCAGGTCAGGAGATGTAATAGCAAATGGAACAGATGTGGTGTTGGCCCTGAGGCATTTTACAATCTAGCCAAGACCCTGCCCTTGATCTCATCTCAAACTAGCAGCCATTTCCAATCCGGGGAATTGCTGATACCCAGAAAATCTAATGGGATCAGTGGTCAACAGTGTTTGGCTGAGAGCTCTTTCAGGTTTGGGGACTCAAGAGGGAGTGCTGCTCCTGTCTGGAGTGGGAGAAGGAAGGGGAATGAGTGCCTGCAGAGAGAGCCCCAGAAATAAAAGAGACATGTGGAAGGATCACACACCAGGCAACGTGTGCTTGGATGGAACTGTGATCTTCCATTGCCGAGGGAATGGGGAATTCTTGGCTTTCATCTACATCAGCCTGGCAAGGCTGCTCTCTCTTTTATGAGCTCTAAGTTGTCAACACTGAAGAAGTGACATGTCCCTTCTTGGGGACATGGCATTTCCCTCCTCAGGTGGCAGATCACCTGCTCTGCTCAGAGATACATATTATGTATATTTTGTACTCTGGGGCTTTCTGTGTGCCCTGCAGTGAGAGACCTTTCATCCTGTCCTCACTACAACCCAATGGAGGAAGACAGACTGCCTTCTTTTCTAGATGAGGCCACTGAGGCTCTGCAGGGTAAAGCTCTGGCCTAAGGTCACAGAGAGTAAGTGACAGAGCCTGGATTCCACACCAAGAATGTCTGGTTTAAAGCTTTTTACTCTTTTCCCAAAGAAGCAGGTGGCTTGTATTTTCTTCTGCATTGATGATTATCTTTGGAAGCTTCACTTAGTGCATCAGAATCACAGTTTCATCCATTCCTGTTACTGCCCTTGGCCTCCCCACAGGGTAGTACAGGAGGTGGTCAGATGGAGGGAGTGATGGGCAGATAGGAGGATAGGAGCTCAGATTCCTGCTTAGCGGTCCACCTTTTAGCTAATTAACCCTTGTTCTGGTGAGCTGTCATCATGGAATATAGAAAGTGGCAGGGAATTCTGGGGTCATTTGGTTCCACCTCTGTTTCTGGGCTGCATGCTACCTAAATCATTTCCAAGAGATGGCTGTCTTTCTCATTTTCTAAGTCCCTTGGGGAATGAGAATGAATGGATTTTTAATTCATTTTTAATGGCTCCTTACACAAAACCAGAACAGCACCCCCGCCACTATTCAACAGCCATTTTCCCACAAGCTCCTTGTTCCAAAGCCACCATTTCCTTAATCTGTCACTTGCATTTTATCAGGCACCAAATTCTGAAAAGTACTTTCTTAACAAAGGCTCTGCTTTTAAGGATGACTAATGCTTCTTAATTTCTATATTTCTTATCCCTTCCTTGAATCATGTAGGAAAAGATATACCTGTGTTTGGTACTGACTCCTAATTCTTCCTGTTATAAAACTTGCATCTTTTCTCATCTGGGCAGTATTGATAATGCTAGCTACCTTTTCTCATGGACGCATGCATTTTCTAGGAGCACCAAGCTCACATAGAGCACCAAGCATGGTGGTTGGCACTTTGGATGCTTAGTAAATGCTAGTTCAGCCTTTCTGTATTTGTTCTGCTCTTATCTAAATGACTCTTTTCTATCAAGTCATGCTTTTGTCTAGAGACCTAGTGTTTTCTTTAACTAACATCCCATCAAATACTGGTATATACCTTTGTCTTTTCTAGAAGTCCCTAGATAATAACAACTCCTTGCAACTTAATACAGTCATGGGTCCTTATTTTCCCTTCCTTCCCTGTATGATTTTTCTTTTTCCCTCTTGTGAACATTCTTGAAGTCCTTTCAATAGGCCACCTTGAACCCTCCCTTTTAGAGAGGGTAGGCAGAATAGCTTATCTAAGGAAAAGACACCCTTGAAAAACAGTATTCCCAGCAAAGAAAGGGCTGAGAATTTAAATTTTCCTGTCTTCTGATCCTCATGAGGATGAAAATCTCATCCTCCATTGGGATGTCTTGGTCAGCCAGGCCCAAGTTTATCATCTCCTATGAGACCCGTTTCAATTCAATACATGTGTCTCTCTTGTTAACAGGTGCCATGTCAAGGAAGTGCATGATAATACTCTTAGCATTTCTGTCCTGAAGGGACATATTTTCTAATGGTGGGAATGTATATGCAAGTAGAAAATTATAAGACGATGAATAGCATAATTGGAACTTATTCCAGATTAGGGGAACTTAGATCAAGGGGAGATCAGTTCTGTCTTGGGAGACAACAGGGCATGGCTAATCTTTGAGCTAGAGCTCGAAGGGTGAGAAGGAGAGCCTCAGGTGGTTTCAGAGGAGTGTGTTCAAGGGAATGGAGGATGAAATGGGAGAAGAATGGGTATTCCAGTGTGACTGGAATTTAGAGATCATTTTGGGACAGTGACTCTAGAAGAGGTTTAAAATGACAGTGGGGTCCAGGTTAAAAAATACTTTATGCTATGCTGAGGAATTTGGCTTTGATCCTGAAGGCAGCAGAAAGCCACTAGAGAATATTTGGACTGATCTTTACTGTAGACAGGTCATTCTGGTGTAAGAAAGGACAGAAGAGTGAGGATCAGAAATTAAGTGAGTTATTTTGAAGGCCTCCAGGTCATCTAGCGACTGAATCCAGTGGTCCATTCTCAGTCTTCCTTGCATGTGAGCTATCGCTGCTTTTCACACGGCTGGCCACTCCCTTCTCTTGAAATGCTTTCTTCACTTGGCTTCCAGAACCCACACTCAGCTGGGCTTCCCCGGATCGCACAGACTCTGCTGGGTCCACCAGGGTCTCTGACTCTAGATATTTCTAAAATAAGAGACTGAACATAGGAATTAATTATGAGGGTACTCGAAAGGCCAGAGGAACAAGAAACAGAAAGGCAAAGTTGCTCAGAGATAAGTAACAGCAGGAGACATGGTACCCCATACAGGAGGAGAGCAAACAGGGCAGAGGGCCAAGGGTCTCCCTTACCCAGGAACCCCCACCTAGATTCCTGCTGTGCGTGCTGAGGTGCATGCCAGGAGGAACTCAGGACCCCCCACTGCTGTTGCTTGCACCATCTCTTGTGCGCTGCTCTTTGCTGTCACCAGAAACCAGACCCTTGGAAGGAGTGTGTCTCTCCACAGGCCACATGGCAGAAAGAAACTGGAAACTGGCCTATGGGAGAGTCTCCGAAGGCAATCTGCAGGCCTGGCTACCTACCATGCACAGGAAGGACCATGGGCTGAGAGCCCACAGACAGCACAGGCTGCCCTTCGGCTGCTGTGAGCATCTTCTCCACCCCTCTGCTCATATTGACACCGTGGTTCTGCCTAATGTAAAGGACCAGCTTCCTATACCACAAAGATGCTTTCACTCTCTTCTAAGAAAGTGACACACAGGGTCTCATTCGTCACTGCACCTTCTCTGGATGATGGTAATTATTTTTGTAGTCCTGTCACAGTCCTGCATAGATATTCTGTAACCTAAACTAGTGTGAAATTAACCAACATGAACACATTTTTTTTTTTAAATAAAGAGCCTGAGAGTAGGAAGAAAGAGAATAATTAATGGGTACATTCTCTCTGTTTCCACCTATCATTTTTCTCTCTCTCCCTCTCCTTCTCTTTCTTTTTATCTATCTACCTACCTACTTACCTGCCTGCCTGCCTTCCTACCTACCTATCAAACATCTATCCTTATCATCTGTATATTACACATACACCTAAAACAAACAAGGAAAAGATGCGTAGTTGCAGTATGCTCGTTTCTGATCTAGTCATGAGGCCGTAGTTGACAGGCCAGCTTGACTTTCTTTTGAGCTACTTATCTCCTATCTCCTATAGCCCTTGCAAGCACCTCAGATGCTGAGGGTTTTCATCTGATAGTGTGATGGAACAATCCAGACCTTTATTCCTGAACGGTCTGAGTCCCTAATAATTTTGCATTCCTTAGTTTTCCATTAACTTTTACTTTGGGACATGAAAATAATAAGATGACCTGAAATTGATGAGAGGTTCAGCAATGAGAGGTTTCAAACACCATTCTCCCTGTCCTCATTGTGTGTCCTCATTATATATCCATCTGTGTCCTCTTGATAATAGGGACAAATCACCCCAGCCAGTATGAACACTATTCTTTGTCCACTTGTAGCATGAGAAGCCAAAAAGCAGATGAATGCTAGTTTCAGCCTTTAGTTCAGTGGGACAGAGGCCGTGTTTTCTGGTGACAGTTCCTATTTGGGAACCAAAACTGCTATATCAACAGAGCCCAGAGTTGGGGTCCTGACACCAGTATTCTGTGATGGCTTATTGGGCATGACATTGAGAGGAACAACCCTACTTTTGACCCTGGATAATCAGACCTTCATGTTTTGACGATATTTTGATCACATCTCCATCTTGGAAGACAGCTCCTACAACCCCATAAAGGCGAGTACTGCTTTGGAGTCTTCAAAAATCCCTCCAGCTATTGTATCAGGCCAGCTGCTCCTGGGAGATCAGGTTTGGGAAGGTCTGAATTCCTGGAACATGTCTGTTACTGAACTTTGCCTGCAGTAACAGAGCTCCTTGTCAGAAGTGACGTTGGGTGGGACACAGTGGCACTGAATAAAGCCTTCTGAAATGGAGATATTTGGGCAGAGAAAACAATTCCAGGGAGAAGTTCCTCCTTCTATGACATGGGAGGGGTGCAGGATAACCACCTTGCCACCAGGTTCAGCACTGGTTTCTCATGTTAGCAGCTTGGGGACACGGCCGTGATAATATCCATGTTTCAGCTTTGGTGAGGTGTGTTCTCATAGAGCCTAGGCAAAGCCTCCATCTCTGCCACACTTCATACAGGAACCCACAGAGCAAGCAAGGGGTAGCTGGGGAAAGAGGCCGTGGGCCTCCACAGAGGAAGCCATTTGAGCACCTGGTTGAGAGTTTTCTGTGGGATGAATACCCACTGGGGAGCATCCACACAGGACGCAGACACCCACTGCACCAATTTCAGAGTCCAAACACACTGTCTTCCTGCATTAATGCCCCTGCTTTTAGTCCTCATATCCTACTCCGTCTCTATTCCGTCTCTTGGCGACTGAGTCTTGTCTTAAGTCTTTAAATTCCATCTGGTCACTGAAAACTCTCAAAGGATGGTTCTAGCCCAGGCTCTCTTCCCCCGACCTGAGTTTAGCTCACTCTTTGACTTTTCCATTTGAATATCTCTTCGGCATCTCAGACATCATGTCCAAAGCTGGACTCCTAGTCTTTCCTCTAAACCCTCTTCTACCCGCTTTGTCTCATGGAGTGGAAGCTCCATTTTTCCATTTTCTTAGGCTGAAACACACCCTGAATCTAGTTTATCAGCGAATCTTCTTGGCTTTGTCCTCAGTATGTTTAGATCCCACCTTTTTCATTCTCCCTGACTGCTGTTTCTATGTTCCAACCCACGAGGTTCTTAACGTGGTACATAAGGCCCAGTAGGATCGAAACCCCCCCATCTCTCCTTAACCTCACCTCCAAAGACTCTTCCCCGGCTCTGCTTCAGCTTCACTGGGCTTCTTTCTGTTCTGGAATATGCCAGACACACTCCACCTCAGGATTTTGCCTTAGGTGCTTCCTCAGCCTGTAACTTTTATTTCCCAAGGAGTCATGTGACCCAATTTCTCACCTCATTCAGGAGTTTGTTCAAATATCAGTTTATCTGAGAGGCCTTTCCTGGGCTCCTTAGTGACTTCTGCCACCTCCAGGCCCCCAGGACCATCCTTGCCTGTCAGCACTTTCTCCCTTCCACCTGTTATCCTCCCCTCCCCCAACCTTGGCTCCCACCCTCTCTGACCTAGTGTCATCTATTTATTTATTTATCTCTCCGGTTCCAATGGAAACTTCCTGAGGGCACAGAAGCTGTTTTGTTTTTTTTTTTTTTTTTTCCCCCTCACTTCTGAGCACATAACACTTGACCTAAAGGAAGCATTCCATCCAATACTGGTTTGGTGAATACCTAAAAAAATAATGGAGACTGAGATTGGGCTATGCAATGGAGGGCGACCCATTTCAGGAAACTGTTTGTCTTGCCACGTGTGGGATGAACAAGGAATCAGGGGTTACACTGAAGTTTTGGCTGAGGCCACAGAGTTGATGGTATCTTCTTCAACAAACCAGGGAGAGGAGCTTGCAGTTTTGCAAAAATTCATGCATGATATATATATATGTATATATGCAGCCGGTATCTTTTTTCACTATTTAATGTCTTGTCCCCAATGGACTGTAAAGTCTGGGTAGGCAGGAAGCACTGTTTAGATTATTTTGGACACCAAGTGGGTACCTAAATGTCTTTGGACCATGGGTCAGTTGGGCTTGGGATTATAAATGTTCAATTACTACTCCATCAATGGGGAGGCTTCTAAGTGGGAGAGGATACCAGGATTCACAGAACTATGCTGAGATGTTATTTTAGCATCTTGTTTATGTTGCTATTGTTGACTTTTTTTTTTATCATACTGGGGATGAATGCAGGGGCACTTAACTCCTGAGCTACATCCCTAGACTGTTTTTTAATTATATTTTGAGAGAGGTTTTCACTAAGTTGCTTAGGACATCACTACATTGTTGCCTACTCTTGATAGAGAAAGCCAGTCAACTGGCAAGGGGCAAAGAACTGTGGAGTTGGGGCAGGATCAAGGAGGTAGTGTCCCTTCATTTCTGATTGCCTTGATCATGCCATGACCTGCTAGAATTTTAGCTCAAAGGCCTACCACAGAGAGAAGTGATAAAGAGAAGGATATTTACTACCCTGATTAGTATGTGCTATATACATGTGTTGAAATACCATGCTGTATTCCATAAATATGTACAATTATTGTATGTAAATCGAGAGAGAGAGAGAGAGAGAGAGAGAGAGAGAGAGAGAGAGAGAGGGGGAACTGGAGGGGGATTGCAGAGAGCTCCATGGATTTAGAGGCACCTAGATTTCAGAAAGGTTTAATGAACTAAAGTAATTTTCCTTCTGAGTAAAATTTTACAGGCCTTAAAGGTCCTCACTTCACTGAATGTGCTCACGGGTAGGAGCGTCCTAGTGATTTATGAATTTGCAGATTATGCATTATCCTTTCAGAGGACAGGAATCCCCCGGGGCTTCCTGCCTGCCTTCCCCAGCTGAGTGGAGCTGGTGAACACACCAGTTCTGATTTGCAGCCCCCTGTTTTGCAGCTGGGTCTACAGCAAAGGGGCATTTTTTTTTCAAAGCTTCAACTCTGGAACAGACTCCCCTCCCCACCAAATAAAGTGTATCATTATTCCATTTTCAGGGAATCGGGCTGGGTCTTGCATGCAACCCTCTGGTTCAAGTTATTTCCGTGTGGCGGGGCAGGCCCCAAATAGGAGGCAGAGGACTGGGACCAACAGGGTCAGTGAACTTAGATACTGAGAAATTTAGAAGAATTCTTGGGTGAAATAGAAACTGAAATTTCCTCATATAGGAAGCCCCTCCCTCTGAATATCACTCTTCCCCACCTCGATGATCCTGGAAGGCGGCAGGGAAAGATGACTGTACATTTGATGGCAACAAGAACTTTTTCTCTTTTTAGTACAGAACATATTGTGCATGGCACAGGGAGGGAATACATAGATGAATGAGAGAAGGGGAAAAAGAAACAAAGCATTAGTTGCTGGTATTGTCTTTGTAGCTGGCCTGAGCCTCTGGGGGCAGCAGAAGACACTAGATGTTTAGGGACAAGACAGTTGGAGGCGGATGGTCAACATAGATAGTGACAACTGATTTTGTAAGAGGCCACCTGTGTCCTTTATTGTCACCTTACTCTATAATTATTCCTACATTTCACATTCCTTTATTGTACACCTTCTTTTCGTTTTAAAACTTTTGTTAACCCATAATTGGCCACACCAAGTGGAGATTCCTCTGTTCTACCCGTGCCCTTCTGGTTCCCCTCCGCCTTCCTTCCCACCGTGGCACAGCCTGATTGACAGCGCTCAACACACAATTGCTCTCCCTTCTCCAGGCATGGACAGCTCTGTACTGTTTCTCATTCCTGGAGTGGAATTCCTTCCTCTGCTCTTTTATGTTTACCCCTATCCAACTTTAAAAGAAAGAAAAATACATAAGGCTGGTGAACAAGCCAACTCTGTCTCAGGGGATCCAAATTCTGAAGGCCAGCCCACACACCCCTCCTTCATGAAGACTCTGCTGATCACATTTCTGGACTTAATTGCTTCCTCTTCTCAACTCATACAGCACATCATCTATACCTCGCTCATGCATTTATCATCTCATCCCCCCCTTTTAAAAAATTGTCATCTATTTATAATTCATTTGAAGACCTTGTATAGTTCCTGCTGTGTGTGAAGCACCATGCATGACATGGGGGACACAGAGTTGAATGACACCTGATTTCTGACCTCAAAGAGGTCTCAGTCTCACAGAAAAGACAGTCATACGGAGGCGTCACATTGACTCAGAGTGATAAGAGCCAGAACTGTTATTCTAGAGGAGATGTGAGGTGCCAATTTAAAATAGGGTTGTATATGCCTACGTCTATATTTTTGTAAATATGTATGAGCTTTTCCAACTGCATTTAGACACACACATATCCACACACGTGGGCTTCTTTCCCATTCCGTGTGTATGTACGTGTGTGTAGAACTATGAGAACAGAGAAGTGCTATTTACTCATGAATTATTCCAATTTATTTTCATTTCTCTTACTGTCTAAAATTCCCCCAGGCCTGCAGCCAGTTAGGTCAAATAGGTACTTATTTGATAAAGCTTATTTGACAATCCTGGGTCTCCTAACAATTTGTCTGGTTCGTTTCTCACCAGACATCTCTGTTTTCTGTTTCTTTACCCAAGAACAAAGAAAACCAAAGTTACCATCATCCCTGGGCCTTGAGCTCTGGATCTTTTCCTAAATCTCAGAGTTTAGCAGGGGCCTTTGCAATTCACATAAGTGGCACTCAGTAAATATTTGTGGAATTCATGAAAGAATGACAAATTCCTTGATGGCAAGGGGTTTTTCTCTTCGCCAGGTCATGCTCATTACCTTGCACACAGGCCTACCTGGCTGCACAGAGGAGCGCTAGTTTGGAGAAAAATCAGCAAGTCTGGGTCAGAGAAGCCCAGTTGGGATGCTGACTCTGCCTCTTGCTGGTTGGGTATAGTCTATTTAACCTCGTGCCTCTGTTTCCTCATCTGCAGGATGGAAATAAAATATAGTGTCTATTCTGTTCCAAAGGCTTGTTGTGGGACTAAGAACTACTCAATGTAGTATTTAGCACATAGTAGGGGTTCATTTAATATTTGCTCTCTGCTTTTTCTTATTTGGATTTACTGTCTGCTTTCGTCCTGAGGACATCAGCCTGGCTTTGCTCTGGATCCAGGACCAACCCTCCCGCTTTCTGCATGCTACACGCAGCTGCTGGTGTTCCTGGGCCACATTTCTTGTTTCTGATTTGAGTACTTGCTCAGTAGCCTGGGCTTTGTTAGGTGAGTTTGGGGACATCTGCATTTAGTTTTCTTCCCTGGTAATTCCCCGCTCACTGATGGCCTTTGGGAGGCTCGGAGTGGTGAGGGAAGCTGGGTGGGCAAGATTTCTTTTCTTCTCGGTTTCGTTTGCTCAGTACAGAATGTCTTAAGCCTAAAGGTTACATTATCATCTCTTCATGACTCTATTAACGCCCTTCTGTACTGGACTCCGGGAAAGGAAGCATTGGTACTTAATTCTCAGCACTTTGACCTTTCTTCTGGGGAAGGCTGGTGTGATTTCACTGAAATATTTTTCTCAGGCCTCCCTAGCCGTTTTTCTTGTTCATAAAATTACATTAAAGTTAGAGGAAGGGGTGCTTGGCCAGATCAGGATCTCACCAGGGTGCCATTGTTCAGAGGAAGGAGAAGAAGTGTGGTGGGATGGAATCTTTCTCAAAGCATGGTCCCCTGGTCATCACAGGAAGATTTCTGGACTCTGCCCAGGCTCCACTGGGTCCAACTTGTTCAGGGAACTTGCACTTCACCAGCCTTCCAGTGACTTTTTGGCTCCAACCTACTCATAGAACTGGCAGAACATGACACTGGGGCACTTAATCAAGGCCAGATACTGCGGAGACTTAACCTTGAACCAGGACCCCATTGTGCACCTCTGTTTTCATTTCCTTATCTCCAAAGTGATGGTCGTCAACTAGCTTGACACTGCCTCCTGCTGCAGTCTGTGAGTTCCCACCAAACACCAGCAGTATCTTTTATTGACTCCAAAGTGGTTCTTTTGTAAGAAACTTCAATATGCTCAGTCTGTCTGTGAAGAAGACAGAGGAACAACACACGATCCACCCTCAAGTCGTTCACAGTCTGCTTGAGGCAGCAACTCGGGTCACATCAGAAGCTTTTAAAATAGTGGTTAAGTGCTACATTATGTGACTCAGTTTTAGAGAAATGGAACTTCAGAGGAAGAGATCACTGTGAAGGCTGGGGTAGTTCAGGGAGGCTACCTGAAAGAGGTGGCCTTTGGGCTGCTTCTTGAACAATAGGCTGGTCAGCACAGGCGGTGACATAAAGTGACCCAGGGAACGATATGGCAGTACCGCATGGAAGAAAATGAAAATGAGTATGTTTGGAAAACCTGAAGGACCTCAAGAAACTTAGATTGCTTAAAGCAAAGGGACAGGATTTTGAATCCTAGTAAAATGACTGGGCCTGGATTTCTTCTGTAAGCAGAAGGCACCAGTAAAAGGTTCTGACCAAGAATATTCATGAATTAACAGGCAAAACTGAAACAATCTGTCATGAAGGCAGAAATAATATTCACACAAGTATGAAAGAATGTGTTAGTCTGGATCCTCCAAGAAGCAGGCACCAAGATAAGACCCAATGTCCAAGAAAATTATTAGAAAAAAATATGCCCGTGAATGAGAATGGAAAGGAGCCAGAAGAGATTGGAACAGCTGCTAGACTGAGATGCAGGCCTGACCCCACGTGAAGGAGACAGGCAGGAAGACAGGAAAGCAGGCCGGAAGTTCAGAAACACGGAAAGGGAATCTTCAAGTCATTGTCACCCATCCGAGGAGTCACCTGTCATCCAGAAGTGGTCTGCTTTAGTATCCCTTCATTAGCTGGAAGCAGCTCTTGGGAGGTACAGACTTGACAAGCAGGAAGCAATGAATTTTGGAGCACACAGCTGTGGTCTTTAGTCAGTTGGAAATTGTCATGATGCAATCTCATGGCAGCCACTGAGAGGAAGGACCAACTAAGGAGACTCTAATAACATTCTTTGGGATGGATGGCCTCCAGAATGTCTGAGTGTTTGTGGTGCTGCCTCTGGGTAGAGGTCTTCCCCAGTCCCCTGTGACTTGGTAGTTTCTGCTCTTAGGTATCAGTTTGGATTAGGAAACCTTGCCTGGGAGCACGGAATTGTCTGCTCGTTTGTGGAGTCACCCTTAGGAGACTGTGGGCTCCACCAGGGCAAGACCTGGGTCCTTTCTTTCTATATCTCCAGGGTGTAGCCTCGTGGCCAGAATTTCAGTTACTCAATAAAGAAGAGAGAAGGAAAGGAGAGAGGGAAAGCAGATGGGTGCTTTAGGTTTTGGATAAGAAGGATTTTCTAGATCTAGTTGTTAGAAGCTTTGTTGGTTAATTGGAACCCTTATCTCCAACATCTTCTCTTTTGACCTGAATTTTGTGCTTTTTAGAGACCGTTTGAGGTCCCTGAAGGCTTGATATATTTGGAGAAAAATGGAGTGATTTGACTTGGTCCTGCAAGGGCCTAGATGACCGTTCTGACTCATTCCTAATAGATTAGCATAGTTTGGAGCTTGTTCTTTTAAAACTTGGGCTGTCCTACACTCAGATACCTGAGCTTTTACAAGGTAACTCTGAGAATGACTTGGTAGATGAAAGGTCACCAAATGAAAGGCAGAAGAACTCTGTTAGATGTGTGTACATGGGTCTGCGTGTTTGTCTGCGTGTATATACAATTATCTGGCTTGTTGCTACCTGTATGGTTGGGGAGATTATGGATAAGAATAATTCATTTCATGTATGGAGATTCCTTAGAAAATTTGGAATGGAACCACCATTTGACCCGGTTTTCCCACTTCTCAGTTTTTACCTAAAGGACTTAAAATCAGCATACTATAATGATGCAACCACATCAATGTTTATAGCAGCTCAGTTCACAATAGCTAAGTCATGGAACCAACCTAGGTTCCCTTCAATAGATGAATGGATAAAGAAAATGTGGTAAATATACACAATGGAATATTACTGAGCTATAAAAAAGAATGGAATTATGGCATTTGCCAGTGAATGGATGGAGCTGGAGAATATCATGCTAAGTGAAATAAGCTAACTACCCCCAAACCAAAAGCCAAATGTTCTCTCTGACATGTGGATGCTAACACATGATAGGGGAGGGGAAGGAAGAGCAGAAATTCATTGGATTAGACGAAGGGGAATGAAGGGAAGGGAGGGGAATGGATTAGATTCATTGGATTAGACAAAGGGAAATTAAGGGAATAGGAAAGACAGTAAAATGAACTGGACATAGCTTTCCATGTTTATACATAAATACACGATCAGTGAAATTCCACATTATATACAACCACAAGAATGGGATCCTAACTAGAATAAGCTATACTCCA
Organism: Callospermophilus lateralis; assembly: GCF_048772815.1. Taxonomy (NCBI): domain Eukaryota; kingdom Metazoa; phylum Chordata; class Mammalia; order Rodentia; family Sciuridae; genus Callospermophilus; species Callospermophilus lateralis. The sequence goes on from NC_135319.1 coordinate 71,108,216, forward strand.
TGTATGTTTAACATGTCAAAATACATCCTACTGTCATGTACATCTAAAAAGAACAAAACAAAACAAGAAAAAAAAAACTGTAAAAGAACCATCACCAACAACTAAGCCAACTAATTAAAATTGTATACTCAGTTTTTCACAATCTCATAATTTTTCATAGGAACATATGAAATGAATAGGAAGTTCTAATTCATCAGTTTGAAATCTACATATTAACAGGGCATCTCAATGTATCATAAATTTTTAATTTTTATGCAAATACAAATTATTTATTCCTTACTTTAGAATATCCATATGACATCAAATATTTGGTATTATAAAAAACAAAAAAAAGGATAATTCACTGCATAGATTAAACACTCCTTGCTGTGTGCTGTGGTAATAAGGCAGCTTGGTGCATTCTGCTATTTTGCAGATAGCCATGCCATTGATGATGTTTCTCACCAGCCTGTTATTCCAGTCATAGGACACAATCTGGGGAGAAATCTGAGCCCTCTGGGAATGGCCTCCCACAAAAGTTAAATGTCCTAAGCCCAATTTGCCATGGACTCCTTTTGATCTATAATGGATACCATCCCAGCCTCGCATCTTTTTCTTAGTTTACATAGGAGAAATAGAAATGGGGCTGATTGACCCCATGGAGTGTGAGATGAGAATAAATCTCAAAAGTGAGCATTTTGTTGTTAGTTAAGTGCTATAAAAATGTTCAATATAATGGCTGATTATTTTTCTTTAATCTTAAATGGATACCTAGAATGGGAAAGTCCCATCTTGGTAGCAGAAATTCATTATCTTGGAAAGAGTTTAATGGCTTCTGTGCAAATGAACTGGAGGAAGTTAAATTGTGGAATGGGAAGGAGCTGAGAAGAGTGAAATGAGTTGTGCATTAAATTTAGATAAACACGATTATGTGTAACTGGATTATCACGCGTGCAGGCAGGCGCTGTGTATTACCCACCTGCGTTTTGATTAAAACAGACTCAGGTGCAGGCACTTAGCATTCTTAGAGGTAGAAAGTTGTACCTAAGCCACTGTCCAGGGCACTTGAGGGGCGGGCAGGGCAAACGTAGGTATTCGAGTCCAGTGGGAGGAGACTAAAGGGCCCAGGAAGACACTCACCAGCCCAAGAGTAGTTCAGAACACCACTAAGTCGAGCTCTCTGGCACATGGAGCTGCTTCTGGATTTTTCACTTCAGCTGCAGTCAGGGGAGCGGTCCTGGAGTCCTGTGAAGTCCAATGACCTGCTTACTGCATGGTGGGGCAGATGCCACATGATCAATGGCAAATGGCATCAGACGATGGTGGGGACTGAGCCTACTGCCATTCAAGTATTTATGCCTGCGAAGGCCCTACTGATGGAAACACAGAGTCTCTTTGAAGCCCTTCTGTAGACAGACAGAAGCAGACCCAGTTCCTTCTACCCCTTTAGATCCAGTTCTGTACATCAGAGTCATCTTGAGATCAAAAGCAAGTCTGTCCCTGATCTCTGGGTGACCTTGGTATTGAACAAAGCCAGCTGGCCTGGGCCTGACCTTGAGGGGGGACAGATGTGGAGAAACAACTGTCAATGCCCAATTAATTCCTGTTGGCATGTTTTATTTCAAATGCAGAAAACTGCCAGGATTAAAATAAATGCCACCAGTTACAGAGATGCATTAAATTAATAATTTCCCCCCTTGCTTGATCCCCTCAACTTAACGGATAAATACTAAGCCCTCCTCTGGGTGATAGGAGATGCACTGTATACTGCTACACAAACTAAAGTAAGCTTCCTTTGTCCCTCTTTGTCCCTCTCCTCTGCCCTCATCCCACCCCTTGCAGGTCATACTGATCCTGACGAAGCTGTACGACTTCAACCTGGGGAGCGTGACTGAGAGTTCTCTTTGGCGGTAAGTGGATTAGAGATTCTTAAGGAGGTGCATTGCTTTGGCTCTGGAGAAATGCAGGCTGAACAGCTGGGAAGCCAGTTTCAGAAGGAGCTGAAGATCGGCCTCCTCCTGGAAGCCCACTTTAATGCATGGGCAAGCACCTCCTCCTCTGAATTAATTCCCTCTGTTTATATCTTCTGAGTCCAGCACACATTCTCCGCACCTTGGCACCTTGGCACTTCTATAGTGTCATTCTGCTGAAGAAGGAGGGGTCTGGCCAGAGAGGTCAGATGACCACAGCTTCAACAAGTAGAAACCCTCCACAAGGGGGCCCTCTGCTGCCCAAGGAAGTCTTGCCATGGGTGTCAGCCTTGGCCTAGGGACAGTGTCCAGGCCTTTGCATGTGGAAGGTGTTGTGGTTCTGGAGCCCCAGATCCCAGTCTGTGTGGTCACTTTCATGGTTCCTAGGCACTTTTACCTTGAGGGGCACTTTTCCCATAAAATAATATTAAAATAATATCATTTTATTAAAAATAAAATTTAATAATAATTGGTAGCAAGACAAATACCTTAATATCGTGGATTAAAATTTCAGCCTAAAATTCATTTTTTTTCTTCTTAATTTAAAAGAACTTAAAATATTTTGAGGCCCCTGAAAGTATTGTGATTGCTAGACACTGTACCTTCTATGCCTAGACCACCCTGGTAGCAGTGCTACCAGGGGATGAGGGAAGAGAGGAATATGGGTGAGTTAAGAAGGACTTTAATGAAGCTGTGACACTAGGAGTTCCTCTGGCTAGGAAACTATGTGCCCTTATATATACCTCTTTACACACCCACTTACCTACATTCACACTTGGACATGCTGATGTCCAGTCACACTGGGCTGCAGCAAGTTCCACCAGCCAGGGTGACTTGGTGCTTTACACTGTCTGCTCATAGCTGTGGGACTCAAGGGGTTGACCATTTTCTCTCTCAGGTGTTAACACTGGAGAACACTGTCACAAAAGGCCATTTTTTTTTTTTTTCTAGCTGCATCCTTATCTCTGTGCTATGTCCTAAGAATTTCCTTGGGTCTTAAATATGAGGGGTCTGGGGTGTGAGATGCCTCTTCACCTGACCTGCTTATTTGCAGAGAAATAGCCAGAGCCTCTCTCTGCAGGAAGGGGGACAGTCACGGCATCTATTATATACTTGGGGGCTAACTGCTCATATTGATTGAGGCCGGCCTCTCTTTGCACAGGATGTCTCGGATCTAATTTTGCTGCTCAGTGAAAATGGGCAAGAGGTGTAAGCAACCAGCGTGCCTCTAGCAGAGGAAAGCCTGACTATTTCCACTCGCACAGTACTTCCCAGAGAATTAGAGCTCAGAAACCTTCCCTCATGCCCAGTGATGCTGTGTGATACTTTAAGCTTCACTTCTGTGCAGTCTGCTTGGCCAAATCATGAAATAAGCCAGAAAGTCCTATCCTTATATTGGAAAACAGCTGTTCTGGCATCCCGTGCTTCAGAAGAAGTTCCACCAATTCTGGGAACAAACCAGGCAAACACAGGGATCCTGGACTAGTTGCTGCGTGCCTAAGTCTAGAAGCTGAGAAGGGTGTGCCCACAGTCTCAGAGACCAGTGAATTCACTGACACGTGGTATGCAGTGTGGTGGCTCCAGGGCTCCAGGTGTCCACTAGCCAGGATTTAAGCGCCTCCCCCCAGGAGCTCTGTAACTGTCCACTTTACTTAACCTCTCTGTATTAGTTTCCTGGGGCTGCCATAACAAAATACCACAAACCAGGGGGCTTAAAGCAGCAGATATTCATTCTCTCAGAGCTCGGGAGTCCTGAAGTCTGTGGACAAGGTGCTATGGAGGCCACTATCCCTGTGGAGGCTCTCGGGGAGAATCCTCTATGGCCTCTTCCAGCCTCTAGTGGCTGCTGGCAGCCCTTGCAAATGCATCCTTCCCTTCCTGCCTTTGATTTTAATCCACCTGCTCTGTGTCTTCCCCTCTTCTGTCTCTTATGATGACACTTGACATTGGGCTCAGTGCCCCCACCCTGATAATCTGGGATGATCTCATTATGAGATCCTTAACTTGATGGCATCTTCAAAGACTCATTTTTCCAATAAGGTCCTGTTACAGGTTCTGGGAGTTGGGGTGTGGTCATACCTTTTAGGGGAAACCAAACTTTCATTTCACTCTCTACACCTTAGTTTCCCTGTCTGTAAATTGGGGATAGCACAGAACATACCTTGGCCTTTGCCATATTTTCCTTGCAATTCTTCTGATGCACCCTCCATACTACTCCCTGGAGTCTTTATGCTCGTCTCTGTCCACCTAGAGCTCCCAGGGTTCAGGCAGATACTTTGCTTCTTTCCCTTCTGCTCACAGGTCTCCTAATCAGTGAGTCCTTTCCCCAGGACTTCACTATTCACCACTTGGCTACGTTTCCCTTCTCAGTACTTATCCCCTTCTGGCATGCTAGGTCTTTACTTATTGATTTATTTATTGTCTACCTATAACCCACCAGTATCTAAGTCTTCTAGAAAGGGAATATTTTGCATTTTAATTCAATGCTGTGCCCTTAACACCTGGAAGAGAAGCTGGCACACAAGAGGTGCTTAATAAGTGTTTGCTTGATGAATGGCTTCTTGGAAGTATTAAATAATAAATGTGAAAACAGCACAGTAACTCACGTAGCAAGTGCTTACTTCATTGTAATTATTAATGATTATTAGAACCTGGGTGTTTGTATAGGGTTTTGGTTTCATTATTGACTTTGTTTTTAAGGATCCATTGCTGCAGAGGTCTGTGTGAGGGGAAACTGGAGGATACTAAGCTACATTCTGTGTTCTGTGGGAGTTAGCAGAGACTTTGAGGATGAAGTAGAATGATGTCCCCTGTGCCACCTGGGGGGAATTGGAATATCACTTTCTACTGGGTCAACACCTTATGTTGAAAAGGTGTTGGAATGATGGGAGAGATTGGCAAATGGCAAAAGTGGAAAACTGTCCCTAGTACAGACAGGGCAAAGACCAGACTGTGCTGCCCTGCAAGAGAGAGGGGAGCCACGGAGGAGGTAGAGAGCAGATGAAGGTGGACTGGGTAGGAGGGTGCAGGGTCCCCACATTTTATAGGAGAGGCCCAGCCAAAGGTGGTTCCTCAAAGTGCACTTTACTAACAACAGGTTCCACGTGGTATGCAAAGTGGGTATTATGGGCTTTGCCTCTGGATAAATGTCATCTATGAATGTGGTTTTGTGTTAGGTTTCAAGGTGTTCATGGGCCTGATAAAGCCCAGCTTAAGGGTTCTGGGTGTAGGAATGAGGGAAGAGACTACTCCTACATCTTGTGGGTTTTCCCACCTTGCTAGGGCCTCACAGGGAGTCTTCTTTTCATTGTCTTCCCCATGCTTCCCCTAAAGTTCTCTATCTCCCATCCTCTTTTTCTGTACTGATAACGGTGACATTTTACCACTGGAGCCTAGAGCAGTATGATTTTCCTTCCTAATACAGTGGGCTGAGAAAAAAAGCTGAATTAACATGCACCCCTTTTGCTTTGTGATTTGGCCCAACATGCTTAACCAACTTGAAATTGAACTTGGTGATTCTTCTTCAATTTTCTGTACAACAGGAGAAGCCCCGGAGCAGCAGCTGTCATGACAAGATGACACCCCCTGCCAGGCTTCAGTGTGATATAATTATTTGCCTCACTGGATTAATAATTCAGAGGTCTTCTAAATAGACAAAAGACTGAGACATCAAATAGTGCGGCAGTCTCTGTGTCCTTGTGACATTCTTTCTGGAATTCTTTGGCGCTGTTACACCAGGATGGCTGTGCAAGTTTGTCATTTAGTACAACCACCTGGTGGCATCCCTTCGTCCAAGAATACTACACACATAGGCTTTCAGGTTTAGAGAATTAAGGGGGTAGGACTGGCTTTTCTAAAGGACCCAGGCCTTCCCTGTGTTACGTAGGTCATAAAGCAGAGATTAGGAGGTCTTCCAAGCTGTGATCTGAGACTCCTATGTTCTGCACTCTCCTAAATGAAAACTCTGCAGCTAAATAGAGACAACCTTCCCATCACGTCTCCTTCATTCTCACTAAACATAGGCCACTGTCATGTGGTGCACTGGGACTGAGGACTCCAAGGAAGGGCTACATTCTGTGCAGACTCCATGCAGCCCCCTTGCTCCGGTGCCATTATTATGCCCATCTGCACACATGGTGTTCTGTGGGTCTCCACCTCCTTTAGTGGCATTCACGGTCCTCCATTAAGGAAATGGAAACTCAAATAAAGCCAGTTAATCCACAGCTTGTGGCTGAAGTATTAGCCTTGAACTTAAGTCATGGTCAAGATTTATGTTTCTGACTGGCAAATCACTTCTTGGACTCAGTTCTTTATGCCTTAGACATTAGCAGTTGGGATAATGAACACATTACCTTTCTCTCTCTCTCAAAAAAAATATATTGTTTTCTGGAGAGTGATGAGTTATCAAGCAATTGTTTTAGCTTCCATATTCCCCATGCCAAGAGCTTGTCTCTAGAAGAGGTTCCTGAATGGAACATCTTCAGATCAAAACAGACTATGCATGATGTGTGGTCTCCACAGGAGCTTTCCTTTGGCTACTAGATTAGGGTCCTCACAAAGGTAATGAATTTGCAACTATCTAGGCATAAGAGGAAGCAGGAATTCTTCACAATGAATGGTTCCCCTCATTTGGTAGACCCTAACCCTAACCCTAGCCCAGCAGTATGGGAGGCATTCTGATTTAAGCAAGGCATCCAGGTTGCACAGATGTTCCTCTGGATTCCTGGTTTCAGAGCCCACAGAGCAAAGGGCCTTCTTGGTTAGGGTGTTTCTAGAGCAGACAGATTCCCAGGTACATGCTGTTGGAGGCCTGCTTTGATCCTCCTCCCAGGGTGGGATGTCCCTTCTCTGCTCAGCCATAGCTTCACATCCTTAAGCAGTACTGAGATTTGTTCTCAGCCTGGGAGACCACAGGTCTTAGTTGTTTCTGGACCTACAATGCCTAGCCTTTAGGCTACATCTCATAAGGGTTTAGAGAATTGAATGGAAGTTTCCAATATCCCCAAACCAATCTCAGCACCAGCCCTGCCTCGCCCTGTCCCTTTCATTGTATTGAGTTGTCTTATTCTCCTACCACTTGGGAATCCTTTGACTTTTCATCTGGTTCACAAGCTGTTGTCTGAACCATTTATTTTCTCCCTAATTGTTCTGTCAGTGACCTTTCTCAGGGATGCTGCCTTTTTTAATAGAAAATGGAGACCTTTTGGATTTATTAATTTTTTGTTTGCCAAGAAAACCCTGATAATAATTGCTAAGACTTCCCAGAAGTTATTAGTTTACAAATTTTAATGACACTCATGATTTATTTATGTGCTTCCCTCCCTCCACAGCTGCTCACCCCAATTCTTAGTGGAATTCCTACTGAATCTGAGTGAATTAATGGAAACAAAACTGCAGATTGGAATGACATTTTTTTGTTCGGCTGTTAATTAAAAGCTTTCCATCCCGTCCGCTAGGCTCTTCACATGTGAGGTCCCGAAGGCTGGGCTGATACAGACTGTGCAATCCTCCCTCAAGGACTGGGACCTTCTATTTGCTTTCAGTGGTTATGAATCTAGTGAAAACAGAATGGGTAACAGAACAGCCAATTGAACAGATATTAATTGGGCATCTCGCACTCGTGGCTGGGAGGTGCAGAATAAGTGTGTCATAAGCAATATCCTCAAGCAACACTTAGTTTGGCTGAAAGATGAGATTAATGTATGTGAGAAACATCAGCAAATGTATACAAGAATATGTATATATATGCAAAGTGCAATGCATTCTGCCATGAGTGGCACTGGTCTAGAAATACTTCTATTTTTATTATTGTCACCCCACCTCATTCCATAAAGAATGCAAAACAGTTCTAGGAATCAGTGGGAGAAGCATTCAATCTGGCACATACATTTTGTTTAACACAACACATCTTATTTCTCCACTAGAATGTGTGCCTCTTAAGAGGAATGACTCCAGTCATCCCTTAGTGTCTCATAGATACCATATCTGTGGATGCTTAAATCCCTTATAGAAAAGGGTATACTTTTTGTATAGACCGTATACTCATCTTCTCTTATACTTTAAATTATCTCTAGATTACTCATAATTCTTAAAACAAAGTAAAAGTGTGGTGTAAATAGTTGTTCTACTATATTATTTAAGGAATAATGACAAAAAATCTGGGCATGTTCAATTCATATGTAATCATTTTTTCCAAATAGCTTTGATTTACTGTTGGCTGAGTTGTCAGATATAGAATTGCAGATGTGAAGGGCTGACTGTACTTCCTATGGTAATAGTTCCCATAGTTTTAAGAAATACCTGGTGACAAATGGGATTAAGTATGTACTGTATGTAGAAAGGGTGAGTTCTGTGTTCAATTTTCCTGGATATGAGTCAGAGCTAGGCTGCCTATTGGCTTCACCATATGAATAAGCTATCTTTTGATCTCTTGAAGCCTCAGTTTGCTTATCTATATGCTGGGATGGTAACAAAGTAAACAAATAGGTCTAGACCTATTTTATAGAGGTTGTGAAGATTCAGTGAGATACTGCATGGAATGTAGAATCTAGCAATCTAGCAAGTTACTTAATATAAGAATGCTTATTTTTTGTTTGTAAATCCATTTCCACTTAGACCAGCAGTTTTGACAGGTTCCAGATGACAACTGCAATCGTATCATCAGAAAGGTAGGGTATAGAACAAATATGGACTCCTAGACATACAGTGCCTAGAAATTCTGCATTTTTTACTTGAGAGAGTATTTCCAAAGGCTTTTCCTTTGGGACAACATGCAAGTTAATATAATTCTTGTATTTTTTTAGTATTTTTTTCTGTAGTTGTACACAATAACTTTTATTTATTTTTATGTGGTGCTGAGGATCGAACCCAGGGCCTTGCACATGTGAGGTGAGCGCTCTACCACTGAGCCATAACCCCAGCCCCAATTCTTGGTTTTTAAAATCACAAAATGAGGATGACATTGACAATGATGATGGTTTTTGATGTAAGATGCAAAGCACTACCTTATTTTCGATTCTTCCAACCTAGGGTTGAGTTACTTTGTCTTTTACAGGTTTTTTCTTAATGTACTTTTGGGGGAACTAAACTCACTGAAAAGCTTGGCTACTTCTCAAGCGATTAACATGGAAATCAGGGTGGGGCCATTAATGTTTCTCAAATTTGTTGTATCCACCAAATTACTTGTGGAATATGTTTAAAAAAATCCAGATATCTGGGGCCTTCCCAAGAGACTCTGACTTAGGAAGGCATTTATTACTTAGGTATTTATAATTTCCAATTTTTGTATAGAATTGGGAACCACTCAGATACTTGGGTTTTAGGTCCATTTCTGTTAGTAATTAATTGGATTACTGTGCATCCATCTCTTTCCTCATAAATAAAGATATTAGATGAAATGATCTCTCAAATCTCTTTTGACTCTGAATCTAAGACCCTCCCACATCAAATAAGAAGCAGAGACAGAATTTATGATGCCCAACAGATTATGATGCCCAACATTTTATGAGCTAGCAGCATTACCCTAATTGTTGCCATTCTCCTTAAAATATCTGGTGGTGAAGTTGCAATCTAAGTGTCAACAGCTTAGCATACTCTGCTAACTTGCTGTTCACTGAGGGGTGTGAGCCAGTTGGAAGGCATTAGCCAGAATACCTGTCCAGACTACTTAGTTTAAATTCATTAAACATGGAGACCATCAATCTATGAAAGTCTTTGTTCCTAAAAGATAGAATAAGAAAAGAGTTTGCTCTAAATATTAGGTCATCAGACATCTTACTTTGCTAGAGAACAGAGAAATGAGAATGTTGGAAAACCTGATCTGGATTACAGATTTAATGTTCTCCTATTTATTATGGGAAAGAGGGTTTCTTTTTATGGCCTAGTCATTTTTTTTCTCCCTTCCACTAGGCAGGACCCTGACATGCATAAATCTTGATTTTTGTCCAGTGGCTGAGAGAATGTAACACTTTTGTATGGATTGTGTCTGTTGATTGTTATTTTATGTTGTTTTCCCTTTCCTCCAAATGCAGTGCCATTTTATCACAATCATAAATAACCCCGCCACTTGAAGAAGGGGTGTGAAATTCTCCCCATCCCTTTCTGCAGCCTGAGCTCCCTCTCATTTTCCCAGCAGTAGATTCATTAGCCTTCTAATGAAGTTAATAAGTGCACAGGACCAGACAGTCCCTTCTAAAATAACATTTATAAATGGATGTATTCCCCTTCTCTCTAAGGTAGGCCTTAATTTCTTTCCCTGCCAGATGTCCACATGTGTAAAACTATGATAGGTGGGCCCTTTGAATATGGTTGGAAGCCAATTTTTTTTTTTTTAATTCACAGAGAGCCTATTTATTTCCACATTTATAGGAAAGTGGATTTTATGTACCCCATTCCTACTTATATGGATAACAACTATAAAGATTAGGCAGTCAAGCTTTCATTGTTACTTTTTCATCATTTGGTGGCCAATTATGTTGTCATTAGGAGGCTTCTGGCAGCTTCCCCACAAACACTACTGTCATCGACATTATTTGGGGAGCAATAAACTGGTAAGAAGACTCTCTTCTATGTCCTGAGTCTGTGAGGTTTCTTACAGGAATCACTGAACTTATGGAGGAAGCATTTTATATCTTGCTGTTTCTTCCAGAGGTGCCCAGGTTCAAGTTTGAGTCAAGTTTTCAAATGCAATCCATAAGGTTTATCTTTAAAACATCGGCCTTTCAAAGATGCTAATGTCTTACCCTTGTATGTTTGTAGTCATTTCTCACATGAATGCTTGGCACTTCTCATTTCTGGGAGGAAGGTAAAGCCTGGGTAGTTGGCTAATCCATTTCACAGATGGGTAAACTCCTGTTCTAAGTGGATTGGTGGTGATTGATTTCTGATCTGGGACCCAAATCTAGGTCTCTCGATTCCCAGCAGCTGTATTAGCAATCTCTTCTGGTCTCTCTTGCTTAGCAGCCATTCATATTTCATAAGAGATCTATGGCCAAGGGACTCCTTTGGGGGTTAGGAATGGGTTTCCTTGGATATTTGTCTAAGTGGTTTTCACTTCAGGTGAATCATGAGAATCACCTGGGAAATTTAAGAAAAGTCAGTTTTCTGGGCTTTATTCCAAACCTTACTGGATCAATTTTGGGGGATCAAGAGCTAGGAACTTACAGTTGTAAAGAGCTCCCTTCTTGATTCTGACATAGACACTGACCTGAGACTTGATGGCCATCAGGGCTTCTAAAAGATCCCTGAAAAGGGTGCACACTACCTTCCCCTCTACCCATTTTCCTTATAGCTGACTCAGAGTGACAAGTGCAGTCATTCGTGCAAAACTCCGTAGCTGCACCTTCATCTTTACAAATGACAACCATAAAGGTTAATAATTAGAATGAGCTCTGGCACTTACTAATTAGCTCACATTATGTCAGCATCAGGCCTGTCTAATTGGGCAATTAGCATTGATCTTAGAGAGTGCAATGACAATAGTGGTTCTAAGGTCCTGCTTTCTATCTTGAGAGAAACCTTTTGAGGGTTGAATTGGGAGTTGGGATTCTAGGCTTCATGCAGTAGCAGAGCACAGAAATTAGGGAATTGGTTTGCAGGTGACATCGGAAAGCTTTTTTATTTCATCATAAAGCATTTTTGGTCACAAGTAACAGAAATCATCACTATCTTAAGTGAGGTATAGGATGCATTAGAAGAACACTGAGATAACTTTTGGAGGAAGAGATGAAAATGCAACTCCAGAAAGAACATTCTGGGCCTCTCAGGCACCATAGCAGCTCTACTGGATGTCATGTCTCTATTCTTATGAATTGACAGCAGATGACAGCTGTCTTCTCTGTGGTTTAAGTTGCTGCCAGAGAGACTTGAAGTGACCAGTTGGGTCAAGTAGCCAAAGCTCCAGCTGTGTTCAGGGTTTGGGCATTTCTGACTACCTGAGCTCCCTTGGTCATTCCTATGCACAAAGAGGCTGAAACCACCAGAAGAAAGGTAAGAAATGAAACTGGAAATACCAGACCAATAGTCTTTGCAGATTGCATGGTTCCTTTGGAGTCTAACACAGAGGTGACTGAAAATAGGCAAAATGTTAAAGAACATCCCTTCAATGATACTACTGATTTAAAAAGTTGTCTGATGTTTTGTGTCAAGGAATGTACTAGGAGCTGTCTACATAAACAACCTTGCAAGGATTTTGTCCCACATTGGTGGATGATGGAATTCTGATAGCCAGTGGGTAATGGAGATTATTATGGTTTAGAATTAGGTGTCCTCCAAAAGCTCATGTGTGAGACAGTGCAAGAACATTCAGAGGTGAAATGATGACGTTATGAGATGGGGGTTAACTGAGTGGTAACTAAAGGCAGGTAGGGTGTGGCTGGAGGAGGTGGGCATTGCGGGGGGCGTGACTTTGGGGCTTATATTTTGTATCTGACAGTAGAGTCTCTCTCTGCTTCCTGATGTGATGTCCTGGGCCATTTCCCTCCACCTTACTTTTTTTCCACGATGTTCTTCCTCACCTTGAGCCCTGAGGACTGTGACAGCTGTCTATAGACTGAGACCTTTGAAACAGTGAGACCCCACATAAAATTTTTCTTCTCTAAAATTATTCATTTTGGATCTTTTTGTCCTAGCCGTGAAAAAGCTGACTAAAATAGAGATGAAGTTTGGCTTCAGGTCTGTAAAACTCCAAAGTTCATGCTTGTCTCACTTGGTCATTGCGGCTTTCTCAAATAGCTTTTAATTCAGGGTTTTGTTAGTGGTTATCTTTTTGATAAGTGGCCCCCAAAGGCCCATGAGTTAAATGCTTGGCCCCTACCCTCTGGCACTATTGGAAGGGGGTGGAATCCTCAAAAGGCAGAGCCCAGTAGCAGCTCCTTAGAGCATTGAGGGTGTGCCCACGAAGCGGGTGGGGGGACCATGGCACCTTCTTCTTCCTCTATTTTTCTTCCCGGCTATGGGGTGAATGATTTTGCTCTGCCGCATGCTTCTGACATGATGTGCTGCCTTGCCACAAACCTACAAGCAACCAGGCCAACCAAAGTCTCCAATAGTACAAGCTGAAGTAAGCATTTTTTCTCTTTATAAATTGAACATCTGAGGTAATTTGTTATAGTAAATGGATAACTGCCTAATGTAGGGAGCACCTTTTCAGTTCTGGATGCTGAATTTCCACCTGTTTTGCTTCACCTTGGACAATGTGCCATAGTTTTAATAAGACTTTCATAAATAAAGGTGATCAATGAAACTGGAATTTATTTATATATAAAATTCTTGAAAATTTTTATTTCTTCTTGTGACACCCCTCCACTTGCTTCCCCATTTACCCAGAGATGCGGGAATGCTCTTAGGCATCCACCTTATCTCCATGCCTCTTTTGAAGAGTGGTTGTTGATCACTGAATATTGTTATGGCGTGGATAGGAAGCGTACCCCCAAATATTAGGTATTAGGTAATGCAGGAATGTTCAGAGGTGAAATGATTAGATTATGAGAGATAAAATCTCATTGGTGGATTGATTAATTTGATGGGTTAATAATTTCAATGGATTACTGGGTGGTAACTGTAGGCAGGTGGGGCATGGCTAGATGAATAGGTCAATGGAGGCATAACCCTTGGGGATTACAATATTTTGTCCCTGGCTCATCCTACACTCTCCTTTTTCTTTGTTTCTTGGCTGCCTTGAGCCAAGCAGCTTTCTACCACCACACCCTTCCACCACCATATTTCTCCATCACCTCAAGCCCAGAGTAATGGAGTTGGCTCTCCATGGACTGAAGCCTTTGAAATCATGAGCCCGGATTAAACTTTTCTTCCTCTATGTTATTTTTATCAGGTATTTTGGTCACAGGGATAAAAAGTTGACTAACACAACTATTATCTAGACTGTGTCATTTCATATACATTTTTTAATATGAGTTTTCAATGACGTAATTTAAGATTGGTAGGGAGTTTCAAAAGACAACACAGAGAGATTCTATGTATACATCACCCAGACTCCCCCAGTGGTCCCATCACCATGGGGCTGTCTCATATTCGCATGTTGTTTTTCTCTATTTACTTCTACCTCCCTTACCTCTAACCTTAGTTGCAATAAGCTGGAAACCACTCATCTGGTCTTCATTTCTAAAATGTTGTCATTTAAAAAATGTTATTGAGAAATGGAATCACACAGTGTGTAACATTTCAAATTGGCCTTTTCTAGTTCACATAATTCCCTGGAGATTCATACAGGTTTTTGCATATTAATAATTAGTTTGTTAATGTGACTAAAGAGTATTCTATGGCATGGAAGCACCACAGTTTGTGTACCTGCTTACTTCTTGAAAGGCTCTTTCTGTTGTTTCCAGTTTTTGTCTATTGCAAATAATGCTTTTGTGAATACAGGTTTTTGTGCAAACATTTTTTTAATCAACATATAAGAATGTGATTCTTAGGTGACGTGGTAGTTGTGCATTTTGTTTTATAAGAAGCTGACACACTGTTTTCCAGAGTGGCTGTAGCATTTTGCAGTCCTACCAGCAATGTACGGGTGATCCGGTTTCTTTGCAAGCTTCTCAGCCTTTTTTGTTCTCATAGTCTTGTCTTGTTCATGTCTTTTGCCCATTTTCAAATTGGATTGTTTGTTTTACCACAGAGTTTTAAGAAATCTTTGTGTACCCCAGGTGCTAGTCCTTGTTGGATAGGTTGGTAATTATTTCCTTCCAAACTTTAGCTTGTACTTTTATCCTCTTCATATGGGCTTTTGCAGAGAAAACTTTTAATTTTAATGAGTTCCACTTTGTAAAATGTCCTTTTATGTCTTATGTTTTTGGATCAAGTCTACGAACTTCTTGTATAGTCCTAGATTTCAAAGATTTTTCCCTTATTTTTTTCTAAGTATTTTATAGTTTTTATGAGTTCATTTTTGTCTAAGGCATAACGTGTATGTCGAGATTCATTTCTTTGCCTACGCATGTCCAGTAGCTCCAGCACTGTTTTTTGAAAAGTCTATTCTTCCTACATTGAATCATTTCTGACCCTTTATCAACAATTTGTTGAACATATTTATATTGAACTATTTCTGAGCTCTGTACCCCTGGACTTCATTCATCCCTCTGCTAATATCACACTCTTAATACTACAGTGATTTAGTCTTAGTATTAGGTAGAATATTTACTCCCCCTTTATTCTTCTCTGTTAACATTTTAAAAAATTATTCTATGGTCTATACTTTTGCATATGTATTTTAGGTGAATAAGCTTGCTTTGGTTTGCCAAAACAAAAAACAAATCAAACCAAAACAATACAAAAAAAAAAAAACCTTACTGATATTTTGAAAAGATTTATGGTAAAACTATAGATACATATGTGGAGAATTAACATCTTTAATATGTTGAGGCTTTGGATTCATGAAAATGGTACATGTCTTTCATTTATTTAGGTCTTCATTTTCTTTCATCAGAATTTTGTAATTTTCATCATATAAAACCTATGCATGTTTTGTTAAGTATACTTCAGTATTTTATTTTCTTTGAAGCAATTGTGAAATATTATTCTTAATTTCAGTTTTCATATGTTCATTTTCATTGAATAGAAATATATGTGAGATTTCTGTTGTTGATGATCTTGTATGCTGTGATCTTTCTCAATTAACTTTGTATTTGCCTTTAAATGCTTACTGTGGACTCAGCACTGAGATAAGTACTTTTGTAATTCATCCTGGAACAGAGTAAGTTTCCTGAATGAAGTCTCTGGATATAGGAGATTTTACTCACTAGGACCATGCATTGACTCAATTCATTCAATGAGATCTACATTGTACAATACCTGTGCAAGGCACTGTGAGCCATTCAAGGACACAGAAAAGATTTTCTTGTCCAAGAACCTCTAATTAGGAGAGAGGAATGAAGATAGAGATAGGAAGACTGAGAGAGATAAAGGAAGACAAGGGGGGCACTAAAGAAAGAAAAAGAGAGAATAGGAATCTTTCATATGATATTCTGTAAGAATGATTATTATTATAAGTTTAAAATGAAAATATTGATTCTAACTTGGGAAAATTGGAGGATGCTTAGGCAAGGAGTGGGTCTGGAAGGGAGGGAAGGACTTTGTTGGGTGTTTTGAGGGTATAGACTTGCTAGCTAAATAGATTAAACCCAGGAGGTGAGAAGGACCAGAGAATATTCAGAAAATGGTATGAGACAGTGGAGTTGAAGTGTGTGTGCAATTCAGTGAAAGTGACAAAGGAGGTAACTGGACAGAAAATGAAAGTCACATTGGGAAAGACTTTGATGCCGGGTGGAACGGTTTGGAACATTTTGGATGGGGTAGAGAGGAAGGAACAACGGTTTGTGAGCAGGTTGTAGAATAAAACACGTTTTAGAAAGATGTGTTTACCAAGGGTGATTTAATGTGGGAGAAATTATAGGCAGAAAGGAAAAATTGGAGACTATTACAGCCTTACTGCTTTTCTCTTCTTACTTATTCATTGATTCCTTTGCTTTGTTTATTTATCTCTTAATCCCTGCAGATTGTCCAGTGACCCGTTCTCTAATTCATCCAGTATGAGGAGGGCAGGAAGCCTAAGTTTGAAGCCTTTGTGTTAAGGGAAACCAGATACTGACTTTTCTTCCCCTTGAATTTCAGTTGGGTAAACATGGGTTCTACCCCTCTGGACTAGGTGAGCTGACTGGCCTCAGTGAGTTTTACCTGGAAGGATTGTTAGGGTCGAGGCTTCGTGGGTTTGCTGAACCCAGAAAAAGGTCAGACTTCAACATTCTGGAATCATAAGTGTGGGATCCTCTGGGGGACACAAGGCAGAGGATAAAGGAAGTGATATGTCTTCTTTAATGTCCTCCATTGCATTCTTCAACATGTGCTTCCTGTGGAGATATAGGCAGTGAGGTGGTAGGTAGTTACAGTGCAAACTGGAGAATTTGGGATTGGACCTAACTCTGAGGTGTTTTGATGTTTCATATTGTCATCTTATTGAAACACATCTGCCTGCATTTCCTAAGACTTGAGAATTAAGATGTATTAGAATGCTTTACAAGGTTTCATCTGGCTATCCCGAAAGAATCAATGAGTTTCCTAAGATTTAAATATTTTTTTTTCATATTTAGTTTTTATATAATAACTTCACTAGTAGAAATAATTTCTCAAAGTTTGAAAAATGAAGAGTATTCTTAAGAATACCAATCATCTAAATCTTATTCAAAACCATTGTGAAGTTTAGTATATGCATACCTACATATTTTTTTAACCTGTACATCTTTACATAATTGAGATCCACTTGTATAACCAATTTTCTTTCCAATTTCATATAAAGTTTCACTAAGCATCCTGAATTATCTCATCAAATCATTCCCTGAAACTTAAGTAGGTATTATACTCTTCCACTTTGCAGATGGGCAGGCTGAGATTGTAATAAAACGGCTAATCTGCTGAAGGTCACATAGGTTAAATTTGAGGTATTAATGCAGATGGCAGACCCATGACTTAAAACCGAGGGATTTCTCAGCTGGAAACGTTGGTTGGTTTCTTGAGTGACTTCCACTCCATTCTGTCACTTTAGAGCTTGGTACCCACTTCTCAGATAGAAATTTTTGGTAGAGCCGATGTTTACCCAGAGCCATTCTAGCCTGGCTACTGCCTCCCTTTCCATCATCTCTGCCTTTACTGATGCCACATTGCATTCTGGAATTTCTTCTCTCCTTCCAATCATTTTAGGGCCCAGGATGTATTCTTTCCTCCAGTGACAACCTTTTTTGAACATCCCAGCCCACCACTCTCTCTCTTTTTATTTCTTTTGGGTCCCTTAGAATCTGCTTTTACACCCACTCTTCTGCTTCTTGGTCTGAACATGGGGAGCTTCTTGGAGTCACCCAACCTGGCTCTGTGCTCTGTAAATGTCTTTTCAGTAGACAGAGGAGCACGATGAATTTGAATCTCCTTGTCTTGATGTTGGGGGTTATTGAGAACCTGGCTGGCAAGCCTTGCAGGCGCACTAAGTCTTGGGCAGACTCCTATGGACACTTGGTTCTTGGTGCCCTTTCTGCTCCTGTCACTAGTTTTGCAGTGACAATGTTTCCTGCTTGGTAGCATGCATTCTGTCACAGCTGGATGGTGTACGATGGGCTAAATGGATATTTTGGAGTGATGGCATATGTCAGGAGCCAGCCAGCTGATAACTGAGAGTGGCACATACAGAATGCCACAGTTATCAAAACTCACTGGCTGTTTTGAGGCAGTTGCCAGATTGCTTATCATAGTTGACAAAAGGGACATTTCCAAGAGATCAGAGGATAAGTAGGGGCAATGTGTGTTTGAGGGAAGTTATCATAATTTCTAACATATATTGAATAGCTAGTATGTGCCAGAAATAGTTACTTTTCACTATTATCTCTAATCTAAACATCCTAATGGGAAAGATGTTTGGAAAAGTGGTATGAGATGAGCATGATATTGTGACTGTATGGGACTATTGTATATCTTTCTGGCTTTACCTTGCCTGAAGATGTCAGGAATTGTTATATGTCAATAAAAATGTTAATTAAAAAAATTAAAAGATTTTTCTGTGCTAGAAACTCCTGGGGGTTGGGAAGAGATTAGTGTTAGTGTATCCATGGCCCCAGTTCTCCAATGTGCATGGCCTCCCTGGAATCACTGAATGAATGCAGTCACAGAAGGACCTATCCAGTCTTGGGTATGTTAGGAGGCCATACTGACTCTTTTTCAAAGATTTATTTTAATTAAGCATATATGAGAGCAGAATGCATTTTGATTTATTGAACACAATTGCAGAACAACTTCACATTTCTATGGTTGTACATGATGTAGTGTCACACCATATGTGCAGTCATACATGTACCTAGGGTAATGATGTCCATCTCATTCCACTATCTTTCCTTCCCCCGCACCCCTCCCCATTCTTCTCTCCCCTTTGCTCCATCAGAGTTTCTCAATTTTTCCCATGCCCCACTCCCCACCATTATGGATCAGCATCTGCTTATCAGAGAGAACATTTGACCTTTGGTTTTTCAGGATTGGCTTATTTCACTTAGCATGATATTCTCCAACTCTATCTATTTACCGGCAAATGGCATAATTTTATTCTCTTTTAAATCTGAATAATATTCCATTGTGTGTAGATACCACAGATTCTTTATCCATTCATCTACTGAAGGGCATCTAGTTTGCTTCCACAGTTTAGCTATATTGAATTGAGCTGCTATAAACATTGATGTGGCTGTGTCACAGTAGAATGCTGATTTTAAGTACTTTGGGTATAAACTGAGGAGTGGGATTGCTAGGTCAAATGGTGGTTCCATTCCAAGTTTTCCAAGGAATCTCCATACTACTTTCCTGATTGGTTGCACCAATTTGCAGTCCCACCAGCAATGTATGAGTGTGCCTTTTCCCTCACATCCTTGCCAATATTTATTGTTATCTGTATTCTTGATAACTGCCATTCTGACTGGTGTGAGATGAAATCTTAGAGTAGTTTTGATTTCCATTTCTCTAACTACTAGAGATGTTGAACACTTTTTTTAGAGAGAGAGAATTTTTAATATTTATTATTATTATTATTTTTTTTTAGTTTTCAGCAGACACAACATCTTTGTTTGTATGTGGTGCTGAGGATCGAACCCGGGCCGCACACATGCCAGGCGAGCACGCTACTGTTTGAGCCACATCCCCAGCCCGAAACATTTTTTCCTATATTTGTTGATTGAATGGATATCTTCTTCTGAGAACCTTTTGTACACTGGAACCAAAGCCACTCTCAGTCCCTCAGGATTCAGCTCACTCCTACTTCCAGTGCACACCTGGGGCAGTGCCTGGCACTTAATGTCAAAAAGTGTTCATGAAGCTCTCAGTGGGATTCTACCTTCCTTTTATGGCTGTTTGGTGTGCTGTTACAGGCAGCATCCATGAGTGAGTGCTGTGCCACGGTTCCCCACAGCCTTGTGGCTACTCCTCATTGTCCACTATTAAGGTCTAAGTGATGAGGTGAACATGTCAAGTTTGCATAGATCAGAAGAGCAAGTAATAGGGTGAGAATGTGAGCTACTGGGAGAATTCAGATCACCAAAGGCAAATAGGGGCTCTTTCAGTGTCTGTGGAACAAACCACACTTTGTTGCCTGCAGGTTTTACACCTGACGGGAACATTCTAATTCTTCTCTTTACCCCTTACCTCCTTTCTCCCTCAACCTCCAATTACATTTTTTTTTCAGAAGCTTAGTCTTTTTTTTTTTTTTATTTAATTTAATTTATTTTTTTACCTTTTATTCCTTCACCAGAGAGACATCACCTGGACATCCGGCATCCTGTCTAAGAGAGGTTTCTGTGATGGTCAGGCTCTCAGTCCCTTAGTGAGCACTTATAATTGTACAACTTGTAATCATTTTATTTTATGACTTATTCAGGAGTTTTTTTTTCCTACTGTTTTACCGTTCTCACTAAACATAGATTCATTGAGAGTGGGGATTGTGTTTGCCCCACTCTGATTCCTCACCGCCATGTGCTGTGCTTGGCAATGGTAGTATCCGTGCAGTGGAAGGAAAGGAGGAAGGAAGACAAAAGCAGGAAGATCCAGCAGGAACTCCATAGGCAGGAGTCAGGGCGGGTGGAAAGACATGCTTCAGGTGAGACTCCCAATTTACCGGATGGCAGATCTTCACCTGACACCTTGTAAATTTCTCCTTTTTAAAGTTCTCAGCTAGATGGCTGATATTGGATGCTAGAAGAAATGTAGATTACCAAGCCTTCCGTAAAGATTTTAGGGATGAAGAGAGTGAGACTCGGAGAATGGAAATGTCTTGCCCAATATTTCTTGGCTAGGGAAAGAGTTTGAACCAAAACAACAACAACAACAACAACAAAATAGCATATTTTTCAGACAGGAAGATGGACAACCCAGGAAGATCTCAAGTCCAATTTTCAGGGATTTGCAACTAAACCTTTTGCTTTTTAGAAGAAGAATAGAGGAAGTTGGAGACTTAAGGTTTGAAGACAATCAAATGCTGGGCTTACACTAGGAGAAATTTGTGAATCTGCAAAGCCGTTCTCTAGGCAGGACCTGGAAAGGACTTTATTTTCAAGGTGAAGCTATAAGTTGAATGCAGTGCAACTGACAATGAAAACCGGGCTGTGCCTCCAAGGGCGGGGTGAGGGGAAAACTCCTGCTTTAGGTCCTATTTGTGCAGGACAGTGCTCTACACCCAGAGGCTGACTCTTCAGTGCTTCTGTCCTTGTTTATGAGTTGTCATGAGAGGGGGGTGTATAGAGGACAGGGGACAGTTCTCTGTTTGCTTCCCAGGTGCATTAGATTGGGTTTGACATCTCATCTGTTCCCAGGTGCATTAGCTTGGGTTTGACATCTCCTCTGTATTATCCTTGGAATAGGGAGGGAAAGGGAGGGAAAGAGGAAGCACATTTAGAATAGAACTAAACAAAGTGGACCAAAGAATTAGAAAAAGAGTCGAAGAGCAAATAGGGACAGGATCTGTGTGATTGTTGAGGAAATGAACTGAAGGTGGACTTAATTTTTGCATTCAGGGATTTATTCTGAACAAGAAGAAATAAATACAGATTCAGGCAAGAGAGAGGTTTATGTAACAGAAGTTAGGACTATTATCGTGGAAAATAGGATGAATATATAAAAAGATGTATTTCTTGAAAAGCCAATTTTCTAATTATGTTGACTATTCTGAAAAACAGACTTACTGGGATTTTTTAATATAGGACTTTTTTTTTTTTTTTTTTTTTTTTTTTTTAGAATAACCAGAGTTGGGAGGATTAGTCAGAACCATCAGTAATTGTTATGTTTATACTCTGAGTCAAGTTAATAAATCTAGGTGCTTTGTTAGGCCATGTAATGGAATAATATTGCTGCCTGGAGAGACCTGGGTTTGAACATTAGTTGCCTCCATTATTCATGGTAAATTCATATGCAAATTATGTAACTTCTTTAATCCTCACGTTAATGTCTTCATTTGGAAAATGGGAACAAAGTTTACTTCAGAGGGTTAAAGCGGAAGTTAATTAAAATTATCTGGAAATACCATTTTATGTGAATATACTTTGTTCATTTCTTTTTTCTCTCAGTGACTTAAGAAAAGGTGTCCTGGATACTTGTGAAACTCATGTATTCTGGTTTACTTTTTTACCAACTCAGGTGCTTTTCTTTTGCCTGAAGTCTCTTTTAGGGTTTCTTAAATTCTGACTATTCAGCCACAGCACTGTGGTTTTGTGTACTTTAACATGAACATTCAGGAGGATATTCTTGGGTTGTCTAGAGCCATTGAATACCTTTCTCATGGGAGGCTTTCCCATCTTTGTTTCACTGTCATCCAACAGATAGATTTCTGGGAGCCTGATGTGGGCTAGACGCCATGTGAGTCACTAGGGGCATGAGGGCCAGGGAGATCTCTCTCTGTCTCAGGGAGTAGATAGATCAGTGGGGACCAGGGACCATTGATCAGCACACAATAAACCAAGAAAAACAATGTGTGGAGAGCCTCGGTGTGGTTCTACAGGAACTAGGTGGACATGGGAGAGGAGAGGTGAAGGGGGGGTGCTTTTCTTCAAGTGGTTAGGGGATACCTGGCTAGAAGCAGGCCTGGGCCTATAGTAAGGCAAGCGAGACACCAGTGTAAGGAAGCGTTCACACTTAGGGTCCTCTCGGTGCCCCCTCAATTTTGCATCCTAGATGCCTTGTCTGCCTGCTTCATCTTAGCTTCAGCCCCTCCTGTCACCTGGAAGGTGACATCTAAGCTGGGGCCTTAAAGATAAAGATAAAGATAAAGAATCCAGAGCTTCAAAGAGCTGCTTGGGCATCAGCTAAAAAGTGAAGATTGTGTCTTCTGTGCCTCATTTCAATGTGGAGCAAAGATATCTGCATAAATCCTGTAATTGCCAAAATTGACCCATCAATGTTAAAGACCCTTTTAAGTGGATCATTTTCTTCCTTTTACACAGCTATCAAATGCAGCACTAATGAGGGGTGGTATTCATCTTGTTTTACAACCCTGAGCTTTTCTGTATTCATTAGCATGCAGGAATCTTACTCTGTTGTTCTCAGAAACACAACCCCCCATACTTGCTTCATATTTTCACATTCGGTTGTTTTTAGTGGCCAAGGAGCCTTGTGGTTCAGCTCAGGTGGTTCTATTTCCTCCTTTCCTCTAACATCAGAAAGCTTTTGGGCTTCTTGACTGCCTTCCTGGGGTGGGAGTAGGGGGGTATCTTTTTTAAATAACACATAGAACTATAACCATTAATTAAAAGCATATCAATGATATTAACATGTGATTTAAAAAATCACATTTCAAAAGTTTCAAAACTATGGGCAAAGTTCTGACTCCTGAGCAGTATATGATGGATATATTGCTCTTTCTAATGTGGACTGCAGGAGACGTTGCCTGGCAGAATCTTGTTCTATTGTAAAGCTGTGTTCTCATGACACCAACCACCTGCTATGCTTCATGTAGGTTTCTAGGAATATTCACATCTTTCAATTTAGATAGAGGATTCCTCAATCTAGCTATCCAGCATTCACGGCTTTCAGGCTGAACTTTGTCTAACTAGTCCAATGATATTTATCCATGCTGTTTTCATAATAGCATCTCAGCCAGTTGCAGGATAAGATTCTGTGTGTGATTTTCAGCAGGCTCAGCCCTTATGACTATGAGAGATAAGTTCCTTTTTAAGGTCAAACACAGACACCTTCAAGGCAAATTGCACTTAAGCTGGGAATTCAGATTCTTGGACTCATTCTTTTCTGTCACCAATTGTCTAGCAACATTAGGAGCAACTAGTCAACCTCATTATATTCATTAGTTTTCCAAAAATCTTTGAAATTATCACCAAGCTCCGTGCTTCTTATATATGGTTGGTTAAGAGGATATAATGAAGATATTTTGCATATCTCTACTACTAGTTCATGTCACGGAGTATCAGTGCTCTCTTTACTACTGGTGATAGATATAGTAACCCCTTTAAATCTAATCTGATTAGAGAGCAAATTTCAGGAACTTCAGAATCAATTCAGAAAATGAATCCTTAAGATTCAGTTCTTCTACAATGACTGTATCTCTTGGTACCAAAATATTTGTATGAGTCAGTGTTCTCTAGAGAATTAGAGCCAGTGGGATGTACCTCATATATCCTCCTGATGTATCATAAAGTTTTCACCACTTCCCAATAGCACCACAGGGTGACAATCAAACCTTTAGCACATGGCCTTTGGGAGACATTTTAGATCCAGTCCATAGCACTCTACCCCTGTTTCCCAAAGGCTCATGTCCATCTCCCAATGCAAAGTGTAGTCATTCCATTTCCGAAAGTTCACAAAGTCTTAAATGTTCTAGCATTGCCAAAAAATTGCAAGACCAAAGTCTCTTCTGAGATTCAAGGCAAACTCTTAGCTGTGAGGTCCTGTAAAGAAAATATATGCTTCCAACATAACAGTATAAACATTTCCATTCCAAAATGGAGGAATAGGAGACCAGAAAGAAGAAATTTGACCAAAGCAAGACAGAAACTCAACAGTGCAAATATTAAATCCTGCAGCTCCACGTCCAGACATCCAGGGCATTTGGTGCTTTGATGTAAACTTCAAAGGTCTTGGGCAGCCCCACTCCATTATCCCTCCATTCGCCTTGATGGTTGCAGCCCATATGGCCCCTCCCTTAGGCTAGCTTTGCTCATTGCCTGTGACTTTTTTCAACAGACATTCCCAATTCCTGGCATCTCTAACTTTCTTGAATTTCCACTGTAGCTTTGGCTTCACTCCCACAGCTTCATATATGCCATCTCAGGGACTTCCCACAGGGATTTTGACCCTGTCACACATTACCTAGGCCTTCCTTTGACTTTCTCAGTAGAAGTCTCCGTGACCTCGTAACTCTTATATTTCTTCATTCCTGGAACAGCAGCACCATGTTTAGGATGTCCATATCTGCTACCAGCTTGAGCAGTATCTGGGCTCACTTGGACAGTCTCTGAGTGCCTGGATGGCTGAATATAGTGAAGCAAATCTTGGGGGAAGCAAATTCCTAGAGGTGCACTGTGGAAGCTGGGCACTCGGCACTTTCTTCTCAAAGCAAAGTCTTTCAAACAAGTTTTCACTTTTATACCATTGAGCCTGTGATTGGTGGAGTCTAGACAATTCCTGAGATTCCCTCAAGGTGTCTCTCCTATTGTCCATGTATTAGGTCCTAGGCTTCTTTTCTACTTTCTTCAGCAGCCACACCTTCCTTCCTTTAAATAAGCTCCTTTTCTGACCAAATTTCAAGGTTTTCAGATCTTTCTGTTCTGTTATTTGTTCTCAGTTTTCACGTTAAACCTGGATATAATCAGCCAGTAATACTCATGCCACCACCTGAATGCTGTGGATGCCATATTAATTAGTCCATCACTTTTATGCTGAGACTCACACAAAGTCTCAGGGCATGGACAAAAATGTAGTCATGTTCTTTGCCAGAAGGTAACATTTGCCACTCCAATTTCCTGTATAGTCCTCATTCCCATCTGAAAACTCAAGAGCACTGTCTTTACTGCCTGCATTCCTATTAGCCTTCCAATCTTTTGGGATCACACAAGATTCATTCCTTAAGTTCTACACAACATTTTAAGCCTTCTCCAGCCTGCATCTTTAAACCTTTCCAAGCTCCTCCTGAAAATCAGTTCCAAAGGCTTCTGAACCACTTAGTCAGAGATAAAGTCACACCATCCATCTCACTTAGTACCAGATTCAGTGTTAGCTTTCCAACCACTGTGACAAAATACCCAAGAAAAACAAATTAAAGAAGAAAAGATTAATTTTGGCTCACAGTTTCAGAGGTTTTAGTCCATGCTCACTTGGTTTCATTGTTTTGGGGCCTCTGGTGAGGTGGAACATCATGGAGGAAGGGTGTGGCAGAACAAAGCTGCTGACTTCATGGCAGCCAGGAAACAAAGAGCAAAAGAGAGAGGCCAGTGGTAAGATATAGTCTTCCAGGGCATTCTCACCTCCTTAAATTTTCACCACCTCCCAACGGCACAGCAGGCGGATGACTAAGCCTTTAGCACATGGTTTTTGTGGGACATTTTAGATCCAAATCATAACAACCACTTCAAATGCTCATCTTTTCTGGAAATACCCTTACATACACACCCAGAAAGACTATTTAATCCAATACTTAGGCATCCCATGGCCTAAATATTTTATCACTGGTAGACATGAAATTAAGCATTACAGAATCAATCATCTTCTAGTACAGCCACCAACCATTTCTTCTCAAACCAAAACAGTTCACTGTGCACTGTATTTAAATGTGTTAGATTACATGTTGGAAGTCAGGAATCAGTGGCTGAGCTAGGATGTGATTGCAGCACCTGTTGTTTTCTCTGACTGCCTTCATCGTTGTTACCTGTGTCACATGACTTGCTATCCCCGTACCTTGGTTTTGCCATCTTCAAAATGAGCAAAATGAGGCTCTCTCTCACATATAATTGCAAGGAGTACATGAGCTCCTACAGGAAAGTTCTCAGAATAATGTCTGTCACATTATGAGAGCTCTGGAAATGCTTTGTTGCTATCATCATGATCCTGGTCATCATCACCACCACCATGTTTTTGTTCTCACAAATTAATGCATTTTATAAGTGTTCACAGCTATTATAAGAGGGTGCCCATTTTACTGGATTTTTTTGTTCTTCAGATGAAATGTATGTACACAAAAAACACACATTTAAATGAATATTTATTCATGTTTTCATTATTGTTCCTATACACTAGTACTGCCTCTCTGGGCCAGTCTAAATCCTTAGGAAGGAGAAACTGAGGCATTTTTAGTAAGTGGCAGTAAGTGGAGGGTAGTCCATCCATTCCTGCATATGTTTATTCAATACATATTTATTGATCCCACTTTGTGCAGGATCTTTGCCAGCCCTTCATGAAACTGACATATCTATATTCTGTTTAATCAATGTTTTTGTTCTTATTGAAAACTGTTGTATTACTTCCAAGAAAGGTAACACCTAAAATTGCCATTGACTCCTGACATCTCTGTGAGAGATTATTTTGAGGGGCTCTGTGGAAAGTATTAGGGCTCAGATTATTTTGGGCCTGAGGACAGCAAAGGGCAAAGGGCAGGTTGTCTGGGAGGGTAGACCTCAGGGTGATTAGGAGAGTGCAGAAATGAGATACAAGCTCCCCTAGTAAGGGAGAGGCTGGCCATGGCTTGGAGATTCCCTTGAAGTGATAGTGACCCCACAGGGCCTGTGCCCAGACAGATTTGAATGGCACAGTCCATCCCACTTTCCCCTCTCCTTTCATTTCCCCACTGTAATGTGTGATGGCATCTCTCACATAGAGTTGTGAGGAGTAAATGAGCTCATGCACAGAAAGTTCTTGGAATAATGTCTGCCATAGCATAAGAGGTCTAGAAATGCTCTCTGTTTTTATCATTGTGATCATGGCCACCATCATTATCACATTTCTGTTCTCACAAATTAATGCACATTGTGTTAACAGCTCTTTAAAGATGGTGCACATTTTATTCTATTTTTATCATGTGGATAATATGTATATAAACAAAATCATATTTAAACTAACATTTATTTTTTCCATGATTGCTCCTATATACTGTTACTGCACTTTGATGTCCTCCTTGGAAGGCCTCTTACAACGAGACCATCTCTGAGACATCTTTATATTCTCAACCAGTCTCTTGAACATCTTTTATAGTTGGAGACCAAATAATTTAAAGCTGTTAGCCCTCAAGGAGCCTAGGAGAGTGCAGAGCACAGGAAGCATGAAAAACAGTGGACAGAACAGCCCTGTGTACTCATGGGGAGCAGGGGTGACCCTGTACTTGAGGATAGGACCAACTGGAGAAGAAGCAGACCAGAGTTGGCCAGAGGAGCCAGAAGATAAAGAATATTATATGTCTATCAAGAGATTACTATATCCCATGCATTGTTTGAAATTTCACATGAATTAACTTCATTAGTTCTCACGGCAATCCAAAGAGGTGGATAGTTATCCCTGTTTTGCAGATGAAGGAGTTGAGACAAAAAAAGAAGTCTTCAAAAAGGGATTCGTTGTGAATCAGGCCTGGAAGGAAGCCCAGGGTTTAGTTATATCAAGAGCAAGGAGGGAAGGAAGAGAGGCACGTGGTCCCTTCTGAAGTAAACTCAGGGTGCAAACCACCTGTAAGAGTTGGGATCCATCAATGGTGTAGCATCTTTATTAGAATTCTATTACTTTAGAAATCTTGAGTCTTGGCTTTCAGCCCCACTGTGTGTACCTTTGACAATCCAGGTGGACCCTCAAATGCAAATTGACAGAAAGATGAATGAGAATTGGCAGCTGTATTTAATTAAGCAGGCTTCTGCAACATGTCTACAATAGACATTTTTCTTATGGAGAGTAATTATTCTTAGCATGCCCGTCTGAGTGAGATTATGTTTTTGTAATTGGTTTTGAATCCTCAATCCGTTTTTCTTGGAGTTGTCTTGTTGGATTTATTTTTTTATTTTTTTATTTTTTTTGGTGCTGGGGATTAGAACCCAGGGCCTTGTTGGGGTCCTTCCTGGAAACATGTTGAAGTGAGAACAAGGCGTTCCCTGGACAATGGCAGGCCCTGGACTGTGGGGTGTGCTTGCATTGAGAGGTCTTGATTTCACTCCTCTGCATCTTATTTCTGCTATTGAACTGATTGGAGCCCAGTTGTAGTTTATGCAGAGGTGACTTCTACTCTGTCTCCTACCTAGTCTGCTTGGCTCACTACCATCAGCCAGTCACAAATGTAGCCTGATTCACATTGACGTGGCTGAATAAAGCACACAAAGCTTTCATCCTGTCAACCAAATCCTACTCCATTCCTCTATGCCCAAGATAGTAATAGCTGTTGCATGAAGCTTGTGACACTGTTGTCCCTCAGTATTCATGGGGAATTGGTTCCAGGACCCCCACAGATATTTATATCTGTGCATGCTAATGTCTCATATAAAATGGTATGGTATTTTAATATAACCTACCCATTCATATGCACCTAAATAGGTTAAATTATCACTAGATTACTTATGATACCTAACACATTATAAATGCTATGTAGATAGTTGCTCTTCAGTTTTTTTTTTTTTTTTTTTTTTTTAGGTAATAATGGCAAGGACAAAGTCTGTTCAGTATAAACTTCTTTTTCTTTTTTTCTTTTTTTGTGTGACTTCTTTGGATATGTGTTCTGTTGAAAGGAAGGATGCAGAACCCACAGATACAGAGGACCCAACTGTATCCTGGGAGGAATGCACCAGATACTTATTGGGGATATGCTTTCAAATTTTAAATTTTAAATCATAAATGGCAGGCACTGCCATAAGCCTGGGTTGAACTGCAGCAGCAACTCCTGGGTGACCTTTGGCAGGTGGGTTTTGCTTCCTGGCTTTTAGCTTCATTGTCAGGAATCTGAGGGGGTTGTGTCTGACTAGTATTTGTGAGAATCCATTTGCATACTGAAGTCTTTGGCCAGGGGAAGGGAATAGAGGGCTCTGTCTCAATTTCAGTGTGCCTCAGGATAACATGTCTACAACAGACCGCAGTTCTGCTCAAATGCCAGGTTTTGGGTCCCATTCTCTAGGGAACTTGGTAAAGGAAGTTAGAGATTGGGCTTCAGGATCCTCAGTTTTTATTTTCAGCCACCAAAGAGATTCTGAAGCAGTTTGGTCCTTGAACTATAATTTAGAAATCCCTGAAATAGAGATGAATATCAAAGGAGAGTGAAGGAAAGAGCCCCTTGCAATGACCCCTCCTTTGGGGTTCTGGGTTTTTGATGAGCTCCCTTTCTTTAGCTCTCTTTCCTCCTGTGTGTCTCGAGTGCTTGCCCAAATGTGCACGCTCCTGCCCACTCCCACGCACCATTACAAACAATATGGGTTGAAAAGTTTGTTTTCTGAAAAGCACAATATGCTGGAGTCTTGGCAGAAGGGAAATTGTGTTATGTGCTGAAAGCATCATCATTTGCTATGCGTGAAAGCTTATGGCTGGAAGGACGGATATTCCATTTGCAGGGCATGATTTATAATCATGTACACAGACACACACACACACACACACACACGCACACACACATGCATGCACATACACGCATGAGTTCTTACAATAAATGTGTTAAGAAAAGGGCAAAGAAAGATATGAAGAATCCCTGCCCTTTTTGCAGCACAGAGCAGGGCAGCCAATGTGTCAGTCATTTTCACAAGAAGGGCTTTTGTTTCCTATCTGCAGAACCAGCAGAAAATAGAAACGTAGCAAAGGCTTCCAAATCAGAGTGCAGTAAGGGGTACAGGATGCTGGATTTCCTCATCTAGGACCTACTTCCCTTTTCATCAGCCAGTGGGATTTTCACTGGTTTTGCATTCTTCCTTAATGGCTGATGAGATTCCTCCTTGCTGGGGAACATTTGTTCCTAAATAGTCATGGCAGCTTCCCCCTGCTCCAAGGTACTCCCCTTTCAAATGTGCACCATTCTTGAGCCATGGGTCCAGTTCTGAGCACTGAGCACAGAGAGTCAACAGCCCCATTCAGTTTTTAGCTGACTGTAGAAGAAGTACTGTTCTACCTGTTCAGAAGGAATGTGTGTGTGACAGGTAATTTCCTCTTCTTCTTCTTTTTTTTTTTTTTTATGGTGGAAACAATTGCCTTTTGGGGCAGAGCACCAGAATTCTCTTTTGGATGCAGTAGTCATACAATCACTGTTTGGAGATGCACAGTCTCTCATTTTTATTATAATTGTGGCATATCTTTAATTTGCTTGGCATAATGCACTTAATCCATAATTATAAAATATGCAACTAGCCTTTGGCCTCATTCTGCTCTCCCACCATAGAGGCAGCTTGGTGTTTTTTATTAATTTAACTTTATACAAGCTAACAGATTGCCATAAAGGAAAACAGAATTTCTCAACCAGTCCAGCTAATAGCTGTGCTTCGGCAAAGGGCCCCGTGGTATGTGCTGAACAATAACTACCTTTCTCCAGCACTACTTGCAGGTTTTAATTGAATTTCTATCCCATGGATATCATGTTGAAACTATTCATCTGCTCCGCTAAGTCTTCTGATATTAAACAAGTTCTCCCAGGTTATTATTGTAATACAAATACTGTTAGACAGTTGATTTCCATTAAAAATTCACTGCCATGGTGAGGCTAACACAGTTAAGGGAGCTTATCCTGAACATGGCCAAGCAACGAAATCCCATTAATAGGGGTGGAAATGCAGTGTACTTATCTTGTTTGCTTCCTTCACACTCCCCCTCCTTTGTTTGAGTGAGAGGATTTGGTCCTGCTGACAAATTTTGATAAATGACAAAATAGTGGGCATTTCCAGATAGTCTTTGGTTGGGTTTTAGATATCTGCCATTCATATCTGCCAAGAAGAGGCACAGTCAGCCAGCAGGGTTTCTCTTTTACCTCTGTTTTTTCTTTGCTATCTTGTTTCTAGCACACGTTGCCATTCTGGTCGACATTAGGAATATCTGCTGCCAAGAGCTAGTTTTTGAATGTTGTAGGAAACATTTTCCAGGCCTTATTGCCCTTGGAGTTGTATATGCTGCTGTTTTTCTGTGGTTTGTCTTTTGCACCTACTGATTTGTGCTTACTGACTAGTGCACCAAGTTCAGGATATCTGAATCATGGAGTCCCCTCTCAAAACTCCTAAGAGGATTTTTTTTTTTAAAATAAATGGAGGTAGACTTTCTTTGTAATTTGGATGAATTAAATTGGCAATGTATTCCAGCCCTGAGACGATCTCATGAAGGTGGACAACTATTGTCCCAAGGACTGTTTGTTCTGTGAGCGCCTCAAGTTCTTCTTCTCTGTTCTTTACCATGTCTCCAGTTTCATGCTTTCTTCTGCCTCATGTCCTCTGTTATCCTTCTTGATAACCTCTCCATCAGTATTAGAAGATGCCTTCAATACTCTGATCTCATAGTCTTCGGTTCTATTCTGCAATCGCCTGCATTACTAAGTCTTTGTCTTTCTCATCCTTTGGAACTACCTCACCTGTATAACTTAAACCCTGAGATTCCCCAATCTAATCACATTCTCTGATCTAATTTTCTCACGCTCTTATATTGAATTTGTATTTTTGAGTACATGATGTCTTGCAGTTTTCCACTTTACCCCTACTCACAAGTCCTCAAGACACATGTCTTATCTTCCTTAAAAAATGGTGTGTCCTTCAAAGTCAAGAAAACAAACCTTTTACAGACACAGCATTTGGCTAGAAATAGAGATGCTTGGTGAATATTTGCCAGCTGGTAGATGTTTCCAAATCAAGAGTGTTTAGTCAATCAAGAAGAAAATTATACCCTGGTTTAGGTCTTGAGAGATGCATTGGATCAAGGATGCCGTCTTGGGATGTGTGCCATTATTTGTGCTTTGGTTTTACACGGGTGGTTTACATGAAAAATTTATCTTGAATTCGAGTCCTAGCTGTACCACTAAAGAGCTGTGTGATCTCAGGCAAGTTACTTCTCTTGGTTTGAATTTTGTCATCTGCAAAGTGGAGCATAATGACAGGGTCCAACTTATTTAAGTAACTGTGATAATATTTGTAAAATGATTAGCATATATACCTGGAGCTTAATGAGGTCTTGAACAATAGTTGGTAATTAGTACTATCAGGAGTCATTGACTTGCTAAAGTTTCAGATCAGTATTTGTTTAAGATGAACCTTTGAATTGTCAAGTTCAGCTGTGCAGCATTGAGACTTTGAGTCTATAAATTGTGGGTGAGACCCAGATGCTTTAATGAAATTCCTGATTAGTTGTTGCCACTGGCCTGCCCCTGTCTGTGAAAAAATGGGTGGTCTCACAGGCTCAATGGTGCATATTGGAAATGTTTCTAAGTTGTAAAATCTGCACACCTGTCTGAGTGAATAAGTGCCAAGCTGATGGTCAATGCAAAGCTTTACAATGGATATAATTATTCATGTTTTTGAATCTCTAGACCCCATCTCACTGGTGGGCAGGCCTTAGAATGGCTGAATAGATTCACATGGCAAAAGTAAAGTGACTCTTTTTCACACAACACTGCCAGACATGAACCCGCAGGCTCTTAAAGTTTATTTGGGAGTTTCTGAACCTTGTCTTTTCTCCCCAGTTACTATTACTCCATACATCAAGGTCAAATGCCAATAAGTAGCAAATCATATTTCTCACCTTGGTGTACTTGTTGGACCTGACATTTCTCAAGGAAAACAGCAAAGCCTGCTGACAAAGAGGGTGTGTGTGTGTGTGTGTGTGTGTGTATGACTTTAATGTTGTGAGTCACTAAGGGCAATAAACATTCCTGAAAGGAATTGCATTCAGAGGGCTGCAGACATTTCCTCTTGCAGCCAGTTTGTGTTGGATAAACCTGTCATCAGATGCTAATTACTTGCCTTGATTTTTCTGGCTTTTGGAGGATGCTGCTTATTTTAATATGATCATCCTCATCTTGGATTTCTCCTTTTCTTTTAACCAATTAGCAATGCGAGCCAGGTTCCAAAATATTCTGTGGATACACAGCTTTCATATTAATTGGTAGAAGCATAGAGATGGTACAGCATATATAGATCTGCTACATGAGCACAGTGCCAGAGACCCCAGTAGGCTTTCTGATCCTTCCTGAAACTATTACTACTTTAGTATGATATAAAAGAAGGAGTCTGTGTTGGAAGTTAGAAGTCTGGGATAGGATTTTGCATGGCCCTGACCCTTGTTGACTGTGGGTTGGTGGGACACCTCCTTTTCTTGCCTCCTCAACTCCTCACAGACGTCAAATGCCAGCACATCATGTGTACCACCTACTGATTTGGATCTCATTTTATTCCCTCACCTACTGTTTCTCAGTACCTGTGACCCATATTTTGGTGAATCCACCTACTATCATCCCGCACGCCCTCTAGTTTTCCACAGTATTATTGACTCTTAAACGCCTGTCTTCTCATCCCTTTCTTTGCATTTTAACTTTCATCACCTTTCAGTACCCATTCCTTCCATCCCCTGATTATTGGTGTGATCTAGGGCAATCTTATTTACCCCTTGGAACTGGTTTCCTTGTCTGAAAATTGAATACAATCACAATAATTTTCTTGAGAATTCAATTAGCCAGTGCAAAGGTATCTTATCCACAAATACAACTTCCCACCACTATTCATGTACCTCCTTGTCATTTACTCCTTTAAGTCCTGTGAATCTGGGTCCTAGCCACAGCCTCAAGAGGCTCAGAATCAAATAAGGAAGGGTACACAAGATTAATTTCAGTTCAAGGCCATTTAAGCAAATGCCTTAGGAGAGTCAGAAAACAAGCCAAGATAGGAGAGGAAAGGTTAATGAACAGAGTGATAAAGGCAAAGGTCTCCAGAGAAGGAATCAAGATACCATACAGGGTGTTCCTCTCTACTCTTATCTGCAATTTTCCCTAGTTCAAACCATAGAAAATTGTGTCTTTAACATTATGACTTTGAAAGTCTTCTCTAGTCTTTGCATTATAAAAGTAGTTTTATTATGGAGACTCTTTGGGAGCAGCATTTATATTTTGAGATATTTTTTAAAAACTTATTCACATGTAATACCATATCCATTTCCAGAAAGAATTTCAGATGAGGCTTTTCTGAATATTTTGACTCTCACCCCACGGCATATGTTGAGTCCAGCTTTCAGCAAACAATACACAGGTTGTTCAGCCACATTTGTTCATGAAGTTCTCTTGTCCTTTTATTGAGCAGTAGCTCAGGAATAAGGGAATAGCCTTGTGGATTTTCACGGGGAACTATATTCAATCGGTCCACAAATATTTGCCAAACCCATACTCCAGTCCAGAGGCTGTGCTATGTAAGCCCTTGACCACAGTCATGTCCCAGACCTTGCCAAGCTGACAAGCTGCTAGTGGGAAAGCAGGTAACAAACAGTCACATAAACTAATAAGCAACAGAACTGTAGCTGGTAATAAATGTTATGAAGGAAATAAAAAGATGTTGTGATAGGGAAAGGAGGAGGAGGGGCGGGGCTGTGGGAAACTCCGTTAGATGAACATTTCTGGGAAAGGGCTTGATGGGTTATGGAAGGGACTGGATGATCCAGAAGACTTACATAAAACGGCACAGAATTTGAGCCATTGCTTTCGGAATTTTTCATCTTTATAAGTATGTGTGCATGTGCATGGGCACACAGGTGTGTGTATTATTTATTAAAACATGTTGACAGGAGTAAAAAGGAATTTTTCAGCTGGGGTTAAGTAACTTATTTTATATGATGAAATACTTTGTGAGCATGTAAATGGTTTTACAAAGGCTTTTTAAATACTATGATCCAATACTTGCGTGAAAAAAGTAATAAAATTATGTGGCTTAAAATATGAATACAGCCAGGCACAGTGGGATACACCTGTAATCCCGGTAGCTTGGGAAGCTAAGGCAGGAGGATTGTGAGTTCAAAGCCAGCCTTAGCAAAAGTGAGGTGCTAAGCAATTCGGTGAGATACTGTCTCTAAATAAAATACAAAATAGGGCTGGGGAGGTGGCTCTGTGGTAGAGTAACCCTGAAATTCAATCCCTGGTATCCCCCCAAAATAAAATAAAATTAAAATTAATATATTAATACATAGAGCTAAACCATTATCAGTCATGTTTCAGTCTCTGGGGAACACAGTCTGTTTTCTAAGCATAGAGGGTTTTAATGCAGAGGATTAGAAGAACTAGCACAACCTGTTGGATGTGCTGGGGAAGAGAGGTCTTGGATACTGCCATCCACGCCAGCCTGCAGTGTTCTAATGGATTTAGTTCAGGGGCTCTTTAGGATGGATAGACTATGACAGATCATATACATTTTAGTTTTCTATTAATATCCTGACAAATCACCACAATCTTAGTGGCTTAAAACAACACAAGTTTATTATATTGAAATTTTGTAGGTTTAAAGTCTGATGCAGGTTTGATTGGGCTAATGGTGACAGCACCACTAAGGGGTAATTTGTTTCCTCCTTTTTCTGGCTTCTGAAGGCTGCTTGCTTCTCTTGGCTCATGATTCCTTCCTCTGTATTGGAAGGCAGTGATGGCTGGTCATGTCCTTCTCATTTACTACCTCTCTGACCTGCAGCAGGGAAAAGTTCTCTGATTTCTCATATGATTACATTAGGCCCAGCTGTGTAGCCCATAATAATCTCCCCATCTCAGTGTCTATACTCTCAAACACTTCTGCAAAT
The DNA here is from genome assembly GCF_048772815.1 of Callospermophilus lateralis. NCBI lineage: Eukaryota > Metazoa > Chordata > Mammalia > Rodentia > Sciuridae > Callospermophilus > Callospermophilus lateralis. The sequence continues at coordinate 71,144,371 of NC_135319.1, forward strand.
TCCCTCTGACATGTGACGTATTTGCAGGTTGTAGAGATTAGGGTGTGAACACCTTTTGGGATTATAATTCTGAGTACCACCATGCAAATGATAAAGACAGTGGGTCTGGGCACCACTGGCCCACTGATTACCCTTGTGCAAGCTAGACAAAGGAGTTCTTCTGGTTGGACACAGTCCTTAGGTGAACAGATGGAGACTGCACTGAAAAGGCATGTTTTTAGTCAGCTTTTTCATTATTGTGACCAAAAGACCTGACAAGAACAATTTTAGAAGAAGAAAAGTTTATTTGGGGGCTCACATTTTCAGAAGTTTCAGCCCATAAATGGCTGGCTCCATTGCTATGGGCCCAAGGTGAGGCAGTACATCATGGTGGAAGAGTGGAGGAAAGCAGCTCAGACATGACCACTAAGAAATAGAGAGACTTCTCTCACCAAGGACAAAATATATACCCCCAAGGCACGCTCCAGTGACTCACCTACTCTAGTCACACCCTACCTGTCTACAGTTACCACCTTAATCCTTCTTGTATTGCCTCACACATGAGCTTTTGGGGAACATCTCATATCTAAACCACAACAGTATCTCTTCCTCTGGGCAGATGCCACCATGAGTTGCCTGCTTACTAGTATAGAGGCTGGGTTTCAGATCCCCTCTTCCTTGGCTGGGTACCTTGACCTGCAGAATATTACACAGAGGGCTTGGGTATAGTCGAATGGTGGAAACATGTAGAAGAGGAGTACAGAAGTCTAGTGAATGTCATCTCTTTGTCAGGATATGGCTGTGATGGTACATCTGAGTAGCACCTTGGATAGGCGATTTTCATAGCTCTAATCCCATCCCCAGGATAAAGCTACCTGGACTCACTTACTCATACTTTCATTTATGATTTTACATACATGCCTTCCCCTCTGACCAGGTTACCCTGCAGGCCATCTTCCTACACTGTCTTCCTCTTATGTTCCTTATAGCTCATTATAAAATGCTTTATGACATGTTTGGCATTAATGAACCAAGGGCTGAAATAAAGTGTGAGGGGAGTTGTAAAAGCCTTTTGAGATTTAACAATGCAAGCCATCATTATCTTGCTCCTATAGCAGTACAGAGGAAAAAGTAGCAGCAAAGCTTATTTTCCTTTCTGTCTCCCCATTCCTTAAACAATCCTTTCCTCCATGGGACCTCTGTCCTTCCCATTTGGCTGCTCTGTACTCTGTGCCTTTCCATTCCTTTGTCAAAATCTTCTAGTCAAGGGCTGGGAACACAGCTCCATGATAGAGCACATGCCTCACATGTGTAAGAACCTGGGTTTGATCCCCAACACTGAAAAAAAAAAAAAAAGAGTCTGCTAGCTAGTCTCCATGGTCAAGAGTTTACCACTATACATGCCTTTGTTCCCTAGTTATGGATTTAAAGTCTGTGTGCGGTGTTAAAGGAATTATCTGAGTTGGTAGAAGCATATTGGGGTCAGAGGCTTGCTTGGCACCTCTCACATCCTCTTTTGGCCTCTCCTCCATGGGTGCCTCCAGAGGACCCTCCTCTGCCTCCCCTGGGAAGAGCCATTCTGCAGAACATTCCAAGCACATTCTCCAGCCCCAGATTAGAAATTCTGCTCCCCTCTAAGCCTGGCCTCCCTTTTCTCTATAGTATTACAATGCGGGGAAGCACATAGGTAGCGCATGTTGATGGGGTCATTACTGGGCTGATCCTGCTTCACAAGCCATCCATTTTACGGTGGGAATGTCATGATGTGAGTCACAATTGGATTTCAAAACCACATGTTTGTCACTCCACATCCAGGCGGGAGAGAGATTAATATTTCAAAATTCCTGAGATGGTTCTGTGTATCCGACTTGTTAAAATATATAATCTCTGAAGCCTGAGAGATAATGCCTTGAAGTTGAAACCATGATTATTTATTTGCTACAACTTCACCATCATTTATGCAGCAAAGTATGAAAAAAGAGTTATGCTACTCGATAACATCACTAAACCCAAATTTAATGCAGATTTAAAAAGACAGCTGCTAGTTTACTGGTCCCCCTGATTATTACAAACACACAGAGGTTTAGCAGCTGTGCGAGAGCTATGTGCACAGTACAATAAGAGATACAAATATGGGTGAGTGCATATAGATTGTAGTTTAATCTCCTGAAATATTTCTGCTGATCAATTACTGTAGCATTGTGGTATGCAATTGTCCTCTTTAAATCAAAATGGCCTGCCTATTTGTGAACTCCAGCTCAGAGCTTTGCTGGGGAAAGCGGTAGGAAGGAAATGTGTTAGTAATGCATAGAGCAATGCTTTGTAATCAGAATATTAACATTTTGATTGAATTGATGGAGCATTTAAATGGAAATATTCAATTGCCAAGACCTAGCTTGGGAGGAAACCTACAACATGCACATAGAGTCTGAGCCTTTTCCCCTTGATTAAAGAGAATTCTTTTGATACAGAATAAAGTAAGAGAGTAAGGAACCTCATATTAAAAATGGAAGGGAGGGCACTGTTCATTTCTCAGTGTCTTATATTTAAATATAGATAAATGCACATATTGACAGTTATAAACATAGAGGCTTTGATCTACTGATGGGTGCAGAAATGTGTAGTTGTTTGTATCAAAAATGAAGCAGAAAATAAACCTCTTTATTAAAAAATAGGGTTGGTATGTATGTATGTATGCAAGTGAATATTTTAATAAACCTATATTACTACTTGGAAAAATGAAGCAGAATAGCAGAAGAGAAAGATCATATGCTATGACATATGATCTTATGGTGTGACAGATCATATGGAATATGGTGTGATATCAGCTGTAGATGTCAGCTCCATCCCTGACTAGCCATGGGACCTTGACAAGCCACTTTAGTATCTTAGACTCAGTTTTTCACACTAGTCAAACAGAGGCAGTGACTGTCATCTTAAGGAATCACATGGTTTTCAAGTGGATTGAATGGGATGAGAGCTCTTTGTATCTTCAGCTGTTGATGGGCATCTCTACTCCTCATTGGAAAAGAGGAAATCCCCAAGTGGGATCAGAAGGCAAGGTGAAGAGCAAATCAGTGGATACAGACTACAATTTAGAGGGAAGATTTTTTTTTTGAAGGATTTTGAACCTTGACTTGTCCACCTGAAATGAATGGCAGAGAGAATGACTCTCCAAAACAAAGATTGTCTTCAATAAGGACAGGGAGGGATTGCCATCTGGGATATGTGTACTGTGGTGGACTGTAGGCACATCCAGGAAGATGAAAGAAGACAAGGGTGTTTTTAAAGGGAAAATTACATAGGTTGTTCTGAAGCAATTATCACTGGCTACAAGTTACAACAAAGTTGAATGGGCATCTGCTGGATTTGTGTGCACATAGAAGCATTGTTTTTGTGCAAGGTTGCAGTAGACTTTGTGTAAGGTTATGGTTTTGGCTGAGTCTTTGTGATGGTTCTTATTATTAGGAAAATATTTTTGAGACTCCACCCCATACCTTCATAGCCTCCTGCCTACCATTTGTTAGAATTTGACATAATCAACTCTGTTTGGATTCTTTCCACTTTCTCACCAACCACTGCTCCATACCTCAGTTCTCTGGAGGACAGATCTGAATTTTCTTTTGGCAAAAAATTGTGGGTAGAGATCCACCTGATTTACCTGATTCCTCTGTTTTGTTCTTGACTCATCTGGCAGTGAACCATTTAGTTGCTTTTGAAATACCCAGATTTTTTTTTTTAAATAAAGATAGTTCCCAAGTTACATTTAAGGGTGGGGTATGATTTGACTTTGATAGATGGTAAAACAAGTGACTATTTTCTTGGTCAAAAGAAATCTCCTGGCTCCAGACATTTTTAAGGCAGACTCAGTATTTGGAAGAAGCAAGGAAAAATGACTATAAGTGCATGTGCTTAGGAAGCAGGTATCCTAGGATGGTTAAGGTGTTGAAGGGTAACCCCAAGAAGTTACTTATCATGTGTAATGAGTAAAAAAGGAAGGAGCATGGCTTCTTGGAATCACAGAATTAGGGGGGTGGGAAGAGAGAGAGAGGAAGGGCGGGGGGGGGGGGAGAGAGAGAGAGAGAGAGAGAGAGAGAGAGAATATGAGAATGAATGAGAATGAGTTCATAAATTTGACCCAATACTCCTATTTGAGGAAGAACCATCCAGATGGCCACTCATAGGCCCATAAGGGACACCATGATTTCTTATTACCTTGGATGTCATTCCAACTTGATGCCACCAGGACCCCTTGCCTATCCCAACCTCCCCATCCCAGCATCCCTTCCCAGTCATAGCTTGGGATGAGAATCCTTGCAGGTGTCCAAAAAGTTAGTGAACATTTAAACTGGAGAAAGGAATGCTAATCCACCATTTCATCACTACACTATGTTTTCTCTCTTGACCTTGGACTTCAGGGAAATGGCTGCTGATCCACAGTGAGATCTAGGAGAAGGCATCCCTGTCTCAGGAGACCAGCATCAGTTCTCCATAGAGAGTCGACCTTCATTTTTCTATTCCCGAGCAGAGCAGTGGGTGTGGAAAAGGTTCTTGAACTTCATTCAAGCTGGTTGCTACAGGGTCGGAGGAGCCCAGGAGTCTCTGAGTTGGGGCGAGCGGGTTTGACAGCAGAGGCAGAGAGTCTATGGGAAAGGACTGCTCAATTAATCACCATCTCTCAGAGCCCTTCAGCAGCAAGAGTCCCGGAGGTCTTAACGACACCCCTCAGTAATGTTAAAACCCAGCTTGGTATGACTTCATTTTCTTAGAGACACATGATTGATCTGGCTATTGGTGAATGGAGACACTGCGGCTTCTTTCCATAGACGGTGTCATTAGATGAGAAGATTAAGTGCCTTTGCTCAGTGGCTAAGAAAGGACTGTGAGTGATTCACTGGGAATGGAGGAAAGATAAAGAAAACTCCAAAATGTGTATTTTTAAAGGCAAAAACCTAGACTTTGCCTCATTTATTAGCATGATAAAAAGCTTGGTGGAGAGTCTGAGCTAAGAAAAATACCCCTGTGGGTCAAGTCTTTAGGATATTGCATGAAACAACTGACCAGGGCTAGTGTCTAGGAGGAATGTCTTGTTTCTTATCGATGGTCTTACTCTGTGCCCCTTCAAAGCGTTTCTGATCTCTGGAAGGAAGTGGGGGTCTTTTTATTTGGAGTGCTTTAAGTGTTAGTGAGTTGGATTGGGCCAGTTCACCTTCTTGTCCTCCAAGGAGTCCGGGGATGGATTTGTTAGAGCATCCTGAGTCTGATACTCTACCTTTCTCAGGACTTTCATGGAGTTCTTACAGAGGTATAGTATCTACCGACTTCACCTTTCATTCTTTCTGTATGCAAACCACAGGGGAAACAGGGCTCTCTACTTCTGTAGATCCTACCGTCAGTTGCTGGTGATAATGGTTGACACCTTTAGACTAGGAACACCAGGCCCTTCCTTTTGAGCAGGAACGTGTATAAGGGGATAGTACATGTAAAGTACCTGGAATGAATTCTGGCTCAAAGTTAACATTTAACAAAAGTCAATTACTATTAAGATTCAATTGGGTATAAACTTGAGTTCAGGGAATGCAGGATCAAATAAACAGAGTCAAGAACAATAGTGAATCAGGGAAGGGAGTAGAGAGGGGTTGGCTTATGGGTTAATAGAAACATTTGTATCCCTCTCAGAAGTAATTTGGATTCAAAATTTAAAACATCTTTTGGCAGGCCCCATCAAATATTTTTTGGAAGTATTTTCCCCATCACTTCCTAGTTTGCAGCCCTACAAGTGATACATGTCTTTGGAGGAGAGAGGAAATATTTAGCATATGTTTTTGTCACTTCACTCATTCTTCATTCATTCATTCCTCAAATAGGGAAGGACTGCCAGTTGCCAGGTTACCCTAGAGGAGGCAGAAAGAAAAATAGGAACTAACCAGTGCTATAAAGCAACCAAACACTGAGGGTATGTGATATAAAAATCAGTATGTTCTATTAGAGATCTTTAAATGCGATACTGTAAAGTTCAGGGAGAAGATAGGATAGTGGGCTTTAGGCGTTGGTAGCGGAAGCAATCAGCCGACCATGGGGAGTTGCTGAAGGCTTGGAGCTGAGTGTCTGAGCATTCAGGAAGAATGATCAGGGGGCGCTGCATGAGATGTGTGGGACAGTTTGGTCTAGAGAGGAGGGACCAGGTTCTACTAGGTAAGGACAGGAGTTGACCTTATTTGAGAGAGATTATGGATACAAAGTCCATTTAACTTAATACAACACTTAAGTGTAAGGGAAGAAAAGACATTTCCAAATGAAGTTTTCAGTTCCTACAGGTAGCTATCTGGGTGAAAAAGCACAGCTCTGGTCCTCTGAACTGTCCTAGCTTTTCCTCATTCCATGTCCCTCCAGGGTTGTGTGCTACCAGTTCTAGTAACCTAGACTAGTTATTCTGCCCAGACTGTTTCTTATATTCTTGCTTCCAGATTGTTTCCTAAGCCATTTCTTTTGCTGCATTGAAGCTGATAGGAAGTCAGGAAGGTGTGGGTGGACTAGCAGTAAATTCCCAAATCAGTGTTTTAACAGAGTTCCTGAGAATCCACCAAGTGCCAGGCATCATGCCAAGGGCTAGAAATACAGCGGACAGGCTGATCTCTGCCCGGAAGCCAAGATGATGGAAGAGGGATTGTGCTGCTGCTCAGCTGTGCTGGAGACATCATCTCAGGGACCTCTTGACGATCCACAGGGTCACAGCCAAGTGGAGTACTGCCTCCTATGTCAACAGTACCTCTCCTGAACTTTCTGGGATTGCAAGCTTTCCCTTTATTGAGGTCTTGTCAACAAAGATCCCAAGAACAGCAGATTTCAGTTTATGTTGTCAGGAAGAGTTAGTAGACTTTAGAGAACATACGTACTTGTGTTTCAAGTAGGTGAGAAGTACTTTAAGAATGCTTAAAATATTCCTTTCCATCCCAGAGACCCTGCTGTGTAGGGGATCCTTGTGGCAATATGATCTTAAGTACTTTTAAAGCATGTCTTTAAATTTGTTAGGATTAGAGTAATGTTAATGGTTATGATCTTTTTTTCATATTTTTATGGGTGCATTATAGTTGTAAATACCAGTGGAATTTGTCATAATCTTTTAAAATGCTTGCAGGGTATCACTGAGCCTTAGGACAAAAAGATTCTCACTCAGAGAATCTGGTAAAATGTGTAACCAAGAAAATCTTTTTTGTTTTGTTCAACTTTTCTACCTATACCATCCTGCTCGTGTGAGGCACTTACTCTAAAGCACATGGCTGTGCCCCCAGTAGAATGTGCATATCATTTTCCTAGGAAAGGTGTGGGTGCACATTAATACTATATGAATTTTTTAGGATTTCTATTTTCTACTTTTTTTTCTTAATAGTTCTGAGAATTTCTCTCCATTCACATGATCTGAAGCAGAACAATAAAGCCAGCAATGTCAAACGGAATTGTGGAGGGAAAGAAATAAAGAGACAACATAGTTTAGTATGTTCTTTATGAGTGAGGATTTGGTAATACTCAGAGTACAGCAAGAATTCAGAGCCATAAAAGACATTGTAGCCATCCCTTTTGACAGATTGGAAAACTGGGGTACCAGAAGTATCAGATGATAGATATACGGCTGGACAGTGTCTGAGTCAGGATTAGAATTTGTATCTCTTGGTTCCATGTTCCATGATCTTTAAACTCACCGTTAATATTTTTTCTAGTAAGACTAACTTGGTCAATGGCTTTTTTCAAGGTGATGAGGATAGAGGCTGTTATTTGGGAGAGTGTCAGACACAATGATTGGTCATCCCTGTACAGAAACAGGAGAATCTATTTGATCTCTTAACTCTCAGCAGACATTCTGAAATTTTTTTTATTTAAGGCATGTTTCTCTCTTCAAATCTCCTAGAAATTTCATTTGAATATCATTTGAATATAATGTCACATAAGCATTATAAATAAATCATAAAAATTTATGTGTATACATATAACAAGCAGTTTATATGTATGATATACAGTAAGATACATAATATGTAATAATATTTAACTATATGCATATTCACATTGTTATGTATACTTAATACATATGTATATTTATATACATATAAATATTCCCTCCTAAATACAGATGTGGAATTAGACTCTTTCTTTTTCAAAGTCACCAGCCATTAATGGGAAACATCTTGCAAGGCAGAACCTGCTTGCCATTTAAATTAATATGTAAAATTTATAAGAAAGCAGGGAAAATATTTGTTCATAGACTTCCTGAATAAAATGCTTTTCTTTTATCGATGGTGACAGTTTTCAGGCTTTGATACTTTTTTCTTTTTTCACAGTTTCCTCACCAACTTCTTGGTTCCACTCTTTTGAGTAATCTCATTGGAACGTATGCAGGTTATTCACTTTCCTGTCCGTGAGCTCAGTTGCAGTACTAGTTGCAAGAAAGTTTTCCAAAAGGAATATTTATGTGGGAGTATTTGGGTAGTCCTAGGGATTCACATTTTATCATTCAGCAAGTAATTTAGTGAATACCTTGCTTGACATAGTAGGGAAAATAATTCATTTTTAGAGTGTCTCTTTTACATGAATTTATGATTTAGTTGGGGAGACAAAAGATTCGCATAAGTGGTGCTTATATGAAAATTTAAAACTCTTTGTGCACAAATGGCATAGCCACTTTCTGGTTTGTAAATGTGAAAAGACCTCAGTATAAAAAATGATAATTGTGAGCTGAAATGGCTATGAAGATCCTTGGGTACAGGTAGTTTGAGCTAAGCCTGAAAGGATGGATAGGAAAGAGCTGGACATAGAGCAGGCATGGAGGAAATTCTAGAAGGAGAAATGACCAACCAAGACTTGAGGTCAGAAATAAGCAGGAAGTGTAGAGGAATAGTCAACAGTGCAGTTACTGGCATGGAGGTGGGAAAACGGAGATGTCAGAGGGCTTTAAAGATTCCCTTGAGGGTTTAGAGTTTCTTATTTGAGTGTTTTCAGAGACTGCAGCCACTGCAGCCCCCAGACAAGAGTCCGGTGTAGGGAAGTGTGGAATTGCCATGCTGAATCAGGGTTGATGCTCACTCTGAGATCCTCTCTGCCTCAGATCCCAAGGGTTGGTGGTGTCAGTTCTCTCCGAAATTGCAACTGGACCTCACAGAGAGCTGGATTGCTTCCACCTTGTACCACTTTTGAGAATTATGCACACTAATTCCTCATCATTGTTCCTTTATTCTTTTGCTCATGCTTCTGTGGATGCTTTAAGCTCTGCCACATCTGTCATGATTTGCAATGGCCACATCTATACCAAGTGTTCAAGGGCAGATGCTGGTACCTTTCACCCTGAGGCCAGCTACCTTCCTTATCCCCTGTGCCTTCCAGGGGGATGGGGAGCCCAAGACCATGGAGACAGTGTGAGATGAGTGAGAGTGTTTCTAAGAGTGCAGGGTGATGGTCTGCTGGTTTGAAGGCAGCTGGGAAACTGGGCTCTCCCCTGGGACCTCTTTTCCTCTTGCTTGCAGCATTGAGACATCATAGATTTCTTTTAGTGAGCATTGTAAAAACCAGTCCCCTTACTTTCACTTTTTAGAGTCTCATACAATTGTAACAGTTAACCTCTTTTAAACGCTTTTACTTTGACTTTTATTCCCCTGCTGCTGAGAATAAAACTGAAAATTAAACGTTGAAATCAAATCCATAAATCCCAACCTACCACTGGAACAAAGTGACTGGCCAAGTAGTTGGACTAAGAGGCTCACATGCTGGCTGATCCCAAGAACTGAGCTTAATTCTGTTTCTTTGCCAAGCATCAGACTTTGGTGTGCAATAAGAAATACCACGAGTTCCATTGCAAGAGGCCCATGTTTTCCACATGTGCTACCAATGGAAGGATGTGATTCGTTCTTATTTATTTTTAACCATCTCCACTTAGTACACAATTTTTTTTTTCCTCTGTTGAGCCAACTGGAATAAACGCTATGATAAAACTGTAGAAATGGAAGGAAATCTGGACATTACATTCTAAGCCCAGAGATTATATTTAAAAACTGAACCATACGTATGGTATGGTACCAATCAATCAAAGCCGTGATTAGTTAAAGGATAAGAACAGTGTCAGAGGCTCTGTGTTGTATAGGTGCTGGATTTCAGCTTCTGAGTTTTGGGAAAATTTGGAGGGAGTTACTGAGATCATCTGGGAGATATTTGAGGGCCTTGAAACAATAGCCATTTGCTAAACTCAATTATTTAAAATGATTATGGCTGAATATTCACCTTGCCTCTGCCTGATTTTACTTCATGTTTTCTGAAGATCTGTTAGTAGATGATGCATTCACGTTAAGTTTATGTCTTCTGTACAAATTGAACATGTTATCATCATGAACTCTTTCTTGATATTGGTATAGCCTCTATGGCTTTTTTTTTTCATTTTTTTCTGCCTTCTTTTTGAATAGAATATTTTTGTTATTCCATTCTACTTTTTGGCTTATTGGAATATAACTTTGTTAGTTTAGGGGTTGCTTTCAGGTTTGTGAGACTTATTTTTAACTTGTCATAGATTAGATTCACATAACATTTACCACCTCTCATACTGTACAGGGACCTTGGAAAATATATTGACATTTCCCCTTCCCAGTCCTTGGGCCATTATAAGCATGCATTTTGTTTCCATGCATATTAAACCTCACAAACATTGTTATTACTTTTTATTTAAACCATTGTTTTTCTTTTAAAGAAAGACTTCTGTTTACCCATGCAGTTACCATTTCTGGTGCTTTTCTTCCCTTTGTTTAGATCCAGATTTTTATCTGCCACCATTCTACTTCTGTCTGAAGGACTTCTTTTAAACTTCTAGTAGTGTAGGTATGCACATGATAAATTCAGCTATTTTTGAGAAATTCTTAATTTTGCCTTTGTTTATCTAAGAGATTTTTGCTAGGTATAGAATTTGATAGACAGTTTTTCTTTCCTTTCACTATTTAAAAAATGTTCTTTCTTTTTATTTGCATTATTTCTTGCTGTCATCTTTGTTCCACTCTGTGTAACATATCTTTTTTTTCCTGCATCTTTATGTCTTTATCACAGGTGTTAAGAAATTTGATTATGATGTGCTTTGATGTTTTATTCATGATTCTTGTGCTTGGAATTTTTTTTTTGGTACTTCTTGGACTTCATCTTATTGTTTTCACTGTATTTTGAAAATGATCAACCATTATTTCCTTTGTATATTTTTTCTGTTTTCCCTCCTCCCTCTTTTGGAGACTCTGATTACTCTTGATATTGTTCTACAGCACATTTAACTTTTGTTAATTCTTTCCCAGTTTTTTTTTCTATGTTACATTTTGGATAGTTTGTATTGCTTTGCTTTCATTTCTCTTAACTTTCTTCTGCAATGTCCAATTTGCCATTAATCCTGTTTAGTGTATTTTTCATCTTATGCATTATAATTTTTACCTCTGGAAGTTGGGTTTGTGTCCTTTTTATATTTTTCGTATCTCTACTTCACATGTATACTTTTTCTCTCGGTCCTCGAACATAAATATGTTCTATATCTTGAACATATGTATATTCTTCTGGAGCATATAAATTTATGATAATTTTTATTTTTTTAACCAATGACCTGTATCATTTCTTAATTGGTTTAGAATAAGATTTTTCAGCAGTGGAAATACTGACATTTTGGAATGACTAATTATAGGATATTTAGTAAAATTTCTAACTTCCACCCACTAGATCTGGTAGCATCTTCTGTCATGACAATTAAAAGTTTCTCCAGAATTTGACTAATGTTCCTAGGTTAGAGGCGGTGGAAAATTAGCCTCAATTGAGAATTACTAGTTTAGATTGATTGATGTTTCTTCTCATTATGCTTGAATTTTTCTGTTTCTGTGCATGCCATATAATTTTTTTTATTACATGTGATTAAATATCTTGGTAGATACTGGACATTTTTGAATTGTTATCAATATGATTAGCTTTGTTCTGTGATATAAAGTTAGTTGACTTTGTTAAGTTACAAGTTAAACAACTTGGAAATAGTTGAGTTCCTTTAGGTGTTATGTTAAGCGATTTAAAAGTGGAATCAGGAATGTATTTTTTGTTTAAGGTTAATTTTACCCCACAGACAGAACTTTCCTGAGGTTTTCTCTCTGATTCACCCTGATTTATTCTGATGGAAACAGTAACTGTTATTGGCTCTGTGTGAGCTTCTTCAGTTGTTCTCTTCAATTTTTTCAAGTGACCCTCTGCCCCGACCTTGGGTAATTTTCATATGCATTCACTGATTAATACTCAGCTGGAAAGTTGTGTGGTGGGGATCTTCTCATGTGTGCAGAGTTCTCTGCACTTTTGCTGTTGTCTCTTCTCTGGTGCTATTTCTTGAAAACTTACTTACCTTTGCAAACTCTAGTTACCTTTTCCTGCCCAGTCTCCTCTGTGCCATCTACTGCACTTGGAGAGATTATAGGGTTTTACTTAATTTTCTATCCATGCTTGCAGCCTAAAAACCTGCTCAATGCAGTGGTCCGGGGCACTAAGGCCTACATTTTTTATTTCCCATCCCTGGAAGTCCCTCTCTTTGATTGCCTGTTGCTAAAAGACATAAAAATTATTGTTTCATATACTTTATCTGATGTTGTTTCATGTGGGAAGGTAAATTCAGTCTCCATCTTGTATAGAATCAGAAATAACTATGCCTTATTTCATACTGATAAAACCAAGGTCAAGAAGGTGACTGTATACCTAAAACTTACTTGAACATATTAATGACAGAACTGGCAATGGCCTCCATATCTCTTTCTTCCATTTTGGGGTATTTTCAGTTATATCACACATGGAGATTCCTACCTCCAAAGGTACTATTCCATGTATGAGTAGATCAAAATGAACCCAACTTTTAGGTATAACTGTAAAGCACTAATAAAAACATGTTTTAAAAAGCAAGACTGTCAAAATTATATTTGTTGCACATAAAGTCTGTAAGAATTCAGAGGAAATTAAAATCCAAGAGACCAAGATAGGAAAGTTAGAAAATGTTCTAATTAGAAGGACTTTCAGAATTGTCATTTCAGAACACCTATCAGTGTGTGAACAAATGTTTTATGAAAGAAATTAGTAAAATGATAACAAACAAAACAAAGGTCGTGATTAGGCTCTTGGGTTGTCAAAGGCAGGATTTAAATCATACAAGGAAGAATCTCAGGGAATTCCTCCTCTTCTCTTCATCCTTATTTGTTAAATACATTTTTTTTTGTGGGGGTTACATGGGGTGGTAAACCCTGGAAAGAAGATGCAGAGTGTCTACATGAATATCTGTGAAGATTCTTATTTTCAGTTTTACAACTTTATATTGTTTAAAGTTTTAAAAAGGTACTGAGTTATTGGTGTATCCCTTTAAGAAAAATCCAGTTTGGTTTAAAATATCCTTTCAAGGTCCTGCCCATCTGTACAGTCCTGAAACCTAGAATTTAAGTATACCAGGAACTTGGTAACAATGAATCAGCTCAGTGCAGCTGTTCAGGGAGATGCACCAGGATAGTGGGATTAGATATTATTTTGGCTGAGGTTGCAAAGTGAAATTGTACCTTATCCACAAATTCTTACCAAACCAAAACCAAGAAAATTATCTCCATTTCTTCTGGATAAAGAGGATGTGGAGGAAAAAGCAACTCTTTTATACTGTTGGTAGGATTGTAAATTAGACAACCCCTATGGAAATCTGTATGGTGACTCCTTAAAAGACTAGAGATGGAACCACCATATGACCTACTTATACCATTCCTTGGTATTTATCCTAAAGAATTAAAGTCACAATGCTATAGTGATATATGCATATTGATATTTATAGCAGCACAATTCACAGTAGCCAAATGGAACCAGCCTAAGTATCCATCAACAGACTGATAGATAAAATAATGTGGTATATGTACACAATGAAGTTTTATTTATCCATAAAGAAGAATGAAATTATGTCATTTGCAGGAAAATGAATGGAACTTGAGAGCATTGTGTTAAGTGAAATAATCCAAACTCAGATCAGGGGTCATGTGTTTTCTCTCATGGGTGGAAGATAGGAAAAAATGAAAAGAAAGATGAGAGGGGGGTAATCTAGTGAAAATCAAAGGAGGTCACTAGAGGAAAGAGGTGGGAAGGAGGGCGGAAGTGCTGGGGAGTGATACTGGCCGAATTATATTGTGTGTATTATGAATAGGTAACAACTTTACACACACACACACACACACACACACACACAATCACACACATCAATATATATACATACATATATATATGTGTATATATATATATATACTCAACTATAATACACCAATAAAAATGTAAAAAAAGTAAACAAAGAAAAATAAACTCAGTCTCCACCATGACTGAATATTCTGTTTCATGCATGTTAGTTCTTTCTGTAATCTTCTGTAGGTCAAGAAAGAGGCTGTGATTGAAAAGTATCTCTCCAAATGCTTGAGACAAAGAAGTCACCTTGTACATGCCAGTTCCTTCCTCCTGGTTTGTGTTCTCCTCTTTCAGAACACCAGGCTGTGCCACAGAGTGAGTTCTTGTCACTTGTCTCTTTCCACCTTGATCCCTGTACCCCAGCCTTCTTGCCTACCTTCTTACCTGCCTTCCATTAATTCAATTTTTGAGAGACTGGGAATTGAACCCAGGGCACTCTTCAACTGAGATACACCTCCAACCGCCCTCCTCTACCCCTGCACACAGACACACATCTTTTGGAAACATGGCTCTTCTCAGTACTATTATATCAATGGTATGTGCTGAGGCTAGTTTTGAACTTGTGATCCTAATGCCTCAGCCTCATGAGTTATTGGGATTACAGGTGTCCGACACCACACCCAGCCTTTCTGCCTTTCTTTAATCCAGTAGACCTCTTTCCTGTTTCAGGACCCTTCCCCACACCTTTCCCACTGCAGAGCTCTTTGATTCATTCTCTGCAGGATTCCGTTTCTCAGGTCCAGCCTGGAAGGCTTCTCTTCTTAGAAGAAGTGGCCCTCTCCTTGTCTCCATCATAATTCCTGGAAAGAAAGGAGCCCATCATAATTCCTGCTTATTTCCTTCATTGTGCTTCTAGGATTTGAGCTCACTTATTAGTGCACTAGTTCATTGTCTATCTTCCACTTTTCAACGTGAGTCTCATCAGAGCCTGGACTTTGTTTGCTTCATCACTCATGGACGAGTTGATTTGGGTCCCAAGAACAATGGGCAGGTATTCAGTTTACACTTGCTGGGATTCATGTTGGTAAGATAGTTTTATAACCCAAGACTGATGGAGATACTCATCTCCCAGGGCAGTGAGTCAGCCTCTTGAGCATTGCTGAGTACAAAGGATAACCTCATTCTGGGCATGGCATGATACATGACAATGGCTTCTTCCATCCAATCCTCATGCTGTCTGCCTTGTCATCTTTAATGATCAGAACAATTACCCCTGTTCACTGCAATTTGATACAACTTGTAGTATGATTTTCTGACTTCGGAACTATTTTATCAATGGCACGTGCCGCTGTTTTCAAAATCTTTTGTCCTACTTACTCTTTTGGGCTTTGACTGATTTTGGTTACCCAGTCCCCTGATGTGGGACCTTTAACTGGTACTCTTGGAGAGTCTGTTTTTATGAATTAGGGCTCCTTTCTTTCCAGATGCCTAAGGCTCCTTGCTGTACCTGCTCTGCATTTTGAAAGGAAGTCTCAATGACAGGATGAGCAGCTCCTTGCTTTTCCAATTATTTCCTTCTCAGGCAAGCCCTGCCACACTTAGTAGTCTGGTCAGCCTTCTGCTCTTCTGAGATTCTTCCTCACCCGTTCTGATAAGGACCTGGGTTTTCTCCTGTAGCAAATTTATGCCTCTCTCCAGCATCTGTTCCCCCCTCCCTTTCTGTATCACTCCTAACCAACGAGTTCATTTCATTGTTTAGCTGTGTCTACTCCCTGTCCATAAATTACTTCTGCACAACTTGCCCATTCTGTCCATAGACTTTTTGGGGAAGTTGCTCTTAATTATTATGATTGCTGACTTATGGGGCTTCTTCTCTTTTGTCAATGAACTCTGGTGTAATCTTTCTTCCCTCTACCTCTTGCTTTCTTATCATTGTTTTACACACTTGTAACTGTCAAATCAGGTCAGTTTTATAAGCCCACAGCTTCCTCTCAATTGCAGTGTTTCTCTCAAAAAGACATAGAAGAAAAGAATAAAAGCATGGCTCTTCTCAGTACTCTCATCCACCATTCCTTTATTCACTGAACGGTGGGTGAGATTCAGCTGTGTGCAGCATCCTGGGCTGGGAATGAGAGGTGGTGATGGAGAGGGAAGCCAGGGTATTGCATCAGAGGGTTATATTTTACAGGAAATATGGAACCATGAAAATTCTTGAGCTGGAAAATGACTTTCTGCTCATAGCTGTGCTTTAGGAAGGCAGATTTGGCACCATGGCGAAGCCTACACTGAGGAGAAGGATGTTCAAGGATGGGACAACAAGTGAGAGGAGCATCAGAGCATTCCAAGACAGCCTGTCCCACAGCCAGTCGTACTGAACTTGGGCTGTGCAGGGGACAGAGAAAGACCAATGCACAAGGTATTTTAGTTTGACAGCTAAGAGGATTTGGAAGATATTAGAGGTGAGGGAGAGAATAGTCATGATAATTCTAATGCTTTGTACTAGAGGGAAATATAGGGTTTGGCCCCATTATCAGAAGTAGGGAGTGGAAGAGAAAGAGGGAGGAAGGGAAGGGGAAGAAGTTGCCAGAGAGCTGTGATGGGAGAAGTGATGAGCTCTGTTTGAGCATCCTGAAATTGAAACGGCAGCAGTTCATTATATAGTATTTGGAAATGTAGGACTGCAGCTCATGGAAAGGCTGGGGCTGGATAAATTTTGGGAGTCATCCACATATTTTGGGAGATGAAACAGAGGGGCAGCCACATGCATATTAAAAGGCAGCTTGATGTGGTGGCACAGGTCAGTGTCCCAGCTACTTGGGAGATTGAGGCAAGATGATAACTTGATCCTAGAAGCTCCAGATCAGCCTGGGTAACATGAGATCCCATATCAAAACAAACAAACAAGCCCCAAATCCCAAAGACAAAACCAAGAACAATCAAAAAGCAAAAAAAAAAAAAAAAAAAAAAAAGAAAATGAAAAAGAAAAACAAACAAACAAACAAAAACAATAAAAGGTAACTAACTCTACAGGCAGCAGGTGCAGGACCTGGATGTGGCATGGATAGTCCCCGTGGGCTCTGGATACTTAGGGCATGGTGGAACTTCTTGCACAGGAGCTGTCTGGGAGGGCTTCCTCAAAGAGGTTGTACTTGGGCTGGGGCTTCCCTCTACTTTGACCAACCATGCCATTTCCCCCCAGTGCTGGGGATGAGACCCAGGGCCTCACAGGTGCTAAGCAAGCGTTCTACCACTGGGTTGCATCTCCAGCTCCATGGTGTCATTTTTATTGTTTGCATTCTTCTCCATTTCCACATCAGGACACTGTTTTCATTTGATTTATAGTCTTTAATCCCAGCGTTTTCCTTCCTCCCCATTCATCATTAAACTGAAATTAGCAGAAGAAAGTGACCATCCAGTATGTACTTGTAGGTATTTGTCCCATTAAGGGCAGTGAGTAGTCCCTGTCTTTGCAAAGCTCCAAGACTGGGCAATGGAGACTGACTCAGAAACTCCTTTCTACTTCCCTTTGACACTGGGATGAGAAAATGAATCAAAGGTATTTGAGAGACTGGTGTGAGCTTCCTTCCTATGAGTTCTCAAACCTGGCCTGAACATTACTGTTTGGGCAGTTTTCAGCTCCACTTTCCATTCCATTCTGTTCCTCTGTGTCTGCATCTCTGTGCTGAGCAAAGACACAGACCCCTCCACTGGACTCATTGCTGGTCTCATTCCATTGCACCGAGCTGTGGCTTTGCTGCCCGGACAGGGGCTCCCTCTGCTCCTCTGTGTGCATGCCTCCACCTCTGGACAGGCTTACACATGTGTTGGGGGCAGAATTTGGGTGCTCTCCCTGCCTGCTAGCTTTGCCAAGGCCATTGAATTAAGCAGGCAATTTCCTCTCACTTTGTCTCTCTGTAAATTTCCCAACCATATGGTGTGAGGAGAGTTCCTGGATTATAAATAAACAACACTGCTCATCAATCTCAGTGGTTTTTGTTTTTTTCCTCCAATGGGAATAAATAGGACCCATAGATTGGTAACTTCAAAATATGTGATGGAGAAGAAGATAATATCTCTCTCTATAATATATAAGTATTTTTTCTTCCATTTCCCCTTAAATAGAATCCCTTTATGCTGGGAGTCATCTATCTAGTGAGATCTCATTTTTCCTTTCTTTCTTTCTTTTCTTTTTTTTTTTTTATTGTTGCCATTTTCCAACCTGGAGGTAAACTGTTGCTTTAGGCAGCATGATTATAACCCCCTGGGCCTGGCCAGATTGCGCTGACCGGATGGATTTGGTGGCTCTTCCCCTGCTATGGGTGTTAGTCTCTTCTTTGTAGGACACATGGTACCTCACTGGTATGTGGCAATGGAAATAAAGTGGTGGATCCTTCCCATCCCCTTCTGGAAGAAGCCCAGCTTGGGTATCATCCATGTGGGAGCTGGAGTGCTCAGCTATTGGGTAAGTGCAGCTTGGCCATCCTTACGCTGCAGATCTTTTAAGGCATGAAGAGTCACAGCATTTGGCAGCTCTTTTGTTTGATGTACTGTCACTAAATCAAGGGAGCATGCCAGCCACCAAGGACAGATGCCAAGCAGGATAAAGGCCCTGGGCTAAGGGGAGAGGCAGCTCAAGGAAGGCAGAACTGTGTGAGCATGTGTGAGCGCAGATTTTGGTCTAAGAGGAAAGTGGAGTGCTGGTGCTGCCACTTTAGTGAGAGCAGTTGTGTGATCCAAGAGGTAATGGGAGCCCATCTCAGGAATGAAGCAAGTAGGCAGGGCCTGAAGGCAGGTTCAGCAGACTGTGGCCCATAGGCCAACTCTAGCCTGACTCTTGTTTATGTATCCCCCAGTGGGCTCAGAATAGTTTTCAGGTTTTTAAATGGTTGGAATAATATGTGAATAGTACATTGTAACACTTTAAAATGAAGATGAGCTCAAACTTTGGTGGAAACTCAGCCATCCTCCTTTGTTTACATTTGTCTATGGCTGCTTTTGTGCTAGAGTGGCAGAACTGAATTCCTCTCACAGAGACCATAGACCCCAAAGAGCCTAAAAGTGTGCTATCTGCCCTGTACAGAAAAAGTTTATTCTACCCTGGTCAGAGGTACCAGGGATTATGTCTGCAATTATGAAAAGCAAGTTTAGGGGAGGTGATGGTTTAGCACTGGGCTCTGTAGTATGCAGGGCTCTTTATTGGATGCTGCCCACACAGTGAGGCCAATTAAGGGCTGGCTGGTACATTTAATGTGCAAAGCTGAGCTGAACTCTCATTCCTGAGGACGTCAAAGCACTCACAGCTTTGTTGGGCCTTAGGAACAGGAATAAATTAACTCTTTCAGACAGTTTGTCCAAGAGGGAAAAGTCTGAGTCTATCATATTGCATTCCATTCTAAGTTCCTGTCCTCATACAAAACAGTTCTCTAATAAAATAATTCACATGAAGGCATTGAGCATTTAACTTCCTTCTGGGGGTTTGCCACCAAAATGGTAACAATAATGAGTTCAAGGAATGCATATTGCTTAACTGGAAGGAATGAATATTTAGACAAGAAGTTTGGGGCCCTGACAGGCTATTGGGGAACATTTTTGAGATCAGAAACTTTAGCATATCTAGCCATTAAGAGCAGCTCTACTAAATGCTTCAAAAGGCCATTCAGAGAGAGCTGAAGTTATAAAGGTATTTTTTTTTTCTAGAAGGGCAAGAGAATTTGTGTATTCTTCCCATGCTTCCCCTCCCTACCCCACTATGAGCCAGTCACCTTATATCAGAAAAAAACATTTGTCTTTTTGGGATTGGCTAACTTCACTTAGCATTATCTTCTACAACTCCAACCATTTACCTGCAAATGCCATAATTTTATTCTCTTTTATTGCTGAGTAATATTCCATTGTTGCCGCAGTCTCTGACTGGGCACAAATCACGAGTCTCCACACAGCTTGTAGATTCAAACAGCAGTTCTTTATTCCCGAACTCACACCGGCCGTCTACAAACACGTTCTGGGGGAATCCACGTTCTCTGCCCAAATCCACCACCCCTGGGCTTCTGTCTCCCAAAATATATTGTCTGACCCTAAGAACTCAAGAGGAACTCAGCAGCAGGATACGCCCTATTCTAAAGGGGGAACACCCTAATCTCCTATTATGCTAAACCTGGGACACCCTAAACACGGATCCGCCCTGGTCCTTGAGCAAGGTCACCTTACGTGCAATGTCCTGCAAAATGTCCTATTTCCATGAGTCCTTCCACTAAAGAAACATGGGGGTACGCTGGCAAGGAAATTGTCATACCTACTTGGCTGATGGCTCCCAGCACATTGTGTATATAAAATACAAACTCTAGATAGGGTAGAGGGGTGGGAGGGGAAGATAGGGGGCAGGGATTTAGCAATGATGGTGGAATGTGATGGACACCATTATCTAAAGTACATGTATGAAGACATGAATTAGTGTGAACATACTTTATATACAAACAGAGATATGAAAAATTGTGCTCTATATGTATAATAAGAATTGCAATGCATTCTGTTGTCATGTATTTAAAAAATAAAATCAATTAAAAAAATAGAAGGGCAAGAGAATTTTCACATTGAATAGATGTATTTTCATCTAGGATTTTAATTGCTTTGGAACTAATCCTGTATATCCAACCAAATGACTTTCTCATCCATTTATGGTTTGGTGAATTATGGAACAACAGGGTAATTTTAGAGGTTGGTGACAGAGCTAGAGAGAGCACTCTGTTTTATCTTCCTCTGTGAGTGCAGAACATGATGTTCCTTGCAGGCGACAAGGTTGAGGTAATGGAGTGCTTTGAGCAAGGTTTGCTCTGGCCCCTGTGATTTGAATGGTTCCTCAGCCACTGAGAGCGGGGAGTGGAGGGGGGTGGGGGGGGTGGGGGGGGTGGGGGGTGGGGGTGGGGGTGGGGGTAGGTGGGCAGGGATCTGCAGCCCATGCTGACTTGTCATACTCCCTTAGTCTCATGTGAGGCTTCTGGAACAGGAGGGAATCAGAGGGTCCATCTCCTTAGTTGTACTTCTGCTCCTTAGCTCCATTAAGAGCCTGCCTTAGTGTGGGTTTTTGTTCTTTCTTTCAGGCAGCCAGTCTTGCTGGCTCTGTAAAGAATTTCCTGAGAGTCAGTATGTCTGACTGAGTTCTGAAGGCAAGGAGACCTCGTTTCAAACACTCATTTTGGCCTTTATAAATAAGTAAACCTTAGCACCTCACTTGGCCTCTCTGACCCAGTTCTTTACTTGAAATATTGAGACAAAAGTAAAATACTTAATATAAAGTGCCAAAGACATTCTTTGTTTTCTTTTAGGGTGGCATTCTGAGCATCAAGAATAGTGTCAGGGGTTGGGGATGTGGCTCAAGCTGTAGCGCGCTCGCCTGGCATGCGTGAGGCCCGGGTTCGATCCTCAGCACCACATACAAAGATGTTGTGTCCGCCGAAAACAAAAAAATAAATATTAAAAAAAATTCTCTCTCTCTCTCTCTCTCTCTCTCTCTCTCTCTCTCTCTCTCTTTCTCTTTAAAAAAAAAAGAATAGTGTCAGAGTGCTGGGGTTGTGGCTCAGTGGTAGAGCGCTTGCTTAGCACATGTGAAACACTGGGTTCGATCCTCAGTGCCACATAAAAATAAATAAATAAAATAAGACTATTGCATCCATCTACAACTAAAAAAAAAAATTAAACAGAATAGTATAAGGCAATTTGCAGGCACTGCATAAATATTTAGTGAATGAATGAGTTGTAGGTATTCCACAGATCATAGTTCCTTTTTTTTGCTGTGTGGGATGTGTTTCTGGGTGTCTCATATTATTTCAAAATCTCTTGGGGGACAGTAAATCATTAGCTGCTCTATTATGTGTAATACAAAATTCTAACTTCAAAATTCTGGAATCTTAACAATATGTTCCTGTGGTGGAGACCTATCACGATAATCCCTAAACCTGTTTCCCCTTCACTCAGGGAAAACAACTAGACTTGTTTGTCAGCCTCCGTGACTTAGGTGGACTTAGGTGTAGCCATGTGACTGAAATCTGGCTGATGGAAGGAGGCTCAACCTGATCGATGCCACTTTTATACCTGGCCCTAACACTTTATCATTCTTCATGTTCACTTATTTTCCCATCCACAATCCCAGCTGGGAATTCCTCAGATCTAGTGGAAGCAGACAGAACCCTGATAGGAAAGGAGCCTGGGTCTCTGAAGCACTGCGTGGCATCATGCCTCTCTCTGCTCCCCTTGTCCCACTGGCCCATATTAAATGTGAAAAACACGCCAACATGGCGCTAGGCTGCTGAAATGCTGGTGGTGTTGGCTACTGCAGTTAGCTACCCCAGTGAAACGCACCCAGTCTCTGAAATGCACTTGCAGCCCCGCTCCTGCGTTCACCTCGTTCTCTAGCCAGAATGTCTATTTACTATTCTCAAGATGTGCTGAGTTTTTCTAGCATCTAGCATAGCGCCCTTCACACTGTAGACACTCACTAAACATCTGTTGATGGATTTCTGGGTCAAAGCATGTATAAAATATGAAATATAAGCATGTTTTATGTGGCACAGGCCTGATATTTCACAGGAAATGCACATTGGGATGTGATTCTTTATTACGGGTTTTAGTATTTAGCTCTTAAATAGATAGGGCAGCTTACCCGGCACATTAAAACTTGCAGATTTACATACGCATTTTGAGGGAGACTCCTGCCATTATAATAAGGAAGCCTTGACTCATCTCATCCTAGATACGTTAGAATAGCATTTCAGGTAGGCCACATCCAGTAGAGAGGGGCCCAGTCCAGGGATACATAGAGTTAGCAGTGAATGTCAGGAGCCGGAAGAAATGGAGCATCCATTCCAGGTTTTCTCATCCATATTCAAGTGCTTAATATAGAAACTGCCTAACTTTTCCCATTTTTAGAAAGCCTTACCTAACTTTTCTTTTATGCTCTTGCACCTCTGATGAATTGCATGGCCCATGTTGATAACCCAGAAAATGACAGCTACTTAGCTTTTGGCTGCTTCCACAAAGTAGGTCAGGAAATGGAGGGGCAGGGAATTACACTCCTGGACAGAGGTTGTACCGCAGCTGAGAACTGTAGTTGCTCACAGTTGATTTCTTCCATCCATCCAGTATCTTGGAACATCTCACCATCATCCTAATGCTGACCATCATAATAACTATAGAAGCATGTTGTGTTTTAGTTGCACCGCCTTAGGTTAATGTTCTCTTTACTCATCTGTCAGCTGCTGTGAGTGCTGTGACCTTCTCCAGAGGTCACCACTTCCCTCTCTCTAGGATGACCAATCAGTAGTTGAAATGGGCTACAAAAGCCCTGGGTCCCTCTCCTTGCAGTGGGAGAAGTGTGTGGGGAGGTTATGTGCCCTGAATTCCCTGTGGGCATGACTTTACATGAAGCCACATCCATGTGGCCTCCCTGTCTTGCCTCCCTCTCTCCCTGTAGCTTCTGCCTGAGAGTTCTCCATCAGTGATTCCTGAACTTCCCAATCTCAGACTCAGCCTTTGATTTTAGGAATCCCAGCCCAGGACATTTTTCTTTGTCCTCAAAGTCAGTTTATCATCAGCAACCAAGATGTTGGCTCCACTCTTGTTTCTCTTAATGGTGACACTGTTCTCCCAGGCACTCGGGCTTGGCTTCTGGAAATTATTTTCCCCATCCTCCTTCATCTCTGCCCAAGTCTAGTAAACAGATGGCATTTCTTCTCTCTCATCCATTTTCATTTCTTACAATATATTGTTTCTTGGGATAATGAGATGAATCCCTGACCAGTATTTCTACTTCTGGAAGTTCATGCATCTCCAAACCATCATACACACTCTCGACAGGTTAGTCTTTCCCCACAGGTTCTGTATTCCCTATTCAAGACATTTTGAGGTCTTATTAAGGAAGTTGATGCCTAATTCCTGGGTCTTTGATCCACTTTGAGTTGATTTTTGTGCAGAGTGAGATAGGAATCTAGAATTGTTCTTCTACATATGGATAGCACCATGTGTTTCAGAAGCTATCTTTTATCTAACCTATGCTGTTGACACCTTTCTCAAGGATCGGATAATTGTAATTATGTGGATTTGTCTCTGTGTCATCTATTCTACTCTATTAGTCTTTATGTCTGTTTTTATGCTAATACCATGCTGTTTTTTATTACAGTAGCTCTGTAATATAGTTTGAGAGCAGTTATTGAGATGCCTCCAGCATCACTCTTACTGCTTAGTAATCACTTTGTCTCTTCTGGGTCTTTTATTCTCCCATATAAATTTTAAGACAGATTTTTTTTCTAGTTCTGTGGGAGAATATCTTTGGTATTTCGATGGGGTTTGCATTGAATGTGTATATTGTTTTTTGGTAATATGGCCATTTTGATAATATTGATTCTGCGTATCCAAGAAAATGTAATGTATTTCCATCTTCTAAGTTCTTTCTTTATGTACAAATATACCACAATGGATCTCACTTAGAATTATAATGCACTAAGTAAAATAATAATAATGAGAATGAGAATAATAAAAGAGATTAACAGAGCCGAGCAAGTGGATCAGGGGAGAGAGGAGGGGAGACAAAAAGAAGATAGAGGGGAATGAAGTTGATCAAATTGTGCTATTTGCATGTACAAATATTGCATAATGAATCCAGCCATTATGTATAATTATGATATACCAATACAAAATTTAGGAAAGAGCTTTGAGGTCTTCATTTCTTATAGCTCACACTCATTAGCAGGCATTTGAGACTTCCACCTAGTCTTTTCCGCTTATCTGAACTTATTTCCCCTATGTAAGAACATTTCATTCAGATCTGGCCATTTTCCTTAATTATCTCCTGAAAATATTTGCATTTTCCAGGTTCCAAGCCTTTGGACACACTCGTTGTCTTCCTTTGGCTTTCTAATAATCAGGCTTTTCTTCAAAGCCCACCACTTCATTTTCTTTCCTTTAATCTTCTCTGTTGCTAATAAATGTTGTCATCACCTTTACCACTGGCTCTGTTGCCATCACTGTCCTCATCTTCATAAATGGCCACTACTTATGAAGTACCTGTGATATGCTTGATGTGGTGATAATTGCTTTGTATGCATGTTTCCTCACTGAATTCTCCAACAGCCTCATGTGGTGCTTAGTTTAGGCAGCTGTGCACATTTTACATATGAGAACACTGAAGTTTGAAGAGGTTAAGTGACCACAGGACCTGTAAAGGGTGGATCCAGGTCTTGAAATCCTGTCTTCAACTTTAAAACTTGTTAACTACTAGTCGACTGCAGTTGGTCTAACTGCTTCCTACTTATATACTGTTTATTTATTTTAAAATAGTGATTGAATTCCTGCCTGTGCCAGGGAGTAAGCACTGGAGACTTCATAGGGTTCTTGTCCTCACAGAGTTTTGCGTAATAGCATTCCTGAGCTCCCTTCCCCATCTTCCTCTCCACGCTGCTCCCTCACCTCCAGGCTCTCCAGGGAAAGGCTCCATCAAAATGTCACTGATGTGCTATGTCATTTTGAGCACCATTTCCTGGTGCCCCAGTTTTGGGGTTTTGAATGATGTGTTTTAGCCCTTGGCCTTCAGGACTCGCTCGTGTCCTGCTTTCTAGCTATTTAATGAGAAATGGCCGTGTCTCCCCCAAACCTTGTGATTCTTTCTGACAGTGTTCCTGTTGGTGCCTACATTAGTGGTCCCCAGGCTGGCCAATCTTTGGGCAGCTGTGTGCTTAGTCCAGAGACATTACTCTAGCTTATACAGTTTTTGCAGGACCTCGGTAGCCTCTCAGTGATGAGGGGTCTGCATCGTGGGAGCATAACTCTGCATTTTGGAATTAGCCAGAAGCCATTTGGAGTTGGATCAGATGCGCAGAGTGTTGGGATGGCAGGAACTTTTGAGGTCATTGATTCCAAACCTCTCACTGGAATGAGAAACCGTGAAGCATTGTTTTTAGTTGGAAACAAAAGAGGGTCTGTAACAAGACTCCCAAAACCTAATAGAACAGAACTTAATGGGGCTTCAGAATGCTCAAGTGAGAGTTTTGTTTCATAGCATTCTTGAGCTCCTTTGCCCATCTTCCTCTCCAGGCTGCACCCTCACCACCAGGCTCTCTAGGGAATAGGATCACAATAGGGTCACATTCCTGCCATCCCTGCTGTGTTAACTATCTGAGAGGAACTCTGTTTTTGACCAGGCCTCTGACCCCTCTCAGCCCCTTGACTTGCCTGATTTAGTACGACCTTCCCTCAGGGGACCAGTCCATACTATCATGATAGGTGCTGAGTTCCAGTGACTCTGTGAGTGTGCAGGAGAGTGGCTGTGAAGACCGGCTTTCAGGGTCAAGGCCCCTGCAGGGTCTTGCATGGCTTTGCAGTGAAGGTCTTGGGGTAAAAATATTCACCCTATTTTTCCAATTGTACTTTTCACTCGGACTTCCATAGTATCTATGTCCCAAAGGTGCCAGATTCAGGTGTCTGGGATAAAATATTTTGGTTTAATGGTAAGAGTGTTCAGACTATAGGTAATGCCACTCTACATTTCATGAAACCATCCTTGTTTCCCTGGGGAGACAGGAGAAATAGAGGATGAGGCAAGACAGGCATTGGAAGGAATGGAAATAGAGCCTGGAACTATGTTGGCTCTTGCACTTTACATTGTGTGGATTTTCCAATGCACTCCTCCTAATAACCCTGCTGGGTGGCAATTATTATCCCTATTACAGCTAGGGAAACTGAGGCTCAGAAAAGACAGTAGATCTTCCTGGTGTCATGTTGCTACTAAGTGTGAGAGTAGGAATTCTATCCTAATTTTGACTCTGGATGTTCTCTTTGTATTACCTGTGACATGCCACCTTATAGGAAATGCCCATGTAGGTGCCCTCAACAGAGAGTCAATGAAACCCTATTTTGTGATATCTTGTGAAACTGCTGCTTATACCAATGACCAAGTATTGAAGTAGAGCACATGGGATTTAAAATCAGATGACCTGGATTCAGGTTCTAGCACTGCCACTTAGCCTCTTTGAGTCTCTATTTTTTTACTTTTATGACAGAGACGAAATACCTATGTCAGAGGGTCATTCTGAGAATAAAGTGAAATATTTCCAGAGGACAGTGTTCTGGGTAAAACACTATGCAAATGTTAGTTACTTAAATGCCACCGTGATTTAGGGTGACCATCTTCTGAGAAATCATTTACTTAGTCTGAGTATGTGCCAGAATCTTGACCCTTGACCTCGAGAAGCTGACAATTTGGGTGGGGGCAAGAGACTGTGGAAATCAGAGGGTACAGGCCTAAGTGTTCTGCAGAGATAGAAGAAACCAACGGAATCAGAGAAAGCATAGGTCCCTTGAGGGCAGGGTAGATTCAAAGCTTCATGCAGGATGCTGCAGTTGGACTTTAAAGGGTCTGGAGAAGAATATTTGAAGTGAGGGGAGATTTGTGAGAATTCCCATAGATTAAAGAAAAAAAGACTAAGTTCCATTTTTCTCGGGTCCTGGAGGTGGATGGGCATAGAGCATTAGTTCCCACATTGTGGTCTACGCTGGGATACCTGGGAGTCTCCATGACTCTTTTCAGGAGATGAATGAAGAAAAAACTATTTTTTCTAGTAATAAAATGTGATTTTTCACTTTAACTCTCATTTTCTCATAAGTAGTATACGGTTTAGTTTTTTGGAAGCTACATGACACATGTATTCTCATAACAGATTGAATGCTGAAACAGATAGGAGAATCTAGTTGTCTTTTATGAAGCCAGATGTTAAAGAGCTTTTGTATCCACAAATAAAAAATGTAAAAGTATCCCAGTTTTCTTTTATTACCTTGATTTTCTCTGGGGAATGTTGTTGTTCTTCATAAGATGACATTATTTATGTTAACACTTAGTAGGGTTATTATTGTTATTTTAAAATAAAGTTAGAAATAACATGGAATTTTCTCAGAGGTAATTCCTAATATGACACATATTATTAGATATAACTCATGTGAATTAAACCTCTCGGGGTTTTCAGTAGCTTTTAAAAGTACAAAGGAGTCCCAAGTCATAAAAGTTCGTAATGTATATTCTATGTGAAGACATAGTAAAGGTCTCACAGATTTTTATTATGCTTTGGCATCAAAAGTGTATGTCCCTTTGGTATCTTAAGCTACCCATGTCTAGGAACTCCAAAATGATAAAACTGTATTGGCAAGTGTGCAGTGAAACTGGTACTTATATACATTATTAGTGGAAATGTAGACTGACCAGAATATTTCTTTCTATAGGGCAGTTAATAACAAGAGCCTTAATGATAAATTTTACCCTTTGAACTAGTAATTGCACTTATGTGAATCTAGTCCAAGGAAACAAACAAAGATACCCACAAAGATTTATATACAGCAATGCACATTAAAGTTATTTAATGTAAAATTTTGGCCAGAAATTGACCAACTAGCCAAAGAGGATAGTTAGAGTAAATTATGATGCATTCATACCCTGGAGTGTTGTAAGACTTTTGAAATGGTATTTTTGAAAAATAAGATAGCAGCATGGGGGGAATGCTTATGCTATTATGTTAAGTGGAAAAGCTGGACCCAAACTACATACAAAGAATGATCTCAAATTTTGTAAACACATACAGATTAAGAGAGAAAACATACCAAATGTTAAACAAGATTTTCTCTGGATGGTGCACTCATAGCTGACATCTGTGTTGCACATCATTGTTATTTTTTTCTGTATTTTAAGATGTTGCTGCTATAAATTTTCAGTACTTTAGTTTTTCAAAAAGACCCTAGGGTATGACATTCCTTTTATACAAGGCCATGGGAATCCATCTACTGAACCAGCCAGGTCACCTGGGCTCAGGTGAGTGCTGTTTCTGATCCTGGAAGGGAACTTTCTCTATGGGCCACAGTGTTGGTTTAAGAAATCCTCTGTGACTTGAGAATAAATCCACTT
This sequence comes from Callospermophilus lateralis, assembly GCF_048772815.1. Lineage (NCBI taxonomy): Eukaryota > Metazoa > Chordata > Mammalia > Rodentia > Sciuridae > Callospermophilus > Callospermophilus lateralis. Next base: position 71,173,454 of record NC_135319.1, read on the forward strand.
TTTAGCTAATATCTTTTTCTTGCTTAGCCTTTCCAAGGAAAGCTTTTAAAAACTGAGATTGTTTTTTCATGCTTTACAGCTATAATCCATTGTCAAGAGCATCTGGAGTGAGGAACATAGGGTCCAACAGGGTAATTGTTTATTTAAATAATGTCGTGTAACTGACACAGTGCAGGGGACATGGCAGTCACTCAATAATTCTTTTAAAGGACGGGATGAATGAAACTTGGGGCTTCAGGCCCATAAAGAGATGGAACAACAGGGGTATTTCAGCCTCACAAAGGGGAGCAGCAACAGTTCACTCTTGTGCTGGGGGCTTTCCACTGCTTCTCTCCTGGGTTAGGAGGAGTCAGGTATTGAAGTCCTCAGTCTTTGTTCTCCCCTGGTTGACCAGTAGGACTCTGATAGAATTGGCCCAGCGCAGAGGAACATCTGCTTTTTTCTTAGTCTCTGGAGCATTTTCGCAGTCAGAAGGGAATCTGTCTGTGTGACTCTCTCAGTTCCTGGAATGCATGTCTCAGCTTAGTATCAACCCTACATGGCATTACTTGGCACATTGGAAGAGTTAAAATAGACATCCAACTTAGTCCCTTGGCCTCAGAAGACTCTAGAAAGAAGCCTGCATACATGAAGCTAAATAATGGCATAGAACAACGGCAGAAGAGATTATGTCTCCAGAGAGCAGATACAGTGCCCTGTGAGAGTGACACACAGGGCCTGCTGGGAACCGGGAAACCACAGGCTGGAGGGACAGAGGCCTCATGGAGGAGGGTGCAATGAACAGAGTCACTCTTCTCCACAGGGCTGGCTGCTTTGGGAAGGGAGGGGCTTGCATCAGTGCATCCCGTAATTTATGAAAGCACCGAGTGTGTGCAAGACATTTTGTTATCACCAAGGAGAAAAATATTGACAAATGAATGGGACAGAGGGTTGGCAGGGAGGTGATGTGAAGACTACCTCCATTCCTGTTCCTCTATGAGGAAGGAGGCTGTGCGTTTTGTCCTGGAGGCTTCTGGATGTGCACACAGACATAATTACACATGTGGTCTAGGGCCCCGGCTGGCTGCAGGGATTCTTAAAGGAAAATGGTAAACATCTACTCTCTAGACAGGGATGCCTTCCTGAAACTGTCTGGAACCTTCTAGTGTGAGCCTCATTATTTTTTTCCTCAGGAAAACTTGGTGAATAAAGTTGAGTCCATTTTCCCTAGACTTTAATTTGTAAGTGCCGACCACCTGCTGGAGGCTGTCTTTGATTATGTGTAGCTTGCAATCCTTCTCCCCCTCCTGTGCCTTTTGGAAGTTTGTTGCTGATGCCTTGGGGAATGAGATGGCGGATGCCTGTCCACTGGTGGTTATGTGTCTATAATGCAGCTGCTGTCTGCCCGGAAATGCATGGACATTGTCCTCTGGTGATGATATTGTTGGTCGATCAGGGGTCTCCCAACAACTGACAGTGAAATGAATTCCCTGATATTAGGGCTATTTAAGCATCACAGAAATCCTATGGAACAATATTTATATTCCCTTTGAGCAGATATGAAACACGAGACTTATGTAATTAGCCTGAGGTTCCACAGGCTGGATTTGAAACCAAATCTGCTTGACTCTGAAATGAATCCTCTTATGATTATGTTGCTCTGCCTTTTTGAATCCAAATGCTTATCTATAATAGGATTCCCTTGCAGATGTGTTAATTTACTGATCTGCATTGTGACTACTCAGTAACAATCGCTTTATTGCTGTGATTTTTAACTACACCAGTGTTACATGGATACATTTTTGTTTTAAAACATTTCATGTTACAAACAAACTCAAGTTCTTATAGCCATCCCAACCCAGTTCTCTATCAGAGGTAAACCTCATTTACCAGTTATTTGTGTTTTTATCTAGATTTTTATATGCATTTTTATGTACACTTACATAATACTTAGTGGAAATATGTTGTTTTGTCGCATCCTAATATACTGTGTATGTGCTCAATATATTATTTTTCAGGAGGCTTTTTAAAAATTTTAGGACTATACCTTAGGGTTTTTTCCAGGTCAGTAACTTTAATATTTACCATATTCTTGAATACTAATATATATCTGGTCTTTCCCCTAATGACTGTCATTCCATTTCACATGAAAAAACCTGTAGTGATTTATAGGATGTCATACCTTCTTAGAAGTCAGTTTCTTTCTTTCTTTTTCTCTCTACAGTAGGGCTTCCTTCCTTCCCTGTATGATACAGACAGGCCTCTTGACTTCCAGGTTGGGTTTTTTTGACCTTCTTGAATCCTATTGAATATAACAACCCAGGAAGCCTGTTTTCTGAACTAAACTGCTTTAGTGAGTTTGGATGGGTTCACACAGGGATCTGCATGTTGGTCGCACCCTATATACCTCTGTCTTCTGTCGTAGATGAGGTACAGTCTGTAATGGTGCTACTGCTGGGTCCACATTTACCTGATCTAAACCAGGAATTCTGCAGGATTCTAGAAGGCTAACCTCCAATTTTCTGCATTTAGAACATGGTGATGGCTCTCATTCCACTAGCTGGTTCAGGAGGAAATAGAGATGAATTAATTATCTTATATCATTGTGCTGCTCTTTGTGAGACTAGATAATGCGGCCATGGAGTTCTACGTGAGAGGAGGTCCCTGGGAGCTGTGTGAGCTCTGTCCTGGCAACAGCCTGCCTGTGGTTTTTCTAAAGCAGAGTGGGACCAGTACACATTCGGAGAATGAAGCTGTTTCAATCGCTTGCTTTTGGCTTGAGGTCTGGAATTAGTTATCTGTGGTCAAGCTGGGCTTCTACCATTGCAAAGATACAGTTGAATGTGGCTTTGGGCACTGGCCCTCAGATGGAGAGGGAGCAGGCCAGAGGGAAGTATCCGTGGTTTTCCATCACAAATAATCTCTGGGCAGTGTTTGTCTGGCACTATGCTGTGGATACTCTTGACCCTGACCTTGGAGTGGGCTGTGGCTTGCCACACACTGGAGCCCCTAATTGACTGTGGGCTTGGATTGTTGTATCTTAGTGCAGTGCATACAGCCGAGTGGCTGGGGGCTGCTTCTCAAGACCTGGTACTTTTAAGTATTATTCTGTCTTGATTCCCAGGAGCTGGACCATATTGTTCTTTCATGTTCACAATTGGAAACAGTGGCCAATAGTCCTCTAATGATTTATTGAGCATCCATGTGCCTGACCTCTGAATAAGTATAAGGAGTATAATAAATCAGAAAAAGAAAACAAGGTGATTGCCCTAAGAATAATATAATCTGAGGTATACATAAAAATGACAGCCATAGGCATTTATGGAACAGGGCTTTTGACAGATGCAAGGTGAGGTGTCTGACTCCTCACTATTGAATATGAACTGCAACTTCGGTGTCTGAGTTGAGGTTCAGAGATGTGCACAGTTGTGAGTTCACTCCAGTCTTGCTTTCTCTTCTTAGAGTCATGCCCTGTAGTCCCAGACCCTAAAAGAATTTCATTTCTTATTTTGCTTTTAAAATTGTATAAAAGAACAGAAGCACTCAACACATATTCAGAGAATAAATAGGGAACTCCTAGGTGCTGTTGATATAAATGCAAAAGAGGATGTGGGCTGGAGTTGTAGGAAGAGTCTTCACAATGCAATCAGTGCTGGTGTTGGGAGTCATAAAGGAGAAAGTCCTGACAATAGCCTCCATGAGAGAGGGAAATGGGAGGCAGAGAAGGCAGACAGACCATGGTAGTCTTGAACACCAGGCAGGACAGGCATTTGACCTGATGTGGCATCCAGGCAGGGATGGAAGAACTAGGGCCTCAGTGATCCTGGAAAGACTCTTGGGAATTTGTCTTAGAGTCAAAGCAGTGTTGGGGCCTGGCTGGGGCTGGATAGAGGTAGGGGCTGTCATTGCAGTCAGCTAGAGTGGTGGCTGTCAAATCATATCCCTCTGTTCTTGCACATGCAGTCTTCCTGGAACACAGCCACACCTGTTCACTCAGGAATTATGTTAAATTTGTTTTGGGTTACAAGATACAGTTGAGGATAACAGCTTCTCAATTTACCATGGGGTCCCATCATGATAAATTCATTGTAAGTGGAAAATGTCATAAGCAAAAAGTGCATTGAATACACCAAATGCAGGAGGCACCGATGGGTATGTTGTATATAGGATGGCATGCAAAACACAAATGAAATCTCCAAAAAGTGGTGGGACACAATGCCATTTGTTTCCCCTTGTGAGGACTGGATGCCATAGCTGGCTGCTAGTGCTCAGCCCCAGGAAAGAGTATGTGAGCACATGGCTGGGAATAGGTCAGATTCCAACTCTAAGTAAGGGTTCTTTTTAATGTGAGTCTCTTTTGCTCCATTTTGAAGTAAAAAAAATAGTAAATCAAATCATTGTAAGCCAGGGACCACTGTAGTTGTGGCAGAGGTTTACAAAACCTAAAATATTTACAATCTGGTTCTTTTACAGAAAAAAAAAATCTTTGCCAACCTGAGCTACATCTACTCATAAATACCAGAAATGAGAAGCCTGGTATGTGGTAGTTGTTATAACTGATAGATATGAGATAACAAATGCACACAATGAACAAAAAAAATGCTAACAGGAAGGGTAACTATCACGGCTGTAGTCACTTGCTGGTTTTAGAGTCCGTCACACAGAAAGGAGTCCAATAAGAAGAAGCAAAGAGACTAATAAGAGACTTAAGCGGTGAGGATGACTTAGTTTTCCAGAGTTCAGGGTCAAGAGGAGGAGAGAGAGAAGGGGGCACATGTAAACAAAGAGAGTGATAACAGATTCTGAGGAACAGTGTGCTCGCTCTGATGCAGAACATCTGGCAGCCCCCTGAGAACTGGCAGAGAGCCTTCCAGAGCCCTCTCACCTCTGGCAGGAATGTGCATTGGGAGCAGGGGTGCTGGGCTGCAGCTCAGCTCCATCAACAGGCTGACTGGGGTACAAAGGCAGAAAGTTTTTCTTGTTTTAAATAGCAGCCATATGCTGGTTGCCAGCCCACCATCTTCATCAGAAGATCATAAGGGGAGTGGGACTTTGCTGGGTAGATAAAAAGTAGCCCACGTTCATACCTCAATTTCTGCTATTGTCACTGGGAGCCTAGTAGAGGAACCAGGGGCTGGGCAGGGCCATTGTAGACTGACAAGTGCTGAGGCCTTCTGAATGCCTGTCAGGAGGAGACAAGGGCTTAGGTGGCTCCGACTAGGAGCCAGGATCCCAGAATAGCCCCATGCATCCCTGAAAAGTTGGAGAGGTGGGTGGGTGGACATCCCATCCACGGGGCAATGTCAAGTACCTGAATAGTGTGAGTGATCAGCCAGAAGATGCACAGGCCCCTGAGCAAGGAGAGGAGCCAAGGAAGAGAATTGTCTCTTTGGAGTTGCCACCTCTTTGGAGAAAATGTTGTCAATAACCAGCAGGGGAGGAGTTTCACATACAGTATGACACCATGATTTCACATGAAGGTGTCTCCTCAGAAAAATTTATTTACACAAACGCATAAAAAGTCTTGTGTAGCCATGATATTCATTGTAGCATCATTTGTAATAGCAAATTTTTTCTAGAAATTTTTATTTTTTAATTTTATTTATTTATTTTTTTATTGGTTCTTCTTTCTTTTTCAAATATTTATTTTTCAATTATAGTTGGACACAATACCTTTATTTATTTGGTTAGTTATTTTTATGTGGTACTGAGGAAAAAACCCAGGACCTTGCACATGCTAGGCAAGCGCTCTACTGCTGAGCCACAACCCCAGCGCCTTTTTTTAGGTATGGAAAAAGGAAAAACAGTGGGATGAATCTGACATAACTTTCCCATGTCCATATAATAGCAAATTTTAAAAAGGAAAAAAAAACCTAAAACATTTCTAAGTGGTTGAATGGAGAAGTAGACAGTTTATTCACAAGCTGAAATGCTATACAGTAGTTTAAATGAATGAATTATTGTTAGGTGTGTCAACATGGGTGTATTGCAAATATTGAATGTTGGGTTAAACGACCGTGCTGCAGCACATAGATCTTAGGCAATAGCATTTACGAAAATGTAAATGTACTCAGAAAGGTTATTTTTCAGGTGAACACAATCAATTGTTAAATCTTGTCAATGCCATGTAATTGCCAACTCATTGTGCTTTTCTGTGTGTTTGAAATAATTCATAAAAAATACAGAAAGAAAGAGAGAGAGGGAGACACACATGTACGTGCACAGGCACGCAGGGCAGTGGAACGGAGCTGGAGGAATCAGAGCCAAAGCTCAGAAGCCAGAGCCCTGTGTCTGTGTGCATCTCACGCTGTCTTCCAGGTCACCTGTGTGCACTGAGCAATTCAAAATGGAACCTGGCATAGTGCCAGGCCCATGGGGTCGGGGGTGCCCTATGCATGTGTGTCACGGATCTAGCCATCTGAACATTTCAGGTTTGTGAACCTACTGTCAAAGTTTGGGAGGCTGTAGTTTTTCAATAGGCAGGATGAGCCTATTTCTTCTCTAAGTGACCCCCCTTTCCTGGCAGATGTCTGGATCCCCAAGTAGAGGATAGTTCGCTTTTTTTTGTTAGAGTGAATTCTGCAGGTACAGTTGTCTCTGGCTATGAGGCCACACCTCTCTGCCATCTGCCCCTCACCTCAGGCCAAGTGGGCCCACAGGACACTGTGGTCAAAGCGCTGTGTGGTGTCCATGCTGGCAAGGACAGAGTCAAGGGCACCTTTGATTCCACAGGCTCACTGGCTCCTTGAGGTGGGTTCAATGAACAGCACTTGCTTCTGTCAGAATGAATGAGCAGAAACTGCCGGAGGCCTGGAGGAGGCTGAGACAGAGAGAGCTTCCTTTATTGGGAAGTCCCTACTCTCAGCAGCCACTTTTGGAAAATAGCAAAGTCAGTGTGAGTCTGTCGTGCAGCTTGCAGCAAGAGAGAGCGTACACATGGTGCTAAGCATACTTCCTTTGATGAGGGTTATTTAGATTCTAGAAGAAAGTTTGTTGTGACATCAGTCATGCAGGGAGCCCTGAGAATTTAGCTCTTACAAGATGTTTGCTATAGATAGTATGAGGAAAGTCTCTTCATCGGAAAACAGCTTAGCACTATGTTGGTGAGATAATAAAATTTAAGGTACCGAAGGGGCTGTATGATTATCTGAGTTAAACCTCCTGCAGTAATGATAGAATGGGACTTGACAAAGATTCTCTTCTCCAAATTCTGGTCAGGCTCTTCTGAGCTCTTTTTTTTTAATGAGGCCCCAACCTTGGGCATGTTCTCAAGAGCCCAATTTTAGCAAGAATCCTGCTAAGTCAGGTTTGTCTGAGAATCCCCTAGCCTTGATATCTGATCAAAGTCGTCATCCTCCACTGTCCCCCAGGTAACATCTGATCACCCTGGCTTGTGTTTAACAAGAATCCTATTAGGATTATTAGGAAAGAATTACCCTACTCTGTCCGTAATTTTCTATCCACCGACCCTGCCCCCCGTTCCTTGACTATAAATTTCACTTTTCCTTGTTGTATTTAGAGTTGAGTCCAATCTCTCTCGGCTACTGCAAAAACCCCATTGCAGTGGGCCTTATATGTGTTGCAGTGGTCTTGAATGAAGCCTACCTTACCATTTTAACAAGTGTCAGAATAATTTTTTCTTCCACAGGTTTAGAGAAGGGGCTTGTCCAGGGAAACACTTTGAGTCATTTTAGAATCAGCCCTAGAGTCTGATTTTCAGATTTAATGTTCGGTGTTCCTTCTCCATACATGCTGTCTTTATGCCTTAAGGAACATAAATCAAAAAATAATTCATTCTATAAAAGATTTTATTTGGATTAATAAAAGTATGCAACTGACAGCCTCTAAAGATATGGTTTGTCTCCTGCTCTGCCGCGGTGAACACCATTTGCCCAGGGCGGTGGTTGATTGGTCATTTAACATTAATTCTAGTATGAGTGAATTACAGAGCCTTCCTTGGCAGTAGACACTGCTGGACTGTTGTGCCAGCATCCAAAGTATCAAGTGTGTTTCCTAGGCGTGGCTATTTGTTGAGTTACCACTAACTTTAGTAGTTGGGTAAAAACTTGTATGTTTGGAAAACCTCATTCACTCATTCATTCGCTCTCATAAGCAAAGACTAAGCAAGCAATACAAAAGCCAACTTATTTTGTACTTTCTTTGCACGTAAGGGAGTCACAGTCAAGGGGGAGGTCTCAGAATAAAGATAGTGCCACTCAAATGACAGGATAAGTGCTAAAATAGAAATATGTGCCAAGGGCCATGAGAACACACAGGAAATTGTGTTTAAACTCCTAGTAGGAAAGTGAGAAGGGCCACAGGGTTAGAGTTAGATGTTGAAAGCTGGAGAGAAATTCGCCAAGAAGAGGAAGTGGGGGATGGTTGGTTCCGGCAAAGGGAATGAGAGGTGCAGAGGTGGAGGGCAGTGGAAACATAGGACATGTTTAGAAGGGTTTAGTGAGGCTTCTGAGAGGGATGTAGAGGAGCAGGTGGCTGGAAATGGATCTAGTGAGAGAGGTCGAAGCCAAATTTTACACGACAGTGCTTGTAAGATGAAGCTGGACTGCACACATGTAGTAGTTGATTATTCCCAAGGAGCAAGGTGGACGGATCTGGGCCATTGAAATACAACCTGTTCACAGCATGAGGATGGAGAGGGAGAACACCTGAGTTGGGGGTTGTTGCAAGACCAATGGCATGAAAATGGAAAGGACACTAGGGACTGAAATTATTTAGAAGACAGATCTTTAAGAGTCAGAGTCTGAGCTGGTTTTGAGAGATAAAGGCAAAAAGCAAGATTGGGAGTGGTTCCCAGAGCCCTGTGCCTGATGTATGCAGGAGACAGAGCATGAGGATTCAGCTTTTGGGGGTCTGAGTATTAAAATTAGCAGAACTGATGCCCCTGTGGAACTAGTAGCTTAAGGAAGGAATTGGAGATCCTGAAATTTGTTTATTCAGTGAGTGAGCTGGCTGTGTGTGATGCATAAGGCCTTGATCTGTACCTTTTGGGGAAAAAAAGAAATGAACAAGTGCCTTTTAATTTTCATTTGTTATTTTAACATTTCAGTCATTTCCATTTATCTGCATCCTGTTAGGAGCTTTGCCATGTGTGGTATTTGTTTTGTTTTTTATCCTTTCAAAAATTTTTAAGAATTATTTATTTATGTACATATTTATTTATTTTTTACATCCTTATGAGTGTCACGTGAGATTAAAGTATTCCCATCTTTCAGGTAACCTGAGGCGCCAGCAGGTTAAGTGACTTTCATCTGGTCATGAGAAGAGAGCTGCAGCTCTAGGAATGAAATAGATTTGCTGTAGCCAACGTTCACATTCCTCCTTATCCTAGTCCTTAGTGATGTTCCTTACCCTTGAGGAGTCTACCTTGTGGTTGGGGAAACAGAAAGTAAAGGAAATGATCATGACCCTGTTGTAGAGTTAGCAAAGAGGCAGAAGGATGGGGGAAATGTGTACTGGTACAGAAGAGAGGTGAATGGTATGGGAAGAGGGCTAGGGAAGCCTTCCTTAGCAGGGAAGGTGAGGGTGGGCATTGTAGCTTCATGCTTGAAGACAAGGAATCCGTCAGGTTGCATGGAGGTGGAGATAAGTCATCATGTAATTCTGCTAACTAGTCTTCTCAAGCTAAACCGTGGCCTAAAGCGGGATCACAGTAGAGAGGTAAGGTGGATAAAGTCTCAAAGAAAGGGCAGGAGTGGGTGGTTCCAACATCAGGTGGAGCCAACATCAGGGGAGGCTCAGATCCAGAGTCAGGAACTGAAAGAGAGGCACAATACAGATGGTCACGTGGTCATTTGATCCCAGAAAAACTAAGTTGATCTCTAAAGCCTGAGTTGGAGAAGTGTCTCAAGTTGAGTTAAGGGAGGTGGGAAACTGAAGACATGGGTGGTCTGGAAAGAGGGAGGTGTGTGGTGGGTGGGAACGGGACTAAGTGGAAAGTGTGGATAGATAGGTGGCCAGTCACATCCCACTGTTTGCCACCTTTTCTCCATTTTCCACCATGGGAGGGCAGGATGCAAGAGAAAGAGTCAACAGAGGCTTGCCTGCCTTTGTTCCTTGAGCCTTTACCTGTGTTTTCAGCAGTGAGGCCAATCCACTAGAAATCAGGCTTAAAGGAGGAGCAGGTAGCCCAAAGGATAACTAGGTTAGGATGATGAACTGCCAGAAGCAATTCCCTGTCACTGACTTTTCATGGTGGACCACCATGGACCATTGTTCCTAAAGGTCTCTAAAGCATCGGACCTTCTGTCCAGCAGGGTCTTATTGGGCCATTGGACTGCACAGAGTCTTGAGCACTTCCTGTTTCTATGAGGGACCCCTTATTTCAGGATTGGTAGAGGAAGTGTAAAGTTGATTGCACTCTGTGACCTCAGGAGACAGTCTGGCCTCTTTCCCTGTGGCCTTCACTCCCCACCCTTGTATGGGGGGCTGGTTGGAGGGAATTTATGCCCCTGCTCAGCACCCTATAGAGAGCCACAGAGTGAGCCTTATGGGAGGCAGGCAGTCTCCGGTGGCTCCTTTTATCGTACAACTTCACAAAGGGCAAAAAAGTAGGTCTCTGTGAAAGACTAGGAGTGAAGGGGAGCAGGCTCAGGTAGTAAGCAGGTGCATTAGTCTAATTGCTCTTCTCAAATTAATGGGGCTTTTTATCTCTGAAGAACACTTTTAAGCACTCATGTGATTTGGGAACAAAGATACAGGTCAGGGGACAGCCTGACTCCCCTTTAAACACAAACCCCATTTGATAAAACAATCTCTCTCTCTCTCTCTTTTTCTCTTTTACTGCAGGTCAACAGATTACGGCACCACCTATGAAAAGCTGAATGACAAAGTGGGTTTAAAGACTGTCCTCAGTTACCTCTACGTCAATCCCACCAACAAAAGGAAGGTAAGAGGCAGGGTCAGGAGGCCCTGAACTCTCCTGCTGAGTAGCAGGGCTGCTTAGGGCCAGGAGTTAAGAAAAAGCCCAGTAATCATGGAGTCACTTACAGAGTGCCTGATTTGTATGCCCAGAACTTCACATACAGTGTAATTCTAACAGCCTGGAGAGGAACAATAATAATAATATCAACAGCAGCAGTACAGCCACTTGTGAAATTATATAGCATGTAAAGGGTTCCCCTGTGCCAGGCTCACTGCTGAGTGCTTTGCATGTCTTACCTCATTTGTGCTAACAAGGAATCTATGGAGTAGACATGATTCTTATCCCACTTCACAGGTAAAGAAGCTGAAGCTCAGAGACACTAAGTAATACTCCAGCTTGAATCAGACAGTAGTAAGCAGCAGACCTAGAATTCAAGCATGGGTCTGCTGGATTCTGACTGAGTCTTTGCACAGCCTCCACCTTGGTCTAGTTTCTGAGAGAACCTTATTCATAGGGAGCCCCTTCTTGCCAGGGGAAGGAGAGGTGGCTTCTGGATCTGCAACTTTATCCTGAGTTAATTCTGAGCCAGAGGGCAGTGCTGGTTCTCTGGTTTTCTTTCTTTGGGACTAGCAAGCAGGGTCACATCATCTAAGGTCAGGCCTTGGCCATGGGGACCTACTAGGAGGAGGAGGCCTGGATTCCATGGAGCAATGGTTGGTTATTGCAAATAAATACTGTACCATGTATTGAATTTGGGTAAATGTGATCTTTATCAGCTAGGAAAGTTCTCCTGTTTTGAAATTTAGGCAGACCTGCACCAAAATGGCCATTTAAAGGCTATTTCAATTTTTCTAAAAAGCTAAAAAAAAAAAAAAAATTTACACTTTCAGGCTTTCCTCTTGCAGTTCAATCTCATTTCTCAGTAGTTTTGCAAACCCTTCCTCCATCCAGGTCAGCTCAGGAGTGAACTTCCACACACAGTGCACATATCTCTGATCCCTCATTCCAACATGGTAGAGTCCAGACTGTGGCTGAGAATGATTACTTATGCAGTTCAACACAGAGCAGCTCTGACTCCAACCCCTAGCATCTTAACATACATCCCATCTCTTCTCCCCTCAGTGCCCCCTACATACCCACAGCAAGGAGAGGAAGCAGAATTGCTGGCTCCTGGTTCAACACCAATGATGGATTATCCTAAAGGTCCAGCCAGATCCAGGGCGTCCCAGACCCCCAGACTATGCCATTGGCCAAATACCAAAGCCTTGATTATTAGGATGGCTGTGGAGACCCCTGTTACTGGGTTTAGTTGAGCAGTTAGTTTTCCGGGTCTCAAAGGGTTGTCATGTTTACATTTTCAGTATTGTTATTTTGAGTTATAGGATTTAGAGCTGGAAGGGATTATACATTTCATCTATTCGTTTGTGAACTGTGACCATGTTGCAAATGTGAGTCAAGTTCTAGGCCTCCTCTTAGAAACTTGTCTCTGCCACACAAGTTTTCATATATAATGAAGAGTTTGTGAACACCCCAAATCCCATCCAAGAGTCCAAGATGTCAATGGAGTCTTGGTTAAGGATCATCCATCTAGCTGGGCATGGTGGTGAACACCTGTAATCCCTGCAGCTCGAGAGGCTGAGGCAGGAGGATCACAAGTTCAAGACAGCCTCAGCAACTTACTGAGGCCCTACATGACTTAGGGAGACCCTGTCTCATAATGGAAAAAAAAAGGGGGGTGGGGTAGGGATATGGCTCAATGGTAAAGCACCTCTAGGTTAAATCCCCAGTACCAAAAAAAAAAAAAAAGAATCATTTTACAGATGAGAAAACTAAATCCAGAATGCCCTTGTGTCTAGGTAGAAAAAAGAACCAGGATCTGAACTCAGAACTCTTGATGCTCAGCAAAGAGTTATTCACATAAGCCTATACTTTTCACCTTTTCTTTCTCTTGACCCAAGGGGTCAAAATTGCTCCGTGATCTAGAACTAGCAGCTGGTACTAGTTTATGATGGACACATGATGAAAGTTGACTGAATAGAGTCAGTGATAATCTGTATTAATTCTCCCTCCACCCTCATCTCCTCAATGAGGAGGAAGCTGAGGTCCACCCAGGTCACTCAGCTCATTAGTGGCAGCTCATCTCATGACTCCCACTCTGGTTTTCTTCCCATCTCTTCATGATGACTTGGGGTCAGATGGAGCCCCAGGGGGAGTGTATCTTTCTCGGGGAGCAGGAACTGGGTGTTTGGCACATGGTGATGCCCATTAGCTCTGATCTCTAACCTCTATCTGGACAACAGAAAGGCCAGTCATATTTTCATGGAGGTGACAGATGAGCTGGTTTTGGAGGATGTTCCTCTGTGGCACAGGTAGGGTCACTCCTGCTCACATCTAGTTTAGTTTCCATCTGTCCTGTGTGTCGCTTCTTGGAAACAATCATACTGATGCCTCTTTTGGTCCTTTGGCTCTTTTCTTCTGCTCCTGACTGTCAACTCTCCTTAGTGCAACTTATAAGTTCTTAGAAGTGAGAGAGAGGAAGGACAAGTAAAGTCTGGTGCTGTGGTCTGGAAATGACCAGCACAGAAATGCAGTCCCCATTTGTCCTTCTCCAAAGTGACAACCAGGCAATGGGCTTTCTGAAGCAATTTCTCACAGGGATTATTGCCCAGTAAACAGAATTCAGGTCTATTTTACTCATCTAATCTGAGCAACAAAAACTAAAGTACAGCGAACTGCCACCCAGAAAGTCGACAGTACACACACACACACACACACACACACACACACACATACTCAGATTGGGGAAAGACAAATGACAGGCTGATGTTATGGAATATATATATATATAAATTAATGTTTATAAGGACCCTGAATGATACTAAAGTGTTTTTTGAATCATCCTAGGAAAGATGAAATTAGATCTGTTTCATTGCACCACGTGGCTTAGATTGTATTTGGAGACTCAGGATGAGAATGACACATACATTCTAGATGATAGCTTTGTCTTAGAGTGTTGGGTTTAGCAGGACTCCCCTTTCTCCACCCTCTTAGGCAAAATGACAGGTTGATAGAAATGAAAATGTTCTCATTTATTAATCGAGAGCTTTGCATCATTATGACTTTATAGTGCACTTAAAAGAAATCCTTCTTATATTTATCTGGAAGGGTAAACCTGTGGTCACCTGGATTCTTTTGATTCTTTCAGTACACAAATTATCTTTGGCTCCCCATGTTCACCAGCCACTAATGGCAGTGGGCTCCAGCAGATTTTTCAGTTAATCTTGTGGAAGCAGTTGCTTTTCACCTAATGAGTTATTTATTTAACAGATGGCTGCTGCTTTCCTTGGAGGCTATGAATACATCAGATGAGATCTGTTGCCCCTGGCAAAACAGTAAATTGTGCTTGTATTTATATAGTTGCTCCCAAAGCTAACTGTTGACTTTCTTAACACTTTTTTTTTGACAACATAAAATCTCCAAATACAGATAGCTAATAAGCCATTAGGTAGAAACAGAAGTGTTTACTTGCATGTAGTTTCTTTCTACCAGTAATACTTTTAGTTAGCAATAAGAGCACCTACTTTGCTAAACTCCTTTTTAGAAGGTTTAGCTGCATTGTTCTCTAATCTCTCATCCACTTTAGAAAGGAGGCACAATAAGGAAATGGACTCCAGTAAATTACTCCTGGGCCCTATTACCATACACAATGGATTTGAAACAAGCTTTCCCAGTGGCATTTTTTGGGGGGGGACAAATTAATCAAGATACATTCTGTAATGCTGGGCTTCCTTATGGGAATTGGGCTGTGGGCTAGTGGCTACTGTCTTTCTCACAGGCAATAAGCATGCTATATTATCATATTTCTAAATGAGGGTATTGATATGAAATGCTCAGAGCTGCTCCAGTTGGAGTTGTTCTAGACCATCTCATGGTGTGGTGGCATCAGCATTATTTTAATGACCTTGACCTGGCCTGACTGTATTTGACGTGAATTCTGCAACCCTGGCTTGTTGCCTTTCTCTGGTCATCAGCCTATTAGCTCATCACCTGGGTTTGAGCCCAACTTTGTTAAGGGAGCCCAGTATTGCTGGATGTTTTTGAGCTTGGCACTTTAAAGATGAAGAGCAGTGTTATTAGTTCTGGAAGCAGGAGTGTGTAGGGTTTGCCTCCTGGAGGAAGGACCCTGTTATGATCGGGGCTGACCTGTTTCTTCTCTTTGAAGGAGATTAAACATCCCTGGGTCCAAAGAATTCATTACTCTCGTTTGAGTCTTGTCCTCAAGCTCCTGCAGAATGGCAAGTGTCCACGTCAAGTCTGTGATGACCAGAGCTGTGGTTTGTACAGTCAGGCTGAGGACTGTGGCCTCTACCATGGAGGGTCTTGATTCCCAGGAGTGAATCTTTTTGAGAAAGAATCCATGAGTGGGCAGGGAAATGAAGGCATGTTGTGGTCTATTTGCTCTGGCTCAAAGGTGACTGCCACCTGCAGCTTTGGCAACAATGTGTTGGAAATGGCAGAGAGAATGCACAGGTCTGACTGCCAAGGAATGTGAGCGGAGTGTGGCAGAGTAGAAGTGAGTTGCCTCTAGTGTGTGGTGGGGGCCACCTGGTCTGCCATCAGATTAGAATGATACCTTCTTTAGGCTGAGCTCTGATATGTTCCAGACATAGTGCTAAGTTCACTAATCTATACTCTTTTTTTTTTTTTAAATTGTCACTACTATATACTATTTTTTTAAAAAATAATATTTATTTTATTTCTTAGTTTTAGGTAGACACCGTATCTTTATTTTATGTTTATGTGGTGCTGAGGATCAAACCCAGAGCCTCAAGCATGCTAGGTGAGCACTCTACCACTGAGCCACAACCCCAGTCCCATTATATACTCTTAAATTTCACTGTGAATCCCTTGAGCCTGTAGCTTCATCTTTCTTTGACAGATGAGGAAACTGAGGCTCAACAGGTAGCCCACTTGCTTTTTGTAAAACTCTTAGTCAAATGGGGGTCCAGGATCCTCATTCATCTCTGACTGTAGAAGCTAGCTGCCACAGCACAGGTACCAAGAGCAGGTGAGTTGTAGGCCTCCTGCTATTAGGAGTCACCTGTTGCCTGGCATCTTCTGCTCATTAGTGATAGAGGATTAGCAGCTTCTCAGAGGAGGAGGGAGTGTGAGATCCTCCATTCCTAATTGATTTGCCATGAGAAGGATAATTACTTCCAGGCTACCCTGCAGAAATACAGTGGGAATTACCAGTCAGATTTCTCCCATGAGCAAGCCTCCCCTGTCAAGCTGTTGACGGAGTGCTGTGTGTGGGGTCGGCGCTGGGTGCTGCCTGCGTGGTTCTCCAGGTACAGCAGTGAAAACCCGAGCTCTCTTTAACACCTCAGGGAAACCTCTGAACAAAACATAACACAGAATTTTAAAGTGTTGGACTCCCGCTTTCTCTGACCCCTGTTTCCCAGGATTGTTGGAGGGTCAGGGAGAGTAAACAGCAGGCTAGTACTCCTTCCACCCACAGATATTGAAGTCTCTTATGCAAGTCAATGCAAGGGGGAAAAAATGTACATGGAAAGGTAATTTGAGGCTGTTAAGCAATCTGTTAAGTGTGTAACTCTGAGCAAAGTGTTTTGAGGGGGAGGTTCCAGCTTTCAGAAATGTGCAATCCACCTGGGCAGACAGAATGCACATGGTAAAATGATCACATACGTAGACCCTGCAGCCTCAAGTTCCGCGCATGCAGGGGCCAGAGGGTACTACCAGGGAGGATGTGGGCCAGGCAGGGGCTCGGGAAGCCCTTCCATAAAGCCCTTCCACCATAAAGTTCCAGATAGCCATGATGTGAAAATGAGGGCCTGGGGTAGCCAGTTTTTTTGGACATCCTTATTATATTCTAATTTTAATAAGAGATTTTTTTGATATAGATTTTGTTACAAAATTTCTGTATTTTGAAATATTTTCAATAGATTAGGATGTGGAGATCAGGGTTTGGGTCTGGAAGCCTATATCAGATCTACTTTGATCCCACATTCTGGGTAATAAGTCAGTCTATGGGTGAAAGCTTGGTATTTGCAAAGTGTTCTTTAGGGCCAAAGGAGAACACTGCATAGACTTGCTTGCTGGGGATCAGTGCTGATTGGTCCTACTTGCTGGCATCCTGATTATAGACTGGAATCCAGGCTCCCCATGAGCCCTGTTACCTGACTCTGCCTCTGGTGCTGACCACAGGGAGCTTGGCCTCTGCTGCCCAGCTGCCTGCTTCCAGACGTTGGTGGGGAGGATGTGGCTCCAGAGCCTTTGGACTTTCAGGAGCCTCTCATTCTGCCTCACCCGGGAGGCATGCTGCCACCTTCTCTTTTTCCATCTTCTTCCCTGTCTCTTAAAACGAAACCTGCTGACTGCCTCAGAGATTGATTGTTCCACTGATGGAGAGAAATGGTCCCACTCTTGTTAATTCACAGCCATCTCGCTTTTCTTGCCTCATAAATTAACATAGTTACCAAGAGGCTAGAGCAACGTGTCAGGAGATGTGTTTAGAGGAAAATGTGTGAAAAGAAGAATGGAAGAAATAAAAGAATGGTACTTGGATCAAACCTCCTTTGTTTACCGATTCCTAGCCCCTATCTTTTTCTTCTTGGCATGTCCACCACCTCCCCTGTTCCCCCAAAGGGAAAGAATCAGACCTCATCAGGGGCTAAGAAGTCAGAAGAAAGGAGGATCAATGAGGGAAAGACACTTGGTTCAGAAGTTTCCATCTGCCTTTGCGAGTGTGACCCAGTGATGGAGAGGCCATGAAGCCTGGTTCGATTCAAACTAATCACTTAAAGGAAAAGGAATCTAGAGTAATTCTTGGAAATTCACTCTTTAGTCACAAAGTCCCTTTCTCAGCAAATATATGTATGTGGTTCCCTGTATAAATTACTGCAGCATGCGCTAGCCAAGAATTTATTTAAAGGCTCATTAAAATGATTACTAGTTTTTTCTTTTGCATTTTATTTGAAAATGGGAAGAATATAAACCTATAGCCTGGCTTTTCTCCAAAGTGCCCTTTAGGATTTGCATCGAATATATCATATTTTTAAAAATAAAGATAGAATTTGCACTAAGATTATCCATGCGTTTAAGAGGAATAATAAAAATTAACCACTTACTATACTTTTTAGAAGTTTGTTTGTCCAACATATTTTTTAATTGGTTTTTTATTGATTTGAGGTTTTATGTGTGTCGGTATGCATGTGTATAGAAGATTTTCCATAAAGAGTGTTATGGAAGCTTCAGAGCTAAAAAGCAATGAAAGAAAACCCCTTCTAAACTTTGGTTGGAGCTGAAGCAAGAATGCAAAAAAAAAGCAAACATTTGCTGGCACCTGAGATGCTAGTCCCATTTCACTGATGGGGTCATTTAATGGACTTCATTGCTCAATGACCTAGGAAAAGGGATTCCATTCTGGGTTAGATGTCAGTCTGGGGCACAGGGTAACGACTAGGACAGAGCTGGTAGTAGGAGCAGGAAGATGAAGAAACTACCCAAAGGAGAGGACGTTGTACTGCAGTTGAGGGAGAAGATAGCAAACCACACCTGATCACCAGTAGAGATCATGGGAATTCCATACTTCAAAGGCAGGAAGGTAGCACATCTGAAAGAATGGATGTGGCACTGAGCTTGAAGAAAGATGCCATCCCTTGGCATAGTCAGAGCCTTTGAAAGGCTGAGGCAAAAACTGAGCGGATTTTGAAAGGAAGTCTGGGATTTGGAGAAGGAGGGAGAAGAAAGAATGATCCCATAGATAAATGAAGGCAGGGGAGTTTTAGTGCGCATGTTGGGGTTGACAATTACAAATTGGAAGAGAGATCCAGCAGGGCTAGACAGTGTAGGTCACCAAAAGCTCAGAGCTGGAGTTGGTACTCAGGGAAGAAGGCATGGGGAGCCAAAGTGGGCTTCAAAGGAGGGGCTTCATAGCACCAGAACCTTGTGTCTGTCAGGAAGGCCGCCGACAGCCTCTTGGGCTGGGAAGAGCCCTAGTGAAGCATTCCATCCCAGCCTTGCTGGACCTTCCGGGCATGTTTTCCGAGCATCACAGACAGAAGCAATTTTAGCACAGAGCTTGAGAAGGCAGAGTGTTGTGTTCTTCCTAATGTTCCGGCGCTCACTTATATAGCAAATGGAACTCACTGCCCCTGAGGTAGATCTCGTTGTAACGATAACAACCACCACCACCAGAGAAAGAAATGACTCTATTTTTTTCTTCCTTGGTGAGCTCAACCAAGCAGAGAGATTGCTACTGGCAAGCACATCTTGCCCCTGGCCCGTCCCCCCATTACCGGTCCAAGGTCAGAATGACGGAAGTCAGCTCTCAGCACACATGCTGCTGGGGAGCATTTCTGGGTAATGAGGGGCAAGCATCCTGGGAGCCACAGGTCTGCCAAATGGCTCGGAGGCAGATTTGGAGCCAGTGAGGCTCTTTCCTCCACACTGGGGTCTGGGCTGGTTTTGCAGCCTATGACACTGGCCTCCGTGATGAATGGAGGCCTGAGTTGGTGCCAGCAGACCCATGTGGAGGGCCTCCTGAGAGCAGATGCGGACAGTCAGCCCTGACATTCCACAGCACGAGTTTAACTCAGAGAAATGGCTCTGACTGTCTTGTGATGACCAAACAGAGGAAAGAAATGATCTAGAGAGGATGAAAGTATGAGAAATGCACATGATTATCCCCCCTGCTGGGCTGCCAAAGATGGGAAAGAGTGGTGGTCAGTTTAGAACTTGATAGCCATTTCTGGTTCCTCGCTAGTACCCAGTGAGGTAGGAGGATGTGGAAGAAAGAGCTTCACAGTGCATCCCATACCTCACTGTGTGACCTTGAAACTATTATTTAACTTGTCTAAGCCTTAGTCTATCTTGGCTGCAAATGGGAACCTAATTATTACTACTATTATTTTAAAACAGCTTTGAGAATTAAATAATGCAATGCAGACAGAAGGCCTGACACAGAGGAGGTGCTCAGCAATCTGACTTCCTTTCCCCCAGTTAAATGCACCTCTCTGGCTTTTTCCTCTGCTGAATGACGTCTTCATTTCGAGGCACCTCATGCCTATCTACTTCTCCCTCAAATCAGCATCAGTCAAAGTTTTTCCAAATGAAAATTGCCCCCTCTGCATCTTTCTATTTCGGTCTCTATCCACCCTTCTCAGGAATCTATTAATAGTTTATATCTCATTTAATTTAAAAAGATGGTTGCCAAGCCCTGTGCAGTGGGTGCAAAGCAAGTTTCCACCCATATTCTCCCAAGCTCCATAAGGCAGGTAGAGCTGGTAGGACAAGAACTCCCATCCAGGTCTGTCTGCTCCAGAAACCAGACAGTCCCTCCACCATCGAATTCCCATGACACCCCACCTCCACCTGTGGAATCACCTCAGGTTCATTGCTACTTCTTGGTGTAGATTAGCCTCCTTGACAGCACACATTCATGGATCTTCTTGTGGGGTGGAGGGCACCGTGCAGGCATTTAAGGCTGGGCCCTGCACTGGAAGACATATTTAAGTGGATGTTCATTTGGGAGTGAGAGCTAGGAGAGAGGTGGTGGCTGAAGACCGGAGGAACCTGCAGTTATGGCAGCAACAACTGACCAAACATGGGGATCAGGACTCATACCTAGTCAGACATGAGAAAGATCAATAGTTGATCGCATATATTGAACACTTTTCCCATACAAAAAGCATATAGGTAAATGCTGCTTTCCTTGTTATACAAGAGAGAAAGAGAAAGAGATAGAGCTAGAAGAACCAGAGAGAGAAAGAAACCCATGGAAGTAAGAAGACTCAGCCCTCCCCGCTAGGCAGCAGCTAGGCCAGGACACCCATGCTGATTGCCCATCTTTGGAGCAGTATGTTCCGAAGACTGTGTCTTCTTGGCCTCCCATGACACAGATGGGTACCCTGACCTTCCAGAGCCTCTTTATGTATCTATAAAAGGAGGTTAGATATGGGAAGGGACGCGCTTCCTTCTAGTCCAATAACGTTATGATCCTGTGCTGTGAAGTTATGAAAAATGTTCCTTGCTGAGAAAAGATGTCCAAAGTGCTGCTGAGTTTTCTGAATCATAGGACAAACAATTGAGTGTGGTGAACAGGAGTAGTAAATAGCCTGTGGGGAAAGCCTCAGCTTTCAGTAACTGGTAAGAGTGAATGCCATGCTCTGGCATTTCTACTTGTTAGCCCTACAGGGAGGGGGCTGGCTGGGTTCTGGAGGGGTCCCTTTCCACTTGGTTAGGAGGCTGCTGTGTAGAGATCCTCATTCTGCCTTTCAGCAGCTATGGCCTGGGCACATTATTAAGCATTCCCAAGCTTCTCTCCCTCATCTATGCAATCAAGATGATACTACCTCAGGCTGGTGGGAGGATTAAATGAGAAGTATTTGCAGATGCTTAGCCATGATGACCATGGTACCCAGCTAGTAAATACTCCTTAATATCACTTTTATCTACATCGTAATCTCAAGAGACAACGAGCCACTATGAAGAAGAATCATTTCACGTTGGATCTGCTCATTTGGGATAGACACTCAGTTTGGGCATTTGTGACCCTCTCTTGGCATCCAGTGGTCTGTCTGGAGGAATACGGAGCAGGCAGATGACTCCAAGCTTGTTGGGTTCAAATCTCCCATCTTTCACAGATGAAGAGACCATGTCCCAGTTGGGGGAGCGACTTATCAAGGTTTCAGAGCCACTTAAGGGTAGAACTATGGTTTTGGAAATCAGACTTCTGCTTTCGAGCTTAGGCCTCTTCCTATGAAATTACATAGAAAGGCACTGCACAGCATAGGCAAACCTGGGCAGAAGACAGTGACAGCTAGGAGCTTTGATGTGCTCCTTATTTTGTCCAGTAAGCCTAGAGTTTCCAGGACAATGGAATTAGAAGAGGCCAGGTCAAGCTTTTGCATTGGGTTGGTCCTGTTGGGGAACCTACCCATGGACATGTGATCATGGATAAATAAGGTCCCCATAGTCAAGGTGGACTCAAAGCAGCCATAGGAAGCAAGATATAAAGAAAGTCGGAGTCAAGGTTGAAGATGGAGAGAATATCCAAATTGGAGAGGGTCTGTGTACATGCAAAGGGTGAGAGAAAAGGCCCCAAACAGGAAGACCAGCCTGAAGGTAAGAGACTGCTGGGATAGGAACCATGTCAGGCCATAGAGATCAAGGTAGGCCCAGGCCAGGGCTCAGGACTGACACTGAGGTCACTGGCACCTTTTGCTTTTGGAGGATGGTAGCAGAGAGGCACTTGACTGATTAAAACAGCCAGGTGGGGCCAGACAAGAAGGACAGTCACATAGGAAGAGTAGTGGAGAGATGGGGTGCAATTATCCAAAGTGGTCTTTGGCCTGAATCTTAGCTCTTCAATCATCTCAGAGGAAGCAGCAGAACACACACACACACACACACACACACACACACACACACACACACACACGATTCCCTGACTCCACTCTGGACCTTTGGAGAGGAGGGAACTGATAATGGAGGAGAAACTTAACACACAGAGTCGTTCTGGACACTGGACTTGGAAAAAATGGAACTGCTGGCTTCCTCATCTCAGTTGCCCCACCTTGATTGCAGATCATAGAGCATTAGCATTCCAGAGCTCAAGAGAGACCAGCCTTGTAGACATAAGGCTGTAAAAAGTCATTTCTCTGAGATTTCCTGGCATTAATGGCTTCTTGATATGGCTGTCTGGAAAACTCGTCTGGCTTCAGCTGGACCCTAAGCCATATTGTAAATGGTTGGGGGCACCTGCGCCATGCTCTTCTCTTGAGTGGCTATCAGAATTATTACAGCCTCCCAGCTGCTTGCACTTGGATCTATGCATGTTGAGTTTACCGTGGAGTCTCAGGGCAGGTATTTAGGGCCTGGACCCTCAACCCCTGGAAATGAGGAGGAAGGAAGGATGAGGAGGTGGGCTGCCACCCAGTTATCCTTTTAAAAATGATACAGTCAGAACATTTCATTTATCTTCAGGAACTTTCGCTTTGATCATGTCAGTCCTTACTTAGGTACCTTGAATCACTCCCCAGTGTCTATGGGAGAAAGTCTGCATGGTTTGTCTGGTAGAGCATGTGGTCCTGAGCTTACCTGTCCAGGCTTTTCTTTGACTTGCTCAATGGCATCACTTCTGGGCCAATGGACAAGTTTCAATTGCTCCAAATCTTTGGCCATTTTTCTTTCAAAGGGGATGATACCTCCTAATACCAGCTGGGATGCTTTGATGCTAGGTCATACAGAAAACCCTGCTGCACCTGGCAGAAGCAGGGGAAATGTGTTACTTTTCATGATAAAGTTGAAAAGCAAGTAGCTGCAGGTGGATAATTCTTTGGTTCAGTGTCATTGTCAAGGACACCGTTCTTTGACTCCTTTTACTCTTTAGTTCTTGTCCTCAGGCTGATTTCCATACAATGGATATGTTATGGGTGTATGGGATTGTTGCACACGGTCTAGCATCCTACCCAGAAATGAAAATATCTGGAATAATGAGACAGCTCATTTTCAAATAAAGGAGGGCTTTCCAGAGGCCCACAGCTCCCAACAGTGCATTATGCCCAGGCTAGGACTTACCATGCAGGCTGGGGGAATCAGTGTGGGCCACACACATGTCCACATGGAATGGGATACTGCAACAAAATAAGTGTTGTTAGGAAGGAAAAAGGAGTGACACAAATAGAAATTGTGTTGGCAACTAATGAAGCCTGCCAGACTGCCTCCTGGGGTCTTTTGAGCATCAGTGAGATAAGCCATGCAAATCCTGTAAATGTTAGTATCTTTCCTATTTCCTGTCTTTGTGTCTTGCCTCTCATTGGTAAATGTGCACTCTTATTCTTCTTTCAACATTTGGCGTCAGTCTTCCTTTTTCCATGGAGCTTTCCACTCCAATATCTTTAACGCCTCACTTTAAAAAAATCCTAAATAGAGCTTCTTCTCCCAGTTTGTGAAACTCTACAGCAGCCTATGGATTAATTGCATTAGATAACCCAAGGGAACTTGAAAAAATACTGGACCCCAGACTTTACTCATCCTATGCTCCTCTATCTTCCTAACAGAACTCTATATGGCTAGAGAAGACTCGGGATATGTGCTAGACAGGAGGTCTCCTAAGCATTCCTGATGGACAGTTAGGTTTGGGAAAATATCTAGAACTAACCTCTGGGCTTCATCACTTCCTTCAGATAGTGGATAGCTTTCCAAGTCCTTCTTGTGGAACTGAGACTATTTTGGGGGGTCCCTGAGTGTTGCCTAACACACAGCCTGGGCATATATATGGTATCAGTAGTTTGAAAATGATTGTGTTTTAATGAGTCTTTTGAATGAGAGAATATTTTAAAATTTTCCCACTTTTGGGGGGGTGGGGGCAGGGATCATGCAGGTAAACGCACTCATTCTTTCTATACCTCTCTAAAACCTAAAAACCAAAAGAAGTTTGCTGGCTTACCCTTCTGTTACTTCCTGCCAAAGAGGTGGATGGATATGCCTCTTTTCCAGGTTTGTGGACTGGCATTTGCATCCTGCTTTGATGGTTAGCATTGATTTTTGAAGGCCTGAGTGTGGTTTCTTTTTAGCTTGTAGAGATGGAGGTCAAAATCAACTGCATATAACCCTGAAAGCCGCCAAGTCCTCGAAAGCACATTTTTTGTACCTTTATCTTTCTACTAGTATGATATTAGCAGTATGTCACAGCACTTCCAGTTAGAATTGCAGGGAGCCAATGGATATTCTGAGAAGCAGAACATTCAGCTGGTCTATGAGCAGAGCATTCTCTGTGCCTACGGAAAATGATCTGGGTACTGAAGGGCACTAACAAGAAATAATAAGTAACAGCCCATAACATGCTTACTATGTACCAGGGCAGGGCTAATTATATGATTAACTCTTAACATAGTCCTTTCATCCTTATTAGCTAATTCTATGATTACCCCCATTTTGCAGTTGTGTGAATTGAGACAGAGAGAAAGTTGGTGACCTAGGTTTGAAATGAAGTTTGACTCAGATTCTTTACCAGGACCCATAGTACTCTACTGAGTTCTGGAAAACATGTATCACTATTTTCAAAGGGCTTGGAATTGATTTTATTGATTCTCAACTCTGGCTGCCCTTCAGGGTTACCTGGAGGAATTTTAAAACATACCCACTAGGCCTCGATTAAGGAACTGTTTAAATAGACCTACGCTGGGGCCCTGGATTTACACAGGTTGAGTATCCCTTGTCCAAAATATTTGGATTTCAGGTTTCTTTCTGGTTTTGAGGTATTTGTTTATTTATTACATGATGAATTATTTTGGGAATGGGATCTAATTCTAAACAAAAAAATTTGTGTTCTATGTATATCTTATACATACTGCCTGAAGGAAGTCTGTACAATAATTACCATGTGCCTGTGTGCTGACCATGACAGGACATTGGTGTGGAATTTTCCACTCATGGTGTCACATCAACCCTCAAAAAATTTTGGATTTTGGAGCATTTCAGAGTTTAGATGTTTGTGTCAGGGATGTGTAACCTGTAATTTTATAAAGGTTTCAGAATAATTCTGTTGTGTTGCCAGCATCAAGAACCACTAGACTAGTTGGGGTGAAGAAAAATTCACTCATCCATTTAATATCTTTTGATGTCTCTTGTGTCATGGGCTTTTGCTATAATGAGGCAGAAGAGTGACAGGTGCCCCAGGACCTTGAAGGAAGGAAGGGGGGTGTTGATTCTGCCTGGAAGGTCCTGGAAGCTCAGGGGGAAGCTGATATTCAAGCTGTGGTGGCACATTATTAGGGGGTTGCTGGGAACTAAGGGTGGGGTATGTGGGGATGTCTTCCCAGCATTGAGTTGAGAGACAGTGAGATGGGCTCAGCGAGCCCCAACAAGTTTGGTGGGAGTAGAACAAAATCATGTGTGAGGTGGTGGCTCAGGAGGAAAGAGGTGGTGAGGGGTCACATGAGTGAGGGTCTCCTGGGCTATGTACTGGGCTGGAAGTTGGATTTCTTTTTTCTTGATAAGAAAAAAAAAAGGTAGGGTGGCTTCTAGGCTTTAAGCTGGCACGTGAGTGGGGAAGGGGGAACTGGGTGTGTCAATAAGGCATAGATGAATTGCAGAGAAAGTAGAGGTTTTTGACAAAAAATAATCAGTTTGGGGCATCTCATTCAGGTGAGAAGACCATCTGGCAGCTGGATTTATGGTCTAGATCTTAGGAGACTGGCTTGAGCTTAAGAGCACACATAAGTCTCCTTGGCAAACAAAGACAAATTTAACCATGAAAGCTGTTTGGGATTCTTGTTGTTGAACATGGGATCAAGTGCAAATAAGCCCAGCTTGCTACCAATCCAGCAAACATTTATTGAAAACTTACTCTGTGGTCGGCATGGTCCCAGGCACTGGAATCCAAAGAGGAACAAGACTCCGACTGTGTCTAAGGAAACAAAATGTAGCAGAGGAGTGGTTCATTGTAGCATAAATGGTTAGAGGAGGACACGCTCTTTTGAAGTGTGACCAGGCTTCAAAAGATGAACTGGAGTTTTTGCCAGGTGGATCAATGATTTTTATGCATCACACTTGCAGTTGGACTTCGCCTTAGACATCAAACTTCCTTCGGAAAACATGGCATTAATTTCAATGCCAGGAAGCCAAACGTTAAATTCCTTGGAAGAGTTCACTATAAAATCCAAACATTTTTATGATAAGAGCTAACACTGAAGAAGGGTTTTGTAAGTCAGTTCAAGTTCACTTCCAGCTTGACTGGAAGCTCAGATCACCTTCGCTCTCCAGAAGGCAAAGCAACATTGAAATCAGAGTCAAGAAGGATACAGTGTTTTCCTATAAACTACAGTGGACAAGTCAAATTTGGGTCTTGGAAGGATGCCTTCCCCCAGACTCCAGGCAGATGTCCATCCCCAGGGCTGCTTAGACAATAGGAATGGGTGGGTGGGTGCTTACCCCAAGGGGGCTTGTTGAAGGTCACTCAGCAAAGTTGTGCCAGAATCCCACGGCTGTATGTCCCTCGCCACACTGATGGGCACTTCCCAATGCCGCTTCCCCATGTTTGGTCTTTCTCCTTTGGCAGTACTGTAGTGTACTTTTACGTTTAATTACGAGGCACAGCAGTGTGTAGTGGTTTGGATTCAGATGCCAGTGGGGATGGAAGTCAGCCAAGTGGTAGATGCTTGACCTGGTGGTGAAGGATGACTGATTGGCAAAGGTTAGACTCCAGGATCACCCTTTGATTCTGCGGCAGCTTAATGCGTTTTGTGCACTTCCAGGACTCCCTATGCATCAGGAACCCATTCAACCTCAGCTTGCCTTTTCCTCTGTTGTTGTTCGTGCCTGAAAGTTTTGACTGGGAAATAAATATAGCAGAGAGACCCAAAGCTTCTCAAGCTGATATGCCTCTTAGTAATTGGCAAGTAAATTTATAACCTGGGACTAGGCTGTGCTTTGACATCTTCCAATTGAACTTCATTGGGAGAAGTGTTATGTGAGAGCATTTGCTTTTATTTAGTTCCTACCCTGCTTAAAGTCTGGCAGCAATACCCATCACCTGCAGGATTCAGGGCAAACTTCATTGCGTGGAACTGACTGTCCCCCATAGCCTGTGACAGGCAGTTTCTCCTGCCTTATCTCACTCACATTCTTCTATCCTTTTTGAATTTGGACTTTCTGAGCTATCTTCCCCCATTTTCCCCACAACTCTGACTTATGCCCCTGGTATCTTCTCCTATTGCACTTCTCCGTCCTCAGATTGTACCTCTCTGTCCTCTCTCCACTAACCCTCTTCAAAGTCCTGTGCAGAAGTCACCTCTCCCCTGAGGGTCTTCCTCATCACCTGAACTCAGTGTTCCCTCCCACATTTGCTGGCTTTTCTACTTTATGTATTATCTTGCAACATTCCCATTTATATAATTATTGTGGCTGGAGCTCTTTTGTGGAAGGCACTGGGTTTCCTCCATTCTTGTACCCGTCATAGCACCTGGCATGAGGTCTTGCAGGGTCTAGAGCCCAGCATTCTTCTTGCTGTCCTGGGTAAGGAGGGGGTGATGCAGGTGTTCAAGGCAGTTCCAGGATGGCTGGATCATCGCCACCTGTGGATGGTTTTCAAGCTTTCCCCAGGCAAGGCCTGTGAAAGGCTAACGGACGCAGGAGGTTTTGCTTCAGGCTTTATCCCTGCTTGCCAGATCTGCTTTCCTGGTCCAGATGGCACCTGGGCTTGGCGGCTCTGTCCTGGACTCACCTTCTGTGTTCAGCATTCTGCTGGCCTCTCCTGTCACTGCAGCAGGACTAATGGCTTCCAGCTGTGACAGCTTATAGTCTTCCTATAGCATCCTCTGCCAGGATCCAGAGCCTAGTTCCTTTTGCTAGGGGAGGGACAGGCAGAGGGACATTTATGCTGGAATTGATTACTACCCCCCGTGGAGCTTTCACAGTACTGCGTTTATCTCCTGCCCTAGCGTGTGTCTCCCTGCAGTTAAGCCATTTATTTCTCTGTCTCCCTTGCTAAACAGTGAGTGCCCTGGGGCAAGGACCATGCATCATCTGCCCTGACTCCCTGGTACCTAACACAGTGCTTGGCACTGGGTTTATATTCATTTCAAATAAGTTGAAATCGATAAGCAATTACAAAGTGGGAACAGCCCCAATGTGCCCAATCAAAGCAGGTGACCATCTCAACCCCATGTTGTGTGCCTTCAGATTATGTGCTCTTCTTAAAATCTTTGAGTGTCTGATTGGCCCTGAAGCTCCTGCACGTTTTCAGTTCTTGTGATGGTGATACGGGGGACAAGCGTTGTTAAAATAGGCCAGATTGTCTCCAAGACTCTGTCAAGCAACAACTCTCTCCAAAGGCCTATGCAGAAAGTTAGTTTTCCGGTGGATTTCATAGTGATCTTATTCTAAATAGCCCAAAGATAGACTATAAACGATTTGGGCATGATTTTCTCTTGTGCTACAACTTTCAGGGTATAAAAGATAGGCCATATATATGTATTTTTAAATGAAAATTGAGACAAGAAATTGGGAGCTTGAGCCCTTAATCACCAACATATTGATTTATTTTATATCAGTTATTCTTTCTGCCTTGCTTCCCTATGCTCCTGGGTCATGTACAATTGTTGGATTTTTTATCCAGTCTGGTAAAGAATGGGCTTTGACTCAATTTGGGGAAGGTCTTTGCTGAACTTGGCCCTTTCCAAGTGTCTATCTGGTCCTGTCAGAGGTGGCTGATGCTGAAGACATCTCTCTCTCTCTCTCTCTCTCTCCTAGGGATTGAACTAGGGCCCTTTACCACTGAGCTACATCCCAAACCCCTTTTATTTTTTATTTTGAGACAGGGGTCTCACTAAATTGCTTTAGATCCTCACTAATTGCTGAAGCTGGCTTTGAACTTGTTATGCTCCTGCCCCAGCCTCCTGAGTGGCTAGAATTACAGGCACATTACCCCTCTGTGTTGAGCTGGGCTGTACACAGCTCCTCCAGGTTCCCAAGGCCACTACTCTATTTGTAAAGGCACCCCCTTTTGAGTTTCTGCCATCCAGATGCTGTTTTTCCTTCTCAGAGAACTACAACTGAAAGTTTAAGGATTTGGACTCTTCTTTTCAACCACAGTACCAAATTTGGACTGTCTGGCTAAATTCCCTGGATGGGTCTAGTCTCTGGAGAAGCAATGATGATCGCAGCACTGGAAAGCCTATTTCTCTTCTTTTCTGGCCCTGACTCCAAGTAACAAAAAGGCTAAATCCCCATGGGGGGAGAGAGCCCAGGCCTTGGAAACAGCTTGGCTGTGGGTTTGGAAGGATTATGTGGAGAATTGAGGCTTCACTTTATTTTGCCTTGATGAATCTGGCATACAAAGGAAAAAAAAAAGTATAATGTCTTACTAGGTATCCTCTGTGTTAAATTCTCTGCAAATCACTCTGCTATATGGGCAGGGGTTTTCTTTTCATTTTGTTTCTTTTCTCCAGAACCACCTTGTGTTCACTGGAGAGGCTACGTGTTGACAGGGAGGATCCAGGAGATCTGGCTGTGAAAGGCCAGGGCTTTGGGAGGAGGCACGTAGATGGAATCTGACCAGTGACGTGTTTTGCAGCATTTTCCATGGACTTTTCAAAGTCAAACACCACAGTTTCCTGGAGGAACTGCTTAAGTATTTTGGAATACTGATAATTTGTAGTCCAGTATTTATTAGCTGAAGTGAATCTGTGATTAAAACACTTCCTACCAAGAAATCACCAGGCCCAGATGGCCTCACCAGTGAATTCTTCCAAATGTTAAAGAAAAGTAACATGGGTCCTCCCAAAGTTCTTTCAGAATAGAAAAAGAGAGATTTTCCAGCTTATCATGAGGACAGTTTAACCTTGACACCAAAACCTGAGAATGACATTAAAAGAAATAAGAATTACAGATTAATCCTTTCATAAATACAGATGTAAAATCCTTAACAAAGCATTAGCTAATTAAACCCACCAATATATTAAAAGAGGATAGGATATTATGACCAATTTGAGTTTATTCCAGGAAGACAAGATTACTTTAACATTTAAATATCGAATGTAATTGACAACAATTATGTAATAAAGGAGAAAATCATGATTATCTCAATTGATGCAGAACTAGTATTTGATAACGCTCAATTCACATTTGTGATAATAAATCCTAGCCAACTAGAAGACAGTTATTTTAATGAGATAAATATTTTCTGAAACCTACAGCAAACATCTCAGTTTGTGATGAAATTTAGAAAATTTCCCCCTAGGATTAGGAACCAGATAAGGGCACCCACCTTTTTTATTCACCCTTGCAAAAGGCAAGTAATAAATAAAATGTATAAGGATTGGTAAGAAAGAAATGGTAACATACTGTTATTACGGAAAAAATTAAAGAGCATATAAACAATTCACTGGAATTAATACAAGAATATGAAGATACTGGATACCATGATAGCATATGAAAAAAAATTCTATATGATGGCAACAAACAAATATAAAATAGTCCTGTTTATGGTAATATCAAATATTACATGATTAAATATGGAAATAACATGATAAAATAATGAATAGAGTAATGAATGGTGATCAAGACCTCACTATAAAAGACTACAAAATTCTGTGGGGAGAAATTAAAGAAGGTCTAAATGGAGAGAAAGTCATGTTTACAGGTAGAAAGACTTAGCATTGTAAACTTAATTTTTCTCCAAACTCATCTGTTGATTCCAAACAGTCTCAATAGAAATTCCAGTGGACTTTATCTTTGGAATTTGAAAGCTGACTCTAAAATTTATAGAGAAATGTGAGGAGTCAAGGCTAGATGACAATGTTTTGGTTTTGGTTTGGTGCTAGGGATAGAACCTAGGGCCACTTGAATGCTAAGTATGTGCTCTACCACTGAGCTACAAACGCTGGTCATAGACAATCTTGGAAAAAGAGTTGGAGGAATTGCACTCTAGATATCAAGAGTTGGAAAGGTACAGTAATTAAAACAGCATGGCATTAGCCCAAAGACAGAAGTGTAGACCAGAGGGACAGAAATAGAAACAAGTACATACGAGTGTATGATTTATAACACACAGTAACATAGAAACACAGTGATAAAGTGTGCAAATGTAATTACCTACCCAATAAACTTGCATTATTGAATATACTAGGAAAAACCAAATAAACCTTGTTTAGTGAATATACTAATATTAGAAAAAAAAAAGAATCTTATCTTACTCTCACAAACCCATTGCTGATGAATTGCAGATATCAATATGAAAGTTGAAGGGATTAAGCATCTTAACAAGAGCATAAGATATTATCCTTCTGACTTCTGGATCAGCAATGATTTCTCATGAAGGCCACTAAAAGTTTGAACTGTAAAGGAAAAAAAAATCAATACATTGGACTTAAATGAAATGAAGAAACGTTCAGCAAAAGCATTGTAAAAGAGCAATAAGATAAGCCATTTAATAAGACAGGAGAGTTGTGTGTATATCTGGCAAAGGACACCTGCCTAGGGTTTATGAATAACTCCTCACAAATTACTGATTAAGAAAACAAAACAAAAACAAAGAGGCCTAGAACTGATCTTTCCCCAAAGAAGATATCTGAATTTTGGCCAATAAAATAATAAATAGAGTAATGAATGGTGATCAGTTTCACTGGTTATCAGGAAATGCAAAATGAAACTACTTTGAAATGGCTTTATGTAACTAAAATATTAGCCAAAATGGAAAGATTAAAATGAAATAAAATACTTTAAAAAATCCTCCAGTAAACATCACACTTAATGGTAAAATGTTGTATTGTACCCAGTGTTGACAAGGATGTGAACCTGGAAGTTTCAAGCACTGCTGAGAAGGATGTAAATGATTATAACCTCTTTGGAAAACAGGAAGTGTTTACTAATTCTAAATCTACACACAACCTATGAACCAATTGATTCTACCCTTAGCTTTGTATCATACAGAAATGCAGGCAACATGTGCACCAAATGAATTGTGTAAAAATATTTATAGCAATAGAAGTCACAAATCAGGAACCCCAGCATCCATCAACAGTAGAATAGACAAATCCTGGAATATTCATACAATGGAATACCACACGTTAATAAGAATGAATGTATTATCACTTTGAGCAAGAAACAAAGTGGATTAATTTCATGGAGTACTGATCCATAAAAAGTTATAGCATTGAGACAGAAAAAGAAAACATATGATATGACCCTGTTTGTCTAACATTTAAAGTAGTCAAAACTAATCAATGTTACTAGACGGAATACACAGGGAAATTCACCTGTGAAAATCCATTAAGCTATACCATTCTGATTAGTGCACTTTAGGTTTGTTGACTTTAATACAATGTTTACCTTAAGCTATTTTATATTTTTAATGCTAAGGAGGCATGTCAATTCAAAAAGAAGCACATAACTGCTCTGTTTAGTGGCATAAACTTTTGGACAAAACCATGCACAAAGATACATACCAAAATGTTTTTTAGAAGTGTGTCTGCCCCATGGTGGACTTATCTCCACATTGGGGAGGTTGAGGTGTTTTAGTGGATACCTCAAGATGCTGTGGGGTTGGACTCTGATTCATGTGGTTGCTATTGATATGATTAAGAGCTCCCACCCTGATTTCATGAAGACCTGAGTTCTAGGCCTAGCTTAACCACATATTGACATTTGTTTTGGGTGAGTGGTTTGAGTTCAATGATCAGCTTATCTTTTTTTTTTTTTTTTTCCTGGTAAAATGGGGAAAATACTAATTCTTACCTGGCTGGATGTTGAGTGACATATTTGTGAGAGTCCTTAGCTCAGTGTCAGCCACATCAAGTAGCACAATAGATGGAAGGTTTGGTAGTGATGGTGGTGACAGTATTACAATTAGTAATAATAATAGACGGGGTGAAGGGCAGTCTAAGAGCCCTATAGGTGTTGCCAATAGAGTCACAAGTGTAGGACTGCCAATCTGTTTCTTCTTTTGGCATTGTTCCTTGCCATTTCCTTGGGGACACTTCTTCACCCTCCTCCCCTGCTGTTTTATTTGCTCTGTGAGTCCCAGCAGTCTGTGCCTTGCTACTCTCCAGTCTCCCACTCCCCTCCCTTGCATGCCATGTGTGGAAATGCTGGGGAACTGGACTGATTCTCTGTTACCAGCAGAAGCCAAATTATTTGATCAGCCCTCTGTCATGGCCAGACTAGCACAGGAGCTTTGATATGGAGGTAGGCGCTCAACCCACTGCAGGATTTCAAGTGAAACCAGGAGCTGTTTCTAGCAGCAGAGAGTGTTCCCATACCCGGAGTCACTCATCTCTGCCCTCACTTGCCCTTGGGTGTGAAGTTAACTGATGTTCTTTCCCTCCTCTCCTTCTGCATAAAAGGCCATCACTTGTGGCCCAAGGGAGCGCAGGCATCAGAGCATGCTTCTCTTTCCTTGGAGTTAATAGGTTTATATTTCCTTAGTGGAATTTCCAAGCCTAGAGAGCCCCTACTCTCTGAGTTCCCGGCCTGTGCCTTTGGTTTGTTAGCGTGGAAATGCAATGGAAATGAGGATGGCAGGGAAGATGAGTCTGTGCTCAGATTAAACCTGACTCTGAGGGGGGAAGTTCGGGGTTGTTGCAGTCCCCAGCTTGGGAGGTTGAGAATGTAGGTGGCACCTCATATGATTAAGAGCTCCCACCCTGATTTCACGAAGACCTGAGGTCTAGGCCTAGCTTAACCACATATTGACATCAGCACTCATACCTGATCTGATCTGCTATTCCACCCTCACTGCCCCCTCGATTTTTCTTTTGCTCACATATAATATAAAGAGCTCTTCCCTTTCTCCTTCTGGGGGGAGAAGGGATGTGATCAGCCCAGGAAGGGCTCTAGTGGAGAGAGGTTCACTTCAAACAAAGAAGTGTCCATGTCAGTGAAAGGCAATAGCGTCCCTGGATGCTGTGGTTTCTGTAGGCAGGGGGAGATTGACTCTTCTTACTCGTTATCAGAAAGAAGGACCTTTAGGAAAAACTATCCTTCACCTGGGGCAGAGGGAGGCTCAGGATGTGCTTGGATTTAAAGAAAAGACCTTTATTCTTTTTCCTTTTGAGGGATCGCAGCATGTACAAAACCACAAAGACTCTCTGAACATACAGGTGGGGTCCCTCCATGGACTGGGAGACTGACCTGCCCTGCTGGAATACATCAGCTACAACAGCAGTGCTTAACAGACTGACCCCATGACTCAACACTGGTCTTATGGTTTTGAAAGATCTTGGGCTTATGTATTCTAAAACAAGACTGCTTCTCTCTGGCCACCAGCACTCTTTTTGTCATGGTAAAAGCACAAGAGTGGACCTAGAATTGATTGCAACCTCATGCCTTTCCCCAATTCTACATTGTCCACCTCCCTGTCTGACCCAGGCTTCATGGATACTGGTGCTGCCCTGGCCATGACTTGATTTCCCTGGATCCTGCTGACCTCAGAGGAGTATCAGCCATGCTAAATCACCTTTTCAGTTTATTCACTGTTAACACTGCACCTGACAGAAGCAACAAAAGGCAGCATGCAAAGTGTGCACGTGATGGCTGCACCCTCTTAGTGGGTCATTGACAAGAGACTTCCATATGGCTACCTCAAGCCTGATGTAGAAAGAGCATCAAGGGGCCAGACTCAGGCATCACATGGGCTTCCCATTAGACATGCAACTGAGAAAACTGGTTAGGCATGAAGGTAAGAAGAGTCAGTGTGGAGGTTAATTGGAATGGGTTGAGGAATTTATCAAGACAGAACTGGTTCAGCTTTGAGAACTGAATTTGCAAATGGATTAACTCGCTTCATAGCATCTTCAGGGACGCTAGACCCTGAAAATATAGTGCTAAAACCCAAATAGAGGTCTACTCCATGGAGCGAGCATTCTAGTTAGATATCTGTCAGTGTCTTTCTTTCTTTTTTTTTTTTTTTTGGCCCATACATCCATTGTGTGTCCAAAGAAGAGTCTTCAAGGGAAGAAACCTGAGAAAGTGAATGAATGAACATTGGATTTGCCTCTTCTTGGGGGTTATCGAACACAGCATGCCCACCATCACCCCCCTGTTAATTATTCCCAGTAGGATTTCTAGGGGAAGTATTTAATTATAGGCAACTGGATCTCTCAGTCTCTTTGTCACCACCCTTGTTCTTCCCTGCTACCCACCAAATAATAGTTTGTCAAGGAATACAACAAATTCATGCTAATAGTAACCCAACCTAACTCAAGCTAATTGGTTGTCGAAAAGACACCCTCCAGAACATATAGAAAACAAAGACTTTGATTAGTCACCATTTGGGATTACAACCCTCCAGGTCTTTCCCATTGTAGGACTAACCAAGCTTTGACAGTAACAGACATGTTGGTTTTTTTCTTCTGTTTTTTTTTTTTTTTTTTTTTTTTAAATCAGTAGGTGCCTACAGCACACGTAATTCCCACCTCACTCCAGAGGCAGAAAATTGAAAGTTAGCTTTATTTAAAATTGCTATGTTTGTTTTGCTTTTAAATTGCAATGTTTCTCCCAGATACTATGTTTGCATTTGGACATCAGTGGGGAGACATGGGTGATGGAAGGAACGTTTGCTTTTATGCCATGGGAAAAGAGAAATAGTGTTGAAAGTGGCTTGAGCCTGGGAATTCAGACTTTGGGTTTGAATTGGCAGTTCAAGAGAATGATAGATGAACTGAAGTATTTTTTCCCAGTAAGAGAGTAAAACACTTTAACAGAGAAGGCATTTTTTTTTTTAAGAGGCTCAAAGTCTGTAGTATTAAGAAAAGAAGTGAAATGTGACTTCCATCTTCTACTTCTGATGAAATTTGATGCCATCTCTTGGAACTCCTTATAGCTTCTCATAGGGACATTCTCTTTTCCTTAAGCCAAGATAGATAATAAAAACAATCATAGAGCAGCAACTGTACTTAAACTAGGTTTGGGGTCTTTGATCATTGTGACTTTTTGAGTGGAACCAAGTGTATGCTTTCCTGTAACAGAACCCCTACCTAAACATTTTGATTTTTAAAGTATGTAGGTTTCGAGTTTCTGTGTGGATAGAGGAGGGAGGAGTAGATAAAATAGCAAATTTATTGGTCAGTTTCTTGGTGTATTTCACATGCAGTTGCAGATCATTAGCCACTTGGCAGAGAACTGAGAGCAGAAACTTTAAATTGCACATTGAATATCAATTTAAAGGGAAACGGTAATGAGTTAATGGAGGACTAAGATTCGATTTACAGAAGTGCAGTTTCCGTTTAAGTCACATGAGCCCACCTATCCAGGTGTCAGGCGAGTCACAAGCAGCATCAATCCCAGACTTACAGCTGAAGCCAGCATGACCAGCATTAAGATGGAGTTGTGGAAAAAAAAATGGAGCAAAGCAGCAAGCAGAGTCCAGATCAGGATTCTTCTGAGCTTCTCTATGTTGACATTTTGGTTCTTCTCTTTGCAACACCCTTCTGCTCTATTTTCTGTTAACCTTCTATCCCAATCAAGGTCCTTTTCAAAATGTCACCCTCTGAAATGAAGCCACATGTGATCACTGCCCATAGCCAATGAGTTATTGCCTCTTGACTTTTGGCAAAATTTTTCTAATTTCAGGACAGTACATGATAGTAAATTTTGGGGTTAGAAAAATCCTGTAATGTTACTTACTAGATGTATGATCATGGATATGCTAGTCAACCTCTCTGGATTTTTTTTTTAGAAAACTGTGGTTAACCACATAGGGTCTTTGTGAGGGTTAAATGAAGTAATGCATCTAAAAATATTCTCAGCTTTCAGCTTAGCACATAGCAAATGTAAGGAATATTAGCTGTTATGATCATGATTATTATTTTAGGGCTGTTTTTATGGATCTAGTTCGGTTACAAAAAAATAGACTGGTTTATAAATTGATGTTGGAGAAAAACCACTGGAAATTTGCATTTGAATAGAAGTGTTAGCACAAGTGGCTTGGAGGGAAGCCACATGCTCTTCCAACACAGACTGGGGACAATTTCTCTTAAAAAGGAGGGCGGGGGAGGGTACATTTTTAGTCTCTGGAGCACATGGTAATAATTCTGATTGTTCTACCAAGTGTCTAGGTGATTCTTATGCATGCTAAAGTTGAAACCCATAAGCTTAGATGTAACTGGCTGTTGCCTCTGTTTGTTCCAACTGATAGACTGAGTCCTAAATGCAAATTATTTCAGCAAAATAATTTTATCAGTAGGAGCACTTTAAGTTGAATGTTGTTCTGAAGCAAGTCTACGATTTTGAGTTGCATGTCTGCTAGAGGAATAATTATTCTTATACCTGCTCTTTTAGGTACCTAAAGTGGACATTAGCAATATATTTAATTTTCTGTTTATCTTTACTATTTATAGATTATTTACTTAATTTTCTCTAATGAAAAGTATTATGTGTATATCCTGTCTTATATGTTCCCTGTGATTTTTCTACCACACAAAAGGCCCTTAAATGCATGCTAATTGGGACTGAATTTCCCCTCCCCTAACTAGATTGTAAGTTTCTTGAGGACAAGAACAGGGTTGCTCAATTCCTAGTCCCAGGCCATGCTCACTGGAAGACTGAAGTGGTGGATGTAGCAAATGCTAGACTTATTGTGATTATCTTAAATCTTGAACCAAACTGGCTTTTGTTGTAAAGTCTATTATAATGAATTCTAATCCCAGAACATTCTTATCATTCAGCCATTCTTCATTTGGGTAATATAACTATAGGAAGGAATCTCAATAAAGGCTACTTTTAAGGATTGTACTAAATACTTCACATACCTCATCTTTTTTCACTTTTACCAAAACTAGTGAACTAACTAACAGATATTATTATTCCCATTATTTAGATTCGGAGAGCTGAGTTGGCTTGCCCAATTCATTGAGCAAGTTAGCAACAAAGTAAGGTCGCAAGTCCAGATTCCTCTGATTCCAAGTCTAGTGTTGGCTATGCCAGTCATTCTGAGGTGTAGTTCCTGGACTGGGTGCATCAGCATCCTATGGTACCTTGTTGGAAATGCACATTCTCAAATTGTCCTCAGAATTCACAAACTAGACCCCTTGGGTGGAACATGGCAATGTGTGGTTAAGCAAACCCTTCAGATTCTGATGCAGACTAACATTTGTACTACACCTGCTGTTTCTAATATTTCTTACTTAAGCATGATTATGCTTTGCGTAGTGAAGACTTAAGTAAGAGATAGTATCTATTGGTTAGTTCACTGGTTTTGGTACAAGGGAAAGGAGATGATGCACATGAAGTATTTAGCACAACCAGAGGCATTGGCTTGACTTGGGAGACTGTTGGAAATGCAGAATCTCATATCCTTCTCCATACACACTGAATCAGATCTGTGTTTTCTAAGATCTTCATTGATTCAGGCACATATTTCAGGTAGAAAAGTACTGGTATTCACTGTCTTAAATTGACTTTTCCTGGTCTCACTGTCCAGGATACTTGGAGTTTTCATCTCTCAGGAACAAATGCTGGAGGTCCTTGCATTTGCTACCTTGTGCTCAAGTTGAGAGCTGTGCCCACTCTTTTTCGATTTGATTCCAGTTTCTTTCTCCACATGTTTGCTTTTTCAGCCCAAATATTTTTTTTTTGTTGTCCTTTGAGGTCACCTTAAACCGGGCACAATAGCAAGGGAGTAGATGGAGTTGTATCAACATGTTGTAAACTAGCAGGAATGGTAACAATTGCCTATAATGAGGGAAAAGAATGGCTAATTCCTACTCATTTCTATTCTAGAAACTAATGTTGAACCTGAAAGAAGCAACTACTTGTTCCATAGCTGATACTAATTACTTCTCAACCATGTTATACAGCCTAGGGGAGTGTTCAGAAAACCTAAAATGTGGGTTCTTCAGAGGGAAAGACAGTCACCTTCTGGGAGGTTATTATGCAGTGAAGTTACAAAAATGATCTAGGACCCCACCTCTGACAGAGCACTGGGGAATCCAAGGTCACTCACAGAAGGACAGTTGACCAAATGGGTCCTGATTCCTATGTAATTTTTTTTTTTTTTTTTTTGCCTTGATACCATAATCATGTTCTCCAACAGCCCTTGACCTCTCGTTGAAAAGACAGTGAAAGACAGTGGCTTATTCTGATGAAGGCTGAATCTGCATTCGACACTTCATTTTAATCAGTACAAGTCCTCTGGACTCTTGGTAACCACATCCTTGACGGGGGGCTATTAGGCACTGGAAGTTTACTTCTATTTTGCAAAAAGCTGGAAGCAAGAATCATTTCCTTGCTGCAGACACTCAAATTGGTGGTGCTTGCTCTTCTGGTTACATTAGAATAATCGGATTGCTTGTTAAAAGGCAGATGCTGGGCTCTGCTCCCTGAGCCAGAAATTCCAATTTAGGTTGTGGAAAGATCCAGGAAAAATGCAATGTTTAACAAGCATTTTGGATGATACTGATGGTCTCCTCCAAGGTGCTACCATTGGCTAACAATTATGGAGGTGATTGAATCTCTCATGTGCCCTCCACTGTATATTGAGATGTTGGAATATATGACCTTGAAGTTCCCTTTAATTCTGTAGTAGTTATCTCAGAACTAGTTAACTATTATTTCACTCAGATGTATGTGTGAACACCTACAATGTAGCAGTCATTGTGCTGAATGCTGGGGATATAAAAGATAAATCAGACACAGTCACTGTTTTCACAGATACCACAGTCTGCTGAAGACACAAATATATAGAGCAATAAATGGCACTGAGCTTGCTGGCTGGTAAAATAGCAATAGGACA
This sequence comes from Callospermophilus lateralis, assembly GCF_048772815.1. Taxonomy (NCBI): domain Eukaryota; kingdom Metazoa; phylum Chordata; class Mammalia; order Rodentia; family Sciuridae; genus Callospermophilus; species Callospermophilus lateralis. The sequence goes on from NC_135319.1 coordinate 71,213,569, forward strand.
CAGGATGCAGTGGGACAAGTGGCAGGGAGTATATTCTCACTGAGTTCTGATAGCTTTTTATATAGGTTCTATAGGGATCTCTAGAGGAAGGGGAACTAAGGATCTTAGGGATCTCTAGGTCAGAGGGGGAGGTCAAAAGTTATCATAAAAATATTTTCAGTCTGATGGAGATGTCAGATACAATTATTTTATCAACTAACTTTCCATGAACTGATATGGGGTTTGGTCACTAAGAAGCAAAAATTTTTTTAAAAATTCATGCTTCCAAGAGGGAATCTCAAAAGCGACTCTAGTGATCTGTGTCATTTCCAGGAAATATGGTGGTCCTGTTATTAAAAGCTTAGAAAAGATGTGGCTCACTCCATCGCCTGGGGTTTTGAAGGCTATCTGTCCCATTTTTCATGATCCAATAATAAATATCATAGTGAAAGTCACCTTTAACACTTAAATATTGCTGGGATTTTATGGGATTGAATTCAATGGACTGCCATGGTATTAAAGAGCTGTATGGGTGAGATACTTTTATAACACATGCTTCATAAAGCTATATAAAGTAAGTGCTAGTACACCATTCTTTTAAAATGAAAGCATTCAAGCACAGCATTTAGGTATGAGGGGCCATGCTTGTTAATTAAACCTGTTGGTAATGGGAATTTTTAAGAAATAAGAAGAGGCTTAAGGCAATTAGAGTAGGATTTGTTCCTAGAAAGAGCAACCCACCTGGAACTGTGGCTTTACATCAGCAGGATACCTTAACCTGAATCAGAATTGGGCACCATGAGAAGAAAGCAGACCCTAACAAGAGTAGTTGACCACAGGGTTAGTACCATAGCTCAGACTGTCCTGATGTTGGTCGGTACTTGCTATCTGCTTAGGTCAACTATATTATTATTCTTATTTTCCAGTAAGCTGGGGGATGTATTAGAAAACTAGTCAGAAGGCAGTTTTGTGCTAACTGGTATCTTTAACTTAACATAATCATTCTGGGTTTTCTTGCAAAACAAGAGAGAGGCTGGAGCCAACTGGTGTTAGCCCCAGTTCTTTTGCTTTTTAAAAACATTTACGTAACATAAAATTAACAACTTTTTAAAGTGAACAATTCAGGGGCACTTATACATGCCCAGTTTGTGCAACCACCACCTCTACCTATTTCCAAAATTTTTTGTCATCAACTCCCCCCTAAGAAATTCTGAAACCATTAAGCAGTCACTTCCCATTATTGATATCATCATTTTCTGGCAAATACCAATCTGCATTATGTCTCGGTGCATTTATCTATTCTTGATATTTCATATAAATGGGGCCATATAATATGTGACCTTTGGTGTTTGGCTTCTTTCCATTGAACATAATGTTTTTAAGCTTCCTCTGTATTGTAGCATGTGTCAGTACTTCATTTCTCTTTATGGTTGAATAATGTCCCATTGTGGGTACCAAAATTTGTTTACCCACTCATCCATTGATGACACCTGTGCTGTTTCCACATGTTTGGGCTACATGTTATGAGTAGTGTTGCTATGAACAAGTGCACATGTATTTGTTTATCTGGTTTTGATTGGGTTTGTATAGGAAAGAGTGGAATTCATGTGTATAAATTGTACAAAAATATTCTTTGCCACTGGGATTCTCTCTTTGAGAAGATTGACACCTCCCCCTCAAAGGAACAGGGTTGGCTGCATGAATGACTTTGGCCAGTGAATGTAGTGAGAGTGGAGATGAGTGGTGTCTCTTATGATTGGAAATCACAGAAGCCACCTCCAGGTTTTACTGTTACTCCTCTCCCTCATCCAAGAGTCCTGCAGGGAGGGCAGGACTTCTCCTTCAGGATGGAGCCATGAATGCAGCCACCAGGGAGCAGAGCCATAGTTCTTTTGAGTCCCCATTTGAAAGCACTAAATTGGACTTTATGTGGGGGTGGGGAGCATAGGATGATAGGAAATCTTCTTGCCACAAAAGAGCTTAGAATTTTACTGTTGTTGTAAGCTCTACAAAGTACTGAGAATCCTGAGGGAGAGTCCACAGAGCTTTCTTGGAGATGGTTGCATTTAGGGACGGACTTGAGAGAGTGATATGAGTTTAAGGATATGGAGTATAAAGAGGAACATTTCCTATGTAAACACTTAATACCAAAAAAGCAAATAACCCAATAAATAAATAAAATTCTAGAAATCAATAGGCAAATGAGCTGAACAAACACTTCTTAAAAGAAGAAATACAAACGGCCAGTAAATATTTGAAGACGTTCAACATCTTTAGTAATTAGGAAAATGCAAATCAAAACTACACTGAGATTTCATGTCACTCCAGTTAGAATGGCAGTCATCCAGAATAAAGATAACAATAGATGCTGGAGAGAATGTAGGGGAAAGGAACCCTTTTACACTGTTGATGGGATTGTAAATTTAGTACAACCAGTATGGAAATCAGTATGGAGGGCTTCTCAGAAAACTAGGCATGGAACCACCACAGGACCCAGCCATATCACTCCTCAGTATTTACTTTAGTTAAAGTTGTAACACTATAATGATAGTAGAAATAGTTGTTTGGGCTACATGTTGTGAGTAGTGTCCTAGTTGGTTCTAAGGCATTCTAATGCGTACCCATGTTTATAGCAACATAATCCACAGTAGTCAAACTATGGAACCCGCCTAGGTGCCTATCGGTGGATGAATGGGATAGAGAAAATGTGGTATATCTACACAATGGACTTTATTCGGTCATAAAGAAGAATTAGATTATGTTGTTTTCAGGAAAATGGATGGAACTTGAGACCATTATGCTAAGCAAAATAAGCCAACCTCAGAAAGTCAAGGGTTGTATGTTTTTTTCTCAGACACGGAAGCTGGAGAGAAAATAGAAAAAGAAAGGTGTTGTGGGGGCATCTCAAGAAACTTGAAGGGAGATCAGTAGAGTAGAGGAAAGGAACCAGGGGGAGAGAGGAAGGAAAGGAAAGGGGAAATATTGGGGAGTGCTATTGGCCAAATCTTACTGTTACATTGTGTGCATAGATGAATATGTAAAAATGAATTCCACCATTATGTACAACTACAATGCACCAACAAGACAATATGGAAAGAAAAAAAATTAATAAAAAGTCATTCCAGGAAGAGAAATAACCTCAGCATTGACATTGAGGTGGAAAAGTGGGAGGATATTTGTGTCATTGAACTGGGTGATTCTTTCTAGCAATATAGGGATTCCGGGGGCATGGGAATGGAAAGTTCTGTTGGAATCAGCGAGGAAAGGTTTGTGAGCTCCGGATGGAAGAGTTGGTTTTCTGTCATCTGAGGTGCTGAATGTGAAGCACAGTAGTGAGTTACCACCCACCACTCCTTTCTTGTGCTTTGGGGATCATGCATATCCTTCTACTATAGTTATCAGACTTTACACTTTTGTTCTTAATTGTGCAATCCCAGTGATAATGCTTCTTATACAAACTGGCTTCTACTTTTTGCCCACATCTCAATCGAGAAAACCTATTTGGATACCCATTAGGTGCAGAAGGGAAAGCAAAGCCTGGAGTTCGTGAATGCAACCTGGGTCAAGAGGTTGCCAAGTGCTATCTCTCTTTCTCCTCTCCTCCCAGCCCACCACGGTGGTGGTGGTGGTGGTGGTGGTAGAAGGTGCTTTGGATTTTACAGTTGAGAAAAACCAAAGCTCCAAAGACAAGGAGCAATAAATGAGGGAGGAGGGTTTTGACTATTGCCTCATTATCTTTTTATCCCAGATGCCCATCACAGTTAGACCTGTAATAACTGAGGGCGGGTGAAGGACCCACTTACGTGGCTGTACCCCCAGCTGCCAAAGCCAGGCCTGTGTGATTCCAGATCCAAAGGTGATGAGATTCTGTAAGACTTCCTTTTCTCCAGGGCCCTCTGCCATCACAAACTCCAAAATAAATACCCTGGAGCTGTGGATGGTGTGTCAGGGTATGATAAAGCAGCTGTGTCTGGAAAGAGAAGGGCTGACTCCCAGGGGCTCCTGGATGGAGTTGGCTCAGCTGAGAGAATCGTCCACTTATCTCTCCCCGGCTTCTCGGGGCAGCCTGCTGGGTGCAAATGAGTCCCTTGGGTGATTCTTCTCAAGCACGTTATCAAGGACATTCTCTGGCCTTTTGCTATGGGATTAGAGCTTTCCTTGAATCCTAGTTAGTAAAAGGGGGAAAGGGGAAGAAAGCCAGGTGAAATGCAATTTCCTCTTCAGCATAGACTGTCATTTAATCTAATATTATAGAAAATGATTAGATCTTAAAAACCTATAAATTACGTTTGACAACTCTCTGGTGTGCCTCTGCTTTCCCTTTCGGCAGTTATGCATGGTGACAGTGGGTTGTGGCAGCAAGGAGCTCTCAGAATACAGTGTGTTTATTGGCTCTTAATGAGAAGCGATTAATCTAAATCACCATAGGGTGGATCCTTTGCAGAGCTCTGGAATCAGAAGTGGCAGTCAGACCTTTTTGACAAATGTGCCGCTCTCCCCTTAACAACAACAAAAAGTTAGTGTCGTTTTCTTTCTTTGTGCAATGAGGAAAGGAAACGCGTGCGCGCGCGCACACGCACACACACACAAATAGGAACACACACTCAGAGCAGTCACTGGGGCAGAATATAGATTTTCAACCTTTGGGCATTTCCATCTCTACCCCTCGGGTCTCTGCTCTCCTGCCTCTTCCCACCCTCCCTGGCAGAAGCAGCTGGGGATCCTCATTATGTCGTTACCTGGAAGGCCCTTTTCTCCTTTTATTACTGTTATTGTGGTTTTCTCTTCCCTGCTGGTCTGGGGACCACCTAGCACGGGATGGTGGATCATTACAGCAAGTACCTGCCTGGCAAAATTGCTACTTCTCTGTCCCCTCCCTTTCTGCTTCACGTTGAGAAAGAGGAAGCAAAACCAAACAACACCAACACTGTAAAATCCCAGCATGAAAGATACACACAGACCGTCATAGGCTGTTTGGTTTGGGGTTCAATTTGCTGCCGAAGGGATGATCCTACAGAGGAGGGATGGTAGCGGGTAGGGCAGCACCGGAGAACTCCCATGGAGAAAGGGCTTAGAGTAAAAGCCATGCTCCTCTCTCCCCTGGCTGTCTCCTGCCTCTGTCTGCAGGAACTCCTCACGGCCTGGCTGTGTCCTCTTTCTCCTTCACCGACTCACCAATACAGAGCTCGGCATGAGAGATAAAACACCCAACTTGGGAGGTAAAGTTCAGAGCTGGGGCACCGGTTTAACACTTGGAAACCAGTTGTAACCTCCAGCAAGTCTCTGAGCCCTGGGTTTCCTTTGCTGCAGAGTGGGATCCTGGCTGGCAGAACAATGACGGTTCAAAGGTATTGGGATCCCCAGAATCTGCAAGTTTGTTAGGTTATGAGGCAAAGGAGAATTCTAGCTCTGGATGGAATTCCTATGTAAGCCATCTGACCTAAAAATAAAGAGGGTACACTGGATGATTGAGCTGTGATCATAAGGGTCCTTAGAAATGGGAAAGAGAGAGGAAGAAGGGCAGAATGATGATGTCCTATGAAAGAGACTTGGAGGGGTTGTGCCTGTATTTGAAGATGGAAAATAATCAGGAGCCAAACCAAACCAAACAACACCAATGTGGGCAACCTCTGAATCTGAAAAAGACAAGAAAGAGCACAGATCCTCACTTGGATCCTTCAGAAAGGATCACAGCCCTGTGGACACCTTGAGTTTAGCCAAGTAAAACCTATTTTGGGGTCTCTGAAGTCCAAATATGTAAGATAATAAAATCACGTTATTTAAGCCATGACATTGATGGCAACTTATTATGGCAACAGCAGGAGTCTAATATAAGAGGCTCGTAAATGTTTGTGTGCCTCCCTTCCCCCAAAAGTTCATATTTGGAATCCTAACCCCCAATGCGATAGCACTAGGAGGAGAGGTCTTTGAGAGGTGATCAGATCATGCAGGTAGCACCCTAACAAATGGGATGAGTATCCTCATGTGAGGGACCCCAGAGAACCGGCATACCTCCATCTTGGATTTCCCGCCTCCAGAACTGTGAGAAATAAATGCTGGTAGGTTGCAAGCCGTCCAGCCTGGGGCATTTTGTGGTAGGATCTGAATGGGCTAAGACAGGAGTAATGATGCCTGTCCTGCCTCCCTCACAGAGTGGAGGGAGGACCCAGGAGGAGAGAGCTGTGGAAGGACTTGGTAGTATTTCACGTGACCTGTGTGACGGTGCGCAGAGCCGGTGTCTTGAGCTGGGCGTTAGGAAGCACAGCCCCCCAGCGCTGCAAGCATCCACCCAGCTCCTTGTGTGGTCTGTGTCGTTTTAATTTCACTCTTTCTGGAATCCAGATGTCTCTCCCTTACTGCTTCTTTGTCCCATCTTCAGGACAGTTCCTGCACGGGTGAAAGGACCCCAAGTTCCCATGGCTTTAACAAACAGCCATTTCTCTTATGTGGGTTGATGAGAGTCGTGGCAGCAGCTGGAAGGATCTGACACTTGGATCTGACACTGTAGGGGGCCTGTCCTTGCCTTCAGTCTTGAGGGCACTTGCTGGTGATGTGTAGTTGAGTTCTAATGCACATTTGTGTGATTCTCACTCTTCCTAGGCAAGGCGGTGCCCCTAGGATGCAGTGACGTTGTGACCAACACTAATGAAGCTCTTGGTGTCATAGACTTGCTCAACTAGCCCAGGACATAGGATAAGCCAAGCACACTGCTCCCCTGATTGTTCTCCCTAAAACGTACCTTGCCTCTCCTAAATACAGTGGTCTTTCCTAAATATTTAGAGTTAGGTCCCCGAAAACAGCCTCAATTGGAGTCTTCTCCTACAGAGAACTTAAGATCCAATGAGAAAAATAGGGTTAGCAGGTGAACCTATGAAAGCTCTTTTATTTTTTTCTTTTTATAATGTTCACTAGAGGAACCACTAAAGATAGCACACTAAATAAATACTGTATCGGTGACAATCTGCAATTCTTAAATTAGTCATAATGGGTACTCTGCAATTAATTTCCGCTTACCATCCCTCGTGCACTCAAATCTTTTCAGGATCTTCCTCCCACACAGCTTCAACAAGATGCTTATAAATTAAATTTGTTTTTGTGGTAGATAATAGGCATGTGGGTGAGCATTTCTTTTTCTTGGTCTTTCCATATCATCATTGCCTTTTTGATTTTCAGCTTTGAAACAGCGTTCTGGACTCTGGGCTCTGGGCTCCTGCTGGGGTCCCAGACGTGTGTGTGGCAGCTTGGATGCCTGAGAAAGCCAACACCTTGGATGATCTTGATTCCACTGATTAGATATTTCTCAACACCAAACACACCTGGCCACATACCTGTGCCTACCACAAGGTTGTGCCAAAAGCCCCATGCCTTCAACCTGCCTAAGCTGTATCTCAGGTCCTGAATCTGCTCACAGAAACACCTGTCTGGGTTTGCATCTTTGTTCGGTGCACCTAACCTGGAGACAGTCACATCAAACAAACAAAAGCTTCAAATCAAACCACGACAAAACATCAAAAAATAAGCAAAGTTCCTTCCAATCCAGTCCTGTGTCTTGCAAGTTTTTTTTTTTAAGAGAGAGAGAGAGAGAATTTTTTAATATTTATTTTTTAGTTTTCGGTGGACACAACATCTTCATTTTATTTTACGTGGTGCTGAGGATCGAATCCAGCACCCCGTGCATGCCAGGCAAACATGCTACCACTTGAGCCACATCCCCAGTCCTTGCAAGTTTTTAAAACAATGAAGCTTCATTTCTCCTTCTCTCTCATGGATACGCTTGCCTTTTTTCTTTTTTAAATATTGGAAGTAAGCATCTTACTGAGAAATCATATGACCACCAAATTGGTTAAATTTGTCCTTTTACAAAAGAGGAACGGGAGGTGGCAGAGAAGCACTGCCAAGTGACAGTTACTGCCAGTGAGCTGGTGACGGCTGGGCTGGCAGAGGAGCCGTGCCTCTGGACAGGGTTTTGCTGACTTCTCTTATGGAGAGGGAACTAGCTCTCTGTCCAGAACACTGGTAAGCCACAAATAGAATGTCCTATTTGGTCAAGCAAACTGTGAAACCCTGGAGTGGCCTTCACTCTGTCGGGCGTCACGTGTTGATGGAGCGCGTGCTTCACTCCCTGCAGCAAAGGGGGCCAGAGAGCGATAGAACCAAAGCTCCCTGCCTTTAGGGATCGCAGTGACAAAGAAGGCAAATGCAAATGAAATGCGAGATAACTGATATCTTAAGATACATTGATACATCCATGCATCAATATTTTCAAATATATTTAAACAGAAAATTATAGGTCAATGTGATAGCAGATTTGCTGGTGCCGTTCATGAAAGCAGAGATCATTCTTCTGGAGAATTTGAGAGGTGTCACAGAGGGGCAGGAATTCAACTGGGCCTTGAAGGAAGGCTGGAAGAATGCTGGTTTTGAGAACTACCAAACCAGTTGACTCAAGGTCACATAAGGTGTTGGCTATTTCAAGCATTCAAGTTGCTAGCATCCAGTTGATTATAAGCAAACATAGACATGTTAGAAAAATCACAGTCATTAAAACACCCAGAGGTGCTGCTCAGCTCCAGCAGGTTGTTGTGCTGAAAAAGTCGAGCCTGAGAACAACCTGGGGGACCCACTTGGGAAGTGTCTGAGGTGCCAGGTATGAATCTTATCACACATAGAAGGAGATGCCATGGTCAGAGCTGGACTGGGGAACAGCCATTGGTGATGGGAAAATTCAGAGAACTAGAGGTCAAGGCAAGATTCCCACTCCCGAGAGGAAATCGGGACTATGACTCCCCTGAGTTGGAAAGTGCTCTGGTGGCTGGACACATCACTACCCCAGCCTCACGCCACCCCTGTCCCCCACTCTAACTACTGCCCTTGGTTGTGGATAGGTCATAATCTCACCTGTGGAGTTTTCTAAGAGCAGGAAGTAGAAGCTCTGTCTTACTGACATTCTTGAAAAAGGGCCAGTGTTGGGAAAAGGGTGTGTGTATGTGTGAGTGTATGTGTAGACAGAGAATGATTTGTGATGATCAAGGTAATATATGCTCATTTCAGAATATTTAGGAAAAACAGAAGTGGAAGAAGAAAATGAAAAACACTCATGATGTTGCTATTCAGGAATAACCACTGTTAACATGTGTGTCTCAAGATATTAATGCATAAATACTAGAATGAAATGTAAGCAATTTTTTTTTAAAAAATTAAGTTTATGCCTCATGAGTATCTAGCCTGCTCTTAATGCACTGTTCAGGCATATGATTATTTTTCATGTGTCATGAAACTATTTGAATTTATGTTTAATAGCTGCATAATATTCCATTAAATGTATTTAGTCTACTTAATCATTCTGCTATCAGATATTTGGGTTATTTCCAATTTTGTATTATTATAAATAACACAAGATGGACATACAGGTGCATAAACCTTTTATTGGGTCCCTGATGGCTTCCTTGGACCAATTCCTAGAAGAGAATTTACAAGGTCAAAAATATGAATATTTATGAGTCTTGTTCTGTAATTCAATGTTGCTTTCCAAAATAACCATGCCAATTTATACTTGAATCAACACTGACTGTCTGCCTGCTTCACTCCACAGCCTTTTCTGTGGTCACTATCATCCTCTATGTTGCTAATTTAAGTGGTCAGTTCTCCATAGGATTTCCCCCTTATGTGAGGTGGTGAATTTCCAAGACCCCCCAGTGGAAGTCTGAAGCTGCAGATAGTATCAAACTCTTTATATACATGTTTTTACTTATACCCATACTTATAATAAGGTTTAATTTATAAATGAGGCATAGTAAGAGGATAAAAATAATAATAATAAAATAAAACAATTGTAACAATATACTGCAATATTATTCTTGTTTTTTGGGTCATTATTAAGTAAAATCAGGGTTACTTGAACACAAGCCCCTAGCAGTCTGTATTCTGAGGCTACTTATGTGACTAATGAGTGGGTAGTGTATACAGCGTGGATACTTTGGACAAAGGGATGACTCACATTCTGGGTGGGATGAAGCCAGACAGTGTGAGATTTCATCATGCCACTCAGAATAGTATTTAAAACTTACAAGTTGTTTATTTCTGGATTTTTCCATTTAATATTTTTGGACCTTTGTTGACTACATCTGAAATTGTGGAAAGTGAAATTGAGGGCGAGGGGTGATGACTATAATCATCTTACTGACCATCGACTGCCTCTGATGTAGTAGGATACTCTCTTCCCTGCATTCTCCTTGGCTTCAAAGATACCTCATTCTTTGAGTTTTCTTGCTTCTCAGGCACCTGCTACTCAGTCTTCTTTTGTGCCTCCTTATCTCTTTGACCCTTAAATGGTGCTCTAGAACTCCATTTCTAGAAAAGAGTTCTCTGGATAGTTCTTATCTCTGTTTGTTTATATGTATGTATTTGAGATTATGTTAGTTTGTATGTATGTATTTGAGATTCTGCTTCAGTTCTGTCATGGTGACCAAGAATACACACTTTTTAGTGCTATTCAAACACTGGCCTCCCCTTAATTCTTACCTGTAGACCAGCCCCCTCAGCTGAAAATGTGCCTTGTACCCCCATCCTCTCACATCTCCATTTGGATGTGTATTAGGCATATTGGAATCAATTCCTTATATTCAAATCCCACAACCTGCTTCTCTTGTTTTTTTTTTTTCCTATCTCATAAATGCTGATTCTATTTTTTTTGGTCATTCAGTCCCAAAATCAGTCAATTTGGGTTATTTTAAATAATGAATTAGCATAAGCAATGCCTAGATGAACACAAAGACACAAAACCATGTAATGAGTCACCTCACTTTCTCTGACACCCACCATATAGTCTATAAGCAGACCCTTTGGTTTTTTGTTTCAGGATATACCCAGAAACTGGCCACCTCTTAGCACACCAGTGCTCCATTTGGTACAGGCCATCAGTCTGTCCCTTCTGGCCTCCACCTGGTCTCCCTGACACTTTCCATGGCTCTCGGAGTGAAGTGATTAAAATACAAGCCCTAGCCTACCAGTGCCCAGTCACTGTGTGTACCAGATACTTCCATATCACTTAGGATAAAGCCAGTGTCTTGTTTCCTCTTAGCACTTGTATTTCCTCTTCTGTTTACCTTCAGTCTAAAGGATTTATTAGACCACATACTTTTCTTATGTGTTGGTTTATTGTTTATTCTTTTCTCACAGAAGTGGAAGCTCTATGAGGAAAGGGATTTTCATTCTGCTTTGATTATTGCTCTTGTCCAAATCCTTTGAATTGAACCTGGAACGTAGTCAAAACTCAGCTAATATTGCTTGGATGAATAAATGGTGTTTGGAAATTTCTTCAACACATTATTTTATCTCCAGTCTCATGTCTAGTTTTGTACATTGTTTTTGTGTTTTCTAATAGTTGTGGTGATATAGACATAAAATGAAACTTGCCATCTTAACCTTCTTTCTGTATATAGTTCAGCAGCAAGTATATTCACATTATTGCACAACCAATCTCTAGAAGTCCTTTTATTTTGTAAAACTAAACACTAAATCTAATAACATGTAACTCCTCATTCTTCCCTACCTGCCATCCTGGCAATGATCACTGTACTTTCTGTCTGTATAAGCTATAAATAGAATTATAAATAGAATTATATAGTATTTCTCTTTTAGTGACTTGCATATTTCACTTTGCATAATATCTTCAAAGTTCATTCATGCTGTAGTATGTGTCAGAATTTTCTTCCTTTTATAGCTGAATAATGTTCCACTGTGTGTGCATACATGTGCTGCTGTTCATTCGTTCATCCATCGATGGGCACTTTGGTTGCTTTCTCCTTTTGAATATTGTAAAAAAAAAATACTGCTGCAAATGTTAGTTTATATGTATGTATTTGAGATTCTGCTTCAGTTCTTTGGGATAAACCCCCACAAATGAAATTACTGGACCACATATTAATTCTATTTTTAATAACTTGGTAAACCACCATATTGCTTTTCATAGTGGCTGCACATTTTACATTTCCAGCCACAGTGCAAAAGGGTTCATTTCTCCACATCCTTGCCAACACTTGTCATTTTTCTTTAACAGAATTTATGGGTGTGAGATAGTATCTCATTGTGGTTTTTTGTTTGTATTTGTTTAACCATTAATGAGGTTAGTAATGTTGAACATCTTATTCATGTGTTTATTGGCCATTGGCATTTATTGTTTAGAGAAATGTCTATACAATGTCCTTTGCCTGTTTTTTTTAAAGAGGGATGTTTGTTTAAATGCTGAGTTGTTTGCACTTTTTATTTTTTTATTCCTGACTTGCCTCAGTGAATATTGCTTTCTTGTTGATGCTTATGTGAAATCCTGAAGGACAAGTAGGAAGGAGCTTAGTAGAGTATGTTGGGATAGATAGAGAGGTGGGGAGTTTCATCTGCACAAAAAGAGTGGCACGTATAATAGCAGCAGTGATAGAGAACATGCGCATAAACATAAATGTTTATTGGTGTTCTATCTTTAAAATTTAGATGTGTTTTACATATTTTACCCCTAAGTAAATATATATAGGGCAAGTAAATATATATAGATATATAAATGATTTATCAATAAGATTTCTTGACAGTGGCACTATTGACATTTTGTGTTGAATAATTCTTTTTGAGGGGGTTCTTTCCTGTGCAATGCCACATGCTTAGCTGAATCCTTGGCCTCTACTTTCTGGATTCCGTGAACTCACTCCTCTGTACAAATTGTGACACTTAAAATGTTTACGTGCATTGTAAATTATCCCCTTGAGACAACTTCTTCTTGCCCCTGAATTGAGAACCACTGTTAGAAGAGGTGATGATAGATGGATAGAAAGACAGAAGGAGAAGGAGATGATAAAGAGAGAGGGAAGGAGGAAGGGAGGGAGGGAGGGAGAGAGGGAGAGAGGGGCAGAGAGAGAGAAAGAGAGAGAGAGAGAGAGAGAGAATGTACTAGTATATTGAGATTAAAAGCCTTACCTATAGCAGGTCCCATTTGCGTGGAAGTCAATATTCAACAACATATCAATTATACCCATTGGTTTAGGGGCCGGCCAGGCTGGCATCTGTTATACTCTTTGAAAATCTATATTGATATTATCGCTTTTTCTAATTGAACACTAACTGTGCTAAGGGTGTACCATTAGGACTCAATTACATGGTGAATTATAGCATTTCTCCTTTTTTATTCATTGGGCTAGAGTTTATTTCCTTGCCTCTCTGGGATCTCTGACAGAGCTACAGACTAAGTCACCTTTAACTTTTCCCTCATGTTGATAGATTGCAAGGAGAAACAGAGAGAATAAGTAATGAAACAAAGTAACTTATTCATCAATGATATCATTAGGCTCATCCAACACCAGGAGAGGGTGTACTCTGGAAAGATTTCTGGGTAGGATATTGACATCTCCAATGCTAATTCTGACTGGCTTAGATGTAGAGAAGCTGAAAGGATTTTGAAAGCAAGCTGACCAAGCAGAATCCCTGCCTGGTTCCTAACTTGCATTGTACTTTACACCCTAAAATTAGGACTGCTGTTATTATTTATTTTTACCAGGGATTCACCAAAGAAGGCATTGCAAATAAGCAAGCAAAAAACAAATAAAAATTAAAAATGAAAAAAAAAGAAAAGAGATTATGCCATTCATTTGTTGGTAAACTCTAAAGCTTATCCATTTCTAATCTGAGATAATTCATTGACTGTGACTGGCCACATTCTTAAGAGACTGGTTGTGTGAGAGTCTCACCCCTAAGGCAGCAGCATGCTCCTTCTATCATGGTCTGGAATTTCCCATTGAACAGATGACTGCAACTAAGCAGCAAACTTTATTTAGCAAATTGACAATTACCTACTGACTGGTGTTTACTGTGGCAATGCTGATATTTGCTAATAGGGTGTGTTTTTGTCTTACAATACTACCAGGAATGCAAAATGCATGTAAATGAATATGAAATGTAGTATTTTTCTCCCTGACCCTTTTACTTTTTATTTTATTTTTTTTTAAATATGGTGAACCCACACATACACATACCCATGAGATCTTAAAATTCCAATTATACAAACCAGTATTGTTAAGTTTGTGCTCATTGCTGTTCACCATATCTCTGGAGCATTCTTACCATGTAGGACAGTAACTTTACTCACTGGAAAGCAATTCCCTGGTTTCTCTAATGAAAAACCAGCCTCTATCTCAGAGCAAAGCCTGTCCAAGAAAGGGACATGACCTTTGTCCTTGGAAAAACCCACAGAACACTCCTAAGCACATTCCCACCCTGCTAAGTTGTTTATCTACAAATAACAAGAGAGATCTGCTGCTCCAGGTGTCCCTGACTCAGTCAGGCTAAGTGGAGATCCATAGCAACCCCCTAGCAGCCACCAATCAGCATGAGACAGGGAAATACCTGGGTTGCCAGATGACCCTCCCAGTATTTTATGGTGGTTGATAACATATTGGGAAACCATGTAGTTCAGCACGTACACCCCTCTTGGCTTAAACCAATCAGTTCAAACGAATACCCCTTTTTCACTGACCAATCACCCCTACCCAACTTGTTCCCGCCAGTGAATGTGCTAATCATGTTTTAGAGTTGTTATTTGATTTTCCCGCGCTGTGTGATGATTTGCTATGATGTATGTGAAGTCCCTGCCCTCTCCAAAAAATGTATAAAACTGCTGCAAACCCTGGGCTCGGGGCCTCTCAGCGTCACCAGTTGCTGTGTGTGTGCGCGGAGGACCGAGCTAGCTCGCAATAAACACCTCTTTGCTGCTTACATCGATCTTGGGTCTCTGGTGGTCTTTGGGGGTCCCGAATTCGAGCATAACACTACCTCTACCCTTTGGTTTTTATCCACCCAGGTCAGGAGCAAAGGGAATCAAATCACCTCCGTTTATTTCCACCCTGCCTGGCCCCACTTCTGGCTTTGCTTGGCTTCTCTGGGTGAGCTAGAGATGAAGGTCAACCTGTACTTAGCAGGTGTGCAGCTGGCACTTATCACAAGCCCCCTAATCATTATCTCATTTACCCCTTTGAACAAAACTGAGGGAGGAGGTGCAGTTGCTTGCCTTCTACAGCTTAGATAACAGACTTGGGAATGCTGACTCACTTCCTTTTGTTCACACATAAAGAAGCTGCCTGAAGATTTGAACCCAGGACACCTGCACCCAGCATCTTCACTGTTGGTAATCCACTAATCCATACTTGAAATACTCCCCTTCCCGCACACATCTGTGCCTATTGCACATCTTATATATTATCTTATATAAGGACTAGCTGGATTTAAAAAAAAATCAAAGTAGAATTAAGTAAAGAGAAAACAAAAATCTCCAGTGAGATCTCTGCCCCATTGATTGTCAAATCATGCAAATGCAGAACTCACAAACATCTGAATAGCCATTGCCATAAATTATGCACCTGTATGCTGACAATTAAAACTGAAAGATAAAGCTTGTAAATTTCCTTGTTTTTTAGAAACAACCTATTGTATTTTTTTTACCAAGAGTCACATGCCTATTCCATAGTACCTAATCCACAGATATATTTTATTGAGGCCTAATGTTTCCACAATACAATTTTAAATATTTTAAACAATATGTATTCTCCAGTTTGGTGCAGTCTTTCTCACTTCTTACTTTGTCTTTTCTGCTTCACTCATTTGATTTTACCTGCTTTGCCCTGTAAGCGTTCAAATGAAAATCCTGGCTTAATAAATATTTGGGCAGGCATAAGATGATTTTCTTTATATATTTGGTATATTAATATACAGGACATAGTTTGCTTTGAGGCTTAACTTGTGACAAAGCATTTTCTTATAATATTTACATTGATATTATGGTACCCTCCTTTTTTAACACTAGCAGTTAAATTGTAGTTCCCTCTTTGATTCCTATTCATTTAATTCTTGATATTCTTTTGGTCAGAAGTAGATTCTTGGTCAGAGGTAGTCAGAGGAAGAAAAGAGCTTTCTTAAAGCTATTATTTTTTGTTGGATGGATTTCTTAGAGGTACTTTAAAAAGGCATCTGACTCTGTGTGTGTGTGTGTGTATGTGTGTGTGTATGTGTGTGTGTGTGTGTGTGTGTGTGTGTGTGTAGCCAGTGGGGACTTAGGTGGGTTTTGAATCAATCAGAGGAGTATTAGGCAAATTGCTTTCCTCCTGGAGCCTTAGTTTCCTTATCTATAAATTGCAAATGATGATACTTTACATGATTTGTATGAGGTTTGTATAAAATATCAGGGAAAGTACCTTGCATAGGTTAGAAATCCAGAATATGTAGGTGTCTGTTTCTCTTCTTTTCCTTCTGCTTAGAAAGTAGGATTGAGTAGAGACATTGTCAGGGATATCAAAGTATATAAAAGGATTTCCAATGAGAATGTCAGAGAAAGGTTGCAATAAAAAATCTACTCTCGCAAACAATAGCTCCGTGAAACGGCCACACAATGTCAACATGACTTACTATATATTAATTCATTTCTGTATGTGTGCCTGCACATACATGAGGCATCTGTGTGCATGTTAATGCATGTGGGCACACATATCCATGTGGTGTTTGTGTGTGGATGAGTGTGTTGGCATATGCAAGTGGTGTATGCAAGTCTGAAAGAAACGGCTAGAGGAAGAGAACACATTGTACACATATTTGATGGTAACCCTTCTTCAGTATATTGTAACTCATGGTATATAAAATAAAGTCCATTTATGATGTTGGTCTTATCTTCTAATTAAAATCATAGCCATGAAGCTTCTTTATACCTGCATAAAATAAGCAGTTTAATTTCTCTGCACCAGGGGAAAAATGATTTCATTGCCTGTTATGTAGCCTGTCGGTGCATAGTGTGGAGCAGGCGAGGCTGGTTATGAGAGCTTCATTCTTACCCAGTATATTTGTGCTTTCAATGTCTGTAAGCCCCACGGATACCTCCCCTGAGGTCTTCTCAAGGGCAGCTGGGTGCTTCCTCTGGTTCCCTCATCCCTTCACAGTGCCAGGGGAGGAGGAGGTTATTCTTTATCTACAAATAACTCACATAAGAGCTTTTCCCTGGGTTATTCACACATGAATGAATAAAATTATTATACTGCATCCATTTCTTAAAAATGTGCTGATAACTAATGATGACTTATTTCAATGAAGCCAAAGCAAATATTTGAAGGAAGAAAGTAAGCTTGCCTGGGAAGCTATGAGGGAATAAAAGAGAAAGAACTAGGAATCTTGGCAGTTAACAGGCCTAAATTTGTTTTAAAACTGACTTTATAGTACTAATATATGCTCTGGGTAGCATTTTTAAAATCTTGCTTGATAATAGTTTTATTTTATAAGGTGTGGAGTTGTTTGTTTATTGATTTCATTTTTTTGCTTCAGGCCCTGTGGTTCAGAACATGTGATAGAAGTTACCCTTATAATTTGGCATCAGTATCTCTAAAGACAGGAAGAACTACAATAGGAAATAAACTCACTTGTTCCTTCAGTCACTTAGCTAACATTCAGAACTCAAAAGTTGTTGAATCAGGCTGCATATGGGCTGCAGATGAAGCTCAAAATAAAAAAGGGGGCAGGATTTTAAGGGTTTTGGAGTATGGAGATGTCATGGAGATGTTATGATGATAAGCGGTGACATGGTTTTAGGTGGGAGAATGTCTGAATCAGGTTTGTGTTAAAGGATGATTGATCTGGGTATAGTGTGCAAAGTGGATTGGAGGGACAAGGCCCACATGGCTACAAGAGGTTGGGTGTATTACAGTAGTAACCCAGTAGAGAGAGGACTGTGTCTGGACTAAGGCAATCACAACAGATAGAAGGGACTTGATTTTGGAGTGAATTAGGAGGTAAATACACAGGTTTCAGAGCTGAAGGGATTTGCAGAGGTGAGGGAGAAAGCAAATTCAAAAATGAATCATGGGCATTTTGTTTCATATTATTAGTAAATGGAAACACTCACCGAGCTGGGAAACAATTGGGAACCAATAGGGCCAGGATAAGGCAGCACTATGGGGCATCTTGTGTTTTAGGTGGAACATCCAAGTGGAAGAATCCCAATAGTTGAAATTTCAAGTCTGAATTTTTGGAGGCAATTTGGAGATTTAAATTTTGAGTTGTCTCAGGAAGATGGTGATTAAAAAAAACCATAAATCAGAATTGAAAGGAATTACTGAGTAACAATTTGGTGAGTGAAAACAGAAGGTCCAAATGGAGGGTTCAGGAATGGTCATATTTAAAGAAAATCAAAGAAAGTGTGAGTATCCAAAAGAGATGAAAAGGAAAACCAGATGAGTATGATATTATGGAAAAACCCAGAAGAGAAGGCTTCAAGGAGGATGGAGTAGCTCATTGTATCTAAGGCTGTGTCTGTTGTGTTAAATACTGGAAAGCTGATCATCCATTGGTGGTGCCATTGCTATTGAGGTACTATGAGTGGATGTCTGGTTGCATTAGGTGAAGGGTGAAATTTCAACAGTATTCTAGAACATGTTATGCCATAGGTTCAAATCCAGCTTGGGTAGATTCAGACTCTAGTGATGGTTTAAGTAACTTTCCAAATAGAGAACAGAGAAAGAGAACTGTTGAAATGTGAACCTGCTCTGATGCCAAAGCCTTTTCAACACACCACTTCTGTCCTCCTGGTTTGGGGTTAGAAAACCTTATGTGGAAATGTTTTTTGCCTAGAAACCTTTGGGAATATGTGCTTTAGAAAATAAAAAGGGGTCATACAACCAGTTAAATCAATTCAGAAAGAACAGAATATATAACTGTATCCTAGGAGCAGGGTTCTTTCCATGACTAAAGAACAATACTATAATAAGAAGTAACAGAAAGATGAAGACAGAGACAGAAAGACTGAGAGTTTTGGTAGGGTATCCCTAGATCAGGGGACAGAGGACCATAATATTCTCTCAGAGATTTGGTGGTAGACTTCAAAAACCAAAACTTCCCAGCCAGGAGTAATGGTGCTACCTATAATCCCAGCCATGGAGGAGGCTAAGGCAGGAGGATCATAAGTTTGAGGCCAACTTCAGCAATTTAGCAATACCCTGTTTCAAAATTAAAAATAAAAACTACTGATAATGCAGCTCAGTGGTAAACCACCCCTAGGTTCTATCTATCCCCAGTACCAAAAAAAAAAAAAAAAAAAAAAAAAGAAAAAAGAAAAAAGCAAGCATAAGGCCTATCTTAGTAAACAGATTTAGCCTTGTACCCTATTTCAGCTCAATTCAGCAATGAAGAAAAACTAAAACTGGAAAGAAAAAAAGGACCCACATTTCCTATAGAGGCTCAGGTGCCCCTTTATGTGCTTCAATATTCCAATACAGATGTCTTTTATATTTATTCAATCTTGTACCTCTTCCATCCTATGAATTCTATCTGTATTTTGTCCTCTGTCCTTTTATCAGATCATGCTTCTTAGTGATCCTGAAATGGAAAGCAGCATATTGATCAGCTCAGACGAAGGGGCCACGTATCAAAAGTACCGCCTCACCTTCTACATCCAGAGCCTGCTCTTTCATCCCAAGCAAGAGGACTGGGTGCTGGCCTACAGTTTGGATCAAAAGGTGAACACATACTGTTTTCATTCTCATCTTGTCACCCGGGTCTCACCCTGTGAAAAGCACTTGTTGGCTCAATTCAGATTTTGGAGAGGAGTCAATGACATTTCTCCATCCCAATCAAGTTGATTTTGTCTGCAGCAAACGACCTTCCTTTCTAGCCTTAAATATCAAAATATGCAGACTGTTATATTTTGTATATTGGCAATGCTTTTTTTAAAAATAATTTCACAGTTGTAAAATGCTTGTCTCTAAAATATACTAATTTGACCTTATTTCAACTAGCTCTGTGTAGGAGATACGTCATTATAATAATTTGATTTTGACTATGGTCAGCAGAGGTACAGTAAGGCAAAGGAGTTTGTCCCAAAATCTCAGTTGTGTAGCTGGAGAAGCTAGCATGTAAGAAGCACAAGAACAGGGACTTTAGATTATTCTTCATTGTATTTCCTGCTGTCTCCAGAACCTTCGTACAGATGCCAAGTTTTTATGTAATAATGTTGCAGAATCAATTAGTGAAAGGGAAGAGATAATTACAAGCACTGTCTTGCATAGAGATATCCACAGAATCACCTTGGTTAAAATAGCTTCTTCTTTCTGCACTCTCAAATCCTAAAATAGTTATTCTTCAGTACGTATTTGAATATGTGATAGTGAATTTGTGTGTGTGTGTGTGTTTGTGTGTGTGTGATATGTCAGCACCTTTAAACAATAATTCCAACATAACCTTTATATCTCTCATTAACAGAGCCTCATGGTGGGCATCAGGTGCTTAAGGCAATCCCCTAAGGATACCCACATGACATTTGCAGAGCAAAAGCCATTGCAAATACACTTCTTTCATGGCATCAAGTGGATATTGTATGAAAGACTTAGCCAAATGTCAGATAGTCTGTGGATTTAGATGCTTAGTACAGCCAGAAATTTTGAAACTATATTGAAAAAAAAAAGTAAATTATTTAGATGCTATTAAATGGTTGGATGATAATGTATTTAGATGAAGCTCAGAACTCTTAGCTCAGAACCATATTTTTTTTTCTAAGGACAAGCTAGATTAGGAGCAATAGAACTCTCATACCAAGTGATTGATAATCCAAATGCAGTGCCTCATGTATATCCAGGCATATCCTTTTCCTCCATTTCCACAGCACCAAGAACTTCTGGACCATCGTTCATGAAGTACCCTTGTGGATATAATGCCTTCAAAATCCTTTCAGACTTGATGGCTACTTTTTCACTTAGTAAAAATATTTGGAAATGTGGCCGTGGGTGTTGATGGATTTTCCTAATCACACTGCACATTTCCAAATATATTATTCCTTCGGTACTCTTTCTTGTTGACATCTTTTGCTAAAAGTGGCTGAATGTTCTTCAGATCCATAAAGTTTCTAGCCAGTGCCTGCCCATTCTTCTTTTAAATAAATGGTGTGAGGAGGGAGATGAAGTCCCTGGCAACGTTTGCAGAGATGGCATAAAACACCTAGCCCCAACTATACAGGTTGCAGAGGAGTTTTTCTTTATTCTGGGAGTAATTTAGTGGTTTAGAGTCAAGGAGAGTGATGCTATGCAGCAGCAAATGAAGATGCAAGTGTAGTTGAGATTGATATACAAATGTGTTATTTCAGACTAGAGCCTTCTCTGATGTGCATGTATTTAGGCAGCTGTTTTCTTCTTGAGAAAATGAAAAGTGCTAGTATTAAGGTAACTGCAGCATCAAAGGAAGATGTTTGTGGTGAGGAGTGAATCGATGTTTCCATTATTGTGCCTTTGATGAAATGCACTAGCAATTTCTTTAGAATCGGCAAGGCTATCTCGTTATGTTGTATGTATTACAAAAGACCTAATTGAATGATATTTTTAAAGGGATAATATCCAATTGCTTTACTTTTCAAACTGCTACCCCAAAGCTGTAGGAGACTTGCCAGTAGATCTCGCTTAGAAAAGACATTGCTGGAAAATTAAGGGACTATCTTCTGGATAAGGCAGAATTGCAGCTAGAAACTGAGAGATGCCCATAATGTTCTGTTAATTGAAGTGCTGGATGGTGGGTTGTGAGTTAAACGGGTCTTATGATACCAGTTGAGGGGTATGGGGGTATGAGATTGGAGTGGGGGGCAAAGATGCTTTGCATCTGACCCCACAGGAGGGGCTTGCCTCTAACTCTTGATGCATCCCAACCTTTCAAAGTCCTGTCTTTTCTGACCAGTTTGGCTTGGGCCTTTGATTAGTTCCTTCCTTTCTGGCCATCTTCATGAGCTTTCCATTTCCTGTTGATTTCTGTGCCAGCTCCTGCTCTGCCCATCAAATTCTTTACTTAGTAAAGACAAGACATTTATTCCTGGCTTCTTGGCTACAGGAGTCTTTGGAGATGTTTTATAAGAATCTTTGCACTCTAAAATGAAAAAAAGCAGTGGAAGGCTATGGTTGACCAAATTGGAAATGATATAAGAAAAGCGACCCTTCTCCCCTAATTTTGGAATCAAAGCTAACTTTTTTTTTTTTTTTCCTAAAGACTGTTGTGCATCTATCAGTTATTTAAGAGGTGGGTTGCTCCATTGTTTCCATCAGCCTCTGTCCTCATTGATAACTAAAACAGCTTACATTGTGATGTCTTGGATTATCTGGAGGACCCAATGATCTTATTAAAAACAGATTGTTTTGAAAGATTTTGAGATGAGTTTTGAAGACAAAGAAATCCTAGAAAAGATAGTTACTATTTTCATTGCTATAGGAGGCTGATTGTTTAAATACTCCTCCTTTTAATAAGGGATGTGGTGCAGTTTTTTTTTTTAAAGGGTACATGCTCATGTATTCACAGATGTATACATTCTAGTACAAGGGGCCTTCCAAGGATAAAGAATTGAAAATAGCTATTTTTCTGCATGGAAGGTGGGATTTCAAGGCTATTGTTATCATTTATCTTCTTGACAAAATGAAATTTTTACCAATACAGCAGATTTTGGAGGTCAGAGGTGAGGAACTCAATGGGATTCCAGGTTCCATTGTTTGCAGGCCCTTCTGGTCTAGACTGCTCTAGAACAGCCCATCATTTCAATGGCCAAACACACTTTCTGAAACACCAGCATGTATAATGAAGGGTTGCTTTTACAGGAGTTGCGGGGGGTGGTGCATGCATCTCAGGGTATTTTAAAATACAAATTTATTTTTGATTGACCTTTCATAATCTCGCATGTTTATTTGGTACAGTGTAATGTCTCTATTCGTGTATACATTGTGTAATGATCAAATCAAGGCAATTAGCATAGCCATCACTTTGATAATTTATCATTTCTTTGTGAACTCTGGGATTTTTTGCTGATCACTAGCCAAGTTCAGTAGTAGCTGGTGTATTGACAAGCTGGCTAAGAAGCTGATGTAAGGTTTTAGGATGGTGACTGGCAGTGCTGGGCCCAGCAGAGAGAGGTGGATGGTCCAGCGCAGGCTTTGCTGATTGGACCATACCGGAACAAGGCACTGGTGAACAAGAGTGTGTCTTGTGAAGGGCCTCAGAATTCAAAATTGTCCTTCTGGAATGCTGGACACAGGTGAAGCTGTGCGTTTCATTTATATTCTCATTCTCAACAGACTAATAATTGTATTCAGATGCTCCTGGGTTGGTATGTGATGATAACTTTCTTGGTAGCTACTTGCGGAAACAGGCTTTGTCTCTCTCTACCTGTTGGAGACAAAGCTGTTGGGGATTAACTAGGGATGATCATAGGTTTGGAACTTGTCATCCTTAGGGTAGGGATAGAATGGAAGGGCACGTTTTATTGAAAAAAACAAAACAAAAAACAAACATTGCATTTTCCTTAGGTCCTCTTCCGTTCTTTGAAAACCCAAGGACTCAACAATAACAACTTAACAGAGGAAAAGTTTATTTAGGGCCTCTTGGTTTCAGAGATTTAGTCCATGGTCAGTTGACTCTAGCTCTGGGGCCAAGGTGAGGCAGAACATCTTGGTGCAAGGGCACCACAGAGGAAGAAGGCTTAGGACATGTTAACAAGGAAGCGGAGAGCGGACAAAGTGTCATCCCCAATGACCTTCTGCCTCCTAATGCTCTCAGGATAGAAATTCAACCATGGCAGAGTTTTGGGACAGGGAGCTAGAGCCACAGGTAGGTTCAGAAGTAGAGCAGTGTGGCGTCATGGTTTCTCCTTGTCACCCACCTGCTTCCACCCTGACTTTGTTTAATTGTGTGTGCAGCCTCTTTGTGCTCATTCCACCACCCTAACTCCCACTTCTTTGGCCAAATCCTGACTCCAGATTTCTAGTTTTCTAGTTGGACTCAGGAATTGTTTTGCTAGCCCCTTCCTTTGCAAATGTTTCTGGCCTTAGGCTCTATTCTATCTCCAGGTCATGTCTTTTTATTTTTATTCTTTCTTTTTCTTTCTTTTTGGCCTCCATTCTCTGAAGCATTTTGACCTCTCACACTGGTGGGATAGCAGCTGGTTGGAGTCTGGGTCATGTTTAAAGCTTTTTATAGCAAGTTGTAGTGTAAGTGCAGAAAAGTGAATGTATTACGATGAGCCTGATGAAACTAAGCTACCTGAGCAAGAAACTTCCTGAACTCCCTGTTGCTTCTCACATCATCAAAATCTCATCCTTACTGGAGCCACCATCAGTTAGGGTCATGTTTAATTTCATGCATATGATTTATGCCTGGCTCATCTGGCAAGGGAACAGATAAGATCAATTCCTCAGAATAAAGGTTAGAAAGTAGCAACTAAGGCAAATTGAAAAGAAGAAATGTTTTAACTGAAAAGCATTAAACATTAGAGAATTTGTCTAAGCCAAATGCAGATTAGCTCAGCTAATTAGAAAATTCATAAGGAAACTTTCAAAATTATCCATTTGAAATTAATTTAACAGATTTAATTTTTTAAAATGTGTTCTTTTTCTAGACCAGTTTTAGCAAAATTATGGTGAAACTCATATTCTGAAATAGTATTGATGGGCATGCAAATTAGTTTTCCTTCCTGGAAAATATCGTGGCAAGGTGTATCAGAAGATGTACATATTCATAACTTGATCCATTGGTTCAGTTACTCACTTCTGAGACTATACCTGTGGAATAATACCCTGAAGCTCTAGGAATAATGATGCTTATCAAAGTCATTTATAATGGGAAAAACTAAGGGACTTTTAACTGAATGCTCACTATTGAAGGAATTTAAGTCATGGAACATGACATTTGTTGCATCCATTTAAACAGTGGTCACGATGACCATGTATCAACATGGGTGTGTATTCATACCTATTAAATATATACATGTTTCATATTACATCCATGATATGTACAAATGCATAAATAATAAATAGTAAATAATAAGTACTCTTTGAGTACAAGTGTGCACATAAAAAAATAAGACAAAAGAAGGAAGGAAAGAATTTTTTAAAAGTAAGGAAATATTCCAGAATATTAATTGGATTTATTAGGGTGATGGAATTAAATTTGTGAATTTTTTCATACTATTTGTTTTCAAATTTTCTATGATTTCATTAGATTGCATTTATAATTTTAAAAAATCTACAATCTAATCTACCATGAACAGTTTATATTCATCCTAATTATAAAGCAGTGCTCTTAAGAAGAATTTAGGTGTGAATAGGATTGATTTGGGTAAAATCATTTGAACTCATTATTGAAATCCCATCTCAAGAGGCAGCATGTTGTAGAGGAATATACCAAGTCTGGGGTATATCTTTTCCTCCTCTTTGTTTTTTACTATGGTCCCTTTAGAACTATAAAGCTATAGGAGTTTTTTTCCCCTCCTAACAAAGAGTATGCTTTTGTTGGTTATAACCTCCATCTATATTATTTACAACTCAGCAATAGATATACGTTTTATTATTTACAAGGCACCCAGTATAGATAGATGTTAAAGAAGTGATTTATTTGGGAGGTTTTTCAGATGAATTTTCCAGCTGTATCCCAAAATTGAATTAGCGTTTGCTTATTGGATGTGACAGGTGTAATGGGAATATACTGTGGCAGCCAAGGGGTGTAGACACAGCCAGTGAGTTGAGGCTTGTACCTTATAGCTGCACCTGCCCTGTGTTGCATTACACAGAGTTGGGCATATAGGTTTTTCTTGGAAATGAGATATATGTCCTTAAGTACCTTCAGTTTTGTGAGTGCTGAAGTGCTTTCATATACATTATTACATTGAATTCTCCTAGGTGTCAGCAAGGTGGATATTATTTCCAAGTTATAGATGAATAGATGACTCTAAAAGGTGATGCTAACTTGCTCAAGGACACACAACCAGGTGAGAGGCCTGGCCTGCTCTCTGCTCTCTCTCCTGGGTCTGGCTGTGTTGTGACCACCACACCGCTCTCCCTGGTAGATAGACAGCCTTGCAGTTGCCTTGGAACCGACCTCTATGGGCCCCTTTATACTGAACCACAGACCTGGGCAGCATTGCTATAGCCACACAATAAAATCAGCCAGCCCCCCGACCAAACCTTCCAATGAAGGTGTTCATTTGGCTCACTTCTCAATTGATGTCACTGTCTGGATGGAACCTTGAGGAGAGAACCTATCAGATGGCTGACCAATGACAAGGCATAGGACTAGTTAATTCTTCCTAGAGCAAAAACAAAACAAAACAAAAAAAGTCCACATCACGGCAGTTGTGTTTCTTCCCATTAATTTGCTCCAGGCTTTGGGTTATTATATAGATTAAACCAAAGCATTTGTCACTTAAAAAGGTAATACTATGATCTGAAGTTTTTTAAGGAAGCTTATGGAGACAACATCTTTAATATGGTAATGAAGATAGAAGTTGAAATCATTTAACTTCATTTACAAATCATGAATATGTATTATGCTTTAAATGAAAAGAAGGACTAAAACAGATATAGTGTTTGTTCAATTTGCTAAAGAGAAGACAATTTGTCAAGATTTTTTCCCTCAAAACTCAAGCAATATGCAAATGTAGGAAAATCAGACCCCCATGTTAATTCCATGGCATGATGAATATTTTTATAATCCTAATTAGTACCAGTCATTTAGTCTAGCAATTTCCCCCAATCTAGCCAATTTGAAATTAAAATAGATGCCTTGATTACAAAACTCATTAGCAAAGAAGCACCCTTCTCACTAACCAGTTCATTTAAAATGCACAAACTGAATGAAGTGTGGAACACTAGTGTTGTCAATTGGCATAAGTGAAGTGAGTCTTAATTGGAAGCATTGTGAAGTATTTGTATTGCTGCATGTTTCATTGCAGTATAATATATCATTCATTAAATGTAACAAAAGCAACTTTTAAATGGTTTAATTAAGCAGAGTTTGTGCTCTTGGTAATTTTTATAAAGTCGAAAGTCACAATTGTTTGCATGTGAAGTACTGATGGGTATTAATGTCAGGAAGACGAAGTCTGACTCTGCATTTATCACTCTGATTATGCAAAGAATGGCAGGTTTAATGTGAGAGGAGAAAATTAAATTATAGAACATTGACTCCTTATTTAACAGTACCCGCATGCACATTGTTCTCGTGAATTTTGACGTGGGATGTCCAGAATTGTTTGATTTGTGGCTGGGAAGGCAGGGGGAGGAACTCGCAAAGGAATAGGAGTGGAATAAAAGGAGAAAATAACATTTGGGGATTTCTCTTTTTGTAATTCTTTTTTAATCAAGGGAGGAGGTAGTAGGTGGAGAGAAACTCCATCCAATATATTTTCATCTACTCAAAAGAGCAATAGAGATGTGTAGAAGTGCAGATTGTTGTTCTGTCTAAGGAAAATGTGGTAGAAGTGGGAGAGAGGGAGGAAACGGGCTCCCGCCTAGGGAAATGCTGCAGGAGGAATCACAGAAATCCTACCCTGGGACCAGATAGCAGGGAGTTCAAGGCCAGTGTTTCCATCGAAGAGGCTACGGGATGGGTGGTAATAGGGGCAGTTCTGTGGGCATAAGATATGGGGTGGTGTTCCATTGATGTTTATCCAGATGTCAGCTGTTACCTCATATTTATGGCTTTCTTTGGCCCCACATCAACAAAGATGTAAAACTCAGCCATATCACTGGCTTCCATCAGAAATCCAATTTTAGCAGGCAATATTAATGCTCTGCTTATATCCATTTGGTATTTTCACTCTTGTGTGCTCCCAGGGACTTCTGATTGCCAATATTTGCACTTCTTTCCCCAAAGCCTCTTGAAGCTTCTCCACCCCTCTGTACAGCAAGCTTTCGATGTGCCAGGGAATTAACATCTGGGAACAGCCCTTAACAAATGTCTAACAGAATTTGGTGTCTAAGTTCCCCAGCTCCCTCGCTCTTGTGTGGGATAACTCTGAAATCAGGGGACAGGGTGGCACAAGAGAAAACATGCCACCCAAACCACGGAGGCCACTGGAAAGGACTTTGAGGGAATAGAAAGAACCTAACAGAAGACTCAGATGGCAACTTATTTTTGCCTGACTATTTGATTTTTAGAAACTAGATTTGTTTTGATTTTTTTGTGTTTTATTTTTGTCATTCCTTTGCATTTGAAAATGTCAGTAAGATCTCAGATGTGCCAGAAGTTACAGGAAAAAAAGTTCGGTTGACTTGATCGTGTTCCAGGTCTTCTTAATCATTGGCTCAGTCGTTGGCATCGTTGGCTTCCCCTTCACTTGCAGGATGAAGTGAAAACCTACAGCTCAGCACATAGACGGTTGTCGCTTGGGTCCTGACTTTCTACCTCCTCTTCTCAAGTACTCATTTCACTCATAGGAGAAGGACTGTGTCTTCCTGTTTGGCACTGAAACGCCCTGGCGTCAATGTTTCCCTTTGGTAGTCCTTTCCTCCTCTTCATCTGGCTAGCCCTATTTGCCTTTCATAACTCAAAGCAAATAAGACTTTCTAGAGAAAAATTTCCTTAGGCAAACTCTATGGAACCTTAACTACACTTCTTATATTTAAAAAAGAAAATCTAGAAAGAGGCTATTTTCCTTTTTAGCATACTCAGAAAATTTTTGTTTTGTGGTTTTACCTTTTATTATTATTATTTTTTTAAGTACATTAGAGGCAACGAGATTTTTCTCTGTGTTTAGGGCATCTAAAGATCTTAAATTGTCCCTGGGCAAGAGATAAAGGTAATAATTGTCGGGTTGAAAAGCAAAGGGAGAAACCTTAGAGTGATTTGAAAATAGAATCAGATTTCGCGGTTGCCCAGAAGTCCCAGAGGAGGGGAGACAACTACTAACCCTGACCGTGACAAAACCCAGAAGGATACCATTGATCGCACAGTCTGATTGCCTACAGCCGGGGGCTCTGCCCATGGCCCATCTCTTTACCGACAGAAGAGTTGCTTATTTCCCAAATGCACTGAGTGGTTGAGGGCAAGCCCTGGTAGGCCTGTTGCCAGGGTGTACTAGAGAGGGGATAATCCTTTTTTTGTAGCTGCTTTTCCTTTAGCTGCTTTCCTGACATTTTGCCCCACGCCTCCCTTGGCTGCTCCAAGTGCCGGAGGCAGCAGCCAGCAGTGGCTGTCTAAGTAAGTTATTGAAACAAGGCTTTTTAAAATGAAGACTTTTTAATTTGAAGTAGTTGCTAGAGATACCAGGGTTGTAATCTAGAAGCTTTGTAATAGGTGGCTGGGGAGTGAGTGAGGGGAAAAAAAAAGATATATTAACTTTTCTTTCTGCAAACACTGTTGTGCTAATATTGGGCTTGAATGTTTTCATAATTAAGATGCTGAAAGGTGGCTGAGAAGTCCACTCTTTCTCTCATGGATCTTAGCCTGGATGGTCTTCTGGGCCTTATGGCCCCAAGGATCCAGTCCCTGAAGGAAGCATCCAGGTTTTACCAGTAGATCATTACTCTGATCTACATGCCCTAAGGTTCAGACAGTCACTTTCCCTTTCATGATGCTGAAAATGTGAGGTTAATCAGCAGGTAAAAAAGCTGATATCATTCATTTAATTCTTTTTACAAATGTTCCAGTGTAATCACTCAAAATAACTGAAAATTATGCCACATTTCCCCCCAAGTAACTCACTTCTCATTATCAGAGTCTAACAAATCCTAACAAATATTTATATTAAATACTCAAAAGATTTTTTTTCTCTGAGTGAATATTAGTAAAATACATGGAATAAAGAAGAAAGAAAAATAGAAAGCAAAGCCCATCTCCTACTTTTTGGTACATAGCATTGAGAGTGTCAAAAACTTGCCCTTGGGGCTGGGGATGTGGCTCAAGCGGTAGCGCGCTCGCCTGGCATGCGTGTGGCCAGGGTTGGATCCTCAGCACCACATACAAACAAAGATGTTGTGTCCGCCGAAAACTAAAAAAATAAATATTAAAAAAAAAAAAAAATTTGCCCTTGGCTAGAGGTGAGGCTCAGTGACAGAGTGTGTGCTTAGCATGCAGAGGCATTGGGTTTGATACCCAGCACCAAAACAAAACAAAAAGAGCCCTTATCCTTTGTTTCCTACATACCGAGTGAGTGAATATTGTATTCAACAAAAATGTATCAAGCACTAACCATATACCAGGAGATAATGTGCAGTAATGGATACTGATACTCCTCAGTGCATTAGTGCAAAGAGAAAGCCCGATCACGTGAGCCAATGATGGCAACTGGGATAAGTGCCACCAAATAGAAGGATAGATTATCTGTGTGCATTGGGGAGTAGGTCTGACCTAGCTTAAAAAATGTGTGCTCTAATTACTGTATCAAAGAATAAAGGTATTCTTTTGGAGCTACACAGTTTGAGTCTTATAAATATTGATTAAAATAAAACAAGGGTCACTTTATGAGTTGACTTCAGATTCTTATAAACAATTTCATTGAGATCTAATTAGCATCCCGAGACTGCACGAGTTATAGTATACAAACTTGATAAAGTCTTGACATGAATGCTTACATCACTGCAATAAAGAATGTGAGCAAATTTGTCACCCCAAAGTTTCCTTGTGCTCCTACCTGGTTCTTTCCTCCCCTTCTCTATCCCCTCACCATATTCAAAGTTGGGGATTTGTTTTCAGGCACTAGAAGCCGGTTTGCATTCTCTAGAATTTTACATACAGGCACTATATTCCTGCATGTTTTCTTTTTCTTATAATTATTTTGAGATTTGTCTATGTTGTGCATATCAATAGTTTCTTTTATTTTTTTGGTAGTATTAGATTGCATTGATATACTACAACTGGTTCATCTAGTCACGTGTGAGAGAATATTTGAGTTGAATCCAAGTTTTGGCTATTAAAAATAAAGTTGCTATGAAAAATTCATGAACAGGTTCTTGTATGGGCTTATGTTTTCATTTCTCTAAGGCAAGTTGGTATAGTGGAATGACTGGACTGTATGCTAGATGTAGTTACAAATTTTTAACAAAAGTTTGAACTGTATTCTAAAGTGGTTGTACACTTTTCAGTTCTACTAGGAGTGTGTGAGAGATGCAGTTTTTGTATATCCTCACCAATGTCTGGCATGCTAATCTTTATAATTTGAACCTTTCTAATATAGTAGTGATATCTCATTGTGGTTTTAATTTTCATTTTCCCACTGACTGAAGGCCTTGAAAATCATGTGTTTATTTGAGAATCATGTGTTTAGTGTTTAATCTCTCTTTAGTGAAGGTTTTACCCAATTTAAAATTGGGTTGCTGGTATTCTTATTGAGTATTGTCTTTCTTTATTCTAGATAAAGTCCTTTATCAAATATGGAATTTACCATATTTTCTCCAATATCACAGCTTGTCTTCTGATTCTCTTAAGAGAGTATTTCAATGAAACCATATCATAAAGTACAAATTATCAATTTTTTTGGGTTCATATTTTTGGTGTTAGATTTGAAAAATACTTTACTAATTTACTGTCACAGAGATTTTCTTTTTTGCTTTTTATTAGATACTGCTAGAGTTTCATGTTTATATTTATATCTATTATCCATTTTATATATGATGTGAAATATGGATCAAGGTTTATTATTATTATTATTGCATATGGATAGCAAATTGTTCCAACATCATTTCTTGAAAAGACTATTCTTTCATCATAGAATAACTTCTATACTTTTGTCAAAAAATCGATTGGCCATATATTTGAAGAACTATTTCTGGACTCTATTCTCTTCCATTGATCTATTTGCTTAGCTTGACACCAATGTCACATTATCTTGATTTCTTGGCCATTGTAGTAATTTGCATTTTCAAATGAATTTGGGAATCAATTTTTCAATTTCTGTTACCACCAAAAGCGTCCTGAAATTTTTATTTGGATTGCATTAAGTATATAGGTCAATTTGAGAGGAACTGACATTTTAAAGTTATGAAGTCATCTGATGTATGAACACAGTTTATCTTCCTCTTTGTTTAGGTTTCCTTCAGTTTATTACTAAGAAATATTACACAGTAATATTTTATTCTTTTCAGTTTATAGATCTTGTACCTCTTTTGCCAGATTTATCCCTAAGCATTTCACAAATTTGATTTTTTTGAGTGATAATTTTAAAAGGTCCTGATTTTTTTTGTTGCTAGTACATATAACAAATAGAAAAGTCAATAATGATATAAGGGAATTGTACGATGTAGTGAACTAGCTTGACTTAAATGTTTTCTCTACAACACCTCCAGCAACGGAGCACACTTACTTCCTAAAGCTTTGGGAACATTTACCAAGATAGGCCATATTCTGAACACTTGTGACTCAGGACAAATATTATATCTCTTAAGTTGTAAAAGAGAATGATTTTACTAATTTCAGAGATGTGTGGAAATTATCTGATATGTGAGAAACTTATTTTGAAGCTGATAGAGGGATTTTCACAGATAAGAATTAAGCACAGAAAAGAATATTTACTACCAAAGTGTGACTTCAGGTCTAAAAACCTATGATTTCCCATTCCATTGAAGAGAAAAAGTTACTTCAAAATAATTTCTAACGATCCTCTGGATTTCAGAAGTGACTCTGGTGTTATTTCCTTTTTCATCTCAAATTTTGTTGATTTGGGTTTTTGTTAACTTTCTTTTGATTGATTTGGCTAGGAGCTTATCAATCTTTTTTATCTGTCCAAAAAACCAACTCTTTGTTGCATTGATTATATATATATATATATATATATATATATATATATATATATATATATATATAAAATTATGTATGTTTATTTTTACATATATATGTGTGTGTGTGTATATATATATGATTTTAATTTTCATTCACACACGTACACACACACACACATATATGTATATATATATATTAAATATTTTTAGTCGTAGATGGACACAATACCTTTATACCTTTATTGTGTTTATTTATTTTTTTTATGTGATGCTGGGGATTAAACCCAGTGCCTCACACATGCTAGGCAAGCACTCTACCACTGAGCCATAACTCCAGCTCCCTACATATATATTTTTTATTCTGAATTTCAGTAAGTTAAGCTCTGATCTTAATTATTTCCCGCCTTCTACTGATTTTGCCATTAGTTTGCTCTTCCTTTACTAAGGTTTTGAGGTGTGGCATTAGATTTTTTGAGATCTATTTTTTTTAATGTAGGCACTCAACACTATAAATTTTCCTCTTAAAACTGCCTTCATGCTGTCTCAGAGATTTTGATATGTTGTATCTCTGTTAGCATTTGTTTCTAAGTACTTCTTAATTTCTCCTCTCATTTCTTCTTTGACCAATTTCTCATTTAAGGGTATTATTCAGTCTTCACATGTTTATGTAATTTCTATAATTTTTCTTGCTAATGAATTCTAGTTTTATTTCATTATAATCTGATATAATGCATGGGATTATGTCAATTTTTGGTATTTGCTAAAACTTGCATTTACTCTGATAAACTGGAAAATCTAGAAGACATTGACAAATCTGTAGACATACATGACCTGCCCAAATTGAACCAGGAATACATAGAGGACCTAAACAGACCAATATCAAAGAATATCAAACAAAATGAAATTAAAACAGCAATTAAAAACCTTCTAAAAAAGAAAAGACTAGGACTGGATGGATTCTCAGATGAATTCTACAAAACCTTTAAAGAAGAAATATCACCAGTGTTACTAAAATTATTCCATAAAATTAAAAGGAAGATAACACTCCACAATAAATTCTATGAAGCCAGTATAACCCTGATACAAAAACCAGACAAAAAAAATTAAAGGAATTAAGGAATAAAACCTACAGAATTCTTTATGAACATAAATAAAAACATTCTTTTTTTCTGCTCTCTAGCATTTTTTTAAAAAAATTATTTGTTTTAATTAGTTCACATGACAGTACAATGATCTTGACATATCACACATTTGAATCAGATGGCGTATAATTTCTCATTTTTCTGAGTGTACAGGTTGCAGAATCACATTGGTCATGCAGTCACGTATATACATACAGCAATAATAATGTCTATTTTATTCTGCTCTCCTTGCTTAATAAAATATTAGCAAACCACATTCAAAAACAGCTCAAGAAGATAGTACACCATGATCAAGTGAGGTTCTTCTCAGGCATGCAAGCTTGGTTCAAAATATTCAAATCAATAAATATAATTCTTTAAGTAATTAGAATTAAGGACAAGATTCATATGATTATCTCAATAGATGAAGAAAGACCTCTGATAAAATCCAGCATTCATTTATGTTAAAAACAATAGAGAAACTAGGCATACAAACAGCTTACCTCAACATAATGAAGGTTATATATGGAAGCCCAAAGCCAATGTTATACTGGAGAAAAACTGAAAGCATTTTTTTTCTAAAATCAGGAAGAAGATAAGGATATCCACTCTCAGAACTCCTATTCAATATAGTCCTTGAGACTAGCCAGAGCAATCAGGCAAGAGAAGGGAATAAAGGATACAAAAAGGAAAGGAAGAAGTTTAGTTATCCGTTTGCTAATGACATGATCCTATATCTAGAAGACCCAAAAACTCCACTAAAAGACTTCTAAAGCTGGTAGGCAAGTTCACCGAAATAGCAGGATAGAAGACAGATATTCACAAATCAAGCTTTCCTATACTCCAATAGTGATTCTGCTGAGAAAGAAATCAGGAAAACCATTCCATTCACAAAAGCCTAATACAATGAAATAAAATACTTGGAAATTAGTCTAAGTAGATAAAAGATCTTTACAATAAAAACTACAGAACACTGGGGCTGGGGATGTGGCTCAAGCGGTAGCGCGCTCGCCTGGCATGCGTGCGGCCTGGGTTCGATTCTCAGCACCACGTACAAACAAAGATGTTGTGTCCGCCGATAACTAAAAAATAAATATTAAAAAAAAATTCTCTCTCTCTCTCTCCTCTCTCACTCTCTCTTTAAAAAAAAAAAAAAAACTACAGAACACTGAAGAAATTAAAGAAAACCTTAGAAGATGGAAAGACCTCCCATGTTATTGGCTAGGCAGAATTAATATTGTTAAAATGGACATACTTCCAAAAGCATTACACAGATTCAATACAATCTCCACTAAAATGCCAATAACATTCTTCAGGGAACTAGAAAAAAGAATCCTAAAATTCATTCAGAGGAATAAAAGATCTCAAATAGCAAAGCCATCTTGAACAAGAAGAGTGATAATGGACACATCACAATGCACAATCTCAAAATACACTCTAGAACTAAAGTAACAAAAACAGCATGGTAATGGCATCAAAACTGTGGAAGCAATCACATGCCTTTCAATAAATGAATGGATAAAGAAACTGTGGTATATATACACAAATGGGATAGTACTCAACCTTAAAAGAGAATAAAATATGGCATTTGCAGGTAAATGGATGGAGGTGGAGAATAGCATGTAAGTAAAGTAAGCCAATCCCCAAAAAACAAAGGCTGAATGTTCTTTCTGACAGGTGGATGCTGATCTATGATAGGAGCAGGGGTGGGGCATGGGAAAAATGGAGGAACTTTGATTAGACAAAGGCA
Source organism: Callospermophilus lateralis (assembly GCF_048772815.1). Classification (NCBI taxonomy): domain Eukaryota; kingdom Metazoa; phylum Chordata; class Mammalia; order Rodentia; family Sciuridae; genus Callospermophilus; species Callospermophilus lateralis. The sequence goes on from NC_135319.1 coordinate 71,248,938, forward strand.
AGGGGGTATAGGGGCAGGATTGTATATGATGTAGCGTCACATTATATGTGCAGTCATACATGTACCTAGGGTAATAATGTCCATCTCATTTTTGCAAGTCTCACGAGATGGACATTATTACCTTAGGTACATGTATGACTGCACATATAGTGTGACTCTACATCGTGTATAATCAGAGAAGTGAAAAGTTGTGCTGCAATTGTATACAATGAATCAAAATCCATTCTGCTGTCCTAAATAACTAATTAGGATAAATAAATTAATTAATTAATAAAAAATGGACATGAAGACCAGTGCAGCATAATAGAGGACATAAAAACAATATGTATATGTATATATATATTCTATGAAGTCAGTATAAATATGTATACACACACATATACATTATACACACACACACACACACACACATATATACACACACACACACACACATATATACACACACACACACACACATACATATATATACACACATACACACATATGTTGGAGAAAAGACAGTCTTTTTAACAAATAGTACTGGGAAAATTGATAACCATATGTAGAAGAATGGGATTAGATTCATGTCTCTCACCCTGTACAAAAGTCAAATCAAAATTAATCAAAGATATAGGAATGGCAGCAGAAACTATGTGACTACTAGAAGAAAACTTTGCAACACTATGTATCATATTGTGCAGGCACCAACTTCTTCCACAAGACCCTGAAAACTCAAGAAATAAAACTAGTAATCAATAAGTAAGAGGGCATCTAATAAAAAAAAAATTTCTGCACAGAAAGGGAAATGATAAAGAGCATGAAGAAAGATTCTTCAGAATGGGAGAAAATATTTACCAGCTAGTACTCTGACAGGGGATTAATATGCAGAATATATGAAGAACTCAAGAAGCTTAACACCAACAAAACCAAGTAATCCAATCAATAAATGTGCAAAAGAGCTAAATTGACACTTATCAAAAGAAGAAACACAAATGGCCCACAAATACATGAAAAAGTGTTCAACGTCCCTAGCAATCAGGGAACTGCAAATAAAAATTACACTGAGATTTCATTCATTCCAGTCAGAAACAATTATCAAGAATACAAATAATAAATATTGGCAAGGATGTGGAGAAAAAGTCATACTCATACATTGTTGATGGGTCTGTAAATAGTATAACCACTTTAGAAAGCAATATGGAGATTCCTCAAAAAGCTAGGAATGGAACTACCATATGATCCAGCTATCCTATTCCTAGGTATGTATCCAAAAAAAACTCAACTTTTTAAAACTCTTTTAGCTTATCCCTGGACAAAGTCAAATTAGCACATAACAAAGATATTCTGGCAGTGCACACAGCCCAAGCCAACTGGTGAAGGTGAGAAAGACTGGTATCCTTAGATTAGCAAGTAGTTTACTTTGGCACAAAGTACATGATGGTAAAAACAAAATGTAGTCAGGGAGTCTGAGTTATCTGACAGTCTGACGATGGGTATTTGGGCACTATTCGGGGGAGTATGTGCTTTGTTTTACAGAGATGGCAAATAGTTCCTTTTTTGATTTTTAAAATTAGTTATTATTGCAATTGTACAAATGTATGGGGCAAAATATGATGATTCGATACATGTGTACAGTGTGTAAAGGTCAAATGAGGGTTTTCAATGTTTCCATTTCCTTAAACATTTCTCTTAAAATGGTCCACCTGGAAGTTAGGAACTCCACATTAAAATACCAAGGGCTATTTGAGTAAATAATTTATTTCCCATGAACTCATCCTTGAATACCTAAAGGGCATCCTCACTTTTACTTTTCATTTCTTTCATGTGAATTCCACACTTGTTTCGGAACTTTGGGTGTGAAGGTTTCTCTCTGACAGCGTTTCTCTTGTGCTGGACTTGACCTTTCCATTGATACCACAATCAGGAAATCAAGAGTAGTGCAAGCAATAGTGACTCCAACACCTCTGCTGTTGCAGTCAGTCATAGAGAACATCTCTTTGTAGATGTTTCCAGCCCTTGGGAAAAAGAGGGCACATCAAGGACTGAGGGTGAGAAACAAGGATAGGTGTATATTTTGTTGTCTTGCTTCTGTGCCTTCAGGTTATCTCTATAGTTTTTAAATTATGCAACATCCAGTATAGTCTTCACTAGTCTTCTGTTCTTCACTGTTTGTTTCTTGTGTATTTCATGGCTCTGTAATCAGACAAATTTCCTCATGCCAAAGCCTCCTTTTTCATTCAGCAAAATTTTACTAAATGTTTGATGAGGTTTAAATAATTGTGCACAGTGCTTGAGTGAATGTAATGGTGAATAAATGACATATCCCAATCTGGGGGGAGGGAAAAGTAATTAACTGTTAATCACATATGATGCCCTAAGAGCCTTAGGGATATGGTGACTCTGAGGTCATCAGCAAGTCAGGGTCTTTGTAGATGGGACAGAATGGGGAGAGGATGGGCTGGATGTGGGAGGCTAAGAGGGATTTCAACAGGGAAAGAAACCTACCCAGTATTCATTAGGTGCTCAACACATACTTGAGGATACTTACAGAAGAAGAGGCTCAGTTAAGAAGGATATGTAACTTAAGGAAAACCTATGGTAGTAGCAAGCTGAAAGTGAACTTCTGTGAAAGAGGCAGTGCTAGGATCTGGAAGAAAATCAGCCTCACATTGAGAAGGTTAGAATAATCCCTGAATCTGTTTCTTCCAGTTGTATTACATGAGGTGAATGGCTTAACCTCTCTGAACCTTTTCATTCTGTACTATGACAGCAATGATGGGAAGCTGACAGGTGTGTTGAGAATCCTGTGGGAGAAGGTGCAGAGGTGTACTGAGTTATTTTTGTTATGAGATCTTTACTTGGTCATAAACCAGCTTTGCAAACTTTTGCTATGAGACCTCAGAGCTAAGCAGACAACCCAGATTTTCGTATGATTTGACCTCTGAATTGACTGAGGTAACTCAGATTTTCTTCTCCTTTAGAGCAGTTATTTACTCGTGCATCTCTTCTTCTCTTGCTACTTAGAATTATCACTTTGCTAAAATTTCAGGGTGTGCTTCCTCTTAAGCCATCTGCTAATATTTGTTGGACCAACAGTTGCCCTAATACGTAGTTGTTCAGATTAGCAACTAGAAAAGCCAGGGGTCCCTTCAATAGATGAATGGATAAAAAAAATGTGGCATTTATACACAATGGAGTATTACTCTGCATTAAAAAATGACAAAATCATAGAATTTGCAGGGAAATGGATGGCATTAGAGCAGATTATGCTAAATGAAGCTACCCAATCCCTAAAAAACAAATGCCAAATGTCTTCTTTGATTTAAGGAGAGTAACTAAGAACAGAGTAGGGAGGAAGAACATAAGAAGAAGATTAACATTTAACAGGGATGAGAGGTGGGAGGAAAAGGGAGAGAGATGGGAAATTGCATGGAAATGGAAGGAGACCCTCAGGGTTATACAAAATCACATACAAGAGGAAGTGAGGGGTAAGGGAAAAAAAACAAGGGGGAGAAATGAATTACAGTAGATGGGGTAGAGAGAGAAGAGGGGAGGGGAGGGGAGGGGGGATAGCAGAGGATAGGAAAGGCAGCAGAATACAACAGACACTAGTACGGCAATATGTAAATCAGTGGATGTGTAACCGATGTGATTCTGCAATCTGTATATGGGGTAAAAATGGGAGTTCATAACCCACTTGAATCAAAGTGTGAAATATGATATATCAAGAACTATGTAATGTTTTGAACAACCAACAATAAAAATTAAAAAAAAAAAGAAAAGAAAAGCCAGGGGTCTCAGGCAAAGGAGGTCGACTAGGTAATAGTTGGTTAATGGGACCATACATCACAGAGGACATTTTCCCATGGGAGAATCATCAGCCCTTGATTAATATGGAGTGTGGACGTCTGTGACTGGCCCATATTTACCCATTAAATCACAAACTGGGGGTCTAACTCCATTTGCAATTCATTAGGACCTGGTTCTTTAATTACAGAGATGAAGACAGGAAAACTCAGATTATCCAGCTCTTTGGGCAATGGAAATGCAGAGGGTGAAGTTATGACCATGTGCAAACTACATTTTTAACTTTTTAATGGTGCCAATGACACTTGGTGATGTTCCTTTGGATTGCTTGTGTGTTTGCACATACCCATGCTCTGTAATAAAACTGGAAAGGGGAAGAGAAAAATATGTATAATTATTTATTCACGAAATTTCTTTTCATTTTTATGAATGTTTCTAGGTGTGGAACTCATTTCATATACTCTCATTGTTTTGCTATTGTTTTTAATCTGCTCCCTACTTTTTCTTTTCTTAATTAACCCTTACAAAAGGAACTGGACAGCTCTGTGATCCAATCCCACATCCTTCATATATCAGCTCTAAGCAGCTAACACATTGCTGTGATTTACATACTTCCAGTTCCAGAGAGCTCAGTTCCTCAGAAAGCAGACAATTCCAGTTTTAGAGAACTCTAGTTATTATCTAAGGCCAATAAAATAAGATGTATTCTTTAATCTTCTGCCTACTGCAAATAATTTTTCTTTATTCACTACCTTGTTCAAATGTGAATTTGTTCTTCTGAATCTATAAACAGCAGCCCCCACACCTCCATATGGAGGCCATTCATAGGGGTGACATGGCTTCCACATCTGTTCTGCTCTACTTGTCCTCTCCAGGAAGAACATCTCAGCTCCACAGGGTCACTTCTGAAAGCCCTGGACCACAGCTGTACTGCATAAGGGGAAGGAGAGGGCTCCTGTCTCAGTGCTCCAGCTATGGGCCTTGCAGGCACACACAGAGAATTTGGAAGAAAGCCCCATGTTCTTTCTTTGGGTTTAAGTCATGGTCCAGCCTACTAGAGCTCATGAATGACTGGAGATTCCAAAGTGGTTTCTCTGTTCTATTCTACTAGTTCCTTCTCCCACAGGTTGCCACATGGCCTCTTCTTGCAGTGGGCAGATGACTTCTCTTGCTGGAACTCCTGCCTCTTGCTGATCCTTCATCTTTGCCTCTTGTTCTCTTAGTTCCTCTTTGTCTTTTTAATGGTGAGCAATTCAGTACAGTGGTAACATAAAATGCTGTCTTTCTATATGGTTATGCACTCTCCCTTGCTATGATTAAAATACAAAAAACAAAAGCAAATGTCCCAAACCATCAAAAAGAGAACAAAATCTTGGAACTATTATGTAGGGTATAGAAAAAAAAGATAGGAATAGAAACTTTTAAATTCTTCCTAATATATGCTAAGTGCTATATTAAGGGTTGTATTTTGCTATGAAATATAATTTTCTAGTTGTCTCTGTTCATTAATTCCAAACCTTGCAGTGGTTTTTTTGTGTGTGTTAGTGTGCGAGAGCATCTATGCGTGTGTTTGTGTATGTGTGTTGTGGTTATGTACGTGTTTTAAGTATTAGCTTATCTTTACAGGGACACCTGTCCTGTTTTGTCAGAAGGTACCCTGGATTATAAAATATCCCTCAAAGGTGGTTTTTATTTGCTTCAACTGGAGGCCTGAAAACATCAATGGACAGGGACTGTTTTATGTGTATTCACCTACTGGGGATTCCTGCATCCATTGTGCAGGTTGTGTGAATTCAATTTTCATATCCATGGCTGAAGCTAGACTGGGGTTTTGTTTTCTTTTGGGTGACTGAGCCCATTTTCCCTGAGAGAAAGGGAGAGAGAGAGAGGGAGAGAGATACCAGGGTCAAGATAAACCCTTCCCTGTGATCTATTTCCACCAACTAGGTCCTACCTCCTACAGTTTCTTGCCACTCCCTGTCATCCATTCAGCCAAGATGGATTAATCCTTTGATGAGCTCACTGTTCTCAGGATTTATTCATTACCTAACAGCCCCACCTTTATACATGGCTGCTTTGGGGGGACCAAGCTCTTAACACATAAGTCTTTAAGGGACTTTCCATATCCAAACTGTAACACTTCCCAAACCCCCACCCAAGGCTTATCAGAAGACAGCTTATCACTGCTTGCCCACATAGTGGCCAACACATTTCAAAAGAATCACATATCACATGATACTTCCACTTTTAAATATTAGACTGTTTATAGCTATTGACTGCATAAAGCCCAAAGGCAAGTGTATTTTTCTTGTGTAGTGTTGTAACCCACCTCTAAGTTTCCAGAGCCTATATTTGCTTTCCCAAACACGAGGGATCATTACTGTGTCAGCTCCCACATCCCATGTAGGTTTTGGGTTCTGAGTTTGACTTTGAAAGATTTAATTCCACGGTTAGAAATTATGAAAGATTTTTAAATTATGTTTTATCTATAATATTAAATTGTTGGCAGCTGCAATCCCATCCAGTTGGAAATACATATACTTTCTCCTACATAACCTTCAAACTAACTATATAAAGTAGGTTAGCATCAGTCTGACTATAGGGTTAATGATACCAAGGTTCAGGATGGTTGAGCTTTTGGAGGTCACACAGCCAATAAGTAGTAGAGCAGAGATACACTGGAGCTAACAATAGGGATAGAGGAAGAATGTTCCTGGAAGCAGGAAGAAAACCAGGAATAAACAATCGCCATGAAATTTAGGGGAAGAAAGTTGTTTGAAATTTGGACAAGAATTAACTGTTTTAGAGGGGCAAACTGAGAAAATCATGGGGTTTGGCAATTTTCTAAAGAGAACAGATTGTGTCTAAGTGATTCTTTGAAGAGTGCCTGGAGGATGGGGATTGTGTTGTCCTGTCTGCTGCTTTTAGAAGCACTTGCAAATATATACTTAAGTGGTTTTTGATGGTGATGGTGGTTATCCAAAAATTCTTCATGTAGCACTTCCCATTTGGAAAATTTATGCAAAAATGTGGGATCACATCCAGCTTAGTGCTCACACTTATCCTCTGGGAGGATGTCTATAGGAGCTCCTTAGGAAAAAAACACAGAAAGGGATTATCTGTTAGTGACAGGCCAATTAGAAGTTCAGCTCTTGAAGGAAGACATGGGACATTCTTTTAGAATGTACAATTGTCATAATGTACAATTTATTGTGAATTAGGTACTAAGCTCTTCAGACACAGCATTTCTGTTATGGTTTAGATATTGGCTCATGTGTGAGACAACACAAAAACATTCAGAGGTGAAATGATTGAGTTATGAGAGCCTTAATCTAATCAGTGAATAAATCCCCTGGTAGGGATTAACTGAATAGTGACTGTAGGCTGGTAGGGTGTGGCTGGAGGAGGTGGGTCCCTGGAGGCATGCCTTTAGGGTATATATGTATTCAGTGAGTTGAGTTTAGTCTCTCTCTTTCTCCGCTTCTGATCATCATGTGAGCTGCTTCTGTGCACCACACACTTCTGCCATGATGTTCAGACTCATCTCAGGCCCTTAGGAATGGAGCTGGCTATTGATGGACTGGGACCTCTGAAACCATCAGCTTCGAATAAACATTTATCCTCTAAAATTAGGGTTAGGGATAAGGGTTAGGGTCAGGTCTTTGGTCCCAGCAGCAAAAAAAAAAAAAAAAAAAAAAGGCTACAACACTCCCTTTCCATCCTTTGGAAAACTGTACTGTTATTCCCATTATAGAGACAAGAATCCAAGAGTTTTAGAGCATCTAAGTGGCCCAGGTTACCAGAGCTAGAAATGACAACATTGAGATCCACAGGCTTGTCTGTCTCTATAGCAAAGCATCTTAAATCTTTAATCCCAGAGTGGGATCAGTTGAAGGAGGTACTTGAAATTTCTCTGGACACACATAGGAATGTGACTGCCAGAATAAAAATGACATTTTGGGGCAGTGTGTTCCAAATTCTCTTCCAGACATTGTGTGTCTAGGGGGAACTCAAACTGGCTACAGGCCATGGAATATTAAGTATCTTGGTAGCCTCTGATTTGGGCTCATCATCTCTCTCTAAGGACATATATAGGCTGGAGAAGGGGCATCTGCATGAGGATACAGGAGTGCAGCCTGGGTACCCACCTTGTTGTATAGGAGGCCACTCCTCAACCTAGGTGAAAGTGACAGGTTCAGTCCTTTATTTATTCATTCTTCTTATAAACACTTAAGGGTTCATTTTAGCAGAAATACTCTTTATTGAGGATAGACTTATGAAGGGAATAACTTTAGAGAGATGAGAAGAAGGATTAATATCTCAGAGAATGACACAAAGGGTCTACACCTCCATCCCACACTGAGCTGGGGTGTAAGGATCACAGAAGGAATGAGGTAGTGAAGAACTGAGCTGGCCAAGACGGTAACTATTACCCATACGTGGCTATCCATCAAATTAGTCAATTAAAAGTATACAAAATTTAAGAATTCCATTCCTCCATGCCACCTAGCCACATTTCACGTGCTTCACAGCCACATGGGGCTGGTTTCTACTCTACTGGGTTGCACAGGTGGAGACCCTTTCCATCATTGAAGAAAGTCCTAGTAGATAGTGACAGTGACAGTGAATGTTGGCCAAAAGGCCCAGGTTGGAGCCTGGCTCAGTCCCTTAGCATCTGTGTATTTGTGCACACTTGAGCAAGTCCTTTAACATCTCTCTGCATTCCTTCCCTTGTGTACAAAATAGGGAGCATAACTGGAACAGCACAAGGCAACATCTTACAGGGCACTTACTATGTCCCTGGCACCAGTGTAATGACTTTATTTGCATTAATTAATGTAGTATTTACAACCTTTCTCCATGGTAAGTGCTATTATTATCCCCTCTGCATACATGTAGATACAGGAACAGAGAAGTTCCTGTAGCTAGTTAATGTTGCTTCTGGGCTGTAAACCCAGGCAGGTGGAATCAAGAATTAGGACTCTCCGTCTATACAATTCCTAATAATGGCGTAAATGTTAGAGTGATGTGGGGAAAATTAAATCACTTACTATACTAGGATCATTGATGGCATGGAGTTCAAGAAAGGTTAGTTATTATTATTCTAGTCTTTAAGGAAGCTGGAGATACCCTTATTTTTATTCTCTTCTTAAATCCAGGAGAAGTACACACTTCCTCTTAATTGATGGAAAATATCAAAGTATGGCAGAAAAGAATTGTAGTGACAGACAGCCCCATTTTCCCTTGCTCTTTTTTTTTTTTTTTAACCTTGGATCTGCTACTTCCTTTCTCTGACTTAGTTTCCTGGTCTTTAATGTGGGGATTGAGGTAGAAAGTCCCTGGGCTGTTTACTTTTCCAGAGTCTCTGATTCCATGATAAATGGGGCCTAATTTGCATTGCACAATTATAAGTCATGTATAAATATTAGCTTATGCAATTGGTTAATCACTTAATGTCAGATAAATGTGCAGAGCAAGGTGTTTAATATGTTTACACAAACTGTACAAACCATTTTGTCATTAATTGTGCTTATCCAGCCCGCTGGCATGAGCGTGTTGAGGCAGAGAACTTGATGTGGGCACCTGTCTCCCTAACTTTGCCTTCCCACCTGGTTTTGATTTATGCTGTGGGCTGTCTTCCATTCACTCGGGAACTAGGATTTTGAAAATGTTTATGCAAACAATCCTAAGGATTGGAGGCTTACGAGGTGTTATCTCTGTCTTCAGACAGGCTGAGCTCCTTGTGGGCGCTTCATGTTTAAAAAGTCAGGGAAAAAGATAGAAATTACCACTAGTTAACACCTGGATGTCAAACCTCCTTCTCCCCCAACCCCCATTTTACTTTTTTCTCAAGTTATACCTCAGAAAATTCAGGACAATTTGAGGTCAGTTAATGGGAATTTCTCAGGTGTGATAAAGATTATCTGGGTTTTTGTTCCATTGATTTTTATGGGAGGGTGGATAGCTGTAAAATCACAGTGGGCATAGTACAGTCATCTACTTGACAGCATGGACTGTGCAGGGAGCCAGGAGGAGCTGAGGCCAGAGCAGGATGGTGCAGAGAAGGGTTGCCTTTGATGCTGTATAAGCTGGGCTTCGGCGAGGAGAAGAGGGTTGGCCTGAGCTGGAATTCCATGATAACTGAGTGAAGGAACTCTTTACAGAGAGGAGTTAATCCAGTGTGTCAAGGCTCCAGAGATAGCAGCAGTAGGAAGCTATTTGAATCTGGAGACTGGCTGGGTAGTCGAGGATACCATTCTCCTGAGATTCTGGAGAGAGCTGGAGTAGTGGGGTTGAGGGGAACTGATAGCTGAAATATGGTGGGAAGTGGGGGAGTGGGGAAGGCAAACCTTGACCTTTCCAAACTCCTGCTACTGCCTTCTTTTGGCTGACTGTAGTTAGAAGGCAAGAGACAAGGAAGCCACATGGATCCTGCAGGTCTTATGGACAAGCCCTGCAAGGGCATAGAGTAGGGAAGAGAAGGGGAGAAAATGGGCTAATGGGTAAGGACAAATGGACACTATGCTGCACAGACAGATGTGGATGTGAGGTAATGGAGTAAGAGGTAAGAAAGTGGGAGAGGCGGGGCGTGCACCAAGAGAGGAGGTTCAGTCTGATCAAGCGCTGCCACCCCCCGCCCCCATCATGGGAGAAGGATTCAGTGGCAGTCCTCCAAACAGACCAGCTTCAAATACTTACTGAACCATCACTGTGTAGGGGTCACAGGGAATATGGAAAGGGCATCTGCTTTGAATTAGACAGATTTGGGTTTTCTATTCAGTCCTGGTGCCATTGCTCTTATTAGCTAGATGGCCTTCCACCAGTTACTCAAACTTTCTCATCCTCAGTTTTCGTATGTAAAGTGGGACTGATTCTACAAACATCAAAGAATTGCATTTACGTTGCAATTAGATAATGGATGTAATTTGCCTAGGCCTGGACCTGGTGTTTGTCGCTATGATTTAGATGTGAGGTGTCCAACTGAGCTCATGTGCAAGACAATGCAGGATTAGGAGGTATGACCAGGTCACTGGATTAACCCCCTGATATGTATTAACTGGGTGGTAACTGTAGGTAGATAGGGTGTGGCTAGAGGAGATAGGCCCCTTGGGATATACCTTTGGGGTTTATATTTTGTCCCTGCTGAGCAGAACTCTTTCTGCTTCCTGCTGCCATGTCCGCAGCTGCTCTCCTCTGCCCTGCCCTTCTGCCATCATGTTCTGTCTCACCTCAGCGGACCGTGGAATACACCTTTGAAATGGTGCACCAAAATAAACTTTTCCTCCTCTTACATTGGTCTTGTCAGGTCTTTTGATCACAGTGACTGAAGAGCTAACTAAAACATCATTCCTGCACTTATGGATCAAGTGGACCCTGAGGTGAATGGACTTAGATAGGACCCTCACATTGAAGTTTATATTGGGGATCAGGGAAGTTCTCCCTGAAGAAGTACAAAGGCTGAGACTTGGAGGATGAGGAGAATCTAGTCAGAAAAGCCAGAGAGAGGGAAATCAGTGGCAGTAGAGAGAAGAGGAGGAGGAAGAAGAAGAAGCAGGGGAAAGTGGGGAGGAAGAGAAGGCAGGGGATGGTAGGGGAGAGGAGAAGTAGAACTGTGTGGACCATGGGACCCCATTGTTTGGATCTTTTCCCTCATTGGCTGCTCTTTCTCAGAAGCCTTTCTTGGCTCTACTTCATCTTTCTGATCTCTCCTAATATTAAAGAGCCCTTGGGAATAGTTCTTCCACCTGTCCTTATTCCCTTCCTGATCTTATCAAGCCTCCTGGTTTTCAATACCATTTATTTCTCCTGATCATTATCCCAGATCTCTTCCTTGTAGGCTGCACTTATCCATCAAATTGCTACTCGATATCTGAACATGAATATTTCATAAATATGCCAAATATTCCATTCTAAAATGAAGCATCTGGTTTCTATTCATTCTGTTCGTGAATTTGCTCCTCTCACAATTCTTTGAATATTTCAGGGCAAATGCTTTGGAGTCTTGGCTCTTCTCTTATTTCATACTCTATGACCAGTTCCTAAGAAAGTCATTTTGGCTGTACTCTTAAAACACGTCCTAGACTCCCAGAATCTACACACACACACACACACACACACACACACACACACACACACATACACAGGTTATTGTAACATCCTCTTCCTCCTTCATCCACCTGTCATGCAGCCAGAGTAGTTCACTAACATGTAAGTCACATTGTGTCATCTCTGCTAAAAACATCTAGTTGTCCCATCTCACTCAGAACAAAACCATAAGTCTTCCATGGCTCATGTATCATGCACAATCTTTCTAGCTCTCTGCCCTTGTCACTTCTTTTAACTCATTTCCCACTATTCTTCCACTCACTGGTGGTGCTCCCGCAACTCAGGTTTTGCTATGCCTCCAATTTCCAAACATAGTCCTGTCTCAGTCCTTCTTTCTCTTGCACTCCATTGGGCCTGCAGGTTATATACCAGGCTCCGGTTCTAGCTGACTGTACTCTGCTCAAATCCTATCATTTTAGAAATGCCTTCCCTAACCTCTCCGAAAAATTCAGCTTCCTCCCTACCACTCCTGGTAACCATTTATCCTGCTTTATTTTTATTCACAATTTACAACCATCCAGCATATCAATTTTTATCTATTTCCTGTCTTTTCCATTAGAATTAAAGATCTATGAAGATGAGAACTTTGTCTCTGTCATCTCCGGCTATGTAGGACAGGTGCTGTATGTAGACTCACCTGTGGATCAATAGGTGAGTGAGCGTGAAATAGTCTTAGCCTTAGATCCTTCCTCTGATTATGACTTATCCTTGAAAGCTCCTTCCCCAAAGAAGGAAGGGACTCAATCCAGTGGAGGATCTGTGGCTTCCTTTCCTCCTGAAATCCCAGATAGAGGTTGGGCATTCTAACCAGTTTGTCAGTTAGCATTTGTTAGGAATCAGCCTTCTGTGCAGCTCTGTGTTGGTTGTGATGGGATATAAAAAGGATCTTCATAGTCTAATTGAGGTGAAACACACACACGCACACACACACACACACACACACACACACAGTAATTAACAATACCGGGCATTGGTAGTAATATCGATAGTTATGTTCCAGGCACTTCATCAAATTTTTGCGTTCAGAGTGTCATTGAATCCTTATAATACTATGAGAAATAACCATTGTCATCCCCAACTCTGGTGGTCCTCACCTCAAAGAAGCAAAGGAGTAAATGTAGGTCTAGAGAAGATAGCTAACTTTTCCAAGGTGACTGTGTGAGTTAGTGAGGGTAGGGAAAGTGATTGAAGTGGCAGAAGCTGGACACTGTGACACTCAGAGCCATAGTTATAGACCATGGTTTCTGAATCATCATAACACAAATAATTGTTGAGATGATGTTCATCTGTGGTGTATTTATTAGGAATGTTGTTACTAGGTACCGGGATTGATTCTTTGTGCGGGGTATAAAATGATGAGCAGCTCCAAGCATCCCCTGACTTTTAGGAGCTCAGAAAGTTGAAGTTTAAAAATTAGAAATCAGGACATTAGCTGGAGAATGGGAAGTATGGGAATCTCCATCCAAGGAAGAAGTCCCTCTGGGCTGGAATTTTTTTAATATATCACAAAGAAGGAGGAAGTCTTACCTTTGACCTAAAAGATGGGAAACGTTTTCATGTAGTTCAAGAGGAATGAGAAATAAAGAACAGAGAAATTACTTGGCAAAGCATAACTCTGTTTGCGTAGTTTTATTTCTGTTTAGCACTTTTTACTTGGTTTATATATCTTGGGAAGTCTTTTGGTCTCTACCAGGCAGTCATTTTTTTTTTTTTTTGCACAAGATTGTGATCAACAGTGGAGAAGACATCTTGTCTCTTCTGTGAATCCCTAGTACCCATCACATAGTGAATATTCAGTAATCAGCTCTTAGATGGAGATCTGCATTTCACTGATATCCGTAGAAATTCCCCATGAAGGGATCTCTTTCATTTTAACAGTCTCTAACCAAGAAAATGCATTCCAACCTGGAAGAACTTGAAGGCTGTAGCACCATTCTGTATGCATCTGTCATCCTGAAGTGGCTTTAAGCTATCATTTGGTGCCTGGGCTATGGTTTTCATTATACTGACTCATGAGAAGAGGTCTGTGGTGAGGTACTTCATAGCCACAGTGTATTTAAAGGGTGCCATCCATCCTACTGAACGTTACTAAAAGAAAACCGAAGGTAGTTTTGAGAGGGTAAGATGGAGTTGAATTTTGCCTGCATGTTATCTTCCTTTCTTCCCCTTTAACTGGAAGGAGAACTATGCATATAGATATAGTTTTCAGATTCTCGGGTCTAATGCATCTGTATTGAACAGGATGAATGTCAGACTTTGTGTTAAGTGTTTTAAACATGTGCATTGTCCCTTTTTATATCACAATACCCCTAGTGAGTTTGGTTCTTTTTTTAATGTTCAAGTCGAAGAATTTAAAACGTGGCATTGAGAAGTCAGTGATTTATGCCATTATAAGGTGCCAGTATGTGCTAGGGCCAAATGAGACGTTAATTTTTTTTTAGAAGAAGCTGGAAAAGACTGAAGACCTTAAATTGTTGAGGGAAGAATCCAAGAGGCAGAGGAATATGCTTTCAACGTGATTAACAGTGAAAACACTTTCAATGATATTATATCCTAGCAGTAAACACTAAATGCTGAGCCACATCCAAAGGGGTGTTATTTTGGGTCCTTGCCTTCAATAATCTAGTTGGAGAGAAAGGGTATCCCAGAGATTTAGGGACATTTATTTGGAGAGAAGAACAACAAAAGGAGGACCCTTCTTCCTTGTGAGAAACTGCAGAGGGAGAATACATCACATGTCAAGAATGCACGGTTGTGTTAGCCCTGCCTGGCAGAGGCCACAGGGAAATGAAGACAGTTTATCTATCAGAATTATAGATTAATGATTGACTATATTTTACATCTTATATTTTATGATGATTTATTTTTTTTCAGAAACTTGGAGGGAAAAGACAGGAGTTAATAAACAAAGGAAAGGCAAGCTTCTCATTGCAGCACTTCAGGGCCTTGGCTAGAAAGAAAATGAACCATTTTCCTGAATGACCATGGAGTGAAGCTCCCTTTCCCTGACTTCTCAGCTTATAGAAATATCTAGACTCTCAGAATTTGGCAATTGAAGGAATGTTAAAATATCTCCTCGTTTTACAGATGAGGAGACTAAAACCTTTGGTTCTAGGATTTGTCCCTAAGTCATTGTAACTTGTGGAACACTCAGAAGACTCCTTTTCCCCTGCACTGAGTCAGTGGAAGGAGGACAGGCTGAGACCAGAGATGTCCCCCAAGGGCAGCTCTACTGCTTCTGTGCACCTCAGTTACCTCCCTTACCGAGTCTCAGTTCCTGGATCAGGATAGGGGGTGTAATATTTTATAGGTCGCTTAAGAGGAGCCCATGAAGAAACATAAAAGTGCTTTGTAAGACATAAAGTAGCATGAATGGCAGGGACCTGTTCACACCACCTTTGGAAGGCATTGGTCGTTGTAGTATGTGATGCTCCTCTGTCCACCTCTACGTTTTGGCTGGATGTAAAAGATGCACTCTGAGTTAGACAACAAAGCCATAGGATCTCATTTGGAAATAATAATCTGGTTTTGAGACCAGACCTACTCAAATTGACAGAGGGCATCTCATCACTTTTGGCCATTAACCAAAATCACCCTGAATATTATCTGCTCCTTAGAAGCTCCAAAGATCAGGAAACTATAGCTTTAAGTCGTGCTCTGGCTATTATGTGAGTTTCCACTGCCTGGCCCCAGCTACTCTTGCATTCAATAAACATGAGGAATTGCACTGTAATAGCAACCAATGCACCCAGACACACGCTTTAATTAAAGGAATACATCACACAATAAAGTGCATTTAAATGAAAAATCTTTCCAATGGAAGTACAGTTTCTTCTTTTTTTTTTCTCTTCCGTGGTACTTTTCTGATGGTTAAACACTTCTTATGGAAATGCAGGGCAGGCTAGGGTCAGGGTGAGATTCTCCAGGGACATAATGGAGGTTATGGCCGCATTGGCCGAGATGGAGTATTAGTTAAACCTCATATAGTGACTGGTGATACAAACAACATCTAATGCGACCACAAAGTGAGGCTGATGAATGCAGCTGGTGTGTGCATCAGATGCTGTCAGAGGATTTCTTAGTCTCAGGAGGAGGAGGAATGGCTGGAGGAAGGAGGAAGGCAGAGAAAATCAACTTACATGCAGGTTGACACTGTACTTTGTCAGCCAGCAGCCGGAGGGCTTTATGAAAAGCCTGACTGTGGTTGTCCCTTTGGTTGGTAAGAAACCAGGCAAATGAGTCTATCTGCCCCTCTTTGTGCCTTGGATTGTATTTTTTTCTTATAACTTTCTTTAAAGTAATTTACATATAATAAACTGCATTTATTTAAAATACAGAGATCAGTGAGTTTTGATAGTCATAAACACCTCTCAGACCACCAAGATGCAGATAATTTCTGTCACTTTTACCAAAGGCTTCTCAGACCCCACTGTGTTCACCCCTCTGTCCACCTCTGGCCTCAGACTCTCACCAGTCTGCCTTTTGTCACTGTATAATTCTTTGCATTTTCTACAAACTATACAATATGCATTTCTTTTGTGTGTCAGTCTTTTTCCACCAAGCAGTGATTCTCCTCGGACTCCTCCCTATTTGGTGCATGCCAGCAGTTTGTTCTTTTTCATTACCAAGCAGGTTGGGATGTTTTAAGGTAAAACACAGTACTTGATGGCATGGCTCTTTTTGCTGGTTTCTGTACCTGGTTTCTGTGCATATCTGAGCTGAGGTAATTTGTCACCATATTTTAGGGGTACAGGGGCTGCTGTAGTAACCAGCAGTGGTCAGCATTTCCCAGTGGGTTGCACAGTCAGAGACTGAGGGTGGCCTCTGTTTGCCTCATTTCTCTTCTCATCAATATTTATTGAACATGGAAAATGTGCTAGATACTGCTCTCAGCACTTGGGGGACATCAGCAAATAACAAAAATCCCTCCCATGGTGAAACTTGCTATGGCTGTCAAATAAATAAATTATAACATTTCTTATTATGGTTGGTCTTATGTAATTGTCCAAGTATCGTTATAGTTGGTCTAACAACAACATATGTTGTTAGTCCTTCATAAATACTGAAAGGAAAATAGATGAAGAAAGCAGAATAGGAAAAGCCAAGATAAGAAAACTGTACCTTGACTGGGTGCTCAGGGAAAGTCTCATCAAGACAGTGACATTCCAGAGGAGCAGAGTTCCAAAGCAGAGTCTTGGCAAGTTCTCTGGGTCTCCATCATAACATTGATATTTGCATCATGGTTTCTTGAATATGGCCAACTTTTACCAGCACAGAATGAGTGCACCTCCTGAAAGGCATCCTTGAGTTTCCCAGGGTTATGTCTCCCTAGTGCTGTGTATTCTCCCTGGTTCATTTAAGTTCTCTTAAGTATTTGGTTTTGGTGACTGCACTTAGAGAAGCATGCAGAGAAACTGGAGCAGGCTGAGAAAACATGTTGAAAGTGAAGAGAAGTCATGCTGAGGGGGGGAAATCCAAATGGACTTCGTGACGTGGATGATTAGGTGAGGGGTTGGCATTTTTTTTTTTTTCAGGTGAATAGTCTCTGCCCTGATGTTTCCTGTTGCGTGATTGACAAAACAAGGGTCCTGACAGGGAAATAGGAAGTTATGTGGAGGTGGGCTTGTGCAAGCAGATCTGACAGCCAGTGACCTTAAGTCTAGATGAAAAGGGAGTAAGAAGCCCCTCTATCTCTGCTCCTGGTCATATCACAACTCAATGACAATCTGTTACAGAGACTGTGAAGCACCTGCTTGATAATGTGAAGACTAAGGGCGATAAACTGACCTCAGCAATGTCCACAAAAGGGAAGGCATTTTGATTGAGTAGATTTATTTCTAGAATGCATGATAGTTTAATATAAGAAAAATCTAAAAGTGAAATTCTACATGAACATTTCAATTGACTCATAAAATTATTGTATGAAACTCAATACCCCCTAATGACTTACAAAATAAAAATAGGAAAACAAAACAAATTAAAATTTTTTTAAATCTTAGAAAATTAGGAGATAAGTGCTTCTTAAACTAAGACTATCCACTAAAAATACAAAGAACATAGTTTTCATATAAAATATTAGTGGCATTTTATTTAAAATCAGGAGTAAGACAAGGACACTCACTACTGTACTAATAGCTTCCAGTCAACATTACACTGGGATTCCTACACATGACAATGAATAAAGAAAAAAAAGATCGTTCTTCATAGATAATATGATTTTCTACATATAAACTCGAAAGAAAGTACAGATAAGTTATTAAACTTAATAATTTTAAGTTTTTATAAACAAAATAAAATTGTAATTTATTCTCCAGCAATAATGAGTTACAAAGCCAATTACAATATAATTTATTCCATGTATCTTGTTCCAATGTCCAACAAGAATAGATACAATGAAAATTGTATAAGACATGTAGGGAGAAAATTTAAAACTTTATGAAAGAACACCAAAGAAAACCAAATTCAATGGAGAAATTCACCATGTGTATTTGCTGGAGTCCTCAAAAGCATGAAAACATCAATTCTCCACAGATTTCTCTGTTTCAATACAATTCAATCAAAATGGCAAAAGGTGCATCTAGGAATTATCCATCTGATTTTCTAATGATGACATACAGCAAAATGTCCCAAACCAAGCCAGACTCACCTCAAGGGTAATGATATCTTTGTTTTGGGGCTGAGATGAGTCAAATATCAGAAGTGATAGTTTTATTTTATACTCTCATTCAATTGAAAACACACACACACAGGAATGGACAAATTGAAGAGTGGTGCAGAATGGAGACTGCAGAACAGATCCACATGAAACGTGTCTGATAACTTGATATAACAAAATTTGACATAGCGAAACAGTGGATATGGGATAGATTAATTATTTTGTTGAGATAATTAGTTATGCACAGGGAAGACATAAATGCGAATCTGAACTTCTTATTACACATAAAAATAAAATTCTATGTGGATTTAATACTTAATTTTTAATAGTTAATACAAATATTAACCTTTAAGAAGAAAATGTTGGCAGACTATATCTTACAACAAGAGTGTCTGCATTAAGATGTGAAAAAATCCCAACTACAAGGTGGATAAATAGGTCGTATTAATTAATGTTCATAATAATAAAGAATAGTTGTTCACAAAAACATGCCCCAAATAGTATGTAAAATATAAGCCACAAACTTGAAAATGATGTTTCAGCATTTGTCCCTATGAAAGGATAGGATCTATTTAATATAAAAATATGAAAAAAATTGTAAGCGAAAAGTTAAGTAAACTGTCAAAATAATTTTCGAAGTGGAAAGATATTCCATTGGAAACAGTAATTGGAAAGTGCTGTGGTCTGAATTTTTGTGTTCCCCAGATTCATATTTTTAACCACATTTCTAATGTGCTGGTGCTAGGGAGGTGGGGACATTGAGAGAGGATTTGCTCATGGTTGGAGCCTCATCAATGTCATTAATGCCTAAAGGACTGAACTTGGCTGAAGTGCTTTTCTTCCACTTTGAGGACACAGCTCAAAGGTGACATCTGTTAACCAGAGTGTGGATCCTCACCAAACCCCAAATCTGTTGGTGACTTGCAGTTGGACTTCCCAGTCTCCAGAACTGTGGGAAATAAATGTGTATTATTTATAAACTACAGCATTCTTTATATTTTATGGTGACAACTGAAAAAGAGTAAGAAAATAAACATTTTAAATAAATGCTGTACCTCATTTGTAACCAATGCAATGCCAATTAAGATTATAGGGAGATACTATATTATGCCCTAGTCTGGAAAAATTAGGAACTTGGTCATTTCAGTGTGGATGTTGAAGTTCAGTGGGAACTTCAGAGAGTAGCAATGTAAATTCAAACAACCATTTGAGAAACAAGCTAGCAGTACCTTTAATGCCAAATAAGGGCCATTCTTAAAACTGGACAACCTACTACCGAATATAGATTCAGGAAAACACTTGCCAGAAGACAAATGTATGAATGAATGTTCATATATTCACCAAATAACGTGGAAGGACTCAGATCTCCATTGATAATAGAATAGGTACATTGTGCTACATTGATACAGTGGAATGCTATGCAGCCATGAAAATTAATGAAGTGAAACTGCATTGAATACCATAACTAGATCTTAGAAAAATAATCTTGGATGGGGAAAAATCACATTAAAATAGACTTTATAGAGTCTGATGACATCTTTATCAATTTCAGAAATAAATAATGCCTGACATTATTTGGAGAATAAATTCTTTTTAAAAGCAAGTTCATAGTACATACACCAAATTCTGGTGAATCCTTACCTTTTGGTTTTGGGGAGAGTTGCCGAGATACCTGTGATGAAAGAGACGAGTTTCTGTTTCTTAAAGGTTGGTGTTAGCATCACAACTGATTGTTTTGCTGTGCTTTGCACTTAAAAGTTGTGCTGTCTACTAAATATGACAAATATTACACATATGTTTCCTAAACATAAAATATTACAGGGATCTTTATAAAAGCTGAAGCATGGCACTGCAGTAATTGTAGAGGTAGCAGGGGTCAGCAACCACATCTATAGTCTAATAGGCCAACAACAACACAATACCAGCTATCGCTTTAATAACCGTAACTACTTTTTCAAATGGTGATCACGGTTTTGTGCTCCTTCTTATATAAAAGTTCCTCATAGAAGATGAAGCCTGCTGAGGATGCTCATGTTGGCTGGAAGGGGGAGCTTGTCTGCAGACAGGGGCTCTGCATGCTGTTTCCAGTCTCTTCTTGTTCCTGGCAAAGTTTGCTTTCTCTCTCCACTCACCGTGTCTATGGGGAATGGATGGCTGGTGTGCTGGAAACCCACAAAATAAATGTTATTTCGAGTTGCA
Source organism: Callospermophilus lateralis (assembly GCF_048772815.1). Taxonomy (NCBI): domain Eukaryota; kingdom Metazoa; phylum Chordata; class Mammalia; order Rodentia; family Sciuridae; genus Callospermophilus; species Callospermophilus lateralis. Next base: position 71,269,687 of record NC_135319.1, read on the forward strand.
GAGAGAGAGAGATGGGGGAAAAAAAGAACACCGCTATCCTAAAACAACGTATGCTATATTATTAATCTTGAAAACCGCCTTGGGGGAAAGATGTGTTTAAACTGATTTGCCTCTTGGAATCTGGAGAGCAGTGTTCTCCCTTGGAGGACAGCATTTTTAACCGTGACTGTGATGCAGTGCAAGATCTCTGTTACGTCTCATTTAAAGATTAAGTTTTGCTTGTTCTCCCGTGCTAGTAATATTTTCTTCTGCAACTTTGGGTAATTATCAAGGCTATTTGTTGTTGTAATGAAGGGGACATTTGGAGGGAGCCATCTGCTTCTTTGCTGCTCTCTGTGTGGCTGTGCTGTGAGGATGTGTGCAGCTGAGGGGGGTCTACCACACATTTATGGTGGCAGTGGTGACAATATTCTTCCTTACAGGGGTAGTTTTGTTTAATTGATTCACAGAACTCCAAGAGGCAAACAATGTATGGGACGTTAGCTCCCACTTCCAACTGGTATCAGGCGAATAAAGAGTCTTCTCCGCAGGTTCAGGGATACAAAAGAGGATCAAGTATCTGCAACATTGAGTTGGGTCAGCCAGTGGGCAAGGGTTTGCTAGCAGTAGAGCATATGGTTGAAGCATGAACTTTTAGATTACACAGAACAGTCTTAAAAAAACCTGGGCAGTCATGGGCTTTATGTCTGTTATTAATATTATTACAATTGAGAACAGAATACAGAGATAGTAAATGCAAGAAGTTCTATACATAGAATGTTGTTTTATAAATCCTGCATTTTAAAGGGCTACAGTTCTCACTTTTCATTTGCTCTGCAAGGAAGACTCCTTCTCTTTTCACATCCCCTTTTGTCCCCTTGAACATTGTTTGCTTTTTTGTTGGTTCTAGGATTACTCTTGTTTGCTACTTGAAATCATGAGATCCCTGATTAGCAGGACCAGTGTTGAGGTCATCTTACATATTACTTACAGTGCCCAATAAACGCCTCCTTAGCTAAAGCTCTCCTTGCCTCTTCCTCACGCTTCCCATATGCTGATACCAGATTAAGGATCCTACAGAATGATATATCTGCTCATTCTTTGGAAATCATCTCTACTGATTTTTCATTTTACAGATGATGAAACTGAAGAGAGATTAAGGTCATTAAATCGGTCTGTAGATTTCTATACAATGTAGTGTGCTGTTCCCTTAAAGAAGACAGCCCAGCTGTTCTCCATTGCTCATATTTCAAGATTGCCATCAGGTCTTCCGGGCTAGATGCCACCTGCCATTGCTACTTCTCTTCGTATGCTTTATGTTGTAGACATGTTTGAATATGTCCCTTTTGGAACATGTATTTCCTTCTTCCATTTCTTATCTCCCCAGCCCTCATGCTAATATCATTTCATAATCAAATGATGCCTTTCCATGATGCTTCCTTTAGTCATCCAACAAATTTGATTACATCCCTCAACATTTCTTCCTTTCAACTCATGAATGTCGAGAGTAGCATTTATCAAGTGTGTACTATTAATCTACCTGTGGTATACAAATAATCTGCTTTGTTATGTGATGCACACTCTCTTTTTGCACCTACAACCACGTTGTAAAGAAGATGTCTTAATTTTAGTGACCATTTCCTCACCCAATACAATGCCCTGCTCACATAAGACCCATGAATAGGCATTTGTTGAGATGGTGAATAAATAGGGAAAAGAAGAAATGGATGTATTATTGAATTAAAGATCAACTGGATACAGGGGCTCACATTTCCTAAAATTAAAGTTATAGATGATTTTTCTATGGCATATCACAAGTATACCCATTACCATAGAAATGCATTCCTTGATCTTTTCTTCCCTTTCCTGAAGTTTATAGAAGTTTCAGCCACTAACATTTGAATTTTGACATCTTGGAGTTCCAATGCTTTATAGCTTACCTAATCCAGGTGACTAAACCATCACCCAAGTTTGCTCTCTCTAGGAAATACAGTGTCTTGTTTCTAAATCCCAGTGGGCTATGATCTTTTTGCTACATTGAGAAACTTCCTGGCTTTGCTATTGGCTATCAACATTTATTTGTCACTGAACATTCAAGACTTGGGATTTGTTATTTATGGGAAGAGAGTCTTTATGTCAAGGGCTTCATAAATACTGGCCATATAAAATAGTTTCTTGCAAATGAAGTTACTACATCTTCATTGGCTCTCCCTTGCTGTCAGGATAAGCTGCAAGCTTATAAACATACAATTCAACCTCTTCCACAGTTTGTACCATAAATGTATCACCACCTGATTCTCTATGCAAACTATGTCCTCTGGGTTTACCTTAGATTAACTTTGAGCATAGGCAGATCATATAAATAGGAATATCTTGTACTATGGTAAATTGGAGAGCACATGTCCTGCCTCAAGACATTGAAACTTATTAAAAATGTGTTAACAAGCAAAACAAAAATCTCTCTTTTCTCCTCCCCCCAAATACCAGAGACAAATAATAAATTCTGGACTTGGCCATGCATCACAAAGTTGAAAACCCTGCACCAAACAGAGGGTGTGGCAGGGCACTTGACTTTCATTGTCACTTCCCTTGACCGTAGGCTGTCCTGCCACTGTTTGTGGGGGACTTTATTCTATCTAGGATGAGCCACCACATTACATATCACCCAGGCACAAGGGTTTCCCTTCCTTTTCGAAGTTCCCATGACACCTATCTGTACCTCATTGGCCTAACCCATAATGTCTAACATTGTAGTTATTAAGCATCACACTCCTCCTGGAGATCACGTACTTAATATTCAGGATGTGTGTCTCGTGTATCCACATGGCCAAGGTACATTGCACAAAACTTTGCCATTCCTAGATTCTCAGATGACACCCATTGGCTGGCACTTGATCCATGTCATCTGTGTATAAGACAGGCACCTGTGTTTTGTGCTGCTATAACAATATCTGAGCCTGGGTAATTTATTATGAACAAAAGGTTATTGGCTTGTGGTTCTAGAGGCTAGGAAGTCTTAAGACTGAGGAGCCAGCATTTGGTGAGCGCCTTCTTGCTTTGTCATCCCATAGCAGAAGGGCAAAGTGAGGGGAGAGAGAGCACAAGGGACCGGAAATTGAAACTTGAAGTTCTTCTGTGATGAGCATTACTCCATTCGTGAGGGTGGAGCCCTCTTAACCTAATTACCTTTCATTAGGCCCCCAGCTCTCAACTCTGTTGCATGGGAGATTACTACATCATCAACACACGATTTGGGGGGGACATTTTCAAACCCAAAACACATGCTAAAATGGAATTAACCAGTCAATTGAATGAATACCTCTTCTGGTCTGTTTTAGGATTCAGTACTCTTTTTTTTTTTTTTTAACCCTTTTGAACTCTGACTCATTCCAATTTTAATAATGAATAATTTTAATAGCTAGTAATTATAATAATGTTCCCCAAGATGGGATAATTTTGATTCACTCACTGGGCCCATCTATAAACACATGCTGGGTAATATAAAATTCATCTTTGTAGTTTTACCCTTACAAGTGTTAGGAAGCTCCAAACGTTTGACTGAGTGATTTTTCATGGTGTCCCTGTTCTGTTTCAGAGAATGTAGTCAAGAAAGGGGAAAGTTGGGGGAGACATTTTCCAATTTTACAAGCTGTTACTTCCAGCCTTGTGTTTACAAGCATCTAGTTCTAACCACCAAGCAAAGAAACAGAAAGTAATTCTTCCATGAAGAGACCCAGAAGAAACTTCCAATGCTGATTGCTTAGTGAAAGAAGTCATTCTGAGAAAGCTATATAATTTGTAATTCCAAATATATGACATTTTGGAAAAGGCAAAATGGTGGAGACAGTAAAAAGATCAATGATCATCAGGGGTTGGGGAAATGAGGAAGAAACAGAACACAGATTTTTAGGACAGTCCAAATTGCTTTGTTTCATAGTACAATGGTGGAAGCATGTCTTTGTACATTTCTCAAAGGTCCATAGAGTTTATAAGACAAGGAGTGGACTAATGCAAACTGTAGGCTGTAGTCACAACTATCAATATTGGCTCATCAATTATATCAAATGTACTACATTGTTGCAAGATGTTGATAATGCTGTGGGAGGTGAGAGGATATATGGGAACTCTTTCTTTATATACAACTTTTTCTTTTTTTTTTTTTTTTTTGTCAACTGAAAACCTTGCTACAAAAGACTATTTTAAAAAATAGAAATTCTTAATTTTGGTAATTAAGGTAATATAAATACAGAAAATTCCAATGGTCAAAAGATGACATCTCGGAGATTTTACCCAGACTATCATTTTAGGATAGTGAGAGATTAGAGAAAGGTCACTGAAAATACAACAGTGGCTAAACTGATCAGAAGTAGATGGATAGGCCAGACATGATGGTTACTCCCTCTGAGCACCTGTTCCAAACTTGGGCCTTTTGAAACAACACCTTCTAAGGTGCCATCATGATCATTGAGCTAGTGATACACAAGACATTAGAAGAAAAGGGATTTGACAGTAAGATCAGGAGATCTGTGGTGAAGTAGTCAAAGGGTGGCCTGGTTTTTCATGTGCTCCCTCTTCCACCATCAGTGACGTGTTTAGGTCCCTGTCCTCTGCCTGTCTCCTCCCCAGTCTCACTCCTGATAGGAGAACTTGGCTATGCCTTGGGGCAAAGCGACTTCTATGAACTCCTCTGTTGGGTGGAACATGGCTTTGAAATTCTCACCAGTCTCAAATCCACAGTAGAAAACTGAAACCTAAGCCAGCAGATAAATAGGTCTATTTATTTTCATTTCAGTTACTGGTTTCATTTTTTTTTTTTATTACTGTGCGCAAACAAGGACTGCAAATAGAAGCACATATGCAGATTTAGTTTTTAATCCCCCAATTCCTGTCTGCTGGCTGCTCTTCCTGCAATTGCTTGGCCCATAACGCTGACTGCCTGAGCTCCCAGGCAGAAGAAAGAGCGGGGTTCCCAGGACAGAGGGGAGAGAAGGGCGCTGTGGTAGGGGCCCACTTAGGAAAGCAGACCCCGGTCTTCCCATCTCTGGCACTGATGGATTGAGTTATTGTTTCTGGCAGTTCAATTCTTTTTGTGCCCCGGGCTGTCTGCACAAAAGCTGTTTGAGTTGGAGGCTGTGTACCATGCCATCTTGGAAATTCTGTATTTTCAGCATTTTAGTCAATACAAGGAGTAAGAGAAATCATAATTGAGGCTGCCTTTCTATAAATCATGCCACAGAGAGTGAGCACGTCCAAATGTTGGGTCCAATAGAAACTTGTGTCTCTTGCCTGGGGACAGCAGTAGGGGGTATTAGAAAATCAGTCGAGGCATCTCTCTGTGGTTGCTGAGCAATGCACTGAGGAAGAAATAGAAAATAAAGTCTTCAGTTTTCTGGCAAAATTATAAGCTCTAGGTGGGGAGAAGATGGTGAGGAGACAAAGAATAAGAAATTATCAAGATGTGTTTATAATCCAATTGGAAACAGGAGGGCAAGCTCACTGCAGAGGAGTTCTAATCCCCTACCTGTGCAGGTCAGGAGAAAGGAAGGCACTGACTTAAAGAGAAGCCAGCCTCCCCTTTCCCAGCCTACTTATTTTGTCTTTGTATTTGATTCTGTCATGAAAACATTGTCAGTATTTTGTGTTCTTTGTACAATAACGTTAAAGTCCCCCAAACCAAAATGGTAGCAGGAAGCACCTGTATCTACAGGTGATACCCACTCCATGTATGATATGCAGTCAAACAGAGCAAAGCTCTGGGTGAGAGTAAATTCTGTTGCAAAGATGTTGATAATTCTGTGAGAGGTGAGAGGGTACATGGGAACCCTTTCTTTATATACTATTTTATTTTATTGTATTATTATTCTTTTTTTTGTAAACTGAAAACCTCTCTATTAAAGCCTTTTTTAAAAAATTGAAATCCTTACTTTTGGTAATTAAGGCAATATAAATATAGAAAATTCCAATAGTCAAAAGATGACATCTTACAGATTTTACCCAGACTATCATTTTGGGACAGCGAGAGGTTAGAGAAGGGACATTGAAAATACAACAGTGGTTAAACTGTGGGTGAGCTTACTGGTTTTCCTCAAAGGGTTGTGCATACGTTCCTGTTCTTATATTGACTAAATCAGTAGGAAATGCTTTTGACTTTCATCTCTCACTGTTCTTTGGGTATACTCTGTCACACTGGAGGGGCGTGGGAACACTTTACAGTCCATCTGACAGGGTATTGTGTTCAGAGGGAAATCCAGCATTGATTTCCTGGGACTCTCCCAGCCCCAGAAATGCAAAGATTTCATGAACTTTGGATGGAATAGAGGCAGGAGAGTAAAGGGGAGAAAGTCAGGTCTTTGCTTGACCCCGTCTTTGCTTTGAAGGAATCTGAGTCATGCTCTGTTTGCCAAGAGGGACTTAAAAAACCCAGACACCTACTCATTTTTCTCCAAAGCAGCTAATGTATTGGGCTTTCCAATCCAGACAACAACCAGAAAAGAGGTAGCCATGCCATGCTTATGCATGTCACCACCTGACTGCCTAAGAGTTTCTGAATGTGGGACTTTCAGAGAAAATGTTCAATGAAACAGGGCCTGTGTGCTTGGTAAGCAACATTCTTAGCTATTGTAGGATCAGGAACCCTTGCTTTGTGAGCACAATGACTTTACAGTTTTTATATCTTCTTTGTTTATTCCCCTGTTGGACTTCTAGAATAAGTTCTTTTTGAAAATGCTAGCCTCTAACAGCCACACTGAGGGGACTAATGGAGGGGATTGGGTCTCATTTCTCACTTTTGTCTGTCAGTGCTGGGACCAGAGAGAAAGGTAGAGGAAAAAGTACCGTGCCTTCAACAGAGATATTCCTCCAGAGAGCTGTTTTTTCCTTGCTAATCCTTGGCAGGAGTTGTGATTTTTTTTGTGTGTGTGGAGACGATCCTCCTTGCAGAATGGCTTGGAGCTTTGTTGGCATCTCTCCCCCAGAGTGACTCTTGATTATTCTTAAAAACAACAGGTACATCTGGAGGCAAGATCTGCAGGTTGGGTGAATCTGGAACTCTGGCAGTAATAGCTGCGGGCTGTCCTTTGAGCAAGGAAAGATTCATGTGGCACTTAATTTTATGGTGGCTATTGGCCTGCCAGGCTGGCTTTTTCCTAAGCCTGTTTTCCCATGAAGATCCTACAAGCCGTTTCATTATCCCCCAGACCATCTGAGCTGGACACATTTGGCTGTGCATTTCTGAGGCCAGCAAAGTTACGCTTTCTCAGGTCTTCCTTTAGAGAAGCGGAGGAGAGTAGACAACTGGAACTTTGGAGTGTCACTCCAGTGTTCTTTCCATACAGGCTTGAGCACTGCCTGAAAGTTTCTGGCTTTAGAACTTGTTTTGACATTTTTTTGTTTCTTTGAAAAGCCACCTGTTTCCATGTTGTTTCCCCCAGGAGACCCCACACGCCTGCAGGGAGGCTGGGTTTTGTTTCTGCCTTTCTTTAGCAATTGGCAGAGCATGCAAGATAGAAAATTTACACATAGTGGTTGACTACCTGATACTTCTTTATAGTTTTCTCTACACACACACACACACACACACACATCTGAAAAATAAGTTAATTCAAGCAACTGGTGACACCCAGAGACTTATTCCTTTCCCTGATTGGAAGGGCAGCAGCAGCACTTCTCATAGGCTCAGAATCCTGGAGTCCTATCCCTGAGTGGTCACTTTCTCTCCAACCCCACGGTGGCACAGTGCAGCAGGAAATCTCACTACTTTTACTCTCAAAATACATCACCATTGTGGTCAGTTCCCTCATCCCCTCCAGGACTCCATGGATGGGGCCCAAATCTCAGAGCTATCTGTGGCTCACAGCTGTCCTTTCCTCTTACCAAGTCTTGGTGGTGTTCCTTCCAGAGTGTTCTGCAGTCCCTCCCTAACTTCCCACTAATACACTAGTGCAGGTCATCTCCTCTGTCTTCCCTGGGTGAATGTGGCCACTGCTTCTCCAATCTGGCTGCAAACCCCATGGTTTTCCCCATATTTTGCCCTCACAGAGGAAGCACTGATTGTTATACCTGCAACCCCAGCCTTGTCCTCCAAAGCCCTAGGAAGTGCAAGGATGAATACAAGGGAAAATGCGCCTTCTGCATGACCTTGTCCCTAGTTTTCTCTGTGATGTCACTGTCATCTCCTGATCCTTCTTTCTCTGCTTGAGACACTTAGATCTTCAGTGTTCCTTAAGAGCACCATAGAAACACCCCCTTCAGGGCCTCCCCCTTGCTGTCATTACCTCCTGAATGGCTGTTTTTTCAGATGCTCACGTCTCTTGCTCTTTCATTTCACTCAGATTTCTGTTCCGATGTTCGCTCCTCAGAAAGGTCTTCCCTGGCCACCTTAACCAAAAAGAGGACCACGTAAGCCCTGTCCCTGGGTCCTGCTTTCATATTCTTCTCAGCAGTGCTCTCTGCATGGTGTTGTGCAGTTGATCTTCATTATTCACAGATTCATATTTACCAGTTTGCTGACTTGCTAAAATATATTTGTAATCCCCAAAGCAATACTCACAGTGCTTTTGTGGTCATGCAAAGAGTGGCAAAAGTGTCACCTGATGTACTTAATTCCAGCTGAGGTGCAAAGAGGCCAAGCTCTGTGTTTTGGTCTCAGCTCCTGGGCTATAAACAAGGGTTCTTTCTATGGTCTATTTCATGCCACATTTTCCAATTTTTTTTTTACTTTTCCTTGCTAATTTCTGTGTTTATCATGACCTCCAGGCGTAGTGCTGAAGGGCCATCTAAGCACAAGAAGACCTTGATGTGCTTTATGGAAAAAAACATGTTGGGGAGGCCTTCCTGAAGCATGTGTTACAGAGCTGTTGGCCTTGACTCCAGTATTAATGCATCAGCAATGTATCTTAAACAGGTGTCTTTTAATAGGAACTCACCTGGAAAAAAAAGGTGCTATGCTTATTGTTAGATGAAAATGTTGTGACCAGAGACTCCCAGAACCTAACCCTGTATTTCCTCTAAAATTAATGTCTCATTATTACCTACATCCGTTATTTATGGCGATTTTATAGAATCTTACTGTCATAAGAAACAAAGGTCAACTCTGTTTGTGTGTTTGCTTACTCATGTCTATATAAAAATATATTTGCCTGTTACTCATTCCCCCACTGCCACATTAGCTCCAAAGAGCCAGAGATCAGCATCTGTGTGATCTGGAACCAGGCCTTGCTGGTGGAAGGTGCTCACTAAATAACTGAATGATTAAATGGATAAATAAGTGAAATCGAGTCCAGAATGTCTCATGGGAAAAATCCCAACAAAATAAGCTTCCGTCTTCCAGGGAATTTCATGTCACTAGGCATCATGGCAGTCCCTCCTCTTGCTGTGGCCCTGTGAGGTTGGGATCATCAGCAGCTCCCTACCCCCTTGACATGATCCAGTCAAGCTCACACTAATTCTGGCTCAGAAGCTCTGTATATCCACGATATGAACCTTGGTCAGTGTGGCTTTGAGCACTTGAACTGGGAAGTCATACAGCTTGATTTGAGTCTCAGCCACACTTACTCTCTGTAGTGTAAGACTCTTTGTTTTAGGACAGGTGACTTGCTCTTCTCCAAACCTTTATTTTTTTTTGTTCCATAAAATGAATTTAACTAGACGTCCTCTGCTAGGACGTCTGGTTTTGAGGGTTAAAGGAAATGATGGAACCATGTAACCAAGAGTTGAATGCAAACGTGCTTTTTGAATGGCAGATATTGTTATTGTGCTTTGGGTTCCTAATGCAGAGAAACAGGTGTAAGGGATGTCAAACCCAGGAGACATTTAAGATAAAATCCCTTCATCAGAAGCCCTTATCCAGGGCTCAAGATCGGCACCTAAGAGCAGTGCTCAGCCAGCTTTTTTCTGCAAAGGACCAGGCACCAAATATTTTATATTTTCCTGGCTATGTGATTCCTATTTCAACAATTTAACTTTAAACAAATGAGTGTGGTTTTTTCCATCAACCTTTATTTACAAAAACAGCTGGGTCATAGTTTGTCAACCACTGCTCTAGACCAATGCTGCTCAATACTGCCTCTGCATTAGGATTAACTGGGAACATTAGAAACACCTGTGCCCAGGTGCTCTCTTCCCAGAGCTTCTGACTTTATTTTTTTGGGGGGTATGGGGTTCAAGCATCAGGATTGTTTAAACTTCCAGTACCTGAACACAGAGTTGAGAGCCACTGATTTGGATCATTATGGCCATGAACAGAAGAACCCACAAGTATATGCTGTCTTCCTGCCCCGACCTCAGCTCCTTCCTCAGTCCATTTTTGAATTCAGGGATCAGCACCATTTGAGGCTTTCGGGCAGGGATTGCCAGACTGCAGTGAGTTCCCTTTGTTTAATGCACAGACCATATCACTTTTGTATCTGGAGGGAAGCTGATTATCTGTGTAATGAATGGGTTGTGCTTCCCGGGCATACCGTCCAGCTGTTGCTCTGCATTTAGCCAAGGCTGTGCTTTTGCTGTCTCACTATGTTCCAGCATTGATGGGTGGACAGAATGGTTCTGAGCAGAAGCAGTCTTTCCCTCTCCTTGCTCAAGGTCCTGGCTTCTCTGGTAGAGCTAGGAGTGGGTCCCCAGGATCAGAAGATCTTTGGCTTAAGGTCAAGTCTCTGACTCTCCAAAGGTACTAGAAAAAGCATGAGACACTCCCATCTGTAAGGAGCTCCAGATATTCAACTGGCCATCATCCACCTGGGACATGGGTATAGGTGGCTAGAGATAGTGGATGTATTTGGTTTTGCCTGTCAAGTTTACTCAAGAATGATCAGAAAAGAGTTTCTCACTGTGTGGTTCCTCTGCATTCACATTAGACTCATATGGGAACTAGTTAAATTATAGACATCTGAGTTATGGGCCTTGCTTGCTAAATCAGAATATCTGGAACGGGGACTGGAATTTACATATTTAACCAGGTATCTGGAAAAAAATCTAAAATTTGAGAGCCACTATTCGAGAGCAAGCCCTTCATTCTTTCTTATGTAAGAAAACTGAGGAATTTAAAGTATTCCTTAATGTATTACAGATGGGCTACTGATGGAACTAGCACTTGAATCTAGGTCTGTGTATCAGCTAGTTAATGCTGTGTAACCAATTTCCCCAAACTTAGGGGCCTTAAAAAACTGTAGATTCATTAGCGTTCAGAGCTCTGTGGTTCACCTGGATGATTTTCCTGATCTCAGCTGGATTTGCTCCTGTGCTTAGGTTCTCTTTAGATGGTCTTTTCCCTGTGGCAGGTGACCACTGGTATGCTGTACTGGTGGTGACAGTATTTTGAAGGATTGGGAGTGTCCAAGGCTTCTCAGGGACTACACAGAGTGGGGACACTGTCTCTTACACTGCATTCTGGTGCCAAAACAAGGAACAAAGACTCCTAGATTCAGAGATGAAGAAATGAATTCTCTCTCTACTCACCCGACAGGTGCTGAAAAATCTCCTCACAGAAGTCGTAGACACAGGGAGGCTGTCTCTAAGAAGACTGCCCTGTCCAGGACACTTGAATGCCTTTACAAAAGTCTTTTACAGATGGTTAGGGGGCACCTGTAGTGAATATTCCCTCGGATTCTATTCCTAGGATCATTGCTCTTGGATGAAAAAATCAAAAAGCCTGTATCTGAAGGGACCAAAGAACTCATCAAGTTTAAACCTCATCTGACACTTTAATTTCCTGATAATATCACCTTAATCAAAGTGTGCATCCATCTTCTGCTCAAACACATCACGTAACTCCCTGGAGAGCTTGCCGTGATCTGAAGCAGCTCCTTCCAGCCTCAGAGAGTTGTTATCATTAGAATGTTATTTCTGATATAAAGCCAGAATTGGCTTCTGCCTTGATTTCAGCTTTTGGTCCTGCCCTCTGATGCTGTACAGAAGATAGTCTCATTGCCACCCTCTGCTGCCCCAAGCAACCTTTTCTCACATTTGAAAACAGGTATAAACCTCTTTTTTCATGGGTCAATTTTCCATCCCAAGTTTCTGCACTGTTTTCCTCCAGGATACAGTTTTGAGCTCCCTCACAATTCCTCTTCTTACTTGAAAACACTTACGTCTGCGTGGCAGCCCAGTTTTGGACTCAGGTGCTCTGAGATTTGCTTAGGGATCTTGAGCTTTGATGCTCTGCTTCAGGAAGCCTGGACAGAGATCATCATTAAAGTTTATTTTGTGTTAATTAAACCAGACAACATATCCAGGAAGGTCTGTCAGGGGCCAACCCTCCATACATGTTAATTTTGTTCCTTTCTTTTTCTTATGAAAGAATGACTTTGAGGTACACATTATTTTTTTTCTTTAACATTAGGAGTTTGAAAGAACTCTTAGATTTTTTCTGGCCGACTCTTAATAGTAAGATCATGAGCACATACAAATTTCCATATTTTTATGTGGAAATATGTTTCAAAGGATGTTTCCTATGGCAGGAATAGCAAAGTCTTCATTTCTTCCCAATTAAAGGTTGCTATTATTGTTTTAACATGCAGAAAGAGTAAATTTAGGTTGAATAAACCACCCAACACCAAGGGAGATAAGTTCTTCTCACCTCTTTTAGATGCAGACCTTTGTAAGGAAAAAAACCAAACCTGAACTTGGAAAAGAGTTAGGGACAAATTGGACATAGCGAAAGGCCAAGAAGGTGGGGGATGCTCACAATAGGATGTGATGTGAAGCCAGAGCCATCACGGGTGAAGGGTGGGGTCACATGGATCAGAACAAATGAAGTTGGCTCCCACGGGAACCTGGGTTTTGTTCAAGGGAAGAGCTCGATATGAGACTTTTCTGAAGCATCGAGTACGGAAATGAATAGACTCTGATTGCAGAGGAAAACGGTCAAGGAAATAGGACTGTGGAGACAAAGGAATGGATTTTAGTAAATACTATGCAAATTGTTTGTCAGATTGTCTTATGTTACTATTAGCTCAGAAAATACTTTCCGGTATAAAAGAGGATAAAATGAATCATGAAAATGATTTGTAAATAAAAGGTGCTAGACAAACTCAAAGTAGAGTGTCATTCATGCACAGCATACCCAAATGAGCCATTATTCCTGTGAGGTTATATTAACTTGTTTTTCTTTTAAAATCAAGCAGCTAACAAAAACTACAGCAGAGTTTAGTAAAAATAGCATTGAGTTGGAGTTGAGGCCCCTGGCCTTGACTTCCAGCTTCATGACCAACTACCTGTGTGCTACTAGCAATTCTCCTAGGTTCTGTGAGCCTCAGAGTACTGCCCAGATGATCCCTCAGAATACTTTCAGTGATGAAAACATGATTCTCTGATCCTATGTGGTCGGGAAGCCCAGTGGTACTTTGTGTTGACAATTAAGGATTTTGGATGGGGTTCCGCTCTTCCAGGACTTTCTATATGATTGACAAGACAATTTTAAGTTTGGAGGCATAACTAAATGAACCAATGTTTGGATGGATTAAACAAATACATTTAAAGAGATATAAGTGAAACCTATTAGGAGTTGACTGTATGCTGGTGTTAAATATGCAAAAAGAGAGACATCATGCACAATACTCTTTTTCTCATCAGTTTCTTATAGTAAGGCATTTTATGAGTTTCCTTTTAAAAGTAATTCCAAATTTTTGGTTTTGTAAGCTTGCCTCATTGAGCCAAGTGTGGCCAAGGATGGCTTCAAGGGAAGAGAATTAGAGCTGATGTTGAAAGAAGGGTAGAATTTAGGTAAATTGGGGAAGGTAAGAGAGGATTGTACTTCAAAAGACCTGAAAAGAGCTAGTCATGAGTTTATTCACAAATATTCATTGAGCCTTTACTTTCTTACACCTGACACTTGATAAGCACTATTAAAGAAAGGAAGCTAGATGTTGTTAATGTAACTGTACAAGTATTTTCATACTTTGATGACTGTTATGAAATAAAAGAACAGAGAGCCCCAAAAGGAAGTGACATTGGATTTGGTGCTTCCCTTAGGATGTACTATTTCTGCTAATGTAGGATCTAAGTACGTGAAGGGAAAGAAGGAGACATGTGGAGTGGAAGAAGAGTGTTCTGGGTAGAGAGGGGCAGCATGTGGAATGACCCTGAGACCAGAGAGATCCATGGCATGTTTGAGAAACCAAAAGGGAGCCAATGTGAATGGGATTTGGAAAATAAGGGGAAAGGGGAGACTCCTAAGGGCAAAGGCAGGTGGAAAATGGACTTGATGTTACCAATTTGCCAAAATGTAGACATCAATGTCAGTATGAGCCAGTTTCCGCCTGCTCCATTGGAGAAGGGCACTCTATACCATAGGGCGGACATTGGGTTATGGGCTAGCCTCATCTAAGCTTTGTGTCCTCAAATGGGCCTTTAGAGGCACAAGCATCTCTCCCAGGGAGTAGGACACGGTGTTGGGAAATAGAGCTTTGATCATCCAAAGGTAAAAATGAAGTGTATGGAATCAGAGGCATAGTTAGAAGGCTAAGTCTGAACTATGACAAAATGTCAGCTGTCACAGTCTGCTTGAATTGCTTTCTTGCAAGTGTAACACCATCCAAGACTACATGTTTCCCTTTCCTTTGTTCATTATATTTAAGGAACACTAAATGAAAACCCTGACCCTGGGCTGTCTCCTTATATAAAGTCTAGGATTCCAATCTTCATAGACATCAGTATCAAGGAATGATCCTCAGTCCTCCCTTGCAGTCACCCAGCACAAAAAACACTTGAGACAATTAAATGTTGACCCCAGCAATTGCATCCAGCCCTGAATTATATGTCAGGCATTCTTGCTCCCTCTTCCTCAAACTAGGACTCCCACATGCACTGTACGGGGTTGAAAATGGAGCAGAATAGATACAGAGTATTTTTCTGGAGAGTCCGCTTCACTTAAAGAATTTTGGAAGAAGGGCATCATTTAGTTTAAGCAGATTTATTTTAGAGAAGACTACAAAATATCTATGGAATTTTAAGATGAGAATTAAAAAGGTGAAAAATACCTGCCCTCATATCAAACTGCTTAAGGTCAAATCTCCAGATTTCCAGAGGGGTGTTTGATTCCCTTTGGCAATTGCACATGCTTTGATGGAAATCTTTGAGAAGCTGTAGGTCTTAAATTTTTTTTTAATTTTTTTTTGTCATCTTCTTTTTTTTGATATGGTTTATAGGACACCTGTTTTTTTTTGTATCAACTTCATAATGAATTTCATGAATTTGCTGTAAAAGGAGAATTTGGGGAAAGGCTTGTGTGTGTGTGTGTGTTGGAACTTTCCTCTTTTAGGTTTCAAGGGAAAGTGTTTTGAAATTTCATAAACAATATGTATCTGTGTACATTATTCTGCTTTTATAGCCTCCACTCTGCCAGTCTTCAAGTTTTTGTTTTATCTACCTTCTTGTGGGGGTGTCTCTTCCTTACTCTTGAATCCTTGAGATTTCCTTGTTTGGAACCCTTTCCGACTCTGCTTTATCCTCTTTTCTGTTGTGCCCAGTTACACCAAAGAGCAGTAATCTGGGGCCAAGTGAAGAGCACTCTTGAAGGAAGATGAAATAATGTTTCCTGTTTATCTCCAACTTCTTTTGTAATGACCATAATTTTTCATCTTGGATATCTACAATTTGGGGGTGGAACTTATTCTTCAGGCCAACTTCTATTTATCCATTTTGACTTAGCCAATGGACCCTACCCAAGGCAACAGAACTGGTGACTCCTTCCTGTGGACGCTCAGCATTCCAGCTCTGCCTCCATTGGCATGGAACTCGTGTGTTGTGCTTACCTCTCGACATATATCTATTCCTAGGAAGGCCTTGAGTTTCTGCCAATCAGGGAAGATTATGTTATTCTTCTTTGTTATCATTCATAACACTGAGGCTAGCACATGCCAGGTGCTCACTTAATACTGAATTAATGAAATGATTTCAGTTCACTGACTACAGGGAGTAATTTATAGTTCCAAGATTCTTTTATTCATTTGGTCAAAGAACAAGTCTAATATCAGAGATCAAAAACACAGAATATAAGTTGTTGCATTTCATAATACAGAGTTTTAGAAATGGAATGGAAGTGACTTCAAGGTAGGGTTTCCAGATAAAATACAGGATTCCCAGTTAAATTTGATTTTTAAATAAAAAATAGTAACTGTATGTCCTTAATATTTCATGAGGCATATAAAACGTTATTAATTTTTTTCCTGAAATACTAATTAGTTTGGAATTATGTATTTTTATTTGCTAAATCTAGCAATGCTATTTCAATACCAAATAGCCCTACTCTCTTCTTGAGGCAGATGTACATCTACACTGAGAGAGAGGACATTAAGTCTTGGTCCTTATAGATCATCTGGTGATCTGGATCAAGACATACCTTATCTCACCTGAAGTGTATTTTGAATTTGTTACCAAAGTGAAAAATGTAGAGATTTCACAGAAAAAAATCTGAATTTTCAAGTTCCCTTGAAAAATGATGAAATCTGATGACACTGGACCAGCTCTGCTCTCTATCTGTGGAACAGGTTAGGCCCCTTTTAGCTGGTGCATGAACTCCCTGAGTCCCTTCTTTCTCCCCATCACTATGGTGAAATACCACCTGTCAAGCATCCTCACATTTGTACTCTGGTTTCTTAGAGCTGAGAGGAAAGTGAAAAAATTTTTTGAAGTTTTGTCTCTGTCAAAAACAGGAAAACAAAAGATATCCCTAGAGAATCAAGTGTTTCAATAAAAATTGGGAGAAAATCTCGCTAATCTTTCTACCTGTGTTAAGTGCTTGCAAAATGAACCTGCATCTAAAGAATACAAATAATGTTTACTATTCTTACACTTCCCTCAAGTTTTCCTACCATGGTCTTGGAGGATTTGAGCTCTTGATCTTCACTAGAATGTAAGATCCTTGAAGGTAGACACTTTCTGTCTGTGTCTGTTCACTGATGGATCCTAAGCCCATAGAATAGCGCTTGGTTCTTAATGGGCACATGATCAATATTTGTTAAATCGAACAATGAATGAATGATATAAGCTGAGAGAGAGAGAGAGAGAGAGAGAGAGAGAGAGAGAGACAGAGAGACAGAGAGAGAGAGAGAACCTCTATGGCTAGATATTTTCAAAAAAGAAGGAAAAATGCTGCTGTCTTAAAAAGAATGGCAGAACTAGGTGAATACTGTCTTTTAAAAATAAATGTCTTTATGGTGTAACTCTCTTCTATCTATTTCCTAAGGTCAAGGAAGATGGCAGCTGAGGGACAAAGCTCTTGTCTGAGTCCTCAGAACACAGGGTAATAGTGGGTGGGTTTGTCCTCCCCAGTAATGAAGAAAGGGAATCTTTAGAGAATGCCTGAGGAAGGAACCCACACAGACTTGGCTGCTATGTGGCCCTGGTTTCTCTTTTCTCTCTTGTGAGCACTGCCACAATCCGTGGGCTTTTCCCTGCTTTCTTTGTTTTGTTTTGTTTGGTTCCTTGATTTGCAGCACTGGAAATGAAACTCAGGACCTTGCACGTGCCAGGGAAGTACTCCACCCCTGAGCTACACCCGCAGCCGGCGTCATTTTATTTGAAGTCAACCACCATCGTGAGCATAATTCAGCAAAATGCTACCTGGAAACCTATAGATTATTTTAGAAAAACTCAGGGAGTTATACATCAAGTTGGAGCTTTCCTTCAGGGAAGAGCTTTTATATAAATGTATTCCCACTCCTCCTTCCTTTCTAAGCGGGAGATGGGGTGACTCAAGGGAGTCTGACCTGAGTACTAAAAGATCCCCTAAATGTAAGATACCAGCAAAGGGTGTATTTTGCTGCCTTTTCTGGCTCTGTCTTATTATCTCTGTAAGATTATTATGCATTTCTATTTCTTAGACACTATCTTTGTGGGGTGGGGTATATAGGACAGAGAAATATAAGCAGATGAAGGTTTGACTTTGAACCACAGATTCAACAATCTGGCCCTGAGCTGGACTTCTGGCCTTACAACAAAATACCTAGGTAAAGACAGGGAAGCAACAGAGAAACGCAGCAAGATCTGTCACCATCAGCTGGCTCCAGCTGCCTGCTCCCCGTGGTGGGCATGGGATGCCTGTGGTTTCCTGGGGCTGGGATAACAAAGTGCCCTATGCCAGCTGACTTAACAACAGAAAGTTATTGTTTCACAGTCCTGGAGGCTGGAATGCTAAAACCAAGATGTTGGGAGAGCCAGACTTCCTCTGAGACTCGTGGAGGATTCCTTTCTGGCCTCTCCCTGGCATCTGGTGGGTTGCGTCAATCTGAGACATCCCATGGTGTGCAGGTGAATCTCCAATCCTCTGTTTTCACATGACCTTCTCCCTGTGTGTCTTCACCTTGTCTTTCCTCGGTGGCTGCCTATCTCCTTATAAGGACAGCAATCATATGAACTAAGGTCCACCCTAATGACCTCATCTTAGCCTGATTATATTTGCAATGACCCTATTTCTCAAATATCTCTGTAAGATCACATTGAGAAACGTGGGGAGTTTGGACTTCAGCATGGCTTGTCGGCAAGATGTATATTGACCTCATAGCAGTGCCCAATGCTCCTAATGACCTCATATTATTTTTTTTTTTGTACTTAAACTTTCCAGGTACAATCCGTTGTTCTTTCTGTAGAATATGCCATTGATTAAATTGCCTTTTTAGTTCGCCAGCTATCAGATGCTTTTCCCCTGGCAGGCTGATGTAATTAGGGAACTAATAACTGAATCAATAAGGAAAAGATCAGGTTCTTTCATATTTTCCACTTGTTCTGATGATTCATTTAGGATTCTCTGTGTGTGTTGCTGCTGCAGATGAGCTTGTTAAGGATACGGGACTGTGATCTGGTTTGTTCTCTGGTAATGTTCAGGGATGATGTCTTTGCAGGGATGGGCGTCATGAGACAGGATGTGGAGCAGAATGTGGCCTCATACAGGAAGCTTTGTATAAAAAAGGGGCATTTTAAAAGATGTTTATTGTTTGGAAGGCACAATAAATGCATTGGGTTGAAGGTATGAAGGGATATATTATAAGCATCATGTGCACCCACACAGTACCTGTCCCAGGAAGGATTCACCAGTGTCCATGACAGTTTCTGTGATATACTACTGTTCCATGGAAAATCCCATTTTCTTTGTCTAATTCTAGTTACCTTATCAAAATTTTGAAGTTTTAATTCTTGGCCTTTAAATTTTCAAAAAATTTTAGTTAGTGCATTAAAATTATACATAAAATAAAATTTATTGTGATACAGTTAAGTATGAACATAGCATAATTTTGTCAATTTTATTCCTCAGTTTCTTCCATTTCCAACCTTTTAAGAAGTAACTTGAGAGAAAATATAGTAACATATACATTATAATCAGAGACTTACTAAAATAAGCATATAAATACAATAAAATGTTAGTTTATATTACCATCAAATTATAATACCTATTCACTATAAAAATCTGGAAATGATGAAACTCTTTTAAAAAACCTGTAAATTACTCATAATCTTACAATTCAGAGATAACCACCGCTAATATTTGGACATAGTTCCTTCTAATATGTTTCAAGAAATTTTTATAATATCTAAATAAAGTTGATGCCAATAGATATGTTTATAATTTAAATGAACAATAAATATATCATGAGCATTTTCATACCACTAAATAATCTTCTAAACCTTACTACTGAATGTTCAGTATTTGTTTCATTTTCATCTGAATGTTCAAACTTTAATATTTTAGTTATAACATGTAAATAATAATTTTTAAAAATCTTGATGAACAAAAGAAGGCAATACTGATTTCCCACAGTTTTTCCATTATAGTCATAAATCATATTAATATCAAGGCAAAAATGCCTTGGATAAATATAGGCATTGCTATCTTCCACTGACCTGGGCTTTTTTATTTATTTATTTTATAACCCTAGCATTTAGTTTCATGCCAAGAGTATGGTGACTATTTAACTTTTAGTGAATGAATGAATGCATGAATGACTGAATGAACATTTAAATGAAGGGGAAGAACAAATGTATAAGTTAAGAGACTGCAAAATCTATCTTGTGGTAGAATAAAAATACATTTCAGACTCAGCAACTTGCTATAGATTGAGAGACAAGGTAGCTAACTCAAGGCCCTTAATGAATTGCAGCTTGCTCTTTCTGTTCATCTGAATCAGCCTCTAGGCAGAGAATTCAATTTAATTTTTTCCCCATCAGTCAAACTGAAGAGCTGAAAAAGCAAAACCAAAGACAAGGGAGGCAGCAGGTGGAACAGGCTTGCATGAGATCAGCACCATCCTTTCTGTGTTGGGAAGAATGTAGGATGAGAGGATCTACGCTTCCCCTAGGGGTGGGCCCAGGAAGCACTCTCCCTGGCGGAAGGACTGATCGCTTTCCTAGAGGACAGGGACCCCAGCAGTGTTTTGTGACCCTCATGGTTTTGGCCTGTTTGGAGCAGAAGAAGATGCAATCCTGTTGGGTTTTATTTGAAGAAATTTGGGGGCCTCCATTTGCTCTGTTTGAAATCAGGGTTGACACAGAGATCTTTTGAGTTATAGGAGGTTCCAAAGTCTCTTCTATATGAATTGGAAAACATGTGCCTTAAGTCTGAGCATCTGTCTCTCAGACACCTGCCATGGGAAGGAGAGGGAACCATTTCTTTAAACTCTACATGGATAACTCAGTCCTTGCAATTAAATGTATGGATGTATTCTTCCAAGTGGGATGATATGGTCCTTGCCAAGTCTCTCTTTCCTCCCCCGGCCAGTGTTAATACACAGTAAGTATATATAGACAAACATTCACAAATAGATACATAGATAGATGGACAGGTGGTCAATCTCTTCCTCCTTTTGACCAGCAAGAGTCGTCATATCCCAGCTTCCTCCTAGGCGCTCTCCCAGCATCCAAGCTCAAGACATCGGCCATATTGTCACCTTTGCTCTTACTGTGTTTTCCACCCAGTAAGTCTCCATACACGTCTCTCCTATCCACACCACCTATCTCTAAGGGCTTTGCTCAAGACATATTTCTCAGGAAACCTTATTGTTCTATTTCTACCCATCAATCTGTCCAGTTGATGACTTCCAGAATATCAGCTTTTACTCTGTTGCCCCCTTGATGTGGCTTCTCTGTATGTATATCTGAAGGTCAGGGAAAAGTTACACTGGTCTCTTTCTAAAAAACTCGATGTGAAGCACAGAAAGACAAACCGAACATGACTCACATATATGTGAAATCTAGAAAAAGTGGACCTCATTGAAGTCAAGAGTAGATGATTGGTTTTGGGGTTTGAAGAATAAAGTTTAGGGTTGAAAGAATTGGAAAAAGGGAGACGTTAATCATACAATGCAATATTTTAGTTATACAGGAATAATAAGCCCTGTGATCCATTTCACAGAATGGTTAACTATAATAAATTCATCATATATTTCAAAATTTCTAAAAGAATAGACAAGTATTTTACCACATACAAAAAGATAAGTTATGTGAGGTGATGGATTTGTTAATGAACATGATTTAGTCATTCCAAAATATATTCCGAAGCATATGTCAAAACATCACATTATACTTCATAAATATAATATCTAGTTATTATTTTTCATTTAAAACTAATTAGAAGTGGTCTTGTGCGTACATAACTTATTGGGTTTAGAGCCAGTATTGCTTTATTCACTAAGTTGGTAAATAAAGAAAGGGACTTGGAGACAATTGGGGGATAGTTTTGTCTGTTTTCATCATGTGCAGAGTTGGACACACATAGAAGTTAGTCTTATTTATGAAAGTGAGAACCCAGTTTGCATAAATACGTTGAGACTTGGTATAGAGTTTATGTGTGATGGTAGAAACTTGTGATTGGCATCCTAATTTTCCAGATAGTTGCTATAGACACTTTTCAGCACCAATAATTGATGCCTTCAAATGCAAATATTAATGTATGTGTACATTTCACTATCTTATAGGCTATATTGAAGACTGAAATAGTTCAAATTGATTCTCTTTCTCTCTCCCTTTCTCTCTATCTCTCTCTCTCTCTCTCTCCTTCCCTCCCTCCACCCACATGTACATGCATGTAGTACATAACTTACTAACTTTCTGTATATGATTGTGTATCTATCTACCTATCTATATAAATGTCACTTACTGTACAAAGAAATAATTTTTCATGCTGCCAGAATTTTAAAAATTGCTGGATTAAATTGAAATGCATCAAAGTTTCTTCAAGCTCTGTAAAACTTTGAGATTTTCAGAAGTTCATACAGAAAAGGATTTTTCTCTGAATTGTAAGGTTGGAACTTTTATGACTTAGAACTTCACAAACGGTGATGTTGGGAAGAGCACAGCCCTACAGTAGGGAGATACTGGGAAGGTTATTTCAGGACTGTACTTTACCTGGCCTCTTTCTATAAACTTGAGTACCCTTTATTTCTGGCTTCATTTATTTCACAACTTGTTTAAGTTTGTGGAAAAGAAATGTAAACATGGGGGGATTATCATGATATGCTAGCACCAGTTCCATGGAAGGAGACTTGAACCAAGCATCAGAAAACTGAAATCCTAGTTCCTTTGGTCAAAACTTAACTTCTCCAAAACTGAGTTTCATGAAATAGGAGGTGGGTGTGCTCACCTGTTATATGCCAACCACTGATACACAAAGATGAATCAGGCATGGATCAACCCTGTCTACAAAGATCAGAGGTTGCTTCAGGGCATGTGTTTAAGTTAGTAATGGCCACCCGACTTTCCTTTCTGGATTATTGTAAGTTTCAAATGTATGTGAATAAGCCACAAGTCAGAATAATAATAATTATTATTATTTATTATAATAATAAATTATTATTGTATATTATATAACAATAATAATAATAATTATTATTATTATTCTTTAATTGTAGTTTGATTCAGATATTATACTTCAGTTCACTTATGTAAATGAAAGAAATACCTTCTTAGTCTCTTACAAGTTGTTGCCCTGTCCTGGATATAAAGGGGTTAGAATCTACCTCCTTAAAATAAGTGAACATGGGATCAGACTCCATCAGTCATCCAGAAGGTTCTCTTTTACTTTCCCAGAGTCCGAGGTATCCTCTGGAATTTTTTCCCATGAGTTGCGATCCATCCTGACCTGTTTATTTTTAATTTCTGATTTAAGCAACAGATATTTCATGAACACATTGTATGTATTCAAGGAATGTAGACACAACTAAACAACAGACAAATTTGAAAGACATCCCCATATATCACCCCATGTTCAGTGCTCAGTAGAAACAAAAGATGAGAAAGATGAGAGATGAGTGGGCTGGAGAGCTTAGAAAATGCTTTTTGTGAAGGCCAGATTTGCGCTCACTTTCATGGGTGGGTAAATTTTATTTAAACATAAGGGTGGTCTATCCTTGCTGTCTTGCAAAGATGTGGGAGTATAAATGAGCCTGATATCTCTGGTGGCATTGAGGCATTCCATTTCGCATCATCCATATCAAAGCAGTAATAGAAAACAGTGAAAGAGCACAACATTTTGCATTTAATATTGGCTCAGATATTAGCTAGTGAACATTTTTACACATATGTTCTGCTTTTCCTGGGAGTACGGAATCTGACCTTTCTTTATCTTCATGTCCCTCAGAGTATCTTGTGTGTAGGAGTTGTTCAGTAAATTGCTTTCTAGTAAATGTTGCTGGATTGTTTGAAGTGTAACTAGAGACTACATGGAGTTTGAAGAAAAAAGTCATAATTTTATGAAGGTATTTATCCCTAAAACAGGCAGTGATGGTCATTGGAAGTGGATTTATACCCAGCTCAGAAACACTAGTTGATCTAGCATCTTCTTTACTAAGATAGCCAAACATGGCTGCATTTTTAGTTGGTCATATTCTGGGGTTTTAGTTGGGTACAGTAGATGCCTACTTGGGTACTTGCGTGTGTTAGCACTTTGGTGTTGGGATGGTCCGGGGAGGACACCTGTGTTTCTGTTTAACAGTGGTGCTTACCTTCTCCTCATTTCATTGTTTTGCAGCTCTACAGCTCCATGGACTTTGGAAGACGGTGGCAGCTCATGCATGAGCGCATCACACCCAACAGGTTTTACTGGTAAGCCACTTCCCCACACGCATCACACTCTTGGTAAAGAACTATGAGAGAGCAGAGCACTGTGGGTAGCACTGGACACCTTTAGCACTTGAAATCAAATGTGTTCTAGCCCTTTGGTACTCAAAGAAGAGTTCATGGATCAGCAGCAACAGCATCACCGGGGAACTTGTTAGAAGTGCAGAATCACAGGCTCCATTGAGATTTGTGGAACTGAAATCGGCATTATATATGATCCCTCGAAGATTCTTGTGCCCATGAAAATTTGAGAAGTACTAGGTTAGAAAAGGGTCATGATTGGGTGCTCTTAGGGACACTCTAATCTCCCTTCTTTTTCAAAAAGCGTACATTTTATGTACCTATTCTTAAAATAACCAGTATTTCCCCAAATGTACATTGAAGAATAGTAATCGTACTAAAGTCTTCTCCTTTCATAGGAGTCTTTATGGTCAAATAAATTTAGGTCATGATTACCCAGGTCTACATTCCTGGAGACTCACAATTCATATTAGGACATTAAAGACACTGGAGGAGCATGAGGAAAGAAGCCTGCCAGACCTGGCATCACCGATTCTTGAATTCATTGCATACAATCCTGCCCCCATGTCACACCTGATAATTCCTCAGAACTACCTCCATGGTGCAGCATTTGAAAACACATTTTTATTAGTGTGACTCCATGTTTCAAATGAAAAATTAGCCCTTCCTCTTAATCAGAAAGTGTTTTCATTAATAGTTGCATCAATTCTTAGGTGCCTACTGTTTTTACCTTGGTTATAACAAGTTCACTATAAATTTGTCTTGTGTAATTCCTTGCTCTACTGTGAAAATGCTTCTCACCTGTATCTTGCTTTCATTTCAGCAGAAAAAGGAACAGACAAAGGGATAGGATAAATCACAGACCAAAGTATTTACTATACTTAATTATATATTTAATTCAAAACCAAAACCAAAATTTACCATGTCTGAAAGTCACACCTATTACTGCATTTTTCAAACAGCTTATTTCTGTTCCCTTTAAAAAAATCACGTGGTAGCTATTTATGCCTTGCACAACATAGGACTGTTATGTGTGTATGTTGGGGGACAATAGTGACAAGTATCTTGTGTACATATACATTCACCCTCACATCTTTGGAAGCAGTGGTTTCACCTGGTCCCCTCTGCATCCACAGAACTATGTCCATAATTATAAATAGTGATTGCCTATGCCTACTGTAAAAATCAGCTCTTTTATAGGACACAGTTCAGAGTGCCTGGAAGAGAAAGAGAAACTGGAAGTATTGCTCTCCACTCAACACCTGGTCTATTCTCAGTACTTTTGTTCCTATGGGCCAACTATTATTTCATCTATAACTCTTATTATAGCTATTATTTGGTCCATGTTTGGTACTCCAGATTTTTCAATAGACAAAGGCAGAATAAGGTAATATTTGTTTTTCTGATATTCCAGACAACTAACTATAGCCTTTGCTCAGCTGAGATGGACCAATTTCTCATTGTGCCATTCTCAGTGTGCTCAAAATTCCCTCCAAATAGAGGAAAAAGCCTTCTGCTGTTTCTGGAACAAACTCTTCTGATGATAAGGCAGTCGGCCAACTCGGGAGTCAAGTTGATGGAGAAGGAAAGCACAGTAGACTGCATGAGCCTTGTCATCATTTCTGAAGGAAATTAGATTAAGTGGATGAAGGGCCGCATTTTCCTATCTTTTGCAAAGAACAAGATGAGGATGCTGCAGCTGCTGCCCCCTGCCCCACCCCCTTTCTTTGTGTAGCAGGAAGAATAAATCCCCAGGTCCTGATAATTGTATTTCATTTCTCCTCCACTCTGTGATTCTTTCATATATGCCCCATGGGGAAATATAAAAGTTAGTGCCCGTGCTGGCTAGCCAAGGGGTATCTGAACATCCCATTTTTGTAATTATCACTTCTCTCTTTCTGATGTATAATTGCTGAGATTATTCTTTTAGGTGTCATAGGAGTCACAGAGGAAGAACTTATTTTATGTAATCTGTTTGGTTTTTTTTTTCCCCCAAAGACAGAATCCAGGGTTGTCTAAAGTTCTAAACCATTTATGCAGTGAAGACATGGTGCTGTACATTAGGGATAAGTTTTATATCGCCTTAAGAAAAGACAAAATGTCCATCTGTCTGAGGGTAGAGCAAAGTTCAGCTTCAGTGGAACTTCTTTAACCTATGTTTTCCTCATTCTGTAATGGGAATAATGCTTTTCCATCAGTTGCCTAAGGTTTTTGACAGAATCAGATGTGATCAAGTGGAGACTTGGCAATTTCGCTTCTCTACTTTAGACTTACAATCTGTGAATTACAGGTCTGCAAGTGTGCTGTACTGAAGTCCTTGAAGCACTTTAAGTACTGTGTTGATTAGCAATCCTTAAGAACATGACTTATAAATGAATCTTTTTGCTGGGCCACGAATGTGAATGACATTCACATAGTTGGGCAATGTGCCTATGGGCCCCTGATAACTTCTGAAGGGGTCTAATTTATTGTCAAGAATCTACACCTTACCTTGACATTGTTCTCTAATCTCTTGTCTGTTGTGGTGGTTGCTGTAATGTACATGGAAATACATTGGGAATTGAGAGGTGCTATCATCATTATCATTATCATCATTTTTTTTTCACTTTTTGTTTGTGCGCCAGAGTGCTTGTGGGGTAGGCAGGGTGTGGGGTATGGTATCCATCAACATCAGTAATAAAAGCTTCATCTGGAGAAAATATTTTGTTTTTATGAATTCTAACTGTTCTAACACCACCCCGAGGTCACCTAGGACTCTTTCACCCTGAAATGACTCAGCCATCAATCTCTTGTCTCAGGAAAAGGGACAGCTGACCTAAAAGCTCCTAGTTTATGTGTGACCCTTCCACACACCTGGTACTGGGTTAGCACGTACTCCCATTCATTACCCCCAACTGCTTCAGAAGTAAGAATTTGTAGGGAGAGCATGTGAGTAGAATAAATATCCTAACATTTCCCCTTCACTCTTGCTATACTTTGCTTGGGTAGAGTGGTAATCATGGGGAGGGGTGTTCTGTTCTCCCCCGCCCCTGCACTTTATAATCCTACTGAGCTGCAAATGAATAATATTCCCACCTTTCCCTTGGAAGATCTTTATCAGGCAGGCACACTCTGCAAGTGGAAAGGTGTTTTCTCTGCACACCCAGTCTGAACAATTGTGGCTCACAGCTTTACCCCTACGGTCCTGCACTCTTCCCAGGTGTTTGCCCTCTTTGGGAATTCTTTTCAATTACATCACAGAGGGATCAGCTCTTCTTGAAGTCCCTATAAAACTGGAATTTCCTCCCAGTGCCTCTGATTTCTAATGGCATTCACTAGTATAGAATTGTGAAATGGGAAAATAATATCTCAAGGGTTCCCCTCTTTTGCAAACATAGTCATTTGCAATCTCTTCTTAATTATTCTCTCTACTGAAAGGGGATGAGATCCTTCTTATCATTCTACAAGAAAGTGTTTTGATAAAGTAATATCCACTAAGATGTCAGGAACTTCAATTTTTACCCCCTTAACCAATTTCTGGGGCACTTGGATTGCAACATGGAAAGTCTTCAGAGTTAGAAACCCTCTAAGATGTCAAGGGGTATAGAAGTTCCAGATCAGACATGTTAGAAGATGCAGGGCAAGGGTGTCTTGAAGACTGCTCTTTGATCTGCTTTGAGGCTAGATCGCTACTGTAGAGTGGCTGATGTGTAGTGACATTCAAAATGGGCCCTCGGTCTCTGTTGTACTTTTCTGAAGGCCAGCCTGCAGAATTGAAGATTTCTAGTGGTGGTTGTATCAACAGCTTCTAATCTGCTCTCTAAGAAAGGCCACAGAGTCAATGGTAAGAACAGAAAGGCAAAGTGTGTCCATCTTGGTGTGTGTAGACAGGAGGTCCTGGAAAAAGTCCTTTAACAGAGAAAGGGGTGGCCTGGAATAAAAGTATATAGCAGAAGTCCTATCTTACATTGTTTTTATTTTCCAAGTCTCCTTTTTATGTGCATAATACTATTACATGTGAATTTGTACAATCTGCCTTTCCCCTCTTAATCTTCTATTACAGTGATTTTATGTCCTTATAAAATCTTTATAATCATCACTTTTAATTATCCGTGCAACATTTCATGATGCAAAGATACATCCTTTATTACTTGGGCTTATTTTTATTGGACCCTGAAAATTCTCAGTTTTCATTATCATAAGTAATGGTTTCATTGATATTTTTATGCATAGTTCTTTCTTATCTAGAATTGCTTTCTTTGGGCCACTGTCCTGGGTAGCCCAAATAAAAACTTGATTGTATTTTTCCTAGCATCAGCAGAGTATTAGATTCCATTGGTGCGGTCTCTACATTCAACCCTGAAAGAATTTCTGAGTAGTGTAGTGTTTACTGAATATTTTCTTCAGGGAGTTGCAAAAAAAAAAAAAAAAACATGGTATCACACAATTCATGACTCTTTCTGAAACTCTTCCATCCACATCTGTCTCTTCTATGTCCTTATTGTCATTAAGAGTTATCTTCTCACCATTTTTCATGGGTTCTAAGACAATTTTGTTATAGGGTTTTATTGTCTACTGTCTATTCCCTTCCAGAGTTCCCACTACACCTATGTCCTTTCCCTCAAATATCATAGCTTTTTAAATAGAGAACCATCTTCCATCTCTCCTTTACTCCCCATTTATCACACTCACCCATCCCCAGAAAATCAATATAATATTCCTTATGTGCATATTCCTTGGGATATGGGGGGTGAGATATTGGTAATAGAGTTTAATATTTCTGGTTTAATTATGACTAGAAGAGAAACTGCTACATCAAAAGTTGTACATTTGAAGTATCTTAAAATCTGTCACAGAAATCACGTTATTGTATATTCCAATCTATAGTATATGACAGTACCAGCCCTTTTATAGTTAATATACAGTTTCTTCTTGTGGTAGAAAGTCTTCAAGATGGCCTCCAGTGATGTCTACCTTCTGGAAATGATGACATTCTATAGTCCCCTTTTCCATGAGAGCAGGCTGGATTTAGTGGCTTGCTATTCTTGAAGAGAATGAGAAAGAGGTAATGAGACTTCACTTGGGAGGTTTATAAGAAGACAATGCTTTTTATCATGGGTGTACCATCTTGTTTACGTGGGAATGTTTACTGTCATGTTATGAGCTGTGCTATGGAGAGGCCCCTGTGCCAGGGATATCTCTAGTCAAAAGCAACATAGACCTCAGTTTAGCAGCTTAGCTTCAGTGAGGAACTGACTCCTACCATCAGTCATGTGAGTGAGCTGGGTCTGGAAACAGATCCTTCCCCAGCCAAGCCTTTATATGTGGCCGCAGCCCTGAGAACACTTTGAGAGAAGCCTTATGAGAGGCTCTGGTCACAGAGGCACCCTTTGTTTGGGCCCAGATCCTTACTCCCAGAGATAGAGAGGTAAATATTTATTGGTTTTTAGCTCCTACGTTTTGTGGCAACTTGTTACACAGAAATAGAAAACCAATACACTTCCTTCTGATCTTTATTTTTTGATGATGGGTTTTAGAATTTAAAGCTCTTCTTCTGTCTACACACAACCTCCTATCTATACATACCTCTTCTGTTTTCTCATCATTGCCGTCAAGCCCCTGTTTCTGTTTCACCTCTTGTTTTGGTCTACCCTTGTTGGAAAGAAATATCACTGTGCTCTGGAATTTCTGGCCACCTAATCCTCAGACTCTACGGGATTTAGTGATTGATTAACAGACCTGAGAGCCATATCCTCAGCTTGAGTGAGGCTCATTCAATGCAGTAAGGTTTTCTTGCCTTGTTCTGTGTTATTTTATTTTATATTTTGATAGCATTTGGATAGGACTGCATTTTCTAAGAATATTGTAGATTGTGAATGGGTGTGTGTATGTGAGTGTGTATGTGTGCACACATACACATGAACCATGAGTACACACATGTGTTTTCAGAGAAGTACCAATTTCACTTAAAGTATAAGAATCTCATATATCTCTGTCCTGGACACCCATCTTGGCCAGGTAGCATCTGTGGGTGTGGAAGATATAGGGTGGAAGTGAAAATAGGGAGTAATTACCTTGTAGAATGTAGCTGGAGTGAATTCTCTGGTCCCTCTCACCCGAACTTGAACTTTGTGGGACTCAATTTTTCTGGAATTTTTCCTGTGTTTTGCTTAAGTGGGGCGGGGGAAGGTTGGTCTCTTTTGACTGAGCCAAGAATTCACTTTGATTCTAGATGACAGTTCCTGAAGAACCAATTGCCAACTCATCCTTTGACTATTAATGCATTATCTACAACAGAGACAGAAGTTAAGGAACAGGCAGAATGGCTTGAGATTGCTTCCTGGAAAAATCAAGATCTTTTCAAACAAAGTTAACATTATGTGCTGAATTTTTGATGCTGTCTCCAAATGTGCATCCACAATTTTGCAAACATAGTCATTTGCAATCTCAAGTAATGGGATTTAGGCATCGACCTGATATAAGGGATCAGATTTAGAGGCCCTTTGCAAACCAGGGTATGCCACAAATAATATTTAATTCCGCTTTCCCTTACATATTTAAAGTGGTGCAGCAATTTAAAAATACATTACATTCAAAATAATACATGCAAGGTCAGGAGGGGAGAAGTGAAAGCTCAGCTTGCAAACAAACTGAGTTTTACTTTGCTGATTGGGGCTACCCAAGCTGTATGGCTGGTAAATCTTGGCTATGGAAGAGGTAGTCAAAATGTGGTGTTCAGAAGATGTTCATGGTAATCACCAATGCACAAAGCAAGAGAGCATGCTCAACTCTTAGGATGAATTAAGATGTGTTGGATTCCTAATACCATGATCAGTGCATCTGAGTTCATGTTTCACCCTTCCTTGGAAAGAGTGACATGGTTAAATATGGAACTCAAAAGACAGTCACATCCACTCACCTAAGCCAGTGTAGCAAAAACTAATATGTAAATGGAAGTGCCATTTCCTTCTGTTTCTCTTTATCAGTGGCCAATGTCTCCAGAATTATTGATGCATAGATGCAAATTCTTATTACACTCAGACAATTCTTCAAAGGACAGGAGAAATACTCTTTTTGCTCAGAGATACTGAAATCCCACTGATAATAAATGTTCATAGGAAAGAAAATTTGATTATTCTCACAGTTGGGAATACTTGAACCTGTTATTGTCCTTTAAGGGCAGTGGTCAAGATAGCCACTGCAAAGAATAGAGTGCCTTTGACCCCTGATGGCTTCCTGGAACTCAGATTTCTTATTTAGTGCTTGCATGTTACACAAAGAAGTGAGGAGGGCTGAATATACTGATAGTAATGAATTGTTCTCTAGTCTCATGAGTAAGGACTATGTGAATTTTAGAGAGGAAACAAAAGGAAGATGTTAAGATGAGAAGCTCAAGAAGAAGTACAAAGTGATGACTTGGAGAGTGTTTAAAATGCAGGTTGGAAACCAGGGTACAGGCAGGAGGGATCACACTTCTTGCCACTAAGAAAATCTGAGTGTCCTGCTCTTGTGTGGTCTAGGGCTATGCAGTGTCTGCTTAGGCTGTTCTTATAAAACACTATAGACTATGTGGTTTAAACAGAAACTTACTTTCTCACAGTTCTAGAAGCTGGAAGTCTTAAATCAGGTATCCAGCATGGTGGGTTTCTGATTAGGATGATGTAGAGGGAGCATAAGCTCTCTGATATCCCTTCTGGTAAGGGCACTAATCCCATTTTGAGCACTCCACCCTCATTAAAACCTAATTACCTCTCAAAAGCTTCATCAGCAAATACTATCACATTGGAAGGTAAGGCTTCAACATATTATTTTAGGGAGACACAATTCAGTTCATAAAAGGATGTAAAATAGGAAGGAACTAGGGAAGGAAGACCCTGTGCCTGGGAAGAAATGCAAATTTTTTAAAGAAACGTTCATCAACAAAGAAAAGTCCAGGACCAGATGGATTCTCAGCCTAGTTTTACCAGACCTTCAGAGAAGAACTTTCACCAATGCTCTTTAAATTATTCCATGAAATAGAAAAGGAGGGAACCCTTTCAAACTCATTCTATGAAGCTAGTATCACTCTGATACCGAAACCACACAAAGACACATCAGAGTAAGAAAACTTCAGACCAATATCCCTGATGAGCACAGATGCAAAACTTCTAAATGAAATACTGGCAAACCACATATAAAACACATTAAAATGAGAGTGCACCTTGATCAAGGGGGGTTCATTCCAGGATGCAAGGTTGTTTCAACATACGGAAATCAATAAACATAGTGCATCACATTAATAGACTTAAAGACAAGAACCACATGATCATCTCAACAGATGCAGAAAAAGCACTTGAAAAATTCAACATCTATTCATACTTAAAACACTAAAAAACTAGGGTTAGTAGAAACATAGCTCAACATTTTAAAAACTATATATGTTAAACCCAAGGTCAATATCATTCTAAACGGAGAAAAATTGAAAGCATTCCTTCTAAAAATTGGAACAAGACAGGGATGCCTTCTTTTACCATTCAAATTCAACATAGTCCTTGAAACCTTAGCCAGAGAAATTAGAAAAAAGAAATAAATTAAAGGGATACAAAAAGGAAAAGAAGAGTTCAAACTGTGTCTATTTGCCAAAGACATGATTCTATATTTAGAAGACCTGAAAAACTCCACCAGAAAGCTTCTAGAACTCATAAATGAATTCAGCAAAGTAGCAGGATATAAAATCAACACCCCAAATCAAATGCATTCTTATACATTAGCGGTGAATCCACTGAAAGACAAATTAGGAAAACTACTTCATTCAAAATAGCCTCAAAAAACCCCCCAAAAAACAAAAACCAAAAAAAACCATGGGAATCAATCTAACAAAACAGGTGAAAGACCTCTACAATGAAAACTACAGAACACTAAAGAAAGAAATTCAAGAAAACCTCAGAAGATGGAAAGATCTCCCATGCTCCTGGATAGGCAAAATTAATATTGTCAAAATGGCCATACTACCAAAAGCATTATACAGATTTAATGAAATTCCTATTAAAATCCCAATGATATTCTTCATAGAAATAGAAAAATCAATCATGAGGTTCATTTGGAAAAATAAGAGGCTCAGAATAGCCAAAACAATCCTGTGAGAACAGTGATGAGGCGGCATCACAATATCAGACTTTAAACTATACTACAGAGCCATAGTAACAAAAACAACACAGTATTGGCAAAAACAGACATGAAGACCAATGGAATGGAATAGAATGTGACACAGAGACAGCTACATAAATACAGCTATCTCATACTAGACAAAGACATCAGAAAGATAGCCTCTTCAACAAATTGTGCTGAGAAAATTGGAAATTTGTATTTAACAAAATTAAGTTAGACCCCTATCTCTCACTCTACACAAAATTCAACTCCAAATCCATCAAAGACCTAAACATTAGACCAGAGACCCTGTACCTACTAGAAGAAAAAGTAGGCCCAACTTTCCATCATGTCAGCTTGGGAACCAACTTCCTCAGTAAGACTCCTAAAGTGCAAGAAAGACAATCAAGAATCAATAAATGGGATTGTGTCAAACTAAAAAGCTTCTTCACAGCAAAGGGAACAATCAAGAATGTGAACAGAGAGCATACAGAAAGGGAGAAAAGTTTTTGCCACCTGAATGTTATATAGAGCATTAATAATCCAGGATATACCAAGAACTCAAAAACTTAACACACACACAAATCAAATAACTCAATTACTAAATGGGCAAAGAAACTGAACAGTTGCTTCACAGAAGAAGAAATATGAATTATCAAAAAGTATATGAAAAAATGTTGAACATCTCTAGCAATTAGAGGAATGTAAATTAAAACTAGACTGAGATTCTATCTCACTCCTATTAAAATGACAATTATCAAGAATACGAGTAACAGTAAATGTTGGTGAGGATAGGACAAAAGATTCACTCATATGCTGAAATTTGGTGCAACCACGATGGAAAACTGGGAATAAAACTATCATTTGACCCAGTTATCCCACTTCTTGGTTTATATCCAAAGAACTTAAAATCAGCATTACTAAAGCGATGCAGCCACATTAATGTTTATAGTAGCTTAATTCACAATAGCTAAAATATGGAACCAACCTAGGTGCCCTTAACAGATGAATAGATGAAGAAGATGTGATATATATACACAATGGGCTGTTACTCAGACATAAAGAAGAATGAAATTACAGCATTTGCTGGTAAATGGATGAAATTAGAGACTATCACGCTAAGTTCAATAAGTCAGTACCCCCAAATCAAATATTCTCTCTGATATACACACGCTAACACACAATAGGATGTGGGGGAGAGAAGAATAAAATTTTATTGTATTAGACAAAGGGGAATGAAGGGAAGGGAGTGGGGATGAGAATAGGAAATACAATACAATGAATCAGATGTAACTTTCCTATGTTTGTATATGGATACATAACCAGTGTAATTCCATATTATGTACATCCAAAAGAACAGGTTCCTATTTGGAATGGGTTATACTCCATGTATGTATAGATTGTTAAAATATATTCTACTGTTATGTATATCTAAAAACAACAAATTTTTTAAAAAAAGAAAAATCCCAGGGCAGAAATTGCAAAATCATATAGGAAAAGACAGAGAAACAATGCCAGAACTACAAATATAATTTTTAAAAGGCACAAATGCATTTTAACCATTTTAAACCTGGTTGTAGGCATGGTACAGTTTGTTGATGACACTCAAGGAAAGGCAGAAAAATAAAAAGAAAATTATCGCCTATAATTTTACTGTTCAGAAAATACCTCTTGGGGAAAAGTCAAGTATTTTTAAATAGACATTTTTTCCTACAATAATATAATATAGTTTAAAGCATTTAAAAATTTTTAATCAGAATTGAGGTCATGCTATTTACAAAATTTTACATCTTATAAAAATGAAATTGAACATTGTGCTGTACCAACCTTTATTCTTCCTAAACATGATTTAAAATTTACATTACTCACATTGTATTCTGACTGATGACAATATAATAATTTAACCATCTTTTGTTATTTGACATTGATTTTTCTTCTAAAGTTTTACTACTAAAGAAGGCATTGTCATATTGTTTTGAAATTATCATATTTGTCCAAAAAGATAATTGCAATATTTTAAGGATAAAAACCATATATATATATATATGCCAAATTGTTCTCCAGGAAGTTCATACCTGTTTCTACTCTAAAATGCTTTTTTCTTACATCTTATACAAATTTAAGAGAGTCATCTTATTTAATATGAAAAGATGGATTTTTTTCCTTGTTTTAATTTGCATTTCTTATTATACCATGAATTTAGACATTTCATATATTTATTAGCCATTGTATTTCTTTTATGTGACCATTTGTTTTTGTTCCCCATTTAACTGGGTTCTTTTTACAGTCTCTCACTTTGTTTCAGTATTATCCCAAGTTTATTCTTTGGTTTTTAATTACATCATGATTTTAACATACTCTCTTAAATTGAAAAAGTCATGTTCTCAAATCTTTATTTTTTTCAAATATAATTTTTTCCATTACTTTATTTTTAGATAATGCCTTTAAATTGTGGTCATATAATTATTAACTAAAGTGTTTTCATTTGTAATGCTGCTTTATTAAATGGTATATATATATATATATATATATATATATATATATATATATATATGTATATATATCTATATATCTATATGTTTTATGTATTATATAATATATATTTGATAATTCATAAGACATGTTTTAGATAACGATCTGAATAGTTATCTATTTCATCCTTTGTCTATATACTCATTTAATCATTTTAATAATTTAATAATTTTCCCTATTGAGGGATATTTTTAAGATTTATAAAATTTCTATTTTGTTAAGTAAAATGAAGTATGATGAATGCCTTCCCATTTAATTTGACTGATGTTTTCTTGTAGAGGAAACTAGCCATAGGGACTCTTGAGGTTGGTGGCATTTGTCATCTTTCATTCTACTAGGTTGGTCAGTCCTATGTGCCTTGTGGTCAGACCACACTGAATTTAATTATTGCTCATAATGAATGTAGTGCCTAGCTTGGCAGAACTCTCCTACAAAACATAACAAACAAAACAAAAATAGAGCCTTTTTTCCTTTTCAAAATATTCAGTGCTTATCTTACTCATTTATTCATCTAAATGAACTTCGAAGCACCTTGTCATGTTCCAAATTCCCTCAATAAAGCAATTGATTAGACTATTGATTAGAATTGCAATGAATCATTTGGAAGGAATTGAAGCTATTTTCAATATCCAGCCTTCATTTTTGATCACCCAATTTGTCTCTTTTATTTCATTTCTGTGGGTTCTTCAATAAAGTTGTATAGGTTCCTTTATATTAGCCCTATGCATTTTTAGTTAACGTTATTCTTAGCTATATTCACCTTTGTTTATTATAAATAAAGATATTTTGCACATAGCCTCTTTATTCTGATTGGCATGACCAAACTAGGTAACCATGAGGCATATCTGTAATTTGCTTATGTTCATATGTAGTTGATGCCCAAGTTTCTTCCCATGGTAAAGAAATATATTGCTAGGACATTAAGTGACTCAGAGAGTGTGATGTGGCAAGACATTCACCTGTGGGGATACTTGGGCTGTAAATAGGAAGAGAGTGCTGCTTTAGTAGCTGTGTGTCATTGGACAGTTGCACTTGACCTCTGTGACCAGTGCCCCACTAGTCAGAAAGGACACCAGCTGGTACATCCTGCTGTGGCCTCCTGCCTGAATGTCAGTCTTCTCAGCTTGGCACACAAATGCTCCGTAAGTATGAGCTATAAAATTAATAATAAAACAAATTAAAACATGAGAGGGTAATTGGAAGAAACCGTCACCCTCGTTAATTTGCTGACAAATTGTACTTAGCATCTCCTTGAAGCTAAGTAAGTTAGGGTACTTCCAGTATTTCCCCCTCCCCCACATTCAAAATCCTTCAAAACTTATTGCCAAATAGAGTTTGTATTTCTGACCTGTTTTTCCAGTGATCAGCATATGGCTTATTATGATACTTTTAAAGCTACTGTTTTTAGAGGAAATTATTTTTGGCTTGATGTTAATAAAGTAATAAAGCCCAGAAGATCCTACTGAAGCCTGTGTGATATCAGATGGTGTGAACTTTTAGCAGTTATGATACAAATGTTGAGACAAAAGCTTACAGTTTGCCCAAGGACCAGGGCCAGACAGGGGAGCACCAAGAGAATATCTGAGGAACTGTTATGATTGTTCAAAGGTTGAAGGGCTCAATGTAGCCTGATGTACCCAGGGAAGGCTCCATAGAGGGGTTAGAATTGAAAAATCCTGGAATGGATTTGTCAAGTAAGATAAAGAGGACGATTTCCCTGGGAAGGGAGAATAATTGGAACAAGGGGCCATCATGGTGTGTTGGAGAGCTGCCAGTAGGTCCACTAGGCTGGAGTTTCTTAGCCTCCACACGTTGACCTTTTGGGGTGCTTACTTGCCCTGTGCAATGAAAGTCGTTTGCTCAGATCCGTGGTTGCTACCTAAGTGCAGGCTGCACCCCTCCAGTTGTGACAATCCAATAATATATCCAGTCATTGCTAAATTTTCTCTTGAGAGGCAAAATATTTTCCCTCCCTGCTCCCAGTCTGTCATGGTGTTATAGTCATTGTGTTAGGAAAAAAAAGAGTTTATGTTGATGGGGAGTGAGAAATCAAACTAGGGACATAGACCAGATCTGAATTGTGAAGTATCCCAAATGCCAGATAATGGTATGGATGTGTCTCCCTCGTTAATTGGGAACATTCATCTTTTGTGCTATGGAATGGCATGATATTCATGTTTTATGAAGATTTATTAGCACTTGGCACTTTCTTGAGATGCTTAAGTACAGCTTTGTCCAAGTCTCTGTCAATAAAACCTCCCAGTTTCCTCAGGACATGTGCAAATCATCAGAAGCATCCTGATCCCAGTTCCATTCTTCATCAAAAAATTGCACAGTTGTAGACTTTCTATATTTCAAACATACTTTTTATTAAAATAACACATTTTTGATTACAGTTTATTTGATAAAACATCAAAGGTTTTTATTAAACCAGTCATTTTAGCACAACACTTTTTTATTCTCTTTCAATTATTTTGTATACATGAAAATAATTTTTCACCAAATTATAAATGATGTGCCTATTCATATCTTTTTAAAATCTTACTCTAAACAATTTTCTATACCTGTACATAGTATTCTAAAGATGGTTTTGATGGTGGCAGAATAGTCCACCGAGCTGATATATTCTTGTTTACACTAAAGAATGATGGCAGGGTGAAAGTGGGAAGGACCCAGGGAGATTTTCTGCTCTAATGATTTCTCCAGCAGTGCTCTTGGAAGTTCTCTGTGGGGTCTGATAAATGATAAATGCCTTTAGGGGCTACATGAGGTGCACAGATGCCTGTGGGGTGCTTAGTGATTAGGTCCTTGTTCCCCCTTTTTTTTTTTTTGCTCCAGCCAGATCAACTCAAGTTTGTATTTTATTCATCTTGTATTTTAGGTTTCTGCATGAGCTTTCTTTCAAACACGGAGGTCCATTCATTAAAAAACAATGAAAATATTTTAAACATCCATTGATTTAAGCAAGTCATTTAGTTTTTCTAGAAGCTGCATACAGGTACAACAGTCTCTAGGCTATCTTCCTTAGCCCTTTCATACATGCATTGTCTGATTTTTGCAGCATAGACACTGCTTGAATGGTTGAAGTCTTTGCTAAACTACTTACCCCATTGTGTAGGAAGGACACTACCCAGTGATCCACGCTTCTACCAATGGACTCCCATGATTTGGTGAGAAGATAACTGCCCACACTTACATGGACATGGTTTGGGCAAGGTTAGCACTAATCTATAGATCCAAGGCTGACACAGGATGAAAGGCTATGTATGGTGGTTGGATTAGAGGAAATCGACCTTTTCATTTATTTGCTGGCAAATGGCCCTGGCATCTTTGAGTCATTCTAGCTTGTGCTGTTCTTATAGGGACACCTCAAACAGGAGATTCCTTCAGGTTTTTCAGCTGCCAGCACGTTGCTTTTCAAACACAACAGTTTTCCTTCTCTTTGCATGTTTGTGTATGTACATGACTGCAACTGGCAGGTTCTATCAGCTTGGCCACCTCTGCCTACAATCAGGAGGAAAAAAACCCAAAAATTTCAATTTGGGAATCCATGGTGCTTCTCTGCAAATCAGGACACAGTCTCCTCCTTTAGGTATCTCATCCACATCGGCTGCTTGAAAAGACAGCCCAGATGATGGATTAAGGACTTGCCCTGCCCCCTCTTCTGTGCCTGATGGCCAGTCCTGTCATAGTTAGACATGCTCCAACCTTTTTTCCTAACAGTGTTCCGGAGAGCTGTCAAGTAATTTGGGCAGCACTGGGTACAATGGATGCAGAGAGGAGAGAGAGAGGGGGCCTCTGGGGGATTCCTGCCCTGCCTACTCAGCAATTTGGGTAGATGTAAGGAGATGAAAGAATTGAAAAGGTCATACCCTGGAACCAGTCTGATCTATAAAAGGCTCCAAAGTGTGCAGTAATTGCCAGAGTGGACCCAAAGCACCGGGGATTTTAAAGTGGGATGTTCATGCTTTTCTTCAAGTGATGCTGGGAATGAGAGGTCCGAGGTTCTGTTTTATACATGTCTTAGCAAGTGTCATTAAAAGAAGTAACAGTGAAAGACAGTTGTTTCTCAGTATCTGCAATGACTACTGAGGATGCTCATGTCTGAGGATGCTCAAGACCTGTATATAAAATGCACATAATGACACCCTCCTGTATACTTCAAATCACCTCTGGATTACTTACACCTAAGACAATATAAATAGTTATTGTATTGTTTAGGGAATAATGACAAGGAAAAATGTTTGCACATATTCAGAACAGACACAGTTATTTCCCCTCAAATATTTTCAACCTGAAGTTGATTAAATCTGTAAATGCAGAGCCTGTGGATATGGAGCGCCAACTATGGAATGAATAGAGATGGGTTTCATGACTTTTTCTCACTTTGGTGGAAGAGGAGATTTGGTACAAAGATTACATGACTGGGGAGACATGCCTTCCTCTTTTTTTTTTTTTGTTTGTTTCTTTTCTATTTTCTATGTAATGTGAGATTTATTAGGATTTTTCCAGAACTGAAACCCAAGAAGAAAAAAATCCATGTTCTCTGAAGTGTAGTGGGAGCAACATTTGAATGGGAGTCAAGGCTCCTTGCTGCTAATTTTACTTCTGCTAGTGAAATATCAGCAGGGCCTTTGGGTGCTCATAGGATTTCCCTGGCTTTCTGCGTCCTCATCTGTACAATTCAAAGGACTGACTAGAAGGTATCGGAGCTCTGCTCTTATGATTACATCCTAGAAGTCTCTGGTTCTGTGCAGACTGGGTGTTGATCTCCAGTGTCTGATGATGATGGTACAGGAATTCTTGTCCAGGCCTTCAATGGTCAGAGGGAACCTTGTTCTCAGATGATGGCCAAGGCAGAGGCGTAGTGCATTTGACCTGAGGTGCTCGTAAAAATCAGATTTCTGTTTGCAGAATCTTGGGCTCCACCAGGAAATGCCCAAGGTGGATCTCTGGACCTTGGCTTCAGGAATCTGCATTTTTAATATGCTGTCACAGCAATTCTGTAGCAGGTTAGATTTCTGAGTCAAGGGAGGTGACGAGGAGGTAGTTTTGAAAATCAGGGACAAGATAATATGCTACCAGGCACTAACCAGACTAACCAAACTCTCTAACCAAATCCCTCTCCTTCCCAACAGTACTTGAGATCATACTAAAATGAGTTCTTCCAACCAATGAAGACATTGCCACCTCCAGGCATCTTTTTAAAATGCATACATTATTGCTAAATGAGATAGTATATTTTAGTGTGCTTCAAAAGTTGCAAAGGGTTATTAAAATGCTTTGTAACTGTAAAATGTTGTAAAGATATAAGCCACTTACATCTATTAAAATAATGTCTGTATTTTTTATGAACTCATATCATGAACAAACTTATTGATTTTATCCATGTCTGTTTTGATGTACTTACTAAGGATTTCCATTCCAGAAGCAGTTTTGAGCCCCCTTTCAGTGAATAGTGCATATATGCAAAGCAGTCTAAAGGACAGTAGACCTTTAGGTGTTGTTGTTGTAGCTCCTGTCTCTGTCTGAAGTATTAGAATCATCCATCCAAACGCATTGCCACATGGCTTCGTGATTTATGCCTTTCCACTCTACTCATTGGGCGCTTAACTCAACCCCTTGACTGATGATTCCTGTGGCTTGTTTTGACCAAGTTTAGCAACTTGACACAAGCAACTGCTTCTAATATGTATGCACAGTTGGGCCCACCTCTCTTTCCTCTATCATTGCATTG
Organism: Callospermophilus lateralis; assembly: GCF_048772815.1. NCBI lineage: Eukaryota > Metazoa > Chordata > Mammalia > Rodentia > Sciuridae > Callospermophilus > Callospermophilus lateralis. Next base: position 71,311,100 of record NC_135319.1, read on the forward strand.
AAGCTGCAGCCCTCACACCCCAAGCCCCATAAGGAACTATAGAGCCCACTTGAGCTGTACCTCTGTGAACAGCCTTGCTCTGCTGGAATCAGAGTAAAGTGGAGCCTCCCCTCAAGCCCAGGCCACATGAACTTGTCCTCAGCTGGCTCTTAGATGTGACAGCAAAACAAACAACTGCTGTTTTAAACCACTGAGTCGTGGCATGGTTTATTATGCAGCAAACGCTATACAGATATAGAGTAGGATAAAGAGAATTTGAGGCAAAGGGTGATGGTGACATTCAGGATACAGGTACAGCCTGGGAGGGAAGATCTGGGGAGTCAGCATCAGGAAAGTCTTCCAAGTTGGCATTTTAGTGTCGATTTCTCTTAAAGTTGCAATAGTCAGGGCTTATGTGTGTGTGTGTGTGTGTGTGTGTGTGTGTGTGTGTGTGTGTGTGCACGCCAGGACGGGGGTTGGGGGGCAGTCCACTAGTGTGGCCAACAGTGGCAACATCTCAGACAGAGGGAGAAGGAAAAGAGCTTAAAGATGGGGAGCCATGAGGTGTGTTAGATCAGTTCATCATGAAACCTAGGGTCTGTGCCTGGAGGGAGAGAAGCTGGTAAGCCTGAAAAGAAGACGAAAATGATAATTCTGGAGTGTCAAATTCTAGGTTGACTATTTTGACAATAATCCAGTGTGTACCCTTGAAGGGTTCTACTCAGGGGTGAAGCATGCTTGGGACTGGCCTTTAGAAAGGCATTCTTGCAGCTGGGTGAAGGACAAACCATAGAAGGAAGAGTTTGAGGGGGCTGATTCGAAGGCCATTACTGGTGGGCAGTGAGTCCTGGAAAGGGGGGCTGGAACTCTGGGAAATTCTAGAAAATGCACTTTGCAATTAGAAAAGTGAAAGGACATCTTAAGGAATAGAAAATAAATCTAAATCCTTCTCCAGTCTCAGACTGTTATTGCCTAGAATGTATAATGTCTAGAGCTTGAGTTCTACGAGGAAAGAAATCAACAAGTTGTAGTGACCACAGATTTATAGTCTTTACAGAGGAATTTTTAAAATAAGGGTTCAAATTCAGCATGTTATTTACATATCTCTTGGAAAGTGTGCTCTGGATGCAAGTGTAATTCCCCCCAGGGTAAAAAGGACTGAAGAAAGTTCCCTGAGTGGTTTTTATCTGTTTGCTTTTGGGGATGGAGTGGGTGATGTAGGCATTTTTCCCTTGGTCAATAAACTTTGAAATAGAGTGTGGTATGCAGGAGGTTTACTAGGGGGCTCTAAGGAACACCAGCACCTTTGAGGGGTGGGGGAGGAAGTTTGGGACCCAGGGAGAAGTTGGGGTGCTATGAAGTTGTAGCAGCTGGTTTTCTGGAAGCTTGTAGCTAGGATGGCCCTTCAGAGGGTTTAGGTCTTTATACCTCCACATTGACCAGCCACAAATGTGGTCACCACCAGGAAAGGGTGAGACCTTAGTGGGATGGATGTCATCAGCTGATAAACCTGAGGGTGTCATCAGCCTTCCACCCCTCAACATCGAGGAGTGAATACCTAGAGTGGGGTGCAGGTGGCATGGAGGTGCTTGTTGGGGACTTCTCTCTCTCAGATCATGTGCTAAGTCAAGGTATGTGTCACTGCAATTGTCTTTTCCATACACAGGAGGCAGAATAATGTTGTGGCACCATGCATGGGTTTGGCCAACAAGGTGGTACTGCTTATTAGCCGTGTGATCTTGGGCCCTCTTCTACGATGGGTCTCATGAAGGTTGTATGAGTGTCGTGCAGATTAGGAGAGAGTGGAGCTGGCTTTTGGACTAGGAGATTGAAGGCTGGTGTCTTGTTGTTTTCTTGGATTTCAAAGTCCGTGTTGTCGAGTCTAGTTGCTGGTGTTGGTGGGAGGTTAGATGCCACACTAGGGATCCTGCTCTGTGAGAGGGTGTCAGTTGTTTCAGAGACTCAGAGGCAAGAGAAATCAAGGCTGAAAATTCAATGAAGGACAGAAGGGAACAGGCAGGAGGGGGTGGAGACCGTCAGGCCCACACACGGGGTTTATATGCCTTTGCCAGCAAGGGCTAACTTTGTCATAAAAAGGACAAAGCCCAGCCAGTCAGCACTTCATCCCCTTTGTACTGACACCACCATCCGTGTTTTGTCCAAGAAGCTCCCTGCCATGGAGTTCTGGTCTTTTCTCTGAGCCATGGATTGTGCTTATTTAAGTACTCTCATTTAGGCCCACCCCAGTACCAGGCTCCATCAGACACTGTTTGATGGAAGTGATGGTCTTTTAGGCTCAGAAATCTACCCTGGTTCTATAGAGAGCCTCGTCACCTGCAGGTGTGATTGCTGAACTGGGAAGTGAATGAAACCAGAGAGAGAGAGCAGCTGGGGAAGGTGGCCATGGAGAAACTTACTGTTGTACGTCATTAATCACTAATTGCTGAATGATTTTATTATATGGCAGCCATAAAATATCACTTGAGGTTTTACAGCCAGTTCTAGCTTTAAGAAAACAATTCCTTATGTCAAAATGACTATTAAATTAAGTGATTCCATATTAAACATCCTATGGACTCCAGATGATTTATGAGGCTATGTAATGAATAAGAACCTTTCCTTCCAGCTGCTCACAGGAAACCTGCAGCCATTTCTGGAACAGCCATTGACCCTGGGAACCCAAGAAATACACTGGTTTCTAGGAGACACCTGGACAATTAGAGTCAAAAGGGAATCTTGAGAAAACAAACCCCGAACCCTCATTTTAGAGATAAGGAAACAGGCCCAGAGAGGGAACGTGACTTCACCAGGATCACCGTGTAGACAGAGTGGCAGTACTGTATCTGTCATGCTGCTGTTACTATTAATTGTATATTTTTCCTGTCATTCTCAGCCATTGTTACTGTCCCCGTTCAAGAAAAGGCAAATCAAATCTTAGAAAACTCTTTTATACATAACCTCAAACATGACCACTTCTGAGATAAGATGTGGTTTTTTTTCAGCTACACCTGTTTGTGGTTGTTGTCCTGCATTTGCTTCTACACATTCTGCACGGGGTTTGAAGCAGTAGATGGACTAATGAATGGTTTGGGCCTTGCAGTGTGTTTCCCCCAGAACATTTGCAACTGCACACCAGGAGCACTTTGGGCACACTGTGTGTGCCCCAGCCACAGTCCTTCCTTCAAGGAGCTTGTAATCCAGTGGGGTGTGCTCATCAGGTGTCACATTCCCCAGTGTCCCTCTCTGTGATACAGATCCTAGAAGAATACTAGAAGAATACTGATGGCTTGTGTCATGGGTGTCCCAACAGTGGTGGCACTTGAGCGAGGTGTAGCGAAGTGAGATTTCACTTAGCCAAAAGGAGGGAGGGAATGTTTCTATCAGAGAAGCAGCAGGGGCTGAAGGCTCAGAGGCAGAAAAGAGCATGATGATCTGGAGGTACTGAGGAGGGTGGGCTTTCTGATGCATGCTGGGTAAGCCGTGGCCAGGTAGGGGGCTATCTGATTGGGAGCTGCTGAAAATCCAGGCAGGGGAGTGAGTCCAACCTCCCGGAGGAGCTCGTGTTGTCTTCATGGTTAGTTTTGCTGACTTCCCTCATTAACTGCTCAGTGTACTTATCTCTCTCCCTAACTAGATTATGAGCTCTTTCTAGGCAGAAATCCTGCCAGATTATCTCTGTATATATTACCTCACACAGTATTAAGTAGACAAATACTTGATGGAAGAAAGGGAAGTGGGGAAGGAAGACAGGAGAGAAGAACTCTTGTGCCTATTGTACTGATAAAGGGCTACATGATATAAGCCTGGAGGAGTTGCTAGGCTTGTGTGGCAGAGCTGCCCGAAAGAAAGAGAATTTAGCAAGTCTGCCTGTGGCCCGTGGACCCAGGCGTGACTCTGTAGCATGGCCTCTGAACCTGCTGCTGGCTCCCCACAGGACCTGCAGATGGCCCCAGAGTGCCACATCTCCATTCATTAATTCTTTCTCAGAATATTTATTGAAACTCTACTAGGAGCCAGGCACTGTACTAGGCACGAGGATGCGATGGTGGACAAAACAGATCTAAGAGGCCTCTTCCCTCTTGGCACCTACTGTGCAGCAGGGAAAACAGTCATCAAATCATTTTCAAACAAAAAAAGTAAGTACTACCTAGAGATAGAGCCATTTAAGATCATTGAACTTTGCCACGTTGAGTATAAAATCAAGGAATCTGGCATATTCTGGAAACCTGAATTGCCTGATTGACAGTGTATATGTCACAACAGTCCTGTCCCAGACAAATACACCAGGGTCTTTAATAAAGTGCAAACTCTGGGGAGCAGGGAATGAGGCATCTTCACGTCTGTCTTAGTCCATGCTTATGTGAGGATGGTAGAAGTTGTGGCTGGCATGGGTCGTCCTAACTGATCTACCACACTGCTTGCGGTTGACTGGCTCCTCCCTGCACTCCTGCTTCCTCCCCTGGAAAATGGGAAGTTTGCTACTCACAGAGCGGTTGGGGAACTGGAGCTGACCCACAAACCGCTGGTGATCTGCAATAAGTACATAGACCAGCATCCATGGAGTGTTCAGAAATTTGTATAGCAGTTTGACATTCTCTGCTGTTTTATTGCATTTAGCAGATTTTTAAACAAAAAATATTTTAGCAAAATGTAAGTCTGTGATGTTTGGGGAAAATTAATTCATCTCAGCTTGAAAACCAGCTGTACAGTATCACCTCTGAGAAACTTTGCGAGGTCTGACTCTGATTCCAACTGGATAAAGGAAAAACTTCTAGAGCAGTATTAAGAAATACCCAATGTGCACTCTCGAGCCTGGAGCTGATTGGCTATAAATTAGATGTTGTTCTAGAGAGAAATCTAGATGTTAACTTAGAAAGAACCCTTTTGTCAGCCCGGTTCTAGGACAGAACTCATTGTACCAACAGAGTCAGGAGTTGATGATTCTGAGAACACAACCACCCTGTGTCCTTCCTTAGCAAAATATCTGATCTCCAGGCAAAAACTGTAGAGACTAGACCTAACTCAGGATATCTTTCTAAAAAAAGGTAAAAAGAAAACAGAAAGAAAAATCCAATAAACTCCAATGATCCAATGTATAATCCAGTTCACTCCCATCAAATTGCTCAAACATTACTTTGATTTATGAATGAAATTTACGAAGTGACGAGTCTGAAATATAAATGATTTGAATTTTGAAAGATAGTTCCACGAAGCAGAGAAAAAGTCCTTAAAGGCTTTCTCTTTCCCAAGACCCCAGAAACACAATGATTTGGAGTGTGTCTGTTTGACTCCTGTTATCGATGACCCCCCTGGATCAACATGTGCTTTACAAACAGCTCATACTCAGAAAGAGTCATTAAAAATTAATTTTCATTCATAGGCCATTCTGTGGAACACTCCATAACTGACATTTTGTGACCCTGTTGCACAAAAGACCTGCATTAACATTAAGAAGGGACCCTCCCATGTTCCATAGCAATGAAATCATTCCCTGAGATGTGGCTCTTCCTCTTATGACGTTCAAGGTGCACATATATCTTGCTAGCAAACAGTAGACTTGAGGCGGTGCAGAATGGATGGGTGGAGAGGGTTCTCAGCTTAGAGGTGGGAGGGCTGGTTTTGGACAAGCTGAATATGGATTAGAGACAGGCTGGGCTACCACCTACTGGCCACAAAGGGCTCCTTTTTCCTTGCCAGTAGCGGAGCTGGCATGGGGTGGCGGGATTGCTGCACAGCATTTGGATGATTACATCCACAGGCGTGATTGTATTTGTCATCACTGCTAGCCATGAACTTGTTAGACACCCTCTGCATACCATGCCATAACAGGTCAGCAGCAGCACCCACACCTGCTCACTTCCCCCCTTGATTAGCCAAGCAACATTTGCCTTTGTATCTAGAGTTATCCTAGTGGGCCTCCCCTCCTGTCCCTTACAGGGGCCCCTCCACACCATTACCCCATGTTTACCACTCACCTTAGCCCCTACCCCCTTCCTGCCTTTGACTTTAGGCAATCACAGAGGCTCTCATGTTCCCTCTCAAATAGACTCCAGTGCATACATACGTCTGACTTTTCTTTCCCCTTCACCTCTCCAGGTTCTTTCTCTTTCCCCATATTTCTTTGCCATGTTGGAAGAATAGTGATACTTTCTTAAATTTCCAGTTGTGCTTTTGATCCTGTCCCTACCCAACTTTAGGGATTTAGCTTCATTATTTATTCTTCCTTGGCTCGGTATCAGCAAAGTCTGTATTCCCTTTCACTAAAAACAGCACCAGTTCTCGCTTATCTTGAAAAGGAAAGGGAAAAGGCCATTCCACAGTGTGTACATATGTACTTCAAAACATCATGATGTTCACTGGAAATATATACAGTTTTATCCTTCATCTTTCCCTTTGCTTGCAAAAGGAGACACACTTTCCCAATAAAGCATAACTTCTCTTGAACTAGGAAACTTACTGAGTGGTAGAGTGCTTGTCTAGCATACCTGAGATCCCAGGTAACCCATGAATCAGGCCTTAGGTGCCCAATGCATGAGGCCCCATCACCCCAACAAAGTTATTTACACAAGCACACATATACCCCCCACACACATAGCATATCTAGTTCCTCTAGAAATAGGGAAGCCCTATGTCCCACCTCTTTCCAGAATTTCAGACACTCGTGTCCCACGCCCCACTCACTACCTCTATTATAATATTCTGATACTGCTCAGCAACTGCCAAATAGCTCCCCTGTGATTTTTTTTTTTCATACTCAAAACCTATTCCCCCAATGGTAACATCTTAGAAAAGTTGTGCGGGGTCAGAGCTAGGATCTTGACATTAATAATGTTGAGACACAAGGACTCGCAGTTGCTCTGTGATACCAAGCCCTTCCTGCTTCCCCTTGACCTGGCCAGACTCTCCACAGGCAGCCACGAAGCTGTTCTCTATTCTGTAATGTTGTCATCAAAAGAATAAAAATTTAAATGGAAAAAAAAAACCCTAAACTATTCTTAACTGAATATATTACTATTTCCCAAATGTATGAAACAGTATGATCGTTCCCCAAACTGGTAAATTTATTTCTCTGATGACCTTAGTTAACCTTCCCACCATCATCTACTTCCCTGACCTACAAGAGTCAAATTGCTCTGAACTGCCACCATCTACTCCAACAGGCCCAGCTCCCCTGCCTGCTTATCTCCTGCAAAAGCACTGCTCCAGATGCACCTTTGTCGTCCCCCTAGGCTCCTCCTTCACCAGGTCCTCCTCATCCTCTCTTGTCTTTCAGCCTCTAGGTTGTCCCCACTGAATCAGCTCTGTATTGCCTTGTTGGTTTTCTAAAACTCGGGTTAAATGAGGTTAGCCTTTTGTCAAAATGGCTGCGGCTGAAATCAAGAGAGAACTATCAACTATTTTAAATAAAAGAATAATGACACGCTGGTGAGTCATGATTACTTGTGAAGTATGTCACAGAAATTTTGTGGCCAGTAATAAAGAATGGCTCTTGATGAGTTATCTCCCTTCTTTTGTAATTTTTTTATTTTTTGGTAATTTTGAGGCAATTCAAGGTTGTCAGTAAAATTATGTCACTCTTACATATCTGTATTTCTAAATGAACAGAAATCAATGGAACGGCCGTGAATGTGTCCCCAGCCTCTTATCTCCATCTCTTACTGACCACATTAAGCTGCCTTTTCAGAGAGACCATAAAGAGAAGTGGTGAATGTAAACCATTGATCTCCAGAATTTTTGTTAAAGATCATTTGGAATTGGCTCAAATTTGGGGTTTGCCCACCTATTGAGTCTTACATGTGAATAGCACCTACTATGGATTTTTTCAGGGGATCCAAGATTGATTTAAAAAAAAAAAAACATAGTTAAGATGAAAGTCCTACTCCCTGAGCATGGCAGGAAGTGCTTTCTTACACCAGAGTGCTGGGAAATCACAGACATCTTCTGATCCTTTTTTCTCCACCCACACCCTATCCTGATCATCTCTTGGCTAAGGGAATAAATAGGCACAGGCGCCGTGTATCTCCAGGTCTTCCATCACACCATCTGTTGCAAGGTGAGAGAGGCAGGGCGTGCAATTCTGAGCAATTCCAGGCAATCAATTTATTATCTTTTGAAGTTCTGCTCAGAAATTACCCACTTTTGAAGCTCCCTGAACCCTCTCTCGTACTCTTTCCGAGTGGCTAAGGGCGTGTTTCTGGAGACAGACCTCTTGGCTCTTTTATTAAAGTGCTAACGTTCTGGGCAGATTTTCTAAGCCTCCGTGTCCTCATCAGCCTAATGGTGATAATAATGCTGTCCACCTCATGCGGTTGCTAAGAAGATACCATCAGAAAATGAGCTGTGCCTGGGTGGGAGGTCTTCCGCCGCCCTTCCACCAGTTCAGATGAGTCTGCAGCTCCTTCAGACGGTGTCATGCTCGGCTGGGGTCAGCTTCTCTTTGCACCCCTTCCAAGCATCTAAATTGTGGAGTAAATTAATTTTCGGTGAGTTAGATATTGTCCCAAGGTAATTCTCTGTGATGCTTTCCAGCAGGGAGGCTTTGAAATGCATTCCCTCATATAATTAATACATTGTACTGTTGCACCCATCGGCAGATGGATTTATCACCGCACATTCAGACTTGACAGAGGTCAGCCATCCGTCTCTCTCCATGTGTCCTTATGTGCTCTCGGCAAGCTGGCCTCCTTCCTTTCTTTCCAGCCCTCCCCACCCCACCCCACCTCGCAGTCTAGCCAGATCTTTAGCTTGCTGGCTAAAAGTAATTATGATATCAGGCTGAAGTTGTGAGGCTTGGAAGGGCTCCACTGTCTGTTCAGGTTCATTTCCGACGGGAGTCGCTGAGCCGTCACATTATCAAACATGTCACATTCACTTCCTCCGAATAAAATGGAGGACATAGGAGTGGGACATAGGGCCTTTCCAAGACCCTCTCTCTCTGCTCCTGAGACTCATTCCTGGGTTCAGCTCCATTTAAAATACCTTGAAATATAATTAGGATGAAGAGTATGAGCATATATTACTACCACCAGCTTCTTTGCCCTTCATGTCATTAGTAGACCTGTAACTTAGCTGAGGAAACTTAAGTTGTGAGCGATTAAGTAACCAGTTCAAGTTCACAGAGGTAGCGAATGGCAGAACTAGGATCTGACCCAGGCTTACCCTGAAATTGATTTTAATCACGCCTTCACACCACCTCTGTTTCATAGTGTCTCCTTCGATGCTCAGTTCAGATTCAGCATCAAGGAGATTTCTGGATAAAGTAGACCTGAATCAGACAAAGGAATGATTCCAGGTCCTTTATCTAAGAGCTGCCTCCCAGCCTGGGACTTAGGAGCTTCACACCATTTCTTTCAATGGAATCACCATCCCCAGGCCTTTTGGGGAACCTACGAGGGAGGGAGGCTGCTCATATTTTCTCATGAAACCACAGGACCTTCCCTTGATAGTTAAACAGGATGATCTCGGCAAAGCTGACAAGATGTTTCCACGTTTGTTAAACAAGAAGCATTTGTTTAGTTCAGGAGCATCTGTTGAATAAACAAGATATCTGATGTGCCATTTGCTCATTGGAAATTAACAAACCCTTTAAAAATGGCAATTTGTCAGGAGTTATATGAGGCAGAATTCATTCTCAGCAAGTGAACAAATTGAAACTTCTTTTCTAGGCTTTCCAGAATCCCCTAGAGCCATTTGTGCAGGAGTTCAGTTTAATTCTTCCATCATTAAGGAAAACATGCAGATAATGATGGGGACGAGAAGAAGCCAATGTCCTGCTATGGTCATTGAGGCATCCTGGGGGATGCATTGTCCAGGGCAATTGGAGTGCGCTATTCCCCTTCTGGGTTTGTTTCCATTTGGAGAATGTAAATCTCCTGCATGGGAGGTAACTTTTTTCATGCTGTTTACTGAAGCTATTTGGTAAAACTGTGATCAGCCATCATTGTTCCTGTGGCTTCCTGTGTAGCAAGGGGCCGGGAGTGAGGGTGGGGATTTAACATCCTACAGGAACCAAGGAGACAGGGAGAAGAATAGCAAAATGAAGAGGCTGAGTCCTCTCTCAAAGGATGCAAAAGAGACTAGGACAGTATAAAGTTGAAGTGTGGATGTGCCCCTGTTTTTCACATGATACCCAAGAGCTTCATAGTGTTGGTCCATCTTAAATTAATCCTTGATCCCTAATCTTTCACTATCCATAAAATTTGATCCAGAGACCCAAGCATAATGAGCAGCGAATGACAGGTAGTATTTTCTGAATGCAAATGACATGCTAAGCATATTACTGACATTCTTTAATTACATGCTCAGGAAGCTTTATATTGCCCATCTATTGATAAAGAAACCCATGCTTAGGTTTATGTAACTTGCCCAAAGTCACACAGCTAGAAAGAGGTAGAATTTCAACCCACATATTCTGAGAACCCACCAATTTGATCATGAGGTTGCATCACTTCAAATAGTCTTTGAAGATGCAAGGTCCCTGGGTTCCTTGGTGTGAAGACTGAGCAGAAAAGACTCTGAACTCATGAGTCCTGCCCTGGGCGAAAGTATAAAAGTATTAAGCAAGATATGACAGATTCCTGGCATGTGCTGGCTGGCTTGAGGTTGATGTGCTATTCTTGCTGGGTTGCAATTCAAATCCTTTATTTAGAGGGTGTTGGGGATGGGAGGGGCGATGGAGCGAGGCGATGAGCTCTCAGGCTTTATATAAGTGGGTCCCTGTGGGCTCTAGTTAGAAGCTAAGGAATTAGCTGACTCTGGGCCCTGAGCAACTTGCTGCCTCATCTCCTCACATTAGCCCTCTTAGCAATTGATCTTGTAAACTTTCTGAATCAGAGAAATTAAAGATGAAAAAGGGCCTATTAAGTGATCTTGCCCCAGCCCCGGACTAGCAGAATGGCTCCCAAGAGACAATTCCAGAGTGTCTGGTTCAGTTTAATTTTAATTGTCCCAGAGGGTCTGACTTCTTGCTCTTCCCATGGGCAGCCCTTCCCAGGCTGATGCATGCAGGTGTGAGCAGTCTCTCACAGGAGACAGCTGCTCTATGCCAGGGCTGTGCATGTTCATCCTACACTAGATTTCTCAAGGCCTGGGATGTTTTACAAATTGCCTCTGGATATGCTGGGGCTTTGGTGGAAAGCTCTTATGGGGGGTAGGGGACAGGCCACATGATTTACCTGTAGATTGGATCTGGTGAATTTGCCTATTTATTCCCTTAGCCAAGAGATGTATCAACAGCAGTGTATGTGCAGGTAAACTGGGGTGAAGGGTATGTAACAGCAATGGGGGTCAAGGATTGATGTTCCCTTATGAAGACTACACATGGCTGACATATATGGATGCTCCTTAGCCTGTATTATGAATGTCATACCATTATCTGGGTTAATTCTCATGACAACTGTGTGAAAAAGTATTACCTTTATTCTCTTTTCAGAGATGAAGATTCTAAGTTTCAGAGTTGTCAGAGCATGTGAGGGACATGTCACTGTTGGTGGTGGGGCTGGGGTTTGAACTCAGGTCTCTGAGTGTAAAATCCATGCTTTACTCCACAGTAGGCTGCCACCACCTCATAAACCAATGTACTGAACAAGGTGGGAGGGAGGAAGAGAAAGGAGGGGAACTGTACTGGCTTTGAACTGAAGCACGGTTGGCTTTCTACACTGGGGAACTTGGACTTGGGCATGAGCTATCTGCATATCCTAATTGTGGAGATCCTGAGAGCATTCTCACACCTGTGTTCACTTGGACTGTGATCCTTTCCAGACTTTGGCAAAGTGGGTGTTTCTCCCACATGTCTCCTGTTAGTGAGCCTAGGCACAAAAAATTGAGTGACTGGTACACGTATAGGAGTTATGGCTGGTTGACATTCGTCTGCATTGCACATCCCCAAAATGTCCTTGCTTGCCACTGAAGGAGATCTTCTCCTTCATTCAAGTACTTTTCTTTGGCTCCTGTTGGTTAAAGGCCTTGCCATTCCCTCAGGCTGCTGCTGGTTGCTTCTAGAGCCTAGAATGTCAGCTGGCAAGGGCCAGACTAGGTGGGGGGCTGTCTTGGATGCTGGGGCAGGAGGTGGAGGCATAAGGGTGAGAAGCATGAGACCACGGGATGTAGCAACCAGAGAGGTAGGTACTAGGAAAGGCGGGGCCTGGGCTTGGGGTGGAGGGAGCATCAGAGAAGGATAACTATGTCACAATTTGTCCCCAGGTTGTCCCCAAAGGATTTGATTGAGGGAACAGAGAACTAGCACTTTTATTTTCTTCTCCTCAAAGCCTTGTGTTTCCATGTTGTAGTTTTGACCTATGTATCGTTCTCTGAGAAGCCATGAAGTCAAGGCGAGCTCTGTCAAAGTTGGGTTACCAAGTCATAGTCGTCTGAATTCCCTCCCTTCTCTTTGCTACACGAGGAACATTAAGCGAGTCACTTCAGCTCTCCTTTAGTCAGGACCTCTTTTTCTACATTTTCAGTCTGTGGCCAAAACCTGCCTCATAGGTTCCCCTCTCAGGGTTAAATGATATAAAGGAATAGGTGCCTGGCACAGTCTGTGATGGACACAGGTTGGCCAGTCCTTCCCCTCTCTTCCTTTTCTACTGTACAAGGGTGGCCTAGACTGTGTCTTTCAGGGTCTACTCTGAAGCCAAGTCCATCTGACTGGAGTTTGAATGGGTAGCTGCTGTTTATTAGCTGTGGTGACTTACACATGTTCCCTAGCTTGTCAGAACGTCCAGTTCCTTGTTGGCAAAATGCACACAAAACTGTACCTTCCTTGTAGGAGTTTTCATCATTTTTTCTGATGGTATCATTAAGTGCCAGGCTTGTGCTAGGAAGTGGAGTTACCAGGTTGGGCCCAGCAAGCACGACCCCACCTTTCAAGAAACTTACAATGTAGAGGTGAGGCATCATTGTTCAAATGCATGAGTTGTTATGAGTGTCAAATAAGGGCACATGCCCAGAGATTATGCTATTATAGGGGACAACTCACCCTGAAATAGTTCACAGGTACCAGGTATCATCAGCTTACCAAAGGGGGTGCAGTGGTCACTGTCTTCTTCATGGGGTCCCCATGTGGCTACAGTCTGTTCCTTTAGTCAGGGGCCTGTTGTTTTCCAGGCTCATTTCTACATCTGAACTCATAACAGATGCCCTTTTTGCAACCACTTATTCCAACCCCAATTAGGGTCTGAGATAGCTGCGAGTAGTCCGTCAGTGTAGACTCGGGATGGGTTATATCTACTCTGGAATAATGCAGCAGAATGTGTGTCCCTAATGGTCCTGAGGCAAAGACTAGGAAATTCTGATTTTATTCTCTTCAGAGCAGAGATACAATTAAAAATGTTACCACGGTAATTGGCAACGTCCATTAACTTGATGAGAATTGCCCAAGGCAGCACATTTTCCCCCTTTTGCACATTATTAGTCTATAAATACACCTGGTTCCTCTCTCTCTCTTTCTTCTCTAGAACTTCCACAAATGTCCTCCCCATCCTCCCAAGCTGTCTCCTTAATGCCCTTTGCCTTTTTAATTAACTCTCTGAATTCTTCTAGCACTTCCAAATGGTACCACATAATCTTGCATCTAATTACATGTGGCCTCGTGGCTGATCTGAGAGGGAGCAGTAGAAGTCTGCAGTACTGAGAGCACCGGGCTCAGTATCAGCAGAACCGAGCATGAGTTCTAGCTCTGCCTTAACTACTGGAGGATCTTTAGTGACCTCAGCTTTCTGAGTGTGCCCTTCTGTGGAATGACAACAATAATGTCTACCCCCGAGGCTGAGGCTGAGGCTCTTAAAATTAGACAATGATGTGTGCAAACCACTAAGTGCTGAGGTCTCCTGCCTGTTTCCTGCCAGCAGCTCCTTCATCTGCCTGTGCCCTATTCTGTCTCTGGTGCTTGCTGAGGTGCAGCTGTAGGCAGGTTCTGGCAACTCTAAGAGAAGCCCTCTCCTGCAGGGAGCAGGCCATGCAGGTGGTAACAGACACCTTGGGGCCCTCACTACTGAGAAGTTCCTCTTCCTTCTCATGCAATCACTTGATTAAGGTCAAGGTGGGCAGCATAGGAGGATCCTTGACAATCAGAATTGAAGGGATTGTCAAAGCAGATGGGAGCTCACGAGGCCTTCTTCTTCCACAGCTGTGGAGTTAACAAACATCAGAGGCCAGAAATGGAAAGGGTCCCTATCTCCCCCAGATCACCAGCCCTGGCACACTCTTCAATTTGCAGAGGAAGATACTGTGCCCAGAAAGGTCAAGTGGCCTAGTTAAGGCCACCACAGCTAGTCACTGTGATTAGAATCAAGGTCTTCATCTCAATCCAGTGCTCTTTCTACTATATTCCAACACAAGTTTGTATTGGACACATTCTACATAATCTATATATTGAAATAAATGTGTGTGTGCATGCAGATGTGTTTCTGTATGCCCCATAAAGTTCTGGAAGCCTAGGTGGATGTTCATTAAGAGTGGCCTGTATCTTTTCACTCCATCTTGCTTGCTGTGGTTTGGACCTTACGTGTCTCCCAAAGGTACTTGTGTTCCAGGCTCGGATCCCAGGGTGGTGCTGCTAAGAGGTGGTGGAAGCATGAAGAAGCTGGCCCTATTGGGAGGTCTTCAAGTCATTGGGGCATGTTCTGAACAGGGATTGTGGAACTCCAGCCAGTTTCTCTTGCTCTCTCTGTTTCCAACCACGTAGCGAGTGGTTTTGCTTTGCCACCTGCTTCAGCCAAGATGTGCTGTCGTGCCGTATCTCAAAAAGCAATGGGGCTGACCATAGACTGAAACCTTCAAAACAGAATAAGCTTTACCTCCTTCTGGTTGATCATCTCAGGTGTTTGTTATACTAACAGAACACACTCCCCAAGATCAAGAGAGGAAGTTCTGAACATTATGAAAATTTGGAGGTTTAGAGAACTAATTTGCCCAAGGTCACACATGAAGTATAGAATCAAAGTTAGGATCTAGGACCCAGGACTCCTGGCTTCTCTCTTAACTAACTCTGTAAGAGACAAAATATTGTCTAAAAAATTCATTCTGAGCCCAAAACAGTCCCCAGTGTGATAAGTGAGATCTCAACAAGACTAAGTGTATCACCCCAAGCCCAAGCTCAAAAGATGATGGGCAGTGAGAGTTATGTTCATCCCCAGTTCTTTTCCTTAAAGGAAAACAACTGGGGATGAGCATAACTCTCACTACATTTATGGAGATACTCTCACACGGTTGAGAATATCTCTACATTTATGAACCTGCTTCTTTCTCAGATTACATCCACCTAACTTTAGTAATCCCTCCACCACCTCAGGCAGCCTGATCTTTATCTTATTGCTAGTCTTTATGTGGATGCACAGGCAGCTCTTGGGAAATATTGTTTTAGGAGCCACAGGGCCACACCACTGTGCCCACAGGATTCACTGTGCCTCATCCACATGTTCCTCTCTTTTCTACTCACCATTGAAGACACACCCACTTTTGAGGACTCCACTGCACTCTGAGCAGAATGTCAACTGTTGGAGTGCATGCCACATTTTCTTACTAGTATCTTCCCTGCAGAGCTGTTCACCATACCAGTCTGAGCTTCTAGGGAGCTGGAACATGCTCCTACCCATCCTGTTTTTTTCTCTCCTGGTTTCCCTTTTGGTACTGGACAAATAGTAGATGCTAAGTACCTGGGTGTGAGTAAGTGAGATGAATTGTTTAGTTGGTGGGCAATTAGTGCTTATCTGTCCAGGAGAGATCCAGCATTGTGATGAGGGGGATGATAGGGAGACCTCCTTCTCCATTAAAGCTCTTGCAGAACGTCTTGCCAATCTAAATGTCTCCCTCAGTTCCTCTTATGTGTAAGACTTTAGGACATTTTAGTGGGTACTGTTTTGTCCTGAGTCATATTCTTGTTCTTTGGCTTCATCCTGCGTGAATGGCCATGAAGAGACACTAGGTGAACAACAGTGTGAGAGTATCTCCATAAAGCAGTGCTGTTTAGGAGTCACATGAACTCCAGACTGTGACTTTTAAGTAATATGTATACACACACACACACACACACACACACACAAATACACGCATATACACGTATAATTTTAAAAATCATAGGCTTTCTAAATGACTTTACAATAAAGGTTATCTTTACATAAATTTGTTTCTAAAGAAACAGGATGAATACATATTCAGAAACAGATAAATTTGTCCAATGGTACAAGCAGAATAGAAGAGACAATGTAAAATTTTCAGCAACCAATAGTGGCTTTCCATTGTCTCTTTATTCTTGCTTCCTCTGTCTCTAGAGTGACCCTCATGGCTTCTGCCCAAATATCCTGCCCTGCAGCCTGCCCATCATGCCACATCCCTTGGATCCTATCACCCTCTGCCATCCTGACTCTCTGATCCCATGCATTCTTCAAGCCTAGCCCCGGTCCTCCCATCTCTGTGAAGTTCTTCCTGATCCAACAAGACTACAGGCTTTTTGAAAGCCTTTCTACCTGTGGCCTCAAAAATATCTATTAAAGGGACAGTGCATGCTCAGGAGGAAGATAATGTGAACTGAAATACTCCCAAATCAAATGGCTCCTAACAAGGACTGTGCCAGTTCTGTGCTACCATTCTTCAAATGCTGCAATGTGCTTGGTCTGTTTAATAGGATTAATGCATCTTCTATGTGCCAAAAGTCTTTTGTAGGGTGTGTTATGTAACATGGTCTTGTTTAGAAATATGGAAGCGTTCATAGGAGCGATGCCAGGCTGTAACCCACATGTATGTAGTAAACAAATTTGCCACATGGTGGCTGTCTAGCAACTCATTGAGTGCTCACACATAGTAGGCATTCAGAAGTTATTTGCCAAGGGATTGCTGGTCTGATTCCTAGTTGAGCAGTCATTCCATTGTCTTTAGGTAAGTTTTCATGGATTCCCTGAATTAACACAATCATGAAATCCCAGTGACCAAAGCTCAGCTTAACATTAAAACTGTCTTGGCTCCTGTTCACTGAGGTTGTTCAGCTAAAGAATTTCCTTATCATTGGGAGGGACCTCCCGATGTATATGTATGGTTTGTCCTGGAAATATTTCATGTGGCTGCTCAATTTGATTCCAACCATCCAGAGCTTGAAAACGTGCTATATTAAATTAGAACATACAGTTTCTTTCTTTTTTAACTGCTTCCCTGGTAGCATTACATCATACTTGTGAACCAGTATAAACCTACATCTTTTATATATATAACTTAAGCAAAAGTTACATGGGAAATACTTTAGTCTGCCATGCAAAATGTAGTCTGATACTTTCTTTTCCAGTGTCTTCCATTTTATGAGAAGAATTTTTGCTCTGATACACCAAATATATAGTTTGAACTATATAGCTTGCAAAATGTTGTTCGGATCAGTAGCCCTTTGCAGGGAGAACCAGAGGTTTAAGGGACAATTGTTATCCAGGTCCCATGAGAAGGCCCAGTTCATGCAGAGCGACCTCACTGTAGGTGTATTGGTAATGACTCTTTGGCTACCCAAATGTCACTTAGTTAAAGAGCAAGACAAACAAGAGAAGAAATGCAGTTAGACCTCAGGAAGAACCCTATCCCAGAATCTCTACTGTCCTCTATTTGCCTCGCCTCTCTTGTCTCTGGCAGACCAGCTCAAAGTATCCAAGACAGGTTCCTCCAAGTCTCATGTTACAGTCTCTCAGACCAATCCCAAAGTCTGCAAAACGAATCCCCTTGACCCAGTTTGGGGGGATGCTAGCCCTGATCTGTTCAGCTGTGGACAGGGAGGGGCAGGTACACACAGTACAGACAGGACGTGGAAGTCTGCACCTCAAATCTGTTATCTGGAACTAGTGGGCATTTGATAGAGGTGGCCGGCATGTGTGCGATTTGGAAGAGACACTCTCAAAGTGGCCGCCAGAGGAGCCCTGCTCACTTGAGCTGGATGACATCCCCGAGGTTTTGCTGCCCCAGCGTTTTCACAGGAGGATCACATTTGTCAAGCAAATCACAGATGACTGTGTTTGACAGGCCCAATATTGCTTTGAGGATAAATGGGGAAAATAGCTGCATAATAATATAAAATGAAGACTTTATTCACTTAATTGCCTAGAGATTAATTAAATGAATAAAATCTGTTTCATTATATTCTAGAAATATTTTCAACATTTATCCTACACGTACTGCCAGGGTTATTATTATTATTATTTGCATTCATGTATTTATTCATCTACTCAACAGATATTTAATAGATGCAGTGTAAGACATGTTGCTCGGCACTAGCCGAAGGAAGAGTTTAATTGGATCTAGAGTCTGTCTTTAAGGAGAACATAATCAAGAAGGAGGAAAAACTTAGATGTACAAATAATGAAAGTGGAGTAAGATTATGTTTGAATCCAGATTCCCTCTTTGTGTCCTCGTTTCTCACTCAATGATTGGACAGTCTGATAACTGAACACCTCTTTTTTTTCTCTTTTGAAAAGAGAAAAGAAAACAAAAAAGATTATGCTTTGTTGATCTCAAAGTTTGCTTAGGATTAAGTGAGTTATTATGTTTAAACTGATATTTAAAACCTTGGTACAGCAGAGGTGTTCAATGAATATTAATTGTATTTAAGATCACGTGAACACATAGTATTATATCATATAAAGTGTTAACACATGCCTCTCTTGTCTAAATATTTTACATATATTTAATTCACTTACTTCTCATAAAAAATAATAAGAGTGCTATTATTATCTCCCTGTTGTGCAGATGAAAGAGTTTGAGGCATGGAATGGTCAAGTAGATTGCTCATGATCCCACAGTTAGTGAGGGATGGAGCCAAGCCCCTCACCTAGGTTCTAGCAGCAGAATTTATGCTCTTCCTTGTATCTCTGGTGCCTGGGAGGAGATGCCATTGTGGTCTGAGGTTGTGTTTTGAGCTTTGAGAAGTGATTCTCCATTCTGACTATCTACAAGGTGCTGACTTCTGTGCGGGCTTCACTCCCGGCTAGTGATTCTACAAGTGTGACTCGTAACCATCATCATTATGTCATCTGAGTATTTCCTAAGACCCAACCATGTTCTTGGCCCCTACCCAGACCTACCAAATGAATGGTGCTGAAGATACATCCCAGCATCTATCCCTGTCTTAACAAGCATGCCAGCAGATTCTGTTGTACTAAAATCACTATGAGAATGAAAGGACTGTTACTCCAGATCAATTAAACCAGAATTCTTGGAAGGAGGGCCTACACATTGGTATTTAATATTTTAGACACTTTCTTTCCTAAAGAAATTCTAATATTCAGCCAGGGTAAGGAGCTTTCTTGGGAAGTGGGTCCTAAGCTGAGTGGAACCATAGCAAGGCCAATGCAGAGGGAATTGGAATGGATATCCCCAGTGGAAGGACAGCTTGTAGGATGAATCGGAGAGATGTGTTGAGGTAAACAGGGTGACACCAGTCAATAACAGTGTATTGCATATTTCAAAATAACAAAGATAAAATGATCACCACAATGCAGAAATGATAGGTGGTAATATGGTAATTAACTTGATTTAAATCATCCCACATTGTGTACATATATCAAAACATCACATTATACCCCATTAATGTATACATGTTTGACTCATCAATTAAAAATTATATTCATTTTAAAAGATTAAATTTGAGATTACCATGCCTAGCTGGCCAATTGGTCGAGTACTTTGACTTTATTGTAGCTTACTCGCAGTATCTTCCTCCCCTTACCCAGTTTTTACCCTGGAATCCACATCCACACAGAGGAAATGCACTGGATTTGGCCCTTCCACTCCCTTCTGACAGCTGACTGTGTTCTGAAGAGGCTGGGACTGAAGTTCCAAGTTGGATTCTAGGGCCACTTGACACAAACAAGCCATGTCTCTGGGCAGTTGCAGAGGCTCAGTTTTCTGATTTTGGAAGTGAAGGGCTTGGATGAAATGATAATGTTTCAAAAATTGCTGTATTTGGCTGCCTTGGGGACTGTCGGGTCTGAGCGAGCTGTTTTGGTTCCTGAGAAGTCCCTGTCTGACCTATTTTACGTCACAGGACTTGAAGACTGTTTGTACAGAGGGCATGGTTGCCAAAAATAAGCTGGAAACCACTCCACCTTTTTCATGTTCTCCTGTCAGTAGCATCTGGGAGTGTATGGTTCTAGGAGGGGATTCTAATTTCTTCCCTGGGGGTTTGATGATGGCTGTCTATTTCTCTTTGTTCCCTATGCCCTTGGTCTCAGAACTCAGAGGCACTCCCTATTTTGAAGAATAACCAATGTCCTTTCCCTCTTCAAGGTTTCAGATGATCCTTGTGCTATTATTGGGCTCATTAATTGTTATCAAATTAGCAACAATAAATTCCCCCAAGTGAAGACTATCCCACACATCATTCAGCTCTGGGTAGTTCTTTTCCCTCTCCTTTCTCCACACCAGGTGAGAAGTCCACAATATAAACATTATCTGGAGCATAAGAAGGCCCCATTAAATCTCTTTAGGACCCCAGAATGCTGTAGGCATTCTGAAATGCTGTAGGCATATGAAATTTGTCCAACTGAATGAAAGTGTTTTCATCATTTGCCAAACACTGTGATTGAATAAACTGATATATTATCCTATAAAAGCCCCCTGAGGTCAAGGATCACATCTAATAGGGGAAAGAAGATGATTTCGACACAGGCATGATTTCTGCACTACAGAGGAGAACAGGGTGTCACTGGAGACCTTATCAAGAGCTCCTTCCTGGGATTTGTGATGTATAATCAGTCTAGAGAGGGAGAAGGCATCTGAACTGAACCCTGCGGGGGCATGGAGTTCAATACCCAGCATCTAGAGTCACATGGTCATCAGTAGGCACTCACCCAGTGTGGGACTGAGATGTGGGAGAGAGGAAGGCAGGCAGGAGGATGGATCAGCCTATCCTGCCCTTCAAATTAAAGCTAATGATAGCTAAAATGTACAGGACTCTTCCTTTGTGCCAAGAACTGTTCAAAGTGTCTACCGCTCAGCTCATTCAACTCTCGTTACTCTATGAAGTAGGTATTATGTTCCTCCTGTTTGACAGATGTAGAAACTAAGAACTTTTGTTGGCACATATGTGTAAAATGTGATTGGGAGTTATATATATATATATATATATATATATATATATATATATATATATATATATATATATATATAATTTATACAATAGCTAAACTATGATTGGGAGTTTTTAATAAAGGCCCTGACTATTTCTTTCTTGAAGAACCCTGGTAAAATCTACTAGGAAACATTAGTTTTTCCACAATTAGTGTTTGGGAAATCCCTGTGGTAGAAGAATTTGTGATGGAGGAATTTAAAAATGTTCATAAGGGTTTTCATAGACTGACGTCTGATTGTAATATCTTAACTCTATTTCTTCCCACAAAACTTTGTTTTAAAATCGCTTAATTAAAACCAGAAATATAGCACATCCAAAACAGGCATCATGGAGGACAGCTTACATTTTGTATCAGCAGTAGCATGTGTGGACACAATTTCTCTGCACCGTCTGATACTTTCTAGAAGCTCTCTTCCATGCATTTTTCAATGGGATGCCTATAAATACACCTTTTCTTTGTTGCACACACTACCACAGGGAGCCTTACCTGTCCTGTGTTTTGTTTTACATTTGGATACTGCTACTGGCCATCTGCTCCATCCTGGTCTAATGTTAGCCCTAAAAAAAAGGTGAATGCTTGAAATGGAAGAGGTGCCAAGGCATTCATGAAGGTGCTTCTTGGCACACCTAAGCCAGCCTCTCATCTCCTTCCCACCAGCCTTGGCAATTCTCCATCCCCTCTTACACATCTCAGCTCCTTCCACCTTCACAGATCTCAAGAGTCAAGCTCAAGCCCCAAAATTCTTTTTCCTGAATGGTTTTCATCTTTCTTTGTAAAAATCTCTACTCACTATTCTTTTACCATTGACCCAATCTCTTTTTCTATTCCCAACTTTCCCTTTTTCACCAATTATCACTAATGTGAGTGACTCTCAATTGCTGTAGTCAGAAAAAAGATGTTCCGTGATTTTTAAAACATGTACAAAATGCCCTCGTATTCCTTACGGTGCTGCTATGAGGGACTCTGGTTTGAGGGAAGTGGACAAGAGGCATGTTGATGGGATCCCCAACTCTGGGAGGGATGTATGGACCCAAATCCAATTCTTCATCATGGGTGGGAAAGTTTACAGGGAAACTTAAGCACCTGGCTCCAAGCCACCCACTCTGTTCAAATCCTAATTTTACTGCTTCTTGGCTACGTGACTTTGAGCAAGTAGCTTAAGCTCTATATGGCTGATTATCCCCTTTTAAAATAGGGGGAAAGATTGATTTCTAACTCATAGTTGATGTAAGGATTAAATGAGATTAGCATCTGTATGTAAAATAGTGCCTTGGAACATGGTGTACTCTCAGTGTCTGAGAACTGTTATTATCATGTGGCTTTAGGCACATTACTTAATCTCTCTTATTATCCTCATTTTACCAAGGAGGAAAATTAGATAAATGGTACCTTCCTTAAAAACTCATTTTGAGGATTAATTAAGATAATGCTTATAAATACTAAACACAATGCCTGACACAGAAATGGTCTCAATACCCATTAGCATTTGTCATCATTATTATATGCACTTTCCCAAACATTTCTACAAGTGTATCCCTTCTAACTTCCCCCCTTCCCCACCTGACAAAAACCCACCAAATATTTCTATCGTGTGTTTCCTTGATTGGTCTGTGTGTGTGTGCACATTTTTTACAGTAAGTTTCCAGAATTAAGGGCTTAGGGCTTTAAGGTTTTGGACCTGATTGTTTCTGCTTGATGAGTGTCAGGTAGTTTCTTGATGCCATAGTGTGGTCCAGAAAATCAGTAGTTGATGGGCTTCTCTGCAGCGTTGGTGTTTGTACTGGGAAAGGAAGTGCAGTTTCTGAATGCTTATTTGCTACCTTGTTAGCAGGGACTGCATAGAGTCCAGGCAGTGATTAAATGTACCCAGGTAAAGCTGTGATTTTTTTCCCCCAATAGGAAATACTTAGCAATGTCTAGAGGCACTTCGGGTTGTCATGACTGCAAGAATGCTACTATATCTAGTAGAGACCTGGGTTACTGCTAAATATTTTGTGATGCACAGAACAGCCCCAACAAGGAAGAATTATCTGGGCAAAAATGTCAACAGTGATAACATTGAGAACTCAAGGCTACTGCTGCCAGTACTTCCAAGTGGGCAGTGCCATCTCTGTGCTGGATGAGGGTCTGTGGGCCACAGCTCTGAGTGTGGGGAAGAATGTTCTCCTTCCCTAGATATCCAAGTTATTTTGTTACCTCTCTGATTGGCATATCTCTTCCCCTGTGGACCCAGGGACAGAATTGCTTTGAGATTTCTTACTCCTATCATTTAATCCAAAGAAATGCCTAATCTTGAGCTGTGTGATGTAGCAACTGTTGGAGAAATATACTCCCTGCCTTCAGGAAGCTTACTGTCTAATGGACTGCATATCAATGACGCTATTATATTTGCAACTGATGGTGTAAACAAATAAATGTACTAACACCCTCATCCATAAAGCAGCCTATTGACTCTTGTGTCCAAGCAAGCTGCTCCATCTGGGTGGGCTGGACATGAATGGATTCAGATCTGAATGCTCTCGATGGTTCCTACCTGTATATCCATCTATTTCTCAGCATGCTTCCATTTGTGTGATCTCTAAGGTGTGTGTGTATGTATATATGTATTGTTCTGTTTCTTTCTGTATCTTGGTTTGTGTTTTTGTTTCTTTATTTCTTGTCTTGACCACAGTCCTCATTTCACCTCCTCTCCCTGTCTCTTACCCACTGTCCATTCTCTTTGTCCCTGTATGTCCACATCATTCTTTTCGACTTGGTCTTCCTATTGGACTGGAAACATTTATCGGGGTGACCAGAGAAGAAATGGAATTCTTTCCTCTCTGCTGCAATTGGAGGAATCCCATGGAGATCTCAGTTTTCCTGGCATGTTCTGATTTCCCAAGCCAACCTACCTCATGATCATGTGGGATCACAGGACATCCTAGGGGTACAGAGGGTTGGGCCCCTGAGGTAGGCCAAACTAACCAAAGCACAAATTGAGTGGATAGAACAAATCCATATGGAAAGGGAGGGAAAGGGCACTGAGCCAACAAAACCACAGGTGTTCATTCTAGTAAGCCAAGCCCAGCTCAAGGGGAAACCAGCTTCATCACCGTGTAACTGTGGGAGGGTACACCATCAAGACTCTGAGTTCTCTGCATGTGTGAAGGAGAGAGGTGAACGTGAGCCGTTGTCATCTAGGAAAGCTTCCAGGAGGACTTGATTCTTGGTACAGACTTGAGGTTGAGTAGGATTTAGTTAGATGGGAGGGAGTGGGAAGGCCTGAATAAGAGAACCACTTCTCTGGTTTATTTGCCTTTTTTCAAGTTCTGCAGAGGCAAGGACTTTCTTCCTTTATTAGCAGAGCACAGCATTTGATGGCCACAGTCAGGCTGAGCCATTATGGTTCCAACTGTGTCCATGCCACCCTGCCTGTGGTCATGGGGAAAGGGTAGAAGAATGACAACCGAGAAGCCTGTCATCCTGAGAATACCAGCTCTATCGTAAAGAAATGGAGACTGCTGAGCAGAGGAGGTGTCAGAGTAGTCCTTTCTGGTGCCCTCTGTCCCTGTGTGTCTGACCTCAAGTGAGTTTCTCATAGGAATGTTGGCATCGTCACAGGGAGACTGAGTTGTTAGATTAATCAACACAGGGAGCACGTAATAGGTACAAGGCATGTAAGTGTCAATGTTTCCAAGATAAATAAGCCAGGGCCCTACCTCTTTAAGGTTTATATCTAAGTAGGAAAGACAGAAATGGTAATAACATAAGGGATATGATTGACTTATGCAAACAGAGGTCCTCAAACTTGCCTGCATGAGGAAATTCCCATGGAGATTTAAAAGAACACTGATGGCCTGGCTCTGTCCTCACAGGCTCTAGCTTTCTTGGTCTAGGGAGGCGGACCAGGCATCAGTGTATTTCAAAGCCCGCCTACTAGTGGTTCTCATGGGCAGCCAAGTTGGAGGACCACTGAGGTAAGGATGCCATGGTTTCGCAGTGAGTGAGATGAGGGAAGGGAGGACTGCTGCAGGGGTGAGGCCCGGCTTGCTCAGAAGGAGATCTGAGACTTGGCTGGAGAAAAGCAGGAAGGAGATGGTAAGATAAGGCGCACATCAGAGCTGGTCTGGGACAGGAAGTCAAGACATCTGTCTATTTCTGAACTAACCTCCGTGTGACATTAGGCAAACATAAACTTCTCCACACCTCAGTTTCTCCTCCAGTTAAATATGTCTAATGATACCTGCTCTCCTTACCTTAGGGGTTTGCTATTAGGATCCAATGAGGTAAAGAAAAACAAAAAGATAGTGTGTCAATGACCATTGGGAAAAATAACCCATTAGAGTAACGCCTCATTTATTCAGCTTCTTTAGGGGGAAAAAAGTAATTTGTATAAGTAAACTTTTTAGATGACTGAAGTATGATCTTTCAAGACATCGTCATTTTATTTTAACAGAAAATGATTTTTTTCGCTTTAAAAGATATTATTCCCAAACCTGGTTTCTTAAACAGAGAGCATGGGTAGATATCAATAGCCCCCACTACTTTTTATCTGTGCCTTCAATTCCTTGCCATGGATGTCAGACCCTGAACCATGCTCTAATATAGTAATGCCCAGGGCTATTGAGAAGTGTAGGTGTTTATGGTGTGGAAGATTGGGCTTGGAGTTCTTAGGTCTGTTTTTCATCTATTTTCTATTTGTCTTGCCACCTAGGTATCAGTTGTTGATTCTCACCATTAATCTACTTGATTTCTAACTTGCTGTTTTCTACCTATTGAGTTCTGGCAATCCAGGAAACCAATCTTAAGATGATGCTTAAAATAGGAATAAATAGACTATGAGATGAACTTGCTGGAGAGAATGCGCTCTTTAGCACACGATGGGGTAATGCCTGTGGGCACTTTTAGTTGACTTTCTGGGCCTCACTGTGGCTGCATACCTAAGGTGGTAGACAGCTGCTTGGGCTTTTAATGGGAGGTTTAGAGATCCACGAGGTTATTTGTAGGGATTCTCAGCCTTCCTTCTTCTAGCTATTGGCCAGAGATCACTAAGTTTACTCAATCCAGTTACTGGGAGAATTCTGTCCCTGCCAGACCAGGTTTAAATGTTGTTGTTTGCAAGAAAGGAGAGAGGAAGGGTAAATGGGATCAAATCAGGAGGGCACACATTGAAACCCACAGAACAGGGCAGGAAACAGTGTGGAGGTAATTAGAAGTGTCAAGACCAAGGAGAAAAGAAGACCTCGCAGAAGGGGGTGGGTGGTGGAGAAGGGCCAAGGACAGAGGTTTAGACCACCATCAGTGGAGTCTGTCTCCTCCTCCTCCTCCTTCTCCTCTTCCTCCTCCTTCTTCTTCTTCTTCATCATCATCATCATCACCACCTCCTCCTTCTTCTTTTTTTGTTTCCTTGAGTTTTTAACTCACTAACACTACCTAGGACTCAGGCATTATGACCATTACAGGTGACAAGTTTCTAAGGCCAGCCACACTGATGTGTTGCCCGAGCTCCCATGGTGCAGGACAGTCCTGTTTGAGAGAGCCGAATGCCAAGTAAGGACCTCAGGTACTTCCACTTTGTTGGCTGCTGTCCCCATGTTTACTGAGCCTCTATCTCTCCCTTCCTTCCCCAGGTCGGTGGCCGGACTGGATAAGGAGGCGGACCTGGTGCACATGGAGGTGCGGACTGCTGACGGATGTGAGTGCCCTGCAGCTCAGGCTAGGCCACCCCCCCCACCCCCAGATCTGCCTGCAGGTCTCTCTCCTCCCCCAATTTGCATTTGAATGGTTTGGGAAGATGAAAAGCCCCTAGCTCCATTAATGCCACATCCATCCTTATTTCCCAGAGTGGGGGAAGAGACTTCCAGTCCCAAGGGAGACATTTCATTGAAATAAACCCTCAGGAATGAATTTTCTGGGGATGTGAGTTAATGTGATGAATTTTGAGACTCCTGTTAGTAATTTCCTTGGCATCTTTTAGTGTAATTTGAACAGAGATATCTGTAGCTCATTACAGGTATTTTACATCCACATGGTGAATTGCAGGGGCTGCTTGATTTAAATAAACAATTCCTTTTAGGGGGTCAGGCTTACCAGAAAAAGTAACCAAGCAATTATTTGCAAAAGGGCTCTTTCATCCATGCAGCAGATATTTAGGGATGACCTACTATGTGTCAGGCATTGCTCTAGGCCCTGGAGACACAGAGGTAAGCAAGGCTTGTATTGTCCCTACAGATAAGGGTCTCTTTTCTAGCCATGGAACCCTGAGATTTCAAACATATGACCTCCTTGCTGCCTTGTGTGGCTGTAGACTTCTCACACAAAATTTAGCCGAAAAAGCATTATTTTGCACCAATTCCAACATTTCACTCCTCCTGGAAATGATCATAATTGTAGGACTCTTCATTATCAAAGGAAAAATAAAACCAACTTAAATAAAAATATATGAAAATATAATTAGCATCTCCAAGGATAAAAATAGAATCAAATAATCTAATAAGAGTGGCCCACAAGAACAGAGATCAAGCCCCTATCTGCCTGCGAGTTAAGGTTGTAGGTTTTGCCACTTTGTAGCTGTTGAGACCAGGAGAAAATTCCCTAACCTCTCTGGACTGCAACTTCCTCTGTGATTTGACAACATTCCTTTAGCCCAACTGAGCTCACAAGGTTCTGGGTTGACTAAATAGAAAAGGACTTTTAAGAGAAACTAGGAAATGTACAAATCTTGTAAGAAGATTTCTGCTTTGACCTGGCTGTGGGTGTTGCTGTATCATTCAGAATTCATTAAGTAAAACCGTGTGTGCTCTCTCCAGGAGAATTCCATTCCAGGCCAACCACAGATGCATGCCCAAAACAGATATTTGGTAAATATGTTGCATATGCTTTTTTTTTTTTCTTTCTTTTCAGAGTCTGAAGGAAATCAGCACCTGTTACTATGTATCTGACACTCTGCTATCTCCCTTCCTCCCTTCCTTCCACTTTCCTTTCTGTCTTTTAATTCTTGAATAAGTATAGTCTTTGAGGTAGGCAGCTATGACCCAAACTTTGTGTTTTTTTTTTTTTTCAACAGAAGAGCTTTTAGATATAAAAAGATAATGTCACATACTTAAAGCCATTGATTGTGAGAGTAGAAAAGCCTGGATTCAAAAATTGTATAATTTGACTCTTGCTGCTGAGAAAGTAAAGGGGGAGTGTGAATGAGCTGTGGGGTTGGAGGAGTCCATCAGGACAGCAGAGAGCAGAGTGTTGGTCTCAGGAGGAGACCCACAGGCCATTTTTGGGTGCACTCTTGCTTTGGCTTTGCTTTCTATGTCAACCTTTTAAAGCCACATATGTCACATAAATGTGACGTACAGTAGTCATCATATTTTCAGAGTTGGGGAAAACTTTATAGCATGGTCTGATTTCCTACTTAGTACGGAATCCCTTCTCCCAAAACTTCCCATGTGTTTTCAGGTTCCTTGAGACTTAAGATCCATCCTTTTCTACTTGCTGGGCAGCTCATTTATTTATTTACATATTGTTTATTTTAAAAAGTAATCTTTTTGTGGCATGTACTGAATTCTTTCTCACACTCATGAAGTCACACATATACAATACCTCATCATCACAGAAAGGAACAACCCATATTTTATTTTTCTCTTTTTCTGACAAAGAAGTTTAAATTTAAAGTTTCTGAAATTCACACAGCTAGTTTTTGATGGGGGGACATGTCTGGAGCAAAAACTTCTTAAATAAAATTTGGAATAGAAGGAAACTTCAGATCAAGGACCTCTACAAAAGATCTATAATAGCCTCATACTTAATGATAAGATACCAAAGAGCAGAAAAAAGCTGGGGATAGTCACTCTTACCATTCCTGTTAGACCATATGATGAAAGTTCTAGCCAGTGCAATAAAGCAAGAAAAATGAAATACAAATCATCTCGATTGCAAAGGGAAAAAATAAAGCTTGTTCTTCTCAATGAGATGATAGTTTTTATAAAAAAACCCATGGAATCCACACAAAACCCTCTTAGAACTAATAATTGAGTTAAGCAAGGTTGCAGTGTACAGTTTCTTAAGTGGAGAAAGGCTATTATTTCCAGCAAATGGTATTGGAACAATTGTGGCACCATCCAGGGAAAACATTAACTTCAAACAATGATTCACAAATTATACAAAATTTAACTCAGAATGGAAATATAAAACATAAAATTACAAAAATTTTAGAAGAAAACAGGAGGAAAAAAAATCTTCATTTCCTTGGATTAGGCAAAGAGTTCAGTATAGATGTTAAGAACAAAATAGATAAAATATATCATAAACATTTGGCTTCATCAAAATTAGAAATGTTTGCTCTTAAAAATTAACCATTAAAACCCTGGGATAAAAGTATTTGCAAATATATATCCAACAAAGAACTTATAGCCAGATCATACAAAGAAGTCTCGAAACATAGCAAAAAAAAAGTAAACAAAAAGTAACTTTTTAAACAATTGGCTAACATTTGAGCATATCATTTAGTTGAGAAGATAAAGGATGACAAATTAGCACATGAAACAATGTTCAACATCATTAGACCTTAGGGAAATGTAAATTACCACACCAGCAGGGCATGGTGGCACACGCCTGTAATCACAGCAGCACCAGAGGCTGAGGCAGGAGGATCATGAGTTCAAAGATAGCCTCAACAACTTAGTAAGGCCCTTGGTAACCTAGCTAGTCCCTGTCTATAAATAAAATATAAAGAAGGGCTGGGGATGTGGCTCAGTGATTAAGCCCTGCTGGATTTAATCTCTGGTACAAAACAACAACAACAGCAAAAAAACCCCACAACAACCAAAACATATGTCACTACATACCCATAAGAATCACTAAAATTAGGAAAATTGACAACACCAATTGCTGGCAAGCATGTAAGCAAATAACACTCTCAAACCATTGTTTCCAGGAATGTAAAATGGTACAGTCATTCTGGAAAAAAATATTTTGGCATATAGTTTCTTATAAGTTGCACACACTTTATTATTCAGCAGTTCCACTCCTACATACTTAACCTAGAGAAATGAGAAATTATATTCACACAAAGCCTGTACACAAATGTCAGTAGCAGATTTATTAATGATCTCCAGAAACTGGAAACAAACCTAATTATGCTTCAGTGATTAATGGATTAACAAGCTGTGTTCCATCCATAATATAGAATATTACTCAGTACTATTGATATTTGCAACAACACAGATGAATTTCAAAGACATTATGCTGAGTGAAATAAGCTGGTTTCAAAGAGTTACATATTGTATAATTCCATGTGTATGATCTTATGGGGCAGACAAGCTAAAGGTATGGAGAATATATGTGGTTTCCAGGGTAGAGAAAGTGTTTGACCAGAAAGGGCTTCTTGGGAGTATTTTACAATATGATGTAACTATTCTGTGACCTGATTGTGGTGGTAGTCACATAAATATACACATTCGCTCATACTTATAGAACTGTATACCAAAAGACTCACTATGTATACATTGGAAAATTAAGACTGCACTAAAAAATAATACTGAAATTAAAAATCCGTGGTGAAAAAGGAATAGAAGGCAGAGCTCTTAGCTTCCTACCTTTCTCATTCATTCATCCATCCATCTGATTCCTCTTTTATCTAACCAATATTATCAGAACTTATTTAAAATCAACATATGCCAGGTACTGAGGGGACATTCACATGTATATGATGGCATCCTTCTCATCAAGAAGCTTGTAGAGTTATTGGGGAGATGGACAAGTATTTAAATGATTCTAGCATGCTTTGCTTCAACGTCTTTAATAGAGTCGGGCATATATTACATTGAATCATAAATGAGATCATGACTGTTAACCTAAGTAAATTGGGGGAACACTTCTCAGAAAGAAGGCATGTTTGATTTGATGCTGAAGAGATTAGTAGGAATTTATCAGAGCATTTGGATGGAGAGAAGAACCTCACAAGTTCCCAGAATTAGGAGAGGGAGTATGTGCAAGGCTGTAAGTTATGAACTGGGACAGAATGAAGGGAGACAGAGCCAGTAGAGAGGGTTGGGAGGACTCAGTGAGAACTTGTAGGCCACACTGGACTTGCTGAGCTCCTGTGTTATCTGTCCAGACACACAGAAGGGCTGTAATAAGCAGATTCTCCAGGGCCTGGTGGAGGGTTAGATTGCCTTGGACCCAGGGTAGGCGCCTGCTGTTGTTCTGCACACCTCTTCTGCCTCATCAATATGAGAGCCACATTTGAAGTTTGTGTTTATTTTTTTGAGGAATGGTGTGTATAAGCAGGAAGACTGGAAGTGTAGAAACCTATAATTTTAGTTTTTCCACTGAAAGGCCATGTGGCCCAGAGAAGCAACTAAACCTGTCTAGATTCCTTTTCCCTCTCTGTAAAATGAAACAGAATTAATGATTTATTTATTTGTTCAGGGAACAGAAAACAAGATATGCTCTCTAAAGGACAATTAAATGTTGCTCTTTATAGTTCCCAGAGCAAGGCAGGGATACTGGAGTCCATGTGAATATCAATATAGAAATTGGTGTTTCCCCTGTATTTATTCCTCCCCTCTCAATTCTCTCCACTGTGCTGAAACACTTTCCAGGTAAGGAAGACAAATGATTCTCAGATTAAGCCTTATACTGACTGGAGGAACTTACTCTCTATTTCTCTCTCTCTCTCTCTCTCTCTCTCTCACACACACACACACACACACACACACACACACACACAGCCCCTCCACAAATCAATGAGTGAGAAATTCCTAGGGAAAGTTTCTGGAAATTGGCCCTCTACAATTATCCTGGTGATTCTAAAGTGCAGGAGTGAGAATGACTGCACTAGATCTGAACTTCTCAAACTTTAACAAGCTCCTGCTGATGCTCCATCAGAACTTGTGAAAAAATACATTCCATATTTCTGACAAGCTCTAGGTGCTTCCTAGGGTCCAGGGATCACAGTTTGACCAGTACTGTGCTGGCCTATGTTAAAGGGGATATATAGATAAATAGGACATGATGAGCACCAAGCTCCAGGCTGATGGGAGACCCAGGTGCATGCATAGATCGCTGCTGTGACCTAATGTGCCGAGTTCCACAGAGACTCTGATGTGAGTCTCATGGACAGAGTGCTATGGGAATTGGAAGGAAAGCTTGTTCATCTGCTGGTGATGGAAGGTTTTAGAGAAGAAGACTTCCTAAGTTTCATCTTATGGCTTGAATGGGACTCTCAGGGAGAAAGTGAGAGTGGGAGAACTACACTAGACCTGCTCTGTCCAACAGGAGAGCCCTTTAGTCATACGTGGTTGTGGAGTCTTAAAATGTGTTGTCCAAATGGAGGTATGCTCTAAGCAAAAAATAGGCACCAGGTTTCAAAGACTTACTATGAATCAAAGAATGAAAAATAGCTTCTTAATAATTTTTATATTGAGTACATCATGCAATGATTATATCTGGGGGTATATTAAGTTAAGCAAAACATTAAAGTTCACTTTAGTGTTTACTCTTTTTGCCATTTTAAGAGTTGGTTTCTTTTCTGTTTTTTTTTTTAATTTTCTTATTTGTTTTAATTAGTTATACATAATAGTAGAATGCATTTATGCACTTTGATATATCATACATAGATGGTATGTAATTTCTCACTTTTCTGAGTATATATGTTGCAGAATCATATTGGTCATGTAGTCACATATATACATACAGTAGTAATGTCTGTTTCATTCTACTATCTTTCCTATCCCCACATCCTCTCCCCTCCCCTCCCATCACTTCCCTATACCTAACCTAAGATAAGGCTATTCTTCCCTAATGTCCCCTGCCTTATTGTGAATTAACATTCACATATTTGAGAAAACATTTGGCCTTTGGTTTTGTGGAATTAGCTTATTTTGCTTAGCATGATATTCTCCAATCATTTACTGACAAATGCCATAATTTT
The DNA here is from genome assembly GCF_048772815.1 of Callospermophilus lateralis. Lineage (NCBI taxonomy): Eukaryota > Metazoa > Chordata > Mammalia > Rodentia > Sciuridae > Callospermophilus > Callospermophilus lateralis. Next base: position 71,344,082 of record NC_135319.1, read on the forward strand.
ACTCTTCTTTAAAGCTGAGTAATATTCCATTGAGTGTATATACCACGTTTTCTTTATCCATTCATCTATTGAGGGACACTTAAGTTGGTTCCATAGTCTAGCTATTGTGAATTGAGCTCCTGTAAACATTGATGTGGCTGCATCACTATAGCATGCTGATTTTAAGTCCTTTGGGTGTAAACAAAGGAGTGGGATAGCTGGGTCAAATGGTGGTTCCATTCCCAATTATCTGAGGAATCTCCATACTGCTTTCCATAGTGGTTGCACCAATTTGCAGTCCCACCAGCAGTGTATGAGTGTACCTCTTTGACCACATCCTCACCAACATTATTGTTGCCTGTATTCTTGATGATTGCCATTCTGACAGAGTGAGATGAAATCTTAAGAGTGGTTTTGACTTGCATTTCTCTAATTTCTAGAGATGTTGAACATTTTTTCATATATTTGTTGATCAATTGTATTTTTTCAGTGAAGTGTCTGTTCAGTTCCTTTATTGTTCATTTATTGATTAGGCTATTTGTTTTTTTTTTTTTTGGTGTTAAGTTTTTTGAGTTCTTTATATATCCTAGAGATTAATGCTTTATTGGAGGTGCATGTGCCAAAGATTTTCTCCCAATCTGTAGGCTCTCTCCTTGATGTGTTTTCATGTAATTGTTTCCTTTGCTGAGAAATAGCTTTTAATTTGAATCCATCCCATTTATTGATTCTTGATTTTACTTCTTGCGCTTTAGAGTCTTATTAAGGAAATCAGATCCTAGGCCGACGTGGTGAAGATTTGGGTCTATTTTCTCTTCTGTTAGGCGCCGGGTCTCTATTCTAGTGCCTAAGTCTTGGATCCACCATTAGTTGGTTTTTGTGTAGGGTGAGAGATACAGGTTTAATTTTATTTTGCTACATATGGATTTCCAGTTTTGCCAGCACCATTTGTTAAATAGGCTATCTTTTCTCCAGTGAATGTTTTTGGCACCCTTGTCTAGTATGAGATAACCATATTTATGTGGGTTGGTCTCGGTGTCCTCTATTCTGTTCCATTGGCCTACAGTTTATTTTGGTGACAATACCATGCCATTTTTGTTACTATAGCTCTGTAGTATACTAATGCTCTGTAGTATATTTTAAGGTCTGGTATTGTGATGCTTCCTGCTTCACTTTTCTTGCTAAGGGTTTAGCTATTCTGGGTTTCTTATTTTTCCAAATAAATTTCATGATTGCTTTTGCTATTTCTATGAAGAATGTCATTGGCATTTTAATAGGAATTGTATTAAATCTGTGTAACACTTTTGGTAATATGGCCATCTTGACAATATTAATTCTGCCTATCCAGGAGCATGGGGAATCTTTCCATCTTCTGAAGTTTTCTTCAATTTCTTTCTTTAGTATTCTGTTGTTATCACTGTAGAGGTCTTTCACCTCTTTTGTTAGATTGATTCCTATATATATTTTTTGAAGCTAATGTGAATGAGTAGTTTTCCTAATTTCTCTTTCAGTGGATTCATTGCTGATTTATAGAAATGTGTTTGATTTATGGGTCTTGATTTTATATCCTACTACTTTGCTGAATTCATGTAGGAGTTCTAGAAGCTTTCTGGTGAAATTTTTTGGATTTTCTAGATATAGAATCATGTAATCCAAGAATAGTGATAGTTTGAGTTTTTCTTTACCTATTTGTATCCCTTTAGTTTTATTCTTTTGTCTAATTGCTCTGGCTAGAGTTTCAAGGATGATGTTGAATAGAAGTGGTGAAAGAGGATAGCCTTGTCTTGTTCCAGTTTTTAGCGAGAATGCTTTCAATTTTTCTCCATTTAGAATGATGTTGGCCTTGGGTTTACCATATATAGCTTTTACAATGTTGAGTTATGTTCCTACTATCCCTAGTTTTTCTAGTCTTTTGAAATGAAGGTGTGATGTATTTTGTCAAATGTTTTTTCTGCATCTATTGAGATGATAATATGATTTTTGTTTTTAAGTTTATTAATATAATGCATTACATTTATTGATTTCTGTATGTTGAACCAACCCTGCGTCCCTGGAATGAATCCCACTTGATTGTAGTGTACTATCTTTTTAATATGTTTTTGTATAGGATTTGCTAGAATTTTATTGAAAATTTTTGCATTTAGGTTCATTAGAGATATTGGTCTGAAGTTTTCTTTCCTTGATATGTCTTTGTCTGGCTTTGGTATCAGGGTGATATTAGCCCCATAGAATGGGTTTGGAAGGGTTTCCTTCTTTTCTAATTCATGGAATACTTTGAGGAGCATTGGTGTTAATTCTTCTTTGCAAGTCTTGTGGAACTTGGCTGAGAATCCATCTGGTCCTGGGCTTTTCTTGGTTGGTAGACTTTTGATATCCTTTTTAATTTCATTACTTGAAATTGACTTGTTTAAAGCATACATGACCTCCTCATTCAGTTGGGGTAGGTCATATGACTCTAGGAATTTGTCAATGTCTTTGATATTTTCTATTTTATTAAAGCACAAATTTTCAAAATAGTTTCTAATTACCTTCTGTATTTCAGACATGTCCATTGTGATATTTCCTTCTTCATCTTGTATTTTAGTAATTTGAGTTTTCTCTCTCTTTCACTTCATTAGCATGGCCAGGGGTTTATCTATTTTATTTATTTGTTCAAAGCACCAACTTTTTGTTTTATCAATATTTTCAGTTTTTTTTTGTTTTGATTTCATTAATTTCAGCTTTGATTTTATTTATTTCCTGTTTACTGCTGTTTTGGTGTTGATTTGTTCTTCTTTTTCTAGGGTTTTGAGATGTAGTGTTAGGTCATTTATTTGTTGACTTTTCATTCTTTCAATAAATGCACTCAATACAATAAACTTTCCTCTTAGAACTGCTTTCATAGTGTCCCAGAGATTTTGATATGTAGTATCAGTGTTCTCATTTACCTCTAAGAATTTTTTTATTTCATCCTTGATTTCTTCTAGTATTCATTCATCATTCAATTGTGTATTATTTAATCTCCATTTGTTGTAGTATCTTCTATTTTTTATTTTATTGTTGATTTCTAATTTCATTCCATTGTGGTCTCATAGTATGTAGGGTACTATCTCTGGTTTTTTTTTTTTTTTTTTGTATTTACTAAGAGTTGTTTTGTGGACAAGATATGGTCTATTTTAGAGAAGGAGCCATGTGCTACTGAGAAGAAATAATATTTGCTTGTTGATGGATGAAATATTATATATATATATATATATATATATATATATATATATATATATATCTGTTAAGTCCAAATTATTGATTGTATTATCTAGTTCTATAGTTTCCTTGTTTAGTTTTTGTTGGGAAGACTTGTCCATTATGAGAGGTGTGTTAAAGCCATCCAGTATTATTGTATTCTGGTCTGTTTGATGAGAAGGGTTTGTTTAATGTACATAGATGCTCCATTGTTTGGAGCATAAATATTCATAATTGTTATGTCCTGCTTACATAAGCTTCCCTTAGGAAGTATGAAATGTCCTTATTTGTCTCTTCTGATGAGAAACCCCTGCTTGTTTCACAACCCATATGAGTGATAAGTTTTTATCCCATCCTTTCACCTTCAGCCTGTGGATGTCTTTGCCCATGAGGTGAGTCTCTTGAAGACATCATATTATTGGGTCTTGCTTTTAATCCAATCTGCCAGTCTGTCTCTTTGGATTGATGAGTTTAGGCTGTTAACATTCAAGGTTACTATTGAGTTATGATTTGTATTCTCTGTCATTTTGATTTATTTCTGGGTTTGGATTTGTCTTAGTTTCTCACTTGGTTGAATGTCCCTTTAGTGCAGATATTTCTTTTGATGGTTTTCACTTTTTTTTCATTTCATCCTCATGGAGTATTTTGTTGAAAATGCTCTGTAGTGTAGGCTTACTAGTTGTGACTTATTTTACTTTTGCTTATCATGGAATGTTTTAATTTCATCTTCAAATCTGATCATTGATTTTGCTGGATATAAAATTCTTGGTTGGCATCCATTTTCTTTCAGAGCTTGAAATATAATATTCTAGGACCTCCTAGCTTTGAGGGTCTAGGCTGAGAAATTAATTGAAATCTGAATTGGTTTCCCCCTATGTGTAATTTGATTTTTTTCCTCTCACAGCCTTTAAGATTTTATCTTTATTCTGTGTATTAGTCATTCTCATTATAATGTGTCTTGGTGTGCGTCTGCTGTAATTTTGTACATTAGGGGTCCTGTAAGCCTCTTGTATTTGATTTTCTAATCCATACTTTAGGTTGGGGAAATTTATCCCTTTGGTTTGTATCTCTGCTCCTTCATCTATTCTGATGACTCTTACACTTGGTCTTTTCATGTTATCTCATAATTCTTGGATGCTCTGTTCATGGTTTCTCACCGTCTTCTCCACAAGTTCAATTCTACTTACAATATTATATATTTTGTCCTCATTATCTGAGGTTCTGTCTTCCAAGTGGTCTAGTCTGTTGGTGGTGCTTTTTATTGGTTTTATAATTTGGTTTACTGATTCCTTTATTTCAAGGATTTCTGCTTGTTTTTTTTTTTTTATTTTTCACTATCTTTAACTCTTCATAGACATGATCTTTCACTTCCTGCATTTTTTTTCTTTGATTTAACTCCTTTTACTAACCTTTACTTCACATATCAGTGTAACTATGTACAATCTGAACTCCTTCTTGGATATTTCTTCTACTGTGTTATTGGCTTCTGTTGTTGAAGCATCTTGGTTTGTTTGGGCTGTTTTATTCCCCCCCTCCCTTTTTCATGTTGTTAGTGTGTTTTTCCATCTAAAAGTATGGATTCAAGACAGGATAAATTCTACCCTGTAGACCTATAGAGTCCCTGAAGGTTTCCAGAGCTTCACCGTTACTGGTGGGACCAATATCAACAGCATCCAGTGTACACAATATATAGCCTTAAACCTAATAGCTCCCACTAGGGCACCTACTACTTTCTCACATTAAACCAAAATGATGAGTTCAATAACTATCCATAGTACAAACAGAATATTTGTTAAAACAATTTACAATTTCAAATGGTGGATGAGAGAACAGAGGTAGTGTAGTATGCAATATTTGCGAGGGAGGAAGAGAGAGCTAGAAGTAAAAATTCACAGGAAAAGTGGAAGGGCAGCCAACAGAGATTGGCTATTGGTTGGAGAAAAGTTGGAAAGAATATCCAAGAAAGTAGACAAGAGAGGAAGAATAAGAAAAAGAGAAAAAAATAAAGACATACAACAAAAATACAAAGCACCATTCATATATCATTGTCTGACACTGATACATAGAAAACACCCTGTTCCAAATATGGTACAGAGATTAGTGAACCAAAAAATGAAATAAAATAAGTCTTACTGGAAAGTTGAACTGTCTCTGTCAGTGTTCAACAGTTTCTCAGATGTCTCTGACATCTTTCGGGATCACCAAACCCAGATCAGCCCTCGCGAACCCAGTCTCTATCCACCGATCTGGGCTTCAGATATCTAAGGCTTGGCCACGCTGCAGTCCCAAGATCTCAATGCTGCTCCTACTTGTAGAGAGACCACCTGGGATACACTCATGCAAAGGAGTAACCTCAAGATGCAGCAGCAAGACAAGGGCCACCAGCACTCTCAGCAGGAAGACCCCAGGCTCCTCCAAACCTAAAGGCACCCCCACACCAGACCTGTAGGTCCCAGCTGGAGTCCCCATACAGAGGCTCTTGTGGTGGTAAACCTGCTGACACCCAGGCCCCAGGCCCTGGCTGGTGTCCCCAAATGAGTGCAGCCATGTGCAACCAAACCTGGAGTCCCCTCTGAAGCAGTCGTCTGGGGCTGTGGTAGCAGCGGAAGTGGTGGTAGTTGTTGGCAGCAGGCAGCAGGTTAGCAGCAGAGGCGGCTGCAACTGCAGGTATGGGGGCAGCGTCATCAGGTGATCTCCAGCGATCAGCAGCAGTGTCGGCTTCAGTTGCATCCAGGACCATGGTTTCTTCGGTGGCAGCAACATCCAGAAAGAAAACCTCCAGGAGATCTCAGGCTGGCAGCAGAGGAGTCAGAGGCAGCAGCAATGGTAATAGCGGTGCAGGCAGCAGTTGATTGACAGGAGACTTCCAGTTCAGCAGCAGCGACCACAGAGGTAGCTTCAGAATTTGCATATGAGGTAACCAGGCAATGCCCAGAGAAGAGACGTCCAGGCATGGCAGTGGTGTCTGGGGCAGTGGCTTCCTGCAGCATCCTATATTTACTTTTTAACATGGCTACAGGCAAGTTTAAAAGGTCCCTTGTGACTCATCATATGTCTGTTGGACAGCGCTGCTCTAGACCCAGGAACCCTGGAGCAGCAATTCCAGCCAGCAGAGCAGCACTGACAACCCGGTCCTAATGCCTGACTCCCGCAGTCTGGAGCAAACCTGGCATGAGCTGTTCCTGTCCTTGTTTAGATACACCAATCTCCACTCTGTCCCAGTCCTGGCCCTCCTCAATGGGAGTCAGACTTCCAGATGAAGCTAAAACCATTGAATTATCCCTTGCCCTGGCAGAGTTTAAACAGGGCAAAGCCAACTAGTTTGGTTAACAACAGTATAAATCTGTTTCTGCCATGAGATTCAGTATTGAAATGGCCTTTCCCTTCATTCTCTTCTGAAAACCATCTTTCTCTGAATGTCTCTTGTGCATTCTTCTTTTTCTGACACTCATTTATTCAGTCACAGACACACACACACACACACACACACACACACAAACACAAGCACACACACACTGCATCCAAGAGGCAATTGAGTGTCAGTAGAAAGAGCAATCACTTGGTGACATGAGTTGGAGAATGAACTCTTCCTTAGAAGTTATTTGACCTTGGACACATCTCTTGGCTTTTCCACAATCCCTCATTTAGTGTTTTCTGTATTTGAAAAATACTAACAAATGTAAGAATTGTTTTTATAATATATTTTTTCATCACTTTCATAACAAAAGTCTTATTATAGAAAAAAATTTACAGCAAGGGAGATTTCAGTTCACAAACAAAAGATTCATAATTAAGAAAAACTAAAACTGACACAGGCTGCTTTGGAATACTGTGAGCTCTTCTTCACTGGAAATTCCCCAAGCGCAAGTCAGATGGATGTCTTCTAGGGATGCTGTGGTAAGTGAACCTGCATGTGGGCAAGTTTTAAAACATCTGGATATTCCTGAATTTTCTAGAATCAAAACCCCTAATACATGTGCCCCCATTCCTTGTCCCTGTGCCCTCCTCAACCCTCATTAGTCAATTGCTCTACTTTCTTGCTAAGTCAAGACGACACCTGATGCTTTTTAACAGAGTGTCCAGGAAGGTGTAAGTAAGCAAATGGGCCTGCCACATGGTGAAATGATCAGCCCTGCAAAACCGAACTCCAGGCTCCAGAAATGTAGATTATTGACTTGTAAAGGCCCTTGGATTATTGATTAGTTCAGTAATTTTCAGACGGTGTAACTCAGAATTCTAGCAGCTCAGAACTCAGAGGCCAAGATGAAGAGGGTGCCGAGCAATGGAACTGGGGACTGTTGCCTTCCCTTCAAGTACAGCATGTGCAGGAAACTCTGTGTACTAAGGGGATTAGGTCATCTTTGATAAAAATATTCCATTTTTTTTCTTTTGGAACAGATAAGAGTTTTTAAAATTGCATTTTCTTCAAAAAAAAAGTCAACATGTGTGAGAACATGCCTGAGGTGACATAGTCAGCCAGTGACAGGAACCGAACCCGAATGTGGGTTCTTGTCTAATTTGCAGCCTGATTTTCCTTCTGTATTTCAAATGCATAGTGGTTAGGCTCACAGGTTCTTGCACCAAATTTCCTGAGTTCAAATCTTGGCTCTGCTACTTCCTTGAGCTCAAGAACTTAGGCAAATTTGTTAATCATCCTGTGTCTCGGCTTCCTCGATTTCATCATTTATAACATGGGGTTGATAATGATTGTAATTTCTCATGGATTGCTTCAGGGACTAAACAAGTGGATGCCTGTAGTTCTTAGAACACTAGGGAACAGAGTGGCCCCTCAAAACTGTCACTGTTGTCATCTTTGTCACCATCTGCATTATCATATGGTCATCACAGTCAGGAGCAGATAATACGTTTGGCAGGTGGAATGGAAGGAGTCCTGAATGGAATTTCAGGACTCCTAAGATATTCGAGTGTACAATTTCTGAATGTCCCTAACTTTGCCAGACTGTCTTTGTGCTGTAAGAAGATGGAGAATATGGGGATTTTCCTCTGAGATATTAGAAGTGTCACCAACACTTTGAATCCATAAGGGGAAGGAGTGAAAACTGCCTTTTTCTTTCCTTTTATTTGTGCTTGTTGATTTTGTTTATTTTTAGGATCCACTACAATTTAAGTGCTGCATTAGGCATCGGCAGCACTGTCATCTTTTTTTGCCCTGTGTCTGCAGCTAGGTCGCCTCACTCCCCATTCGAGAAACAGAGAACATAAAATGAATTCTAAGGCTAAGTAATTCAAGAAGGGGCTTAGGGAGGCTAAGGAACTTTTCAGAGTTCCTTTGTGTCTTTTGCTTTTACCTATTCGCATTTGGAAGTTAATGTTGTTATTTAAAATAAACAGCTCCTGGGTATTTCTCTAAGAACAGTCCCGAAGAGCTGAATTTGCTTTTTGTTCACAGTTTTAATTCTCTTTTTCAATTTCTGACGATGTGCATATTACCCAGAGGGATGGCAGTTGAGCGAATCATGGAAAATTCTTTCCTCTGAGGTGGCAAAAAGCATGATGTCTAGGAGGTTTGAATATTTAGTGATCTCAGAGGTAAAACATGTTTGCAAGTCACCATATAATTCAACATAACGAAAATGTCTACGCTTTTAATGTAATTCAATTCAGGTTAACTAGCATTTACTGGGGCTTGATATAACCAGCTTTTGAGGAGAGAAAATGATGGTTAAGATTTTATTTCTGCTAGCAAGTAGATAATCCTTTTGGAAAGGTTTGGTGAGGCCCAAACGGGACTTTATGGTGAAATTTGTTGATACAGGTGAAAATATTACCTTGTGGAATGATTAGGATTAGAAGCTGAAGAATTAGAAGCTGCTTCCCTGAGTCCTTCAAAACTCTTGGCAGGAGTGAAACCCCTTTAGAAGAAATGAAGGCGAAGGGCATTCAACTGTCTGGGTCTCTCTGTCCCCATTCCCAGATGCTTTGAGTGTGCTGTACCCAGCATGGATCTCAAGGAAATTCATTTGTGAGTGTGCTGCCTGTCATGGGCCCAAAATCTTCTGAGAAAAGAATTCATTTTATGTTCTCTGTTTCCTAGAATGGCAGGGAGTGTCGGACACCTGCAGCCTCTCTAGGCCCCTTGATCTAATACAAAAGAAGTGAATCGGTATATTTGAGGCAGCCTTGCTCACCCTACCAGAGCCTTGGTCTGTCATCTCTAGGGCAAGAAGGCATGGAGGCTGGCCCCAAGGGGGACATACTACTGCCTTCCCCAAATATCCTGCTACTGTAGAGCTGCTTTGGAAACAAGGCTTGCTATTTCCAAAGTGACCAAGCAGATCCATTCATTCCTGTTGTAGGGACAAAGCTTTTCACTCCCAGTTTTTGTAAGTGGAGTAGTTACCACACCAGCTCCTAGAAATATATGAGGAAGACTTTTTACAATTAGAAATATGTGAGTCAAAAGGATTAACCATTTAGGAAATCACCTCATCTAAATGAGGTCTTCTACAGTTTGGTCTACCTAGTTTTTTGAGGATGTTTCAGAAGATTGAATGGAAAATAAAAGTTCAAAAATAATAATTACTCAAAGTCAGTCCTTTAATATATAATTATGTAGTATGTTCCGTGAGTTCTGCCTCATAAAGATTCATATTTAGTTTTCACTGTCTAGTTCAAGAATTTCCTTCTCAGCTAGGTGCGATTGTGCAAGCTTGCAATCCAAGAATTTGGGATCGAGGCAGGAGGATTGCAAGTTTGAGGCTGGCCTCAGCAATTTAGCAAGATCCTGTCTTAAAATAAATAGATAGATAGATAGATAGATAGATAGATAGATAGATAGATAGATAAAAAGGGCTGGGGATGTAGCTCAGTGGTAAAGCATGTCTTGTTCAATCCCTGGTACCATTAAGGAAAAAAAAAAAAGTTTTAATTATTTTCTCACCAGGCAATTAACCATCCAGGTTAAATTCTCAAGGGCTGCCTCTTCCCTGAAGAATTCTTGATTTTTCCAGCTCAAACCATTGTGTTTTTTTTTTCTTTTCTGAATACCCATAGCACTTAAGGAAAGTAAGCAGTGATATAAACTCAGAATATGACTTTATGATAGGACCTGTAATAGCATAAACTTTTGATTCCTAATAACAAAACTATTTAACTTAATATAAAGGGATGCTAAGAGTTAAGTCTCTTTTCCTTCTGTATTTATAAGTTAAAAAAGCTAACATTTATTGATTTTTTAAATGTATTCAACAATTCGCTAAGCATTTTTCATGCATAAATTTATTTAATCCTGACAACAGCTCTCAGAGGCACATACTAAATTGTCTACACCTCACAGATGAAAAGCTGTGCTGCTACTCAGCCAACGGCAGTCAACACAAAGTCAGGCCAGGATTTGAACTCAGCACATTCCAGCTTCAGAGGTTTTTCTCTCAAGTACAATACACTCAAGATATCTAGGCCACTTCTATTTGATCTGGTATTATTTTATCAGTATCATTAAAACCAAACCAAAAGGCCATACTTGGTAGAAATCTGTTTGGGGATTTCAAGATAATTATGTAATAAATATCTGTCTGGGGCTTCATGGTGGAATCCTTACAAATGTATCCAGCCTCATTTGGAGATAAGGTCTAGAGCTCAGATTTGAGATCTTTTATGAAATGTGGAGCTTGAGCCAAGTGCTGTCCCCTGCTAACCCTTGACTCCCACATCCCCCATCACCCTCAGCCACTTTAACTTGCTAGAAAAGTCTGCCTGGTAACTGACTCTGCCTCCACTCTGGGTTCTCATCAGGCAGTGGGCACCATAGTACTTATTATCATATCTCTGTGTTTTGAAAAATAAAAACATTGAGACTTTGAATATTTGAGTCCAGCTAAAGACTGCATGGCCCCTGAATTTTAAGTAGATTTCAGAAACCATTTTAGTGCTGCTTTCCTGTTAAATTGGACTTTTCATTCCATGCTGGGCATTGGCAAACTGAGAGAATGCCAAGAAATAGGATGAGTTGGGCACAAGATCCCACTTGCCATGAGCCAAGGTTTAGGTAGGATTTGATTTTGTTTGGGGTGGTCTTGAATACCCCTCATTCTTTTTTCAAAGTGTGCAAATGAGAGACACAATAGGAAATAGCCATGTGGAGAATGAGCCCGTGTGTGGGGAATAAGCAGGTTTCCCCTTGTGTCCTTGTGTGCACCTTTGATTACCAGTTTAAGAAGCTTTCTGAGACACTGACAACAAGGACACAGGTTGTCATGTCAACATCTGTGGTTTCTTTACACGTATTTACTGCAGTGTTTTGTTGTGCTTTGGTGCTTTATTCTAGGAGCAAATTAGCAGGGCTGTGCAGGTCCAAGAATATCCCTGGTGGGCAGGCAGTGTGCTCCAAAGCAGAGCCTGGGCTCCCTGCCTTCTCTCTCCTCTCAGCCAGGGTGGAAAGCCAGGCCACTCTTGGCTTTGTCTGTGCACAAAAACAAAGAAAGAGACACCTGTCTGCCATACTTAGAGAATGTTGGGCACGCTGTTCTTGCTGCAAGGTTGGAGAATGCTTAAGAAGGTCTTCTCTTCCCTGGAGAGGTAGACTGGGATCAAATTACAGAGAGGTTGGAAATAAGTGGATCCCTGAGTCTCATTTGGACTATAGACTCGTTTGTTTGGCCTTATGGTGTTGTCTTGCACCATACTGAAAATGCAAATTAGCTGTCAATTTCCTACAATTTTTTTTTTATTTACTGCCTCTAATTTTAACATACTTTGTACATTTCTAAACATCTAAAAGATTAGATGTTGCAAATAAGGATTTAAGTTTGTACATAGGAGTGTTGAATACACTACACATGTGTAATGAGTGTTATATATGAAAGTGTCTTATAAGGAAGATCATTCTAGCCTAGAATCTTCTTCCATTTCCTTCACGCCTATGTTACATGTGATTCAGGAACATGTGTCACTCAGATATGATATTACAATATCACTTCCAAAAGTCCTTTTCAGAAGATTGCCTTTCCATGAATTTTAACACAAAATATACAAAATGTGTTAGTTTACTAACTCTACTTTTGTCCTACATGGGCAACCACTTTAATATCTACAGAATAGATATTATAAAATTAGGACTCCTCTGTCCAGTATATATACAATATGTGTGTTACAGCAAAGTTACATGAAATGCATGTAGCATAAAGGGTAATGAGTAAACTGAAATTTTCTAACACACTGTCTTTTGGATTGAACTCGAGGCACTCGACCACTGAGCCACATCCCCAGCCTTATTTTGTATTTTATGTAGAAACGGGGTCTTACTGAATTGCTTAGTGCCCCACTTTTGCTGAGACTGGCTTTGAACTCTCAATCCTTCTGCCTCAGCTTCTGGAGCAAGCAGGAATTATAGGCGTACACCACCAGGCCTGGCCAACTTTTTGAAATCAGTAAATTTTGCATTAAAAACAGAGATACTTATCTTCACTTGTAAAACTCAGAAGGTTTTATACCTGTGTGTCAATGATGAACTGGAGCTGTCCCTTAATGAGCAAGTATTTATCCTTTGATGGTGATCCTTTCTGTGCCTTAGTGTTCCTCAGGCTAAACCATGAACCAGCCACCATGGTTTAGCTTACTGTGGCTCATCTCTTACACATAATTTACTTGGCACCTTGGGCATTTGCATTTATTAGAGTAGTTATCAAAGGCCTTCTATTTTCATAGAAAGATATCTAGGTCTTGTCCTGTGGTTCTCAGAACTTTTGGTGATTTTGGCAATGGGAAACATTAACTGAGGCTTAGGTTTTAAAGGTGACTTTAGCTGGTCCTCCCTGGCCCTTCTGGCTTCCAAACACACATATACATGAACCCTTGTCATGAGGGCACTAGGCAACACAGGTGAGAAGAATGTGTTCTCAGCAAGAGGCACAGATAATAAACTGAAGGGGAGACAATCTGGAAATGCTTCAGAGGCCTGACTGCCCAGGCTTCAGAACTCATTGGATTATAGGGAATGTGGAAGAAAGAAAAGTTAAGGGGCTAAGGCTACTGGCAGATGGTAGGTCTGCTGATGGAGAGAATGAAACCAATGTTCGTTAGACATATTTGGATTGTGACTACCAAAGCAAATAGACTTTGCTCAAATAAGAACCCTCAAGAAGCAGGAATGCATAGCACATTATGATAGCATTTCCCACCAAAATGTTTATTTGTTAAATTAGTATCTCGTTTATAAATTAATATGTGTAATAGCTAGCAACGTAAATAGAAGTAAGCCCCTTACTAGATACCAGGCTTTCTTAGAATAGAAAAATCTGTCTCATTAATTAATATATTCCTAGTATGTCAGTGATGCCTAGTACACAGTATGTGCACAAGAAATGATTATTCATTTAATTAATTAATTATAGTTAAACAGGAATAATTTAAACTACCCTTATTTTAACTCAATCACTGCGATTTTTTTCTTATTCAAGCCTTTGCTCTTTGTCTCTGCTGCCTACCAGTCCCTGAATTGTAGCCTCTGACACCTACACACTCAAATACCTACATCCAAGGAACCGGTTGCATTAGATAGATGCATACAATAATGCATGTGCATTTTTATCTTTAGATGATAAAGATTTCATTTCAATCTTCAAATGATCTCTACGTTTCATTTGGACCATCTGTTTCTAAATTCCAGGAAATGAGCAATAATCACTTTTAAAGCAAATTTACACAGTGTTTTTTCACGGAGAATCATCTGTAGTGTTTCTTAGGGAGCAAATAACCCAATGGATTGTCTTTCGGGGCAACCCTTTTGTCATAACAGAACACCTTTGAGGTCAAGGGTTTCCTATTCAGCTACCATTGCCACTATGAGGGGATTGAAAGTGATCAGCTGTGAGATCTATAGAAGATTTTATGGGTAATTACATAAGATTTAAGGATTTTACATAAGAAACAAGTGATTGCATTCTTTCTATAGAAATAATAAATGTGTGCACAAGGTGAAAATCCAAGTCCTCACTCTAGTTCTGTTTCCTTAGGTCCATTCTTTTCCCCAAAGTAATCATAGTTAATTTTTATAGGTACCATTTAAAACTTTTTCTATGTATTTATAGCACAGAAGTATATATCTATGAAGACAAGAGTTTTTTTAAAACCATAAGTGGGATCATGCTAAATATAATGCTAAATAGTTTCTCAAAAGATTGCAGACAGGTGCATCTTGGAGAAGTGCATGTGGGTGCATGTGTATCATCCTAATCTTTCAATTTCCCCCCGGCACTCTGTCTTATGTATGCAATTTAGTTTATTTAAATGTTTTTTAATTCATAGACATTTAGCCTGTTTTCAATTTTTCACTGCTCTGAATAATGCCACAATGAACATCTTTGCCCTTCCTCTCTGTGAAAATATATGAGTATTTCCGTAGGAAAAAAAATCCCTTGAATTAGAATTGCTGGCATAAAATATGGACATGTAAAATTCTAATAGGTACTTCAAATTCATTCTGCCAAAAACCATACCAAATTATTCTTTTGCCAGTAGACTATGTGATTAACTCTTTCCCCACTCTAGGTATTGACATTTTTAAAAAATAATTTCAAATTTTATGCACTCACGGTTATTTTAACTTACATCATGGATTCCCATGAAGTAGAGCTTGGAGTGCTGATGGGAGGTCAGCTCACCACTTCTCACTGTGTCTAAGCATTGCTCTGTCCTCCTGTTTCAGATGCTCACTACCTCACCTGCAGGATCCAGGAATGTGCAGAGACAACTCGGAGTGGTCCCTTTGCCCGCTCCATTGACATCAGCTCTCTGGTTGTCCAGGACGAATATATCTTCATTCAGGTGAGTACAGATAGTGCAGCCACATAGGAAGAGACTGTGTGCGAGAAGCTGGCTGCTGGCTGGGAAATGAGGTTGTGAGGATGTGGAGTTAGGCCATTATCCCTCCTTCACGGAGGGGCCCAAGCCCCCTTGAAATATTCCAGGCCTCTGATGCAAGACAAGGATATTACATGGCCCAAGGTATTTAAGGGGCCCACTAAAACCCTTGGTTGGATTGACATTTCATGCTAACAGAATTTTCTTGAAATGATTAGGTCTTGGGCTGGGGTTTGAGGTTATTTAAAGTCAAATGTCCAATGGGTTTTGACTTTAAGTAATTTATCAGTGTTGCATTCTATTTCTGTCCAAAGTGACTTGTCAAACTTGGGAATGAAAATCCACAGTACATTTAGCCTCTCTAGGATTTTCTTTCTGGAAAAATCAAGAACTCACTCAATTTCCCCCTCTCTTCCCACTATTCACTACCCCTGCAAACATCCAAGTCCCAGATCCCATAGAGAAAACCAGGTGGAACTCACAATATCAGACATGCAAAGGAATCTTTGTTTTGTGCTTTGAGTTTTACTATGTACTGAAGGAAGTACGAAGTAGAACAAAAATGAGGGAGAATTACACGTGGTGCTCCGCCTGATGACTGACACTGTGCATGTGACAGATCAAACCTGGGCTTTGATGACAACCTTGCGTTTCTCCATCATTCTCCTCTCAGTTGTTCTGTAAACTATTTCCCACAGGAAACCTGAACTTTGGCAGCTCCCTGTGTTTGCTCAGACCTAAGCGTCTGAATGACCTTCTTTTTCTGTCTCCTGACCTGAAAGTGCAGCCCACACTTTCTCCCCTTAGACTTTCTAAGAACTTCCCAGCTGGGTGTGACCTCCCTCCTGCCCACTCTTGCAGTGCTGTGGTCTCCACCCTTCCTCTAGCACACATGCCATTTGGAGTCATTGCTTCCTAAATCGGAATGTATTTGTTTCCTTTTTTCCAAATTGCTTTTTACACTGAGAGCAGGGAGTATTTTACACGACATTTTATGTTTCGCTCTTGGCCCTACCAAGATGTCTTTGCAAATCAGGGTACTCATTGCTCATCAAACACTTGTCATGTAGATAGATTTTTGGTGCAGCAGTTACTCCATCCTACAAATTAGTTGCATGGATTTTTTTTTTTTTAAGGTCTAGTAAAATACACAAAAAGTATCCAACCACTCAGAAACCAGTTTGAAGGAAGGAATGAAAGCAGAAGTGTGTGTGATTTCAAGGAAAAAAAAAAAAATCCCTGTGTCTCAGCTTGATTTAAAACCAGAATCTCAGGATCATTTCTCTAAATCCTGGCAGATCATTGTCGCTCTCATTATCTTAATCACAGTTGTTTATTGAACACATACACTGAAAAATACACAATGCTATTCACTGCTCCCCAGACTTCTACCTCTGGCCTGTTTCCCTTTGCACCCGGGATTCTCTGCCTGGGCAGTCTCATGGTTTGGATGACCTTCAACTCAGTGAGCTGTGTCCTCATGCACTGTAGACATCAATATCTAATAGTCACCTCAATATCCAAATCTGTATCTTCCACAGGAATGCAAAACCAACTTGACCCCCTGATAATGATCTTCTACTAGGTCACTCAAAGTAGAAACTCGCGAATATGTTGTAAAATTGAGTGAACCCACTGCCTCTTAAATAACCCAGTTATTTCTCAGGTGTTGCTTTTCATTCCATTCCCACTGTTATGGTCCCCATGTGTTATCGTTTAGATATGAGGTGTCCCCCCAAAACTCATGTGTGAGACAATGCAAGAATGCTCAGAGGTGAAATGATTATGTTATGAGAGCTATAACCTCATCAGTGGATTAATCCACTGATATGGATTAACTAGGTGATAACTCTAGGCAGGAAGGGTGGGGCTAGAGGAAGTATATCTGTGCCTTTAGGGTCTATATTTCATCCCTGGTGAGCAGGAGCTCTCTGCTTCCTGATTGCCATATTCTGAGCTGCTTTCCTTGGTCGCATACTTCCACCGTGATGTCCTGCCTCATCTCAGACCCAGAGACGTGGCCTTGGCCAACCCAGGACTAAACCTCTGAAACTGTGAACCAAAATAACCTTTTCCTCGGGTCTATTGGTTATGGCAATGCAAAGCTGACTAAAATACCACATAAGGCTATTTTCTTATTCTCTTTAGACAAGTTTTTTTTAATAGAAGCGCAGGAATAATTTATGAATTTACCAATTTGATTGCCCCTTCCTCAATGCTAAAGCTGTATATAATGATGAACATGGCAGAATTATTTCTGGGAAACATGAGTTAAAATTTTAAATCTCCAATATTTGTTTTCCTTGTGTTGTGTGAAGTTTTCAATAACTTTACGGGCAGATAACTAATATTTTAAAAAATAATTCCCCTGAAATATTTTTATTTCATTTATTATATACTGGAAGCAAGTAGAGGTGTTATTTTTTCAATCAGCATCATTTTCATTTTGTTTAAAAGGGATATGGGGTTCCTTACCTGGTATCTGCGAAGCCTCTGTTCTTTGAGCCGTGGCTAGGTTAGTGAACGTGAGAAAGTTCTTGGGGCTGGGGATGTGGCTCAAGTGGTAGCCTGGCATGCATGCGGCCCGGGTTCGATCCTCAGTACCACATACATAACAAAGATGTTGTGTCCGCCGATAACTAAAAAATAAATATTAAAATCCTCTCTCTCTCCCTCTCTCTCTCTCTCTCTTTTAAAAAAAAAAAAGAAAGTTCTTGCCTTAGTAAAATTAAGTCTAGTGGGGATCAGGGGGAAAAAAAATACACACACACACACACACACAGAGATATGAAAAGCTGTGAAGTGTAATGCTAATCGGGGCATGTTGGGCAGAGCCTGATGACCAGCAGCTCTTGAGCCTGTGGCTTGCCACACTCAGCTGTGTGACCTTGAGCTGCACTTCACTTATCTATAAAAAGAAGATACTTGCAGCACCTCCTTCATAGATTGCTGGGAGGATTTCTTTTGTCACTTACATTCGAGTGTCCAGCACTCCAAAGATTCCATCATATGAACATTTGCTCTCTATCTCTCCTTTACTATTATCTATTTATCTACCCACAGAATATATCCGGTGATGACAAGTGTTGTTGTGGATAAAAATAAATCAGGTAGTACAAATGTTGGGGCCACAAAAGGTCTTGCCATTTTATTAGGATGACTAAGGAGGCCTTGTCAATTGGGGAACCAGGATTGGGGTAGCAGAAGACAGCACAGTCAGCAGGGAGCCAAGTGTGTTGGGCCGGAGCTCCCTTGAACCCTCATGGACATGTGGATTGAGCAGTTAGAGATGAGGGGCTGCATTCAGGAGCAAGGGTGGTCGGGAGGTCGTGGCTGACTGTATAAACTGGCAGGTTGTCAGCATGTGGAAGTCATCAAGGGACTTTAGTATAGATGATAGAAAAGAGAAATAATACCAGCACCGGGCCCCAGGGGCATCCTGTATATAGGGTTTGGGGAGATGAGTAGGAGCCAGCAAATGAGACCCTAACTGAGCATTGAGAGATAAGGTTAGAAAGGTGATGAGGTGCTGGATCCCACAGGCCCCTGAAGCCTGTCTGAAGGACTTCAGGTTTTACTATCAATAAAATAGGAAAGCAAGGATTAATTATGCCCAAAATAGTGCAAAAACAAAACAAAACTCTAGGTTTTATTAATAACCAAATAAACACAAATTAAATACTATTATTTGCAACGATCAAATACCCAAGATTGGCATTGAGTGAAACAATAGCAGAGGGTTGCAGATAAATAGGCACAAATAAGACTAGTTAGCCACTGGAGTTGAATCAGCCCTTCCCTCCTCACAGGTGAGTTTGGCATTTGCGTTGGTAGCTAGGACACCTGTACCTTGGTTCTGACCGTGTGTGTTTAGTGTTCAATTACAAAACTTTTTCTTTAACTATTATTATACAGTCTGTTCTCTTTGCTTTTCCTGTGTTCCTTTGGTGATGTCGAATATCTGCGTGTTTGTTCTAACTGCTTCACTTTAAGAGCCAAACTGTATAACATACTGAATCTTCTATTTTTGTACATCTATTGATTTCCTCCTGTGAGCAATTAGACAATTAGTGTGTTTCCTTCCCTCTGTTTAATTCTTCCACCACCCAGTTTTGACTGACTGTATTATTTCCTGGTGTTTGCCTTACTATCTTAAAATATAATTCTTTTAGACCTAAATATTTTATGAAGCATTGCTGAAGAAAGGTGAAAAAACATCATGAACCTTTGTGACCTCTGCCCTGCTCCCTTTCCCAGCCCGTCTCCGTCAGCTAAGACATTAAGAGCACGTGCAATCTGCTCTGCCCCTTAGCCTTGCATTTATCTTGTATTTTGATCTTAGTTTTACAGATGCGTGTGGGCAACTGTCCCCACCATTTAGCTCTTGGTTGTCTGAAGTTTGTTTGTCCTTTAGTAATGTCTTCAGGGCCAGCTAACCCTTGAATTTGGGGAAGGTATTTAGCCCTCTATGCCTGCATATAATTTCTCAGGGGCTAAAATTGACGTGCTATTTTTTACTGTGAAAACGTGGCTCCATTAACTTCCTGAAAGTTTCAGTGTCAGGCCAGCCTGAGATTGTCTTCTTTAGATGTCTTGTTCTGTCTTTTCTTTTTGAGGGGGTGTTCGTGTGTGGGGGGAGGTGTTGTTATTTTCGTTACTGTTGATAACAAAAAGTCCTTTCCCCTGGACATTTGAATGCCAGTTTCTTATTAGTGTGTACCTTGTGCTTGGCATCCTGTGTTATTACTTCTGCTAGGAACATGAGTCTGTCATTCAGTAGATTGTTTCTCCTTCATTTTTAATTTCTCAAAATTTCCTGTGACATCTCTTGAAACATGTTTTATTTCAGTTTTATTGTGTTGGTGCTCTTCATTCAGAACCCAGAATGTATAAGAGACAAGAAAGACAAAAAGAGAGACATTATTTCATTCCATCCCCAATTTGAGAAAACTGACCGAAACGAGATAAAAACAGTCTTACCCTGTCCTTGAATGAGTGTTCGGCCATGTTCAGGCTGCTTGCTTTTGACTTCTTTTTCTGTTTTAACTTCCTTCCTGACATTTGCCAGCTTTTATTTTATCTTGTATCCCTGCCTGTTGTCTCAATATATCTTCCCTGGGTTCATGTATTTCTGTTTTAAACTCTTAGAGGCAGTCCCCCGATACAGGTGATTTTTAACTGTAGCAATGTGGTAACAGTTTTCATTTGCTCTGCAGAATTGCATTTTGTTCTATGTCTGCTATTGTTTTTTTTTTCATGCTCCTTCTCTTTTTTTAAATTTTTTTCCAAATTTGTTTTTGAGGCTTCTACAATTTATTTATTTATTTGTTTTTGTTCTCTTTAGATATACATGAAAGTAGACTGTATTTTGACATATTAGGCATACATGGAGTATAACTTATTCTAATTAGGATCCCATTCTTACGGATGTACATGATGTGGAGTTACACTGGTCGTGTATTCATAGATGAACTTAGGAAAGTTAGGTGCAGCTCATTCTACTGTCTTTACTATGTCCATCCCCTCACCCTTTCCTTTATTCCCCTTTATCTAATTCAATGAACTTCTATTCTTCCCTCCCCCTCCCTTTATTGTGTGTTAGCATCTGCATATCAGAGAGGACATTTGGTGTTTGGGATTGGCTTATTTCACTTAGCATGAAGGTCTCTAATTACATTCATTTACCAGCAAATGTCTTAATTTCATTCTTCTTTATGGCTGAGTAATGTTCCATTGTGTACATATATCACATTTTCTTTATCCATTCGTCAGTGGAAGGGCTCCTAGGTTGGTTCCAAAGCTTGGCTACTGACCATGACTAATTTTTTAATGATCTGATCTCTGCCTTCATATACTGTTTGAGGAGGTCTTTTTGGTGATAGATCATGGCTCTGTCTCTGCTTATCAATGTCCCTCCTTGGTTCTCAGTGCGGTTCCCTGTGACACTGGTGTATTTTTCTGAGTGAGTTCTTCTCGTAAGTTGGAACCACTTGGAATGTGATTAATATGACTTCTTTTCCACAAATACTGTATTTCTGGGTTAAATATTCATTAAGTATAGAGATTGTTTTTCTCCTTCTTGTTTTCCTTATTGCTATGGAGTGACTTATAAGTGAAAAAAGAGGAAGCACTGCCTTACTTAACTTTTATATAGTTATATATTTTTATCATGCATGTTCTGAAATATTGCAATAGTTTGCTAACTGATTTCACGCCGATCCCCTGCCCAATCACACTGCTGCCTCCAAGGTCATTTAGTTAAAATACAAATCAATGATCCTATCTTGAGTGATGGCTCATCCTCTATAGGATGAAATCTAACTCCTTAGCATTGCTTACAGGAACCTCTGCAGTCCAGATCCTGCCAAATCCATCAGCCTCCTGTGGATTCCTAACCCATTGCCGCTTCCCACCTCCCTTCCTTGTTTCAATTTATTCTTCAATAAACCTAGGCTTCTTTAGTCTCCTTGCACATACCATGCCGTTTCTTGCCTCCGAGGCCTTTCTTATGTTTCTTTCTGCTTGGGGTGTCCCTTTATCATTTGAGTTTAGGCTGCACCCCTAGCCAGTCTTCTCTGACATCCTCCGTGGGGACTGGATCAAGTTCCAGCACTGACTGACGACTTATCCATTTGTATGAGGTCTCCCCAGCCAGGTCTGTAAAATCTAAGAGGAACAGGACTATGTCTTATTTATCATTGTTTCCCCTGCACTTAGTGTAATGACTGGTACTCAATAAATGTTTGTTGAGCTGAACTGAACTGAGAAGATAAGACACCACCCTTATTTTCAGGGAGTGTAGCTAGTTATCTTTTTCAAGCAAGGAAATCTTGTTTCTGCAGCTAACAATATAAGACAACTTAGGGTAATTGGCAATTGCTCACTGCATAAGAAATGCCCGTGTGTAGAATGTCTCTGTGTTTTTCTATATCTGCCAACCAGGAATTACCCAGTGTATTATTCAGTGCCCTTTTTATATTCATTCATTTAAATATATTAAAATACATTCATCCCAGTGGGGCACACAGACGACTAAACAATTATAATGCAGCGTGATGAGAGCTGTATTAGTGGAAGCATGTGTCGCCCTTGGCTGCAGGAAGAAGAGCTCTTCACCCTGCCCTAGGAGGAGGGTCAGCGCGGGAGTCCTAAGAGGTGGCAGTGAGGACAATGGAAACAGGGAAAGAAGGGTGTTCTGCACAGAGGGGACGGCACGGGTGAGGTGAAGGCAGCAAGAGGGCGCCGGGACCTCTCTACCCAAGGAAATCTCTAGTGGTGGGAGGGCATGCAGTGGCATAAGCTAGGATTTTTTCCTGGAGAGGTAAACACTTTCATTAAGTCTGGATAATTTTGTGTTCCTCTCTTTAGGATTGTGAGAAGCTCAGAACTAATTTTGGGGTCAATTTTAGCAGCTCTCTGCTTTAAGCTTCCCGGCGTGGGTATTCTTTCTACCTCTTTCTCCTTTACCATTGGTCCACAGTAACCTCTCAGCTAGTTTTTTTTTTTTTCTCTTCATTATTGCTCCTTTTTTTGTATGTGTCTACTTAAAACATATTTGGGAGCCATCCCAAAACACTTCCTGAAACATTTGTGTTTTTTTTTTTCTTTTGGGAAAATATGAGTTTTGAAATTTGAAATGATGATCGGGATAGGATTCATGGAGAAGGTAAGATTTGTATTTTGGTGATCAGTTTCTGCCTCTACAGAGAGGAAAGGGCAACATTCCTCATTCTGTTCATTGAAACAAAGATGCTTCAGAAGTTTTGGTCAAAGCCGAAAACTCACAAACCAGCAGAGCACCTTCTCCTCCAGAGTTTAAACCCATATACATCTGACCTCAGGGCATCAGGGTGGGTAGCAATCCACTGACCCTGACTTTCAGTCTACCAAAGAAAATCATGGGAGAAGCTACAGAGGGCACTAAATCTTGAGACCAGTGTCTCCAGGGAGTGTCTGGAAGGCAGAGCTGGACCCTGGGGACTAAGTATTCCCCTGGAGGGTGCCTTCTGTTCCTCAGTTCAGTTTTGAAAGGGGAGCCTTGTAGATGGGGGTTGTCTTCTTTTGTGCCTATGATTGGAGCAGAGTACTATTCAGTCATTAAAAAATAATGGAATTCATCATTTGCACTAACATGGATGTAGCTGGAGATCGTTATGTTAAGTGAAATTAGCCAGGCACAGAAAAGCAAGTACTACATGATCTCACTCATAAGTAGAACCTAAAAAAATGATCTTTATGAGAATGTGTGACTATGTCACCGACAATCCCACTACTACCTAAAATTGTAATGCACCCATAAAATCTTTTTTAGAAATGAGAAAGACGTCAGCCAGGACTGGTAAATATAGTACAATAAATACATCTGACCAAAATATATAAATATATTTGATGACTCTTTTCAAAATATATAAATAATTTTAAAAAATATTATTGAACTAAAAATAAAATGGACAAAAGATTTGAAGACTAAATAAATATATAATAGAACGTTGATCTCATAGACAATGGTGACCAGAGGCTGGAGAGAACAGGGAAGAGGAAACTGTGGAGAAATGGATTGGCGGGAACTAAGTTATAGGTAGATAGGAATAAGAAGTTCTTGTTGCTCTTGCACTGTAAGGTGACTGTAAGTAACAATAATGTAGTATATGTTCCAAAATGTGGAGGGAAGACTTTGAATATTCTACCATAGAGAAATGACAAATGCTTGAGGAGGCAGATATGTTTACTCTGATTTAACAGCCTACTATACATGCAAACACACACACACACACACACACACACACACACACACACACATACATGTATATATAGTGAAACATCACTTGCTATACCATAAATATGTGTAATTTTTATATTTTTATGTATAACTTTTAAAACATTTACTTAGTTGTAGATGAACTTAATTTTTATGTTTTTATGTATAACTTTTAAAACATTTACTTAGCTGTAGATGAACACACAGTATCTTTATTTATTTTTATGTGGTGCTGACAATTGAACCCAGTGCCTCACACATGTGAGGCAAACACTTTACCACTGAGTTACAGCCCCAGCATATATAATTTTTTTTAAATTAGTAAGTTTTGAAGAAAATGGATGAGGATGCCCAGGAGGGTGGGTCTGCCATCTTTTTAGGACTTCCTTTAACAGAGCAACTCTGGTTTTATTTGCTCTGTCTATTGAGTTTCTTAATACTCTTTCATTTGACAAGAGGATTCTAATGCTAATAAATGTTTGAAAAATCACTGACCTTTTGTAGAACTGCTGGATCCCTGGGTCAGAGGTCAGACTTCTTCATGTGTGGTCACTAAAACCACAAGGAATAATGAATAAGCACAATGTATGTATTTATGCTTAATTGTTTGCTCATGATGTACCTATGAACATGTTATTATATATAAGTGTATATGTATTTGACCATATAGTTTAACCAGAAACCTCTAAATAATGATATTCATTAATTCAAATTAATTAAGCTTCTCCTGATGAATATTAATTTTGCATGAAAATCTCATCCCTTCTCATTTGCCCTCTAAAGTTGCCCTCTATGGTTCCCCTTTACTGGATATATTAATTTTAGTCCTATATGCTGTGTGTGGTGAAGGGTCTATAAAGTACCCACACAGATCCTGCAATTTAGAGAATTGGATTCTATCTAACCTTTTGTTTTCCTTTTGACAAAGAGGTGCAGGTCCCCATCTTGATGGTTTTGCTTGCAGGGACCTCAAGTTTGATAGCCTGCTGTTGAGCAGGTGAGACTGGAGATGTACAGAAAGCTGTGAAATTTGTTAATCTGTCAGTGCCTCTTCTGTGCAGGGGGTCTGGGGTTTCATGGTGAAATCAAAAGGAGTTATTCCTTCCCAGAAGAGCCTTGTCTTAATGGGAAAGTGTCTGCCTAAAATGCTTCCGTTCCACATGGATAAAAGAGAAATAGGCTTTCCTTTGTAGGGCAGGAGAGAGCACTAAGTGGATTTCTACCTTTTGAACCAAGATGGTTGAAAATCCTGCCTTTTCTCCTTTATGGAGTAGCTTTCCTCATGATCCTCCTAGGGAGTAGGTGGTGCAGCAGGAGTTGGGGTGCAACTCCTTCAGCAGTACAATGCCTACCTTGGCTCCTGGGGAGTATGATGAAGAAACAAGAGCAGGACCTGAGGAAGCCATTATCGTAGGTGTGTATGTCCGAGTTAGATTACAGGGCACCCAGTCCCCTCCTCTCATGGTGGCACGTGAGATAGCCTCCGTGCAGAAAGTGTTCATTCACTCCTTGAATCAAGTTTCCTTGTGAGTGCAACTCTGTGCACTACACAAGGATGTGATGCCAACTTATCCTCATACATTATAAATACAACAGAAAAAAAAAGCAGATCCTAATTAAGATACCCATAAAGTACTCAAGAGGCAGAGAGAATGGCAGTTTGAAGCAAGGAAGGTCATCCTGACTCTGCCAAATCCTTGTCCAATTCCCCCTTTTCTCCTTGTTGCCTCAGCACTGGGCGAGTTTGTTCTCACTTTTTTTTTTTTTTTTGTGAGCCTTATATTGCCCTGGGAGGAGACACACAGCAGCTTGAATACTCAGGAAAAGAAGTGGTTTTTGTTGTTGTTGTTGTTGTTTGTTGTTTTGTTCTGAACACAGGGTCAGGGCAGGAACTCTAAAAATATACCTGGCCCTTGAGCTTGGAAGACTGCACAGATTCAGGCCCCAGAACCTGTAGTATTGTTTAATCACTCACACTAAATCCAGAACAGGTAGTCTCTCCCTGACCCTTTGCAAACTTTTGCAAAATTGCCAATGGGACGGGTAACCCTGTACAGATCCATCCAGTACCCAGTGCTACTTCCAACTCCTAGGAACATTCCATGGATGTAATCAGGAGGGAAGCCCTTTCTCTAATCAGGACTTCTGAGGATGGGGCAATAGCATGCACAAAGTGGTTCTAGGATGATTTCAGTGCCACAGTGAAGCCAGTTGGCAGCTTGCATACAAATCGCTATTAGTTTTTAAGAGTTCTGTATATAAACATAGAAAACTAGTACTGTTACAGAAAATGTTACTAGCAATTAATGAATATGCACAGTTGATTAACAGGTATTTGTTTAGCCCTAGAAGTTTGGCAGGTGCAGTAGGAGATGACAGAAGACATTGTCCCAGTTCTCAAACAGTCTGCACTGCAAGTAGCTTGTGTTCTGATGTCGGGGAAAGAGTCCTTAGTTTAAGACGTGGGCTGTAATCTGGGATCTACCACCTACCAACCAGGGAACACTGGACAAATCATTTAGACTCTCAGGGCACTAATTTCTTCATCTCTGTAGAATAGAATCACGCTACTTGCCCTGTGCAAATTGGAAGGTTGTGGCGAGGATCAAGGGAGATAATAATGGCTTTGAAATGCTTTGAAAACTCCAAAGTCCTACAAAATGCAAGAACTAATCCACAAGCAAAAATCAGCCTCAATATTTTGTGCATTCACATCCTCTTTTAAGCATTTTTATAAGCCTGTCACATAAAAGATTACTAAATCTCTGTTCCAAATTCATTTTTTAATTATTCAAGGCTTCAATTCATAGATTAACGTATGTGCATGATAAAGCCTTCCTACATTGTGCTAGTTATCAAAGAAATCATCTTCTCATGATCTTTATGGGACTGTAGATATTGTGGAGTTTAATTATCCTTCCAGACTTGTAGCCTCTTGGTCCCCACCTCACCTGGATATTGGTACTTCATTTAAGATTCTGATTTATGCACCATCCTGGGAGGTCTATAGAGAAGTCTCTGTGGTGTGGCTACTGTATCCCTAATAAATTGTTATCTTTCTGAAAGAAAAAAGCCCTGAGGCAGAAATTAATCAAGTGTAATTATTCAAAGAAAAACTATTGGGGAATATTTTAAATGATGTTAATTTGTTCTTAATGGGAGAGATTTCGAATGTTAAATAAATATCAATTTCATCATTAGGGACACAATTACAACACAGAAGTTGAAAGGAAAATGAAAGCATTATAGAGACAATCTTTAAAAGAAATCCAATAAAGACATCTTCAGGTGTGCATTCTTCCAACACTTTCAGAATCTTAAAACCTTTTCAACAGCGATACAAATAGAGATTGTTCACATAGCATGCTGCTGGGTTGAGTCTCCTCTACCTGTGGTGGTTTTAGTGGCTTGGTGTTGCTATTAGTATCTGGAATACTTCCATGAATAAATTAGTGATTTGGTTGTGAAATGATGATGTTTTGTTGACCTTTGTGCACAACATCTCAGGAGTTCCAGCTCACATCTTTCCAGCTCACGTTTGCCTCAGAAACTGGCCGTGCTAAGAGGCAGCTGGCGATCATTTGGCCTCAGCTGCACTGTGGATCTCTTGCTCTTTGTTCTGGCCATGATTTATCCCCAATTGGGATTCTCACAGGAGACCCCCTGGTCATTCTGATGCAGATACAAATTTTGAGGATGTCCAGGGCCTCCAGGACATCCTGACCAGTAAGATTAGTGCTCTTCCCTTCCTGTATCAGGCCCCATTCTGTATGTTCTCATGGGCGCCTCAGTGTGATGAGCCCCAGGTACTTATAGTAGGAGTTGGTTCAGCAGTGCATCCTGGGGATGGCTTCCTCTGCCTCCCCATTTCCTACTTCCTAATTGTGCCACTCTATCCCGGATATTTTCTTGCAAACAAATAACAAAAATCACCTGTATAAAAGTTCTTGTTTAGGCTCTGTGTGGGGGCAACTCATCTCAAAGCAAACTTGAAAGACTCAAAAATGCACAGTCTCTACTATGTATCAGTACTAGGGCTACAGTGAACTGTGCAAGAAAAGCAGAGGTATCTGCTTCTCACTCTCAGCAGTCAGTTCCCATTCCTCCCATCCTTTCAGAGAGGAGGCTTATTGATCACCCTCTTTCCCCCGTACCTTTACTCATGACTTTCCATCCACCTTTACATATTTAAGACTTATATCATCCTTAACTAACAGAACAAAACAGAGCAGAACAGAACTCTCTTTGGAGCTCCCCACCACTCTTATCTCTAAATGTCCCATCTTTCATTCACAACCAATTTCTCGAGTGCCATCGGTGTCCTTCCCCATCTTCTCATTTCCCCCTCTCTCTAACCCACTTGAGACTGACTTCTGCCTCTGCCACTCCACTGAAATTGCTTTTGCCGAGTTCATCACTGATGTCTTTGAATTATATCCAGACTACGCCTCTCAATAATTAGCTTAGTTGACCTGTCTGCAGCCCTCGGATCTCTTGACTGCCCCTCTGTCCTGGAGCACTCTCATCCTGTCATTTCTGTGGCCACGCTACCTCTCCAGGGCTGTCCTGCTGGCCCACGGGGTTGCCTCTTCCTCTGCCCTTCATTTACACCTGGGTGTTCTCAGTGCTCTTCTTGTTCCTTTTCTCTGTTCGCTTCCCACCCTAAGCAATCCCATTCCATCTCCTCTGGCAATGTCAATTACCATCCACATGCCCGTGACTCTCCTGTGTCTCTTGCTCCTCTCAGCATAATGCAGAGACAGAGAGGCTCCAGGGAGGCTGTTTATTCTCAGGGAGCCCATCAATCCTGTAGACATGGCGATCTCCTCACTCCATTCAGAACTTCACTGTTGCAGTCTCTAGTAAATTATTAAGACTTGTTTCTTGCTGACAGGTCTAATGAGGCTCCATGCAAGTTTCAATACCTGTTGTTTACCAAGCCAGCATAGCAAGGGGTGTTTTCCTTTAATCTCAGAGAATGATTCTGCATTTCATTACAGGATATAAAATTTGTCTTTCTAGTAGTATGTGGACTTTATATTGTTTTCATTTTGTGTTTTACCTCTAATTGATAATAGCTACATAGAACCTGCATTATTGCGGTTTGGTAGGAAAGCTGCTACTGCTAGTTAGTAGTGTCTCCATGCACCCGAGAAGGAGGCTTGGGTTTAGATATGCTGAGCCATGCATCTTGCAGGAAAGGTAAGTACTGATGGTGTTTAATTATCCAGGAGCCTCATATTATTAGAGGCAGCCTCTGAGCCCTCATCAGGAAGGAAGATGTATTGTCCAGAGGACCACAAATATTTCTCTTGTCAGCTCAGAGGCTACACAACTCTCAATCTCTTCTACTGTTTGGAAATCTACAATTTACTCTTTCTAAAATGATGATTCTTCAGAATGTTCTTTCCACCTGGCCACACCACCAATTCTACCCAACCATTAGCAGATTAAAAGAATTTTTATCCCCATAGGGAAAGGTCTGAATTTTTATTTAGTGCTACTAAATAAAATGTCTTAGCACCTGTGCATTTTATTTTATTTAATAAAATTGTGATCTCCATGTGGTAGATATTATCTTCTTTATTTTTCCGTGGAGGAAACCACTTCAGTGCTGTTTTGTTCTATATCTCAGGAAATGGCAGGGTGGAGGATGTGACTTCAAGGCTGTCTGGGTCCCTAAACAATGACAAAAAATGGGCAATGGTCTGCTGCTTATCGTATCTTTCTTCACATTAGTACTGAATCACGGACACTTTCCAGGATGAGCGTAAGAGCAAAATAGAGGGACATTGCCCAATTTTGGTAGATGGTGAGGCAGGGGAACCTCTTTCACTCCTTGACAGTGGATTTTTTATCAAGCTCTCTTTCAATTTTGTTTCATATCAGAAACTTTCTGCATCATTAACCCAAGAAAGGTTTAATGGGATTCAATGTAGTGCAGTCATGCCCGTACCTCTGAGAGCTGCCCCTCAGATGCACTGTGAAGATTGACTCAAACACACATCATTGGGGTGCCAGGTGGGGACAGAGGGGCAGCATGGGTCACTGTCACTATCATCCACATCTCTGCTCTTCTCCAGCTCTTCATCCCTTTTCTTGTATCTTTTTTTTTAAGACAGAGTGAGAGAGAGGGAGAGAGAGAGAGAGAGAGAGAGAGAGAGAGAGAGAGAGAGAGAGAATTTTAATATTTATTTTTAGTTCTCTGTGGACACAACATCTTTGTTTGTATGTGGTGCTGAGGATCGAACCCGGGCCGCACGCATGCCAGGCAAGTGCGCTACTGCTTGAGCCACATCCCCAGCCCCTCTTGTATCCCTTTTTACACATTCTCCAATTTCTGTGATACATTTGGGGCAGGAGAAGGGCTCATTTAGAGCCCTATTCTAGGACACAGAGGAGCTCTTGTGACTTGGCTGTGTATGTTCCCACTCCACTTCCTTGCCATGTCCCTGCTAGTCTGTGACACCCACTCTGCTATTCCCAGCTCCCCAGAGAACCTCTTTTCTGGAGCCTCCTCCTATTAAAGATAATTATATTGCCATAAAAGCAGCAGCACTGATAATGAAGGCAGTTGGTTGTTGACTGAGAAGTAGACTATTAAGTCCAGTTCTCTTCTCATTGCCATTCTAACTAGGGTATATCTGTCTATTAATTTCAGAGTTTCAGCTTTTAAAATTTTAATCACTCTGCCTGTTAACTCCTTAAATAGTTAACAGGGTAAACAAACATATTGGATTTCCCCAAGCTGATTTTAAGGATTTGAATTTGAAACCCCTCATGGTCAACCCAAATAAGAACTTCTTGATGCTCTATAGTAGCAGAGACATCGATTTATCAATCAACTGCCTTTGATTGAGGACCTTCTATATACCCAGAGCTGTGAGAGTTTCAATGTGAGACAGAAGTACTGTTTGATTGATTGATTGATTCACTCACTCATTTATCCATTCATTTAATGGTCATTTATTGAGCACTTAATGCTTATGCTCTGTGTGGAGAAAAGGTCCCATGATGGTAAACAGGACTGACAAAGTGGTTCTTCTCATTTTGTGTTCAGTCTTGATGAGGAGATGGAACTCTTTGGTCTGACACCGTCCTTCAGTGGTACTCAGAAACATTGAGTAGTACTCAAAAACAGAAGCTCTAGTCTCTGAGGGACAGACTGCTTCCCGGACTGGGGGAGATCCACAAGGATTTACATGAGGGGTCCACTTGAGGACCAGCCAGAGCTCCAAGCCAAGAGCCCCCTAGGTGGCAGTAGACAATGTGCCACAGGTAGAAGGGGCAGGTAAGGGGACAGCACTCTCAGGTTTAAATCTGGCCGCCGCCTTGGCTCATTCTGTGGTCTTGGGCCATCATCCTTTCCTCCCTGAGGCTCAGTTACTTTATTACAGAAGGAAAGGGCTGCATTCAAGAAGGGCTCACAAATCTCCCACTGCGGACTGAGAACTGCCTTTCAGACACAGTGGCTGAAGGAATTCCAGCAGACACATCCAATCCAGGTGAATGGGAGCCTATTTAGAAGTGAGGGGCTGACTACCTCACCACCCAGCCAGCCTCTTCATTTCCCTATGGACGCTGCTGACCACACCTCTGTAGAACTTAGAGCCCCAAGGCACCCAGCCTGAAAAGTAGTATCGATGTATAACTGCAGGAATTCCCTTCTGGAAGTTTCTAACCCTGCAGTTCTCCAAGTCAGCTCACTCTTCAGGCCACTC